>NC_140581.1:660225427-662625427 GCF_964204655.1 Triturus cristatus | reverse complement strand
CATCCGCCAGGGGTGTCCTCTATCCCCGCTTTTATTCGCCATAGCTATGGAACCGCTGGTTGCCCGCTTATGTTAGCACCATGCTCATAGGGGGCTGAGATTCCGAGAGAGAGGACTATTAATCTCTTTGAAAGGTTATTCAGTTCGGGGGTTGTCTGGTATAATTATAAACTGGGCTAAATCTGTAATGTTCCCTCTCACAGACAGCACCACGCGATTCGACTCTGAATTCTCACTGGAGTGGGCAAAGGAGACGGTGAGAATATCTAGGCATATGTCTCAGTCGTGACATGGTTGAACTATGTCAGGCTAACTATGGCAAGGTGATGGTGTGGCTGGAAGAGCGGATCCTGGCCTGGAACCGTCTACCTCTTTTGCTGAATGGATGATTAGTGATTGCCAAGATGGTGGTATTTCCCAAATGTTTATATCTTTTTCTGAATCTTCTTCTGCGTCTTACCCAGCAGTTTTCTAAATGCCTGGGGTGGAATATGATGTCATTGGCAGGGGCCAGTAAACAGCAAGAATTGCATGGGAAACTCTAACCCTTCCTCTGCGACAGGGCCGCCTCAATGCACCTGACATGGCACTATACACATGGTGTGCGCAAGCCCAATATTTAAATTTTTGGCTAGATCCAGACAAATTTTCCTGACCCCGTTCTCCACCGCGCTCTACCAGACTTATAAATCCACACCAGCTGTAGCCGACACCATAGATTGTGTCAGGTGGACATGGGACGGGCTACGATGACACGCGACTTTAAATTGCATATATGCTCCTTCCATCCCCATAGCGCGTAATCTCATGGTACTGGCATTGCAGGATAACGGAATGTACGCTTGGGGGCATAACAGACACCTATTCACATTTGAGGATCTCTATCCAGATGGGCATTTCTTACCACCACCCACACCAACCGACACTCCGTGTACCACTGTGATAGATATGCTTCTATAGCATCAACTGCGTGCTACCTGTTGAGCACATCATGATACCTTTCCCGTGCCCCCTCTAACATTACATGCTTTAGAACACATGCTGACGAACACTTTCCATCGTAAATATGTCACCAGACTCTACACGGTGATGCAGGATAAAGCGCCTGTGTGTACCCCTAAACTGTATGCAGAGTGGATGCTGGACACGGACCCGCCTATATCTGCTGAGCAATGGTCTTATTGTTGAGTGCAAAGCTCAGCTCTCTCTCCCAGTTATAGACTGTGCCTAATACACTTTAAATTTTTGCACCAACTATACCGTATGCCCCTTCAACTGCACTGCATTGGGAAAGAGAAGAGGCACGGTGTGAAAAATGTTCAGCACCTCAGGCCTCATTTTTAGGTCGTGCTGAGCCCAGTGCATGCGCTGGCTCGGAGAGACATTTTGTATGTGAGTTTTTTAAGTGCTGCTGGCTGGCCTAACGCTTGTGTGCACGTGAGCGTGCACGCGCCGCCATGTGCTAGGCCAGCCAGCAGCACTCATGAGCGCCTTTCTGCGTCATCGCGATCACTTTCGCTTTCACAGAGATCGTGATCGCGATGACTTTCGTGGCCAATGCTTGTATATCTTCTGTCTTGCCTTCATTCTCTTCCACCTACTCTTCAATTACCTCTCTTCCCCTTTAACCTCTATTGATTTCTTCCTTCTCCGGACCCCTTTACTCTTTCCTTTCTTTCTTTCTTTCCTTGCTCCTCTTTTTAACTCATTGTAGCTCCTCCTGCTCTGAAAGCAGCCCCCAGCATAAACCACATGGGGTAAATGGCAGAATTGCCCGTCCGGCTCTGGGTGCTGTTCTGATTTAGAGCACTTTTACTCCTTGCAATATACATGCTGTCTTGTTGTGAGTGGGCCGCTACATCTAAACTCGACTCTGCGCACTGCTCCTGGCGGCAAGTATATATAGCAATAGTATAGCAAGCGCTGTAAAGGACAGCCCTTATTATTAATTGATGGCGCTCAATTTTCAGAACTCTCTGCGGCGAACATTTAACTCACTGAGCTATCGTGACTGGATAGTGTTTATGTCAGTAATAACCACAGCACATCCTTTATTTATATAATTGCTACTGTAATTGCTGGTGTTAGTGCAAGTATTATTGTTTAATATCGCCACATGAAGCATTTGTTCAAGGCGCTAGACAAAGAAGACATATTGTCACCAGTCATTTGCCCGCTGCATCCTCCTCTTTGTGCCTGTCACATTAGGAGAGATGGAATATGTGCCTGTAACTTTTTTTTTCTGTAAAGCGCATTTATCTAAATAAGATGTGCTTTCAAATAAATGCCACCTCTGGTGTTTAGAGCAACACAGGTTTAGAGGGAGGTGGAGCCACCACAGTACTGACGGACCCGTCTTAGGAGGGCCCCTCCGGGCACCCCGCCACCAGCATACTAACATCTTGAGCCCTCTGTACTGCGACAGGCCCGCACATCGCTCGCACAGTACCTTTAAGAATAAAACGCCCCAAACGTTTAAAATTAAAAAAGCTCAAACGTACCTTTAAACACAAGCACCAGCTGCACTTTCAATGTAAAAATATTTCCAAACACCAACGATGGAGGATTTTCTTTTTCGAAAATAAAAGTCTTTTTAATGACACCGGTTGTACTTTATATTTAAAAATAAACGGAGTTTCAAACACAAACATCACTGCAATTTTAAATACAAAACGTGTATGCTTTCAAATAAAAAAAATATTTTCGTATTTTAAAAAAATCAAATGAAAAAATGCCGGTACTTCAAGGTGTAAATGCCAGAATTTTTTATCAAAACCTACCACCACTTCCAAACTTGTGAAAAGCAGCACAGCGCTTAGAAACATAAGCTGTGTTAATAAGGGTTGCACAAAGGACAAGTTGTTGCTTCTGCGAACAAACAACTTTTTGTGGGTGGCCGCGGTATCTAAACTCGATTCAGCGCGCACTGCTCCTGGCGGCGCAATAAAGCGCATAGATAGCCTGTAAAACGGAGGTAGGCGCATAACTTCCTGGACGGGTTTCCTCGCACATCATGTACTGCATTCTGACAACTGTATACTTGTTTCCCTGACTGTCCACATATTTTTTCTAGCGCTCTGACTGCGCCTCTTACTATTTTAATGGGGTTTCTTTACTTTAATCCTGTTTTTTTCAGAAGATATGGATGGAGTGCTTTCCAGAAGGCACCAATTCAAGCATTCATCCCCCTCCCTTTATTTGAGTTTAATTTGTTTTATGCTGGATTGTTGTAAAGCGCTACTAACCACTCCACAATGGCCGCAGGGCACATTTATCTCTTAGTTTCATCTCTCTCTTCATTTCTATCCTCTTTGGCTCCTGCCTCGGAGATCTCTTAACTGTCCACCTTACATCCTCCCCCCTCCATTATTTTCGTGAGCACACTTCAAATACTTTCCCCCCTTTTATCTGTCTGTTACATCCTTTAGTTGAATATGTTATTTATGTATGTATGGTTTTGTATAACATCTACTTGGATTTGGACATTATGCAATTGGGACTGAGTAGAGCATCCACCCCTTAGTCGGAAGACCTAGTATTAAAGAATGTTTGTGGTGTAATACCAGCTTGTGTGATAGAGGTAGCCAACAGGTCTCGCTTTTCGGAACTTATAAGTATTTAGTTATGCAGAAAAATATCCTTGGTACAACAACATCAACCGTTGCATGGCTAAACACTTATAAGGTCCAAAAGGCGAGACCTATTGGCTACGCCAATGCTTGTTACATTTAGCCTGGGAATGTCCTAGAATTGCAGACTACTGGCGGGAGGTACACTCCACATTCCAACAAATCACTGGGCACTAGATCCCTCTAACACCGATAGTCAGCCTCCTTGGCTATGTTAAAAATTTGCCACAGGCATCCCATCGTCTAATTGCAATGCTTCTACTACTGGGCAAACGCAAACTGGCTAAACATTGGGGGAAGAGAGCTGCTCCTAAGGTCCCATTATGGCTACAAGATGCAAAGTACTGCCAAGAACAATTGGCCACCTACTGGGAACTAATGCCTACTCCAGCCTGACCAAAAGATATTTGGGAACCCTTCTTAATTTATTTGAGATCGTGTGATACACCCTCCCGCTAGAAACATGTTGCTGTCAACTGGGGAACTCCTGCATATACTGAAGAAGATGTCATGTAATGTGGGGTAGTAATGTAAAGTTAGTCCCAATCCAGTCTTGAGATAGCACTCAGTGCGCCAGACATGTGTTTGGAGCTCTCACTCCGGCTGTTATATCTGAGACTTTTGAATGTTGAACATGGATATGCCACCAATGTACAATTTACTTTATATATCTTGGTGTGGTATTCTTTGAATATGCCACCATATGCTCTGAATATACTTTATCCCCCCTCTTTTGTTCTCCCTTCCCCGCTGCCTTTCCAGAAATTGTTCGAGAAGAGGGAAGACTCAAAGGCCTGCCGCCTTTGAAATGCAACCCCCAGCCTCTGCTGCTACCAGCAGATGGCAGCTCCTGGTTTACACCCCCACTTTGGGTGAGACAACTGGTTTGAAAATTCAAAAAGATAGGTGTGCCCACCTCTGCCAACCCCACCCCTAAGGTGGGGGAAGCGAGGTGAAGCACAACTTTCAGTCCCCGCCATCTTGAAGATGGGAATTCCCCTACAATCAGGGCTAGATTTCTGCCCCCTCCAATAGGAGGGTGGCTTAATAGAGGGTGTAGGTACCCCAGGTAAGGTGCCCATTGACCCAACCTGCGACTCCCCTAAAACGCCTCCTAAATTTAGTATTTAGCTGGCTCCCCCAGAATTGGTAGGCAGATCTGCGACGATCTAAGAAGAAAGAAGACACTCTGCAGCTGAAGCCAGAAGACGACAACTGCCTTGGCCCCAGCACTATCGGCTTGTCTCCTGCTTAGACGAACCTGCAACCTGTCTTTCAACAGTGACCTCTGAAGTCCCTGGGAGGACTGTTGCTTTCAACACAGACTTCAATCTGCCATAAACAGTGGACCTGTCCAGAAGAAACCGACTCCAAACACTCCGGATCCAGGCGGATCCGCGTCCCCAGCCCAATCTGCACTCAACACCCATGGCCCGAGTCTGAATGGTCACCTGTGCCGGGAAGTCTCCGTGGCGATCCTGACCTCATGTCCAGCGTTGGTTGAACTCTCCTGCCCTCCATGAAGGCAACTGCAGGGTGAATCCAGAGGCTCCCCCAACCAAGCCAGGCTCCAGTAAAAAGACTCCAACGTCAAAAGGCACCCCTGCACCCGTAGCCCCTGGGCCATGGTGAGCTGAACTGATGGTGCCCCTATGGCCCCCTACATCCCAACGTACCTCTTCTGTTGTTTGTCTTCCTTTGCAACCTTCGGTGCCATGCCTCTTTGCCGTCAGAAGAATCTTAATTGAAAAGCATTGGGTACCCATTGTCAAATTTGAACCCTTCTACCCCTGTGCCGCTGGTGGTGTAGGTTTGGTGCTGTTTTGTACCCCCCATGCTTAACCTAACCCCCAAAGCATGGCCTCTGCAACCGATCGAATTACCTTCAAGCATTGTGGCTCCAGGCACCCCCTGTCTCCATTGGAAAGCATTGAGTCGAATTCTGATTTCGACCTCTGCACCCGGTCGCCCCTGTGCCCCTGGGTGTGCAGTTTTGGTACTTACCTGACCCCTGCTAACATTTGGCTGCGAAGACTGAGATTGTAAGTTTAATACTTTCCTGTTTCACCGCAATATTGTGTTCCCCATAGGATAACATTGGACTGTGGGAAAAAGTTTTTAAGTATCGACTTTTCAAAGTGAAACGTATTTTTTATTAAAAACATATTTACCTTATCAGAAAGACCTGGGTCTTAAAATAAAGTAACAACAGAGTAGAATTTCCTAAAATTGGTCTGGATCTCCTTCTTGAGTCGTGTGTCCATTAATGATTTCTTTTGTGCAATGAATGTCTTACACTTCTCTGTGTTAGGCCTACGACTGCTCACCCACACTACCACTAATAAAGCACTTTGGGTTTTACATTGAGCCCTGTACACTTTTGGGGAACTCTTGAACTCTGTGCACGGTATTACCACCTAGTGGCAATATCATATACAGAGCCAGTTTCCTACAGCAAGGAAAGGATTAGAGAAAATTACTTGTGGCCTGATATAGATCTCATGATAGAGAGGGTGATACGAGAGTGCACAGAGTGTGAGCAGGGTGATCACATTTTGAAGTGTAGGACACAATCCATGGTTCTCAGAGATATGGCATCTGGGCAATGGGTTGAGATGACACTGGAAATAATTGGACCTGGAAAAAGTACTAGGCTAGAGATTTGTACAATGCCAGTAATGCAGGTAAAGCCTCGCAGTGAGGGCACATCCCCCATCCCCACTCTCTTTGAAGATGCAGCATATGGACCTATAGGGGGGGGTTATAGGAGGTGGTTTACATCCCCATCCTGGGAATTAGTGTTGCTCTGTTCTGTCTTGAGTTTTCAAGGCTGACAGCATAATATGTACTGAGTACCCTTGAAATGGAGAGAATGCCTTCCATACTTCAGGAATGCTGTGACTCTCCAGTAGTCTGTACTCAGGTCTGTTAGCAGACAGTATGCACGTGTTGCGGTTCCCAGTCATCACACATTTATGTTTACTGACGATAATAACGAATGTGATCATGTGAACCTGGTTCTGATACACATCACTACATGATTGGAATTGAGGCATTTAATACAGCCGTCTAAACTGATATGATTTACAGCCAATTCACCAGTGGGAAAGGAGTAAATACAAGCCCAGAAAGTAAAGTACTATTGACTATAAAGCTAGGCAGCTAGATGATATTAGTAACACAACACATTGCATTTAAGATAAGGTTTCTGATTGATTTTCCCCATAGTCAAAGTGTGGAATATGCGTGCTTCTCAATTTCCTTCATTTAACTTTTGAAAAAAAAAAACTTTGAACATACAAACGTCAAATGTATAGTCCAGCTTCTGTGAAGTTTGTATTACTAGTTCACTCAGACTCACCAAGAAGTGACCCATGGGTGATATTGCCTCATCTCTATGCTTGGGACGCTTCATGTCTCCCTTTCACTGGACCTGAGATGAGTTTTGGGCCTACAGTTCTTCGACAGGGCTGGGGAAGGGAGGCAATGAACTGTAGCAGCAGGCGGCAATAATAGGCTTATGTCCGAGCCGACAAGCGTCACAGTCAGCAATCCTCTCCCTCTCTCCGATATGCCTTACTTTAGCTGGGAGGCGGTAGTGGTTCTAAATAGTTAAATACTTTGTCTGAAGATCACATGGCATTACTTTTTGCGCGCTCGGCGGTACTTACAAGCTAGAGACTACAGATTTATGAGTCGCAGCCCCACTCAGTGGCCATGTCAGAAGATCCAGCAGCTACACATGTGTCTCAGAGAGGCTGGGGGGCTGACAGTGGGAGCACAATCTTTATTTATGCATGGGAAAGATACAATGTATCCTATGTGCTGTGTCACCATTCAAGTCCTCTATGCCGACCAGCAGGCTAAATTTCTTCACAGGCAGAGCGGCAGTGGAGAGCTTAAGTACTGCACATGAGGATGTTTTTGAAGCCTCTCATAATCCGCAAAGCATGTCAGGGAGCTATATAACAATACATTTTAATGCGGTGTTCCGGACACCAGCATTGCATTAGTCTAAACCCTGATGCGTGGTTCTTGGCAGGGCTAGTGGCATTTTCACTAAGAAAACAACTACAAGTAATTCGAAGATAAAAAGTCACTGAGCATCTCAGTAGCTTTTATGTTCAACTTCATGCCATATAGTGTCACTCAAAGTGTCACACTTGAGGTATATAAATTATGATATGTCACACATATGAATAATGCAAACTTAGAATTATCACACATGTACATAGTCTATACTTAAAACTTGGCAGCTATGTATTTAATTAACAAATGTTGGCATATATGTGAAAGGGCCGCGCCCATTAGTTCTTAACCATTTCTAGAGACACACTCCGATGGTTCTTTTTAGCAGCATGAAAGTGTAAAGGGGAGAAAATTGTTAATATACAGTCAATTAGTCAATAATTCTCCTTGACGCATTATAATCCACAGACAACTATCTGAGGTTAGTTGATTATTACAAAGTCAAGAATAACTGGACATCAAGACACCTCAGCAAGAGGGTATAGAAATACAAAGGAATTAGCATGAAGCCAAACCTATGCATCCAATTTAAACGGTGCAGCATGAACAAACTATTAGTTCAAGCAGTAGAATACAGAGATTCAGGAAGCATGAGTCAACATTTCCCTGCATCGACGGTTGATAAATGAAGAACACTAAATTTATCCCTACTCTACCACTAAGATGACATCTCTACATGAACATTTCAAGTAAAAGGAACTTGTGTCAGTACGTGGAGTCTCCCTAAGAAGCCTCTCCACCATCAATGGGTCAAGTAGCATAAAGCCACTATCGCAAGAGAAAGAGCTTGTTCTGGGATGCTCCCTCTCCCAAAGCAAGAAAGATGTGGGTACTGTCCCTCATTCCAACAATCTGTTATCCACAGGACAGGTAGCTTTCCCACAATGCACAGCGTGTGCTTAATCTACGATGGGCACAGTCATGGGAGTACTTTTCCACAGTGTTCTCCATATACACCCCTTGTAACAGTCCATCCTTAGTTCCCATGCCTTCTCCTATGTGAATCCGTATTCGTCTTCAACACCGCCAAACCATATAATTGTAACTTTTTTCTCCTTGCCTAGCTACTAACACAAAGACATTATTTTTCCTAAAAGAAGGCTTCTCCACCTCCAAGGCAAACATGAAAAAGAACAGATTCCACAGTGCACATGTAATTCAAAACATTAATTCTAAAGCGAGAGTTGTCAGGGGCTTGCATTTCAAGCCTACGAATTTAGCTAACGTAAGAACAATATCATGTTAAACATGACAGATTCACATAACTCTATAGCGTTTTGACTAACCCAATTTACCAAATTATAGAAATAACATTGTTAATAACATTTAGTATGTGAGGAGTGTCAACTTCACAACACAAGTTTTTCATGGTAACATTTTGTGCTAATTACATTAATTTCCTAGGTTAATTCTCCATGCTACTTGTCAGTCCCCTAAAACAAGTCACTTAATTGCGTTAATACAGTTCACAATAAAAAATTTGCAAACATTTGTGACAAGAATTTTCAATTCTATTAAGGACATAGAGCTGAGGATTATGCTTCTCATTTCTTTACTACCTTATACATCAGCCAATTCCAATAAAGTTTAAACATACTACATTTCCCATAATACCCTAATATCACGTGATCAACCAAAGAGCCACTGCCCTATATAAGCCCTTCATAGCGTCTCAGTGTCCTCTTTCTTTGTTTAGAATCTCGTAGAAAAACAGTTAAGTCAGTTCAAACCATACAACTTTGTAGAACCCTCAAGTATGAGTCCTGCCACAGCAGATCAACCTTCTCCAAGGAACCAAAACACAAGACCCAGCAGGGGTCCGACTCAAAACTCCGACTAACAGGATGCCAAGAATCCTTCAACTATATTTTCACCAGTCCGCCGAGGAGCCAATCCTCACCAAAGGAAGCTTTGTATAAGCCTAGAACATCCACACCATGGGGATCTCACTTGCCATCCGGACCTGGGAAGGAAAAAAGGAGATACCATATTGCCACCCATGTCACAAATCAATGACATTAACAACAAAAGGGGTGGGAAAAAATTAAGAATTAGATCCATTACATCAATAAACGCTAAACATCTTAATCTGGGTGGGATAATCCTTGGCTCATGTCCTTGAGACAATTGAAAATTCTTGTCACAAATGTTTGCACATTTTTTATTCTATGTCAGGACCGGAGGCTCTGATTATGCTTGTTTAAAGCTTAGCCACCATAATGGAAGCCACATCAACAATAGATTTACAATAAAATATCTTGAAAGTGGACTCTGTCGACCAATCTGCTGTTTTCATGATTTCAGCAAGGCTGGGTCCTAACGCAAAAGACTTGGAAGTCATACCCACTCAAGCAGAGTGGGCCTCAAACATGGGGACATCAATGCTTCTTCACTCATAAACCAACGCACCCATCTTGCCATTTAGGACATTTAGGGAAAAATTGCATCCCGCCAAATCTAAGGTGCAGAAATCTGAAACTCTTTTACAACATACGAGACAAAGCAACATGGTCAGTTTGGCGGACAATTGTTTTCTCGAGAGAGAGATATTTATTGAAAGGCCATGCCTCTAAAAATCGTAGAACAATGGACACGTCCCATAACACCGAGTTCTTAGGACATGGAGGGTCGACCATACGGATGCCCCTCAGAAGTTTGCATACCCAGGGATGTTCACTGACTGGTTAACCATCCACCTGATCGTGACCTGCGAAATGGCTGAACGGAAATTATTAACCGTCCTGTAAGCCATACATGTAGAGGCAAGTGAAGACAGTAATTTAATTACCAAAGTTTAATGTGCTATAACGGGATTGATGTCCCGTTCACGGCACCAGCCAAACCATCGTTTCCAACAGGATGTATATCGCTTGTCGGTATTGGTTGACCAGGCCTCACTAATGAAGTTGTTAGCTTCCTTTGAAAGTACAGGGACATTCCATCTGTCCGGAAACTCGCCAAACCACTAGGGAGAGTTGTCCTGACAATATCAGTGGATGTGCAGAGCCCCCGGATCCAAGAGGAGATTCCATCGAAATGAGAGAAGGATCGGGGAAGCAAACAACAATTGCAGAAGGACTGGGAGACATGCTTGCGCTCTCCAGAACGGCGTTAATAATACCAATTCCGCCCATTGGCGGTGTGCCTGCGCTAGTACCCTGGGAATCATTAAGTACGCAGGAAACGCATAACACAGACTAGAGCTCCAGACTTAGAGAAAACCACCTGTGGCCAAGGCCTCTAGATCCGGAAGCCAACTGAAAAAGGATGAGATTTGCCAGTTGAGGCGAGAGGCAAACAAGTCTATCTGGTAGGGGCCTCAGAGATGATTCAATCCATGGAAAACTCGTAGATGAAGTCTCCAATCGCTGAAGTCTCGTAGATGCCCAGACTGCCAGTCAGCCACATTGTTGTGGCGGCCCGATAGATACTCTGCCACCACCGTTATCCTATGTTGAGGGCAAAAATGCCAGAAATCCTTGACAATCCCCGCCAGCACACGGGATTTTGTCCCCCACAGCTTGTTCACATAGCGAACTGCTGAGACATTGTCCTTCCGGAGTAGAATGCAGCAGTCTGTCTTAATGAGTGAAAGGCTGGGAATTGCAAAGGAGCCTGCTAGATGCTCCAGGCAATTGATATGCATGGTCAGTTTGTCTTGGGACCAACGGCCCCCCCGTGGAGACTGGTCCAAACCTGGCTCCCCAACCCGAGCGGCTAGCATCTGACTCGATACTATTTCTGGAGTGGAACCAAAGATGGCCCTGCCATTCCAGGCCTTCATATGATCCAACCACCACGTCATCTACGACTCGGCATAACTGAGGCCTTTGCGGAGATGTCGAATTTTGAGTCTCTGAAGTGCACAATAGTGTAGGGGGCCCGGAAAAATCACCTGTATTGAGGAGGCCAATAGACCCACCACTCAGGCTACTGATCGCAAGGATACATTCTGCCTGCTCAAAATTGATCTAAACTCTCTCTTTATGTTCTTGACCTTCTGTGCTGGAAACATCAACTGGCATGTGCGAGAGTCGATCTGGAACCCCAGAAATTATACTGTTTGTGCTGGTATCAAAATTGATTTCTGTGAGTTCACAATGAATCCCAAGCTCTGCAGGAGTGTGATTGAACACTTGAGGTGAGTGACCACTAGTCGGGGACACCGTGCCATGATAATTATGACATCCAGATAAATAATCAGCCGGACCCCCAGAGCCCTCGAGGACTCTACCACTGGGTGAAGGAGTTTTGTGAAACACCATGGAATCAAGGAGAGACCAAAAGGAAGGACTTTGTATTCGTAATATATTCCTTGCCACGGGAACTGCAGAAAAGGCCGATGGGGTGCAAAAATGGGAATGGAAAGGTATGCGTCTTTTAAGTCCAGACGGACCATCCAGTCCCCCTCCTGGAGGAGTTCGCGGAGCAAATAGATGCCTTCCATCTTGAAATGTCGGTAAACAACCCAACCATTGAAATCCTTTAAATTCAAAACTAGTCGTGCTCCACCCCCTTTCTTCTCTACTAAGAAGAGCATGCTGAGAAACCCTAGGAGATGAGGTTCCGTGACAACTATGGCCCTTTTTTGTAGGAGGGTCTGAATTTCAGAGGAGATAAAGCTTTGATCTTGATGGGAAAAAGACATTGTTGGAGATGGGAACACTTGTCTGGGGAAGCTATACAGTTCTAATTTGTATCCCTGCACTGTCTCCAGTACCCATGCATCCTGCGAGATCGTATGCCAAACATGAAGGAAGGATTGAATTCTGCTCCCCAACACTACTTCTGAACACAGAATGAGTCTCACTTGTGTTCCCTGAATCATGGGCACCTCCTTGATTTCCTCCATATCTACCTTTTAGGAAGTGATTTCTGTTGGAGCGTCGGGTTTGGTAGAAAGTGAGGTTGTTAGGATCCTGATAAGATAGCCCTCATGTTGTTATGTTATGTTATGTTATGTTATTCGTTCTTCTATAGCGCACAGCTGCCCCAGCAAAGGGGCGTCCCGGCGCTCTGAGCGGCAGAACGCTGGTAATAACCTCGTTGAGGGCCTTGCTGGTAACTCCCCCCGAACGAACATCCTCTAAATTGTCCGGCGCTGTCGGAAACCGGTCGGAAGGCTTTAGGGAGGGATCCTTGTGCCTTGTCTAAGCCGCTGAAGGTAGCAATGACTTTAGTCAGTTTCTTGAAGAATGGCTGACCAAAAAGGAGGCCTTGGGCCAGGGATTCGGCCTTAGAAGTGGAAAGTTTGGAGAGTTTGGAGACCTATTTCAAGAGGATGGATCGCCTCCTTTCACTGGACATAGCGCAGTTAGCGTTCCCCAGTCGGCATTTGGCCCATTGCACCCAACAATTAGCTCTTCAGGGTCTATTGAAATGGCCGACTCCTTTGCCTTGTAAACTAATTCTAATATTTTAGTTAAGGGGCCTGTCATGTCAAGGAGTTTCTCCTGACAGGAATGCCAGGCCCTATCTGTCCCCTTCTTACGGTCTTTAGAATATTTTTCGAAGTAGGTAACCATTGTGGGGTCCACTTCTGGGGTGTCCGCTACCTTACCTTGGAGGTCAGGTCTGGGGCATTACGAGCGTAATGTAGCCCGTACCTCCTCATCAAAAGCTTGGCACAGGAGAGCCTGCACATATTTGGCTACTTCCTGGGGTGGGGGGTGGGGGGGGGGGAACCAGGCTGTGGACTTGGGTTGGACAATTTCTGAGGCTCAAAAGGGAGTAGTTTAGGTTGTGTGGGAAGGTCCACATGGTGCTCTTTTCCTGGTTCGAGCTGTCATGGGAAGAGGAACCTCCGTCATCCTCTAGGAATGGGTCGGAGACCGCAGCCGCCAAAGTGGCGCTATAGTCATGTTCCCTAGTCATGCCCCTGGTGAGTTTGGCAAAATTCGGTGCATGAGGCCCCTTGGGGGACTTCCCACTGAATCTGGTCCGCAATGGAGAGGTAGGTAACCAACCTTGTTGTTCTGCATAGCCACATCGGTAAGCTTCAAAGGTTCAATCGCCAGAACCAAGGCCCTGTTTACTGAATGCTGCACCCCCACATCCAATGCATTTACTAGGTCTTGCTCCAGGGACTTCGAGGGTTCCTCGTAATAATATTCTTCTTCATAAAATTCTGCCATCTTTCTGTGAAAAGACCAAGGGCCACCACTGGATACTTAAGGTGAGTTCTCCCTCAATCAGGAGCAACAAAACGGGAGTAGAACCAACCCCAATTCAGCCAAAATACAGAATCACTGTATAAAAATATATATATAGATGGTGGAGGGAGGGCTTGTCTGCTACTCTAAGCAGAGCCTATGCTGAAATATCCAACCCTGCTCAGCCTCTTCTGCAGTGACAATAGAGAGCAGCCACAAGAGTTTTTGATTAAAGGAGCAATTATACGCAGCTCCCCGCGTTCTATTGAAGCCTTCCAATCACTGAAGGCAGTTAATTAATTAATTAATTAATTGTGGGTTTATATAGCGCTAGAATCGACTCCCAGAGGAGTATCTCCGCGCTTCGACCGCTGGGGAACCCGTCCTGGCTCACCCTGAGAGATGGTCCCTAATGGGTATCTCTAAGGTGCGACCAAGCATCCCTGGCGGTCTGGGGGGGCCGTTGTGAAGATGAGGCAAGCTAATGCCCAGAGTTGCCAAGTGTGGTCCCTGACTGGAGTAGGCACCGAAGCGAGAATTATCGAGCCCGCTGACCCTGGTCCACGACCCTGCCGCGTCGGGAATCGAACCCTGGTCCCGGGCCGTCCTCTGTTTACGGGTCTGCCGCCTCTAACCAGTGAGCCACACCTCTCCACAGTTAAAATGACCACCGCACATGCGCAGTGCCTGCACCTCGAGAAAACAAAAAGAGGACAGCGCGTCAGTTAGATTTGCGTTCTCGCTCCCGTCTCCCGCTCCACACCAATTAGGACACGGATGCCGGGTGGGAGGCAAGGTGCTCCCTGTACACAGAGAAAGACTAGCCGACCGCTCGAAGCAAAGAGCGCGAGTGTCCTGACAAACCAAATCTAAATAAACATGCACAATATCACAAAATATAATTAGCGCAAATTGCACTGTTATCCTTAACACAATGTATCACTACAACATCATAAATAAAGGCATAATTAACCACATCTCAAGAGATAACATTAGAATTCTATGTCAGGACCGGAGGCTCCGATTATGCTGCTCATTTCTTTACTAGGAAATGCTCAGCAGCCAATCATATTACAGTAAAAGAAAATAAGACTACAATACCCATGAACACACTGGGTATCACCTAATAACCATAGAGAGTTCCCTATAAAAGGTCCATAAGAGAATACCACATCCTCTTTCTTTGCTGCTCCGCAGCCAGTTAAGTGCTTTACCTTTCTTTTACCATATTGCATTGTTCTTTTGCCTTGCATTTAATTCATTTGCTTTATTCCGCGCTCTGTTTACTTGCATTGGTGCTGTTTTTTTCCTCGTTTCGCCGTGTAATCCGTACAGCGTCCACGCGTCTAACGATCGCTTTCATTGCCGGTAGTCTGTTTTTTCCGGGTTTGTTGCAGGGAGCGCGTGTTCGCCTCCCCGGTTCGGGCGCGTTGCGCCTGCGCTTGTCATTGTGGAGCGGGAGTGCGGGGCTCACGGACTACGCGAGTGTCTCGCGTAGTCCGTTTTCCATTGTGGTTCAGGCGGCCGTTACCGCGCGTGTGCGGCGACCTTTTTATTTGTTTATTTTGCCTACGCACATCGCAAAATTTAGCGCGGGAGCAGCGCTTTATTTGCTCAATGCCCACAGCCTGTTCCAAGGCCCATTTTACGCCCATCTGCATGAATTATGGAGTTTGGGCTGTATAATCAAGCATAGGCTTTGCCTAGAGTGGTGACATTGTTGGCAAGCCCTCCCTCCACGTTTAATTAGCTAACTATTCAGGCTGCTGTGTACCTGTCTTTCTTGTTGGCTTGCCTTAGGGGTTTTGCCACTCCCCCTTGTCTTTGCCTTTGGCTTTATTGTATTGCAGTATTTTGTTACTTCCTCTTGTGAGCATTAATTTACACTTTAGTGTGTAGCTATGGCTGAATATTACGATGAGGGAGAGTATTATTATGATGATGAGGCCTCTGGCTCCATGGAGCAGGATTTGGTGGAAGCTCTTGACGTGGGTGGTCAACACTCCGTGAATAAAGCGCTGGTCCGCGCTATTGAGCCCTTAAAACGTCACCTCTCTAATTATGCTTTACAGCAGGGCTGGATACCTACGTCTTCTGGGCGTTCTTCTTCTTCAAAGTCTACCAAAGTTGCCAATCCTCACAAATCAGACAAGGCTCTCTCTAATGACCATTCCTATGGTCAGACTTCTACAGAAGCCAGGGCCTTTCAGTCTCATCGGACAGATGATGATGACTCTTCTTCTCCCAAGTCTTCAGACCATGACGCCTCTCCTCCTCCTGCTAAGAAGGCTCGTAAAGAGCATTTCGTAGACGCGCCTACGCATCCCCAAATCCTTACTTTTGAATCTTTTGACATTGTGCACCCTAATTCTTCTTCTTGGCTTCCATCTGCGGAGGTGGCGGACTATGTCCAAACACATATTCGTCAACTGTTCGACAAAGAGGTGAGGACACGTCTTCGGTCTGAATGTCCTCGGACGGATTTACCTCATAAATTGGCTGATACTCCTGACGTTGATCCGACCATGGTTACTTACCTTAAAAAATAAGCTAAAGATCCCAAAAAGGGCATTTACAGGGCATGGCGCTCTTGTCAAGATAAGTTATTAGATTTACTGGGTCCCCTCACAAAATTTTGGATTTGGGTTTTCGGGCTAAGGAATCTTCCACTGCCATTGATCCAGATGAGTTAATTGGTTGGTCTCAGAGGGCCATTTGTCAATTGGGCAACGCTAATTGTGCCATGTCATGTGAGCCTCGCCGCTCTATTCTTTTGAAGTTGGATCCCAAACTAGCGGAATTGTCCACTTCTGAGTCTGGCCCTTTGGCTCAGGGTTTGTTGTTCGGTCATCCTTTTCTTAAAGAGTTGACTAAATTTGTTGCCACGTTTAGTGGACTTGATAAAGCTCAGTCCTCTCTTAGACGTGCTTTTTGCTCGATTTTTGGGCGGGCCGGACGATATAGGGGACGTTCGTTCGGCCGTGGTTCTACACAAACCACCCAACGTGGCTATCAGTCCCATCGTGGAGGTCATCAGGACTCCGGTTATAACAATCGATCCTCCTTCTATCCTTCTCGCAAAAGCCGAAACCAATACCGGAAGGGACGCTATGCTGGCAACCAAGGAGGACCTCACAATTCCTCAGCTTCCAGTAAGTCTGATCTCAGATTCAGAAGTTTTGTTGGGGGGCAGAATTCAGTTTTTTCTCACCAGTTGGCAATTGATCTCGAGCGATGCATGGGTGTTGGACACTATCAAGGGTTACAAGATAGAGTTCTTAAGCTGTCCGGTTCAGCCTCATCCTCCTTCGCCCCCGAGTTTTTCCCTTCATGATCAAGCTGTCATTTCCGCGGAAATAGACCCTCTTCTACGAAAAGGGGCCATAGTTCAGACCACCCGTCATCTTCAAGGTTTCTCCAGCAACGTTTTTCTGGTTCAGAAAAAAGGGGGTGGTTCCAGACTAGTTCTCAACCTCCGCGACTTCAGCGGTTGGGTTGTTTATCGCCATTTCAAGATGGAGGGTATCCATCTTCTTCAGGACCTTCTTCAGGAGGGGGACTGGATGGTCCGCCTCGATCTGAAGGATGCATATTTGTCGATTCCCATTTACGGTCCCCATCGTCGGTTTCTGCAGTTCCAGTGGCAGGGGGTCTGGTTCGAGTACAAAGTTCTCCCTTTCGGCCTCTCGTCAGCACCCTGGTGCTTCACGAAACTTCTGAGGCCTGTTGTGGAATCTCTGCGAGCCCGGGGTGTTCGTCTGATTATCTATCTGGACGATGTTCTCATCATGGCTCATGCCCTCGTCTGTTGATGACTCATTTGGAGTGGTCCATCGATCTTTTACAGTCTCTCGGATTTCTGGTGAATCCTCAGAAGTCGGTTTTCATTCCATCTCAATCAATGTAATTCCTGGGATTTCTTGTCAATTCCCTCACTTGCCAACTCCTCTTGCCCAATCAGAAGATCAGATCTATCAAGAGGGAGTTGAGTTTGTTTTTACACAAACAGGTTTTATCATTGAGGTCTGTAGCTCGGATAGTCGGTCTGTTAGCTTTCTCGATACAAGCTAAATTTCCGGGTCCTCTTCATTACCGTGCTCTTCAACGGCTCAAGATCCGCCATCTCCAGAAAGGCCTCAGGTATTCCGATCAAATTCCTCTTTCGGAGGAGGCGAGGTGGGAGATGTTGTGGTGGTTAGAACACATGGAGTCTTGGAATGGTCGAGCCCTGTTCGGAGTGTCTCCGGAGGTGGTGATAGAGTCCGATGCCAGTCGGTGGGGATGGGGAGCCCGTTGCAGTCAGATAACCACGGGAGGCCGGTGGTCTCAAGATGAGTTGTCTCTACATATCAATTGTCTGGAGCTCCTGGCAGGGTCGTTTGCGATTCGTTGTCTGTCTCCACGCATGACAAACTGTTGCATACTTCTCCGCATGGACAATGTGTCAGCGTTTCGGTATGTCAACAAATTGGGGGAGACAAGGTCCAAGATTCTGGCAGAAATCGCCAAGGATTCCTGGCACTTTTGTCTTCAGAGGAACCTCACCGTGATTGCGGAGTACCTTCCGGGGTGCAACAATATGATTGCAGACTGGAATTCTCGTCACCTCCGAGATTTCAGCGATTGGAGGCTTCATCCTCGTGTTTTCCGGTCATTGACTCGCTTATGGGGTCCATGCCAGATCGATCTGTTTGCCTCTCGCCTCAACAGGCAACTTCCAATGTTTTTCAGTTGGCGCCCGGATCCGGAAGCTCTGGCCACGGATCCGTTTCTGCAGGACTGGCCCTCTCATACCCATTGGTCTGTAAATTACTCAGGGGTATCCGGTTGGTAAAACCGCCTTGTCCAAAGTATGCGGATTTATGGGATGTTTCTACTGTTTGCGATTCTTAGAAGCTTGGCCTTCCAATGATTCTCTCTCTCGTAAACAGCTTTCGGCAAAACTGACTATGTTATTATGCTTGGTTTCTTGTAAACGCGTTTCTGATATTCGTGCTCTAGACCTTGCAGGTCGCAGGTTTTCACTTGAGGGTGTCCAGGGAAAGAATGCTTTATTTGGGTATAAAAATATCCTTAAAAGAACACCTCAAAATTACAGCAGCAATACATGGGACAATAATTATTAAAATCTTCAAATTACTTTAAAAACTTCACTGATGAGTGAATGATAAAAAAAGCAGAATGTGCAAACAACAATGACAGTGACATATAAAATGAATTCGATTTCGGGTCTTAACAATCAGCCATAAATGCAATCCAATGTTTCGTAAAGTAACAGCAGAATATACAGTGTAGTCAAATAGGATCAATTTTAGCAGCATAAAAAGGGTTGCAGTGTGGTACGGAATAGCTCCTAAAAGATAGCGTAATGGCGAGCCATTCCCGTTACTATCTGAAGGTGCCGTATGCATGTCGTATAAAGATTGTAAAAGCAATATTTAGAGCTGTGTTATCTGGCATTAATGCTGCAATAATTGCTTGTCTACACGTCCGGATTCCCAGCCTGTTCCACTCAGATTTCAATTTACGTCTACGTTGTGACATAAAAGTTGGACAGAGGCATACTATGTGGACCAGGGTTTTAGGAGTCGTGCCGCACCCTCTGCACATTACTTCCGCTGACAGACGGCGCCAGGCGGGCATGTCGTTTAAACATTGCCATTCGCCCAGTCTGACAGCCATAAAACTGAGTTTTAGATGCAAGGGATAGGTGCAGGATAGATAGGAGGCGGAGGATAGGCGACCAAACAAACTCATTGTAGCCCACGCGTGTCTGCGTTTGGCAAAGTGAGCTTTGTCAATAAGTAGGGACCTTGTTCGAATACATTTCTTAATGCTAGTTTTAAATGCTGACCTACTGGGGTTAAGGTCCCATAGGGCACCCGCAGACAGTTCTTGAATCGAATCCTTAAAAAGACGGCTATAAGAGCCGCATGGGTTTTTCTGGGAAATGTCCAACCAAATTAAAGACTCCAATGAGCCTGTATTTGCTTGTCTCAGTTTGTGGCACAGATTTAAATACAATCCTGTGCCAGAAATTTCATAATTTAATAAGCCTAGTTCAAGTCGAATCTGGGCAGCTGAGGCAGTTTTGGGCAGATGAAGAGTTTTTTTATAGATTTTGGTCACAGATTGTTTAAAAGTGGAGTTTAGTTTAACCCTAAAAATCTCAACACCGCATGTCAGTACCGGCCCAATTTTTGCTCTCATAACTTCCAGTAATGGGGATAGACTTGGGCCGGACAAAGATCTTGAAAGCTTGCAGAAATTCACCTGAAGGGTCATAGCTTTAACTGAGATGTCCCTACGCTGTTTGTTAAAGTTGCCCCTGGAGTCGAAATTGACCCCTAGATATTTATATGCATTGCCTATTGTGAGACTCATATTGTTATACAGCCATCCTCCACCACGGTAACGTTTTCTACCAAAGATAACCACTTGGGTTTTCTTTAAATTGACCTCTAGACTGTTCGTGGTGGTATATATGTCTAGTTTATTTAGTAGCCTTTGCAGCCCTACTCGTGTCAGACTGAAAAGGACTAGGTCATCGGCATATAAAAGATTGCATATTGATACACCTCCCATCTTGGGAGAGTGGCTATTTGTTTCATCAAGGGAGGGTGGTAGGTCCGCTATGAACAGATTGAAAAGGAGGGGGGCCAGCACACATCCCTGTTTAACTGAGGGTGTCACTTTTGCCATATCCCGACGCACTAAGTATAATACTACCTCGATTACTTACCCGAGTTTTCCCAATAATCCAAAACTTTGTGTAGTGCAATGTATTAAGGATTATGAGGTAAGTACTGCTCAATTTTGACAAGATATGCATGGTCAATTGTTGATTGCTCTGCAAAAAACTTTTCGCCCTGTGACCCCTGCTACATTAGCAAGATGGGTGAGATGGCTCATGGGTGAGGCAGGTATTGATGTTACGAAATTTGGTGCACATTCAGCTCGTGGAGCAATGGCTTCCAAGGCTTTTTCTATGGGAGTGAGTTTAATAGACATTATGAAAGCAGCTGATTGGTCAACTGATTCTATGTTTAAAACTTTTTATTATAAACCGATTGTGGATATTGCATCTGTTGTGGTGGCGCATCTTTGAACAAGCATAATCGGAGCCTCCGGTCCTGACATAGAATTCTAAATTTGCGAACATACGTGACAAGAATTTTCAAGTGTACTTCTCAGGATGCGAGGCAGCAAAGAAAGAGGACACTGAGACACTATGAAGGGCTTATATAGGGCAGTGGCTCAATGGTTGATCATGTGATATTAGGGCCTCATGGGAAATGTAGTATGTTTATTTTAATTGGCTGCTGTATAAAGTTTAAAGCAATGAGAAGTATAATCGGTGCCTCCAGTCCTGACATAGAATTCTAACACCGCGCCTTAATATAAATGCACGATTATGCGGGTGCGTCCTACTCGTGGTTATGATGCACCCCTACAAATGAGATTTTCGCTCAATTAGTTGCAAGACTGAAATTAAAATAGTAAATAAGCCTTGTGGGCTGTTATCGGCGAACGGGCTTTCTCCAAATATCTAGGCTTAGTGTTTCCACATTGTCTTCTAGGCCTGGAGTTTCAATAGTAGTTACATTGCCTTCCGAACGTCCACAAACCCCCTACTACTATCTTTGTTATGTGGGTTGAGCTAGTTTCGGGACGTTTTTGCAAGCGATTGTGCTTGTTCTTTAATCCTACCTGGCAACACTGGTGACGCTCCCGGTGACGTCGTGTGTGGTGAGCAGCAGCAGGCCGGAGTGGCGGTAGAGGTAGGTGTTCGATGGGAAGAAGAGGGCATCTAGATCGGTCGCCGGTGAGGGGTGTATTTGTTCACGCGGACCTGAGGGGGTCGGTGATCAGCACCGAGGGCAGTAGAGAAGGAGGGTTTTTACAGGTCGGCGTAAGCTCCGCCCCCTCTGACCACAACACAGGCCTAGAGCGGCCCAGGAGCTTCATAGAGACTCCCGATAGCCAGGAGTGTAACCTTCTCCACTACTGCCTATACCTGCAGATGCTGGCCCAAGGTCGCACCAGCGGAGCACCTACATAACCCATTACACAGTAACGCCTCAGAACCCTTTCCACACAATAAAAGGCGACCCCCGCCGCCAGTTTCCTATATCAGTCAGTGTGTATATGTAGGCTGCATAATGACTTCTGTATGCATACTCTTGTCACTTACAGACCCGAAGTTCACATGACAATGGGCCCTGTTTAGGCTGGAGATTCCCGATTTATTAAGACACAGTTGGCTTTATTTTACCTGTCTCTCGCCTGAAATTGCCCTTTCTTCAACAGAAATCAATGGAAATAATCAATTTTCGCATTTATTTTCTCATATGTTCCCACTTTTCTGTTCTAAAACGTGGACATGTATGATTAAGAGCTGCTTATCTTGGCACATCGTCTCCCTTCTGCGACAAAACCCGCCCAACCAAGAAATACAAAACAGCTTCTACCGATTTCGGTAGAAAAGTACGACAGAATCTGTTTCAGCAAAGTTATTTGAGGACCGCAAGCTTGTTTTGCCAACTCTCAGAGAATTCATTGTATGAACTGACAATGTGCCCATTATAAATAAATATATGATCAGAAAGACGCCCCACACATTTTAATTGATCAAAGAAAGATATGTGTTTAGTCTGCGCTTTGGGTGTCGATGCCGATGGCTGTTTGAGGACGCATGCGTGTGCAGGTTTTAAAACATTGAGCTGAGTTGGTAACACACCTTATGTTGGGGTGTGTGATTGGCAAGCCACTTGTTTGATTCCGGTTTCATCTTTCTTTTCCCTGCGATTTGGTAATTTTACCTCTTGTTAATTGCTCTACCATGATTATTCGTGATGGTAAAAATAAACAAAATAGTTATTATTACCTTGTAATGAGCCATTGTTATATGGAGTATGTAATTGAGCTAATTCCATGCAGATATGTTTACGTCTGCTAACCAGGATGTTGCAGACCATAGGCATGTACAGGTTTTGAAAAATTGAGCTAAGTGTGTTAGTACACATGACGTTGTCGTAAGTGACTGACAGTCCACATGCTTGATTAATGTTTCATCTTTACTTTCTTTGAGATTGTGTCTGTCAGTTCGCAATATTACCACTTGTTAATCGCTCTACTACGACTATCCAGTTTGTTAAATAGAAAATAACATAATTATTGTTAGCACCACATATTGAGCCTCTCCCTTATGCAATGTATATTTGAGCTGAATCCATACTAGAAGCCACTAGGCTAAAGAGCTGGCAAAAAGTAGTTGTCTTACAATTGCTTTGGAAAGACTGGTGTTCTTATGTGCAAAGGGTACTATTATTACTGTTTTAGCTCTAGGGTACATCGAATGTACAATGCCTGGGATGGTGAACAAGTCTCTCAAACCGAAATAGTGCCTTTTAACAACATACCTTATAACAACAATAATGTTGTTTTAAATTCTCTTCTAAAACCCACTTCATAGTAAGTGTTAAAATAATTAAAATCAACACTGTCTTTAAATCTTGTGGAAGTAGTGTTGGTTATACAATGCTTAATTTTTATTAAATTGTCCAAATATGCTTTGGAGAGTGACCATATTCTTTGTTATGGCTATTCCTAAATATCTATAGTAATTATGGGAAAAGGGGACTTACGCACTTGTCATTGGAGCGTGTTGTGCACAAAGCAGCTTATTTTCTTTGCTCAAATTTTTAGCATTGGTATCCAATTATGCTTAATTACAATATTAGTTATGCTGCTATTGACCGACTCAAACTTATTTTGACAGCAAATTAAGGCTTTACAAGTTTTTTGCTGTCATATTACATATGTAAGTTTGAAAAGGCAGGACACATTGAGGCATTATCTATGCTACACAAAGGGAGTACTGGTGTTCAGCCGAGCTACCGCTGCATAGGCACAATTTCAGTGAAAAACACAAGACCCTCCTTATAGCAAAATCTACATTTGTCGTATGCTGCACTAGCACTACCTGATCGTAGAGGCAGAGGTATCTCTCTGGATACTCAAGTTATATGCTAAGGCCTTGCATGACCAAGCTATCTTTCAGTCTACCCAGAGGTCAGGGCCAAGACAGCTGACCTGCCCCTGAGTTGGCAATGCTCCGTCACACAAAAGCAGCCACATAATTTCTTTGAAAATTCCTCCAATCTTATATTTAGTGCCTTTGGGCTCCGACTGAGCCCATTGAAAGCCTTTGCCTGCCCGGTATCATCAGAAAATATATTCAGGGAAACACAAACCTGTGTTGAATATTACAACAGATATCCTCCAGCAGGAGAGAGTATGAGGAAGATTCAGCATTTGAACCATTCTCAAAATGGCAATTTCTAAACACTCTTCAAGACATTAAATTGGGGTTTGAAGGATCTCTCCCGATCAAATAAATTCTCCAGGGTTGTCACCATATTTAAATCTTGGTTAATTAACCTGAAGTTAGCCTCCAGCATGTCCTACTTTCTAAAGAACCATGTTTACTGTTCATCAGGACATTTTTATGTTCTTCTTTTTCACTATGTACCACATGCAAGGCACCAGGAGCAAATACATAAGTGAAGACCATAGGCCTGACTATTGAGTGCCCTATTTTTTTGTGTAATACATTTTATTGACGTTTTGCAGGTCAGTATAGCAACAAAAACAATGCTTTATCTCCCCAACACAAGGACCTCTCCCCAACACCCACATTTTCCTTATAAGCCACAGTAATGCTTGTATTTTGTCTCCGATCTACCCTTTCTGCTCTCTCATCCTAACTCTCAGACTTCGTAATTTCTTATCTTTTCGTCCATGGTCGCCTGTGAGGAGGTGACTGGGGCCTGTTCTATGCCCCAGAATGTCCAGAATCTTCCCGCATTCTGTGATATTTATGAGGGCATCCTCTGGCCCCGTAGATAGACCGTCCTGTTATCATGCAGTTATCTAAGCAATTACTTTGCCAAGGAGGCTCCTTCATCCTGCCCGCATCAGACTGTATCCAACTTGGCCAAGACCAGTCCCAGTCGATGTAAGGCAGTTTATATCGATTAGATTCTCCATCAATCAAGATATGTAGGATAGCTATCCTGGGGTCTGGACGTAGCAGCCATCCCAGCACTGAACTGGTCTGAAAACACAAAATTCCAAAAGAGAGTAAATTTGCTACATCCCCATATAGTGTACAGAAAATCCCCCTCTGCTGAGGGAGAAGTGTGGCTCACTGGTTAGAGGAGGCAGACCTGGAAGCAGAGGTCAGCCCGGGACCAGGGTTCAATTCCCGGCTCGGCTGGGTCTTGAGTCCATAAAATGTCCATGGACTCGATAATTCTCGCTCCAGTGCATACTCGACTCATGGGTTCACACTCTGCGACTCTGGGCAATAGCCTGCTTAATCTCCACACGGGCCCCTCGCGGCGGGATGCCTGGCTTTCACCTTGCGGATGCCCTGCCGGGCTATCTCACAGGGGAATACCAGGACGGGTTCCCTAAGCAAGCGCTTAGAGACCGCTTGGTGATTTGCGCTATATAAATTCCTGCACATTTACATTTACATTATGCCTAAGTCACAGGAGAGGCTGAATTTCCCCTATCTTCCATAGCACATGCCGTGTGAAGTACACCCTGTCGAGATATTTCTGCTGAATGAGGCCAAGCCCCCTGCTATTGCTACTTCTATTGCGGCCGCCTTTGCTTCGTCCCCACTCCTCATCCTCAAGGGGACCCAGGTGATGCTACAAAGTCAGAAACACTTTATTAAATGACTCTACACTATTGGTAATGAGGGTGAAATACATCTGAGTTACATTATGGGCACCCAATTTCCCATCAGCAGTTTAGCTTCCAAAGGATTGAAGTCCAGGAGCTCTGCTAGCTACACCGCATACGGCATGAGGGCTTGTCACAGGTTGAGATAGTGGAAGAACTGACTAGAGTGTAATCTTGAAGATTTTGGTAGGATTTCATCACCAACCCTTGCATTACATCCCCCAGAGTGAAGATTCTTATACTCTCCCATATCTGAAAGCCTTCCACTGCTGCCACGTGCACCAACATTTTCTCCTCCCTAAGAGGTATCTCTCTAGTTAGACGTCAATTCCATCCCATGTATTTTAGAGTTGCGATCTCCTCCATCATAAGTGGCTTGGTAATAGTTGGCAAGGAATATCCGAGGACAGTCCTATTGCCAAAGGAAACTCGGAAAGGCTGTGCGAAGGCCTGCGGCCAGTCCTACAGGAAGTTTTGTAACTGATACAAAAAGTGGGGTAGAGCTATCATCTTAATGATGGTCATTCTACCCAACAGAGGCAAAGCCATCCAGAATTTAGTGTCAGTTGCCAATTTTGTCAAGGGGAGAGAGGTTGCAAGTTCCTCACCCTAGCCTAGGTGATCTTCTGCATCATAAACACACCCAGGTAGTTAAGTCTTTCCCTTGTCACTTGTATGTCCCCTGCACATCCCAAGTCCTGGGGATAGGTGCTAGACGGGAACAGGGAGGATTTAGAAGTATCAATCCGTAGGCCTTAGGTTTCCCCAAATACACAAAGTATTTTTAAGATACGGAGCCCCAGTTCTTCTGGGTCCTTTAGAAGGATGAGGACATTATCCACATATAGGGCCACTCTGACAGAGATCCCAGTGTTCCATTCAAACTCCCACACTTGGGCATCTATATAGATCCATTCCACCAGCCGTTCGATGGCAAAAAGCAGGGGAGACGGGGGGGCAACCCTGCCTAGTGTCCTGCTGTGTCGACTTAGGATACAAGGAAGCCCCTCCAACTCGGAGAGTTGCTGCAGGTATTTAATACATTTTGGCAAAGTTCAATCTCCGAAGTAGTGCAAATAATTAAGTCCACTCTACCGAATCAAAGGCCTTTCAAAATCTGCTATCAAGACTGCAGCAGGTTGCCACAGCTAGCCAGCACGTATGTTGTTTCGAGTAGCCTGTTTAGGCATAATTTCTGACTTGACAGGCCAGCAAGGGGATTACTGTTAACAACTGGTTCGCCAAAGCCTTTGCCACAATTTTCATCTCTGTGCTTAGTAAAGAGATAAGCGGTTCAGGGGTTTTGCAGGCTTCGGGTTGACCACAATTTCTGTGCGACGGAGGTCGGGAGGTAAGGATCTCCTGTCCACTACCTCACGTATGGTCTCACCCAATGGCGATATTAGTTTCCCTGAGTAGAGGTTGAAAAGCTCAGCCGGGAATCCATTTGGTCCTGGTGTTTTTCCTGAGTTCAGTTGTGTTAATTTCCGCTGGAGCTTATTTGTACTCCGGCTATCATCCAGTGAGGTCTTACCCTGGTCAGAAAGCCCTCTGAGGGGGGAAATCTGACAGAAACTTCTCAAATTTCTGGCTGGGCAGATCTTCCCAGCACTTGTAAAGTGTGTAGTTTGAAAAGCTCTTGGCAGTGGCCCATTCTTCCGTCACAGTCTTGCCTCCTGGGCCCTGATATTAGTGATTTGAGTATGTTGAGTTATCTATTAACACAACAGGTGAACCATCTTCCCTGCCTTGTCTCCCAAATGATAAAGGTAACTCTGGGAGGCCATTTAGGCTTTCCTGGCCTCCCCTTGCACTAGTTGATAGAGGAACGTCCGGTATGTAACATATCTCTGAATGTTTCAGGTGACGAGTTCAGTAGATATTGTGACTCCACCAGAAGGATTCAGGACTCTTCCTTCTCTGCCCCCATGGTTTGTTCACGTTTGCGGCCAGTTTGGTAGCTAATTATCTGCCCCCATAGGACGGTTTTCATGGCCTCCCTCAAGGCTCCTGAGGAGAAGACCCTGCCCTTGTTGACTGCAAAATAATGACTTTCCCTATGTGTGTTCTACCATCATTGTCTTTTAGAGTCCAAGTGCTCAGTCGCCAACTCCGTCTGGGGCGTGGGCCACCCATCCCAATGCACAATTCCACAGGGGAATGGCCATAGAGACTCCGAGCCAGGATCCTTACCCCAAAAACCCCATGTATCTCTGGCCTAGGCGGTAGGAAATAGTCATGGCATGAAAATGATCTGTGGGCCCTGGGATCAAAGATCAATGCCTGTTCCTGTGGGTGGGGCTGTGTCCATATAAAATGCGCCATCAAGGTAGAGCGTGTCTAAGTCACACTAGGTCTACCCCTTCTATCTGAATCTTCGTCCACCATACCCTACCTATCCCCTCCCAGCACCATGAGATCCAACCACAAGTCTCCCAAAAGCCATATTAGCAGTTTCAGAAAGGTGGTCATCAGAGGTGGTGGGCCGTAAATATTTATCAGGGTCAGTGGTCTGTCTCTCAGGAGGACTGTAATACCCAAGTATCTCCCCAACTTGTCCACCCATTCTGGTTGCACCACAAAGGGGACGTGGTGTCTATCCATTGGAATCTCGGTGTCAGTCTCGTGCAAGCCATGTACATTCTGTTTTTGGCCCTCAGTGCAAGACGGCTGTCCAGGGCTGTTTGATCGTGATTTAGTCCTGTAGCATCGACTGGTGCATTGTGGCCATGGTGACTTGTTGATGTCAGTTTTCATAGGGGAGTTTCCTTCCATGAGCGGGGGTATATGGGTGTAAAGCAGCCTCCTCTTCTACACCGCAGCAGGTGCGAGAATGGGTGGATCGAAGAAAAACATACGGGACTGGAAAAGAACTTTCAACTTAGCCAGATATAATATCTTGCATTGGATGTTAAGACTGTGCAGTTTTTTTTTTATAACTTTCTCTGCTTTTGTACTAGCCGTGTAGTAGTTGGGGGGGGGGGTTGTGGGGGGGAGGGGAAGGGGAAATATTGTGGATGGTTCGAACAGGGAATCTTGAGTGAGGGCATAACGCAGGACTGACTCCCTATCATGGTAGTTTGACATCTGAGCTATCATGGTCATGCTGAGACTCCAGGTGGAGGCCTGTTTGTTAGTGCTATATGCGTTCGACTATGGAGCATGGGGACATTGATTTCGGAGGGAGGATCTGTTTCAAACAGCGTTCCAGAAACTGTCCCATGGCGGACCCATCGCATCCTTCCAGGAACCCCACAAAACTTAGATTGTTTCCTAGCACTTGTCCTTTTGCATCGACCACTCCTCGCCACCAACTCTCCAGAGGTGCTTGTCAAGTGGGCAATCAAATGCTGCAAGGTTTCCACTGTATTCCCCAACTCAAATACTCGGGCTTCTGCCTCAGTGATCTTATCGACTGCTTTCCTTAAATCCTACCATAGTAGCATGACATCAGCCCCCCTGCACCCGCCGTTGTGTGTAAATTTGTCTATTGTACTTTACCTCCCTGTGCCATGGAGCTTGTCTCTCACCATGATGTATTTCGTTTGGAGGCCTCAATAGGTGCGGAGTCACTCCCCCTGCCCCCTCTGTCCCCCCTCCCATCCGATAGGGTGATGTCTTAACCCTTCAGCCAACTGAGGCGATATAGTGACCAGACCTGGAAAGGAAGGACTCATCGTCCTCAACGTGAAGCAAGTGAGAGAGTTTTGAAGCAGCTGTCCTTTTCTCCGCCAAGTTTTATCTCTTTGTGACCCGCTAGCCCTCCCTGACACACAGCCAGCAGAGGTGGTACGAATAGTCACCAGGCTCTGTATGCCAGAAAAAATGCTGGGAGGAGAAGGGACCGAGTAGGACAAGCAAGGGGGAAGTCAGCCAAAGCAGTAACTCCAGCAGAGTTCAGCGCCGCCCAGGAGCCTCACCGCCAGTGCGAGTGTAGGGATCGCTGCCCCTCCTCTACTGTTGTGCAACTTTCGTAGATCAGGCCTTACTGGTCTGTGCAGGGGTCCCGCCCATATCGTTCGGTTCCCAACTTCAGCTGCTGTTCCCTTGTTCGGAGAGAGTGGTGCTCTCACCTCTCCCTCACTGCTACTTGATCAGGGCGGGACCAGCAGACCCTCTCCCGGCCCCCGGCTGCACCGTCTGGTCCCGTCACTCTGCAACCCCTCACCGTTTGAGCTCTTAGCTGTCCCGCGTTGTCACGCCTCCTCAAAGTCTCTCTGCTTCAGAAACTGGGATGGGGGGATTGGGTGGATATGTGAGGACCCTCTAGGAGCTTATTACATGCCCCACCACTGGTCGGGCGAGTGCCTAACCTCCCCCGTCGTCTCCTGGGTTCTTCAAGGGCCACAACTGCACCAGCTCCTGCCCGCGATGGCTCCTCTGCCTCAGGCATCCTCTCTGGCACCAGAGACGCACCGGGCCACACCATGCTTCTCGATCAGGCTTTTGAATAAGAATATCTCCGGCCGTGTGATTCCTGTAGGTTTTCGGCCTCAGAGGGGTTAAAGACGGCAGTAAAATGAGGATGATGCAGGATTTAATGTGGTGATGTTCATAAGCCGCACTAAGGCACTTCTGCCACCTTGGTGACTCAAGTCTCACCCCCATGAGTGCCCTATTAAATTGTGACCCATGTGCAAACGCCTGTTTTGTTCAGGGATTGCAATTCTAAGTAGTTCATAGTAATTAACGGTGCAATGAAGTACACACCCCTTGTTAGCTTTCAGTAAATCGAACCTGCTCGAATTTAACAGGTGAAAAATGGGCATTAAATGCTGGGACAGGAGAACTTTGTACCATCAGTATTTATGATCTTGATTACTTAGATGTGCCTCTCTATGTGCTGTATTGTTAGGGCATGAACAGAAACAGCTGGGGAGTGCAGATGGAGGGAAAATACTTAATAGATGAGCCATATCACTTTCTCCACATGCATGAATATACCCCCCCACACCCCTGAGTGCAATTATAGTATCAGTAGTGGTGGGGTATTAGAACATTTGAGGTTACAGCAGGTAGAACAATGGACAAAATAGGTGGGCTTATTAACCCCAACTGAGCCTTATGCTTAGCTATGTACATGTATGAATATCTTTATATTATAAAGACTGGGAAAATAAAGTCCTTATTCTGTGTTGTGCAGCATTGGGGTGATAATTTTAGCATCTTTGTAATTACTACTCCCCTGGCCTGTAATCTATTCTGGGTGACTAATTACCTTCTCCTCAGTGTTCCCCACTGCAGAAGGAGTTCTAACGTGTGAAATCAGTGTTTCTACACTGGTTGTCACATGTTTTGCTTTTATATTCTCCTGACCAATTTTGCTGATTTCTTTTTTGTAAATCTGTTATGGGAAAATGATGGTGTGTGGTAAGTGCTTCACAACTCACATACCCGATCCAAGGGACAGAGGCCAATATGACACCTGGTTCCTCAGTTCTAATGTTGGCAGCTCTAGTGCTGGGCCACATTACCTTCTCTCATATATGGATGAAAGATGGCTACTTAGGATCCCAGTCTAAGCACTTGACTCCACATTGTGTGAATCTGGACAAATCATCAAATCTCAGTGTGCCTAATAGTGAGATATGTAAGGTTTGATTTGTATAATTCCCTCTTGATGTACTTGTTTTTGTAGACCATTGCCCAATCCCCCAATTAATGTACACGGTTCCACTGCTTTCTAGCTAGGTTTCTACTAAATAAATAACAATATGTGCATAGGAGCCTGTGAGTCCAATTTGGCCTACGTTTTAAGTGTTTTGGTGCATGTGTGTGGCTTAATCTGCTCAAACTGAAGTGTGCTAATGCACCTGTTCATGGATGTAGAAGAAAAGCAGGATAAAGTTGTGCATGCCAATACCTACAATTTTGGGAGTATTCGTAGACTATGGGATATGGGAAATGTCCAAGGATGAGGGATGCTACCTTTGGGAGCTACTGACCCAGTTATTCATGCAGTTAAAAGGGACAAGAGTTCACCCAATTGTCCTCAAAATAGACTGTGGAAGGAAAGTGTTGCGTGCACTTCACAGTATAACAGGGCCTACAGCACCCATAATACAGTTTGTTTAAGATAACGATTACCTGGAATGATGGAAGGAAACTGACTTCGCGGGCTAGAGTATAAATTAGAATCATTGATAGAAACTAGTCTCAATATACCATTTTTCCAGTTCTGTGTTTGTTTGAGTAGTCTCTGTTATTAAGAACAGTTTCAAGGTGCTAAGAAGATGAAATAAACCTGAAAATGAAAAAATAAGTATTTTCTAATTTCATTCCGTTGAAATTTTTGGGAAGGGGAAGCCCTTCTCAAATTGTTCGTTTTTATCAGTGCATTATTCCTTGCATAGATTATAAAATGCTCTCTCTCTGTTACAGCCTGAATTCCTCTTGTTTTGTGTCTCTTTTGTGCAATATGAGAGTATGACAAGGCACGTCTGCTGACTATTCTTTCGTGGGCGTTGTGTGATAATTGAATCTTTCATTCCAGATGATCTATCCTCTATCACCTTGCAAATGGGCTCATTAGCCAGAGAATTGAGATTGCAGGAGGCAATAAAAAAACAGAAAGTCTCCTGTAGCTATAAATAGGTTTTGGACGACCCGCGAAAAGCTTAGGGTGAAGCTGAGTTTGAGGCCCCAGCCCAGTCACACATCCGGTAAAAAAATGCATGTCCTGGAAGCTGCAGCAGCCTGATCCGGGGCACCTGATTTGTGAGGTCCTTTTACTCCCGTGGCGTGCTCCCCTACAGACTGAGACACGCATAGTTTTTTCCTCATAACGCTTAAGATGTACCAATATCAAGTGGGATAATACCCACTTTCGTACACTCAAACATCAGTTGTAAAAAATTGTTTTTCCAGTATTTTTATTTAAGTGTCTTTAATATTTTTAGGCTCTATAAGTGCAGAAAAGTTGAAGTTTAATTAAAGGTACGCCTGACATTAATTAACTTGTGTTGTCCGTTCCTGTACACCGTGTTAAAGGTGGGTGAGCCAACAAATTAACAGGGAAAGCTGAACGAGTGGTCTGTCTTGGTTTTAAGAGCCCATGCATGTGCCGTGCCCTGAAAAGGTTTATATAAATCGCGCAACAAACCTCATCTAAAAAATGTGATTGTCTCTAGAAAATGAAAAACGTGTGATTCTTTAACCTGCATAAGTGTTTCCTGTTAGCACATCAGATGATATAACTGCACTGAGAGGCATTTATTAAGTGCTTGCTTTTAAACATTAACTTGTAAACATTCATGCCCCTTCCCTGATGACAATGCCATTAATGAACTAAAAGGAAAATCAGTTGTCCAGTGCACCGTGTATGTTACCTAGATTCTATGTTGTATAACATGGAATACTCTATAGATTCAAAGCCAACAGAGGTTCTTGTAAAGAGTAGATTCTGAACTCCGATATTTGTAGGTGCTCATCAATGCGGCAATGAAGAACAAGCATTTTCAATGCAATAGGTCTCACATTTACAAGCGTTGGAGCTATTGGCATTGTATATGACAATGCCTTTTATGTATGTGTTGTTTTTAAAACGGGTAAAAGGCATTGTCATTTACAATGCCAATACCTTAAACTCTTGCAAATGCGAGACCTATTGCATTGCATATGCGTTCGGTGCCCGTGCTATAAAGATTTTTTTTTTTTTTTTAAAGCATTGAAAGAGAGTGTATCCTGCCTGCAACAGGAGGTAGGACTATGCTATTTGAAAATATAGTGCTCGGAGGCTGTAATTCAAGCCTACTGAGTAACAATACACGTAACAGGGGGTTTCCTCATGGGTGGTTATAAAAAAAAAACAAGGCGATACTAAGAAGGGACTCCTAAGCCTATTGTCCAATGAAAAGACAGTTTACAGTGGACAATGACATAAGCCAATGAAAAATATGAGCGGAGCTTCAAGTCCATTCCTGAATACCACATGCCTCGCAGAGCGGCGCATGCGCTCCTCAGGTTCGACCTAAAGAGGAGGTGCAATTAAATACATTATTTGACTGGGATGTCTGTTTGGTGAAGCCACAATTGATCCCAGGATTTCTGATTTCACATTCATTAATACAGCTTGGGTGTCTCTTGATCTCTCCTGTTTTGAAGTCGAACCTAGCGCAGCGAGCACGCGCTTCTCTGCGAGGCTTCTTGTAGCTACTCTGTGTGGGTCTGACACCTCCCAAGCTTTGGATTGGCTTTTGCATATGTCTTTTCAGAATCAAAGGCTGCAAACGGCTAAAGGTGGGTGCATGTCCCACCTCTTCTGAAAAGTTAACTCCCACTGCGTTTTGCCGCAGGAGCGAGCAGCGGCGCGCAGGGTGGCAGCTGTAGTGCTTCCTAGTCTCCAGTATAAAGTGCGCGCGAGCAGTTGTCTGTTGCCTTTGCTCCAGCCCCCCCTCCCTCCTCCTCTCTCTTTCCTGGGTGCGTAATAAGAACTCTTCAGAAAACTAAAAAGTCTTTTGAAAGCTTGGCCCATCTACTGTCGCACTCCGCCCCCTCCATCCATTGAATTATTGGCAGTGTTACCCTACAGGGCTCCAGCTGAAAGCAGCTCTATGCAGGTTAAATTTATGCAGGTGTGAGAGGCTACTGCTCCCCCAGCCCTTCCAATCCCAACTCTTCCCCCACCCCCTCAACACAAATCAGCAGCGCACATCTCCTCTACAGAAGACCAGCACTGCGCCAACACCCCTACCAGTGCATCCCAAAGCACCCAGCGAGATATTTTTAAAATTGACACGAAATACTGTTCGCCCCAGTACACTCCATTTTAGTAGGAAGAAATGCCCAGAGAAGCACCTGCAAACAGTAGCATAAAGTTAAGTGATTTGCTCAGAATCACAGGATGTTCTGCGTCATTGTCGAGACTCTAACCCTGTTCCCCAGATTCAAGGTCGACCGCCCTAGCCGTTAGGCCAACTCCTCCTCCAAGCAGGGGCATTCTGAGGATGGATGCTAGAGCTTGCGTTAAAGTAGTATTAACTCATTGTTTTAGTTTGTAACGACGCATGATAAAATGTATACTGGGATAGATTGTGATTGTGTTAGTAAAGGAGTAATTTATATTGCTGTTTTATTTAAAACTGGTGCTATCAGTGGTGCTGGAACTTAGGGTGCTGGCCATCGACGCCACCTGACAGTAGTGCCTTGATTGTACTTTCCATGTAGCTGATATAGATTTTAAGATAGCTGTACTGTACTTTGTAACGCACGCACGTCTTTATGTATCTGTTAGAAAACCTCTGAAGTACTCTGACTTTCTCAATTCCCCTATATCCCATTAAGAATGTCACTAGTTAAAATTACAAAATATCCTAAACAAGCGGTCAGAGACCCCAATAGTAGACACAGCTCTCTGCGTTTAAAGAATTAGCAGCACTCTGTCAAACAAAGGTGCCTATCACGAGGCGGTTTGAACTTGAGCACACAGTAAATGCGTCAGAGCAAATAAATAAAGGGATGTTCATCGTTAATTCTCTATCTGAACTACAAGGATTTATGAGTGGGCTGCAGCACCCCTTCTTCCAACGCCACTGTGTGCCATCGAACAATAATACACAGCCCCCTGGTTCCATTGACTCTCATTTTGTGTGCTGGGCCCTAGTGCATTGATTTGTTAGTTCCAGGCCCCCGGCACCAGCGCATTCAGAGGTAGGCACTCGCCTTTATTTCCAAAGGAAAAACTACAAACTGTGCCTTTTCCCTTAACCCCTTGCGTGCTCATGACGGAACCACGCCGTCATGAGCCACGGACGGCGTGTGCTCATGACGGCGTGGTTCCGTCATAACTGCGGCCGTTGCGGCCGCTCCGCCCATGCGGCACTGATTCCCCGCCTGTGCGGGCGAACAATGCAAGTGGGCGGAGTCGTGACGGAACCACGCCGTCATGAGCACAGCTCGCCCGTGACTCATGACGGCGTGGTTCCGTCATGAGCATGGCGGCGCCGCGCTCACCCCGCACCCCCCCCAGCGCCGCGGCGGAATTCGCGCCGCAGCGAAGGGGTTAAACTAACGACTTTAATCTGACAAAAGACATCGCGTGCCCGGCTGTGTGTGGTGTCGTCAGCCCTTGTGCGTACTCCAGCCGAGCCCTCGCATCTTTCCTTAACCCCGACCTCAGTCAGACTGATTCCAATTTCCCTCCCATAGAGCAGCTCAGTTACTGACAGGCCTTCCCTTTTTTTTTTCTTCTTTTACAATTCTTGGCCATTTTAATCATCTTTTTTGTACATGTGTGGTGTGTATGTTCTGCTTTTATGATTATATTTTTTAAATCAAATAAAGTATTTTCAAGACAGGCCTTCCCTGTGTTCACTCTCCCCGTTTTCACTGGCGCTGGGGTGCCGCGGTGTCTAAGACAGCACCACCCTCGAGCTGTTAACTCGAACATCATAAAAAGTATTTTGACCACATTAGACTTGCCTGTCAAAAACGTGTAAAAGATACAGTGTAATTTAGTGTGCTAGATTATTACTGCAGCTGTCAAGCGTCTGGAAACAGTAATGGCACAGTCCAACACGGGGAGGGTCTCGAGCGCTGCGGCTTGTGATATTCCAGAGCCCGGGCTGCTCTAGGTGCTCCTCTGCGGCAGGTGCTGTAACAGCGCTGGTGGTATTGGGCCCATCACGCGCAGATCAGCTCGCCTTTGAGCGCTCCAATTTTCACGTTGTAAATGCAGTTGCAGAGTTTCTTGTAGGAGGGCTGCTAGCATGGCCCGTAGGCTGGAAAACGGCTTTCGATCGGTGAAGGGCATATTTTTGCAGCTGGGAGGTGGTAGGGTTATAGCGAGGCATGCTGTATTCAAGTCTGGACTTAAAACTCCGACCATATTTTTCATTGGCTTGTGTCATAGTCCCTTGTAAATGCTGGCTTCTGATTCGTTAATAGGCTTGTTAGTCCCTCCTTAGTATCGCCTTATCTTCATTTGTAAGCTCCCATGATGACTGGCCCTTTTACTTCTGTTGTTACACGGTGGGTCTTATTTAGTCTGTAAGCACCATTTTCTTTCATGAGTTTCTCCTACTGCAGGCACGACGTGCTTTCCTGCAACATTCAGCGCACCATGCGCACTTTCACTTTCCAAGCAGCCCGGGACAATGGCTGCCGCTTCTTTGAAATGAAATAGGTCACGCATTTACAAGAGTTTCAGCTGTTGGCATTGTAAATTACAATGCCTTTTATTTATGTGTTAATTATCAAAACAGATAAATAAAAGGCATTGTCAATTATAATGCCAAAAGCTTAAACTCTCGCAAATGCGAGACCTATTGCATTTCAAATGCTTGTCATCAAAGGGTAATAATTTGCCTTTAATGCTTGGCGCATGACATTACACTGTGGGTGGCAGGCCGTGCCACATGAAAGCCTGGTTCGAGCCTGAGGGTCCATGCAGAGCTGAGCTGAGCCAGAGCCAGACAATCTGTCTCAAGTCTGCACTACACCCTGTAATGCGTAGGAATATGTATAAAATCTATCTTCTATGCTTGAACTGTCCCCCCGCTCATTCTTCTGTCATAAACTATATCACTTCAACTCTTGACTATTCTCTTACTTTTTTGGTTAGTGTGCACGGGCTTCATTATTGCCTACTTCCACACCCTCTCCATTTGGCAATTACTTTTACTATTCAGTTGCAGGAAATCGCTCAAATCTAATGTTTGTGCAACCCAGTCCTAACCTTTCTTAAGTAGGCTTAACATGAAAAACTATCAATAATCCAAAATGTGCAAATCTGAAGTAAAAGAGCCAACAAAAATAGTGATTGCTGAAAATGCAAAATCCATGTAATCCTGTAGTCAAATATTAAAAGGTACAGCAATTTTTTTAAAGTGCGAAATGATGGTCTATGGGCCTAAATTTGAACCACACACTAAACATTAATAAATGCATAGTATAAAGAACGTGGTAATAAGTGAAATGCAATTATTAAACATACAACATTTAAACGAAAGGACACTTAAGCTTTTCTTGAAATAAGTATGCTTCCTGTACAAATGTATAATTGTATCAAGATCACTATTTCTTTTGGCATTGACGTACCATTATGATTGGTTAGGATTTTTTTTTCTTGCCGTTTTTTAACAAACCACTCCACATATACAAAGGCAGTTCCCTGTTTTAGAGGAACAGATCCTTTGGCACACATGTTTGTGCAGATTGAGGACCTGATTTGGAATTTGGCAAACTTTACTCATGTCTGTCAGAGTAGTGAAGGACATTGTCTGCCACCCTGACTGACAGAAGACTATCATATTTCGAGATCACGGGTGGCCTAGTGGTTATCTCTATATCTTCAGAGGAAAGTCCTCCCTAAACCGGTATATAAGCAATCCAAGACAGATTTTGCCCTTATTGGGGCCCTTCAATCAGGTTTTGCTTGGTTCCAGTGGCATAGTGAGCAAGGGACCGACGTCTGGTCATGCCCATGGCCCCTTAGGGCATTACATCATACACACTATAGGGAATTGGAGGAGTTGCAATATCTCCACCCCAAAGCGGGTGGAGGGAAGAAACACTGGCAGGGTGCTGCTGCAACACAGCAAAGCGGGTGAGGGGGAAGATCGCAGGCAGCAAAGCATGTGGAGGGAAACAGGCGCTGGGGCTCAGAAGCAACGCTGGGGGCTGATGCAATACAGTGGTCCGAAAGCAGCCAGGAGGGCGCCTGTAGGGAGGGAAGCAGCATGGCGGGCATGGGGGGAAGCAAACAGGTGAGAGGTAGAGCAACATGTAGCACAGAGAGTGGGACAGAAAAGCAAATGCTTGAGAGAGCATTTGGAACCGGGAGAGGGTAGAAGCACACTGGCAAGAAAGCAACAAGGGCTGAGGAGCATGCAAAGGCAAGTGCATCACGGGTAGTGGCTTGGAGAAGCACAGAAACGAAAGAGCAGCTTAAAGAGAAGAACGCTAGGGAGACTGCTAGAAAAGCATGCACTGTCATTGAGTGCTTAAAAAAAGCAAAAAGGATCATCTGAAAAGCAAGCAGTGTAAGGACACATTAAGGTGTCTATTCTCCAGTGGAGGGACAGACACCAGAAGTGGAAGGCAAGTCCACATACATTAATGAATAATAAGCATATGGGAGTGATAATGAAGCCAATAAATAGTAAGCAATTGATGGGCTCTAAACCCCCTGTAAGCTAACAATGTGTCTTGTAACAGACTGGGCATGTGCTGTCTAGTAGGTGAGACCTAAAATGTAATGACGTCAGAAGCTGGGGTATTAGTTGATGGGGTAGGTACCCACCTCAAGCAATAACCACACTCCTTCTTAGGGTGAACCACTTCAGCCACTCAGTTACACTGAGCTCAAGTCCCTGGCAGCTATAGCACTGGCTTCTTAAAGACAATGTGTTAAGTATTTATGCAGTACCAAACCAGTAATAAAGTTGAAATGCAAAACCATGTAAATCCCCAAATGAAGTCAAAATATAGAGTAACATTCAATAAACACTTGACATCAAAATGACAAAAATCCCAAACGGGAGATATCAGTTTACAAAAAAAAGGAAATAGAAATAGTGCCAGTGACAGTCAATGGTTGCAGTAGAACAGGACCTAGGAATTCATTTAGCGCTGACTGCAATGGAGTGTGCATTGGATACACTAACAGAGTTTGTCATGGCTAAAGATTTTATCCTCCAATTATAGCCCTTTAAGTCCCAATCCACCACAGCAATCCATCTATTAATTCCGCCTCCCCCCACCCTACCCACTAGGACCTCAGGGGAGGCACTTAAGAGTTCACTGGGTGTTAGGCAGAGTCCAGCAGAAGAGTCCAGTCTTGATCCAGTTGCCACTGGTCGGCTGGACAGTTGCAGGAAAAGCCTCTTGTAACTATTGGTATCCCTTTAGCTTGAACCGGAGGTCAGCCTTATGACCCTTGGAGTTCATGTCTTTGTCCTGGATACAAGAGAGAGAGCAGGCCCAGTCCTTGAGGGCCTTTCTCAGACAGCAGGACAAGTACTCTTCTGTTCTTCCACATGTCTGGGAGTGTTCTGCATTAGCTCCCTGGAGAGACCCCATTTATGCCTGCCTCAAGCTAGTGGATGGGAATGACCAATGGGGATGCCGTATCCAATGGGTTAAAGGATCCTGTGATTAACCTCACCCACTTTGGGCATTTTAAAGATGGCAAAGGTCTTTGACCACATTAAACTTGGGCTTTTGGGGTGTGTGTGAGGAGTGTACTATAATTCAAGCGTCCTCCTGCATCGAGCACTAAAATCCACTTTTAAGCAGCCATCGTACCCCAAATAAGCACTGAGACACTAGCCTCAGGGGTGTGGAAATTTTTCCAAAACCTACTTGGCTAAGGGACAAAATGTTTCACCAATCTACTTGTCCTGGGAAGGTAACTGCTTGCCCCGCCTATTCCATAAATTACTAAGGGAGGTCTGCACAAAGAGAACCTGCACTGCAATCAGTGCAACATACTTTGCAATATATATTTCAAGTGCAAGTCCAATTATGCAATGCATGGTCATGCAGTCTTAAATGCAACTGTTGTAGGGTGGCTGTACAGCATGCGTGCAGATGTGTCAGTGTGCACTGCACCCAATTATCAACTAATTTGCATGTAACACATTTTCATATTAAGAGAAATAGTACCTAAAGGCAGAGTGCAGACTTATAATTTACTACATTTCTGGAAGTGTTTTTGGCACAGACAAGACTTTGTCGAAATATGAACCTATAGGATAGAAGGGTGTTCTCCATCATAGGGCGAACTCATAGCTGTCCAGCTTCAAAAATACTCAGATGTGATGCTCTGATAAACTTGTGAATGGGAATAGCTGCACTTCTTGGCAGAGCTTATGAACGGTTCATGGGGCAGCAAAATCAAGTAGCAGATGTGCTGCGGCTCACTGAGGCGGGATACTTCAGTACAAATACACAAGAGGCAGTAATATAGGCAGTTAAATCAATCTCTCCTTTTACACTTCTGGTCAGGTGTGGTGTGTTTATATTATTGTGCACTCACCGCTACATCTCTACATTCTTCTCCCACACAAAGAGCATATGCAGCACTGGCAGTAGCAGTACAGGGTTCTCTCTTGCATATAGTAATGGTAGCAGCTGAGTAAGCTACCCTAACATGAAAAAGTGCAGCTCACCAACTGATGTTCAAGTTTGTCTCTCAGATTTGTAGGACATGTAGCAGCAGTGATATCTTTATATTCACACAGCTGGAAAGCAAGCGTTAGTCTCACAGAGAAGGGAAGGAGTGTTAGTTTGAAAAGACAGTAAATCTAGAAGTGCAGAGCTGAGCATCATTGAGACGGGGGCTAGTGAGTAACTGCAACCACTCAAAATGTCATGTCACACCTAGCAAGGATGCCCAGGCTCAGTCACAGTAGAGTTGGAAACTTTGTCCTTACCTCTTGGATAGTTAAATGGTATCTGGTGAATGAAGTTTGTTTATTCTTCAGCGGATTTAGATCCAATAATAACTGAAGAAACACCCAAAGCGCCACTACTTTATTTTACTTTCCTCTCATGACATATCAGGGCTGGTGGCTTAGTGGCCTAATGTGTCCACTGTAGGGCTCTGTGTTTGACCTCATGGTCACAGGTTCAAATCCTGCTGGGTCCACTTAGCCTTTCATCCTTCTGAGGTCGATAAAATTAGTAACATTGAGTTGGGTAACAATAAACAAATGTTATTCAGCGCCAAGATACCCTTCTGGGTGAACATGTGCTTTAAAAATGCACGTTAGGTTATCAAGCCAGGACACAGGCGTAAACACTGAGGCTCTTGCACTGCATGTGGTATAAAGTCCGAGTTCAGGATTCTTTCCTTTCACCTTTAAAACTGGGAAAGCTTCAGAATCTGCTTCATCTGTGAAAGGAAAGCACCATGCTTGTCATGTGAGCCTGGTGTGGGCATTTATTTTTTGCAAAGGTATTGGAGTGCTTTTCATGAGCACCAGTTACATTACAAAAGGTCATGAGCATTTTTTTTAGGCCAGAGCAGATTAAGTGATCTGCCCAGAATCGCAGGATGTTTAGCAATGCTTAGACTTGAACCTGGTCCCCACGGTTCAAAGTCGGCAGCTCTGGCTGTAACTGGGGAGTTGGGAGCTGGGTGGGTATGTGTGTGTGAAGGGCATAGGGATGGTGGTTGGTAAAATGGTGGGGCAGTCCCACTCTCTCTTTAAAATAAGGGGACTCTTTGCTCCCTTCTTTCAGTCTGGAGTCTATGACAGGAGGCCCTCCGCCTACCTCTTCTCCTGCCCTGCTCTCAAAACCCCATGGCAGCAAGTCCTGAATACTGTATTCAGAGGGCAGTGTGAGTGCAGCAGTAGTATCAGGCACAGCCTGCGAGCTGTCTACTCAGTGGTTGAAGTGCATTAAAAAAAAGTATGGGAACTGTGATGCTGCATGAAAAGGGGAGGCTGGGTTAGAGAGTCTGGGGGGGGGGGGGGTTCAAATTAGTGGCTAAAAAAACAAATATTTTCTAACTTTTTGTGGTCTTTCACCTTCAGGTAACTACATGTATAATAATGGACAGCTTTAGTTGAAATGAAAGTTACGTTAATCAGTGGGATATTATGAAACCTCTATTAGTTCATGCACTGACCAACCCATTAACATTTAGCACAACAGGCAGGAATCTCTCTGACAGACCGTCCTAGGCACTGGCACCCACATGTGCAGACAGCACATGCATCTCTATGGAACGGTGACTGTGCAGGTTTTGCTGCAGAGTTCTGATGCTAGCCACAAGCATCCATCTTGCAGGACACTCAACTCCACCAACTGTCAAAAGAGCCGGACCAGCCCTGGATTACTTGGGGTAGAGGTGGAGGCTGTGAGATGCCTCTACACAGGGTCTCTGCTGAAGGAGGTTCTGGTCACCGCAGGTGAAAGAGGAAATGACACCGCTCTTTATCCGCAGGGGCCTGTCCTGGAGGAATTGATTCCACCTAGTAGTGACACAGAACCAGTGTCAATGTGGTCTTATGACCCTGAGATCCCCTGAAAATCATTTCTGTAGTCAGAATGAAAAATAATGTGGATGGGCGTGTGCAGGCATCGAGAGGGATTTTGGGCTGGGAATGAGGTTGAGGGGCAGCAATATAGGGGGGGGGGGGGGAACAACAGTCTAAACATTCATAATGTACCTCCAACGTACCCAAGCATTGAGGGCTCTTTGTCTAAATAGATCACATCACAGGCAAACTATGACACTTTCAGATTACAGCCTCCATTCCCTATAAGAGGACAGCTAAGGAGGTCGAGAGTATGCTGCAGTGATTGGTTTGTAACCTACGTGCCAGATAGGAGTATGGTAGTTTGGTAGGCTTTTGCACCTGCTACCACATACAAGGTAAAAAGACCCCTGCAGTTCCCCTGCTCCGACCCCAGTGGGTTAGATCATAGGAGGGGGATTTGGGGAGGAAGAGACAGGGCCGATGCGCTTGCAGCACATGGCTGCAGGTAGCACTCACGATCCTCACGAGCCAAGCTGTTTTTCAAAAGGTAGTTAAACAGACACATGTTCCAAAAAATAGCAGGAAAGAGAGCATGAAACATGGGCCCGTGAGAGAAAAATAAGGCGAGGGAGAGTGAATGAGACGGATAGTGTTAACTCATGTCAGTGTGTGCAATGTGAGGCACACACACTCTATTGATTCGGGACCCTGGAATTTCAACATCTTTTCGTCTTTACATATATTATGTAACAGCACACAGCGGCTCACTGTTCACCACCTTAATTCTCAAACGGGCAAAAAGTAGACTAATTCGATCAGGCACTTTGCAGGTAACAGATAGCAGCTTCTGTCCCTAAAGGAAATTAATATAAATCACCCATCCGCCCCATCACTTTTCTTTTTTTTTTTTTTTTTTTGTGTAGGTTCTTGGTAGTTTAATATTTACTTGCTGACAGCTCCTTATTCCTCATTCTTTATCTTTATGGTGCACACAGCCAGGTCTTCTGTGAGTTGTGTCTGGCTTTTTCTCCTCAAGTTTAGGGCTAGTCCTCTCCTCAGTTGGAAGTCCAGCAGCTCTTCCTTCAGGGCAGGAAACAACGATAGTATTTTGAGTGTCCGAGGCTATGTCTGAGCCTTGAGGGCACCCTGGTCAATCACCCGTTCGGAGGTGGGATCCAATGCTCCTTCCAAATCCACAGCGAGTACGAGGAACTGGCTCCGGGAGACCAATCTATCCAGTTCTAGGGGGCATTGGAGGGAAGCTGTCTTCATCTGTTTGCTGCTCTTGCCCCAATCGCCATCCAGTTCTGGTGTGTAATGGAGCCGGCCTGTTTTTCTTCACCCTGCAATCATTGTTTTCATTACACTGCTGCAGAATGAGGCATCCGAGGCCAAACTGTTTGTGGATTACCGTGGGGCAAGGAGTGCTCCGAGGCGACCCGCGAGGAGGCGCAGCACTCCGGCTGGGGCGGTACGGGAAAGAAATGAATGCGGGGGAGGGAGAGGGAAGATGGAGAGAGAAGAGGAAGAGTGAGAGCAGACAGGGACAGCAGATAATGAGAGAGCTAGTGAAAAGGAGAAGTGAGAGGGGCAAAGCAATAAAGGGGGCAGAGAGAGGGTGAAGCAGAGGGAAAGAGAAGGGAGAGGGGCTAAAGCGAAGAGGAAGAGAGACAGACAGGGGGAGCAGATTAAGAGAGTAAAAAGCAGAAGAGAGAGAGAAAGAAAGCCATCCCATCACTTTTCAAATCCACCAGCTGGAATGGGCAATACAGGGTAAAGCAAACATATTGCTCATTTGCTATAATGCTACAGTGTGGTTTAGCTGAGATACTGATCACGGGAATTTTAAATGTTTTCAACCCGGTAACATTCCTTAACGCCACATTTAGTATAATATGAGCCGTTGCATAGCAGAGCTCCACTTACAGAACAGTCCGCTCCAAACCCCAAGTTAGCGCGCTCGGTTTTCTCTCCTGGATTCTGAACTGAGCACTAGCATAATACCGTTCTTGTCACTGCAATCCGTTGAGCTTTCAGCAGGATCGTTGCATTTGTTTTCCTTCGCGAGCAGAGAGAATAAAGTTAACTGTACTCCTACGCCCCGCCACCTGGTGCCGCAAGCTCACTTGGCATTAACCGGGTAACATTAATGCCACCCTTTCTCCTCACCTCTGTCTCAGGTCGCGCCACCAGCACCGAAATATTTCTGCTACCCTCGTGTTAAAATTGAGACAGCTTCCTCGTGGTTCTGCATGTCCACCATATTAAGCTTGAGAAAGCGAGACTACCGCTTATTGAGACTGACGTTTCAGTCCCCCAGCCAATCACTGGCGAGAGCCCAGTCCTGGGCTGCTAGCCAATCACAGGCCTCAAAAGTGTCTCCGGCTCTCTGGCAGCCTTTCTGATTGGCTGCGAGTCCCAGAGTGCTCCCACCTGTATTATGCATGCGGTTTAATGTCTACTTGTCCATCGGACAAAATAGACATTAAATCTTCTTGCCCGTGGTAAAAATCAACATGGCTCGGGCGTCGGGCGATATGATTTCCCCACCCCTGTAGCCTGATAAAACAAAAAGTAGGGTTTCCTGCAAGTAGGTAGTGGACATACAAGTATTGTTTTGGCATCCTGTTTTCCTCCTTTGAAGTGTTCTGTAGGTGTTGTATATAAACCCAGCAGACTTGTTAATCAGGTTTTGACACTGTAATGTCAAAAAGAGGCCCACTGTGATTGGAGCCTGCCGGATTGGGGGGCACAATGGAAGGGCCCTGCCCAGGTGTCAGCTAACATTTGCCTGTGACAAGGGAAGCCTCTTTGTGTGAGCCCAGGTGTCCACTTTCAGACCTGTCAAGCAAGGTTGGACATTCAAGCAGGATTTGATACTTTAATGTAAAAAAGGATGCTCAACCCCTCCAAACTCCCGTGCATATTCTATCAGGTTCAAAGGGGTCATTTCTGTCTATTCAGGTTAGCCTTTGTTTGCTCCTGAGAGGCATTCCATGCCTATTCAGATGCTAAGTACTGGCTCACAGAACTGGGAGGGATAAATGCAGATTGGTCTCTATGAAAGGCAGGCAGAGAAAAAGTAGCTTTCTAAAAGTTACTTTCTCTTAATATTTAGTGAACAGTTGACTTCTCCATTTAATTGGATTCTAATAACTAGTAAAAATAGCGTAATTATTTTTCTAGCTAGGCCCATTCCTGAGATATAGTATTAGAAGTTAATGTTGTATCCCATTGTTTTTCTATGGAACAGCCAGCTCTGCTACAGTGCAAAAAAGCTTTTGGGGCATTTTCACTGTAAGGGCATGTGTATCAGCACATTTCTACATGTCCTACTTGTAAATACACAATGCAGTCCGCCTTATGGACAATAAACCTACTTAGTGGTGACTTATAAATATATAAAAATATTTAAAAACAAGGTTTAAGCTTTTTAAAAGGAGTTATTTTGATAGATTGAATTTGCAGTTTAAACCTGCACAGCCCGTCTATAGAGGCTAGGTCTGTGATCATTTTCACACATTCACTGTAGGGGATGGTACAATGGGTGCTACAGTTCACTTGTGACACTTAACTTACAGGCCCCAGGATATACTTTGGTATCATATGCTAGGAACCTATTGGTAAGTTAAATATGGCAATTAATAGTATCCCGATTTGACCATGTTGAAATGAGGAGCACAATCACTATCTCTAGTCAGCGGGGGTAAAGCTTTCTGAGTTCTACAGCCAGCAAAAATATAGGGTTCAATAAAAGGTGAAAAATCCAGGCTGATGACTCGGGAAAGGTGGATATCCTATACATGTAAATCTGTGCGTCACATCAACCTTTATCATTGGCGCATATTTTTGTTTTATTTGTAGTTATGTTTATTGACCTTTTCAGAAAAACATTTGAAGAACATAAATCACTACTTTATATGTAACCAAAGTGCAATGTTCAGCTGGCCAATCTTATTGGGACACACTAGTTATTAAACAGCTTTTTCTCTTAAATATTACTTATGACATTCAACTATAAATTTCTGTCTGCCAGTTTCCCACAGATTTCTCTCTGTAGTCCACAGGGAGGCCTGTTATTTGGAGGGTTCATCATTTTGAAAATTAACCCTCCCTAAACCCCTTGTCACCAAAACGTCTTCCACCCTGTCATTTCTGTGGGTGAGTTTAATCTATTGTTTTCAGGGAGGCCTGTTATTTGGAGGGTTCATCATTTTGAAAATTAACCCCCTGGTCACCAAATCATCTACCACCCTGTCAATTCTGTGGTTGAGTTTAATATATTGTTTGTCCGCAAGTGCCCACTCCAGTAAGTTTTTATTCTTCCAGAGTCTCACCTCTGGGGCTAGGGGTGCTGTTGTCTATGGCAGTCCTGCGTCTTGCCAGGCCTATGTCATGTTCCACCATTCACGTATCCTTGGTACATATTAAGACATACAGTGAACTCTCAAACAAGTACATTTTCTGCATTCACATCTGATCTTGATGTCTACTGTAAGCGTGAACATATTCTTTCAGGTATGTTTCACAAACGGCTTTGTTACTGCCAGAAGGGCAATCTTAGCACCATGAAACCACAAGTACAGCTCAGATGGTTAATGTGCTTGCATCTTGAATCCCTGTGGAACTTGCATCTTACAGGCCTAAATTGCAGAACGACAGGCTCATATATTTGCCCTTCTAAGATTGGCAAATTGAGCGTCATTGATTGGATAATATTATTGTCTATTGTTTATAGTTCCATGCTACCACAAGATTGACAGCAAGTATTCATGCATATGTAACAGAAACTTGATTTACTTTATAGTAAACTACCTCATGGAGTGTACATCCGTACTGTGTAGATAATTCATGTTTCCTTCATCGGCTCTGCTACTGCCTGGTGCTGCTTGACAGATTTGTTTTTCTGTGTAGCGGCTATTGACTTATTCTATGTGTACATCTTCCGCAGATGCCCCTGCTAGACTCTCAGGCTGCTTCTCTTAGTAAGCTCAGACAAGCTTGAAAGGGTGGCCCCAAACACTCTCAAAAAGTAAATTTTGTTTTTTAATTGACCATCTCTGAGCTGCAGATGCCTTGGTCATTCATCAAGAAAGTAAGATTATGAAACCATAACCAAATGTCTCAGAGTTCTGTGTTCTGCTTCAAAGCTTAGTAAAAGCATGAAACACCCGTTTGTTCTGTGAACTGGGATTGCTTGCAGCTCCCCCCCCCCCCCCCCCTCCCCACATATACGTCTCTTCAAACAGAAGCCTCTCTTCTAATGCTTTCCTGTACACACAAACAAGATCCACATTTTTAGGTCTCACCTTCCAGATCACTTTTAGCTCTTGTCAACATACAAAAAACATACGCTGGGCTTAGAGGCCACCCATTGCTCGTCATTTCTTTGACTTTGTCACTCTTTTGCTGGCCTCTTATTCAGTGGCTTGCCTTCATATTCTTGTGCTTGAGCATAGCCTCTTTACCATTCATTTGATTGAATGACTTGTATTATTTCCCTGTTCACAGTTGGGAAACGACTTATTTATTATTCGTTCGGCATTCCATTAGTATGTGTTTTTGTCTAGCTCTCTCCCTCATGTGTGCTAGATTAGTCAATGTTAGTCGTGAATGCTAAGCTCAAGTAGAGCTTCCAGACATTTTACACCGCCACAAATGCTCTACCACCTCTCCTACTCTCTCTTGAAGACCCATCTGCCACAAGAAGCTAATACATCTTAAGTAACCATTAGGATTGCTGTTTGCCAGGATGTAGGTGATAACATTGTTTATGAAAATGAGCTCATAGCTAAGTGTGTTAGACTGCAGCTCTTCTCTAGGGGTATGTGGTGGACCAATCTCTGAAACACATGTCCTGACAGCAAGTGTCTGAACACCATATCAACCTCTTGCTGCTGCGGTGTCCACACGTTCTAGACCAAAGGTATTGACGGAGTTTATGAAATATCAAATTAGTGCCAAGCCTTGCTGTGCTTTTAGAGGCTGCATAATGGAAAACCATGTTAGTCATTCAGTTTTCTTTGATCAAAAATCTGATTCCTCCTTTCACTTACTGTTACTCCTCAATAGGTGGAGTGTCAGCATTTCATATTCTGAAGTATCTGGGGTTCTTCGAAATCTCTATTCTTAGAAAACTACATCCTCCATTAGCAAAGTGGAACCCACCCAATCACTCACGTCTATAAAGTTTTAACAGTTAGACAAAAATCGAGCATATCGAAGAAAACCAGCCCTTAGGGTATTAGATAGGATACAGCAAGAATTCGTTGTAATTCCTTGTCTAGAAAAAATACTTGTTTCCTTGAGACCCCTCACCCACCAGGGTTGCTCCTAGGTGGCATGCTTAATCATTGGGGTTCCTCCCAATCCTGCTGCGATTTGCAAATTATGTAGGAGCACTTTTTATTGTAGCCCATGTGAAGTGCAGTGATGTGGAGTGAAAGGGAAAGAAAATTTAAAAATGCCTAACTAGTTGGCCACTCTTTTATACCCACCGTAGTGGGTATGGTTAAAAATCAGGGGTCATTTACTGAGAAGAAACCGGACCTTAATGAGTCTGGTTGTCTCAGTAATGTGTTTTTAGGTTTTGCCTAGCGTTGCTGTGCACATGCGCAGCTCGCTCGGTGAGATTTATTGCAGATGAGTACTTTCTGAAAAGGTCTTGAAGCCCCGCCCCTTATTCCCATTGGCTTGCGTCACCGTTTATGTTAAACGGTGGGCTGCCATTGGAAATAAGGTTTCCAGGGTGCCGCCTTTTCACTTTTTTGGCCAGTCCACCCGGACTGGCTCGCCTGCATTACGGCTGTCGTGACGAAGTTACTTATCAGAAGCTTTGTCACGCTGCCTTGCACGCGCCAGTCCGGCTCTCTGATTGGGCCCTGTGAGAAAACTTCACCGCCGCTCGTCAGTGCTTTTTGTTTTGTTTTTGAGCCCCGAGTCCCGGCAGTGCTTAGAGGATGGGCTTTCCTGAATACACTGCACTTTCAATAGTCTTTAATTTCGAATTAGAGTGGCGCTACACCTTTTAATGCCAGTGACTTGGGGACTGCAGATTATTACTCTCTGTTGAAACACCCCCGCTCGCGCAGTCCCGTGTCTCCAACCATACAGCTTTGTTGCACTTTTTAATCGGTTGCCTGAACAACAAAGCACACGTTGAAGTCACTAGCTACAGTTCAAAGCACATTTCTTTGCCTGAAGTTCTGCTGTACATTGTGGCAGGCAGCAGTAGCCGATCACAGAGCTCGAGCCTCAGCGATAGAGATTGCAGGACGGAGAGGCAGCTCTGACCGAAGCTTCAAAAGTCTCCTCCCGACCGTAGATCCCCCACTTGCTGCACATACCACTCTCACACCACATGTGCGTCTTTCTCTCTCACTCACCTTGCCTCCATCCTAGCACTTTTCTAACTAACCTCACAACCCTGATGGCTGAATCCCCGAGTTACGTGCCTCATGCTCACACACATTTCCCCTACACGCCCCCCATGCTAGTCATATCTCACCTTAGTGCCTCGCTCGCCCCAGGCCCCAGGCCCCTCTCCCCAAACCCATCGCCTCATGACACACACTGCACCCTACTCCCTGCTTCCAGCCTCTTCCCCCTGAACCCCATCACCTCGCATGAGCTATTTAGTTCCCTACCACCCTTGTGCTCTCGAACATGTCCTTCATACGTCACATCTCACTCTAGCCTCTCACATATCTCATCCTACCCCCCTCGGACTCTCCACCCTTCCCCCCCCACCCCCCCCCCCACCTTCATATGACATCTCACACTAGCACACTTACACACCCCTGCCCATCACATGTCACATCTCACACTAGCTCCCTCACACACCCTGCCCCCTCACATCTCCCCTCATCTCGCCCTTGTTTATGATCCCTTCACCACCGTGCCCTCTCCACACACCCTTAACATCACGTGTGACACATCTCCCGCTCCTCTCTCCCTCAAGGCCCCATCATTCCCTCCCTCCCCCTCCACGCACTCGCGCACAGAAACCCAGAGATGGAGGTAACAACATTCCAGATGGGGAGACGGAGCAAAAGAGGAGGGAAGGACTATACTGGCAGTGGGTAGCAATTAAGGCTCAGGCAGCTGGACCCTTTGCCTACGGGAGGCAGGAGGGCGGGTGTGAAGGGGCAGGAGGGAGCGACCTTATAGAGGGGTAAGAGAAGGGGAGATATACTTCGAAAAGAGAGAAATAAGTCACAGTCAGCAGGGCCTGGTGCAGAGGCTAACAGAGGGAGGGAGGCAACAACATTTCAGAGGTGTTAGGGGTGGGGAGAGGAAGAAACAAGGAGAAAGAAACAAGGGAAAGAAGCATTTGCAATGCAATAGGTCTCGCATTTATGCGAGTTTGAGGTATTGGCATTGTAAATGACAATGCTTTTATTTATGTTTTAAAAACAAAAATAAAAGGCATTATCATTTGCAATGTCAATAGCTCAAAGTCTCATAAATGTGAGACCTATTGCATTGCAAATGCTTGTTTTCAAAATGTTTCTAGCTGTTCCCCTAATAGCTCTTAAACAGGACTCCAAGGAGTCCAGCCCCGTGTGTACCTCTCTTAGTGACTATGTGTAGTGCAGTGATGTGGAGTGGATATACGGGTGCGATATTTTGACAGTTGCATGCACAATCATGCTAATGCGACCTGTCAGCACGGCTGACAGGTCACTGTTTTTAATATATCTTTTTGCTTTCTAATTACAGACACGGATTAATCACTAGAACCGTGTGTATACAGTGCACATTAGGTGTGCATGGATTGTGTCCTTATTACAGGATTCACTAGGATTGGTACACACGGGGCTGGACCCTGTGGAGTCCTGATGAAGCGCTATTAGGGGAACCGCTCGAAACATGTTGACAAAACACATTACTGAGACAACCAGACTCATTAAGGTCAGGTTTCTTCTCAGTAAACAACCCCTGATTTTTAACCATGCCAACTAGCGGTGGGAATAAGAGTGGTCAACTAGTTGGGTATTTTTAAATTTTCTTTCTCTTTCCACTCCAAATCACTGCACTGCACATAGTCTACAATGAAAAGTGCTCCTACGTAATTCGCAAGTCGCAGCAGGCCTCAATCCGTAGAGGATAACAGGCACATCGAACTTGTAAGCATTCTAGTTGGTTTAGCTGCTCTCATCCACGTAGCATGACCAAGACTTCTACAGCTCAGAACCGGCTATATCCCAAGAGATTTATTCCTAACATTCTGCAGCTATTCTGTTGTGCTTCTGGACTGATGGGTCTGTGAAGTGCTCCAGCAGCAGTGATTGCTTTTGTCAGTCACCCACAGGACGTACTTATCTATTGTGTTTCTCAATCTATAGTCGTGGCAAAGAGCTAGGATACAGGTGTAAATTAAAGGTTTCTTCTCCCTTGCCTCATTCCTCTGCAGTTATGTATAAGAAAGCTGTCTACTGCCTTATACCTACTTGCACAGCATGTCAAGGCTTGCTGTTCAACCATGTTTTAGTTCACTACAAAACGTTAATTTTCTCGTCTTCGAATGGTTTCTTCTTGCACGTTGCATTCTAATCTCATTTTAAGGTGTGTTTTTGTGACATGACATTGAGTCTTCTATGCCAGCTGTTTCAAGTTCCTCTGAGTGTGTTAATTGTTTGTGGGCGTATGAGTTCACCGTGGGCTTTGATCTGCAAATGTGAGGGGGTGGGTGCTTTCTCCTTTCAGACATAAAATGCACGGTATCTGAAACAGTGAGGGAAATGTTTTGTGATAACATTTATTGTATATGCAGAAACATTATTTTTCATTAGCTCGATGGTGTTTAAAGTTCAGTATTGGATGCCTGGTTACGTCAGCATTTGATTCTTACGTTTAATATTACTAGATCAATACCGTATGCCAACATCTTAAAGTAATTGTATTTATTTCAGCCTGTTTGTTGATTACCGTTGGAGTGCACTCTGAGTCCCTATATGATATTATATAAACTATGTTGTAGTTTGGCATTGGCACTTTTGATTAACAAGAATGATAATGTAATACTATGTGAAAGGGAATTGTTACTCGTGTACCAAATGTATCGCATACGCACTTAGTTGCTGGTTTATGCTTTTACTCTTTTATCCTATGTATTTTAAAACATTGTCATTGGTTCTTTATACTGTGTTCTTCTTTTATTGCTGTTTCACCTTATGTTGCATATGTATTGATTGTTTTATTGTGGTTGTATGGATTTTTATCCGAAATAAGCTGTTAATGAGTATTTATTTCAATTTGTAGCTTGAAACTCTACTAAGTGAGCAACCTTTAAGTGTTTTCCCCTTTTTAAGGTCTGGTTTGACAGTGTTGTGCCTTAAAATGTACATAGGGTGGGGCTTTGGCTTCCCCCACAGTAGTATTTCTCTCTCACCTCATGCTGTATATTGTGTGTTTGGTGTATTATTCCAACATTTGGCAATGCATCAAAGACAGTTTTACTTCTCAAATGTACACTGAATCAGCACATTTAAATCTCTATATCATACATTCATGTATATTGAAAGCTATTGTGTTGTGGTTTGTTTTTCTCACAGCAACAGGTATTTTGAACTACTTTAATTTGGTTTCTAAATGCAGATCAGGCCTATTGGCTTTGCCATTGCTTGTTTTAGGTTTGTGTGCCATTTGGGAACATCGTTGGAACGTATATTACAGGAAATGGACGACGTGGTAAGAAGAATCTGGATGCCTCATACTCTTGCTTTGCCAAAACAGTGCTTCCTTTGCTCTGCTACAACAGTGAAGCATCTGTTTTTGATGGTGACCAGTTGATCCTCCTTTTGCAAATAATGCTTCACCAGTGTTGAACCGCAGTCTCGCCGTTTTCTTACAAATTACATTCAGTATTTGCACTCACCTTAGTTTTTTTCCTTAGTTTTCTGGATGTGGATTAAAATCTTGTTCAGAGTGGCTGATGTTACATTTTAACAGTTTTGTTGGGCCAAGAGACGTTTTGCAGGCCACTCGGCTGTAGTTCAGACCGTATTTGAAATCGCTAGAATAGAGCTTTCTCAGAGCTTCACCTCTCTTTTGCCCTCTCTCCTGCTTGCGCTGCCTCCTTCCTCTGACCTGTTTCTTTGGCTGCCTCTCCCTGTGCTGCATTTTCCACCACCCCCATAATACCTACTCCCTGTCTCTGTACTGTTTGCCCATGCAACTCATTCACAGGCCCATGTTAATCAGTCCCTAGTCCTCCTGGACTTCCTGTGTCTGTACTACACCTAGCTTGATAGAGAGAGGGAACCAAGACTGGTGCAGTCCTGCTGCAACTGTTCTGCAAGAAGGCAAGCCTGAACTACTGCTGGACAATCTGTACCTGCTCTTTGAGAAATTGGTGTTTATATAATGCCTTTTCTGTGAGAGCGGTAAGCCGATACTACTTGTGGCACCAATCTCCCCACCCTGTGCTCCTCGTTTTGTGCTCCTCATTTGCTCCTTTTGTTCACTCCATCTGTGTCTGCCTCCCCTTGGGTGTGTTCCCCTGTTACCTGTTGAGCTTTGTCCTATGCAGCTCCCCCTGCATCCTTCTCCCTGTGGAATTAACTTATTTGGCCCACCTACCTGTATCCTGCCACAACTTCACCCATTGTGTACCTCCCCTCTGTCTGTGTTGTAACTTTCTGTGAGGAAGGGCAGGTTGCATTGATGCTGTCAGATTCATGCATATTCTGTTAAAATGGTACATTTGCACTGCACATTTTCTGCAAGGAAGGAAGCTTTGCTCTTTTGGTGCTCATACTTTGCCTCTTCTGTGAGGGAAGGATACGTGCACTGCTTCTACCATTTACCTGTCAGTAAAGTTTGTTATAACCTTTTTCCTTTACGAAAACCAAAATGATGGTCTTTGTGATTGCTTATTGTTATAGAAGTTTACCGTATTTCACTTTTGACAGTATTTTGATGATCATGAAGTGTCTGACACAACAGGAATTGTTTAAAAGAACCCTCACACACCAACCTAGTTGGTGTCATGCTTCATCATTGGGTTCCCAGTCGGGCAGCAGAGTGCCACCCGACTGTGCTGCGACACCTGATTACAGTGGAGCTGTTTTTTTGTTTTTTGTGTGATGAAGTTGTTCAAGTGGTGATGTTTAAAAATACCTCTGGGAAACTCACTATACCGTACTTTATTCCCAGTGGCCCAGGGTATGGTTAAAAAATTAGATGAATAATATTCCAGGACTATATTTAAGTGTCTGAATTATCCTTAGGTTAGGTCAACATGTTTCAGCTCTATAGAAAAATTCAGGTGCGCTTTCTTCAGGACCTTATCGATGTGGTGAATGGTGTGTTTGAAGTAAAAAGTGAAGAAATGGGTGGTAAAAATTAATAACCACGTGTGTAGCGCCTTGTTACACACTTGCTAAGGTGTGTTTACCATGCGATTGAAAACTAACCATAATTGTTGGTTTAGGTGTAAAAAATATTCCTGTGAAGAGAAAAATGGCAAGACAGACCAACATGTAACATTTAAAAACATGTGTGTAGATTCCAATCCTGCCTCAAAGTGAGATACATGGCCGGTGTCAATCATGCGTGCTGGATAGTCCGAAGCCAATTTCTATAGCGTTTTTGTACCGAAGTTGAGCCTGCCAAAAGGGGGTGACCAGAGAGGAGTTTTCTGTGCCAGGACTCGGGCAATTAAGAGGAAGGGTAGGAAAGTGTATAGGAGGTTTTGAGGCCTGGATTGGAGAATCACATCTGTGGCAAGAACTAACAGATCTGATCTCCAACTGAAAAAGGAATGGAGATGAGAGTTGAGACGGGAGGCAAAAAGATGTACTGGCATGGTGCCAAAGATAGAATAAAGATGACTGAACATAGAAGAGTAAAGCCACCAGTCACTCAAGTCCTGCAGATGTCTGGTATACCAATCTGCTATGACATTCAAATTGCCCGAAGATACTCTGCTCCAAGATAGATTCCTCTGAAGACTGAATTCCCTCAGACTTTTGATAAGGTCTGAAAGAAGTTTGAATCTTGTACCTCTGAGATGGTTTATATAACTGATCGCTGACAGATTGTCCATCCGTAAGAGAATTGTGTATCTTACCCTTTCTTTTGCAAAGGTCTGGATGGCAAAGGAACCTGCAAGCATCTCTAAACTATTGATGTGCAAGTTTGACTCCTGAAGAGACCATGTACCTCCAGTCGAGAATTGACCACATCTTGCACCCCAGCCTATCCGATTTGCATCGGATTCTAAGACAACTGGGACCGTAGAGAAAATGACTCGGCCACCAAAGGAGCTCGGCCATGGAATCTGGATCTAGGGTTACTGGATCTGCGAATGCCAAACCTTTGCGAAGATGACTTATCTTTAACCTTTGCAAGGCTCAATAGTGAAGAGGGCTGGTATGAAAAGCTGGAATTGAAGATGCAAGAAGCCCCTGCAGACAAGCAAGCCAAAGATCTGAGAGAAAAATGAAACCGGGTTAGAGGGTGATGGATTTCCTTCTTAATTAATCCTTTTGTTGAGGTATATGGAGGATAGACGGAGAAGGGTCTATTAGAAAACCCAGAAATTGTAGACATTATGAAGCAGTGAGATAAGATTTATACATTTTAATGAGGAAGCCTAGACTTAAAAGAAGTGCAAAAAGAACAAATGATGGACAGAATGCAGAACAATGTCGTACATTCACCCCACTACAGAGATCTGAGCCTAAATCCATCGTTTTTTTGCTCGCAATGCCATTCCAGTTTGGACCCAGCCATATGCAAATCAGTCTTGACCTTGCGCCTAATGGGAACAGTTCAGCCCGAACTGCCAGGACAGGTCCTCCCTGGACTGAAAACGAGCATCTCCGGACCGGTTTCGGGCTTTCAGCCCCCATCAGCCAGGATAGCTTAACTCCAGTGGCATAGAGAGCAGGGGACTCGCGTCTGGGCATACCCGTCCCACTCGGGGTGACAAATGCAAAAAGAACAATGGATGGACAGAATGCAAAACAAGGTCATACATTCACCCCAGTACAGAGATCGGCAGGCTTTTTTTTAGTTAAAACACGTTTTCTTTTTGTATATTTAGGTTTGTCTCTAAATGTGTTCTGTTGGGCCTCTGGTGCGTTACTTTGCCCTCATCTTGGGCTTATTCATGCATTTTACAGAATCTTTTGGCTGCTATGGTATGAGCAGTTGGATCGAAAGCAACATATGTTAATTTGCCAAGAATAATTACATTGACGTATTTGTGATTGCACACAATTGTTACATTATTATTGGTTCATTACGCCGATATTTTATTTCATACCAATGACATGGTGAATTTTATTGTGGCTGTGATGCTTTTAAGATGTATCTTTCGATAATTGGTTCAGAATGATTTATTTGGAAATTGTTTGTGGGTCAAGTCCGAGCTCCTCTCATGAGCAACCAGACTGACAAAGAACCTGAGGCACTAAGAGTAGAAAATGACTTTAAAAAAAAATATATATCTTTTTATTCAATTTTATGCAAAGTACACTCATGCGTGGGTATAACACATTTGGAGGACTTTCACTAGAAGGGGTGGTTTCCCAGTGATGCAGAAGTGGTGTATTTGTACTTTGGGAGTGCCTCACTTTTATGCCTGTTCGTTTTGTAACCTGAGATTACTTAAAATGAAGTGATCATGGTCATGAGAGCTGGTATGGACGTTCTGGGTGAGGCTAAGGTCAAGGGTATAATCACTGCGTACAGCATCAGTTTGAGTTAGCTTGCATAGGATTTGATGTCTCAATCTCAGTTTTTGCTGTTATTGCAATAGCAAGGGGTTACAGTGTGATTAGAAATAGTAGTTGGGAGAGCGGGCAACCGTGATGAGTGCCCCTGCAACTGTTTGAGTCTGATAGTAACCCGTTGCATGAATTCCGTGCCTTGGGGCCCTTGCATAGTAACTGCGTCATCTTTATGAAATTAGGGCCGATGCCGATTTTGGCCATGGTCTAAAATAAGTACCCCCCACCCAACCTAATTAAAGGCCTTTTCGGCGTTGAGGTAGAGGACCACTCCTTGGTCCAGGTCGTTCCAGCTTTGCCACATTGCAGAATGGGTTTGCAGATAGATCTTGGGGCAGTGGCTGTGAACAAAGCCTACCTGATTTTTGTGGATAAGGGCAGCGATTACTTCATTTTGGCGGGAGGCAAGAACCTTAGGTAAGATGTTCACTTCTCTTTTGATCAAGAATGTAGGACTGTTATGCTAACATTCCATGGAGCCTTTACCTCGTTAAGGTATCCAAGTGATCCGTGCTTTGTTGGATTCTGTTGGTAAACTTCCTGATTCTTTTGCGTCTGTGAAGACTTGGTTGAGAAGTTGAATAGAGACAGGAGCCATAATCTTATAAAACTTGAAAGTTAAATCCACATGCTCTGGGGGCCTTTCCAGAGGGGATCAACCTGATAGCTTCTAGAAAGTTGCTGTCTGAAAAAGGTCTGTCAAGGTCGTCTGGTATGGGATCTAGCTCACGGCAGGACACTGATGGCTGCTGTAAAGACGTTCTTGCTGGGATTGCCTGGCGGTGCTTCCAAAGTCTATAAGGCGGCAGAGAATGAGATGAGTTCATGTGCGACGTCAAAGTGAAGGATAAGTGGATCTTTCTGCCGGTTATTAAACGCAGTAGTAGTTGAACTGAGTTTGCACTGTTTACGTTGAAATGCCAAGAGCCTGCCCGCTTTCTCTCCATGTTCGTAGTGTCTGCCTTGTAGAAGGTGCAAAACCTTCTCCGCTTGTGTAAAGAGTTTATTTAGCTCAAATTTCTTGGAGAGTAGTTGTCGGAGGGTAAAGTTATTCATGAAAGCACGGTATTGACATTGTAATTCTGTTATATTTGCTTCTAGAGATGCTTGTCTTTCTGTCATGTTTTTTTGGACACAGTTGAAGTGTCCCTTAACATTATACCTGAAAGATTTGCCTTACACACTGCCCATAATGAGTGATAAGATCAGACATTGTGTGTTAATTTAAGGCCATTAAGTGTTTAAAGTGGGACAGCGATTAGTTTTCGCCTAAGGCAGCTTACAGTGTAGCTTATTCATCCTCCAAGTCTTTGTTTTCGAAGTTTGCAAGTGGAGGTCCAATTATAGGAGAATCGATGCTTGATCAGAGTTTTCACCAGATTCAATAGTGCACTGAAGAATGTCATGGAGCAGGGTGGAGTGTGTTAGAAAGTAGTCCATCTTGGTTTCAGTGTCATGAGGGCACAGCAAGAACATGTACTCATGATCTGTGGGATGGAAAAGCCGCCATGTTTGAGCCAGTGAGAATGGTGTTGCAGCAGATTTTTTAGACTGGATCTGCAAAGTTTAGGTTGGCCAGATCTGTCAAGCAGCTGGTCAGGTGCCAGATTCCATTTCCTTTTATTACCACCTGATGTCAGCAGACTCCACCAACAATATGAGTTTTGAAAAGGAAGAGGATTTGGTCTCGGTAGGGACGTAAACCATTCCAACAATAAGATGTCTGCCTTGTAACAGTATCGTAATGAATGCTTATCTACCAAGGGGGTCTGACCACGTAGTTTGTGTGTTCACTGGTAGTTGTTTGTGAAAGAGAATTGCAGCGCCACTTTTCTTGTATGGTTTAGAGTTCCATGAAATTGTACACATGATTTGATCGAAGTGGTGCAGATAGGATGTTTGACCACATCCCATTTAGGATTCCTTGGGGTATAGATGGGTCTCCTGAATAAGGGTGATGTCTGTTTTGTTTTGGCGATGAAGTAGGTGGGTACTTTTTCCTGCAAATGTAGTTTGTCATGCCTTTAACATTCAGTGACTATATGGATAACACCATGAAAGAGGACATAAGGAAGACTAATGTTATTGTGGCGGTGGTCTAAGATTGGGATTATTGGTGGGTGAGGTGCCTGGGGTCGTAGCAAGAGTTGCTACAACTAATGCGAATCAATGCAGATAAGTCAGTACTCCGAAATTGAAAGTACATTTTGTGCAAGTGTGTTTACTCTATCAGATGGCAGGGAGACTGCTATGGGCACCATGTGGAGTATAGAGTCCTAGTGTCAGGCAAATGAGAACTGTAGGGTATGTATGTAAGCGAGATTGAAAATGATAATGGTTTGAGGGGGGATCTGGATTTCTCTCTGTCCCGGGATGAGGCTTCAGCCTTGTCACAATCTGAGACCGTGGTTTAGAGTATCAAGAAGGGGCCCTGGTTCCTGAGGATCTACAAATGTTCTTGTTTTTCTGTTTATAGTCACTAACAGCAAAAAAGGGTTGAGGAGGCCATATCTCAAGTCATAATGTTTCAGTCTTGGTCTTAGGGCAAGGAACTTCCTCTGAACAATGCTGGTCTCAAAAGAAAAATCTGCTGTCATAGTGATAGATGGTCCTTGTTTGTGTATAAGATTCATGTTGTTTCACTACCTAGATGATTAAACAGGCCTGTTGTTGGAGGAGACAAAGTATAATAGGTCTATGTGAGGCGTTAGTAGCGTTACAGGATGCTCGAAGATGATCAGCCCTCTAGAATTCCAGCAGAGGAGTACATTTAATGTAGAGTAGGTAGTGGAGTAAATCAGACAGGAAGTGTTTCATGTAATCCTTTTCCTCTATTTATGGCACTCCCTGGAGCCAACTATTGTTGCGTCTGCGCCTGTCTTCCAACCCTGTAACCCATTTATGAAGATTTCAGAGAACGTTACCCCAGGAGGGTGCATTAAGCACCGTGGTTTCAAGGTCTTCCAGGCTACTGTCTGAGTGCTCTAACTGTTGTTGAAAATGATCAGTGTTAGTGTTTTCATGGTGGTACTAATGTCTTTATGGAATGAGGTTTTCCACTTAGACTTAAGTATTTCAGAAAACAGTACTTTCCTGGATGTTTTAGAACCTAGCATTGGGTCAATTAAGGTACCAGTTAAATGTAAGGAGAGAATGGCCCAGGTAGTAGTGCCCGGTGCTTAGTAGTAAAGTGTAAGAAACTGGCTCTATATATACTGCACCAAAGTGAGGTACAGTGTGTATAGAGTCCAAGGGTCTCCAGAGGTTTGGCAGAGGTTAAAGTTAGATAGAACCTTACTCTCTAAAGTGGTAGCTTGGTCGAGCAGTAAGGCAGTATCAGAGGACAGTGTTAAGCATTTGATGCACCCAATCAGTCAGCAAATGAATTCACACACTCAAGAACTGAACTTCCGACCAATTGTTTTTGTATAAAAAAATATACTGTTTTTATTTCTAGAACCAAGCAAGCCTGTTACAGGTAAGCATATAAATACTTTTCAGCTACAAGATGCTGTTTGTTGAATACTTTCAAAATACAGTAGGACTTTGTACCAATTCGAGTTTACAGGGGTTGCAATGCACAAACTTAGTAGACTCAGTACATTGGAATCAATAGGCTTTTTCAATAAAATGCAATTAAATCACTTTTCGGAATACTTTTACAAACATAGTGCTGGATCCTAGATTCAGCAATGGGCCATTTCCTGAAAACAGTTGAGTAAATGCGTTTTAGTTAGTTGTACGATTTTTAAAGAATATTCTTGTATTTCAAAAGTTGACACTTAGAAATTTTTTCACATAGAATCACAAACGTTATCCTATGGAAGGAAATATAATTTGCAGGTCAGTTACTTTAAAGTTTCTTACTCAGTGCTGGATACCTAGATTCAGCACTGGGAAATTTCCTGAAAACAGTAGACAAAATGCGTTTTGGTTATTTGTGTGATTTTTAAGGAATATTCTTAGTTTTCAAAAGTCGACACTTAAAAACTTTTTGGGAGAAAATGTCAATGTTATTCTATGAGGAAAAACAGATTATCGGTTTCGAGGTAAGTCATCTGTCTTTTGAGTTAGGGTTCTGTGGTTAGACTCAGGGGTCTCCCAGAGTCAGTTATGCACTGTTGTTGCACCCTCAGCGGCACTCGGGCGGCCGGGTGCAGAGTGTTGAGGCCCAATGTTCTCCTATAGAGGATAGGGGGGCTCTGGTTGGTGGCTGCTGGCAAGCAGGCCACGGGGTTGTGGGAGCAAAGCTCCTAGGGTTTAGCTCAGGGCAAGTTGGGGACCAAGTTAGCACCAAAGGGGCACCCTCAGCAGCGCTAGGGCGGCCGGGTGCAGAGTGCTGATTTGAGGTCGGGTGCCCTGCTGATTTCAATGGAGATTCTCCAGGACAAAGAAGCACCGCAGGCTCGGGGACGAGGATCTTCCAGGAGCGACCACTACTTCGAGGGGTAAGTAGGGATGTTGAGGGTTGGTTAGGCACCGCTGGGTTGGGCACACAAGGCCGTGGGACGTCGGGTGCAGGGGTGTCTTGGGACGTCGGCTTTTCTTACCCGCTCTGGTCGCGGAAGGGGGGGGGGGGTTCCTCTGGATTAAGGCTGCAGGCGTCATCAGGAGGCTTGAGGCAGGTAAGGAGTCGCTGGATCTCGAGTCAGGATCGCCGGGGGGACCACCTCGTGGTGTTTTTCCACTCGAGCACGGCCCGGGTTCGGCGGGTGCAGAGTGGGCTGGATTTGCGGTTCCTGGCTGGCACCAGGAGCTGCAGTTTAAACACGTCCGGTGTTCACGGGAGAAACAGTCTGGAAAGTGAAAGCAGGCAGGTCCTCCGGGGTTTGTGAGGTTGCTGGCTGCTGGACACGCCGGGATTTCGCAGGAGCAGGTTCGAGGGGCGACAGGCCTGTAGGGCTGGGGCCAAGTCAGTGGGTGTCGTCCTCTTGTTAGCTCTGCACGGCTCTTCGTCCTTCTTATCTTCTTTTCTTGTTCTTGCTGGATCTGAGGAAGGAAGGTTCAGGTTGCCCCCTAAATACTAAATTTAGGGGCGTTATAAGTAGGTAAAGGGCAGGGACCAATGGGTCCCTTCCCTGGGGTGGGTACACCACCTATTCTGCCACTCTCCAGTGGGAGGGGGGCAGGAGCCGGTCCCTGGTTGACTGAGTCACCCATCCTCAAGATGGCGGGGACTCGAGGTTGTGCTTCACCTCGCCTCCCCCACCTGAGGGGTGGAGTTGGCAGAGGTGGGCACACCTCTTTTCCTCACTTTTTTCCCGCCGGTTCCCCCGCCCAGAGTGGGGGGGGTAGAACCAGTGGGGACCAGTTGCTGAAAGCAGCAAATGGTCTGGAGAGGCTCACAAAGGTGGCAGGCCTTTGAAGTCTCTTCCTCATGAACCCTGCCCATCCTGGGGGAGGTGGCTTGGCACCTCGTCCCAGGATGTGCATTGTTTCAGGCCCCCGAGAGCAGCGAGCTCTCGACCCAGGTGTCCAGAAACATGTCTGGTGGTGGCAGCCTAAGCAGCCACTCAGTCAGGTCACTAGTAGTTGGTCGAATTCCAGGGGGGCATCTCTAAGATGCTCTCTGTTGTGCATTTTACATGAAATCCCACACTGGCATCAGTGTGGGTTTAATGTGCTGAGAAGTTTGATACCAAACTTCCCAGTCTTCAGTGTAGCCATTATGGTGCTGTGGAATTCGTAATGACAAACTCCCAGCACCATATACTCTTAATGGCAGCACTGCACTTACATTGCCAGGAATGGACTTGGACACTGTAGTGGTACAGGGCTCATGCACCTGTACCCTCACCACTGGCATAGGGCACCCAGCTAGAGGGGTGACTGATGTATGCCAGGGCAGTGGTTTGTGGGCATGGCCCACAGGGATGTGTGCCATGTCGACTCTTCACCTTGTTCTACACCAAAGCACTCAGCCTGCAAAGGCAGTGTGTGAGTGTCAGGGTACAGGGCCTCTGAGGTTGGCACAATAAGTGCTGCAGCCCTTAGGGGCCTTCTCTGGTCACAGTGCCCTTGGTACCTGTGGTACCATTTACAAGGGGCTGACATGTGACCAGTGATGCCAATTGGTTTTTTTTGGGGGGGAAGGAACACAAGCCCTGGGAACCTGATTGGCAGGGACCCAGGGCACACCAAGAAAAAGTGCACCAGTAGTCTGGCAAAAAGTGTGTGGGGGGGGGGTTACTGCAACAGAAACCCACTTTCCTACATAAAGAATTTATATACCTCGGGTAGTTTTTAGGTCCCGCGACCTGCGTTGCACTGTTCAGCAGGGCTCGCACAGGTCGCGAGACCTTTAGTACGGGAAAAAACGGGGAATGTGAGCTAACCTAGCAGGAGCGTGTGCGATTTCTTTTGAGCTCCCCCATTGGCCTTTGCGTGCGTCTTATTCTAAAATACTGCATGCAATTGTCCCGAGGCGCGCTCATAGCTCCTCCCATGGCCTATTGGTGTCTATTACACGCACTAATCGCGTAATAGACACCAATAGGCCGTGGGAGGAGCTATGATTGTGCCCAGACACAGGCGTGACGCGCGCGCCACTTTACTTTTGGTATAATCCCGGCACCTGCGCTTTACTTATAACTTTCAAAGTAAAGCACGGGTGCCGCGATTATACCAAAGGTAAAGGAATAGAAAAAAACATCTATTTCTTTACTTTTGGTATAATCGCGGCACCCGCGCTTTACTTATAACATTAAAAGTAAAGTGCGGGTGCCGCGATTATACCAAAGGTAAAGAAATAGATTTTTTTATTGCAGGGTCTTATGGTCTTTGCTTGTGACCCAAGCTTTTCACAGTCTTTCAATGGTGCACACCACACACCTCTGGTATTTGAGCCACACGTCTCGAGCTCCTCGCCAGTGGTCCAACACAGAATGTTGCCACTCATACAGGGACTAGATTCCCAACATCCTCGTCTGCACCTCAAAAACCCGATGCTTCATGACAGTGTTGTTATGGCTTGCGGCCACTGCATGGGGACTCGATGAACATAGCAGGCTGACCTGTGCCTGGCGTCAGATGCACCTATGAAGATGTGCCGACTGGGGACAACCCCACAGAGGTTGTCAGTGACCTGCATTACTGCGGCTACCAGGGTGGGAATCACAGCCCTGCTCCTCCCACTACCCACGTACCTCACGCTCCTTGCAGTGTTCTTCCCGGCGGCCCAAACACCTTACACTCCAACCGTGGCCAGTAGAGCCACGTGCTCGAGTGCTTCACGCCTCATTCTCACAGGGCCAAGCACTACAAACTGACCTGCACACCAGCAAAGCTGCTTGCAATGCCCTTGACACAGTCCCAGCTCCTTGCAGTACTCTGAACAAAGCTCCAAGTGCTACACTGGCGAGTAAAATGCACTTGTGCTGTGACCCAGGGAAGAAAAGAGCACAGCAGAAGCACCGCAGTCTCCCACACAAAGAGAGCAGTGTCCGGGTCCACTCTCTCCTGGGCTCCGAGGCTTTGCCGTTGTGGGTGGGTGGGAGGGGACCTGCTGCTGTCACTGCTGCAGGGGTTCAAACACAGGGAACACGAGATTCTTAATCAAAAGAAAATTAACAGCAACCAGCAGTTTTCAGACTGGCCAAAGGAAATTGGCAAAGCTCCCGCTTTTGGCAGTTAACAAAGAGAAGCTGCGAGGAGCTAGCGCCGACTCTGCGAGGAGCTAGCGCCGGAGCTGCGAGGAGCTGGCACTGACGCTAACGTTGAAGCTGTGAGGAGCCAACACTGAATCTGCAGTTTTCGTTGCTGCTCAGTCACAAGAAACTGCTGAAGTGCCGAATACTGAAATAGCACTGGGACTTCTGCCCAGCCCTGGGAGAGAGTAGAAATGCACTCTTGCGTGCCCAAATATGGGGGATTTTAAAACCAAGCATTAGGCTACAATTAGTTGACGTTGGGGTACTGCATGGGGATGCGAGTGGTCTGCTCCAGCACCGACTTCGAAGCCTTACAGCACATCACCAATCACCTGAGCTTGGAATTGAGAAGGAAAAGCAATGTGATAATTGGAGTAGGATTGTGGGTGAAACTAAAAGAAAAGCAAAAACACACAATGCCACGGGGCTGTCTGCTTCTAGCTGGAACAGACTGCAAGTCTGAAGGACAAGCATTGGCATAGCCAATAGGTCTCGCCTTTGGGCCTTATAAGTGTTTAGCTATGCAGCACATTACCCTGGGCGCTGTGACGCCAGGGATTGAAGAGCTATACAATTAGTACTCACTGGGTCTTGCAGTTAAATTCAGGAATACATACTTGCCCCAGGAAACAGTTATGGGCACATTCCAAAGCTTTTTGACGCACAGACACAAAGACAAGTGCCTTAATCCAAGTGAATACCCCCCAAAAATGAACAGATTTAGCAGCCCGTGACCACAGTGCAGAAAATGCACTGGACAACAACATGTTAAAACAAGCTTACTCTGCGCATCAGATACTAGTGCCAAACGTAAAACAACAGCGAGCACAAACAATGTTGTGTCGTCTGCATTTCTACATTGCAGAAGATATGTTCTTTGAGGTGGTCAGTAAAAAAAACCCACAAAGTTAGAAATGACAAAGCAAATAGGCGTGGCTAGCATGAAGTGTACACTAATATTTTTTAAAAGCAGCAGCAGCAGCGAGAAAACGGTATGCTTTTTTTTATCAATAATGCATCTATGAAAAAACATTTACTTTGTAAGCACGCATGCACTTTATATGGTGGACGAAAATGTAGATTTAAATGTCTTTGTCACAACCACGCTATCAAAGCAAATGCTGTTTTATTAGAAATAACTTACAACGGTCTGTCCGTGTAAAATAATTGATAGATAGTCACCCTGGCTCTAAGCTACTTAACTCATGCTGTGTTTTCCCAGTGTTTCATATAGAAGGCAGTACGTACTACTGCTTCTAGTCTTCCTTCGGCAACACTGTCAGCAAGCAGTACATGAGAAGCACATCTTCTACACAAAACATGCCACGTTTTCCAGCATTTCATACAGAAGGCAGTACTGCTGCTGGAGTTCCTTTGTCAACATGGTCAGCAAGCATTAAAGCGCTTTACATGAGAAGCACATCTACACAAAAGCATACCTTTCTGACTCCGTGGCTTGGGGGAGGTCAATCTGAGCTCCTGGTCAACTTCCTATGTTTCTGGGCAACTCACTTAATCCCCCGCTCCACAAAAACACAAGCATTTGCAATGGAATAGGTCTCGCATTATAAAAGTGTGAGCAGTTGGCATTCCTAATAATAATGCAACATTAGCTATTGGCATTGTAAATGATGCCATTTATTTATGTTTGTTTTATAAAATAGATAAAAAAGGCATTGTCATGAACAATGACAATGGCTGAAACTTTTGCAAATGCGAGAACTATTGCATTGCAAATGCTTGTTTATAAATTAGGTTAGGGATTTTTCCGAGGACAGTGGGGTACACTGCAATGTTAGAAATGGAAGTGAGCAAGATTGTCCTGTGTTTAAGAGAATTAAGCACTGGTTCAAATGGGATTTTCTTTTAGTGCCCCATCCACTTTATGTAGAGGATTGAGGTACACTGTTGTGTAGTCCTTGTAGAGCTGGGAGTGGCGATGCTGTCGGTATACCAGGCCGCTCCTTCCCTTGGAATGCCCCTGCAGTCACCAGATTGCTGTCCGCGCATGCAGCTTACAGACTGGTGCTGCAATGATGTTCTCAGCTAGGTTCTTCTCCTGATGGTAGAGGTGACGGGATCTTGTGGATTCCTGACAGAGGTTTCTTTGTGTGGACTGTATGTGGCCCTCTGGTCAAGGCAGAGAAGGACGTTCTTTCAAGTCTGGGGTCCAAGACTCCGCAGTCGGGATGTGTGGCAGTGAAGACAGTGCAATGGTGTAGTTGCCTCTGGGCCCAAACCCAGAGACGGTCAACAGAATTCTGGTTCTGCAGCTGGTGAAGCCTCTTCGTCAGTGGCATAGTTATGTTCCTCATCTCCCAAAGGAGTGGGTGATTCTTCGCCCAGCATATGCGAGGACCCTGGGACCCATTCTAATGAGAATGAAAGGCCCGTCGCACAGAGCCAATCTAAAAAGTGGCCTCCATAAATGCTGCCACGTCGCACCTCCTGCATATGTCATGTTGATCTCATGTGAGAGGGATTTGCCTAAAATGAGATTAACATAATCATTGGACTTCTGTCTGGCTTGGACGAAGATTCTGATTTCTAAGTTTGAGCTAGTGCGATAAGTATTGAGCACTCTTAAGTCTTGGATTTCTGTAAACATTTATAAAGAATTTAAAGAACTCGGAGGGGAGATCAGTCTTAATTTTGCAATGATAAATGCTTTAGAGCCACAAAAGCTTGTTAAGTCATAAGGGGCTATATCCTTCTTACGCCAGTGAAAGGTAAAATACATTAAAACTATCTACCATGTACTATTCTATGTAATACATGTTATTGAAGTAAACCAATGCAGCATTTCGAAATCATAAACTTGTTTTTTGAGATCTTCTCTTTCTTTGTAATGGCGGGTATTGTAACCTTTTAGTAGGTGCTACTTTTCTACAAAGAAGTGGAAAGACAAGTTTCTTTTCAATTGTACAGTATCATTTGAAAATATATAGATATTTTGATAATTACGAATTGTACACTACTAACAATTTTTAAACCATTTGTGTATCTGGTATGCCCCTATACTTTCAGAAAAGAGGTTTCCTACAACATTATAAAAAAGACTCTACCGAAGTCGGACACTGGATTTTAGTAACAATTGAGGAGTTTGTCAGTCTGAGCTAACATAGTATTAAAAAACTGTCAAGCAGGTTTGGAAATCCCAATCCAGAAAACGTGTGATGTCAGTTGTATTCAACATCATCATTACAGAGGATCACCTATTTTTTGAAGACTCATATTTTTATTATTGTCAGCCATACTGGTTATCTTTGTTGGTGTAATGGCTAAAAGATAATTTTCAGAGTAGCAGATTATCTGAAGCTATTGGAAAGCTTGGATAGAACCAAATGCATATCTGGTTGAAAGCCAGTCCTTAATTATTAGTACATTTGAGTGTGTTTGCGTTGTCTGGGATACCTAGTGTAGAGAGGACAGAAACTTGCTCCATAATGATTATTTTTCATGTCATTCTTGATTAGAAAACCATTATATTGCGCAATGAAATTGCCAACCGACTAAGAGTATCAGTTTAGGGTAGATCTCTTGTTCATTGGTGTACTACTGCCAAATGGGGTAATGAAGACTGTTGTTCTCCAGGATTTAGATAGTCTTTACTGCATCATATGTAAGGAGTTTGTTTTGGATGTTGGACGGTATACAGTGCTTGACCTAAACAAACCTGAAGCTGGCCTTTCTTAAGTGATCACTTTCCTTTTCAAATTGAGGTAGTGTATAGCATCTCGAGTTTTCCATGGTTGCCATGTGTTGAACTTGTCTCTTTTGGCAAGGCCACCCTCAACGTTTCTCCTTCTGTTGCTGAACCCATTTTTTGTTGCCTTTAGGACTCTATCCAAGCTAAACATTTGTAAAGTGTTAGTACTCTCTCCCTAAAACGTGATAGAATTTGCATATACCTGATGGGTAACTTTAATTTACATTTAAGTCCCTAGTTAATGGTATCCGGAGCCTGTAAATTAAATGCTGTTAGTGGGCAGCCTGACTCATTATGCCATCCATTAGAGTAGCCTTTTTAGACATTTCTCTAGCCTGCCACTGCATCCTGTAGTGCAGTTTTAAACTGCCATTTCGACTGGCAAAATAAATGTTTTGCCAGGCCTGAAACACACTTTTTTTATACATACAAGTCACCCGTAAGTTATGCCCTGAAGGCTCATAGGGCAGGATGCATAGTATTTAAAATACAGGACATGTGGTTTCAAGTTTTACATGTCCGGCAAGTGAAAAACCCTTAAAGTTGTTTTTCTCTGTTGTAAGGCCCATCTCTCCTGTTGACTAACACTGGGTTACCTTATTACATTTAATAAGTGCTAACTTTGGATTGGCAGCAGATAGAGATATGCTGTTTACACTCAAATTGTCATTTGAAAAAGAAAGTTGGATTTTAAGTCGCAATTCTGAAATTGTCATTTTTAGAATGTTTTTTTGTTGTTTTTATTTTTACCTACCATTTGTGCCTTTTGCCAGTGTCCTGAGTGGCATCACTATGAATTGCTCTGCTTCTGGAGAGTGAAACAAAGGGGCTTTGGTGTGAACAGGATGGGCCGCCCAGCAGGTTGGCTAGAGGAGAAGCTGTACACTACAAAGGGCTTTGTCTCTTGCACACAAAGGAATCTGACATGAGGTCTTCCTGCCTATTGTCACCCCAGACAGTTTTGAGCCTTGACGAGGGAAGGGAAGAACGATCCAGGACCAGATGTGAGGTAATGACATAGAGTCCACACACACAAAGGTTGACACAAAGTATAAATATTGGACCTCCAGAGCCAGTCATCAGAGCACTCCCAGACCTGTGGAAGTTAGACAAGGACTGCCCTGCTGCTTGAAGGGCTACTTTGCTGTTTGAGAAGGAAAACTGGACCTGAGTGCCTTCATCCCATGCTAACCAGAATGACTCCAAGGGTCAGTTGTCTGACCTGTGTGAGCTACAGGCCACAACAAGCCTCCGAGGCCTCCCTGCAACTGTTCAGCTGATCTGCTACAACTGGACCTGCCTGAACCCTGTTGACCTCTGCTTGAGTGAATCTATGATCCCCAAGAGTTGCCTCCCCACGGCCTGGTCCCTTGGCTGACATGAAACTGTACTCCTCCTGAAAGAAAAGCTGAAATTCTGAAGTATGGACTCCTTGGGACTGCGAACAGTCCCTTAAGCGCCAAGGCTGCTGTCCGCAATGACCGCCAGCACAGAGTCCAGTGAAACATGCTACTTGATTTGAGAAATACAGTCTGCAGTGACCGACAATGTGGGACCTACACTTTCCGCTACAGCACCGACATCCCATGGTGACTGCCAGTGTGAAGCTCAAGTAAAGACTGGCCATGATGCCCAACCGGCTCTTTGCGCTACAGCGACAACCATCCACAATTCTCTCCTTACTCATTGCAACCTCCTATAATGCGAACAGAACTCTTCATGCTGGACTTGGAAGGTAACGTTTCAGCAGGACTAACCCGGTACTGGTACCAGTCCATGCTCCATCATGGTTGGCCTGAACTTGTTTTATGACTTCCCCCTAGTCTAGCACGAACAGAGATGACGGTTAGTGGCACTTTGTTCTCTAATTAGATTGTTGTTGTTCTGCTGTTATTTATTAACATTTTCTGTTTCCTTTATTTTTAATTGGTTTAGGTTTTTTCTTGTGTTGTGTTTTTCACGTTATTACTGTTTGTGTGCTGCATAAATGCTTTACCCATTGCCTCTAAGTTATGGCAGACTGTACTTGTGCCAAGCTACCAGACCGTTAAGCACAGGTTAATTTAGTGTGTTTTATGGTTCAGTCTGACCAGGATTATGGTTGTTGCCTGAGTTGCCTGTTACCTGAGTCCCCCTCAACAAATAACCCGATTTCTTACACCATAACATCTCAGACACTAAACACTTGAGAATAAACTTAAGCTCTCATTTGTCAGTTATTTTTTGCTATTCTGCTGATCTGCTCAGTTCTTCACTTCTGCAGAATGTGCTTTTGAAAAGATGACAAGGTCTGTCAAATCTGTGTTAGCCTCCTACGCAATGGTATGGTGAATTCTTAATACTTCCCCCTCCATATTGGTTATACTGTTGTGTTCAAATGGTGTGAAAGATTCTCTTTAGTTCAAGGTAAGAGGATTGCGATTATTCACTGAATGGCAACTTGACTGGCTGCTTTAAGGCAGTTTTGTGTCATCAATTCTCGCCATCCCATGAAGAGGAGGCGGGATGAAGAGTCAATTTGAATTCAACCTTTCATGAGAGGGTCAGGTTGATGGACTAGTATCTTATACTGCAATTGCTGCATACACTTGCTAGAAAATATAGGGAACATCTTTCCATGATTCCAGTACAGCTGGGGCAAAGTTAAGTTTTTTTGTTAATGTGTATGTCTTTGTACTGTTTTACAGTAAGTGTGGGCTAACCTTTTGAGTTTGGTATGATTGAACATTGTGTCTGTTAAATAGAGATGTCTGCAAGTTTTTTGCGTTTCTCATCGCATGGACTTTGGATTTGGATTCAGCTAGTTAAATTAGTAAGACAAGATTGCCTTTTGCTGTTACCTTCACATCATAGATTTTACACAATATGAGTGTGATAGAGAGATTTAATGGCATTCAGAGCTGCTATTTTTTGGTCTCGCATAGAGACCGCTTTAGGTATTTCGTCGGCTTTATGTTTAAAAAACAAATCATAATAAAAATGTTTTCATAAATATAGACTTTTTGGGTCTTACGGTCAGCCTACTTTCCATTGGTGTGTTAAAGTGTCAGCCACTCTTCTCTCTTCAGCCATTGTGTCTCTTGAATGTGAGTTGTAGCATTTTGCTTGTGCACATGACCATTCACCTAAAATATAATCCGCTTTGTCATGGCTGAAAGGCCAATCTATAATTGTCTTTGCTATTAAAACCATTGAGAAATGTGTGCTTTCTCAACTAAACGGCCACATCAAAAAGTACAACCTTCTTGACACCATCCAATCTGGGTTCAGGAAAGGCTGCAGTCCAGAGACTGCTATACTAAACATCATCGATGACCTACACAGATCTTTGGCCTGCCTCCTAGACCTCTCGGCTGCCCTGGACACTGTCAACCATGACATCCTCTTAAACACCCTCTCACAGCGTGCAGGCATCAACTGGACTGTCCTTCAGTGGTTCACCTCCTTTCTAAGCTAGCGCTTGCAGCTAATCAAGTTCAACAGCTCCAATTTAAAAACAGCACCAGGAATCCCTCAAGGGACAGTCCTGACTCCTACACTATTCAACCTCTATAGAAATTCCTTGCAATGATCCTGAAGCAAGCTAGAATAGCCTCCCATCTATATGCAGATGACACTGAACTCTACGTGAAAATCTGGTCAGTCAGACAAGACATCCAGCACCTAAATAACACACTCTTCACAGTTCAAGCCTAGCAGACCAGCAACCACCTGAAACACAACCCCAACAAAGCTGAACTCTTTCTCATTCATGCTAAAGAAAAATCCTTTCCCCGTAGACAGCTGGCTCGGCAACCTCACGGCATTAAAATTTAAACTGTCCATCTCCAACTCCGTTAAATTCCTGGGGATTCCACTTGACTGCTACCAAAGCATGAAAGACCATATTAATGCCTCAGCAAAAAGCACACTTTACACGCTGACAAACCCTAAAGTTAAACCCTTAATCCCGATTGAAGACCTAAAGACTGTGGTGCAAACCTTAGTCCTACACAAGCTGGACTATGGCAAAGCAATGGTGGCGGGTGTCCCCAAATCCTGCCTAGCCCCATTTGAAAGCTACTCTCGACGCTGCAGCTAGACTTATATCGAAGTAAAGGCTCTTTGAGCAAATCACCCCCACCCTCAAGCAACTGAACTGGCTTCCAGTCGAGGCAAGGGTCATACTTAACTCCCTGCATAACTCACAATGCATGCTACACTGCAAAACCAATCTACCTCACAATAACGTGTTCAAAAGCATGTCAAAAGAGACCTCTACAAAGCTCAAACAGTCTACTCTTGATTTCTCCAAAATTTAAGAGAGAAATATCGCACCCGCTTTTTCTCTGGGAATGCTCCTAGAATCTGGAACTGCGTGAAAATCAATTCTTCCCTCACCTCAAAAAGAATTGAAGCTTCTACTCTTCAACAAATAACAAAACTCATCCCCTTAAAGCATCTGACAAGCCTGGGGGCAGCCTCCCTGCACCCTCGAACTAAATCTGTGCAGCACCACCCTGGGGAAAACTGTGCCTTCAAGTCCCCCCCCCCCCCCCGTCTTCACGAGGCCTTACCTCAGAACTACATAGACCATTTTTACTACTATCCATCTTATTTTTACTGTTTTACTGATACTATGTACTTTTCTATGTACCCCTCCTTTAATCTCGTACAATTGTCACTGTGCTCCATAAAGCACTATGTATGTACGTGTACAGTAACTACCGCAAAATTGTATCTGCAACCTTCCCAAATGTCCTTGTATACCTCTTCACTGTCACCATGTATCATTATTTACTCCAAATGTATCCTACTTAGGTGCTGCTTATGCAATTCCTTGTATACCTCATCACATCCTGTCACTATGTATCTGTATTTGCTCCAAATGTATCTCAAGTAGTCACTTATTGTGCTCACTCTGTGAAGTGCTCTGATGCCCTCCGGTCAAGTTCGCACTGTTCAAAACTCAATAAATAAAAATTAATTGAATGAATAAAGTAAAAATAAAAAATACATTTCCTATTTTAAAAAAAAATATATATATATATATTTTTTTATGTTTTACTTATTTTGGTTTTTCAAACATGGATGCCACATTTGGACAGCAGCATTTTCAAATTCTGGTTTTAGTTTGAGGTTTATTGCATATGTTTGTGAAAAAATAAAAATGCATTTAAAAAAATCATTGGCTTGCCAATGCCAGTTCCATTACTTTTGTGAATGCTTGTTTGTTTTGAAATACTTTTTTTTTTTTTTTTTCTCTCTTTCTCCTCAGCCATGGGTCAGGAAGCAGGCAAGCCGGCCTGGCCCAAACCAGCAGGAGGCTACCAGACAATTACTGGGCGCAGGTATGGAAGAAGACATGCCTATGTCAGCTTTCGACCTTCTTTGGCCAATCCAGAGAGGACATCGAGCCCGCAGAGCAGAGAATGTGAAGGACTTGAACTTGATGATGTTCGAAAGGAAACCCCCCTATGTGTGTGCCTTGTAATTCCGTATCTTGCAGCGCTCTATCGAATTTAATTTCAATCAACTAGGTTAAAAAGTGAAGAAAGAAAAGCCAGATTGGGAGACTTACAGTTGACACTTGGTTGGTGATAATAGTCGTTGAGGCATGGGGAATGCAACAGCAGCGAGGCAGTGGCCTTGGGAAAAAAAATGCCAGCTACTGAAACTTCGTATAAAGATACTTAAGTTGCCCGCAGGCAGATATTGATTACAAGCTTTACTTATCTGCGTGCCCTTGATTGGCACGGGCTCTTCCTTTAACTTGAAATTTGAATATTGTGTTCCATCATATTATACCACAATTATGGTAGTCCTGATATGTTGTGGATTTATTAAGCACCTATGTCTAACATTTTGCTGCCTTTCCCAAGGTCATGTTGTGACCAGCCTGGTTTGTTACAGTTTGGAAGCTTCTCCCATGACTTAAATATATCGCTTTGCCGTAGTATGTTCTTTTTTCATCTTTTATGGTGTGTGGGTGCATTGAGAAGAGCAGTTAGCGCACCATAGAGGAGTACAGCTGACTTGCTGTTTCACAAAAGATATGCAGTTGATGAAGCGTTTTACTTTATTGCATTTTTCTCGCAATAAAGAAATGAAAACTTTTGAAGAGGTGTGGTTGTAAAAATTACTAAGCAATTGCTTTGAGGGGTGTGTTCAGCTGAGTCTAGTTAATACAGGCATTTGAATATCCTTGATTAACCCATTTTGGACATCTTGTGGCGCAGTGTCTTCTGACCTGGATGAGAGTGTAGCTTACTAATGTAAAGGCTTGTATTGCTATGTGCTACTTCACTTGTTCTGGCACCACTAACCTTTTAAATGCAGATGCATATATCGCCAATTTGAAACGCTGATTTAAACTGACCCATGGGCTTCTGATCTAGATTTCACATGTTGGAGTAGAGACCCAAGTCAATAGACAGACATCACTCTATTAAACCTATCCAATTCTACCATCTGTTATTTTACAATTGACCTCAAAACCAAGTCTTATTATATAGCCAAATTCCTTTTTTGCCTAATCTAATGTTGAATGCTTCCAAATTTCAAAAGCCAATATTTGTCAACGTTGTGGAATAAGCTGTTGGTAAAGTTCTTCAAGGTTTACACTTTACTCTCAAACCATTAACACTTAACGCTTATGGCAGTTAGTCCTGTCCTCTCTGCTTAACTGTTTAGAGTAGTTGCAGCAAAAACGGATCTGGAAGCTATCACCTTGGTATGCAAGGGTGTGGCTAAACCCCGGATGCTTTATCAACGTAGTGGCTGTGGGAGGGGTTGGTCGCTTCCGCATCTCCTAACGAAAGTGTTTCACAGTGCTATGCAGAAATCCAAGGCCAGCCTAACAGTTTTTCTTTCCTGTTTTCACAACATTTATTACCCTGTTGATTATGCTCCAATCTGTGAAGTTAATGGTTCCTGGGTTCACTCTAACTGACTGTCTTTCCTGCAAGAGGTAAAACATACCACCCCACACCCAGGCTATTGTCCCTGCCCTGAAACACGTCTCATGCCTCATTACAGTCAAGCACTGGAATACCAACTGTCCGTAGATTAATGCTAATTAAACTACTTGAGGTTCAGACAGGTAAAAGGTAATTTTCTTAAAGTTACCTTTACAAAATATTTAATCTCAACTTTATATTAAAAGTGCTTTGTTAAATATTAAGAATAGTCTGACTGACTTTTGTAGCTGTTCCCTGACAAACGTTAAAGATTAAAGTCTATAATCTTTAGTTTGACATTTTCTAGGATTCAGTAAACACTGAGTGAAAATGGCTGGTTTGAGAGGCTGTACTTGCTTAAAGTTTGGCCATAAACTATTGAATTGTGTGTTAACTGGATAATGTGATTCACCAGCAGAAGCATTCGTGATAATCCCATTTGCATATGAAATCTTTCTTTAGAAAGACAGTTGCCAAGAGCCTGAGTCATTCGTCCACACACAAACTTTGGTTCCTTTAGAATAATTTCTGACAGCGATTCTTAATCTTATGTCATTCCTGTGGCCCCCACTTAATCACTACAGAAAGTGGGGGCACCAACCTAAGCAATTTCTATGATTTGAACACATTATGAAATATTATATTTAATTCACAGACAACAAATGTCATTTTAATGGAAAAGTGATACTCTGGACTGAAGCATTTTTTTTTTTGCAGAGTTATATATAGCGCGAACTTGACCCGAATCGGGCATCAGAGTGTTTTACATAGCACCAGTTACGTTACACGAGGACACACATTCATTTTTGTTAGGCACGGGGAGATTAAGTGATTTGCCCAGAATCACAGGATGTTCAGCGTCATTGATGAGACTCGAACCCAGTTCCCTAGATTCGAGGCCGACAGCCCTAGCCGTTAGGCCAGCTCCTCTCTTACTTTGTCCTGCTTGCTCCTAATACATGCTCTCATTTAGTTGCAAATGTCAGTGCTTTAATTGAGGCCACCATCATCCATAATGGATACTGGCGCAGCGGCCAGGGTGACTGACTCCGGAACCGGGGGCTCACGGTTCGATCCCCGGCGGCAGATCCGCCCAGAACCATGTGACTCTGGGCAATAGCTCGCTTAATCCTCCCGATAGCCCCCAGCACCTTGACACCTTCGGGTAATTGTTCTCGCTTTACAAATACTGGACATTTCTTTACATTTAATTGTGCTGCATGCACAAATCAAGTCAATAAATCCAGTCAAGGTTACCAACTTAATTTTTAACTTCCAGTTTCAAATTCATACACATTTGTACAGCATTTTAGCATTTTAATTGAGCTTTTTAATGTGTATATATACCTAAATTAATCTGCCAATATTTATTTTTCTAAACAGTTGCATACCCCTAAGTCGGGTAACAACTGCTGATGTATCAATGTGAAAGCAGCAGACAAAGGATCCAGTGTACACTGGTTAGGGCCGAAAGTAAGAGACTGTATTTAAATCATATGCTAAGCTGTTGCCAGTTTACAAACCTAAGTGTGACGCTGACATGCTAATTATGCAAAAGTGAGAGTTGTGCCCATTTTAAATGTGACATGTGCTTGCACATGAACAGTCAAAAACAGCTTTGTGCATTTAAATGCCTGATGTATTCCTGCAGTTGACATTTGTGTACATAAAAATACCTTTATAGTTTTTTCTAATTGTTTTTTATTCAGTTTTAAAAAAGTGAACAGTCAAAACAAATCTTGCATTAATGCTTAAAGTTCTGCTGTATAATAAAGTGATCTCCCATCTAGGCAAGGGTTAAAAAGTACCTATGTTGATTGCTGTACCTAGGCCACGAGCCCTGCATCCCCTGCATTGGTTAATTATTTATTTGATATCTGTACACTGCACTGGTTTTGCAGATTATGCACAAGAGGGAGCTGGTTTTACCATCCCTCTAAGACTTGAATGCATACTACGGTATGTTCCTTTTCCAAGTTTGATGAACATTTTCTCTCTCTGCAATGTTGATAGCAGTACCTAATGGGTTTCAGTGGGAGAGTGCTAGAAACAAAGAAGTTCCCATAAAATAGCTTTTCATAATGTATGCATGCAACCAATGAGAAAATTGAGGGCAGTTTCTTAGATTGCTTGTACCTCAAAGGAAATTTTGAATCCTGGGTGCTTATCTATTTACTAAAATTAAACAGATTTTGCTGGAGAGGGCTGACTGTTGATGGCCTCCTTAGTGTTCAAAACCACATTGAAATCTCTGAATAATTATGACTCGCCATAAGTAATGTTGTAAGAAATATTAAAATACTGGCATTCCCACTTTTACAAATCTAGGTGCATGTACTGCACCAATTGAATTAGTTGTGCAATTGGCCTGCTAGCTAGACCTATGCATTCAGACTTGCATCCAACAACAATTACCAGACCAGTATAGTGGGAAGAGATCAAAATTACTGTTGCCTACATTCGGGGGATATTCAGGTGGTCTTCCTGTGAGATAGGAGCTCTGAATCATGAGCCTCAAGAAGCCACCGCTACAGTGCAGAGAATCTACATGGCCTAATTTGGGTAGAGCAGAATTCAACGCTATGCACTGCCTTTGAGGAGTTCAGCAATCTCGCTCGAGAGCTATCCCTTCTTCTTTACATGGCTATCAAAATGCAAATACCGTCTAAGCGTGATATTGAATTTAAAGGCAGGACACGTAGGAAACTTTACACCTTCACAAAAATATTGCTGCTGGTAAAATGAATTAACAAAGTTGTTTCCATACATATTTAGGAACTTTTATTTTGACATCTACAAAATGCATGAAACCAAAGGAGTCTCATTTCTATGCAACATAGCCTATAAAGGAGGGGAGAAGTGTGATTTGTTAGAGCACTTGAAAGAGGTGGGTAAGCAGCTTGAAATCGATTGTAACTGCTACTGATTCCCAGTGGAGTTCTTTGAGTGTCTTTGCTCTGCTCACGTGTTTGTATCTCCCTGTTACCAATTCAGTACACCCGCTTTAAGACTGGTAAAGGTCTTTAGGAGCTATTAAGTATAGGGAAGTGCAGCTGTCTAATTGTTATCCCATTGTGGGCTGGGTAGTGGTTTTAGATCTACTTCAGGGCAGAAAAAAAACACATTTTTATTAATGGTTTCCGGGATGAGTTATTAGACCAGGTAATTTTAAATCATTAGACATCTAGTAACTTTTATTCATTGTAAGAATATCTTGGTTATTGGACTTGGCTTCATGTCCACTATAGTCTCCTCAATTGTGAAGGATGCAGGGATATGTAGTAAAGTGCTGCAATGGTTTAAAACCAACTAACATGTCTGTTGTTGGTTGTTTTAGGCTAAGCTAAATGTTTTTCATCCTGATTTTCACTACATTGTAGATTTGGTTTACTTGTGTGAGGTTGCAAAATGTTTTTCTGCTATCATCTTGATTTGCTGCTGTAAGATTGAAAACGTGGATCTGGTTATTATAGGACATTGTGGAAATAATTTTACATAGTTGTTTTTTTTTTTTTTTAAACAAAAAGGAAGTGTAGATCCTTTCAGGAAACCTAAGACAGCTTGGGAAAGGCATTGCTGTGCTGACTGTTCTCAAAAGCTTATGAATTTGAACCAGTGCTTGGCATATGTGGACACCTTTACCACTTGTTTAGAAGGATTGATTGGTCGGGGATATCAAATATAGCAGATAGATCTAATAGTATGAGAAGCAGTCATTTTTATTAATCTTGATATTTTCTGTAGATGTAATCCTTTTTGTCCATTAGATGTGAGAATTCATAAGATTATCATGGAGGTGATGGATCGCACCATCTTTGACATTAGCAAATAGGGTCTTCTTGAAAGAAGCCACAATACCAGCACCAGCCAGTCAATTAACGTGTATCCCTAGGGCATCCTTTTACTCTTCTTGTTCCTCTGACGTATGTTTTAAAAAAAATATATATATATTTGGACTAAAATGTAATACTGCTTCTCCCAAGTGGGTCATCCGGTACTTTGAAAGTATATTACTTTGGATTGTCAGATTTTCAGGTGTAGTAAAGGTGTCATTATTGGAAATGTTTTAAAAGTAATTGTCTTCCTTTTCAGGGAATCAATAGAATTATTGAAAAATAGTTTTGTCTCTTAATACTTCTCCAGGCTTTAGTTAAGATAAAACACCAGCACATATGTATTTAGCTGATATAAAAAATGTCAAAAACATATCTATATGCAGAATTATTTTGTTGGAAATCTATCAGTGATCTTTCATTTTCTAGTATGAATATGCTGCTGTTAGATGTTTGGTAAAATCGTGATCTGTGCCACTGTGATTAGTAGAGTAATCCTAACTTATCTTCCACACATTGATCTCTGCTATGCCCTCCAAGACTTGATGTTGGCTCAGAACCTCTATTTAAGCAGCTTCTTACTGCACCGACTCAGGCTAAAATATTCTTTCTTGATGATAACACATTATTTGTCCCTCCTCGAAGATGATCCTGAAAGCGTTATCTAGTGTCCGGTAAGAGGTATCATGATAAAATATGGTAGTTGTATTTTTGGAAATGTGTGCGTGAAAAGTTGTTTTCACGCTGGAAGGAGAAATATCAAAATTCGAAACTCCATTACCTTAATTGTGACGATATGCATGACTGCACAGCACTAAAATAGATTAGGCATTATAGATATTTAATCGGATTAAGTGTAATTAGAAGATCAGTAATGTTGGTTGGTATGATTAACAAACTATAAACTATAGTAACACCGATGAACTGGGTGAAAATACCTTGGTGCAAACCTGATACATTTTCACATCTCAAGGAGGGTTTATAGGATTTTAAGATGTTTCATGTTTGCGACGAGGCTTTATAGCGCCTGCAAGTTTCTCCAATGCTCTTTGGTCTGTCTCTTTCTTCACTAGTTTAGTATTGACCCAAGTTCGTTCTTAGTATTATTTTTCAGGTTCCTTTCACTCGCCATCATAGACTAGTTCAATATTCTGAATTGCCAGGAAATGTGCATTTAGATATTGGACATGTACGGCTATGCTTTTGCAGATTTGTTTATTATTCACCTACCTCCTATTGTAAATGGAGAAACCCATCAATGAGAGCAGTGCATTTGTAAAAGAAAACCAACGCAGTTTCAAATGCCTGTAACATCATGTTGAAACTTTTTGTTTGCTCCAGAAATATTCTTCACCATATTTCCAGTCCTTTAAGATACACTATTTATACTTTTCCATTTAATAATACTAATCCTTACTTTCTTGTTGCAGGGTCCTCAGAAAGTTCTTGTCCTGTGATTCCTAGTCCATATGCCTCGTTCACAACTAGACCTTGTTTACAAAGTGTCAAACCTGAAGCGTCTGTCTGTGGAGGTGTGGTGAGCCCAAGAAGAAGTGATTCAATATATTCTGCAGTCCGACGGACTGGAACAGACCAGTGGACATTGAGCAGCAGTTACGAGCGAGTAAAGGTTTCCCAAGACTTTCATGTACAAACTTTAGAGACCAATAGACCAAATGGGATTACTTTTGTAAACATGGACTCCTATGAGCCAGAGAGCAGTGAAGAAGAATTGGATGAGGAATTCACTGAGGATTGTTTGTATCTAACTGAGGAGGAAGGAAAATTACGGAAAACTCTTGATCACATGTTGTCCGAGCTGGAGAAAGATGTGGAGACTTTGAGTGGTCTCCAGTCACAACTGCCTTCTTTAAATCATAGGGATCAAATGGAAGACATGGGGGAATTGACCTCAAGCCAGTCCACACGTGGTATGGATTTGACTCTTCAGAATAATAAAAGGACACTACAGAGAAGAACCTCAACTTTTGAAGCTAATGTCTCTCCCGATAGTGTGAACAGTATCACTTTGAAATGTGAAGTGCATCAAAACAACAAACCTGATTCCTCCGTCAGGAACACCTTGTCAATTTATAATGACTTAAATAGCACTGACAAATCCTCATCAACAGATTCCTCTGAGCTTGTGGTTAGGCCTAAAATTAGAAAACAGTCAAGTGGGAGCCAGATAGATAAGAAAAAGCAGCGGTCTTCTGAGGAAGAGCAGAAAGAGGAAGAAGAAAAAAAAATGGTAAGGAGTTGGGAAGACCGTGTAGAGGCCCCACTTGGCAGACCCAAGGCTCCTGTGAGGACAGCCAAAGAAACAATTCAGAGCGATATGTTCTTTGACCCTCGAGACTACATAGGTGCTCAGGAGCAGCCAACTGATGTCCTGGAAAAGCAAGATAAGGGGGCAGAGAAGGACAAAAGTGGTGCTATGGATGAAGCCACATTTTGGGAGGATTTTGAATCTTACAGCAGGAATGTTTCTAGTTCAATCAAGGACGACAACAGGTAAATGTTCACTTCATGTTTTTCATCTTTGATTCCTGTGCCTTGTTTTTTCCTATTAATCTTTCATTCACTCAGTTCATTTTTTCAATGATGTTAGCACTATGTTGTGTGTTTAGAGTTTGAATAAAATCTGCCCTGTTTAAGGCTGATATAGTTAGTTCATTCAATATGGCTTGGTTCAGATAGCTTTAGCTTTTCTGATTTAAAAAATAAAAATAAAACTATGGCCTCTGTCTATGCTCCAGACCTCTCAATTGCTATTTAGTGGCTCTGCTATTTAACATCTGAAAAAGTCTGACTCGTTGCTTATAAAACTTTGCTTGGAAAACTGTACCAAATTCTTTTTCATGGGGCATTCAATGAGATAATGATGAAGGGAAATGTGTGTGAGAGAGGCTGACTCCGGTCACACCTAGTTTAGGTGAAGACTTTCATTATTGTAGAGCTTTCACTCCCTTCCTTCAAACTCTTGTTTACTGAGATGAAAAAAACGACATGGAGTTCATAGGTCTCTGCCTGATTGTTGCTGAGATGAGTACTTGGTTTTTCAATATGCGTATGCCACCAAGACCATGCTACACATTAAACCTATAGCAAAGTAGGACTTTGTTTTTTCTATGTCTGATGCCAGTAAACTAGTGGACATTGTAGAAGTGTCTCAGAATAAATCCCTCAAAAACCAAAGATCCATGCAATAATTAAGGCGTCGGCTGTTGTCCTGAATTCAGCCTTATCAGTTTTGAGACCTTAATCACAGAAGCCAGCAACGTGGGTGCTCTCCCTGACCAGAATTGTTAGTGATTGCCACAAACCGACCAAGTTGTAGAAACTGTCTCTATTCATCTCAAAACAAGTGTCATTTCCTTACCTGGCTTCTCCTATTAAAGTTAAAACACGATTACCTTGATCTCTTCATGAAGCTTGTTTTGTTGTAGCTATTTTTTATAGCACTCATTCTGACATTAATATAGTCTGGTGGTACACCTAGGAGGCCAGTAATGTTCCACAGTGTTTTAATGGTATACAAATCCATTGTAATTGGCACTGCATCAATAATAAATTAAAAGACTTCACATGTACAAAACTCTGCCAACAAGGTATTGGAGAACTAGGAGAATGTACCTCCATACTCTGGACACTGATTAACACCAAGATAGGCACAGTGTGTTGCGGACTTCGTACATCTTTTAATTTCAACCCACCAGGAATCTACATCTTGTAGCATTGTTCTGCATCCAAGCATTTACCCTTTAACCAGCCCCTGCAAGTGATCATATTCATTGGGAGTACCTTAAATTTTAAGTATTTCTTGGAGCAGGTACACACACTGTCTATGTTGCAGACAGCAGAATACCTGCATAACTGTTGAGCTGTCACTCAAATGCTGATTGCTGCCTAATATTTTGAGACTGGGTTGACCATGAGTCAAAAAGACTGGGCTCTCTGGACAGAAGAGCCAAACCTGTTATTAGAGATGACCCGAGGTCTCTTTAGTATCTGCAACATCCTGCATCTAAAAGAAACCCTTCTAACTCCTTGCTCTGTTATTGCAGAAAGACTGCACTGTCAGAGATGTACCCAGGGTAGAGAGGTGATGCTGCTGGATTTGGCTGTTGAAACATGTGAAGAGGAACACAAATTTACAACTACTAGCCAGGATGAAACTGACCGAAAGCAGCTGGGATCTGCAGTTTGCCACTGCAAGTCTGTATTGGGTGGCTCCAACTACACAATGAAAGTAGGGCCTGTGACGTGAAGCCCTGGGCGACATAGTCATACTACGAACATTCCTTTGTCACTCCATACTGCTCAAATGAATGAGACAGATCAGGAGTTGGCAAGGCGAGTGGGTAGGTGACAGCCACGCGGAAGACCAGGATGATGAGCCTGTTCGTGTGTTGGTTTAAAAAATGTTCTACTGACTAGTGTTTGCCCTAGACTGTAATTGGGGCTTCATAGACACTGAAACAGTTTTCTTAGAGAGGAACAAGATGATGTGGTCATGGCGGGGGTTCGACATGCTGCCTGTGGACTTGTACCTCTGTGTCTCCTGCTTTCCTGGATGAGTTGGAGGGCCCGGTGGGCCATAAATTTAAGTCTTATGGTGCTTTGGGGCTAGCAGTGGGCTCATCGTGTAGCACCACAAATCCATTGAAGGGCATTTGTCTCAGTGTGAATACTCGATCGCTGCTCCCCTTTTAATTTCCCCTTCCTTCCTTCCATACCCACCCTCACCACTCTCACCTTAAAGTGTAGGGGGGGGTTGTAGATGTACACTACATGCTTGATCCCTTTAGAGTGTCGAGGTACCATGCTTGCTGCCATCCTGGCCACGAAGAGAGGGGCAAGACTACGCACTCTGGATATGTATGATTTCCTAAGGTCCCCGCAAGTAGGGAGTACTGACACGTCTCAAAATATGAAATAACACTACCCTGTCCCATGAAACCGAGCTGTCTCTTATGTGAACAAAAATGACTCGTGAAGATATCAGTTAATACTCTGCATTTATTTATTTATTTTTATTGTTGTTGATAGACTTGCTTTCCTGAATGGTCTTAAGGACCCTGAATTGAGTTGTTAATCTAATGGTATTCAGATATTCCTGAAGCAGAAAACTCTGTTCGCTTTCTTTTCATATGAGCTCGCACCTCCCCCACTGAAGCTTCCTTAAGAGCCATAATAGCCAGATTTATAAGCTATTTTGACTGTAATGCTAAGCTAGTTGGTCTAGAATGCTATCTTACAGGCATCTAAGAGAGTGGGCCCCAGCCTTCCTATGAAAATAGGGCGCAGTACTTCATCCTAGATTTTACTCTGGCTATCCTGAATCTGGCTTGAAAATGTCACACCTGAGAGGAGAACTGAGGCTTCTCTGCAAATTTAGGGATCAGATGGAAGTCAGACCAGGGAGATATTAGTATTTTGCTGAATTTCTAGTTGGCTACCTAAGACATGCCTGTACCTAGTGAGGTCTAATGGACAGTTTACTACTGGTGTGAATCAAATGTGAAGGAATCAGAACACTGACATCCCATAACCACGGTCTGTCCTGACATGTGATTGTAATAGATGAAGGGCAGTGGGATAAGACATACTGTCATGTCTTCATGGCCCACCATGAAGTGTGCTGCATTTTTAAATACTGTATGAAGTCACTCTAATCAAGGGGGATTCAGTTTGCTTCCTTACTGCATTATGAGAAAGGAAAGCAACTATAAATAGATGATTTTGTTTTTCATGTAATCAACTGTTTCACAACTAGTTCAGAGCTCCAGGTGCCCGCTACTGCCTATGATCGAATAGTGGCTGAGATCCCTTCATCCATTGCTGATTTACTACCTAATTTCCCTAGACATTTTGTAGTGTCTATTTTGATGTTGGGGCAACAGGGCCTTAATTTTGCCTGTTCTGAAGAATGTAAGGATTGAGCACACCATTTTTGGTGATACCAAATGTCAGAGGCCCTGATTTCCAGAAAATACCTCTTTTGGAATGTGTGCTGGTTAGAAGACAAAACCAAACGTGGTTTTGCCACCAAGTGTTGCAGAGATATCGACCAGATCTGGTTTCACTTCAGGAGACCTACATTTTGGGAACCAAATGTCAGTTTTGGGGTTGAAGATCCTGTCGCTATCCCTGATGTTCTGTGAAGTGGCTTGTTTAAATTTTCTTTTTTAAAGGGTTTTGAAGGCACAACAGTGGTGTTAGGGCAGTTGCTGGATAACGACCCTTGATGAATGTGTGACTGTAGAGGGCATCGTGACCACCATACTTAGGAATCATTACTCCATAATGCAGGGTTTTTCCTCATACAAACAAACCGTGAGTGTTGACATTTCTTTACAATCTACAACACAGATTGAGTCCTTCCCAGAAAACTGGGATAGTGATAGAAGATCAATTTTTGGTCCTAAAGAAAGCAACAGACCTGTTGTGGGCTATAAGGGGTGGCTGGAAGATAGTGACCAATTGATGCCGTCCGTTTTACTAGTAACTTGAGTTGCATTGAACTTGGTTTTGAAATTTGCCGAGGAAACTCAAAAAGGTGGGCTGCACCAGACTGATGAGAAGCTCCAATTCGCTCCTCCTCGTCCCCCCACTTCTAAAAAAAAAAATCCACCCAATCTCGCTCCTTCTCCGGGAACGCTCCGAGCATCTGGAATTCCCTCCCACTGGACCTGCGCTGTAACCCTACCTACCTCAACTTTAAAAAAGACCTTAAACATCACCTTCTCAACTTATAATAGGGTCCTTAATCCACACACGGGCCGAACTTTCTTCTTCCCCCGCTTCGGTTTTTGTCAGTTTCTTTCCTTACCCTCTTTGCACTCACCCATTGCTCTTATCATTCCTCCATTCCCAGACACTGACTTTTACCCCATGTATATTATGTTTATGTTCTTTTCCGACAATACCCCCTATATCTTCTAATCGCACATTCCTCTACATTGATTGAAATAGCACGTTTTTTACCCTAATCCTTCCTTGCCATGCTTAGTTTTATACTGTAATGTATTCGCTTGCTTCATTTGTTATCCTGTACAACTGTTTTCTCCGTTTGCCTCTGTTCATGTAAAGCGCTCTGATACCCCCGGGTCTAGCCAGCGCTATATAAAACCTTTCAAATAAATAAATAAACCTGCTATAAAATAGGCTAGGATTTCAGTAGGCAATTTTTCTATCTCAATAATGGACATGAATCATCACTTCAGGGTCTTCGTTACAATTCCTCAAGCCTATTTTCAAGTTCTCGAGCTCTGAAAACATTAGAGCCTTTCCAATTAAACTATATGTCCGCTCTGGAAGAGGTGGGAACCCAACCATGGAGCATGTCCGCTTTGACATGGGATTGTTTCACATCTTAAACGAACACAGTTAGTGTTACATTCATCATTATGCTACTATTGTCTTTTAGTTATTGATTTTGGAGAGTTGTGAATCCATCCCTCTATTTTACCCTCTAGTGTTTTATGTTATCCACGATAATGCCATGGTCACCTGCAGGGGAGGCATGTCTATGTTATTGTGTTCTTCAGTATAGGACATTCTATAATAATATAGAAGATATATTGTTTCTGCTTGTCTGAGATCCTGGAATATATATATATATTTTTTAAAGTTTCATGATTGCCTATGAAATCCTCTAACAAGTAAAAAAAAAAAAAAAAAAAATGCCCTATTAACAATCATCTAAAATAAAAGTTAAACAGAATGCTTGACTGAAAACACCAACTAAAAATAATGAAACACTCAAAAGCCATCTTAGATCCCAAGGCACCAGAAGACACTCCAAACTGAAGTCGGGAGTGGGGACCCGGTTCCGCTCTTGCGCCTTGAGTCATTCCTGAAGCCGATCTTCCTTGCGGTCGAAGTATTCTGTTAAGTTAAGGAATAAACGCAAAAAGTCCAGGCAGTACTCTGACCTCTTCCCACCATTCTTAGGAGAATGCGCAAGTGCATTTCTGTGCCTCTCTGTCTCGCCCCTGATTTGCAGAGGAGCAGATTTTTTCTCTAGTCCCAATGCACCTTGGGTTCCAGGGCCCATCAGCGAAGCTGCAGCAATTTTGAAGCCCTTCGAGAAGGCATCCAGTGCTTCTTAGGTAAATTTCCGGTTTCCCATGGCGAACATATGGACCTCAAGGGTCGCTGGACCCTCTAGTCGAGTTACCGCTGGTGGGTTTGCTTTTGGCAGCACTTGACGCCGGCACCGGAGCAGGACCTTCAACCTATCATTGTGTCTGAGCTGGCTTCGGTACAAATTCAACCAAAGCCACGACCAGAGCTTGACGTGCCATAGCCTAGATTGAAACCATCAGACTAAGACGCATTCCCACTGCCACGTGGTTGCACAAATATATTGCAACAGCATTTTGGCTCTGATCAGAGCCAGCCTTATAGAGCTGACAATGGACGGAACAGGGAAGAATTTTCCCCTCCATATGCAGATGACTGGTACATGGACTGGTCGCCGTCCACCATAAACCTTCTCCAGATGACCCAGATTTTTTAAACCCAGCATCTGACACCTGAGAGGTACAATGATCGAGCAGTAAATTAAACCCTAGTGCTTTTTCAACTCCTCCTGATCAAGTCGAAACGCCTGGATACTTTTGGCAAGCATATGTTTTCAGCCAGTCTTGTTCTGTTGTCAATTAATGCAAGTTGCCCATTAGGGTGTTATACCCAGGCACTTTGGAATATGGTGGGTGTAATCGTACCTGCGGTCCCAGAAGACCTATGACCTTTGCTAGCCAAAACCAATCAAGATCGTCCTAATACGGACAAATTCTTAATCCACTCTTGTATGGACAACACAGATTGTGAAAGGCTATGGGAACTAGCGAGTTGCTTTGGCGCCACACAATGTCCACGGGCTTCTCCGGGGACGTCCAGGCTTACATGATGGACATGCCTTTTGATGGCTCCCACATGTTTGGCAAAAAAGCAGGCTCTGCCCTGGAATGTTTTAAAGAAAACTGAGAATTAGCCTAGCACTTTCTCTGGGTCTCTCAGTTTCAGCTTTCAATGTCATCCATTTTAGAGGATATGTCAGGAATTGACACACCTGCGCAACATGCTTTTCAACCCTTTTGAGATCAGGCAAGGGTCTGGCAGACAACCGCTTAGCCATCAGGGCCAGCGTTCTTCCCAATGTTGTGTCCCTCCAGCAACAACTGCAAAACCTCTTTAGTGCCTCATTATTGGCAGGTAGTTATCCATTTGGATCAGCAACTTTCTTCAGGGGTGGCAAAACATCACATCCAACAATTAGGCCCTGCAGATTGTCCAACAGGGGTACTCCCTGCCTTTCTTTTTTGACCCATTACACCTGCCAAGTAGAACGGAACTCCTGTGAAAGGATCACTTGCCCTTCTTATGCCAGGTAGTGCAGGACCTTTTGGCTAAAGAAGCCATCAAGCGATTTCCAGCATCGAACGTTGGGACTTGCTGCAATTCCTGTTGCTATTTTTGCTGAAGGGCACAAAAACAAATTTAGGAAGCTCTTTGGCCTAGGTTGTTTCTGCCTTGGATTCCAGAAACTAGAGGGTGAGCTTGGACCTGTAGAATACTTATTTTCACACCCCTGTCCTCTCAAGTCCACAGACACTACCTGCGGTTCAACATGGGTCACAAGCACTTTGTCATTCTCCCTTTTGGCCTCACCAGTGCCCCTTGTGTGTACACAAAGGTGATGATGGCGAAGGCTGCCCAGTTGAGAAGGTTCAAGGGTACCAGCCTTCCCCTACCTTGATGACTGGCAGGTTGAATGAGAATCCCAAAGATGCCAAGAGGTCTGCGACTCACTGTGGCAGTCCAGCCTTCAAAGCCAAAGTCACTTCTGACTCCTTTGCAGGGGCTGTCTTTCATCTGAGCTTTCCTGGATAAAGTTTGCTTTGTCGCTTTCCTCAGACCAGCAATTGCAGGAAATCAAGGCTATGATACCGATGTATCAACCTCTGTCCCTGGTCTGAGTGAGGATAGCTCTGAGGCTTCTGGGCCTACTAGCATCTTGCTTACCCATCATGCCAAAAGGCACATGCAAGCATTGTAGAGGGACCTGAAGTCTCAGTGAGTCCAGCAACAAGTAATCAAATTCCATCTAGGTATCGGTGTAGGCTGCAAAACATCTGCAGTAGTGTCTGCTTGACCACAATTGGACCAGTGGCACACCCCTCTCTCATCCTCACCCAGAGTTGGGGGTGGACATGTCGCTACTGGGTTGGGGGGGTGGACATCTGGGAGATGTGGAGTTCAGATGACCCTGCTTTCTATCAGAGACCCAACTCCAAATACATTTGTTGGAGTTGTAAGCAATTTGCTTGATGTTTAAGGCCTTCCTGCCCACCGTAGGAGGTGGGACAAGTGTAGATTATCGCAGGCAACACCAGCATGATGTGGAACAGACGAGGGTGGATGGGGTCCAGCGCCCTGTGCCAGAGGCTCCTAATCTCTGGAGCAGGCTGGACTATCAGTGGGTTCCCCTGGTCGTGCAGGGAATCTTCCAAACAGTGGGGAGAACCCTGGATAGTTTTTTTCGCTACCATAGTTAACGCACAATATTAACACTTTTTTGGAAGCTGGACATACCCCAAAATCTCTTTTTCCGCAACACATGGCGCAAAGGGTGGAGCACAGGACTCCTGTATGCCTTCCGGAATCAACTTCTCCTGCTTTGGGTTCTGAGAAAGGTCAATGAATGGGCCCAAGTCATCCTAATGGTTCTGGATTCGGCCAGGAGATTTTGGTACCCAGGACTTCTGGGCCTTAATATCTGCCATCCAGTCAATCTTCCACTGCTGGAGGACTTCCTGTTGCAGCATTAAGATATGGTCTTTCACCTGAGCCTGCACAATCAGCACTTCTATTTATGGATATTCAGCAGCGGAGTTCTTTTTATCTCCCTCTTGAGGTTGTTGAGGTCATCCTGGTAGCCAAGCACCCCTCCACAAAATGTGTATATGCAGGGGGCTAGGACAAGATTGTTGCATGGTGCGGTACCTGGCAGTTAAACACATTGTAGACGAAACCGTTGAATGTGTTGTTGTTTGCTTTGTTTTTGCCCAGCAGAACCTTGATGTGGACACTGTTAAAGATTACCTGTCAGCTTCTTTATGTGTATTTGACCAACCATCCTTGTTCAAATCACTGATTAGGATGTGCATTCCAAAGGATTTGCAACATATATTTCCACCAACACCTTTTGTAATGCCACAATGAGACTTCGATTTAGACCTCACCTTTCTGATGTGTACCCCTTTCGAACCAAAGCACAGTTGTTCACTGCGTCTGCTAACCTTAAAGTGTCTTGCTGGTAGCCATAACATCTGCATTCCGGCTTTGTGATGTTCAGGCCATCACAGTCCGGCCTCCTTATACCACCTTTTTCCCAGGCAAAGGGTACTAAGGACTAGAACAGCATGTAGGAAGCTGGGTTTCTGTTGCAGTAACCCCCCCACTTTTTGCCAGTCTACTGATGCGCTTTAACTTTATGTGCCCTAGGTCCCTGCCAATCAGGTTTCCAGGGCCTGTGTTCTTTCCCCACAACTGTACCTTGTACCCTCAAATGGGACCTCTCTGGCTACATGTCAGTCCCTTGTTAAAGGTGTACCATGGGTACCTCGGGCACTGTGGCCAGGGAAGGCCCCTAAGGGCTGCAGCACTTATTGTGGCACCATTAGAGGCCTGTACCTTTATACACACACACACTACCATTGCAGGCTGCGTGTTTTCATGCAGAACAAAGTGAAGAGTTGACATGGCACACATCCCTGTGTGCCATGCCTACAACCCACTGCCACCCCTCTAGCTTGGTGCACTATACCAGTGGTGAGGATACAGGTGCATGAGCCCTGTACCCATCCAATATCTAAGCCAATTCTTCGACATTGTAAGTGCAGTAATGCCATTAAGAATATATGGTGCTGAGAGTTAGTCATTACGAACTCCACAGCACCATAATGGATTTATTGAAAACAGGGAAGTTTGGTATCAAACTTCTCAGCATATTAAACCCACACTGATGCCAGTGTGGGATTTAATAAAAAATGCACTTGTAGGACATCTTAGAGATGCCTCCTGAAAAACGACCAGCCTTTGGTGGGTTACCGGACTGGTACACACCAGCCTGCCACCACGAGACGGTGTGCCCACTTCTGCCAACCCCACCCCTCAGGTGGGGAGGCGAGGTGAAGCCCACTCTTCAGTGTCCGCCATCCTGCTGATGGCAGGCACTCCCCAATCAGGATTAGGGATTGTGCTCACTCCCCCACTTGGGGTGAGCACACCAAGGGTGTAGTCACCCTAAGGTCAGTAGCCCATTGGCTACTGACCTCAAGACCCCTAAATGCCCCCTAAATACAGTATTTAGGGGGCAGCCCTGAACCAAGAAGTCAGACAAGAACCTACCAGACGAAAAGAAGGACTGAACAGCAGTGCTGAAGCTAACAAAAGCAGGACCATACTGACTTGGCCCCAGCCCTACTGGCCTGTCCCCACCTCGAACCTGCAGAAGCGAAACTCCGGTGTGTCATGCAGCCAGCAGCCTCAAGAACCCAGAGGACCTACCGTGCCTTCAAAAGAAAAGACTGTGAATACCGGATTTGTTCACCAACAGACTGCAGGTCCGGCAAAGTCTGCACCCGACCCCAACGGCCCGAGTTAGAGTGGCCCAACACAACAAAGAGGTCTCCCTGGAATTCCTGACCCGAGATCTGGCGACCTCTGACCTGACTCAAGACTCCAGCCGACGCCTGCAGCCTCAAACTGGGAGGTCCCCCCAACTGCAACCAGGAGCTGAACCCGACCCTAAAAGGCCCCCCTGCATCTGATCCCCCGCATCCTTGGGTGGCCTAACTGACGGTGCCTAACAAACACCTAACATCCCAACATATCTCTCCAAGTGGTGGTCGCACCCAGAAGACCTTCGTCCCAGAGGCTGCAGTGTGTTTGCAAACCGGATACTCCCAGTTGAAAGCTACAGGGCGCCCAATGCCCAAACGGCACTCTGCACCCGGCTGCCCCAGTGCCGCTGAGGGTGCACCTTTTTGTCTTGACTTGAACCCCCATTTGCCCTGAGCTTAAGTCCAGGAGCTTTGCTCCCACAACCCAGTGGCCTGCTCGTAAGCAGCCACCAGCGGAAGGGCCCCTAACCCCCATTGGATAACATTGGGCCTCAGCACTCTGAACCCGCCGCCCTAGTGCCGCTGAGGGTGTAACAAGAGTGCATCCTTGACCCTGGGGGAACCCTCAGTCTACCCCCAGAATACCAACTCCCACAATACCAACTCCCACAACCAAATATTCACCTTTGAACTGATAACCCTATTTTTCTCCGTAGGATAACTTTGACTGTTTTTCTGTGAAAAAAGTGTGGAGTTGGAAAATCTAAAAAACCTTTTAAAATTGTATCTGGGGGCGTGGCAAAGATGGCGTCTCATTAGGACGCACTTTCATAGCTCTTCTCTCACACCGGGCCTTCTTCAGCGATTCCGGGGGTGCCAACCCTAGCGGAGCTGCACCATCAAGGAGAGAGGGGACGGCGGCGACACCGACACTCCGTTGCGGCCCGACTGACAGATGCGGGACCGCTCGGTGCAGCAGCCTGGTGCCGGAGGGACCCGCGACGTTTTCAGCAAAGAAGACAGGTGCCTGCGCTCACGCGGTGGTCCCCCATGTGCCTTGGGGGGGCCGCAACAGGACATCTCCGTGAGCGGTGCTCACGCGATCCTGCCTGATCCTGTTGGGGCTGGACTCTGGTTGCATCGGCCACGCGAGGCCCCGGCGCCATTAAAGGGAGAAGGCCTTAGTCCCGAGGCCTTGCTGGAGGAGGAGCCATCGCACTGGCGCCATGTGGGGTGCTCTGTGACCCCTGCATACCGAGCTGTGCTTGTCCCGGACCAAGCTGAAGTAGCCCCAGAGGCCTGGGGCTGGAGGGGGTGCACCTGAGGACCCGGCAGATCTAGGAGGCCTGAAACTCCGGCCTGATCACCCATAAGACCCTGGAGGTGAGAGCGAGCGGCGGAGACACTTGGCTGGGCCCCTAGACAAATTGGCTTGGCAGGGGATACTGCCTGGGCCCCATCTCATCGAGGCCGGCCCTCCTACATTGACGGGGGCTCCTTGTCTGACCTGGGGCGCTCCCTGGTGACCCGGCCGGGCGGTGCTTGGCTCTACCCCGTAGGTGGCTGACTGGGGGGCCCTGATGGATGCGGGGCCCACCTGGCGGTCTCAGGATGCTGCCCCATGGGAGCATTCGGTTGGGGGTGCAGCGGGGCTACCCGTTTGCTGCCTGGACCGCGGGAACTTTGAGGCCTCATCTGCCGCTGCCAGTGTCCCCCTGCCTACGACGGGATCCCCGGTATGGAGGAGCACAACCTCAGCCGCGACGTCTAGAAGGGAGGGCCCCAATGGGTAGCTAGAGCCTTACACTGAGCCACTGCTGTGTTGATCGCTGCGGAGTGACCAGGGGGACCTTGAAAGGGAGGCTGAGTGACTGAGGCCCACCCGCTTGCAGACCACCTCCACTGCTGTTTCGGGGCTCCCCTCAGTGGCGGACCTCTATACACCCTGCTTCTATCCCAGCAGTGGGCCCAACATTCGCAGAACTCATGCCGGCCTCCAAAGGCAGGAAAGACAGATCCGTAAAAGAGCTCCTGCTCAAGTCCACTCACCAGCCGGAGCGCCAGACCAGCCCAGGGCGCGCAGACCACACTGAGGGGAGCGAGGGCCCGGAGGCCCCGGTTAGCCGTGCTTTCCTGAAATCCCTTTTTTAATCGCTTCGTGACGACCTGGCTACCATGAAGCGGGACCTTCAGGTGGACCTGCGAGAGGTGCGTCGTGGTGTGGACTCATTGGGGGAAGCATGTCCACGCACTGGAGGAGCATGAAGCTGGAAGGGATGAAGAAATCGAGGCCCTCCAACAAGAAGTCCTCCAGCTACGGGAGCAGAATCTGGACTTGCAGGCCCATACCGAAGACTTGGAGAACAGGCCTCGACGGAATAACATCCGCATCCGAGGTATGGCGCACGAAGACCGCTGCATCGAGGCCCTTGTGGCAGACCTATTTCGCTCCATCTTGGGGGAGCCCCCGGAGATCCCGGTCAGGTTGGACCGCACACACAAGGTGGGCCCACACAGGCAGGCCCCTCCGCCCCCAGCAGACATCCTAACTTGTGTCCACGATTATAAACTGAAGGAGAGGATTCTCTGCAAGTTGCGGAGGAACCCAGAATTCGTGTATCGTGGGCAGAAACCCACTTTATTCCAAGATCTGGCTGCCTCCACGCTGCTCAAGTGTAAATCCTTCTGCCCGATCACACTTCACCTCCGGGACTCTGGAATAAAATACTTCTGGGGGCACCCATTCCGGCTGATCTTCTCCTACAAGGAGGAATTGCAGCAGATCCATTCGCTCTCAGCAGCCTATACACTTTTGGGCATTGAAGCACCCGCACCAGATCAATCTAGGTGAGACTCGCGTCCCCGCAGACGTCGTAGCGGACACGGGTGGACCACCATCAAGCCACTGAGTTCTGTGGCATGCCCTGACCCGTACACTATGGCTAAGGAGTGGCAGGTAGTGCTGTCAACCCTTGCGGGGTCATCTACGGAATGAGGTGGCACTTCCACTGTCTGTATTCTGGTACTTGGAAAGGCACCCTCGCTTTTAGCCGATGGAGTTGTATCACCCATGCGGGCCTACCAGGTGGGGGCGGGGAGCTGCAGCCCACGAGTACCCTTTTCTCTTCTTACTAAGAGCAGGACGCTCTGTACATTGACTCTGAACTCTCACGTTTTCTTATGTCTCTATTTTTTATGGGGTTTTGTTTTCAATGTTGGGGTCCTCCCACACACACACAGTCTCTTCCGTGTGTACGTAGTATAGCACTCCTTACAGGCCGCCAGCAACTCCACTGGACTACACCAGTTACGGGCTACTGTTGGCCTGGCCGGCCGATAGACACTGGCAGTGCATGGCGTTCCCACTTCCAAATCATGTTCTCCATTTGCGGAAATGTTTTGTTTGTTCATGCAGGGAATTTCTTGTTTAAGTTGGGGGCCCCTTGTCCACTGTTTTTAGCTACACAGTTGCCGAGCTGCATCACATTTAGGCCACTTGAAGACTGGGGTCAGGTATTTCTCAGTAGCTTAGGCTCCAGCACCCAGCTGCGCTTTCGGTCTCTTAGTCCCTAGATGCCTCCCACTACTCTTAAAATCCTCATCCTTAACGTGCAGGGATTGAACAACCCGGTTAAACGAAGTGCGATCCTCTCGTACCTAGAGAACTCCTAAGCTGATATTTGCCTCCTACAGGAGACGCATTTAATATTGCGGGAATGTCACTGACTGCATGTTCCCAATGCAGTTATTTTCCTCTGGCCCCACCAAAACTGCCAGGGTCGCCATTCTGGTCGCTCGGTCTTTCCAGGGCAGGGTGATTCGGAAGGAGGCCGAAATCAGGGGGAGGTTGGTTTTGCTTTGTTTGCCCTAAGTATGCCCAGACGTGGGTCCCTTGCTCACTTTGCCACTGGATTCAAGCTAGCCTGGCTGATGACGGCTGATTAGCCAGAAACCGGTCCCAGGATGCTTGTTTCCGGTCCAGGGAAGACATGGCTTGGCAGTTCGGGCTGGACTGTTCCCATGAGGCACAGGGTAAGACTGATTTGCATATGGCCATGCCTGAACTGGGGTGGCGGAGTGAGCTAAAGAATGATGATGGATTAAACCCAGATCAGTTGACTGGGGGTGAGTGCTTGCAATGTTCAACACTCCGTCCATCATCCCCTTTTGTTTTTGAAGTTGCTCACCTACCAATTCATGATTTGGGGCTAGCCCTTTGTAATCGGGTCCATCTACGCGCCGAACGAGGGCCAAGAGAGGTACTTCCACGAAGCGCTGACTGAGGCCACGGCGACAGCAGATCGACGGATTCTCTTAGGGGGTGACCTGAATCTTGTGCTTGATGACTCTTTGGACAATTCGGCTCTGCCCAGGCAGGGGAGCTCTCACAGGCGGGGTTGGACAGATTGAGGGAGCTGGGCTTAGTAGACCTTTGGCGAAGTCACCACCCTCACCTACGGGAATACTCCTTTTTTCTTTTTTTTTCTTTTCTCTAGTGTGCACAAAACATACGCCAGACTTTACTATTTGATAGGTTCGGAGGCTCTCCTAGATATCACTTCCGATGTGGAGATACTGGTGGCCTCCTTGTCGGATCACTCCCCAGTCATAGCTACTCTAACACTCCCTCTTGCCCCGATCGGACATAGTCGAACAGGTACAGCTTGCCATGGATGGCTATTTATTGCACAACGATAACCCACATACCTTATTGTCAACAGGGTGGGCGGCACTTAAAATGGTTATTAGAGGGTCCTAATAGCTATTTCAGCTGCTGATAATGCCGAGCGCAGGAAGAAAAGGTTAGACCTCTCTCAGAGGATTAAAGAACTGGAGCAAATGCGCAGTAGGAGCGCTGCTGGCTGCTATTGACCTGGATAGATAGAGTATGCAGCTTTGCGATAACGTCACTCATTCTATGTTGGGGGTGAAAGATTCGGTTGTTTGCTCACCCACAAGCTGCGTGAGGCTAGACCGGCGCAGGGAGTCCGTGAGATCCGCGATTTGGCAGGTGGGTTGGTGACTGATGACGCTGGCATCGCGGAAACCTTTCGGGATTTTTATGCTGGCTATACACTGGGCAGGCCCTAGATAATGCGAATAGGGACACCTATATAGCTGAGGCGTTACTCCCTACCTTAACTCGGGACCAAGCTGACTGAAAACTGGGAAGTTTGGTTTCAAACTTCTCAGCACATTAAACCCACACTGATGCCAGTGTGGGATTTAATGAAAAATGCACCCTGTCAGGGAACCCTCCAGCCTCTGGTGGGTTCCCTGACTGGTGCACACCAGCCAGCCACCACGAGACCTGTTTCTGGACCCTTGGTGTGGGAGCCTTTGCTCCCTGGGCCCAGAAACAAAGCCTTTCCTGGTTGGATGTGTTCACACCTCCCCCAGGCCAGGAAGAGCCATCTGTGGCAGGGGAGCGTCAAAGCCCTTGCAGCCTTTGTAATGTGACCCCAGCCTATCCTGCTATCAGGAGCAGGCCCCCTTCCTGTCTCCTCTCCTTTTCGGCAGGAAGGCAGGCGTGAAAAATTAGCCAGCCCAGAAGGTGTGCCCCTCTGCCAACCCCACACCTCAGGTGGGGGAGGCGGGGTGAAGCCCACTCTTCAGTACCCACCACCCTAAGGTCAGTAGCCCATTGGCTACTGACCTTGAGACCCCTAAAATGCCCCCAAAATACATTATTTAGGGGGTAGCACTGAACCAAGTAGTCAGACAAGAAACTACTAGAAGAAAAGAAGAAGGACCAAACAGCCGTGTCGAAGCTAACAAGAGGACGACGCCCACTGACTTGGCCCCAGCCCTACCGTCCTGTCCCCACCTCGAACCTGCAGAAGCAAATCTCTGGTGTGTCCTGCAGCCAGCAGCCTCAAGAACCCCGAGGACCTGCCCTGCCTTCAAAAGAAAAGACTGTGTTCCTTGAACACTGGATTTGTTCACCAACAGATGCAGGTCCGGGAAAGTCTGCGAGTTTGCACCGGACGCCCACGGCCCGATTTCGAGTGGCCCAACACCACGAGGAGGTCTCCCCGGCGATTCTGACTCAAGGTCCGGAGACCCCTTACCTGCCTCAAGCATCCAGCCGGCGCCTGCAGCCTCAAACTTGAATGTCCCCCCAACCGCGACCAGGAGCTGGTAAGAAGATCCAACCCTAAAAGGCACCCCTGCACCAGACGCCCCACGGCCTTGGGTGGCCCAACCGATGGTTTCATTCATTTATCTGTCCCCACCCTCAAATGCCAAGCCAGATGAAATGATTGCCAACTAATTTTGCGTTCTATTTGCTTTGAGGAATATTCAAGGCTAGGCTCTACAGGGAAGGGCATAGTTCGAAGATGGGATCTATGGGATGACCTTGTTAATGTCACACAGGAAGTGTTCCTAACCAGCTTTGTTGGTCTTCATGGTGCAATATGTTGCAGTTAGTGGGTTTGACAACCTACTGCCACCCTCTAGGTATGTGGATGGGGTTTTGGGGCAGAATACAGGTGTAGCTTTCCACAAGAAGATGCCCCAAAGTAGTTTCTTTTATTCTGCAGCAGGTAGAGGTTGTTGCTTTCCGTTTTTGGGCACCTCTGAGTCAGTAATTTGGATGTAAAAGTGCTCTAGGCCCAGGCAGGGAAGGCAGATAATAGAGTAATGGCAACACTGGTACAAAGATGTAGCTTAAGGAATTGAGAAATTCCTTATGCAGACACTTAAGTTGCTTAGGTTGAGAGGTCCAACTAAAACTTCAACTAGTCCTTAGCGGCAGTCAGGAGCGCTAACCTACAGCTCCTCCTTGTCTTCTCTTCAGTGGGATCTTAACTATGGTCTGAGGTCCTATCAACCCAATTATAATTTGTAGAAAGGTGCTTGATGGTGTAATCTGTTCACGCAATGTAAAAACATTTATATTGATTTATAAATGATTGTTTTGCTCTTGCCAGTATTGTCTTGGCCATGGAGAAAAGTTTATTTAGAGTTACTTTATTCGCAGTCGAAGAAATAATTGTTCCAGTGTTAACATTGTTTAAACACTTATGGTATAAATGCTTACAATTTTGTGTTTTTATTTTAGCTCCGACCTAAGTGAAGGAGAGTGGCCTACCTGTTTGCCTTCTTACTTTACTGCTGAAAACAGCCAGTCCTCCAGTGATGACAGCTGGGAGACTCTTCCCAGCAAAGATCAAGAACTTGAGCTGCAGAGCAACAGCAGTGGCTTGGAGGAAGGACAGGTCCCCATCTGTTTCCAGGCAGGGTATGCATTCTTTAATACTTCTTTGCAGAATACTTCCTTATGCTTGAGGAACGTACTTGCAATGTTCTGAATGCTCTAAGGAATTCACCAGCCTTTGGTACCAGTGTTAAAAAAAGAAAGAAAATCATCCCGGTTTCATTATATACATATTGCGACAGGGAACCAATTGGTTCAGTTTTAATTTGCAAGAATCAAAGCCTGTGTGCTTGACTTCTTCACACCACACTATTTTTGTGTATTACATCGTAGGGTATTGCAGTTCTATAGCTTGATTGTGTCTCATTTTGTTTAAACTACTAGGGCAGAGGATTCCCTTCTGCCACTGTTCAAAAGGAATTATTTCATTAGGAGACATGAGTTAGACATGTTGCTTGTTTCAAAATTTCGACACGTATTCTGATTTCAAACAAGGTAAGATCGCCTCTGTGACATCCACACTCCTTTACTGTGAATCAAGAACAACACACAAGGTGAGTTAACTCGTATTGCGATAATGCAAATTCTTTAAATGGCTCTTAGGAATGTGATGTAGGCCAGTAATAAGAAAACAATTGTAGGGAGTGGACCTAATAAGCATAGCCCCTTTCAATTAGTTGTTGGAACTCTGTAGAGGACTGCTGTAGATCGAAGTTAAACAGTAAGGAAGTCCAGACAGGTGATCTCTGATAGCAACGGGCTCAAATGTGTATGAATGTTTATCATGATTGTTCGTTGCTCGCAAGATTTCACTTTTATTATGTATTGCACTGTCCCCCTGGTAGAGTAGTGTAATTTGTGATAGCCAGCAGTTTGTATGAATGTGTGTTGTGTTTACGTAGCATAAACGTAGCTGAAAACCAACAGATACCTCCACATGGTCAAAGGCAAGTGTTAGTCAACGAGTGATAGTAGAGGAAGCTGCCTTAACTACCATGTATATTCCCCTACCTAGCTCAAACAACCTGAAAGGGGTGCTCCCCATTGTATCCATTCCCCCATATTTTTAGTGTCATTGTCACATTGTTAAAAACATTTCGTTTTTAGAAGTTGCATAATCACCAAGTATGTTTTTGCTTGTTCTTGATTGACGATGGAAGGTTATCACAATCTGTATTTTACTGTGTTTGAAATTTGAAAAGATTCTTGTTTTTTTGGATAAATGTAATTGTAACAATCTCTGGTCATAATAGTACATAGTAAGAAATGCACTAGGTCTTGTTTACACTTTTACAAAGAGCAATACATATGGGTATATTTGAAACCAGGAGCATGACTAACTTGTGTCTCCAATTGATTTTCCTATGATCTATGGCAGAAAAGGGAGAGGGAAGGGGGGCTCTCTTTCACAGTTTTCATTTAGCAGGATATATCCCCAGCTGTTTTACCAGGCCTAGCCCCACATAGTTTTTCAGTTTTTTTTAAACCACTTTATTGAATTACTTCATATAAAGTTCTGCAATTCACATACAAAGATTGTATTACGTTGCATTGGCATGAAACCCAACCATTAGCACTTAAACATTATTTAGATGACAAGACTTATTCGAGTAGAGGCGAAGTAGTAGTCCTACTTAGAATCCTATACCCTTATTCTTTGAAGTGAGCACGGGAAGAGGGTATAAAAAATGAAGCATAGTAAATATAACATATCAATTGAACGCATGTTGCTTACAGTAATTGGATCGATTCTGCAGCCTAATTTCGTTAGATTTTATTAGTGGAAATCCAAAACTCTGCATCAAAGTTCACAGTCCTATATTTGGGGCCACGCTTTATTACATCATTCCCCTCCATTCCTTCCTGTAGTGTCCGGTTCCAATAAGCATTCAGTGTCATATGGAAAGTAATAATGGTGGTCCCTTTTTCTCTTTTCCCTATACCTACCTGAAGGTCACGTACAGCATCCTGTCACAAAGTCGTACATAGTTTAGGGGGGGCATGTCATCTGACTCCTGCACAAGGTTGTCTATTTTTGCTTCCCAATTCTGCAGTCCGATTACATTTTCCAGAAGCTACTATTTGTAGGAAAGTATTCAGCTGTGGCCCACCTGGTTACATCAGATCGCCAGACATTTAGCATCATTGCACAGATATTCTTCCACCTCATGGCAGTTCTACATTTGGATAGGCACAACAGCAAATCTACTTGTTTCGCAAATGTGTCTGCAGAAATGGACCAGGTACAGCAGTTGCACATATCATTTGTCTAATAATTATTCATCCAAGTATGGAGGTAGTACAGAAAAACTGCACATCTTCGTGAAAAAAGTTAGCCTCAAACTCTTGACACTGTTGACAGCGTCCAAAGTTAATTGCAAATATCTTGTGCAGTTTAGTTGTGGTAGTTAGATTGAATACGTTCAAAGTGGACACCTTTGCTACATATGCAGTTGCTTTTTCCCAAAGACACACAGATGATGGATGGAATGCAGATCAAATCAAACATTCACCCCCAGTCTAGAGATCTGGGTTAGATCCATAATTAGTTTGCCACCATGCCACCCTAGTTTAGACCTTGCCATATGCAAATCAGTCTTGACCTTGTACCTCATTGGAACAGTCCAGCCTGACCTGCCAAGCCAGGTTCTCCCTGGACCAGAAACAAGCATCCTGGGATCGGTTTCGAGGCATCACCCCTAATCAGCCAGGCTAGCTTGAATACAATGGCACATTGAGCCCGGGACCCATGTCTGGGCATGCCTGGCGCACTTGGGGCGAGAAAGCAAAAGACACACATATGATGGATGGTATGCAGATCAAATCAAATATGCCCCCTAGTCAAGACATCTGGGTTAAATCCATTGTTCTTTTGCTCACCATGCCACCCTAGTTTCGACTCAGCCATTTGCAAATCAGTCCAGGGAGGACCTGGCCAGGTAGTTGGAGCTGGACTGTTCCCATTGGGTGCAAGGTCAAGACTGAAATACCTATGGCTGGGTTCAAACTGGAATGGCATGGGGAGCAAAAAAACCGACGGATTTAGGCCCAGATCTCTTTACTTGGTGAATGTGTGATGTTGTTCTGCATTCTGTCCATCAATTGTTCTTTTTGCATTTGTCACCCCGAGTGGGACGGGTATGCCCAGACGTGGGTCCCATGTTCTCCAGGCCCCTGGAGTTAAGCTATCCTGGCCGATAAGGCGGGAAACCCCGAAACCGGTCCTAGGATGCTTGTTTCCAGTGCAGGGGAGACCTGGCCTGGCAGGACTGGACTGTTCCCATTGGGCCCAGGGTCAAGACTGATTTGCATATGGCTGGGTTCAAACTGGAATGGCATGGGGAGCAAAAAAACCGACGGATTTAGGCCCAGATCTCTGTACTGGGTTGAATGTATGACGTTGTTCTGCATTCGGTCCATCAATTTTTCTTTTTGCAGTTGCTGTTTCCCAGTCATTATCTATAGCCTCCACCCATTTGTCTGTAACCTAGTATGGGGCTTGCCAGTGACTTCTAATTGAGTTCCATTTAAAGTTGAAACTGTTCACTTTTCACTCTCTACCATTAAAAATGATTGCACTACCTTGTTGATGTCTGGTTTGACCGCTCCTTCGTTCCTGTTCAGGGTTGGCCGCCTGGATAAGGCGACGGTTTCCCAAGAATTGTTCAATCGTATCCCTAATCTGTCTTTTATTCCCGCAAAGGTGCAAAGAGTTCTTGAGCATTACATATCTCCCATCATTACAAATGATTCTCACGACCACCTGTTCGCATCTCTGGTAGGCAGTACCCCTCTGAAACTAGTATAACATGTCCAGGGGAGCTTGTCGTCCTAAGACACTGCCGACCTATTTCTTTTCAGGTATTGATTTCAGCAGTATCTAGGAACCACCATAAACCCGGAAGAGAGAGAGAGAGAGAATGAGAATCTATCTATCTATCTATCTATCTATCTATCTACTCCAGTTTCGGTCACAGATCGAACACGGACAGACGCGTTTCGGCATCACGCCTTCCTCAATGTCACAGTCCGGTTTCAAACTACCTCCATATATACATCAAACATATTTTTTACTCTCCATGGCAGTCGACATAGAAAGAGGACTGGCAATGTCTGTAAACATAAAAGACAAATCGTTGATGGTATTATTCATGGTTATGGCGGCCATGATGTAGTGTTCAAAGAAATGTGGAAAAAATATATATATAATTATAATATAATGCCAAATTAATTCAACATGCTGTGCATAGATTTCAGAGGTCAAAGTAAGCAATTAATTCATTGTACTTACTTATGTCACAATATAATCAAAATTCTAATTCATGACATCCCAATTTGTTCCATCTAGAGTAGGCTGAGATTGTGCTATACAACGTAATCATATTTGATCCTCAATGGACATCACATGTTAACTAATTGTGCCCTGGATGGGCAGGATCCCCTCATAATTGTGCCCTGAATATATATATATATATATATATATATATATATATATATATATATATATATATATATATATATATATATATATATATATATATATATATATATATATATATATATATATATATATATATATATATATATATATATATATCCTACTGGCGGTCGCCAGTAGGTAGTTATAGTTAGGACCCCTTTTCCATAGGAAATCCGCAACATTCTATTTTGAATAACTTTGGCGCCGGTTGACGAATCCTCGCGAATTTCTCAAAATAGGTGGGGCGCTACGCTCCGCTCCTACCCTGAAAGTCTCGGGGGGATTCGTCAAGCGGGGGCTGAGATAAAAGGGGGTCCCAAAACGCGTTTTCCCCATGCATTTTTCCATAGGACCTTTAGACAGGGCTACAGCCCGAACGGCTGAACAGAATTACTAGAAATTTGGCAGAGAGGTAGTCCCTAGGTCAAGGAAGTGCCTTCTGTAGGTTTGGTGTAAATCTGTTCAGTAGATTCTGAGAAAATAGCCTTTAAATCAATATATATATCTGAGCCAGCTTACGGTACGCTTACCGTAAGCTTACCGTACGCGTACGGTGGCGTGCGCGAGCTCGATTCTGATTGGCTGTTACATCTAAGTAAACATTCGAATCGGTCGAAACCAGGAAGCGGCGGCCGCCATTTTCTCTCTCGCACTCTGAGGGGGGGCTGTAAACAAAGGCAAAAAACATATAAAGGGGCTGTTTAGACAGCGCCCATGCACATAGCCATGTTAGTTGAGTCCTCAAAGATCCCCTAAGGGCAAAAACGGTAAATTTTTATTTTTTGAAAATTTCGCCGATTACGCTTACCGTACACGTACGGTGCGCTTACGCTAAAAATTTTAATAAAAAAAAAAAAACACTCTCTGTGCATGGCGTATTATTGTCATCACTTACAAATTAAATTTAACAGATTACCTATCACAAGGAAGCGCATAATATGTCCTCCATGTGCGCACGGTGCCCACCTTGCGTGTACGGCACTAACTGCGTAAAGTGGGCGCGCGGTGCGCGAAGCGCACCGCGTGCTCACTGTGCGCGCACCGTGCGCGCACGGAACGAACTGCGTTAAGTGGGCGTGCACGCCACGAATGGCGTAAAGTACCTTAGCATTTAAAAAAACGTACAAATTCACTGAAAAAACCATAGGTTTCACACACGTTATAGTTAGGAATTAGCATTTAAAAAACCTTGCAAATTGACTGAAAAAACCATAGGTTTCACACATGTTATAGTTAGCGGAAATTTTACTGATAAAAAACCAATGAAATTCCCCCGTTCTAGTTAGTGCAGGCAACTATAACTCACGCGACCGCAATCTTCTGCTGATGACATATGTGTCTTTATGAAAAAAAAATATTTGTAATATATGTATAGCTAAAAATGTATGGAAGAAGACATGGGCAAATAAGTGTCTAAATACAGTATTAGCATCAGCAGAGGATTGCGGTCGCGTGAGTTATAGTTGCCTGCACTAACTATAACGGGGGAATTTCATTGTTTTTTTTATCAGTAAAATTTCCGCTAACTATAACATGTGTGAAACCTATGGTTTTTTCAGTGAATATATATATATATATGAAACGCAGTCCACCTACTGTTTTTATACTTTTGTTTTTTTGCCCTCCCCCGTGTCATGTGATCAAAGTAAACATGAAAAACATACTACATTGTTGTTTCCTCATAGTCTGTTTTTACAGTCGATGTGCTCTGTTAATGATGCATATTTGCTTTGCTATGGACTGTTGTTGATCTAGCATATCCAACAATCATGACTCATTTTATAAAGTGCCTGTGCTTATTGATAACTGCATAAATGCAATGATGTCTTAAAATGGTGTATCTTTACGGTACAGTGTTACAATTCGGCATTATTATGTTACATATAGTAAATAAATATTCACATATATAATTAAATATTATGTCATTCATTTCGTGATAATAAATATATATAAATAAATTCATATATATAAAATACGAATAAAAAAACCTGTTAAACATTTCGATATATCTGCAATTAAAAGACAATTGAATAAAAGTATCACCTTGGTCGTCGTGCAAAACTCGCATTTTGTAAATATGTTGGATCACGGATAGTTAATGCATATGGTGCTAATTAAAGTGCAAAAATAAATTGTTAGTGTTTGGATAGGACAACCGCCTATACCAACCTATAAAGTGCAAATGCTATAATATTATGTTAGTGCATAAACAAAGTTTATAAAATATATGGTGGGTTTAAAAAAAAAATGGGTTTGCAGCTGAGGATCTCAAAGTGCATATGTCTTTTTCATATAGGGTACATTACAGAAAATTATGTAAGTCCTCTGTATTGTTCAGCCCTCTGGGGTGTCTGCTTTCTAGCTCGAAGATCATTTTGGACTCTAGTTGACATAGTGATCTTTCCATGTTGCCCCCTCTGCGGTGGTTTGGGACTGTCGCAATCACATAATATTTTAGGCACTTCAGGTCATTGCCATGTGTCAACTTAAAATGCCTGGCTACTGGGTACGCTGTGTCGTTAACGATCGCTCGCAGATGTTGTAAAATTCTGACATGCACCTGTAGCTTTGTGCTTCCCACATATCATAGGCCACAGGTGCATGTCAGAACATACACAGCGTACTCCGTCTTGCAATTGTAGCTGCCTTCGATCTTCATTTCCATGGGACTAAATGGGGTCATACATTTTGTAGTATTTTCCCTGAATCTGCATGCTCGACATGAAGAGCATTTGTAGAACTCATGTCATGGTTGTAGCCATATTGTATTTTTCTTATGGATTTCAGGGCTACTTCTGACAATTTGGGATCGCATTGAAATTCCCTTTCTGAAAGTAATGGTGGGATTGTCTGAGAGGTCTGGGGCCAAAACTACGTCTGTGAGAACTATAGGCCAATTTCTTTTAATAATTGACCTAATTTGTCTTTCCTGTTGTTTGAAAGTGAGGACGAGTCTGGGCGTATTGACTTCTCGTATCTGGTCTATGTTTCTAGTTTTCGTCTCTAGCAGGGATTCCCTTGATTTGATGGCCACTTTAGCCACTGCCTCATTGAGGATTGATGTGCTGTATCCTCTCTGTCTGAACCTCATTAGTGCCTCTTGTGTGCACCCCTCCTGATCTTCTGCGGTACTACATATTTATTCTAAGGACTTCCCCATAGGGTATACTGTTTGGGGTGTGCAATGGACGCATGAAGCATCAAGTTTTCAGCTGTTGTTTTTCTATGCAGAGTGGTTGTGATGTGTCATTCATTAATGTATACTCACATCTAGAAAATCAACACTCTTTTCGCTGATATATGAGGTGAATCTTAAATTATCAGAGTTATTATTGATGTTGTTTATGAACATTGTGGCTCTTTCCTCACTACCCTGCCAAACAATAAAAACATCATCTATATACCGAAGCCAATGCTTCACATGCTTGGTATACATTTCTGAGTGAGTTGACCTGAGGGCCTGCTCCTCCCACCAGCCCACCGTGTGGCAGGCACAGCTGGGGGAGAAGCAGGACCCCATAGCCACACCCCTCAGTTGTTTATAGATTTGATTTCCAAACATGAAGTAGTTGTTGTTGAGGCTCCATGTTATGCATTCCATAATAATTTTGTTATGTTCGTAACATTCTGCAGGCCTCGTAGCTAGGAAATGTTTCATCGCTGCCAGTCCTCTTTTGTGGTCTATACATTTTTATTTTTTATTGAAACAAACTTTCGCGACACAGCACACAACCCGGAGGCCGGCAGCACCAATGGTAACATTACTTGACTAACAGGACACAGCTTCCATGCCTACAACCCAACGGGCCGGCATAACACTTGTGTAGTAGCATCCCACTGTCTTTTGATGAGCCTGTCACAGCATATGCCACGAGTTTATTCACAACAAAACCTAATGTAACTTTACCAGTAAACCCCCCCCCCCTTCTACCCCTGCACCTACCATATTCAAATGGACTGTACTGCTACCCTGTGTGTCGTGTGATGCATATGAGTGATGTAGTTGGACTGATCTTCTATACCCTTTCATGTCACTTGTCTTGGATTTACGCCTTTACCCGAGATCCCAGTCAGATACGGTTAGTGATTACCCCCAGCCCCGGCCGCTCAACCACAGCACATTTGCTTAGTTCCTGCATAGGTCTGAACCTCCCGCGTCTAGCCAGGTGGCAAATGGTTGCCAAATATCCAGAGGTCTGGTTCTTCTAGGCATTAATTCCCAATAATTGGACAGCTGGTCCCTGCAGTATATTACATTATTCAACCATGCCGCTATTGTAGGGCCCTGTCGCTTCTTCCAATTAAGCGCAACCTGCCTTTTAGATAACAAGAGCAGCATGGACGTAAGTTTTCGGGACCTCTGCCACGTAGCCCAGGAGTGCTGTCAGCGGGGATGCCCTTACCTTGGTGTTAGTTATTTGCCTGATATACCCCAAGACTGCCATCCAAAAGCACTCAACAGGTCTGCAGTACCATGCCAGATGGGAGAATGTGGCCTCTTGGGCCCCACATCTCCAGCATTTCGTGTCCGGGTAAATGCCCATACAATGCAGTTGGGAGGGCGTCCGGTACAATCTATGTAGAAAGTTAAAATGAATTAGTCTTAGTCTATAATTTGGGGAGAGGTTTTCTAATTGTGAACAGCAATATTGCCATTGTTTTTCCGTGATGGTGAGATTGGAGTCATTCTCCCAATCTGCTCTTGTGGTGCATATGATTAGAGGTGACTCTTTTTGCTGTAAATTCTCGTAATCAATCTACGGGGTGAGGGGTTAACCAATATATTCTGTAGTGCAGGAGGCGCTTGTGGAAATGACAAGTATCTAGCGCGGCATGCAGCCCTAATCTGATAGTACAGCAATGTGTCCGACGCCGTGGGTGTATCGGGGCTGCACATTTGCTGTAACGACAGAAATGTGTCACCCGGAAATAGATTGCTGCCTCTTTCCAGTGCTCGTGCCTCCGCTCTTAATGCAATTGCTTTGTCCATTAATGGAGTTAGTAGCGGGTTACCTCCTATTGGCATATGGATGGGGCGTAAAGTTCCTTAAATTTGGCTCTCCGCGCAATTCCCGTCCATGCCCACCTCATGGTTTCTACTGTGTCAATTTCTGAGTGTGGTCTCTTGTAAGGCTGATAGATTGCCGTGTTTAGAGGCATGGGGGCTACCTTATCTATTTCTACTGCCACGTGTGGCTGAAACGGTGTTGGGTGTTGCCAGAAGTGCAAGTACTGCGCTTGTGCGCTGTATGCATAAAGTTAAAAATCGGGAATCTCCCAGTCCTCCTTGAGCAAATGGCAGGGTCAGCAGCTTCCAGGCAGCCCTAGGCTGCTTGCCCGCCCACACCAGTTCTATCATATTGGATATCAGCTTCTGGAAAAAGTGTGTATTCAACGGCATTGGAATGTTTACAAACAAATATAATAGTTTGGGCAGGATTACCATCTTGATGATGGATATGCGACCCATCAGTGACAGTGGAAGTTGTCTCCATCGCTTGATCTTGCTCTCTATCCAGTCCATCACTTTCCCATAGTTCACAAGCCATATTTCCTGGAGTGATCTGCTTACCCATATTCCCAAATACTTAACTTCACCATTTGCCCACTGAATAGGAAATTCTACGTCCACTGGGGTAGTTTCCTCTGTGAGTGGGATGATCACCGATTTTGACCAGTTTACCTGGATTCCTGTGAGCCCACCATATCGGATGATCTCTCTCATTACAGCTGTGAAGTTTTCTTTCGGGTTAGTTAGATATATTATCATATCGTCTGCATACATAGAGATCAACAGTCCCCTGGACGTGAATCCTATGCTCCGCTGCGTGTGGTGCTGACGCAGCCGGGCTGCCAGTGGCTCAGTGGCGATGGCAAACAACAAGGCCGACAGTGGGCATCCCTGTCTTGTTCCCCTTGTTATGGCAAAAGGCTCTGACATTTGTCCATTAATCTTGACTCGCGCCATAGGGCCTGCATATAGCAACTGTATTTGTCGGATGAATAGGGGGCTAAACCCTAAGCGGGGTAGCAGTGTAAACAGGAACCGTCACTCCAGCGAGTCAAATGCCTTCGTGGCATCTAACAACGTGGCTATTGCTTGAACATGTGGAGCTAGATAATGTAGCAGACCAAATAACGTACGCAAGTTATGTGCCTTTGAGCGGCCCGGTATAAAGCCAGATTGGTCCGGCAGCGCTATCTGCGGCAGCATAGGTTGCAGCCGGTTTGCTATGAGTTTGGCGTATATTTTTGCGTCTATATTAATTAGGGAGAGGGGCCGGTACGAATCAGGTGCAGTAGGATCTTTATCTGGCAGGGTGATAATGGTGGCCTCACGTAAGGTGGGCGGGAGGAACCCTGTCTCCATCGCCTCCAGGTATACCTGCAGGAGGCGTGGGGCTATTAAGTCAGAATATTCCTTATAAAAGGCTGCAGTCAGCCCGTCCGCTCCCGGAGCTTTTCCCGCCGGCATGCTTCCGATCACTTGTTTAGTATCTTCAACCGTGATGGGGAGCTCCATGTATTGTCTAGCACTGTCACTAAACCAGGCCAGCGCCATAGTGTCCAAATAGTCCACTGTGTCAGACCGTGGAGTATTGGACTGGGATGTTTAGAGCTTCTCATAGTACCTGGACATCGTAGTGAGGATTTTTGGCGGTGTTCTGACCCTTTCACCGCCTTCTGTAGACAGTTCAGTTATATAGTCAGCTCCCTTGGGTGTTCTCAGTAGGCCTGCTATATTGTGGTCTATATATGTATACAATGACTCTATATCTAGAGTTATGAACCTCATGTTGTCTCCCCATTGTATACTCTTGATTTTATTCAAAAAGTCTCCTGTGGCTTTTACGCAAGTTGGGAGATCCTTAACCAAGTATTGTAAAAAAGTAGTCCACATACTGAGATATTTGTTCTCCCATACTGTTGATGGCGGAGATTATCGGTCGTCTTGGGATTGGACTGATATTTTTGTGAGTTTTTGGCACAAAGTAGATTGCTGGAATCACCGGATATTCTACCCATAGGAATTTAAATTCTTCTCCCGATATCATGTCATTATATATATATATATATATATATATATATATATATATATATATATATATATATATATATATATATATATATATATATATATATATATATATATATATATATATATATATATATATATATATATATATATATATATATATTACCTACTGGCGGTCGCCAGTAGGTAGTTATAGTTAGGACCCCTTTTCCATAGGAAAACCTCAACATTCTATTTTGAATAACTTTGGCGCCGGTCGATGAATCCTCGCGAATTTCTCAAAATAGGTGGGGCGCTACGCTCCGCTCCTACCCTGAAAGTCTCGGGGGGATCCGTCAAGCGGGGGCTGAGATAAAAGGGGGGTCCCAAAACGCGTTTTCCCCATGCATTTTTCCATAGGACCTTTAGAACGAGCTACAGCCCGAACGGCTGAACAGAATTACTCGAAATTTGGCAGAGAGGTAGTCCCTAGGTCAAGGAAGTGCCTTTTGTAGGTTTGGTGTACATCTGTTCAGTAGATTCTGAGAAAATAGCCTTTAAATCAATATATATATCTGAGCCCGCTTACGGTACGCTTACCGTACGCTTACCGTAAGCGTACGGTGGCGTGCGCGAGCGCGATTCTGATTGGCTCTTAGATCTTAGTAAACATTCGAATCGGCCGAAACCAGGAAGCGGCGGCCGCCATTTTGTGTATTTCACTCAGAAAAAAAAGAGTGAAAACAAGAAAAGGGGGCAATGAGGAGAGTTACAGACCCCCTTACATTTGTGAGGGGGTCAAAGAAGGACTGTAAAGTACAAAGAAAACATTTATTGATTTTAAAAAAAATCACGGGGTACGCGTACGGTAAGCTTACGGTAAGCGTACGGTAGAAAAAAAAAAAAAAAAAAATGAAAATCAGATTTAAGTGTTTAGATATTAGGGGGCTCTAAAAAGAGCCGTTGTGTTTATGAAATGATTTTTTAGTGGTACCTACAAGTAAGTACCGATGCAGAGTCTAAGGTTCAAGAGGAAGACTCTGTTCCCTTCATCATTGAAGTGCACACCATCTCCTCTATAAATGTCTTGCATGTCATAACGCAAGTTGTTGTGGTAAATGGCACCCATACCATAGTCACGGAGGAAAGCAGAAACAGATTTGTTGACGTGCTTTCTTGCTTTGTCATCGCACCGCGTAAAGTGGGCGCTCACTGTGCGCGCACGGTGCGCGAAGCGCACCGTGCGCGCACGGAACGAACTGCGTTAAGTGGGCGCGCACGCCACGAATGGCGTAAAGTAACTTAGCATTTAAAAAACCGTACAAATTCACTGAAAAAACCATAGGTTTCACACACGTTATAGTTAGGAATTAGCATTTAAAAAACCTTGCAAATTCACTGAAAAAACCATAGGTTTCACACATGTTATAGTTAGCGGAAATTTTACTGATAAAAAACCAATGAAATTCCCCCGTTATAGTTAGTGCAGGCAACTATAACTCACGCGACCGCAATCTTCTGCTGATGACATATGTGTCTTTATGAAAAAAAAATATTTGTAATATATGTATAGCTAAAAATGTATGGAAGAAGACATGGGCAAATAAGTGTCTAAATACAGTATTAGCATCCGCAGAGGATTGCGGTCGCGTGAGTTATAGTTGCCTGCACTAACTATAACGGGGGAATTTCATTGGTTTTTTTATCAGTAAAATTTCCGCTAACTATAACATGTGTGAAACCTATGGTTTTTTCAGTGAATTTGCAAGGTTTTTTAAATGCTAATTCCTAACTATAACGTGTGTGAAACCTATGGTTTTTTCAGTGAATATATATATATATATATATGTGTGTGTTCTATAACTCCCAGCACTTCCTTTATGAATAGGTGGTGCATTGTATCCATTGTGAATTATCCTATGTCATGGCATCCTTCATTCCTTTGCTCACCCTGCCAACTCTCTAAAGAACATTTGGGGTAAGATCGTTCAGTATTTTGTTGACAAAATAAGATAGATGGGAAAGTATCGCAATTTTAGCCATTGAGACCCTAATCATCACTGAACAGTGAAATCATTGTAGGCACTCTTAAAACCTAATCACGCTCAAGGCTGTATAGACTTTATCCATAATCAAGACTGAATCCATATGGAATACTTGAACCCCTCACATGTTTAACTTGCAATGACCTGTGACTACGGGGATCGGACCAAGGTCATAAGCATGTTTTTCTTGTCCGACCTCTCTCTCGCTCTCTCTCTCTCTCGCTCTCGCTCTCGCTCTTCTCTCCTCTCCCTCCCTCTCTTTCTTTCTCTTTCCTCCTTTATCCTTTGTTTACATAGTGAGTTATTTTCCTCACCTTTCTCTCTTTTTGGTCTTACTGTACTGTCTTGTCCCTGTCCTTTTGCCATTTCTCTTTTTCTTTAGTTGTTTCCCCTTTCTTTCGCGCTTTTCTCTCCATACCTTGCATAGCGACAGACATACTGCATGCCTTTTCAGAGGGACACCTGTTTATCAGCAGTAATTAATCAAGTATATTGCAACTTTGTTGGTCACCGCCTTGCACGTCCCCCAAAAGCAGGCTGTAGTCAGGTCACAGTAGTTATTATTCATTGTTTATCCTGCTTGCACTGACACCATAAGTAAGTGAGTGGACCCTGCCAGCATGCGAATGCATATGCCCCACCCTTGCACTATAGGGCCTGCGGGTAGTGATAGGGGCTGTTGTGCCTGTCCTCAGATACATTCCACAGAGGTGGAAGCAAAGATGCACGTGGCATGAATAGCACTGTAAGGTTATTGTAAGCATTAATTGACCCCAAGGTCATTACAACTCCTGCTGCACACTTAGTCATGCGGTTTTCAGACACAAATCAGTAGTGTGTTCTTTATAACGACAAATGAATGCAAGCTGTTAATGCAGCAAAAGTTATATAGGCAAACCACGTTAGTCTTTGCTACATTCGATGCAAGCCTTCTTGTAATGCATGGTTATTCCATTCACATACCAGGTAGTGGAAATCGCATTGTGACTTGTGCAGGCCCTACTTGCATCTGTAAAACATAAAAGAGCATACTGTGCCTGTTTCTTAAACCTTACTCCTGCGGTAGTGCTATGAGCAACTCGTGTACGAAGAGAATCACATTAGGGGCCGCTGTGCATGCGTTCAAATGCTGGCCACTGCTTTTAGCATTTCCTGTGCAATTGTACATTTTCCTCCCAAAAAACACTGCAGCATCTCTACAGGTAGACCAGCTCTAAAGCACAGAGTAAAAAGGGAACTTCTCTTCTTGTAATGGACTCCAGGTTTAAATGAAAATGGAATGAAATAAAGACAGTGCAGTATAACTGTTCAGACATTCCCTTTAAAACGAGCGCTAATATAATGTCTTAGAAATTAAGATGCATACCTTCTAGAGCCAGAAGTTTAACTTAACAGCAGTACAGTAAATGAAATGCAGGTCCAGTTGTACAGGTTCCTTCCTTGGTTAAGAAACCGATTACCCTGACCAACACTTGCACACGTTTGTATGCTTACCCTCACCCACAAACACCATCACACACACAAGCCTTCACATCAGAACTCCTGCCTGTCCAGCACTTTTCCTACTACTCGAGTCTTATTGTGTGGTGATCCAAGCTCCTAGGTACTTCTGGCCAACTGAGGCATTAAAACCACCAGTATACCTATGACAGATAAATGTATCTAAATGTTTGTCACCATCATCATCTTCTTCAGTGGACTGCCACCATCGTCCAAGCACAGAGGCACAGTGCCTATTTTAAGCTGGGCCTATGTTGATTTTATTCTCTTCACACATTCCTACACAAACTCTCGTCCAGAAATGGCTTACTGATGTGTACCTTAAAGGATTCACATCACATCTTATGATAAATCCCTAGATTCCATCATCATTAGCAAGACCTAGTTCAGAGCATCCATAGCTATATAAACCCAGACTGCATGGTACCTCCTTCAGAACATAAAGGCTTATTTTACACAGAATTCAGGACCGCCATGTAAGCCTTGATTCTCACTGGGTGGAAGTGCCTTGCTTGCGAGTCCCAATGTTTCCACCTAAGAACATCCTCAAAGTTGCCATCCAAATCATCAAAGGTGTACCCCAGGCACTCCTCTGACACCCCGGGACTGACTTATCCTATGGAGGTTACATCGTCTTTAATATTCGCTGTGTAATCTGGAAGGCAGTCTCCACCTGCACACTGTCATACCCATCTGAGAAAACCACTATTACAGGTGACCAACTAATTGGACAGAGCATTGACACTGTCTGACAGAATGAATGGAACCAACTATCTAGCATTCTGTGACTTGGCAAATGGCGAGCCGTTGGACAAGCAGACTGTTATCTTTATTCTGCATTTTTTGCTCTGTTATTGAAGTTTTAGTTTTAAGTGGTGCCAAATAGGTTGTCTTCCAGCCAGTTCATTGCTTTTGGTTATACAAATGAATATTAAAAGTGTTAGTAAGACTGCTCTGCGCACTGGCTGCAGTTCTAGTAACTAATTGCGCCTTCAGGGCTGCAGACCATGATGGTTTTGCAAGTGAATCATTTTTGATTCACATGCTGTGCATTAGTCTGCCAATACTGAAATCAGTGTGTAATCTGGTTTTTGTTTCCCTCGCTTTTTCTCCCATTGTGTTATTGAGTGCTATTTCTCACACCAAAATCCTCTTGCAAGTAACTTTGACTTATCGAGTGGCTGAAAATGTAGTCTGTAAGGTGCTTCAGGTCTCTTAACAAGCCTTGTAAGTGTCACTTATCCTGAAATATATTTCTGTCATAGGGAGCAGCCATCCTTGGAACCAGGGGAGATTCGATGGCTTCGGTATCATGAAGAAATTGAAAGCAGCAGTGATGAGGAGAATGAGCCTGTCAGCCAGTTTGTCCACCCAGGATTTTTCATGTTGGATGGAAACAACAATCTGGAGGATGACTCCAGCATGAGTGAAGATTTAGATGTAGAGTGGAGGTATGCAACTTTATTTAGAAAAACAGTCTTTTGACTCGTGGTGGATCAATGGCAATTTTTTATGCTGGTTCATGCATTTCATGAAACTTCATAGATAAGACATTGTGGGGTAGATTACTTGCCATGGCAACAATTTCTATGGCATTTATTTATGTTTGCAACATGGCCTTTGACCCCGTAAAGTAGATTCGCTTTTCTATTAAATGAAAGATTGATTTTGCATTCATTATAATGGGTGGACAGATCTCTTCCAGGGGATCTTCATCAATAGTCATATCTACTGAATATTCTCGTCCATGTACCGGGACCCCGAGGTACATAATATGGGGTAGAAAAGTGTGTGACACCTCTGCTTGCTTCCTTAAAGGTGTCTAGTGCATCGGCCCTCTTGGGGTGCTACAATAGGTCTATATGGAACTCTCTTGAAAGGTTCAAAGACAAATTGCCCAAGGAAGATTGGCAGGATTTTGAGGAAGGCCTAGTAGCGAACCAGATGATTAGTGCAGCAGCAGATAGTGCAACCCTTGCAGCACATGCTTATTCCCATGGAATGTGCGCTCGACGTTCGTCTTGGCTCAGACTTACTGTACTTTAGCCAGAAGCCCAACAATACATTTTTTATCTGCCCTTTAGCGGTAATTCACTCTTTGGATCCCATAAAGATGACAAAATAGCCAAGATGAAGGCGGAACTCAACACTCTGAAGGCGGTGGGTCTGGAAAAGAGAAAAGATTTCCATTGAAGGTACAGGCCATACGATCGCAAGCCCTATCATCTGAGGGTTCAAGTCCCTCAACAGTCTTAATGTCAGCAGCAACATCAACCCAGAGTGATCTACCAAGGTCGCGTCTCTACACTTGGCCACGCCAGACCTCTACCAAGACACCTCGCAGCAATGAACAATCGCTTCCTCAGTCGCCGTTCTATACTCCTGTTGAGGGAAGTATGTCAATCATCTTCAAGAGTGGTGCAACATTACAAAAGATCAGTGGGTTTTGAATACGCTGCAAAACGAGTACTCTCTACAGTTTTGTCATCCACCCCGGCGATTCCTCCAGTAAAATCGGTCTGCCACCAGTTAAAACTACTGGAACGAGAAGTTTCCACTCTACTACAAAAGTCCACTAACGCGGAATCACACAGAGAAAAGGCAGTGTACTCTCAATATTTTCTGGTGCAAAAGAAAGGTCCCAACGTGGAATTCAGACTGATATTGGACTTACTTCTCCTGAACAAGGCCACCTGCAGAGAGAACTTTTGCATGCTGGCACTCCATCAAATATATCCTCACCTCCCCCAGGGAGACTGGATGTGCTCGATAGACTTGCAGGACGTGTATTTCCACGTGCCAATCAACCCAAAACATCAGTAGTTTCTATGCTTCATGGTAGCAGCCAAGTATTACCAATATGAACTGTTACCTTTCAGACTAAAGTAGACCTCAAGAGGCCTTTACCAAATGCATGTCCATGGTAGCAGTGGCCTTGCGTCGCCAAGGGCTGTTCATCTACCCTTACCTGGACGACTGGCTGCTAAAGAGTTTTTCTCCTCAGTGCTCATGAGACCAGTATCAGACATCTCTAGACTTGCTTCAGCAGCTGGGTCTCCACATCAACTTTGCCAAGTGGGTTCATCAGCCGACCCAAAGGATACAATATCTGGACTCCAAGGTAGAAAGAGTGTGTCCATCGGAAGGGAGGCTATCATCTATCACCCTGAAGTGCAGTCACCTTCCTCTCACTCTTCAGCCATCATACCAGCAGGTTACCTCTCTCCTGGGATTGATGGCAAATTGCATCTTCCTAGTTCCCAATGCCAGATTCAAAATGTGACCCTTGCAGCAGGATCTCGAAGACAAATGTGATCATCGTATGTGGGAAGCTGGCTCTGTATATACTATATCAAAGTAAGGTATAATGTGCACAGAGTCCAGAGGGTCCCCAAAGGTAGGCAGAGGTAAAAGTAGATAACACCTTACTCTCTATTTGTGGTAGTGTGGGAGAGCAATAAGTCTTTATCAGAGGGTAGTGCTAAGCATTTATTGTACACACTCGGGTAAGAAATTATGTCACACATTCAAAGACTGAACTCAGACTAACTTGTTTGTATAAAAATATTATTTAGTATTTTATTTTTAGAACCAAATCATAGGCACAATCGTACTCTCAAAAGCATGGTATCACTAATCTGCATTTGACATTAACTTGGTTTTGTTACAGGTTTGTAAACTTTGGCAATAAACAGTCAAAATTACTTATCTGATAGATATCTAACAGCAGATTCCTTAACTTAGAATATCCTTCAGGAACCAGCAGTACCTCTGCCGCCATGGGAAGGTGTCGCATGGCTCCGCCCTGACGTCCACAGATATGACATCCGTGAAGCCATCTAGTCCCCCCCCAGTGTGCCGACGTCAGTTTTTCTTCATTTCCGCGCCTGCAGCACGGATCCAGGAAAAGCGGTTCCTCTGGCCTGTTTCTGTTTCTTAGGCCTTACTGACTCCTATTTGTGTCTGGGAACAGACTTCGGGCTTTAAGTCGTATGAGACCTGTACACGGCAGATGTCGGCAACGGATCCACACACGATCTGTATGTAGTGCTTGGAGGAGCACCAGGACTCTGTGGATTGCGACTCCTGTCGGAAGCTGAAGCCGAAGTCCCTGTGGGAAAGTAAGATGACATTTTTGTCCGCCCAGATGTCCTATTCGGAGTCCAAGCGTCGCCAAACTCCATCTCGAGCTGAGGCTCCTGTTCGTGGCAGGTCACGGAGTTGTTCCAGAGGCCGTTGTTAGCCTTCCTCAGGTATGCACAAGAAGAAGTCATGGAGGCTGTCAGCCTCAGGTAGCCATGACGTTGGTGGCCGCTGCTCCCGGTCTTTCCCAGACACGGCCGCTCAACAGTCGACCCCCAGCTACCTCCCATTTCCCGGGATTGGGGCGTCTAGAACCCAGATGGAAGCCTATTATGAGGCTTTGCAGGCCATCTTTGAGTCTATCCCTCTCCCTGGCGCGCCTTCAGCCCCCACAGAGGTGGTAGGGACTCCGACTGGGAGCTCGCCAGCGGGTTCGCCCTCTGCGCCAATTGAGTACCCTGACTCAGGTTCCGGACTCGCCGCGACATTGGGAGTCGGCCCGGTGGGGCTTCCCATTCAAACGTTGGACCGAAGTCCACCTACGGCGTAAGGGCACAGCCCTGTGGGGCTCTCTGCAATGACATCATATGTGGCCACAGCAGGGGACTTGTCTACGAGTCGACGCCGTCCCACTCCGCAGTGTCCCCTCGCGGTGGATGTTGGGTCGATGCCGACCGGTCAACGGAGTCTCCTTCGGCGTTAGTCAATGTCGATGCGGCGCTGTCTCGATGTCGTTGACGTCCTTTCCTCCTCCTCTGCTGATGATGGATGATGCCCCTGGGTATTCCCCCCCACCCAACCCAGTGTTGCTTACGTGTTCTTCAGAACATGTTGATGTGGAGCAATTGCAGGCCCTTGGTGTTCCCTTGCTTTTTATAGGGATGTGACATACACTATGTGGGGTATTCGTTGGTTATTTTATAGCCATTCTACCTTGCCACGGGAGGTGTTCTTCCTGGGTGGTGTATGTACATGGCCCCAGGCACAGTACTTTCTGGATGGTGTAGGTCCTTAGTGAGCATCCTGCGAGGTCCTCTTAGGATTGTTATCTTCTTTCCCTCTGGGGAACTTTCCTATGGTTCATGCTGTAGGCTATTGCGATATGGTTTTCGCTTCTTTCCGTCCCCCCTGCTGTTGTGAGATTTCTTTTCTGATAAGACCCACAAGGGTGGGGTAGCTCTCTTTGGAGCTTACATATTTGTGTTTTACGGTTGGTCCGTAGTTCTCTCCTGCCTCTGAGGATGCAGACTTCTCCAGAGTATTGTTGCGTTTACGGTACGACTGGCTTGTCCTGGCATGTTCACGCCTCCATTTTCTTGCCTTTGGCTGTCTTTCAAGCGTTTCGCTGTGTTTCAACCTTTTTTGCCTATTGCCTGTCTTAGCCGTGAGCCAGTGTCTCTTGTGAGCATGTTTTTCTGTTCTACTTCCGGAACAGTTTCTGTTCCGCTTTCAGCACGGTCTATGGGTACACTCTGGGTACGTTCATAGGCACTGGGTGGCTTGCTGGTCCATCTTGCGCCACAGCGTTGACTGCGTTCTTATCTTTGTGGTTTTGTCTGCTCTTCAATCTCTGGTGTTAGGAAGTGCTTATGTACGTGGTCTTCCCTCTGCTCATTGTCAGGCAGGGGCTCAGGTCCCTGTGCTCATGGCCTCGGCCGATGTTATCCTTAGAAGTCTCTCTGTTAAGAGATGCTCATTGTCGTTTATACAGTGTCTGTATATGTTATATATACATATTTCTGAATATATCTGTATGTGATTTACTGTGTTTTGACATATGTTATGTCCCTCTGTGGTTCACATCTGTGTCATTGGTACCTATTGAGCGGGCTGCTGTATTTGTCTTTGGCATGCTCTTCAAATCTCCCTGGTCTTTCTCTTTATCAAAAAACAAAAAAAAGACAAAACCAAGATGTGTGTGTGTGTATATATATATTCACTTAAAAAACCATAGGTTTCACACATGTTATAGTTAGCTGGACATTTCACTCGTAAAAAACCAATGAAATTCCCCCGTTATAGTTAGTTCTGATAAGCATGAATCTAATCTGCACCTTTTGTTTCATTGAGTGCTTTTACTGGCCTGGGATACATTCCTCAACTGTGTTGCCCACATTTAGCTGTGTGACTGCAACTACGTGAAGTCTAACTGACAACAAAAAAACGTATTAAGCAAAGTCATGCCCATATCATGTGAACTAAGTCAGCCACATCCAGATGACATCGAGGGCATTAGTGTTGTGTTTGTGGGAACATCTGTTGAAGCCTACGTGGTGTAAGGTAGGCTCTATGGAGTAACATAGTTTGTAAAAATTTTAACTTTGCTTTTCTGGACACTTGTTTGGGGTATTCTCAAAGACCATCCCATTCCTTGTCTGAGAGCTCCCGCACTATATCCTCCACCCATGTATCACGTAGTTCTTTAAGCTCTATCACGGCGTATGCCCGTATTCCCACGTATAGCCATTTTATAAGATGTCTCCCTCTTCCCATGTAATATAGGGCCTTAACCAATTTGTGGGTTGGAGGTTTTTGTCTCTATGGGGCCCACTGCTTTTTGATGTATTGCAGTAGTGCGGCATGTATCAAGTATAAGTGATCTGGCACCCCGGTTTCTCTCACAAAGTTCTCGTGGTCCATCAGCAGCCCATGATTGAATAAGTCACCCACTGTGCTGACTCCTTCCTCCAACCAGGCTCCCATCCTGCGCCTTGTGAGCCCTCAGCTATTTAGTAGGATTCCCACTAGCGGGATGTTCCCGGTGTACGGGTGGCAATGGGAAGTGTATTGTAGCACCGCTTTCCAGCACTGGAGTGCTGAAAGCTTTAGGGGTGGTATATTCGGGGGAATTTTACTTTGTGGTAGTAACAATGTGCGTAAGGTACCCTGGTCAATGTCATGCAATGTGTAACATATCTTCTGCAGATTGCGGCCAGCTGTCCAGTAGGACAGCCACTGCAATTGGCTCGCATAATATGCTCTGAGGTCAGGTACTCCCAATCCTCCTTTATTGGTCCCCAATTGTAGCTTCTTGAGACCTATCCTGCACCTTCCGGTTCCCCATATAAGGTCTGAGAGTATAGTGTCTAGAGTTTTGAATGTGGCTGATAGTACTATTATCCGTAAATTAGAGAAGTAGTACAAGAGTTGTGGTAGAACCACCATTTTTTATATGGCTGCTTGGCCCGTTGCAAAAAGTGGTAGCGTGATCCAAAAGGCGTCACTTGAGCGTATGGACCGTATCGCTCTGGTAAGGTTGCTCTCTAGCATATCCGTATGTGACCGATATATTTGTAAACCGAGGTATTTGAAAGTGGACTGCGCCACTGGGAGGGAACATGACCCAAAATCAATGACCTCTGGATGTGTATCCTCCTGAAAGAAGGCGGCATTGGATTTTGCTGCACTTGCTGCATTCATGGCAAGGCCCGATATCTGCTTAAACCTTTTGAAGATGTCAGGAATGAAATCTAGGGCACCTATAAGGTCTCGCAAGTATATTATGTCATCTGCCTAAGCAGAGATCAGATGTGTTACGTCATCTATCAGGACTCCAAGGTGTTGGGCCTCTAGGCGCAACCTAAGTGCTAGGGGCTCTAGCGCTATTATAAATATCAGTGACGACAGTGGGCATCCCTGCTGTGTGTCCCTGAATATCTAGTATTCACTTGAGATATGTCCACTTGTACGGACTCTAGCCGTTGGGGCTGTGTACAGTAAATGTTACCATTTGAGACACTCTGGGGGTTAGGCCAAATTTCCCTATCGCCTTAAACATATAGTCCCAAGTTAGCATGTCAAACGCTTGTCGTAGGTCTAGCGCGATGCAGCCTGCATTTTGGTAACGTTCCGGGGTCGTCGCCATAATGTGGTGCAATCTCCTGATGGTTAGGGATGTGCTACGGGCTGGTTGGAATCCGTATTGATCTGTATGTCTAAGTTTATGTAAGTATGGAAGGAGTCCATTCGCTAGTATTTTGCTCAATATCCTATATTCTGTCCCTAGTAAGGACAATGGGCGGTATCCAGATATATCTGATTTGTCCCTTCCAGGTTTTGGAAGCAAAACTACCAGCGCCTGCGCTGTGGATGTTGGTAGGCCACCAAGCTCTAGTGACTTATTATATAGTGTCTCCAGTTGGGGAACCAGGGCCTCTGCAGAAGTGTCAAAGAATTCGATCGTGAGTCCATCTAGTCCTGGTGCTTTGTTTCGTGAGATTCCTTTCATAGCTACTTTTATTTCAGTCTTGGTAATGGGACCTGTCAATGCTTTCCTGGTGAGCTGTGGGTAGGGTAAATTATCCAGGAGAGCGTCTATGTGGGAATCGTCTATTGTATCTGGTTTGTTGTATAGTGTAGCATAATACAGGCTAAAGACCTCGTTGATATCTTTTTGAGTAGTGACAGTATCACCCCTAGGTGTAGTGATTTTGCCTACTATAATAGTCGGAGGATCATCTCTCAACAATTTCGCTAGTAACGCCCCTGATTTATCTGCATGTGTGTGTTTTAGTTGGGTATATGTTCTGTAGTCTATGACCCTAAGTGACTCTAATAGTTCCGCATGTAGGATATGTGCCTCCTGTAGTTGGGTCTGCCTTGCAGCCTCTTGTTGGCTGGGCCTCCCAATCTTCGGGGACTGAGTTGTGCTTCACCTCGCCTTCCTCACCTGAGGGATGGGGTTGGGAAAGGGGGACACACCCCTCCTCTTAACTTGGTTTTCCTGCTGATTCTCCTGCCCAAAGTGGGAGTCCAAACCGGTGGCGGCCAGTTGCTGGGAGCAGCACATGGCTGGGGTAGCTTACAAATGGCCATTGTAGCTTCCCCTTCGTGGACCCCGCCCATCCTGGGGGGAGGAGGTTTGGCACCTCGTTCAGGATGTGCTTCGTTTCATGACCCTGAGAGCGGCAGGCTCTCGACCCAGCGGTCCAGAAACATATCTGGTGGTGGCAGCTGGCGACACTAGAGTTAGGTCGTTTTTCAGGGGGCATCTCTAATCGAATACATTTTTGTTGGCTTTGGTCCGCAAAGAAATCTATGCACTGCTGGCCCCATTTCCTGAGAACATCTGCCACTGTGTCATTGTGCAGAACCCAGTCTTGATGGTCTGCGAAATGACGGCTCAGGGAGTCTGCTTGAATGTTTTGTCCCCCTGGCAGGCGAACTGCTGTACTGGTGAGTCGTCTGGCCAGGAGCCAATGCCAAATCGCTTGAGCCTCCAGGCATATGCTTCCATCTAAGTACACCTTGCAGCCAATACGATGTATAGAAAGTCACCTTACCAGCCATTGTTCTTCCAGCTTCCAGGGGTTCAGGTGATCTTGCCTTCAGTTCTCAGCCCCCTCCCCCCCTCCTTCTGGTAACTCAATCTGTCTATCTAAACTCATGGGTCCACATTTTGGACGGATTCACAGAGCGACCCTACATCTCACATGGAAAGCTGCTTTCTTAGTAGCGTTCACCTCTGCTCGCAGAGTGAGCAAAATGCAAGCCCTCTGCTCTACATACAGTCTTTCACAGCAACTGAGTAGTGATGAGAACTCGCACTGCTTTTTTGCTTAAGGAAGTGTCTGACTTTCACATTAATCGGACCATTTTACTACCCACTTTTTTCCCTTATCCCACCACATCAACTGAAGGGTCTCTCCATTCTTTAGACCTTAAAAGAGTATTGAAATTCTACTTAGACAAGTCTAAGGCCCCTAGGAAATCAGGTCATTTGTTTGTTAATTATGGTTCCATTAGGACAGGTTTTCCAGCCTCCAAACGGACCCTCTCCAGATGGGTCGTTTTGTTTATCAAACTGGCTTACCAGTTATTCAACAAACTCCTTGCAGCTACACCCAAAGCCCACTCCACAAGGGGAAAAGCAGCTACTGTGGCCCTGTTTCATAATGTACCTATCTCTAAGATCTGCAAAGCAGCCACTTTGAGGTCGGTACATACGTTCACGACACATTACTGTCTCGATTCGGGTACATGGGCAGACACTTAAGTAGGCTAGGCCTCTTTGTAAAAAAAAAAAGTCAATGCTGAGAACAGCAGCTCTTGATACTTGGTGATGTATCCCCAGAGTTGGGGGATGATCTTGCTATTCGATTCAGTCCTTTTGACTATTGATGAGGATCACCTGAAAGAGAAGGATGTTACCTACCTGTAATCTAGTTCTCTTCCAGGGGTATCCTCCTCAAAGTCATAAGCAACCCGCCCACCTCCCCGGACAAATGATCCTGCAATGAGTCATCTCTTTGTGCCCTGATCTTCGGATCTATGTAAAGAACAACTGGCCTGTCACCCCTGAGGCACGGGGTCATGGCTACCTTAAAGGCTCGGTGCCAGTTATTTAATTTTCTCTTCTGTTATGTGTTTTCAATGCAGACTATGGGCTAACAATGCCTATCTTTTTCCATTGCAATTTGTACAGTTTAATAAAGAGAGTATGATTGTCTCTGTGCTTACCTGTTTTTTCTTCCTATGAGTGAAATTAAGTGAAATAATAGCAGATAGGTTTATTGAAACAAATACAATTTATGGGAGTTTTGTCTAGCCTTGTTTTGGTTAAGGCTGCATTTTTTAGCTATGGGAAAGTTATATATATTTTTCTTTATGTCCCACGGGGTCCCTACACATTGGTGGGAATATTAAGTGTTTATGACTTTGATGAGGATACCACTGGAAGAGAACTAGTATTATAGGTAAGTAACTTATCCTTCCTAATTTTTGGACATCTATCAGATTGTTAGATGTCCCTCGTGTTTAAAGATGGCAGTGTAGAAGACATGGGGTTTAAAAAATGTAAACAAAGAGACAAAGTTTTAGTTTCACAGTGATATGATTTAAAGCGTCATGGAAAATCTCATTGTCATAGCAAATGCCCTAACACTTACAGCTTATTTGCAGGCTTCTAGATGAATTTGGTGACGGAATAGGTGTTGCTCAAGCTATCTCTTATGTGGATCCCCAATTTCTGACATACATGGCTCTCGAAGAACGGCTGGCTCAAGCCATGGAGGTATGACTTTTGTGCATGTCTATGAAACTGATTTGCAGGATTACTTATCTCTGTATGTCATGTGTCATAAGTATTATTGCTTTATTAGATTTAAAGGAGTAGCCCAAGACATGATCCTACATTTTGTTTAGGTAGATTCCAATTCTTTGAATCGTTCGTCAAATGCACGTTTAATTCAGACTTTAGGCAAAATGTCTGATACCACTACTAGCTCAAGTAGCCATTTAGTGCTAATGTTTCATTCCCTAGTATAAAGTTAGGGGGAAGATCCATGAGTACTTTTATGGTTAAGTTTTTTATCTTATCAACTATAGAAAACATAAATACCTTAGTGTAGTTCCCAATGATATCATGAAGCTCACATAATACTGTTATGTTTATTTCTAGTGTTCTTTTTATTTGAGAATTTCTGATTCTTTAACTCTTCCAAGCACATTTTTGATGTGTCGAGCATCCTACTACAGTGCTGTAAATGTCATTGACACACAAGACTCAATGAATAGGTACAGAAATGACTGTTGCTTAGAACAAAGTTACCAGATGTCTAACATGAGTCCCCTAGGCCATACAGAGGTGGTCAGGCAAGTAAGTGGCAAGATCTAAGAGGTGAGGAGCCTGATGGCGTGGTGGAATTGCCAATGTAGTTTATTACTATAATTGAGTGACAACCCAGCCTGTGCTATAGTGTAGCAGTTTGCAATGGTCAGGAAGTTATTTTCAATCCTGAAGGGTGTAGTGGAGAGCCCAAGAACTAGATAATAGACCGTTTTACTGAACTTTGCAGAGAGGAAAGCGTTGAGTTGTTATTTAGAGAATAAAAGTAACTTGACTACATGGGGAAGAATATGCATTTATCTCTGGAGAACTCTTAACAGAAAACATTAATTCTTGGTGGCGAAGAGTAATGTCACACTGCCTCCTTTTAATTTTTTTGCTTCCTTTTAATTTTTTTGCTTCCTTATTTCAATTGAAGATAATAATTTACTTTGTGCGTTCTTACATCTTGCCGTAGTTGTCACGCACATCTGATGGTCGATAAAGGCAAAGTACTTTGTAGGTTCTGCAGTAGGGGTTGGGTGGGTTGGGGTAATTGGATTTGATCGGATTGGATTGGAGTGGGGTAGTTTGAATTGGGATGACGTGGTTTGGAATGAGGTGGATTGAAGTGGGGCATATTGTTTTCGATTGGAGGGGGCACATTCTTGTGGATTGAAGTGTGGTTCATTGCTTGTGGATTGGAGTGGGGCAGATAATTTTGGATTGGAGTTGGGGCAGATTGCTTTGGATTGGAGAGGGCAGGTTGAAGTGGGTCTGAGAGAAGTTTTGAAGAGCAGACAATTCGAATCTTCTGAGACTTAAAGTGCAAGTACTCCAAAAAATATTTGAAACCATAAATCCCAAGCTGTGCGCCCCAGACATCAGATATGTGCTACTCTATCTGGCCAAGTTGATGATTGCACATGATAACAAGACATAATTTGTAATGAAGCCAGATGAGGTGTGAGAGTAGCTGGACAGGGTGACAGGATAAAGAAAGCAGCATGAAGGGGAGACACACAGTTGATTGGGGGAATATACCTAAGATGTGACTATGCTGCAAGCCAGAAAACGAAAGAGGATGAGAAAGGCCAATGATCCCAGGAAAACAGTCACAGGATTTGGGATGCTAGACATGAAGGAGATAGAAACACCACACACACACACCAGGTGTCGTGACACCACACAATTGTGATCAGGGTCTCAGCGAGGAACACCTGATGGATACATGAGCAGTAGTGAACCTGGTAGGGTAGATGGCCAAGACAAATAATATATTTGCTGGTAACTGAATCAAAAGGTCAGGGATTGCTACTGTGAAAAAAGCCAACACTGATAGGCAAGGCTTGGACCATGTAGATAAGAGATCATAACTGGGGCACACACCTCAACAGTTAAATGTTATAATTAGGGGACGGGCAACAGATCGGTAGGAGGCTGGCTTATTATATGGTGCAGACTTATTTAAGTGAAGCACTAATCCAGACAACTCTATGGTGATTTTAGTGGTCTTAGACAACCGTAGGAAGCTCTCTAAGTGATAGCTGTGAAGAGCAGCTTTCAGCCTTAGTCTAGAAGGAGTGTTAAGCAGCTTGTTTTACCAGGTCTAATCGTCTAGTGTAGGTTAAAGGAAAAATAATCACCCAGTGTAGTTATAAAAATAAGTTTATTTATTACACAACACTCACTAACGCATTGGTACATCTCCTACCCAGTGATATCAACACACATATACAAGAATATTTCCATTGCAAGAAGTAAGCAAGCACAATACACAGTGCGCTCTAAGGGGGAGACCAAACCATATACTAAAGAAGTGGAATGCGAACTGCGACCGAAGTCGGGACTTGGACCAGGAGACTTCGAAGAGCTGAGGACACAAGGAACCACCTGAGGTAAGTACACAGGAACCCCACAAAGGCTGTGTGCAGAGTGGAAACACAGCCACATACTCAATACAAGTCAATGGGAAAGTCAGATGCAGTTTTGAAGAAGGACCCTTCCCAGTGGACCCTGAAGAAACCCTGTGGAAGACGGAAGGTTTGAGAGTCGCCCCACCCGTGGATACCCCAGGAACCAGGATACATACACTATGGAAGACTGGTGAATAGGTGTGAAGTGACATCGGAAACCCCCGTAGACTACAATGGGTGACTTCAGGAAAGATGCCCCTAGCGAAGAAGGTGAAAGAGTTTGGTGGAATCCAAGGCGAAGAACCTGCAAGCAGAGGGGACTAAGTCTATGCCACTTTCAGGTGACCAGAAGGCATGGAAGAGCAATGACCACGATATACATTAGGTTTTGTTTCAGTGAGAAAAGAGGTACCGGCCTACTTTGGCTCTCAAAAGGACACTTGGGAAGACAGACATGACGCAGGTACTGTTTTACTGATGTCTAAAGGGCGAGAATGGGAGCACATATACCAACATGGGAATGCACATGTTGACGGCGATAGGGAGCAGAGAGCATAATAGAGGAATTACCTGGTTTACAATGAAGACATGGAACGTTAGCAGGCTTGGGGAGAACACCAAAAGAGAATTTGTAGCACATTATTTGAAAGGTTTGGCCTCAATATTACCCTACTTCAGGGAACCCACTGGGTTGGAACCAAATGTGCCTTCCTGGTGTGGCAGCAGTACAGGTCACTAGCTCATGCAGACTCTTATCAGGAAATCCATTGGGCTTGCTATGCTGCTTAAAGAAAACAGTCCCCATTGAAGTATCTAAGATGGAGGTGAATTGGACAGACCTATACAAACTTAGTATGTCCTACTGAATGTACAGAGGGCAGACACTAGCAAAAAATAAAGCCCACTGCTACTAGAAAGATCATCAAACATACATGTGGGAGGCTTTAACAATTGAATCCTTATCACTGTGGACAAAACCTCACATCTCTTATGATGTTTGCCTCTTGAATGCTTGGTATGCTTGCCACCAAGATGAGGGGCAGTACTCCTTCTCATCTGGAGCCCAAGTTAATTTTGTGGGCTGGATTATGTTTTGTTATCCAGTATTAGGGTATCTTTCATAGATTCACATGCCTGAATCATTCCCCGTCGTCGGAATGGGAGTCACCGGTAAATAACAAAGCAATGTCTTAGAAGACATATACAGCAATAGGCCCCAGAGGCCTTAGCTTAGTAAGCTATCCACGTCCTTATGTAAAAAGGACCAGATTTTGGCCAGAGCCAATCAGCTAACACCACCCTCTAGAACCTTCCTGGTAGGAGCTCTAGTCCCTCAGATTTTCTACCACACGTCGTGCTAACGGAGTCTCCACTGAGCTCTGCTCATTACTTTTGGATTTACAGTATTTCTACTCAACTTTTTGAGATCTCAACATGGCTGATACACCAAAGAAAGGTTTGTTCAGACCCTGTGCTTCTTGTGGGAAGAAGAGGCTTCATATCGACGACCAGCATAAAGACTGTTTGTATTGCCTCTATCCCAGCCACAGTTCAAAAGACTGCAAGGTATGTCGGACTTTCTCTTCTAAGACCCTGAAAGACCGAGAAGGGCGCCTTTTAACATGGCTGCAAAGGCTAAAGGACAAGGAACCTGTTGTGTCCTCTGAGGAAAGTGAGAGTTCCTCTATCTCGTCTCACTCCTCATGTAAAAGACCAAGGGTGTCATCTCCGGGCCCTTCGTCGCAGCCACCTCAAAAGAAGACGCAGAAAAAGTCTTCAGAGGTCCTGGATTTGCCTCCTCCAGGGATTACGTCTCCTAAGGTGGTGCCCCATACCTTCAAAAAGCCAGTTTCCACCTCGTCGACGACGGCCTCGTCGACGGTAGCTTCGACAAGAAAATCTCCGTCGACAGCAATTTCTGTTACCTCGTCGACGGCGACTCTATCGACGGTGGCATCCCATTCTATGTCTTCGACGACGACCACTCCATCGTCGACGGCAGGTAAAACCATCTCGTCGACGCTGGTCATTAAAAAGTCTTCGTCTTCGTCGTCGTCGAGTACACTGCCGACGGGAGCGTCGACGACGACACCGTCGACGAAAGCTTCCTCGTCGACATCATCGTCGACGAGGACACCGTCGATGAAGCATTCAACGACGAGAATACCATCGACGAAGGTACCGTCGACGAGACCATTGCCGTCGACGCCATCGTCGACTAAGAAGCCATCTTCATCGTCCTCGTCGCTTTCAAAAAGTCTGTTTGGGCAATTCCTGTTATTGATTATATTTGGGACCAAGGCATAAAGATTATGCAGAACCCTTCATCGGTCCCGCCGGTTCTCCCACGCCTGGACAAAAATTATAAAGCTCCAGACACCGCTCCGGTTTGTCTCACAGGCCATCCAAAGCCGGACTCTGTCATCACTCAGGCTGCACAGAGAAGGTCAAACAACCCAGCTGCTCTGTTGACAGCCCCACCAGATAAAGAGGGAAGACGTCTGGACAACATAGGAAAACGGTTTTCCTCTATGTCGGCCTTAACAGTGCGTGCCTCCAACGCCCTTGCACTGTTGGGAAGATACAACCGTCAAATGTGGGCGGACATTGCACCATACTTGGCGGACTTGCCTGACGAATCAAAAGAGGAGACAAAGAAGATTCTGTTAGAGGGTGAAAGATCTGCCTCTGAACTTATAGACTGCGCAATGGATATTGCTTCAACCGGCTTTAGACAACTGGCCGGCGCAGCCGTTCTCCGATGCCAGGGTTGGCTCAAGGCAACTTCTTTCAGGCCAGAGGTCCAAACTAAGGTGCTGGACATGCCATATGATGGCCAGTTGCTCTTCGGTCCTCATAATGATGAGGCATTGCAGGGTATCAAAAAAGGTACGGATTCCGCCAGGGCTTTGGGTTCTTTACAGTCTCGGAATCCTACCTTTCGTGGGTCAAAAGGGAGAGGTCAGACTTCCACCAGAGGAGATTTCCAACAACGTTCCTCTTTCTCCTCCTCCCAACAGTACCGTCCGGAATATCAGCAGCGACAGCAATCTTCTTACCACAAATCCTCCTTTCGTGGCAAAGGAGGAAGACAAAAAGGAGCCGCGCGGCGGCAATGACTTTCAGCTGCAGCCGGTCTCAAGCTTCTCTCCACCCTCCAAGATTGGCGGGAAAATCTCCCATTTTCTCCAAAATTGGCAAAAGATAACTACGGACCGGTGGGTCCTCTAATTAGTACAATTCGGCCATTCTCTGGAATTCATACAGATCCCTCCTCAAACTCCTCCCCGCCAAAAAACTCACAAGAAACTACGTCCTTTACTTCTAGAAGTGAAGATTATGCTTTAGAAAGGTGCTATAGAGAGAGTTCCCCCAAGCCAACGGGGAAAAGGATTCTACTCCCACTTCTTTCTCATTCGGAAAAAGCGAAAAAATGGAGGCCTATATTGGACCTGAGGAATCTAAACAAATTTATGAAAAAACAGTTGTTTCGTATGATCACCATTCAGGAGGTTTTACATCTACTCAACGCGAACGACTATATGGTGTTGTTAGACCATCAAGACGCTTATTTTCATATTCCAATACACCGCAACCACAAGAAATTCCTGCGGTTCATGGTGGCGGGCAGGCATTATCAGTTTCGAGTTCTACCATTTGGACTCAAATCAGCGCCACGCATTTTCACCAAGTGTCTAGCACCAGTGGCTGCGCACCTACGCCATTGCCATCACCAAGTCTTCCCATATCTAGACGACTGGCTTATCAAGTCTCCATCTCTAGACGGCGTGACAAGATCTTCCAACGCCTGTCTGCCGCTTTTCGAGTCGCTGGGACTAACTCTCAACCATGGCAAGTCTGTCCTGCAGCCATCCCAGCGCATGCACTTTCTGGGAGCTACACTAGACACCATACAGAAGAAGGCATTCCCGTCACAGGAACGCAAAGACAAACTTCGATCTCTGGCGCTCTGGATAATGTCCAGAAAGACGCTGTCAGTGCGTCTTTTCCAGTCCCTGCTCGGGATGATGTCTTCTTGCATTCTACTAATCCCGCATTGCCGTCTTCGGATGCGACCCCTACAGGAAGCACTGTCGGATCAGTGGATCCAGTGTACAGGGTTCTTCGACGACATCATCCAGGTAACCCCGGTGATCAAACAAGCTCTACGATGGTGGGTTTGCTCCCAGAACCTTTCGCAAGGCTTGCCTTTCTTGCTTCCTGCTGCTCCTCATATCATCACCACGGACGCCTCCTTAGAGGGCTGGGGAGCCTTCCTCCAAGAACTGCAGATAAGCGGAAAGTGGTCCCTTTCGGAGAGGATGCTTCATATCAACCTTTTAGAGCTTCGAGCAGTCTATCTAGCTCTGGTGGCTTTCCTCCCACGAATCAAAAACTCAGTAGTGCTTGTCCGGACAGACAACACTACGACAATGCATTATCTGAACAAGCAAGGAGGGACTCGCTCGCTGACACTTTCGCACGAGTCGCAAACAATTTGGAACTGGCTGCTCCGCCACAACATCTCCCTTCGAGCAGATTATGTTCCAGGAGTCCACAACGTGTTGGCAGATTATCTCAGCAGGAGGCAGGCAGTGTCCCACGAGTGGGAACTGGATCAACTAGTTCTCAACATTTTCGCTCAATGGGGCACCCCTCTGCTGGACCTCTTCGCCACCCAGCACAACGCCAGATGCCAACACTTTGCAAGCTGGCATCCCCAACCAGGGTCCTTGGGGAATTCCTTTTCGATAGCATGGTGCAACGTCTTTTGCGTACGCCTTTCCGCCGTTTCCCCTGATCCCCAGGGTACTAAGGAAGATGAAAGCGGAACCTTGCACTATGATATTAATAGCCCCAGCTTGGCCACGCCAACACTGGTCCACGGAGCTTCACATCCTTTCCCTGGAACCTCCAATCAGATTGAAGCCATTTCCATCTCTTCTAGCGCTCAACAATCAGCTGATTCAACATCCGGATCTGGCATCTCTCAGGTTATCAGCATGGCTCCTGAGTTCAGAGAGCTTCAGGGCTTAGACATTCCTCCAGACTGCAGACAAATTCTAGCTCGAGCTCGAGCAGATAGTACCAACAAGACATACTCGCTCAAATGGAAGAGATTCTGTATCTGGTGTAAAACAAACCGATTACACCCTCTTTCTTCCACTCCAGAGCAAGTCCTTCCGTACCTCTTACATCTGGCAAAATCTGGTCTGGCTCATGCCTCCATTAAGGTACATCTAGCTGCAATTTCACGCTTCAGGAGATCCTCTTCAGGCCCATCATTATGGTCTCACAGGCTCATTAAACAATTCCTAAAAGGACTGTTTCGAACATTCCCTCCAGTAAAGCCTGCTCCACCGACTTGGCATCTCAACACGGTGCTAGCTCAACTGATGAAACACCCGTTTGAGCCAATCCACAGAGCTGACCTTAAGTTTATCTCCTGGAAGGTGGCACTTTTGCTGGCCCTTACCTCGGCGAGGCGAGTGGGGGAGCTCCAAGCATTCTCTATCCAAGACCCATTCCTGCATTTCAAGCAAGATAGGGTCCTTCTCCGCACCAATCCAGCGTTCATTCCCAAGGTTCCATCTCAATTCCACCTCAATGAACCTGTTGTTCTACGCTCATTTTTCCCAAATCCACAAACAGTGGCGGAAAGAACTCTACATTCCCTAGACATTCAGCGATGTTTAAAATTTTACATTGATAGAACGAAACCATTTCGTAAATCTAATCAGCTCTTCATAGCCTACAGCAGACCTCGAAAAGGGCTACCGCTCACAAAACAGAGCATTTCCCGCTGGATTTCTTCAGCCATTTCCTTCTGTCACCAACAGGCAGGACGTCCGCTGAGAACAACAGTCCGTGCCCATTCCACAAGGGCCATGTCTACTTCCATGGCACTGTTCGCTGGGGTGCCCATTGTAGACATTTGTAGAGCGGCCACATGGAAGACGCCGCATACATTCACCAAGCATTACTGCCTGGATACAGACATCATGAAGGATGTGTCAGTGGGTCAAGCGGTACTACGTCATCTTTTTCAATAGAGGTGAGCCCTTTCTTTCATCCCACCATTCTGATTTATGCACATTTCGCACTATAATGTATACCTTGACTGACTCATTGGTTTTCTGTAGTGCTGTTGTTTCTCACAGATAGATGTGTTCATCTAGTGACTGTATAATTTCCATATTTTTCGAAATGTGCTTTTCACTGCTTACTACTCTGATTCAGGCATGTGAATCTATGAAAGATACCCTAATACTGGATAAGGACCGCGTTACTTACCTGTAACTGCGGTTATCCAGTATTGGTATCTTTCATAGATTCACATGCAACCCAACCACCTCCCCTGGAGGGGCTCTCTTGGATCTCTCAGTGATACAACTGCTTAGCACTGTGCTTACGAAAATCTGAGGGATTAGAGCTCCTACCAGGAAGGTTCTAGAGGGTGGTGTTAGCTGATTGGCTCTGGCCAAAATCTGGTCCTTTTTACATAAGGACGTGGATAGCTTACTAAGCTAAGGCCTCTGGGGCCTATTGCTGTATATGTCTTCTAAGACATTGCTTTGTTATTTACCGGTGACTCCCATTCCGACGACGGGGAATGATTCAGGCATGTGAATCTATGAAAGATACCAATACTGGATAACCGCAGTTACAGGTAAGTAACGTGTTCCTTACCAGCTGTGAAAAACCTACATATGCAAAGGGTGAAGTAGTCAGCCAGAGACCTATCTGACCACTCCTCACTCCTTTTGACCTTGAGGTCTATCATTTGACCAGGATTTTAAATGTATTGGCATTGTGCGACAGAGGGGACTCAGTTCCTGAGGGAGGCCATGAAACCGTATTTTCTTAAGAATGAGGGAGCCGACCAGTCATCTGTAGTGCCTATGAGAAGCCTATAAGACCATGTCTTGAGGAAGGGATTGTGAGAAAGTGGCTCTGTATATACTGTTCCTTAATAGGTGCAGGGTGTACAGAGTCCACAGTCCCCAAGGGTTTGAGAGAGGCTAAAGTTAGATATAACCTTACTCTCTAAAGTGGTAGCTTGGTCGAGCAGTAAGGCAGTATCAGAGGACAGTGTAAAGCATTTGTTGTACACACTCAGTCAGCAAATGGTCTCACACACTCAATAACTGAACTCTAGGCCAATGGTTTATATATAAAAAAGATATGCTTGTTTTATTTTAGAACCAACAATTGGATTTAAAATATACTTTCTCAGAATTAGATGTTTTATATAAATACTTTTGCAATATGCAATTGACTTTTGTAAACAGTTACAAGTAGTTGCAATGGGCAACTCTATTTTAAACACAACAATGCATTGAGCTCAATGGACATTTCAAGTCATTTGCAACAGATTACTTTTAGGATTACTTTTGGAATTCCAGGACTGGATCCTAGATTCAGTCCTGGGTCAGTACTTAGAATCAAGTGATGAAAGTCGACTTAATTACTGTGATGATTTTTAAACAATATTTAGCTATTTTAAAAGTTGACACTTAGAAAATATTTCAAAGAAAACAGTTAATGATTCCCTATGGAAGAAAATTCAAGTTGCAGGTACAGTATGTTCTCGTTACTTTTGTAATCCAGTACTGGGTGCCTAGACTCAGTACTGGGACCTTTATCCAAAACAGGTAAGTAATTACGTTTTCAGATATTATACGATTTTTAAAGAATATTTAAAGGCTGCAGAAATTGACACTTAGAAGAAATTTCACAGAAAAACAGTCAATGATTTCCTATGGAAGAAAATTGGGTTACGGGTAAGTACAGTTGTAAGTATTTTTCAGAGTCAGTGCTGGGCACCAAGATCCAGCACTAGGAGCTCACCTAGGAGCAGGTGAGTAATTTCGTCTTCGTTACTCGGCTGATTTTTGGTGAATATTTTAACATTCGAAAAGTCCACACTTGGAAGAAATTTCAGGAAAAAGCCAGTCAATGTTACCCTATGAGGAAAATAGAGTTATCGGTTTAAGGGTAAGTACTCGACTGGCAGAGTTGAGGTTCTGGGCATAGACTCAGGGGTCCCCCAGGGTCAGGTAGGTACAGTTGGTTCACCCTCAGCGACTCTAGGGCGGCCGGGTGCAGAGAGAGTTAGGCCCAATGTTATCCTATGAGGGATAGGGGGGCCTTGGTTGGTGGCTGCTGACTGGCAAGCCACGCGGCTGTAGGCGCTGGGCTCCTGGTTACTTACTCAGGGCAAGTGGGGAAGTAGGTAGGTGTAGAGGTTGCACTGCCAGGGCCACTCGGGCGGCTGGGTGCAGGGTGCTTTTGAGCCTTCGGGCGCTCAATTGATTTCAATGGGAAATCTCCGGTTTAGAAAAAGACTGCAAGCTCGGGGACGAGGATTCTTCAGGTGCCACCACCACTTCGAGAGGTAAGTCGGGTAGTTTCGAGGATAGGTAAGTACCCCGGGATTGGGAACAGGGGGCCGCGGGGCGCCGCGTGCAGGGGTGCCTTTTGGTGTCGGGAAATCTTACCCTCTGTTGTTCGCGGTAGTGGGGGCACCTTGTTCTGAGGCTGCCGGCTTCTTCAGGAGTGTCGAGGGAGGTCCTTGGGTGCCGGACTCGGGGCCACAGTCGCCGTGGGGTCGTCCTCGTGGTCTTTGTTCACTCCGGCACTGGCCAGGCTTGGCTGGTGCAGAGTGTGCTGGGTTCGCGGTTCCGGGCTGCTGCCAGGGATTAGAGGTAGGTTTTGACTAGAGCCTCTACTCATGGGAGTCCCAGGGGCTTAGAGCCAAAAGGTAGCCAGGTCCTCCGGGGTTTGTGAGGTTGCTGGCCACAAGAGATGCCGGGTTGGAGCAGGAGCAGGTTCGAGGGTCGACAGGCCGGTAGGGCTGGGGCCAAAGCAGTTGGTGTCTTCCTCTTCTTAGCAGCTGCAGGGCAGGTCTTCTTTCTTCTTGCTCTTCTTGGTAGTTTGGAATCTGGAATCTGGGGAAGGAAGGTTCAGGGTGCCCCTAAATACCAGATTTAGGGGCGTTACAGGTAGGTGAAGGGCAGGGACCATTGGGTCTCTGTCCTGGGGTGGGTACACCCCTTATCCTGCCTCTCTCCTGTGGGAGGGGGGCAGTAGCCTAGTCCTGATAGGGTAGGGCTTCCCATCTTCAAGATGGCGAGAGCCCGGAGATGTGCTTCACCTCGCCTCCTCCACCTGAGGGGTGGGGTTGGCAGGCTGGCACATCCCCTGTCCTTATTTGGGGTTTCCGGCCAAAGCTTTCCGCCAGAGTGGGGGGTTGCAGTGGCCTGGGGAAGCTCACAGAGGCGGCATGCCTTTGAAGCTTCCCCCTGCCCATCCTGGGGGAAGAGATTTAGCACCTCGCCCAGGATGTGCATTGTTTGCAGGCCCAAGAGAGCAGGGGCTCTCCCACCCAGGGGTCCAGCAACATGTCTGCTGTGTGGCAGCCTCAGAGCAGACGTGGATTTGTAGGTTAGGTTTAGGGGGGCATCTCTAAGATGCCCTCTGTGGTGCTTGGTATATTAAATCCCACACTGGCATCAGTGTGGGTTTAATGTGCTGAGAAGTTTGATACCAAACTTCTCAGTCTTCAGTGTTGCCATTATGGTGCTGTGGAGTTCGTGTTTGACGAACTCTCAGCACCATGTACTCTTAAATGGCAGCACTGCACTTACAGTGCTCAGGAATGGACCTGGGTACTGTAGGGGCACAGGGCTCCTGCTCCTGTGCCCACACCATTGGCATAAGCCACACAGCTAGAGGGGTGGCTGATGTATGCCATGGCAGTCTAGGTGATGGGCATGGCACACAGAGATGTGTGTCATATCGACAAAAGCAGTGTGTGTGTGTAAGGGTACAGGGCCTCTAAGGGTGGCACAATGAGTGCTGCAGCCCTTAGAGGCCTTCCCTGGTCACAAGGCCCTGGGTACCTAGGGTACCATTTACCAGGGGCTGACATGTGGCCAGGGTTTGCCAATTTGGGTTTTGTTTGTTTCAGGGAAGGAACATAGGCCCTGGGCACCTGATTGGCAGGAGTCCAGGGCACACTCAAAGTACATTCAGCAATTCAGCAAAAAGTGGGGGCATACCATGCAAGAAAGAAGGCACTTTCTCACAGGGATGAGGCAGTGGTTAGCACTAAGAAGTAGGTGGGATTGGACAAAATCACAAGAGAAGTAAAGGTCTAAGAAAGGGACAGCGTGTTATGAAACTCTAAACTGCAATAAAAATAGGTCTACCTAAATCCAAATGTTTAGAGTACTATGGCTAGGCGATAGAGTGCAAACAGATAGTACATTAGCATTCAAAGGAGACAATAAGAAACTGGTAATTAAGCAGGCTAGCCCCTGGCCTGGTTAAGCATATGGGATGAAGCATGTAGATGGGTTGGAGTTATAAAAGACTGAATAGGAGGGGAGATAGCTCAAGCCTTTCCTACTACCTGAATTTATTCCGCGCAAAGGAGGTCAGGTCAGTGGAGGAAATGCACAGTTTCCTTGAGGGGCTGGATAGCCCTAGATTAACTGAGTACCGGTACTCTCCCATTAGAAGTGCTTGTCCATTTAAAGCTTGGCTGGCATTGTCAAAAAGTGTCTAGGCATATCCTGAAGGACAGAGGAGATCCTGTTACACACCCTGTAGGATAGAAGCCTGGAATATCTGAGGGTGCTGCTTCTACCAATAAACCTTCTGCTCTGTTCAGAGGCTCCTTTTGGGGAGGTGCCAAGGTGCCAATCCAAGAAAACACATTGTTCCCACTTAATATCAAGGGTCACCGCTACCTAATAGTTTAAATTTATGATTCCTACTCTAGTCTGCCCAAAATAGAAGGGAATTTTCCAGACCCGCTCATTAGATGGCAAAATAGTGCACCGCATGTAAATCTGAAAGAGCTTGAAGCCGCACAACTATAGTTAAAGATAAGTTACTTGTTACTTCACCAGCATTTGATCTTTCAAAGTTTCATTTGCTTGAATTATACCCCATTGTCATGCCAGGAATCCTAGTTACTTTATTTTTTTTTTTTTTTTTTTTTTTTTTTTTGAAACCGTTTATTGCAGTTTATAGAAGTTACAGGTATGGGCCTACAACCACCCGGCCGGCCGCTAGAGCATCAAAAGCATATTACATACATACAGCAAAAAATTTTCTCAGCGGTGCACAGTAGGAAAACAGGAGTGATCAATGGTGCAGGTCTCCAAGCTCCATGCCCACAGTACGGTTCCATTTTCTTAATACAAAACAACATAAACAAACCACAACCGCAAGGCAACCCTCGATCCAAAGTGACAACACGTGCTCCAGAAGTGGGGGATCCACACCAGCAGCAAAATTCTGAAGAGGGGGACGGGAGTAGATCAGGGGCTGGGGGACCGCGCGCCCGCGGCCAAGGGAGGGGCGCCATCTAGGGAGACGGAGCCGGCGAGGCCGCCGGTAGCAGCGGCGGCTCACAAATACCCCCGCGGTAGGCGTTCCAGGGGCCCCAGAGTTTCATCCACGCCCCAGGCTTGCCCCTCGCCACATACACCACCTTTTCACGAAACATACACCAATCCATATGCTCTTTCCAGGCCGACACCGCAGGGGGCCTCTGGGATCCCCACAATTGGGCAATATCACGCTTGGCTATCATGTATCCCAGAGTCACCCACCGCGCCTGCGGGACCGAGTAGTCATTTGGTTCCCAGACATTCAGCAAGCATCTCCTCGCTTCAGGCAGCAGCGTGACACGCGTAACCATTCGTAGAACCTCATGCACACCACGCCAGAATCGCTCCACCTTCGGGCACTCCCACAGTATATGCATGAAAGTCGCCAACGCACCACAGCCACGCTTACACATTCCATCACCGGCAAAACCCATACGTAAAAGCCTTGGCCCCGTCACGTAGACCCGGTGAAGGATCTTGAGCTGGACGAAACGAAGGCGAGCCGGGATGGCCACCTCTTTCGGAGAGGCCACCGCGGAAATCCAATCCTCGTCGTCCAGCTCCAGCCCGTCGGCAACCCAAGCCTCGCGGAGACTAGTCAGCAGACACGATCTATCGTTAATCAATTTTTTGTATATGAGGGAGATCGTGCTGTCCGGGACATGGCCATCTAGCACTCTGTCCTCCAGGGGGGAAGACTCCGGAATGGATGCAACATCCGGGAAGACGGAGCCCAGCGCATGGCGGACCTGTAGGTACCGAAAGTACTCACTGCCCTGCAGCTGAAACTCCGCCTGCAGCGTCTCAAAAGTTTTGAATCCCCCCCTCGTCCAGAGATCTCCCACCGTGCTGATTCCGATCGTGTCCCACTTCTCGAAGCCCTTCGACGTCCACAGGGAGCCCAACCTCTCAGATGCATACAGCGGAGACGCTCGGGTCAAACGGTCCTTCCACCCCATAGCTGCATTAGCCGCGTGCCAGACACGCACCATGACACGCGTCGGTCCCGTCAAACGGGAGTCGGGCGCGCCAGAGTAGAGCGCTCGATTATAATCGCCACCGGGCAGAAGCGTCCTGTCCATCTCGAATGCCGGGTTCAAGGCGGGCCCGTAAAGGCCATGATTAATTGCAGCTAGTTGGGAGGCCCAGTAATACCGCTTGATGTCCGGGAGGGCGACCCCTCCGTCGTACCACGGGAGCGTCAATTTAGCCAGAGCAATACGCGGCCTCCCGTCCCAGAACAGGCGCCGCTGGAGGCCCTCCACCTCGCGAAAGTAGCGTGCCGGGACCAAGTCCATGGTATTCTGGAGGGCGTAGAGGAAGCGCGGCAGGGACATCATTTTAAATAAGGCCGCTCGGCCGAGCGGCGAGAGCGGCAGACGCCGCCAGCGCACCACGTCCTCCCTCAGACGCTGGAGGGGGGGCAGCAAGTTCCGCTCATAGCGGGCCTCCGGGTCAAGAGTGATATATATACCCAGGTACCGGAAACCCTGGGAGGCAATCTGGATCGGACAGTCCCGTGGCAGGACCGGGGCCTCCCCGGAGAGCACATAGACACAGGATTTCGCCCAGTTGATGACCAGGCCTGAGTTGCGACCGAAGGAGCGCAAAACATCAACCAGGACGATCAGTGACTTGCGCGGGGAGGCGAGATACAAAAGGATATCGTCAGCATAGAGAGACACGCGGTCCTCATGCTCGGGGGTCCAGCGGAGACCACGGATAGAAGGGTGCCACCGCAGCCACTCCGCCAGGGGCTCCATGGCCAGGGCGAACAGGAGAGGCGACAGGGGACAACCCTGTCGCGTGCCCCGCCCCAGCGCGAATGGGGCAGATACTCGCCCATTCACCACCACCTGCGCCAACGGGCCCGAATATAGCAATTTGACCCAGCTGACGAAACCCGGGCCGAACCCAAACTTCGCCAGCATCGCCCAAATATATGGCCATTCGAGCGTATCAAACGCCATGGTGGCGTCCAAGGACGCCAAGATGGCCGGCTCCCGCACAAATGGGACACGCGCGAGCACCCCGTGCAAGCGCCGCAGATTAAGCGCCGTGTTGCGGTGTGGTATAAAGCCCGATTGGTCTTGGTGGACCAAATCGCCCACCACGCCAACCAACCGGTTGGCCAACACCTTGGCGAGGATTTTGGGCTCCGCGTTCAAAAGCGAAATCGGCCTATAGGATGTGACCCGTTCACGGGGCTTCCCCTCCTTGTGGATCACCACAATTGTAGCCAGACGCTGGTCCGGCGGGAGGGAGCCCCGCGAGTGGGCCGCAAGGAACATCGCGCGCAGGTGGGGCGCCAACACATCCGGGCGCAACTTGTATAGCTCAATGGGAATACCATTGGGGCCCATGGCCTTGCCGGATGCAACCGAGCGAATAGCCGAGGCAATTTCGTCCGAGGTGGGAGGGGCGTCCAGCGAATCCCTGTCCTCCACCGTAAGGGAGGGCAGTGCGATGTCCCGAAGCAAGGCATGGGAATCTTCCTCCGAGCAGGGAGAAACCGGGGAGTAGACTTCGCGGAAATAATCCGCGAAGCAGGAGACAATGGCTTCCGGCTCAGTGACGCACACACCATCCACGCTCTCAATCAAAGGCACCACGCGGCTCGCTCTCTCCCTCTTGTCCAACCACGCAATCAATTTGCCAGCCTTGTCACCCACATCATACAACCGCCCCTGCTGCTCTCTACTGAGGCCCCTGGCCGCCTCCGTGACGAGGGCCCGATAGGCCGCCTGCTTTAAATGCAAAACATGCAACTTGGCGTCTGTTACCCCGCTCCCCAGGTCACCCTCCAGTTCTGCAATCTCGGCCTCAACCCGGGTCACCTCCTCCCGCTCGCGCCGCCGGGCATTGGAAATAAAGGAGAGGGCCTCCCCTCTAAGAACCACCTTGAAAGCCTCCCACAGGGAGATGGCAGACGGGACCGACCCCACATTCTCATCGAAATAGCGCTGTAAGGATTTGATCAAGTCGGCACGAATGGTGGGGTCGCGCAAATACCAGGCATTGATCGGGGCCACTCTGCCATCCCCCCTCGGGAAGACATCGAAATGCAACAACAATGGGGAGTGGTCTGAGATACCCCGTGCCAAATGGCGCACCTCCCCCACCCTCCCTGCATGGGCCGCCGGGACAAGGATGTAATCAAGCCGCGAGAGGCTACCATGGGCCCCCGAGCGGAAGGTGTACTGTTGCAATACGGGATGCTTTAAGCGCCAGCAATCCACCAGGCCCAGCGTGTCTAAAAGGCCGGGCAGCCACGCCTGTGCCCGGGGGAGGTCCCTAGGGGGATGGCGATCCATAGACCCAGAGGCAACCGCGTTAAAGTCCCCTCCAACCACCAACAGGCCACCCGGAAGGTCCAGAAGGAGGCGCCCCAGGTCCGCAAATGTAGTGGCTTGTAACCCAGGCGGGACGTACACTGATATAAAGATAAACACTCTACCCTCCATTCGTCCCACTAGAACAGTGTAACGTCCCCTCTCATCATGGCGCACCTCGTCAATCTCCAACGGGAGCGAGTTCTTGACCATAATACCCACCCCCCGCGAGCCCGAAGTAAAGCCAGAGTGGGCCGCCAAACGATATCCCCGCCGATTCATTGCATGAAAGGTGTTACCTATAAGGTGTGTCTCCTGCAGGAAGACAACATCTGGTGAAATACGTTTTAAATACTGCAGGACCACACCACGTTTAATCCTATCCCCCAGGCCGTTAACATTCCATGACAACACAATCAAATCCCTACCCCCCATGATACGTCAAAACAATCGGTCGCCCCCCACCGAGCATCTTAAAAACAACAAAACAGTTGCGGGTTTGCCTTGCGGTGTTAACAAACAACACACCCCCCCCACCCCCCGGTCCCAACAGAACTCCCCCCTCCCTGCACCCCTGCATGAGCCCAGACAGCCCCCCCAAAGTGCAGTGTGCCTGTCGCCCCATAGCTAAGTACTAACTAGTCCCCCAGAGGAGGAGGGAAGCCCCCAGCAGACCCCACCCGACCTCCATGGGAGGGGAACATACGAAAGCAATATATGGTAAAGGAGTAATATCCCGAGCAAGGCCTATACAGTCACCCCTCAATTCTGATCCGGCGGGCCCTCCCCGCCAGCCGCGCCCCCCCCACTCCGATCTCCAGGCAAAGTATCTAACCAGTCCCCAGCCGCCTCGGGCCGGTCGAAGAAGTGCGTACGGCCATCCACCTCCACCCTCAGCTTAGCCGGAAAGAGCATTGAGTACTTGAGGTTTAGGTCCCTTAGGCGACGTTTAATACCGAGAAAGCTCTGTCGCTGCTTCTGGACCGCCGGAGTAAAGTCTGGGTAGAAGTGTACATCCATGTTGTCCAGCCTGACCGGTCCCTGTTGCCTGGAGGTCTGGAGGATGGCGTCTCTGTCCCGGAAATTAAAAATCCGGGCAATAATAGGCCGCGGCGGGGCACCGGTCTTAGGGCGGCCCCCAGGGACCCGGTGGGCACGCTCCACCGCAAAAAGCTTACTCAGCCCCCGGGGCTGGAGATGGGTCAGGATCAATTCTTCCACAAAGAGATCTGCCGCCTCCGCCTCTCGGCCCTCCGGCACACCAATAATGCGAACATTGTTCCTCCGGGCCCGACCCTCGGAATCCTCCAGTCGCCGGTCCATCAGGGCGCTCGCCTGGCCAAGCCGGCGCACCTCCTTCTGGAGGGCCACCACGTCCGTCGTGAGGCTCGTTGTGGTGTGGGCCAGGGAGTCAACTCGGTCGTTCGTTTTTGACAAGTCTGCCCTCACAAGGCCCACATCCACCAGGACCGAGTCAATTTTTTGCGCCAAGGTATCGAAACGCTGGTCCACCGAGGCCTTCATCGCTGCGATAGCGCCCATGACGTCCCGGAGGGTCAGATCCACCGGTTGGGCAGGTGCCTCCGTCGGGCCCACCAGGGACGACCGTGCTGTCTCCGGAGAACCCTTCTGGAGCGTATAGCGATCCATACTATTGGCCTGGTGCGCCGTGCCACGGCGGGTTGTCTTCATCTTCGCCCGGTCGCCATCTTGTTTGGTGGACATGCTGGCCCTTACACCGTCGTGCCAAGATCTCCAAACGGGCCGCCACACCAAATCACGGGTGTCAGGGGGGGGGGACGGGGGCGACCACCGGGCAGCAGGCCAACCCACCGCCGGCGGGTCAGCCGGGCACCTGGACAAGGCAACACCACCGCACCCCGCTCCGCAGCCCGACCCCGCCTGAGGCAAGGAGGGCGCAAAAGCGAAAGTGAAAGTGCGGGGTATGCGAGTCACTCAGCCCCGCTCGCCGTTGTTATTCACCTCGTCCCCGGATCGCCCCACTACTCCAATCCGGGGGGCCGGCGAGGAGAAGGCCGCAACCTTCAATCGATGCTCCCACCGGTGTTCGGGGTCCGATTCGAGCCCAAAGAACGGGCGGCGCCTCAGCTCGGGTTCACCGACACAGTCCCCTCAACAAGGACAGGATATCGCCAGGATTAATTCAGGAGGTCGCGGAGGTCCTCGGGAGCCTCGCACCTACGCGGCCATCTTGGTTGCGCGCTAGGCTCCTCCCCAATCCTAGTTACTTTAAAATAGCAATAAACGTAGTTAAAATGGTCATATGCGTAACAACAGTGTTGCAGAGATAAATCTCATTCAACAGCTCCCAAACTTAAGCCAGTCTGGTGAATGCACCAAGAGTGAAAGAGAGATATCCCAAATCCTCCGGGCATAATGTTCTGAGAAGTGCTGCTCCTGCATTTTTCACATGCAAGAAAATATTTGGAGTCTCCTGAGTTATTCCCTAAGGAACCACCTGTAAAATCAGTATCTGTTTAAGAAAATCAGTGGCCCTCTCTTGCAGCAGATACACACCACTCTGACTCTTTGTTTGTAATATTGGCATATGTTCTGGGGTTTACCTTTTACACCAGGGCACTTATATTTTAGAGCAGAATCCGATCTGCTTTTGAGCCTCCGGTGATCACCTCCTTGCCAACCGTCACTGCATCATCAGCGGTCATCTCGTCGACTGTCACCTCATCAGTTGTTGAATTGTCCACCACAGTTTATGCCTCATCGACAGGTCCACTGTTACTTAGGAGTCCACAGCACTACACACATAATGTGTTTTTGATCCGTCATTGTTGCAGCTCCAATTTTAATTTGTTAAGCACAAATTCATACAAAGTCCATATTTATAAAGTATTGGTAGCCAGAATACTGTTGAGACGCATGTCAAAAGATGACGCAAACAGCCGACGCGTGTTTCATCGTGTTGACAAATTTTTCAAGGCTTGAAAGCAGTAACAACCACGTCTAATCTTCTTCAGCATCAGCACTTCCCTTGTGTTCGAAGGGTTCAATCCTTTGAAGTCTCGAGACCTGGATGGACTGGATATTAAATCTACTTAAGACCTCCGGTACGGTATCCAGTACTCACATACCTCTGTAATTGCACCACTCAGAGTGGGAAAGGTATAAACCAGCGTGGGCTCGCTATTCAGTAAAGAAACAGCCCGTAGTGGCTCTGTAGGAAGTATCACAAGATTTTGTCCTAACAAATTAATATTGTATCTGCAAAATTGACGGATCAAAAATAGTTAGTGTAGTGCTCTGCTAAATACTTGTATATATGCGGAAATTCTTTTTCCATATATGACCGTACACGGCTATGATGCCATAGTGTTTTATTCATTTGAGCACACCATACTTATTCCTTTATTGTACCTACCAAGAAATTTGACAAAGGTGCTGGCAGTCTGTAATTACTACTGCCATCTTGTTCTTTCCTTAGGTCCCCTATTATCTACAGCACCTTTCACCCATCATTATCGTAGGTTTTGGCTAATCCAGCTGCACCCTGAATGCACTCCATGCCACCTGTCAATCTTATTTACTAGTTCAACATCTTTTCATAAACCCATTTCCATCTCAGCAGCCTCCACTACCATCTCAACAACCTTTGCCACACCAAACTATGCCACTCTGTTTACTTGCAACCCCACAGGCTGCTTCGTCTAACAACCCGCCAGATGATTTATCCTAGTTTCATGTGTTTCTGGAGAGAGCTGCAAAGAAGTTTCCACTTCCCGTTACAGTAATATACCGATCATGTTTCTAATGAGTTCAAGTAACAACCCAAAAAGTCCACAAAAACAATTCCTGTTCTTTATTTTGTTTTGTAAGAGGAGGTAAAACGTATTCCAGCTGCCTTTCTGTCTTTAGCTCCACATTTAGTGAGAAATATCACTCACCGGATACTGCTTCAGCCTTCAACAGAAATCATCCTGCTCCAAATTAATTTATTGCAGCCGCTGCCCTGTGAAAATCTTCCAACATAATCATGCATCCCTCCACTTCTACATATAGGGAGGAGATGCATATCAATACCTTTAGAAAAAGTATTTGCTTCATAGCTGCAGTGCCTATCAAGGTGGCCAGTGCCCTCACCATCCTAAGCTGCTGTAACTGACATAGATGGTGTGACATTTCCACACTCCCAGGGTCTATTGCTGTCAGTCCAGAAGATAAATGAGACTTTGAGAGCCATAATAAGGGACAGAGTGAATACCTCAGTCGCTGTTATTGAGGCAGTCATGGATGTACTCAATGTGGCGTTCTGTCAGCTAGCGAGAGCAACAGTTCTCCCTCAACAATAGCTTAAAAAGCGCTAGATTTCATGTAGACTGCAGGCTAAAATGCATTTGATTACCAGACTCTTTAGCAAGCAGCCAGATGATGCGGTTCAGAGTATCTAGTTTCACACTGACACTTGGTTTTCACAAGCTCTCTAGATTTTGAGGCCCCAGGAGAGCACATTTGTACAGGTGAGGCTTCTCACAATACTATCAATACTGTTGAAGCTACAATGACTGTGGGGATTCCAGACAATAGTGACAAAACTACAAAAAGCAGTCGCAAAAAACGCCCATCTTCGATCTTGGGATATTAAGTTTCTCAGATCTCTATCTGTATGGATACCCACTCTTCAGAAGGTCCGATCTTCCACAGGAAGGGGGTTCCTGATGTCCTTAGACCTCCAAAATGCTTACATTCATATCCCTGTCCATCAGAAACACAAGTAGTATTTAAGATAGATACTGCCTGAATGGACTGCACAATTAAGTCCCAGCCCTTCCATTTAGCCTTAAGCTGGCCTCAAAATTCTTCACAAACTGCTAGTACTGGTTGTTGGACACCTATGCAAGATGGGCTGCCTAGTGTAGCCATATCGAGAACTGGATTATGTCCAGGCCAATAGCAAAAGAGAGAGTAGACTCCATGACCACATGTTTGCCTTTATTCTATTGCTATGAACGAGGCCAAATCATCCGTCACCAGCAACTATCCTAACTTGCCTTGGAGCACAACTCAATCCTTCACAAGGGAATACATTTCCTTCACCAGATGGAATGACCAAGCTGGTGGCTCTCGCCACAACTATTTCAACTCTATCCATGTAGGAAAGTGTCCCTTCTTTGGATGGTTACCCCCACGTTTCACCTGACACATGATGAACTTTTGACTTGGTGTACCCTGGGTCCCTGCTAATCAGGTTCCCAGTGCCTGTTTTCTTTCCCAAAGCTCTACCTCTGTACTCACAATTGGCACATCTATGGCCACAGCTAAGCCCCTTGTAAAAGGTACCCTCGGTACCAAGGGCACTGTGACTAGGGAAGCCCTCTAAGGGCTACAACACCTATTGTGCCACCCATAGGGGCCCTGGACCTTAACACCTAAACACTGCCATTGCAGACCCTGTGTTTTTGTGCAGAGCAAAGTGAAGAGTCGACATGGCAAACATCCCTGTGTGTCATGCCTGCAACCCACTTCAATGGGGCCTAGGTAAGTGACCCTTCTAGCAGGGTGCAATATCCCTGGTTGAGGGTAGAGTGGCATGAGCCCTGTACCCCAACAGTGTCTGATTCAATTTGTAGATATTGTAAGTGTAGTAAAGCCTTAAAGTGTATATAGTCTGGGAGTTGGCGATTATGAACTCCACAGCTCCATAATGGCTTTACTAAATCATGGGTAGTTTGGTAGCAAACTTCACAGCACATTAAACACATACTGATGCCAGTGTGTGATTTAATGTAAGATGCACACAGATGGCATCTTAGAGATGCCCCCTGAAAAGCGATCAGACCTGGAATGGTTCCTGAATGACTGCCTGCCATTTGCCACCACCAGACTGGTTTCTGGACCCCTGGGTAGAGAGCCTCCACACTCTGGGTCCAGAAACAAAGCCCATCCTGGGCAGAGGTGTCATGCCTCCTCCCCCAGTATGGGTTGTGTCCACGAAAGGGGAAGCTTCAAAGGCCTGCCGCCTTTCTGCGCTGACCCTGCCTTTCGCTGACCCAGCAACTGGCCCCCATCGGCTCTGACCCCCACTTTGGGCGGGCGAATCTGTAGGAAAACCAAGCTAAGAGGAGAGGTGTCCCTGACTTGCCGACCCTGCCCCTCAGGTGGAGAAGCCGAGGTGAAGCACGCATCTCAGTCTCCTCCATCTTAGAGATGAGGGGACCAATCCAATCAGAAAGAGGCTCATACCCGCCTCCCACAAGAGAGTGGTATAATAGGGGCTGTACTCACCCCAAGAAAGGGACCCATTGGTCCAGACCTGCACCGCCCTGTAAATGCCCCTGAATTTATTATTTAGGGGTATCCCTGAACTTTGCCTCCTCTGATTCGAGGAAGAAAGAAGAACCGAAGAGCCGTGCTGACCCAGGAAGAAGAGAACACCTACTGCGTTGACCCCAGCCGTACCGGCCTGTCCCTACTCTGACCTGCCTACAGCAAAGAAACTGGCGTGGCCAGCAGTGCCCCTGAGCCCATAGGATCTGCCCTGCACTCACATTACAGACTGTCTCCCGTGAGCTCTGGGTTTGCTCAACAAAGACTCCAAGACCAGAACCGGGACCCAGGCGGCTCCGCGATTCTGCACCACTCTGCATCAGATGCCCACGACCTGAGTTTGAGTGGCCCAACACCACGAGGGGGTCTCCCTAGCAATCCTGACCTGGTGATCCCCGACCTCCCTCAAGATTCAAGGCGAAGCCTGAACCTGAAGGGTCCTCCCAACTGCAACCAGAGCTGGTAAGAAAACTATACGGCAGAAGACATCCCTGCACCTGACGCCCCACGGTCTTGGGTGGCCCAACCGACGGTGTCCAGGTATCCCCTAAGAATGCAATTTACCTCTCCAGCCGATGGTTGCCTCCAGAAAGTCTCCCTGCCCGAGCCTGCAGCCTCTTTGCCGACCCAGGGGTCTCCATTGAAATCCATAGGGTCCCCAACGTCTCCTTGGCACACTGCACCTGGCTGCCCCTGTGCCGCTGGTGGTGCAGCTGCTGTGCTGATTGTTGGCCCCTGCAGTGCTGACCTTAACTCCAGGAGCTTTGCTCCCACACCGAGTGGTCTGCTCGTAAGCAATCCCTGACCGAAGGCTCCCTTAGCCCTATTGGCTAACGTTGGGCCTCTGCACCCGGCTGTCCTAGTGCCCGCTGGTGGTGTAATTTAAGTGCCTACTTAGACCTTGGGGAACCTTGGTTCTAACCCTCAAAACTCCCACTTGCAAGTCGTTTACTTGCCTGAGAAATTGCTTACACTTTTTCCCCATAGGAACCAATGTTGTGATGTTTTGTTCCTGAACATGTTGCATTGAGCTGAACTTTATATGAAAGAAAAAATAACTAAACTGCAAACCTCAAATAGTCTTACTTACCTTGTATTTTGAGATTCCTGGTGTGATATCTAGGCATGCCACCCCGATTAGTCAATGTAATCCATAAGTAATCTACAAGTATCCCAAAAGTAATTACTGTGTAATTTAAACAGTTTTGAAAGCCAATACAAACCTGTAACAACTGCAAATTCAACCACAACTGCACTTCCTTGTAAAGTCTTGCATTTAATAGTATATTTTACTTAACTCTGCCAAGTCCTGCTTGGCTCTCCATATACCTTTGTTATACTTACCTAATTGGTCTGGATTCAGTCTCTGAGTATGTGCGATCAGTCTTGAGTGAGTTAATACTATCAACGCTTAACACACCCTCTGGATAAGCCCAACTGCTCGCCCCGCCCACTCTGCCACAAACAGCTGTTGGTACTTACCTAATTTAGCCTTTGCTTTACCTCTGGGGACTTCCTGGACTCTGTGCACACTATACCTTACTGAGGTATAGTATATACAGAGCCAGGTTCAAGTCTGCAGCACCTAATAGTAATGGCAAAAAATGCTTTGATGAAATGATGGGGCACACATATGCAGAAGTGATGACGCAAAAGAAATGGTCGGCGATCAAGGAATGTTAAGACCTAAAGGTCCTCAATCTTTGAGCAATTTGTTTGATTCTTCATGTGTTCCCTCCTTGCCTTCTGAATACCCTAATCCGTATTGGAACAGACAATACATCTACAATGCATTGGATATTGAAGTAAGACCGAACAAATGCTTCACTCTCATCAGAAGAGGCCCGGCAGCTGTGGGGCAACAATTATTAGCTGAAACAGAAAACGTACTGGATCTGCAGGACAGCTGAGACCAGTGGCTTTCAGCAGGTCTTTCTCGAATCAGACCAAATGAGAGCCGACTTTGACCAGTTGTTGCAGCTGTTCAAAGGCTGAGTTTATCCTCCGATCTTTTCATGAGCAGAGATAAGTGCTATCTCTTCTCCAGCAAGCATTACCAACAGGGAACTTAGGAAGAAGCTTTTTTTTTTTTTTTATGAGCTGGTTCAACATCTTGCATATGTTTTTCTGCCGTTTCTCCTGGTGCATAGTGTTCTCAGCAAAGCCAAGAAGCATGCAAATTGATAGTCATCACTCCTAGCTGGCCAAAATCGTATCAGAACACTGATCGTCCACATCTCTCAAATGCTTCTGCTGCTTTGCTGAAGATCCACCTGGAGCTTCGATACAGGCAAGGTGGACAAAATCTTTACCATGACCTGAAGTCCTTACACCTCATGGCCTGGCTCCTAATGACCTAGAGTTTGGTAGTCTGGTCAGGTACTGTACTTTAAAAAAAAATGTATTTTAAGCACTATACACTCTCAAAACATACAAGTCAAAATGGATAAGATTCTGCATGTGGTGTACTGGTGATAGTCTAAATGCACTGGTAGTTCAGCCTCATCATATATTGCCTTCTTTATTACATCTTGCCAAATTACTTCTCAGACACGCTTCTGCCAGAGTCCATCTGGCTGCATTTTGCAAAAAGATGTTTTTCTGGTCCATTTTTGTTTTATTAGTGGAGTATAAAGCAGTTTATGTAACTGTGTTTTCAAGTCTGTCATCCACTGAGACAGAAACCAGAACCTTTGGACCTCAACACTGTTCTCGAATGCATCATAGCACATATTTTGAGCCTTTTCATATAGCAGAGTTGAAGTTCCTCTCCTGTTCATGAAGAGTGAGTGAGATGCTTGCACTGTCAAGGAACCTCTGCCCCATTATTACTCAAAGGATTAGGTATTTTTGCGTCCAAATCCTTTGTTAAGGCCCATTTACCTGCCAGACATTTTCAGTTTCTTCTTTATGACCTACATTTCCAATGCCGAGAAGTCCCAGCACTCTGTGGATGTACGCAGGTGCCTCAGATTTTACTCTTGTCAAAGTCAAACTGACCAGATATTTGTGTCCATCTAGCCTGGAAGAGGCTGTCGCCTCTCTATACGAGGACCCGAGAAATGGCTCTCAACACTATCCTGTTCTGTCACAAAAAGGTTAATGTACCTCTAACAGGAAGAGTGATGGCGCACTCACTGAAAGGCATTTGTCGATGACTGCCATGTGTATGCATGTCTGTCTACACAACGTCTGCCCAGCTGCAACTGGAATAACATGCATACATGCACCAAGCACTACTGCCTCGATACAGATGCAGCAGCAGATTCTTCGGTTGGATAAGCAGGTCTGTGCAACCTCCTTAGATAAGTTTAGCCCGCATCGTAATGTATTGCAGACTGTTAACTATTCTAATTCAAGCATGTGGATCTGTGAAAGATCCAGTGCTAGAGAAGAAACAAGTTACTTACCTGTATCATTAGTTCTCTAACTTTGGTATTGTTCGTAGACTCACAGGCCACCCACATTCCTGGCTTTATTAGAGGCCCACTGGTTGCTGCCGATCTTGTGGTTGGAAAATCTGAGCTATGGTGACCTCTAGCGGAAGTGAAAGTGCTAGTGCAGTTAGCTGATTTGCTGAAGTTTTTAGGAAGGTGGTATCTGACTGCATGGCACCACTTTTTTCCTGGTGTTTTGCTGGTTTTCGACATAGACTGGGGTCCTGTTTAGCAGGATCCCAGTCAGACTATCTGCTTTCTCCCTAAATTGGTTGTTCATTTACTTTAGGTACACTTCAGATTGGATTCTGGGATACCCTTATAAGTCCCTACTATATGGTATACTATGTACCCTGGGCATAGGTACCCCAGAGGCCTCTCGGGGGCTGCAGCATGTATTATGCCACCCCTGGGAGACCAATCAAAATGACCACACCAGGGAGGAGGAGCCTAGCACCGGACCAAGATGGGGGCGTAGTACATCGGCTCCGTCACCACTACCCCCCGAGGCCGACATCCTGATCGGAATCCTGCCCCGGAGGACCGGCACTCAAGAACGTGACAATAGCGGTGCCGTCCGGTGAAAATCCGGTGTCCCGACGTGGCTGGGAACCGGAGATACGGCAAACGCGAGATCTGGCCTGCTGCAGCGGGTGGAGCCGGGGACCGGAGTGGAGTGTGAGCGGCGGTGGGACGCAAGGAAAGCAGCGGCCTATGCCGGGAATCGCCGGGGGTGCGGCCAACCCTGTCTCAAAGCCTTAAGGGGATCAGAAACGTAGTGGTCAAGTCTCCCTCCAGCAAAGACCCTCCCCCACCTTCATCTGATGCCTGATACCTCCTCTATGGGACTAACGCTATAAGGCACCCAGGTGGGACTGCGGTGTGGGGAATCGCCGCAACACGCTGAAGCGACCGGGACTCCGCAAGACTGAGTAAAGACTGGGGGTGAGTTGCTGGTGGGTAGTTGCCCCCCTCCCACATGGGTGAGGTGCAAGTGAAGTGCTGCTCCTAACTGCAGCGACATTCAGTGAGCGCGACAGCTGTTCGGACTGCCTTTTGGTGGTGATTGAGAGGAGATGCGCTGCTGAGGAGGAGTGACCGCTTGGGACGGGGGCCGGAGCAGGCGCTGCAGAGGCGGGGGTGAGAGGCGCCGAGCGGGGATAACTGTAGCAGTAAGTGGCTTCCGCTCCAGCGGGTTGTGAGACTCCGAGGGCGCCGACCAGGGTCAGTTAGTTTGGACGCTGCCCTGGACCGTTTCCCGTCCGGGGGAGGCCATGTATTCCTGAGGACAGTAGATCATAGCAGCGGACGCCCCTCAGTAGCAGCAACCGGTGAGCGTTGGGACTTGGCCTACACATGGCATCGAATCCGGACACAGACAAAGCCCAGCCTAGGGCGACTAAGGGCATGCAGCACGTCCAGGCCAATAAGTTAGACCGCTATACCTTACCGAGGGGCTCACCGGCAGACTCTCAGCATGCCCCGGTGGAGGGGGGAGAATCCATGCGTCCAGTTTCGGAGTTGACCTTACAGGATGTTATGGTGGCTATAGATGGGGTCAGGTCGTCTTTGGGAAACAAAATGGAGTCACTGGATCATAAATTGGACACGGTCTCTATTGAGGTAAATCTAACCCGCTCTGACCTCACTAAAGTAAATGAAAAAGTAAAATCACTGGACGTAAAGACAGCTAGCTTGACGGAGGACGTGACACAGCTCCAACGTGAAGTACGAGACCTGAAATCTTTCTGCACATCAGCCGAACAAAAGCTGGACGACTATGAAGGGAGATCCCGGCGCAACAACATCCGCATCCTAGGTGTGCCCGACAAATCAGAAGGCCAGGCTCCCGACCTATTCGTAGAGAAGCTGGTCTTGACACTCCTCAAGCCCAAAGGCCTTAGTAAATTCTTCACTGTTGAACGGGCGCATAGGATACCAGGTGGGCGACCCAGGCCGGGAATGCCCCCGCGTCCGATGATAGCATGGGTCCTCAACTTTAGAGACAGAGACGCCATTCTGCAAGCCGCCCGGGCGGCACCCCCTCTGCGCTACGAAAACGCCACTCTCTCTTTCTTTCCCGACTATACGCAGCTGGTGCAGAGGCAGCGCAAAAGCTTTCTCGCCGCAAAGAAGAAACTTAGGGACAAAGGGCTGAAATATGCCATGATGTTCCCGGCGAAACTGCGAGTCGAAGTTGAGGGTAGAGCATGGTTTTTCGACAATCCAGAGGTGGCCTCTGACTGGCTAGATAGCCACAACCCCAGTGGCGCTGGGACTCGGAACAATGGAGGAGACCGAGAGAGACAGGAACAGGAGTGAGAGAACACCAGTCAGGTACAGGGGTTGGGAGCCGTGGGGGGTCGGAGCGCCGGCCTCCCTCCTTTTTACTACCTTTAGTTAGTTGTTAGTATTGGTGTGTAGGGCGACAGGCACTCTGCCAGTTTTGTTATGTGCGGATACCACGAGCAGGGGTGCAGGGAGGGGGGAGTTGGGTGGGGTGTGTAATGTTTTTTTCAATTTGATTTTGAATTGTTTTTTGTTTGAATTGTTTCGACACCACTGAAGAGAAATGCAGGACGAGATGGATTTCAGGACAGACACAGGGATGAGCGATAGACGGGGATTGGGGTTTAGCGTGTTAAGTTGGAATGTAAATGGACTGGGAGACAAGATAAAGAGAGGTATGGTTAGCCAGTTTATCAGAAGGCACGCCCCAGAAGTGATTCTGTTACAAGAAACGCATCTAATTGGGAACAAGTGTATGGCCCTACACAGGGGTGGATATAAACTGGTGGCGCATGCGGGATTCACCTCTGGGTCACGCAGGGTGGGCATACTGCTTAAAAACTCATTCCCTTTCACACTACAAGCCACACGGGCCGACCAGCGTGGTCGATATGTTGGGATCGAAGGCCAATGGGAAGGGAAGATGACCATGTTCGTCTCAATTTATGTCCCCCCAGGCCTGCAGACGGACACATTCAAAGATCTGAGCTCTATCTTCTTGATGTTTCCAATGGGACACTTAGTACTGGGTGGAGACTTTAATGCGGTAATGGCTGGGAAACTAGACCGACATCCGCCTCGTGCACTTAGACGCTCTCAGCGATGGCTCCCTGAATTTACAGACACAATGGGACTGGTGGATGGCTGGCGGGCTCATAACCCAGGCAGCGCACACTACACGCATATATCGGGCGCGCACCACAGCTTGTCCCGACTAGATTATATCCTGCTCCCGGCTGCACAAGCCCATACTCTACGTGAGGTGCGTCATTTGGGGCGTGGCGTTTCAGACAACTCCCCTGTATGGCTCAGGTTGGAACTAGACCTGGTAAGTGTCGGTAGGGTAGCCCCAATAAATCCATGGTATTTAAAAGACCCGACTACTAGAAAGAACATCGCCAAAGCCACGGGTAGATACTTCCAAGAAAATCGAGGCAAGGTTGAATCAGCCCAGACCCTGTGGGAGGCTTATAAAACTGTTATCCGAGGAGAGGCTATCTCCTAGATAGCAGGGAAAAAGAGGGAAAGACAAGCTGAACTGGAACAAGTAGAGGAGGACGTACTAAAATTAGAAGAGGAAATGACCAGAGCGGTCACCCCTGAGGGCCTTCACCTCTTAAAGTTAAAGCAAAACGAGTTTAACAGCATTTCCAGAGATAGAGCTAGGGCGCAGAGTAGAGAGGTCCAGAGTAGAATCTATGAGCATGGAGATAAGGCGGGGAAATTGATTGCTTGGCTGGACAGAAGGGAGTGGGCGTCGAGACTGGTGCCGGAGATACAGAGGGAAGACTCCAGTGTCATCACAGACCCGCAGGAAATTGCAGACGCGTTCGCTGACCACTATCGCGTGATATATGGCAGGAATAGCAGGTTTACCGAAGAAGAAAATAGAGAAATGATCAGAGTTATTAAACTACCCACGCTTGCGGGCGAATATAGGGACTTCTTGGAATCCCCATTGGCAGGCGATGAGGTGGCGCAAGCTATCAGAGGCGTGCGGTCAGGGAAAGCTTCAGGACCCAACGGGCTACCCATTGAATTGTATAAACTGAGGTCCAATGGGCTCGCTCCCTATCTCCGTTCTATGTTTGAGGAGAGGAGGAGAGAGGGGACGCTCCCATATGACCAACGATTTGCCAACATTGTGACAATACATAAGGACGGCAAACCCAGGACCAGCTGCGCGTCCTACAGGCCCATATCGCTTCTGAATGTGGAGCCAAAGGTCCTTACGAAATTGCTAGCGACGCGCTTGATAAAAGTCATCACCACCCTGATCCACCCGGATCAATCGGGCTTTATGCCACATCGGAATACGGCCCTCAACCTGCGTCGTTTATACGGAGTGCTGGGCAGAACCCCTACAATAACGGAACCAGCAATCCTAGTATCGTTAGATGAAACCATGGCGTTCGACATGGTGGAGTGATCCTACTTGTTTGCAGTCCTGGGTAAACTGGGCTTCGGGCCGGAGTTCACGAGTTGGATTCTCCTCTTGTATGCGGACCCGATGGCCCGGGTGGTGGTGAATAACCGCAAGTCCCTGGATTTCCCACTGAGCAGAGGCACTCGACAGGGCTGTCCCCTGTCTCCACTTCTCTTCGCATTGGCATTGGAGCCATTGGCGGCGTGGATAAGGCAGGACCACTCCATACGTGGAATGCGGTGGTCGGTGGAATGGGAGGACAAAATCTCCCTATATGCAGATGATATTCTGCTATATCTTACTAACCCAAGAGCATCATTGGCCTGCCTGCTGGACGTATTGACCATCTTCGGCAGGTACTCTGGTTTCACAATAAACTGGTCCAAATAAGTGGTATACGTATTGCGAGGTGGCGCACCTGCCATACCAAGCACATGCCAGATCAAGGTTGCTTTGGAAGGTTTTAGATACCTGGGTATTTACATAACGAAACTTCGCTTTACCAACAACCTAGACCCACCCATGCGGAGACTGATAAATGACATAGCCAACTGGAAATCCCTTCCGCTCTCCATGCTAGGTAGAGCGGTACTTTTCAAAATAATGGCTCTGCCCCGGTTCCTGTATGTACTCCAAAATACAAAGGACCCGGTCCCGGCATCCTATTTTAGTGAAATTGAAAGTCTCCAGAGACAGCTCCTCTGGGAGGGTAGGCCTCAAATAGCGTTTGCGAAGCTAACTCTCAATTGGTATGATTGGGGAATAGGATTACCCGACCTAAAGAAATATTACTGGGCGTCCCAACTTGCAGCTATTAATCACGGGATCTACGGCCGCCCCGATGATCCGGGGTACGCCATGGATAGGTGGCAGCTCCCAGGGGGAGAATATACTAGAGCATTATATGCCAGGTCCCGTAGGTTCTCGCTGACCGGCCCAAGACACCACTAGACACCTGAAGTGGGAAAATAAACTCACTCTAGCCACTCCACTGTGGAATTCGGAGAAGCTGGGGAACCTCTGGAAGTCTAAGGGCTTTGACAAGTGGGATCTCATCGGGATTTCGCGAATCAAAGATGTTTGGGGAAGGGAACAGTCCAAACCTTTGACTCTCTAAAAAAGCAATTCAGCTTGCAGGATACAGAGTATTTCCGTTACCTTCAGGTTCGTCATTCCGTGCTCTCCCAGATCCCTAAGGATACGACTCCACCAGACGCCTCTCCCCTAGAAGACAGGGTGCTAGACGGACACCTCCCAGAGAAAACCATTTCATTGATATATAGGAAACTAGTTAACAATATGGGGGATCCATTGCAAACCCTTAAGAGACGCTGGAACGAAGATGGTCTAGAATTAGACGAGGAAGAATGGCAGGAGGCGGTCTCGTCCCCACGGGTGGTAGCAGTCCAGGCCAGACTGAGATTAGTGCAGCTTCAAATATTGCATGGAACCTATGTTACGGGTTCTGGCCTGGTTCGAATGGGTAAGTCAGAAGTTGGAGAGTGCAGGAGGGGATGTGGGGAACTGGGCACATTCATTCATATATTGTGGCACTGCCAGTATATACAATCATACTAGAGAGAAGTCCATCACGCGATGCGAGCGGTCCTCTGGGTCGACTTGCAACTAGAGGCTCGTAGATGCATATTAAATGTCTGGGAACCCACAGACCTCACCACCTACACCACACAATGGGCAACGCTGGCATTCATGGTAGCGAAGCGTAATATCGCTCAACTGTGGGGCGCCTGTCAACCGCCTCAAGTGGGGAAGTGGAGGGAGGATCTAGACTGGTGTATGTTTAGGGAAAAATCAGTCTACATTGCCCGGGGATGTGGAAGGTGGTGTGGGAAGCATGGAATCATTACAGGGGCGATATTTGTCACCCGCCAGATGGGCAAATAGAGACTGAAGCGCTTGAATCCCCTTGATCTATTCAAAATAATCACTGTGTATGTTTTAGATTGTATACAATGTCAATGAGAAATGTGGAAGTCATCTACCTGTAACCAATTGAGGTGTCTTGGTCGAACAGTTTAATAAAAAATAAATAATAATAAAAAATAAAAAAAATGACCACACCAGGTCTGCTACAGCAGCCTGTGTAAGGTGGTGCATGCACCCCTTACTTAGAAATAGGTTCACTATATCGACTCCATATCACTGCACATATAAACCTATCAGTCACCCCTATGGCAGGCCTTATCAATACTGAAGGCAGGGTGCTGGGTTTTATGTGAAAGGGTGCTTCTGCATGAGCAGAGCCCCTCTGCAGCCTTCGAAACCTATATTCCGGGGTTGTTTGTGATGCAGCCAACCATATATACTTGAGTGCATTATAACCTCACGGTAAAAATGCTAACTTTAAAATGGCTGTATGGAAACATGAAGTGTTTGGTGTCAAACACCTTGGAATCATACCTCCACACCAGTAACAGGCTTTTGTGTATTGGGTCTGGGTGGGTGCACCCTGAGAGTGCTTTGATGTCTGCACTGGGGGCACATTTGGTGTCCCTGTGCATAGTCCAGCTCAATTCGGTTGCAGGAGCCATTTGCTCCTACTCTGGCGCGAAACTGGACAAAGGACATGGGTGTAGCCACCCCTCTGTCCTGACCCTCCCATAGGTGGGTCCCCGGAGTTTGTCCCACTCCTTCCTTGGGTATAAAGTAGGAACCCTTGACTACAGGACTTTAGATTTACCTGGACGAAACTCTGCTACAGAAACCAAGTACTTCGACTATCTACACTACGCTGGATGACTGAAGAATCTCCCTTGGAGTAAAGGAGTTACTCCCCTGCAAGGCAGGCACCTTAAACGCATCGGACCGGTTTGCATCTCCCGAGCTCCTGAGGACTCCGGACAGAGGAGGTGGTTTCCCAAGTGTCCCCAAGGTCGACTAGTGCTCTCAGCAATCCTGAGACCCGCAGCCTTCGTGGGGACCGTGCAACCCGTACCCCTGTGCACCGGGTTCATTTGCAGCAGCATATGCTTTTTGGCGACCCCTGAGGCTGTGCTGTGGGGTACTTGTAGTCCTGACTCTGAGCAGTATATCCACTGAAGATTTCCGGCCTACACTCCACGAGTGTTCTGTGGGCTGGTATTTTGTGATTCAGCTCGAGGTCCCTTTGCGATCCCTGGTCCGTTGACCTGTGGGTCCCTGTGAAGGTAACCTTAACTTTCAGTGGGCTTTCCTGGTTTCTCCAGACGTGCCCTGACTCTCCATAGCATGGAGAGTCCCCAGGACCTTGCTGGTCCTCATCAAGCATCTTTCCTCTGACCGCGTGGGTTGCAGTTGCCAAGGCTTGTTGGTGTTCAATCCGGACACTGAACCCCAGCACTCAACATCCTTCGTGGGACAGCTCACCTCTGGACTTTGGTCGTCGTCGACATCTCCTGGTCCCCGTGGCTGCAGAGTCAAGCTTCACCTCTTCACACCTGAAACACCCGACATCGGTGGGCATTTGTCTATCGTGCCCCTGGTCACTGTGAAGTGACCCAGACTTTTGTCCCCTCTGCTTTCAGGTTCTTCTCAGCTCCGATCAAGGCTTGGATCACACCGTACACTTCTCATCTTCCCGGCAGCAGCACTTCTTCGCATTATGCCATTGAAATCAACTAGCATTTCCGACACCAGTGGACCCCTATGCACCCGGCTCTCCTGGGATAGGTAACACGAGTACCTCGGTACTCTCGAGGGTGCTGGCCTTAGAACCGTCTATGTTACAAAGGGTTTGCTTGAAGTCCTCTCTTAAGTGTCCTTAATCTTTAAAATTCCAACTGTGACTTTCCCATAGAGTTGTACGGAGCTCGCGTCTGTGTTCTCACACTGCACTCGTCCTCCGTGGGTCCCCTGTGTCACTCCCTTGGGTGGTTCCTTGGGGTCCCAGCGATTTCTACGTGCTCTAGGCACCGAGTCTAGTCAAGTCGTGGTTGATATACCACTTTCTTAGTATATGGTTTGGTCTCCCCCTGGAGCTTACTGTGTATTGTGCTATTTACTGTCGTTCTAGTGCTTTAATATTGTGTGCCTTGCTCTCTAATCTCATAAAGAGGTTAGTAGAGAGTGTTTAGTAATAAATACATATATTTCATATATACCTTGTGTGGTTCTCCTTTCATTTGGTCATTCAGGAGGTTATAATCTGGTAAACCAAGCTCCTTTACATTCCTTCAAGACTTAGCCTGAAGTCTGCTCTCCATAGCTAGCACTAGGATAGCTTTCAATAAAGGTTGTATTTAACCTAATCATCAATAAGGGTCGTTTAGACTGGTGCAAGTTACCCACTATAACTAGTGGACAGCATATACCAGGCCAACTTCTCACAAAGTTTTCATGCTTTTCAGTATCATGAGTAAACTACTTAACAGACAATGTTGTTAGACCTTTGGCCAATGTAACCGTTGTTATTGCTATTTAAACTATGAGGGACCCCCAGCCTGACAATGGGGGACAATTCATGTAGGTTAGTCTATGAAAGATACAATGCTGAAGAACTTAGAAATGTTGAATAGTAAAACACAGATGTTGTATGTCGTTTTGTGTTGAACTTTTTTATAACTTTTTTTTTTCAGACTGCTCTGGCACATTTAGAATCTCTTTCAGTTGATGTTGAACAAGCCCATCCTCCAGCCAGTAAAGAAAGCATAGATTGTCTCCCTCAGGTCATTATCACAGAGGACCACAATGGTAAGAGCAAAACAGATTTATAGTGAACAGATGTGCATAGAGTCCTTGTGTGTTTTATTTTTTCTTATATACTGGGTTATGGAGATAACAAATTATAGTATAAAACGTAGCTATAAAAGCTACATGTTCCTTTTTTTTTTTTTTTTTTTTAACAGTTTTTTTGGTTTTTCAAATTGACATTACACATATGACACATATTTGAATCAAATGGAAATAAAATAAGGAGATCACATTCCTAAGAACAAGAATTACAACCAAATTATTAGCGGCAAATTGAATACTCATATATGGTAAGTCCGAGTGGTACAATGCCTAATGGTATAAAAAGGAAAAGTGTTCAGATCACTTGATTATGTAAACCACCAAATGTTAAACTTGTGATTGTCTAGATATCTATACGCTACAACACTAAAAGCAAAAAATTTAAAAATTCCCCCCTCCCCCTGGTTCTCTGGCCCACTATGTTACACAGGAACATTTCAAAAAGTTGTATTCACTCAATTAAAATCAGATAACTACAAAGCATATACCTTTAGACTCCCCTAGGCAATAAAAGACATGGAGCAGTATGGTGTTATGCAGGTTCGGTCAGAGGAACTAATGGAGATGTGGGTAGAGTATGTCCGACCTGAGATGTCGGAGGAGTTAATGAATCAGTTGGCTTTAAACGTTTCAAGCATTTGGTCCCATTCCAGAGAGATAGGAATACTACGCAGCCCTCGAAATTCTTCCTGCCTAATCTTCGTACTCTCTGCAATACTCCATCGAATCATTTCAGTTTGCCAAGAGTGGTGTAGGGGGAGAGGCAGATTTCCACCTCATTGTGATGGCCCGTTTCGCTATGAGCATAGCCATGTCCTCGAATCTATACTGGACCTTCTTTCTTTTAGGACATTTATGCAGGCCCAATAGGCAACTGTCCGCCATGGACCAGACAGCCGTACCAGTGATCAGAGTTGTGCATTAGGGTAAATGCTACTGAGGCAGTGCGGTGTAAGGTATGCCCTATGCAATATCATGTACTGTATGTATTTGAAATTAGCGTTGCAGGAAACTTTCTTATGAAATTCTAAAACAGAGGCCCACTCGTTATCTGACAATTCCCTCCCTAACTCGAGTGACCACTTAATTCAAAGTGGGGTTAGCAGTATTCCCGAATACCCTTGTATAGCCAACGGGTAAGGTGGCGTCCTTCCCCCATGAGGTGCATTGCACAGATTAGTTCATGTTTAGGAGGTTCTATCTCATTAGGGGACAAAAGGAGTTTAACTTAATGAGAGATAGTGACATAAAGGAGAAACCGTGTCGGGGGAACCCCCTGAGTACGAATAAAGTTATCGTGGTCTGCTAGTGTGCCTTCTATAAACAGTGCTCCAATCGTTGACACACCTTCTTGTGTCTATGGGGATACGACTCTTTTGGAAATTAATCAATTTGCCATAGGTATCCCAAGCAAGGGATATTGGGAGAATATGGGGAGGCTCTTTTAGTGTATTGGAGAGTCTTCCTGTACATTAATGCTGTCTTAAGCAAAGGGGGGACTGTGGGTGGAATCTTAGTATGTGGTAGAAGTAGAGTGTTCCCTGGTTAAGAAGCTATCTCCTGGATATGTCGTCCCGCAAGCCAATAAGATAACCATTGCAGTTGACTGGCCATACAATATGCTCGAAAGTCTGGAGTGCCAAAACTTCCCTCCTTAGGTCGCAACTGTAATTTTGCAAGGCCCACTCTCCTACGTCCTGTACCCCAAATAAGCTCAGATAGAAGTGTATCGAGTGTGCGAAAATGTTTGGCTGGAATCATGACCGGTATATTGGTAAAAAAATATAGGAGTCGGGAGAGCATCACCATTTTAGAGATGGCCCATGTGACAGTGGTAACAAGATCTAAAAAGAAACCTGCCTCTGGAGCGATCCTATTTCCTTCAGCAAGTTGCCATCTATTAGGTCTTGGGAAGTTCTTACATTTGTATGCCTAAATACTTGAAAATATCTGGGGCGGTCTATAGGAGTAGGTCACCGAATGGTACTGAGTCTGGGGTGTCTGTATGACGCATATAGAATGCATACGATGTATTTGTGTTGATTGCCAGGCCCGATATCTGTTCAAATTGTTTAAATATAGATGGGATGGGTTTCAGGTCAATAGTGAGGTCTTTTAGGAAAACAATAATGTCATCCCCATATGCGGACACTATATGTGTGGTATTATTGATTGGAATTCCCAATTCTATGGCTTCTTTGCGGAGTCGAATGTGTAGGGGCTCCAATGCCAAGACAAACAACGGCGACAGGGGTCATCCCTGCCGGGTACCCCTGGTTATAGAGCAAACAGGAGCTATATGAGAGCCAGTTCTGGCCCTCGCCATGGGTGCGGTATATAATAGTTTGATCCACCACAGATAGTCCCTTGGGAAACCACATTTTTCCATAGAAGCCAGCATGTAATAAAAGCTACATCTTCCTTTTACTCACAAAGTTTTTACCTGGTGTAATCTATTACTCCAATTAGTTGATTCTTGCATGTGGAGCTTTAGTGAATAGACCTCTCTCACCTAGCAATTTTATTTGATTTTGTCATCAGAATTTTTGCAGTGCAAATAACCCAAATTTCACGACCCAAGAAGATTTAAGCAAACACATGATGATGATGGACGGAGCACTGAAACCTTTCAGACGCTAATCCCCCAGCCACTATAAGATCTGGATTTAATCCATCATTGTTGGATGAAGAAAGCAGCAAGGTCCTTAAGACGTCTCACCACAGAAAATCTCTGAAAAAGGAGAAACACAAACTAATCTCAGAGGCAGCATCATAAGCGCCCAGTACTCCATCTGCAGGGGCTGGGAATCGCCCACATAAATCCTCTTCTTAATCGTCAATGCACAAAACTTAACCTCAAAGCCTCGTCAACAGCAATCTCGTTGACAACGACCGTCGGCGTTGAAAACGAACATGACTTAATCCATTGACGCCGCAATATCTCTTCAAGGAGAATTTTATTGTCGACTGAAACTCAGTTGAAGACCGCATCGACAATACCATCAACGTTGACACAATTGTTGAAACTATCGACGACGACCCCATCGACTGGCGGTGTATCAATGACGCCAGAAGCCACAAGCAAATTGAATGCTTTGCCCATGACCATTAGAAGGATCATGAAAATGTTCTTGCGACCTGAGGTTACCTTCCCCAGCTAGGTTTCAACTCCCCTCCCCCCCCCCCCCCCCCCTCCCCCCTCCTGTGAGACAACAGAGGTATGAAGTTCTCTGCCATCACAGTTTGTGTGGCAAATTCGCTAGCAATCCTGGGCTGCTTTGATAGGCAGATGTGCTCCGACATTGGGCACCTCATTGACTTAGTGCCTGAAGATAGAAATTCGGAGGCAAGTAAAATACTACAAGAGTGTGAGCGCATGTCAGCCGAATTCATAGACTGCACAATCCACTGTTTTTCATCAAATAGATGGTGCAGAAGTCTTAAGGCGACAGGGCTGGCTAAAAGCAACCAAGTTCAGACCAGAAGTCCAGTCAAAAATTCTCAATATGGCCTACAATGGAGAGTCACTATTTGGGAAGCACATAGATGATGCTTTATTGGGCATCGAAATAGACACAGACACATCCTGGTCACTTGGTACACTGTAATTCAGGAAAATGCCCTTTCAAGGGGCACGTGAAAGAGCTTTTTCAACCTACAGAGGAGAATACCAGTGCTCCCAACAGCATTAGCCCTTTCACTATGAATACAGAGCTCCTTATCAACAGCAGCCATATCGCCCACCACCCACTGCCACATATACAAAACAAGGACCACGACTGAAGAACGTCCCCCAGAGTTGTGGCACAGGTCGTAAACCGCTACCTAAAATCTTTGACCGCCTACTTCCACTTCCTCCGATCCCGTGGGTGCAAACGTTACCAGTTATTTCCATCATTGGCGTCTGATCACCTCAGACAGATTGGTATTGGACCATGTCACCTATGTCATACCTTGGAGTTTATCCAAAGACCACCCAACAATCCACGGAGGGGAGCACACCCCCGCATCTTCACTTACTCAAGAAAAAAGCCCTCATGATGTTTGCCAGGGCAGCATTCCAAAAAGTTTGTTTCACCCAGAAGGGTATGGGTTTTTTCTTAATCAAAAAAAGAATCAAGGAAATGGAGAGCCATTCTAGATCTTAGGAAGTTTGACAAATGGTTGCAGAAACCGTCATTCTGTATGGTCAGTCTCTCCGACATCCTGCATTTCCTAAACCATGGAGATTCTATGACAACTCTGGACTTGAAGCATGCATACTTCCCTATTCACATACATCCTAAACAGCGGAAATATCTTTGTTTTACAGTAGTCGGTACCAATTACCAGTTCAGAGCCCTCCCATTCGGCCTCAAGTTACCTTCCCGCATTTTTACCAAATCCTTTGCTTCAGTAGCAGCAACTCGCCGAAAGCAGGGTCATCCGGTATCTCCCTATCTGGAACAATGATTATGACTAATATATTTTCACCTACAGGTACTACCGCTGTGTGTCAACCTACTAAAGTAAGGTAGGAAAGCAGGGTAACATAAAGGGGATCTTGGGTCCTGACGAAAGCCGTAAAGACCAGTGAAGGGCTACATCGAAACCGGCGGAAACATGTTGACAGATATGCAGTTAGGAGGGGTAAAGGGCTACTAAAAATCCCTGTCACCACCATCCTATATTCTTTCTGCACTTAAATATTTTTTATCCCTATTTTTTTTTTTATCCCTATAATTTTATGTTTGTATTGTCTGCCCCCTCCCTTTTGCTCTACTCCAGGCGTTAGTCTGTGCAGGGGTGTTGTTTAGCAAGCCCTTGCTGTGATATTCCGAGCTGCCCCCCAGCAGCGGGATGCGGCCATCATATAAGCTGCCAACGACCAGGATTTCCCTCCCCTCCTGGGAGGAATGACGAGAGTGCACCCTTTATAGAAGAGGTCAGGAGCGTTGCTCGGGGCCTCATGGACCCAGTGGGCTCACGCTTTAGGGATGGCCGGATGGATTGCTAGGCTGCCGGCTGCAGCTACACAGGAAGCGTTAAGGATCCCCACCGCTGCGGTGAGAAGCTGCGGGACACACGTGGTGGGCCGATGCCTGATTCCAGCATGGCGGCCAGTGTAAACTCGATCGAACCGCTTTTGAGCAGGTAACGGCATGGCTGGTGGGTGGCTGCAGGGACTCCAAAGAGGCACATAGTGGCTGACGTTCATTGCTGATTGATTGAGGCATTTAGGGGCACTGGAGGAGGGACTCCTTTTCATCGTTGTGCCTGACCTGAACATGGCCACCGCACCCGGGGCATGAAACACTACCACAGACACGGTGAAACTTACAAGAGGAACATGCTGACGTCAGCTGATTGAGGCGGGATGCGTGCGCTGCGATTGAACTCCTTGGGTCCCGCTGGTTCCCTCCTGCTGCTTCTGCTTCATGGAAATAGAAATTCGCTTGCTTTACACTCTGCAGTCCATGGAAAGAGAAATGAGCTTGCTCCACGCTCTGTAATCCATGGAAAGAGAAAGAGCTTGCCCCACTCCTAACTTTTGGTGGCCATCTGGAGTTATTTTTTCACCTTTTTCCCCACACACCTAGCACTTGGGTTTCAGTTTCTGCATCTTGTTTAACGGTTCAAACTATCTCTACCAGGACCCCCTACTAATTGGGCTACCTCCCAACCGTTTATTCTTTTGGGATCCTTTAATTGCTGCCTACTATGCTCCTCAGTCAACATGGCACACAATACTTATCTCGCCTCTAACCCCTTTGTCCAATCCCACCCCCCACCCCCCCCCACCACCACCACCACCTATGGTTAAAGGCTAAGAACACCTTTAAGCACAATGTCCTCACGTGATGGCCTGACACACTGATATTGGACACCTATTTTCAAATAAGGGGACTATAGTGACGGATCTCATCTTCTAGACCAACAGAAGAGCACAGTGGAGAAAGACCCTCACCTCTATGCTGCGCTCCAAACAGACCAAAACTCCACATGGCTTTCGTTTAACCACGCTTCCATCTCCAGCCCTTATGGTGGACCTGACTATCTCCCTTTACAGTAATGGTAATGTCCTTATCCAAGCTTCGTATCTGAACCTCAAGCGATTCAATTATGCCTTTTTGAGGTTCAAGAACACTCTAATTAACCCCAACACTTCCACCGACAGTCAAAATGTTCCACTCACTGGCTCTGATCCTGAGGCGATTGATGGCCCCTCCTCCCCACTGCCCACGCTCCTGTCTGTCAACACGCTCCCCACAGCGCGACCTAAGCTAACAGATACCATCCCAATCCCCCCACACTACGAATCTGAAAAACACACGTCTGTCTCGTGCTGAGGAAGGTTTAACTGACCCGAGTACCTCCCACCTTATTACTATCCGCACCAATTGTCCTCCTCTACCTGGCCTCCCCACCCCTCCTATCCTCAACCCCCTGTATCACACACTATTCATTCCAATAACGGGAGTGATGACCACCCTACCACCCTTACAGTCAGGTAGGGTTGGATTCTCGCCCCTTAGGCCCTGTAGCCTCCAATCTCAGGGCCAGGAACCTTGTTGGTGTCGCCGGTACATTGACCAATAACAGACACTCACCCACTCTATCACTACACGCCTCACCACCCTCTACTCCTTCGATTTCCACTCCGCCTCTCCCTATTCCCACTCCAAGCTCTGATCCCCATCTCAAGTTTGACCCTATCTCCCTATGTAACTGTGCCAATGGTCCTACCCAAACCTCTAGTAACCCTACAAAAGTGGATCCTATCCCACCTGAATGGGCTACTCCTGTGAATAACTGCTTGAACAGTCATGGCCTTGAGAAGACGCTTGATGACCTCAAGCATGATATCTCGGTAGTCAAAGAGTTTGTGCAAAGCATTCTGCAGTTCTCCGTGAAGATGGGGAAGCGTTGGGTTCACCCACCCGCGATGAGGAATGATATCCACAATCCACAGAAGATTTACTCTAACAAAGGCATCTCCTCCGTCTGCTCCTATCATAGCTCTAGCTGGAGCTCGAGGCCTCTACCTAACCACGACTCTCGGCCCCACAGACCCCATCTCAGTTATCTGATGAAGACATTCTCACCCTGCTTGAGTCCTACTCTGACCCTAAAACGGTCTCCCGATCCAACTCGACTCTCAACATCCTTTCAATCATTGCTGACCCTGACAGGGAACTGAGCCTTAACCTCAGAAAGTTCAACATAGAGAATCTATGTCATATAAACACCTCGGCTCAAGAAGTGGTCCCTTCCAACCGGCACATCAACGTGATGATTCTCAATTGTAGATCAGCTGTGAAACATGCAGCTGATATTTCTGATCTCATCATTGCACGGAACTTGGACCTTCTGATCATCACTGAAACCTGGCTCAATGATACTTCCTCCCCAATTCTTGACATCTTAATACCGCCTGACTACTCTATACTCTGAAGTGATCGACTGGATAAAACAGGAGGGGGCATTGCCTGCATTCATCGCTCCAACCTTACAGTAAAACAATCCTCTTGTACTGTCTTATCGTCCTGTGAACAGCTAGTCTCTGAAATCTGGAACAAAGGCAAGAAGATTTGTGTGCTGCACTCGCTCTATTACCCTCCTGGTGACAATCTAGTCTTCACAGAGCAAATCATGGAGGTCATTAGCTCCACCTCGGATCAACCCATATAGTCCTCGGAGACTTCAACCTTTACTGGAATGACACAAATGATTCAATTGTCTATTCCTGCAAGACTTTCCTCTCTGACCTCAATTTCTCACATCTCTGTAAAGGCCCAACTCACAATAAAGGCGCCACTCTAGACCTCATCATTGCCAAAGACAACTTCAGGCAAATAGGAGAAATCCTACCCTGTGACTGGTCTGATTGTTCAAATTTCCTTCCTCATCTTAGACAAGGGACTGAGTCGACAGGGTCAACCCCGTAAAGCGAAACAAATGACTCTCAATATGAGAGACCTCGACATTAGTATGATCACCTCTATCATCAAAAATAGACTACAGCGCCCCCCCCCCCCTCCCCCCCCCCCTTAATTTGACCAACCTTGACGATCTTTTGGAGCATTACATTAACACTTTTTCTAACATTCTTGACTCGGTTGCTCCGAAACAGCTCAAAAGGATCCCAGTCAATCTTTCTAAACCATGATTTAATGGTTCCCTAAATGATGAACGGCGCAATCTAAGACTCTCTGAGAGACTCTGGAGAAACTCGCCTTCCACCACAAATATCTCTCAACTGAGGAATATGAGAAGCATTTACAACAAACACATACGCTTGGCGAATATCGAACACTTCAGACTTCACTGGATGGAGCCAAAAACAGACCAAAAAAACTCTTCGACATCATTAAGGAACAATTTAACAAATCTTCTAACCAGAGCTCGACTCCATTTACCCTGCTCCCTAGTGGTGACGGTTTTACAGCTCACTTCGCTGAAAAAACAATAAAAATAGAGCCGGAGCTATTGCACACTACCCCAACTTTGCTATCCAAGATACCGCTGGCAGGATCAGGGGAGGGTGGCAGAATCCACGACAATAAACTCGCCTTGGGACCTCAAAAACAACGCCTCTTGGAGCAGTTTTCTCCTACCGGGCGACACTGATATACTTCGCAACATGGCATCCATCAAACCCTCAAACCACTTTGGTGATCCTCTACCCGCCAAGCTCTATAAGGATTTAATCTCGGCCGTTCTCCCTCTTTGGTCCAGGATCATTCATGAATCCCTCTTACAAGGAAAGATTCCGGACTGCCTAAAAGTTGGGCAAGTTACTCCATTCCTAAGAAGCCCAATGCGGACCTATCAGACCCAAACAACTTCCGACCTATCACCAGCAGCATGACTAACGAAATGGCTTGAAAAATGCGTTCACTCGCAGCTCTGCAAACATATTGAGAAATATCAACTCCTGGATCCTCATCAGTCAGGATTCAGAGCATGGCACAGCACTGAAATGGCACTAACTCACATTGTTGATGACTCCGTGAGAGCCCTCGACCAAAATGTCCCTTGTCTCCTGATCCTTCTAGACCTGTCCTCAGCCTTTGATACCATCAAACACGATAACTTGATTGATCTCCTACAACATAGGATGGGTTTGACGGGCCCAGTCCTAAACTGGTTTGCCACCTTCCTTCACAACCGCAGGCAAAGGATCAAAGTTAATCATACCCTCGCTTCAGGTACCCCTGTCCTGATTGGAGTCCCACAAGGTTCTACGCTCTCGCCCACTCCCTTCTACCTATTTATGGAACCTCTTGCTGTCATTCTGAACAGAGCCAAGATCCAATACCACATGTATGCGGATGACACGCACTTATACCTGAAGATCTCCTCGCAAGAGGATATAACATTTTTAAATGCTGCACTTGCCCAAACTCAACGATGGCTAGCTCAGAATTCTCTCCTACTAAATACTCTCAAAACGGAATTTCTTTTGATCACCCCACCTAATTACTCAGCTCCTACCCTTGACTGGATTATAAACACCTAACTGCTCTGAACTGCACTCCTCACGTTGTAGACTCTGCCAGATGTGTAGGTATCACCTTGGATAAACACCTAAACAGGCAAGCACTCATCAGTGCTACTACTAGGGGAGCCAATTTCCAACTCAACACACTGAAGAAAATCAAACAATTCCTCCTCCCCGAAGATCTCAGGCCGGCTGTTCAATCCCTGATTATCCCTAGTTTGGAATATGGGCTGGTGACCCTCGCAGGTATTCCCAAAGCTAGCCTGGCCCCTCTCAGAGCTGCCTTGAATGCATTGGCCAGGCTTTTAACGGGTTCTAGGAAATTTGATCGCATTTCACCCGACCTTTTGCAGGTAAACTGGTTATCTATTGAAGCAAGAATCCAATTCAAGACTCATAAAGCCATACACCACAATACCCCATACTATCTAGCTAATAAATTTGAGCTATCGGGCTCCAACCGGAACCTCAGAAGTACGTTCACCCTTCTCTTGAAACCTCCAAGATTCAAAAAGAAAAGATCGTACAACCGTGCGTTCTCTGGTCTTGCTCCAAGAATTTGGAACTCCTTGCCATGAGAGATCAGGTCAAATCCTTCCACTAGTTCCTTTACAAAATTGGTCAAAAGACTACTAATGAGCGAGCGTTAATCGCGCTGATCTTGTTAGTGTGTTCTGTTAATAACCAAAATCTTGAAATATTTTTCACTGATGTTCTATGACATTTTTCCCTTCATTTTGTTCTAGTCCTAGATTGCTCCTTTAACTGCATCAACTGTTGATTTTTGCTCGCTCCTTTTTTGTTACTATTCCTTGATGCACATCACATATCTTTTTTTTTTTATTTGTATGATTTACTATTTTATGTTCTGTAAAATTGCTGACGACAACGCTGTACAGTGCTCTGATACCCCCTTGGGTCTTGTTCGCGCTCTATAAAACTTTAAAAATAAATAAACATGCCACAAATTTGTGGATGAGGGCAGTTTTCAAACAAACAACGTATGCCACAGAACATAATAGCGCGATTGCAAATACTCCTACCTCTTTTTGTGTGTTTAGATACATAGATATTGGCAAAAAAAACACAGCTACAGAACCCCTCTTGAAGGCCTTTGCACCTCTTGGCAGGGCAGGACTCACAGTTTGCAGAGACCAGCAGCTGAGACAGAGTGAAGGAAAAGTCTTTGATGTCCCCGAGACTTCAGAACAGGAGACATGCCAGCAAGCCCCTGGAGTCACTTGGTTCTGGAGATGTAGAGATTCAGGTCTAGTCCTTCGCACCACCAGGCAAGGGGCAGCAGGGCTGTTAAAATGAGGGCTTCTTGCAGGAAGGGAGGCAGGACTCCAGAGGAGAGAGATCCTACATACATGGCAAGCAGATATGGGACAAGTAGGGGTGGCATATTCTTTATAGAACGCAGCGGTGAGACTGTCTAGGCCAAATGCTGTATCTGCAGGCTTAGCACTGATAACCCTGATTTATTTCTTTGGATGTGAAAGGCTCGTCCAGATATCTTCTGTGACCATCTTCTAGCCATAAAAGTTGGATTGAGTCAAGGTGGGTTGTGGGAATGTGGCCTCGGCGAGTTAGATACAGGGATGAGAAAAAATCCACCATGACTTGTACAGCCTTCGTACAAGTATGTACGCGTGACCAATCATCATCATGTATCTCAGTAATTTATTCAATCGCCCATGGCTTATGAAGCAATTGGAAGAGAGACTTGCCTGGTCTGTACCCCTCACCGGACCGTGTGGCTCATGCCTCGCTACCGAGGTAGTGCATTTCATGCTGTGCAGCTTCCTCGTATTCAGATATCTTGCTCCAAATGGATGTAAGTTTGGAAACATGTTGATTGTCAAAAAATGTATGTTCCAGTTCCCTGATTTCTTTCTCTAGACGTGCAAGGTCGCCTCATAAGGCGCGGAGGAGGTCTGCCTGCTTGGCGATGGATGCTCCTCTAATGACCACCTTGAAAACTTCCCTAAGGGAAGCCCTTAATATTTTGGCATTATTGTGTTCAAAATATTCCACTACTGTTGCCCTGATATTTTCCAGGAACACCTGATACCGCAATGCTTCAGTTGATGTAGGTAATGTGGGTACTCTGGTATCCACGGGTAGGCTGGCTCTCCAACCTTCTGTCTTCCACAGGGTTTCTTCAGGGTCCACTGAGAAGGGTCCTTAATCTTTAAAAATCCAACGGTGACTTACACGTAGAGTTGTATGGAGCACACAGTCGTGTGCCCATGCTCTCCGTGGGGTTCCTATCTACCTTCTACGTCCCCTTCACCTTGCCTTGACCCAAGTTGTGGTTCTTATACCACTTTCTTAGTAAATCATTTGGTCCCACCCCCGGGACCCACTGTGTACTACGTGCTATTTACTGTATTTCTATGCAAAGTATTGTGTGCATTGTGTTTATCTCCTTGTAGGAGATATCTAAACGTGTTAGAGATTATTCTTTAATAAATACATATTTTTATAACTACCTTGTGTGGTTCTTTTTCACTTAATCTATAAAATTGCATTCTGGTAAAAGCAAGTTGCTTTACACTTTTTCTGGACTAAGCCTGGAGGTTATTGTCCACAGCTACCACTTGGAGAGCTTTCTGAGGTTGTCCAAGACCTCTTAAATCACCATAAGGGTTGTCTGGACTGGTGCAAGGTGCCCACTTACATACACTTTTCTCACACTTTCTTGGGAGACCTGTTGAATGATATTGCTTTCCAATTCGATCTGGGATATGCAAATGAATCATGTTTGTCTCCTACTCAGTTTCAACCAACCTATAATGGTAGGGGATGCAACTCGATTATCGATTTTGTTCTAATATCCAATCGGTATTCCTGTAATGTACTTTCCTGCACAACTCTTGACCTCCTCATGAGTGACCACTATCCCATCTGCCTAGACCTTGCACTAAATGCGCAGGCGAAAACACATGATAGGAATCCACAATATAACAGTGAAATATATCTTTCCAGTACGAATGGATACACGTTAAACTGGACAAAAGTGGATCCCGAGGCATTTCTCCAAGGGCTGATTAATAACAGTAGTGGGGACATAGCGATTTGCTTGTCACAGGACAGGGAGGATAAAGAAATAATCAATGCCTTCCTCAAAATTTCAGATGAGGCCAGGAAGCTGCTAATAAGGAAAAAACGACGTGGTCAGCCAACCCCTCAGGGCTGGTTTGATTAAACAATGCACGAAGGCTTATACCCATTTAAAAAAGGCCTTGCATAAAACACCGAGATGCAGGGACGAAATAAGGCAGGCAAGATCCTTATATCAGCTGGCGCAAAAAAAGCGCAGGGCGACTTTAAAAAAGGAAGCATGGGAAGCCCTACACGAAGCCTGTATAAATAAAGATAACATTGGCTTTTGGAGAGCGGTTAATGCCCCTTTTTTAATAATAGAGAAACGGACATTATAGATATGGCAATCAGTGGTGACACGTGGGTAGACTGAGCTTACAGCAGATATGATAGACACAACCCCACCAAGAGTGGATGAAAATACTGACCTCTGGCCATTCCCTTTAAAGATCAATATTACCCTGGAGGAAGTCACTAAGGCCATAACTGATAGTGACCCGAGGAAAGCACCAGGACCGGATGGTATCCCGGTAGATGCCTACAAATCTAACATATGTTTGTGGGCCCCACTTTTAACAAATGTATTAATTAGCTGCACCCGCCATGGGCTAATTCCTACATGGGTAGACGCCATTGTGATACCCATATTCAAGAAAGGAAACCGAAATGAGCCGAAGTGTTACCGCCCGATATTTCTATTGGATGCCTTTATGAAGATAGCAGGCAGGGTCATTTTAAACAAGCTGGAGATTTGGGCCCAAGAGTCAGGTGTTTTATCAGTATTTCAATATGGCTTTCGTCCAGGTCTTGGGACCATTGAACAAGGACTCAATTTGTCCCTGATAATCGACAGATACACCAAAGCTAAGAAGGGTAATCTTTTCCTCACCTTTGTGGACTTAAGCTCCGCCTTTGATTGCGTTAAACATGCTATGTTGTGGGAGACTCTCAAAGACCTAGAGTTAGACCCCTCCTTGCTGGCGTTCATAAGGGAATTATATAGGGGGGCAGGCGCAAGGGTGCGTTTTGGGAACCAGGGATAATGTTCAAATAGGTTTCCCATAAAAAGAGGGGTAAGACAGGGGTGCATTCTTGCCCCCCTACTCTTCTCCCTGTATATAAACAATCTGGGTCAGCATTTGAGTGAGTCCCAGCACGATCATCCAACTATTAAGAGTGCTCCTGTCCCCATCCTATTATACGCAGACGATGCGGTTATTATGTCACGGACTCAGCTGGGCTTTCAAAAATCAGTCTCAAACTTTGTAACTTACATGGCCAAGCGGTGTTTAAAAGTGAATATCACCAAGACATTCACTATGAGCTGCGGGACAAAATCGAGCAAGACATGTGATGTCTTCATCGATGGTAAAAAACTTCTAAGCACAGATACATTCTCATATTTAGACTTAACCGTGGACAGGAGGGGCTCCTGGGTAGCAGCTACGAACAACAGAAAGCTGGCCATGATAAGTCATTGGAGCCATCAGTATTTTTGCAAAAACAAACTAGGCGGGAGACCTGTCCCAGAGTTGATGGTCATTTATAAATCTAAATGCATTTCAATAGACACATATGGGGCAGGCATATGGGGAATTGAAAATGTAGACCATATACAACGCTGCGAAAATTCTTTCCTGCGCTATCTATTGGCGGTCCCTAGTTCAACAGCCACTTACTCGTGTCATAGGGATTTCGGCCTAACATACATCTCCGATATCATAAAGATTACCCCTCTTCTCTTATGGCACAAGATATGGGCAGCGGTGGAGACGGGCTTTAACAGGGATGTGATAATGGATTGTCTTACGCTGGACGGGGTGGCAAACTTACCGTGGATCAGCTACATAAAGAACATGACACAGGCTATAGGCCACCCCGAATATTTCTATAATCCTAGTAGCCTGGAATCCGTCCCCAGGAAATCCCTCAAGACACATGCCATGAAATATCTAGAGAACAAGCGTTGGCTCTTGGAGAGAAATAAGAAATCGGTCATGGCTAATCATTTGATGTGCACCTGCATAGGCTACAACCCTACCTAATAGTGGTACAGAGTAGCTTCTCTCGCATGCTCCTGGCCCGTTTTCGCAGTGGGTCTTTCTTCAGGTTGGTCACCTTCCCTGATATTAACGATTGGTCTAAACATCATCCCATATTCCCCTGTGACGACACTTCCATCTTGACTACAATGCACTGCACTTTATTTTATAAATATTATGTTGTACCAAGGAAAATATATCTATTGCCCATACTTAGAAGCTGGAAGCTAAAATATTGTAGAATAGCCTTCCTAAGACTTCAGATGCTAGAAAATGAATTTATTATTGCGGCTATTTCTTCCTTTTTAAACACCATATTAAGGTTTCGGGACACCATGTGAAAAGAGAAAAAACAATAGTGACCACCTGGTGCTCCTATAACTCTTTGTGTATATTTATGGAATTTATTATGCATTCCGGTTTTTATATTAACGGTATTTTGTATTATTGTGATGATCATATTCGAATCGGGAGTATTGTATTTGTGATTAATGTGTTTTTATATTGTGCTTTTATGATTTTACGATACAAAATCGAATAAAGCTATATTTGATTTGAAGTGGACATCATATACCAGGCCAGCTTCTCACAAAAGGGCCCTTAGGGCAGTCTCGACATCTCTTGGCTATGCAGCATTCTGTATAGTATATCACCCAGTAATGCTTATGAATCTTGTAGCATGTGCAGAGTATTAAAATTGTTCTTTCTGTGTGACTGAGGACTCTTCTCAGTTTCCTAGTGGTGCTCGCTTTCACTGCCAAATCCCTTGCAGTTGCTGTGCTACAAGGATACTTTCAGGGCCTTCTCCGTTTACACCACCCCCTTTATAACATTCTCCACCTGAGTATGCAATGCATTGCTCATCCTTTGATGTTCTCTTTTGTCCTCGCCTTTCTTTCAAACGAAAATTAAACTCTCTCAAAACAATTAGAAACTATGTCTGTTCACTCCTTAATGTTTAAATGAAAAAATCCGAAAATGCCATTCCTAATCCAGTCTAAAATATATAACCCTCCCACTACCCACTAATTCACCTTCTCGTCCTCAAGCAGCTTGTACACCTTAGCTCTCTGTCAAGAAATTAGTAGTGGTATATAATTTGGTTGTGCAACTGGAACCATTATTTACCTCCAACATCACAGCTATTAGTTTCCAGGTGCAAAGCATCCGAATCATCTGACAACCTTTCTCTTTCACAGTGGCCAAGGCCTTGATTAATACTCCAAGGATTCAACATTCCTACTACTGCAGTACCACAAACCTGATTCTGAAAGCTGTCATGTACACTACTGAGGATTAGGCATGTAAAGTGTTTTTTTATTTAACTCTATAAGGTATGTGGTCCTCTGCCAGCGCAATCCTACGAATTTGAAACTCGGAGCTGTGTTGAATAAGGCCACTTAAAAATGTGTTCCCTGGCTTAGCCTAACTAAATCAACTGTTGACAGTTCAAGCTAGCTGCCATGTGATAACCTCTCGGCAACATTAAGTTTGACATTATTATAAGAAATTAATACAGAGTGGTAGTCGTGCCCTACCATCTATATTCAGACTCTTCCCACATACATTTTAGGGACAATATCTTCAGAAGGCACTTTGACAAACGTAAAAAAAAAAAAATGATCCTCTTGCTCTGTTTCAACACTTGTGATTTGTTTGACCGTTTTTATGTGAGTGTGCTGTTTACCTCTACAGCAACCAACGATTTTTGGTTTATGTTTTGCAAGAGTCTATCCAATTAATTTGGTCACTCCATCCGCCCTTCTCTAATGCCATTCAGTTTATTTCAACAGGAAGGTCTTTGAAATTGTTTTCAAGGAACAAATATTTCACAGTCATTGAATTCTCACTGATATCCAGAAACAGTAGAATATTTCGTAGACTAAATACATGCCTATGCAGATCCCTGGAATTAAAAAAATTATTCAAACAAATCCTTTCTAACGGAGGCAATATTTTCTACATTCTTTTGATTTAAAAAAGCCAATTAATTTAGTCAATTTACCATTACTGTACATTTGACTGAAAACAGCACTGTACTAGACCCTTTTTAGAATCCACAAACGAAATGGAAAATGGAGCATCTAATAGACTGCACACACCCTCTGGTAATTTGACACTGCACCTTCAAGGAATTCCTGAAGCTGCCAGCCTTCCAATCATGCAGTGTAGCGTCAGGGAAGCACATTGTAATGAGGATCAATTGGACTTGCTGTCATCACTGTTATTATCGTTTTTATTTTGTGTTAAAACCCAATAAAATAGATTTTTTTAAATTGATTCTATACGCAGTGGAAAAAAATACAATCAATGAGAACCACAGTGGACACAATGCAATCGGAAGTGTCTCCTTGGCAGCTAAACCGACCATCTGTATAGCCGAAATTTGTTTCACTGAAATTAACTGCCCATCTGTCAAACAAGTAGCGTCCCTCCAGAACATCACAACTTCATGCATTTTTCTAATTCCCATTGTCCGACTGCATAAGCGCCTACTATGAGAATGTTTAGAAGATGAGTGGTTTCAGTAGATGGGATACTTGGAAAAGACAATAATACTGAAGCGCTGCCAGTCATTCTTTTGGGTGTTGGTGCAAAAATGATGTTGGGAATCCCATTCCAGAAACCTCCCAGTCCTGTCCCGATTGTCATAGGTGCATTACTGGTAAGCTGGTAATCCCACATGGAACATCTGTCTGGTCAAGGCAGGGTCAGGTCACCAATGGAAAGGCTATTCATATCCACATGCTGGAGTTAAAGGCAGTTCATCTGGTAAAACACTTTACACTCACTGCTCATATGCTTTGAAGTGGAAGAGATTCCAAGCATAATCGCTTCAGAGGCAGGTAGACTTAAGAACATTTCAAGAAAAGAGGATATTATCGTCTTTAATTAGTAAAATTTGCCCTTCAAATTTCATCTGTCAAAGTGTATTTTACTGCCATCACTGCTCACAGGAAGAGTCCCTCTTACATATCCTTTTTCACCATGCCAATCATTAAGGATTATTCTTGAGGGTCTGAGGAAAGTTACCCGCCAGCAAGGAGGCCTTCCTCTCTTAGAGAACTTAATACTGTCCTTTCCAGGTGAATGGATCCCACTGCAAACGTATGCACAAGGCACACCTACACCACATTTTATTTAAGGTGGCTGTTATTTTGGTTATTTCATGGGGGAAGGATGAGGGAGCTTCACGCTGTTTGGCTTAGAAACTGTATTTGGTTTTTATTGCACCAAAGTTTCCTTGAGAACTCATCTTTCCTTTCTGCCCAAATAATGTTGGAATTTCTTATCCATCAATCTCGCTCCCAACCTCCCTTCCAGATCGTTCATACCATAAATATAAAAGAGATGTAAATTACCACCTGGATAAGATCAAGGCCATGAAACATACTAAACAGCGATTTGTAAAATATGGTGCTGTCTACATGAGATTGGTGACTTTTGAACAAAAAACCGCTAGCGGGATAATTTGTATTATTGATGGCTCACAAGATGCCAGCAGACCCCTTCTAGTTAAGCCTAAGGGACTTATGAGTTTGGCAGTGTAGGAGCGGGACTAACCTGCTTTTGCACCACCAAACCCGTGTAGGAACCACTCGCCAGATCAGGAGTTTTCTCCTGTCTAGCGCGCAGTTCTTTGGCATTCCCAGGGTGGTGCCTATGAAATAGGAGGGAGCGTCAATGGCAGTACTTGCTTGACATGGAATTCTGCAGTCTCTGCCGTGCAGGTACTGGTGTGTATCCACATGGTGTGAGGCAGGGCCCCCTTTGCTTCCTCACTGCCACACTTTTCATGGCAGTCAGGCCGCCATGAAAAGTCTGGCAGTGAGGAAACTCGTAGTATGCTTGGCAGGGCCGCAGCAGCCCTGGCCAGCATATTGCGACCTCAAGACCGCCACAACATCTCCAGGGATCTGTGATCCCTGGTGGTTGAGGTGGTCCCAGGGCAGCTCAACTGCCCTGGTCATAATAGGGCGGTTGGAAGACCACCACCACCACGCGAGTCCAGCAGTCCATGGACCGCTATGACTCATTCTTCACTTGGCAAAGCAGATACGGCTTTCCTAATCCTGGATGTTAGAATTGCAGATATTTGCAAAGCGGTAACGTGCACATCTGTGCCCTTGCTAATCTGTTCTGCTCTTTGTGGAAATGAGAGGGAAGGAACATTTACTGACCTGCAGTTCTAGTTCTCCGGTGTAAGTATTTTCTCTGACTCTATAAACAACCATCCTGCCTCCCCCATTTTCCAAGGGATTTTGTGAAAAAGTGATAACTGCTGTGATCCTCCTACTGTATTACCTTCAAAGTGAACTGCCTCACTCTCACTACACTGCGTAATGGAAAAGCTGGAAAATGTTGCAGGTTCTGTTTTTCCTTAAAGGCACAGCGTCTAATTAGCACAGTGTAGCAACCTGCTAGCGGCTACACTTTAACATTGAGTTAGTCAGGGTAGGTGTGGGGGTGGCGGTTGGTTAAAGAGGGTTTTAAGCAGCGATGTTATCAGCCAATGTATCGTGTTGTTTTTTTGGGTAACTGGATTTGCATTTTTAAAACCAATAAAAATATAGAAATGGCTATTCTGCGGATCTCCGATGGTACATGGAGATATCCTACTGTTTATGAATTAATCGAGAATATCGATGACATAGTAGAACAAGGATTGCTGGTTAGTAACATTTCAATCTAAAGAATTATTAATGTCGCAAATGGAAATAAGCAATTCCGTGGTGTAATGATGGAGCATTGTCAGAGGGGCTTTTTTGTTTTTTCAATAGAGGAGAGGGTGGTAAGCTTTAGCACTTAAAGTGCTTTTCTCCCATGAGGTAAACAGGCTGGCTTTTATACTCACATGCTTATTAGATGCTGCCAAAATATTTTCTGAATCGCTGTAAACATTTTTGTAAGTAAATATTTTTTGCATGAAACTTCCATTTTTATGTTGCTAATATTCGATGCTTTTATTGCATCGTACCACAGTATTTAATACCTTATTAATGGTACTAAATTATGAGAAATATTCATTTTATTTTAGAATTCGTGAAGCCTCGATACGCACTTTGAATTGTGTTCTATGAAAACGACTTAACCCAAGTTGCTCCTGAAAGACTTGAAAGATTTATATTGTCTTATTCTTTTGTTAGCTGTAGGTCAAGAGCAGTGTTGTGCCATCTGTTGCAGTGAATATATTAAGGAAGAAGTACTAACGGAGCTTCCCTGTCGGCATTTCTTTCATAAGCCTTGTGTTACAGTCTGGTTGCAGAAGGTGCGTTTTTGTTAAGTTTCCCTTTGGGCTTGTGGGTGATAATGTGCATCTGAAATGAGACCAAATTGTGAAAGCTAAAACCTTTCGTACAAGTGTATTTTCAGCTGCCCCATGTTGAGTTAAATACTTATTTAGCAGACATCGTGAAATAATTTACGAGGTACAAGTGCACAGACGTATCCAAGGTATCGATCAGTAAAACTGAAAAAAATTACGAATATGGTAAACGTAATGGCAGATACTACCACACTTTAATAAAAATAGTTGATCATGTCAAAAGATGAATATTGATCAAGTAGCTCCTGGATATGAAATCTCATCAATGCTTGCAGGAAAAACCATCAGTCATCTTATAGGTCTAAGTATTCCTTCCAATAAGCAAAATCACAAATTGTTTTGGTTTTGAGGTTATGCCCTCCAAAGAGGCACTATACTTTGAACGTCCTGTCTTTTCCATTTTAAATGGCTTTCCCTATCAGCTAGGATCAACAAACCCAAGCTGATAATCTCATGTCGGGTCACACTTGCAATGAGTCAAAGATGATATTTTATATGTCCATATTGACAGAGTAACTAGCCTGCAAGTATATCCTTACAGTAACATCTACCCAAAGATCTACTACCTTACAACAATCTGTGAATACTTCTAGTAACCTCTGGGTGTGCCATTTTTCCAACAAATATTGGAATCGGTCGATCCTAATGTAAGAGGTTTCACAGAGTACTAGTAGTAATCTATTATAATACGCTTTTGCTGTATATAAGTCTACTGTATATCATTGGTCCTCATTAGTCAAAGATTACCCCAAACGTCATTAGGTATTTGTTCATTTAATTCCTCAGCCCACCTGCCCTTTACTGTGTGCATGCAATCTGTACTTTGTATTTAAAGATCTTTTTAAATCTTAGAAGCTCCCCGATTATTTTCAATCTTTCTGTTATTTCTACAGTTATGTTCTAAACGTTAATGGTGTGCAATGTATAATTCGAGTGGAATTAGCAAAGAAACATGAGGTTTTCAGTTGTTTCTGTGCACTTCTATGAAACTTTCAAATTTTCATCTTAATCTCAGCAAAGCTAATGTAAACGTGAACGTTTTGAGTGAGGAGCAACAGGTGAATGATACATGTTCTTAAATGAAATTGGTAATTACCTTTTATGAAAGAGTAGAACGTGAAACGTAGCATAAGATTAAATAGTGCCTAATTTCGGTTTCCACTGCGTCTATCTCCCGTTTGTGTACCTAATAATTGTTACATTTAAGTCCTTTAAGATTGCTGACACTTGATTACTGGTGCCCATTTTTTCCATCTGGAAAGTATTAAAAAATTACAGGTTTTTGGCTTGCATATTCACCTCAATATGCTGTTTTCTACTTCAGTTAAATATTTTTTGTTTTCATCTGAACTAATCTGTTTTTTTACAAGTGCTTTTCCTTAGGTTTGGTTCGAAACCCCAAGATGGAAAAGATCAATAACTTAGTGTAATTTTTTATTATTCTGAGTTTTATATAGCGCGAACTTGACCCGAATCAGGTATCAGAGCGCTTTACATAGCACCAGTTGCATTACATGAGGACACATTAATTTTTGTTAGGCACAGGGAGATTAAGTGATTTGCCCACAATCACAGGATGTTCAGCATCATTGCCAAGACTCAAACCCAGTTCCTCAGATACAAGGTCGACCGCCCTAGCCGTTCGGCCAACTCCTCTGCAAAAAAAATAAATGTTGTCCCCAAATTAGTGGCAGCTGCTGCCAATAATTAATGCAGAATTTTAGTATTGTGTTTTCTTTGCAGGAATGGGGAGTGGTACTTGGCTTATTGTGCCATTTCTAGGTAAGGCAAACAATATGCAAATAACTATGTGCCCTGTACCAAAAAATTGAATAGACCACCCCAAACCTCTAGGCTGTGCTCCCTATGCCCATGCAAACTTCCTGACATGTTTTTGGTCTTGTTGAACCTAATCAATGATGTGCAGCTAGAGTCCTGTTACACAGTAAACTGTGGTTCCAATCAATCTTTTTTTTTTTTCTAAGACCGGGCCAAGATAATTTAGAGTATAACTTGCATCATCTTCGTTCTTCTCAGCAAAATAATGTAATTAGTTTGTAGAATATCTGTAATAGGAAAACACATTCCACACTACCTCTATCCATCAAAATAGGTTTCACATCTCTCCCAGTGTAGCTATTCCTTTATTGGTATTGGTTTGATACTCTATTTATGATTTTTTACCATAGTGCAAAATGTGATTTACAAGCTTTTTATTGCATGGCCTTGAACGAATCACTGACACAATATCGAGGTAAACAACATGGTTAAAAAAAATATTGCATCAAAAATATCATTTACCATAATATCCTGCTCCTAGAGTTTTAATGGTAAGTACAAAAATGTAGGTATGAAATATTGTTGAAACTAATATTGTCAGAAATAGATAAAAATATAAATTTCTTAAAAAATATAAATAATTTAAAGATGTAAATGTTAAATATTTTGGTATATAAATGTAATATGTCAAGTAAATATATTCCACTAATATTTAATACATTCTAAAAATATATATACCTATGTAAACACATAAACACGTATACTAGTGTTTTTTTATATATATATATATATATTTCACTTAAAAAACCATAGGTTTCACACATGTTATAGTTAGGTGGACATTTCACTCGTAAAAAAACAATGAAATTCCCCCGTTATAGTTAGTTCAGATAACTATAACTCGCGCGCCCGCACCCCACTGCTCATGATGTCACATATTACATCACTCATGACATTGTCAGTGGCATCACTCATGACATCACTGATGACATCATCCTTTAGTGGCGGTCGCGCGAGTTATAATTATCTGAACTAAATATAACGGCGGAATTTCATTGTTTTTTTACGAGTGAAATGTCCACCTAACTATAACGTGTGTGAACTATGGTTTTTTAAGTGAATTTGCAAGGTTTTTTAAATGCTAATTCCTAACTAGAACGTGTGTGAAACCTATGGTTGTTTCAGTGAATTTGTACGGTTTTTTAAATGCTGTTATGTATTTATTATTATTATATTTTTTATATATTTTTTTTACAGTAAACTACGTATAATTATTATTTTTTTAATGGTTTTTCACCGTGCGCGCACGGTGCGCGCACCCCGCGATTTAAAATAAATAAATAATTAAAATGTTTTTTTCTGCCTTCAGGGTCCTTCAGGGACCCCCTGACAAAGGCTAGGGGGTCAGGAACTCTCTACCCTGCCCCCTTTTCACGTTCGCCACCTTCCTTTTTCACTCTCGCACTCAAAACAAACAAAATGGCGGCCGCCACTTCCTGGTTTCGACCGATTCGAACGTTGACTGACATGTAACCACCAATCAGAATTACGCTCGCGCACGTTAGGGTGCGCGCACGGTGCGCGGCTATAGATATTTATGTGCTTTAACTGCAATTTTCTCAGGAACTACTGAACAGATTGACTCCATATATGCAAAAGGCACATCCCTGACCTGAGGACTACCTCTTTGCCAAATTTCAAGTAATTCTGTTCAGCCGTTCGGGCTGTACCTTCGACTAAAGGTCCTATGGGAAAATGCATGGGGAAAACGCGTTTTGGGACCCCCCTTTTTTCTCGGCCCCCACTTGACGAATCCCCCCGAGACTTTCAAGGTAGGAGCTGAGCGGAGCGCCCCATTCATTTTAAAAATTTCGCGAGGATTCGTCAACCGGCGCCAAAGTTATTCAAAATAGAATTTTGAGATTTCCTATGGAAACACGGTCCTAACTATAACTATCTACTGGCGACCGCCAGTAGATTTTATATATATATATATATATAGATATATATAGATATAGATATATATATATATATATATATATATATATATATATATATATATATATATATATATATATATATATATATATATTCACTGAAAAAACCATAGGTTTCAGGTGCGTTATAGTTAAAAATTTGCATTTAAAAAAAACCTTAGAAATTCACTGACAAAACATAGGTTTCAGGGCCGTTATAGTTAGCTGGACATTTCACTCTTACAAAACCATAGAAATTCCACCGTTATAGTTAGTTCAGCTAACTATAACTCGCGCCCCCGCAATGCACTGCTGATGATGTCACATATTACATCATTAATGACCAGGTCAGTGACATCACTGATGACATCTCAAATGACATCACTGATGACATCATACCCAGGGACTGTGTGTTTCTGTTAAGTTTAAATATGTAAAGTTTAAAATATGTTTTATATTTATATATATGCCATGGTGTATTAAAGAATGAGTGGGTGTATAAGTGTTTGAATGGATGATTTAGTAAGTACATGACTGTCTGTTTAAGTGAGTAATTAATCGTGTCTTAGTGAATGAATGAGTTAGTCACTAAACTATGTAAATGTCTATCAGTCTGTCAGTTGGTGTGTAAGCAGTTGTATGGGTTGGCGAGTAGCTAAATTAGTGTCAACATGGGTTATTGATTGGTTGTCTGAGTATCTGTATGGGTGCCAGAGTGTCTGTCTGTGTGGGTGGGTCGGGGGGTGTGACTCCGTGCATGGATATATAAGCGGGTGGTTCAGTGGGTGTATGGGTTGAAGAGTACATCTGTGAAGAGCGGTATGGATGGGTGAGTGTGTGTATGGTTGTGTTAGTGAGTGAATGGATGTCTCAGTGGTACTTGTGTGAGTAACTACATATCTGAAAAGCAGTATATGTGAGTGACGGAGTATATAAATGAACTATATGTGAGAGTGAGTGATTGTGAAAGTGGCTGTATGGATGAGTGTGTGGTTGTATCAGTGATTGTATAACAGTAAGTATGTGTTTGTGTCTGTAAGTGAACTTGTTTTTGAATAACTGTATAGGTGTATGAATGGAAGTGTGATTGATCTTTTGTATGACTGACTAGGTTTGTGAGTAATGCTATGGATGAGTGGCAGTGTGTGAGTGTCTGTATAGGTGTATGAGTACATGTGATAGTGCTGTATTAATGAGTGACTGCATGTATGAGTGACTGTATGGGTGAAATGAGTGGATGTGTGTGAAGACCTAGGAATCTGAGTGGGCATGTAGTAACTGGTATTGGTGTGTCTATGGTATCAAAAATGGTAGTCTGTATTGTAGAGTAGGTGTATGAAAAGTTATCTTGGGGTGTGAGGGGGGGCTTCAGATTATCATGTGGATGATGTCACCAGTGATGTCATTTGAGATGTCATCAGTGATATCACTGACCATGTCATGAATGATGTAATATGTGACGTCATCTGCAGTGCATTGCGGAGGCATGAGTTCTAGTTAGCTGAACTAACTAGAACGGTGGAATTTCTATGATTTAGTAAGAGTGAAATGTCCAGCTAACTATAACATCCCTGAAACCTATGGTCTTTTCAGTGAATTTCTAAGGTTTTTTAAATGCTAATTTCTAACTATAATGTACCTGAAACCTATGGTTTTTTCAGTGAATTTCAATGGTTTTTTAAAATGCTAATTTCTAACTATGACATTCCTATTAAGTCCCCTTGAATCCTGAAGGTCCCTGGTGGCCAAGTAGCCCACCAGGTACATTCAGTAAGCGCCACAGACCTGCGTTTCAGAGAGGTGTTCTGAGGCCACGCTCCTTTTGACACCACGCTGCAGACGCGGCTTCTGGCACACTGCTGCTCAGAGGATGAAGTCCACTTGTGTCTTGAGGTCCTCAGGACACAAGAAGACCTCATCGCCCCACCAGCAGTGCACCAGAAGCCACGTTTGCAGAGTTGTGTAAAAAGGGGCGTGGCCTCAGAGCACCTCTCTGCAATGCACCCCTGTGGCATTTACAAGAGGTACCTGGTGGACTAGTTGGCCCCCAGGGACCCTCAGGATTGAAGGGAAATTAATCCCCCAGCTTAAAATGTGCCACAGGGCGCGTTTGCACTGTGGTGCAGGGAGGGGGGCAGAGCCTGATGTGATAAGTGTGCAAACGCGCCCTGTGGTGCGTTTTAAGTTGGGTGATTAAGTCTCCTTTAATCCTTAGGGCCAACTAGCCCACCAGCTACTTCCAATAAGCGCCACAGAGCTGCGTTGCTGAGTGGTGTAAAAAGGGGGCATGGCCTTGGACCACCACTCTGCAACGCAGCTCCCTGGCGCTTACTGGAGGTACCTGATGGGCTAGTTGGCCCCCAAGGGCCCTTAGGATTGAAGGGGACTTAATCCTCCAACTTAAAACGCGCCACAGGACGTGTTTGCAGCATGTTGCTGGGAGGGGCCTCCGGCATGATGCCGGTCTTTTTTTAATTTAATTTAATTTTTTTTAGAAGGGGGGCTGTGTGGGCCCCCCCTTCTTTTTGCTTTTTTGGGGCCCTGGGGACCCCATCCCCCACGGCCTGCCCATTAAAAAAAAATAATTCTAATAATCTGAACGGGAAGGGGGCCGCGTGGGCCCCCTCCTGTGGCCAATTCCGGCCCCGGGGACCCCATTCCCCGGGGCCGGCCTTTATTTTTTAAAACATATTTTTTTACTAGGAGGGGTAGCCACCCTCGCCTGGGCTACTTCTGGCCCCGGGGTCTAGCATCCTTTTTTTTAAATTTATTTTACGGAGGGGGGCCACGAGCCCCCCCCCCCCCCATGCCAGTTATGGCCCAAGGGGACCCCATCCCCCGGGGCTGGCCTGCTTTTCTATTTTTTTAGGGGAGGGGGGCCACGTAGCCCCCCTCCCGGGCCGCTTCTGGCCCCGGGGACCCCATCCCCCGGGCTCTATCTGTTGGGGACCGTGGGGGGACCCCAATTCCCCCACGGTCCCGCCGGCTCCCCGCCTCCTGCGGAAGCCGGCATTGCTTTTCCTCAAGGGGAGCTGCTAACATGCAGCACCCCTTGTGGAAAAGCAGTCTGGTTTGGATTTTGTAAGCGAGAGCAGGAAACCTGCTCTCGCTTACAAAATCCAAACCAGTGTTTGCTATGACAGGGCGGGAGACGCACGGCTCTCGCCCTGCCATACCAAACAGCAGTGTCCCGGGGGTGGGCACCCCGGGACACTGCAGGAGCCGGCCCTGGGGAGTAGCGGTCCCCAGGTCCATGAAGGGCTCCAGGAGGGGGGTCGCTCGGCCTCCCTTCCACCTGGTCACAGCCCTGCGGAGGTGGTGGTGTCTGGGGCTCGGGGCTCCGTAACGGACCCCCCCATTTGCATATTAGTGCCCTGGGGAGGTGACGGTCCCCGGGCGTGTGAGGGGGCTCGAGCCTCCCCACACAGGTTTATTTTTTGTGTTAAAAAAGCCCCGGGTGGTGGAGGTCCCCGGGGTAGCAGGGGGGACCGTGTGCCCCCCACGAATAATTAATAATAGCCCTGGGGGTTGGCAGTCCCCGGGGCTTGGGGGGGTCTTGGAGGCCCCCACACACATTAAAAAGGAAGCCCCAGGGGGTGGCGGTCCCCGGGGCTGCGGGAGGGCCGAGTGCCCATCCCGCACATAATTTTAAGCAAGCCCCAGGGGGTTGCCGTCCCCGGGGCTGCAGGGGCCCCTGCATATATTTCTAGGCAATGCCCCCGGGGGCCTCAATTAAATGAAGCGCGGAAACCCGCGATTCATTTTTTTTTTTCAAATTTCAGCAGGATTTGCGACCTTTGGCGAATTTCGCCGAAATAAAAATAACAAAATGCTTTTTTGGGCCCTGGGGTCCTTGTGGGACCCCCTGAGCAGGCCTTGGGGGTCAGGGTGCTTCTACCCTGCCCCCTTTTCTTGTTTTAAACATTTGTTTCACTGTTTTCTTGTGACTCGGTTCTACCGAGTCACAAGATGGCTGCCAACACTTCCTGGTTTGGAGTGTTGACAGCCAATTGGAATAAAGCTCGTGGTCGGGAGGGTTTGCGAATCCACCGCGGCCATAGATATCGAAACTTTTATTTTATTAATATCTCAGCAACTACTGAACGGATTTACACCATTTAAAAAAAAAAGGTTGCTTTCTGAATAATGCACTACCTTTTTGCCATTGGGGTAATTCCGTTCAGCAGTTCGGGCTGTAGCCTTGCCTAAAGTTTCCTATTGGAAATTGATTTTTTGACTCTTATTTTTTTAATTTTCAAGTCAGACCATCAACAGCATTAACCCTGATACCATCTCAATCTACTTCTTTCTCCTGTTTTGTCACTCTTCTATATAGTCTGTTCAAATTGTATTATGTTTATTATCACGTGTCCTTTTGATCTACTGCTCTGCAGAAACTTTACAGGTCCCACTAGATTGTCTGACTCCCCGTGCCCCCCTTTGACCTTGAGGTTCTTAAGTTACCTAATTTGTTCCATTTTGTTGTTGTACTCATGCTTTAGCCACTTTGTACAGCACTCTGATACCCATATGGATCATGTTCGCGCTTTATAAAACTTTTCAAATAAATAAATCTACTATGTGATCAGTATTGATGAATCGCATATGTTGCATTTAAATCGTTGTCGTGAATCCCCTTGATGCTTGCCCTGCTTCTGCCTCATAGGATATTTGTTTATAGTCCTACACGTAGCATATTCTCGCCAGCATGCATGCATTCTGGAAAACATTGATTCCAAATGATTGAATGTGCATGTATTCGAGGTAAAATCCGGTGTTTTTCAAATACAGTTACAACGTTCATTGCCTATGCAGGCAATGGTTTATAATTTTTACTTTCTGATGGATATTTATAACTGCAAATTCCTCACCTTTTGAATTTCCCTCAGGTGCCAGACTGTATCTGAAAAACTCAAAAGCTGTGCTCCTGCACAACAGTAAATGGTGCGGTACAACTCTGAGTCTATGCTGTTCCCACTCCAGAAGTGACAAATGCAGTGGCATATAAGCGCCATCCTTGCATGCTTACATCAGTTCTTTTGTTTCTGTGCCTACAGACCCGGATCCTGAGCATTGCTCCCTTCTTCCCACCCCGGTCCTGCTCCAGGTCAAAGGCAAGGAGCCATTCCTGAGACAGATCTTCCTTGTGGTAAAAGTTTTTAGGGAAGTCAAAGAAGAAACATAAGAAGTCCAACCAAGACTCTGCCCTTTCCTGCTATTCTTGTTTTCTAGAGAAGGCGCAAGGCTTCAATGCTATCAAGGCCTCGCTTCCATTTCATCTAAATGTCATAGCTAAAACGAGAAACAAAGAGAGAAGGAAAATCGAAGACTTTCTTAATACTGCCCTCACCCACTATGCAGTGGCATGCTTCATCATAGGGCCGCTGCAGACGTCCAGGTGCAGACCAACACACTGGACGGAGCGCTGTGTTTTTGTGTATATATAGTCGTGAGGGAGATAGTTGAAAGAAAGCAAAATAATATGAGTGAAAGGGGTGACTGTTCCCTTAAGAAGGGATCTCAAGTACAGGAAATAGGATAAAACAGCCTGAGATACCTATTAATTACCTTTATTCTTGGTTCCCCTTGACAGGATTAAAAATAAAGCGATCTGGGGATATACAGGAGGGGTGACTGCCCCTAGATCCCCACTGCAAGGAGAACCTCCCTTATGGACAGTTCCTGCGTCTTCGCAGGAACTATTTAGAACTGATAGAATTTCACAGAGGCAGAACTTTTGAGCCTGAAGCTCCGCGATCAAGACTACCCTGAACGAGTGATTAAGAGTGCTCAAAAACGTGCTAAAAATAACAGAGGCTCTATTTGAGACACACCAGAGAGCAGGAAAATAGAAGTATATGTGTCACTACATTCAATACTACATCTAATCAAATGAAGATCATACAAAAAAATGGGCACATATTGTATTCCAACGGTCTTAACCAGCCATCTGCTTTGTTCTCTTTAAAAAAAAAAAAAAAGCGGGAGCATTAAAGATATGGTAGTCCACACCAGACCCAGGACCCCAAGACCGATGGAGACTGGTAGAGAGAATTTCTGGAACCTACCTCCTGTGATGGGCCATTATGCATGTGGTTATTGTAAAGCTTGCCCACTGACATTGATTGGGAAAAGTGTAGATATTGGACTACAAAAACAATGGGAATTGAGGAAACATACGACCTGCAATTCGGAAAATGTGATCTATCTGTTGAAATGCTCTTGCAATTTACAATATGTGGGTATTACTACCCGCCGCGTAAAAATCTGCATATTAGAACATATGAGTAATGTACGTTGTGGCAGAACGAGTACAAAACTCGCAACCCACTTCAATGAGATGTGAAACACCGAGAAAAATCTTGTATGGACAGTCATTGATAGACCATATATTCCACCAGCCATTACTAACTTCCTCTTTGTGAGAGAACAGAAATGGGTGAATCGATTGAACAGCAGTAGTCACGGTTTGAATGATTTGATCCCTTGGTATCAACTGCATGGGATAATAAGTAACTAATAGAAGAAATAGAGAAGTCAGAATTAAAGCGCTATGGGTCTAAACAAAGAAATATCTCCTCGCCCTCACGAAAAATCAAAGCCTAAAAAGTAGGTGAGCTCCAGCTATGAGCATCCTAAACTTATGTAAATCATGCAAAGTGGGAAATTTGAAACTCAAACGCCAAATAAAAAACTACTGAGAGTGCACCCTATATCAAAACTGACTGACCCATGAGTAAGAAACACGCGTCTTGCTTGTTGACACTCTGTTGAAAATAAAAGAACCCCATGTAGTAATGTATAGAGGGAGAGGCTTGGAATTTGATAAATTCCTTTTTCCTCTCTCCCTCCCCTTTCTTCACAATTCAGTAAGGTAGTTTGACGGACGCGGGAATTCCAAACAACAATGACTAACACACGAGTAATAAACAGGCGCGTTGCTTTTTGACAACCTGTTTACGATAAGTGAACCCCCTTTTATCTGCACATATTTGTATAAAAATATATATAGAGAAAAGCTTTGAATCTAATAAATAATTTTTTCTATCTCTCTTCCCTTTCTTTATGAACCTGGAAAGGGAGTATGACGAATGCGGAAATTCCAACATAGCCGCTATAGTCAGCATACACTGTTTGTACACGTTAGCAGTCTAGCTATTTCCGTAGTAAACAACCGGATCCAGTATCGAACACGTGACAGTAGGGGAAACAGTAAAAAGCAGCTGAAGTGAGAGTACGGCATCGTCTGAGGATATAAGTGGGGTTCAGAGGACAAATGCCGGTCTTTGAAGAAGTTAGTGGGGCAGCGATAGAGAGATGGGAGTACCGAACTACACCACGCATGGAGAGGGCCTCCTGAGACACCTAGGAGAGGTGTCCCAGTGCCTTTAAACATTTTTTTAATACCGGTGTAAATGAAGGGAGCTCCGGGACGGGATTGCCGTATTGGAAAGTGACTATGAAAGGTTAAAATAATGCTGTAAAAGGATAGAATGAGGATGTGGTGTAAAAGAAGGGGCCTCACGCATATACATGTATCTTGGGCATTTTAAGGTCCAACGAAGTTTGGTACCCAGTAAGGTAACCGACTAACAGTATTTACTAAGTTTGAAAAATCACCTTATCTTGTGTTTCTGCATGTAGAGTTTGACAATAAGACAGCGTTCCCACGACGGTCCCGGGTTCAGAGAATTCCTTGTAAACTTGGGTAAGACGTGCTTTTGACTTACTTCCATACCAGGGGTCTCCTTTTCTTGGTGCTTCATACAGTGAGTACAAGAGGGGATGAGTCTCCCTATAGTAAAGGACTTGGGAATATTTGTGTACACACTACTTCACAGGTGTCTGTATATTTTTAACCGCATGAGTATGCTTTTAATTGTGGTGGATCAACCAAATAGACGAGAAACTAAGCACAACACAGAGGTGCACCAGAGAGGGTTAATGGTAATAATATAAAGGAAGTTTTTTTGAAGGGGAGTGATACAGAATGTGTATGTGTTATCCTCCCTACAGAAAATGTACACCCTACTGGAAAAGTAGAAGGTGCGTCAGAGAGAAAAAAAAATCATAAAAAATCCTGAGTGCCACAAAGCGCACAGTGTGGGCGATGACCATAAATACCAAGCGATCTACAACCTGAAGAGAAGGCCTCATTGACCCAAGGGGGCAAATTTGAAAGGCTGAAACATGTACATGTTGGTACTTGCAGTGGGGATCCAGATCGCTTTATTTTTAATCCTGTCAAGGGGAACCAAGAATAAAGGTAACTAATAGTTATCTCCTTAGACTGTTTTATCCTTTTCTTGCCTGCACTTGAGATCCCTTCTTTTAGGGAACAGTCTTCTCTATCACTTATATTCTTTTGCTTTCTTTTAACTATCTCCCTCACCACTTTATATCTCGGTACATTATTGAACTTGATACCAAATATCCTCAAGGTCTGAACACTGGTGAAGACATGCACAATTTCTTATGAAATTAGTCTGGCTACTTTCCATCTCTTGGGTATTAGTCGAGTTACTGTAACTTTGGCCATATTTTCAACCAACATCTGAATACAATCTGTGTGAGCCCGCCCAAATACTAAGGGCTACCCATCTGGGCCCATTTTCTTACTTTAAAAGGGAATCTGTCGCCCTAAGATCCCCACCAATATTGGTATCATTTCGACGTGTCTAAATGCCTAAAATTCTTAATTTCAGACCATTTGAGATGTATCCTAAAGTTTCTACATTTGCATCCTAACCTTGGTCAGTCATAACGTTTAAGTACTTTTTCACATTCTTTCACTTAGATTCAACTTTTTATACAATATAAAAGTTTTTTAGGGGGGATCCCTACCATTAGTATCAGCCTTTGTGTTCATGTTTACAATAATTACTTTTCAGTAGTTATTTTCCTATTAGGAACTACCGGTACAATAGGACTCTTTTATGATATCCACACCTATTTGCACCTTAACTTTTTGCACTTTAGCACTTAGCACTTTCATTATATGGCACTTTATAAGTGTGGCTCATTCAAATGTTGGTTGAGCCACTTTGAGAAGAATAAATATTCATCTATTTCGCACTGGTATCCTTTTATACATAATGAATGCCTATATCTCTATCTTTGCGATAAATGTGTAGTCCGTTTTACCAGTATATCAGCTAAAAGTGTCAAAATACAAGCTTCGAATTGGTATTTGTACCATTTATTACATGTTACTATAAATGACAACATAGCCTATTAATGATTCATTGTCTCAATTAACATTCACACTGTTTGCACCAATGAAATACAGTGTATAAACTGGTAATATGTCTTTATTTTGCCAAAGATTGCATTACATTTTTTAGCAATATGTCAATCACAATGGACACCTTGTGTGACAGCAGGCATTAGTACCTTGTATTTTAATTCGCCTCAACACATGAAACCTCTGCTTGTAGGACTATTCATGTTAGGTTTGACACTGTGTACTCCAAATTAATTTAGATTATATAACTTATCAAAGAAATGAAAAATTACTGAAATATTTACATTGTTTCTGTATCCGTTTTTTTTACATACCATCATAGTTCTACTCAGTACCATTATCAATGTAACCTACGACTTTTATGTATAATGGCAATTTTAAATTGGTGATAGCATATGTATGTTATTCCATTTCATATTGTCAGATTTGTATTATGAGTAAGTGATTGGTTTTCCCTATAGCATTTTAACACAGAGGTTTCATTCTTAACAAAGGGAACTACAGATTTAAGTATCTTATCTGTTTCTATTGCAGTGTTTGTAGTCAGGTGATGGGTGGTGTATCCTTTTAAATTCATTACTATGTGCGTAACGCGATCATGTGAACAAGGGCCAGGAGGCCCGAAACGCGTCATGAGCTGTGCACTTATCTTCATGTAAATAAACTTCATATTTCAGCACCGGTAATACAAGTTGTCCGTTCCCGTTTTTGGAGAGTGTGTATATATAGTTTATTTTGTTCCACTTTTATTTGTGATGAACTTGCAAGCTGGTCACAGACAGAGTTCAGCATTCACTTTTAAAAGATGGCCAGACGTGTTTCAGGAAATAACAATCCTTTCTTCAGTGGCACAACTGCTGATATGGACGGGGAGCATCCACGATGCACTGTTATATACAAACTTCCGCCCATGTGGGCGTGGCCACTCCCGTGGCTTCTTGGATCTCGAAGTGCAAATAGGTATTACTCTAGTGAGTCCCAGTACCATTCAAGCAATAAAAATTAAAAAGCAAGCATTACCCCAGTGGGTTGGTGTTGAAAACTGCTGCAGCACAGCCCCGCTTTGACAGTCGACACAGGGAACTTCGTGTTCGCACCGGACTAGCGCTCACACCCTGCCTCTCATGGAGTCAGCCCCACCTGTTACCCCGAGCCTGCTCACCAGCAGTGGGCCTCTTCTCGCGGCTGGACAAAGCCGCTAATATCCCAACGCAGAAGTAGCCCGAAAGAGAAGTGGCCGCAGGCAGTTTATTTTGTTCCACTTTTATTTGTGATGAACTTGCAAGCTGGTCACAGACAGAGTTCAGCATTCACTTTTAAAAGATGGCCAGACTCATTTCAGGAAATAACAATCCTTTCTTCAGTGGCACAACTGCTGATATGGACGGGGAGCATCCACGATGCACTGTTATATACAAAGTTCCGCCCATGTGGGCGTGGCCAATCCCGTGGTACTGGGACTCACTAGAGTAATACCTATTTGCACTACGAGATCCAAGAAGGATCTCGTATATGTATAGCAGCGCTCCGTCCAGTGTGTTAGTCTGCACCTGGACGTCTGCAGCGGCCCTATGATGAAGCATGCTACTGCATAGTGGGTGAGGGCAGTATTAAGAAATTCTTAGATTTTACCTCTCTTTGTTTCTCGTTTTAGCTATGACCTATAGATAAAATAGGGGACAGAAACCTCATAATTCAATCTAGGTCAACACCCATGGCCCTGTCTTTTACAGATCCTCTCTTTTTTGTGAGTTTAATACATTGGAAGGGGAGTCCAAGAAGACTCATTCCCTGGTCTCTTTTTTGTTATTTTCTCGCTCCCATTTCACCAAGGAGCCGACTCCCATCTCAGACACCTACATGCCTACACCTACATGGCTGCATCAATAACGTCCCAGCAGGTCATGGCCTTTCAAGAGTCCACGCTGCTCATAATTGGCACACTTCCGGCTCCCTCTGGCACACCTTTAAAACCAAGGATCCACAGGAACTCCCAGTTGGGTTACCTCTGGCAGGTTAATCGTCAGTGTCATTTGGGCCCCTTGAACCTGCTTTGGATTCTATGCCGGCATTGGGACTGGTGCTAAAATAGGCTCCGGTTTCTCGAGCATCGACACTAACATCTTTGCTTGGTGAATGCCTGCAGCCCATCTTGGGGTCAAATTCCGAGACTGCGCTGTTTCGATTAAGGGCACCTCCAGATCTTGATTGTTTCTCAGCCTCTGCTGAGCCAGTCTAACTCTGACATTATTCCATTGCCTCTTAGTTACATACAGACATTACACCAACCTTTTGACTTGGAATCTGTCATGTTCTGGTCCCCCCCAGTCAGCCGACAGGTCACAGACAGCTGTTGGCCTGCTCCAGGAGATCCAGACTTCTAACATACCACCCAACTCTTGAAAGTCTGTAAGCCAGTAAAGTCAACCCTAATGGCTTTCCAACCGCACCCCATGACACAGAGTCAAAATGAGTGACATGTTCAGAAAGCATAGGTTCTTCTCAGCCAGCCTTGTTGTTAGGCTAGTCAACTCAAGTTGTTTGCTAGGTCGCTATACCCATGCACTGTGAGACTTGGTGGATGAGATCTTGCCTGTGGTCACTGAACATTTACAGGCTTCTTTAACCCACACCATTAAAGATGGCCGGCATGCAGCCAAATTTGTCATCATTCTTCTCCTGAATACAACAAACTGTCTGGTCCAGGCTATGGGAACCAGTGTAGTGCTTTGATACTATGCCTGGATGAGGTCCCCTAGCTTCTTAAGAAGCGTCCTTGATGGAAATGCCGTTTGACTGCTCCTACCTGTTAGGTGAGGAGGCTCATTTGGCCTAGGGTGTTTTAAGAAGAGCCAGGTCACGACCCTCTCCTTGATGTCTGGCTACTCCAATCGGCAGCCCCCACCCAAACAGTTTTTTCCTTTTAAGGATATGCCAGGGACTTGGCATATTGGCAACGTCTGGCTCCACCACCCGCACAATAAGTCTCCCAGCACTTTCAAGGTTGGGGCCATAAGCCCAACATTCATCGACCTAGCCAACAGGGGCGGGGTTAATCGCAACCTTCCGCTCTTCAAGCTCAATCGCCAAGCCCCGTTAGTGTGCCCTTACAAGTGAAAGCCAGCTAGTAGGAGACAGGGTCAGCCACTTTCTGCAGAGTGGCAACAAATTACTTCCAACGAATAGGTCCTGCAGATTGTCCACCGAGGCTGCGCCCTGAAATTCTTTTTAGACTCACGGAACATTCCACTTCTCGGAGGACCATATGTACATTTGGTGCCAACAATGCAGGCTCTTTTGGCCAAAGGAACCTATGAGATAATGCCAGCCTAGAAGAAGGGACTGGGTGCTATTTCCTCTTTCCTTGTGCTTAAGAACAGACCTCCATCCCATCCTAGATCTTAGTCCCCTCAACGCCTTTCTGTGCAAGGACAGATGCAAAAAAAAGTCACTCTGGCCCAGGTTCTCTCTGCTGTGGATCCTAAGACTGAATGGTGGTGTTTAACCTGCAATATTTATATTCTCACATTCCAATCCTGAAGACTCACAGATACTGCCTGGGGTTCATGGTGGGCCGCAAGCACAGTTTTCTGTGATCTCTTTCAGCCTCACCAGTTCCCCTTGGGTGTTTACGACTTACCGAACCTGCCCACCTGATCGCTGACTATCATTAAAGGTCAGGGCTACCAGTCTTCCCCTACCTCGACAACTGACTGCTGAAAGCATGCTTGCCACAGTTAGTTGCGGACCACTCCCAGACAGTTGCAAACCTCTGTACATCTTTAGGGTTCTCAGTCAAACTGCAAAAGTCACCTAACCCCTTTGCAGAGGCACCATTTCACCTAAGCCATCCTAGATATGGTGCACTTTCGATTCTTCCCTCTGGACCAACGAGTCTAGGAACATTCTGGCTCTGATTGTGATGTTTCAGCCACTGTCCTAAGTCTGTGAGGATGACTCTAAGGCTTTTGGAGCTACTAAAGTCCTACTCGCCGACCATACAAAATGGCACATGTGATCTGTGCAGTCAGACCTGAAGTCTCAGTGCGCCCAACACCAGGGGTACCTATCTGATTCAATCCAGGTGTCGGAGGAGACTGCAAAAGATCTGCTTGTTAATTTCAGATATTCAACCTCCTGCAGAAGACCTTAAGGCACAAGAGATACACCTCTCCTTCTCGGTTTGTTCTGATACTTCAGATTCAGACTCATTTAGATGCTCTGACGTCACCTAAATATTCACCTTCAAGGTCATCATCATAGATGGCATCACTATTTCACAGTTTTCTGTTTGTGTGATCAGCAAAATCAAACGGTATAATAGGAGTCCTGCAGACTTTGTTGTCCGTCCTCATTAATACACTGCAACATTAATCTACATCCAGGCCTTGCAGCGTAGGAGGAGGCAAATTTCTCTCTCCTGCTACTATAAAAATTGTATCCCAAGGCTTGATTTGAAGTAGTGACTACCATAGCAAGTCTGGCATAGTTTTGGAAGGGACCAAAGCCAAGACTATTTGATTCCCTATGCTGTTAGGAAAAGGCATGTATCTGCTACTGTAGGTACAACATTTCCCATAGGTAGCTCAACAACCTTACTAGGGAGATATAAGGGGTTGTGGAAAACGCTGCAGAGTTTTGCATCTGACCTCCCAACAGAACACAAGCAAGATTTCTTGGAATGTGTACCCAAAGGTTTGTTGCTATCTACCAAAGTCATAAGCATTATAGTTAGGGCTCCTAGTTTTATGGTATTTTATTTTTGTTTTTAACATTTCCGTCTGTATTTATCCATATTTATTCATTGCCTATCTTATCCATATTTAGCCATATTTATTTTGTTTTTCTGAATAGATAAAGTTGTAATATGTTATATTTTTACATTTATTTAGCTAATAAATATGTACTAATACTTTGACACCTATCGAGTTTTACCAAATTAAGCAGCCAAATATAACATAACAATACACCCATTGGTAAATATTTGCATTATGCTGCAAATTAATGTGGACATATGTTATTTAATGAAACCTCATCCTTCCTTTTAACTTCCCATCCCATATGTCTGCTCAGCTGTTGGCTTAGAATTAATGAAGGACAGTATGGAAAAGCACTCTAAAGAAGCCCATTTTTCTGGATTTTTCCATGAAAAAAATAAATGCAGACACGAAGCACATCGTTTTCTGCCTGTATTTATCTGTAAAAATCAGTAAAAACGGAAAACTGGGAGCCTAAATTATAATTGATTCTACAGAGATCTGTCACACCATCTCCATATAAAGGGTTTCATACCTGCACCTAAACACTCAAATCTGATGTTCATCTAAAGATAATGAACCTGCTATTCAAGGGTCAGATATCTTTGTGTCTTTGAAGAGAAGAAGAGGTGAAAAATACAATTGCGATACTGGGACAGCCTTTACTATTCAAGGCAACACAATTCTGGTCTAGATCTACAACCCAGTCACACTGCACTATCTCAATAGGCAGGGTGGCAACCAATCCAAGACTCACTCTAGAAGCTCAATTGGGAAATGATTCTTCCTTAAAAGTAGATTTTCTCAAAATAATATTTATAGAAAACCACAAATGGATTCTCAACACCAGTATGGCATGGGACATTTTCCCAGGTTGAGGTTTTCCTGAAGTAGACATTGACAGTATCAGCCTCCTGTTACTTTTATATCCATCAGCAACTTTTGAGATTGTCAACAATGATCTGGTCCTCCTCGAGCTCCAGAGAGACTCTCTCTACTTGTTCTTAACTTTACTAATCAGTTGCTCCCAAACTAGGCCAGTCCCTTGGCTAGTTTTCATTAGCTACCCCTGTTCCCCCACCCAGTCCTCTCCAACAGAATGGGATATCTGGATTGGCTTGCCACTCCACTGATGATTCCTCACTTCAACACTGCTTTTCACACATTACAGGATGGGTGTGACAACATTGGTTGAAACAGAATAACGTATAGTTTCTTACCTGTCGTTGTAGTTTTGCAGCTTGAAGACTTTCTGGATTCACTATGCTGTGCATTATTCCGCCATCTAGTGGTTGGGTCCGGAATTGTGGTATATCCTCTCTTTCTTCTTTTTTAGGTCTCACCTACGCAGTGCGCATGCGCTGCATAGGGGGAGACCTTAGGGAATCGATTCTGTTTTTGGCCCAAAAGCCTGCACGCATTGCATTGCTTTTAATGGCAACACGTGGACGTTTGGCGATTTCCTTGCGGGATCGAGCTTTGAAACCATCTGTTTGTAATTAACAAATGGTTCCTGCTTGCTCCCACAAGGGAAACAGGTGCAGGCCCCCTCCTCTCTCTCCTCCCCCCTGCTGCCTCCTCCTCTCCAAACTTTTTTTTTTTTTTTAATCGAGGCGCGCGCGCGCGCTTGTCTTTTATTTCCATGGAGGCGTCATAATGTCCCACTGAAGATGGTGGTTCAGCACCTGACTTTCATATGATGATGACGTCCTGCTGTTGTGCACAATTGCCCCAACGACCCACGAGGCTGATGGGCATTTTTTTGTAGTTCCAAGCGTAATGTTCAGTGCAGGGCGGAGGCACCGGTCTGGAAGGCTGCCTGATGAACCTAAGTGAGAAGTTAATACATAGTAAAAACAAGGGATTTGCGTTTGTAGTGGGGCCTTCGAGTTGAAGTCCCCAGTATTGCAGTTGTAAGACCCTCCATACCTCCTCCAGGGCTCGTCTTTAACATCTTACTCTTTACTTCTCCAGCTAATTACGTTAATTGACACCTTTCCTCCGAATGACCGTTAAGTTCCCGTAGCGAAACCCCATGGTCCCGCCACTACTCACTTTGGGGGTGCAGGGATCCCCCTCTGTAAATGGGAGTGGGAGGCAGGTGATCGGCGTGCTGCGCCTTTCCTTTGCCACTATAGCTGAGACTCATACTGTCACCCTAGCTCCTAATGATTGCTACTACGGGCTGTCTCTTTTGATTTGTCTTTTGCACTTCAACATAATGTTTGATGTATTTCTGTGGGCCTGGTAGTAATCAGAGTTGACAGTTGGTTTTGTATACCTGTTTCTGCACACGTGAGCACAATGCATTGAATGGTGACAGATCCTATCTGGTATACCATAGTACTACTTCTCCATGCAGTGCAGAGGCTGGCTATTATCACGTGCCATGCAATGAGGTGACAAATTATGACAGTGGTCTCATTAGCCCTACTTCCCTCCGTCTTAGTCCCAGTCATTACTTTTGATCTGAACGCACCTCTCACTGGAGAAAGGAACAGGAAGTGAGATAATTTGCACTCATTCAAAAGTGCTATTAGGTTAGCTTCCCCCAGGTAATTTCTGTTTCTTTCTGCTGCCTCATGACTGAGACCTGTACAAAGGAAGTCTTGGGTTGTGCTACTTCACATGCCACAGTCTGTTTGGGCCAGGCACAAGAAAGACCGGGGAAGTGCAGGGTGCGATATAATCACAGATCGAGGAACTACTGTAAATGTTACATGAAGGTCCAATGCTGGTGTTTGGTTGTTGGCGCAGGAATTAATATGAGTACCTGAGTGATGATGGAAAAGCCAGGCCTCTTGTGTTTCACTCAGAACTGCTAAATATTTATCTTGCAAGCGGGTCCAGGTGCAGCTGACTGGTAAATGGTGAAGTAATGTGTCAAATTGTGTGCATGCTTGATGGTATTAAATACTGCACTTTTGCAAGCTTTCAGTTGTGGGTAGCGCATGTCCCTTGCTTTAAAAACTGCACTGCGGTAAGTATTGCAGCAGTTCCTAAAACCAATGCTGTTAGTTATGCTTATCATATTTTCCTTTCTTTACTTTTTGCTTAAAGTAATATATGATGGGGAAACATTCTAGGACGAGGAGATTTACAGATTCCTCTTCTTCTGGTTACTCCTTTCCTGTTTTACGTGAAGCCTCCCTGCAGCTTGCTTCACGCCATTCCATGCACATTGAAATAAATCAAAACGCAACTAACTCTGTGAAGCAGTCTCGGAAGAACGGGCAACAGGCACCCTCCAAATGCGTGACGCATTCTAATTCCACTGCTGATATTTGTTTTTGTTTTTGCAGACGTTATTCATAGGATGATCCGGGTTTACAAGTCAATCCGGTAGTTTGCCTCTTGTCTTGTTTGGGATCCTTCCCTCTTGTTTACGTCAGTTGAGTCTGAGGCACACAATGCCTGACCATAGCAAATGCCACACAGGGTGGCTACATTTGAGGCATCGTTGACATTGGTCTTTATTAGCGGCTCTCAAGTGTAATAAAGTGTTAAATGTAACCTGATTAATCGGGACACCCTTCGTGCTGCAGCCCCTCCCATTAAACCATGTAAACAAGTGCTGGCACCTCACACGTAAACTGTTCACACCCTCCCTCCACAGCTGTGAGAGGAGCTTCTTGGCGGACTGATCAACGCTTACAACAAACGTATTTACATAGCGGAGGTATGCATGACATCCGAGGGGGCAGGTAAATCCAGCTATAATCAGCGAGTGCAAATATACCCCGGTGTGAATAACATTTGTGCCACGTACATTGCTGGTTTTCATCTGATTTATATCTGTGAATCTTGGCACACAATATCTGTGCCTGTTTGCTTGTTATTACCCTGTAGTGCCCTTTTTACACAGACACTTTTCAACTGGTAGAACCTGGTGGTACTTACCCATGAAAACACTGGAGTGGGTGAAAGTTGCCTTAATCTCTTGTATAGCACAAGGGAGAACACGCCAAACCTCGACCACTGCTCCCCCATCCAACGGTTGGCCGCCCCGGACGTCACGCCAATTCCCCTTCCCAGAGCATCATGTCCCCCTTAACTCAACTCCTTTCAATACACCAAAAAACAGGCTTCGCCAGCTAAATGATCCCTGCACAAACTATACTGTCCTTTCAATCCGAACATCAGCATGTCTCCACATTCCAGGCATCTTCACATGTGAAGAGTACTCCGCACATTCAACTAAGTTCCCAAAGTCCAAGGCTGACTGTGAGTCTGTTGGTCTTCGAGAGTAGAGATATCTATATATTTGATTCATTTTTTTTAGCATGTTTGAATGTTTTTCAGTGTCCTTCCTCCTGTGTATTCATTTGCCGCATGGCTAAACACTTAAAAGGTCCCAAAGGCAAGACCTATTGGCTATGCCAATGCTTGTTTTTTTTCCGTGGCCCAGGTGGGCGTCGACATCCCACCATTTGGTGTCCTTCGTGACGTCGACACTCTTCCTGCGGAAGCTCCCACCTTTGGTCGCCATTTTCGGATTCTTTTTTCTTGTTATCTTCTTTGCTGACCCATTTAGCTATGTGTGCAGTTTAACCCTCCCTGTCCTCCTGTCTCATCTTTCTGGCAGAGGAGGGTGGGATCACTAGTGAATCCAGAAAGTCTTCAAGCTGCAAAACTACACCGACAGGTCAGAAACTATACGTTTTGCAGCATGAATCTTTCTGGATTCACTATGCTGTGCATAGACTTAATAGCGGTTTGTCCTTATTGTGGTGGTTGGGTGGAAGATGAGCATTGGTTGCTGAAAATGTGTTGTAAGACCTTTTGTCCCACTTGCGCTTCCTTGTTCATTTGAATATCCACACAGTAGTGCTTAGTGAACGTATGCATTGAAGACCATGTTGCAGCTTGGCAAATGTCTTGAATAGGTGTGTTCGCTAGAAACGCAATTGTTGCTCCTTTCTTTCTTGATGAGTGAACTTGGGCTGCCCCTTGTAACTGTTGTCCTGCCTGCTTATGGCAGAGTTGAATTGCTTGTGCAATCCACCGTGCAATCGTATTTTTGGTGACTGGTCATCCCAGAAAACTGCTTGCAAAGGAGACAAAGTGCTGTTTGTTTTTCTTCACTCCTTTGTCCTCTCTATATAGTGCATTACAGCCCTTCTGGCGTCTAGTGTGTGCAGCGCCCTTTCTGTTTTTGTGGTAGGGTTTTGGAAAAAACTTGGTATTTGGATTGTTTGGTTAATGTGGAACCGAGACCCCATCTTTGGCATGAAGTGTGGGTCCGTTCTCATTACAATCCTGTCCTTGTGTATGTGTAAGTAGGGCTCTTCGAGTGTTAGCGCTTTCAACTCACTCTTCGTAGCGACGTGATAGCCACTAAGAAGACTGTCTTTAGTGTGAGCATGTGTAGTGTAGCCTTGTGAATAGGTTCAAAACGTGCCTTCATCAATTGAGTTAGCACTACGTTGAGGTTCTATGCTGGTGCTGGCATCCTCTTTGGGGGTGCGATTCTTTTTGCTCCTTCCAGAAATCTTTTCACAACTTGGGAGGTGAAGAAACTTTTCCCTGTTTCAACCCTTGTGTAGGACATTATGGCAGCTAAGTGCACCCTTAGGGATGTGTAACTTAGTTTGCTTTGTAGCAGGTGCGTTAAGTATTTTAGTACTGTTGATTCCCTTGTTATTTTCCGTTGTAGTTTCTCCTTGATGCACCATTGGGAGAACCTTTCCATTTTGCTATGTAACATTTTCTTGTGGTAGGCCTCCTTGCCTCCCTGAGTACTGCCATTGTACTTGCTGGTAGTTTGAGATGTGCAAATTCTAGGTCTTCAGGAGCCATGCTGCTAGGCTGAGGCTCTCTGGCTCTGGGTGTAGCACCTCTCCGTTCTGCATTGTTAACAGGTCCCTTCTTCTTGGGAACCTGTGTGCTGGTTCTTGTGCCATTTCCACTTTCTGTGAGAACCAGGACTGTCTGGCCCACTGAGGTGCTATCAGTATAAGTGTCATTTTGCTGATTCTGCATTTGTTGAGTACCCTGTGTATCAGTGGTATCTGGGGGGAAAAGCATATGCAAATGTCTTTGACCAACTTATCCATTGTGCTTTCCCTTGTGACCGATGATCTGGATGCAAAGTGTTGGCATTTTGCTGCGACCATAGACCCCTCACCTTGAATTTGTTCATGTGTGCGCCCTACCACAGCTGGGAAGCATCCGTGGTGATGGTCACTGTTGGAGTTGGTTGTGTGAATGGTTTCCCCTGTGATATGTTTTCCTTGTTCCACCACACCATTTCCTGGTGCACTGCGTGTGTGACAACCACTAGATCTTCCCAACTCCCTGTTTGTGACCATTGCTGCTGTATCCATTCCTGGAATGGTCTCATGTGTAGTCGAATATTTGGGACCAGGTGGATGCATGACGCTGTTTTTCCCATTAGCTTGCTCACCGTCCTCACTGTCAGAACTTGCCCCTTGCGGTAAAGAAGTGTTTCCTTCGGTATCGCCAATGTTCTCTTCCTGCTGGGGAACACCTTGGCCTTTATGGTGTTGATCTCTGCTCCTAAGAATATTTTGATCCGCTCCGTCTCGATTGACGATTTCTTCCAATGAATTGAGAAACCCAGTTGGCTCAGTGTTTGTACGACCTGCTGGATGTTTTCTTTGCAGTGGCTGTATGAACTTGCGTTTACGAGCCAGTCGTCGAGGTAGGGATGTACGCGTATCCCTTGCCTTCATAGGTGCTCTGTTACTGCTGCTAGGGAAGTTGTAAACACCCTTGGTGCGGATTTGAGTCCGAATGCCAGTACTGTGAACTGGTAGTGGGTTTGGTTGATCACAAACCTCAGTAGACGTTTGTGGTTGATGGGGATATGCAAGTACGCGTCCTTTAAATCTATAGTTGCCATGTAATCTCCTTGCTGCATTAGTGGTATTACCTCCTGTAGGGAAGTCATTTTGAATCTGAGTTCTTATGAATTTGTTCAAGAACGTTAGGCCTAGGACAGGTCTTTTTGTTTCGTCCAACTTCGGCACGAGGAAATAAGTGGAGTAAACCCCTTTGTTCCTTTGGTAGTGCGATACTACCTCTATCGCCTCTTTGCTTAGCAGTTCCTTTGCTTCTAGTTGCAAGAGCAAAAGTTCCTTTGCTAAGTGAGCCTTGTTTCTTGGTTTTCTGTTTGAAGGTTGTTTTTCTCGCTCTTTGCAGTATCCGTATTGTATGATGTTTAGTATCCATTGGTCTGTAATGACCTTCCACTCCTTGAGGAAGTCCTTTATCCTGCCTCCTTCTGGTGTTGTATGTTCGAGGGACTGTTGTTGTGGAACATCGGGTTTCTGTTTTTCTCTGTCTTTGCGCCCACCCCGAGGTGTTGCTAGGGTGGGGGTTTGCTTCATGGTGAAGTCACTTGGAGGAAGGCTGTTGGCCTCCTCTTCGTGTCTGTCCTCGTCCGTTTCCGCGACCTCGAAAGGACTGGTCCCGGGGCTGGTACTGCCAGTTATGCTGCTGCTGCTGCTGGCCTTGGTTGTTCCCTTGATAGCCCTGTTGGAACGTTTGGTGCGACGTGGTAGGTACGTTGCCTCCCCTACCACCTGGCCTTCTTGCAGATGTACCCCTTCTCATCCCTCTGAACTGCAGCGCTCCCATGGACCTTGCAATCTCGCTGTCCTTCTTGAGCTGTGTCAACTTCTCGTCAACTGGAGTGCCAAACAGTTGCTCTCCGTTAAAAGGCGTGTTCAGGATGTTGTTTTGCACCTCTGGCTTGAATCCTGAAATTCTAATCCATGTGGTCTTCTCTCGGTCACTCCTATCATCATTAGTCTGCTGGACGTCTCCGCAGCACCCAAGGCCGATTTTAAACATGTATTCGCCATGCTTTTGCCCTCTTCTATCAGGTGAGCTGCTCTTTGTTGGTACTGGTCTGGTAGATGCATTAGGAGTTGCCCCTCTTCCGCCCAGTGCTGGTATGCGTGCCTGTTGATCAGGGGGTTTGAGTTTGTAATGCGCCAATGGATTGCCGCATTTCGCTCGACCTTCCTCCCTGTAAGGTCCATCCTTCTACTCTCCTTGTCTGGAGGTGGGCCGGCATTTGTGGGTACATTGGCCCTTTTTCTAGCCGTAGCTGTAATTATGGAATCGGCTGACACTGACCCCTAGATGCATGCAGGGTCCTTTGAGGAATGCTTATACTTCTTCGTTCTTGGAGTCACCGCTTTTCATACTGCTGGTTCTTTAAAGGCATCCCTTCCTTGGTCCAGCACACTATGGAGCATGGGCAGGAACTGGCTCCTAGTCTGTTGAGGCAGTTGATTATCCAGGAGAAAACATGACTTGGGTTTCTCCTCCTCCAATTTCACCCTATATGTCTGTGCAGACTTTTGGACGACCATATTGTAGATCCCTATGTTGTCTGGCGGTGAAGGCCTCGAGGGGTATGTGTCTACCACTTCTTCTGGCGATTTGGCGTCGAGGTCATGCCACTCCAAGTCTTGAGCCTCCGAGGACGTCGAGTCTTGGTAGGTCTGCTGATCCTCGTTGTCTGCGCCCTCTAAATAATACTGGCCTTCTTCCTCCTGTTCCTCAACCGGTTCAGGCGTTTTAGGAGGTTCTGCGTCCTCGTCCTCTCTTTCGACTTAGAGCCCGGGCTTTGGCGGGATGGTGCATTGGCTCATCCTTCCGTCGAAGTCCCTTTTCTGCTGCTAGATGCTCGCCAATTCGGCCTCGAGCCTCCTCTTCTTCATTTCCATCTCGGCGGCCTTTTCGGCGTTGAGGGTTGGAGCGCTCCGCTTCGAGGTCGTCGAGGTAGTTGTTGGCCCTTCTTTTCTCAGCGCCGAGGTGTCCTTTTCGAGGGCATCCTTCGACCTAGATTTTTCGTGGGCTCTCGCCATCTGGGAGTCCTTTTCGAAGGATCTGCTGGGCTGTTTGTCCTTGGTTGCTGTTGCCTTCGCCGAGTGTTTCTGCGGCAATGCTCCCTTTGAGGACTTTGCTTCGCTCCTACGAGTGTCGCTCGGGGCTTTAGCTTCTCCCTTTCGAGTGTCTGGGGGTCGACGACTCCTTTACCTCCTTCAATGTCTTCTTCTGGACCTCGACAACCGGGTAGTCCTCTGGTCCTTTGGCGATGTTGTCCTCCTCTCCACTGGAGAGGCCCAAGTCTTGGAGCGGAGGTGGCCCCTGCCCCTGCATTGTGTGGTTCACCCTTCTCTGCCTCTCTCTTACTCTAAGGGTCTTGGGTGTGAACCCGGAGCACGCGTTGCAGTCCTCGCTGTTGTGGTCAAGCGACAGGCAGAGGTTGCAGACTGGATGCTGGTCCTTCTAGGTATATTTGTGGTGGCAATTGGTGCAAAACTTGAAAGGTGTTTTGTCCATCCCAGCGCTCAGGGAGCCCCATGCATGTGCATTCTCCGTTGAAAGAACAGTTCCCGGTCGACAACCTTCTCCCTCGTCGTCCCGGTTACCTGACCTGTAGTCTGGTGTCTCTTTGCGTTGATTCCTCTTCCAAAACTCTGGAACTCTTCGGTAACGATCCAGACCCAACTGCGGAAAAAAGACTGGAGATGGCGACCAAAGTTGGTAACTTCCGCAGGAAGCGTGTCGACGTCACGAAGGACACCAAATGGTGGGATGTCGACGCCCACCAGGGCCACGAAAAAAAAGAAGAAAGAGAGAAAATACTACGATTCCGTACCCAACCACTAGATAGCGGAATAATGCACAGCATAGTGAATCCTGAAAGATTCACGTTGCAAAACTAGATAAATCAGAGAACTTTCTCACTGTGGGCAATCCCAACCAGTGGAATCCTTCTCTTAGGCCTTCCAGCTTTGCCTTCTCACCCTTACTTTTGTCAAAAGTCTTTGTATGAAATGTGTTTTCACTTTTCAGAGTGATCCCCATGTCTCAATGGTTTTCTACTCTTGCACCTATCTCTGCTAAATCAGATTGATTATGCTGTTCCTCTCTTTTGACTGTTATTGATCCATTGCTGCATACCTCTTTGGCTTATGCCTTGATTACCGCTACAGAGTTTATTTGGATATTATATCCTTGCTGCTTTCCTGTATACAGTTGGTCCAAAATTGGCCACCTCTCTTTGTTCTTGGTGCCACGCGCTTTCCTTCTGCCTCACCTCTCATTCGCAAGCTTCTCTGGTTACCTATCAAATCCAGTATTTCATTTACAACTATTTGCACAGTTCACCATGTAGGTACCGGTTCTATTGCACTCTTTTTTTTTTTTTTTTACGTTTAAAGTTTATTGAAGAAACAATTATAGTATACAAAGGAAGTAACATCATATAGGAGAAATCACAATATAATGAATACTATAAATCTAAAACAAACCAAAACCTAGTAGTGATAAAAGGAAAAGGAAAGAGAGGGAGAGAGGGGATGGGGGGAGGAAAATCCAGTATAAATAAAAGTACTATCAGAACCTGAGATTCTATTGCATATACAAAAACTGTAGTAAATATACTGTAATCATAAATTCATAAGATACAATACTGAAAGGAAAAAGGAGTGATATCAAAGTATACACTTATAACTAAGCTAAAATGACAACAGAAGATTTATGGAGGTTTTCTGACTTCATCTGGAGTATTAAGTAGAGTGGCGGAATTAGAAGCTATATCAGTTAGGTAAGTGGATAAAGGGAGCCATAAAAGATCTCTTTTAATAGATAAGGATATAGGAGAAACATTACTTGTGTCCAGTCTATGATGAATACAAACCGCATTCCACCAAGCTTTGAAAGTAACTTTGTCAACTTGTTTCCAATTGGAAGTTATTAAATGAAGGGCTATAGCTAATAATAAGTCAATTAAAGAGGGATTGGGATTTGGGTGAGACCAAGAAGGTGATCAGGAGCCTAAAAAGATGTTAGATAGGGAAAAAGGGATTTGGGTATGAAAATTTGATTAATTTGGGACCAAATTAGGAACCAAAAACGAGAGAGGGAGGGGCAGTCAAAGAGCATATGTTTTAAATCAGCTGAAGTCATTTCGCATGACCAACAGGACGAAGAATAGTCTGCAGAAAAGGAAGCTAACTTTGAAGGAGTTAGAAGGAGGCGTTTGTAAACAAAATAAAGAGTCTGAGAAGTATTCGAAGCCCTAGATGTCTTATGAATTTTTAACCATAATTTATCCCAAAAAGGGATAGTCTAACATTCTGCAAGATCCTTTTCCCAGGCCAATTCCGCCTTCCCCTTAGATCTATCGGAAGAGAAAAACAAAGTTCTATATAAAGAGGAAGCTGATGTATTAATAGATAAAAAAGGAAAAAGACTGGAGCATTTGGAACGGATATTGGGACTAGGCGGTAAGAAGGGAAGATATTGTAAGTGAGGTGGAAGGAGAGAATCATATTGAAATTTACATGAAGGGGGTAAAGAAAATTGTAATTGAAGCTCTGAGAAGGATAGCGGAGTATTATTAGATACTAATTGTGAAATCCAAACTATACCTTTGAGTCTCCAAGACTTCCAATAAATAGTACGGCCCTTGATACGTAATAGGTGATTATGCCAGATAGGTTGCTGATCTAACGAGGAAGATGAGGGGTACGAGGACGGAAGAAATGGTATTAATATTTTCCGTGTATGAGAGATAACTTGAGAGCGGAAAGAAGAAATAGTATTAGTAAAAGTAAGAGATTCATTGAAGTGAAAAGGAGCTATAAAGTGTTTTTCAATATTCAACAAAATAGGAGGATGAACACATTGATCGGGCGAAAGACAACGGGAGGATTGTCTGAGAGAAAAAGCTTAATGATAGGATTTAAAGTCAGGAAATTTGAGACCACCAGAGTTTTTGTCAGCCTTAAGGGCGTTGAGAGCTATTCGAGGAGTCTTATTTTTCCAAAGGAATTTATTTGACAGAGAGTCAATTGTTTTAAAGTAAAAACCAGGAATATGAACTGGGATCATAGATAGAAGATAGAGAATTAACGGCGAAAGCATCATCTTAATAGAGTCTATGCATCCCCACCAGGAAAGGAAAAGTGGATGCCATCGATCAATAGAGCTAGATAAATTATTATTTTTTTTTATTTTTTTTTGAAACCGTTTATTACAGGTCTGAAAAGTATACAAGTATGGGCCCACAACCTTCCGGCCGGCCGCTAGCAATAGTAGGAACACACGACATATATACATGGAACACGTGGCATTACAGGAGGATCGTTTCTCAATAGATAACAATGTCGAAAAACCACATCATCCAGGCCCCATTATGCGGTTTCATTTTAAATTAAGAACAACAAGAAAACCACACCCACAAGGCAACCCACAATCGAAAATAGCAGCATGTGCTCCCCTAGAGGGGCGTCCCAACTATCCATAGAAGTCTAGAGAGGGGGAAGAGAGCAGAGCGAAGACTGGGGGAACCCAATGCCCGGCAGCAGGGGAACGAGTTGGCTAGGGGGATGGGGCTGGCGAGGTATCAGGCAGCAACGGTGGTGCACAGATACCCCCGCGGTAGGCGTTCCAGGGGCCCCATACTTTCACCCATGTCCCAGGCTTACCCCTCGCCACATACACCACTTTTTCGCGAAACATGCACCAGTCCATGTGTTCTTTCCAGGCCGAGACCGTCGGGGGCCTCTGGGATCCCCACAGTTGAGCAATATCACGCTTGGCTACCATATATCCCAGAGTCACCCACCACGTCTGCGGCGCTGAGTAATCAGTCGGTTCCCACACATTCAACAAGCATCTCCTCGCTTCAGGCAACAGCGTCACATGCGTAACCAGACGCAGCACCTCATGTACACCACGCCAGAACCCCTCTATCTCCGGGCACTCCCACAAAATATGCATAAAGGTCCCCAAAGCACCACACCCACGCTTACATAACCCATCTCCGGCATAGCCCATACGCAGAAGCTTCGGCCCCGTCATGTAGACCCGGTGGAGTATCTTGAGCTGGACGAAGCGAAGGCGAGCTGGTATGGCCACCTCCTTCGGGGAGGCCACCGCGGAGGTCCAGTCCTCGTCGTCCAACTCCAGCCCGTCAGCAACCCAAGCCGCACGAAGGGCAGTCAACAGGCCCGAGCGGTCGTTTATCAGCTTTTTAAATATAAGTGAGATCGTGCTGTCCGGGACATGCCCATCCAGCACTCTATCTTCCAGGGGGGAATATTCCGGGATGGAGGCAAAATCCGTGAAGACGGAACCCAGCGCATGACGGACCTGCAAATACCGGAAGTATTCACTGCCCTGCAACTGAAATTCCGTCTGCAGCATATCGAACGTTTTAAATCCTCCCCTCGTCCAAAGATCCCCAACTTTACTGATACCTATCATGTCCCACTTCTCAAAGCCCTTAGAGGTCCACAAGGAACCTAACCGCTCAGACGCGTATAGTGGTGATGCCCGGGTCAAACGGTCCTTCCACCCCATAGCTGCATTGGCCGCGTGCCAGACTTGCACCATGACACGCGTGGGGCCCGTCAGACGAGCGTCGGGCGCGCTAGAGTAGAGCGCTCGATTGTAGTCGCCACCTGGCAGGAGCATCTTGTCCATTTCAAAGGCCGGGTTTAAGGCGGGCCCGTAGAGGCCATGGTTAATGGCAGCAAGCTGGGAGGCCCAGTAGTACCGTTTAATATCCGGGAGGGCAATCCCCCCCGTCAAACCATGGGAGCGTCAGCTTAGCCAGAGCAATGCGCGGCCTCCCGTCCCAGAACAGGAGGCGCTGCAGACTCTCCACCTCACGGAAGTAGCGCGCCGGGACCAAGTCCATAGTGTTCTGCAAAGCGTACAGAAAACGCGGCAGAGACATCATCTTGAACAATGCCGCCCGGCCGAGCGGCGAAAGCGGCAGGCGCCGCCATCGTGCGACATCTACCCGCAGACGCTGGAGGGGGGGGAAGCAGATTCCGTTCATACCGGGCCTCCGGGTCCAGAGTAATGAAGACACCCAGGTACCGAAATCCCTGCGGGGCGATCTGGATCGGACAGCCCCGCGGGAGAATAGGAGCCTCCCCAGAGAGAACATACACACACGATTTAGCCCAATTGATGACGAGACCGGAGTTACGACCAAACGAGTGTAAAACATCAACTAGGACTATAAGTGATTTGCGTGGGGAGGCTAGGTACAGAAGGATGTCATCAGCGTATAGGGATACGCGATCCTCATACTCGGGGGTCCAACGGAGACCACGGATGGAAGGCTCCCACCGCAGCCACTCCGCCAGGGGCTCCAAGGCAAGCGCAAAAAGAAGCGGCGACAGGGGACAGCCCTGCCGCGTGCCCCGGCCCAGCTCAAACGGGGCCGATATTTTTCCGTTCACGACAACCTGTGCCAATGGGCCCGCATACAGCAATTTGACCCAACTGATGAATCCTGGGCCGAACCCGAACTTAGCAAGCATCGCCCAGATGTATGGCCACTCAAGCGTATCAAACGCCATGGTGGCGTCTAAGGACGCCAGAATGGCCGGTTCCCGTATGAACGGGACACGCGCAAGCATCCCATGCAAACGCCGAAGATTAAGGGCTGTATTGCAATGGGGAATGAAGCCAGACTGGTCCTGATGAACCAGATCTCCCACCACACCGACCAGCCGATTGGCGAGTACCTTAGCGAGAATTTTAGGCTCCGCATTCAGTAGTGAGATAGGCCGATAAGAAGTAACCCGATCTCGAGGTCTCCCCTCCTTGTGGATCACCACGATTGTAGCCAGACGCTGGTCAAGCGGGAGGGAGCCCTCTGAGTGGGCCGCAAGGAACATTGCGCGGAGGTGAGGCGCCAATGTATCCGGTCGCAGCTTGTACAGCTCGATAGGGATACCATTCGGGCCCATGGCCTTGCCAGAAGCGACCGAGCGTATGGCGAGGGCAATTTCGTCGGAGGTGGGAGCGGCGTCCAGCAACACCCTGTCCTCCCCGGACAGGGAAGGCAGTGCGATATCTCTGAGCAGGGCACGGGAATCCTCTTCCGAGCAAGAAGAGACCGGGGAATACACCTCGCGGAAATACTCCGCGAAGCAGGAGACAATTTCTTCTGGTTCAGTTACACACACACCATTCGTTTTCTCAATCAGTGGGACCACACGATTCGCTCTTTCCTTTTTATCCAACCACGCTATCAGTTTACCAGCCTTATCACCCACATCATACAGCCGCCCCTGTTGCTCTCTACTAAGGCCCCTGGCCGCCTCCGTAACGAGGGCCCTATACGCCGCCTGCTTGAGCTGGAGGACATGTAGTGCCGCGTCAGTCACCCCATCTTCTAGATTACCCTCCAGCTCCGCTATTTCAGCCTCCACCTGGGTCACCTCTTCCCGCTCACGCCTCCGGGCGTGGGAAATAAGGGATAGGGCCTCCCCTCTAAGTACTGTTTTGAAGGCCTCCCACAGGGAGATAGCTGAAGGCACTGACCCCACGTTCTCCTCAAAATAACGCTGGAGGGATTTAATTAAGTCAGCGCGAATGGTGGGGTCGCGCAGGTACCAGGAGTTAATTGGGACCACCCTGCTCTCAGCCCTCGGAAAGACATCAACATGCAACAATAGCGGGGAGTGGTCCGAGATACCCCGTGCCAAATGGCGCACCTCCCCCACCCTCCCAACATGGGCCGCCGGGACAAGGACATAATCAAGCCGTGAGAGACTACCATGGGCCCCCGAGTGGAAAGTGTATTGCAACTGTGTGGGATGTTTTAAGCGCCAGCAGTCCACCAATCCCAGTGTATCCAAGAGGCCGGATAGCCACGCCTGTGCCCGGGGGAGGTCCCTAGGGGGGTGACGATCCACAGTTCCAGAAACCACCGCGTTGAAATCCCCCCCCACCACCAGAAGCCCCCCCGCAAGGCCAAGGAGGAGGCGCCCCAGATCTGCAAAGGTGGTCGACTGCAACCCCGGTGGGACGTACACTGACACAAAGACAACCACTTTGCCCTCCATTCTCCCCACCAAGACAGTGTAACGTCCCCTGTCATCATGGAGCACCTCATCAATTTCTAACGGGAGCGAGTTCTTTACCATGATACCCACACCCCTCGAGCCTGACGTGAAGCCCGAGTGGGCCACAAGGCGGTAACCACGCCGATTCATGGCGCAGAAGGAATTGCCAATAAGGTGTGTCTCCTGCAGGAAGACCACATCAGGCGAGAGTCGCTTCAGATACTGTAGGACCACACCTCGTTTGATCCTGTCCCCCAGTCCATTAACGTTCCAAGACAACAAAGTCAATTCCCTACCCCCCATCATACACAAAGACCATCATTTGTCCCCCCAAGAGCACAGTAGAGCCTACACAAAAAAAGGGTTGCCTTGTGAGAATAACAAACAACGCCCCATCCCTACCCACCCACCCCAACAAAACTCCCCCCTCCCTGCACTCCTGCATGAGCCCAAACAGCCCCCCCAATGTGCAGTGTGCCTGTCGCCCCATAGATAGTTAAACTAACTAGACCCCCAGAGGAGGAGGGAGAACCCCCAAGAGACCCCACACAACCTCCATAGGAGGGGAAATTAAACAATCCGACGTATAGTCAAAAAGTGGCATCATTTTTGTCCCGAGCGAGGCCTAATATTAGTCCCTCAGTCTTGATCCGGCGAGCCCTCTCCCCCGGCCGCTCCCCCCCCGCCACCCCGATCCCGATCTCCAGACAGAGTATCCAGCCAGTCCCCGGCCGCTTCGGGACGTTCAAAAAAGTGTGTGCGACCTTCCACCTCCACTCGCAGCTTAGCGGGGAAGAGCATGGCGTACTTGATGTTTAGGTCCCGAAGACGGCGCTTGACACCAAGGAAGCTCAGTCTCTGTTTCTGGACCGCAGGGGTGAAATCAGGATAAAAATTAATATCCATATTATCAAGTCTAAGTCCCTGTAGTCTGGAGGATTGCAGGATAGCGTCTCTGTCCCGAAAATTAAAAATCCGGGCGATGAGAGGTCTCGGAGCGGCTCCGACCTTAGGCCGTCCCCCGGGAACCCTGTGGGCTCTCTCCACAGCAAAGAATTTACTCAGCCCCCGTGGCTGGAGATGGTTGACGATCAGGTCTTCCACGAAAAGGTCCGCCGCCGCTTCCTCACGTCCCTCAGGCACCCCGATGATACGGATGTTGTTACGCCGGGCCCGACTCTCGGAGTCCTCCAGGCGACGATCCATTAGCGCACTCTCCCGAGCAAGTCGGCGCACCTCCGTTTGCAGGGCCGCCACATCTGTCGTAAGGCCCGATGCGGTGTGGGCCAAAGAATCAACTCAGTCGTTGGTCTTGGAGAGATCGGCCCTTATCAGGCCAACATCTACGAGGACCGAGTCGATCTTCTGCGCCAGTGTGTCAAAGCGCTGGCCCACAGAGGCCTTCATCTCGGCGATGGCGCCCATGACATCCCGCAGAGTCAGATCCGTGGGCAGATCGGGGGCATCAGTAGGGCCCTCAGGGGACTTGCGGGGCACCTCAGGAGATCCCTTCTGGAGGGTATAGCGATCCATGCTGTTGGACTGTTGGGCTGCGCCACGCCGGGTCGATTTTACCTTTGCCCGATCGCCATCTTGTTTCGTGGCCACGGTCCCAGTCTCCCGATCGCACCAGCCACGTCGTGAAGGGCAGGCAAGCCGGTCCACGGGCTCCGGGGGGGTGCCACCCCAGATCTGCAGGGCGGATCACAGCCGGCGGGCAGGCGGGGTCCCCCAGAGATGCCACACCAACACACAAAGCCCCGTGACCCAACCTCGCATAGACAGCCAGGAGGGTACGAAAGCGAAAGTGAAAGTGCGGGTTCCGCGAGCCACCAAGCCCTGCCCACCGCTGTTATTCACTTCGTCACTGGATCGCCCCACAACGCAAATCCGGGGTTCGGCTAGGAGAAGGCCGCAAACCTCGATCGGTGGTAAAGTCGGTGTCCGAGGTCCGATTTGGAAGCGGAAAACGGGCGCCACCTCAGCTCGGGCTCACCAACACAGTCCCCTCATCTGGGACAGGATATGTTCAGGATAGTGATAGGAGGTCGCGGAGGTCCTCGGGAGCCTCGCACCTACGCGGCCATCTTGGTTGCGCGCTAGGCTCCTCCCGTGGCTAGATAAATTTTTAGTAAGATTATCAAAGTTTTCTCTTAAGGTTTCTGGGATGGTAGGAGAAAACCATAGACCTAATTATTTTATTTTAGAGGTTTTCCAGGAGAAGCCAGTGGAGACCAATCCTGTTTCAGACAGAGAACATTTAATGGAAGAACCTCACATTTATCCGAGTTAAGGCGATATCCGGAGAGTTGAGAAAAAGTATCAACCTGAGAAAGAAAGGCTGGGAGAGAAGTAGAAGGATTTGAACAGTATAGAAAAGATGTCATCAGCATAAACAGACATTTTAACATGAGTTTTGGCAAGATTAAAACCAGTAATTCTATCATCTAACCTAATTTTCGTTAAGAAGGGTTCTAATGCGATTATAAATAGAAGAGGAGATAAAGGGCAACCTTGACGAACACCTCTGAAAAGAGGAAAATATTCAGAGGTTTTCCCATTAACAAAAATAGAGGCCTTAGGGCCAGAGTAAAGTAAAGAAATAAGAGAAATCAAATTAGTAGGAAACTCGACCCATCGAAGTGCGCGAAACATAAAATCCCACCCGATCCTATCAAATGCTTTTTCAGCATCCAATGCTATCGCAGCAATGGGGTAGTCGAGAGAAGAGGCCTTACTTAAAATGTTAAAGAAGACTCTGGAATTATCTGAAGACAAACGACCTTTGATAAATCCTGATTGTTCTGGGTCAATAAGGTTCGGCAGAATGGGATCAATACGAAGAGCAAGAATTTTGGCAAAAACCTTATCATCTAAATTAACAAAGGGAGATTGGGCGATAATTTTTACAAAAAGCGGGATCTTTGTTCTCCTTGGGAATTAAACAAATCACGGCTTCTTGAAAAGATCCTGAAGAGGAACCATCCTTGACAAAAGACTTATAGAGTAATAAAAGATGGGGAAGTAATAAGGACGCGAAGTGAGCATACAATTCAATAGTAAACCCATCAGGACCAGGTGCTTTACCTCTTTTCAGTACGGATACAGCATGTTTAATCTCAGCTAAAGTGATGTCCGCTTCTAATAAGGAAAAATCTGTATCATATGGGAGAGGGGAATTTATTGATTGGAAGAAAGAGGAAAGTGCATCTGAAGTTGGTTGGTGCTCTGATGTATACAAATTTTTGTAAAATGAAACTAATTCATTTAGAATATCATTATCTTTAAATAGCAAATCTCCTTCATTATTACGTATGGATTCAATTTTAGTCAGTTCACGACGGACTTTTAAATAATTTGCAAGAAGTTTGCCCATCTTATTCTGGCCTCCATAATAATGGGCACTTCTTTTTAAGAGGTAAGAGGATGCGGCTTCTGTAGTAGATTTATTAAAAGATTTTTGCGTCAATAAGATTTTTTAACGATGCTTCAGAATTAGAGCGATAATAACAATATTCGAGTTGTTTAATCTTGGCTAATAACAGAATTTTTGGCTTCAAAAAGCGTTTTTTTCCGTGAAACAAAATTTATGATAAATCCTCTGGCTGCAGCTTTAAAAGAATCCCAAATCATTACAGGAGAAGAGTCCGGAGTGGAATTAATAGAAAAGAATTCAGAAGCAAAAGAGCTGAATTGGCCTGTGAAATTAGGGTCTGATAATAATGTGTTATTAAAACGCCATCTACCGGCATTAGGAGAAAAGAGCAGCAGATCAAAATCTACAAAAACTGGAGCATGGTCTGATATGAGGATAGAACCAATTTCAGCATGAGAAACAAGTTGAGATAAAGGTTTACTGAAAAAGAGATAATTTATTCTAGATTGTGAATTGTGAGGAGGAGAATAGAAAGTATACTCTTGTAAATCTGGATTACAAAGTCTCCAGAAGTCAATTAAAGCTTTACGACGTATGGCAGAGGTGAATTGTGAGTGCATCTTGGTATTGGAGAATTTTACAGATGAGTGTCTATCTAGTATAGGGTCTAGAACCTGGTTACAGTCACCTCCAAAGATAACATAATCGTCATCTAACAAAAGAAGTTGGTCAGATATCTGAGTCCAAAACGTGTTATCAACATTAACAGGTGCATAAACATTAAATAAAACTAAGGGTATTCAATCAATAAGTAATTTAACAATTACCCAACGACCATCAGGATCGTTTTCCTGATGTACAATTGAAAACTGATGTTTTTTATGACATAAAATCGATGAACCATTCTTCTTTCCTAAAGTTGTGGAAGAAAAAACATGACCCACCCAACTTCTTTTCAGCTTAGCTGCTTCAGCATCTGATAGGTGAGTTTCTTGAATTAGAGCAATATCAGAATTCAACCTAGATAAATGGGTTAACACGCGTTGTCTTTTGATGGGATTATTAACTACTTTAACGTTCCAAGTTACAACTCTAAAGGAAAAACATTAAAAAGAACATGCACAAGTATAATAAAAACAGTTGAATAATATCGATCAAACAGAATATGAACAGCCAATATGCAAACAGTATAAGAATTCAGATTCTTATTACCTAGGAGAAAGAAAACAGGGAAGAAAAGATTGTGAAAAAGACTCAGGATGCAGGAGAAGAAAAAGATATGTATGAAAGGAGAGTTGACAAAAGGAGTATTGTATAATGTAGAGATGAAGATACCGTAAAAGAAAAAGGGGAGAAAGAAGTGAGAGAGAGAAAGAGAAAACAACTGAGAAAGAAGAGAACAAAGATCAAAGATGTGATTAAATATTAACAATTGACAATGAAAAAAGACGACAAAAAGACATACCACAGGAAAACAATGAGACTGGGGATGGTGGAACCACATGAGGAAAACAGCACACCGAACCGAAGATTCCATAGGAACGTGCAAGGGGAGAACGACTTCCAAGTGAACATGAAGAACACGTAAGTCAATGGGTCACAAAACCGCGTCTAAAAGAATGCAAAAAGAGATAATATTAACAACTAAAATCACAACAGCATAGAATATAAAACACCAAAAACACACTACAAAATACAAAGTACAGAATACAAAATACAAAAGGGGATTAATACAGAAACGACATCAGGACGGAATATCATTCCAATATATGAAGTATTTTATGATCACTAGTTATACTCGAGGGATGTCCATCGATTCATTTGTACAAGAGTCCAGGAATTGTTGAAGCATAGCCGTGTCTTCATAATTCGTCGTCTTATTATTATAAGTCACCTTATTATAAGTCGCCGAAAATGCAAAAGCGAAATAAACTCTGTTTCGCTCACCCCATTCAGTCATGAAGGCGTCTGTGAAGGCAGCAGGCATTCCGCAGTTGATTCATGCGGTTTTGGAGAGCCGGTAACTGTTGGGAGCACTTGAAAGACTCCTGTCGCGGCTACGTGCCTACGGAGCTCTCCGGAGCAGCGGCCATTTCCTCTGGCGCCGAAACCACGCCCCCCCGGCTCTATTGCACTCTTAATCTAAAAAAGACTTATTCCATAGTGCCCTCAGAGTATTCTTTGTTCTTCCAAATCTGTGCATGTAAGTATCCGCAGACACTGAAAATCCAGAGCTGACAGATGCTCCTTTCAGTCATGGCACAGTCCTTGTTGAACCCTCTCCTTTTCATTCTCCATTGATTTACACCCCACCTCACCTTTATAAATCTTCTTTTTTGGTGTTGTCACAATACTTAAATGCCTAGATAATTTTGTGTAAGAATGCTTCACAAAACCTTCATAACATAGCCTAACATTAAACTTGTTTGCAACATCTCTACATACCTAGGAACCTGACTCATAGGACAATGCCCTTTAGAGGGACTGGTCAGGTATTTTTTTGTATGCTTGTTCACCAGTCTCCTTGACTCCTAAAGTTTCACTGGAACTGTGATACTCCAAGATAGTTCTAACTGTCAGTATGTGGCCAATACAATGAGGGTTGCGGATTTTCTTCATTTATTCATGCAAACCGAATTTGGTATCCAGAATGCAATACCAACTGTACCAACCCGAATGTGACATCCTAAAACACTTAAAACTAGCTCAAGCTTATATGGATGCTTTAAAAGAGTCAAAAAACTACCTTCTACAAAATCTTCTCATGACTTTAATTGGAAAACATTTTATTTATACTGTCCTCTGCATAATTGTGACTCAGTCTCCTGCCAGAAATGCATAATCATGGTTTATCTTCACCTTGAACAATCAAACCTACTACTTTTCTCTCAAAGTTTATGAAAGAGTTTTCTTTTCTTTTTTAAAAGGGTTAAAGTAAACTTGCCCTCCTCAATGGTAGCCTTCTCCAAGGGACTACTCAGTGGTTTTACCTAAATAAATGACTCCTCCTTTTGAGTCTGTATATTAAAGCGTTCTTGTCGCCTCTCTCATGGTAGATGGCTTTTGTAGTAGCTGTTACATCGTCCAACAGAGGAAGCAGGCCTCAAGGTTCATCAGAAATAAATCCTTCTATAGTATTTCATTCTAATAGCTGCAAATAGAAGACCTCTCTCTTATTGAAGTTAGTTTGATTTTCATATAAATCAGTCTGTCTGTTTTCAGAGATCCTTTCATTCCTGTGAGTTGAGAAGAGTCCTACTGGACTACCTACACACAAAAAAAAGAAATTTCCACAACTTTGCAATTTTCATTCTGCTTTAACTACTTCTAAGAAATCCATCTGCAGATGGATAGTTCAGTGTTTTTCATTGTTTGATAAGCTGTTGAAAAAGCCTCCACCTGGTAAATCTACAGCACATTCTAGAAGAGGGAAAGCTGCGACCACTGCTCTGTTGAGAAATATTCCAGTGTTAGTCATATGTGAGCAGAAACATGGAAGTCTAGTCTTCTTTTTACCAAGTACTACTGTCTAGACTGCAACTAGAGTCAGTCTCTGAAGCGGACACAGTACCTGGCGAGGCTGTCCTTGGGAATCTTTTTGGTGAAAGCTTTTTTTTCTGTTTTCTTATCGCTTAACAAATATTGATTGTCTATAGGACATGATGTTGCTAGTCTAATGTACATCTACTACCATCGCTGAAGAACCTATGGTACAGAAGGAAATGTTTATTGCGTACTTGTAATTTGAGTCTCCCTTTTTAATGGCAGGAACATCTGTAGTTCATGCTACATTTATATACACTTCTCAATAAAACTAGGGTGCCTAATTACGACTTTGGCAGCATTGCGCCTGCTGTCTGCCAACATAGCACCGCCAAAGCTGCGTAAGGACCGCCTGCCTGATTACGAGTTCTCGCTGCTACCAAGGCAGTGCCAGAAAAACGGGCACCGCAATGGGAACAGCAAAAATGCTCCCGCCTGGCCTGGCCTGGACGGTGAGGTCCATGGCGCGGTGGGGAGGGCATGTGAGCACTGTAGGGCACCTTTGTTTCTCCACCGCCAACCTTTTTGTGGTGGGGAGGCTGTCATGAAATGGCTGGCGGTGGGGGGACTCATAATATGCTCAGCTGGACTGCGCCAGTCCTGGTTACATTGGGCCTCCACCACACCAGTGCAAGGGAACGGTGGTACCCTGGCACAGGTGGCGATCCACCACCGGTACAACTTTGAAAGTCATAATCCGGCAGATGGGGGACCGCCACTGCTGCACCACCGCGAGTGCGGCAGTCAGAAGACCACCGCCCTCGTAATCAGGCCCCAAGCCTGTGATGCATCTGACAGTAAAATGCATTCTGGGAAATGGGAAGCTGCTGTCTCCTTAAACAAACAGTTCACATTTTTGGCTTCTCCTTGCATGTAGAGTATCAGACCATTGTTGCTTTCCAATGTATCCGTACTTCCTATGGTTCGAGTTGTCAGCAGGAGAAATATTTCTCTTACACAGTAGCCAGCATAAGACCTGCTTGTCAAAATAGTAATCTGTCATTCTTTTATTCGTGGTCTAGGAATCTTCAGGGGTATTATAAACAAATGTTTATTGTGGTAAAGCTCTTGCTTTAAAAATGTCAAATGTTTCGTAACATGCATTTGCGGATATTAATTTGAAATTTGGGAGAAAATCCTTTTGACTTGTATTTACTGCTGTTTGTTTTTATTTGTTGAAGTCTGGAACATGCCCCGTGTGTCGACATGTGCTCACACCTGAGGTTCCTGAAGCTGCTGCCGCCACTTCCTTCCTCTCCGATCATGAGAGTCCTCCTTCAATCCACAGTGCTGCAGGAACACGATGAATTGAAATAGTGGTTTACTTGATTCAAAATGTAATATAATGTGTATCCTGATTAAAAGCTAAATTGCAGCACCTTTATGCATACATATATATACAAATATATGTATATAAAATGCTCTATATATATATATGTAGTATATAACAGCTTAGAAAGACAATATCACAAACATTTCTAAACAAAGTTTAGGTTTTCAAAGCTGACCTTTTTAAATTGAAAGTGAACTAAATTCTGCACTGGTTTTCTGCAATAGATTTTGTTGCTGTAGTCTGTCATGCATCTGGAGCTTGTTATTAGTAAAGTTTGTTATAATTTTCCGTGGCACCATATGTGTTCAAGTTCTTGCAACTGCAGTGCAGTTAGAGCTTCTAATCCATACCATAACTAAAACGTGTTTGTCAAAGACAGTGCCACTAAGTGACTTTGTAACTGATCTTTCATATTTGCATCAAATGTGAAGATGTTCTGTGATCACAGCAGTAGTAAAAATGGTTTCACTGGAAATAAAGCATATAAAGAATGAATAATTTTATGTATGTTGTTTCCTAGGCCCACAAATCCATGGTGGTGTTACATTTTAATGTGTAGCTACTCAGTTTTTTGAGTCCTTCACAAGCTCAGCTAGTTGGACCCGATGCTGGTCTAGTGAAGACTGAAAACTGCATTCAGCAATAAAATCTTACACTTTTAGGGTCTTACACTGCGAATGGTTTTTACATCCTGAGTACAGAAGACCTCTTCCCCCATCCCCACCCACCGTCCCTAAAAAATCTAAGGCTTCGGCTCCACCTCTGCCTCCAGGCCAAGGTCAGCACCTTCAAGCTCAAAGCACAAAATCGTCTTGGAGCCTAAACCTTCAACACCGAAACCAAAGAAACATTCCTCGGAGCCGAAATCTTCAGTGGCGAATGGACATTCCTGCTCAGCTCCGAAAGCTTCAGTGCCGAAAACTAAGGAGCTGCCCATAACCCAACCGGATCCAAACATGGACGTTGCACCACCTAAGTCAGATGCGAAACAGAAGAAACTCTATGTAAATCCTGACACAGGGCATATTCACACTAAACCGCCATCCAAGCACAAGCTTCCTGATGATGACAGCTCTTATAAGATTCCATTGAAGAGTAAAAATGTGGGTACTAATCCTTTCCACACACTATCATCTCCTCCTCTCTCTCAACCTCAGCCTGATCCTTTACACATCACACCTCATCAGTCTCCTCTACCACACCTTGATGCAGATGATACTGATGATGATGATGACACACTATTACCAGTAGAGCCGTGGCGGATTATACAGTTGATCCTCCATGGGTTACAGACCCAGATCTTTACCCTGCCAGACCGTATCCACCTGATGACAATCTGTCTTCTCAGGAGCTCATTGCTAGAACTGCACAGTACCATGGGGTCGAGCTCCATAAAGAATCCTTAGAGGAGGAGTTTCTCTTTGAATCTCTAGGAACACATAAGTCCAGTCAGACACTGCCTATGCTTAAGGGTATGTTTAGGCACACAGACAACATTTTTAAAGATCCTGTACGTGCTAGAATCCTTACTCCTAGAGTAGATAAAAAATACAAACCCTCCCCAGCAGACCCTATTTTCATTAAAGGTCAGTTACCACTTGACTCTTTAGTAGTATCCAATGCTCGTAAGCGAGCTAATTCTCAAGAATCTGGGGATGCTCCTCCTGAGATAAATAGTCAAAACTGATTGATGCTTCTGGCAAATGTATAGCTGCGCAAGCAGCTAATCATTGGCGTATCGTTAACACCCAAGGTCTCCTAACAAGATACAATAGGGCCCAAAGTGGCAAAATAGAGCAATCACTACAGTTTCTCCCAGATAAGCATAAGGCCAAAGTTCAGGATTTAGTTTAAGACGGTAAACTAATTTCCATCACTTCCATTAGATGCACTCTAGATGCGGCCGACACTGCAGCTAGAGAGGTGAATACTAGCATCCTACTCTAGAGACATGCCTGGTTACGGACTTCAGGGTTCAAACCTGAAGTCCAGCAACCCATTCTCAACATACCTTTTGACACGAAATCTCTTTTTGGCCCTAAAGTTGATCAAGGGCTTGAAAAATTAAAAAAAGACACCGATGTAGCAAAATCGATGGGAGCGCTTCAATTTCCCTCAAACAGAGGCTCCTTTTGGCACTCCTTTAACAGGGGAGGGTCCAAGTCCACGGGGACAGACCAAGACACTTCCTCTTACAAAAATAATTCCCAATCATCTTTCACAAGAGGAATTTTCAGAGGAGGTTATAGGGGAAATAGTCCCAGGGGCAGAGGTACAAACACCACAGCCCGCAATTCCCCTTCCCCAAATAAGCAGTGACTTCCCTCCAACTATTCCACACCTGTTGGAGGATGACTTCAACATTTTCTCCCCATTTTGGAATCCATAACAACTGACAAATGGGAAATTGGAATTATCCAACATGGTTATTGCCTGGAGCTTACCAACAACCCTCCAAACATTCCACCTCAATATCACAAATTGTCACCAGACTACCAGCACTTGTTACAACAAGAAGTGCAATGTCTATTACTCAAAGTGGCAATAGAGCCAGTCCCACTTCAGTACCAAGGGTCAGGGGTTTATTCTTTTTATTTTTAAATTCCCAAAAATGACGGCTCATTAAGACCTATTCTAGATCTCAGAGAGTTAAACAAATACATACTTTCAGAGCACTTTCACATGGTGACTCTTCAACAAGTACTTCCCATTTTACAGCATGGCGATTTTATGTCTACTCTAGATCTAAAAGATGCCTACTTTCACATTCCAATTCATCCAGCTCATCACAAATACCTCAGATTTGTGATAGCAGGCAAACGTTACCAGTTCTAGGTACTATATTCTATTTGGCATCACCACTGCCCCCAGGGTGTTCACCAAATGTCTCACAGTAGTAGCCGCTCATTTTAGGAGACAGTGTATCCATATCTTCCCTTACCTAGACGACTGGCTCAACAAAGCGGGCACTTATCAGAACTGTATATTACACACTCAGGCAACAGTACATCTACATCATCAGTTGGGTTTCACAATCAATGCATGGAAATTTCACCAGTGCCCTGCACCAGTGCAGTCTTATCTGGGCGCTTCCCTCAAAACTCTCAAAGCTCCAGCCTCTCCCAGTGTAGCCAGGATTCACAATATTAAGTCCACAATACTACAGTTTCAACCCAATCAAACATTACCAGCCAGAGTTTTTATGCAACTGCTGGCAATGATGGCATCCTGCATTGCATTGGTACCTCGCACAAGGCTTCCCATGCATCTTCTGCAAGAATGTCTAGCGCGTCAGGGGAATCAGTCTGATGGTCAATTAACCAATCTAGTGTTGGTAGATGGCTGCACCCATCGCTCTCTGCAGTGGTGGAACCCTCAGAGCTTATCAAAAGGGCGTCCCTTTATAGACCCGATTCCACAGACTATTGACTGCAGACGCATCTTTAACTGGTTGGGGTGCCCATCTCCAACATTACACAGTACAAGGGCTATGGTTAGACAGTCTCCACATCAACTACCTGGAACTTCTCTCGGTGTTCCTAGCACTCAAAGTTTTCACACTCACCTTCTAGGCAAAACTGTCCTAGTCCGCACAGACATGATAGCGATGTACTATCTACAGAAACTGGGAGGCACACACACTCTCCAGCTGTCCCACCTTGCACAAAGCCTTTGGAATTGGGCAATTCATCACAGAATTTATCTCTTAGCAGAACACCTTTCCAGGAGTAGACAATCAAATTGCCGACCTGCTCAGCAGACACAGGCAGCAAGTTCACGAGTGGGAACTTCATCCCCAAGTTCTTCTTCCCTACTTTTGAACAATATGGATTTCCACAGATAGATCTCTTTGCCACAGTACACAATGGAAAATGCCCAAACTTCGCATCCAGGTTCCCACACCATCTATCCAAAGGCAATACTCTATGGATGAATTGGCCACCAATATTCGCCTACGCTTTTCTGCCTCTCCCACTAATTCTTTTATTGGTTCGGAAGCTCGGACAAACATCCCTCACACTGATCCTAGTAGCCCACACATGGGCTCGTCAACTTTGGTACACCTCCCTGTTAGAACTGTTGGTGGTCCAACATCAAAAGCTACATCTCACACCCACTCTCCTCACTCAGAGCCATGATAAAATCAAACATCCAAATCCCAAAGAACTCAACCTAGCAATTTGGCTCCTAAAGTCATAGAGTTTGGTTATTTACAACTACCACCAGACTGTATGAATATTCTCAAAGAGGCTAGAAAGCCTACTACTAGAGCATGTTATACAGCAAAATGGAAACGGTTTGTTATCTATTGTAACAACAATAATATCAATCTACTTGATGCTTCTGCACGGAGCATCATTTGTTATCTGTTGCATTTACAGCAATCTGGATTGGCTTACACGCCCATTTGTTTACACCTAGCAGCAGTAGCCGCATACTTGCACAATAGACTACACTTATCTCTTTTCGGAGTCCCAGTGATTAAAGCCTTCATGGAAGCATTAAAAAGGGTGATACCACCAAGAGTTCCCCCTGCATCAGAGTGGAACTCAAACATAGTCCTTACAAGGCTAATGGGTCCACCTTTTGAACCAATGCATAAATGTCAGTTACAATTCCTCATGGAAGATTGCTTTCCTAATAGCTATAACCTCACAAACAATAGCTGGTGAACTTCAGCATTAACTATACAAGAGCCTTTCTTTCAACATCACAATGATAGGGTGGTTCTTCGAACCAATCCTAAATTTCTCCCTAAGGTAGTTTCTGCCTTTCATATCAATCAATCAGTTGAGTTACCTGTGTTCTTTCCTCAACCTGATTCTGTAGCAGAGAGAGCTCTACAGACACTTGATGTTAGAAGAGCTATATTATATTACGTAGAAAGAACCAAGGAATTTCGGAAAACAGCAGCTATTGGTTTCTTTTTCTCCACCACACAAAGGCAATCCCATATCTAAGTCTGGTATTGTAAGATGGATTGTAAAATGTATCCATACATGTTATGCCAAAGCAAAAAGAACTTTAATAATGCCTCCTAGAGCGCATTCCACTTGCAAAATAGGGGCTACTATGGCCTTCTTGGGGAGTATTCCCCTTGCCGACATCTGTACGGCAGCAACATGGTCTACACCGCACACATTCACCAAACACTATTGCGTAGATGTGTCAGCGAGACAACAAGCAAATGTAGGCCAAGCAGTACTAAAAACACTGTTTCAAACAACTACAACCACTACAGGTTAGCCACCTCTTTGGGAGTATACTGCTATATAGTCTATGCAAAGCATTTGATCTACAGCTCACATGCCTCGAAGGGATAATGATATTTACCCAGTAAGCATCTGTTTTTGGCATGTAGAGCTGTAGATTCACTTGTGTCCACCCTCCTCCCCGGTCTCCTATAGTTGTTGTTCTCAATTTACACTCATACGGATGGACATCTCTATTCTACACTTACTAACGCCATTCTCACCCTCTGCGGGAAAATAATCTAAGAATGGAGTTGATACCCATGCGCACTATCACCGAAAGGAGGAGTCACCTTACCGTGTGACTGGAAAGACTTCTTCGAAGAAAAACAACTTGCAAACATCCGGACCCAACACTAGATGGCAGGAGTATGCAAAGCAAGTGAATCTACAGCTCTACATGCCAAGAACAGATACTTACTGGGTAACATGATCCTTACAGGCTGCAAAAGAACATTAAGACTACTTTAAAGCCCTTATTGCACAGGTATCTCTCTGCACATTTGATCTCCTCCACTTACGTATGTCGCCTTCCTGCTTTTCATTTCATAAAAAAAGAAATAAGTTGTCATTAAATTGGGAGAGGGAACACCTCACCAACTTGATAAATGCAATCCGGTTAGGTCACAGCAGAGAAAGATGTGGATCTGTGCACAACCCCTGGTAGCAATGACACAAGCAGCATGCAGTTTCACAGAGAAATATGTCCTGACTTACACCAGTAGCGAACCGCATTGAAGTTACTAGCGCAACACAATAACTTTCTAAAACCAATTTAGAAACATTCTGGAAAATATATTTAAATAAAACACAAAAATGTGTACAAATGGATCAGCTGAAGTAGAGATATGAAATGTTATACTTTTAAGGGAAAACGAACCAAGAAACAATGCACCCACAAATGTTGACTGTAGTCTGTTTGTGTTTTCAGGGTAAGTGTTGTATCCTGGTGGTCTATGAGACCAACCCTATGTTGGTTGTGCCAAGCAAACAACATTGGTCGACCTCCCACGATCCTGCTTACTGAAGTGACGCAGCAGTGACCCTTGGAGGAAACAGATCGGAAGTCATGAAGCTCTGGTCTTGTTTGCCCCTTGGCCTCTGGTCTGCATTATTCAGATGTGAACCTCGATTCCTTTTACCTGCTGGCTCTTGTGTCACCACATTGGTAACGAGCACCAGATGACAGGATGTTGACCCGCACTTCACTGAAGACTAGTTGCTTTACGGCATTTTTGTTTCCTGATCCTCCCAGCAGTATAGCTTCCCTTAAAACAGAGGCAACTGAATATAAAACTGACTCCCATTTTCTACAGAAGAATGCTTTTGCAATAAGGTCAATTGAAACTAAACAGGCCTTAGTACTCGGTTTTCAACATAACACTGATAACTTAGCATGTCATGGTGAGACACACACCTTGTCAGATATTTCTATTCATTTTCTTTCTGCCAATTTACTCATTTGTGATGTGCACTCCTCATAGTTAATTATTATTAGATCTGTTTTCGTCAAGCTAATGTTTTTCCCTCTGCTTGGTACTCCGTGATTATCTCATTGCACAAGCAGTAGATTAATTAATAAAATGTGATGGAGATCCCAGAGTTTGACATGGTACAATCAAATTTTGTTTAAAAGCAAGTAAAGCCATAAAAGAAACAAATAATGATGGCCTGGACCCACAGCGGTCAATAGCTGAGGTACACGCAGGGGAACATTGCTTGCCACAAAGATTGTAATTTGCCCAGCTGCTGAATTGTATTTTGCAGAGTCTGATTTTATTCATTTTAAAAACATTTACTTGAGCTGCTATAATACTTTAATGCTGTACTGCTGCTGAATTCCTCACCTGTCCCTTACTCCCTGGTCCGCCGCGGGGGCTCCTGATTGTGCGGAGGGTGGTCTGGGCTAAATTCACGGCATTAGCACGGATGCCATTTTGGTGGTAGAGGGTTGGCGCTTTAGTCTCTCTCCACTAACGGGGATACCGGATAAAAGGCAATGATGGCCCGGACGCGCGCAGTGGACGTGCCGCTGGCGCTCCGAAGGTGCACCTAAGGCAAGCCCGTCTGTGCCCGTCCACGTCCATCTGGGTCTAGGGGCCAGGACCCCTGGAAAAGTTACTAGAATTAAATATACTATAGAGGAATTGTATAGTCCTAATATATTTAGACGAAATGACTGTGAAATGGGATGGGATTTTACGAAGGGCATACCAAGTGTAAGAGATTGAGGGCACTGTAAACAAAGATCGATTACCCCTCATCACAGAGAGGATAAATAAGACACAGAACAGGCAAGAAATCCCTCAGAACTGGAATTCTGGACTGATCAACAGCAGATCACTGCCCAAACACACAACTGAACTCCGATTACTGATAGAGGACTCTAAATTAGATATCCTGTTTTTAACGGAAAGTTGGCTTAAGGAGCACTGGTCCCCTGATATAGTTATGGCAGTGCCACCAGACTGACATACATAGGCTGGATAGGATGGGCCAGATAGGAGGGGGTCAGCCATTCTCCTAAAAAAGGAGTACAAATGTACAACAGAACCATTGGCTCGGAAAGGATGTGAATGTCTCCTTTTTTCAATACTGTTATCTCCCACCTTCACTCTATCAGGCCTCTTAATCTATCGACCACCGGGTCCATATGGGGAGTTCCTAGAAGAACTGCCCGAAGTGATGGCTAGTCTCTTACTTAAGAAATCTCACATTACTATACTTGGAGACTTGAATCTTCACATGGAGGATAAAAGCCATCCAAGTGTAAAGAGACTACTATCAGACCCAGAAAGCCTGCAACTGATTCAGCTGGTACCAACAGCCACACATGTTAAAGGACACACTTTGGATGTGGTAATCTCCAATGACCCTGACCTGACAGCAACCACTCCCATACCGGTACCTTGGTCGGACCATCATTTTATCCCTCTCAATGTATGAAAGTCAGGAAATGGGCACAGAGACACTACTCCTAAAGGTACGACAATGAAAAGGTGCTGGGAAAAGATCAACCCGGGAGCTTGGGGTGACATCTTAACAGACACTGCGAGTCCGAAATCAGAGATGCCAGGGTCAGCTGAAGAAGGCTACTCGCGATGGGATTCCTGGATCACGCAATCCCTAGATGTAGTAGCCCCCAAGGTTGCCCAAAACCAGAACTAGAGCAGAAGGATGGTTTAACCATCCGTTTCTAGCGTTAAAGAAAAACTAAAAAAATTAAGAGGGAGTGGAGAAAAAGTTATGATCCCCAACTCAAAATGAAGTATAAATCAGCTATCAGAAACTATCACAATAATATTAAAATGAGCCAAGCTAAGTTCTTTGAGGAAAAAATCATTGGGGTGCAGAACTCAGCAAGGGAATTACAGTAATTAAGACCCTGACCAACCCACCCACTAATAGTGGTCCATCCGAAACTTCAGAGGAGAGGTGTAATAATCTGGCCTCATATTTCCTTTCTAAAGTAACGGATATCTACAGCTGTTTCAAAACGGATGGAGACCACACAATAGAGTGGGAACTAGCTCCCTCACAACAGCCCGTCACTAACTTCCCGAGTATGGAACAGAAGGATCTAGAAACCTTATCAGAGACGATGAAGTCTGGTTTGCCCCTGGAACCAGCACCTCCGCATATTCTTAAAACAGTAGCACGCATTACTGCACCTGTCTTAATGAAGTTAATGAATCAGTCACTAGAAACAGGTGTACTCCCAATGGCCTGGAAGCATGCTGTGATAAAACCTCTACTGCAAAAAAGCCAATGCGGATCAATCGCAACCAGGGAACTGTCTCCCCATGTCCTTGCTACCATTTGTTGGCAAGCTATTAGAAAAACACGTCAATGGAAATCTGTTAGAATTTCTAGAGACTAATCAGTGCCTTCACCCCACACAGATGGGTTTCAGGGCACAACACAGCACAGAAACTGCCCTGCTGGTTGTGGTGGAGGAGTTAAGACAATCATTAGACCAGGGAAAACCAGCCGCATTGCTCTTATTAGATCTGAGCGCTGCTTTTGATACGGTGGATCATCGTATATTACGCAGAAGGCTCGCAGACTTTGGGATCAGGGGCATGGCACTCAAATGGTTAACATAATTTGAGTGATCGGACATTTAAAGTACAAGAAAATACCACTCTTTCCAAAACCATGTATCAGAAGTGTGGCGTCCCACAGAGTTCGTCATTGAGTCCAGCACTTTTTAATGTCTATGTTGAGCCGCTTGCCAAAATTGGACTGAAATTTGAAATATCCATGACTTCGTATGCCGATGACACGCAGCTGATTATCTCCCTGGACCCAAAAAACTGCAGGGATGGTGAGAGACTATCTTCCTGCTTGGTAAAAGTTAAAGAGTGGATGACAGCAAGTTGCTTAAAGTTAAACGGTGACCAAACTGAGCTACTGCTCCTTGGAAATAAAGCAATACCCAGGCCCATCATAGACTGGCCTGCATGCCTAGGTAAACCACCCATTCCCGCAGAAATAGTAAAATACCTAGGATTCTGATTGAAACTGATCTCTCTATGGTTACACAGGCCAAGAAGGTCACAGCAACTTGCTTCGTACTTCTCAGAAGTCTGCGCAAAATCCTAGACAGAATTCCCATACAACTAAGGAAAACAGTGGTCCATTCTCTGGTCACTTCACAATTGGATTATGGAAACTCATTGTTCCTTGGGGCACCTAAATATGTTACTCAGAAACTGCAGGTGGCCCAGAATGCAGCTGCAAGACTGCTGTGTAACATCCTGGTACAGGAATCAGTAAAAAAGCATCTACTTAGACTTCACTGGCTCCCGGTAGAAGCCAGAATAAAATTCAAGGCACTGGTTATTACACATAAAGCATGGCATAATAGAGTCCAAAAAAAGTCAGGAGGCTAGTCTCCCCCTACATCCCAAAGAGGCAGTTGCGATCTAGCACAGAAGAATGCCTAAAACAGACAAAGTTCAGGAGGGAGAAATGGGAAGGAAGATCTTTCTCCCACTTGGCTCCCAAACTTTGTAACTCTTTACTGTGTGAATACAGATTGATAGACCGAGAACTACAGTTCCGCAAAGAGATCAAGACTTAGTTGTCTATGCAATATCTTTAATGCATGGTTTGCCCGTACTCAATACCTGACCGCGCAGCGCTTGGAAGCCCTAGGGCATCCATGCGCTTTACAAGTCCCAATAATAATAATACTTAGAGTGGCTGTAAACTTGATCAAAATGAGCCTGTAGCTTGCACTAACCGAATGGTACTTATTGATGAGCACAATTAAAGTGGTCTCCTAAAATCTCTTCACAGAAAGTTCATCACAGTGACATTCACACCTTTATCCAAGTACCATTATCTGCTGCTTATGTATTTTCTCACTTTTAAAACATTGCTATTCGTAGCATTGGTTGGCTGCAGATACACATGTAATGCATACTGCTGCCATCTGCTGTTGGGCCAGGACCTTGCAAATTGTTTTTCTCAAGGAGGTTTTATGATCAGTGTCTCTTATGCCCCTCTAGATATTGCACATGTCAAACGCTTTGTTCCTTGGAGAGTTTTTTACTGACATCGTTCTCAGACTGATCGCGTCAAGGCTCTGCAGAATTTGACGCCACACAGCCTGAGGAACAAACAACTAGGATCGGAAGATCAACTACTACAATGAGAAAGACTTTTCAGCATCCAGACAACAGTCCACCATCTAGAATGACAGTCTCCGGTTAATGGAGACAGAGAATTATTCAGACGGTTCCCTCTGTGTGGAGACAAGTATGTCCACTCCAATACACACAATTGTGCCTGTCTCCAGAGCATGAGGAAGAACAGTGCGCCTCCTTCGCCATGTTCAAACATAAGAAAACTCTTCGGAAGCAACGAGATCGCACATACTATGAAGTATGCAACTGAGGCAGAATTTAGCCATGACGTGGTCTGCGGAACCAGTGCTCTAATAGGAGGCAGGTTGATTAAAGTCAGCCCACACTACACCATGTCCAATTCATCGTCTGGGGACGTACAGCCCACATTGCCAACTCCAACTTCCGTCTCGGGCCAAAGACCAAGACAGTGCAACGTATTGTGAGTACTGCTACCTCCCATGCAAAGAAAATACCCCGCCATGGTGTGCCACAACCTGCAGGTTCAGGTCGACACCATGACCATGCCTTGGAGCCAAGAAGGGACGAGAATTTTCTCGATCCCAATCAGGGAACCTGGCCACTACACAGAGTTGGTTCCAGCAGGCTGTCGGCACCTAAAAGTAAATCGGCATGACCGAGCCTTCAACACCGAGGCATCACTCGGATCTGACAAAAACATTGGTATTGAGAGTTCTAAAAATCAGAAATGAAGAAATGCTAGGAATAGAGCAGAGCGGAATCAAAACACACTTCAGACTCGAGGTCTGAGAAACACCAACGACACTCTTCTAAACAGAAGAAAGACCATGGCTCTGGTTTTCAAAATGGCAAACTTTTTCTAAAGACATGCAACCGGTGCCAAAAACAGAAAACACAAACTACCACACTCACTCAAGACCAAGGGGAAGTTTTTGAGGGACTGTAGCATTTTATGCAGGAAAAACACAGAGGCTGCAAAGAGAAAGGCAGAGGAGGGCCATTTTCCACAGCCTCCAACCAAAAATGTACCTCAGGAACACTCTTCTCAAGAGCACTCTCCCTCTCCACAAGAGGGAGAAATACAAGATATAGATTTGTAGGGTGTACAAGTTACTTATCACTCTCTTGACCGGTGGGAATACTATGATATAGTCATACCAGATACAGATATGGAACCACCTGTACCTACAAAACCTTCTCCCTCTGACACTTCTTCTTACTATAGTGTCGTACAGAGAGCTGCTGAGTATTATAAGCTTCCAATGCACTCTACGGAGGAAAAAAGTGGCTTTCTCGTTGAAACACTTTCACGCACAGAAAGAACAGTCCAATAATCATGATTGGATCTATTCTGAATGCTTCCAAAGAAGTGTTCAAAGACCCAGCAAAATCAACAATCCTAACGCCATTAATTGAGAAAAAATATAGACCCTCATCAAACGACCCAGTCTGCAATAAAGGGTATCCCAGAGCAGACTCCCTTGTCACCAAGGATAGGACAATGGCAAAAAGGGTTGCCACTGGACACACTAATGATTGGAGGATTGCCAATTCTGTGGGCCTGCTCCCACGCTACAATAGAGCAAACTGGGATGATAACGGAGCTCATGCAACATCTTCCAGAGGAATATGAAAAGAGGGGAGAAGATCTAGTCAATGAGGGAAAGATCATTTCAAATACTACCATCAAACGTGCTTTAGATGGAGCAGACGTAGCTGCTAGGGGCATAGATACATCTATCATGCTCAGAATTGCATGTGTGGCTATGCATATCTGAAAGAGACAATTAGTTATAGATGCCTTACCTGTAGAGTTCCCCCCCAGGCGTCAGACTGGATCTGGAGAATTTTTCATCAGCAGTACCCCTGCGCGTCGAAAGGTGGCATCGGTCGGCTCCGCATTCGTTGTTGGTGTCGTGGTCGCCAGGATGACGACGTTGTAGCTACTTAGACGCCGCCCTTGCAGGCTTACGTCAGTTCTTTCTTTTTCCGCGCCAGCCAGCGCAGATCCGGAGAGAGCGGTACCTCCAGTCACTTTTTGACTGACTTTTTGCTGACTTTTTTCGACACCGTTTTTGAGTCTTCAACTCCTTGTGCACGTCACGGATGCCTGGTTTCAGGGCTTGCAGTTCCTGCCGAAAACTGAAATCGGTGAAGGATCCGCACCGCGTGTGCCTGTGATGCCTGGAACGCGACCACAATCCCAAGTCGTGTTCCGACTGCTGGACCATGAATCCAAAGTCTTTGCGGGAAGGGTCCCAAAAGCTTCTAGAGACCCGACAGTTGGATCTGCGCCGTTTAAGGTCCTGGTCGCAGAGCCACCACCTCCACTCTTCTTCGAAGTATTCTCACTCCTCAGGTAAGTCCAAGCACAAGAAGAAGTCGAAGAAGCATCAACGCTCTTCGACTTCTCCCTGTCCGTCGGCTGACATGATGAGGGATGCGGATGGTGCCCCTCCCACGTACGGAGCCCGAGGGTTCGGCTCAGAGTTCCTCCCCCCCCCTTTCCGGGACCCGGAGAGACCTCTGCCCAGCTTCGAAGTTTTTACGAAGCGATGCATGCCATCTTTGGGCAGCCCGACTCCGCTGGCTCGCCTTTGGGCCCCTCAGACTCGGCTGGGGACCCTAGGCCTTATATGCCGGGGGCTTCGGAGACCCTGCAGCGTAATGGGACACAGACGTGGGCCCAATTGACTAAGACGATTGGGCAGAGGCCCTTGAATCACCAAGCAAAGCGGCAATCTCAATCCGCTTGATGCTCATACAATTTAAATACCTGCACAGGGTGTATCATACTCGGCATAGGCTGGAGGGCGGCATGGTCGAATACCTAATGTGCCTTTGCTGTCGCCACAACAAGAGTACATTCCTACGTACAATATGGACATGTGAGGCCTTAGACTGCTTCTGGAATGGAGTATAAAACTGTTTGACAGAAGTACTGGCGTGGCAACTCCCTAGCTCCCCCAAACTTACACTACTACACTGCGCCGAGGGAATAGGGGTAAATAGATATAAACAGCACTTACTCTTCCTGGGCTTAACACTTGCTAAGCAAGACATAGCAAGAATGTGGAAGGCAGAGGAGCTCCCCCAGTGTGGGCATAATGGAAAAAAGGTATGTATTTCAATATGGGCCTAGAACTCCCCATTTTTAAGGCACGTGGCTGTCTGCAAAAACACAGTAAAATATGCCAGAGGTGGGCAGACTAACGAGGCTCAGCGCTTGAGCCCCACACTTCATCAGAACAACGATTAGAGGGCGAAATTAGGTCATTTGAGCATAATCAAAATACACACCATAGGTCAGGGTCTCTTTAAACCAAAATAGAAGGCTGGGATAGGGGTCAAGTACAATTGTCTTGATGCGCAATGTTAATTATAGTTGATCTGTTGTTTATGTTTGATATATATATATATAACAGCCCTTCCCGGTTTGGAACCGAAAGAATCAAAGGTATTCTTAACAATATATTGCATCAGGATGTCTCCAGTCCAAGCCGGCCAATGTGGTACAAAAATTCAATACACTTATTGTGAAAATAGGCAGGTATTCAGTCCACATCATCTACATCTGCTCAAAGAAGAAGTAAAAGAATTGCTACAGAAAGGAGCCATTGAAATGGTCACACACAAGTATCACAACAAATCTATTTACTTCCTAATACCAATGATGGAACCCTAAGACCCATTCTTGATCTGCGGCCAATTAGTCGCTACATACCATTAGAACATTTTCACATGTGATATCACTTCTTTAAAGAGGCGACAATTAGACCTGAATGACGCTTACTTCCACATTCCAATCCATCCAGCACCCAGGAAAATCCCAAGGTTTGTGGTAAACCAACGTCCTTATCAATTTAAAGTACTACCCTTGGGGTAACAACAGCCCCGAGGGTCTTCACAAAATGCCAAGCAGTATTGGCAACAAAACTGAGAAAACATTCATGTATTTCCCTATCTCGACGATTGGCTGATCAAGAGTCCAAACAGAAACCAATGACAATTAGACACCCAAAAAACAATACATTTATTACATCAATTGGGATTCTCCATCAGTGTGACACAATCACATCTTCAAGCAGCCCAAATTCAATTTTATCTGGATTCAATAATATCTCAGGGACTGCTTATACCGATCCCCAAAGGGTTATCAATCTCAAGAACAATCTGGATCTTTTTCAGCCACTTAATCACTTACCAGTCAAAGCAATAATGCGTGTACTAGGAATGATCGCATCTTGCATAGCAATAGTGCCTTCTGCTTGCCTACACATGAGACTCCTCCAGGAGTGTTTAGCAACTCAATGGTCAACAGCAGGAGGGAACATGGAAGCTATAGTGGTGGTTTCCACCAAGGTTCTACAGGCTCTATTGTGGTGGAACACACCCAAGATATTAGCAGGGAGAGCCTTCAAAGATCCAGTCCTATAGATAACAATAACAACTAATGCATCACTTCTGCGATAGGGAGCTCGTATAAAGGTCATTGTGGTTCAGGACACTGGTGGGCACAACAACAGGTTCTACACATCAGCATGTTAGAACTACTGACCATTGCAATGGCTCTCAAGGCGTTCCTCACAAACATAGCAGGGAAAAACGTCCTTATACGTACAGACATGACTGCAATGTATTGCATACGGAAACAAAGGGGAACCCATTCCATACAATTATCCCTATTGGCACAAAAGGTATGGAAATTGGCGAGCAGTCTCATCTACCTCCTAGCACAATACATAGAAAGGGGGGACGACACAATTGCGAACCTCCTCAGCAGAGCACACCAACAGGTTTCAGAGTGGGAAATACACAGTACTTTATTACAAATATACTTCCAACTGTGGGGAACCTCCACAATAGATCTGTTTGCAACAAAATAAAATGCGAAAGGCCAAAGCTTCGCATCCAGACATCCATACCCACAATCCAAGGGCACTGCTCAATGGATGAATTGGTCAGAGTTATTTGCGTATGCTTTTCTGCCTCTCCCACTCATACCGTATGTGGTCAGGAAACTCAGACAGACTTGCTGAAAGATCAAACAGGCTCTTAGATGACACTGCTAGATTACCTATAACAGTTTGGATGTTGGTAAGCGATTTAAGACATGTTGACTTCATATCCTGCTACAACTCGGTGCAGTTGACTGTTTTTCATCTACCTACCTAGTTAGTGGATGTTATCCTAGCAGCCAGCCTATGCAGGATTCTGTGACGAGTTTGCGGCTTAGTTTGATGCTGTGGTATGGACCCATTACAGGCCATTGAAGGTTATTTGGCAGCCCTATCTGCTTTCTTATGTTTGCCGGACTATTAATTCCTCTTCAAATCACCCGTTGTGATGCGTTTCCTTAAAGGCTTTGTCCGCTTGTCTACCCCAAAAGCTTTAGCAACAGTGGGACCTTAATTTGCTCCTTACTTTTCTGATGTGCACCCCTTTTTAGCTGTTGCACAGTTGTCTCCTTAACTTGCTGACCCTGAAAAACTGTATTTCTCATTACAATAACACCAGCCTGTTGCATGAATTAGCTTCAAGCCTTGTCTGCTCCACCGAAATTTTGCACTTTCTTTCTGGATAAATCAAGGTTGCCTTTCTTCCCAAGGTTATAGCAGCTTTCCATGTTGGATTATCCATCATTCCTCCACCTCATTCCTGTGAAGAAGATGATAAACTCCATCCCTTGGAGCCCAAGAGAGCGCTCAGCTCCTTCATAGATCGTGTCAAAGAGCACAGAGTGGAGAATCAGCTCTTTGTCAGATTCTCTGGGACAAAGAAAGGAAAAGTACTGCAGAAGCACACCTTTTGCAGATGGCTAATGCAGAATAAAGATTTGCAACACAGTGGTCAAGAAGCAGCTTCAGGAGGGATTAAAGGCCTATTCTACTTGGGAAAATGCTGCAAACGCAACACTAGCATGCAGAGTAAGTGTCCTGGACATCTATCGGGTTGCAACATGGTCATCTATGCTCATGTTCACCAAGCTCTGTTGCTTTGACAGCCAGATTCAACGGGAAGGGCATTTTTGCTGTTTGGTTCTGCTGGACCTTTTGTTCTGAGCTATTACACAGACCCATCACTTAGGGAGGTACTGCTTCGGTATCTTTCAGAAGGTGCAGAACCTGCTGTAAGAAGTATCCATCAAAATCTACCTTCCGTAATCCTCTATGTAAATGCATATTCCTCACTGCCATCTCACCTCCCTGAAATGTGGAATGGACTCTATTCCATCTAAAAAGTTTGCCAATACTAAAGATCTATACACTGGTGTAATAAATTGAGGGCACAGACAATATTTAGAAGGAAACCAGTGTCTGCGCGCATTGGTTTCTCCTACGTATGACTCTGGTTCATCACTTCGCAGTTGGGTGTAACCAATTTCACTGCACATATTTGGGAGTAAGGAACACAACCAGTGTGCCTTAGTTCCAAGTTCCATGCCTTTGTTGGGTACCCCTGCTCTAGATCTTAACTTATGTATGTTACCAGATAATCTGAGGTTTTTCGGGTCAAATCTCTTAAAGGTACAAACTATTTCCTCTTTTCTGACTTCTTACAAATAAAAGTTTTTTGCACTTCTTTGTGAAAAGCAAATTAGGAGCTTTTGGAAGGTGACATAGCCAAGATGACGGAGTAGCTGGATGTGCTTCCCTGCTGCATCCGCCTGTCCTTTTTATTTTTACATCCTTTCTTTAGGCCGGCCCCACCTTCAGCGGGACTTTTGGGAGCTGTAGAGCATGTTGTAACCATTCCAGTGGTTCTGACTTGCCACATGCCTTTTGCCTTGTGGGTGGTTATGTGACCTGAGGACGGTGCCACGACTAAGCCTACCATGGATGAGAATGACTTTAGGTGGGCTCTGGGCTGTATGAGGCCCTGGGAGTGATGCTGCAGAGAGAGACGTTGACTAGGGTGCCAAGAGAGCCTTCTGGGGCCGGAGCAGACCCCACTGCCTGGAGCCACTGTCCTGACCCGCAGTGAGTGTGGGGGCGGGTGTCGGGAATGTGGTGCACTAGCCTGCGGCCCACGTAATTGTGGTGCTTTGCCAGACACACACTGAGGAAAAGCCATGGCGAGACGACTGATGACGAAACTGTTCATCATGGTGGTCACTGGGCAAGTAGAGCCTTACTCATAATGGGAAAACGCACCGCTGGAGCAGGGGCATTGCTGTGTGGACTGCTTTATGCTGCACATACTGCTTTATACAATGGGTGACACTGTCTTGGGACCTGAAGCACATGGATCCTGGGACCCTAGATAGGGAGGGTACGGCGGTCAGGGCTTGAGCTTGAGCTTGACCTGCTGGGCTGGGCTGCTTCTCCCACTGACATCTATCTGTGGGGCATAGAACTTTGCTGTATGAACTCTGCTGAACAGATTGGGGGATCCTCATATTCCCACTAAATAAAGACTACTTGGAGCAACCCCAACATCACCTGGGATGTGACTGTGACTCAGATTTGGCTCAGCTTATTTGTGACCAAGCTGCTACGTCCTTGATGAAATTGAACTTTCTGGAGAGCCTCCGAGGGGCAACACTACAGAAAGTTTGTACACATGTTGACTCAGTGACCCTAAAGGATATTAGAGGCGAAATCCAGATTGGCCTAATTTGAGATGACCACACGTGGCATGCTGGAGGTGCAATTAATTGGTGCTCTCGAAAACTGGAAGATTTGGAGAACCACTCTAAAATAGAGAATCTGAGGCTCCGGGGCCTCAGCGGGAAGGCCCCAGATGCCAAGCTCAACACCTTCTTCACAGACATCCGCTCCTTCATCCTTGGCTGCTAACACTCAGAAGTCCGCATTGACAGAGTTCACAGGGCGGGCCCCAGAAGGCAAACCCAACAGCAAAGGCCTAGGGATGTTCTGGTGAAATGTCATTATTACTGTGAAAACAAAGAAGTTATGGAAAGCAAGGGAATTAGGAAATATCAGCTTCAAGAACCATTCCTGTACTGTGTTCCAGGAACTCGCACTAGCAGCCCTCTGATGTCAAGCTGAGTTTAAAGTAATCACCAAAGAGAACTGTGATACCCATTTGGCCATTCTTTTGAGTAAGGGGCAGATGGCACGTGGTCATGGATACCACACGAGCGGCCCACCTGCTGTGCCTGCCCCTCCTGGACACTGCTACTGAATCTCAATGCAGGCAAAACTTCCGTTTACAACCTGGAGGTATTGACTCAGTGGCTTGGAGCAATTGGATGACACCTATATGGACACTGACTTATGACTGCATGATGAACCCTTACCAACTGCACTGTGGAACGTTCACTGGGCACGTAGATATGACCTCCAGAGACGAAATAGGGTGCTGCAACTGCATCTTCGCCCTGATGGCTGTCTGTGGTGCGGAGTAGGACCTGAGTGGTGCCCTTGGTCGCACTGGTGACACTGAGGAGGGGCGGGGGTCCAGGAAGGAGAACCTCTTCTACCCAGTAATCTCCATAGTTGGATGGGGAGGGTCATCTTGACCCGTATCCAGAGACGTTTTTATGGTTTTGTTTTGGGGATTTGCCAACTCCTACGATTTCTAATCTTGCCACTCTGCACCCGCCTCATTTGCCTTTATTTCCTACATGCTGGATGGTTAATACAGTCCCCCACATTGCAAAGGGCCTTAGCATGCCCAACAATCAGCGGGCCTGTTTGGAAGCACATTGGAGATATGGGCCTGGACATCTATTATGGAGAGTCAAGGTGAGATTAAGGCACAAGACCTATCCTACTGCATTCCACTTCTCAGCACTAAATAAACAGTGGGTGTAGTGCTCTATATAAAACAGCAGACACCCTTTACCAATGGTAGGTTGTTATTCTGGTGGGGACACTGCAGGGGCAGCCAGTAAATCTGGCCACAGTTAATGACCTTTAAGCAGCACAGTATGCCTTTCTTTTGCTGTTTCTGGAGGGGGTTTGGAGGAGGCTGCATTCGTCAATATCATCCTTGATGGCTGTTTGGGACCCTCACCAGCAAAGACAGGGGAGGTGTATCCCATACATGGGCTTTCTCTAAGTGATTAAAGATATCCGTACTGGTTCTCTGCCTTATTGATGTGTAGAATATATTACACTATAAATATCTCAAATAGGGAAGTAGAAGCAGAAGGTGTATGAATCCAACTCGGCTTCCAAACATATGTATCCAAAAATCAATAAGGAGTGGGATCATGTACTCGGTGAGGATCGCTTACAGGAAAATGTGGAACCCTCAACAAGTATTTTAGTTCGGTGGTATGTTCGGTGCCACTGACGTACTGGTAGCTGATCACGTCATCATCAGGTCTTTATCCACCAACAGGTCTAATCTCTGAACGCAGAGATTGTCTGGGAATCCACATCAGAACAAAGATCTAAAATGACCTCTAGGAATAATCAATTTTTTATGAACCTAGATAAGGATAAGATAAAAAAATTAATGTGGATGTGTATAGGGATATGTAATGCATCGCCCAACTCACTACTAAAAATGGTCTACATGTTTCAGGCTACGTTTTGCCCAAACGGGTCGTCGCTTTCGTCAGGACTGTTAAGGAATATTGGATCCTTTTTTTCTTCAAACCTGTGGGAATGGTGTCTCCTGGATTTCGTATGGTCCAGCTCACTTAATTCCTTTTTTGGAGAATACACGGTTCTCTCTTATCTTGATAGTCAGTGCCCAATAGGTGCCGGGGAGCGGTTGTGTGGCTATCCTCTTTTGGTGAAGCATGTACATGCAAATGCAGTCCCTCCTGTCCATGTAATACACTCCCTCTGATCCAGGTTATGCTTTCTATTCCCACAGTCACTCTTGCATCGATTAGGTCTTATTGAGCTATGCAGTCATGGCCAGTACTTTATATGTCAGAGCTACCAGTCTCTGATCATGCTTCTGTTATAGTTCAGGTTGACTTGGGCCCTAGGCGGCACCCAGTGAGCTGGCGTCATTCTTCATTTCTGTGAGATCCCCTCTTTGGAAGAAATTGGTCACCAAACGTATTAATACTTTCAATGAATGTGGGCAGAGTTTGGGATGCCTTTAAGGCAGTGATTAGGGGACATTATATAGCGGCAGCTGTGAAAAAGCAACGTCTCCATAAACTAGAATTAGAAAACTGGAAATTGATGTTAATGATTTGGAGCGTGATAGAACATGTAATCCCTCTGGCAAATCACATGCAAACAAACGTATTGCTGCCAGAGGATAACTTTGCATACATTGCACTAACAAGGTGAAGCTTGCCCTTATCCACCTTAAAAAACAATTCCACAAATCACTGGGTATAAAGTGGGGACTCAACTAGTCAAAATACTGGGAGACAAAAGGGAGAAAAAATACATAAAATAAATTTCTAATAGCGGTGGTGTTAAATTTTTTTTTTTTCCAGAGATTTATATAGCGCGAACTTGACCTGAATCCAGTCAGGTATCAGAGCGCTTTACATAGCACCAGTTACGTTACATGAGGACACACATTCATTTTTTGTTAGGCACATGAAGATTAAGTGATTTGCCCAGAATCACAGGATGTTTAGTGTCATTACCAAGACTCGAACCCAGTTCCCCCAGGTCCGAGGTTGAGCGCCCTAACCGTTAGGCCAACTCCTCTCCCCAATTTACTGATGATGCGGATGAATATAATGAATTATACTGCTTTCACTCTCTTTCACACTGGAAAGCTTGCCTCCATAACGGGCCAGGAGAGCTTTTTGGAATTGGGCTCTCCAAGATAGGACAAACATAATGGGAAGCTTTGGAACAGCTATTCCAGCTAGAGCAAGTAAAACAGTTTATAAAATCCTTAAACCTTGGTAAGGCCCCAGGACTGGACGAGCTAGCGTCTCAATTCTATAAGGCATTCACATCTTGGCTATACTCTAAACTGGTTTCTCTATTTAAATATTGTTCTTGAGTGGGTGCAAGGACATCTACCATGAGGAAGCCATTATTGCAACCATCCCGTAGGCAGGAATCACAGTGCTTAACCTTAACATACATGCTAAATAGAATACCAAAATTCTAGCTACTCACCTTGATGACATACTCCAATCCCTGGTACAACCCAACAAAAGCATATTTGTAAAGGGACGTCAGACTCATGATCATATTTGTGCTACAGTCCACCTGTTCGAAAAGGCATACTTAAAGAAAATTATGGCGATTCTTTTTTATCCTTGGGAGCCAAAAAGACATTTGACCAGGTGGACTGGACTTTCCTGTGTCTCACCGTGAAAAACAGCTTCTCATTTCTGGATCCGTCCAGCTCATCTGTGATCCCCAGAAGTATGTGCCGTGAATCATGGGGAACCTCCCAACCTAAGAGCTCCATGAGTTCCTCCTCAGTGCTCCCCCAGAATCTTGCTAGTTGGGGACATGCCCAGACCATGTGAAAGAAATCCGCCGGGTCCTGGCCGCAGCGTGTACAGGAGGCGGCCTGCCCTTTGAAGACGTGCAGGGGTTAAGTCGACAGCATGCAGGTAGTACAGCTGAATCAGGGGGAGTTTAGCCGAGGCAGTAACCATCTTAGGCGCCATTAGTGCATCCCTACAATCCTCCTCCTCCAGTGGACCCACCCATTCTTCCCACTGGTGTCTGAGCTGGTCTAGTGTGGTTGGGGTATTGTTGGTTTTGCAGCGTGAATCTTTCTGGATTCACTATGCTGTGCATTATTCCACGATCTTGTGGTTGGGTCCGGATTCGTAGTCTTTTCTTTGTGTTTTTTGTTTGTTTTTTTTGTAGCCCAGGTGGGCGGCGACGACCCACCATTTGGTGCACCTCCCGTGACGTCGTCGTGCTTCCTGCGGAAGTCCCACCTTTGGGGCGCCATCTTCAGATTCTTTTTTCCGCCGTTGGGTCTGGATCGTCATCGGGAAGCTCCAGAGATACAATCGAAGGAAGAAGAAGGAAAAGCGAGTTTCGTCGATAAATAACTACGAAGATATCACAGGAAAGGAATATTTCACATCAGGTGCGCGAAGAAGGAAGTTTTCCACCTTTTTTCTTCGACGCCCTTGGAGAATGCGCACTCAGAGGCCCTGAGCGCAATGGACAAGACGCCATTCAAGTTCTGCCCTAACTGCCACCACAAGTTCGCGCAGAAGGACCAGCATACGGTCTGCAACCTCTGCCTACCGGTCGACCACCAGAGCAAGGACTGCAACGCCTGCTCAGCCTTCGCGCCGAAGACGCTCCGGGTGAGAGAACGTCAGAGAAGAGCCAACGCCAGCATGGATGGCAAGGGTAAGGCCCCGTCGCTCTACGATCTGGGCCTCTCCACAGACGACGAGGACAACGTCGCCGAGGGACCAGAAAGCTTCACGGTCGTAGAGACCGACAAGAAAAACGAAGACGAGGTAAGAGAATCGTCGAGCTCAAAACACACGAAGGTGCCTCGAAAACCCGAGGGTGACTCGAAGAAATCTGAGTCAAAGTCCACGAAGGGAGCCCCGGCGCCGAAAACTTCGACGACCAAGGGCGGGACCATGGAAAAGAGGCCGAGCGGATCCTTCGAGAAGGACTCCCTGGTGCCGAAAGACGCCGAAAGGCAAGGTTCGTCGAAGACAACCCATGAAACGGGGCGCTCGACGCAGAAGGACAGGTCGACGTCGACGCAAGTTCCGTCGAAGAGGCCCGCGGTCGACGCCGAAAGCATCTCCGAGATGGAGAAGAAGAAGAGGCGGCTCGAGGCCGAAATGGAGAACATCCTTCAGAGGAAGGAGGAGTTCGACGCCAAGATGAAGGAATACAAAATTCCAACGGCTCCACTGACGAACGTCGTCGAAATCGAGGACGAATTCGACACCGAGGGGCTGGCGAGAGATCTCGAAGAGGAAGACGAGACCTATTACGAAGGCGAACCCGAGGAAGAAGACCAGCAGTCGTTCTACAGCTCGGCGCCATCAACCAGCCACGACGTCGAATGGCAGGATCTCGACACCGAGAACCCCGAGGAGCCCGTGGACACGTACCCTTCGAGGCCTTCTCCACCCGACGACATCGGGGTGTACAATATGGTGGTCAGGAGCGCAGCGGCGGCCTTCGGCGTGAAGCTGGACGAGGAGAGGCCGAAAGCAGATTTCCTCCTCTAGACCCTGCTCCCCATCCAGACGAGGAGCCAATTCCTTCCCATGCTACAAAGTGTGATGAATCAGGGGAGAGAGGCCTTTAAAGAACCAGCGACCTGCCGTTCGATCACGCCCAGGACGGAGAAGAAGTATAAACACTCTCTGGACCCCCCTTACATCAAGGGTAGTATCACGGCTGACTCCATCATAGCTTCCACGGCCAGGAGAAGGGCCAACGTGCCTGCAACGTCGGGGCCACCACCAGATAAAGAAAGCAGGAGGATAGACCTCACGGGAAGAAAGGTCGAAAGGAACGCCGCAATGCACTGGCGCATGGCGAATTCCAATGCACTTCTCAATAGGCACCAGTACCAGCACTGGGACGAGATGGGGGAGCTAGTAAAACACCTCCCCGAAGAATACCGCCAAAGAGCCTCCCACCTGGTGGAAGAAGGAAAAAACATTGCCAACTCTTGCATAAAGACGGCGCTGGACGGGGCAGAGACTTCGGCAAGACTAATGGCCATAGGGGTCACCGAGAGAAGACATGCATGGCTAAGAATCTCGGGATTCAAACCGGAGGTGCAGAACAACATCCTTAGCGCCCCCTTCAACGGAGAGACACTGTTCGGAGCAACAGTAGACGAGAAGCTCACCCAGCTGAAAAAAGAAAACGAAACGGCGAGGTCCATGGGGGCCCTACAGCTAAGGGGGATGAGGAGAGGCAATCCCTCTAGGAGACCCTACGGTCGGGGAGGAAGCCAGCAGGGAGCGTCGCACCAGGCATTCCAGCAGGGTCCGCAGGGTGATAGTCACGGACAACAAGGTCAACAGAAGCAAAACTGGCAGTACCAGCCTCGGGGCCAGTCCTTTCGCGGGAGAGGGAACGGATGTGGCCAGAGGAGGAGAGGGAGTGACCAACCCTCCTCAAAGTGACTCAGCACGCAGGAGGACGCCTACCCTCGACATGCCCCCAAGGGTGAGGCGCAATACAGTAACATCAAGGGGGAGAGAAGAATCAAAAGCCTACGAGCATCCAACACCAGTAGGCGGAAGGCGGAGGTTCTACCTTCAGGAGTGGCGGCGTATAACCACAGACAAGTGGATACTGAACGTCATGCAATACGGATACTGCGTGGATTTGGAGAGAAGACCTCCAAACAGAAGACCAAGGGGAAGACAGAGATCGGCTCAAGAACTGGCCCTACTCAGAGAAGAAACCCTGAAACTACTAGAAAAAAGAGCCATAGAGGCAGTGCCGTTCAGAGAACGCAACAAGGGGGTCTACTCAAACTATTTCGTGGTCCCGAAAGTAGACGGAAACGTCAGACCCATCCTGGACCTGAGATACCTAAACAAGTTCATCGGAACGCAGAAGTTCAAAATGACTTCGCTGCAGGAGGTGCTTCCCCAAATAAGAGACGGGGACTTCATGGTCACCGTGGACCTCAAGGATGCCTACCTACACATTCCAATAAACAGAAGGCACAAGGGCCTTCTAAGGTTCAACATCGACCAGGAACACTACCAGTTCACAACCCTGGCCTTCGGGCTAAAATCGGCGCCAAGGGTTTTTACAAAATGCCTGTCGGCGGTCGCGGCCCACCTACGAAGGCAGGGGATCCATGTATACCCCTACCTGGACGACTGGCTGGTCAAGGCAAACACACCCGAGAAGTGCGAGAGACACGCAACACGCGTGACAGACACTCTGACGAACCTGGGGTTCTCGATACACTGGGGGAAGTCATCGATGGAACCGGAGCAGGTGAAGATTTTCCTGGGAGCAAAAATCAACACGCTGGACAGCACAGTGGTGCCCAGCGACAGGAGAACAGAGGCCCTACTGAAGGAGACGCGTCTCTACCAGAAGGGGCGAGCTCTGACAGTGAGGTCAGTGAGCAAGATGATGGGGATGATGGCGTCATGTATCCAGCTGGTGCCGAATGTACGCCTGCACATGAGACCATTCCAAGAATGGCTACAGCAGCAATGGTCACAAGCAAGCGGCAGTTGGGAAGATCTAGTGGTTGTTACGCACGCAGTGCAGGAGGAGATGACTTGGTGGAACAGAGACAACATGACAGCAGGGAGAAGCCTGACACCACCAAACCCAACAATGACCATTACCACGGACGCATCGCAAAAGGGATGGGGAGCGCACATGGACAACCTCAGAGTGAGGGGTCTGTGGGCTCCAGCAGATGCGGTACGCCATATCAATTACCTCAAATTGAAAACCATCCTGCTAGCCCTGAAGGCATTCCAGAGGCACCTGTACAACCAGAGGGTGTTGGTCCAAACAGACAACACCACGGCAATGTTCTACATCAACAAGCAGGGGGGGACACAGTCGTTCCCTCTCTCCTCTCTGGCACAGGAGATTTGGAGATGGGCCATACCTCTCAGGATAGATCTACTGGCAATTCACCTTCCAGGGAAGGACAATGTGGAGGCAGACTGGCTAAGCAGGCAGACCTCACCATCACACGAGTGGGAGCTCAATGGCCAGGAAACGGAGAAGCTTTTCAAGAAATGGGGAACTCCCACAATAGACCTATTTGCAACACGCCAAAATGCGAAATGCCAAAGCTTCGCGTCCAGGCAACCAGATCAGCAATCCCAAGGAAATGCCCTATGGATAAGCTGGTCGAGGACATTTGCCTACGTCTTTCCACCGATACCCCTGTTGCACAGAGTGCTCGACAAGTGCAGAACCAGCAACATGACTCTGATCCTAGTGGCTCCGCAGTGGGCAAGGCAGACATGGTTCTCACAAATTCAAGAAATGGCACAGGGCAATCCCCACAGGTTCGAGAGAAGAAGGGACCTGCTCTCCATGCAAAACGGAGAGGTCCTGCATCCGGAGCCAGAGAGCCTCAACCTGGCGGCATGGCTCCTGAAGACCTAGAGTTCGCTCACCTTAAATTGCCTCCTAGCACTATGCGGGTGCTGCGGGAGGCAAGGAAACCAACTACTCGAAAATGCTACAGCGCCAAATGGCAGAAATTTACTGTGTGGTGCAGGAAGAAGGGCCTGCAAAACAGAATGATTAGAGACTCAACAGTACTGAGGTACCTCACACACCTTCTGAAGAGTAACCTCTGCTCGAGCTCCCTAAGGGTACACCTAGCGGCGATCGTAGCCTACACCAGAGGTGAGAAGGGTAGAAGTTTCTTCACTTCGCAGGTTGTGAGGAGATTCATGGAAGGAGCCAAAAGAATTGCCCCTCTTAAACGGTTGCCGCCGCCAGCATGGAATCTCAACGTGGTACTGACGGAGCTCATGAAGGCACCGTTTGAACCCATTCACAAGGCCACACTGCAAATGTTGACGATGAAAACGGCCTTTCTGGTAGCCATAACCTCACTACGCAGGGTGAGCGAGCTTCAAGCGCTAACGCTACAGAAACCCTACATTCAGATTCACAAGGACAGGATAGTCCTGAGAACAGACCCACACTTCATGCCCAAGGTGGTGTCGGCGTTCCACATGAACCAGAGTATCCAGATACCGAGTTTCTTCCAAAACCCGACTTCAAACGCAGAAAGGGCTCTGCACACCCTCGACGCTAGAAGAGCGGTGATGCACTACATTGAGAGAACGAAGGAACTCAGGAAATCGAAGCAGCTGTTTGTGTCCTTTGCTACTAGCTTCATGGGGAGACCAGTGACTAAGGGCACCATCGCTAGATGGATTGCCCTCACTATTCAATTCTGCCACAAACAGGCTGGACAGGAGCTAGCAGAGGTACCTCAGGCTCACTCCACAAGGAAGAAGGGGGCCACCGTTGCCTTCCTGGCGAACACGCCCATTCAGGACATATGTCTAGCGGCAACTTGGGCATCTGTGCACACGTTCACGAAACACTACTGCGTGGACATTCAGATGAACAAGGAAGCACAGGTTGGACAGAGGGTGCTTCAACACATTTTCAACGACCAACGCTCATCTACCACCCAGCCGCCACAAAATTAGGAAAACCGCTACAAAGTCTATGCACAGCATAGTGAATCCAGAAAGATTCACGCTGCAAAACGAATAGTTTCTTACCTGTCGGTGTAGTTTTGCAGCTTGAAGATCTTTCTGGATTCACTAGCGAACCCACCCACCTCCGCCAAGAAGATGAGGCTGGAGGAAGAGGGGGTAAAATGGAAAAGATCAAAAGGAATGAAAACGTACAGAAAAATGGACATGAAGGATTAATCAATCGCCTAGGGTTAAAAAAAAAAAAGGGAAAAAAGAACCCGAAGATGGCGCCCCAAAGGTGGGACTTCCGCAGGAAGCACGACGACGTCACGGGAGGTGCACCAAATGGTGGGTCGTCGCCGCCCACCTGGGCTACAAAAAAAACAAAAAAAAACAAAGAAAAGACTACGAATCCGGACCCAACCACAAGATCGCGGAATAATGCACAGCATAGTGAATCCAGAAAGATCTTCAAGCTGCAAAACTACACCGACAGGTAAGAAACTATTCGTTAGTGTACGGTAAATACAGGAGATGCCCCCCTTCCCCAGGTTCCCCAGCATAATATGTGACTCGGGTGGGTTGTAGTCAGGTATCACTGTGCCATCCGATATGTGTGAGTGGAGAGCATGGCGGAGCTGTAGGTACTTGTAGAATTGCGATGGGTGTAGGGAATACCTGGCTTGTAACTCCTGGAAGGAGCGTACGTGGCCGCTAGCCCACACATCTCCGAGCCGAGAGATCCCAATAAGGTCCAAAGACCGAAATTCCTTTAGCCCACTGACCTCCTTGAGCCATATACCGTGCTAGAGAGGTGTGTGCTGGGTTAACTTCTGTGTCCATTGGGTGTGGCGCAATGATGCTCACCAGGCCAGGCCAGGAGCACGGTGCATGTAACCTCGTAGTGTATAAGTTATGTGTCTTCTGTACATCATAGACTGAATACGGGGTAATCTCAGCTCGCTTAGCTCGAGCCTGTAGGCCGGGTCAGACCATACCCCGGGGAACCAATCATGTAATGTGAGGAGGCGGGTCGCCAAGTAATATAAATATAAGTTAGTCATCCCCATGCCCCCATCAAAGGGCAGGATCCAGCAACGGGCCAGAGCCAAGCCGGGTCTCCGACCCCCCCAGAGGAATTTGGTGGCTGCGCGGTCCAGCTCCCAAAACCAAGTCTGGGGGAAGCAGAAGGGGGTGTTCTGAAGCTCATAGAGGAATCTGGGGAGAATCATCATTTTAAACAGTGCGACCCTCCCCAGAGGATTCAGGGGGAGCGTCTGCCAATTGCAGAGGGCCTCCTTCGCTTTTTTCACTAGTCGAGTTATGTTGAGTGACCAGGCGAGGTCGAGAAGCAGGGTGACCTAGATTCCTAAATATTTGAATTATTGCCGCCTAAGAGGAATTGTGGATTGCCAATTGTAGCAATCCCTCGTTCAATGTAACGGGACCAGGACTGACTTACTGGGATTAAGTCGAAGGCTGGAGGTCTGCCCAAAGGAATGCAATATCTGAAGGCAATGAGGGCGGGAGACAGCTGGGTCCGCAAGGAAAATTAACATGAGAATGATTTTTACAAATTATGCAAAGCCAGCGGTGAGGGGGACTTTGGATGACCAGACTTCAGTTCCCTTTATGCTGTGCAGGGGCACTAGACAGAGGTGCCCATTGTTTCCACTCCTGTTCACCCTCTTTATCAAATCCTTTGCCTGTTTGGTGTGACAATGTGACTTAGTGGTTGGAATCCTTTTTGATGCACAGAAATATACAATTTTGCTTTATGCGGATGCTTTTGTCTTTGGGAGTCCCCTGGCTAATCTCTCCCAGCGCCTTTGGATCTCCACACCCTTTTCTAACAATTTCTGGATATAAAATACAGTTTGATAAATCTGAGGTGCTGGACCTCACTTTACCTCATGGCGTAGCTAAAAGCTTCATTTCCCTTTGTCTGCTAAAAAAATCCATTAAATACCTTGGAGTTGGAATGCCTAAATCTGACATAGAACTGTTTTCTATTAATTACCCTCCACTGATGGTAAATGTAAAAAAGGACTCTATCTCCAGGGAAAACTTCATTCTTTCCTGGACTGGCAGAATTATGGCGATAAAATAATTATATTTTTCTGTTTTAATTATGCACGTTCTATGCACTTCTGATCTTCCCTGATAGCATATTTAAAGCAAATTCAACAACAAATATTATGATTTATATTAAATGGAGGGCCACTACTATAATGCTGCCCAAGTGAGAATTGTAATTCAATGGTCTTGCTCAAATCTACTCAGAAGTGGTTCAAAATGCACCATGCTATAACCAGCCGTCTTCTTTGGGACTTCATCTGGTTGGACAAACAACAAAGACCTGTCAATGCCTACCTCAGTATCACGAGAAGGATGGTAACTCATCCATCCCCATACAGTCCCATTAATTATAATTCTGCCTTAACTCCTGGTCTGGTGGGCAGTGCTTTTTTTTTTCGACATTGAAAGGAGGGAGGATGCTGCATATTTTCGGGTATGTTTGATAAGACAACCTCCAAGTCTTCCTTGCAGTATAAAGTAGACTTTGACCCTTCAGAGACAGAACTTTTCCGCTATTCCCACATTCGGCATTGAATCACCAACCCTGTTATTCACTCCACGGCCACTAGGGATACAATTGCTGTTGTGAAATTATTCCTGAAGCTCATGGGCATCAGAGATACAATTGCTAGCCTCTACAAGTTGCTCTTGGCAAAGGATCTACTGTCTACATGGAAATGTAATAAAGAATGGGAATGAATCCTGGAGAAACAGTTCACATTTAAACAATCGGAACATCTGGGAAAGGACATTCATTCATCTCTACCCCAGTCTTGGGAAGGAAATCCATTACAAAATCTGGTTTGGTGGCACTACATACCATTTTAACTTCATCACATGTACCACAACTCATCATCTAGATGCTGGAGAGGCCCTGTGCATCTAGTGGGCCTTCTATAAGGTTCAGTCATTTAGGGAACAGGTGGATTCAATGCTTATAAACATAATGATTTCTTATACCCTTTAACCAGAAGTGAGGGTGCTGAGTTTAAAACCAACTGACTTAAAAGTGCTGCAGAAAAAAGATTATCATGTAATTGCAGTGCTTGAGAGCCGCAAAATTGACCATCGCTGTTAACTTAAAAAGTGCAGATTGCCCTTCCTTGACTTAGTTGCATCACTGACTGGTCTAATTTAGCAATGAAACATCTAATGAGTAACATGATTGGTACTGACCTCTCTTAGGAGGCAATATGAAAGCATGTATTTATTGTGCAGTGTGATCAAGGGGTCTTCCTATGTACTTCTTTCAGTCGTTTTGCATGGTGGAGACTACTGAGATACACTCCTACGGGCTTTTGACTTGGTGGGCAAGTTAGTGGGAAGGGTCCTTTCTCCTTCCAAAAGTTGGGGACAGAGAAGAGGAGGAGATGGTTAGTGACGGGGGGGGGGGGGGTTTGGGTAGCTGCCTGGTTTACACTGCGCTAGACTTCGTTAATACCTTCTGTCGAGCTAGTAGGTAAAAAGCAAATGTTCAGCTACTCATGATTGTTTGGTGATTGTACATGCTCTCACTGGCCAATAATCTACAGTCTACATATGTTAAAAACTAAATAAAAAGATTTACACAAAAAAGACATGAGAGTTCAGTATCAACCTAGGTACTCCTCCAAAGTAACATTACATCATCAGGGTACTTCAAACAGATACCCTCCCTACCTATTGACTTCATTACTTTGAACTTGAAGCAAAGAATGCTTGCTGGGCAGCATCATCTCAAATGAAGCATATGAAACTTACGGACTATAAAAAAACTTTGTTCTTATAATTGCTCTGCACTGCTAAATGCACACCACTATTTATGAAGATCCCCATATTATCCTTTTAAAATATATATTGCTGTAACTGTATGTAGGAAAGTGCCTGACATCTAATGCAACCTGACTTGATTTGCCCTGAGACCCTGTCTCCCATGTTCCCAGGGTCTGTGTTCTTTCTCAAAACAGTACCTTTGTACCCACAATTGGCACATTCCTGGGCACAGGTAAGCCCCTTGTAAAATGTACCATCAGAACCAAGAGCACTGTGACCAAGAAAGGCCTCTAAGGCCTGCAGCATCTATTGTACCACTTTTAGGGGCCCTGTACCCTTACACCCAGACATGCCATTGCAGGCTGTGAGTTTTGGTGCAGATGCCTGTAACCCACTGCCTGAGTCCTCAGAAAGTCATCCCTCTAGCAGGGTGCAGTAACCCGCAGGTGAGGGCACAGTGGCATGAGCCCTGTGCCCCTACAGTATCTAAGTCCATTCTTAGACATTCTAAATGTAGTAAAGGCATAGAGAGTATAGGTCTGGGAGTTGGTCATTACGAACGTCACAGTTCCATAATGACTTTACTAAAAACTGGGAAGTTTGGTAGCAAACGTTTCAGCACATTAAACACACACTGATGCCAGTGTGAGATTTAAAGTAAAATGCACTCAGAGGGCATTTTAGAGATGCCCCCTGAAAATCGACCAACCCTGGTGTTGTTCTCGAATGGCTGCCTGCCATTTTCCACTACCAGACAGGTTTCTGAACCCCTGGGTAGAGAGCCTCTGCTCTCTGGGTCCAGAAAAAAAGCCCATCCTGGGCAGAGGTGTCATGCCTCCTCCCCCAGGATGGGCTGGGTCCACGAAGGGGAAGCTTCAAAGGCCTGCCACCTTTGGAAGGTGTCCCTGCCTTTTGCTTCCCCCAGCAACAGGCCCCCACTTTGGGCAGGAGAATCGGCGGGAAAACCAAGCTAGGAAGAGAGGTGTACCCACCTTTGCCAACCCCACACTTCAGGTGGGGGAGGCGAGGTGAGGCACACATCTCAATCTCCTCCATCTTGAATATGAGGGAACTCAGCGAGGGTAAGGAGGGTGGCATAATAGGGGGTGTACCCACCCCAAGAAAGGGACCCATTGATCCCGACCTGCACACCCCTTTAAACACCCCTAAATCTAATATTTAGGGGCATCCATAAACCTTGCCTCTTCAGATTCGATGAATAAAGAATACGGACCGAAGAGCAGTGCCGGCCCAGGAAGAGGAGGACACCTACTGCTTTGGCCTCAGCCATACCAGCCTGTCTCGACTCCGAACTGCCCACAGCAAAACAACAGCCCCCCAGAGCCTGGCGGGACCTGCTCTGCACTAACCTTACAGACTCTGTCTCCCGTGAGCACCGGATTTGCTCAAGAAAGACTCCAAGACCAGAATCCAAGTTTAGGCGACTCTGCAATTCTGCACCACCCTGATTCTAATTCCCACAGCCCAAGTTAGAGTGGCCCAACTTCATGAGGAGGTCTCCCCCACAATCTTGACCTGGGATCTGGTGATCCCCGACCTCTTTCAAGCTTCAAGGTGATGCCTGCAGCCTCAACCTAAAGGTTCCCCTCTGACTGCGACCGGAGCTGATAAGAAAACCCAACGCCAGAAGACACCCCTGCACCTGACTCCCCACAGCCTTGGGTGGCCCAACTGACGGTGTCCAAGCCTTCTCCAAGATCCCAACTTACCTCTCCAGTAGGTGGTCGCCTGCAGGAAGTATCCCTGCCCAAACCTGCAGGAACTTCACCGAACCGAAGGCCTCCATTAAAAAGCACAGGGTCCCCAATGTCTTTTTGGCACCCTGCAGCCGGCTACCCCTGTGCTGCTGGTGGTGCAGCTCCTGTTCATGTTGTTGGCCCCTGCAGTAATGACCTTAACCCCAGTAGCTTTGCTCCCACCCCTGAGTGGCCTGCTCGTCAGCAGTCCCTAACCGAAGTCCCTCTTAGCCCCATTGGCTAACATTGGGCCCCTGCACTGTGCGCCCCAGTGCTGCTGGTGGTGCAACTTTAGTGCCTATCTAGACCTTGGGGAACTTTGGTCTTAACCCTTAAAATCCCACTTGCAAACCATGTACTTACCTGGGAAACCACTAACACTTTTTCTCCCATAGGAACTCATATTATGTGATTTGGGGCCTTAAATGTTTTAAGTGTTGGCCTAATGTTTGTATGGAGTGAAAATAACTAAACTGCGAAGTATCAAAAATTCTTACTTACACTGTATTGTGAGATCCTTAGGGGTGGTATCTTGGCATACCACCCCCAGTACTCAAAGTAATCTAAAAATAACTGATAAGTATTCTAAAAGTAATTATTACATAATGCAAACTGCTTTCTGAATCAATGCGAAACTGTAACTATTTCAAAATTCAATCATAGCTGCATTTCATTGAGCAATCCTGTATTATAAGAATATTTTACCAATGTATATCAAGTCTTGCTTGGTTCTAGAAATAAAATACAAGTATACCTTTTTTTTTACACTTACCCAATTGGTCTGAATCCGGTCTCTGAGTGTGTGCATCAGTCTTGGTTGAGTGAATACAATAAATGCTTAACACACTCTGGATAAGCCTAACTGCTTGCCCACACTACCACAAGGAGAGCTGTTAGCTCTTACCTAATTGTGCCTCTGCTATATCTCTGGGGACTCCCTTACTTTGGTATAGTATTACAGAGCCAGGTTCCTACACTGCACTAAATAATTATGATAAAGAAGCTTCGACTAAGCACGTTAATGTCACAAATATTTTAGCACATCGCGTTTCACAGCCAATTTTAGCTCTCTAAAATGTATGCACCAGAGAGATTTTTAGTTTCCTAAAGGTTTGGTAGAATGACCAGTCGGTTTGATATTCATTGAATTACCCAAAATGACATTACTAGTGTGAGATGCCTGATATGAAAGTTATTTTGTATAATTTAGAGGGAATAATCTCCACCCAGGATTAAACCTGTCATTCTACAGGGTCCGACACCAGCTCACATTTCTTCACATCCCTTCTGAGACCTCTTGGTACTCTGGTCAATAACTTGGTGCATGTAGTAGGACGTATTTCTCTCCTCAAAGGTACACTGTTCATTGATTCCCATACAGCTAAGTCAAAATGTATAAAAGTGATTAAACTAAAGCTGCCTAAAAGACTTTTATTCCAATATCGCCCCACCTCCTTTCCCTCCTTTCTTCTATCCAGGTGATATCCTGGTAGATAGGTTGCTACTTTCAATCTGGTCAAGGAGATCTAAAAACTGCTTTGCTCTACTGCTATCTGTCACCCGGTCTGGTGTTATATGGTGGTGGAGCAGTTTTGAAACATACCTGACACCGAGGTTAAACTAAGGACATCATGTTTTCCAATTAAACTAAACATGTATTGAAACGGGGAAGGTCCAGATAGCCTGCATGAATGCTCTGCTATTGAAGGATTTAATAATTGACGAAAGCGTGGAATAAGAGCACTACTTGAAAAGCTTCATACAGTCTGATATTACAGCGAGAGCCTATTCTGAAATCACATGCTGTGCATTGCTCCTACTTCTGGTGGTTTGGTCTGGAAACATTATTGAAGTAACCAAAGTTGTTTGCTCTGGGTGTCATGCTTAGGCAGAGTTACATTGTACTGATCTTCTGTGACAGTTCGCACAAGCCAACAATGCTCCACTGTGAAGTCTCCCTTTTCAATGCTTTTTTCTGTCAATGGATTTGGAAGCAAGGCACAGAGCTCGGAGTTACTGGTAGAGTTCCAAGAGTTTTCAGTAATTTGTTGACTTCAGAGACAACATTGGGTGCAGGGCTGGATTAAAAAGGAATCAAGATCAAAAATGGGCATTTCACCGAAAAACACGTTTTTGTTCCATTGCCAACCATTGGAGTGTTTCAGTGCTGTTTGAGAACTGTAAGTCTCACAAGTTATGAAAAGTTATGGTTTGGGAAGGTAGGTTGCACAAGTTGTTGAATATACTCCATTGAGATTGTGAGTCTGTGTTTTTTTTTAAAGTATGTTTATTGCATTTTAACTTTTCCGGTTTTTACAAAACTTAGTACTGTTTCAGTAGCCAAATATGGGCTTTCCAAGGCCAAACAGCAGATAATACAGGCAACATGCATAGTGTAAGAAGAATTGTTAAAAAAATAGCGTGCATTTCAGTAATCCTATATAAACTTGTTACAGCATAGAGCATGCCAATAAACTATAACAATCAAATCATAATTTCAGATGGCTATTTACGACCACGCTTTGTTCCCACACCTCCAAGTTGGCCATCTATGTGCTATGCTATCAATAAACATCCAGTGATCCATTATCCCTTCTGCCCTAGTCACTATTCTTATGGAACACCACCCATGTTGACAAGGGAGCCTCAGGTGTTTCCTCCGCTTCTCATTCCGTGAATATGTCAACAAGTGTAGACCAGTTGATCAGTACGCAGAGTGTTATGACCACCCCTGTCATAGGTACGGAAATACTCTAGGCCCCATGCTTCTACTAGAGTCTCCCTTTCAATAACAGCATTATGATGCTCTGTATCTGTCAAGGAGCGCGAGGCAAAACAACAGTTTTCTAAGTAGCGCCATGCATTTGGGACAACACAGCACCAATACCTGTTGCGTTTGCATCAAAGGTGACAAAAGATTTGTTCCTGTATCAAAAAGAACCAAGGAACCAATTTGTAAGCATTGCACACCTCATCTTTGATCTACTGCAAACACTCTTTTCGCTTTAAACCCTACCTGAAACACACACTAACAAAATGCTCAATCTGACCCTCTGTTTGAGAGGTAGTCACAGTTGCTCTTGCAGTGTTAGGTATTGTTTCCACTTTCTCCCTAAGTGGTGCCCTGTTGCAGGGTTATGCGGGGCATCTCGCTCCATTTTCAGGAGGTCCCGCTCCATGGACATGTGAGCTCCCACGGACTGTTGCAAGCAAATTCCCCTCATCACAACTTTTAAACGCCTCCCATTCTGTATAAATATGGGCTGTGGAGTTTTGGTTGTGCTGAAAGTGGTCTTCTATAGCCTCCGCTATTGTGTCTCATGTCACTGTGTCATGCAAGAGGCGATGGCGGAGTTTCCAGGCTGGAATCATTGTTCGATGCTAGTCCCAGTGTAAGTGTAGAATGAGTAGGTTATGATTGGAAATGGTTCGGGTAGGTGTTCAGTGGATCTAATGGCTTCTCCCAGGATGTGGGTGCTGCCCAACAGTGCATCTAAATGCAAATGTAGATCATGCACGGGGAGAAAACACGTTTAGGATTCCCGCCCGCTAAATATCATGGAGTTCCCAGCATGCTATCCAATGTCTGAATTCTCTGTTTAGTGGTTTGGGAGTCAGGAAGCAGAGGTATTTACCAATCTAGGCATACATCTGCATTGCAGTTATAGTCCCTTGGTTGCATCTCCTGAGCCAGTATCACGGTCAGTTTCTCCAAGAATTGTAATTGGCCTACATTTGGGGTGTAGAAACTTCCCAGCGCCACTCTCATGTCATCAAATTCTCCCTAGACCAACACGTACCTGTCCTGCCTATCCACATGCATGGTAATAACCTCGAAGTTGACCCCCAGCTTAATCCAAATCAAACCTCCTTTGGCAAACGCCGAGTAGCCTGTAGCATACACTTCCCTCTCCATTGCCTCTGCAGCTTTGGCACCTCTTCAGTCACTAGATGCATTTCTTGAAGTAGTGCAATATAACCCTTCTCCTTTGGAGATAGGCCTGCACTTCATATCGTTTTTCGAAGGACCCCATGCCCCTCACATTCAACTTGAGGCTGGTCTATTTACCTGAGCCAGTTGTGGTGGGCATGACTCGTGAGTGGAGGGGGTCGCGTGGGGGGGAATGAAAGAAAAGCTTTATCTTACTGGCTCCTGCGCCGCATCCGCTCCTGGCTGGGTCCCCCGTTTTGCTGCTGCTCTCCTGCCTCTGGCAAGATCAGGAAGCAGGCAGCCTACCACCCCTCCCCTAAGCCAGTCACAACGCTGCAATGGCAGCAGTGTGATTGGTGCAGACGGCGCCCAGCCTGGCGCCTATGGGGAGGCCATTTTCTCTATGTAGGCTGCATGGAGCCTACATAGAGAAAATGCAGAGTGCACATGACTGGTTTGGTTGGCACAGTCAGGGCCCACAGCATTGGGCAAGCCACTCCTCGCCAACGCGCCCGCTCCCAAACAGCCATACCATTATGCTTTCTGGCAGCGCAAGAAGCAGAAACATAAAATAGTATTTAAAATATCATTTAATGTTTTTGCTTCTCGCACTGCGAGAAATCAGTGGGGCAACGCTCCTCTGCCCTAATGGAGGAGCCGCCCCTGGATTCAGCCATTGGTATATCATATTGTGATGTGAGGGTGTGGGTTCAGTAGCCAACCAAAGTATGAGTAATCTTATCGCCTGGGTAGGTCATGTAAAAAAAAAAATAATAATCTCCAACTCCTGCACCATAAGGCAGAAAGATCATTGCCATCTGCCCTAAAACAACTGTGGTAATGTTTCAATGTCCATACTCCTTAGCGCATAAGTGTAGGAGTAAGTGGGAAAGAGGCCCATCCTCTGGGTAAAATAAAAATGCCCAGCCTGCCATGGCATCAACACACAGAGTTGCACAGGGAATATCCATGGGGGGCACTTCCCAGGGAGAGTCGTTATAATGCAAGTTCAATAGATTGCACCTAAACAAATGCTGAGCGGCGGCAGTCACTCCCAGTATGTTATACATCCCATCGCTTGACCCTTGACCTTGCTCGGTAGGTCGCTCCCCCCCCCCCCCGCTGCAGCTCCACCAGCGCTCTTGGTGTTTGTGCTCTGTGCCCCACGCATCCTTTTTGCCTCGTGTATCTTCTTTGCCTGTGTAACACTCCTTTTGCATTGTGTACCCTTTTTTGCCTTGTGTAACCCTCTTCTTCCTTCTTGCGTTTCCTTTTTGCCTTGTGTAACCCTCTTTTGCCTCCTTGCATTCCCTTTTGCCTTGTTCCTCTGTGCCCATTCCCCACAGTTCCCGCCGCTGCTGCCCCTGCGGCCCTGCCCCCCTGCACCCATTTGCTGCCCCCTACCACCCGCCTCCCAGCTGCTCCGACCTCCCACCTTCCCTTATAATGGCGGCCACTGCACGGTGAGGTGAGCGACCCTTGACCTTGCTCGGTAGGTCGCTCCCCCCCCCGCTGCAGCTCCACCAGCGCTCTTGGTGTTTGTGCTCTGTGCCCCACGCATCCTTTTTGCCTCGTGTATCTTTTTTTCCTGTGTAACCCTCCTTTTGCATTATGTACCCTTTTTTTCCTTGTGTAACCCTCTTCTTCCTTCTTGCGTTTCCTTTTTGCCTTGTGTAACCCTCTTTTGCCTCCTTGCATTCCCTTTTGCCTTGTTCCTCTGTGCCCATTCCCCACAGTTCCCGCCGCTGCTGCCCCTGCGGCCCTGCCCCCCTGCACCCATTTGCTGCCCCCTACCACCCGCCTCCCAGCTGCTCCGACCTCCAACCTTCCCTTATAATGGCGGCCACTGCACGGTGAGGTGAGCGACCCTTGACCTTGCTCGGTAGGTCGCTCCCCCCCCCGCTGCAGCTCCACCAGCGCTCTTGGTGTTTGTGCTCTGTGCCCCACGCATCCTTTTTACCTCGTGTATCTTTTTTTCCTGTGTAACCCTCCTTTTGCATTGTGTACCCTTTTTTTCCTTGTGTAACCCTCTTCTTCCTTCTTGCGTTTCCTTTTTGCCTTGTGTAACCCTCTTTTGCCTCCTTGCATTCCCTTTTTGCCTTGTTCCTCTGTGCCCATTCCCCGAAGTTCCCGCCGCTGCTGCCCCTGCGGCCCTGCCACCCACCTCCCGCCTCCCAGCTGCTCCTCCCTCCCACCTCCCCTTAAAATGGCAGCCACTGCGCGGTGAGGTGAGCGACCCTTGACCTTGCTCGGTAGGTCGCTCCCCCCCCGCTGCAGCTCCACCAGGGCTCTTGGTGTTTGTGCTCTGTTCCCCACACATCCTTTTTGCCTCTTGTATCTTTTTTGCCTGTGTAACCCTCCTTTTGCATTGTGTACCCTTTTTTGCCTTGTGTAACCCTCTTCTTCCTTCTTGCGTTTCCTTTTTGCCTTGTTTAACCCTCTTTTGCCTCCTTGCATTCCCTTTTTGCCTTGTTCCTCCGTGCCCATTCCCCGCAGTTCCCGCCGCTGCTGCCCCTGCGGTCCTGCCCCCCTGCACCCATTTGCTGCCCCCTGCCACCCGCCTCCCAGCTGCTCCGACCTCCCACCTCCCCTTATAATGGCGGCCGCTGCGCGCAGCGGGAGCACCGTTGGTGCACTGAAGGCGCGTCAAAGGCAAGCCCGTCTGCGCCCGTCCGCGCCTGGACCGCGCCCAGCGCCAGTACCCCAACCCCCACACCAACCACGAAGACCACCTCCGATACGATGCCAGCACCCTCATCGGTTTCAACCCAGGACGGACCCCCACCTGCTGCAGGGCCACCCCGAAGCGCACCCACGGTCCCTTCACCTGCCAGAACTGCAGCTTCTCCTGCATCGAAGACACAGAGACTCCCGTCATGACAGAACACAACAAGCTCCGATGCATCCTGATCAACACCCGCTCCGCACGCAAACACGCCGTCGAGCTCTGGGACCTACTCGACACCACATCACCAGACGTCGCCTTCCTGACCGAGACCTGGATGAACGAAGCCTTCTCTCCAGACATCGCCATAGCCATCCCCAACGGATACAAGATCGCCCGCAGAGACTGCACCTACGGAGTCGGAGGAGGAATCGCCATCGTCCACAAGAAGACCATCAGGGTCTCAACAAACACCGACGACACTCTCAGCACCGCCGAACACATGCACTTCCAGATCCACACGGACCCCAAGACCACCTTAAGAGGCATCCTCATCTACAGACCACCCGGACCCCGACCACAATTCTGCGACGCCATCGCCGACTTCATCAGCACACACGTACTGACCTCCAGCGACTAAATCCTCCTGAACTTTAATCTGGAGAACAACAACGACAGCAACTCCTCCACCCTGCTAGACAACCTCGCCAACCTCAGACTGGAACAGCTCGTTACGACGACGACCCACATCACCGGACACACACTCGACGCCATCTTCTCCTCAAGCCCCCATGTCTCCTTCAGCCACGTCTCCGAACCCACCTGGACTGACCACCACTGCATACCCTTCACCTTTCGGAAACCCGTCAGACATCACCCCACCCCACAGATCCCCCGTCGCTGCTGGGGAAAAATCACCGAAGTGCAACTACAGACAAACCTTGCACTCAACCCCCCGACCAACCCCGACAATGGTGCACGCACCCTCAGACGATGGGTGGACGATTGTGCCAACACCCTAGCCCCACTGAAAAAACAAACCTCCAAAGACACCAGCAAGAGAGCCACTTGGTTCACCCCGGAACTCCTAGCGTCTAAACGCACCTGCCGGAAGCTGGAGAACATATGACTCAGCGAGAAGTCACCAGACAGCCGCACAGCCCATAAAAACACCATCCGCAACCACTACCACCTCATCAGGACCGCCAAAAGAACCTCCTTCAAAGACCGCCTCGACAACAACGCACACAACAGCAAGGAGCTCTTCAACGTCGTGAAAGAACTCTCCAACCCCAGCTCAAACGCCAACTAAATCCCGCCATCGCAAGCCTTGTGCGACTCCCTCGCCAGCTTCTTCCACCGCAAGATCACCGACATCCACGACAGCTTCAACTCCCGGACGTCCCCATCAGGCACCAACACGCTGGACCCATGAGCACGATCCACTCCGGCTCGCCGTCTGACCCCTTCCCACACCACATCTTCAACAAAGCCAGCAGCTCCATTGCACACCACCTGTGCAACATCATCAACCTCTCCTTCGAGACCGCGACCTTCCCGGACAGCAGGAAACACGCCGAAATCAATGCCCTACTGAAAAAACCCAAGGCAGACCCGAACTAACTCAAAAACTTCCGGCCCATCTCCCTGCTTCCGTTCCCAGCTAAGGTCATCGAGAAGATAGTCAACATCCAGCTCACCCGCTACCTCGAAGACAACAGCATCCTGAACCCCTTCCAATCAGGATTCCGCAGCAACCACAGCACCGAGACCGCCTTCATCGCGGCCACAGACGACATCAGGCTCCTACTGGACAGTGGCGAGACGGCGGCCCTCATCCTTCTGGACCTCTCTGCTGCCTTCGACACCGTCTGCCACCACACACTACGCACACGACTCCGCCTACCCCCGTTCCGATCCGAAGCCTCCGAGATCATCTGCGGCGTCCCGCAGGGATCCTCCCTCAGCCCGACACTGTTCAACGTCTACATGGTGCCCCTCGCACGCATCGCCTGACACCACGACGGTTCCCTCGACCCCTCGCAGTCCGGTTTCCGAGCCAACCACAGCACTGAGACCGCCCTGATCGCAGCCACCGATGACATCAGATCTCTCCTCGACAACGGGGAAACAGCGGCCCTCATCCTCCTGGACCTCTCTGCGGCATTCAACACTGTCTGCCACCGCACCCTAGCAACCCTCAGCAACATCGGCATCCAAGAGAAGACACTGGAGTGGATCATCTCGTTCCTCACCTCAGAACCCAGAGAGTCCGCCTCTCCCCGTTCAGATCCGAGGCCACCGAAGTCATCTGCGGCGTACCGCAAGGATCATCACTCAGCCCGACCCTCTTCAACGTCTACATGAGCCCTCTCGCAGCCATCGCACGCCAACACAACCTCAACATAATCTCCTACGCCGACGACACCCAGATGATCCTCTCCCTCACCAACGACCCCGCCACCGCCAGAGCCAGCCTACACAAAGGGATGAAAGACGTCGCTGAGTGGATGAAGAACAGCCGCTTGAAACTGAACTCAGACAAGACGGAAGTCCTCATTCTGGGATCAGCCCCCTCCGCCTGGGACGACTCCTGGTGGCCCCCCGCCCTGGGCACCACTTCCAAGCCATCGGACCATGCACGCAACCTGGGATTCATCCTGGACTCCTCCCTCTCGATGACCAGACAAATCAACGCCGTCTCTTCATCATGCTTTAACACCCTGCGCATGCTCCGGAAGATCTTCTGATGGATCCCCACCGAAACCAGGAAGACGGTCACCCAGGCACTCGTCACCAGCCGACTGGACTACGGAAACTCCCTCTACGCCGGAACCACAGCCAAACTACAGAAAAGACTCCAGCGCATACAGAACGCCTCCACACGACTCATCCTGGACATCCCCCGACACAACCACATCTCCGGCCACCTGAGAGACCTGCACTGGCTCCCCGTCAGCAAGAGGATCACGTTCAGGCTCCTCACCCACGCACACAAGGCTCTCCACGACCTGGGCCCCAAGTACCTCAACAACCGCCTGACTTTCTACACGCCCACCCGCCAGCTACGTTCAACCAGCCGCGCCCTCGCCGCCGTACCACGCATTCACAGAGCCACCGCCGGAGGAAGATCCTTCTCCTACCTGGCCACCAAGACATGGAACTCCCTCCCCATCTGCCTTCGAACGACCCAGGACCACCTCTCCTTCAGAAAGCAACTCAAGACCTGGCTATTCGAGCAGTAGCGAACCCCTCCCCCCAGCGCCTTGAGACCCTACTGGGTAAGTAGCACGCTATACAAATGCGATGATTGATTGATTGATTGAACATAATCTCCTATGCCGACGACACGCAACTCATCCTCTCCCTCACCAAGGACCCTCTCACCTCCAAATCCAACCTCCACCAGGGAATGAAGGCCGTCGCCGAATGGATGGAGAATAGCCACCTTAAGCTGAACACAGACAAGACAGAGATCCTCATCCTCGGGCCCAACCCCTCAGCATGGGACGACTCTTGGTGGCCCACGTCACTGGAGACACCCCCGCACCCACCAACCACGCACGCAACCTGGGAGTAATTTCTTGACTCGAATCTCACCATGAACAAACAAGTCAACGCCGTCTCCTCCACCTGCTTCAACACCCTCCGCATGCTCCGCAAGGTCTACAGATGGATTCCGACTGACACAAGAAAAACAGTCACCCAGGCCCTAGTCAGCAGCAGACTCGAGGAAACGCCCTCTATGCCGGCGCCCTGACCAAGCTCATCATTCGACTGCAAAGAATCCAGAATGCCTCGGCACGCCTGATCCTCGACGTCCCGCGCCGCGACCACATCACCCCCCACCTCAGGAACCTGCACTGGCTCCCTGTCAACAAAAGAATCTCCTTCAAGCTCCTGATCCACGCACACAAGGCACTTCACAAGACCGGCCCAGCCTACCTCAATAGCCAACTCTCCTTCTACTTACCCAACAGGAAACTCCGCTCCGCAGACCTCTCTCTAGCGACCGTCCCACGCATCCATAGAACCACAGCCGGAGGCAGATCCTTCTCCCACCGCGCTGCCACTACCTGGAACACCCTCCTCCCTCATCCTACGTCAAACCGAAGACCTACTAACCTTCAGGAGACAACTCAAGACCTGGCTGTTCGATCAGTAGCTACAGCTCCCCTCCCTTCTCCCCTCCCTCAGTGCCTTGGAACCCTTGCGGGTATGTAGTGCGCTCTACAAATTTTCTGATTGATTGATTGATTGCTTGGTATAGTTAGATGTCATTTGCTGTTCTGGGGATCAGTGTGGGTTTGCCGTGCCCTCTCTACACAAGTCTGATCCTTGACTGTCCTGCAGCAAATCTTCCATGCATTTGCTAGGAGAGCATAAGAATAACGCAAAAAAGGTGGTCACCGATTTCACAGGATCTGCCTGTGAATGCACAGCCTGCTCTCTCATTGGTCATCAGTTAGTTATTCTATCTCATCTTCTATTACATTTTGCGCTCTGGGAGCAGGGATGGCTGCCATCTGCTTGCATCACTTCTGGCCTTGTATTGTTCTAATTAGTCCCAGGCATCAGAGGGCGCATTAAAGAAGAGGGTTTGCTTATCTTGATTTAGCCACTCGGGCCCCCCACCCAACTTCGTAGCTGCTGCCAGATCTCGGGTCACTGGAGTCTGCACATCCATGTTAGTATGGCCTGCTGCTCTTTAGGGTCCCTCGGCCTGACTTGTTACCACTTTGTGGATCCTCTCTCCCAACCGTTCTGAACTGCGACACATACAGGATTATTTGGGTCTGTGCCCTGCCACCGTGTAGCCCGCTACTTATCGTGGCCCTGTATTTGCCTCTTTGCTGCGGCTGCCGAGCCGCCGCTCGGTGCTCCTCAAAATGGCGGTGCCCTGATTCTGAGCTGTGGCCCTTACACTGATACCGGATACCCAGACCTAAATAGCGGCCCTTACTCTGAGTTCTGGGCCCGCGCCCTCCCTCCTTCAGCAGCCCGCTGCATATCCAGGTTCTCCATTTTGCCTCTTTGCTGATGCTTACAATTCTCTGCTCTCTGCTCCACTCAATAGCTGTACCCTGATCTCCCAGATACCCCTCTAACTTCTGTATGCCAGTCCGTTTTTTTGGGCTTCCGCCGTGTTAGATGCCGCACGATTTTGTCAAGTCTGGATTACCTTACCTCCCCTCTACACAGCCTACTGCTCAATTTTCTGGCTCTTCCACCCCACCCACGTCCCGCTAATGACCCTTCCAACGCATTGCACCGCAAAATAGCGCAGACCGAGGTAAGACTAATACCTACGCCTTACCTGGCTGTTCTGGGCTCCCGCTCTGCGCTTCTCAAGGGCTGGATATTGGAGCTGGGTCTACTCCGTATCATCGCTTTACCATAGCCTATTCTGTCCTCAATGGCCACGCCAGTGCCCCATGATGGAATTCACCCTGCTGAGGATGCCCTATAAGAGACCAGGCCATATGTGAATCCTCACCTCAGCTCTTTGGGTTCCCTGTGTGTGTACCTCCAGATGTCAGCATTTATTCTATTTTTGATGACAATGCCCTGGAAGCTGCCTGCCTTCCAGACACACTCTCGCGGCAAGTATCTTACTTGAAGGTTTGTGACCCAACCCTTCATTCTTCTGATTACGCCCTGACGACTGATGTAGGCCCTGCTCATATCTGCTGGAGGGTGCCCTGGATGCTGCTTGCCCTTCAATCATACTCCTTGCTGAAATGAACTTCCTGAAGCTTTTTTACCTGTTGTTCCATTCCTCCAACGCGCCCTGAACCTGCCCAGGCCCTGCACGTACCTACTGTAGCCTCTGTTTCTCTAAACCTGTTTTCTCTTTACCCCGGCTGACAACCGGGACAACTGTTTTTATTGGCATTGCCCCTGACTTCTGCCAGCCCACCTGATGCACTTCCCGCTGCAAGATCCGCCTGCTGCTTATTTGGACGCACTGGCCTGTTTGGACACCTGTTTGTTTTATACACTGGCCTGTTTGGACGTTAGATAGGATTGGATCTGATATAAGCAATTGAGACCATGTTTCTGTTGTTATGGACTGGCCGCCCCCCTCTTATAAGCTCCATTGATGCCCACCTCATGGATTAAATGGGGGCTCACCAATAGATCACAAATGCGGATCTCCCTGACCTGTTAACTCTACTGCTTAATTCTCTTTATGTTGTCGAACAAACTAATCTTTGTCCAACAAGGTCTGGCTACTGCCTTCTAAGTTCCCATAGTTGACCAACACCTGGTTTGCACAGGATTCGCTGCAAAGTTCACTAATGCTGTTTCACCCTGACCTTGTAAACCCTCCTTTTTTATTTCTTTTGTTGTTGAACCTCATCCCCCTGCATCGTCCCATCTCTCGCTCCAACTATCTACCCACCAGTTCTCACTCCCCCCTTCCTGTACCCATATCTCCCTCCTCCTCTCTCTTTCCCTTCTAATATTCTTATATCCTTCCCACTCTATCTTTCCCTTCTGATAACCATATACCCCTCCCCACCTACTCCCTTTCCCCACAGTCCCATCTTTCTACCAAACATGTATCCCCCAATCCCCTCCACTGCTCCTAACCCTGCTCTCTCCAGACATGGCCCTAACTCCTGGATCATCATATACCCATCTAATCTCTCCAAAAGCGCCAGAATTTTTTGAAATGTAAACTTTTGATGCATCTCCCTGAAACTCTTATAGTTGATACCTACCACAGTCTCTCCTCTCCTATGAAAACTAACTTTCTTTTTTACTCTAAACGCACCTCTAAATGGAAAAACACTTTCCTTCACCACCTCACAATCTCTAAATCAATCAAAATCCCTTATGGACTCAAATTATCGACTACCCCATCCTCTGCCTTTCCTGGTGACATCGACATTTCAATTTTTAAATCTATTAGCATTCTTATGCAAGCCTCTGAATACCACCTCAAAATCTTCGACAACCATTTCAGTTCCCTATCTTACAAACTATCCCAACTAGTTCCTAACCCCACCTCTACCTAACTACCCGACACCCACCTATCATCCCACCCTGCCCCTGCCCTCTTCCCTGACTCTCCCCCCTACCCCTCCCCTACTCTCGGGCACCTTCCTGAGTCCACTCCGGTCCTCTCACCTTCGTCCAATCCTTCTCTTCCTACTCCCTTCATCGATATCATGAGTCCCCCTCCTACCCACCCACACTCCCTGAATCTCCCACGAAATCTCCCCTTACTCTCTTACCTCCCCGTGGTACCCCCCTTGTCCTGTCCTCTCGTTCTCATGCCCCACTTTTCTCTTTCGCTAACCCCTCTTCCCCCTATCTCCTCCTCCAACCCCACCTCGGCTTTACTGTTCTCGCCCCTGGAATATCATACTGTACTCTGCCTTTCGCCTAACTCTCCTTCTCCTGATAACATCCTCCCTACTCAACAGGAAGGGATTGATCATGATATCCCTCACTCTCTCCTGTCCTCTCCCATAACTTTCCCTGAATCTAATACTTTAACGCCCTTCCATACGCGAAATACTCTGTTCAATAGTTTCCTCCCCGCACAACCCAATTTGGTTCTCCCCTGCCTCCCTCACTCTCTTTCATCCTCTCCTTTCACATCTACTAACGCCAATACTGAACCCCCCTTCCCTACTCTAAATCCCTTTTGTCATCACCCAGAATACTGTCCGTACTCCCGCCTCCTGCTTCACTCCCCCTCTGCTCATTCGATTATCTTCCTCTTTCAACACTGACCCCCCACCATCCCCCCTCTTTCTCCACTGACTCCCCCCTTTATCTTAGTGAGCAAACACTAGCCAACATAGACTACAAACTCACTGGTATGTCGACCGAACTTTTACGTCTCAGAGAAGATTACCATGCCTTTAGCTCTAGGACTTACCCTACTCTCACTGACTCATTTCGCCCTTACTCCCATAACCTCCCCCATCACATCTGATGGTGCACTATCCCCCTCTGTAATCGAACTCACATACCGCTAGCTACTTCTCTACTTCTCTACTTCTGACCTTACGAACCTAGTAAACTCCTACCTTCCTAAGCCTTTAATAACTGATCTCCCTTCCTAAGCCTTTAATAACTGATCTCCCTCTCCCCTACTCCAAAATCACAGTGGTTATGGGCATTAACAGAACACCTTCCTCTCTTATCTCTTCTCGACTTCCAGACCAACTTACCTCCATCCTCCCTGGCAAAACTGCCAGTGTCCCAGTGATTATGGGCATTAACAGAATCCCTTCCTCTCCCATCTCTCCTCGATCCCCAGCCCAACTTACCTCCATCCACTCTTGCAAACCTGTAAATAACAAACCCAAACCCCTTACTTGCATGCTTGTTAATTGCGGATCGGCCGTCCGACATGCGACGGAAATATCTGAAACCATCCTCACTGAGGCTATTATCATCACATGCCTGACAGAAACCTGGCTCAATGAACAATCGATGGCTATCCTTGACTTACTTACCCCCCCCACACCATTTTTAGGAAAGACAGACCTGACAGAATACGGGGTTGACTAGCTTTAATCTACAAAAATGAACTTGAAATCACCACTCTAAAAAACACAGATCATTCCACTTTTAAAATACCTCGGTGTTGAGCTCAAAACTCAGGGCTTTCCTCCGATTAGGCTACATAACATCTATCACCCTTCTGGTGAACCTCTTCTCTTTGCTGATGAATTTTCTGACCTTCTTTCACACTCCTCCCTTTCCGTCTCGAAAAATCTTTTCCTAGGAGACTTCACTGGAATAATCTCTAGGATCCCACTGTCATGCGCCTCTCTAACCTTCTTGAGATTAATGACCTGAAGCAACTTTGTCACAAAGCAACCGACATCAAAAGGGGACACACTCGATACCATCATTTCCAACACTGACTTAACCTCCCTTTCCAACATTATCCCTACAGATTGGTCTGACCATCACCTCATCCTGTTCCAGATTTCTTCCAATGCCCCACTACCCCCTACCATAAATACCAAACACTTTAAGTGGACCAGAAACCTCAAACAAATCCCCCCGTGTACTTGAATCTAAACTCCAAGCACAACTACATCCCCCCCCTCCCAAAATGTTAACAAACTCACAGATCACTTTAATAAGACCATTCGTGATGTCCTGGACCAAATTGCCCGCCTTAAACTTAAGCACCTAAGAAAAATTCAGTACAAATCTTGTTTCAATCTGGAACTCAATCGCGAAAGACGACAACTTAGACTGGCAGAAAGAACAACACCCTTCTTCCTCTCACCTTGCCCTCTTCAGATTGGCTAGATCAATTTACAAGAAACATATTTTCACTGAAAATGCAACCTTTTTCTGAGCTCATCTTGAGCGTACCAAAAATCAGCCCAGAGAAATGTTCAACATTGTTAGAAAACAAACGTCATCTGCCACTCCTGAGTTGTTGGCCTCAACTGAGAGATGCGAGGAAATTGCCAACATCCTCTCGGACAAATTGCCAAAATTGACCAATCCTTCCACCTTCCTCTGGTTACTACCTGCCCCCCTATGCCTTTAACGTTACCAATGACATGCCCCATTACCTACTCCCCCAACCACTTATTCCTCCCACTTACCTACCCACCTCAAATTCCCCAGATGACCACCCTCCAAACTTACTTCTGAAAAACAATGCCTCCTGGAATAATTTCCGTCCTATGACGGAGCTCAAAGTGTTCAATATCATTTCTAAACTTAAGCCAACCTAGCATCCCAAAGATCCTCTCCCTTCCAACCTTGTTCATGAACTTAATCACATCATTGCCCCTTCTTGGACTAATATCATAAACACCTCCCTGACTCCTGTCAACTCGGTCAAATCACTCCTATTCTGAAAAACCTCACAGCTGAGCCCAACAATCTCAACAACTTCCACCCTATCTCTAACCTCCCTCTTCTCTCTAAAGCCCTCGAAAAATGTGCATTGCTCCAATTGGACAAACACATAGGCAATTTACTTGACTCCCTTCAATCCGGCTTCAGAAAAAGTTGTAGTACTGAAACCGCTATGCTAAACATCATGGATGACATTCAATGTTCCCTCGATAATGATGAGTCCTGCCTTCTTATACTCCTTGACCTTGCTGCAGCCTTTGATACTGTTAACCATTCTTCCTTACTGAACTCACTTAAAGCTTGCTTCGGCCTTAATGGTCTGGTCCTCAATTGGTTCTCTTCCTTCCTTCAACACAGAACACAACAAATCAAAATTAAAGACTGCCTCTTCAACCCTACACCTGTCTCCCTGGGAACCCCTCAGGGCTCAATTCTCTCCCCCTCCCTCTTTAACCTCTTCATGGAACACCTTACCCTCATTTTGAAACAAGCTGGAATCAATTATCACCTCTGTGCTGACGATACCCAACTCTACTATAAGATTAGATCCCACTCGGACATACTTCATCTCAACAACACCCTGAGTAAGATCCAAGACTGGTTCTTCTCTAATCATATCAAACAGAACCCGAAAAACCCCAGAAATTATTCTCTTGTCTCCCAAAAATAACCGTCTCCCCATCCCAAAGCTGGATCTCTGACCTTAATGCCCTTAATTGCTCTCTCTCCTTATCCAATTCGGCCAAATCACTTAGTTTCACCCTTGACAAAAACGTTACCCTTTATGACCATATAAAACATTTTGCTAAATGAGCTCTTTTCACTCTCCGACACCTTAAGAAAATTAAACCCTTCATCCCATTAGATGACTTCAAATGGGTTGTCCAATCTCTAGTTCTCTCCAAAGTTGACTATGGCAATGCTATCCTCACCGGAACCCCTAAAGTAAAGCTCCCCTTAGATCCGTGCTCCACTTGGCGGCCAGACTCATCCCTGACTGTACACGATTTGATCAACTCCTCGCCCCCCCTCAAAACCCTCAACTGGCTACACATTGAAGGCAGATGCCTCTACAAGACCGCTCACATTGCACACAAAGCTCTTCACCAACAAACCCTGCTCTACCTTACTAATAAACTCAACAAAGCAGGGTGCTCCACACTGACAAGAAGCACCAACACTCTCCTCCTCGTCCCCCCTTTGTTTAAAAAGAAATCTACCCAATTTCGCTCCTTCTCCGGGAACGCCCAGAACATATGGAACTCACTCTCTAAGGATATGCGTCACAACCCCTCCTACTTCAGCTTTAAAAAGACCTCAAATTCCACCTCCTCAAGAAATACTTTGGTCCATAATCTCTCCTTTGACCTTCCTCTCAATCTCCCCCCTGTATAAATGATCCTTTTGCTTTATCCCTTCACTCTCCTTGCCCCCCACTTTATTCATTCTCCCTCTCTACTGTTACATATTCCCCATTCCACCCCTCTCCATTTCCCCATCCTTCACTAGCTCAACTATTCCTCGCTAGTACTCTCCCCACCTATTTTTACTTTGCTAGTCATATCATGTTAATCCCCCAGAATGTTGCCCCCCCATCTCACTCTACTGCTGATTCCTACCTGCCCTCTTTTATTACCAATGTAAAATTGCCTTCTTATATCCAAACCATTTGTTGGTGTTGTAACTGACTGTTTTTGTTCTACCCTTATGCCCCCCTCTCATGTATATTGCTTGTGCCTGTCCCTTTTTATATCTTAATCAAGTTGTGGTGTTATATTTGACTCTTTATGCTTTATCCTGAACAATTATTTATATTTCTTGTACTGCTTCTACCTCTGTAAAGTGCTCTGATACCCACGGGTCTAGCCAGCACCATAATAAACCTTTCAAATAAATGTACCACGATCCTTTGCCATGCTGGGAAGAGAAGCATATAATTGGTGGCCCCTACCCACAGTTCTCTTTTGATCTCGAGGAACGAGGTCAGGGAAGATATGCATTCTGCTATTCCCTACTCGCAGGTCTGCTTCTCTACGTGTCTTCTGAATAATCAAGCTTCTGTCCTTGTAGTGTAGAAGGCGGGCAACTACTGGTCGGGACTGTGCTCTTAGTGGTGGGCAACTCACTGGTACTATGTGAGACCTCTCCAAGAAGAAGAAGGACAACAGTTCCTGGGGGTCCACCGTAGTCAACAGACAATGCTCCAAATATTGTATCATGTCTACGCCCTCCACACACTCAGGAAGGGCTGTCACCCTGATTTTGGGGCAGTTGCAGCCTTCCACGTCTCTTTTCGCTTGTCCTGGTGTGTGACTGTCTGTAAGTTGTGCCTCCTGCCTCTAGAGCACATGCACCACCAGGTGCACCTCGCTCACTGCTTCTTCATTGTTTTTGACTGGGTCCGGCAACTTAAGGCGATTGTCTAGATTGCCACTGTATCTGTCTTGGACTCAAGGACCTCTCTGGAGCCATTGACAGCCTTTAGTATCCTATCTAGTTTGTCCTCAGCGTGAGGCCTTCCAAGCCCACTACAACCCTTCTGAGCCTGCTGGTCCTGCGCAAATGGGGTGGGTACCAACAGGGCCATCGATGGGGCCTCCGCGTATTTCATTAACCTGGTTTTCCCTGTATTGTGGCAAGTATGGTCCCCAGTCCTTTCATGCATGGGTTTCACGTGCATGGAGAGCCTGATTGTGCCAATTTGTCAGTATCTCTCAGTGAAGTGCAGGGGGTGCACCAATCCGCACCCCTGGGCCTCACTCAGGTGCACTCCAGCAGCGCCATTGTCAGCTGCTGCTGCTTTGGTAGCCCTTTTGCTACTGTCTGCATTCTGAACTCTCAATTGGGTCATGGGGGATGCCTGGTCAGCATTAATGGATGGGCTAAACTGGGTCCCATTTTCGCTGCACAGGTTTTCTCCTGCAGGGCAGAGGTCCCTCAGTCCATTGGAGTGCCCCCGTCCAGCCTCCCCATTACCTTACTTGGACGTCCACAGCTGCGGCCACCACTGTCCAAATGCCATCATCACGGTCTCCATCTTGTTGAACAGGCCACACTCACTCGCAGAATCATGGCTGGCTGTTCACTCATCCAGTGACGTACTGCTGCCTCTAGGGCCAAAGGGGGCCAGTGTCGACTCCCCAGGCCCCTCGGAGCAGGTACGATGAATGGCCATGCTGGCGGGTCAGCAGGAGCTCAGTGCCAAGCCACTATCTTCCACGGAGGTTGGTCATGCCCCTGCGCAGGATGTGGATGTTTAACCTTTGTCTTCCCAAAAGATCTAGGTTTCAGAAGTGCTGCATTTGCTCTATTTAGGCTAAAGACTTAACTTGTAGAAAAGAAATACTGGGCACACTACCCAGGGGCACAGTTCAAACAGCACGAGGGATGTGGAAGTGGAAAAAAAACGATGGCCGGAAAGGTGCCCAAGTATTTCAGTAGTTGAGATTAATTCAAGCATTCCATCCATCACTATTTTATTTTACTAAGTGAGGCACCTTAGGTGCGACAGGTATGGCAGAAGACTGTCCGTGCTTACTCCGCCATTGGACTCAGGCTTCACCTCATTGATGAGATGATGGGTCAGAGCCAATCGGGGGTTACTTGTGTTCCTGTCTAGAAGGAGGTGTGGACTGGCAGGTTGTGCTGGTTGTTCCTGTTAGATCACAATCAAGACTAATTTGCACATGGCTGGTTTCTGTGTAGGGTACCACAGGAGGCAACACAATGATTGACTGGAATGTGGCTAATTCCAGTGGCTGATCTTAGTTAATGCATTCCACCCATTATTTCTTTTGATAGTCGAGATCTGAAAGGGGGTCACCCAGAGGCAAATCACATTTGTGACAAGAGAGCAAAATAAATAGGCATACTAGGTGAGCAAGTTATTATAAATGGGACATTTTCAATGACTGGTAATCTCCTTTCTTAGATCACTTTGCAAAAAAACCCAAAAAAAACCCCCACAAAATGCTAAATCTTTGCAGAACTCCAAACCTTTCTTAGATGAATTCAGTTGAAATGGTCAAAGTAGTTGATCAGTGTTATCAACTGCATCCCTGTACTTGTTATGATTAAGTATACAGCTGGGCTTGTGCACTTTAGCCAACTGACCCCAAGTCGTTATCTGAGAAGTGCTCTCATTGTAAAGTGCAGTGAGCACATGCACTTTCCATCTGTCTAAGAATTTCACATCTAACAGTTTGTTGCAATGCCAGGCACTGCAGTCACGTTTTAGTGCTTTTTACATTCAAACGCCTGACGGGACCTTTTCATTGACTTCCAATTGTCTCACACCCTGCAGTGGCATACTTGTACAGTTTGCTAACCAGTTGTAATCCTGCATATAAATTGCCCACATAAGGTTATAACCTTCATGGAAAATTGATCAAGGTTCCTCACAATCTTTTCACAAGTTCTTAATGTGGAAGGGCAATCAACAGGATTTATACTGGAGTCTCTTCTAATATACACTCTCAGGCTGTATGTGTGATCAGTGAAACCCATGCTCTAAATTAAAAGCTTGACGTCCTACTAAGCTCACTTAATTGGTATATACTTCCTGAACAGCAGCCACCCTTTGTCAAGGATCAATGACTCATTGACCGCCGTTTTCTTCTCTGGAGTATACATTTTAGAAAACATGGCAGAGAAATGTAATGCAATCTAAATGCCAAATAAAGAGTGCAGCAGACACCTAAACACTGTCCTTGTACTTGGGTACCATTACAAAATAATTATTCTGTGAGAAGCCACGTTTTTCAGACTTTGTGGAACATTAATAACTGCTGAAGCTGGCACAGAGACCAAGGCCGAGCATTCCATAGCCCTACCACCTTTACTGAAAAGGCATAGACAGGGCCGACTTTAGGGCAGTGCGACTGGTGCGGCCGCACTGTGCGCTGACCTGTGGAGGGGGCGCTGTGACCTCAGAGGGGCGCTGAGTTTAGCAATATCGTATGATAGGAGTGATGGGGGGCACTTTTGCAGGTGGTAGGAAGAGAATCCGAGGAGGCGGTCATGGGATGTTGTCGCACCGGGCGTCACCAGCGCTAAAGCCGACCCTGGGCATAGACACCCAGGGTCAGATTCACTAAGTGATTTGAAAGAATGTGATGCGCTGTGTTATGATGCTTTCTGCAACATGGCGCTGCATGTTAACTATATGGCAAACCATGATGCAAGTGCGCGAGAAGCGTCACACAGTGTGATGCAAAGTTGTAGTTTTAGTACGATGTGACGCAAAGCTGTATTACGTGTTGCAAGACACGTTTTCGTGCTGCAAGTCAGTTGTGTGTCATGCAGCACTCAAACGCGTGGCACAAAAGCTCAAATCCACATGCACCGGCAAACAGTTTGTTAATCCACATCACCATTTTGGAGGCTTTGAATGGACAACATGGCAGGAGGTGACCAACCAGGAAGATGGGGCTGCCATGAAGTCCAGGAGGAAGAGAAAAGTGAATTTCACAGATTAGGAAGCAAAATATTGATTTCAGAGATCACAAAAACGAAAAACGTTTGTTTGTGACCTCCAAATTGCCATTAGCTCAGAAGGATGCTTTATGGCAAACAATAGTGGACACGATAAACTGTGTAGCACCAACTAGACAGACTTGATTATAAGAAGAAGTGGCATGATCATAAACACAGGACTAAAGAGAAAGTGGCCTGGAACCTGAAGCTGCAATGAGGATAGGAGGAGGAGGACCAGAAGTCCAAGATGAGTTGTGCCCTCTGGAGGAGCAGGTGGCATCACTCCTATCAGCAGAATTATTTGCTGGAGTTGAGGGCATGGACAGCTCAGACCATGACGATCTGCAAAATGTACAGTGGGTAATAACATAATGAATTGAATATATATCCACCTATTGTAAATAAAACAAGGAGAGCACATAATGAAAGGACCATAACATGTGAGCGTAGACACGTAGTACAACAGTATAAGTTGAATGCAATACCTCATATAAACATTTAGGTCTGGTAGTGCTGAATTTGCAGTAATTAGATATACAATCAGCATCACGATTCTAGTTGTATTTATGTGTAGAGTTTTACTGTAACACCCTTAAAAGACAAAATTATCTACAGTATGCGTATAATCAAGTCCTCAAAAAACAGAGGAAGGCACATATATTTGGATGTTAGCCATCCATACTCCTTAGCTTAATAGGACAGATATTTATGTGTCCTAGTAGTCAGGGAGAACCTGGCTTGGCAGTTCGGGCTGGACTGTTCCCATGTGGAGCAGGGTCAAGATTGATTTGCATATGGCTGAGTCCAAACTGGGGTGACAAGGTGAGCAAAATAATGATGGGTTAAACCCAGATCTGTGATTAGGGGTGAGTGTTTGAAAAGTTTTAATACTCTATCCATCATTTGTTTCTTTGATCTAGCTATGTGCGCCCTAAATGGCTACGGGTATACTCAGACATGGGTCCCTTGATCACTGAGCCACTGGATTCAAGCTAATCTGGCTGATGAGGGGTGATACCCCGAAAATGGTCCTAGGATGCTTCTTTCCGGTCCAGGGAGGACCTGACTTGGCAGTTCAGGCTGGACTGTTCCCATGGGGAGCAGGGTCAAGGCTGAATTGCATATGGCTGGGTCCAAACTGTGGTGACGTGGTAAGCAAAATAACGATGTATTAAACCCAGATCTGTGAATGGGGGGAGTGTTTGAAAAATGCCGACACTCTGCCCATCGTTTTGTGATGTTAGTAAAATATCACCATACCACCAAGGTCACATGCGAGACACACAAAAGTGTCGTCACACAAAAAGAGGGCATAGGTACTAAGCTGTCACGTAATGCAGACCAGCAAGCTAACTTAACATATCAGGATGTTAAATAGCAGCAACTGCAAAGAGTGTTTCATTTGGACTACACTGTAATCTGGCCACAGTGCTATGCACAAATTTATACTTATAACTTTCCAATGTATGAGAAAGTGAAAAAACGGTCTTTCACATTATACATATGAAGAACAATATATAATACAAACTCTTTTGACTGCTAACATTGTGTACATCTTTCGCAGAGGAACGATATACCTCTCTGGCACAACAGCCTGTTCATGATGATAAACCTGACCTTGACTCCTACCTTCCCCCATGGATGAAGACACCTTCAAACAACTCCTGGAGACTATGGATTGTTCTCCATTCATCTTGGCAAGGGAAGAAGACACTGCTGGGTCTCAAAGTGAACCAACCCAGACTGCCTCACATACAGCTCCTCCACATATGCCTGCCATGGATCCTGAGGAGTTACAAGTCAACTTCCAATGTGGAGTGGTTAAGGTACAGCAATATATGTTGAAAGAAGTCAAGATGGGGATGGAGATGTTATCTGGCACTCTAGAAGGACTCTGGGAGTGTCTCAATCCCAATAAGGGGTTGGCAGAGGATGTACGAGACAACATGGGATTGATGTCTCCTTAGCTGATATTTCTGGTGTTATGATGCAGAAAAGCAATCAACAACAGACTGCTACATCAAGCACCAGGGACGCTGTCACCTAGCTAGGAGCCGGCAATTTCTCCACCCAGACCTTGCATTATGGACTGGAGGACTTAGGGAATAGAATGGAGACCTATGTGAACTCCTACCGGGTAACAAATGTCTTCAATAGCAACTTGCCAGGGAATACCAGGCAGCGTTTGTGGCACTCACTAATATTCTTGTAAAAATGTGGCATACATCTTCAACCTCTGATGATTGTGCATCTTAGCTACCCACAATTGCTACACAGCCTCTGATTGTCATGCAACCATAAGCACAAGGCTACACAGTCATTAGAAGATGAATGTGTAGTGTTACCCAGTTTCAGATCCAGAATTGCAAGAAGAACATTAGAGAGTAATTTGTGGCCAGTTAATCAGTCGTGTGTTTGTCATCATGACATTTTCTTTTCATTCAATTGCAGTCCTCTGTTGGTATAATGTAGTTTATCCTGTTCCTCTGCCCTTATCATGAATTGTCCCTTTACCTTGATGGTGATGTTCAGAATGTCATTATTTAGTTGCATTTTATCATTTAAAGATTGTTTATGTTTTCTTTTGTTTTTGTTTGATTGACTTTCTGACTCACAAAAACATGCTTATATTATGTGGATACCTATCAACCATTTACGGGGAAATGTAGCAAATGAAACATGTTTTAGGAGGGGCAACAGTAGCTATCCAAATAAAATGTAAATAACATCAAAAGAGTGTGTCGCTATTTTTTCTGTGTACTAGTGTACAATTCACATTCCACTATTACATGCTGTAAATCACTAGCATGGCACCAAAGATGCAGACATCTAAAAGGGTGTTTAGATGTATGTCATGTATGTGCATCAACGTAAACTGTGATAGAAGTAAAGATCATACAGACGCCAACATATATAAGTAGTCATCGCTAGTTATGCTAGTAAAACTGTTGCTTCTGCCTTTTGGGCCGCACTATGAGCTTCACAATGATTACACATCATCTCCTACGTAGACATTGATGCTGGGACTGAGAATGATATTGTACACATACCCTCCTCGCTGCTCCATATGACATGTTAAGTACTGTAGGTACCTAGCAGCTGTAAATCTCAAAAGAGGAATAAAGTTTTGGCCTGGGAAGGAGAAGTACACAGATACAACACTAAATTTGTGTCACAATTGCACAATGATTTGGTTACACATCACCAAACCATGATCTAATCGACAACTTTATTGATATACTAACGTCTACATTGGATAATTTGAGCTTTTATGTAAAATTATAACTCAATTGATAAATGGAGTCCTATCATCAAAAACACGATATTGTTTTGTTATATGAGCACACGTGAAATGATTACCAGAGTTGAGCAATTATTGTCTATGAGTAAATAAAACATATTTGTAAGAGTGCCTGTAACATAAATACACAATGATTCAATGTAAGGTAACAAGTGTGTTGTTAGGAATAGCAATATATAAATATTCGAAGCTTACCCATCAAAGCTATCATCATTATCATCTATGGTGTTCCCTCATCCAGCCTTAAAAAAGCACCTATGGCCATATAATGCAGAAAATGTGTTGATCCTCTCTATGGATGGGTATACATATAAGAATAATGTATTTATGTACATCAAATTGAGCAATAACTCTATTAAACTCCTACATATAGTTAAATGTATATTAAGTTTTCTCATAATTCATCATTCTAACAAATATATACCTCTGTAGTATAGTTTAACAACCATACAATTTCATACTGCTTGGTTGACCGGTCATTCGTGGTGTGGTGTTCTCAAAAAGGATTCATGCCTTCAAACCTACTGTAGTGAAAACAATATATGTATCCTTGCATGTGTTCTCTATGCACCTTACCACTGCTAATCATTCCTAATGTGGTCTCCATAAATGCTGATCAAATATATACCTTTCTGATTGTAATATTACCTTTACTTTTAAGGCCCTAATACATATCAGTACATGTACTCAAGCCCTGTACATCCAATGCTACTAGTGGGCCTGCAGCACTAATTGTCACACCCACTAAAGTACTAATGTCTTTCAGGTATCAGGCCTGCCATGGCAGGCTGTATTGCAGTTGGGCAAAAACCTTTATTGCTGCAAATGCATCGCCACACCTTGCATTCTAAATCATCTGAGTCAACCCTAAGGTATGGCCTGCACAGCCCATATGACATGGTGCATTGTAATCAAAGTACAGTGTTAGTATATTTAACATTTACACATGCATCAAATCACCTGTATACTATTTTCAAAAGTGTAAGCTTTATCTCTTGCTTTGATTAGCATTGGATTACCTAATTAAATGTAATATGTTCAAACCTTGTATAGGTATCAAATAGGAATGGCAATGTAGAACTAAATGAATTGTCATTAGAAATGGCAATTATTATTTATGTCTGAATGTAAGTCATACATAATAATATACACATTTCACAAAGTTACCATTTACTTGTTACTTTGGTGTCTGCTACTAGTGTCCGTGGTGAAATGATGGCGAATTCCCTGGGGATAGCCATGCCTTATATAAGAACTTAATAATAATAATAGCTCTGCGGCTGGCCTTTGTGTGCTGACCCCCAACAGTGACACAAAAGTGGATAACTTGTTAACAGGATGGCCCATCCTACTAGGATGTCCATCGGCCAAGCTTTTAGCTGAGTCACTTACACTTCAAAGGGCTGCCTCCAGCACCCACACAAAGGATCCTGACAATCGCCTTTGTCTCCACAGATTTCTAGGAGCCCTGGTAGGTGAAGGAGGAAATATTAAAAAATCAGATGTGGCGGTACCCTAGAGTAATCACCAACTTCAAAGGTTGTCAGCAGGTATAAATATTGTATCCTCAAAACACATAATCTGTGCACTTCTGTAAATGTGGAAGGCATCAGTAGTATTGCTTACAACACCCAGAGCACTGGCCTGCTGCTACCAGAGGTGTCAACTGCTGCTTGAAGCCTGCTTTGCTGCATTAAAGCAGGACTACCAAAGTGACTCAAAGGCCTAGTTGGGTGGCCTCCTGCGTGAGCAAAAAGAACATACGTTCTAGATAGCTTGAAGCAAAAAGCAGACCTCTGTTGGAGGAAGTCCTAGATCTACAACAGTTGGTCAACCTTTCCTGGACCCTACGAAGTTGTGTAAGTGGTTTAGCTTCTACTTTATCCTAAATGTGTGGACATAGAAAATAATTCTAATCCAATAGTGTCAGAACAACTGACTGAAGACCAGGAATCATGTCAGCTGATGTGCCCAAAGTGCAGCTTGACGTCTTGGAGAGTGCACATTTTATTTTATCATAATCGACAATCCTGTCCTGAGGTAACTCAGTATGATTGTATCTGCATTTGTGAATCCTTATTTTTGCTGCACCTTACACCTTTGTACCGCTTGAGGATTTTCAAATTATATACATTTGAGAACCATAAATGGGCCGACTCTGATTTCGGTCGTAGGAGCCCTTCCGACCTAATCGTATTGTGTCGGCCGGATTCCTTTCCAACCAAGCCATTCTGATGGGCTCGGTCAGAAATGAATCCGACATGGATTTCCGGATTGCGGACGACAGGCTCGAAGAGCCCGTCCGCCGACCGGAAATCCCTCAGCACTCCCCCGGCCGCCTCTTTGCGACCGAGGGAGTACGATGGCAGTTTTTCACTGCCTTCTCGTGCCGGTCTTTCCGGCACGAAAAGGCAGTTGGAAACTGTCTTTGGGGGCCCCCAGTAGGGCCCCCTTGGGTGCGAGGCTGCCGTATGGCGGACTGGGGGCACCTATGGTGTCCCTCTGTGGATCCCTGCACCCGGTGGCAGGCACCTTGGGGTGCCACCCACAGGGTGCAGGGATGAACTACACCCCTGCTTTCCATGATGCAGGCATGCATTCCGCTTGGAATGCATGCTTGCATTGTGTTGTATACGAGTGCGACCGAACCCTGTTCGGTCGCATCGTACTAGCAGGGCCATAACCGCCGACAGCAGGTCGGTCGGTTACGGCTCCTGACCGATGTCGGACGGACCTGAGTCCATCCGACATCAGAATCAGCGCCAAAGTGTAAATATTATCAGCAGCCTACAGCAAGACAGGCGTTACATTGATGATGACAAAAGCCTTTGTATGGAAATCCAGCTACTCCCACTCAGAGGTTGCCTTCGTCCATCTTCCACGGCTTGGCATAGATGTTAATGTTACTAAGAACTTATAGAGCACACGCCCACCATAGGTCTCTTAGCACTAGATAACCAGCTTATCCGAGATGTTGTCTAGCACTTCTTTGCAATCAGGAATACGCAACCTGCAGTCTGGCCCTTCTAAAGTATACGTATTTTGACACTGAGGGCCTGATTCGAATGCGGTTTGAAAAGCTTCCTGACCGAATCGGTTTGGAAATGGTTTCCGACCCACTCGGATCGAGAGAGTCCGACGGACCGCGTACGATGCATCCGAATGCTTCCAGATACGATTTGGTTGGACTCCCATTGACTTCAATGGGAGCATATGTTCCTAACCGCATCGTAATGGGGCCATCGGTCAGGAAGACACGTTCCCGATCTGATTTGGAAGGAGCAAATGCCGTTAGGAGGCCTTCCTAACCGCATCGTAATCGGGCCCTAGGTGGGAATGCTTTCCTAACCGCATCAGAATCAAGCCCTTAGTCTTTGAATTTCATTTTTCATAACCAGTTTTTCTTTCAACATATTAATCCTATCATACTATCCAAGTAGACCATGTACCTTTATGAATAATGTTCATGATGATATTTCATCGTGTAGGTGCATAGCATATCAAAAAAAATGTTAACACATGTAATAAGGTGTTGAATATTTAGAAAAATACATACTATCATCTATATCACTCAATATATATGTCAATTAGACATAATTAGAAGTAAATATTTACTACATATAAGATCATGCATTGTCACAGTAATGTGTGTATTCGTTTTTAGGTCGAGCAAGGCAGTCGAGACCTGCTGTAAACACTCTACCGGAGTGTAATCTGGCAATATGGCCTGGTTCTTGCTTTTGGCTAATTTGTGCATTGCATTTTGTTTCCTTGCTCCTTATTTGTTCCCGCTTCGATACATCATTTCCGGTTTTACCCGAGGAGCACCGACTAATTACTGTTCCCTTACTCTCGTAGGTGTTATCTGATACTTGAGGACTACTTGTTTATAATTGCTGCAGCGCAACATGCCGAGCTGTTTTCTATGTTTTTAATAACTTTCAAGATAAATAACTATTAGCGTGGCACCCGTTTCACAAACGCTGAGCTTTAGCTTTTACTTGCAGCTTTGGCGCTGCATGTCCCTGTTCCTTTATACCGCCAGTGGCACATCACAGCGGTCTCCGAGCCCCACGCCTACACATTTAACTCCTTTTTACCTGAAGCTGTTTGTGATTTAATTTACCTCTGCGTGTTATGTTTCCTACATTTTCCGCACTCCTTGTTTTTAAGTGTAAATACACAATGCGCTGCTGTCTCCAGGACGGTGCACAGACATAATATCGAGTTTTTTTTATTTCAACCTACATTAATATCGAGTTTTAAATATCGTAGTGACAGAATATCGACATCAAGAATATCGGTGACCAGAATATCGACCTGAAGGTAGGAAATATTGTTTTTGTTAATATCGAAGTTAGTAATATCGATAGCAAAAATATCAATGTTGATAATATCGATGTTTATGTCAGTGTCATGTATTTTAGTATGTATTTCTATATGTATGTGTTCCACGTGTTTTGTTATGTTTTGTATTTTTTTTAAATATATGTATTCAGGTGCCGATCACGATCCGGTAAAAACCGGGTACGAACCGTCGGACGGAGCATATTCTCCGTCCGACGCGTACCCGGTCGTCAAAATATACAAACATGGAATTACGATTCGCACGGAAACCCCATTTCCGTACGAATCGTACAAAACCCCGACCGACCAAAATAAACGTACAAATGCGATCCGGGAAAGCGCCGACGTGACGTCGGGACGCACGCAGCCTGCCATTCACGAACCAGGAATCACGATTCGCACCGACGTCATCCCGCACGGTGAATATTTTCCGGCTGCCAAAAACTGCCGGGAAATCAGGACGACGCGAACAAGGAGTACCTGTACGCGACGGACAGACATGGACCCGAACCTACGTGTCATCCCGGCCCTCATAGCAGTCGACCTCCTCTACAGGTTTGGACGCAGACGCCGCAGAAGGTCAGAACAACAAAGGGAGGGGGGAAAGGGGGGGGTGGCAGGACCAGGGGCAGGCCACAAAACCCCCACCAAAGTCACACAGCACACATGCCCTGGACATACCTGACCCTCAGGCCCTGGTCACTATGAGGGGGTGGGGGCGTGTCCAGCAAAGCCAGCGACCGCCACAACGGAAGTGCTTGACGACGCGAACCGGCAACACAACCATACAGGTACGTCCCATACCCACGCCTTAAGAGCGTGGGTACGAGTCGTACCATGCCCACACCTACGTCATCCCAACAATGGCGAGACGGCTGTACCCACGTGGCAAAGGCCTGGGTACGGCCCGCACAAGCATTCCACAGCGTGGGTACGGATATGTCCGGACCATACCCCCACCACCGTATGCATGGAGCGTACCCCCCACCCCAACAGTGTAAGTACAACCCGTACCCCCACCCGCGTACGTATGGAGCGTACCCCCCCTGCCAACAGTGTAAGTAAGACCCGTACCCCCACCCGCGTATGCATGGAGCTAACCCACACACGTGTATGTTCTAAGCGTACATATCCTGAAATAGGAGGGGTGTGTGCAGAGTCCTCCCAGCAGTGCCCAGACACAGGAGGGGTGGGTGCCTAACACTCCCAGCAGTGCCCAGACGCAGGAGGGGTGTGTGCAGAGTCCTCCCAGCAGTGCCCAGAGACAGGAGGGGTGGGTGCCTAACACTCCCAGCAGTGCCCAGACGCAGGAGGGGTGTGTGCAGAGTCCTCCCAGCAGTGCCCAGAGACAGGAGGGGTGTGTGCAGAGTCCTCCCAGCAGTGCCCAGACACAGGCGTGGTGGGTGCAGAGTCCTCCCAGCAGTGCCCAGACACAGGAGGGGTGGGTTCAGAGTCCTCCCAGCAGTGCTCAGACGCAGGAGGGGTGGGTGCCTAACACTCCCAGCAGTGCCCAGAGACAGGAGGGGTGTGTGCAGAGTCCTCCCAGCAGTGCCCAGACACAGGAGGGGTGGGTGCAGAGTCCTCCCAGCAGTGCCCAGACACAGGAGGGGTGTGTGCAGAGTCCTCCCAGCAGTGCCCAGACACAGGAGGGGTGGGTGCAGAGTCCTCCCAGCAGTGCCCAGACACAGGAGGGGTGGGTGCCTAACACTCCCAGCAGTGCCCAGACACAGGAGGGGTGGGTGCAGAGTCCTCCCAGCAGTGCCCAGACACAGGATGGGTGGGTGCAGAGTCCTCCCAGCAGTGCCCAGACACAGGAGGGGTGGGTGCAGAGTCCTCCCAGCAGTGCCCAGAGACAGGAGGGGTGGGTGCCTAACACTCACAGCAGTGCCCCTGCAAAGAAAAGGGTGGAGTACCCACAGATCCAATGCCCACAAATGTCAGTCAGGTGCACAAAGATCCTGCAGTACATGTACCACATGTGTGCGAGGCTGGAAGTATACATATGCATAGCACCTAAAAGAATACATGTACACATGAAGTCATGGCAACAGTCTACATACACAAGTAGAGTGACCACCAAGGACGCCACGAATGATGCAGGTGGAGACATCGCTCAGCATGCATGGGCCAAGTCTAACGAGTCCGTCACACACCCAGCCAATGTAGACACAGCTCAGCCCCACATATTGGAAAGACCCTGCAGGGAAGAAGTCAGGTTACACAGAGGAAGGAACACACCTTGGGACGATGTCACCATGCAGTAACTGCTGACATGAACAAAGTTATGTAGCCAACAGCTTGTGATGGCACACAGATACCAGGATCCACCCTATGACCAGCACAAGACGACAATTCCCACACACCCAACACATAATCACCACCCAAAATAATGGGGCAGGTCCACCAACAGCAATACCAGACAGACAGTAGTGTACTAAGGAAAAATAAATTGCTTTAATCAGCATCCAAAACATATGTTTTTCCCTTCAAAGTTCAAAAAGTACTATGCCCATAGGGCAAACCAAAGTTCCAATCCAGGTGGAGGACACAGTGGGACGCGTGTCCCCTAGCTTGCCTGCACAGTCAGACTCCATCGTCTTCCAGAGCGGGGAGGGCATCATGTGGGGGGGAAGGATCAGGCACCGCAGGGACATGAGGGCGAAGGGTAGGCGTCGTGGGTGCAGGGATGGAGGACTCCACCACAGGGGGTGGGTCAGGGCCAAAGGCGGAGGCCAGGATGGCGCTGCACACCTTTGCAAGGTCCTCCAGCGTCTCCCCTGCACCCGAAGGAACCACAGGCCCCAAGGAGGGGGGGGGGCGGAGGGATGGGTCGCAGCGCCACAGGGGGAGGGTGTGGACAGGGGGGGGACTCAACCACCCTGACCGGGGACTCCCTTGACCGCTTGCGGGGTGGTGTCACAGTGGGGCTCAGGGACAGAGCGGCCATGAAGGAGTCCTTGCTGGATATGTGGCCAGGAGAGCTGAGGGGAGGGGATTTGGAGGGAGTGGATTGGGTGGAATGCGGACTCCCACTCTGGCTGCATGACTTACGTTTGCCCCCCGACCCAGTGGGTGTGCCTACTTCACCCTGTGTGTGCGTGCCAGGAGGTGTGCGTATGACCTTCCCTGCTGGTGTGGTGCCTGTGTCTGTTGTGGTGGGTGCATTCTGACGTCTGGGTGTACGTGGGACAGGCATGGGAGTGGGAAGTGTGGATAGGGCAGGGGTAGTGGGTGGGACGTAGCGCTGCAGGAGACCCACTGCTGCAGTCAGTGTCGAGTCTATGGACCTCAGCAACTGGCGTTGGTCAGCCTGCGATGAAAAAATGCCCTCCAAGTATGCCTCCATGTTGTGCAGCACTTGGCTGTGGCCATGGAGGACATTAAGGATCGCAGCCTGACCAATCTGCAACTGCCGCTGGATGTCCACAGACTCGGCATTGGCGGCAACAGTGGAGACAGGGGCAGGGGGTGCGGTGCCTGGCAGGAAGGAGACATGTGGTGACCGGGCACGCTGGGAAGGGACACGAGCAAGTGGGAGGCGGCTGATGGCAATGGAGGGGGCGGGGTGCGATGTTGTGCCGCTGTCAGCTGGTGGTGCAGCCTCCGCCCACTCGGAGAGATCATCCTCGGACCCGTCAGCTTCATATTCAGTTGTGCCAGTGGACAGGTCCTCGGCCTCACTCTCCTCCGCCTCAGTACCACTCAATGTGCCAGCCACGATGTCAACGCTGGCACTGGTGCTCGGTCCCTCCGCTCCGTCTGTGCCCATGTCTCCCTCCGTGTCCCCCGACGATGCTGTGAGCAAGGTGAAGAGACAGCAATTAATCACACACCTGTATACATATGTCACATGAGTCCAATCTACATAGGTTACAGTGCATAGCCTGAAAAGAAAGATCAGTAACATCTACAAAACAAGGTACAGATGTAGGGCATGCAACACACAGTTGGTTCACCCACCATGCCACTGAAAATCCATGGAGAGCATGACACAATTGCAAATGACATGAAATGGAGTTTGACATAGGAGCCAGGCCCTGGGGACAATCCAGCACTGCACCTGCACCACACAGCGTTGCAGAAAATAGGGATGAGCAGGGACCATATCCATGAACTTGAGGCACATGCTGCATAGGTAATACTGAAAACATGCCCAACATGACTGTCTCACTGCACCTTGAGTGTATGTCCAGACAAACATCACACACTGGCCAGACCTAGCAAGGAGATTTCAGGTTTTGACATGTAGGCTTTGCCCGCACCAACCACCCCCTACATGAGACAATTTGTTGAGACACAGGAAGCACTTACATCTCTTAGTCTGGGTGAAATACACAGGGGCTGCATAAATGCAAGATTGGACGCCAAATTCCCAAGGTGCGCCTGTCCAAAGAATCATGTACAAATGGCCATCATCAGATGATTGTAACAAGACACACAGGCACTGGCCACTGTGACTATGAACAAGGCAAATCAGGTCAGGCTGTACAGTGGACACTTGTACTACATTTCACGTCAATATACATGGTGCCAGGGGACAATGGCACAGAGCACAACCTATGCTGTAGACACTGAGAGTGTCTACGTTTTGTGATGACACACATGACACCTATGAAAATATGCCCCAGGGGACAGTAGTGGCCACACAACTCCATGGTCCTGAATGGGAATGACTGCAACACACGCCACCATCCCTGCACTATGCGTATCGCACACTCATGCACATCATGTCACAGGCCACAACATAGGACATGCGCGCTGTAAGGCATGACACTTGAGAGACTAACTCCCATGTCTGGACTCAGCATCAGTGCCAACTGACATGGAACCCACATGTACTGAGCTGGACAGGGCACAGGCAAGGTCCCCAAACCTGTTACACACCACCCCCACACATGATGCTACAGGCATAGTTCACGTGGAGAAAGCGCCAGCCTACATTACCTCCTACGTAGACATTGATGCTGGGACTGAGAATGATATTGTACACATACCCTCCTCGCTGCTCCATATGACATGTTAAGTACTGTAGGTACCTAGCAGCTGTAAATCTCAAAAGAGGAATAAAGTTTTGGCCTGGGAAGGAGAAGTACACAGATACAACACTAAATTTGTGTCACAATTGCACAATGATTTGGTTACACATCACCAAACCATGATCTAATCGACAACTTTATTGATATACTAACGTCTACATTGGATAATTTGAGCTTTTATGTAAAATTATAACTCAATTGATAAATGGAGTCCTATCATCAAAAACACGATATTGTTTTGTTATATGAGCACACGTGAAATGATTACCAGAGTTGAGCAATTATTGTCTATGAGTAAATAAAACATATTTGTAAGAGTGCCTGTAACATAAATACACAATGATTCAATGTAAGGTAACAAGTGTGTTGTTAGGAATAGCAATATATAAATATTCGAAGCTTACCCATCAAAGCTATCATCATTATCATCTATGGTGTTCCCTCATCCAGCCTTAAAAAAGCACCTATGGCCATATAATGCAGAAAATGTGTTGATCCTCTCTATGGATGGGTATACATATAAGAATAATGTATTTATGTACATCAAATTGAGCAATAACTCTATTAAACTCCTACATATAGTTAAATGTATATTAAGTTTTCTCATAATTCATCATTCTAACAAATATATACCTCTGTAGTATAGTTTAACAACCATACAATTTCATACTGCTTGGTTGACCGGTCATTCGTGGTGTGGTGTTCTCAAAAAGGATTCATGCCTTCAAACCTACTGTAGTGAAAACAATATATGTATCCTTGCATGTGTTCTCTATGCACCTTACCACTGCTAATCATTCCTAATGTGGTCTCCATAAATGCTGATCAAATATGTACCTTTCTGATTGTAATATTACCTTTACTTTTAAGGCCCTAATACATATCAGTACATGTACTCAAGCCCTGTACATCCAATGCTACTAGTGGGCCTGCAGCACTAATTGTCACACCCACTAAAGTACTAATGTCTTTCAGGTATCAGGCCTGCCATGGCAGGCTGTATTGCAGTTGGGCAAAAACCTTTATTGCTGCAAATACATCGCCACACCTTGCATTCTAAATCATCTGAGTCAACCCCAAGGTATGGCCTGCACAGCCCATATGACATGGTGCATTGTAATCAAAGTACAGTGTTAGTATATTTAACATTTACACATGCATCAAATCACCTGTATACTATTTTCAAAAGTGTAAGCTTTATCTCTTGCTTTGATTAGCATTGGATTACCTAATTAAATGTAATATGTTCAAACCTTGTATAGGTATCAAATAGGAATGGCAATGTAGAACTAAATGAATTGTCATTAGAAATGGCAATTATTATTTATGTCTGAATGTAAGTCATACATAATAATATACACATTTCACAAAGTTACCATTTACTTGTTACTTTGGTGTCTGCTACTAGTGTCCGTGGTGAAATGATGGCGAATTCCCTGGGGATAGCCACGCCTTATATAAGAACTTAATAATAATAATAGCTCTGCGGCTGGCCTTTGTGTGCTGACCCCCAACAGTGACACAAAAGTGGATAACTTGTTAACAGGATGGCCCATCCTACTAGGATGTCCATCGGCCAAGCTTTTAGCTGAGTCACTTACACTTCAAAGGGCTGCCTCCAGCACCCACACAAAGGATCCTGACAATCGCCTTTGTCTCCACAGATTTCTAGGAGCCCTGGTAGGTGAAGGAGGAAATATTAAAAAATCAGATGTGGCGGTACCCTAGAGTAATCACCAACTTCAAAGGTTGTCAGCAGGTATAAATATTGTATCCTCAAAACACATAATCTGTGCACTTCTGTAAATGTGGAAGGCATCAGTAGTATTGCTTACAACACCCAGAGCACTGGCCTGCTGCTACCAGAGGTGTCAACTGCTGCTTGAAGCCTGCTTTGCTGCATTAAAGCAGGACTACCAAAGTGACTCAAAGGCCTAGTTGGGTGGCCTCCTGCGTGAGCAAAAAGAACATACGTTCTAGATAGCTTGAAGCAAAAAGCAGACCTCTGTTGGAGGAAGTCCTAGATCTACAAGAGTTGGTCAACCTTTCCTGGACCCTACGAAGTTGTGTAAGTGGTTTAGCTTCTACTTTATCCTAAATGTGTGGACATAGAAAATAAGTCTAATCCAATAGTGTCAGAACAACTGACTGAAGACCAGGAATCATGTCAGCTGATGTGCCCAAAGTGCAGCTTGACGTCTTGGAGAGTGCACATTTTATTTTATCATAATCGACAATCCTGTCCTGAGGTAACTCAGTATGATTGTATCTGCATTTGTGAATCCTTATTTTTGCTGCACCTTACACCTTTGTACCGCTTGAGGATTTTCAAATTATATACATTTGAGAACCATAAATGGGCCGACTCTGATTTCGGTCGTAGGAGCCCTTCCGACCTAATCGTATTGTGTCGGCCGGATTCCTTTCCAACCAAGCCATTCTGATGGGCTCGGTCAGAAATGAATCCGACATGGATTTCCGGATTGCGGACGACAGGCTCGAAGAGCCCGTCCGCCGACCGGAAATCCCTCAGCACTCCCCCGGCCGCCTCTTTGCGACCGAGGGAGTACGATGGCAGTTTTTCACTGCCTTCTCGTGCCGGTCTTTCCGGCACGAAAAGGCAGTTGGAAACTGTCTTTGGGGGCCCCCAGTAGGGCCCCCTTGGGTGCGAGGCTGCCGTATGGCGGACTGGGGGCACCTATGGTGTCCCTCTGTGGATCCCTGCACCCGGTGGCAGGCACCTTGGGGTGCCACCCACAGGGTGCAGGGATGAACTACACCCCTGCTTTCCATGATGCAGGCATGCATTCCGCTTGGAATGCATGCTTGCATTGTGTTGTATACGAGTGCGACCGAACCCTGTTCGGTCGCATCGTACTAGCAGGGCCATAACCGCCGACAGCAGGTCGGTCGGTTACGGCTCCTGACCGATGTCGGACGGACCTGAGTCCATCCGACATCAGAATCAGCGCCAAAGTGTAAATATTATCAGCAGCCTACAGCAAGACAGGCGTTACATTGATGATGACAAAAGCCTTTGTATGGAAATCCAGCTACTCCCACTCAGAGGTTGCCTTCGTCCATCTTCCACGGCTTGGCATAGATGTTAATGTTACTAAGAACTTATAGAGCACACGCCCACCATAGGTCTCTTAGCACTAGATAACCAGCTTATCCGAGATGTTGTCTAGCACTTCTTTGCAATCAGGAATACGCAACCTGCAGTCTGGCCCTTCTAAAGTATACGTATTTTGACACTGAGGGCCTGATTCGAATGCGGTTTGAAAAGCTTCCTGACCGAATCGGTTTGGAAATGGTTTCCGACCCACTCGGATCGAGAGAGTCCGACGGACCGCGTACGATGCATCCGAATGCTTCCAGATACGATTTGGTTGGACTCCCATTGACTTCAATGGGAGCATATGTTCCTAACCGCATCGTAATGGGGCCATCGGTCAGGAAGACACGTTCCCGATCTGATTTGGAAGGAGCAAATGCCGTTAGGAGGCCTTCCTAACCGCATCGTAATCGGACCCTAGGTGGGAATGCTTTCCTAACCGCATCAGAATCAAGCCCTTAGTCTTTGAATTTCATTTTTCATAACCAGTTTTTCTTTCAACATATTAATCCTATCATACTATCCAAGTAGACCATGTACCTTTATGAATAATGTTCATGATGATATTTCATCGTGTAGGTGCATAGCATATCAAAAAAAATGTTAACACATGTAATAAGGTGTTGAATATTTAGAAAAATACATACTATCATCTATATCACTCAATATATATGTCAATTAGACATAATTAGAAGTAAATATTTACTACATATAAGATCATGCATTGTCACAGTAATGTGTGTATTCGTTTTTAGGTCGAGCAAGGCAGTCGAGACCTGCTGTAAACACTCTACCGGAGTGTAATCTGGCAATATGGCCTGGTTCTTGCTTTTGGCTAATTTGTGCATTGCATTTTGTTTCCTTGCTCCTTATTTGTTCCCGCTTCGATACATCATTTCCGGTTTTACCCGAGGAGCACCGACTAATTACTGTTCCCTTACTCTCGTAGGTGTTATCTGATACTTGAGGACTACTTGTTTATAATTGCTGCAGCGCAACATGCCGAGCTGTTTTCTATGTTTTTAATAACTTTCAAGATAAATAACTATTAGCGTGGCACCCGTTTCACAAACGCTGAGCTTTAGCTTTTACTTGCAGCTTTGGCGCTGCATGTCCCTGTTCCTTTATACCGCCAGTGGCACATCACAGCGGTCTCCGAGCCCCACGCCTACACATTTAACTCCTTTTTACCTGAAGCTGTTTGTGATTTAATTTACCTCTGCGTGTTATGTTTCCTACATTTTCCGCACTCCTTGTTTTTAAGTGTAAATACACAATGCGCTGCTGTCTCCAGGACGGTGCACAGACATAATATCGAGTTTTTTTATTTCAACCTACATTAATATCGAGTTTTAAATATCGTAGTGACAGAATATCGACATCAAGAATATCGGTGACCAGAATATCGACCTGAAGGTAGGAAATATTGTTTTTGTTAATATCGAAGTTAGTAATATCGATAGCAAAAATATCAATGTTAATAATATCGATGTTTATGTCAGTGTCATGTATTTTAGTATGTATTTCTATATGTATGTGTTCCACGTGTTTTGTTATGTTTTGTATTTTTTTAAAATATATGTATTCAGGTGCCGATCACGATCCGGTAAAAATCGGGTACGAACCGTCGGACGGAGCATATTCTCCGTCCGACGCGTACCCGGTCGTCAAAATATACAAACATGGAATTACGATTCGCACGGAAACCCCATTTCCGTACGAATCGTACAAAACCCCGACCGACCAAAATAAACGTACAAATGCGATCCGGGAAAGCGCCGACGTGACGTCGGGACGCACGCAGCCTGCCATTCACGAACCAGGAATCACGATTCGCACCGACGTCATCCCGCACGGTGAATATTTTCCGGCTGCCAAAAACTGCCGGGAAATCAGGACGACGCGAACAAGGAGTACCTGTACGCGACGGACAGACATGGACCCGAACCTACGTGTCATCCCGGCCCTCATAGCAGTCGACCTCCTCTACAGGTTTGGACGCAGACGCCGCAGAAGGTCAGAACAACAAAGGGAGGGGGGAAAGGGGGGGGTGGCAGGACCAGGGGCAGGCCACAAAACCCCCACCAAAGTCACACAGCACACATGCCCTGGACATACCTGACCCTCAGGCCCTGGTCACTATGAGGGGGTGGGGGCGTGTCCAGCAAAGCCAGCGACCGCCACAACGGAAGTGCTTGACGACGCGAACCGGCAACACAACCATACAGGTACGTCCCATACCCACGCCTTAAGAGCGTGGGTACGAGTCGTACCATGCCCACACCTACGTCATCCCAACAATGGCGAGACGGCTGTACCCACGTGGCAAAGGCCTGGGTACGGCCCGCACAAGCATTCCACAGCGTGGGTACGGATATGTCCGGACCATACCCCCACCACCGTATGCATGGAGCGTACCCCCCACCCCAACAGTGTAAGTACAACCCGTACCCCCACCCGCGTACGTATGGACCGTACCCCCCCTGCCAACAGTGTAAGTAAGACCCGTACCCCCACCCGCGTATGCATGGAGCTAACCCACACACGTGTATGTTCTAAGCGTACATATCCTGAAATAGAAGGGGTGTGTGCAGAGTCCTCCCAGCAGTGCCCAGACACAGGAGGGGTGGGTGCCTAACACTCCCAGCAGTGCCCAGACGCAGGAGGGGTGTGTGCAGAGTCCTCCCAGCAGTGCCCAGAGACAGGAGGGGTGGGTGCCTAACACTCCCAGCAGTGCCCAGACGCAGGAGGGGTGTGTGCAGAGTCCTCCCAGCAGTGCCCAGAGACAGGAGGGGTGTGTGCAGAGTCCTCCCAGCAGTGCCCAGACACAGAAGGGGTGGGTGCAGAGTCCTCCCAGCAGTGCCCAGACACAGGAGGGGTGGGTGCAGAGGCCTCCCAGCAGTGCTCAGACGCAGGAGGGGTGGGTGCCTAACACTCCCAGCAGTGCCCAGAGACAGGAGGGGTGTGTGCAGAGTCCTCCCAGCAGTGCCCAGACACAGGAGGGGTGGGTGCAGAGTCCTCCCAGCAGTGCCCAGACACAGGAGGGGTGTGTGCAGAGTCCTCCCAGCAGTGCCGAGACACAGGAGGGGTGGGTGCAGAGTCCTCCCAGCAGTGCCCAGACACAGGAGGGGTGGGTGCCTAACACTCCCAGCAGTGCCCAGACACAGGAGGGGTGGGTGCAGAGTCCTCCCAGCAGTGCCCAGACACAGGATGGGTGGGTGCAGAGTCCTCCCAGCAGTGCCCAGATGCAGGAGGGGTGGGTGCAGAGTCCTCCCAGCAGTGCCCAGAGACAGGAGGGGTGGGTGCCTAACACTCACAGCAGTGCCCCTGCAAAGAAAAGGGTGGAGTACCCACAGATCCAATGCCCACAAATGTCAGTCAGGTGCACAAAGATCCTGCAGTACATGTACCACATGTGTGCGAGGCTGGAAGTATACATATGCATAGCGCCTAAAAGAATACATGTACACATGAAGTCATGGCAACAGTCTACATACACAAGTAGAGTGACCACCAAGGACGCCACGAATGATGCAGGTGGAGACATCGCTCAGCATGCATGGGCCAAGTCTAACGAGTCCGTCACACACCAAGCCAATGTAGACACAGCTCAGCCCCACATATTGGAAAGACCCTGCAGGGAAGAAGTCAGGTTACACAGAGGAAGGAACACACCTTGGGACGATGTCACCATGCAGTAACTGCTGACATGAACAAAGTTATGTAGCCAACAGCTTGTGATGGCACACAGATACCAGGATCCACCCTATGACCAGCACAAGACGACAATTCCCACACACCCAACACATAATCACCACCCAAAATAATGGGGCAGGTCCACCAACAGCAATACCAGACAGACAGTAGTGTACTAAGGAAAAATAAATTGCTTTAATCAGCATCCAAAACATATGTTTTTCCCTTCAAAGTTCAAAAAGTACTATGCCCATAGGGCAAACCAAAGTTCCAATCCAGGTGGAGGACACAGTGGGACGCGTGTCCCCTAGCTTGCCTGCACAGTCAGACTCCATCGTCTTCCAGAGCGGGGAGGGCATCATGTGGGGGGGAAGGATCAGGCACCGCAGGGACATGAGGGCGAAGGGTAGGCGTCGTGGGTGCAGGGATGGAGGACTCCACCACAGGGGGTGGGTCAGGGCCAAAGGCGGAGGCCAGGATGGCGCTGCACACCTTTGCAAGGTCCTCCAGCGTCTCCCCTGCACCCGAAGGAACCACAGGCCCCAAGGAGGGGGGGGGCGGAGGGATGGGTCGCAGCGCCACAGGGGGATGGTGTGGACAGGGGGGGGGACTCAACCACCCTGACCGGGGACTCCCTTGACCGCTTGCGGGGTGGTGTCACAGTGGGGCTCAGGGACAGAGCGGCCATGAAGGAGTCCTTGCTGGATATGTGGCCAGGAGAGCTGAGGGGAGGGGATTTGGAGGGAGTGGATTGGGTGGAATGCGGACTCCCACTCTGGCTGCATGACTTACGTTTGCCCCCCGACCCAGTGGGTGTGCCTACTTCACCCTGTGTGTGCGTGCCAGGAGGTGTGCGTATGACCTTCCCTGCTGGTGTGGTGCCTGTGTCTGTTGTGGTGGGTGCATGCTGACGTCTGGGTGTACGTGGGACAGGCATGGGAGTGGGAAGTGTGGATAGGGCAGGGGTAGTGGGTGGGACGTAGCGCTGCAGGAGACCCACTGCTGCAGTCAGTGTCGAGTCTATGGACCTCAGCAACTGGCGTTGGTCAGCCTGCGATGAAAAAATGCCCTCCAAGTATGCCTCCATGTTGTGCAGCACTTGGCTGTGGCCATGGAGGACATTAAGGATCGCAGCCTGACCAATCTGCAACTGCCGCTGGATGTCCACAGACTCGGCATTGGCGGCAACAGTGGAGACAGGGGCAGGGGGTGCGGTGCCTGGCAGGAAGGAGACATGTGGTGACCGGGCACGCTGGGAAGGGACACGAGCAAGTGGGAGGCGGCTGATGGCAATGGAGGGGGCGGGGTGCGATGTTGTGCCGCTGTCAGCTGGTGGTGCAGCCTCCGCCCACTCGGAGAGATCATCCTCGGACCCGTCAGCTTCATATTCAGTTGTGCCAGTGGACAGGTCCTCGGCCTCACTCTCCTCCGCCTCAGTACCACTCAATGTGCCAGCCACGATGTCAACGCTGGCACTGGTGCTCGGTCCCTCCGCTCCGTCTGTGCCCATGTCTCCCTCCGTGTCCCCCGACGATGCTGTGAGCAAGGTGAAGAGACAGCAATTAATCACACACCTGTATACATATGTCACATGAGTCCAATCTACATAGGTTACAGTGCATAGCCTGAAAAGAAAGATCAGTAACATCTACAAAACAAGGTACAGATGTAGGGCATGCAACACACAGTTGGTTCACCCACCATGCCACTGAAAATCCATGGAGAGCATGACACAATTGCAAATGACATGAAATGGAGTTTGACATAGGAGCCAGGCCCTGGGGACAATCCAGCACTGCACCTGCACCACACAGCGTTGCAGAAAATAGGGATGAGCAGGGACCATATCCATGAACTTGAGGCACATGCTGCATAGGTAATACTGAAAACATGCCCAACATGACTGTCTCACTGCACCTTGAGTGTATGTCCAGACAAACATCACACACTGGCCAGACCTAGCAAGGAGATTTCAGGTTTTGACATGTAGGCTTTGCCCGCACCAACCACCCCCTACATGAGACAATTTGTTGAGACACAGGAAGCACTTACATCTCTTAGTCTGGGTGAAATACACAGGGGCTGCATAAATGCAAGATTGGACGCCAAATTCCCAAGGTGCGCCTGTCCAAAGAATCATGTACAAATGGCCATCATCAGATGATTGTAACAAGACACACAGGCACTGGCCACTGTGACTATGAACAAGGCAAATCAGGTCAGGCTGTACAGTGGACACTTGTACTACATTTCACGTCAATATACATGGTGCCAGGGGACAATGGCACAGAGCACAACCTATGCTGTAGACACTGAGAGTGTCTACGTTTTGTGATGACACACATGACACCTATGAAAATATGCCCCAGGGGACAGTAGTGGCCACACAACTCCATGGTCCTGAATGGGAATGACTGCAACACACGCCACCATCCCTGCACTATGCGTATCGCACACTCATGCACATCATGTCACAGGCCACAACATAGGACATGCGCGCTGTAAGGCATGACACTTGAGAGACTAACTCCCATGTCTGGACTCAGCATCAGTGCCAACTGACATGGAACCCACATGTACTGAGCTGGACAGGGCACAGGCAAGGTCCCCAAACCTGTTACACACCACCCCCACACATGATGCTACAGGCATAGTTCACGTGGAGAAAGCGCCAGCCTACATTACCTTGTGAAGGAGTGACTACACACAGACCAGGGAACACATTGCAAGGAGGGGAAGGGAGGCAGGAAAGCACAGCTATACTGTGGGTAACTTGATCTGCACAGCACCTTTAAACCCTGGCAGTGAATCCATGCAACTGTGCACTTACAAATGCTGGTGACACACAACAAACACACATGTACCTACCCCCTTCCTGCTGCTGCTTCTCCTGTAAGCGCCTCTCCAAGTCTGGAAATACCACCGCCAGCACACGCTTGTGGATGTGGGTCAGACGGCGGCGCCCCCGGTTCTTATGGGTCTCAGGTGAGTCCCCCAGCAGGACCCGTGCGATCCTCCGCGTCCAGCACCGGATATCCTGCCAGCGTTTCCTCACCTGGGACAGGCGCCGCTTCCGACCATCCGCACTCCTCACGGCACTGACGGCGGTCAGCCATATCTGCTTCTTGGCAGAGGCGCCTACCTGTGAGGATGAACAAGTGACACTACATCAATACACCAGGCACATGTCACAGAGAGACATGTTAGAACAAATGTGCTGTGTACAACAAGGCATAGTATGCATCCAACGCATTGCACCTTTGTCATAGGGACATGATCCTCTGGGGAAGGGCAAAAGCAGTACGTGCCATTGAAAGTACACAGGTGGAATGAGGGCAACGACACAATCAATGATCCAGGCTCACACTGTGCATCACAAGGTCACCAGGATAATGTGCAGCACCTCTAAGCAGTCACATGCCACAGGCCACTGACGCTACCGCAGCAGAGTACACAGACACACACAGGCACAGGACATTCACCTTCCATTGCCAAATGCTGTGACAAAACTCACTCTGCACATGTGCCACTAGACGGGGGGGGGGGCTCACAGGTGTGGGGCTGGCTCTGCACGTCAGACACACAGCACTGCTCCCTGCTCAAATCACATGGGCAGGGTATATCCATCCCTCATGCAGCCAGGGTGCCACACCCCACATATGCACCCACCCACATGACAGGGGACTTACACACACACCGATGTCCAGGGTATGAACACATCATGTGGACACTCTCAGCACAGGTACACAGAACTAACACACATCTGTGGATACAGTCACCTGTCACACTGGGCTGAGCACATAATCACATGAGGACTGTAGAGGCTACATTCCCAGGAGGACAAGACAGGCAGAATGTGGCATGCACCATGCAGTGATTGTCACAGTAAACACAATGCAAGTGAGGACGGCAGACATGCACCACAGCATGCACTGGCTGGCAGACATCAGGCATTCCCCCCCAGGGACCCACCCTACAGTACATAGCATGTGTGCCACACCTGGACACAATGCCAGAAGTCACAGTCACAAAAAAGGGACACAGTCTGTGCCAGTGGACTCTGCACTCACCTGATACCCTGGTCGCCCATACAGCATGGGGTACTGTGGGAGGATCACATCCAGCAAAGCCAGGTTCTCCTCCAGGGTGAAAGGCTGTGACCTCTCCACAGACCTTGACATGGTTCCAGGGAATCAGTAGCAGCAGCTGGGTCGTGGAATACAAAGATGTGCAGGCAAGTGCTCCCTCATGGGACCTGGCTGCCTTATATCTGCCTTGCTGGCCTGTTTCATGCACAGGAGTACAGAGTGATTGGTCACTCACATTTGCATCCTATGTTTCCTCCAATTCCTTCAAACCTAGCACAGTCAGTGGGTTCTTATTGTGTTTTTTTCTTCAGCATGATGTCAACTCCACAAACACATTGCAACAAAGTAGATTCATTCCAACTGACTTCTGCTGTGCACCTTCCGGAAAAAATTCAAACTTTAAACTTGGTCTCCATGACAACCAGCATGCATGTAGGCCTTTATACTTGTCCCTCATGTGTCCCCTATGTAATTTGGAGCTTCACACACAGGTACGGTGCGTTCCGGGGCCCTAGGGCACCCCAAATTCATAGCAACGGCCCGTACAGGCGTGTGTACGCTCCGTACCACTATGGGTGTTCTCGCGTATGCGTACTCATGGTGGTACGGAGCGTACACACGCCTGTACGCTCACTATCACTATGAGTACGCATACGCGAGAACACCCATAGTGATAGTGAGCGTACACGCGTGCGTACACTCACTATCACTATGGGTGTTCTCGCGTATGCGTACTCATAGTGATAGTGAGCGTACAGGCGTGTGTACGCTCCGTACCACTATGGGTGTTCTCGCGTATGCGTACTCATGGTGGTACGGAGCGTACACACGCCTGTACGCTCACTATCACTATGAGTACGCATACGCGAGAACACCCATAGTGATAGTGAGCATACACGCGTGCGTACACTCACTATCACTATGGGTGTTCTCGCGTATGCGTACTCATAGTGATAGTGAGCGTACAGGCGTGTGTACGCTCCGTACTACTATGGGTGTTCTCGCGTATGCGTACTCATGGTGGTACGGAGCGTACACACGCCTGTACGCTCACTATCACTATGAGTACGCATACGCGAGAACACCCATAGTGATAGTGAGCGTACACGCGTGCGTACGCTCACTATCACTATGGGTGTTCTCGCGTATGCATACTCATAGTGATAGTGAGCGTACAGGCGTGTGTACGGTCCGTACCACCATGAGTACGCATACGCGAGAACACCCATAGTGGTACGGAGCGTACACACGCCTGTACGCTTACTATCACTATGGGTACACATACGGCAGCACTCCCATAGTGATACGGGAACGTACACAGGCCTTCTTTGCGAAAGTACGGTGCTTTTCACACATCACAGTGGTGACAGGCAGCACACAGGAAGGAATAGGGCTGACATACTTGTCCATGGATGGACATCAAGGCATTGTCTGGGCAGTACTACATGTGTGGGGCACAGGTGTGAAAGGCTGTGATGTGGCACATCACTCCTGAGTCGAGAAGGCACCAGATGTATGATGAGATGTGTACACATGTAATGTGTGACGGTGCAATGTGTGCCAGGCATGCCCTTGACTCCTTTGACATGTGTGCATGTCGTACTGCACACTTGGGATGAGCGTCACTGGCATGGCATGGACAACAACACACGCAAGTGTCCCCTGAGGCCCGGTACAGGGGTTACCACACCAGACATGTCACTACCCACGGTGCACGATGTGACTATGTCATGTATGTGTGGGGGGTTCCCATTAGGTTGATGTTGGAGCTCCCTCAAAAGCAGCAGCTGTTGCAGCAACCAACATGTGTCTGTGTGTAGATTGACATGGCACACTGTTCCGCACACCATGCCACATGTGGTATTGGATGTGAGGTGCGTATGTATGCATGGGACACGGAGTAGCGTAACAAGGACATGTCTGCATCCTCTCTATGAATGTGAGGTGAGTCATCACATGTACACCTTCATGGCAAGGTGTGTGGGCTGTCCTAGTGTAATGTCATGTGACCTGTGGCTCTAGTGTTCCGCTACCAGTCTCTGCAATCGACATCCTACTTCTGCTGATGTGTGAATGTATGTCACTCCTGTCTTGCGTCTGGCTGTTCACTTACACTGGGACACAGCTAATCCCATGCCATGGCATGTGGAGGTTCACAATCTCTGTGTGTAGCTGGGTCTTGGTAGGAGTGTCACCTGGCAGCCATACGTGTCCAGGGCATGTGGCACATACCTGACTCCGTATGTAGCATATGTGTATTGACAGATTAACATGTGCTCAGTACAAATAAATTGTTGTTGTGGTGCACTCACTCTTCCTTGTCACTTCCAAATTACTGCAGAGCGCCGCCTCTTCCCCGACCAATTCCGGACTTGGCTTTCATGCGGGAGAATGACTGTATCCGGTGCTACCGCTTCACCCAACCGTTGATTCTGGAGTTGACGGCGAGACTGGCACCACACCTGCAACCGCTGCACAGGTATCCTACGGCACTGACACCCAAGCTGAAGGTAATGGCAGCCCTACATTTTCTTGCCACGGGTACCTTTCAAAATACCATAGCTCATGTTGGTGGCATGTCCCAGAGCATGTTCTGCCGTCTGCTGCATGATTTCTTAGAGGCCATGTTGATTCACCTGGATGACTTCATCCATTTCCCAACCCCTGAAATGTTGACTGGGGTCAAGCGTGGATTCTATGCCCTGGGAGGGATGCCCCATGTCATTGGGTCCATAGATGGGACACATGTGGCTTTGGTGCCACCACAGGCACAGGAGGTAGCGTACAGGAATCGCAAGCACTACCACTCCATCAATGCCCTTGTGGTGTGTCTGTCCAACATGGTGATTTCACATGTCTGTGCTCGTTTTCCAGGATCAGCACACGATGCCTACATCATGAGGCGTAGCAGGATGCCTGAAATGATGACGCAGCTGCGCAACGAACGAGCATGTGTTGTTGGTGGGTACAGTCTGTCTGTCCTGTTTTTTTGCGTAGACTTCCAGCACGACCGCTTCTCCTGTCCTACTTATGTCCATGTGCTTTCCATGTAGGGGACGCTGGCTATCCCAACATGCCATGGCTGATCACACCTCTCCGCAACCCCATCACGCCGGCCCAGCTCCGCTACAACACCGCCCATGGCCGGACAAGGCGAGTGATAGAGAGGACGTTTGGCCTCCTGAAGAGCCGATTCCGATGCCTCCACAAGACCGGCGGCACGCTCCCATATGCCCCGGCGAAGGTCTGCAAAATCTTCATGGTCTGCTGCATGCTGCACAACATGGCAGTTGAGAAAGCTGTGCCACTCATCCTGGATCAAGATGATCAGGACCATCCACCCGTGGAGGACGAAGGGCTTGGCAATGGGGCTAGTGATGTGGAGGATGGGGTTCCGCAAGAGGACATCCGGACTCGGCTCATACGCGACTTCTTTGCTTAGTGGTGAGTACCTGTGTCTGTGTGCACGCATTGGTCCCCGTGTGGCATGTGTTGCGATGTGTGTGTCCATCTGCATGTATGCCACGTGAGTCAGAGGTGTGTGTGGATGTGTCACTTGAGTGATGGTGGCAGTGATGTGTATTTCCCCAGTCATAATTGTGACCTGGCATGTTGTCATCCTTACATGTGTCGAGTACATGCACATGCAAGTGGCTGTGCTTTTTGTGGCTGACTTCTTGTGTGTCTCTCATCCCCAGGTACTTGCGCATGCCGTCTGCTGGTTGCATTGTTGTGGCACTGCTATTCCTCATGGACACGTCATCATGTGCTGACTCAGCGTTAAACGCACGGACAAGTTTGGAAGTCTCCTTAGGGTAAGGGATGCATCAGGGGTGTATTGGGTGTGGCAGTTGTTCACGATGTATGCACACTGCCCCTGTCGATGTTTGGTTCCTCTGCAGACATGTCGCATCACCATGGTACACATTACATGCAGCTGGGTACACCTGAATAGATGGTCAGACTTGTTGACAGTCATCAGTGATGGGATTGTGGAATGTGATGATGGCATCAATGTGTGTTACACTGCCCTCGGACACATACGGTTTGCCTTGGCTTGACATGCTGTGGGACTTCCACATCAGCGGATCAATGGTGTATGGCAGTCTCTCCGTGAGCAGCAGGGGGTGTTTAGCTGTTAGCCGACACTTGTGTGCCAGTTCCATGGCTATCACGCATTTGGGCTGCAGAAGGGGGGTTCCAGTGTTGGACCCACATGTTACTCCACATGACCCGTTCATGTGTACTCCGAGTTGCCTCTGCAATCCCGAATACATGACTAATAAAGGTGTCCCTATGCCTCCAAGGTGCCTCTTCTCAGTCAATGCTGGTGTGTTGCCACGGTGCATCCGGCATGTCTGGCATGGTTTTCCGTGATAGTGGCTATGTGTCTATGTGCAGAGTAGCAAGATGCAAGCTGTTTGTGTGGGATTAGACTCTGTATTGTGCATGTAGTCCATGACTGTGTGGGTATTGTGACATGTGCCATCCCCATGCATCCAACGTTGGCCAGGCCACCATTCACTGCATCCACCTGACTCAAGCTTGCAGGACATGGTTCTGCCACCTGTCCACACATACCTGGGTGGCCCCCAGGACACTCCACATGATCCCTGACCTCTGCGCATGGCTGTCGCTGTACTCAATATGTCTGTCGGCACGGTTGTGCGGCCACCCCCTCAGCTGGTTGGGCCCATCACGGGTGTGTATGGTGCTCCATGTCTGTCTTGCCTAATACAATGTGACCCATGTGTGTCCTGTGCCAGACTCAGGCCCCAGGGTGTGGATGGTTGAAATCAAATGAGAACTCAGGCATAGTTAGACTTTACAAGACACATGTAAGGTAATAATGCAATCAGTAGGCATCTTCTCTTTATGGTGTGACTTTTTATTTTGGTTGGGGTAGGGGGGGGGGTTGACATGAGGGGCTTTCCGGGTGTGTGGAATCCAAAGTTCACTAGGGGAGTTGGTGTCCTTGCCATTTGAAATCCTCAGAGTCCATGCCACAGTCTTTGTCAACATTGGTCAGACAGTGACCAGCAAGTCCATGTGGCAGAGAATGTCTTTTGATGCGGTGCTGCTGTTGCTCCAGTGGGCCAGGTGCCAGGCCAGGTGTCCTGGGAGATGGTGCTGTTGCGCCGACCCTCACGGTCTTTTCCATGGACGACCCGCCCTCCTGCGGGGACCCTCAGAAGCAGGCTGTGACGATGTTTGGGATGCTCCGTCGGATGTCTCCTCCTCCTCCTCCTGATTCCTCCCTGTGGGTGGTGATGTTCTACGCCTGATGGCACAGGGAGGGTTGCCCATGTTGTCGGCCATCCGACGGAGTGTACTGTGAATTCCCGTGAACACCGTCATGAGCTCAGCCTGTAGACAGGCATGTTGCTCCGCATGTTGCTGGGCCTGCTGGGTCTTGATCCCCTCGAGGATGGACACAACCTGGGCCATGCCCGTGGTGTCCTGCCGGTATGTGTCCAGGATGTTTCGGACATGGGAATATACCGGTTCCCCAGCCAACTGGTCAGGCGGGCGCCTCCGCCGTCCTCCACTCCCACCACCCCTGCCCACTTGCACCTGGCCTGCCCTTGTGGGCACATCGGGTCTCCGGGACCCCTGAGGGGTGGCCTTTGCGTTGTCGCCTGCCTCCTCCTGGGTGCCTGGGACACCGTGTCCCTCCTGGCCAGCCTGGCTTCATTGTGGTGGTGGGGCAGGGATCCTGGGTGTCTCCTGGGATGTGGCAGGAGTGGGGGTGGTGGTTGGCCCAGTTGTACCTGACGCAGGTGCTGCAGGTCGTTGGACACCAGAGGGGCCAGGTTGGTCGGGGTCGGGTTCGTCCACAGAGTGGTGAGAGTCGTCGCTGCCGGTGGCTCCGTCATCCCGCCGAGCCGGGTCCTGTGAGTCTTCCCCCCCCAGTGTTGGGGGGTGATCCACGACGTTGACCTGTGTGTGAGACAGACAATGTTAATTTTGTTCCATGCAACATCCATGTTTCATTGTTTTCCAAGTTGGCACATTTCCTCTGGGAATTTGGATATGTCTTGCATTCCACTGACAGTGCACTTGTGCATGGGTATGTTCCTTGGCCACAGCTTTTGAGACTTTACCTATGTGTGGCACAGTCTTACTTGCTGTGTCAATTCTGACAGCAGTCAGCAGTGGAGTGGGCAGGTGTGGCGAGCCATACATTGGCGCCTTCCGTGTAGCACTGTACGTGTGCACATGGAGTGGTTCCACACACTTATATGATGCAGGTAGCTGTCGTTGTGCTTGTGCACAGGTTGTGACATGGCCCTGTGTTTTGCCATGGAGAAGAGGGGGGGTTCTGGCACTGGCCACCCTTGTCTACATGCACGCAGTCCACCTGCTGAGGAGCAGACATCCCCACACCCCACAAGGCTGATTTGCTCTCCCTGTGTGTCCCTTTCTCGCTCCCTCTCTGTCCCCCTCTCCCTCCCTCTGTGTGTCAGCCTCCTCCCTCTGTCCGTCTCCCTGTGTCTCCCTCCCTCTCTGTCCCCCTCTCCCTCCCTCCGTGTGTCAGCCTCCTCCCTCTGTCCGTCTCCCTGTGTCTCCCTCCCTCTCTGTCCCCCTCTCCCTCCCTCCGTGTGTCAGCCTCCTCCCTCTGTCCGTCTCCCTGTGTCTCCCTCCCTCTCTGTCCCCCTCTCCCTCCCTCTGTGTGTCAGCCTCCTCCCTCTGTCCGTCTCCCTGTGTCTCCCTCCCTCTCTGTCCCCCTCTCCCTCCCTCTGTGTGTCAGCCTCCTCCCTCTGTCCGTCTCCCTGTGTCTCCCTCCCTCTCTGTCCCCCTCTCCCTCCCTCTGTGTGTCAGCCTCCTCCCTCTGTCCGTCTCCCTGTGTCTCCCTCCCTCTCTGTCCCCCTCTCCCTCCCTCTGTGTGTCACCCTCTGTCACCTCAGCCCAGCTTCCTGGGCACAGACTGTTAGCAGATCTTTGAATGGCCCTTGGATTGTTGATGTGAGTTTGTTTCTGATCTCCAGGCACCCATTGGGTGTAGTGTGTGTGTCTGCACTGCTGCTGTGGTGGTGTGTGCTGCCACTCTTTCACAGTGTTGGCTGTTCATTAGCTGCTGTCATGTGCAAGAACGTGCCGTCACCCCCATGTGTTGATGCAAGGCGTCCGCCATTTGCTGGCGAGTCTTTCCTGTGTGGGGACACACTGTTTGTCTGGCTGTGACCTAGGCCATATGGGCAGAGGGCATTGTTGTCTGCTTCTGAGTTGCACTATGTGATTTTTGGGGCCCACACTCCCGCCATCCGGGTTACCGTGTCTTGTGTTGGTGTTTTCTGTGGCCTGTGACTTGACATTGTCCAGCTGGGTGCATGGGGCATGGTGGCGCTAGTGGCATGTGCGTGTTCATGGAGTGTGTTTTTTCTGAAATGGTGGTCTGTCTGACCAATGTTCCAAAGAGGTGTGGCTCAACTCTGAGGATTTCATCGACAAGGACCTCCAACTCTCGGCTAGTGAACTTTGGATTCTTGTTAGTGGGCATGGTGAGGGGTGTGGGTGTGGATGGTGGGGGGGTGTGGATGGTTGTGGGTGTGTGGGTGTGGTTGTGCAGGTGTGTGTGTGAATGTGATGTGGGGGTGTTTGTGAAGGTGTGTGTGTGAAGGTGTGCAAGTGTAAGGTGTGGTAAAGCTTCTAGTATGGTGCTGTAGGTTGTCTGTGGGGTCTGGCAGCAGTGAGTCTGTTGCAAAGGCTCATGGTTTGTGTGTGTGGGCCCTTTTTATTGGTCCATTGGTGGGTGTGGCTGTGTTTGAACTTTGGGTGGGTGTGTTATAAGGAGTGGTTGTGTTTTGGGCCTCTGTTTTGGATTTTGGCAGTTGCAGGTCAGTGATTGTGTTGTTTTTGTGCTTGTTGGACATGTTTAGTGGCTTTGTGCCATTCGAATGGTGAATTCTTGTGTTGTTTTGCTTTGTCCTGGTTGTGTACGTGCGTTTTTAGCGTGTGTACGGTGTGTACTTCGGGCATTTTGTTGTACAGTGCTGTCCTTGTGTCTGGCTTGGTACGACTCGTACATGCGCAATGTTGTGTGGAGGTGCTGGTGTTGGGGCCTGGGGTACGCTCCATACGTCCGCGGGTGAGGGTACGGGTCGTACATACACGGTTGGGGGTACGACACGTACACGGGTGTACATGCACAGGGGGTACGACACGTACACGGGTGGGGGTACGACTCGAATGTACACGGGTGTACATGCACGGGTGGGGGTACGACTCGTACACGGGTGTACATACACGGGGGGTACGACACGTACATGGGTGTACATGCACGGGTGGGGGTACGACTCGTACACGGGTGTACATACACGGGGGTACGACACGTACACGGGTGTACATACACGGGGGTACGACTCGAACGTACACGGGTGTACATACACGGGGGTAGGACACGTACACGGGTGTACATACACGGGTGGGGGTACGACTCGAACGTACATGGGTGTACATATATGGGGGGTACGACTCGAACGTACACGGGTGTACATACACGGGTGGGGGTACAACTCGAACGTACACAGGTGTACATGCACGGGGGGTACGACTCGTACAGGGGTGTACATACACGGGTGGGGGTACGACTCGAACGTACACGGGTGTACATGCATGGGTGGGGGTACGACTCGTACAGGGGTGTACATACACGGGTGGGGGTACGACTCGAACGTACACGGGTGTACATACACGGGGGCAGGACACGTACACGGGTGTACATACACGGGTGGGGGTACGACTCGAACGTACACGGGTGTACATACACGGGGGGTACGACTCGAACGTACACGGGGGGTAGGACACGTAAACGGGTGTACATACACGGGTGGGGGTACGACTCGAACGTATACGGGTGTACATGCATGGGGGGTACGACTCGTACATGGGTGTACATACATGGGGGGTAGGACACGTACACAGGTGTACATACACGGGTGGGGGTACGACTCGAACGTACACGGGTGTACATGCACGGGGTACGACTCGTACACGGGTGTACATACACGGGTGGGGGTACGACTCGAACGTACACGGGTGTACATACACGGGGGGTAGGACACGTACACGGGTGTACATACACGGGTGGGGGTACGACTCGAACGTACACGGGTGTACATACACGGGTGGGGGTACGACTCGAACGTACACAGGTGTACATACACGGGGGTGGGACAAGTACATGGTTGTACATACACGGGTGGGGGTACGACTCGAACGTACACGGGTGTACATACACGGGGGGTACGACTCGAACGTACACGGGTGTACATACATGGGGGTAGGACACGTACAGGGGTGTACATACACGGGTGGGGGTACGACTCGAACGTACACGGGTGTACATACACGGGGGGTATGACTCGAACGTACGGGGGCTGGGGGGGTGTTCGGCGCGTATGCGGGCACATGTCTCTATGGTTGCTATGGGAGTTCGGTGCGGACGGTGTTTTTTCCATACGGTTGTAACATCGGACGCACGGGATGGATCGTGATTCCGCGGTCGGACTTCACTTTTCACATTTGTACGGTAAATCGTCCGGGGACGTGTCGGAGACATTTTCCGACCCAAGGACGTGTGGGGAATTATTCCCAATGCGATTCGTATGGTCTTTTTCCCATGCAAATCGTAATTGGCAGTTTGTACGGCACTTGTGCGATTCGTACGGTAAAAAGACCCGATACGAGTCGTACGGGCCATTTTTTTACCGGATCGTGATCGGCACCTCATTGTTTAGAAGTTAGTGATTTTTTTTAAAGTAAATTTTGCGGTTTAGTACCGTAGCGGGTTGTGGGTTTATAGGGGAATAGGGTGGGAAGTAATTTAATTATAGTAATTAAATCATAATTGTTTTACATAATTAATTATTTTTAATTACATTTTGCATTTTAGTTCTGTAGCGGGTTGTGGGTTTATAGGGGAATAGGGTGGGAAGTAATTTAATTGTAATTAAGTAATTATTAATTTTAATTTATTGGTATTGATAATAACATTATTGTTAATTACTTATTGATTGGTAATTAATTTTTAATAATTGATTAATTGATAATTATATTAATTGTGTTATTTTTTTATAGGAGTGGGTTGTGGATTTATAGGGGAATAGGGTGAAAAGTAAATTAGTTATAATAAATAAATTATTTTTTGGGGGCATTGGTAATTAGTTTATTGTTCATTAATTCTTAATTGGTAATTCATTTTTATTAATTGATTAATTGATAATTATATTATTTGTGTTAAATTTTATGTGGAGTGGGTTGTGTGTTTATTAGGGAATAGTGTGTGAAGTAATTTAATGTTATTGAAGTAATTATTATTTTTAATTTATTGGTATTTATAATTAATTTATTGTTCATTTATTAATAAATCATAATTTAATTAAAAACATGATTTAATTGATAAGTATGTTATTTTTAACCCCTACACTATCCAACACTTTCCCTACTGTTGCACTCAGTGGAGTGGGAATAGTAATTTTTACCCCTACGCTATCCAACACTTTCCCTACTGTTGCACTCACTGGAGTGGGAATAGTAATTTTAACCCTTTCGCTATCCAACACTTTGTCTACTGTTGCACTCTCTGGAGTGGGAATAGTAGTTTTTACCCCTATGCTATTCAACACTTTCCCTACTGTTGCACTCTCTGGAGTGGGAATAGTAATTTTTACCCCTACGCTATCCAACACTTTCCTTACTGTTGCACTCTCTGGAGTTGGAATAGTAATTTTTACCCCTACTCTATCAACACTTTTCCTACTGCTGCACACTTTGGAGTGTGAATAGTAATTTTTTTCCCTCAGCTATCCAATATTTTACTGTATTGTTTTACTTAATGTTGTGTATAATTTTTTTTTAAAACATTAAAAATATTGTCGTTTTTTATTTTGTCATATTATATGTTTTATAATTGTATTCATATTATTTTTGTATGTGTTTATATGTATTTATAATTTATAAAATGTTTTTAACAATTTATAAGTTATTGAAATAATTATTTATGAATATTATTAAGTAAGTATATATTATATTTTATATGTATATGTTTAAGGTATTTTAACATTATGGTGCCGATTCCGATCCGGTAAAAACATTTCCCGTACGACTAGTATCCGCATATTTTTACGTACGAATCGTACAAGTCCCGTCTCACCGGTGAAGTACGATTCGTACGTGAAAAATACATACGAATTGCTTCGTACCCCAGCCCCGTACTTGGACGCATCGTACCCCAGCCCCGTACTTGGACGCATCGTACCCCAGCACCGTACCCCAGCCCCGTACTTGGATGCACGTACCCCAGCACCGTACCCAAGCCCTGTACTTGTACGCACCGTACCCCAGCTCTGTACCCCAGCCCCGTACTTGGACGCACCGTACCCCAGCTCCGTACCCCAGCCCCGTACTTGGACGCACCGTACTGTGGGGGGGAAGAATCACAGTCCCAGGCTCAGGAGGAACCTGATCCCACCACTCCACGGATGACCCCAACCCACCTGAACCCGCTAGTGTCCAAGCCCCTGCAGCACCTGCTTCAGGTACATCTGTGCCAACCACCACCCCCATTCCTGCCACATCCCAGGAGACACCCAGGAGCCCTGCCCGCACTGAACAACTGAGCCAGTCTGACCTGGAGGGACAAGGTTCGCCGGGCACCCAGGAGGAGGCAGACAACCCCGCAACTGCCATCCCTCAGGGGTCCCGTAGACCCGATGTGCCCACAACGGCAGGCCAGGCACGTGTGGGCAGGGGTGGTGGGAGTGGAGGCCGGCGGAGGCGAGAACCTGACCATCCAGCTGAAGGGACCAGTATGTCACACATACGCAACATCATGGACGCATACCTGCCTGACACCAGGGCCATCAGCCAGGTAGTGGAGACCCTCACAGAGATTAAGAACCAGCAGGCCGAGCAACACGCCAGTCAACAAGAACACCAAGGATGGATGGAGGCGAGACTGGCTGAGCTCCTGGCGGTGCAAACGGACATAAGCCGTTCACTCCGTTGGATCGCCGACAACATGGGCAACCCTCCCTGTGCCACCAGGCGAAGACCACCACCAGCCACAGGGAGGGAGGAGGAGGAGGAGGAGGAGGAGGAGGATTCGTCAGACGGAGCGTCCCAAACATCGTCAAGGCCTGCATCTGAGGGTCGCGCGAGGAAGGTGCGTCGTCCACGGAAAAGACCGTGAGAGGCAGCGGACCATCCACATCTCCCAGGTCACCTGGCCTGGCACCTGGCCTTCATGCGCAACAGCATCACCTCATTCACTGACATTCTCTGCCACATGGACTTGCTGGTCACAGTCTGACCAATGATGACAAACACTGTGTTCTGGACTCTGATGACTTCAAATGCCAAGGATCCCATCTCCCCCTGTGAACTTTGGATTCTAGGCACACTGTATAGCACCTTTTTTTTCCCACAAAACACGCCCCCCACCGAGAATAAAACTAAATTTCTTTAATTAGATGTTGCAGTCATTTTGCATGAGTACACAACATACGTGTGGGGAAATGTCAAACTATGCCTGAGTGTTGAACTAACTCCAGCAATCCATACCCTGGGATCTGAGTCCGGTACAGGACACACATGGGTCACAATGTATCATCCAATACAGACATGGAGCACAATACTCACCCGTGATGGCCTCAAGCTGCTGAGGGGGGGCTTGCAATACTGTGCGGACAGACCAATTTGGAAGAGTATCATTAAGGCGTAGAGGTCATGGCTCATGTGGAGGTTCCCGGGGAGGGAGTCCCAGGTATGTTTGGCCAGGTGGGAGAACTATGTCCTGCATGCTGGAGTTCGGTGGATGTGAAGAATGGTGGCCAGGGCAAGGTTGGATGCACAGAGTTGGCCCAACGGGGTCTTGGATGACAGATGTCCAAGGTTGGTTTGGGGTCTGGGGTTGTGGACTGCCTCCTGAGTGTGGGTGAGGAGTGTGAAGGTCATCCTGCAGCAGACAGTGATCCATTGCAGCTATCTCAGGTGGACGGTGATGTGGCTGGGGCGCGGGATGTTGAAGCTGAGGTGTGCAGATGCACCCTGGATGTGGACAAGTTTTCCGGGAGTTTGGCTGTACTTGCTCCGTAGAGGGCGGGGCTGTAGTTGACACGGCTGGTGTCGTGGACCTGGGGGACGGTCTGTCTTGCCTTGTAGTGGATCTATCTGTGGATCATGTGCATCATGCGGAGGGTGTTGCAGCACGAGGTACAGATGCTGGTGAGTTGCATGGCAATTGTGAGTGACGAGTCCATGATGCACACCAGTTTGTGTGCGTGGCCACTGGGTGCTGGTGCAGTGCCCTGGCGGGTGGGACACAAGGAGTTGACCCAGCTGTAAGGGGACAATCCGCAGATGATTACCTCAGTCCTGTACAAGTCCAGCCTCAGGTGGCTGATGTTCAGCCATTCATCAACGGACGTCATGCCTTCTTGAAGGTTGGAACTGGCAATGGCTGTGTCTTTGGTGAGGGTGAGGAGCAGCTGGCTGTCAATGGCATACGAGATGATGATGAGGTTGTGTGCGCATGTGATGGTGGAGAGGGGGGTCCTAGACACATTGAAGATTGACACGCTGAGAGATGAGCCCTGGGCCATGTGCCAGATGACGCCACTGTACTACGTGCTGAAGGCTTGAGTCCCACTCCCATGGCCTTGCTGGTGAGCTACTTGATGATTTCATCCTGGTCCATCCCCTGGATACCAGTGTTGGAGATGTGTGAGCTGACAGTGTGTGAGCACATCATGTATAATGCTGTGGAGAGGTCAAGGGGGGTGGCCTCACCATTGTTGAGCAGGGCAAAGTTGTCGGTGTTGGTGGCAATGATGACGGTTGCAGAGGGGTGATTACTGTGGAAGACGGTCTTGTGCAGGTTGCCTGGAGCTCTTTGCATGGAGGAAGTTTGTTAGTTGCTCGTTGACTGTCTTCCTGATGACATTTGCTGGCTAGGGAAGCACGGTGATGTTCCTTGAGAGCCAGCGTTCCTGCCGTCCATTGTCTAAGAAGGGCCTGGGTCACTGCATGCCTCTATCTACCATGGAATGTGGCTAACTCCAATGATACATATATAACGTGCTGGACGGGGGCTACAAGGATGGGGAATGATGTGGTTGAGATGTTGTGTGGGAAGGGGCCTGATGGAGATCCCCAGGGGATGTTGCACATGAGCCGGGTGTTGTATCTGCTGATGATGGAAGTCCAAAACCTGAGGGGGGTTGGTCCCGCGTGTAATAGTGCGTTCTGCCTCTGTGTGCCAAGGCTTGCGTGTATGTCCATGAGCTTGCAGTGGTAGAAAGTTGCAAGGGGTTGGCTCAGCCTTGCAAGGGTGGGGTGTCTTTTGGATGGAGAGCTGATGTCAGTGCACTCACAATGCTGATGAGCTCCTTGATGTTGTGCATTTTTTTGGCCTCGGCCCCATCTGAAGGATCGCCAATTGTCCTTGCTTATGATATGGTGATGGCTGTGTGTGCCATTTTCCAGGGTTGTAAGGCCACTGATGGTTATTTGTGTTGCAAGCTGTGCACAAGAGTCCTGCTAGACGTGTATGAGTCCAGTAGGTCTGCCTTGTCCCAGGTGGCTTAATTGTTGATGTGCGTCACAGGAAAGTCCATCAACGTGGCTAGATTGTTGGATCAGTTGCTGATCCAGTGTGTGAGGTTGCAGGGTGTGGCGGTGGTGTTGGTTCCAGTGTCCCACACAGCATGTCTGTGTTGACTTACATCAAGCATCTTTGGGGGATTGGTAGCGGGGTGTGTGGCAGCGTGTTGGTCGTTGGAGACGTGGATGCCGATGTGGATGGACCAATGATGGATGCTGGTGTGGTTCTCATCCAGCCAGAAGTTCCTGGCCCACAACCACATGTATCCTGTGGATGTGAGGGCGCGCGTGACGATGGACGTGTTGATGGCTTTGCGGAATTGTGGATGTAGGCCTGGAGATCTGTAGATGAGTGTTACTCTGAGGGTTTGCAGGGGGTTTGTGCCAAACCGGATTTGTGACCCTGAGTGCGTACTTGGGAATAGATATCAATTCATCCTCTGGGATTGTTAGTGCCGTCCCTGCGGGTGCTCTTCTATCCGTCTGAGATGTCAATGAAGAAGTTGTGTGCTGAGGATGCTTTCTTCCAGGTCACTGTCATGAAGGTGATGTGTGGGCCTGTTGGTGTTGAGGAGGTAACAGAGTCCAATGGCGTGCAGTTGGACGGAGCTGGTGTGGAGTAGGAGGGACATGACCTGGTTGGTGTGACAGGTCCTGGAAGCGCTGTGTAGGCAGTTGGAGTTGCACACTCAGCATGCAAAGGTGTCATGTGTGCGCTTAGGATATGTCTGAGAGCAGGCAGTTGATTTTCGGTTGGACATTGCTTGGAGGGTGGCTGCAACATGAGACTGTTGTGTGATGTGGGTCATGCAAGGACATGAGGGTCGTGCAATGTGCACGTTGCATGCGCTGACGGTCCTGCCTTTGGCACCGCGTGGCCGCAACAGTGGCACAGACAAGCTGATGTCAGCCTAATGAATGGGTGGAGGGAGGAAGGGAGGAGCATCTTGGAGGCGTGTGGGTTGCAGAATCCGGGAACTTGGTGGGCCCTTGCCGAAGGGGCCGCAGCAGCAGGCGGCATGTACTGGAAACTAGGCCAAAAGTAGCACGCAAAGACAAGGATGTCAGAAAGGACAACTGCAACAGGCGTATGTAAAGGAAGGAGTGTCAGGTTACTCATGGCTCACCCAGAGAAAATGGATGAACAATCATCAAAGATGACTGACACAGGATCAGGAAACAGAAGGCCGAGCTGCGCACAGGAGACACACCCTCAGCAGGCGTTGACGGCCCGTTGGGGGGAGCAACCTGCCCAAATACATACACAACCATGGACTTCATGCACAATAGAGATTATTAGCCATGAAGAACTGCATGCATGTTGCCGAACTACACATACACTCATATGCACAATCTTTCACAACTATGCCAGAGATGACGAATGCAAAGTGGGAAGAGACCTGCATTGACAGAGATGAGGCACTTTGGAGGGCGAGGAACACCTTTATTACTCAAGCTCACAATAAGGGAAATGCATCAATATGACCAGACTCACAGGTCATTTGACTGAACATGTGGGACCTACGCTGGACACCCCCTTCACAACACGGATGTTGTAAATCCAAATGAACTGGCACACAAGTTAAGGGGATGAGCCAAACACCTCCTGCTGCACACGGAGAGGCTGCAATTCCCCATTGAGCCTGTTATGGGGATGTCCCACACTATGTCCACCCGTAGCATCCCGTATGTTTCAGAGGGAAGTTTTACACACATTGATGCCTTCATCAGAATCCAAAAACCATTACAGATGACTGTCACGAAGGGTGACTATCAATTCATGGGAGTCATGCTACATGTTATGTGCCCCATGGTGAGTCGACATGTATGCATGGTAACAGAACATGCACAGAAGCAGTCCCCACACATTCCAAACACGTACCACGCCCAAAATGCCTTGCTGCAATCCTTACCCAAAATGGCATTTCCCCATGATTCAGCACACGTTGCAATACTCATGAGGAATAGCAGGAGGACAACGATGACACGAGCAGACAACATGCGCAAGAACCTGGGAATGATAGACACACAAGAAGTCAGCTAAAATATTTATCTCTGCATACATGGTCATTTACTAAACAGGAACAATGTTGTCCCCATGCTAATTTAAAAGAAAGTGTCTCAGCTAAAATGTGTGGAATGACATCATCACTCGAGTGATACATCAGAACGCACATCTAAGTCACTTAGCATACAGTCAGCTGGACACACAGTGCAACACATGCCACCCAAGGCTACAAGCGTGCACACTCAGACCCAGTGACTCACCATTATGAGAAGAAGTTACGTATGAGCTGACTCCGGATATCCTCCTCCTCCTCCTCCTCACTTGCCTCGTGACCAAGCCCTTCATCCTCCACGGGTGGATGTTCCTGCTCATCCTGCTCTAGGATGAGTGGCACTGCCTTCTCCACTGCCATGTTGTGCAGCATGCAGCACACGAGGAAGATTTTGCAGACCTTCGCCGGTGCATATGGGAGGGACCCGCCTGTCTTGTGAAGGCACCGGAATCGGCTCTTCAGGAGGCCAAACGTCCTCTCAATCACTCGCCTGGTCTGCCCGTGTGCATTGTTGTACCGGTGATCTGCAGCTGATCTTGGGTTGCGTAGAGGCGTCATCAGCCATGGCATGTTGGGATAGCCAGAGTCCACTACATGGAACATCATGTAAATAAGTGGGTCAGGAGATGCCGTAAGAGCCAAAGATACCGCAACACACAGGACAAACAGAGTATACCCACCAACAAGACATGCTCGTTCGTTGTGCAGCCGCAGCATAATTTGTGGCACCCTGCTACGCCTCATGATGTAGGCATCGTGTGCTGACCCTGGAAAACGTGCACAGACATAGGAAATCAGCATGTTAGCAAGACACACCACAAGGGCATTTATAGAGTGGTAATGTTTACGGTTGCGATAGGCTACCTCCTGTACCTGTGGTGGTACCAAAGCCACATGTGTCCCATCAATGGACCCAATGACATGGGGCATCCCTCCCAGGGCATAGAAATCACCCTTGACACCTGTCAACTCCTCAGGAGTCGGAAAATGGATGAATTCATCCAGGTGCTCCAACATGGCTGCCAAAACATCACGCAGGACACGGCTGAACAGTGTCTGTGACATGCCACCAACATCAGCTATGGTGAATTGAAACGTACCCGTGGCAAAAAAATGTAGGGTTGCCATCACCTTCATCTTGGGGGTCAGCGCAGTAGGATACCTGTGTCGCGGTTGGAGGTGTGGTGCCATCTTGGCGGTCAAATCCTCAATCAACTGTTGAGTGAATCTGTAACATCTGATGCAGGCACGTTCCCTCATGGCACCCAAGTCTGGCATTGGTCGGGGGACAGGCGGTGCCCTGCAGAAAATTGTAATGAATAACGAAGATTGAGAGCATAACAACATCAATGTCAATGAACAGAGCACATGCTCAACTGCTACTACACATCAGCTAAATACATAGTCTGGTGTGTGCAATACATCCAGGACACGTATGCCAGCTTGGTGATACTCCTACAAAAAGCCAGATTCACCCGTTGATTGGCAAGTCTACATGACATGCCCTGAAACGAGCTGGGGGCCAGTCTGAGTGAACAGCCAGAGACATCACAGGAGTGACATACCATCCACACAGCTGCATTTAAAGGATGTCATCTCATACAGACAGCTGACGGCAAGCTAGACGCACAGGTCACATGGAATGTAAAATGTACAGATCAAACACATTGCGATGAAGGGGTACACGTGAAAACAGAAAACATACACATTGAGACAACGCAGATATGTCATCATGTGAAAATATCATGTCCGATGCATACAGACCCTGCTTACGTGGGAATCCACATGTGGCATGGTGTGCGTAGATGTGTGCCATGCCCATCTACACACAGACACATGTTGGATGCAGCAACAGCAGATGTAGTTGACGGAACACTAGCGTCAAGCTCATGGGAACACATGACACACACATGACATAGTCACATCGGGACACGCTGATCGTGAAATGTCAGTTGTTAGTGTCCCTGTCCCTGGCATCAGGGGACAGTTGCGGGTGGTGGTGACTGTGCCATACCAGTGATGCTGTGCTTGACACGTTTGTACTACAGGCACACATGTGCAAAATGTGAAGGGGAAGTGTGCCACATAGTGCCCCATCACACATGGCATGTGTACACAGGTCATCACACATCAATTGTGCAACTACATGAGGAGACATGTGCAATATGTGCCTGACACACCTAGGCCCTGCACATGAAAGTCTGCAATGACAATGATTTGGATGTACAGCCTTGTGCGAGTCGGAGACCTCCATTCCTTTCATGTGGGCCTCCTATCACCAGTGTAAGCGTGTAAAACGCACCGTACACATGCTCTCAGAGCGTGTGTACAGTCTGTATCACTATAGTAGTGGTGCCATATGAGTACGCGTGGTACGGACCGTACACACGTCGTGTGTATGGTCCGTATCACTATAGTAGTGGTGCCGTAGGAGTACGCGTGGTACAGACCGTACACACGCTCTCAGAGCGTGTGTATGGTCCGTATCACTATAGTAGTGGTGCCGTAGGAGTACGCGTGGTACGGACCGTACACACGTTGTGTGTACGGTCCGTATCACTATAGTAGTGGTGCCGTACGAGTACGCGTGGTACGGACCGTACACACGCTCTCAGAGCGTGTGTACGGTCCGTATCACTATAGTAGTGGTGCTGTAGGAGTACGCATGGTACAGACTGTACACACGTCGTGTGTATGGTCCGTATCACTATAGTAGTGGTGCCGTAGGAGTACGCGTGGTATGGACCGTACACACGCTCTCAGAGCGTGTGTACGGTCCGTATCACTATAGTAGCGGTGCCGTACGAGTATGCGTGGTACGGACCGTACACACGTCATGTGTACGGTCCGTATCACTATAGTAGTGGTGCCGTAGGAGTATGCGTGGTACGGACCGTACACACACTCTCAGAGCTTGTGTACGGTCCGTATCACTATAGTAGTGGTGCCGTAGGAGTACGTGTGGTACGGACCGTACACATGTCGTGTGTACGGTCCGTATCACTATAGTAGTGGTGCCATATGAGTACGCGTGGTACGGACCGTACACACGCTATGAGAGCGTGTGTACGGTCCGTATCACTATAGTAGTGGTGCCGTAGGAGTACGCATGGTACAGACCGTACACACGCCGTGTGTGCGGTCCGTATCACTATAGTAGTGGTGCCGTACGAGTACGCATGGTACGGACCATACACACGTCGTGTGTACGGTCTGTATCACTATAGTAGTGGTGCCGTAGGAGTACGTGTGGTACGGACCGTACACACGCTCTCAGAGCGTGTGTACGGTCCGTATCACTATAGTAGTGGTGCCGTATGAGTACGCGTGGTACGGACCGTACACACGTTGTGTGTACGGTCCGTATCACTATAGTAGTGGTGCCGTACGAGTACGCGTAGTACAGACCGTACACACATGCGTACTCCTACGGCACCACTACTATAGTGATATGGGCCATACACACGCTCTGAGAGCGTGTGTACGGTCCGTACCACGCGTACCCCCACGGCACCACTACTATAGTGCTACGGACCGTACCCACGCTATGGATGTGTGAGTACGGTGCGTATCACAATTGTAGTGTTGGCTTAGGGGTACGCGTACACGTCCACTTCCATTGTTGCGGGACGCAGGGATTGGTGGACACGCCCCCCGGAGTGACCAGACCCTGAAGGTAATGTATGTCCTCACTATTGTAGGTTTTTATTTGGGTAGGGGGTATGTTTCCGTCCCCTCACCCCCCCTTGGCCCCTGGGTGTTGTTCTCACCTTCTGCGGCGTGTGCGTCGCGTTCGGTGCACCAGGTCGTAGGCTAAGAAGGCCGGGATGACACGTAGGATGGGGTCCATAGCAGTCCGTTGCGTACCGGGGCTCCGTTTTCACGTCGGACTCAGTTTTCCGGCATTTTTTGGCTGCCGTAAAAAAATAGCTGTGCGGAGTGACGTAGGGACGAATCGTACTTGCTGGTTTGTAAAACGCTGCCTGACTCCGTACGGACGTCGCGTACGCGCTGTCCAGGATCAGACTCGTAGGTATTTTTTAGCCGAACGGTGTTTTGTACGAATCGTACGGAATTGCTATTTCTGTACGAATCGTACTTGCTGGATTGTACGGTGGATTTCCCAGGTACGAGTCGTACGGAGAATACGCTCCGTACGACGATTCGTACCCGGGTTTTACAGGATTGGAATCGGCACCTATATGTATTAGTTATTACTTTTAAACATTTTAAAATACTTTTAGCTATGTTGCTTTTAATTATATGTATTATTAACTTTTTTTACTTTTTTTAACATTTAAAAAAAACTATGGGGCATATTTACAAGAGCCTTATCTCCTCTTTTTTGTCTTTTAAAGCCAAAAAAGCGGAGATAATCTTTTCGCCCTATTTGCAAACCGGTGCTAACATGCATTAGCGCATGTTAGCAGCCGTTTTGCCGACCCCTCGCTTTGCATCTCTAATGAGATGCAATGTGGGCATCACTGGGCGTACCCCTGACGGACTACCTTGTAAATTATCGCTAAATGCACATCGCGATATTTCCAAGGTGGCCCTCAGGATTTTCGCAGATGTTCGTTTTTGGCGAAAACCGCGGTTTTCACCGAAATCTAACGTCTGCTAAAATCCTAACTAATGTATGTTGACAATGGTGGTGGATTGATGTGTTACGACCACAGGGTCGTATTATCAAGCATATCGCCGTTTTTCAGGGAACATCGCTGGAAAATCAGCGATGTTCTCTGCAAAACGCCGATTTAACCGCTATCGCTGTATTATATATCGCCCTTGAGTTATGCGTTGATGATGACACGCTAGCTCGGCGATTTAATTTAGCGATAGCCGGCGTTAGGGAAATCTGCGCTAGACGCACTGGGCGATAGTTATCGCCCCTCGTTGTTGATATGCCCCTATATTTTTTACAACATTTTTGACATCTATATTTTTTTCTCGAAATTTTTGTACTTACCATGATGTAGATAGGATGTTGATATTCTTGACTTTGATATTTTTTTCACGATATTTTTGTACCTTGATATTGTGGTAGTCGATATTTTTTCAGTGATTCCTCCAGGACAGATGCATTGACACTCATGTGCCCCTACAGCTGATTGATTGGACAGCCCGAGACCCCCTCCGAGGGCTGAACTGCATCAGCCTGGCTTCGGCCCTGCTCTCAGAGGGACGGCCACTGAGCTCAGCCAGTGCCATATTTCCGGACTCTATTTGTCAACATTGTGTTTTTCGCTGAAATGCGGCATGATCAATCTGTCAGTCTGTCTCTGCAGTGGCATTTCTCACAGCTGCCTTGATCCTCCCTGTAGGAAGAGCCATAATCTCTCTAATTTCCCCTCTGGGGTGGGCGGGGAGTGCTCATCTGAGCTGGGCTCGGCAGTTGCTGCCTAGACTGCTCCTGAATACCGGTTCATCGCCAGCTGCTGGTTTGTGCAGCTGCTGGAGTCCTGCAGGTGTGACACCCAATCTCTCTGGACGAACCCATGCTTCTGCCCAGTTTAACGTTCACCCAACTGCTGTTTGCTACTTTAAAAAAAATCTTCCTACAGATTTTTTTGTTTGTTAATACAATGAAAGTCCTTATTAAGTCAACACGTCCCATAGCATCATAATTAAAAAAAATAGACACGGGGCGCACAATTTGCGTTTACCACAGCATGAAAGCATTGCTGAGTTTTCATGTTGTAAAATGTTTATCTCTTCAATGTTCTCTAGTATTGAAGAAATAAACACAGTTATATGATGAACCCTCCTGCCTGGTTCCTGTTTAGGTCGAGCCTAGGCAGTGCGCGCATGTGGAAAGCTGCTTAAACATTGGTTTATAGTGGTTTTTTCTTTCCGTAGCTGGCTTTCCACCTCACTCACGTGTTGTTGTCCGCTGAACTTAAGTGGGCTGCTACGCAGGTGCTGCCGTCATATGTCACAAGCACGGGCATACCTTTAATGAAAAACTTCCAAATGCCGCCATAGCTCTTAAAATGAGGTCTTGTTGCTTGTACCTGGCAATGCAAAACTGTATTCATTTAACTCATGGTAAATAGGAGGTCCTGGTTTTAAAAACATAACGTTAATGTTTGTCAATGCTTGCCGGTGAATTCAGCAAGCCTTTCAATGTGAACTCTGCAAGCTTTCGAATTTTACGCACACTCACTCGTGTGTTTGTACAATTAGGGCCATATTCACAAGAAACTATCGCCGACTTAACAGCACTTTATTGCAGCCAAAGTTGCGATGAACTTATTGCCCCAATCACAAGCTGGTGTTACCAGCCCACAGCACCAGTTTACCCGCGATAGCAGCCGCAAAAAAAATTGCCATAGATGACCCGCGCAACTATCGCTAATGAGATGCAGCGTAGGCATTCCCGTGCTAAAGGCCGCGACAACACCACTCCACAACATTCACAACGAACAGCCAGAACTGCGATAAGAACACGAAACAGGCAAAAAGGCACGTTAGCACCAGGAAAATAACACCTGCTCCGACCTGGTGCTAAATCGGACCACAGGCTAAACCACAAAAGGGAGACCAGCCCAGAGCCACACCTGAAGAACAACAGATGCACTCGGGCAACTGAACATGCAGCTCGGAGGGCCGAAAGGAAAATAACACCCACCGCAACCACCCCCAGGACCCCCCTCCCTGTCACCCCCGACCAAAGACATGCCACATCAGCTACAGCCAATAACATACAAAATTATGCGCATGATGTCGCAGAATCACAACTGGTGACATGCATGTGTCATCACAAAAATGAGCATCACACATTCATTTCCGAAGCAACAAAAGAAACTTTATTAAAATGAACACTGAAATGAAATGAATACACATTGTGGCTCCCCTCGGGCCAATCCGTAGGTCGCAGCCTGCAAGACAAAAATCATGATGAGAAGGTGTGTCCTGCGCATATCAAAGGACAGAGAGAGAGTGAAGGGGAGAGTGAGAGAAGAGAGGGAGAGAGAGAGAGAAGAAGAGAGGGGGAGAGAGAGAGAGAAGAAGAAGAAGAGAGGGGGAGAGAAAGAGAGAAGAAGAGAGGGGGAGAGAGAGAGAGAAGAAGAGAGGGGGAGATAGAGAGAGAGAAGGAAAGAGGGTGAGAGAGAGAGAAGAAGAGAGGGGGAGAGAGAAAGAGCTGCCCCAGCGCACCCAGGCCACACTGCTCACCTGCTGCCACTGGTGTGTCTCCAACCACTTGCCGGCATGTAGTGCAGTTCGTTAGGTCACACATCTGAGACGGACCCGTCATCTGAAACAGAGTCCAGATATATGATTGGCACAGTACACACAATTGCACAAGACAACATCGCCTGTCCGCCCATGCACACCCAGACAGAGGCACCCCAGCCCCTCCTGCCGTCCATGCACACCCAGGCCGCACTGCTCACCTTCCGCCACCGGCGTGCAGACAGGAGGTCCCACCACGTGCCACTGCAAGCCACAAGCCAGGGGCCCGCGGACATGGCGCACACCACACCATGCCGCTCCACTCCGCAGGCCAGCAGCTCCCACGTTTGGTGCTGGGTCTTGATTACTCCATGTCAGAGGACATACCAGTGCACCCGGCCTCATCACAGGCTGCACACCCGCTCAGTCCAATAGGTGCCACCAACTCTGTGATCCCGGAAGTGACGCTATGTGGCTGTAGGCCCGCGCTGCCGTTGGCGGGGTGCCTGTGCCGGCCGCAATGCTCCAGGTGCCACTAACCCTGTGCAACCCCAGTCAGCACTGGTGGTAGGCCCGTGACGGCCGCAAGGCCTCGGGTGCTATTAACCCTGTGCGCAACAACTCATGGCCCTTTATGATTGAGAACCGTGGAGCGTCCGTCATCCAGTCACCACCGGCAGAGGGGAATGTGACGTTGTCGGCCCCTTATATTGGCAGAGTCATATGGCCTGTGACGCCTGTGCTGGATGGGTGTGGTGTGCATGCAAACCTGCCCTCGGGGAGTGGCTGTGACAGGCTGACAACTAGACCAGTGACCTGCACACCACCAGCGAGTACCCCTGAGACGGGTAGCAATGAGGGCCCCCCTCAGAGCGTAAGGGGAGTGGTCTGGCCTGCCGTATGCCGGACCAGCGCAGGGCTTGCAACAATGACGGTGGGATCTGGGCGTGGTTCAGTCCATGTCCGTACATGGAAGTGACTGATGCGTATGTCCCTGTTGTAGTGTTCACGGGACCCGGTACACAATATACAATGTATCACCCTCTGACTAGCATCCCACAGGATGAGCATCATTGACGCAAGGGACAGCACTGTCCCTACATTCACCCATACATTCATACATGAATGATGGAAGACATAACACAGCAGTGCGTCACTGGATGTTTATTGCCCATCCAGTGCAGTCCTGCAGCTGGAGCGGTACAGGGCAATGCCGAGCACACTACTTAATATGGGCCCGTGGAGGGCCAGCCAGAGTCCATCCGGGGATGACAAGTACTGCAGAAGAGGTAGGGTACAGTACACAGTCTGGTCGCCGTGTCATTGGTCATCAAACAGGATATGGCAGTCCATGTTGCTGTCCAAGGTGAGTGCATCGGAGTGGATTGGGGGTGAGTGGACGGTCATGAGGCCATGTGCTGCACCAAGCAGAAACAGGCCAGGTGGAGGAAATGAATGCTAGTGCCTCCTGATTACAAACCCATCCATGTCCTCATGCCCGGATGTGTGCTCTGTCCCACCTGTGGGTGTTGCAGTACCAGCTGGGGCACTGTGTGCCACTGACACATCAGGGGCCGGAGGAGGGTTGTCGGCCGCACTGTGTGGCAGTGACACATCAGGTGCCGAGTGGATACGCCTGCCGTACTGTGGGGCGCTGACACACCTGGGGGCGGAGATGTGGATGGTGTGGGGTCAGCAACATTCATCTGCGCCACGCCTTGTGGCAGCAATGCCATGATGATGATCTGCAGGACATGGTAGATCCAAACTACATTTCGCTGGTGTGCAGCGGTGGCTGCCATCCTTTCCGCCTCCATACACACCTTGTCCTCCATGAGCCTCCACATGTGTGCCATCTCACGGCTGCTATCGCTGGAGCCCCTCTGAGCGGACAGGTGTTCTTCTCTCTGTGTCAGGACTCCAGTGATGTCAGTCAGGGCTCGTTGGAGGCCATGGAGCGGGTCTAGACACCCATGGATGGCATCCAGTTTGGTAGCCAGGAGGTCGAACCCCACCCGCACCTGCTCAGCTGTCTCCCTCTGGGCCTCCAGCACACGGCGTTGGAAGACCATGTGTTATTCCTGGGGGTCTTGGGAGACTGGCGGGGCCGTGGGTGCCTACTGCTGGGTGGTTTGGGTGGTGGGTGGGGTCTCCTCGATGCAGCTGGTCAGCCCTGATCCTGGAGGTGAGTCTATTGTGACAGTCTATGGATCTGGGCGATGACCCAGAGTCATTGAGGGTGTGTACTGTGCTCTGCTTGATGGTGCATGTGTGCCATCGTGGCCATCTCCACCCGTCCCCCCAGTACCTGGTGGTTACTCACTCTGTTGTGGTTGTGTTGTGTCCTGTCGAGTAGTGCCCGGTCCTCCGACTCCGGCCACAGTATCCACACTGATGACTGTTGACACCAGCTCCTCCATGTCATCCAGCTCGAGTTGTGGCGCTGGGCCCCCACCTCCAGTCTGCATTGCTGCCTTCTGGTTGGCTGCAAGTTTCTCCTTGGTCTTCCGCTTGATGTCATTCCATCACCTCTTGACCTCCTCCATTGTCCTCTTGTGCTCTCTGACGGCATTCACCTTGTCCACAATGTCCCGCCATATTCCAGTTTTGGTGCTCAATGACAAGTTGGAGGGGACGAACAGTTGTGGCAGGTGTTCCATCACTTCCGTGACTATGACCTTGTTCGCCTGCGGACTGAACTTCGTCTTCCTCTTCTTCTTGTCCTTGCCCTTCCCTGTCCCCGAGGTCCTGGGCTGGTCGTCTGGGGTGCTTGTGGGGTTGCGCTTGTCCTCTGCGCCTGCTCCGGCTGCCTCCATGGTGCTTGGGTGTTGGTTAGTTTCTGTTTGGGTGTTTTTTCTACTTTTATGGTGATTTTGGCCGCCGGCCAGGTGTGTGTTGCAGGCCTGGTGCTGCTTATCGCTGATTTCCTCTTCGTGCTTTGGCCCATCGCAGGTTTTTTGGTGTTGTGGTTTGTGTTTTTATCTCCATCGAGGTGGTTGTATCGCGGACATTGTCTGCGGTTTCGGCAGATTATTGCATGGTACCGCCTTGTTGTGAATTCCACGTTGACAAGGGGTTATTTTCCTGCGATAGGCTGCGATGAGTAAAGTTGCGTTCAAATTTTTTGGTGGTGTTTAGCACACGTTCTTGTGAATATACCCCCAAGTGGTTTACCAAACGTGCTCAAATGAGTTGACGTGAGGTTGAAAAGTGCAATGCTGTTACATTGAAAGAAATCTGATTTTCCCTTAGCGTGCTTGCCATTATATATAACATATCCCAAGGCATGCAGCTTTAACATATTAGGCACGTCTTTTATTACTGATTAGCGATCTCTACTTTTAACCTGTGCACTTGTTGGAACTTGGTAGAGAACCTGATATGTTGAGTAAACTGTTACCTGTCTGCTACGGTTTTAAACAGAGGTAAACCAAGACGTGTGTTTTTTTAATGAAATGGTCTAATGTTTTTGCAACCAGCTTTTATGTAAACATTAAGTTGTGTTTTAATTATATTCTAAAACAGGTATTTTTATGTACCAGCGCAACAACCGGTAATCCACTATCAATTCAGCCTGTATATCCTCTCCGCTGCATTCTATGAATAGCACGTGTATTGTTGAAATTATATTTTAGTCCACACAGAACTCAAATCTACAACACTATGACAACAGTTACAGTAAGGAAACTGTCCTGCTCCCTCAGCAGTTTTTGTTAGTGTGCCACGTCTGTTTGTCCCACATAGACACTGTCACCTCTCCCCTACATACCCACTCCTCTCTCATCTCTCTCTCACACTACATGCCACCTCTCTATAATGTCTACTCACACATTCTACCTTCCTTTACCTCCTCATGCTGTACACTAGTCCACCTCTTGCCTTCCTCCCCAAACCCCCAGGTGCCCCTTCCACTTATCCCTCTGTCTCTCTCTTTCGTACTCTTTCTCACCCATCTCTCTCGCTTTCTCACAAACTATTCTCGCCTCTCTCATGTGGTTAACTTCAGGTCTTCAAACACAGTTTCTATTCTGTAACTCTTCAAAGTTTCCATCCCACAAGCCCACGGTCTCCTCCTATTTTTAGAGTGTCTTCTGCGTACACAAAGCCTCTCTCTTTATGCATCTATGGCCTGCTTGTCCCTTGTTTCCATCCTCTCACACACTATTTCTGCTCCTGTCTCAAGGTTAATAACCACTTCCTATTCAAACTACCTATCCCTCTCATACTTCCTTTCTGTCTTTTCTCTGTAGCCCTCGCCGCTCTCTATTCACCATGCCACATAATTCCACTACACATATACAAAACAACACACAATTCCACAACTAATCATTCTAATACAACCCACATAATTCCACTCCACACACATCCACTACACTCCATAAAACATAGGTAGAATTACAACACTGATAGCTATAATTCTCACAAATGCGAGACCTATTGCATTGCAAATGCTTGTTTCGCCATATGTAATAGTCATAAAATGTGGGCATCTTAAACATTTGATTTCAGTAATTGTACTATCTACAGCCTTATATTGTTATAGTTCTTTATTATATATCTATGTTTGACAGGAATACATGAAGTCATATGTGTAAATATCCTATTTATACAATGATACCAGTTATGTTGTAAAATATATGGTGGTATTTAATACCTTCATAAAACTAATTTATAACATTTACCTTAGTTCCATAATGTTATTTTGTGCTGTGTGATTGTATAATAGTGTACGTATAAATATGTTCTGTTTTCCAATGCATCATGACACATTTAGTGGTTGAGTCCCATTGCGTAAGAAATATCACGCGCTATAGCCCAGAATATCATTAGGACATACAGAAATGAAATCATATGCCGCAACATGCTTCTGCACGTGTTGTAGAGGTTGCTTTCACTTTCTCTCTTCTCTTATTGCAAGCTGGAGGTGTGACTGAAGAGTAAAGTGTTTGTTGTGGGGAATGTGTGCAGTTTTTTAACTTGTGTGTTAATCTGTATTGTATATTGTGTGTATTTGTCTTTCAAGTGTTGTAGTGTACCTTTTTATTAGTAAAGTGTTGCAGTGTTCTCTTACAATTTGTCCCTGTTGAATTTTGTGTACTAATTGTCTAGGTATGTGTTTGGGTACCTAGTGTTACAAGGGGTTGTCCGAAGGGTTTGTTAGAAGATTATTTAAAATATTTAAATTGTTTAGATTTAGGATCTAGCATGTCTGGGCTAAGGGCAATATGGATAAGGCTGTGGGGGGATTGATATGGTTGGGAGTGTACTACCTACCTGCAACAATTGGTGCGGGAGGTCGAATGGGCCAAGGTTATCCTTTTGGCGAGAGGAAGCAGCAGTAGGGGATGGTGAGACTGTGGCTTTCACAAGTTGCCAATTGTGACCGCAGTGTGCAGCAGGTTCTGCATCACTGGGGTGATCTCATTCACAAGAGGAATACCTGCTCCACCATCTCGGCATTGAAGTTGCTGGTCCTCTAGCGACGTGCAATATATGGTTATATATCCTGATAATCATGTAATGCAATGTACTTAAAGGAATGTAAAAGAATGTTTAGACACTAATATACTAGATTTTTACACTCACACATTACATTTATATTTCATCCCAAAAAACATGTATAGATCCTTTATCTCTCTCTCGCCTTTCTTTCTCAGACTATATATATCTATATGGAAATATGTATACATATATATATATCTGTGAATATACATTGTTTCTTATAAATATATATATTGAGAGAGTCAGAGTGTGTCAGAATCCAACTCGGAGGCACACGGGACAAGCATGGGTTACTTGGCCACATCTTGATTGATAATGTCTTTTAACTTTGATGTTCTGGGACCCACCCTGCTTGTACATCTTGAATATTTGCCAGTGAGTCCTCAGACCCCACTGGCCCTGCAGCAGGGCCCCCCATGCCAAACGACGAAGGGTCCGTCCCAAGAAGACCCTGGGAGTATATGGAGGCCAAGCACCTGCCAGACGCCAGTCACGGAGCCAGCCATGATGGCAACCCTCTACACCACTGCATTGACTTTTTGGACTGTCCTTCCCACACTGCCTTGTGAATGGCATCTGTCTATTGGACTGGGTCACCACAGCAATGTGGTGACTACTCGATTATCTCATCTGCCACAACTGTCAACTCACTGCTCCACCCCACCCCCAATGGAAATGTACACCCACCTAGCATCTCACCATTGTAAATAAAATATCCTCACTCACATGTTGTCGTGTCTTCTCCGTCTTTATTGCAGGATGTACAGTCTTCAACATGATCACAATGTACCAGGAGCATGGGCTGTATGCAGGCAAGGAGAAGTCGAAGGCACCTAGGGAGACACAACGGAACAACTGTTACTGGTCTGGGTGTGGCATCACAGACATCACACAACCCCTACCATCAGGATAACCCAACATGCACATGTCACAATGGCCACCAAGTGTCAACATACATGTCCTGTTGATGTTCCCAGATGACATGTCCCAGAATCATTTCCAAACACCACTGAGTCTACAACTGGCTGATGCTACAATTCTCACATGCCCCTTCACGACAACAGCAATATCATCAGACAATGGGTATGTTTTACATTGACACCCACCGTCAAGTGAAGTAGCAGGTGATGAGCTATTCACGCAGGTCAACACCTTCCTCCTCTCCACTGTCCTCATCACTGCACACGGCTTGGTTTGCAGGCTGGGGCCTTGGGTCCTCACCATCATCCTGGAGCAGGGTAATCTCCTTGCGAATGGCTAGGTTGTTGAACATGCAGCATGCCACTACAATCTGCCACACCTTCCTGGGCGAGTATGCCAGTGCACCTCCCGTCTTGTCCAGGCAGCGAAAACGTGACTTGAGCAGACCAAAAGTATGCTTCTCCACACAACGTGTCCTCCCATGGGCCTCATTGTAGCGGACTTTAGCCGGGGACCTGGGATCCCATAGTGGGCTCAGCAACCAGGGACGGTTGGGATATGCAGTCGCCTAGGTATGACAAACACAAATTGACATTGCAACATCGCAGAGGCTCAGGGCAGCAGGTCACAGCACACCACACGACTAGGCATACTCACCCACAATCCATGCACGCTCGGGAAGAAGATTAGCCATCAGCTGGGGCACTATGCTGTTCCACAGGATGTAGGAGTCATGGGCTGAGCCTGGGAATTTGGCACACACGTGCGAGATGGTCATATCTGCCAGGCACACCACCTGCACATTGATGGAGTGGTAATGCTTGCGATTGCGGTATATGTGCTCACTTGCCTGTGGTGGCACAAGACCGACATGGGTGCAATCAATGGCCCCAACAACATTGGGGATGTGTCAAAGGAGATAGAACTCTCCCTTCACAGCTGGCAATTCAGCAACCCTGGGGAAATGGATTTATCTGTCCTTGTCGGACAGTACATCACGCAGCACCATGCTGAACATCTGTTGTGACATCCCACCTGCGCTGGCCACTGCCTCTTGGAACAATCCAGTGGCAAAAAAATGCAGGGCTGCCATCACCTTATAAGTAGGCTTGAAAGCTGTTGGATATGTTCTGCGGGGCTGCAGGTGGGGCTCCAACAGATCACAAAGGGTTTTCAGGGTGGCTCCTCCATGCCCTCCAGCACCATCAAGTGACGATTCAAATTTGGCCTCCTCCTATTTGAGATGATAATGTACACATGTCAATGCAATACATCATGAGATGTGCATAGCATATCACGTTCTGAATGACACAACAACAACAATGACTGACATCTATAGTGAGTAACAGACCAGCTTACATGTAGGGACACCTTCATGTACACAAAGGCCACACCTGTCAACTTACACAAGACAAGTACCTCAAACACCACCTTGGTCAATGTGAATGCACATAGGGATATAGCCACATTTCACATGGGCACTGCTGGGAGTATAGCATCCAGCATATGTGTAACTAATCAAAACCACTGTCTCATACCTAGCTGCTGTACCTGTCACACCGTAATGCGTCATTACAACCTGGCACATCCACCACACAATGACCACAGTCAGCGCTGGAATGACGAATGTGTTCATGAGCAGACATTAGAGGCAATGCAAAATAGATCATCATTTATTGAGACGAGCATCGCTGTGATTGTCACTGGACCTCAACACATTAACATGTGTACACATTGTACAGTCCAGAACAACACTGTACTGCCTACACCAACATCAAATCCATAAGTGACACGTGAGTGGGTACAGGCCAATCTATGATACGCACACACAAACATGGCATGTGCAACCATCAGTGGAGTAAATTGAACATTGGCATCATGTGACAATGATGTGCCATTGAACATGTTGGCACTGTGCACTGTTGATGTTGAAACGACCCCAGGGGGCTATATATGTGTGGGAGTGAGCCTCACATTTCCACTGCTCCAAGAGTCTGCTGCCTGAGATCCCTCACCTGCTGCTGCCTCCAGGGACTGCTTCCTGAGACCCTCACCTGCTGCTGCCTCCAGGGACTGCTGCCTGAGACCCCTCACCTGCTGCTGCTTCCAGGGACTGCTGCCTGAGAACCCTCACCTGCTGCTGCCTCCAGGGACTGCTGCCTGAGACCCCTCACCACCCAATTCCGCCGCTGTTGTCTCATGTCCACAGTGATGGCAAGGACAGAGAAGATCCGTGCCAGTCCCTTCACAAGCGAGGAGCTGGAGGTCCTGGTGGACAAGGTGCTCACACAGTACCTAAGGCTATATGGTGCCCCAAATGTCGTGGTAAGTCTTCAACAGTGGTGGGGTAGGGCAGAGGGGCCACACATGTAGTTGGACTGATGCAGTACATGCCTGGGAGTGTGGGGTAGTGTCATGCACTGCTGAACATGCTGTCTCCAGTGGGAGGGTGTGTGTACCCAATGCCACAGCTTTCCCTCCCTGCACATGTATGTATGAGTGACCTGTGTTGTGTTGTCAGCCATACAGTGACACAGAAGGTTGTTCATGCTGTAGTCAGGACAGTGATTGCTTGACTGGATGGCTGTGTGTGCCCCTGTAGTCCATCTCAGTGTGAGCCCAGCTGGCCTGCACAGTCCCTGCCTACAAAGACAAGGACACCTCACTCAACTCACAGAGTATGACATCAGTCTTTTCACATTGCACTCCAGCTATGGGCCATCTCAGCACTGTATTTTGCACACAACTGCCCTTGTGAATGGCATTTTGTATTTGTGTGATCATGTCCCTCAATGTGACCACCATGACACATTCATCTATTCACAGGACAGGGACATTGATGGCAGCGCAGTCTTGGACACAGTGAGTCCACCCCCAATCACAGGTTGACATGTAATGTATGTGCTGCTCAAGCCAACAACGACTGGAGTGTGGGCAGGCTACATGGGTGTTTCAGTGCTGGCATCCTGCATGTGCGTGAGATGTGTACGGACTGTGTTCCCCCCTCACACCTGTATGCTTTAACATCAGCTTTTCCCATGCAGGTGTCCCATGGGAGCTGTACTATAGTCTCTGATTGCCAATTTCATTGGATATGTGATGATTCTGTATCTTGCTGCTATACTGATAGATGTCGGTACATGGCACTGTGTCACTAATCATTTCCCCCTCTTGTCTCCCATGCCTGCAGCTCAAGGGACACCAGTGTAAGGCTGTATGGAGGGCCATTGCAGCGAAGGTGCGAGCTCTGGGGGTCTCAAACCGACGGCGCACCCACTGCCACAAGAGATGGGACGACATCAGCCGGCTGGCAAAGAATGTGGCGGAGATGACCTTGGGGCTGCTTCCTTGCACTTGGCGTCAGGCAGGGCACAGTTTGACACCACTAATGTGGCGCATCTTGGTGGTGACACAGCCTGAGCTGGATGCATGTTTGAAGGAGCATCCACAGCAAGCCAGGGGTGAGCATTTGCGGAGTCTGACTTTGGCTGGGAGTGGCTGCATATGTACAGAGCCTGTGCCTGCGCTGTCCTCTGTGATGTTGGTAGTGTGATGCTGTGGCATGTAAGTGGCTGCTGGCCTGGGTGCCTGTGGCGTGCATTTGCCCTACCTTCTACTTACAAAGGTGATTTGGATGCTGTACCTTCACATTACATTCTGAGTTGTGCTCTTCAGGTTTCTTCTGCATTGGTGTAGTCTTGGGAATCCCATGGGAGGGAACGGCAGTGTGCCCAATCTGACTGTGCATACATCAATGCGTCCATTGCATGCACCCAGATTGGGGAGCCCTACACATCTGACAGTACAATATGGTGTGTGGCATGGGCTAATGTCCATTGTGGACTGCCATGTTGTAGTCTGGGTCTGTGTTGTCCCCTCCTGCTCCATCCAGTTCTGTCATTGGCAACAAGTAGTGTGCCCCCATCATGCCCCTAGGTGTGCTCAGAACTAGTTGTGTGTCTGTTTGAACAGAGACACAAGCAGGGTGTTGTGCTGTGTGGTCATCACATGGCTCACTCATGCCTGAGTTTCCTGTTTCCACGCAGTGCTTGAGTCTATGTAGTGAGTTGGCACGATGTGATTGCACAGGGTGGTGTGCAACATGTAGATTTGGTCAACTTTTGTCATGCATTGCTTCAATCAATCAATGAATCATAGCATTTGTAAAGCGCACTACATACCTGTGAGGGTCTCAAGGCGCTGGGGGAGGGGGGGCTGCTGCTACTGTTTAAAGAGCCAGGTCTTGAGGAGTCTCCTGAAGGATAGAAGGTCTTCGGTCTGCCGTAGGCGGATGGGGAGGGTGTTCCACGTCTTGGCGGCGAGGTGGGAGAATGATCTGCCACCGGCGGTCACTCTTTGGATGTGGGGGATGGTGGCGAGGGCATGGTCTGCAGAGCAGAGCTGGCGGGCGGGTGTGTAGAGGCTGAGTCAGCTGTTGAGGTACGCTGGTCTGGTGTCGTGGAGTGCCTTGTGTGCGTGGGTGGGGAGCTTGAAGGTTATCCTCTTGTTGATGGGGAGCCAGTGAAGGTCTTTCAGGTGGGGTGTGATGTGGCTGCGGCGGGGGATGTCCAGGATCAGGCGAGCGGAGGTGTTCTGGATGCGTTGGAGTCGTTTCAGGAGTTTGGCCGGGGCTCCTGCGTAGAGTGCGTTGCCGTAGTCCAGTCTGCTGCTGACGAGGGCCTGGGTGACCGTCCTTCTAGTTTCAGTGGGGATCCACTTGAAGATCCTGTGAAGCAGGAGTCATCCCAGGCCGAGGGGGCGGAGCCGAGGATGAGGACCTCCGTCTTGTCCGAGTTCAGCTTCAGTCAGCTGTTCCTCATCCAGTCGGCGACGGCTTTCATTCCTTTGTGGAGGTTGGTTTTGGCGGTGTGGGGGTCCTTGGTGAGAGAGAGGATCAGCTGGGTGTCGTTGGCGTAGGAGATGATGTTTAGGTCATGCAGTCGGGCGACGTGGGCGAGTGGTGCCGTGTAGACGTTGAATAACGTTGGGCTGAGAGATGAGCCTTGGGGTACGCCGCTATGATCTCGGTGGCTTTGGAGCGGAAGGGGGGCAGGCGGACACTCTGGGTTCTTCCGGAGAGGAAGGAGGTGGTCCAGTCCAGGGCCTTTTCTTGGATTCCGGCGTCGTGGAGGCATGCTCTTAGTGTGCGGTGGCAGACTGTGTCGAAGGCGGCTGACAGGTCCAGGAGGATCAGGGCCGCGGTTTCTCCGTTGTCGAGCATGATCCTGATGTCGTCGGTGGCGGCGATGAGGGCAGTTTCGGTGCTGTGGTTGCTGCGGAACCCTGACTGGGATGGGTCCAGGATGTGGTTCTCTTCGAGGAAGCTGGTCAGTTGTTTGTTGACGGCCTTTTCGATGACCTTCGCCGGGAATGGGAGCAGGGAGATGGGTCGGAAGTTCTTGTGGTCCTTGGGGTCTGCCTAGGGTTTCTTTAGTAAGGCATTGATCTCTGCGTGCTTCCAGCTCTCCGGGAAGGTCACTGTCTTGAAGGAGACGTTTTCCGAAGGTGGGGTGCGATGGTCCTACTGGCTTTGTTGAAAATGTGGTGTGGGCAGGGGTCTTCTGGGGATCCAGAGTGGATGGTGTTCATGATCTTGATGGTGTCGTCGTTGTTGGTGTTGGTCCAGGCGATCAGGCAGTTGGTGCGGGTGGCGGTCATGGGAGCGGGGGTGGCGGCTGTTGTCGGGGTGGTGAAGGCGTCAAAGCTGTCGTGGATATCTGCGATCTTGCAGTGGAAGAAGGTGGCCAGCGAGTCGCACAGCTCTTGTGACGGTGGGATGTCGTTGGTGCTGGAGCTGGGGTTGGAGAGTTCCTTCACAATGCTGAAGAGCTCTTTGCTGTTGTGTGCTTTGTTGTCGATGCGGTCTCTGAAGGTGGACCTTTTGGTGGATCTGATGAGTTGGTGATGTCGGCGGGTGGCGTTTCTGTGGGCTGTGTAGCTTTCTGGTGTTCTTTCGCGGGTCCAGTTTTTTTCTAGTTTTCGGCAGGGTTGCTTGGAGGCCTGGAGGTCTTCGGTGAACCAGCTGGCTCTCTGCTGGTGTGGGTGCTTGCATATGTTTTTTTCTGTTGCTGCTACTAACCTTACCCTACATCTCTCTCTCCCATGCAGCATCACCTGTGGTTATGGAGAGACAGGAAACAGAAACCAGTGAGGGTAAAACTAGCACCACAGCTGCCCAGGAGCCCAGTGACACAGATGTCACCAGCACCTCAGACAGGGACAGGAGTCTGCTGGAGGAGTCCCAGCCTGAGATGCAAAGCACCACATCCTCCAATGCCAGCGGGGATGCATCCATGTTGCAGGACACAGGGAACGGGTACTCTGCATCGACTTCCACCACACAGCGGCCATTGCCCACCCTCCCAGCCACTTCCTCTGGTGCTGCCCGTGTCCGCCTCAGTAAGAGGGGAAGAGTGTCCTTCACCCCTGGCACCACTGCCCCTACCCCTGTTCCCCCTGCTGCCATCAGTGCTGAGTCTGTGGACCTTTTGCACCAGCTGTGTGTAGGCCAGACAACTCTCCTTAATGCCTTCATTAACCACGACAAGAAATTGGCCCAGGTGGTTGCTTTCATGGAGGGCATATATTCCGACGTGGGTGGGCTACACGGGACAGTCCAGGCTTTGTCATCAACAGTGACGTCTGCCCTGCAACAGGCACATACTCACAGTCCAGCTCCAGTCCCTTTGTCCACCCCCCTGGCAGTGGCCACGTCTGACGATAGTGACCACGGTCCACATACGTCTGCGGTAAACAATGTTTACCGTGAATCTTTGTCCCCGCAGGGAATCACAACGCGGTTGATTCCGCATACCATTACTCCGCAAGTCGGAACAACGACTTGCAATGGGGGGGGGGAAGGTGTTGGATTTAAAATCCAACACCTTCCCTAGTGTCCGCACAGACTGGAGTTGGAATAGTAAATTATACTATTCCAACATCCAGCGCCCCCCTCCGCAAGTTGTTGTTCCGACTTGCGGAGTAATGGTATGCGGAATCACAACGTGGTCGTTGTAACGACCGCGTTGTGATTCCCTGCGGGGTAAAACACTGCGGGATGAGGAGATAGATTCACATCAAAGTCACGATACAGCACACAGAGCACACCACAGCAGCAACCCAAGCGGTCCCGGGCACAGACACCATCCCCACAGAAGACCAAAGGCACCCCAGAGCGCAGGGAGAAAAGCTCGTCCGGTGACACCCGTGGACAAATAGCAAAGCAGCAGACCTCAGGCACACATGCCTCAGTGGCATCCCCATCCAAGAACTCTCCTACCCCTAAAGCATCGCGCAAAGATAATCATACAGTGTCTGTGCCCACCAAGGAGGTGGTGCATGCCAAGGGTACACCTAGGAAGGGCTCCAAGGCAGTATCACCAACCACCTCGACTCACATTCCAAGCCCAGTGAAGCAGGGGCCAGAGGGCACTGTAGGGGTAACACCTAGTAAACAGGGGAAGGGGGGGCAGAGGAAAAGCAAGACAAAGCGTTCCACTGGGTCCAGCACATCACCAGAGGGGCTGCCAGCGCCTGCACCTGCTGCAGCAGTGGTGTGAGTGTGCCTGTTGTGCCCACATCACTTCCCATTGATCCAAAGTCAGGCAAGCCATTTAGGATCCCCAAGAAGTGGAAGGGCACCCCTCCACAATCTCCCAGCCGCATTGGGTCTCCCGTCTGCATGACTTCACCTCCACGTGCCACTACACCACCTGTCCAAGCAGCCCTCCGGCTTGCCAAGCCACTGATAGCTCTACCTCAGCTGTTCCGCTCTCTCCGACAGTCCCCGAGGCACAGCCAGCTCCTAGTCCGCCAACAGTCAAGTCTGAGTGTTAGTCACCCTCATACACCTGTCTCTCACACAGGTGGCCCTGTACTGCACATTGTTGCCCCCTGACTGTGTTGCTGACCATGGAAAGGTACAGTAGCACACATTCCCTGTGCAGCTTCTCATGGACTCAGTCTGCACTTTGTCCTGACCTCTGGTCGTGTTGCTCTTTGTTGTGTTGGACCCTTCCCTGTGCAGCTTCTCATGGACTCAGTGTGCACTTTGTCCTGGCCACTGGCCTTGTCGTTCACTGCTGTGTGTCCCCTGCATGTGCAGATTCTCATGGACTCAGTCTGCACTTTGTCCTGCCCACTGGCCTTGTGGTTCACTGCTGTGTTGGACCCTTCCCTGTGCAGCTTCTCATAGACTCAGTCTGCACCCTGGATTAGCCACTGGCCGTGTTGCTCTTTGCTGTGTTGGACCCTTCCCTGTGCAGCTTCTCATGGACATACTCTGCACCCTGTACTGGCCACTGGCCTTGCTGTTTTGCCCTTGCCTGTGCAGCTTCTCATGGACTCACTCTGCACTTTGTCCTGGCCACTGGCCATGCTGTTTTGCCCCTGCCTGTGCAGCTTCTCATGGACTCAGTCTGCACTTTGTCCTGGCCACTGGCCTTGTCGTTCACTGCTATGTGCCCCCTGCCTGTGCAGCTTCTCATGGACTCAGTCTGCACTTTGTCCTGCCCACTGGCCTTGTCTTTTACTGCTGTGTTGGACCCTTCCCTGTGCGGCTTCTCATGGACTCAGTCTGCACTTTGTCCTGGCCACTGGCCTTGTTGCTCTTTGCTGTGTTGGACCCTTCCCTGTGCAGCTTCTCATGGACTCAGTCTGCACTTTGTCCTGGCCACTGGCCTTGTCGTTCACTGCTGTGTTGGACCCTTCCCTGTGCAGCTTCTCATGGACTCAGTCTGCACTTTGTCCTGGCCACTGGCCTTGTTGTTCTTTGCTGTGTTGGACCCTTCCCTGTGCAGCTTCTCATGGACTCAGTCTGCCCTTTGTCCTGTCCACTGGCCTTGTCGTTCACTGCTGTGTGCCCCCTGCCTGTGCAGCTTCTCATGGACATGCTCAGCATCTTGTGCCTTGCTCTTCTATTCTCATGGTACCTATCTGTGCAATATGTGAATAAAGACAGTTGCTCCTGTTGTCCATTTTGTCAGTGTCCTTACTGAATAAAGTTATTTTGCTGTGTGTAAATGGTTTACTGTGCCACATGGTCTGTGTGGCACTTCAACATGGTAATGTGTGGGCTCACTTACTCTCTTTTTTTTAGGGGTGACAGGGCTTCGTTTCTTTTTGACCCAGATACTTGTGGTGGCAATGGTGGCAATTTCGAATGGTTAGCAGTAGTCATTTACTTGATTGGTTCATGTTGGCTCTTTTGTACACATGTCGGGGGGGGGTCACTACCAGCACAGATTGGGTATCTGCATGCAGTATTATAGGCAGGCGGTCCAGGGTCATCATATATGTGTGTTCTTCGTTTATGTGTGCCCAGTGGTGTATGTGTGTGGTCATCTTGTGATGGCCAGTCATCCTAGTCCCATGGCTTACTTTCCATTTCTGCTCTTGGATGGCCAGGTTGTGTGCCGTGTGAAGGGGGTGAGTTTGTGGGGAGTGTTGATGTGTGCATGCCTCTGCAATGTCAATTACACACGTGTCACCCGGGAGTTGTGTGCCTGTTGTTTTGATTGTTCACCCCTGTGGATGTGGTTGTATGCCCATGTGTGAGTTGTATGTTGTGCACTGTGCAGTGTGTTGGTGTGTCCTTGCAGTTCTGTCTGACTCCTACTTGTTGTTTTTGTCACTTGTGAGTATGCAGAGAGTGTTTCTGGCAAGTCAGTGTTGTGTTTTGTTGCACACCCATGTGTCTTGTTGCTGTTTGTGGGGTCTGTGCAGACCTGCTGATCCACACTGCCATTGTGGTTGTGTTTTCTCATGCCTTGCTGTCACATGGTGCCTTCTTGCCTCAAGTGTGGCATGTTGTGTGTGTTGTCATGCCCTCCCCTATGTGTGCATTCAGCTGCATACCCATTGTGGGTCTGCACTTCCTCTCTTTGTGTATGGTACACTCCTGCCATGTCCCCTACTGACATGCAGTACACTTCACTTTGGTGTGAGCTGTCCCCTTGGTTTGTATGTGTGTGTGCCTCCCCATGACTTCATTTGCGCCACTGTGCTTTGTGGTGCAGTTCTTTGTCCAGGGTCAATGTGTCACTCAGGGCATTTTCCCAATGGGTCATGTGTGATGTTCTGGTGCTGTTTGTCAGTCATGGTTGCTCCTATGCAGTTCAACTGTGTGTGCTGCCCAGTCCTGTGGTCAAGTTGTTTCCACCTTTGTGTCCCAGACTTGTGCATCTGTTGGGTGTTATGTTGTATGTATGTGTGTTGTTTGTGTTTTTGCTTCACTTCCTGGGTGTGCTGTTGTCTTTGTGTTGTGCTGTATGGTGTTGTGTGGGTTGCTGTTCTGTCACTGATGTCTGTGTGTGTCTTGTAGGCTTGGTGTGCACAGACCGCTTGTTTGCATGCAGCGCTGTGTGTGTATGTTGCCTTGTGATTGCCTGGTGTGTATCCCCTGATGCTGTGCTGTGCTGTGTTTGCTATGTGATTGTTCTGCCTGTGCATCTGTTATGTGTTTGCTGTGGCTGTGTTGTTCTGTGATGGTGCTCTTCTTGTGTGTTGTGGTATGTTGTCTGTGCATTGTTCCTGAGTGATGAGGTTGTGCACTGCTGTTTGTCTGTGCTCCCATTGCCTTTCACCAGTTTAGCTGCACAGAGCATGTATGTTGTTGTTGTTGTGGCTCTGTGTGTGTTTCTGTTGGGTTATGTGTTTGTCTGTTGTATTTGTTTCTACATTTGTGGTGGCATCCGTGTGTGTGTGTGTGTGTGTGGTTGTTTGTGTGTGTGTGTGTGTGTGTGTGTGTGTGTGTGTGATGTCTGTGGCTGATCCCAGGGTGTGTGGTTGTTTGTGTGTGTATTGACTGTCAAGTATTGCCAGCCTTCAGTGTGTTTGGCACTGGTGTTGTGTGCTGCTGGTGTGAGGGGGGTATGTGTGTAGATTCTTACTGGTGTTTGTCAGTCCTAAGGTGTGTAGATGGGCCCTGTGTGTAGTTGACTTCAGGGTCTTCCTTTCATCCTTGTGCCTATACGTGATTTGCCTTGCTGTCTCCCTGTGTTGTTGCACTGAGCTGTCTGTGGTTTGAGTTCACTGACTGTGCCAGCCATGTATGCTTTGATGGTGTGAGGGTGTTGTGCTCTGTTCCTTGTGTTGATGTGATGTACACATGCTTGTTGTGTGTCTCCATGGTCTTCCATTTGTGTGCAGCCCACTTTGGTTTCCCTATTTGTTGTGCTCCATTGCTGTTGGCATGTGGGGTGTGTATGTGTCTGTGTGTCAGTCTGTGGTATGTATGTGTGACTGTGCAGGCTGTGTGTCCATTTGAATGTTAATTCCTTGTATGTGTTCATTTGTTGCTTGTCCTCATTTATATTTCCCTGAGTGTGGTGTTGTGTGTGTGTTCCCTGGCCCTGTGCTACTGTGCTGTGTGTTGTGTGTTCCTGTGCAGCCACTCCTGCAGTGTCTGTCTCCATGATTGTTTGTTGTGTGGTGCAGAGTGTGTATTGCCCTGGCTTCTTGTTGTGCATGGGGTGCACAGGAGGGGCACATGGCATGTGCCTTCATGGGGTGTGGTAGTGTGTGGTGAGAGTGGGTGTGGCCCTATGGACTTTGTGCCCTGCCCATGCCTGGCACTGGCCCTGCCTTCTGCATTGTGCGCATGTATTTGCTTGTGTTCGCCGCTGCGGTGACGTTACCGGGACATTGCTGCATGGTGGCAATTGCTGTGTGTCCAGGAACCAGCGGGGTGACTTTGTGGCAGGTGGGTGATTTGTGGGGGCCCTTGTGGATGTGTCCCTATCCTCCCTAGGGTGTCTGATGTGGATTTGGACCCTGTGTCAGGCCGTGTGTTGTGTGTTGTGTTTGTGTTGTTGTGTACCTGCGGCGGCGTCCGATGCGGTCCATGAGTTCCTGGTGATATAGTAGGTACAGCACCGGAAAGACGTGGAGAGCTGGGTCCATGGCGGTCATGACCGGGACTCTGGTTTCACGCTCCGCTGTTGAGCTTCCGCCGTCTCTGGTTGGGCGGTGTCTCCGCTGCGGTGCATCTGCTTGCTTGAGTCATCCTAATTTGTGGAGCGGGGCGGACGTCATTCCGCACGGCGGTGAGTCTCCATTGGCTCCCACCGCCACAGTGGCGGGCGCACTTTGTTGGCGGTGCGTGTCACACCGCGGCAATCGGGAATTGGCCTATGTTTGTCCATACTAATATGGCAGGCGTGATGTCCGCTGCTGGCGGGTGGAAAAAGGCATTTTTCCGCACTCCCAGCGCTGCGGTGGTGCCACCGCCCTACATCCTAATGGACCCCTAAATGTGCATCATTGCACAGTGTCCATCCTTTATTGCATTTTAAATACACAGTATAGTGTCCAGATGTTGAAGTAGGTCCATCGTGGAAAACAATAGCCACTGTTTTAAAAGTTCTTCCTGAAATTGACACTTGACCTGCCACAACATTTTTAATTTTGGTTTCCGATTTTGTCCCATCTCCTCTACAACATTGCAGCATTAAAATGATATATTGTCCACATCTTTCTATAAGTAATGTTGACAACATTTCCGATTTGCACTGAGTATATTCCATTTCTTGATTAGCTGATTTCACTAATTCGTTGAAAGACACTGTTTTCAAATCTGGTTTTGTCTAATATATGTATTGTTCAGTGTCTATTTTAGTGGTAGATAAAAATGAACAGCTGTCACATGTATGATCCCATCTGTAACGTAGTCCAAACAGATTTTCAATTTGTATTCCTTCATCTTCCAATGCTGCAAGCATAAACATAAGAAATTCCTGAGCATCTTGCTGTACATTCTGTGTAAATTGTGAAGAACCAGAACATATATCCAGAAGATTTCGCACATCAGAAGCAGTATGAATTTTCGTTTTATCAGTTTTCAACTTAATAAAAATGTAATATAACAAAGAACAAAATCTTTTTCTTTATTTTCCATAATTGCATGCTGTAGATTTTCTAAAAAACATACAACGTTCACGATTACATTAGCATTGCAGTTGACACCTGAACTATTTTCTAACCGATATCCTACAACATTGGCAACCGTGTTCCCTTCTATTTTCTTTCCAGACTCATCATACTTTTCAATTCTTTTTTTCTTTGCAATCTCAGTAAAATGTTTATCATATTTTCGTTTTGGACGTATTAAATGTTTTTCATAAATAGGATATTCGCCTAAGCTAGGAGCTTAAATTCTTCTTAACCTATTGTACTCTTTTACACAATTTACATCTGCACTAACCTTTTGCTCATCAAAATCAATCAAATACAATCCGGATAACGTTCCTACTCGAGACAATGCAACATATGCCATACCCTCTTTAAACACAGAACTTCCAATATTTACCAAAGCACAGTCTACACTTAAACCATGAGATTTATGAATGGTCACTGCATAAGCTAAACAAAGAGGAAACTGTTTTATACGAACATACAAATCTTTTACAAGCAAGAAACAAACAGAACAACGTGCAATATGTTTCACCTCTTCAATATGATCAAATTTAATCTTCAAAAATTCAATTCCATTTCTATTTGCATAGCTAACAAAGTCAACAACTTTCCCCATTGCTCCATTTACTAAACCTTTCTCAACATCTAAATTACGCGGTAATATTACCCGACAGTTTAGGGATACATATAAGGTCTTTTCCAAACCAGCAGTCTTAGAAATTGATTTTTCCAAAGAGTCTAATTTTAACTGTAATTTCTCTGACAGAAGAATAGTTACTCCTTCATGTTCTATTTTATCAGTGGCTTCCATTTTCATTATCGGTTCATTCTTCATTGAATGTAGAGCATTCTTTTAATGTTGGCATAAGGCAAATTATAGACTTATTTTCTGCAATTTTTTGGTAGATTGTTTCAGGTGCAATATTTTCTTTTGAAAACAAGTTTTTTAGTAGCCGACTTTCTAAAGCTTTTTTCCATCCTTTGTTAAAACACCAATTCTAATATCTTAAAGAATGTTTCAATAATCTTCGTCATTTGCTTGTCGCATGTTCTTAGTAAGTTCTTTATATTCAAAATAATTTCAAATGTTCACATTTCCAATACTTCCCAATGATTTTTTAGTGTCTTCATGAGGAAGGATTTTAAAAACCGGTTGGCCTTTCACAGGTGTAAGTTGTAGTAGGTCACCAAATACAATTACATGTTTTCCTCCAAATAAAACATCGTAATTTGTTTTTAAAATCTGCTGCATCCTCAAATGTACAAACGCAAGCATTAAGTTTGAGACCATGCTTACCGCATAAATTATCAGAAGTTTCATTTTCTTCAGTACTCTTGAAACTTCGTAACAAGCTTCTCCAGATAGCTTGTGATATTCCAACTTATTTTCATGTTCTACTGGTAACATAAGTAAACGATATAATGTAATTCCTTTGATGTTGTGTGCTACTAAACCAGTTCAAGCAGTTACAACACAAGATAAATGTGAATTTGTTATTTTCTGTAGATAACTTGACAAACATTTAATCAAGAAAATTTCCCTGTTCCAGCTTGGCCACTGATGTACATAAGAATAGGTCTAAATGATGTACATTGGCAATCATTATTCTCATGCAGTGATCCATGTTGTATCTGTTGTGTAACTTGGTCATATATTTCTTTCTGTTCAGAATTCAGACGTTCCTCTAAATTTTCCAAATCGATATTCTCCTGCTGTGCTTGCTGCATCACCGTTTCCACTTCACTCATTGCTATTGCCGCTTAATTTTCAAGTATGGCTTCTCCTAGTGGATCTTGACTTTGTGGAGCAGAACTCTGACTATCTTGAGAACTATCTCTAGCTATTTCAGCTGCAATAGTTCTTTCTTGATTAATCGCTTCTTTCAACATTTGGAGATAATTTGGAAAAATTGTACATTCAATGCTATCTTTACATACATTGAAAGAATCTTCATAGCAGTCACAATCTCCAAGTAATTCCATTTCAGTCTGCCAAGGTTCGAAGAGTTGCAGAAGAGCGAAATAGAAAAACTCTCTTTTATCTGGAGTATCGCAACTTAGTTTCCGATGATTAATCAGATTTCCTTTGGCATGCTTTCCCAACCATCCTTCAGATCCAATTACAGGGCATTTTCCTTCACTTATATTTTCCGTACTTTTGTTTTCAAAACTATAATGTTGCAGTATTTCATATAGACATATCTTTTTCAGGTGTGGACTTCTATTAGGATAGTATGTATCCAACATATTTGTTTTCAGAATATCTGTACTTTCTGGTTCATTCAGTGGCAAGTATTCAATTTCTTGTACTGATTTCAAAACACGATTTAGTGTCGCAGTAAGACCTAGACTTATCCATATGATTCATCTTGACTTTGAATATAAACTTGCAGATGTCAATCGATCTGAACATTCATATGATCCAATTTCTCGATGTGAAAGCATCTTCAAGCTGTAGCTGTACACTTTTTTGCTAAGTGTCTTCTCCTGTGAAATTTCCTCCCACATTTCTTTCAATACTGTCTTCTCAGATTTCGCAATATATAAAGTGACATAGCGAGCAACAGCAATTGAGTTATCTGCAACATATTGTATGTCCATATTTGCATTCCACATCTTTAAAATCGCTGAATTGTAATCATTGATGTATTTCGATTTTTCTGTTCTTTTTATATTATAAGTATTTTTGGGTGGTTTATGAGTGATAGTATGCCTCACTGCAGACATAAAACAGTTCACCTTTCCTTTGGAAATTACTGGACGTGGAAAACCAAATCGACATTTTGTGTAACATTTTTCCACATCAAAATTGTAAAACTTGCTGTCTTAAAATATTTTCTCCTCCGGTTTTCGGAATCACACAGGTAACATAGTCTTCAATAAAAGATAAAACAGTCTCATCCGAATCAGTTCCAAATTTGGGTGCATCCTTGATCCATAAAAGCATATGTATATGAGGAGCACCTCTAGCTTGGTATTCCTTTCTCCAAAAGAAATCAGGAACTTCACCAATAGGTGGATTCTTTTTTATTACAGATGGAAGACATCATAGCTTCAAATCTATGATTAAAATATCTGCAGACATTTAACAGGATCCAGGGAACACAGTTCTCCAGGTGTCTTCAATTCAATATTTTCTATATTTTAATTTGCTTGTCGTAGAAAAACCAGTAATTCATCCCATTCGTACTCAGCACAGCTAAGTGTAACAAACCTCGTAGAGGTTCCTAAGTTCCTTAACATACATTTCAGTTCCCCATGACGTTGATACCAATATTCATTAGTGCCACGTTGACATGCCATCAAATGAATTAACTGTGATTCTAAATGTTTGTCTCTTTCTTCAACTTTGTCCATGAATTCCTTTGCAGAAACATGTGAAAGATGAATTCCTGTTTTCAATATGTGGTTGACTGCATATGAAAGTGCAGACAGGTCACTTTCAAATAAAAGATTAAACAAATATGGAGTACACTGGCGAAATCTTGGTTCTTCTGAGTATAGTCATAAAGTACGATATTTTGAAGCTGAAATCTGAACTGGTCATATCGTCCACCTTTTCCAGTAGGGAACAGCTGTGAAAACAACAAGCTTCCAAACTTTTTTCCCATACACTTTTCATCTTGAACAATTCAATAGTATCTCCTATCAGTTCTTTTGAATTATAGAGGGTGTATAGTATAATGTTCATACATTTCTTCTTTTCTTGAGTTCTCCACTTTTTCTATTTGTCCACTTGAAATGTGTCTTTCATCTTCTAAACTCAATTCTTCTTCTTCTACATTTACATTTTTAAAGTAAATATTGTTTTGTACCAGATATAATATAGCCTTTTGGACTTTTGTAACATCTACTAACTCTTGCCATATTTCCGACTCTTTGTGGGTACACCATTAACAAGAATGACTACAGGTTCAGTATCCTCTCTTTGTACACCAACAGTTTCAACATTTTTCTTAAAATCTAAAGGTAAATACACAACTCTTCCTTTTAAACCTCTTTGTAGATCTGTTGGAGGCAGCTTACCTGTTTTGGGCTCCACACGAATTATAGCCTGAAACGGGTGCACAGATTGAATAAGGAAGGCCTCATATGTATTTAAATCTTTAAGTTCTGGAGGTATAGCTACTAATTCTAAGTCATTATGGATAGCTCTAGCTGGCATTTTCTTATCTTCTAATTTATTTTAACAATATTTACAAATACATTGTACAGTACCTAACTCAAAACAACCTTCCACAAACAGATAAGCAGCAAATTCTCTCCATTTATCATTGTTTTCCTTTTCTCTTTTTAAAAACACATCTACATTCCTAGTTTGAATTTTATAGGGAGAACGTCTACAACAAATACAAATATAGCTGTGAATTTCACCAGAAACTAATTTAAACTTTGTGATTTCTTTTTCAAATTTCACATCAATAGTATCTTCCATCTCTTCTTCAACACCTACACTTATCAAACTCTCACTTTCTCTACACTCCTCTTCAACAGCAAAGAAACGTAACTCTATATCATCACAAACTTGTTTTACATCCAACACTGAACCATGCAAAAGAGCTATGTTAATTTCATTTAGACATAATGCAGGACTTTTTACATAGTATAATCTTCTTACTAACTTCCGCATTTCAGAATGGTGTACTGCTAACATTCTTAAATGATAAAAATGACTTTGACACACCTTCTTATAAAGACAAGCTAGAGAATGATCTTGCAGCCCTGTATTTTTCCTCACTTTGCAAGGATCCAGTCCTTGCAATATCCTAATCTTCTGTTTGACAGTTTGTTTTCCATATTTTCTTAACAAATTAAGTAATATATCAATAGATTCCTGTCGTATACTACAAATACTACTACAATCCCATGTAAACACTGGAGCCTGTGTACGTCTCCCTTGAATTTCCTCAGCTATTACTTCTTCCACATTTCTAGGAACCATCTTTTCTTTTTCAATTAGACAACCCTTTTTCAGTTTGTAACAACGACCACAGGTATCAACTGCATGCACTAATGTATTTTGTTTCCTCATTAAAAAAAGATTCCGTACTAGAAGTATACTTCCATTCCCCGGAAAATATTTTACAAAAATTTGTTCTATTTACAATTCACTTTCTTTTACATTTCTCCTTCATAGACTGCATTATTGTATTTAGAGTTTTCAATCTTTTTAAAACTAAGATAAACAATTTTCTTTTCAATTCAAAAGCTTTTTCAATAACACTTAGAACCTCCTTTTTTTGTTTGTAAAATGCCGATCTCCTTTTGTATTTTTGATATATTTTTAACAAATTGTGAAGAACTCTACTTTTATAGAATCTTTTTCGAATTTCTAAAAATTGTTTCTTCCTGGTTTCCACATTTTTTTTCTGATAATCCAATTTTGTAGTTTTTTTGACATTTTTCTTTGCCTTTTGTTTCACAGTACTTGTTGTATCTCTCTGTTCAGTTTTTTTTAGAATTTGAAAGACTCTTTAAAACTTTTTTCAAAAATTCTTTACTTCTCTTATCAGAAGTCTTTTTCATTAAGGATCCATGTTGTACTTGATCTAATTGTTCTTTTGTTATATTCTTTACATAGGCCTCCTTTTTTCGTTCTCTTTTCCTTTGCTCTTTTTTTGTCATTGTAACTCCGTCTTAATAATTATGCAAAATATCTGCAAAAAAATCAAAGTTTTGAAAACAATTTAATATAAATGAAATAATTATAAAAAAATATTCACATCTATAGATATAAAAATACATACAAACATACTACATCAATGATTAGAGCAGTGGAACAGTATTACCTGGATAAATGGACATGTCTATGAGTAGTGTGTAGGAGATTAGAGCAAAGCATTGGTACTACACATGTGATTGTGGAAGTGCATAGTTAGTACCCGCATCATTGCATGAGTACATGGCTACTGACTGAAAGATTAGAATACTTTATTTGTTAGTGCCTGGCTCAGTGCAAGAGTGCATGAGTAGTGACTGGATGATTACAGTGCTGCAAAGAGAGTGCATGTTAAATTTATAACTGCTAAGGTATTGGCGGACTGATTAGATAAATACATAGTGCTGCATGGATGATTGGAAAAGTGCATGGGCAGAGACAGGGGGATTCATAGAGTGCATGGTACTACCTAGGGAATTGGATGAGTGAATCACTGGTATGTAGCTGATTAGGGATCTGCATGGATAGTACACAGAGAATTGTAATAGTGCATATGTTAGTGCCTGGGTCATTGCATGAGTACGTTAGCAGTGACTGGATGATTACAGTGCTGCAAAGAGAGTACATGGTAAATTTATAACTGCTAGGGTATTAGGAGAGTGTTTAGATAAGTACATAGTGCTGCATAGATGATTGCAAAAGTGCATGGGCAGAGACAGGAGGATTGCTTGATTGCATAGGTACTACCAAGGGAATTCGATGAGTGAATCAGTAGTATGTAGCTGATTAGAGATCTGCATATATTTTTTCAAAAACTAAATTATATGTTGGGTTATTAGGTAGCTCTAAAATCTACAAACCTCTGTGTACTATCCATGTGGAGTTATTGGATAAGTAGATGGTGCTGGATGGGTGATTGGAGGAGTGCATGGATACTAGCAGGGCGATGACTGCACTGCCAGCCTAGTGCTTAGGGGATTCTAGCAGTGCATGAGTTTGTGTGCTCCTAAACCATTTTTCAACTACTTTTAGTGTTACACCTAGCCAAATAGAAAGCAGGAACCATTCACATTTCTCTGCTATAAATCTCACCATATTCTTAAAACATGCATGGATACCTCTGTACCACAACACTATGTACACCTCATAAATTCACATAACAAACTTCAAATTTGAACCAAACACCAAAAATGATGTGGCATATTTTAACTGTACCTCTCTAGAGACTTATAAAAACTAGTCTAATCAGAAACACATTAACTCAACATATGGAAATAGAGACATACTTTACACACAACTCCATGCACACCTTAAAACTTGACAGACTGCACTTCCAATTTCAAAGCGACACCTAAAATTATGCAGTATAGCACAAATGTACATGTGATTGGAGAAGTCTAAAGGTATGCACTGCCTAAGTGATAGGAGGAGTGCATAGATCCCGACAGGGTGATTCCAGGAGTGCAAGGGTAGTGTCTGGGTGATTACATAATTGCATAGGTAGGGCGTACATGATTTTCAAAGTGCATAAGCACTGCCTAAATGATGGAAGAGTGCATAGATCCTGACAGTGTGATTGGAGTTGTGCAAGGATAGTGCCTGAGTGATTGAACCAGTGTATAGCTAATGCATTGATGAATCTATGACTGCAGAAGTATGTCTGGGGGATTACACGACTACATAGGTAATGCCTGGTGATTCCATGAGTGATTACACTACTGTAAACAGAGTGCATGGTGAATTTACAAGTGCTTAGATATTGGCGGAGTGATAGGATAAGTAGATAGTGCTGGATGGGTGATTGGAGAAGTGCATGGGACAGACAGGAGGATTCCTAGACTGCATAGGTACTAACTAGGTATTTAGAAGAGTGTATCAATAGTATGTAGCTGGTTAGAGATCTGCATGGATAGTGCACAGAATACTGTAGCTGTACTTATGTTAGTGGCTAGGCCATTCCTTAAGTACATGACTAGTAACTTGAATAATTAGAGTGCTGCAAACAGAGTGCATGCTGAATTTATAAGTGCTTAGGTATTGATGGAGTGATAGGATAAGTAGATAGTGCTGGATGAGTGATTAGAAAAGTGCATGGGACAGAGAGGAGGATTCCTAGAATTTATAAGTGCTTAGGTATTAGAGCCCTGAATGGATAAGTGTATGTTGCTGGATGGGCGATTTGAGGAGTATATGAGTACTGACAGGACAATGCATGCTCTGCAAGGATAGTGCTTATGGGATAATAGTAGTGCATGAATCTCTGCTACTACTTTACCTTTTTTACAACTACTTTTAATATTACACCAAGCCAAATACAAAGCAGGAACCATTCACATTTCTCTGCTATAAGTCTCACCATATTACTGTAAAACATAAATGGATGTCTCTCTACCACAACACTATCTGCACCTCATAAATTCACAGAACAAACTTCAATTTTAAACCAAGCACCAATCATTATGTGGCATATTTCAGCTGTACCTCTTTAGAGATTAATGAAAACTAGTGTCATCACTAATACCTTAACTCAAGTTTCAAGTTTCAAGTTTCAAAGTTTGCTTTATTCGGTTAAAATTTTAAAACCATCAAAGCACAGAACAGCAATCATGAAACAGGCAAATGCATTACAGAAAAAATTATTAACACAAATAATAAATACAATACAATTTGGCGCAACGTACAATAAAAATAAGTCTTTGAATTAATTAATTCATTTAGTTAAAAAAGAACATACTAAAATTTCATTATACCCTAAAAAAGGATTTCATCTACAACGGCATGATAGGCACAATGATCATTATCAAATAACTATGTCAACTGGGCCCTATTTCTAGCTCTTAGGGCGCCCACTATAAAGCAAGCAACCCCAAAACAAACCAAAGGAGACTCCAACATTTGTAAATAAGCCAAAGCAGGCCTAACTTGCTTAAATTGACAATTCTTTAAGATCGGCAAGATGTATTTTCTTCGCTGAGAAGAGTAAAATTTGCAAAAAAATAACATGTGCAACACATTTTGTTCAGAAATGTTGTCACAAGGACAGGGCCCCAGGGTTCCCTCTTTAAAAAATCCTTTTGGGTATGCCAAGAGCCAGGGGAGCAAACCATGCTTAAATCTTATTAACAGGAACATGTGAAAAGGTTTGTTAATGTAGGTTAGGTAAGGCTGGATCTCGCTCCCTAAACTCAACATAACAAACCTCCTAACTGTCGGTTTCCCCAGCTCATCTCCTTCCCTTGACGACAATGCTCTAGCCAAAAATTGGGTCTTAATGGCCTTGATTTGCTCTTTACTAATCACACAAGGACTAGAGAACAATTCAGAACACCCAAGTGAATTCAGATTGTTTTTAATGTAGCTTAACCAAGGGATAGACAAGGCTTTTTCCAAGGACAGGCAATCCTGAATAATTTGTTGGTTTAGGTTTGGTGGCTGTTGTGCCCAAACCCTCAACCAACCTAGTAGCGGGGCCACCGCTATATGATCAGTAACATATCCCATCCCTAGGTCCTCATGGATATTAAAAGTAGGAGCAGAGGGGGGAAGAGACAACAATTTCCGAAAGAAATTATTTTCTACTACTTGGATGTTAGGAGAAGCCTTGTAACCCCAGACCTCGCTTCCGTAAAGTGCCATGGGCAAACACTTCGCACTATAGATTTTTAGAAGAGCGGGGAGTGGTTTACAGCCTAAGCGCTTAGCGAAGCCCAACAAAGCGCCTGTAGCTCTAGCTAGGTTGTTCTTTTTTTGAGCACGTTGCATGACCCAAGATGATCTGTCGTCGAATGCTACCCCTAAATATGGGAACGTCTGAACTTTGGTTAATTCCTGCCCATTGCAAAAAAATGTCACCCTTTTTGCTCTCCCCGAGCCAATCGACATAGAATGTGATTTTTTAAAATTTATTAATAAGTCTAAAGAGACCATAAAATCATAAAATCCATTTAAGAGAGCTTGTAATCCTCTCGCGGTTCTAGCCAACAAAACTGTATCATCCGCGTATAGTAAAGCAGGAATCATTTTGGAACCGGCTTTAGGGGTGTCTTTACTAACCATGGTTAAGACCGGTCCCAAATTATTAATGTAAAGCGAGAAAAGTAGGGGTGCAAGAATACACCCCTGTCTTACTCCACGCTTTACCTGCCAGGCATCAGTCTGGCTTCCGTCATCACTGTAACGAACGACTGCGGTAGTGTCCTCATGGATTACAGCCAGGAAAGAAATCAAAACTGGGTCAAGCCCCAAAACGGCTAATAAGGCCCATAGTTTTTGCCGATTTACAAGGTCGAAAGCGGTGGACAAATCCATAAAAGCTAAATGGAGGTCCCCCTGCTTAGCGACTGTGTATTTTCCTATAATAAGATGTAAATTGAGGCATTGGCCCACTGTGCCCCTTCCCTGTCTGAACCCATATTGTAGGTCGGAGATTATGGATTGCTCCTCCAGCCACACAGTTAAACGAGCAAGGACAACTTTACCCATGATTTTCATGGCAGAGTCGAGGAGTGAAATAGGCCGGTAACAAGCCGGGTCTTCCCTTGAACCTTTTTTAAAAAGAGGGACAATAACGGCTTTAGCCCATGATCTAGGGGCACCGGCCTCAGAAGCAGCGTTAAAAACACAAGTTAAAAGTTTCGCCCAAAGCCTTGAGTCAGCCCTGTAAAGGTCCGCTGGAACTCCATCCGGACCTGGGGCTTTACCTGACGCCATGGCCTCAATGGCCTCCAGGACTTCCTCCTCCTTAAAAAGGATTCTTGATGCTAAAGTGTAATCCGCATAATTTATAGGGTTTGCTTCTTGTATCTCCGAATAGAGACCACTGAAATGGGCCACCCATTTGTCTGGCGGGATAAGACATTCTTTATTGGTGTTCTCCATCTCATTAAAGAGGGGACTATTTATCACCTTCCAAAACTGGCTACTATTTTTCTGGATGCTTGCGTCTGTCAAATCATCCCATGCCTTGGACTTTAACTCGCTTTTCCTATCCTTTATTGCTTTTTTATAACATTTTCTAGCCTCAGTTATCTTACTGGGGATATTCCCAGGTTCTTTAAGTGCCAGTAAGAGAGCAGAGTGAGCGCTAGAACAGGCATGGTCAAACCAGTTTTTAAATTTCCTAGGTTTTGGTTTCCCATGGGAGATGAGATTCCCCTCAACATGTTTAGTAATTCTGTCGAAAGCGCCCAGAATAACCTTCGGTTGAGCCGAAGGGGAAAGACACAAGCTAAAATCCTCTATTTTACTTTCATATAAATTAACGAGGAAGTCGGCCGGGGTAATGACATCCCATCTCAATCGTCTACCCTGAATTGTAGGCTCAAGATTTAAATTAGAAATCAAAGGCAGGAGAACATCTGTCCTCAATGCCTTGACTTTAATTTCCAAAGTTAGTGGGTTGTGGTCACTTAGGGCGTTTTGCGTAACACGAAAAGTGCCCAAAAGGTTCAGCATGTTACGTGGTACGAAAATATAGTCAATTGTACTACAGTGGCCTTGGCCAGTAAAAGTATGAACCGGGACCAACAAATCTTGAACAGGCATGTAAAGGTAATAGGACGATACCATGTTCTCTAAAAAGATCCCGCCTTTAGAGTGCTCAAAATGGATCACCTCTTGTGGGCAAAAATCTAAATGGTTGTTTAAGAAACAGTTAAGATGACATAAATGAATATTAAAATCGCCAAAAAGTAAAAGAAAATAAGGTTTATCATTCAATGCATCATACTCGTCTAGGAAACTGAATAGTGCTTTAAGATGTTCTAACTCATCCGACCTGGTAAATGAGTTGTAAAAATTAACCACCAAAAATGATGGTAGATTAACACATTCCATTTTCACTGCTAAGATGTGAGGAGAGTTAGTTACTAATAACTCAATATTATAACGAAGCTTTAGGCTAAATAATAACAGGAGCCCCCCTCGTGGTCTCCCCATAACAGAGGGAGTAGCATATTTAATAAAAGATTGGTAACCATCCATGAAAAAAGGATCTGTAGCCTCCCATGTTTCTTGTAAGGCAATTAAATGATGTGTGGAGAGAAAAGCCAACCAATTTTGATCACCTCGTTTGGAGCGAAGACCAGCTATATTCCAAGATAAAGCAGAAATTGAATCTATTGCTGGAGTGCCCATTACGCGCCCTTGTTCATTTGTTAAACTGTTGTCCAAATTAGGTAAAAAAGGTAATGGAGCAACCTCTACTCCGTTCGAAGGTAAATCCACGCCCACATTATCAAAATTAAAAATGGGCGCTGTTCCTCTCTTAACTACAGCCTCTGTCTGTAAAGGTAAGTTATTAACTGTCAAAGCAGTGAAAATAACATTATTAGCCACAGCAGGTGACCTAGCAGATAAAGGCCCAGAAGAATTAGAAGAAACTGTACTAAAAACATCATTATTTATATAAACTCCATTATCACTGAGTCAATCATTTATGTCTAAAGTACTAAGGGCTTCAAATCTGTTTGTTAATAACAAAGAGTTGCTAGCAGGGGCATGCTGAGGGGGGCGTTCTCTCGGTCTGACCGGTCCTGCAGAGGGTGGTGGGTAAAAAAAGCCCAGTGGAAGAATGTTAATGTGATCCTGATGAATTCTAAAAGACCCTGCTTGTCTTAAAATGTGATCAACTATGTCAGGGGAACTGAAGTTCACCACAACGCAGTCGCCCCTCAGAGACTTATTAGATTTCCCCACCCACGGAACCCTTCTCACCATTTTAAAACAATCAAAGAGATGACCCCCCAAAACTGTCTTCCCAGCCAAAAAATGAAGGGTTTTATTTTTCAGAGAGGACCAATGCTCTTCTTTACCATCACAAGTTTTTGGAACATTGGCCAAGATAATCGTATAAGGGCAAGCCTCTGGTGGCAAGTTTAGTGAATGTTCCTTGTGTATCAACTGTCCCTGTACTCTTCGACTTTCGATAAGATCCCTCGATCCCGGGCTAGCACCATTAATTCTCAGGGCAGGTGGTAAGGGGATTGTGGGACCTACAACAGTAGTTGCCATGGAGTCAACCATATCAGACACTCTAGAAGTGACTTCACCAAGGGGAAGTAAATCAGAAGGGTTAGACCTTAACACCGGGGCACATTGACCAGCAACATGGCGTTCAATAAGAATAAGTCTATTATCAATCTCACTAAGTCTATCCAAGACTGGCGATATGCATCTACTCAATCGTTCGTCCAACTGCTTGATCACGTCAGCTAACGTGTCTCTCAGATTGACAATACCCCCCTGAGCAATAGACTCCATAACGCCAATTCCTGAATGAGGGGTAGCCTCAATCACTGGGCTGCCTACCGGGGGAGCCGACCCCTCACCAGGATCTTTATTTCTGGGTTGCTTAGCATAGTGGCGGTTTCCATTAGGGGCATGAGTGGCTTTTCTCTTGCCCTTGGAGACTTTAACAGGAGCAACAGAGGGGGTTTTTAATTGCCTGGTGCGTAAGACTGGGGGAGAAAGGGAAGGACTAGACACATTCAACAAAGATTGAACGCTGGGGTGACAGGACTCTAATGCAGGCCCAGAAGAAATAGAGTGAGATACCATAGTGGGAGCAGTCAGCAAGGGCTGAGTAAAGGGCTCTAGTGACAACCTTTTTTCCACGATCTCAATTTCTTTAGAGACGGCATGTTCGGCTTTTTTTAAAAAAGCATCTAAAGTCCCAGACCCTCCCACTGTTGAGCCCTTACTGTAATTTTTAGCCACGGCTTGCACTGAAACATATGACACAAGGAACTTATGACCACAACTCACACAACATACCAAACCATCACAGGCCAGGCCTTGCAGTAGACTGTATATAACAACGCCTAGTCACCGTATGAAGTTCGTGCTGGATAAGGGGGGTGGCCCAGCTCAGCTCTGTCCAGCCCCGGACGGCCACAGACGGCCCGCCCTCTGCCCGGGCTCAGCCCGGCGTCGCCCGCGCGCGTCCCGCGACGCGGGGGCTGAGTTCGATTTTAAACGCCTCCGTGCGTGAAACTGACGAAAGCGGACTTCCGCCGCTAAGGCTCCTGGGGGCTGTAGTCCCTCCCACGCTCTGCGGCCGCTATGTGGTGAGAATGCGGCGGCGGCAGGAGGGCAACAGCAACAACACCGGGACCAGGAGGGCAACAGCAGCAGCACCGGGACCAGGTAGGCAAAGGACAGCAAGTGTGGCAGCAAACCGCAAAGTTCTAAGAGCGCCCACTCTGCCGGGGCTGAGCTCGATTTTAAACGCCTCCGTGCGTGAAACTGACGAAAGCGGACTTCCGCCGCTAAGGCTCCTGGGGGCTGTAGTCCCTCCCACGCTCTGCGGCCGCTATGTGGTGAGAATGCGGCGGCGGCAGGAGGGCAACAGCAACAACACCGGGACCAGGAGGGCAACAGCAGCAGCACCGGGACCAGGTAGGCAAAGGACAGCAAGTGTGGCAGCAAACCGCAAAGTTCTAAGAGCGCCCACTCTGCCGGGGCTGAGCTCGATTTTAAACGCCTCCGTGCGTGAAACTGACGAAAGCGGACTTCCGCCGCTAAGGCTCCTGGGGGCTGTAGTCCCTCCCACGCTCTGCGGCCGCTATGTGGTGAGAATGCGGCGGCGGCGGCAGGAGGGCAACAGCAACAACACCGGGACCATGAGGGCAACAGCAGCAGCACCGGGACCAGGTAGGCAAAGGACAGCAAGTGTGGCAGCAAACCGCAAAGTTCTAAGAGCGCCTTAACTCAACATATGCATTTCCAATTTGAAATCAACACCTAAAATGATGCGGTATACTACTAATGTACATATCCACACACTGAAACAAACTTCCATAATCAGCAATCCCTATTCCAAAACACACATAATACTCTACAGAATTTATATTAAACAACATTTAAATACACTACAAAAAAAGTAATAAACATTTCTTCATTACAAAATGTATCACAAACTTCAAATTTCATGATTTATATTTTATCTTTAAAAACAAAGGCGCCAAGTAGTACATGTCACAAATTGATAACTCACCTTTCAAATTGATTTGTAGATTATGAAGTATCAGAATCTCACACCAGATTATCTTATTAACACAATCAATATAATGCACTGTTCCTAGCAAAACCAGAAATGGCAAAGTTTCCCTTTCTTTCTCCACACATATACATGTAAATAACAAATCACATTGCTTCCCAGATTAATTCAAATTCTAAAACACATTTCTATTGGTTACACATATCAACCCTTGCCAACTGACTTCTAACTGAACCCAAACTGCTTCTGGAATTTTCTAGAGTCGCACCTCCACTGTGCACCGTAAGCGATGGCACCGCGAATCCATACGGGAGTTCAAAAATATATTATAAATAATTTTACCACTTTTTTTTTATAACACACCACTTCTAAACATAGCACTGGAAATCTCACTGCAATAACATATTACTTTAATATTTATAACAAATTCACATTTTAATGCCACAGATAACTTTCAACCCTTCACCCCTTCTGCTTAATGCCTGTTTCCATAGTAACAGGTCATGGAACACTCAACTGAACCCACAGGCCACAAATTCAGCATATTTTCAAATTCAGCACACAATGTTGCAAATACAAACAGCAAGTGTGCTTGACTTTCCAAAATATCAGCTTATCCTATCTATTGTACCTTTCAAACATTTTTTACTAAGCAATAAGAAACATGCTTTTTAAAGACAGAAACATGCAACCTATTTTTCACTTCTCTTCTTTTTTTAAAACTGCATCTTATCCACCGTTTTAGATACCTCTTATTCTACCAACTGCCTACTTCAGCTACAGACATCTTTTTAGTGTATCCAGACTTCCCTTCAAGATGCTTAGAGTGTGGATTGTGGGACACAGCTATGTTTTCTGGTGCAAAAGGTATGCTGAACACAGAGGTATTGACAAAGATCTAGCTTTTCGGAATGTGGACTTTAAATGGATTGCACAAAGAGGATTAAAGTGACACCAATTGATGCCTTTGGTTAAAACCTTTTTACATCTCCAATCCCCTGACCTCATGATGGTCCACTGTGATGGCAAGGACCTAGGCACATTGACTGGGGTAGGGCTGGAAATGCTAATGAAGGACACCTTTGCACAATTGATGTTCCTTTTCCCCCAAACTGTCTTTGTATACTCTAACATATGCCAAAGACAGAAATGGAAGTGGTCCAATCAATTCTGTGCACAAATTGAGAAAGCTAGAAAAATGTCAATAAAGCTGTTTCTGCTTACCTCAGAGACCATAGGATGGGCTCCATATACAATAAGAATCTGTGTTTCGATATGGATGGCATCTACAGGAGTGATGGTGTACATTTCACAGATGAGGGAAACAGAGTCCTTCTTAACAACCTAAGACTCTGCATCGGCACTTATATGTAGCTACAAACATTTTCCAATAAACACAAGGGCTCTTTTTAGAGCCACCTAATAACCCACAGTGTTCACACTAAAGGCCATGCTCCCATCGCGTTCACTCTAGGGACCGCGCTGAGAGCCGCGCACCCATCGCGTTCACACTAGGGGCCACGCTGAGAGCCGCGCACCCAGCGCGTTCACACTAGGGGCTGCGCTGAGAGCCACGCACCCTTCGTGTTCTCGCTAGGTTCGCGACTCTAATTTAAAAAATAAAAAAAAAGTAATCCACTTTACATTCGCCTCGGGGACCCCATGCCCCGAGGAATGTCCACAAGTTCTTTAAAGAAAAAAAAAAGCAGAAACGGGAGGCGGGTCACGTGCCCTCCACCCTTTGAGGCCTCTATTTACCCCTGGGGACCACATCCCCCGGGCCCGGCCATTCTTGTTTTTTTTTTTCTTTATTTGAGGAGGTGGGCCATGTGGCCCCCCTCCCGGACCACTTCTAACCCCGGGAACCCCATCCCCCAGGGCCGGCCCTATCCATTGAGGACCGTGGGGGGAGCCCCAATCCCCCCACGGTTCCGCCGGCTCCCAGCCTCCTGCGCGAGCCAGCATTGCTTTTCCACATGGGGAGCTGCTAACATGCAGCTCCTCATATGGAAAAGCAATATGCTTTGAATTTTGGCAGAGAGAGCAGGTTTCTCTGCTCTCGCTTCCAAACTCCAAAGCAAGTTTGCTACGATAGGGCGGTGCTCCCACCCTTCCATAGCAAACAGCAGTGTCACGGGGTGGCGGTCCCCAGGGCCACCAAGGGCTCCAGAAGGGGGGGGGCCATGCGGCGCTGTACCTAATATGATTGAAGCCCCGGGGAGGTGGCGGTCCCCGGGGCTGCAGGGGCCCCTGTGGGTCCCCGTTAGCCCCGCTAATATATTTTTGCGATGACCTGGCCCACCCGGGGGCCTCTATTAAATGAAGGGCAGAATGCCGCGCTTCATTTTTAAGTTTATTTTCCGTCCAGATTCATGCACCCAGCACGAATTCTGCCGATTTTTCTTTTGAAAAAAAATGCTTTTTTTGGCTCTGGGGGTCCTTGTGGGACCCCCTGAGCAGACCTAGGGGGTCAGGGTGTTTCTACCCTGCCCCCTTTTCTTTTTTTCACCATTGTTTTTCTGTTTTCTTGTGACTCGGTTCTACCGAGTCACAAGATGGCTGCCAACACTTCCTGGTTTGGAGTGGTGACAGCCAATTAAAATGAAGCTCGTGGTCGGGAGGGTTCGCGGACCCTCCGCGCCCCTAGATATCGATATTTGTTTTTTTACAATTCCCAGCAACTACTGAACTGATTGACACGATTTTTAAAAAGGTCGCTTTCTGAGCCCAGCAGTACCTTTTTGCCAAATTTGGTGTAATTCCGTTCAGCAGTTCGGGCTGTAGTCTTGGCTAAAATGTCCTATGGAAATTAACATGGAGAAAACACTTTTAGGGAACCCCTTTTTTCTCAGCCCCCACTTGACAAATCACCCCCAAACTTTCAAGATAGGAGCTGACCTGGATAGACCTTTGTTTTGGAGAATTTCGCAAACATTCAACAAACGACGCCAAAATTATTAGCAAATCCAAAAATGCTTTTCCTATGGAAACTAGGTTCTAACTATAACTATATATATATATATGCTTCCAACATGCCCAGATCACAAGGACGCACTCCAATGAAGATCCTTTCAACTGAAAGTTTATTGACAAAATCGGCACCCCTGTTTCAATTCTTTCACCCTGGCGCGTTTCAGAGCTGGCTGCTCCTTAATCATAGGGAAACCAACAGAATACGAAGTGCTTGACAATTCTTCCCCATCGGTGGGGTCTGCATTCTGCCATTCTCCATACTGAAGTGATAAAAACAAACCACCATTTTTTATTTCTATGATTGCCTCTCTTTCTTATTTGACAGCAGTTGAGCCAAGTACCTGTATTCCTGATTGCTTGCTATTTATTATTGCCAGCCCCTTCGTTTTTATCTTTTGATCACTGTAATAAAATTAATCAAACCTGGGGGGGCTACATTTCTTAAATACTAGGTGGGTTTTTGTAATTTAATACATTTTGGTCAGATTATTTTGTATAATGATGTATGTCATTCCCCTGGCTGATTAATTCCTTTATTATTACATATTTGTGTTGAGTCTATTCTCTGCACTCCAGCAATTAATTTGGCTTAATCTCTTTCCATTTTATTAATGGTAAAAAAAAGATTCTATGAGACTGTGATTATTTGTGACTGTTCTCTTTATAATCTCAATTCGGTTCCCCTTGTATTTCCTTATCTTCTACAGCTATTAAACCTTTCTTATACCCATAGAAAGCTTTCCCACCACCGTAAAACCTACCTTCTATCCATAGAGACACAATATGCCTTCACAGTGCATTTCCTACATTTGATTTGTGCTTCAGAATAAGTGGTTTCATGTTTTAATCTTCGAGTTTTCGTTTATCCAAGGAGCGAGTATGTCCCTGTTGCCTGCTTATAATCTTTACATATCACCTTTATTTTCTGTAATATTTACTGCTCCTGCATGTTCAGCCTTTTAAGTGAGGCCGTTGGCTAATGACCGATGGCCTCACTCCCTCCCCAGTGTGTCTGTCTGCCATTGGCCGACAGTGGGGAAGGTGTAAAGGCACCTGTAGTGCTTTTTTATTCCTGCAGCTCGGGCTGCTTGGGAAGAGCTTCCCGAACAGCCTGAATGTTTTTTTTAAATTCTTTGTAATGATGATCATAGCGCAGGGCGTGCTGATGTCATTATTTTCACTGCTTCAGAGCTCAGAGTATCTAAGCACTGATTGCTTCGGGTGACATCATTAGAAAGGGGAGGATCTCCCCTTTTCACTGATATCTCAGCCCAGTGGACCCCTGCTTGGGGATCGACACTGGGGAGCTATCCCCAAGTAGCGATCCACCCAATAGACCCCAGGGACATGGGGGAGCAGCCCCTTAGGCAAATGCTTGTGCTCTTCCACCAATTGAAAATGTTTCAGTCCTTCTTCCCTGACTGGGGCAGATGGGGGTAATTATCTTTGATCTGCCCCTATGGGGGCTACAAAGCCCACTAGACACCAGGGAATATAATGTAAAAGATAAAGAGGTGTGTGCTTCCCACTAAGGGTATGGCCATGCCCCCACCCCAAAGAAATTTGATGCCATTCTTCCTGTCCCCGGGGGGAGATTGGGGTAAATATCCCCCCGATCTGCCCCATCTGGGGAGGTATAAAGACCACTAGACACCAGGGATGTTTTTTAAAAACATGTATAGTGGTGGGAGTTGCCCACCATGGACATGGCTATGTCCTCACCCATGCATCAACCACCTTTCTGCTGTCTAGGGGGCAGATGGTGGTGATTACCTCAAACCGGTCCCCCCTTGGGGCAGAAAGTCCAATGCACACCAGGGAAATTTTGTTTAAAAAATTTACCGGTGTGGGGGCTGCCCTCCATGGGCATAGCCATGCCTCCATCACAAAGAAAATGTGGAAACTGTCTTTCTGCCTCCCTAGGAGTGGATGGGGTAATTACCCTGATATACCCTCCCCACCGAGAAAGCCCACTTAACAGCAGGGCATAATATGAAAATAAAAACATGATCATTGGCCAGACATGCCCTAACTCCCAAAACCTATGTCGAAATCTATTCTGCCTCCATGGGGTGCAGATGGAGGTGATTACCCCCAATCTGTCCCCGGAGAAGCAGAAAGCCCACTAGACACCAGGGCAAGAAAATAGAGGTGGGTCTGTCGGCCATGGCCATGACCCCACCCTAAAAGGGTACAGTCTTTCTGCCCCCTGGGGGTAAATGGGGGCAATTACCCTTATTTGTCCCCAGTGGGGCAGAACGCTCACCAGACCAGGTACAGCATTTATGCAGTATATTTTATAGGGAAAGTGACTCCCTGGGCATGGGTCCATGCTCTTCCCCACCTCGCAGGCCAATAAACTTTCTGCCTACCCCAGATGGATAGGGCCGAAAACTCACTAAAAAAAGGTATTTCAAAACAAACAAAAGTAGGGGGTGACTTACCCTAGCTTCGAGTCATACCCTCACCCCAGAAAAGGCACTAGTGTCTTTCTGCCCCCCCCCAGGGGCAGGTAGGTGGTTTTTTCCAATTGTGGAGGTTGCCCAACATATGTCCACCCGGGTATAAAAAGTCCCCCTGACAACAGGGATTTTGCATTTGGGGCACAAGAAAGTGGTGCAGGTGTTGCACTCTGATTTATCCCATTTTGGGTGGGGGTATGGCCAATACCAGAGTGCAACATACGCACCACTTTCTTTTGCTCCAAAGGCAAAATCCCTGGTGTCAGGTGGATATTCTACCCGTGCCCCTTCAAGAGCAAGTTTGGGATAATCTCCTCATTTGGGACCAACTTTCTAACTTCCCCATGGGGAAGAAAGAGACTATTTCACCTTCTGGGGAGGGGGTGTAGTTCGATGCAAGGGTAGGTCTCACTTTTTTTGTTTGTTTTGGAGCCCTTTAGAATTCCCTGGTGTGAAGTGGGCTTTCTGCCTCCCTCTCGAGGCCAAATTGGAATCAATTTTAATTGATTTGTGATGCAACTTACAGGCATCACCAAGTAATAATAATTGTTTTTGAAATACTGTTTCCAAGTGAATCCCTTGTTGGCACCTTTAGCTACCTTATACCAGTTACCAAAGCCCACAAGGAAATATTGGGTTGCTGTTTTCTGTATTGTAAATGTTTACCTGGCAGGAAAAAATAACGTAACATCGTGCTCTCAGCACACAAGAGATTCCTTTACATTTTGCGGTAGATTTACTAGTTATTCAAGCAGTGCAACAACCACATTTTCGGTGAAGCGTTGCATACTGAGGGGAGAACAGAGCAGTGCCGTCTATGCTGAAATGGCATTGTTTTCCTCTCTCCCTGAGCTGTGTGCTTCAGGCTGCCATGCACTAACATGCAGCACAGCCTCTTGCACGATAGTGCGGGGATGTGTGTTCTGTCAAGCATAGGTTTTGTACTCGAATGTTGGAAAGTGGGTTATTAGTAGTGGTAAATATGCCTCTAACACAGTCTAGGGCTCAGTATAGGTCTCAGTAAATTATTCCCATGCTCCATCCTTGGTAGTTTGGCTGCGAGCAGGCAGGCTTAACTTAGGAGACAGGTATTTAACGCATTTAAAAACACTAATACATTAAATAAGTGAGACACAACCCACAATAAAACTCCCACACCAACTTATAAAAATAAGAAATATTTGTATCTTTAAAATGACTCCAAATTGACAAAAATCCTATGCAGAGAACCGGAGATATGCATTTTTAAAGAATAAACACTTTCTAGCACTTAGTCACATTATGGAGTTATTTTCCCAAGTTGCTCCAAATGTCTCCAAACTTCTTCAACTTCTTCCTGTAATTCAATTGAAACTTTCCAATTGCATCACTATTAGCAACACCTAATGCCCCTATAGACTATGGTAGAGGTTTGAGACTGATATATTGCAGAGAGAATGATGTATATCAACGCAATTCACCACCAGGTCTATGAGGTCTTCAACAAAGTGGACTATTTAAAAGTTTGAATACGCAGACAGCTGTCACAGAATGTGACCTTACTCAATCTAAACGTAAGCGCACAAAAAGGAACATCAGAGTCTTACATATAAAGTGGGGAAAATGCATCAACCAAAAAATAACGTGCAACAGAAACAATACAAAATGTACAAAAACACTATTAAAAAATCTCTCTAGTCCCAGCATATATCATATCTCATCAGCTTGCCAAAGAAACTATTCAGAATTATGGATGAATTTCGTAAACCAGACTGCAACCTAAACCGTACCATTCACCCCCAAACATTCTGCAACTATATCACAGAAGACCTTAGAAAAGCCACATATCTAGAGACACACTTCCAATCGAAAACAGTTGCTAGCTTAATCACTATCAATCAGGCCAAAGTATGACCAGAATATCACACATTCCAAACTTTACTTCTTTAACCTACTATCAATGGAAAAAACTACTTACAACTATTCGAATCACAGGATCACTGACTGACCCATGTTCTCCAAACAGCTCATTCTCAACTCTACCTCTGCACCCATATGGGCCAGTGTCCCAAACACATCACTATGATCTGGAGAATATGCACACAACTTAAAAACATCCTAAATTAAACTGAAGAATCAGGGACTCCACCTAGAGAACCTTTATCAAACAGATCATTTCTGGTTAAACTGATTTAAAAAGTAGTATTCAGTCAGATGTCATAGTTCATAGAGAAAAACTACACCCTCTCCTACCAACAGATACGTTTTCAACCAGGAAGAGGCTCTGAATCTACACTAATTGCAATTTTGGGTTTAACACCATGGCTTCACTCCATTTTTTTACTTTTTAACAGGTTTTGATATGGTAGAGCACCGAACATGGGACACAGTCCTAAAACGTATTTAGACATACCTTACAGAGAAAACAAAAACTCGTGTCACAGCCTCCTTTTTTGTCAGCACTTGACTCTGAAGAGGTTAGTATCAAGCATGGCCAATATTTGCCCTCCTCCTCCTCTTCAATGTATACTTTACCCCTCTTCTTGAGTTTATCATCTCATTTAAATTAAGCAACTACAACGCCCGTATTTTTCTTGCATTGGAAAACATGTAGGAAATTGGGTTACTGGTTGAGGGAAGGTGAAACCCTACTTAAGCAGCAATCACAACTCTTGTCAGGGTGAAACACAAGCAAACCCAAATTGACCTGTGCTCAATCCTCTGTGAGCTTGGCACAAAAGCAGTCAGGCTTAACTTAAAGGTAGTGTGTAAAGGATTTATGCAGCACACAAAGCAAAAACTCAACACAAGCAAAATCCAAAAATAATTTATAAAAAAATAGAGTAAAATGTAATAAACTTTATAGCACCAAAATGACATAAATCCGGAGATATGCAATTTTAAAGTTTCTGTATGAATCAACTGCTAAGAAGCAAAAAGCAGCAACCATGGGTATCTGGTCGCGGGAGACTGGGTCCAGTTCATAAGTTCAGGCCTATCGCGATGGAGTGCAGATCAGATACAGGACTGAATTCAGTCCACTGAAAAGGACCCAGTGGCCTGGGCATCGAGATGTGAAGTCCTTGCGTTGAATTGCACAGGCCGGTGTCGAGAAACCATCAATGAAGAGCTACAATGCGAGGTCTGGCTTCAAAATGCATAGTGCAGTGGGAGAGTTGATGACCGTTGAGGAAGAGCTTGATGCAGGGTCTGGTTTCTTCGTCGAGGAAGCCGGTGGGGCTTGCGGATACTTGTGCTGCAATGCGTCGGCGCAGGGGACTAGATGCATTGTGCTGGCATCATGCTGTGTCAGCATCGAAGATCCTCCGGGGCTAGTTGAGGACTTGCGCTGAGACGCATCGGTGTTGGGGACGAGCTGAGTCATGCTATGCAAGAGTCAATGGTGGGCTGCGTGTGCTGTGTCGAGAAGCGTAAAGATCCTTTGACGTCCAAGAAGCCTGTTATGTCCCTGTGGCTTGAACAGGGGGCCACTGATGGGCCCTTGGATATTCCTTGGAGTTCCGGGTCTGCACAGGCAGACTGGATTCAGCAGGATAGCTTACAGCAGCAGAAGAGTCCTAGTTCAGCAATAACAGGCCTTTGACAGTAACCCCGTCCTTTGTCAGCAAGCAGGTCAGCAGGGCAGACTTCCCAACTAGGCAGTCCTTCTTCTTGGCAGAGTTCACAAGTTTAGCAGTGATCTGAAGAGTTGGGTCTGAGGATCCACTATTTATATCTGGTGCCCACTTTGAAGTGGGAGAAGCTTCTAAAGCCCTTCCCCTACAGAGGTGTCTGAAATGTTCTGCCTCCCTGCCCCAGACCCAGCTTGTTTGGGGAACAAAAGACTAGTATGAAACCCTTTATGAGGGTGCTGAGGGAGAGCCTTTATGATGGGCAAGTGTGACAGGTGACAGCACCTCGCCCTCATCCTGACAGAGATGGCACAATTTGCCAACAGCTATTCCGCCTTTGGTTCAATGTCTGAGAGCAATACACAAAGACCTACATCTATTCGTGTGACCCATGATACAGGCTACAGGTATCAAGTGGTTGGGACAAGAAAGTGTTAATTTTTCTAAAATTGGCTTTTTCAGATTTGTGACTTAAAATCCAACTTTACCATTAAAGAGGGTTTTAAATTACAAATCTTTAGTGCTCAAACTCAACTTCCCTACTTGCTCCCAATTGATAGTTATCACTTATTACATGTTATTAGTTAACCCAATAGTATCCTATTGTAGAGGTAGGCCTTGCAATATTGAAAAAAGAATTGAAGAGTTTTTACTACCAGGCATGTAAAAGTTAAAAGTGCATGTCCAGGTTTTAAAATACACTGCACCCTGTCTTATGTGCTGTTTAAGGCCTACTCTAGAGGTGAGTTATATGTATTAAAAAGGAAGGGTTAGGCCTGCAAAATGTTTATTTTACCAGGTCGAAGTAACAGTTTAAATCTGCAAACACAGTCTGTAATTGTTTAAAAGGCATGTTTAAAAGGCTACTTAAATGGGTGGCACAATGAGTGCTGCAGACCCACCAGGAACATTTAATTTAAAGACCCCGTGTACATGTAGTACAACTTTACTAGGGTCTTACAAGTAAATAAAATGTGCCAATTGGGTGTAAGCCAATTATACCATGTTCAGAGGAGAAAAAACAAGCACTTTAGCGCTGGTTAGCAGTGGTAGATTACTCAGAGTCCCAAGGCCAGCAAAAATCTATTCAGCAAAAACAGAAGGATTGAAGGCAAAAAGATGGGGAAAACCACACCGAGTATATCAGGTCCAACATATGTCCAACCTTCGAAAGTGTGGACTCAGAGGATGCCTTCAGCAATTAGACAACAGACTGTTACAAAATCATGTGATGTGAAATTCTTTAAAAATTAGATTTTAGCTTGTGGAACACCAAACACATTTGACCCAACTGCAAATGGGCCTAAGGAGATTGAATCTTCTCTTAACACATCAATATAAGTAAATAACATGGGTGTGATTATGGATTCCAAACTATCACTCGAAACTCTAATGAACGATGTGATCAAATGTGTATTCAGCACTATGAGAACATTACTATTGCTCATCCCATTCCTGAGCTACTCACATAGGGTATAGATGTCAACTGCCCAGGTGCTTTAAAGCCTATTCTATACTGACATGGTGTTCATGGGCTCGCAAAGCACCTAGTTAAACAAACAGAATGACACCAGCCTCAACCATCTTGATCACAGCACACCTGCCCTAAAAGCCAATGCTGACTTCCTATTGCTAATGAAATCTACTTGTAAGCTCTCTGCCTTGCCCACAGGGCTATCCATACTAATGGACTGATTTTTCTGCAATCCAGGTTCCAACTTTACATTCAAAGGGGGAACCTTCGATCAATAATGGCAGAGCAACATATCATCTTTCCCTTCAGGTAAACCTGAAACGGTAGCAGCTCCATCTCCGTACAAACCTTGCAACTTTACTCTAGAAAATATGGAAAATAAGCACCCACCTATAATTCAGAAAAAGCAATAAAAATGTGGCTGCTCCCCTACTCATGACTCAATTTATCAAGTATCATATATGATTCCTAGTCCCAAAATATGGCATAAATCAATCCATATGACACACTCAAATAATTATCAGTATTGGCCACTCCTTTGTCACATAGATCATGATTCTACCGGCTGGTCCTACATGTCACTGTGCGTAAACCTATAATTTTAATAGATGACCCTGAAAATATATTGAGGATCGCTGTTGGATTCAACAGTGGCACTTCAATGGGCTCTGTCTCACACACACAAAGGAATCTCACACCAGGACTGCCTGTCTTTTGTCACCCCCAGAAAGTTTGGAGCTCTGACAGGGAAAGGAGAAAAACTTTCCCGAACAAGAAGTGGGGGCAGGATGGGGAGTTCCCCCTACATGAAGGCTTGCACCAGGTATAAATATTGGATCTCAACAGCCACTCATCAGATCACTCCTGAACCTTGGACGTTACAGAGAAATGACTGCTGTGCTGCCAGAGGACTGCCTTTCTGTCAGAGAAAGAAGACTGTGCCTGCTTACATTCTTCCCAGGCTAACCTGAGTGACTCCAAAAGTCAGTCTTCTAAATTCCTGTTTGATCTACAGGAACATAAAAAGCTCCAAAGTCATGTGTGCAACTGCCCAGCTGACCTGCTACTACTGGATCTCCCTGGACCTGCAACTGGACCTGCCTGAGCCCTGCTGGCCTCTGCTGGAGTGAGTTCCTGATTCCCAAGAGGTGCCCCCAGGTCCTGGACCCTTGGCTGGTATGTGTCTGAGATACTACCAAGAAGAAAAGGTGAAATCCTGAAGTTGAGGCTCTTTGGCACAGCAAATGGGCCCCTTTGCCCCGAGACTCTGCTGCCCACGATGACCACCAACGTGAAGCTCCCATGAAGACCTGCCGTTAACACGATAGCAACCGCCATTGACGACAGGCAACGTGAGATCTGCACTTTGTGCTACAGCAATGACAGCTAAAGGTGGCCGTTAACGTGCCACTCCAACAAAAACCATCTGCGACACTCGACTGGCTCTTCGTGCAACAGCAACGACAGCCCACAGCACCCAGCTGCTCATAGGGCTACAGAGCGACAATCTGCAACCCTGTACCCGCTCCTCATAGCAAATGGAGCTCTTTGTGCCAGATTTGGAGAAGGTAAATCTTTAAGCGTGCCAACCTGGTTCCTGTATCTAACCCGTGCTACTTTGTTGTCGGCCTAAACTTACAACCTAAAACTTCAAAACTAAATATCTCCAGTTCTACTGATCGTATTTTTGTTGTTCTGGTATCAATTTATTTAATAAAATGTACTCGATTGTTCTAATTGGTGTGCAGTTTTTCTTGTGTTGTGTTTTTATTTTATTACTGTTTGTGTGCTGGATAAAGACTCTATACATTGCCTTTGTGTTAAAACCGACTGCTTCTGTGTCAAGCTACCAGAGATTTGATTTTATATTTGTAGACTGCACGAATACCCATGAGGAACGTTAAATTACTGTACTGAGACAACAAAAAGGTTTAAAAAGAACTATAGAGAATATGAAAATAGCCAGGGTTAAAGAAGTTTCCTGAAGCAAGTCAAATTTGATTGACATTTTATATGCCAGGACAGTCGATTCCATGGTTGGCAGGTGGAGTGGACACTGCTCCTGCCACCAGAGGAGACTTTATTGATAGAGTGGGCGTGGCAAAAGAAACATCACAAAGAGGACAAGTGGCTGAATTGTGACAAATAAGGAGGCTAGGGTTGTAATATATTAGAGAAAGGAGGTGGTGAAGGATGGAAAAAAGGACAAGTGAAGAAAGCAATCTGGAAACATGAATATGAAAGATAGAATGATTAAGTCAACAAGAGAGCAAACAGTGCAAAAAATGGCAGGAAGAGGGAAGCAATAGACAAAATAACGTGATAAACAGAAGAAGTCAATACATTAATGGGACAGACACGGGAAGATTCAGAAGCGTGAGAATATTGATCACAGAGAATGAAGCCTAGGAGTAATGAACAATGACAATGGACAGAAGGAATAACAGAAAGAGAACGAAAGATAAATGATAAAGAAGTGGAAAGAAGAAGAAATTGATGTGTAATAAGAAACAGAAGGTTTGCAATAAAGTCAAGAGACAAAAGGTATGAGACCAACTTGAAATTATGAAATAAAAGTACTGAAAGAAAGTAGCTGATGTTGGGAATCAGAAAGTGAAATGCAGGGATAGGGATGAATTTATGAATGAAATAAAAGCATACATTTGAATAGATAAAGAATAAATTAAATGGTGAAAAGGGAAGGTAAAAAGGACAATGAAAACACCAAATAAGAGGAAAAATATACAGAGGAAATATGACGTGAAAAGAAGGAAGGGAAAAACAAAAGGAATAGGAACAAACAAGTCAACAGAAAGAAGGAATAGGATAAACAAGGTAACAACAAACATTTGCAATGCAATAGGTCCCACCTCTTTTTTAGAGTTAAAGCTATTGGCGCTGTAATGGAAATGTTTGTTACTTATGAAGGTGTTTGTTTTTAGCACTTTTAAGTGCCCTTAAGTAATGTCTCACACCTGCATTTGTTTAAGGTGTTTTTATCATTTTATATGCAGTAACCTGAAGATGAAAAAGCAACTAATTACAGTTTGACTTCGCCCCCCTGGCAATCCGGATTAGTTCACATACTGCGTTTTCGGCACTTAAAACATTGGACTCAAAATGCATTAACATAGAATGCAATACGCTCAGATGTCATTGTGAATTACACAAGCATGGCTGCACTTTACATTAGTCCAAACTGGACCATATGCAGGTGACCCTGCTTCAGGGTCTGTAATCTGCACTGCAGTAGGCAATTCATATGTATAATCCTTGGCCACTGCTTTGACTGGGGGGGCTCACCTGCTGCTGCGGTCTAGCCATGTACTCATACACATCTGCACACATATAAATATGATGTCATGCTTTTATTACACAAAGTGCAGTGGTAAATAACCCATATTTTACAGAAAACCATTGAAATATGGAAATATTTCACGGGTGCCTATAAAATATGGAATATTTAACTACCCCCAACCCTCCGTCAAATATGTTTTTCGCCGTCAGGACAGCCCAAACAAACCTACATAGCTTTACAATTGTCGATGACTTAGACTACAATCTAGTAATGAAAGCTAAATATGTACTTCTGACAAAATAGTGCAAATAGTCAAGAACTGTTATCACTGAATATTGCACAATAAACATTTTCTAAACCAATGGTTCACAAGAATAAAAGTGTATACTTCAATATTTCTAGAAATTATGGTTAATACATTATTTCATAAGCATGAAAGCGCTTTTAAATATGCAAACATCACAAATATTGTGTAATTTACGGCTACCCTATTGATTGTGTCAGAAGCACAACACAGTTACATCATACAAACAGTAGTCTAGTTAGACTCACATTGAAAAGGCAACTGCAGAACTCATCCAGAGGAACATGAATAACATTTTAAACAGCACTGTAAAACTAAAATATTGCACTTAAACAGCCTACTTATGCAAATTGACCTTTAACTATTCCATGTACAATGAACAGGCAAATAACGTCACTGCTTCCATTAAACGAGTAGAAGATGGAAATGTAAATGACAACGCTTTCTCAGGCTAACTACACCTAACATGGGAAGTTGCAACACTTATATTAGCCTTGTCACTGTGGTAGAGGCACTTAAAGCATGCAAACAAAAGAAGGACTGAACTTGAGAAGGGCTGCCTCGGATAAAGGGTGTGAGTGGCCATTTTACAATGATAAATGTTAGGCAACACCGAATGACAAGATACTGTTAAAAAAGTAAAAGGAGGTTGATAGATAAATGAATGGCAATTATTGTTTTTTCTGCTTCTGAAAATAGTTAAAATGACTGCAGTACATTATTTCTTCAAAGCAATGTATGGAAGCACCTTAATGTACACAACATCATTTTTTGCTTTGTCCACATATGTTTTCCTAGTTACCCTTCTTGTTTGAAATGCAGTGTTTCAACTACGTGCATTCTTCTGACAAACTACGTAGCTGTTTCAAGTTGGCTCCACTGGTGATGTCACAACACTGGCTAGCCCTGTGATCTTATCAAAGGGGCATTGTTTTATTATATCTACGACAGAAGCCCTTTTGGAATATGGTAAACAGGCTGACTCCGATTCACGTTTTTTCTGCAAAGGTGCTACCTGCCTTTTTATAACCCCGCCTATGGCGAGGGGCAGGAAAACATTTTTAAAAAAAGATGCTGCAGGCTCCGTGCTGAGAAAATTAAAGGTGTGTGGCTGCCATGGTGTGTGATGTAGCACAGGACGTGAAGCAGGAAGCATGAGTCCAAACGTTGTTGTGCCTGAAGTAGAAGAAACTCAATAGAGAAACTAGAGTTTATAAGACTAAATAACACGTACCCTGTAACAACGGAAGTAAAGGGGCCAGTAGCCATGGGAGGTTACAAATGAAGACAAGGCGGTACTAAGGAAAGACTAAGAAGCCTTTTAAGGAATCAGAAGCCAGCATTTACCAAGGACAGAGACACAAGCCAATGAAAAATATGGGTGGGGCTTCTCTTCCATACTCCACTACAGCAGCTCGCCAGAGCAGCGCATGCGTGCTGACTCTGGCTCGACCTAAAAAATGTGAATGAAAAATGTAGCACAGCAAAGGGTTGATGAAACGAGAAAATAGCTGGCAGGTAAAGAATAAGAGAAAGATGACAAGCAATCGCAGGAATGAGAAGATTATAAAAAAAAAGGAATAAGGCAGGAACAGTAGGAAAAATATTAGCAAAAAGACGCATGGCATGTAAAGGATAAGAACGTATGGCAAACTGTTGCAGATGTGAAAAAGAATATGTCTTGGAGAAATAAAGGTATAGATGATAAGATAAAAAGAAAAATGGAGTGCAATGGAGAAATGTGAAAATATCATATAGGGCAATAATACTGAAGAAAGTGACAGAAATTAGAAAAAGAAAGATGTGAGTGATAGAAAACATGAGCAGTCGTGTAGAAGTGGAGAGACTAAGAAACAGAAGATGGTGAGAGATAGAATATGGTAAACGTTACTTACCTCTAACAATCTGTTTGCAGCCTGTAGCCCTGCAAATTCATATGCCATCACACTCCAGCCATCTGGTGCGGACATTGCAAGTCAGTTCTCCCCAAAGAAGAGGCTTTGATTTCGAGGTGACTGGTGGTCTCTGCCTGAAATCCCCACTGTAACAGGACAAAAACTTCACCTGACTGTTCCACCCCCACACTCCCTAAAGAGGTGAGAGAAGGTATGAGGAGTGCTGCGAAGCAGGACAGTGTGTATCGGTGCATTGTAATTATGATGATATAAGCATTTATAAAGTGAAAAAAGTGTGAGATAAGAATTCGCATCCAGGGAGGTTGGTGGGTGATTGTGAATCTACAAGCACTACCAGAGGGTTAAGCACCAGAGGATTAAGCACAGGTTAATTTAGTGACTTCTGTAGTTCACCCTGACAAGGATTGTGGTTGTTGCCTTTGTGGGTCTTCCATTACCCTCGACCTATAACCCAATTCTTACACTCGGTATTCCAGAAGCACAAAGTGCCCCAGTAGAAAGAGCCACCTACAGTCCTGCTGTTTGGTCTGGTCATTGTCCTGCAAGGAAGGACATAGCCAGGTAGCAGTATCTTGATAACGTGTATTCATCCCTAGTTCTCATACCTGAATGCAGCATGGGTAACTTTTCATTGTGTCTCTGCCTCCTCCTTTCGGATAGTAGCTCCAGATAACCATGATTACCTCATGCCTGCAACAAACCACCTCAGGAAATACACCTCCAGGCCCACAAGGTTCAGAGTGTGTGGATCTCGGATCATGCAAGCTCTTGCTGCTGAAAAAAATAATCTCTTTGTAATACTTGCTGAATCTTCAACCCACCTTTTAAAGGCTTTGGGCATTTTCTTCACCGTTATCCAGCGTAACTGCACCAGTCAAGGCCCCCATAGTGTTTCTTAGTTGCCCCAGTTTATGCAGTGTCGGGTCAGGTGGAGAATAGTGTTGTAAGTTATTGCAGGGAAAGACTACTCAGGATCCAGCCAGAGGAAAAACCTCACCACATCTTTTTAATGTTTCTAATCTTATTAAGTAAGATTGGAGTATGATATGATATGATATGACCGGGATTAATAAAGTGCAGCAAATGCCCATAGGTGTCTAGGTGCTATAATCTTGCCAGGCCACTCGGCAGGAACTGAAAGAAAGAAAACAATGATTCCCAGTTCTCCTTTGCCTTATTATGTGAAAAAAATGGTTTTTAACACCTTTCTAAAAGGGAGGTGTAGCTTATTGACAAATGAAATAGGAGCATACTGTTCGGGAGCCTTGCTGCCGCAACTGAAAAGGCTCTGTCTCCCCATTTCTTTCTACTGACCCTGGGATCAATTACCTGATTGTGCGCTGCAGAGTGAAGATTTCTAGAGGGTACATACCATTGGAATATGGCTTTAATATACTTGCTGATTAAAGGGCTTTATGATCAATGCAGAGAGGCTTAAAAGCAATTTGCATCTCTGCCAAGAGCCAGTGCAGGTCACGTAGACCTTTGGATGTCAAATGCCGCTTAGGTATGTCCAGGGTATGCCTAGCTGCCGCATTCTGCACCAGTTGTAGTTTTGCAATGGTCGTCTTATTGGCTTCAAGGTTTAGTGGGTACAGTGGTCAATCCTTGAGGTAAATAGAGCAAGCACAACCCGTTTATGAATGGAAAGATTTTTCTCAAGCAGGTTGCCACTGTGCGATCAACCTCGCCATCCAAGATGATTCACAGATTCTTGACTGTTTCGGCTGGCCTCTGTAAAGTACCTAACGTATCAGGCTGCCAAGTGCTATTCCAAGCCGAAGACTGACAACCAAAGAGCAAGACCCTCAGCTTATCTCTATGTAGTTTCAGGTAGTTCTTTCCCCTCCATGCAGCCACACCTGTCATACAATGATTGACATTGGCTGCAAAATCCTCAGGCTCTTTGGAGAAAGACACTATTATCTATGTGTCTTGGGCGTATGACAACGCCTACAATCCAAAGGAATGACTGAGCTTGGCCAGTGGGGTAACATACAATTTAATAAAGTACGGCTCAAAGATGAACCCTGAGGAACTTCACAGGGCAGAGAGATAGGTTCCGAGTGGAACTGACTCAGAGTGACCCTCTGTAACCTACCCAACAAAAAGGAGGACATCAGCTTCAGGACTCTATCTTTGATACCTAGTTTCAGCAATCGCTCGGTTAGCAAGGAAGGAGAGATGGTGTTAAAAGTCGTGGAGAGATCCACTAGGATAAGTACTGCAGCTTGCCCTTCATCGACCAGACATCCATCTGATGTTGTCCATTACAGCTATCAAGGCAGTTTCAATTTCGAGGTTACTACGGAAGCCAAACTGTGAAACACCCAACAGATCCTGTTCCTTCGTGTACCTCATCAGAGTTTGATTGAGGCGTTTCTCCAGGATCTTTGCTGGGACTGGAAGCAAAGAAATAGACCTGTAGTTCTTGGAATCATTGGGGTCAAAATTCAGCTTCTTACGTAAGGGTCTAATCACAGCCTCTTTCCACTGACTTGGATAGCATCCTGCCATAATGGCAGTGTTCATAATTGTGGTGAGAGGGGGAGACCCTGTGGTGGCTACTGAGTGCAGGATTTTAGCAGTACGAGGATCCCAAGGTGATGCCGATTTGATGTTAAGGAGCAGTGATTTCATAAGTTCAGGTGTTAAAGGCAGGAAAACCTCAAGCAGTTCCACATGCTCCTCCTTGGCCTCAGCGAGAGCTAGAGACGTTGAGGTACTTTCCCACTGGGATTCCCCTGTGCCTCTTCTGAGATACTAGGAGCATCAACCTTGTTGCAGATCTCTTGTGATCCCTCCACCTTTAGGTAAGCCGAGGGCGGGGGGGGGGGTGGAGTTGGTGGAGTAATTTGAAAAGCTCTTTGGGGGAATTTGTCGTTTCGAATCTGTTGTTACAGTACAGCGCTTTTTCTTCCTTAATGGCAAGTTTGTAGCCTCTAACGGCAGCCTTATAAAAAGTCCTCTCCTGCTTCCCATATTGCTTCCTCTAGACCCATTCCTTGCGGTGACACGTCTGCTTGAGGGGCCGTAAATGCTCAGTAACCCAGGGGGTAGACAGCACTTTCCTATTCTGCTTTGATTCCCTTAAGGGAGCTTCCAGATCAGCCATGGACCGCAACCAATCAGAGAAGCCTTCTGCCCCTTTGTCCACCTCTTCATGGATGACGCAGGGAATACTGTTAAGGGCACTGACAAAAGCCTCTGTAGAGAGTGACCCCTTCCAGTCGCTGGACATAGTCTTCAAGCCAGTCCCGTAGTCATTCTTTTGGGAAGGGGAGAGTTAGTGAAAAGGACACAGCCATATGGTCTGACCAAGTAAGGTCAGTACCTCTTGAGCTTTTAAGCAAGCGTCATTGGTGAAGATTCCATCAAGAATATGTCCTGCGGTGTGAGTTGAGGCCCTGACCTGCTGAGCAAGTCCAAGGCAGGCAAGGGTTTCCTTAAGTAGGCTTCACGATGGAAATTGAAATCTCCCAAGACCGTAAAGTTGTTTTTTACCAAATAGGGTTCGATATAATTTGAAGTGTCTGTTGCAAAAGCCAACCTGGGGCCAGGGAGCCTGTAGACTAAGATTCCACAGAAGGAGTAGGCAGGTGTAGTTTTTATGGTAAAACTCATCGCCTCACAGGGGCTTACCCCCAGTAGCCTTTTGGCATGACATGGGTTCTCTAACTTATGACTAATGACCAGCTCGCCTCCAGTTCTGCCTATCCTATCCGATCTTTCGATGGCATATCCAGGGGGGACAGCGTCAAAAAGGTCTCTGGGCCAGAGGCTTTATTTGCCCAGGACGATTGGATTGTATCAATCCACAAGTTCAGGTTTGTGTTCGATAAGCTACCTGGCATTAATGAGAAATCCCCTGAGAGTTAGCTCTCGCCCAGTCGACTGTCCATGCTGTCCCTATAGCCCTCATTCAATCCACACATGATTAATCCCCCACGCCATTCTACTATCAGGACCTTAGCAGCTTTCTTCACGACATCTTTCATGAGTTAGAACAGAACAGTATTTTAGAATTGATGCCCTTTCAATCTCTGACCTCTTTTTAGACCTCATAGACCTTGATCACGTTTTGCTTTCTCGTGTCACACAGTACCATGCAAAACGCAGCATCAATGTACTAACCAATTTAGAGACCCACTGTTGCTGTGATAAATTTCGCAAGCGGTAATTTCTGACAGAATTTGCAATATGATTCACACTAAATAGCATTTTAGTTGTGCTAACTATAGTTCTGTTAGTTGTTGTGAAACTTGTGAGGCGTTCTTAGAACACCATCAGACTCACATTGGCCAATTACAGATAAATGTCGTCATTTAATGGCTATTGGCCATTGATGGAGGAACCGGGGGACAAATGACCCTTAGTGGACCTAAGCAGTGGGGATCCATTCAGGCACTAATCCTCTATTTCAAAGTTATTTTTTTTCCGCATCTTTGCTGCTGGAGGCAGTTTCAGAGGGGAGGCGCGATGGATTTAGAATTGGACTCTGGAGATATTCTCAGAACAACAGAGGAATAGAAAACAAGGTAAGTGTCCCTTGCTGTCGGTAATACACGTACTGTTGAGCAGCGGGGATTAAGCTTTTATGTGCACTTCTCACTCGTTGAGAGATGGGCTTCAAACCTCCCCCGAGGTTTTGACTCACATTTGTAGCCATTAGACATAAGGACGAGTGATGTAATTGAGTGATTTAATAGAACAAAATGTGCTCTGCTGTGCGTCTGGCTCTTGCTTCTTGCGGCCGATTAACGCTAATGCGTTTCTCGCTCGCAGCGCGTGTGCCGAGTTGACATCCTTAGAACTTCATGGACTCCCTCTTGTTCTGATGTGTCTGCCCCTCTCCCGGACAGAGCTCTGTTTCAAGGGCATTACAGAGGATGACCTTGATGGAGAGAAAGATGTCAGGGTCATTGCTAATGTCACGGAGGCAGCACTGCAAACAGGTGTGTTTGTCAGGGGCATAGCTTCAGGAGGCGGGCGTGTTTGGGGTGTCACAACCAGTGGTCGAAGTGGGGGGAGGGTGGGACGGCAGGGCACGGCGTGCCCCTACTTCTTCAATTCCAGGGATTCCGTTCCCCTACTTTTTTATTTTGAAAATGCGTCCCGGGACGCAAGAAATCACCATTGCCTATAAATAAAACTCGGCGTTCCTGGCGTTCGAGGACGGGCGGCAGAGAAGTAACAGGACTCTGTCTTTTCCTTCTTACCCAGAGAAGAAAATACAGTGTCCACTTCTGCTCTGTCGCTTCAGTTGCCCCCCACCCACACTCTTTCCTTCTTCCCTCTCTTTCTGTCTAGCAGTTCTTCTCTTACAGAAAACCGAGATTTCAAGACGGGGGTTTCACACTTTTTCCTCTCCTTTCTTTTATTTGCTCCCCTGTGAAATGGATCCAAAAAAGAAAATAATTTTTGCTGAAAATGGCGTATTTTAATTCCAAAGTGCAGCATCGGGAATAAAAGGTTAAAAATAGGAAAAATAACTAAATAAAGTAAGACAGAGTGGTAGCAAACTGACCAGATTGATTTTATTCACACCCAAACACATTAGCGCCACTTTTACAGAGTTTGCCAGTGAAGCGCTATTTTTGTTTTCTTGTCTTTGTTTTCCCTGGGCTTGCAACTAGTGCACCAGTCCTGGAGGTACTGCAAAGTGTGGATTGGAAAAAAAATGTGTACTGCGGCTCTACGTTCAGGGATGTGGTCTTTTTACCATGCTGCTTACGTTTTGTAAGGATATAAGCAATGGCCATAGAAATGGGTCCATTCACGTCCTTAACTTTTCAGGCAAAAGCACTCACTGATTTCTGAATAGTGAGTGTAAACGCATTAAGGTAACCATGTTGTTCCTTCTTACATATCACATAGTTTGCTAAATTTTACATTCCCTATGAGGGTTTGCTTTTTCCAGGATGTTGCTTCTTTTTTTTGTAGGCCGCATATTGCTCTTGTCTAGTGCGTCATTTAAATTGAGCCTCATCCAGGTGTTTATAGCTGGCAGCAATTGGGTTGTAGTTGAAGGCAGTGTGAGTTTTTCTCAGTGGGTCAGTATGGTGTTCAGCGGGAGGGAGGATGTGGCACTATGGCCAGAGCTACTGAATTTGTAACTGGGGAACCAGGTTCAGCCTTAATAACCAGTCCAACAGACCACTCTCCTGAGGGAGCACAATCCCATGCTAGACCTTAGAAGGCTGCGCAAGACCTTAGAAGCCCTGGTGAACCCTAGCAGTGGCAAGTGTGGGTTAACCTTCAAGGTTTGTCCATCACAATCCATACTGAAGTTCACCTCCAGTCTTGCGGGCAGGCATATGAAGCAGCACACTCTAGAGGGCAGTGACTCTGTCACTGAGGTCACAGGACCCTTGAGAAGGGCCAGCTCTAGGGCAGTGCAACCGGTGTGACCGCACCAGGTGCTGACTTTGGGTGGAGGCATTATGTTTGCTAGAATATTAAGGTTTTAAAAGCGCTTGCTGCCTCCTTCCTGGCCTCCAGCAATTTTCGGCAACAATAAAAATGTCATGGTGACTCTGGTGTTTAATGTTCTTCCTAGAGAGAGATCATTTTGTCTAGTGGAAGTTTTGATTCATGGAAAGGTAGCTCAGAGGGTTAATGTGCCTGCTGCAAAGAACAAGTACCATACAGATTGTGGGAAGTTGGCCTGGTATATGCTGTCCACTAGTTATAGTGGGCACCTTGTACCAGTCCAAACAACCCTTATTGATGATAGGTTTAAAGACAACCTTTATTGAAAGCTATCCTAGTGGTAGCTATGGAGAGCAGCCTTCAGGCTAAGTCTTGAAGGAGTGTAAAGCAGCTTGGTTTACCAGATTATAACCTCTTGAATTACTAAATGAAAGGAGATCCACACAAGGTATATATAAAATATATGTATTTATTTCTAAACACTCACTACTAATCTCTTTATGAGATTAGAGTCCAAGATACACAATAATACAGTTCTAAAACGACAGTAAATAGCACAATATACAATGGGCCCTAGGGGCGGACCAAACCATATATTAAGAAAGTGGTATAAGAACCACAACTTGACTAGACACAGTGCCTAAAGCACGTAGAATCGCTGGTACCCCAAGGAACCACCCAAGGTAGTGACACAGGAGACCCACGGGGGACGCGTGCAGTGTGAAAACACAGGCGCAAGACCCGTACTATTTTATGGGAAAGTCGCGGTTGGAATTTTAGAAGTTAAGGACACTTAGGAGAGGACTTTGAGCAAACCCCTTTAGACTTAGGGGGTTCTAGGGCCAGCACCCACGGGAGCACCAGAGTACTCGAGTTACCTCATCCAGGGAAGCCGGGTGCATAGGTGTCAAATGGTGTCGGGGATCGTCGTTGATTTCAATGGCGATCTGCTGCAAAGTGCTGCTGCCGGGAAGGAGGAAAGTGTCCGGTGTGATCCAAGCCTGGATCGAAGATCAGAGAACCTGAAAGCAGAGGGGACAGAGTCTGGGTCACTTGCCAGTGACCAGGGGCACGGTAGACGAAAGCCCGCCAATGTTGGGTGATTCAGGTGCGAAGAGGCGAAGCTTGACTCTGCAGCCACGAGGACCAGGAGGTGTTGATGACAACCAGAAGCTGGATTTAAGCTGTCCCATGAAGGATGTCGAGTGCTGCGGTGTCGGTGCTCGTATTGAACACAACAAGCCTTGGCAACAGTAAACCACGCTGGAAAAGAAAAGATGCTTCGGTGCGGACCAGCAAGTTCCTGGGGACTCCCCAAGAAATGGAGAGACAGGGCACGTCTAGAGCAATCAGGTAAGCCTAATTAGAGGTAAAGTTGCCTTCACAGGGACCCACCAGTCGATGGACTAGGGATCACGAAGAGACCTCAAGAGGAAACACAAAGGGCCAGCTCACGGAACACTTGTGGAGTGTAGACGGGAAATCTTCAGTGCAAATGCTGCTCGGGGTCAGGGCTATAAGTAATCCAAAGCTCAGCTGCAGGAGTTGTTGGAAAGCTGATGCTTCTGCAAAGTGATGTGTTGTCCAGGGGTTCGTTTTGCACGGTCGCCATGAGGGATACGGGCCTCAGACTTGCTGTGGGCACTGATCGACCTCTAAGACCATGGAAACCCACCTCCTGTGTTGCAAAATTCTTCATAGGCTGGTGGGAGCTTTGGAGCTGCAAACCAGTCAGATGTGTCTTTGGTGCCTGCCTTGCAGGGGAGTAACTCCTTTACTCCAAGGGAGATTCTTCACTCATCTAGTTCAATGTAGATCGTTGAAGTTCCAGGATTCAGTATCAGAGTTTCGTCCAGGTGTAATCTAAAGTCCTGTAGCCAGAGGTTCCTTTCTTATACCCAAGGAAGGGGTGGGACAAACTCTAGGGACCCACCTATGGGAGGGTCAGGAGAGAGGGGTGGCTACACCCATTTCCTTTGTCCAGTTTCACGCCAGAGCAGGGGCTGGTAGCCCCTGCAACCGGTTTGAGCTGGACTATGCACAGGGACACCAAATAAGCCCCCAGTGCTGAACTTCAAAGCACTCTTGGAGTGCACCCACCCAGCCCCAATACACTAAAGTCTTTCTGGGAGGTGGTGACACCTCCCTGTGACAGGAAACCTATTGTCCAGGCCTCCCTTGCTGGAGTTTCGTCCAGCAGCAGGAGGGCAGACTCGTGTCTGTGGCTGGCAGCATCCATTTTGTGATGCCAGGGCTCTGTTAGCTGGTACCGGGTATACCGGTGCTGTCATGTCTCTCCCTCTAGAAGGGTGGGATCATACTCCCACACCAGTTACTGGTGTGGGGGTATGATTCCAAAGTGTTTGACACCAAATACGACATGTTTCCGTGCAGCCCTCCCAAAGTTAGCATTTACCGTTTGGTTATAATGCACTTAAGAGTGTATGGTTTGGCTGCATCACAAACAACCCCTGAATAAAGGTTCTGAAGGCTGCAGAGGGGCTTTGCTCATGCATGGGCACCCTCTCACATAAAACCCAGCACCCTGCCTTCAGGATTGGTAAGGCCTGCCATAGGGGTGACTGATAGGTTTATATGTGCAGTGATATGGAGAGATATAGTGAACCTATATCTCAGTAAGGGCTGCATGCACCACCTTACCCAGGCTGCAGTAGCAGACCTGTGGTGTCATTTTTGAAGACTTCCCAGGGGTGGCACAATATATGCTGCAACCCCTGGTAGGCCTCTGGAGTACCTATGCCCTTTGTACATAGTATACCATATACTAGGGACTTATAAGGATACCCCAGAATCCAATCTGGAGTGTACCTATAGTACTTGTAATCAATTTAAGGGAGAAAGCAGATAGGCTGGGGTCCTGAATAGCAGGATCCCAGCCAGACTAAGTTGAATACCAGCAAAACACTAGGAAAAAAGTGCGGGCAACCATGCAGTCAGATTCCGCCTTCCTACACAGATCACAAAGTGCACATAATGTAAATAGGTCAGTGGGCTACTGCTTTTGTCAGAGAAATACTTTTGTTACTTGCAGTTTATACTTTAAAATCCTAACATACAACAGTGAGCTATTAACTTTCATCTAAGAGCTGTATTCAAACTGCAAGGTATAAATTAGAGCGTTATGTTTTTCCCCCCAGTCCTTGATTATCCTAATGTTGCAAAAAGTGTTCTTTCGGACAGAAATCCATTCTGATTATTAAAGAGAACCCCCAACCATGGTATTACGTTTTAAAATTCTGAGTTTGTTTCTCCAGACCAATCACTATTAAACTATACGGCCTAGTAGTATGGTTGTCATGTGACTCCTACACCTTGTAGTCCTTAGTCTTGTGTAACATTTTCTATACAGTGATTTACACACATATTGATTGTCTCTGAGTAATGTGTGTGATGTAAAGTGCTCTGACACCCTACACTGGTATGAGTGGCTCTGTATATCAAATTAAATACATCTGAGAGAGAGTGTGGTTATGGAGACTTGAGGGGCACTGTTAAAGGGTGGTAGTGAGGAAATCCATGGCAGAGGTAGTCATTGGGGGGCAATACCAAACATTAATGCACAGGGCACCACCAGTGCTAAGACCGTTCCTGCCCTTGAGGCCAGTCTGCCTCACCCATAGGTAGCGCCATTGGCCTTGTTTCAGAAGTAGTAGTTGCAACTCACCAGGGATTGGCAATGCAGAATTTGCACGAACACCAAACTAAGTTCTCAAACTTCACAGTCTCTCTGCTTCATTCACAAGCACTTTTAACATGTGCTGCTTGCTGTGGGGCCACTGGAATAAAATATGCAGCAAAGGAGGACAAAATTATCCCACAGTGTTGACTAAATGATGCATTTAAAAAAAGGCTGCAGCGTAATGCAGTATATTTTCTGATATTTTATTATTTTGACATGTGTACACATGCTAACAGTCTCTGGAAAGATTTTGCCTGATTAGCACCAGTGTAACATACAAATGCAGCAGTGAGAAAGGTGATCAGTCAACCTTTGCAATAAGCCATCCACTCCACAGCAAAACAAGTCACATTTTTTATTAACTTTTGATATGTTTGAGCTATAAACAATGTATTAGTTTAAATGGTCAGATCATGCAGCAGATCTTGCATTATGAGGGAAATATGGCAGAGCCATAATTATATAGAAAACATTTGCAAACTAGGATATTTTGCTATTCATGTTTGAACTGCTGTTGTGGAAAAAGGGAGAAGTGCTGAGGACAGAAACTCCATGGCTCGGAGACAAATGGCTTGGGCTTCCACATTTTATCGTATTTGGGACATTCTGTGATTAGAAGCATATCTTACGTTGTGAATGTGTTTTAATGTCAATAACTCATTTTAACCTTATATAATCATGTGTATCCATTGGTTGATTAAACTGGGCAGTGAAATGCCAAACAAATACTAAAAATTGGGATATTTGCGCATTCTGGCCACACCTCTGGCTCCGCCCACTGAGTCAATCCTTGGGTTATTCCCACCCTCTGATTCTCCTCCCACAGTTCCCCTACTTTTTTTTCCCCACTTCGACCACTGGTCACAACCCCCTAATAAATGCACTGTCCAGTTGAGAGTTGGGGCCGGGGAGACTCAATTGGGTTTGGCAGCATCTTAAAGTGTGCATATTTACATTAACGTTATTCTTCAAAAAAATCCATATGTCAACAATTAGAAGACACATGTTTCTATTGTTGGAGAGTAGTGGAACATGTAAAATGCAAATTTCCTACTGTATTATGTGATGTTCCAAGCTCACTTTTTGACGACCCGGTGGCGCAGTGTACTACTGGCATATTTATACGGCCTCGTACGTGGCTTTTCATGGCCGTATAAATACGTGCCCCTTTCATGCTGAAAACTTCGTGAAAGGGGCGGTCATGGGTGTTGCTAGGGGTGTTGCTGGGGGTGTTCACAGCAACATCCATGGCTTTTTGACACTGCCCCAGATTTATGAGAAATCGTAAATCTGAGGCAGCGCCAAAAACCTACGCCTCCCCAGGCACAACGAGGAGAAATATCTTTATTTCTCCTAGTTTTTCCTCTTTCTATGTGTGCTGCATTCTGCAGCACATATAGAGAGAATAACAGATATTCTGTTTTACAGATGTCACCTGAAGCTTGATATGCTCTGGTTTGAATGAAAACATTCTCTCAAAAGTAGTCTACTCTCCTTTAGAGTTAGGTTTATGCTATATGGCAAATACGTTTAAAAAACACAGCAATGAGGTTACACACATAGATTTATGGTTACCACAATACAGTAGATAATTTCAGATCTGTGGAAAAAAGGTACACCTATGAAACATCTGTTTACCATCAGGGAATAATGTCTATCTTCCTCTTCTCTAAAACTGCACTGGGTATGCTGATTGCCCATCCCAAAATGCAAGGTAACAATGCAGCAGTCCAAATATTTGATATTTGGGTATGATGTCACACCAGAAACATGGCAGTAGCTCAGTGGATTCAGAAGAAAATGGTGATTGGAACGCTGCACACGTCTGCACAGGGATCTCAAAAGAGGGTCTTTTTAAATCATAGGTAACTTGGAGCTGTCCGAAGGAGCACACATTAACCAAACTGGAATTCAGAGAGCTGTAGACAAACATTTATAAGGGGTCATATGTGATATTACGTCTTTCACTGTGGTATCCTGCTTTACATAACAAGTGTATCATGCCAATGTAAGCAACAAAGAGCCATGTACACGCATGCTAATGCGCCTTTAGTGTATTTGAGGAATCTCTTATAATAAAAAAAAACTTAAGGTGTGTATTGCAATCTAATTGCTGTGAAACTACGAGAAGCGCTATAGCTGCAGTTATTGTTAGCAAATATATGTGGTAATAGTTGTCTGATTCTGCTTGTGTTGCCTCAAGTTGTCCTAGGTTGCAAATCCCATAATTTTTCAACATCTTGGGGTATAAGAATATGGAGGCTGGGAGGAAGATTCCTTTGCTGGAAAGACTGAAATAGTAGAGTTAAACTGAACCATCAAAGAAGAGTCTTATGAAAAGGAGTCGAAGTTTGTTTTGTAAGTGTTTGTTATAGTCGTGTTTGTGTTTCTGAACCCAAAAGACACGCAGAAGATACTATTGTATAGAAGATGCTTTTAACAAAAGAATAATTTTTCCGGTGAATTTTAAGGGAATGTTTCTTTACTTTGTGAACGAAGGAGCTATTGATGCAATAACGTTGTCATGAGAGCAAAGTAATACAAACAAAGTGCATGGGCAACTAGAAAATATCGGTGTCCGTTTCTGACAAGTTAAAACATGCACACAGCAAGCATTGCCAAGAAAAGGGCAGGAATCCATAATTATATTGTCACTGTGTCAGCAAAGAATATATCTCTAAGAACACACAAACTGGCTTTCAATTGCAGGCTGTGTCTCATGTCACATTTTCCAGCTAACAAAAGGACTACTTGATGGCCCATGAGCAAAACATAATGGCAACAAAAATGGAACAATGTAACCATTCACAAAATGCCAGGACCTTGTTGGACAGCCCTTTCAAGTAAAGCCAAACCATGAAAAACCATACTAAAGCTTGTGCCTAATGGGTGCTGAGTATACGTGGGCAAAAGTTTAGTTACAGAGGCAAAATGTGCACTTTTTATTTTTATTCTGTGTTGTTCAAAATTGAAGAACGCTTTAAGCAATTGCGTTAAACTTCACACACCCCTGTCGCTGACCGAAAGTCCCCTTCTCTCGCTCTGAATTTCTTCTTTTTTAACCTATTTGAAGAACTCATAATATGAGCTTCTACTGGCAGTTAAAGTTAAAGCTTTCAATAGATAGACACAGACCACATATTCACTCCCGAACAGAAAAAAGAGGGGAGCAGAGGGAAAGATACTCGAAGAAGCAACTTAAGATGGTAGAGTCACAAATCTGCAATGGAAGTGTGGTAATGCAAGTTAGCGGTAAGCAGAATCAGAGAAACAAAGAGAAAGTGGGTCATCAGTGGTTTCAACCTGCCAGAAACCACTGAAAAAGCAGAGATCCTAAAATATGTCATTTCTGAGCCCCAGTTGTTTAGCAAAGAAATATGAACTTGTAAATGCCATCAACAAATCGAAATCAAAAAGAACAATTGATGTACAGAAGGCAGAGAAATGTCATACTTTCACCCCAGTACAGAGATCTGGGCCTAAATCCATTGTTTTTTTGCTCCCCATGCCATTTCAGTTTGAACCCAGACATATGCAAATCAGTCTTGACCCTGCTCCCTATAGGATCAGTCCAGCCCGAACTGCCAGGCCAGGTCTTCCCTGGACTGGAAACAAGCATCCTTGAACCGGTTTTGTGGTTTATGCTTCTCAATCTTTACTGCAAAATAGACAGAAGCCTATGAAAACACATTATATTTCAAACTACATTTCCCATGAGTATAAAAACATTGTCATAAGTAACATGTACAGTAGCGGCCCGTGGAGGGAGTGCTGCGGGGCGGTAGGACGGGGCAGGGAAGGAGCAGGTTGGGTGGTAGTAAGCTACGGAATAGGGCCCAACGGCCCACTTCACCACCCCAGTTCAGACATGGCCATATGCAAATCAGTCTGACCCTGTGCCTCATGGGAACAGTCCAAGTTCCTAGGAAGCTTGTTTCCGGTCCAGGGAAGACATGGCTTAGCAGTTCGGGCTGGACTGTTCCCATGAGGCACAGGGTCAGACTGATTTGCATATGGCCATGTCTGAACTGGGGTGGCAGAGTGGGCTAAAGAACGGTGATGGATTAAACCCAGATCAGTTGACTGGGGGTGAGTGCTTGCAATGTTCAACACTCCGTCCATCATTTCCTTTGGTTTCTGCTTTGTTCGCCATAAGTTGGCAGGGTATGCTCAGACGTGAGTCCCTTGCTCACTTTGCCACTGGATTCAAGCAAGCCTGGCTGAAGATGGCTGAAATGCCAGAAACCGGTCCTAGGAAGCTTGTTTCCGGTCCAGGGAAGACATGGCTTGGCAGTTCGGGCTGGAGTGTTCCCATGAGGCACAGGGTCAGACTGATTTGCATATGGCTATGTCTGAACTGGGGTGGCAGAGTGGGCTAAAGAACGGTGATGGATTAAACCCAGATCAGTTGACTGGGGGTGAGTGCTTGCAATGTTCAACACTCCGTCCATCATTTCCTTTGGTTTCTGCTTTGTTCGCCATAAGTTGGCAGGGTATGCTCAGACGTGAGTCCCTTGCTCACTTTGCCACTGGATTCAAGCAAGCCTGGCTGAAGACGGCTGAAATGCCAGACACCGGTCCTAGGAATCTTGTTTCCGGTTCAGGGAAGACATGGCTTGGCAGTTCGGGCTGGACTGTTCCCATGAGGCACAGGGTCAGACTGATTTGCATATGGCCATGTCTGAACTGGGGTGGCAGAGTGGGCTAAAGAACGGTGATGGATTAAACCCAGATCAGTTGACTGGGGGTGAGTGCTTGCAATGTTCAACACTCCGTCCATCATTTCCTTTGGTTTCTGCTTTGTTCGCCATAAGTTGGCAGGGTATGCTCAGACGTGAGTCCCTTGCTCACTTTGCCACTGGATTCAAGCAAGCCTGGCTGAAGACGGCTGAAATGCCAGAAACCGGTCCTAGGAAGCTTGTTTCCGGTCCAGGGAAGACATGGCTTGGCAGTTCGGGCTGGACTGTTCCCATGAGGCACAGGGTCAGACTGATTTGCATATGGCCATGTCTGAACTGGGGTGGCAGAGTGGGCTAAAGAACGGTGATGGATTAAACCCAGATCAGTTGACTGGGGGTGAGTGCTTGCAATGTTCAACACTCCGTCCATCATTTCCTTTGGTTTCTGATTTCAATTGTTGTGAGACAGCTTTGAACAAACATAATATGAGCCTCTGGTCCTGACATAGAATATGACATTTTCTAGCTAATGTGTTAAGAATTTTCAGTTCTATTAAGGACATGGAGGAAAAGATTATCCCACCATAGAGTATTTGACAATAAGCTCAACAATGTAGCTACATAATAAAATGTACATTGAGATTGTTGTTATGCTATTTGATATATATCCCACCCAGGTATTGACTTATTGCAGATGGTTACTGTGGCAGTATTACGGTCAAGTTGTTTGTCTTCATTTCAGGCACATATCTCAAGCAGCTAAAAGGATCAATGGTTCTCATTGCCGGCTTGATTGTCCCTTAGCAAGAGCTTATCCTCGAGATAAATGACACCCAATGGAAGGGCCCATAGGATCAGAATACAGGCAGTCAAGGTGCCTTGCAGTGTTGTCATACTGTGGACAATTGTGTCTAACAGTCATGGTAGATGGACGGTTGTTTGCTGTTCAGTTTTAAGCTACTAACATGTTTCTCATTTGAGCAAAGAAGGAGGAGGCAAAATAGTGTCTGATATTGGTGCATGTTGCACGACAATGTCCTCATACTCATGGGAAATGTAGTTTGAAATATAGTGAGTTTTCATTGGCTCCTGTTTCTTTTGCGATACAGAGAAACAATGGTCCAATCGCACATACTGAAAGAGGGGAATAGGCTAAATACATTATTTACATATGGTGGTCACTCCAAAAAGAGGAGTGACCACCATATGTAAATAATGTATTTATACTGTTGATTTTCAATACAATCTAAAATTCATACATCTAAGTGCATTTCTTTGTGTGTGATGAAAATGTATATTGTTGCGTGTACTTTTCCCTACCTTCAGAAGAAATACTTATCCCATTCTCGAATTAGATGAGTTGGGGTTATGTAAATGATATCAGAATACGTTAATTCATTTAGCCTATTCTCTTCCTTCGGTCTGTCTGATTGGACCACTGTTTTTCTGAATCTCAATTTACCCAGGTCCTTTGGGTTCTTTTTGGGTTAACCTATTGTTATGTAATGCCTGTTTATCTTGCTGCAAAGACTGAAAAAATATTATCCTTGCCTCTGTGTCCTTAATAGAATTAAAACTCCTTAATGCGTTAACGAGAATCTTTTTATTCTGAATAATTTTTACCAGAATTTCCTACCTCCCTTTACAAACAATGCCAGTTGATCAACCTGGATACAGAGGCACCAAAACAGTTATATAAATGTGGCTGCTTAATATGTGGCAAATTGCACAACTCAAAACTTTGGACTTTCAAAAAGGTTTTACAGCTACATATAAAATGTAGTGTCAGGACCATTGCGGTTCTAGGTGGATTCAGCAGAGGAAGTGGGGAAAAGGTTATATAATATGAACATGAGTACAGGCATTTTTTTAGTCCACCTGACTGTACAACATTGTCTGAGAAATGTTTCCCTGTATGTGCTGACATTGTGCATTCTTTTGCTCTCCATGCCTCGGAAAAGTAACGAATGGTTGCTAGAATAATTACACCTTGTTAATCATTTGTGTTTCTCTGACATGTAAAGCCACATTTTTTTCCATCTAATTTGCAATTAATCAAGGTCTGTGATTCTCTCTTACATTACTTACCTTGAAAATGTAGTGTGGTTGGCTATTCTTTTTGTATGTATAACTGGAAGGAAATTTCCAATGGATTAGGGGAGGGGAGCACACAGACGTGTTTGAAATACAGTATAAATATAAAAGGAGAATTGTTTCCAGTTGTTCATTCCCTTCACAAAACAGGTTTTCCTTGTTGGTTTTGCACCCACTGAAGCATGAATAAACTGCTCTGTTTTACCGCTGACTACCTGTACTCCTTTGGATTTAAGTGTACAAGAGTGGCTTTTTCCAGAGCACAGAAGTGCTCTTTCCACAAGTAGCACCCAACGTGGGGGCTCTACGTTGGAAATCCAATAGCATTTGAGTCTATGGCTAAGGTGACACGACCTGAGACTAAGATAGTGGGGGCCCCTGCAGAAGAGATTAGTTTCTTGCAGCTGCCATCTGAAGTCCCGAACTGCTGTCCCATGGCAACAGGATCTTTCCGGCAGAGGTTCCAAACTGGCCAAGCGAAATGTGGCTGGAATGCAGAGTACAGAGAGTCAGACATCTTCAGCAAATACCTGGTAAGATTGTTCTGAGCTATTTTTTAACAGGCGTTTTGAATTACTGATTAGTTTTTGGTATTGAGAACTTTATTGCATTATATTGGTTGGGTTTTCGGTTGGACATGATAAATAGGCCTGTATTGATTGTATTGGAATGTTTTCTCATTTAGATGATCTTTGACTTTAAGGCACAAAGAGCAAACTAATGAAACATATTTCATGGTGTCGTTGTTGCTATTTCATGAGTCCACGCCTGGATGAGTTCCAACCAGTCCCAGTTGAGGGTAGTCCTGCATGGAAGATGATGACAAAATATAGGACAGGTGTGAACTTGGGGAACAGACTTTGACATTGATATACTAAAGGAAATGTGGATTTGAGACGGCCGCAGAACGGTTCATTTTCATATAAATAAAATTCAATATTTGCAGCAATGTTTGTTTGAAAAAAAGGTCAGACAAGCAATGTGGGACAGTTTTAATGAATTGGAAACACATGCTACAATGTTAGTAATTAAAATTAAAGAACAAAAAGAGAAGGGACGAGAAAAGAAAAAGGGAGTGTTGCAGAAAGCCAAAGCATATGATCAATTAAAACAAACTGAAAGTATTGAATGTATGGACAGAGTTTAGAATGACCACTAACAAGATATATGTGACACAAGAGAAACAACATGAGGATGAGGTATTGGAGAGGCTATTGGAGAATCCCCCACCATATGTATCACAGGTTCCCATACCTGCCGCACAGGCACAAAATGTACCATTACAGATGGGTCAGCAGGAAAATGCACCTCTAGTACCCATTCCAAATGTACCAATTCTTCCTGCTCCATTACCAGGTCAGCAACTGCCTGTCCCACCCAGGCCAATACTCAATCCGTCTGCTGTTCAACAGCAGTCACAAGCAGGACAACCGATACCGGCACCAAATGTACTGACTTCCCCTCAGGCACATCTTTTTACCAAGGCTAGTGATTGGTCAAATCCCCTCTGCATCCCAATCTTCTGGAAACACGCCTGCAGATACCCCACCTTTGATTCACAAGCATTGTCATAATTTGAGAGATAGGAGTGGGAATTGGAGGGGCAGACCAGATATGGATCACAGAGAGCTGATCTAGAAGAGCTAAAACGGATAGCCCATAGATGGATGGATGACATTAATAATGTCACCATGAATACTGTTATGCCAACAGTAAATAGGTTTGATGTTTTTCAGCAAAACATACTCATTCAATATATGACTGAAAGGATAGAGGACTGGTGGACATGGTGTAATAAAAATACCCCACAAGAGGTGTTACAATTGTGGCATGATGCACAAGATCACATGATCCTTTCCCCAGATGTCCCACTGGCTGTTGAAAATTGTTTGCATTGGGGTGTTTAGGTTAGAAGAAAATATCAAAAATGAAAGGAGAATATCACATGAGGGAAATACACCCCCTTCCTGCACCCCCTGCTGCTGCTGGCGTCCCTGTTCAGAACCCCCTTCCCCAATTTGTCAATACTCCGTGGAGTAAGTATGAATTAATGGCAATAAAGAAAGATTTTCCAGACTTTAGGAAAAACCCAAAGGGATTTTAGGAAGCCCTAGAGTCAGCCACTAAATTATGTGTAATGACATTCCAGGACTTGGATCTATTTTTTTTATGCCTTATTCTCCAGAGAAATATGGAATGGTATACGTAGACATGATGATGTAGCGTGCTTTGGGCATGCTTTGGTACATTTTGAAAATCTTGACATGCAGAGAAGACCAGAAGACAGACCAGAACAACTTATACTTGATTTACCTGATCTTATTATTGCTAAATTGCTACTAATAATACCAAGGGAAGACGTAAATTGGGATAAAATAACACCTTTTAAACAAAAGCCTACAGAAGAAGTCTCAGACTATTTGACTATGATGGAGGAAATATTCAGGGCTCACAGTGGTCAGGATTTGGCAATTGTCACGGGGAAAAGAATGTTTGCTGACATATTTATGAATAATTTGATGAAAGAATTAGGAGAGTTGATTAAAGTATCAGAGAGCACCTGGCCAACTAAAGAACCTGCAGATCTTTTGATAATGGCTAAATATTACGAGAATTACCAGAAAATAAAGAAAGAATAGAATGATAAAAAAATGAAATAATTGAAAGCTAAGGCTTTGCTGCAGCAAGCTTTCCCAGACAGGGGAAGACAAATAGGTATGGGAAATGTGTGGGGAGGTGAACGTAGAAGAGGGGCTGGCAGATGCTCGTCAGCTCCTGCGCAGCAACACAGAGCAGGATTAGACCAAAATCAGTGTGCCTATTGCTTTCAGGAGAGGAGGGTCATTGGAAGGATGAATACCCTAGCCTAGCCAAGCAATTTTGGCAAGAGGAAGAGGTAGTTCGGTGCCAAGGGGTACAGGGAGAGGTGGCACAAATAGGCAAGATTTCAGCCAGCGTCAGAATGACAATAGTCGTTAGAATTATTTTGATGGCCAACAAGTTGACAGAAGTTTCTATACTGAAGATTATACTGACATTGATTACTATACCTTTGAGTATTCACAAATGAACAGCAATGGAAAGAATGGAAATAGAGCCAGTTAATCAAGCAGGTCCATATGTCACCATGGGTATAGAAGGGGAAGTACAAGACTTCCTTGTTGATACAGGTGCCACTCACACCTCTGTGGTCCATGACCAATTTGCAGAATGAATACATCAGTGGGATTCTCTGGTGTCTCCATCCAGAGCCCCATCTCCAAACCCCTAGACGTTACTATAGGTCCCTTCACCACCTCTTCCCCATTTGTGCTCACTAAAAATTGCGCTGAGAACTTATTAGGTGTGGACCTATTGAAAAGACTGAATGCTAACATTTATTGTTCTCCTGATGGTGTCTTCATGTCAATGGCTTCTGATAATTTTAGCAAATGTTTTACATGACAGATGTTACTCACTTACCACCTGAATTACAGGCAATTGATAAAACGGTCTGGGCATCAAGAGATAATGATTTTGGTAAAATGGACATAGATCCAATAGTGATCACTGTTAAACAAGGTGTTCCCTTACCCCACATTCCTCAATACAAAATTTACTGGGAGGGAGAGGAATGTCTCAAAAAGGTTATCTCTGATTTAATATATAATGGGATAATAAAAGAAACAGAAGGCAGCCCATGTAATCGTCCTATACTTCCTGTTCTCAAAAACGTACAGAGGGAATCCCTGATAAATATAGATTAGTGATTAGTGTTCCTGACATGAATTTTATTTTTACCATGAGTCCATCTTCAGCGATATATTTTACTCTGTTTGTTTTAAAAAAGATTAATTTTTTAGCGTGCCCGTTGCTAAAGGAAGTCAATACCTTTTTTCATTTTCATTCAGCAGGTGTTCCTTTCAAGTCACTTGCGCTCCTCAGGGGTATACGGAGAACACTAGTATATATAGTCAAGATTTGAAGAAACAATTATAACTTTTTACCCCCTCAAAAGGCTCTGAATTACTCCAATACATTGATGATCTATTAATTGCCTCAGATACAGAGGAAGGTTGTAAGGAGACAACAGTTAATTTGTTTCATCATTTAGCACTCCTAAGACATAAAGTGTCCTTATCTAAAATGCAATATTGTCAACAGGAGGTTGCCTATTTAGGTCACCTCCTGTCAAAGGGGGTAGAAGACTGCACCCACAAAGAATTGATTGATTTGATACAGAAAATGAAACGTCCCCAGAACCAATCTGATGTTCGCGCCTTTATAGGTATGACTTCCTTTTGCAGGCAGTGGATACTTCTCTTTAGTTGCAAAACCTTTGCTTGCGCTAACATCTAAGAGTATTAGTAACCTACTCCCTTGGACAGATGAGTGTGACCATGCTTTTCAACAACTAAAGAATGCTTTGTGTAATGCACTTGCTTTGGGTAACCCTGATTATGCTTAGGAATTCTGTTTGTTTGTCCATGAGAAAGATGGCTGCGCTTTATCTGTTTTATCACAATCCCATGGGGGAAGGAATTGACCTTTGCCTATTTTTCCTCCACATTGGATCCAGTAGCTAAGGTTTTGCCAGATTGTTTGAGCTCAGTAGCCGCTGCTGCCGCTGTGGTCAGACAATCTGAAATATATATTCTAGGTCACAATTTAACAGTTATGGTACCACACGCCGTGGATGTGCGACTAAACAAAACTCAAACCCAGCACCTGACCAATGCAAGCTTAACAGGGTATGAGTGAATACTTTTTGCTCCAATTATCATTCTGAAACATTGCAATGTTTTGAAACCAGCTACAGTGCTACCCCTATCCAGTGAATCAGGGGAAGAACACAATGATTGTGTGTTCACCACTCAAGAAGAGACCAAGGGATGGCTAGACCTAACAGATACTCCCATATCGGGCCCACAGGGAGAGTTGTTTGTGGATGGTTCATGTTTCAAATTACCGGATGGTACAAACACTGCTGCATATGCCATCACCACTTTGAAAACAGTGGCAGAGTCATATAAAATATCGCAAATCTCAGCTCAAGCAGCAGAAGTAATTACCCTTACATGGGCATGTGAATTGAGTAAAGATCTGATTGTAAATATTTATTCTGACAGCCAGTACGCCTTTGGTGTTGCCCAATCATTTGGGTGAATATTGAAAGAAAGAGGCTTTTTGACCTCACATGGTACTAAAATACAGCATGTGTGGTACTGTAAAATTCGGAACCGTGTAGGTGGCATGGTCTCACCATGCCAATTTTGGTATCAGCGAACCGCAAATGAATAACGCGGTATGTATGAGTGTTTTCGTCATGTTTTACTAATGAATTCACCGTGCATACGATACCACATATTGAACCCTTTTGGGTTCCATTTTAGAACAGTAGCCATTTTGTGGTTGCCCTCACATAGGCTGCGCACTAAGGCCCTGCCTAGGCCTAAAAGGACACGTACACCTTCTTTGACTTCTCTTTGACCTGTGCAAACTGACTCCGCTGCCCGAGGTCAATCCTGTCCGGCCGGTTCCTTTCCCGCGGCCTAATGTGATTAGCATCAGGGCTCGACCCATCATAAAGTCCTTGTTCACACACGATCTCTGACTAAGCTATTTCACACCTGACTATGTTTCCTACTTTATGGCTTGTTTTACGAGCAGGAGGTGCCCGTTTTATTGGGGTCCGCTGTTATCTGATGAGGGTTCTGAGCCTTGCTAGGTACAATGACTGTATGCTTAACGAACTGAAATGTGGGATTGTCATTATGACTCTGCTATTTCTTTGAAACTAAAATATGTGAATGACCACTTGTAAAACAGGGGCGGTGTTGCCCCCAAAGCGTAATTTTGTGTATATAAGTAAAGACTGGTTTTTGGTTCGGGAGCAGTCTCCTGAGAACATACATCGTGGTGTACTTCTCGGATACCTGTGATTGGTCTGCAGCCAATAAAATACCATCTTTGATTTCACCTAGAAGACTCTGTTTTTCTGTGGGTCTGAAACAGGAAGAATCCGAAGTCTTAGGGTGTGTTCCCCTGCACCGCTGGGTTCTAAAAACCCAGTACTTCAGTTGGCGCCCAATGTTGGGCTATTTCAGCGGTACCGGTCCAAGCCAGAGGTTCGTGAGGAGCTTCGTGTGGAAATTCTGGAGGAAGGCCGCCACTTCATCGACCCCTGCATGTCGACGTGGTCCGAAAGTCTTTTCTGCGAGGTTCTCCGCGTCCCGACGGCTACGAAGGACTGCTGCCCTGATTAATCGCCCTGTTTTGGACCCTTGACGATTTGGTAGAGCGAAACAATTGAGAGAGTCTTCTGGTGAAGTCATCGATACCTCAGTTAAGTATAAGTGGAGCGTCTCCCAGTTTGTTTGGTATCCTTCGGGATTTTGGTATCCTTCGGGATCGCTTTGATTTGGGTCTTGCAAGTGCCAAAGCGAGAGGACTCGTGTATTCACGAGACTATCGTATTCGATAATCCTTTGAAGTTTGAAACTAGACTAGTGAGCGAAGTTGCCTGGTTCTAGTATATTTGGAAATTTGTTTTGTTTTGGTTGTAAAAGGGATTCCGGATTAGAGGATTCGTGCCCGGTTCCTCCAATTGGAACTCAAACTTATGAGCTTTATGTAAAACATGGCGTGGGCCCCATCACGTATAATGAAGTATGGGTCCGATACACCAGAAAGGATGGTGTTTTAAAATGGCCCCAAAATGGTAGTTTCGACACAGAGATCCTAGATAACCTAGAAGTTAAATTATTCAAGAAGAAAGCCCGGCCGGCGATGTTTGATTCTTTCCGCCTATGGCGAAAGGAAGCCAAACAAAAAGAAATTAAATTAGCAAAGAAAAATAAAAGAGAGAGAGGTATGTCGATGCTGCAAGCAGCTGTGCAGTTTAAAGATAATGAAGAGGACCAAATGAATGAGCAGTTGCACAGGCAACGCAAATTAGTCATTGATAAATGTTACCCAGTTTTGCCACCCCTTCAACAAGATGAGTCAAAAGCGAAAGAGAAAGATTCCCTAATGTCACATTTGCTAAGTTCGCCACCCCCGTATGCGCAAAATGCTACAGCGCCTCCGCAACCCGTAAATGTACAGCCTCCAGCTAATGCACCGCAAGCTTTCCCGCAGCCGCCAGCTCCTCCTCAGCCGGCTCCTATCCTGGTAGCACAGCCTTCCCAAAGGCTGCCGATTTTGTTACCTACCACTTCTGCGCCCCCTGCGACTTTACCTGGCACATCAGCTGCCTCCCTTGGTGCCCTACCTGCTACTACCCCTGTATCTGTATCTACACCCGTTTTTCTTCCCTCTGTTTTTCCCCCGGTTCTTGCCTCAACTTCTCCTTCTGCACGACAACGAATAGCTAGTGCAGTCACTAGTCTTATATCACCCCTCTTTGGGTCATCTAGTACGACTCCTGGTCCACAACGAAAGCAGTTACGTAGTCAAATACCTGGTTCTAGGGAGAAAGAAGAACTGGACCGCATGGCACGTAGATGGATTGTTTATCCTTCTAGATATGATGTAGAGTCTGTTGTGCATGTTTTTCATCAGTGGGAAGCACCACAACAGAGATACGTTTTCGAGAAAATGTGTGAAATTCTATGTGAGGAATTGGAAGATAATGATTTAGACTCAAGTCCGCAAGAGTTGTGTCAAGTGCGATTTGAATTTGGAAAAGGTACGATTGTGGGTTCTGATGTTGAGAAAGCAGTTGCGACACTGCTGTCTTTCAGGAATGGGGATTGTCAGCAGTCGTTGTTTGGACAGGAATTCCCTGAAGGGAAACAGGTAAAAGCGCGACAATACCCGACGCGTGAGGTTCCTCCAGTTTGGAGACCTGGTGATGCTGCTGCTAATCCACCTGTTTTGGCACATTTTCAGCGTGTTTGGGTACATGTTCCCTGGAAACGATCTGAAGTTTTAGCCCTTAAGCAGACTCTGCCTGACCCCCGTAAGAACCCTGCAGGATATTATAAGGAGTTATCACAGACTGCAGAATCGTGTGTCATGAATCTGGCTGACATAAATATGTTGTTCGGGAATGTTGTTCCACAGCCTTTGTGGGGATTGATTCGTAATGCAGATCATGCTGCAGAACTAGGTGACACATGGGCTAATATCATTAATGCAGACAATAGACAGGTTGGAGGTGCCAAGCCTGAGCCCGCGGTAGCAGAAGTCCCTGGTAGAATAATTAACTATATGAAAACCCTAATGCCCGCAATACGTGTAATTTGGGATAAATTATCCGCATGCAAACAGAAGAAAGATGAAACAGTGTCCGATTTCTTCACCAGGTTTGAAGAAACATTTATCGACCACAGTGGTCAAGACATGAGTACAGAAGGTGGCCAACGGTTATTTGTTGATAAATTCGTGCATAATTTGCTTCCAGAGTTGTGTAAAAAATTAAAAGATTCGGAGAGTTCTTGGGCCGTGTCCTCTTCAGCGCAAATACTGGCTACTGCGCAGTATTACGAAAATAGGGATAAAGATGAGAAGGATAGAACAGAGAAGAAAACGAAAAAGTTGAAAACGACGGTTCTCTTACAGCAGGCCTATCCGCCACGTGAAGGTCAGAATAATTATAGGCAGACCCAGGGTATCTATCAGCAACCCCAACCGTTTCAGAATAATCAACAAATGTATGGGTATTATCAACCACGTGTCCCTATCGGTCCCAATCAGTGTTCATATTGCAAGGAGGAAGGTCACTTTAAAAATAATTGTCTTAGATTGTTGCAGCGCACGAATAATGCTTATGGCGCAAGAGGTAGAGGTGGCCAGCAAGCCCCAAGAGGTAGAGGGCGTGGAAATGTTCCCCAGAACGCGCGTCCTCTTCCGCCTCAAAATACGATGAATAGTTTTGATCAGCAAGCCAATGCAACTGGCAAGACAGCTCAGTACTATAATAATGACTATTATGCAGAGGATGATAATACGGACGGTAATGATTACTAGGACAGCCGTAGACAGAGAGAGGGAGTTGTTTCAGTGCCAGTGGATCAGAGCGGACCGTATGTTAAGGTGACTACAGCGGGTGTATCAGAGCCCTTTCTGCTGGACACTGGTGCTGCAAAGAGTTCTATTATGCGCTCCAAACTCCCTGGCGCGCCTTTGTCTGGCGAAATGAATGTTTCAGTAGGTTTTTCTGGCGCCCCGGTTAGGAACCCGATCTCAAGTCCTATGGCCCTTTCTGTTGGACCTTGCGAGCTGAAAGCACCCCTTATCCTAACGACAGGATGTGGTGAAAATCTGTTAGGATTGGATCTGTTAAAGAGATTACATGCGACATTATATTGTTCTCCCTCGGGAGTACAACTTACGCTGGGTAAGGAAGTGATTTCTCCCATGTATTTGTCAAAGAATGAATTGCCAGCCGAATTGTCGTCTCTTCCTGATGCCCTTTGGGCCACTGGCCCTAATGATGTATGCCTTTTGGAAATACCGCCGTATGTTGTCACTTTAAAAGCCAATGTTAAATTGCCCCGCATTCCCCAGTACAAGATCTCTAAGGAAGGTGAAAAAGCGTTGTTAGCAATTATCTATGATTTAATTGAGAAGGATGTAATTGAAGAGACAAGAGGCAACGTTTGCAATAGTCCGGTTCTGCCTGTTTTAAAACGTACTGACCCTTCTCAGCCACCTGTTTACAGATTTGTGATCGATCTTAGAGAGGTCAATAAGGTAGTTGTGCCACAGTTTCCAGTCGTCCCTGATATAACTGCCTTGTTAACTATGATCCCAGCTTCCGCTGCTTGGTTCTCAGTAATTGATTTGAAGAATGCTTTCTTTAGTATCCCGATTGCAGAGAGCAGGGATATTTTTGGCTTTTGTTTAGGAGGTCGAGGCTTCCGTTTTAAACGCGCTCCACAGGGCTACTGTGAAAGTCCATCAATATACGGTCAGGCTTTAAAAGCGCAGCTTGATGCCCTTGTTCTACCTAGTGGTGCTACCCTTATCCAGTATGTTGACGATTTACTAATCGCCGCAGATACTGAGGAGATTTGTAAACGAGCTACATCATCATTGTTGCGTCATTTGTCTGCCTTTCATCACAAAGTGTCTCTCTCTAAACTGCAATATTGTCGACAAGAAGTGACCTATTTAGGCGGGAGGGAAGGAAGCTGACCCCAGAAAGAATCCAAGCCATTGCACAATTAAGTGTGCCAAGGACAAAGAGAGAAGTGCGTGCTTTCTTGGGCATTACTTCATACTGTAGGCACTGGATCCCGAATTTTTCTTTGTTGGCAAAACCATTGCTAGCATTAACATATAAAGATATACCGAATCCTGTCCCATGGTCTGAAGAGTGTCAGAAAAGTTTTGAGGAATTACGTAAGGCATTATGTTCAGCTCCTGTGTTGGGTACCCCCGACTATAGTAAGCCCTTTACCTTGTATGTTTATGAAAAGGACGGTTGCGCATTGTCAGTGCTAACACCGCCTTTTGGAGACAGACCGCGCCCATGCGCGTATTTTTCGTCGACTTTGGACCCTGTAGCGAGGGCATTGCCAAGTTGTTTAAGAGCCACAGCGGCAGCAGCTGTGTCTATTCGACAGTCTGCTGGATTAGTGATGAATAACACATTGATCGTAATGGTTCCTCATGCAGTGGACACGTTGTTAAACAGGACCAAGACACAGCATTTAACTAATGCTCGATTGTCAAGTTACGAGTTGACACTGCTAGCGAGTCATGTGCACATAAAGAGGTGCAATACGTTGAATCCAGCCACATTATTGCCAATTTCAGCAGACACAGATGAGGTTGAACAGCATGATTGTCTGTTCAGGACAGAAGAAGTAACAAAAGGGAGAGTGGATCTTAAAGATACTCCCCTGGTTGAATGTGACGGTACTTTATGGGTGGATGGTTCATGCTTCAAGCTTCCGAATGGTGATACAACTGCTGCATATGCTGTCACGACTCTGCACACGATTGTTGAAACTGCACGCGTACCACATAATTCAGCCCAAGCAGCAGAATTAATTGCACTTACAAGAGCATGCGTGTTGTCGAAAGGAATGAAAGTGAACATATATCCTGACAGTCAGTATGCTTTTGGTGTGGCCCATAGTTTTGGGCGTTTGTGGAAAGAACGTGGGTTCTTGACCTCGCATGCGGCGTAAAGCCACTTTGGTTTCGATGGATAGGTCCCTTTATAACTGTTAACAGACAATTCACCATGGCCTAAGCTATTATTTTGGCCTACTGTAGGAACCTGGCATTTTATGTGGTATACAAAAACAAGGTATACTATGTAGGAAGTCCAGATGACCCTTATTGGTTTGCAGGGCTTAACATAATAATCCAAAATGCTTTCTTTTGTGGTAGTGTGGGCGAGCAGTTTAGGATTTTCAGAGGGTAGTGTTAATGCATTTGTTGAATGCATCCAGAGTCACTAAATGAGGCACACACTCAAGAAGAAACTCAAGACCAATTTAGAAAAATAACAAGTATTTTAATATTTATTTAAACATCAAGAACTTTGTTAATGGGTAAGTACTTTTCATAATAGCAAGTTTAGCAGGTAAGTAAAATGTTCACTCAAATGGGAATTTATGCAGTAATTCTTTCAAATCGAGTAAAAGACATATACTGCATACTCTGTTCTTATAAAACAGTCCTCAGGGGTCCCCTTCAGGGCTTAAGGTGCGAGGGTGCCAAGGTCCAAAGTACCACCAGCAGTTTGGGTTTACCTGCCCTGGAGTGTTTGAGTGCAGAGGTGCTGGATGGGTTGGTAGTCTTATGTGCTACACCATAGGCAAGGAGGGGTGTCACATAGAAACAGGCTGCAAAGGGGGTCTTGGGGACAAATCCTGGAGCTCCCAATGGGGGGGGCGGGTTTGTGGGGGTCCTGGGAGCAGAGGAGCACTGTCAGTTGTTGTGGACCCGGACCAGGGAGCTCGGGTGCAGAGGGTTTTAGTGGCCTGGTGTCCGTGTGTCAAAGGCATCTACAAATCTCAATTACACCTGCAAAAGGGGACAAATAAAGACAGTTGTGCCACTCTCGGTGCTGGCCTCTGTGATGCCGACATCCCTAGTTGGCTGCTTGGTCTATGCAGCATTGCAGCCCGGATTGAACTCAAACAAGCTTTAGTTGCTGCAAGGGGTTTAGTACCTGCCATCTTCTCACTTGATCATGGGATGGATCTGACCTTCCGGTGAACAGCAGAACAGTGAAATGGACATTGCAGTCGGCGTCTGCAGGCTGCAGGGAATTGGGTCATTCACTTCAAGGGAAAGCACTGGAGGCCCTCTGAGGCTTTTGGAGGCTGCACAGCTGTGGGACGAGTCAGGGTGTCGCAATTATCAGTACAGGAGCAGGTAGGCTGGCAGGGTTCAGTACCAAAGTCCACCAGTAGCCCACAGTTCTTGCTTCTTTGGCTCTTCTTTGTCCACTTCTTTCTTCAGTCAGTCGTATCTAAGTTCCTGGCATCAGGGGAACCACCTAAATACTCAATTTAGGGGTGTTAAGGGTCGTGAAGGGTAGTAGCCAATGGGCTACTTACACTTGGGGGTCATTACACCCCCTATATGACTATTTCCTGTGGGAAGTGGGCATAACCCTGTCCCAGAGGTCCTATTTTCACCACAACCTATATGATGAAATCCTAATTTTCGTGTTTATTTCAGGCAGCACACCTTAGGGACGTGACTAGCCTGGAGGTGCAATAAGCATCCTTACATAGCTAACTTCCCACCTGTCCTGGTGCTAGATGGGCCTCAGAATAGGGGATTGGCATCTTCCAGTTCTAAGGGATTCCAGGGTCACATATCAAAGGCGGAAGAGGATTTGAAGCCTCTGGCCTTGGTATGCAGTTTTACTAGCCATCCTACTGGAGGAGGTGATAACACCTACTGCAAGAGCAGGCATTGTTCCTGACCTCCTGAGAGCGTGGGCTCTCACCTGCAGGGGATCTCAAACAGGACTGTGGTGGAGGGCTGGAAAGATCCAGTCAGCCAGCACACTAGATGACTAGTAAGTTTTCAGGGGGCACCTCTAAGGTGTCCTCTGGGTGCATGTCATAATAAATTTAGTACTAGCATCAAAACAGATTTATTGAGACAAGTGGAATAATGCACCCTGCCTTACGGCTCTTAAGCCTGCTGTAGAGGTGACTCACATATAGTACTTGCAGTTTTCTTTGGCGTTTCACACAGCCAGTGTGCCATGTGGTGTTTTCAAAAGAGCTTGTACCCTTTTACGAATCCTGGAATGCCAGTTTGCACGTAATTTTTGTGGGAGTCCCTTTGGGTGGTTGTTGGACCTGGCCCTTTTTGCTGGTTCATCCCCAAACTTTTTGTCTTCCTCCTGTATTTTTTCTGTTCTGTTTTTGTTGGCTTGGTCAACACTGAGTGTGATGCAACACTACAGTCAACACTGTGTGTGGTGTAACACTACAGTCAACACTGAGAGGAAAGCAAATTGTGGACTGCATGTACTATGATGCAAAGGAGCAAACTTTTCTGGGATATGTTGCAGTGTCTGGCCACACCCTTTTCCCTGCCCAAACTGATTTTAATGACCCCTACCATTTATATCATGTTCCTAATGTTCCTTTTTGTGAAAATTGCGTTCAGGCCCATTGATTACACTTCAGTCGGACCGAGCCGAAGACTCCGTCCGAGTATGGAGATTACTGCTTGAACCAGAGAGTTCGGCTTGAGCCTCTGGCCGACTGCAGACGTAAAGATACGACTCATAAATTACCTCTGTGAATACCAAAAGTCGTAAAGTGAGACTTTTGTCTCAGATTGCCTTTGTGAATCGAGCCCCATGTGTTTATCACAAGGGCCTTACCTATGACGTATTTAGGGTTTTCTCGTGATATGATTCATGTGTTTGTCTTGGTGTAACCAAACTGCTGCATTCACCCTTGCACTGACTGATAACGAGTGCTAATTCAGGATTGGCTAGTATGCACAGCATTTATAATTTCATGTGTTTCTCTCCCTAACATAACTGCTGCAATTCATGCCCTGATTTTATAATATGTGTTATTTTTACTGTGTAGTGCCGGGATAACGAGTATTATTTCAGGTTTGCTTTGTATGCACAGGGATGGTGTTTTCATGACGTGGGCAACATATACGTCTTTATCTTATTGCACTGTCTGCTTTGTTATGACAGTTACCTAGTTGGCAATGTGATTATTGGTGTATGTTGTTTTGGGTCTATGTTTGCATGCAATACAGAAACATATTTTAATAATACTCTGTGGAGTCTCTTTTCTGGTGTATTGAGCCGCCGCCTGTGCAGGTATGAGTGGTGGGGCCGGGTGAGGGGGATTTCAATGGACGATGATGAGGAGAAATTAAATAAATAATTAATTTTCCCTCGTGGTCGTATAGCAGAATCCCCCCACCCGGCCCCACCGCCCACCACTCTTACCTGCACGGGCTGCGGCTGGTGTGTTTATTGTGTCACCAGTGTGAGTGTGTTGCACAAATGCTTTACACATTGCCTCTGGATAAGCCTGACTGCTCTGGCCAAGCTACCAAAGGGGTGAGCAAGGGTTATCTTGAGTGTCAAACTTCCTTACCCTAACTAGAGTTGTGGATTCTGCCTGACTTAGGTGCATACCCTAGCCAACCAGAAACCCCATTTCTAACCTTGGTGATCAGTGGTGAGGCTAGGACTTGCATTGGCGCAGTACCACATTGACTCATTGTTGCACTAAAAACTCTGCACTTAGACCATTATGTGATTTGTGACTCTCTTGCTGCTCTACCATTGCTCACTTTTATTGTTACTCCTGCTTCAGCTTTTCCATCTGGGAATCTTGTTTGCACCAGTATTAGCTTGAAAGATGTAGAAGTTAATCCTTGACTTCAATCTTATGGCATTCTACTAGGAGTGAGATGAAAGAGTTCTGTAAACAGAGGTGGCTGTCTTGTCTAAGAGGTCCACAAGGCAGGATCCTCATGAATCCCTGTATGCCTTTGAGGAGGTGATCTGGGGTAATAGGTCTGAGGAAATCTCTGAGGAGGAGGATCCCTCTGGAATTTTCAAGGATGCAACACCGTCGATTCTCCTGGATGATCCCAGACCAGAACCCCTAGAGGGTAGTGGCCCTAAAGAGACTGAACGGCAGAGAGAAAAGGACTGGACAGGGATGCAGGTAGACATAGAAGACCCAATAATTACGGAGTCCCTTGCTGGGTCTACAGCTAGGAGCAGTGTCACCTCCCATTCCCTGTCCCCTCGGGAGCTCAGAGATAGACAGGAGGAGAGGGATCTGATGTTGCAGTTAGCGCAGCTGTCTGTGGTGGAGAGAAAGGCTGAGGTGCAGAGAGCCTTAGTTTAGAAGAGGATGGCATAGGCAGAAAGGGCCTTTGCCAGAGAGAAACCAGTTCTTGAGGAAAGATTAGCCCAGGAGCATGGTTTAAGTGCTCTGGGCTCACCAGCACTGCAGGTGAAGTCCAGTGGTGGCAGCAATTGTGATTCTAGTGTTAGGAACACCACACACAAGCCCACAGACTTGGTGCCTAGCTTTAAGGAGGGGAATGAGATATGTGAGAGGTTGCAGGAGTATGAGGATGCTCTTGTAATGTGCATGATTCCTGATGAAGATTGGGGATTGGCGTTAGGAGCTATATTCCTGAGAATGGGAGGAATGCCCTACTGGTCCTAAAAGGGAGTGACAGGCACAGGTGTCTCCCCATGAAAGAAACACTGTTATGGAGGTATGGCTTCACATCTGAAGAGTATAGGTTGAGGTTTAAAGGAAGTAGGAAACTGTCTCAACAGTCTTGGCAAGAGTTTGCGGAGGAATGTTGCAAAGCATTGGAGGGATGGGTGAATGGTAGCACATCAAACAATTTTGAAGGGCTGTTCAATCTGATTGTCAGATAGCACATATGTCATTGTTGTTTCCCAGGGCTACGGTGACACCTGTTGGAGTGTACGTTCTCTGGCCCCAGGGAACTTGCACAGAAGGCAGACCTCTGGGTGCCAAAGGGTCTGTAAAGGCACTTGGGAGTGGTCCATGGGTGTGATCTTAGAGGGAGTGGCTCAGGCTTCCCTCAACTGAGGGAGGTTCGTAGTAGCCCAGATAGGTCCCAGTGTAGTGGGATGGGTAGAGGGTACCTTCTCAGGGTATGAGGAAAGGTAGGGGTGGGCAGAGGCCCAGGTTGCCCAAAACCCAGTTCAAGAGTCTTGATGGTTCACAGAGGGAGCACCAGGAGGGGGGCGTAGTCTATAACGGGAGGCCATCTGCTGAGGGTGAACCCATAGTGTTAGGAGAACTTGGGGCGGGGCAGTGTCACAAGAGTATCACAAGTTCTGGTGTCTGGCAGTACCACTCCAGAGTTGAGGTTGCAGAAGGCCAAATGAAGGAGTGAGATGTGGTAGGCAGTCCTCAGTGGGAGAACCAGAGGGTCAGGAGCCAGCTCTGAGTTCAGAGCCCCCCAGGAATGACCCTGCTGATGCCACTTCTGGTCGGGGGGGTCTTCATGCTCTGTCAGATGGATAGGGTTCAGAAGATCAGTGCCAGGCAGACTCTCACACAACATATGAAGAATTTGTTTCCCTTGGGAGGGTAGGAGTACTCCCCTGGAAGTCCTGGCAAGTGCCTGGAAGTCCTGGCTTGCCAGGCACCTGCTCAGCCTCAGGCTACCGATCCTGTTTTGGGGGACTAGGATCAGGGTCTTGCCTATGACCTGCGGGAGGAGCGGCTGTCACAGGCATCCGTACCATTTTGTCTGTGGGAGGGTGCAGAACTCTAGAGGGGGAGGGGGCAGGAGGTGGAGGGACACACTTCAGACCCTGGGTTTGGTGACTAGTTGCAGGGTGGAAACCCTGAACTGGTGGGAGAATTGTGCAGGACGGCCTCCACAAGCCCCCTGACAGTTCTGGATTCTGTGGTTACCACTCTGAAGAGGAGAGTGCGGAACCCCAAAACGAGGGGTAGGGGGAGGAAAGCCTCACCCCTGGCCCCTGTCCAGCCTAAGGGTGTTGACCCTGGGCTGGGGGAGCAGTGGCAGGCTAGAACCCCATAACTGGTGGAAGGTATAGTGGAGTGAGGATGCCATGCACTTGGGGCTACCTCCCACTCACTCTGAGAGATTCCAGAGACCAAAAACCACTGGATGGCCTGGGGCCTGACTTTGGCACATGATTAAGGATTCCCCCTGAGTTAGCTTAGTTTGACCTGTGGGCATAGACAGAGGGATCCAACTGGGTTCAGAGTGGGGTAGAACTGGATGGAACGTGCCCCTGTAGTTGAGGACCAGGGTGCATGTTCAATCACCCAAGGAGAGAAGCCCATCTAGGTACTGATTAGTCTACCCAGGCTTTAGGCAGGAAGGGGGTTGTGTTGGACCTGTCCCTGTCTGACATGTTATCAACAAACCTTTTGCCTTCCTCTTGTATTTTTCTGACCTGCTTTTGTTGGCTTTAGGACTCTGGGCACTTTACCACTGCTATTCAGTGCTAAAGTGTATGTGCTCTCTCCTTTAAACTTGGTATGATTGGTCTACACCTGTTTGGCATATGTAATTTACTTGTAAGTCCCTTGTACACTGGTATCCCATATACCCAGGGCCTGTAAATTAAACACTACTGTTAGGCCTGCAGCGCTGCTTGTACCACCCATAGAAGTATCCCTTCAAGCCTGTCTCAAGCCTGCCACTGCAGGGCCTGCGTGAGCAGTTTACTACCACATTGACTTGGCATTTTAAGTTACTTGCCAAGTCTGAAATTCCCCTTTTGCTACATATAGGTCACCCCTAGGTAGGCCGTAGGTAGCCCTATGGGCAGGTTGCTGTGTAGGTAAAAGATAGGATATGTGATGTTATTGTGTGGCATGTCCTGGTAGTGACAAACAGCCTATTTTGTTTCTCACTGCTGTAAGTGCTGCTCCTTTCATAGGTTAGCATTGGGAATTCCCTTACATGTTTGTAAGTGGTAATTTCTGATCTGAAAGATGAAGCGCTGCCATGTTTGGTAAGTGAGGTAAGTTGATTTTAAATTACTATGCTAGAAATGAAACTTTTAGAAAGTGGGCATTTCACCGTGTTTATCACTCTTGATGCTTTGTAGCCTGACCCCAATCCACATCTAGGGGAGAGTGACAGCTAGGCTTTGTGCATACTTTACAGACAGCCATCACACAGGAAGGGTTGGGTGTAACAGGGTTGCATCTACATTCATCTGCATACTTAATGGTCTTCCTGGGCTGGGAGAGAGGAATGTGGGGTGCACTTGCATATGTATAGGCTGGGACCTGCCCTCACACAAAGGGCTAGTTTACCCCCTAAAAAACAAATCCACAAGTCATTATGCAGGACAAAATGTGTGTTAGAACTGATTGATGTATAGAGGGGATACACCTAAGAGAATCCTCTTATTACTCATCAGTACATGCCAGGTGCATGCATCAGAATTGATTATTTTCTTCTTTCAGGAATGAGTGTACAAACTGCACTCAAAGTTCAATATCAGGGCAGGTGGCAGGTCCTTATCTGACCACTGGCCATTGAAGATCATGTACAGCTGTGGCCAAATACAATCTAAGATACTGATAAGACTGACTAATTAAAATGCTAATTATTAAGATTAACAGTTAAAAATGTGCAAGAATTAATGTAAAATTCAAAGCTGAAATGACATGCATTTAAAATGTGCAAACTGCAATAGGCAGTCATGGCTATAACTATAGCCCATAGAAATACTAGGAAGCCAGCTTCCTTTAACTAGAAGTGAACCTAAAATTGCTGAAATGCACACCAGTAATTTAGAAGTTTGACCTTAATGTGACAGGCTTAGAAATGTTTATCATAACTGCAGTGCTCCGGTTTTAATCAAATGTATTGTTTCAACAGCTACATATTGTTTATAATGATTACCTTTTCGATTCTCACCCTATTTCACATGATGCCTGAATAGAATAGTTGCACATTCAAAACAATATATCTTGTTCATATTAATTAAATGCATTACGAAACAGTGTTTTTGCAAAGATAAATGTTTCTTCTCTTTAGCATAGTTCATTGTGTACGCAGTGAAACAATTATTTTAGAAGGCCAACCTGCGATCGATGCCTATGGGAATTGAGGTTTATGTTTCCAGAACTTAATTAAGTAAGAATGGCTGTAACTAACTTGTGATAAGGCTTTGCAATCCGCATGTATTTCATTGAGAAAAGAAGAATGGAACCTGGTCACAGAGTAGAGCTGCCTTTTGATTGGTCCAGAGAGAAGGAAGGCAGATAGAATGTCTACAACATGTATTCATGTCCTTTTGTTTATTGTTCCAATGTTTTTATACCTATGCCCTTTTCGATGCACTTTTTCCATGCTCATACTCCACTCCTTACCTACCCTTTGATGGTTATGACTACTGCTGCTTCTGTTCATCCTTACTTCATTTTGAGGCTTTACTTTTGCAGATTGCTACTACGACTCTATGATCACATACCATACTCAATTGATTGAGACTTGTCTGAGTTTCATGAACTGCCTTTTATGGGAAGTTCTGCTGCTTAAAATTGACTTTGAGCTTTATGCTCCTTTAATCTCACTCTTTTCCTTTGAACTCTTCATGGGCTCGACTAACTCTGAAATTCTAGTCCGAACTTTGAAATATGGAACACGCTTATTTTGTCTATGTGATTTTAACCGAACCTTTCAATGAGATTTCTGTAAACTTACTAATTATTTATTGACCTATATGAATAAAGAAAAAGAATAAAAAGAAAATTACTAATCTCTTAATGAGGATAAAGCTTTATAAAAACACATCTAAAGCTCTCATCATTGACTGCATTGTGAATTGCATTTGGAATTTGTTTGTGATACATAAATAGCTCTTTGAATCATAATGCATCGCCTCGAAAGGAAGAGACTGGCACGGGGATGGGGCTTAACCCTGTAAGTGATGGTAACAGAAATGGTGAACCATATTATTTAATTTTTGCCCAAATCTGCGCTATCAATACCAACCAGATGGAGGCTGCAGGCTGAAGCATTGTTGGGTGAGGAATTCAGGAGATTGCTAGACAATGAAGGGCATATTTATGTAGGTTTTGCGTCGCTCTTGTCTAAGATGATAGGCTAGTCACCTGGGCCCATATTTGTGAAGCCTATGCATTGTCCTAGTGTCACACAAGGCGGCGCAAGAACAATGCAACTGCGTCAGTACTATTTGCACAGCCATGCAAGGCCTGATTTTCTTGGCATTTCAAATTGCAAGGCATCCCATGAGTTCAGCATGGGTGTTCAGGCAGTCAGGCTTATCCTAGAGGCAATGTGTAAAGTATACTCAGCAATAAAAGCAGTAATAAAGTGAAACACAAAACAGGAAAAATCATACACCAATGTAACAAAGTAGAGTAAAAGTTCATGTATAATTTAAAACCAAAATGACAAAAATTCAATCAGTAGAACCAGAGATAAATAATGTTAAAGATTTAATTTAAGTGACAATAGCACCAAAAAGCACAAAGCGCTAACTGTTGTTGTCTGGTCGCACTAGACAAGGACAAAGGCTCAAGTTCAGGCCGACCATGATGGAGTGTGGGCCGACCCAGTTAGGCCGCTGAACAAAGTATCTTAAATCCTTGCGAGGCAGAGTCCTAGGCCGACGTCGAGGATGCCATCGATGAGGGGCTTGCAACGCAAAGACCTGCGAATAGGATGTGTCACGCAGCTGCGGTACTAAAGAGGTTGCGAGCTTTGATGCAAAGCCCTACATTGGAATCATGCATCAATTCCGATGCAGAGTTTTGTGAGGCGATGCATCGCGCTGCATCCGTTCTGCTGGGACCACAGCTGGGATGGCACAGCAAATTCAGGCCCACTCCAAAGGGTCCAGGACCGGTTTGGCAACACTTGGGAGGGCTTGACTCACAGCTGGCAAATTTATGGAGCTGAGTACAAGGTTGTTGGAGACTATTGTGTCGCCAAGGCTCTGATCAGGAGGCCAGCCAAGTTGCCCTTGGAGTTACTTTGGTGGGCCTAGGTTCAAATGCAGTTCCAGTCCTTCTTGCTCAGGCAGAAAGGCAGCAGGGCAGCATAGTGACAGTCCTTTTCGCAGCAAAGCAGCACAGCAGTCCCTCTTCTGAGTCTTCTACAGCTCCAGATGTGTATCAAAGAGCTGGGTTTGAGGGTCCAATATTCACACCTTTTGACTATTTGAAGCAGGTGAAGGTTCTGGAGATTTACACCCCCTGAAGTGTCAGTCATCCCCTTCGTCCCTGTCCTGTCCCCAGCTTGTGTGGGGACACAAAATACTAGAGACAAACCATTTGTGAGTGTGTTCAGGCAGACCCTTTGTGATGTGCAAGTGTGGTAAGTGACAGTTCTTCCCTCAAGTTAAGTCTGTGTCGCCCATCCTGCCAACACCTAGCATCCCTTTGTCTGGGAGCAATACACAAGGACCAACTGCCAGCTACACATAGTCATGTGACCCAGGGACAGGCTGCACTCACCAAATGGTTAGGACAAGAACATTAAAACTTTGCAAAAGTGACATTGTTAGAAACGTGGCTTAAAATCCAAAAATAAAGTGGGCTTTAAATTACAATTCTTTAGACACTAAATTTGATCTGTCCACCTGCTCCTAATCAAAAGTTAGCCGTTATTAAATGTAAGAAGGAAACACAATTCTATCCTATGAGAGAGGTAGGCCTTGCAGTAGTGAAAAACAAATTTAAGAATCTTTCACTATCAGGACATGTGAAACTTAAAGGCACATGTGCATCTTTTTAAATACACTGTGCCCTGCTCTCTGGGCTGTTCAGGGCCTAATTTAGGGGTGATTTATAGGTATTAAAAAGCAAGGTTTGTGCCTGCCAACATTTTTTATTTTGCCAGGTCAAAATGGCAGGCCTTAGATGTGTTTTCAGGGCTTCAAAAGTGCTGCAGACCCACTAGTAGCATTTAATTTACAGGCCTTGGGTACATGGGATACCACATTACTAGGGACATACAAGTAAATTAAATGTGCCAATTAGGTACAAGTCAATTCTACCATGTTTAGGAGAGAGAGCACAAGCAGTTTAGCACTGGTTAGTAGTGGTAAAGTGCACAGAGTCCTAAGGCCGACTAAACAAGATCAACAAAAATAGGAGGGGTGAAGGCAAAAGATTTGGGGGAGGTCCCCCCTAAGGCTTACAAGCCTAGAAATGCAACTAAGTATTGTTTTTGTGCTGGGAGATGTCCCTTCCTGTACAAACCAAATCCTGGCCATTAAGCAAGCATGCTTGCATTATGGTGCTAGGATGCTTGCTTTGGCGCTATGCGGCACCCAGTGCGCCAGTGGAAGGAGAGAGCAGAAATGCTCCATACCTTTGTAAATATGGAGTTTTTTCGCTCTCTACCTGTCACACACCGCAGTGCAGCAACTTTGCTTGCTGCCCTGCATTGTGTGAAAGTTTAGTAAATGTACCCCTTGATGGCAGCAGAGGCACCAAATCTGCGAATTGTATTAGAGATGTAACCAAATGGTCAACGAAAGAAAAAAATACATATAAAATGGACATGACTACCAAGAGAGATCTGTTGGTCTGGCAGGCTTGAATACAACAATGACATATAAGGTGGGTGAATTGGGTCTATCCCTCAGTCAGTCATAGGTCCCCTAGATAAGTATAGAAAGACTTAAAATCCTTTTTGTCATTGCTGCCTTTTGTGTAAAGTCTATAATATACAATTGCCTAAATATTTGTGCTATATGATGTATAAATGATACACTCCTGCATGTAAATCTATTGTGTTTTGTTTTTGTGTTGTTGTGTCTTTAGAACTCTATGGTTGTTCAGGATAATGTCTGGTTTGTTCTAGTGATCTCTCTGAGTCAGGAAGTCGTCACTGGAATTCTAGAATGATGGGGAGTTGGCACTGGGCCTGCCTGGGCTTGGACCTGTGTATCTATGTACTTAAATAAAGTGACTTTTCACCCTATTTCTGGAGTATCTTCAAAGCTGGCAATGAGGATCAGATCCATGAGGCCTCCCTAGTGATAGCGGCAATGGCGCGGTTACAGATACATTTTCCAAACCCATAGAGTTACCCTGTGTGTGTGTGAATATTGGTTGCATCATCAGCAACAGGCAGCGGCAGGAGAAGAGGATCGTAGAACGTAGGTGTGTTTTTTCCAGCCAGTGGACTCACTTGGACCCGGGCTGTTTGTATTTCCAAAATTTGGGAAGCTGTCAAAAAGCTGCTAATGTTAATTATGTTAATGTTAATGCTAATGCTCTCCTACTCTGGCCTCCTTGTGTTTTGTCCACACGTGGTGTCAGAAGTGGGACAGGTTCCATTAGAACAGTTACTATGGAGAACCTCATCAAACAGCTTATTGCAGGACAAGAGAAACTCAAGTGGGCCCTGGAGAGACATATGTCATTGGCACAGGCTGATAGGGAACTGTTTAGCACTTCGATAAACCAACAGTTGGAAAGCTTATATAAAGTATCAGACAGACAGGATACCTTCGCAAAACAACTGCCCCTAAAACAGGGTCCCCAGGCCGCTTTCCCTACTGTTCCCTTGCAGAAATACACTGAGGGAGAAGACCCCGACTCGTTCCTCCTCAATTTTGAACGTGCAGCCCGTGTGTCTGGGTGGCCAGAAGCCAAGTGGCCTTTCTTCTTAGCCCCACTATTGACGGGAGAGGCCCAAGCGGCCTATCAGGCTGCCAATCCTACTGGCACCTCCTCGTGTGCAGAAATAAAAGGGATCATATTAGACCACTTAGGGCTAGACGCCGAAGCATATAGAGCTCGATTCCGAAAGGAAAAAGGGAAGCCTGGGGACACACCGAAGACCCTCTTCCACAAACTAAAGACTGCCACAGATAAGTGGCTACGACCCCAGGATCATACCAAGGAAGAGATTATGGAAATGATCTATCTTGAGCAGTTTCTGGAGGCCTTACCCTACCCAACACAAAAGTGGTTGAAACAACATACTAGTCTTACCCTTCACCAAACCATAGAAATGGCAACCACCGATTCTAGAGCACAGCCTAGGGTTGGGAGGGAGAGAGTAAACAACGACCAGGCATGGGAAAACCCAAAAAGAAAATGCCCAAACTCCCCCTTGACGTTCCAAAAACCCGGCCCCCAAAACCCGAAGTTTTAACAGGAAAAGGGCCACAATGTTATGAATGCGGTTCATGGGGGCACATCGCCCACTTCTGTCCATCAAAAAAGACTGGTGAAGAACCCATGGACGTAAGCTATCTACCCCGACATGTCTTGTACACAGAGGAGTTCGGCACAGGGTATTATGTAAGTTTGGTCCTAGATGGGGTTTGCGTAAGGGCACTCCTTGATTCAGGCTGTAGACAATCAGTCATACAAAGCACCCTCACGAAATCAAAGGACATACTCCCACACCGAACGATTCCTATAAAATGTGTTCACGGGGACGTAAAAACATATCCAGCAGCTCAGATAAAAGTAAGGTTGCCCGATGGGACAGAACTCCAGGCCATCGTAGGGATGTTATTCAATCTACCTGAGAAGTTCATCTTGGGAACAGACCACCCTGAATTTATGGAGCTTCTTCGGAACAAAATTAAGGGGACCCCTAACAGAACGACCGTTCTTATCACTCAGGCTCCCTGGCAGGGCGACAGGAATTTTCACTACGCACAAAAAAAACAACCCTACTCTCCAAACAGCTTGGCAGGAGTCCACGCTGGCTACGAACACATATCCTACATTCGTTGTTGAGAACGATCTTCTCTACAGGGTAGGAGGCCCAACATCCACTAAACAACGGTTGGTACCCGGTAGCTTCAGGGTACCAACAGATTCTCGAACACTTCTATTGGCCAGGCATATATGCACACATCACAAAGTATTGCCAAGAGTGCGAGGTGTGTCAGAAGAGAAACCCTTACCGCCCTCCTGCTGTCCCATTGCAACCCCTACCCATTATTGGGAAGCCATTTGCCCGCATTGGAATGGACCTTATTGGTCCTCTGCCCAAAACACGAAAAGGCAACCAATATGCATTAGTCATCATTGACTCTGCTACCCGCTATCCGGAAGCTTTCCCTTTGAGAACTCCCAACACCTTCTCCATCTGTAAAAAGCGAATGGAACTGTTCTCACGAGTAGGCTTCCCACATGAGATCCTTACGGATCAAGGCACCCCATTCATATCAAAGTTGATGGCCCAGGTGTGTAAGTCCCTAGATATTACCCAAGTCAAGACTTCAGTATACCATCCACAAACGGATGGTTTATGTGAACGCTATAACGGGACCATCAAACTCATCTTAAAAAAACTGATGACCGCTGAAGGTACCAATTGGGATGCCCTGTTGCCTTTGGCATTATTCGTCATCCGCAGTCAAAGACAGAGCAGTCTTGGTTGTTCTCCATTCGAACTCCTGTACGGTAGACAACCGCGTACTCTCCTGGAGATGACGCGTGAAGCCTGGGAGAAAGAGGCCCCTGAGGAGACCCAGACGCTCCTCGACTATTCAAAGGGATTGAGGTCACGGTTGTCTAAACTCAGGGAGTTCGCGCATAACAACCTCGAAAAAGCTCAACAACGACAGCAGACGTTTTATGACAAGGGAAAGAAATGGAGACACCTACAGCTCCATGATTGAGCGTTAGTCCTCCATCCCTCCTCTCTCCCCAAACACCGAGCCGAGTGGAAAGGTCGTTATGAGGTCATTGAGAAAATCGGGTCAACCACCAACTGTCTCCGTCTTTCCAAGCATAAGACACAGATGGTTCACATCAACCTGTTATAAAAATGGTTAGGGACTCCACCCAAAACCAATGTACTCCTAACCACAAACCCCAAGACCTCTAGGACTACCATTGCATCCCTAGACATAAACGAAAGCCTACAGGAAAGCCAAAGGAAGTCGCTAAAGACTTTGCTGTCCTCCTTTTCTTCTATTTTTTCTGATACACCAGGACGGACCCATTTGATAGAACACACGATGCCTTCCGTACCAGGGAAGGTCATAAGGCAATGCCCTTATCGTATCCCTGCTGCACGTAGGTCCACCATAGAAGACGAGATACAAAAGATGTTGACTGCAGGCATCATAAGACCCTCCAAGAGCAACTGGTCTTCACCGGTAGTCCTCGTGCCCAAACCTGATGGATCGGTGAGGTTTTGTATAGACTTCAGAGCGGTCAATTCGGTCACACAATTTGATTCCTATCCCCTGACGAGGGTGGACGAGCTTATAGAGCAGTTAGGGAGGCCCAGTACATAACCACTTTAGATCTCACGAAGCGTTACTGGCAGGTCCCTCTCTCTCCCCAAGACCAACACAAAACAGCATTCTCCACCCCGTCAGGCCTTTATGAATTCACAGTGCTCCCTTTTGGATTGCACGGGCCCCTGCCACGTTTCAGCGCTTAATGGATGTGGTGTTGAGACGGCATCAGGGTTAGTCCTCTGCCTATCTCGACGACATCATCATTTATAGCCCCGACTGGAACCAATATTTGCTACACTGCCAAGAGATATTTAGCGCACTACAGGAAGCAGGGTTACATATTAATTCCAAAAAGTCCAAAGTTGCATATCATAAAGTACGCTATCTTGGCTAACTTTTAGGAAATGGGATGATTGAACCCCAACAAGAGAAGATCAAGGCGATTACCAACATGCCATTCTCCACCACAAAAAAAGGAATCAGGGCATTCCTGGGGTTGTTAGGGTACTACCGTAGATTCATCGCCCATTACTCCCAAATCGCTGCCCCCTTAACTGACCTCCTCCAAAAGGGGGTGAAAGAGAAAGAACTCCTCTCCCCCTATTCCGAGGCCATCCAAGCCTTCCAAGAACTAAAGACAGCCATAACGTCTAGCCCTGTGTTAATCTCCCCCGACTTTTCCCTTTCTTTCCTCCTCCAGACAGACGCCTCTGACACGGGGTTGGGGGCGGTCCCGTCACAAGAGAAGCCGGGGGGGTTGAGCATCCCGTGGCCTTTGTAAGTTGAAAGCTATTTCCTCGAGAAAAGAACTACGCGATCATTGAGAAGGAATGCCTGGAGGTTAAGTGGGCAGTCGAGAAGCTGCGATACTACCTAGAGGGTGCCCCATTCTTTCTCTACACTGATCATGCTCCTCTCCAATGGTTGGCTCGCAACAAGAGCAGTAACCCTAGGGTCCTTAGGTGGTTCCTCTCTCTACAACCCTTCTCATTTGAGGTCAGACACAGGAAGGGCAGTTGCAACGCTAATGCTGACTTTTTGTCCCATGTCTCACAGTTCCCCGATCGTCAACTGGCTAGGGGAGGGGTGTGTCATGAGGTGCCCCTCCGTGATCAGACAGAGGATGGTGACAACGAACAGGTGCCCCCTTACCTTTCTCCTGTGTTTTACTTTCAGTCGCCGTGGGGATCAGAATACCCAGACAGCAGCGGCCCCTTTATCTCCGATGTCTGCAGCACAGAAACTTCCACCCATGTGACACGGTCACATGACCTCTCCAGGGTGACGTATGAGGAAGAGCCGGTATTTGAAACACCGGTACAAGATTGGAGTCGGCCTGTTGTTGGGAACAATCCGAACAAAGGAGCCAGGGAAGATCGGGGAGGAGCCAGTCTTGTTTTCCAGTAGGTGTAGCAAGATAGAGATGCCCGAACCTGACCGGGACCCGAGGAACTGGAGGCTGCGACGAGAACACGAGATCAAGACAGGAGGAAGGACACCAGGACATCACGGAGACAGGGAGCCGGACCCTATCCGGTACCGCAACAAAGCCAGCCACGCTCCTGGAGGTGCGTGGCTCCCCGAGGTACGTGCTCGGGTGCGGGGATGGTTTTCTAAGGGGGCGGCGAATACCTCTCCAGTCAGGCAACCAGGGGTGGAGGGAGGACGCTGACAATTCCCACTCGTCTTCGCTAGAACACTTAAGCACTAGGTGACGGTCCGGGTGATGTGAATTCCCCCACTCCTTTTCCCCTACTACTAGTGTCCATTGAATGGTCCTGAATTGACCCCGTTTTCTGGTTCTTTTTACTTTTGGGTTCGAACCTGAGGAGTGACGTCTTTAATTACCTGGAGCAGAGAGAGAACCGTTGGTGACTCCTGCCAGACCCTTTGAAACGAAAGGAACAAAGGAAGCCTACCAACGTTTGACTTGATATATATCCATAAAGGACACAATATTTAGCTCTCCTACTCTGGCCTCCTCATGTTTTGTTCACAGTTTGTGAATGTGAGAGATACCAGGTACTTTTCCACATTGAACCTATCGAGTGGTTATCATCAGGTGCAACTGCATCCAGATTTTAAACATCTGACATCTTAAATTACAACAGAAGGTGCTATCCAATTTGTTCGTATGCCATTTGGTTTGGCCTCCACATTGACGGTGTTTCAGAGAATTATGCAGGATGTGTTGCGAGGATTATCTAACATGTTTTGTTTTTTAGGATGACATTTTGGTCCTGGGTTCTGATAAGGAACAACATGATTCGGTTTTGAAATCTATTTTCAAAACTGTTATTTTGAAACCATTAGATCCCAAGGTCTAATCCATTGTGGTTATGGATACCAGTGGACATGGTCTTGCGGTGTTAATGCAAGTCGACAAGGGACATGAAAGAGTTGTGGCTTTTGTGTCACATACTTTGTGAGGTGCTGAGAACACCTACTACACTAATGAAAAAGAGGCATTGGAGTGCTGGCGGGGTGTGCAGTACTTTAGAATGTATGTATCAGGAGCTCAATTCAAGTTACTCATGGATCATAGACCATCAATGGATGTGCTTACTGTGAAATGGGCTGGGAAGGCAACACCATGCATGGCCAAATGGCTGTATCGCCTACAGGAATTTACTTTCAAGATCAAATAATGTACCATGTTCCAAGAATATTAATGCCGATTGTTTATCTTGGTTGGCATTGTGTGACTCAGGTAACTCTTTCCCTTCATACCACCCAACTTGCAGAAGACCGTGACCACAGCTCTTGTACTATCTAAAGTTGACCATTGTAATGCCCTATTTGTCAACATTCAGACAAAAATCCAGATCCTGCAGAATGCCGCTGACCACTTACTCTTTATTAACAGCCCACAGTAGCTGTTGCACGGCCACGTACTCGTGGTTTGACGTGTTGACAGATGTCAGAGAACTTTCAAATACTGTCAGTTTCCAGCACAGCCACACTTGACTGAAGCAGAGGTGGACAGACGAGGACGTGTCTCCTTCTAGTAAGTAGTTACGCGCCCCACAGCATTCAAGTCTCTTTTTAGATTTCCACGGCGACGGACTCTGTATTCATTAGAACTTTTTATTGTCTACAATTAACGATCGCCTTTGGCGGCTATTCTGACTGAGCTCATTTTGCACGTCTCCAACCGGCTGGTGGAGCAATCGTGCTGTAATAGAATCATCCGCATTTGCAGGTATGCTTTTTAAAATGCGCATTATTTAATTGCTAACTTTCTAATATAGTTGTAGAGGTTAAAATTACCCAGTCTTTTTGATACCATGCTGCTTTTGCGCACCAGTCGCTTACTATTAAAATAGCATTTCAGTCACATCCTGATACTTTGCGCGTTTGTCCTAGTTTTCATTTAAATTGATCTAGATACTATGCCGCTTTTTAGTCACTCACTTTGCGCAATTATCCGCGCTTTCATGTATACTAATCTGGTTACTATGCCGCATTTTAGTCACTCGCCATTAGAACCATAATCCTGATACCATGCCGCGTTTGCGCAACTGTACCAACCACTCACTATTAGAATATTCATTTGGATTCCATTTTTCCTTTCTAGACCACAACCTCCTGGTGTAGGTCTTCATTCTTGTCAAATTGGATACCTTGACTTCGCACCTGGGTCTCTGAATACCTTGATTGATAAACCAATAGGATCACAGGCATCAATTCCTTGCGGTAAGCATCTATTTGGCTACTGCAGCTCATACGATAGTCCATTGGACTATTGGAACACACCTGACTTTGTGTCTCTAATTATTCCCACAGGCAGTTCATAACCCCCCACACACACAGTCCTGAAGAAGACCCCCCTCTGATGCGTATTAAGCTGCGCTATCCTCAAGGGTCGAAACGTCGACATTCTTGTCACACTAGTCCATGCAGTCTCCTTGACCCGAATGCAAAATAATACTTGGGTCTTGTATTCATATGGAAGTGAATGGACAGGAAGATATAAGCTTGTAAATTCACTACCTATGTGACACTCATGTTGGTGATGCCTGTATATAGCACTGTTGACCTCACATATCACCACAAGTCACTTATCCTGCACTATCACTACTACATCGCTGTTTTTAATATTTCGCTGACAGCCATATTCATTGTTAGTTGTAAATAACAACTTAGTAAATAACTTTATTTTTGAAAATTGCCTTGCCTTTGTGGTGTGTTTCCTTTTCTCTCCCATGGTTAAAAATCACTTGTCAACCCATTTTGTGTTGAAATTGTATTATATGCTTTTGGAAATTGAGATTTCAATTTGTATTATATGCACCGAACAAAGTAATTGTTATTTCCCGACAGAACCACTTGTTCTATATATCATAAATACCCAGGTTCTGAGGGACACAGGGTTACCCCATTGTTGTTAATGGACCACTTACTCTTAGGCATTCCTAAATATGAGTCTATATCCTGTATGCATAATCTTCTTCATTAGCTTCCAGTCAAGAAGAGCATTTACTTTAAATCCATGTGCATTTCCTTTAGGGCTCTCCATGACATTGGCACTGACTATTTCAGGCAAAGCTTTTAATGGTATACTCCATCTAGACCACTTTGATCTCCTTCCGCCCATAATCTCATAATTCCCAAATTTTTAAATTCTTTTTGAGGCGGGAAAAGCTTTGTCATTGGCACAACTAGACTCTGAAACTCTCTCCCCTTCAAATTGAAAACAAAACAGATCTGTTAGCTTTCAGAAAAGCCCTTAAGAGCTGGCTGTTCACCCAATAACTCTTGTCCTACATCTCCTTCTTTGTTCAGCAGGCTAGCTATCTCAGAGATTAGTGGCTAAACACCCTGAGGTATTAGAGCACTTTATAATTCGTATTTTTATTTCATTTCATTAAAATTCTCAAGGAAAAGAAGACGACGGTTGAGTGGATGGCAGCTGAGATAAAAGATGTTTGTAATGTAGCCATTTGGGAAGATGAGTGGAAGAAAGCATTATTGGAGGATGGAACTATGCAGTTGTTAGTGGCCAAATTATTTAATTCTGGGAATTTAAGCCAGGAAGAAAAAGTAAGCTTAAGTGAGTTTTTACTAGTGTGAAATGAATTGTCAGTTGTAAAGGTGATTGTCAGAAGATGTGACAGCTTGGTTGTGCCTATGGGTTTGCTTCATACTTCAGGGGGGGGGATGCTAATGTTTTTGATTTGGCCATGGTTGCATTTGACAAGTATTTTGTTCTAAATGTCTGCATAGGTATCATCGGGTGCAAGTTTTCAAAAGGAAGTAAGGTGCAGAGGAGAGTGTAGATGATTATGTAGCAGCTTTATGCAAACTCTCATTAGACTGTAATTTTAAAGGTCTTCAGGAGCAATTAATTTGTGACCAAGTTGTAATGCACACAAAAGACCCCGTAATCCAGGAAACGTTATGGATTAATGGAGATACAGATTTACAAGACATCCTGGCCATTGTGAGAAAGGCGGCAATGTCTAGCTGCAGTATGAGAGAAGCTAAAGTGGAAAGGTGGGGACAGACATAATGATGTAGTCAGCAATATCAAGAGTAGGGATAAAGGTAATATGTCTGGAAGGAACACTGATAAAGGTAAATGCTCTTCACATGAAAAAACTGTTAGGGGTGGTCAAAACAAGGTAAAGGAAGTTTGGAGATGTTATCGTTGTGACAGGGATTCAAGTCTTGCCCTGCACTTTGGGTAAAATGTTCGAGCCCTGGCAAATTAGGTCTAAGATTAAGTGTCTTGAAGAGAAAGTCAATAGAATATTTAGCATGAACGACTCATTTGTTTTAAATGTAAAGGATGACGACAAATTGAGGAAAAAATCCATTTGTCTTATGAAGATTGTTGGAGATGATATTCATATGTATTCAGATTCGGGATCGCCTTAAACCATAGCTAGTGAGAATGTATGGAGAAAAAGATGTGTTAAGCACATTGGCGTGAAATTGATTCCGACTAGTATTAGACCAGAGGGATTTTCTGGTGAAAGGATTGAAATGTTTGGGTGTAGAGCCTTACTTTTTGGATTCAAGGACAGGGAAAGTCTAGGGAAGTCATACATTGCTAGGAGGGGACCATCTGTTTTGGGGTGGTACGATAAAGGGAATTTGGGTATGATAACAAACCCGAACTGTTTTGAACCAGTAATTATTGTAGATGACAGTGAGGAAGTAGGCAATTCTATGATAAGATCAAGAATGTGTTTTCAGGAAAAATTGGTAACATAACCGATTTTGAACATTCTATTGTTCTTAAGGATATGGCACAACCTAAGATCCACAGGGCATGGATTATTCCTTTGTTATTGAGAGATGAAGTGCAGGACGAGCTTGACAAACTACTAAGTGCAGACATTATAAAAGAGATTGAAGCTCATAAGTGGTTGTCACCAGTACTGATCGGCAGATAAAGTAATGGCAAGGTCAAATTATGCATTGACTTGAGCTACCTCAACACCAATATTGTAATAGACAAATTTCCCTCACCAAAAATCTCAGAAATGTTGACTTCTGTGGATGGAGATGGATGGTTTACCTCCCTGGAATTATCGCAGCATGCCATTGAATTTCTTTACAGGAAGACAGTAAAAAGTATACAGCTTTCATCATGCCAATGGGTTGTTTCCAGTATAAGAGAATGCCTTTCGGGTTGGCATCCGCTGCAGCGGCTTTTCAGAGTTTAATGCACCAGCTTTTTGGCAAGAGAAGGGGGTAAAAATGATATTTTAATCTATGGAAAAACTAAACTCGAGCATGATGGGAATTTGAATAGGGTGTTGGAAATCTTGAATGACAAGAATTTCACCGTAGAGTACTCCAAGTGTAAGTTTGCAAAGGATTCTGAATCATATTTAGGGCATGTTTTGAGTGAGAAAGGGATATCTCCAAAACCAGAGTTGATCAATGCCATCAGTAAAGCACCCGTGCCTTCTAACAAGGAAGAATTAAGATCCTTTCTGGGTCTTGTGGAATTTACTCTAAATTTGTAAGAGACTTCTCTAGCAAAATTTACGTCAGGTAATTGTTGAAAAATAAAAATACGTTTTATTGGTCTATGGAATGCCAGCAAGAGTTTGAGGAAATCAAGAGTGATATCGCTACAGCTCCTACCCTGAAGGTTTATGGCTCAAACTGGGAGAACTATGTTACTGTGAATGCTAGTAACAGGGGGCATGGTGGAGTTTTGACTCAAAGGGACGAGAAGCAACAAGAAAGGACAATTGCTTTTGCATCCAGAGCTTTGTCACCTATTGAGGAGAAGTTTTCAGTTATTGTTTATGGGAGTTGGAACGTTTTAGAACTTTTGTATGGGGTAAAGGATGTGTTGTTAGGACTGATCACAAACCATTGACTAAGTGATTAACCACAGAGGGCATGTTTAGAGCTTCTGCAAGGATTGCGAGAATGTCAATGAGATTAGAGGATTTTATATATACAGTTGAGTATGTTCCTGGCAGGAGTAATATTACGGCTCATTTTTTTATCTAGGATGCCATTAGACACACAGGAGTGTGAGGATTCTGAATGGGAGGAGTTCAGGATAGCCTTCATTCTTCATTTAAGTTTATTGTGTATTGAAAAAAAGGTCTGGATTAAAGAATGTGAGGGTGACTCCACATTAGCGAAAATAGTGGAGTATACCAAATCAGGGTGGCGTAACAAATATGAATTGCCTGCATTGTTGAGACATTATTGGGAAGTAAAAATCAAACTAGTTGGAGAAGATAGTATGGTGAGAAGGGGGAGAAGAGTCATTGCTCCAACCAAGTTCAGGAGAAAGTTAATCACTTTTTGTCATGAAGGACACATTGGCATTGTTAAGACCAAGCAAATTTTTAAGAGGTGGTTCTAGTGGCCTGGATTAGAAGTGTTGGTGGAAAGAATGGTGAGAGAATGTTTTGCTTTGCGAATTCTGACAAGTCTCTTAGGAAATGAAGGCCCAGTGTGTGTGAACCTATTGGGGACATTGGGAAACTGTGGCTTTTAATATAATGGTTCCCATAAGAGAGAAACAGAAGTTCATTATTGCTTTCATTGGTACTTTTTCCAGATGGCTTTCCATTAAAATTGTGGAAAGAGTTGATACAGATGCTGTGTTGATGTTCTTAGCTGAAGTGTTTCTTAATGAGGGGCTCCCTAGGCAACCCATAAGCGAGAATGGTGTGCAATTTGTGTCTGGCAAGGTGTAGTGCCAGAGGCACTCCCATGTATTGGGACCACGTGAGGATCTTTGTCTATCATTATTTTAATTGATTGTATGTCTTTTATTACCACTTTGCACTTGTATGTCGTGTCTCCTCAAAGCTTCGGAGTGTTTTCACAGAGTGGAACCGCCTTGCCAGGAACAGAATGTGTGGGCTGTGCATTTGAAAGCATGAGAGAGAGAAAGTTGTGGAATGTACTTCTTTGTCTCGGAGTGTAGTGTTATAGGCAGTGTTGCTCAAATGTGCATTATGTTGTACATGGGGAAATGAAGTGTGTGATGCTATAGGCAGTGGTGCACAAATGTACTGTGACGGGTTCGAAGGACCTCATGACAGAGATAGGGAAAGTGACCCTCTATCTTTGTTGCAGAATCAGGACTGGCCCTTTAAGGAAGACGCGGACTCTGAGGAGGCGGAGTTGGCCCCCGTGACGTCGGCCTTTGTCGACCTATCCTTGGCCTCACCATCGTTGAAGAGGGACGAGCCGGAAGACGAACAGCGTGAAAGCCATGGACACCGAAGAAGAGTCGAACGAGAAGCCGGAAGAGAGGAGGAGAAAGGTGCACGCCAGGGACGACGGAACGGACACCGGGAACAGAGCGGGACCATCAGGAAAAGGGCCAGGAGGCCAAGTACACTGCGCATCGCCCAGCCGCACTTCAGGAGAAGTGTGGCTACCCGAGGTACGGAGGAGAATCCGGGGGTTTTTCTCATTGCAAGGGGGAAGCGGGTGAATTGCGGAAGGGACATCCCAGGGGGAACGAGGAGCATGACTACCTAGGGTCTCTCACCTTAGGGAAACGCATTATAACCTATCACAGTTGATGGTGGTCTCTGGTGAACTCGCAATTCCCGCACTCCCGTCCCTAAACATATATATAGACCCCGTGAGCGTCCCCCTAAAGCCCTGTTCTCTTTCTTTGTTTTATTTATGACCTCGCCTCCACTGCCGGCCGTGAGGAACACCGGAGAGTACTAGAAGTCGGGGAGAACGGAGGGAAACCGGCAAGAAAGAAGACCCGGATGGGAACTACCTGGACTGCTATAATCTGTTTACTCCTGCCTTAAATAAACCACCTTCGTAAACTCGCCCTTGTATTGGCTCCTTCCCTTCTTGTCCACTCTACTGGGTGACATGTACATTGTGTTGTAGGAAGTATTTTAAAGTTTTTACTATTGGCTTTGACATGCCCTCATGCCATCTTGAATTCTGACTCTGTCTAGCTTGAGCTTTACTCACACAGGCAGGCCCCCAGATCACTCCAGTTGTTTAGGCTATTCACGTTCAAGATTGTTTCTATACTTTTGGAGATGTGTTGTACTTTCTCCAGCTTCACTAAGATAAGTGGCTGGAACATGTGGGAGCACAGAAGAATACGTGATAACTCATTTGCCTTTGGCATGCTTGTGGGAGTTTGGCCAACTCCAATAAGTTTCCTTGGCACAGAGGAGGTCCTCTTGGGAACTTCTACTGCTTTGAAATGATAAAACTGGGGTTTGCTGACTTGGAATGCAGTTATTTCCGCCCGGTGATGTATTCTGTTTGATCATTGGCATTGTGATGTGTGAGTGTGTCTGTGTGCACATTCAAGTCCACAGTGGTTATAATTCTCTGATGTATTTAGTGTATATATCTTTATATCTCTCATGCTGTCCTGTTGATTCCTTGTGTCTGATTATTTACATTTAACTGTTTATTTCTTGCAGTAGACATCCAGTATTATTATCATTATTATGCCTTGTATTTTCTTCCATGCATGTAACAGTTACATTTGCTTACTTATTAGTGTGTTATTATTGCTTGCACGTGTATATATATATATATATATATATATATATATATATATTCACTTAAAAAACCATAGGTTTCACACATGTTATAGTTAGGTGGATATTTCACTCGTAAAAAACCAATGAAATTCCCCCGTTATAGTTACTTCAGATAACTATAACTCGCGCGTCCGCCACTCTATCACAAGGATGATGTCATCAGTGATGTCAAGAGTGTTGCCACTGACCATGTCATGAGTGATGTAATATGTGACGTCATGAGCAGAGGATTGCGGGCGCGCAAGTTTGTTATCTGAAGTAACTATAACGGGGGAATTTCATTGGTTTTTTACGAGTGAAATATCCACCTAACTATAACATGTGTGAAACCTATGGTTTTTTAAGTGAATATATATATATATATTCACTGAAAAAACCATAGGTTTCACACATGTTATAGTTAGCGGACATTTTACTGATAAAAAACCAGTGAAATTCCCCCGTTATAGTTAGTGCAGGCAACTATAACTCACGCGACCGCAATCCTCTGCTGATGCTAATACTGTATTTAGACACTTATTTGCCCATGTCTTCTTCCATACATTTTTAGCTATACATATATAACAAATATTTTTTTTTCATAAAGACACATATGTCATCAGCAGAAGATTGCGGTCGCGTGAGTTATAGTTGCCTGCACTAACTATAACGGGGGAATTTCACTGGTTTTTTATCAGTAAAATTTCCGCTAACTATAACATGTGTGAAACCTATGGTTTTTTCAGTGAATTTGCAAGGTTTTTTAAATGCTAATTCCTAACTATAACGTGTGTGAAACCTATGGTTTTTTCAGTGAATTTGTACGGTTTTTTAAATGCTAAGTTACTTTACGCCATTCGTAATTTGAGATGTCATCAGTGATGTCATGAGTGATGTCACTGACCATGTCATGAGTGATGTAATATGTGACGTCATCAGCAGTGCATTGCGGGCGCGCGAGTTATAGTTAGCTGAACTAACTATAACGGGGGAATTTCAATGGTTTTGTACAAGTGAAAAGTCCAGCTAACTATAACACCCCTGAAACCTATGGTTTTTTCAGTGAATTTCTGAGGTTTTTTAAATGCTAATTCCTAACTATAACTTGCCTGAAACCCATGGTTTTTTCTGTGAATTTCAAAGGTTTTTTAAATGCTAATTTCTAACTATGCCTACAGAGACAGGACATGTGAAGAAAGAAGAAAAAATGCACAGAAAGAAAAAAAAGAAGTGCAGAAAGAATCAACAGAAGTCCTCAAAGACGAAGAAAAGTGCAGGAAGAAGGATAGCGTGCAGAAAGAACAAAAAGAAGAGCAGAAAGAATCCTTGTTGCAAAATCATCCTGTACCCTCAACTTTTTCAGACGGATACTGGTGGTAACTGAGTCTGACTAACCAGTCCTAGAGCCAGTGCTATGTTAAGAGACACTTAGAATACAGTGAAAACACCTACATACACTAGGGAACATTATGCGTTGGGGTCCACCTGTGATTAGCATGACCTCCTCTGTAAGCCCCTAGTATATAATAGGGCAGGGGGATTAAAACTACCTCTTAAAACAGGCCACAGGGCGTTTTTGCACACGTTAACTCAGGCCCCGTCCCCTCCCTTCACCACTGTGTAAACACGCCCTGTGTCCGTTTTTAGTTGGGAGATTAAGTTCATTTGAATCCTGAGGGTCCCTAGGGTCCAACTAGCCCACTAGGTACCTCCAGTAAGGGCCACAGAGCTGCGTTGCAGAGAGGTGTAAAAAGTGGCACGGCCTGGACCATCTCTCTGCAATGCAGCTCAGTGGCGCTTACTGGAAGCACTTGGTGGGCTAGTTAGCCCCCAGGGGCCCTCAGTATTGAAGGGAAATTATATCCCCAATTTAAAACGTGCCATAGTGCGTGTTTGCACACGTCACCTCAGGCCCCGTCCCCTCCCTTCACCACTGTGTAAACGCGCCCTGTGGCTTTTCTAAGTTGCGAGATTAAGTTCCCTTGAATCCTAAGGGTCCCTAGGGTCAAACTAGACCACTAGGAACCTCCAGTAAGCGCCACAGAGCTGCGTTGCAGAGAGGTGTAAAAAGGGGCTTGGCCTCAGAACACCTGTCTGCAGCGCAGCTCCCTGGCGCATTCTGGAGATGCCTGTTGGGCTAGTTGGCCCTCAGGGACCCTCAGTATTGAAGAGGAATTAATTCCCCAACTTACAACTCACCAGGGGGCGCGTTTGCAGAGTGCTGCAAGGAGGGGGCGTGGCCTCCGGCACGATGCCAGTCTTTTATTTATTTTAATTTTTTAAGAAGGGGGGCTGTGTGGTTCCCCTTCTTATTCTAATTTATTGGCCCTGATGACCCCATCCCCCAGGGCCTGTCTCCTAATTCTATTTTTTTGACCCCAATCCCCAGGGCCGGCCACTGTTTTTTATTATTTTAAAAAAATATATATTTATCGACACACCTAGGACATGCTGGACAAACCGTACGTACCTATCACCATGACGATTTGCGTGATATTCATTAAAAGGCGACTATGCATACAATGAATCCACGTGGAATGTATTTACACCACTAGTGAAGCTCTGACATGTCTGATGCCCTACCGTGCCTAATCCCGGTAGACACCCTTGTCGTTTATTTATACAAACATGGGTAGCTATTGACGGGCACATTTAATACACATGCACACCAAGCCATTCAAAGGGGATTCGACAAAAATTCGACCAAAACTATGCAAGAAAACCCCCTCATGGTTAATAAAACACACATCCACTGCCGGATGTGTAATACTTTTTATTTTACTCTCTGGAAAGGGGACGAACATCACTTGAGAGTCACAGCGCGCTCCTGGCAGAGCCCAATGCTGTGTTACACCCACCATTGCCTGCCGAGTGCCACACACCTCTGTGTTGTATTCCACCAGCTAGTGCATATGCTATGACACTCTATAGCCCATGTGCACTGTAACACCACCCCGTGAATATGTCATGCCACACTTGTCTTCGCACGGGTTATATTGCCCCATCTAACGTGCCTTCCTCGATGCCTATGTTATAACGCACAGTGCTATGCCATACATATTACAATCTGGGATCCATATCTTTGTCACAGTGCATATGCAACGTTACACTCCCCAGCACATATTTTATATTACAACTTTAGAGACTAGTTAGGTTACACAACACTGCCCTGTGCATATTACACTCCAAGGCGCATATCGCATAGCACGCGCTAGTGCCTGTGCTATCTCGCGCTCTCCAATGAATCTGTCATTGCGCACAATGTATTGCATATTATATTTCACGCCCGGTTCATCTTATATCACACTTTTTGGTGCATAGTTTATACCATACACTATATCTAGTTTTCATTTTCAATCGTGCTCTCAGGACTATGTTCTATATAACACTGTGTTCACCTACTCTTTTCACGGGCATTACATTTTGCGATAGGGGGTGGAGGGTCAGGGGGTGTTTCTGCCAAGTGAGCCCGGAGTCACAGTCACAAACGTCCTCTTCTTCCTGAATAAAAGTGAGATTATGCTGCATACTTGTTCATATTTTAAGTAGTTCGCACAGACACACGTTTTAAAAACAATAAAGTTCCTAATACCCGCCTTCTCTGAACAGTTAGCTTGCTGCCCCATCCCCCTCCTCCCTATCCTCTGTTGTGTGAATCCATGGACTAGCCTCCTCCCTCCTGCCATGCATGGTCTGATGTGCTGCCACTGCCCTCAATTTAGTATGATGTACCAGTCCACTCCTCCTGCCCTCCATTGCCCAATTCTATGCCCCATCATTGACCTCCTGCTTAAACTCTGTGCTTAGCTTGCTGCCCCTATTCTCCTTCCCCCTGCCCTCCGATGTCTTTGTGCATGCCCCTGCTCCATCCTTTTTGCCCACCATGTTCCATGGACCTGCCACTCCTATCTACTCTGAGTGTTCTGTTGAGCTGCCACTCCCCTCCCACCTGCCTAGCATTGTCAGATGACTGTAACCTGTCCCTGCCACCTCCACCCTGCCTGTCCACATGTCATGCCCCTATCCTCTTCCTCCTGTCCTACATGGTCCATTGTACTGCCACACCCTTCTGCCCTCCCTGGTCTGTTGTGCTGCAACTGCTCCTCCTGCCTGCCCCGTGCGGTCTGTTGTGAGGCCCCTTCCCCTGAACTTTCTTGTCTGTGCACAGGTCCTGACCCTCCCTTCTATCCTCCATCGTCCTTTGTGCATGCCCCTGCACCCTCCTTCTTGCCCATCATAGCCATTGTGCTGCCACTAACCCTCCCACTTGCCATGCATGGTCTTCTGTGCTGCCATGGCCCCTCCCACCTTCCCTGTGTGGTCAGTTAGCTGCCCCTGACCCCCTCCCACCTTCCCTCCATGGTCTGTGTGTATGCCATCACAGTCTCACTGTTGCTCTTCATGGTGTGTCTTGCTTCTAGTGCCCATCCTGCCTGACCTCCATGGCTATCTTGCGGCTCCTGCCCTGCCCCCTTGCCCCCAGCACTCTGTTTACATGTGCAGACCCCTACTCCCTCCCTCCTGGCTTGTCTGTTCCATTGTAATGCCCCTGATCAGTCCCTTCTGCCCTTTATGGTCTGTTATGCTGCAGCTTTCTCTCCTGTCTGTCCATTATGGTCAGCTAGCTACCATTGCCTCTTTCCCCTCTGTTCTCTGTTGTCCATGTGCATGGTCCTGTCCCCTCCCTCTTGCTTTCTATGGATTGTTGTGCTGCACTCCCGTCCCGCATGCCCTGTGTGGCATATTGTGCTGCTGCAAACCCTGATGCCTGCCCTGCAGGGTCAGTTTGGTGCACCTCTCCATGTCCCTCCTGTCCTCTGTTATCCAAGTCCATGTCCCTACCCCATTTCCTTCCATGATCCAATGTACCATATTTGTACCATATTTGCGAACATTTTGAACTTGGTAAGAGGGAGATTTTGAAAAAAAACTGGGGTATTGATTTTCCCCTTTGAGTTACATTGAAAAAGAGGAGATTGTAGACAGGAGACAGATCAAATAAAGCCCATTTGAGCTTAAAAACATTGGACGTTTCCTGGCTGAATCGGATCTGTTGGCATGTATGGTTGTACTACCATTGTCTCTTCCTTCTGCCCACAATGGTCTATTACATTGCCACAGCCTCTCTTGCAAGTCCTGTATTGTTGGTGTGTTGCCCCTGCCCCCCTTTCCACTGCCCTCCATAGTCTGTTGTGCTGCCACGGCCCTTCCTGCCTGCTCAGTGTGGTTAAATTGTTGCCTTTACACCCTCCTACCTGCCTTCAATTTTCAGAGTCCGTGCCCCTGGCCTCTGCCTCTCAACAGTATCCTAATGAACAACTAGATTGCTAACATTCTATATTTATTACAAAAGTGTGGAACGCCTGACGTCATCTTGATGTGATCAAAACTGTAATACCTAGAGCATTTCCTTTAGAAATTACATATATGAGAGGGTCTTATTGGCATCAAAATTATGGTTAGTGCTCTAAAAGACTAAAATAAGGACATATTTTCTGAGTTTTCAAATAGCGGCAAAGCACTTTTAAATTATTTGTTATCTTTATGTTTTTTTATCCAGTTGACCACTTGATTAAATGTTGCACTTAGGGGAGAGGATGTGGTGTTACTTCCAGAACTGCAGACTTTGCAACTGGGGAACCAGGTTGGAGTTTCTGCTTCAGCTCGACATTCTGTGATTCTGGTCAAATCACTTAGTCTCCCCATGTCTACAACCAAAATGAATTTGTTCTTGTGTGATGTAACCAATGTTCATGTAAAGCACTCCAATACCTGACAAGTCTGCACTATATAACACTGCAAAAACACAAAATAATAAGGGTTTTGCACACTTCTGTCATTGGGCTATATTTGGGCTACATCTGGGTGATTTTGGACTACATTTGGGCTCTTTTGTCTCCGGTGGCCATCTTGGGAGATTTATTTGTTATGAAGTTTCCTAATTTCCTCATGTACTGCAGTCTCCTCAGTAGGAAATGCTTTCAGTTTTTTACTTTGATTCCATCATGAAGGTATTCAGATATGTCACACATTTGCCATAAATTCTGAAAGTTAGCACTCTAGTTGCTCATTAGATCACTGTAGTAAAACTACTGTTCACCATGGAAGTCTGCTCCTGGTATTAAAAGTGCATGTTTCAGTCTGCATGTCAGAATTTTTTAATGAAATAGAAGAGGATTTGAGAAGTCACTCAAAATGTGCCCTCATTTTCTTTCTTCAGCATTAATCATAATTTCTATGGCAAAATGAACCCCCTCATTGTGTTCCTTTTTAAATTAAATGTTTTAAGTGTTACCAGTTTATTCCAATCAAGATGGCTTCAGGTGTGCCATACTTTTGTCATAATGAAGACAGTAAGCGCTCTAGTTGTTTTTAAGAACACTCTGGGACATTCTGTCATTGGGCTATACATGGGCTACATCTGGGTGATATTTGGGCTACATTTGGGCTCTTTTGTCTCTGGTGGCCATCTTGGGAGACTTATTTGTTATGAAGTTTCCTAATTTCCTCATTTACTACAGTCTCCTCAGTAGGAAATACTTTCAGTTTTTTACTGTGATTCCATCAAGAAAGCATACAGATGTGTCACACATTTGCCATAAATTCAGAATGTTAGCACTCTTTTTGCTCATTAGATCACTGTAGTAAAGCTACTGCTCACCAGGGAAAACTGCTGCTGGTATTGAAAGTGCATGTTTCAGTCTGCATGTCAGAATTTTTTAATGAAATAGAAGAGGATTTGAGAAGTCACTCAAAATGTGCCCTAATTTTTCTTTCTGCAGCACTATTCATACTTTTTATGGAAAAATGAACCCCCTCATTTTGTTCCTTTTTAAATTAAATGTTTTAAGAGTTACCACTTTAATCCAAGCAAGATGGCTTCAGGTGTGCCATACGTTTATCATAAGTAGGACTGTTAGTGCTCTAGTTGTTCTTTGGAACACTCTGGGAAGCTGCAGTAGAACACAAAGGAATCAACTGACAGTCTCTGCCCTTGTTGGATGTACATGTTTTACTGAGAATGTCAGACTTCATTCTCACATGACTGAGAAAGATAATGTGAATTTACAGAAAATAAGCTCTCAGTTTAGCTTATAGATCACCTTCCAAACCTCTGTGGGAAAAGCATGAGAAAATATTTTTCTCTCAATCATGATATCCCAGCAGAAGGCTTTTTCACATGGTGAAATCACCTTAGAACATACCACAATTCCTAAAATGAGTATGGTACCATCAACAAATGATTTATAATGTAACTAAAGTCTTAACACCTTCTATTAACTGCAATGCTTTTTAATGAGGTGCTATCATGTATATTGGTCTCAAGATGGCTGCCAACACTTCTTGGATGAAGTGCTGACAGCCAATCAGATCTCAGGATGAGATGTGTGGTTAGGCTCCGCCAACATATATATATGATTTTACTTTTGATTTTCTCAGGAACTACTGAACAGATTGACACCAGACCTGCAAAAGGCACTTCCCTGAGCTGAGGACTACCTCTCTGCCAAATTTCAAGTAATTCTGTTCAGTCGTTCGGGCTGTACCTTGGACTAAAGGTCCCTATGGAAAATTGCATGGGGAAAACGCATTTTGGGACCCCCCTTTTTTCTCAGCCCCCGCTTAACGAATCCCCCCGAGACTTTTAGGGTAGGAGCGGAGCGGAGCGCCCCACCTATTTTGAAAATTTCGTGAGGATTCGTCAACCGGCGCCAAAGTTATTCCAAATAGAATGTTGCGGATTTCCTATGGAAACACGGTCCTAACTATAACTATCTACTGGCGACCGCCAGTAGATAATATATATATATATATATATATAAATAATATATTACTATTATTATATTTAAAATCAAATCAAGTCCACAATAGGAATCACGTACTCTCAAGACGCAGAGAGATAGTAAAGTTTAGGATTTATTTGGCTTCTCCGCTATGCGTTTCGGCTGTCAAGCAGCCTTGCTCACACGTAAAAAGCCGATCACCCACAGTGCGATAAATACTGTGTTCAAACACAAAAAAAGGACTACATAATGTACGTAACATCAAAGTAAACAGCCAATTTGGAAGGTCCACATTACATTGAAATGTTTGCAAATGTACATACCTCATGATAAATTAAACAGCAATATATCATAATGAAAGGAAAGAAAATATTCATATGCTCTTAGCGGATTACAAATAAAAAACAAATGAAAAAAAAAATAATTCACAGGTAATCCTGACACTTTCAATGTACGAAAAGGACATCACGATAATAGTCGTTAATACTAAATTCCCAAAATAATAATCTTGCACGTAATGTGCATCGTTGCACGACTCAATCTCTGGCTCAACTCAATGTCTCATATATAGATGTCGTCTTTCTGTGTGTTAGTCCTCAGAACAATAAAGTTATCATTGTTGTCAAGATACAACACACAAACCCCGAAACAGTCATCTTACAGCAATGTTGATACCAATTGCTGGCAAAAGTACTGCTGAGATTGCGCACCCGAGGCACAAGCAGAATCAATTACATAGTTTATCCTCATACAAATTAAATAAAGGTGTGTACCGGCACAGAGATCAGTGCAGGAGCCATGCTGGTGGTCAAAGACATATGCCCCCCGTATACACAAATGTCATCTCAGATAAATGGGTAATACAGCTCTCAGTGGACGGGGGACTAGCAGGGTGTAATGTATAGTCATGGACAAGTGCCCTATCCCCAGTGAGTATCAGACATAATATTGGGATCAATATCATTTCTAATGAACACGAACTATGAAAGGGTGTCAGATCTTATCTCAAGTGACGTGCCATCTCCTAGTGCCTCGAAAGAAAAGGTTAGCGTACCCGTGTGGTGGACTGCCTGCAGAAGACAAAGATAAAAAAGGTAAAGAAAAAAGAACAGTGTAAAACATCTAACATGTGTATCATACAATAAAAACAGATGTATATTTAGAATTTTCTGATACATTCCCTTGAAGCAAAAATCTACAGAGATAGAAACATTACTGTCATGGTTCATATAAATAGACTCCCAAGTCCTCGTCCAGGTTGAGACTTTTAGTTTGAAATTCAATAATCAACTTAGATTCACGTTGCCCGAGTTTGAGGGTCCTATCACCTCCTCTGTGTAGCAGCGGAATTGGTTCTATCGCATAATAGCTCAACAAAGCACTACTGGAATAATGGAATTCCTGGAAATTGCGCGCTACTGGGTAGTGTGGGTCTGTGTTGGTTATCGCTCTCATGTGCTCCAGTACACGTTTTTTCACTGCATGTGTGGTGCTGCCAATGTACTTGAGTTTGCACGGGCATTCCAACGCATAAATGATGAAAGGTGTACTGGATGTCAGGAACTGTGTAATCATCTTATTGCTACCATGTCCTGTGATCAGTTCTTTCCTTAAGTAGCTATTCCTACACGCCTTGCAGTGACCACAAGGAAAGAAGCCCATCAGTACCTGATCTTTAATGATACTGTACTGGGTGATGTCACTGTGGACTAAAGTATCTCTGAAGCTGCATTCCTTTCTGTAAGTAATGCTGGGTCTTTCTTTAAGTGTGTAACTGATAACTGGATCACTGGTCAGTATTTCCCAGTTTCTGGTGAGAATGCTCTTGATCTCTTCAGCATTATTGTTGTGCGTGAGGATAAGCTAGTGTCAATGTTCTGATTTAACTTTCAATAGCTGTCTGTGTAAAGAGAGTGACCTTTCTCTGTACCTGTTCCACTTTTCTGATGGCTTTGTTCAGCACTCACTGGGGGTAACCCCTCTCTCTAAATCTAGCGGTCATAATCTCAACTTCTTCCTTGAAGGCTAGTTCAGTGCTGCAACTGCGTTTGGCCCTCAGAAGTTCCCCATATGGAAAACTCCATTTGAGTGGATCCGGGTAACTACTGAGGGCATGTAGCAAACTGTTGCCAGCTGTGTCTTTACGGTAAAGTTTGGTGTGGAGAGTTTCACCTCTGATCTCAATCCTAACATCCAAAAAGTCCACAGTAGTGTTACTAACAGTACCTGGCATCTAGTGGGCTTTCTGCTCCCTAGTGGGCAGATTGGGGATAACTACCCTCATCCACCCCTCGGGCGGCGGAAAGACTGAAATATTCTAATGTGCTGGGAGGAGCACAAGCCCTTGCCTAAGGGTTCGCTCTCCCCATCTCTGGTGCCTAGTGGTTAGATTCATCCTTGGGAACACTCTCCTGTGGCAATACCCAAGCAGGGATCCACTGGGCAAAATTGCATTTGGAAGGGGAGATTCTCCCCTTTCCAACAACACCTTTCCAAAAAGAATCAGCGCTCGGGGTCTGAGATATGTCCCCAAGCACTAATTCAGTGAATCTAAAACAAGCCTTTCACTTTCCTGTAATGATGTCAGCATGCCCTGTGCGCTGATCGTCAATAAGGATGCTCGGGAAGCGAATCAGAGCACCAGAGAGCCTATAAATACCTCCCTGGTGTCGGGAAATAGCCATCGCACACACTGGGGAGGTAGTGCGAGTGACAGCCTTTGGCCAACACCAGCACTTAAAAGGTTAAAAGGTTTTCTTGTTAACTGGTGAATTAAAATACATAATTGGAAAGCATAAATAATTATTCACTGCTTTTTTAGGTCTTGCCTAGCGAACGCAGCGCATGCGCTGCTTCGCCTTGGCGAGACTCTATTGTCGTCGATTTGGTGCGCGAAGGGAGACAAACCATGTGCGTGCCCAGACAGGCGATGTGCGCTCGCATGCGTCTCCTCCCACGCTCCCACCACACGGTTGATTTACCTTTCAGTACATGTGCACGCCCGCATTGCGGCTCCTCGTGCGCTCACACGCTCCCATCGCACACATGTGTGCTTGATTTGACTTTTATTTACACTCCACGCCCCAACCCCCCACTTGTTTTCTTTTGATCTGCAACATTAGTTCATCCGATCTTGTAACTGGACGCCGATGCTTGCTCTACCAGGTACCCCTGCTGCCTTCTGTGTCCCAAAGACATCACTGACGTGCACTAATAAGCACAAAAACAGGTGCATTGTAAAGCCAGGGAAGGGGCTGTTTTTGTGTTCGAGGGAAGCTTCCATCATAACCCTGCCCTGGAAGATCGAGTCTAAGAGATGTCTTCAGTTCAGCCACGCGCCATTTCTGTTGTTGGCCTGTCTTTCTGATGTTTTTAGCAGCCCGATGTTTCATTTGTTTACACCCAGTGAACTGCTGTCAAACAACAATATTTTCAGTTTATTCACAAAGCAAGATCGGACATCAATTTTCACAACACACAAAAACAGTATGGCACACCAAACCTCACAGTGCAGTAAATCCGAAATCGCCGATCCATATTCACAGTGTACACAAATGTGTCAGGCACCAACATTCTCAGTGCACACAGAGAGCCAAATAGACATAAATGTTGAAAGTGCACATTGGGACGATATCAATTACCCGTATCCTGGACAAAAATGAAGAGTGTCTCGCACAAATATGCATCCTGGACACACAGGACAGGGTATAAGACAGAAATGTACTCAGGGAGAACAGAAGCTGACAATGTCCTGAGTGTGCAATATCAGAAGCTAATATTCATGGAACATGTGGTGGATAAGAACAAAAACAATAACCTATCTGCAGAAACTTTATTTGAGTTGAGATTCGAATGACTGGATATTTTAAAGGGCTAAAGCAACTCTTATGTAACAACCCAAACTTCGCAATGCAAAGAAAAATGAAAAAAAAGATCCTGGCCACACTCCTTAAAAATAGTTTAATGCCAACTAGAAAACAAAACATCACAGTGACATCATTCATTGGAACCAAACCAAAGCCACCATTGAAAACACAACAGCACAAACAGCACGAGAATAGAATCGAGAATCAACACATAGCAGGGAACAACAAATAAAGCAATCATACAGGGGACACTATTTATAACTGGAGAGCAGGCAGGGTGCAAGCCAGTCATGTGCAGAGAAATGGGCGGAGTACCGGTCATTACCTGCGAATGCATAGATAGGCCTGGCTTATTAATGAATGCCTTGGGGGTGGGGGGGGGGGGCAGAAGCTCTCTACAAATCTACTGATTGATTGATAGACTGAGCGCATAGAACAATGCATTTGTGAGAGTTCGAGCGATTGGCATTGTAAATGACAATGCCTTTTATTGATATGTTTTGAAAACCTGCAAGTGGTGTGTAAATACTCACTTTGTACTTATAGTCATTGCTTACAAGAAACAAGGTTGGCAGTAACTGCGCCTCTTTTACTGACAGCCTTACTTCTCCTGAGAAAGGACTATAAGGAAAAAGTGCATGTTTACGCATTGCTTGCAAGTTTTCTGAACACATAAATAAAAGGCATTATCATTTACAATGCCGATAGCTCAAACTCTCGAAAATGCGAGACCTATTGCATTGCAAATGCTTGTTCCTACTTGTATTAGACACAGTGCAGACAATGTGACAGCAAACAAATAGCTAAAAAAACTAATACTTTTTCATATATAGCTGGCAAGATGCTCTGCCACTCAAATGCTTGCTGCTGACATCTGTATGTGAGCTGCAGGCCAGGGAAGACCACGTTATCTTCCATCATTTATTAATTGTAGTTAATTGTTAACACTCCAAGCGATTCCCAATTCCAGGGGCATCCCGCAGCCTAATTATTGGCACCTGGATGCAACATGGCTGGTACAAATCATGTATGAATACCTGAAGGGCAGGAAGCTGGTATTAGCTACCAGCATATATTGCCAACGTATAGCCATCTCATTAGCATGATTGCTCACCATATTCAGGTGAAGAGTTCAAGGTGGGGAGCAGAATGAAAGCTATGCGAGGTCAGTTTGACCACCAGGAAGTGTTTCAAGGCCTATTACTATTCCAGGAAGCCGAGCGTGCTTGGTGTGCTAAAAGAACATATGGGGATCGGTAACAAGTTTTGTTTAACAGAGGGGGCGTGAGCTGAGATAATAAAAAAAGTGAATCGAACCATGGTAGGAGGTGCTTAGTTTCAGCCAGTGCTATGGCTGCACAAAGGGCTGCTGTGTGTGTGTTTCGGGTCCAGACACGGGTTCGGTGGTCTTAGGATGCTGCAGGAATACTGTTGTACTGGCTCAAATGTGCTGCCTCTAGCTGTGGCCCTGACAGTTTCTGATGTGCTGCAGTGGTAAGGACTGACTCTGCCCCTGCAGCAATGGGGCACATCTCCTAAATGTAACTCGCTGGCATCTTCTGATCAACCAGTGCGTAAGTAAGTTCAGGTTGACCGGTGGATGTCTGCAAGGTGAACAGTCTATGACTAAAGGGTGAGTGGTGCATGAGTGCAGAGTGAGCAGTCCTTGAATGCAAGATAAATGGTGCATGAGTGCAAGTCAATCAGTGCCTCAGTGTAGGGAGAGGGGTGTGTGTGTGTAGGGAGAACTGTGTGTGAATTCAAGGTCAATGCATGGTGAGTGGTGTGTGAGTGCACGGTGCAAGGTATAGGAGTGCAAGCTGACAGCTGTATTAGTGAAAGATGTGTAAATCCAGGGTGAGCAATGTGAGTGCAAGGTGATAGTTACGCAAGCTGTGTGTGAGTGCAGAGAGAATGGCGTGAGTGCTGTATGTGAAAGGTGAGTGGTGCATGAGTGATGGCTAAAAGGTGCTGAACTACAGGGTGATTGGTGTATGTTCAGTGTGAAGAGTAAAAAGCATGTGAGTGTGCAGGGTGAGCAATGTGTGTTCAGTGTGAGCAGTGGATGTGCAGCGGAGCAGTGTGTAAGTGAAGGATGACCAGAGCATGGATGAGCAGGGTGAAAGATGTTGGCATGTTCAAGGCAAGAGGTGTGTGAGTGATGTCTGAGTGGTTTTAGTTCAGGTTAAGAAATGGGGGTGGAGGACATGAGGTGTGTGAGTACTTGGTGAAAGCTATGCCAATGGTGTCTGACTGCTGGGTCAGCAGTGTATAAACAGTGCAAGTTAAGATATGTCAGTGCAAGGTGAGTGTGCAGTGTGAGTTGTGGGTGAGTGTGCAGGGTGAGTGGTGTCAGGTCATGGAGAGCCTCTGTAAGTGTGCAGCATTAGCGGTGGATCTGTGTGCAGGTAAAGAAGCGAGTGTTATGAGGAAGTTGTGAGTGTGTTCAGGGGCAGAAGGAATAATGTTGTGTGCGATCTGGGTGAGGGTTTTATGGGTGCAGTGTGAATGGTAAGTAAGAGGAGGGTGAATGATGGGTGGGTGATTGGTGATAAGGTTCTGGATGGGAGATGTATGAGTGGTGAGTGAGTGGAGGTTGAGCAGTGTTGTGGGCATGGGGAAGCAGTCTCTGAGTTTAGGTTGAGCGGTGTGGGAGTGCGTGCCGGATGAGCAGTGTTTGAGTGCAGGGTGAATGTTGAGAATGAGATGTGTCTGAGGGCAAGGTGACAGGTGTTTGAGTGATGATGAAAGGGTCTTATAGCAGGGTGGGTGGTGCTTGAAAGATGAATGGTATCAGAGTGCAAGGTGAGCAGTGCCCAGTGATTAATTTGAGCCAGTGGTTTTTGCTGCTCGGCACGGACACTTAATTGCCAGCACCGGCACTTATGACAGTCTGCCACATGGTGGCCCTGTTTGTCTAATTTAGAGATTAGCACAACAACAGTTCTTTATTAATTCAATATGCATTAAAAATTATTGATTCCTGCCGCCCAAGCCATTCTTATAGCTTCGGGGACCTGGAATAGCCTCAGTTGTCACACTGGTAGGTGTATGATGGCATTAGTTGTGCTAGTACTTTCATTGGCAGTGTTGGCAGGGGCAATGGGTGGTGCAAGCTGCAGTGACCTATTCAAGAGGTCCCGGCACCTAATTATTTTACAAATTAAGCACTGGTGCCTGTGTTCAGGGTGAGCAGTGTCTGAGTGCAGGCTGAAAGATGTGTGAGTGTTCAGTGTGAGCAGTGTGTGGGATTAGGGTGAGCAGTTCATGTGTGTAGGGTGAGCAGCATGTCAGTGCATGGTGGGAGGTGTCAGAGTATGTAAGGCGAAATGTAGTAGAGTGAAGATTGAGCAGTCAGCATGAGTAGTGTTATAGTGCTTCGTGAGTGCAGCATGAGAGGTGTGAGAGTAGTGCCTGGGTTAAGGATGACTAGTGTTTGTGTGCAGTGTCAGAAGTGGGCGAGAGCCTGTGTAGTTGCAGAATGAACAGAGTGTCTTTATAAGAACAGGATGAGAGGTGTACCCTTGTGAATGCAGAGTATGTGAGATGCTTTGGTAAGTGCAAGGTGCAGCACATTAAATTCAGACCTGTTAACATTGCTAATACTTTTTAATACCAATAGAATTGTGTGCATGAAGCTCAATCGATCATGTACAGTTTGTAGTCCTTCTAGTTGTGGTCCAGTACAATATCAGCTAGCAGCTAATTCAGACTCAGAAGTGAAAACGTTTGATGTAAATTTCAGGACTGAAGGACTTCAAATAGGCAAAAATGTTTGGCAAATTCAACAGGATGATATCAGATGTAGATTTTGTAAATAGCCTTTTACTCAAAATGTATTTATGTGCTGTTCTTTTGTGATGGTATGGAATCTGTTAGGTGCCTATTTCTACACCCTTTACAAAGCAAATGTAACACGTTTGTTTTTCTTAGAGAATTTGTATCTATTGTGCAAAGCTCAATTCGTATACATTGTAGTAATTTGTTTACATTTTCTTAATTTCGGTAAATGTTATTATGATTGTATATTTGTCTCGATAATTATCTGTGTGGACTTACATATTAATAAATACATACTATAATTACATAGTACCTTTAGATCAATACAATTCATCTGACTTTACATTTTTGGTGAATATAATGCTTGAATTACACCCCAACCCGAGATACTACAGCATAAATTAGCAAATTTAGCAGCACAAAAATGGGAATTTAGTGGCACAAACATTGAACTTTTGCAGCATTTAGCAGTAAATTATTTGACTTTCCTTTTTAAAAAAAATATTGCCCCCAGAGCGTCCTGCTGCATGGCCACGGGCGGTGGGCCAGAATTCTTTCTATTGCAAAAATAATATATTTCCCCTAGCGGTTACCTTCCCATGCCCACCAGCGGCAAACCCAAACTCTTTATATTTTAATTTAAAAAATGCTCCCAGCGCATGGACGTCAATTCACCGAAGGAATGGGTAGAGCAGCGGTCAATAGTTCCAATTGAGCAGGGTGGCTTTAAGGAGGGGCACTCAACTATTGACCACTGTTTTGCACTGTGGGCGGTGGCGAGGAAGTCCATGGAGCAGCAGGGCAAATTGTTTTGCTGCTTCGTGGACTTTCGTGCAGCCTTTGACTTGGTGGATAGGGATTGTCTGTGGGAAGCATTGAGGAAGTATGAGGTGCCTGCTGATCTCTTATTGGTAATTCAAGAACTGCATAGCCATAACTGGGCATGTGTAATCAAAGATACTTCTGGTGGGCTTACAAGGGAAATTCCTATAAACAATAGGTTGAGGCAAGGCTGTGTACTTGCCCCGTTACTCTTCGCCATATTTTTAGCAGACTTGCCCCTTCTCCTGGATACAGCCAGAGGTGCAAGCCCGAAAATAAATGGTAAACATCTGCCCTGCCTGCTGTATGCTGATGACCTTGTAATAATGGACCAAACAGAGGTAGGGTTGCAGAGAAAGTTGAATGTATTTAATAAATACACCACTGCAAAGCGTCTTACAGTAAATATGGATAAAACAAAAATCTTGTGTTTTGGGAAGAAGAGTAAGAAGTTTAGCTGGCACTTGGGCCAAACCAAGTTAGATACTGTAAATGAATATAAATACCTCGGAATATGGTTTACAAGGTCTTTGAAATGGGATACCCATCTGGAAGCACAGAAACTAAAAGTGCATCTAGCTGTATGTGGGTTGAAAAGATTTGACTATAGCTATGGTGATATGTCACATAAATCTCTATTGACCGCCTTTAAAGCTATGGTTCCGCCACAATTCCAATATGGGGCAGAGGTTCTATGCCTCGATGGGAAAAGCCATTGGGAAATTTATGCAGGGGGTTTATACATTTCTAAACTGAGTAGAGACCTATGAAAAGGCCAAAGTTTTTTTTAATTTTAATGAATTTTGGTTTTAATTGTATAAATGTAGTTTTATGATAGTAGCATTTTTATAGCAATTGGAAAGAATTTGTGTTATGTTGATTTTAGATGATAAAATATGTATTGTGGTTTATAGATCAATTGGTCTAAATAAACTTTATTTTTGATTGATTGAAATGCCTGGTGTAGCTGAAGTGACATCACATGACCTTTGACCTCCACTATCACTCACTCACACACACATACTTACACATACACACAAATTTAGACACATACACTCACTCTCTGACACATAAATACACTCTCACCCGCCAGCACGCACACAACATAGATTTAAAAGCATTATTTTCTTATCTCTGCTACCATGGAAGGGCATATTCCAGTTTATTGCACTCCATTTTTATTACACTATTAGTGACTAATATATTTTATTTATTCCCTATTAGTGTAATAAACAATTGACAAAAAATAAAGAGAGTGGAGACCCATCTGCCCCAGTGTTCCTGGCTATGAATTTGCCGCCTCTGAGACCAGAGGTCGAAAAGGCAGGGCAGAGGTACAAGACAGAGGCAGCAGCTGCCACCCCTGGTGACCCCTAAATTATGTAAGTGCTCAGGGGGACCCGCCGCATGCCCACAGGTGGCAGTTCTGAATTATTTCTGTTTTTGTTAACATATTGCCCCCAGCGGGACCCGCTGTATGCCTACGGGCTCGAATTCATTCTTTTTTGGAATAAAAATTGCCTACAGCAGGACCCGCTACATGCCCACAGACGACGTGCCTAATTCTTTTTCATTTGGAAAAAAAACATATGTTGCCCCCACGGCTAGCCGCAGTGTGCTCCCCACATCACCCTCAAACATCAGCAGTTACACCATACGCTTTCAGCTCGTGGATGGTGGGAGTGTTGAGGGCAGAAGAGCAGGAGAGCAGGAGCAGAGAAACTACTGGGCCAGGACAACTTGCCAGGCCAGGACAAAACATGCCTGCTCTTTGGTGTCCGAGCAGCAGCAGTCTTCTCTTTTTTTTCTTCTGTCTTCTTTCTTCCCTTCCGACTTCCCTCTTCCTTCTGTCTTCTGTCCTCTTCTGGTCTTCTTCTATCTTCAGCAGCAGGCTCGTGCTAGGCTCCTCCAGGCAGGGGGTGCCATGAAGAGGCAGACAGGTGAGTAACCAAAAACACCTTGCCTTCCTGCTGACCCCCTCCTTTTATTTGACACAGCGGTCAATGCTGGGCCAATAAAAGGAGAGTCACATTCTTTGAATTACGCAGGCAGTTTTGTAACAAGCATGTGCAAAGTACTAGGTCTTGCATTTGCGATAGTTATAGCTATTGGGATTGTACATAACAATGTTTTTTACCTGTGTTGTGGGTTTGAGTGTAGTGAGTGTATGTCGTGTGGAGTGGAATTATGTGTTTTGTGTTGGAATTGTTAGTTGTGGAATTGTGTGGTGAGGATTGTATTAGTGTAGTGAAATTATGGGACATGGTGAATAGATAGGGGTGGGAGCAGCAAAGAATAGATAGGACGTAAGACAGAGAGAGATAGGTAGTTTGCGCAGGAAGTGGTGAATGAACTCCAGAGGTGTGGTTTCGAGTGTACTTGAATTATGTGGCTTGGGATTGTATCTTATGGAGTGTAAATGTGTGGAATTGTATTATGTGTTGCGTAGTGGTATGTTGCGGAGTTTAAATATGTGGTGTTCTGTTGAATTTTGTGGTATGATGTGGTATTTTGTGATGTGGATTGGATGTGTGTTTCGGTTGGGTAAATGTGCTGTTGAGTTACATTAAGTGGTTTGTTGCCGAATTATGTCATATCTGCTTAAGAGCTGCGCCCCACCTTTGACTCGCTTTTCTCTTTCCTAATTAACCACCTGCACTTTTTTTTGTAATTCCTTACTTCATGCAGTACCCCTTCTCTCCACTGTCTAATAAATCCTTAATCTGTACCCCCTTAAATGCTCACTGCTCCTTTGCATCTTGATTTGCACTCCTTAAACAGCCTAGTTACGCATATGTTGTGCATGACTGTAGAAACAGTACTTCTACCCTGTAACTGTGAAACTTTTTTTTAATTTGTAGTTTTTTAGTGAAAAACAGTGCTCCATGAGATGTCATGGGAAGGCACTAAGTGTTTTTAAAATACCCCTTACACACTATGAATCCCATGGTGTCATGCTTCATCATAGGGTCTTCCCGTCGTTCTACGGGGCGGGGCGTGCTACGACCAGCAAGTATGCAGGAGCACTGCTGTTTGTGAAGGAATAGGCTATGTGTAATGTGGGGGGGGGGAGAGTGGTAGGGTTAGTGAATAGTTACAAAAAATTAAAAATTCTTTGGCTAGTGGAAAAAAACGAATTTATTCAATTCCCTGGCTGAGAACATTAAAAAGGGGGATATGTAGGGGATGTACCAACAATCCTGACATCAAGAAATATAGCTACCTGTCATTACCCACTATTAATAGTCATCTTGTGATTACTTATTTTTCTTCACAGAATGATTCAAATCACGACATCAAATCAAGATAACCTTTCTTTGTTTTTTCTAACGGAATGCTGAAATAAAAGTTATGGCTTTGCTATTGGTCGACTTGGGCAGTATGCAAGGAGAATGATCTCATTAACCCCGAAATTAGTAAAGCAATATGAATTTGTTTATCCGACACATAGCATTTAAAGACTCAGTTGTTTTGGTGAACGCTTAAGGAGTTATAGATTAGCAAATAAGAATGTTAGACACAAAAACTTTCATATTCAGATCCGCTGTGCAGTGAGAAATGGTGGATTTTCCAGTGAAAATAACCTTAATTTTGAGATTGGACACAAGGTCCCTAGCAGTCTGAGCCACATCCTGAGGAATGAGGTTCAAGATTACCCATTGTAGCCAGATATACCCTTCTCAGAAGTGCCCAATTTTTTCAGTCCTGAACCTGCACAACAAACATAGCGCATCATGAGAATTGTAGTCATCTGGTAGAATCCAAATAATATAATTAAGGTACCTACTAACAATGATTTGTAAGAGGAAATCAGGGGATATATACATATGGTGTGATTTGGCAATTCTGTCCACATAGCCTGCCAGAGCTGCAGACTTTTGAACTTCGGATCCAGGTTCGAGCCCGGCTTCAGCTCAAAACTCTGTGATTCTGGACAAATGATGTAATCTACCTGTGCCAGATGATGCAAAATGCAACAAATTCACTGAGGAATCGAGGTGGTGTACACGCTGTGCTGTAGTTTACAGCTTGTCACTAAGTACACAGTGAGATTCATGTCAAAGTATGTCATCTCCTGACAAGTGTGCTCAGAGCTTTTGCAACTTGTGTGCACATTTTAGTATTGCCAAGGCTGCCCGGGGGTCACGTAGGGGACCCTCCAACAGGGCGGCCGCCTTAGTGCCACAGGAAGGCACAGAAGTCTGCTGACTAGGCTCCCTGGGCTTGGGACCAGGGAGTCTTCTGGCCGGCCACTTCTGGCTGTGGGAGGGGGACAGGGGTACATAACCCTTCCCCCGCCCACTGGGCAGTCTCTTGACCGCTGCCCGTCTCGCCGTTTTGTCGTGCGACTCCTGCCCTGCCATCGAGGACCACGAGGTTAGTTACCACCCCCCCCCGCCCCAGGGTTCAACCAAACGGGCTAGGCCCGGTGGGGACTCGTCCCTCGCATTTGTGCCCCTGGTCCCCGTGGGGTTAGCGTGACGTTGAGCCCGGGTGACTGGGGGCCAGAAAGTGGGACGGGGCCTGGGCGGTAGGGGGGTTGGTCCTGAAGGCGGCAGCCGCATCGGCCTGCATGGCATCTGGCGTGCACGGCCGTCTGGGTGGGGGAGTTTCTCTTAGAGCATGACCACCTCCTAGGGGCACCACGTGGCGTCAAGGGTAGAGGCCGGGTGCGCCCCTGTGCACCCAATCCTCTCTTGCCGGGTCAGAGACCGAGCCCGCCGGAAGCAGCCTTGCCCCCCCCCCTCAGCTCCCAGGGTGAGGGGTAGCGACACGCCTCCCAGGAGTACCCGTGTCCGGGAAGTGGGGTTTTTGGGGAGTTAATACAGGTCAAGGGCACCGGGGTGGACTCTGCACGACCAGGGCCTTTTGAGGCTCTCCGTTGCAGTTGTTCGTGGGTGGGGGGGCCTTTTGCCCGCATGGTGTCCGGGGGTTAAGTGGACGAGGTATCAGCCCTAGGGAAATGGTAGACCCCGGCCATGACCAGGCCCGACTCGGGCCCGGTCAGGGTCACTGGGAGGCTTTTAAATGCACCGTGACCGTGGTGTAAAGGGTCAAGCACAGGCCCAGGGCATGGGGTAGGCCTGGAATGGGACCAAGCCCGACTCGGGCCCCAGGGTCATAGAGGTAGTCGGTTGCGGGGGGCAATTAGATGCGAGGTGACCAAGGAGTGAAGGGTTATTCATGGCCCAGGACAAGCGGTAGGCCCTAGCCGGGACCAGGCAGGGTGGATAGCGAGCCTTCCTCCCCCCCCCCCACCCCGAGGCCAGGCGACTGCACCCGGCCCCCGTCGTGGTTGCGGGCCTTTATGTGGGGGAAAACAGCTTGGGTGAAAGGGTAGTGGCACCCTTCCCCTGGTATTGGCCGGCACGAGGTCGGGGGAGTGGGCAGTTGTATGTTGGGCCTGGGGGCATGCCCAGGGCCTTCCGGGACTCGGCTGACTGGGGACCCTGAGTGTCACCGCTGTCTGTGAGTAATCGGCCAGCGTGGAGGTGGGGGGGAATAGGGAGCCTCACCTTCTCCCTCTGGATACATCCCGCCGTAGTTCCGCCTCGCGGGGGATGTGGCCTCTTTTAGTGTGAAGGAATAGCACAGCACGTTGAAGGATCACCAATGTGTACGGACCACAAGGGTTCGAGTCCCGGTGTTGAAGTAATTTGAAGTAATTATATGAGTGCTGTAATAATACAGTAATGGTATGTAAATATACTTCAGCTACTCAGAATAGCCCTTTCTGTAAGGTCTAGCATGTGGGCTAGTGGTTAGTGCGGCCGTTTTTGGCACGTGGGGAAATGGGTTCGGAGCCTGGCTTTGGCTCACCTTTTATTCTGGGATCGCCCGGTATCTAAATTTCTAAATTAGATTTGTGCTTTCGCGTGTTTTTGGCAGCGTAGGTGGTGGTTGAGCTCGAGGGGACTGTGCGGAGAAGGGGTGGTGGCCCATCGCATTTGTTCGCGGCTGGTCCCGCACGGCAGGAACAGACTGAGCAGACCGAGCCTTCGGGGGACGGGGTGGAATGGATCTGGACAACAGCTGCTACGTAGTTCGACTTGGCTGTTGGTTTGTGATTACAGTTGTCAACCGCGATGCAGGGGAAAAGGGTTTGAGCCTAGGTAACGACGCTCATATGCCAGTTAGTCCAGCCATACCGATGTATATCCTGGTGTCTTACAATGGGGAGGCGTCACCAGGTAATGGACCTGGTGCCCAAGTAAAGCGATCTGATACCTGAAGTAAATGTATGTGTGTTGCTATGTCCAGGAGTATTGTAGGGTATTTGTTTGAGAGGGGTTGGATATGTTTCTGATACACTATGTTTCCTTGCCGCTTTTTACATGCTTTCTCCTGCCATAAGGGCCAATTCGCTGTTGCAATTGCAGAACAGGTTGATGGGGGGCACAGTTGGTGGTAGCTTTGCGGGTTTTGCACGCGCACGTTAGCGCGTAAATGCCGTTTGTGCTTCGGGGCAAATTACTTACCGACCGTGCCGAAGTGCATTGTAATGCAGTGCGCCAATACACTTTGTGGGTCCTGGGCATCACTTATCTCCCGTGCCTATGTACAAAGGAAGGCGGGGCGCAGGCTAGTGCTAATTACCGTTGAGCAAGTCCCAAAAACAAAAAAAATAAAAATGAATACAGTGAAGGGTGTTGACCAGCACGTCTTTACACAACTGCCGCATGCAGGGTACCAGTAGCAGGGGCCACGGGGTCTGCGGCTGCCTCACCTATGCTTTGTTTTACAGGGTCGCTAGGAAGAATTACAGCCTGTCGACAAGTCTACAGGGGCATGCGGCCCGCTTTCACAAGTGGGGTTTGCATGGTAAGCGGGGGCACGAGGGTGGATTGGGGCCCTGGCAACTGCAGGTCACTGAAGATTTTGCAGCTGACAGAGCACGGGCATAAGGGATTGAAACGCACACGCTGTACCTGTCTGGGCCTGCCGGGTTTTACCCATATGTGTCCCGTCCCTAATTTTGCTTGTCTCCCTAGCAGGTCAGTACCAGAAATGTGACTCGTATCACCGATTGATCATCCTCTCACCCCGACCCCCCCCCGATTGAGAACAAGCAACAGGACATAGGTATGGGGATATCCTGGTGATGTAAGCTGCGGCATAAGCAGGGCCGGACGGGCGGGTAAAGAGAAGAGCTCCCACGCCCAGTGTATGTGAAACGCGCTGTGGCGGGGGTCGGGGGGTCCGCCCAACCTCCACGCTCTCCGGGACGGGGGCAAATGCACAGGGTGCAGACCAGGGTGTGGGGAGACAGAGCTAATTTAATTTTTGCTTCATTTTCGCCACTGATTTCGCCGAGGTACCCAGTGAGCTGCTTGGTTAAACACGATAGCCCACATTCAGGATAGTAAGTACGAACGCGGGTTGAACGAGCATAAGGGACAACAGGAGGAATTGGGCGCGGGAAAGGTCAGGGTGCAAGACCACGGTGTGGGGGGGCAAGCTAACCTAACCTCTGCTTCATCTCCACTACAGAATTCATTAAAGCACCCTGCGACTGCCATCCATCAAGCACGTTAGCTCACATTAAAATATAGTAAGTACAGCCGCAGGATAGAGCGTCGCAGAAGGGACATCAGGAGGATCAGGGGAGTGCCTGTTCTCAATGGTCTAGGTTGTAACTCACAGCTGTTTTTTCTTCCAGATTGAGTCGGCAAGATCAGGAGTGATGGATAGCCAGGGATCCTCTGCGCTTTTCACGTTGACGTCCCAAGTGGAGGAAACCTAGCAGCAATCATCGAACTGGCCAAGACCAAGGGATTGGCTTGGGCTGCGGAACTATTAAAGGCTAGCAATCCGGAGGATTCCGGGATCATCTGTGGGGGTTCAAGCACAGAGCAGGAGCCTAGTCAAGAGGCAGGCCCCTCCCGGTCCAAGCAGATTCGCAGGGCAACAGTCAAAGATTTCCCGGCGGACCCGCCGCCACCCAAAAGTCGGGCAGTGGCCAGTACCCGAAGTGCCCCGCTGCCCGTTCCTCCACCCGTGACACAGGGGTAGCCTCCCCCCCCAGCCGGTGGCACGCCTCAAGTGAACTTCGCAACAACTGAGGACTTGGGTAAGCTCACTGACACTTTAAGGAGCTTCATGGAAGAGGTCAGATCTGGTCTCGTCGGGCCTAGCGCAACTGTTGGAGCCACCGCTGCAAACAATTTGGAGGGAGGGGTAGCAGCGAATGTGTGGGCCCTCCAAGGGAGCACCACCCAAGTGCAACAGTTGTCCCCCCTCGTGGGGGCACCCGTATTAGGATCTCAGACAGGGTCTGGTTTACCAGGTACTAGCAAGTATGCGGGAGCTGCTGGGTCGGTTGGTGTCCTTGGGATAGGTAACCAGACTCTGACTTCCCTGTGTGTGGCACCTACAGCTGGGACTATTGGAGTGCAACACGTTGAGGTGGGTGGGCCTTCCGTAGCGGGGGCAGCGGCTATCATCCCCCAGGCCGTGCCCAGCATTCCACTAGTCGCTCCTTCCTCGGCAATCCAGCCTGTTGCAACAGCTGATGCCCTTACAGTGCAGACCCCGGTGGTGCAAACAGGGCACAAGCCGGTCACTCAGCACCACTCTTGTCAGGCCGCAGCTCCTTGTCGTGGGAGGTGCCACTTGCTGTTAAGGAATTCATATGAAGGCGTGAATTTCTAGAAATTTTTTCCCTGCTCCTGCTTGGCCAACATGGCCAGGACGCTCGGAGGGTTGGGGGGATAGATGAGGATAAGAAAGTCCGGTTCCAAGCATGGCTGGAGAAGTCTATCGACAGCTGGCTCTCTGCCTTCTCCATTTTCCAGTCGGTGATCCTGGAAAAATTCCCGGAGCAAGGGCAGGCGCAATACCAAAGGCTGATACACACAGAAGCACAAAAGTGGGGTGGGTCAGGGTGACTGAACTATGACCGCGAATTTAGGAAGAAGATGGCAGTATGCCCGGAAATGGGGTGGGACCAAAAAGAGGTCCAGTTGTGGATGGACCATATGGGGTCCCGCGGGGTGCAGAGCACAGTATTTCAGCCTAAGGCGCAGGGGGGGGGGGCCCAACCAGGTTCGGGGTACTCCCAGACAAGCACGAGGCCTTTCAAGCAGCCCTTTCGGGGGGCGTGTAGGGGGGGCAACAGAGGGCAGTTTAGGAGGGTTTCACCTGGGACATGCAATCTCTTTAACTCAGGGGCATGCTCATGGGGGATCAAGTGTAAGTTTCAGCATGCGTGCAGCAAATGTGGTGGCCGACATCCCTCGACCTCATGTCAGTCCAAGCAGGATAAGAAAATGTCAGACAACGGTAAACAGGACAATTGAGGCAGCACTGATGGAAGCAGAAACATTTATCCCTCCAGCACATGACACTCCGCGCAGCGCCTCAACCGTACTAGTCACGTCACCTAAGCTTATCGAAACCTTGGCATTACCCTGCACGCTAGCTCCCCTCGCAATCAAAGGGCCGTCACCAGTAATCATAAACAACATCCTCCTCAGACGGTACCCTAACAAGGTGGATGGGGCGTTATTGCTGGGGGGATTCTCTGAAGGTTTTGTGATCCCTTATGTGGGCCCCCTGTCTTGCAGGGAGGCAGACAACCTCAAGTCAGCCAGGGAGCTTCCATCAGTAGTGCAGGCCAAAGTCAGGAAGGAGCTGGAGCTAGGGAGGGTAGCAGGGCCCTTCAGGGAGCCCCCACTGGACAACTTTGTAGTTTCCCCGCTGGGGGTGGTACCAAGGAAGGAGATGGGGGCCTACAGACTTATTCATCACTTATCCTACCCGGAAGGGACTCAGTCAACCATGGGCTTCAAGAGGGAGCTTGCTCAGTGTCATACTGTACTCTGGATGTGGCTCTGGACTTAGTCAGGAGGGGAGGCAAGGGGGCCTGGTTAGCGAAGGCGGACATTGAATCGGCGTTCCGCTTGCTACCAGTGCACCCAAGCAGCCAACACCTGCTGGGTTTCAGGCTAGATGGCTGGTAATTTTTTGACAAATGCATGCCCATGGGGTGCGCGGTGTCCTGTGGTTTCTTTGAGGCATTCAGTTCCTTCTTACAATGGGCGTTACAGGAAACCTTTGGGGTGGAAGGGGTTTCCCACTACTTGGATGATTTCCTTTTCATTGGGCGAGATGGCACGCAGGAATGCAAGGCGGCACTCTCTGACTTTCAGACCCTTGCGAATCATCTGGGGGTCCCCCTAGCCCCGGAGAAGACAGAGGGCCCTGCGCAGGTGCTTACAATCCTAGGGATTGAACTGGACACTGTGTTGGGTGAATCCAGGCTGCATCCAGACAAAGTTCGGGACCTGGGCCAGCAGATTCGGCTACCCGTAGGGAAGGAGAAGGCCCCGCTGGCCCTGATTCAGAGCCTCCTTGGGAAACTCAACTTTGCTGCCAGGGTAATTCCCGCAGGGAGGGTCTTTGCGCGCAGGCTGGCCAGAGCCATGGCTTCGGTCAAAAAGGAGCACCACATGGTGAAACTGAGCAGAGGCACAAGAGATGACCTACTAATGTGGGCGGACTTTTTAGACAACTTTAATGGGTCTGTCATCTGGTGCGCACCCTGGGCTAACATCGCAGAGTTGTCGTTGTTCACCGACGCATCTGGAAGGGAAGGGGTGATCCTGGACAGGGAGTGGTGTGCTGAGAGGTGGCCTAACTCTTGGCAGAAGAGAAAGATAACCTCCAAGATCACTGTGTTGGAACTCTTCCCCACAGTAATAGCTTTCCACCTTTGTCCTGGGGTGCTGGTAGGGTCCTGTCCTGGTCCGACAACCTAGCGGTTGTCCAAGCGATCAACTCACACTCAGCGAGCTGCCCCCTGGTGTTGTGCCTGTTGAGAGAGCTGGTGAGGGCATGCCTGAAAAATAATGTTGACTGCAGGGCTCGCCACATTCAAAGGGTGCAGAACGTGGCTGCTGATGCTCTCTCCCGTTTTCAGTGGCGCCGTTTCCGGGAGGCGTGGCCGAGAGTGAGAGAAGAGATGACCCCTTTCCCACAACACCTGTGGCTTCTTCTGGAGCAGCGGATGAGGGGTTTGGGTGAGCTGTCTCTGGCACCGAGGACGGTGAAGCGCTACAGGACTTGCGTGGACAAATTTTGTACAGCTATGGTAGCATGGGAGGATGAAGGGTCTTCTCTGGCGCTCAGAGTACAAAAGTTTATCCTGTGGGCCAAGGATGGTGGGAAATCCCACCCTTGGATCTTGGGCCATTTGTCTGCCATCAGTCATCACGCCAGGTTGAGAGGACAGAGTGACCCCACCAAATCCTTCATAATCAGGGCTGCACTTAAGGGATGGGAAAGGAGTGAACCGAGATCCCCTGACAAAAGGTCCCCCATCAGTTACACGATCCTGCAAGGGATGCTGGACAGTATGCCCAGGGCCACCCGCTCTGGGTATGAGGAAACTCTATTCTCTGCTGGTTTTGCGCGGGCCTTTAGGATTGGGGAGCTGGTGGCGCGATCCAAGCAGGACACCTCGGGGTGGCTTTGAATATCAAGAATGTTAACATTGGCACGTCTTGTCTCAGGATAGTGGTGAGACAGTCTAAAACTGATCAGGCAGGGGAAGGGAGAGTGGTCCTGTTACAGGGGCTGGGAGACGCTAGGTATTGTCCTTTGCTCTTGGTCAAGGCTTATTTGGCCCTCCGCCCGGGGTTTGCGGGGTACTTCCTTGTGCACGAGGACTGGTCTCTGGTTATGAAGTTCCAAGTAGATCACGTTATGCAGGCATGCTTACAATTGTCTGGGCAGACAGGGGTGGGCAAGAGATTCAGTAGCCACTCCTTCAGGATCGGGGCGGCAACCACAGCCTTCCTTTCAGGGATGCCGCCAGAGCGAATTAAGCAGGTGGGGCGCTGGGAGTCTCAATGCTACAAGCGATATATAAGGCCTTAAGCGGAAGGGTGTGGCGAGAGGACTCTTAGGCCCAATGTCTCAACGTGCATTAATGTGTATAAAGAGGCACAGCTTTGGCCCGAGTTGCCACGTGATGTTGCAGTGATGTTGTGCAATTGTAGACTAGTAGTGTGTAAACGTTTACAATAAATGTTTTTCAATCACAACATCTCTTTATTTACCAGGAACCAAAGTCTGGGTAATTGGCAATTCAAGCATCGCTAGAGTGGCATGGTGGGCTGAGATCAGAAAATGGCGTCATGGCTTCTCCGCCACCGAGATAACGTGGCTAGGTTACTCGGGTAGGCGTTGGAACGAGCTGACGAGGAAGCTGCAGTAGAGACTTGGGGGTGGGATCGCTCCACCTCATATGCTGGTCATACACTTGGGAGGGAATGACCTGTGGAGTGGTGTGGCTCACTGGTTAGAGGCGGCAGACCCGGAAGCAGAAGTCGGCCCGGGACCAGGGTTCGATTCCCGACGCGGCAGGGTCTTGGACCAAGGTCAGCGGACACGATAATTCTCGCCTCGGTGCCCACTCTAACCATGGATCCCACTCAGCAACTCTGGGCAATAGCTTGCTTAATCTCCACTTACGGCCCCATCAGCGCCGGGGATGCTTGTCTTCACCTTGGAGATGCCCAGTAGGGACCATCTCACAGGGAAAGCAAGAATGGGTTCCCCAGCAGCATTCAGCGCCGGGACACTCTTGGGAGTAGCCGCGCGCTCAACAAATACCCAGTAACATAACATAACATAACTGCACTGGGGAGGAGAGTACTGCTCCAAGACATGAGAGACACCATGTGTCAGTTGAGTAATCAACTGGGGGCATGTGAACTGTGGCGGTCAAAAATTACACAACGGCCAGTTTGTCAAGGAGCCCGATCTGGGGACGCCATTGAGATCTCATGTAGGAGAGTAAACAGCGCCATGCGTAAATTCACGGAGCAAAGGGGATTTGGCTTTGTCAGATATGGTTTACTTCATGCCAAGTCTACTGGATGCTGGGAGGTGGATGGGGTTCACCTCTCAAGGTTGGGCATGGACTTATTCTTGCTGGACTTTGGGGAGGCCTTGGAAGCAACAGGATGTAAGTAGGAAGATCTGCCTTGGTGGGGGGGCCCTGGTTGTGACGGTGGCCACCCCCAGAGCTGTGGAGGAGTTACAGGGCAATCCAGAGTCTGCAAGGTACAGAAGGGTACTATATGCAGCAGTACAACAAGAGTGCTAAGCCAAAAATACCCAGGGATGTCTTAGCGTTGTCCCCTGGAAGAACTACGGCGCCCCGTTAGTCCTACGGGCGGTTGTGGGTCTGAGCAACCGGGGGCTGCCTGGAACGCTCCGTCCACCTTTTGGGGGGGCGTGAGTAAGGGAATGGACTGGCGTTCCACTGATGGGAGGGGTGGCCCCTCCCAATAATTGGTAACCACTTATTGGCGACGGCCACGGTGCAATTTGGCTCATCAGGCGGGCAGGCGGCATAAGGGCTGGCCTACCCTGGGATCGCCCGTAAGATAACCCACCATGTTGGCATATTTGTTATGCAAATAAACCTGCAGCAATTTTCTCCACTAACAAGGTGTTGTGTGGTTTATTTATGTATTTTGCTGTATGATAACTGAGGAGTGTTGCCGATATTGGCACTATGCCAAGGCTGCCTGGGGGGCCACGTAGGGGACCCTCCAACAGGGCGGCCGCCTTAGTCCCACAGGAAGGCACAGATGTCTGCTGACTAGGCTCCCTGGGCTTGGGACCAGGGGGTCTTCTGGCCGGCCACTTCCGGCCGTGGGAGGGGGACAGGGGTACATAAGCCTTCCCCCGCCCACTGGGCAGTCTCTTGAACGCTGCCCGTCTCGCCGTTTCCCGCCCCACCGCTTACCCTGCGGACGGCCAAAGGGTTGTATTGGGGGTAGAAGAATCTAACCTATTGTTTTGTGTTGCAGGAGGAGTTACAGGGCGATCCAGAGTCTGCAAGGTACAGAAGGGTACTATATGCAGCAGCACAACAAGGGTGCTAAGCCAAAGATACCTAGGGATGTCTTAGCATTGTCCCCTGGAAGAACTACGGCGCCCTGTTAGTCCTACGGGCGGTTGTCGGTCTGAGCAACCGGGGGCTGCCTGGAACGCTCCGCCCACCTTTTGGGGGGGGGCGTGAGTAAGGGAGTGGACTGGCGGTCCACTGATGGGAGGGGTGGCCCCTCCCAATAATTGGTAACCACCGATTGGCGACGGCCACGGTGCAATTTGGCTCATCAGGTGAGCAGGCGGCATAAGGGCTGGCCTGCCCTGGTATCACCCGTAAGATAACCCCCATGTGGCATATTTGTTATACAAATAAACCTGCAGCAATTTTCTCCACTTAAAAGGTGTTGTGTGGTTTATTTTTGTATTTTGCTGTATGATAACTGAGGAGTGTTGCTGATATTGGCACTATACGTGCAGCACTCATCCCCGGTAATGAGGCAGCAGGTAGGACACAACCACCAGTGCGTATACAGTCTGTGTAACCAGGACGGCTTCTTGAGCTTGATGTTGGGGCATTCTAGCACTGTAAACGGGATTCGGTAAAGTGACTCCTTACCGCTCAATGCCCGACACTTACGGAACCAGGAACGTGAAAGAGGCGTTGGTGCTACCTACCAAGCACACACGCCCCTGTGTCTGATAAAGACAAAAAAGAGACTACATTTTGCTATGTTGTCCTCTTAAAACTAACAGATCTCTCATTCGTGGGCTCACGCATCTCAATAGGAAAACACCGCTTATTTTTATTTTTTAACAGTAGAAAAACATAGATATTTTGTATCACTACTATCAGTTTTGTGACCAAAAGTTCTACCATATTTTCTGCCAGCACGCGAGTATTCAAAATCCTGCAGCACAGTCTAGGCTGTGGTGAACGTAGTAACACTAGCCATTCAAGAAAGCACTTGTGTGATGTTCAAAGAAACTAAAAACAGACTGCCCGTGCTAAGTAAACAAAACAGGGACATTGAAAAAAACAAAATAACAAACAAGGAGAAATAGGCGGGTGGTGGTGGGGAGGACGACACAGACGGGCGCCGAGCACTGGCACGAGTATGAAGCAATTAATAACATGCATTGGCATAGCCAATAGGTCTCGCCTTTGGGACCTTATAAGTGTTTAGCCATGCAACACTTGATGTTGTTGCACCAAGGATATAATACTGGATAACTAAACACTTATAAGGTCCCAAAGGGGAAACCTATTGGCTATGCCAATGCTTGTTTTTTTTTTTTTTTTTTAAAGGACAAGCAGTGCTACAGGGCTCCGGCTGTCACTTAGTCCACCGCATCCCATGTAGACGCTGCAGCCATCTTTGAATGGTTTTAAAGCCAATTCAATAGCGGTCGCCAGTGTATGTGAATCCCTATCTCAACTCTGAGACTGTTCTCCTGCTTCCCAAATCTATTAAATACAAATTATGTAAAAAGAACATCCCTTTCTGAGCTGCACCGCTAATCCTACCCATGTTTCACGTGCAGATTTGAAATACTGATGGTTTGGGCTTCCCGGAATTCAACTGGTTGAGAGGTGGAGAGGTGGAGAGAGGTAGAGAGAGAGAGAGGTAGAGAGAGAGAGAGGTAGAAAGAGGTACAGAGAGGTAGAGAGGTAGAGGTAGAGAGGTAGAGGTAGAGAGAGGTAGAGAGAGGTAGAGAGAGGTAGAGAGAGAGGTAGAGAGGGAGAGGTAGAGAGGTAGAGAGCGAGAGGTAGAGAAAGGTAGTGAGAGGTAGAGAGGTAGAGAGAGAGAGGTAGAGAGAGAGAGAGAGAGAGAGGTAGAGAGAGAGAGGTAGAGAGGTAGATTGAGAGGTAGAGGGGTAGAGGGATAGGTAGAGACAGAGTGGTAGAGAGAGGTAGAGAGGTGTAGAGAGGTAGAGAGAGAGGTAGAGAGATAGTTAGAGAGAGAGAGGTAGAGAGGTAGAGTGAGAGGTAGAGGGGTAGAGGGATAGGTAGAGACAGAGCGGTAGAGAGAGGTAGAGAGGTGTAGAGAGGTAGAGAGAGAGGTAGAGAGATAGGTAGAGAGAGAGAGGTAGAGAGAGAAGGGTAGTCTTATAAATGCAACTGTAAATTCCTTACTAACGTTGTAATACGATGCCATGTTTATTTATTTTTTCAAAGGCTGATTAAGAGATTTGTTTTAAAAATGAAATACCATGTTCTGGTAGTAAAGAATTGTGAGATTAAATAATTAGGTTATGGATTAAAAAAGCAACTCCACAATGTTTAATAAAGTTTGATAGCCCACTGCCTAAGACTACACTTGTTGTTAAAGGTCCTGAACCAGTGTGATGGGGGGGGTGGTAGCTAGAAGGTCTTTAACAACCGCTGTAGCCCGAGGCTGAAGGTAAAATGTTATATATTAAAAAGGGAGAAAAAGAAAGGCAACCTTGGAATGTTTGAGCAGAAGGTCTAGACCAGTCACTATTGGCCCCGAGCAACTCCACTGTCTTCAGCTCTTAGCATTCCAATATTCTGATGTTTATTTTCTAATATGTCACCATCTATCAGAACATGAGCACAACACCGTTGCCATCGCCTGCTGTCAAAGACCCACCTCGCTCTGTCATAATCCTTTAAAAAAAATCTTGCTATAGAAGTGTTCTCAGTAAACGATATAAATTAGCAGGATGAAAGAGAAAAAATATCAAAGCACGATTTAAATGTATAAATTGAAAAATCGGACACAAGACGCCTAGTTCTTGAGTAAAACTGTGTTAATGCTATCGTTTTATATAATGGAGTGGTGTGTGCAGTAATCTTCCAATACACAGATTTTGCAGAATGAAAAAGAGAGCCGCGGTTTGCTACTCTGAAGAAGAGGAGGCGGGAAACTAGATTTTAAATTCGCCTGAAAATGCATGTGGACAGTTCTGTCATTTTAAACCCAGCTCCTTTAGGTTTTCATTGTAGGACATACAGACTAGGTTTTCATTGTAGGACATTGTATTGTATTGTATTGTATTGTATTGTATTGCGTATTTATATAGCGCAAAACTGTCACCCGAAGGGTATCCTGGCGCTTTAACCTTCTACCAATAGCACACGACAATACAGTAACCGAAAAATTTAATCTAACCTAGGAAAGAGATGAGTTTTTAATCCTTTCCTAAAAGAGGACAGATCCCCTTTACTTCTCAGCCATAGGGGTAAGGAATTCCAGCATTTGGCTGCCGCAAAACTGAAAGACCGCCCACCCATCCGGGCCCTCAAAACCTTTGGAACCAACACTAAGTGTGCTGACATAGATCGAAGAGAGCGTGTGGGCACGTACCACACGAACATATCCTGCAACGGTACAGGCCCTTGCCCATGAAGCCCTTTAAACACCAAGCACAGTGCTTTAAAAACAATCCGCTGCGGAATAGGCAGCCAGTGGAGGTCCACCAGCGCCCTGATGGAAGAGACTGAGCGGCGCCGAGAAAGGGCCAGCTTAGCAGCCATGTTCTGCACTCGTTGCAGTTTGCCCACCAGATTAACGGGTGCTCCAAGCAACAATGCATTGCAATAATCCAATCTACTCAATATGATGCCACGCACTACCTCTGGCCGAGCATGGACCGGTAGCAACGGAAGAATTTTCCAAAGCATACGGAGCAACGCCATGCAAGTGGCCACGGTCTTATTTACAAAAACATCCAATTGGAGATTGGACCCAAACATCACCCCCAAATTCCGGACGGAGGCTGCTGCCAGAGGAGCATCCTGGAAGGAGGTAGGCCAAAAATCAAGTGGCAGTGGTCGGGAGACACGGTCCATCGAGCAATGCAGTACCTCTGTTTTGGAGCTGTTGAATTGCAACGAATTTTGCCTCAACCAATCTGCGGTTGCTGCCATGCACTGATGGAAAGTCTCCAGGGGCACCGCATCCTTGCCCTCGATGGAAAAAATGAGCTGCGTGTCATCGGCATAGTTAGTGACCGCAATCCCAAATGATTTAATCAAGGTCACCAAAGGCCAAAGATAAAGATTGAACAAAATAGAGCTGATGGCAGACCCCTGAGGGACACCCTGCCCGACCACCTTGATGTCAGACTGAAAAGGTGGCAAGGCTATCACCTGCCGTCTGTCTCCCAAATAGGAGACCAGCCAATCACGGGCCAAACCCATCACGCCAATTTCTTCAAGTCTTCTGACCAGGATGTCATGGTTGACCGTGTCGAACGCGGCCGACATGTCGAGCAGTACTAAAAAGGCTGCCCGTCCAATGTCAACTCGTGAACGAAGATCATCCAGAACGGTCACCAAAGCGGACATACAATGCGATGTGAAAACCTTCCAGCTGACGCTGATTAAGCCGGACATCCGAGTTTTTCAAGGGTATAATATCGGCTTTAATAACTGGTGTGCACTCGTTCTTTATGTTGTAATACATCTAGAGCAATTTAGCACAGCCTCTGTTTCACAACAATTTAATGCTGCAGAGGATGCAAGAAAAACCACGGTGCCAAGACTGCATGCTACTTACTGCACTGCAGCCGATTTCAATATGAGCCTAAATTGAGCTGATGGTAACTGTGAGCAGAAAGAAGGGAAAAATGTGTGAACAGCGCCTCTTTTTGTGCAAATCTGTGAATCGGGTGTAATAAATGTGTCATCTGCGCTGGAGAGTTTTAGTGCCTAGTTTTAAGTTGTTAAATGACCAGGATACTATTTATGAGATGGCTGATTAAGGGTAGTTTTAGACGAACATCGACGAGGGACTAATAACGAAGAAGGGAATATATCTAGAGGCATTTGCCTGCATCAAGACGCATGCTCACGCCTGGCTGGCAATCTTGAGATTGTGTGTTTTTTATGAAATAAAACCCATTCCAAGATGGCATATCATAATGCGTGTTCATTAGTGTGCAAATACCTGTGCAATGCAAACGGACGGTTTTAGTTTACATTTCTAACAGAGCAGATAACCATATTGGAATGGGAGGTATTTTCCAGAAGAAAATGCTGCGCCACGGCATGCAGTAGATCAATAAATAAATATGTGAGGTGTTTTACAAATGCTTGACTTTTATCATCTCAACGGCAAAGAGCTCCTAACAAGCATTGGCAGCAAACTACTGCGCGTGACACACGCAAAAAAGTGAGGCGGGGGAGAAATAGTAGACCAGGTGGGGGATATAAAGCTACAAAAAGCATTGCGGCACCGGCGATGTACTTTTAATGTTCAAAGTAAAGCGCGGGTGCCGCAGATATAGCAAAAGTAAAGAAATAGATGTTTTTTTCTATTTCTTTACTTTTGCGAAAGTGAAAGTCATCACGGTGCTAATGACCCGTGAAAGACAGATGGCGGCCGGCTGCGCACGGGCACGCTTGCGTGAACGCAAGCGCTAGGCCAGCCAGGAGCACTTTGAAAACTCACCTACTAAATGTCTGCAGAGTAGCGCATGCGCACTGACTCAGCGAGACCTAAAAAAAGAGTTCCTCCAAATAACAGATAAGCTGTCTAAGCGTAACGAAACAGTACTTGGCCATTGCTGCTCTGGAAAAAAAATGGAAGTGAGGTTCCCTGCCTAAACCAGTTACGAGGCAGCAAAGAAGATCAACACTGCGCTCAGCAAATGGTAAGCAGCAGTCAGGAGCCACGTCTTTTACTGAATACTACAGACCTTGCAGACAGAGTATGCATGCTATCTAGGCTCGACCTAAAAAGTGCAGGATTTTTACAAAACTGCCAATTTGGGGATTTTTTGAAAATCAAAAAATACTGAAGGGTCTGTTTAATGCAAACAAAATCCATTTGACATGCTAAGTTTTAATTCTGATGCAAACTCTCTTCCATGGTTTGTGACATTCTTTTTTTCTACTCAAATCCAATGGCCTTCCCACCAGAACAACACCTTTTAGGTCTGACAAAAGCCAAGACTTTTTATTTATAATAAAATATGTATACTATGCATACAAGGGCGTTCGGCCTACTCTCTTCATCCATTTGTCTAATACGGTGGCATTTACATTTTGCTCCACCCACCGAAACATACCGCATCGGACACAAAGTCAACCCACTTTAGCCATTGCCACATCTGACTACTAGTGACAGCATTCTGCTGTTGCATAATGTGCACATCTGCATAGTCATTCCTTTCATTGAAAGGAACTACTAGTGTAGTTCCATTACATTAAGCAAATACAAATAAATGTTTGGGCTTTTCAACAATGCTCGTTTCTTTCTTAGGGAAGAGCCCCGCAGCTCCCCAACACCGTAGCAGCCGCCAAGTTTTCAGATTGCTTAAGTGTAGCATTTGCATATCTTTAAAGTGCCTACATGCGACATTTAAATAATGTAGGATTGTATGAGTGGCATTTTATAGAGTAGAACAAAGAAATTATGTTCATGTAGTGAAATACATTTTAGAAATGAACCCTTTTGAATTGTGAAATAGCCTAGAAGCTGCATTTAAACTGCTAAACTAACTGCTTCTGTCTGAAAGTGCTGTATAATTATCTTTTCTCCAACGGCACCTGCACCTACTATCTTTTGGTCACATAGTGTACATTGTATGGTTGGTTTTCCTCAGGATTTCTTCTCTGATATTCAGTTTATTTTGAGCTAAATAATGTCCTCCTTCCAGCTTGTCACCGGCTTTTGTACAGGTATTACCAGGTGGTGTTACTTCTACCAGTTTGTCACCGGTCTACATACAGACGCTATGCAGCATTTGATTTTACAATCTCCAACTGATGTCTGACAAGACTATTATTGTGAAGTTTGGTGGAGTGTTAGTTTCTCTTAACACCATGGGTTGTGATCTTGTTTGTCATGAGTAAGGCATGTTTAACATTAGTGATATTGGTCTACGTGTTTCAGGTATTATCTCTATTATCACACACGCATGTTTTGTTTCGAAATTACTTTGTTTACACATTTTGTTTACTTCACATTGCCGCACATTGCCCGTTTCAATTCAAATTCTTGTATACTGTTACCTCACTCAGGCGGCATTCGATAATGGTTCCTGTCTCATTTTGTCAATTTTCTAGTTTGTTTATGCACACATACACAAGATGTACATTTTTGGTTCGTGTTCTGTTTCTAAGCAGTATAGTTTGGGGTCAGTTCCATCTTTATTGTGCAATTCAATTCGATCTCCCTCCTGGGAGTTATGCAGGGGTGTATTATCTTTGTATTATGTATATGGGTTCCTACCTATACACGGTCAATTTTATGGGTTCCGACCCAAAACTCTGTCAATTTTTCATGCAAGGGCTTCAGTCCGGTTGCATAAGTATGGGTTCCGACTCAAAACACTGTCAATCCTTATGCAAGGGTTTTAGTCCGGTTGCAAAAGTGTGGGTTCCGATCCAAAACACTGTCAATCCTCATGCAAGGGTTTTAGTCCGGTTGCATAAGGTGGGTTCCGACCTGAACACTGTCGTATCTGCTGTTTTAACACAGTTACGTCTACGGTGCACGGTGGGGTTTCCCACACAATGTTTGCCTTTACACTTATTTTAGTGTAGGAAGCGTTTCCAGTTTTGTGCACAACTCTTCGCTATTTGAAGAGATTTGTCAAGGGTTCTTACCCATCCAGTTTAGTTCACATACTTAGCTTAGGTCTATACTTTATTTGAATGCATTTCATGTTTTCAATGCTAAGTATGTTTTGTTGATATTATACCTTATTTGCTATTTTTCACTGTTATCTTTGCATTACAATTTTTGTCATTGCTTTAAGATGGTGGTGTTTAGAAGGGGAATTACTCTTGTATTTTTCTCTTTCTTGTTTCTATGTTCTTTTCTGTTTCCTTCTGAGTTCTTGTGTTTTTTGTGGATTCTGCATTTTCTAGGGATTTACCGTGTTTTCTTTCTTTCTGTATTCCACATCCTGTAGCTCTAAGTTTTGTGTGTTCATTCCTCTTCTGCCTTCTTACATTCCTGTTCTGGCCAGTGGGTGTGTTTTGGGGCAGTCTTTTGGAGTTTCTATATTCGTTTCTTTTCTCGTTGCTAGAAGGGATGATGTTTCTATGGTTGTTTTTCTATGTTGGTTTCTATGTTGGAGTTTTCTCTGTTTCTTATTTTCTTTCAGGTTATTTTCTCCATGGTTGTTCTCACACTGTTTTCTATGATCCTTGTTCTCCTTGTTTTCTATAATCACTTTGCTGTCACTTTCTCAGGTTTTCTCTTGTTTCTAGTTTTCTGTTTTTCGGTAAAGAAAGGGAGATATGTTATATCCTGCTAATGTTGATGCAATGCCAGTCTACCACCAGTGGAATGTTCATGTGATGATGCAGTCAGAATGTTGGGAATCTCCAGTGTGTAATGTCAGTTGACTGGGGCTGAGCTGCCTGCTGGCTGCTCCTGGTGGGGTCTTTATCTGATCTAGACTTGGTCTTTATACTATCTTAATCTAATCTACTTGTGATCCTGTACCATCTTCCAATAAACCTACCTAAATCATCACTACTGAATGGACCTGATTACTACAACTGCTTAAACACTCAAGAAGTGCTAGGTGAATAATATACCCCTTTTGTTTCTCTAACATGACACCAGTCTACGTACAGATATGGTGCCTAAGCCCTCACAACGAGTGACCTGGAAATGGGTTGGAATGTCCCAATCCTGGAGTCATTATTAACGGGTAACTCTGTGTGATGGAAACACTCAGCCCATGATCAGTTGGAACCGTAAGGTCCACTAAAAAACAAGAGAAATGACCATGGGGATCTGTAATTTCAGGTTCGATACCACTAGTAATTCGTCATTCGACCTTCGCATGGAGATGGCAGCTGCTTTCTCCAACTGGAGTCTGTGCGGAAATAAGAAGGTTCATGGCATTCCCACAGATCTTATCATTCAGATGGGCCTTTACCACGAGTTACTATCCCATCAGGACTCAGAGGCCACTGAATCAGGGCCCAACTGTCCTTTCCACTTCACTTTGTACCCGTGGGCCCTGTGATGGTGAAAGAGTTTGAGCCAGGATAGGTAATAAGTGACAGTAGCATTCTATCCAAAGTAAACAGATACAGCAGAAGCCAGTGACTGTCTGCTTCAGCCTCTCAACAGTTGCATATATGGGGGGGATCCTTCCTTATAGACATTAAGGAGCTTATTGACTTTGTGTTGCAAGAGCCTTGGGCTTTGAATGCTTCAAGCGGTATGCGGACGCCGTGAAAGGGTTGTGTGCCATCGCTGGCAGTGGGCAGGCTTTGGGCTCTGCATGCTTCCAGAAGTGTTCAGGGAGGTGTCATATACTCTGGCAATGGGAATTGGCAGGCCTAGGTTCTTACTTAGAGTTGAGATAAACATTAAAAAAAAGAATATTTTGTATCACTACTACGAGTTTTGTGATTAAAAGTTCTACCATGGGGTATATTTACAAGGGGATAGCATCACCAGAACGTCACTTATACCGATGTTCTGGTGGCACTATGCTATTCTCTCCATTTACAAAGCAGTGTTAAACCACTTTTTGTGGCTTAACTCCACCTTGTAAATACGGCCTCTTTACATGCATCACTTTGTGTGAAAGGGGTGAGCAATGGGTGTTGCTCTGGGCATTCCACCGCAACACGCATTGCTTTTTCACACTGCCCAAGATTTACAAGGACGTGTAAATTTGAGGCTGCGCCAAAAACCTACATCATGGAATAGCAGGCTTTAGAATGGCTTACTGAGGAGAAATACTTTTATTTCCCCTGGTTTTTGCTTTTTCTATATATAAAAAGCAAAATGCCATTCATGATTGTTTATGTGTAGGAAGGTGTCCCTAACTGCACATAAACAATCATTAAATAATGACGATTTGCTCTTCCTATGTGTGATGCAAAATGCTGCATGCATAGAAGTAACTAATCACCTATATTGATTGTTTATGTGCAGGAAGGCACACCTTCCTGCACAAAAAAGAATCACTCCCTGCAATGCAGGCACCCTTGCACTATTGTGCAAGGGTGCCTGTGTTGGCGCTAGGCAGCTGTTTTTCGCGCCAGCTCTAGGAAAAACACTGGGGTGCGCTGTATTGTTGTAAATACTGCGCATCCCTGCGTTTTGGAAATGGGGGAGTTTGGCACTGTCAAATTTGGCTCACCTCCACCCTCAGCCATTTCCTTGTAAACATTCCCATGTTTATTTAGTAAATGTTAACAATGGAGAAGAATATACCAGTAGTATGTCCTTCACCATACTATTTGTATAGTGAGGTAAATTCCACAAGTCGATCTTCTTCCAGAATTTGGACTTCATACAAGAAGTGGACTCTCCATTACAACCCACTACTAAATCATTCCCTACACTACTGGAGTACAAGGGGATGAATATTGAGCTATGAATGGACCCTTTGAGCTCCCATCATTATAAAATAGTGCATGTAATGCACTATCCACCATTCCCCTCGTTACACATCTGAAAACTCGTGACAATCTAAACTTTCCCTAACCTTCATTTTGCCTTCTCTTTACTTTCACTCCTTACCCTCCTACCCTCACTCTCACTCCCTTTCGCAATCTGTCATTCATCCTTCCATCCACCCTCTCTCGTTATGCTTCTTCATTCCACTATCTGCTCCCTCTCAACTTTCCCCCTTTCTCCCACATCCATCTATTTGCCCCTCCATCTCTGACTCTATATCTCTTTTTTCCTCCCTTCTATATATCCTCTCTTTTATCTTTCCTTCAGTCTCAGTCAAATGCATAGTGCTGACCAAGAACATTGCTTACTTGGACGTATGAAATAATTTAATTTGGACCAAACTTGTCTGTATTTGGGCCGAGAATACCAGTCTCGGTGACAGTCACCAGTGCTGCTTAGATTTGATGATGGCTATAAGCCGCCAGGTTAAGTATTGTTATTTTCCAGTATGGGGATGGAGGTCTGGGAGTCTGGACCAGGAGGCGCATAGCTTGCTTGACAGCCCTGTTTGGCTTCGCAGCATTTCGGTGAGCACAGTTTGGATGGACTCACATTTTCAGGAGTTAACCTTGTTCTTGATGGCCAAGCACCACTGTGCACATTGGTGTTCAGCCTGCCAGGGGCGGCTCCTCCGCTACGGGGGAGGAGTGTCACCCCACTGCTTTTAAGCAGTGTAAAGAAGAGAAACATAAAATGATAATAACTCCGGCTGCCCAAACCAGTCATGCGCACTTCCCTGTTCTCCCTGCAGGCCACATTAGAGCCTGCATGGAAAACATGCCCACCCCTCCAGCCCCTGGCTGAGCACTGTGTCACAGCGCTCAGACCAATCACAACTCTGCCATTGCAGCATTGTGATTGGTTTAGGGGAGGGAGCCTGGCTGCCTGCTTCCTGTTCCTGTCGGAGGCAGGAGAGCAGGAGAACAGGAGAACAGGAGTAGAGAAGATACGGGACCCGTCACGGTAAGTTTAGCTTTTTAAAACAAATTATTATTTCGACCCCCCTGAACGACACCACCAGCGTCCCCACCAGCAAACCATGCCGGCCACCGCTGAAGCCTTCCTGTTGTTGGATTAGCCAATAAATGTTCAGGAAGAGGCAACGAAGGCTAGCCCAGGCCCCAGTAACAAAATCTGAACGATACAGTAGTGCATCTATCAAAACATCACCTCTGTCCAACCTGAGCTCCGTGTGGGCATCTGGGAGTAGCTGATTGTCACTTCGTAGTAAGTGTTTTCAGCAACACAAAGGCAGAAAGGAGCACTAACTAAAAGACTAAACTGCATCTTTATGAGAATGTGGCGCAGCACAGCAAGTCAACTTGATGCCCTGCACTGCGTTTCAGGAAAAGTGCAGGATTGCGCTGTATTTAAAAGAATACACTGCATTCCTGTCCTTGTGTCTGCTCCGGTGCCGTTTTGACTACCTAGCGCCAACACAGGCATCCTTGCACCGCGGTGCAAGGGTGTCTGCATTGCAGACAGGATTGTCTTTGTGCAGGAAGGGGCACATTCCTGCAAAAAATAACTTCACAAAAACAATCCTGAGAGGCAAATCCCTCTTTCTTTGTGTGCTTTCAAATGCAGCACACATAGAAATAGGAAGTAACGGGAGAAAAAAATATATCCAATGGAAAGCCTGCCTGCAGCAAAGTAAGGCAACACAGCAATTTTTACTGCGTCGCTTTACTCAAGATTTATGAAGCCATTTTGGGCCACTCATGCGTGGCTTCATAAATCAAATTTGTTTGTTGTGTCGCTCATGCACCACGTTGCGTGGTGCAAGAGTGACGCAACCGGGTCGTAAATATGCCCCTAATGCTTTTCTGTATGGTGATGGGGAGATGAGCACTGCAATGCATTAGTCTACCCTTGGATGTTTGGCACTTAGAAGGGCTGAATCCTGCTGCTGGGCGAGTGGTGTTTCACGTGTCATTACACAAAAAACATTCAACAAACAAAATAAGCACTGCAAAGCAAAAAAGTCAGCAGTCGAAGAAAGACCTATCGGGTTTGCCAATGCTTGTATAAGAATACTTGTCCATGCCTTGTTTACAGAGGTAAAGCCAGTGCTTAATTTGAGCAAGGGTTTTCCGGTGAAAAGCCCCGGGACTTAATTGGATTCCGGACACCGGCGCCTAATTGTCAACACCATACCTAGAACAGTCTACCATGTAGTGGCGCTGCTCATCTAATTTAGAGTCGAGCAGAACAACAGTTGTTCATCAATACAATATACATTAAAATTGCAAATACCTACCTCCCCAGCCATTCCTTTAGCTTTGGGGACCTGGAATAATCTTAACTGTCGCCTTTGCATACGAGACAGATGGTTAGTAGCTGTTTTGGCAGCGATGACAAGGGCGATGGGTGGTGCAAGCTGCAGTGGACTCCCGGTCAGAGGCCTGGCACATAATATTTTACAAATTAAGCACTGGGTAAAGCTACATATCATATTGAAAGTCATGGTGAACAGCTTTTTCCATGATCCATGTAGGGAAACACTTGTATGAAAAACACAAAGCTTCCAAGATGTGTCTGATGGAACAATTCTGGAACTACCATTGCTGTCTTCTACCCACAACCAGGGTTGCCGCCTTTCTAAGAGAAAAATACCGGCCATTTGTTGTTTTAGTTTTAAGAGACTGCAAAAACCTGGATCTGATACTAAATAGGATTGTAAACAAAGTCATATAAATTCCCTAGTAACATGACTTTTCTGCCCTTGTTCTCTTTATTTATGAGTCAGGGATCATTAGCACATCTCTAGAACAAATGTAAAAGTGCTTTCTATTTAGAGTTTGAAGTACGTACAGAAAATGAGGCATGACGACTGGAATCGGTTTTACACTGTACTCCATAGTTTTCAGACGCCCACTCTCGCTACTGCTTGGACCAATCTCGGTTGGAATTGTACGGCATTTTTTAAAATCATTCTTTCTCAGTTGCAAATTTACAATATTACCATGCCAATTATGATTCCCTTTTTTCGGGTATCTTAATCCCTTTCGCACCCTGCTGCACTCATTTATTTTTGTCCACCAGGAAAGGCCTCTGTCGTGAGGAGGCTGAACTCGGTGCATCATCCCCTGATAATGGCTCTTTCTCTTCGCCTGCGTAGATTGCTATTCTAATATGGCGCACCGAATGGAACCTGAAAGCAAAGGTTTCGCTGATCTTTGAAATACAAAGGCGTTCACGATAGCATCTGATTAATAGCCGGTAGGAGTCAGTGATTGTGTGACGGCTCGGAAATGGGAAACATGCTGCGCCACAAATTCATCGTGGAAGAAGTATTTTGTCTTGTAAATTGAGTAACAGCATTCGGCAATGACCTGTTCACGTGGGACCTGATCTCTGTCAAACTCGAGGTGAGGTTTCTCGTGCCCACGTGTAATAGAAGACGAGGCTAAACAGACCTTTGAATCTCATTTATATTCACGAGGCTTCAGACCAGATTCGAAGGCTTCGACAAACAGTACCAGCACACACAACACTTGTAAGAGCAGAAACATGGCAGGCCCGGGCACACAAAGTAAATGTTAATAGTCCGCACAAGGGAGTGCAATACAACATCTCTAAATGCTGGAAATGTACCAGTTGAGGTAGGCGCATAACCTTTACCCCCACACCCAACTGGAACTCCTTATACCCTCACTCAACAGAGAAGTACTAAAAACAGTGCTGTATCACAGTACTACGGGCCAGACAAGTGCTACAATACAAACGTCCACCCCTTTAAAAAACCTGTAAATCGTATTTACCCTGGGGAGATAAACTAGTTATGGGAAGACAATGAATGTCTTAGTACTGCCCTCACACACTTTGCAGTGTCATGCTTCATCATAGGGCCGCATCATACATCCGAGTGCAGACCAACACTCTGGATGGAGCGCAATTTTTTTTTGAAGAACAGTGGTGGCGGTAGAGAAAATAAGAAAGAACACAAAAGCACAACGTAACAAACGTAAGTAAAACTAGAAGGAGAAGTCTGTTCCCTTCGAAACAGGGACCAAAAGGTGCAGATACATATAGTTAAGACTCCCTAGAAGTCAACACTCCATTATATAATCCCTGTTGAACTCTGGAAGATTAAAACAAAAGAAATGGGATAAGCAGGGGAGATAAAGACCCCTATATCCCCACTGCAGATACCAACATGTTTATGCCAATTTTATGCGCCCATCCGAGTCGCTCTGGCATTCATCAGGGTGTTGGTCCCTAAGTTTATAGTCTACACCCCTAGGCGGGTGTTTACCTTCATACTTAAATGCGTGCAAAAACAATTGGACTACTTTATGCGGTCTTGAGAATCTGCTGTGTCCACTTCTTAACATACCCATCCTCTTAACTCTTACCAAGTCTCCTATGTGCAAACTAACAGTTATACATTCATGTTTCATTTCAAAATACTGCGTGTAAACCTGCTTAGCTTTGTCAATGCGTGGCTTCACCACTTCCGGTTCCCAATTCACTCTTCTAGTACTTGGCATCCAACCAATGCTATCCTTCATAAACGCAGTCCTCCCTCTCATCAATTCAAAGGGACTGTGTCCAGTTGAAGCACAAGGCGCCATTCTGAATGCTCACAAAGTCTGGAACAATTCAACCTCCCACTACAAATCATGGCTCTTAGCTATCTTTATTGCCCCCTTGAGCACACTATTGAACCTTTCCACTGCTCCATTTCCAGCTGGGTGGTAAAGAGAAGTGGTAGAATGCTTTACCCCATTCCGTCTCAAAAACTCAAATGCCACAGCTACAAATTGCACTCCCTTGTCAGTGTTCACAGACTTGGGTACTCCTTCCCTCAAAAAGATTTTATCTAGAAATGTAATCACAGTATTTGTATCCACAAGATCAACTATTTCCACTTCTGGCCATTTGGAAAAATGGTCAACTTCCACTACCAGAAAGTCCTGAACAGGTCTCTCCCAAATCGGACCTGAAATGTCCAATCTGAGTTTCTCCCGTGAGATCCCCGGAACACTAACTGGACACAAAGATGGACGTAGTGTGATTTGGCTTTTATTGCATTCTCGCACAAACCGCATTCCTGGACTTTCCTCTCAATGGCCAGCCCCATTCCGGGCCACCAGTGTAGCTCCTTCATACGGTTTTTCGTCTTTGCGAACCCTCAGTCCCCTCATGGCACAAATCAATAAATTGTTTCTTAACTTTACAGGTGGCTCAATTCTGCCATTCCGTAAAAATGTGTTGTCTTCCACCAGCAATTCATGTCTCAGCTCCCAAAATGCCTTCAACTCTGTGTAAACTTGGTCCTTAGCAGGCTAGCCTTCCTGACTCTGACCATGGTTTCTGCCAACACTAAATCATCTTTGTAAGCCTTACACCACTCCTCAGATAGAATAACAGCCACATCTTCTCCTAGACATGGTACACTGAACTGCTCAATGTCTCCATCCATGGCATCCTTAACAGGAAGCGGTAATCTGTTCAAGAAATCAGCAACTTCATTTCATACCCATGCATGTCCACACTATACCTAAAGTCGAGAAGTTCACCAACAGTCTTGTCAACCTGGGGGATGTTGTATATAAACCCTTAGTGAACATATTTTTGATGACGGGTTTATGGTCACTCCTTTGATACCACGTCATTTAGCCAGATGAATGGTCTGTAATACTCTAAGCCCCACACACATGCTAAGGCTTCACATTCTATAATACTTTTCTTTGGTGGGTATCAACGAACGCGATCCAAAAGCCACTACACATTCTTTCCCCTTCTCATTCTTCTGAGTGAGCACAGCACTAAGGGCCAGATGTACAACCCTAAATTGCGGTCACAAACGGGCAATTGGCCCGTTTGTGACCGCAACTCAGGGCATGGCCATGTACAAACCTCACTTTGCGAATCAGTAAATTTTACTGATTTGCAAAATTAGGTTTGTGACTCGCTATTAGGAAGGGGTGTGCCAAGGGCTTCCCTTCCTAATAGCGACTCTCATTTGTATGTTTTAAAAAAAAAAAACACATATTTTTATTGACATCTTGTATGTTCGTTACAATTTCACAAGCAATATTTGCAACACTTTTCAGTATTATTCTCTTTTATCATTTAGACAGGGATACATACGTTTCTTTCTTGGGGTATTGAATGGTGACATTTATCTTGCACAATCGCTTATTGTTCACCACTTTTTGCGTGCCCAGCACCTCCCTTCTCATTCCATTAATGATTTTCGCGACCCTAGTCTACTGCTCTTCCCTGCCTTGTCTCAGTGGGCGGTTCAAGTTACTACCCAGGATTCAGGGAATGTCCTCATCAATGTCGCTCTTATACCCATAACCAATAACAATTCAACCATTGAAAAAGAAAAGAAACAGAAAATTAACGGAAACTTAATAAAATACGGCATGCACAGGGGGCCTGAGTACCTTCTGAGTCTAAGGCTGCATTTGTTAATCCTGTCAATTACATGATATGTTCTGCGCGGTGTGCGGGTCTCCCGAGGGGGGGGAAGTCGAGGATATTGCCCTCTCCCCATCCATCAACCCCATTCTCTCCTGTACCGTCCGTCTTTCCCCTTTCCGGGCCCATTGGTTCACCTTCTCGTAGCGGATATACCATGCTTGCCCCCCTTTGTGAGTCCAATGTCTTCCGTGTGAGAGCATGTAAGTCACTCACTGCCATTCCCAGTCTCCCCCGTCCTCTGTTCCCTCTCTGGATTTTCCCAGTTCACCAGTACTTCTTTCCATAGGTCTGCTATCGGTTGTCTCTGGATATCCCTCGCTTCCTCCTAACTCAGGGCTCTGCCCTCAGCTCCTGCCCAATCAATAACCTCTCTGTTCCAAATGGCCACTTGTGGCCCAGCAGGAGCTTTACACACCAGCGCTATCCGTCTTTTAGCTAGGCCCAGGGCTAGGTCAATAAATTAGTTTCCCACTTTCCTTTTGGGGGGGGCGCGGGAAGAGCCCTAACAAACAGAATTCTATAGTCAGCGCCAGGTCCCTCCCCAATGCTTTCTTTATCTTATCCAGGATTTCCGCTCAGTACCCCTGCACTACTCCACAGCTCCAGGTCATGTGTATAAACCCAGCATCCACATAAGAACACTGCGGGCATTTCCTCAGCTCACCACCATATGTAACATTAAGTCTGTGAGGCATCATATAAACCATATGGAGGTAGTTGAACTGCGTGTATTCAAGCCCGGTGCTCCTTGATATTTTCTTATGGAACCGCATTACTTTCCCTCATTCCCCATCCGTGAGCTCCCTACCTATCGCCCTCTCCCACTTGCCTCGGAGGGCCCCCATTGGGCTAAAGGACACGGCAACCAGGGCCTCTTGATGCCACTTCACCTGGTGTCCCGCAGTGCCCAGAGTGGTCAGCGCATGCAGCACTGGGTGAGTCGTTGTTCATCCCTACTTCCGCCCCAAAAATGTCCAAAGATTTGAACCAAAGCTTCGTACTGCAGGAACTGAGCAGGAGAAAGGCCACAATTCTCCATCAGGTCCGCAAATGGGACCATAGAGCAATCTTGGTAGCAATCCCCCACCATATCTAAGCTCACCTCTGTCCATGACCCCAACTGTTCCACCGTGAACACTGTCACCGGATCCCCATGTGGGAGCCCAAACAACAGCAGCGCGGGGGAGTACCACAGAGTCCCACCCAACTTGTAAACACAGCGTTGCCAGGTATGTATAGCTGGACGCTGCAGTCCCGACTTATATGGGACAGTAACTTCCAGTCTCAGTAATTTAGCCAACAATGCGTCAGGCTTACCATTGGGTTCCATCAGCCATGTACCCGCCTCATTCACTCCCTCCACCCATTGTGCCAGCTACTGCAGCTGGGCTGCCAACATATACAATTCAAAGTCTGGCACACCCAAGCCTCCTTCCGCCATTGGGCACTGCAACATCCGCAGGGCGACCCTCCGTCTGTCATCCCCCTATATCAGATCCCTCACCATGGCTTATAAGGGTCTGAACCACCCTTGTGGCATCAGGGTTGGTAGGTTAACAAACAAATGCAGTAGTCTCGGCAACATGACCATTTTAAGGAGGGAGATTTGTGCCATGATCGGTAATTGCAGTGAGCGCCAGAAATGTACACAGGCCCGGAGCGACCGCAGTGCCCTATCAAAATTCCCTTCCCATAGGTCTTCCAAAGAATGGAAAACAAGGATTCCCAAATATTTGATGGAGTGAAGAGCCCAATTAATGTTCGGCAGTATCCCCGGCCGGGGTTCCGGTCCCAACAGGGGGAATAGGTAAGTCTTTTTCTTGTTCAACCGTAAGCCCCACAGTGCTTCAAATTGCTCCAGTAGTGCAAGCGCTGTTGAGGTGCCAGGTACCGCCTCTCCTAAGTAGGTCAGGAGGTTGTCTGCATACAAGGAGATCATATGCATCCGCCCATCTAGGCTAAGTCCTATCCCCGCTCCACCCTGCCGTATCAGTTCCGCATGTGGTTTAATTGCTAGGGCAAATAAAAGGGGCAAAAGGGGGCACCCCTGTCGAGTACCCCGTTGTATCAGATACTGAGAGGACACTGACTTCCCGGTACGAAGCCGCACCGTCGGCGATGTATACAACAGTCAAACCCACTTCACCCAATCCTCCCCAAGTCCTAATCGTAGCATAGTCTCAAAAAGATACTCCCATCCTACTGTGTTGAAGGCCTTTTCTAGGTCAACTGACAAGGCTGCCACTGAGGGCCTGGACCGTAACTCTTTGTGAAACAAGACATAATACAGCCTACGCAGGTTATAGGAGGTATTACAGGAGGGGATGAACCCGTTCTGGTGTGCATGGATGACAGCTTGCATATGCGGGAGTAGTGGCAATGTCAATATTTTACTGAGGATTTTAAAATCAAGGTTGAGCATAGAGAGTGGTCTGTACTCTGTTACTAGAGCGGTCGCTGCTTTAGACTTAGGGAGGGGTATCATCAACGTGCTCTGGGTCGACTCGGGGAGGACCTCACGGTGTAGGGATTCAGCATATAAAGTCATTAGTCTTGGCGCCCATAAGTCCTTATAAGTGATGAAGAATTCCGCCGGGAGGCTGTCTGGCCCTGGCGTCTTTCCTTTCGCCATGGCTGAAATAGCAGCTCTGACCTCATGCAGGGTCACAGGGCCTCCCAGTTCATCTTGCACCTGCTCATCCAGCACCTTTAATGGCACATTTCCCAGGAAGTCCCCGATTTCCGAACAAGAAACCGGCCCAGGGCTGGTATATAACTTCTCATAGAAGGTACAGAACAGGTCGTTGATGGCCTCAGGGTCATGGACCGACTCCCAGGAGTCTGATTTGACCTACATAATCGGTGCCCCTCTACGTTCAGGTTTGATCAACCAAGCCAGTAGCCGGCTGGCCCTCCCCTCATCCTTCTGCACTCTGTCTAGGTACTCCCCATAACTGTGGCACCGCAACCTCTCAAGCGCGTCTCTGTAGCTAGCGTGAGCCTTTTGTAAAAGCTCCGCAGTCAGTTCCCTGACCCTGAACATTGTCCAGCTGCCTAATCTGGGATTCCATATCCAGTAATTCCTGCCAAGTCTCCCACTTTGCACCTATGGATTGTCCCAAGCAGTGGCCTCTCACTACCACCTTGAATGCCTCCCATTCAACCAACACAGAGGACGCAGAGTCAGCATTAATTGGGAAATAAGACTCAATAAGTGCTCCCAGAGAATCCCGGAAAGCCCCATCTGCCAATGCAAGTGGTTTCAGATGCCACAGTGGAATTGGGTGTCATCTCCTAATTTGTTGGAGGGTCAACAGCAATGGACTGTGATCCGAAAGGGTCCTACTCAGTTACTCCGTTTGCGTGATGGATGAGCTAAAGTCTGGTGTGCACAAGAAGGCGTCTAGCCTGGTGTGTACCTGGTGCATGGGGGAGAAGTATGAGTATTCCCTATCCGTCACATGTTGCACCCTCCAGATATTTTCCAGGCCCCAGCGACTCATCCAGTCTCAGAACCCCCTGCCACCCGATGTGTCGGTGAACCAGGGGGGGAGGGGGTGTGACTTATCTGCCGCACTGTCCGCCACACAATTGAAGTCACTTTCCAATGACTACCTGCCCCCCATATAATCAACCAGCTGTGCTGAGAGGATGAGAGGAATATCACCTGATCCACATTAGGTACGTACACACTCCCAAATGTCACCTCCTGTCCAGCCAGTCTCCCTGTCACCAGGACATATCTTCCCTTGCTGTCCACTTTAGTGATGGTGTGTTCGAATGGGACCCCTGGTCTCACCCATATCAATGCCTCCCTACCAAAAATAGAATAAGTAGTAGCGTATATCCAGCCCCTCCACCTCTTGCACAGCTTACCCCCTTCGCCACTAGTCAAGTGGGTCTCTTGCAAGAGGGCCACCTGCACGTCTCTCCTCCTTAGATATGCATAGATCTTATATTTTTTGGCCATGGACTCCATCCCCTCCCATTCCACGTAATGAACTTGAATGTATTATGTATTGAATGGGATGTGATCCAAGCCCCACCAAAGACCCCCACCACACTCCTGCCAACTGATACTCCAGACTTCACTCCTCCGCCCCATCTGCGTGCACAAAACAAAAATCAATAACTAACACCCCCATTGGGACAACTCCCAACCCCAGAGTGGTCTAGCAACGACCATCCGCCAAAACCGCAAACAAAACTGCATCAGTTAGTTAATGCCCAAAGCTACTAGCGCAAGGACCTACGGGGGAGTGAGGCAACCTCAGCAGATGCCTAACAAGGTACAAATATTCTTTCTTGATGCCTCAGCCCTGACTGGCCGCTCCAGCCTGCGCCCAGGCACGGACCCGGCCACCCTCCCCGCCCTCATCAGGGACCCCCGCTGAAAAAAGAAGGCCATATGGGGGAGGACAGGAAGGGGGTAGCCCACCAATGTAGAGCAGGGGTGGGAGAGGGTAAAGGGGAAAGTGAGAGTAGCAGTCCACAAATCACACGATTCCATCAGCCGTTTGAGGAGTCACAGAAAGCAGCCATATGCTGCCACCACGGGATGTTTCCGAATCCGAACCGTCAGTCACTCCCTTTGATCCTGAGCCCCTCTCCGATGATGATATCTGGCCCTGCATCATGACTGCCACTGCCTGTAGCACCTCCGCTCTCTCTTTTCGGTCTGTGGCGGACTCAGCTTCTTTGCAGACCCCCACTTTTGACGTCGTCGTAGTTTCTTCCCGGGTTCCCTGTCTCTAGATGGTGCTCCTCCTTTACTGCGTCAAGGGGGACCCTCGGTTTTATAGGCTACAATCCACTCCCAAGGCGGACTTAGGATCCTCGCAAAAGTGAGTATTCCCATCCAACATTATCCGGAGCCGAGCCGGGAACATCAAGGGATACTGAATCCTTTTGTCCCGCAAGGCTCTTTTGACTTCGAGGAAAGAGGTGCGGCGCTTCTGGACCTCTAATGTGTAGTCTGGAAAAGTGACACCTTAGTGTTCTCAACCTCATACGGCCCTTCCGAGCGCACCTTCTGCAGTAATACGTCTCTGTCCTTGAAGTGGATCAGTTGGCCACCACAGGGCGCTAAGGGCTCCCCGGTGCCGGTGGCCTGGCTGGCACGCAGTGAGCTCTCTCCAACGTATAGAACTGAGATAGGCCCTCTGGTGACACCAACTCACGGAGCCAACGCTCCAAATATTTGACCATGTCTTTGGCCCTCCACTCCTTCCGGCAAACCCAAGACCCTCACATTGTTCCTCCGATTCCGCCCCTATGCATCTTCTGCTCGCTGTTCCAGTACGTTAACCCTGCTGGACAGCTCCCCGACCTGCCCAATCAGAGCTTACTGTGCCGGGGTGAGAACCGCCAAGGGAGATTCAGTCTGCTTCACCCTGTCCGCTAACTTAGCATGATCTGTCCGCAGCAGGCCCAGGCCCACTGCGACAGTGCTGATATCTTGGTGTAGCATCTCCTTGGTGTCAGCAATAGCTTATAATATCTTGGCCAACTGCTGGTGGACAGGTGCCTCCAAAGGGTTCACCTCTCGACTCCTTTGCACCTGGTCAAGCGCACTGTCCTCCTGCTCTGGGGAGGCCCCACATGTTTCCCTCGAGGCTTTCCCATTGCCAGGGGAATGTGATCTCCAGCCAAGGATCTGGTACGCCCTTCTCTAGGCAGCCGGGGTGCTGTCGCCAGGATCTCGGCCTCACAACACTCCAACATTAGGTTGAAGCGCCACACACTGTGGCTCGATTGTCCCTTCAGCTGCCTCCTTTTAAATGGCCCCGCTCTGGATCAGCTCAAGAAACCACCAGGCCCGTCGAACTGAGCAGCTCCCGAAAGTTTTGCACGTGCGGTGCCTGGGTTCAGACGTTGTCACCCACGCAGGGGGTCCTCACTTTAGCGAGTCCAAAGGGGGCCATGCCGTTTCACAGCGCGTCCTGGCTCTGCCGTGCCTGGGCCGTGTTTTATATTTCTGGCAAAGGGTCCCACTCGGGCTCTGATTCCACTTTCTGGCCCGTTTGGACCCTGGTCCACTCCCCATCCACTTCCCTGCTCCTTGCCACCTCTCAGTCAGACCCTAAGTGCTCTGCGGGACCACTATCCTCAGTCTCCAGCTCGGACGACCTACCTGGGACACAGGTCGATGCAGTGCAGCCGGCTTAGTGCTAGCTCCTCAATTCCAACACCGGTTCTCCTCAGCCAGAGGGCATACCCCGCAACACAGTGCCCACCGCCACGGCCAGCTCCGGAGTGGCCCAGCGCCAGCATGTGGAGTCAAAGCATGGCACGGGGCTCCAATTAGGGTCAGTCGTCTCTGCTTCCGTCTGGCCCGCAGCAACACTCTGCGAAGTGGATTGCGTCACACACCCCACTCGGTGCCTGTGCGTAGTCTGGGTTGGTTCCGGTGGGTCTTCTGTAGCCCCAGACTGGCCTGCAGAATTCAATGTCTCTCAGAGGGCCCAGACAGAATATCAGCCCCTAATGCATAGCCACGGTGCACCAGCAGCCGGCCTCCAGGCCTCACACTATGCCATCGCCACTCACCACGGGTGAAGTGCTTCCCGGGGGGTAGACTGCCCTGGCATTCTCTACTGTGCCGCTGCCTCACCAGATGTCTCCGCTACTCTCCTCAAGCCGGTGTTCATGGTCAGCAGCTCGGTGCCCTCCGGCATGTTCTGCCCACTGCTTCTTTATCACTGCATGGAGGTCCCAGACGGCCGGCAACGCACCCCTTCTCCGGCTCAGTAGTTGGCCCCAGCTGGGCCTAGGATTGCCAGTGGTACTCCAAGCTCCAGAGTCTGATGCCAGCCAGCCTCGTCCCCTCCTGAGAGCAAGCCGTGGCCCGCCTCCTCCTCCTCCTCTCCGGGGCTGCCTTAGGTTGCCATCTTGTCTCAGCTGCACTGGTCTCACGCTGCCCCAGCATCGCTCCCCTCTCACCCCTGGGCCTGAGAGGAGCAAAATCGGGGTCCCTGGCACCTCCGGCGGGTCAGGTCTCCAGGAATGCGCCCCAGGCACCAGCGGACACCACAGTAAACAGGAAAAATGGCACGGCTGGTCTTAAGCCACGCCCCCCCTCGCATTCGTATGTATGAATGTTTTGCCACTCACAATTTACCACCTACTTCTAGTAGAAGGTAAACCATTCACAAACGGGAAAGGGTCCCCTGGGGACCTCTTACCCTTTGTTAATGGGTCAAAAAATTCATTTTAAAGGGCAGGCAGTGGTCCCAGGAAAACGGGCTGCATTTAAAAGAAAACTGCTTTATTTAAAAGCAGTCACAGACATGGTGGTCTGCTGACCCCAGCAGGCCACAATCCCTGTGAGTGCTTGTGATTCCTAATGGAGTCGCAAATTGTGCCTGCCTCGTTAACCCCTTCGCTGCCAGGCCTTTTCCCCCTCCTGTGCCAAGCCTTTTTTTGGCTATTTGGGGTAGTGCGCGCTGAGGCCCCTGTAGCTTTTTGACCACATAAGGTATCCATGCCAAATTTGCGTCCTTTTCTTCCAACATCATGGGGATTCTAAAGGTACTCAGGGTTTGTGGATTCCCCTGGAGGGGTCACAGAAATGTGCCAAAATACAGCAACATTTTGTTTTTTTGGGGGAAAAATTGGAAAAATGGGCTGCAAATGAAAGCGTCTGGGTTTTCCCCTGCAAATGTTATCAAAAAAGCGTTTGTGGGGCTGAAATCACCATTTTCCCAGCTTTTAGGGAATGACAGACTTTTGACAGAAAACCAACATTTTATACACAGTTTTGGCATTTTTCTGGGACATAGTCTATTTTTGCTATTTTTTGTGCTTTCAACCGCCTTCCAGTTAATGGTAGAAATGGGTGTGAACGTAATAATGGATCCTGGAAAGCTATACATTTTAGAAAAGTAGACAACATTCTGAATTCAGCAAGGGGTCATTTGTGTAGATCCATCAAGGTTTCTTTATAGAAAGTAACAGTTAAATATAGGAAAAATTGAAAATTAGTCGAAAAAAACAGCCTTTTGTGTCAACGTTTTCACCTGTAACTTCTTCTAATGATGACATTTGTTCGAAAGCAATATACCGTTACATCCGCTTCACCTTACTGGTTGTAGGGATATATAGGACTTGTAGGTTCACCAAGAAACTGACGAACCCAGAGTCAAAAACTGAGCAGCAATTTGCAATGTTTTTTTATTATGTTCCAGGTATATAGCAATTATTGTGGAAAAATGTATACATGGAAAAATCGGTATGAAAGACACGTATGTATTTCTAAAATGGGAACAAATTATAGAGTTTAGAAACAGTACATATTTGCACATTTTCGAAATTGGGAATACTCATACTAGCATGAGAATTATCAGTCATTTTTCAAAACAACTTCTTTTTTACACAATGTCTTTCATTTGGAAGGCAGAAATGCATCAAAAATCAATAGATAATAACAGTTGCTTTACAGAACTCAATTACCCTAAGTCTCCTGATAAAAATGGTACCCCACTTGTGTGGGTAGGCATAGTGCCCATTACAGGAAATGGCTGAAAACCCAACGTGAACACACCACATTTTCACAATGAAAATTTACCATTTTTTTGCGAAGTGTCTAGCTGTAGTTTTTTAACACTAGTTCTGCCGGCACCTAGGGAACCCTAGCAAACCTATACATTTTTGAAGACTAGACACCCAGGGGAATCCAAGATTGGGTGACTTGACTGCCTCCACCAGGTTCTGTTACCCAGAGTACCTTTCAAACCTAAAACATTGTCAAAAAAAACACATTTCTGTGGTGTAAAGTTCTGGAATCAGTGTGGATCCACAAATTTCAACCCACCCTGTGTTCCCCAAAGTCTTCCGAGAAAAATTATACCTCACTTGTGTGGGTCGGCCTAGTGCCCACGACAGGAAATGGCACAAAACGCAATGTGAACACACCTTAATTTCGCAGTGAAAAATGACCCTTTTTTGGGAAAGTGCTTAGCTGTAGTTTTTGAACACTAGCACTGCCGGCACCCAGGGAAACCTAGCAAACCTATACATTTTTGAAAACTAGACACACAGGGGAATCCAGTATGGGGTGACTTAGCTGCCTCCCACCAGGTTCTGTTACCCAGAATCCCTTGCAAACCTAAACAATTGTCCAAAAAACACATTTTCCCCTCATTTCTGTGGTGGAAAGTTCTGGAATCTGCGTTGATCCACAATTTTCCACCCACCCCGCGTTCCACAAAGTCTTACGAGAAAAATGGTACCTCACTTGTGTGGGTCGGCCTAGTGTCCGCGACAGGAAACAGCGCAAAACGCAACGTGGTCACACCTCAATTTTGCTGTGAAAAATGACCCTTTTTTGGCAGAGTGCCTAGCTGTAGTTTTTGAACCGTAGCTCTGCTGGCACCTAGGGAAACCTAGCAAACCTATACATTTTTGAAAACTAGACACCCAGGGGAATCTAAGATGGGGTGACCTGACTGCCTCCCAACAGGTTCTGTTACCCAGAATCCCTTGTAAACCTAAAAATGGTCAAAAAAAACACATGTTCCCCACATTTCTGTTGTGGAAAGTTCTGGAATCTGCGTGGATCTACAAATTTCCACCCACCCCGCGTTCCCCAAAGTCTTTTTTTTTTTGTTTTTAAATTCTTTTTTATTGGCATTTGCATAGACATTACATACAGAGGCACATTTGGAATTACTATTGGTGTATAAGTATACGAGGCAGGAACGCCCAGCCGCATCCCAGGCGGGCCTCTGGTCTCGCGGACCCGTGGGGGTGCGTGTCGCTACTCTTTTTAAGCTGCAGACAGGTGTCCGGGGTCTGCGTCTGGGCATGCCCCACCAGTGCGCATAGTGGTCACCCGCGTTCCCCAAAGTCTTACGAGAAAAATGGTTCCTCACTTGTGTGGGTCGGCCTAGTGCCCGCGACAGGAAACGGCGCAAAACGCAACGTGGTCACACCTCAATTTTGCAGTGAAAAATTACCCTTTTTTGGCATAGTGCCTATCTGTAGTTTTTGAACCCTAGCTCTGCCGGCACCTTGGGAAACCTAGCAAACCTATACATTTTTGAAAACTAGACACCCAGGGGAATCCAGGATGGGGTGACTTAGCTGCCTCCCACCAGGTTCGGTTACCCAGAATCCCTTGCAAACCTAAAAAATTGTCCAAAAAAACAAATTTGCCCCACATTTCTGTGGTGGAAAGTTCTGGAATCTGCGTTGATCCACAATTTTCCACCCACCCCGCGTTCATCAAAGTCTTACGAGAAAAATGGTACCTCACTTGTGTGGGTCAGCCTAGTGTCCGCGACAGGAAACGGCGCAAAACACAACGTGGTCATACCTCAATTTTGCTGTGAAAAATGACCCGTTTTTGGCAAAGTGCCTAGCTGTAGTTTTTTAACCGTAGCTCTGCTGGCACCTAGGGAAACATAGCAAACCTATACATTTTTGAAAACTAGACACCCAGGGAAATCCAGGATGGGGGGACTTAGCTGCCTCCCACCAGGTTCAGTTGCCCACAATCCCTTGCAAACCTAAAAAATTGTCCAAAAAAAACACATTTTCCCCACATTTCTGAGTCGGAAAGTTCTGGAATTTGCATGGATCCACAATTTTCCACCCACCCCGCGTGCCCCAAAGTCTTACGAGAAAAATGGTACCTCAGTTGTGTGGGTCGGCCTAGTGCCCGCGACAGGAAACGGCGCAAAACACAACATGGTCACACCTCAATTTTGCAGTGAAAAAGGACCCTTTTTTAGCAAAGTCCCTAGCTGTAGTTTCCCGATAAAAATGGTGCCTCACTCGTGTGGGAGACCCAAGTACCTGTGACAGGCAAGGGCCCAAACCTTTGTGAGGCGTCATCAAAATTGCCTATTTCAAAACCACCTGGTTTTGCAAGGTGGGACAGGCAAGGGCCCCAAACGTAGTGATGCGACATGATGTGGCCTCACTACGTTTGGGGCCCTTGCCTGTCGCGGGTACTTGGGTCTCCCACACGAGTGAGGCACCATTTTTATTGGGAGACCTGGGGGAATGCTGGGTGGTGGGAAAATTGTGTGAGCCCGGTGATGCCACAACTTTCCCAGACCAAAATGTGTAAAAAAAAGTGATTTTTTAAGCTATAATTGAGGTTTGAAGGGGATTCTGGGTAAGGAAACGTTGGGGATCCATGCAAGCCATACCTCCCTGGAAGCCCCCGGGTGTCTAGTTTTCAGAAATGTGTTGGTTTGGTAGGTTTCCCAAGATGCCCGCCGAGTACGGGTCGAAAAAACCAGGTGACCCCCCTTGCACAACCAAATCGTTTTGACACAATTGGTTGTTTTTTTCTGCAGCGTGAGAGTTTTGGCACAATATTGCAAGGAAAAAGAGACAGACATTTTTAAGTTTGCCGGACATTGTGGATAAGATAACTTGTTGGAATTCACAAGAGGGACATAACCATGTACTCCCTTGGGGTAACAACAATATCTACAGTTGGTAGGTTATTCTTAGATGGAATGTACACCTTGGCAGAGAGGCTAAAAAGACAAAGATTCCTAAACAGCCATCTATTCCTCAAACACATACACATACTGGGTGGATTTGGCACGAGGGCGAGTGATGGTTCAGTATATAAAATTTTATTAACAAGAGATTTCACAAAAATAAAATGCACTGTCAATAATTAAATGGGCTAAAAACCGAACCAGCTCGTGAGCTGTAAAGCCACGGCAAGGCACCAACCGTTTTACAGGACATTCACACGCCTTTCATACGTGATACACACAAGACCATTCACACCACCAGGCAGAAAACCAAGACATCACAACATTCCCAAAAAGGGACAAGGTACACCCTGCTTCAGAAAGACAAAAAAGACAAATATTCCTGCACAGTCATCTAATCCTAAAGCACACACACATACTGGTTGGATTTGGCCCGAGGGTGAGTAATGGTTCAGTATATACAATTGTATTAGCAAGTGATTTCACAAAAATGAAATGCACTGTTAATAATTGAAAGGACGAGAAACTGAACCATTGACTCACAGCTCGTGAGCTGTAAAGCCACGACAAGGCACCAACCTCATTACAGGCCATTCATACACCTTCCATACATGTGACACATACAAAACATTCACGCCACCAGCCGCGGGCCCATCACATTACAACACTCACACCAGCAGACAGCGCCATTCAAGGGCCCATCACTTCCACACGCCCACATTCCTGACACAGCAACTACACAAACTGATGGATTGCGTGAGTGGAGCTCAGCTAGCACTGTGTGTAGTGACCAGCAGCAAGTCACTACTCACACACTGCCAGCCGAGCACCAGTCCACACACACCGCCAGCCAAGCACCAGTCCACGCACACCGCCAGCCAAGCGCCAGTCCACGCACACCTCCAGCCAAGCACCAGTCCACGCACACCTTCAGCCAAGCACCAATCCACGCACACCGCCAGCCAAGCGCCAGTCCACGCACACCTCCAGCCAAGCGCCAGTCCACGCACACCTCCAGCCAAGCGCCAGTCCATGCACACCGCCAGCCAAGCGCCAGTCCACACACACCTCCAGCCAAGCGCCAGTCCACGCACACCGCCAACCAAGCGCCAGTCCACGCACACCTCCAGCCAAGCACAAGTCCACGCACACCGCAAGCCAAGCGCCAGTCCATGCACACCACCAGCCAAGCGCCACTCCACGCACACCGCCAGCCAAGTGCCAGTCCACGCACACCACCAGCCAAGCGCCAGAACATGCACACCGCCAGCCAAGCGCCAGTCCACGCACACCTCCAGCCAAGCGCCAGTCCACGCACACCGCCAGCCAAGCGCAACTCCACGCACACTGCCAGCCAAGCGCCACTCCATGCACACCGCCAGCCAAGCGCCACTCCACGCACACCGCCGGCCAAGCACCAGTCAACGCACACCGCCTGCCAAGCACTAGTCCATGCACACCACCAGCCAAGCGCCAGTCCATGCACACCACCAGCCAAGCACCAGCCTACACACACCGCCATCACATTTTGGATTTTATATACAAAAAACACAAACAAATTGCAAATAGATACAAATCTACTAACACAAAATCTGAAACTAAATACATTGCACTAATGGCAACCTTGAAACAGAATAATTTTTTTAAACAATACAGACCAGGCAGTTCACTTTACCACTCATGGAAGCTCCCAAAATTTATTTTGCGTGTGGTATGCTCTAAAACAAGCAGGCGCACACAGCCCAGGATTAGAAGGACACCCGGAGCATAAAAAACGAGACTCCTTCCGCAAACCTCTTCACCATCAGACTTTACATCTCCTAGTGGGAACATCTTTTGAAGATGAGGGAGGAATGTAATCAGGAAAGTGGCGATCTTTCAATCGAACCACATCCTCCACCACTCCAAATCTAGGAACACTTGCCTGTTCTGCAACAACAAGGCTAGCTATCACAGAGTGCGAAACTGAAGAAATGTCAACTTTGACGCAGGAGAACACTCCTTGAACACAATAAAAGCATTGAAACTTGCTAATTCGAAGAAATGGATGGCCAACTTCTTATACCAAACATAAGCCTTCCGAATAGCAGTGTAAGGTTCCAACCTCTGATCTACTCTGTCAACACCACCCATGTGCTTATTGTAGTCTAGAATGCACACAGGTTTGCGCACTTCAGCAACCTAACCCCAAACAGCCACAGGTGAAGTACTCTCATAATGGATGGTAGTCAGCATGTACACATCCCTCCTGTCCACAAATTGTACACCTAGTAGTTCATCACTACTCAAGGAACTGCACTGTCCCCTCTGAAGTTTTTTGCAAACAAGCTCTTTCGGATAACCTTTACGGTTAAAGCTGATTGTGCCACATGCAAAAGTGTCCACTTTAAACAATACCTTAAATAATTGCACAGCAGTGTAGAAGTTATCAAGGTACAAATGGTGGCCTCTGTTAAACAGTGTTCTAGCAAGATCCCACACAATTTTCTCTGAAACTCCAAAAGTGGACGGACAACCTGGGGGGTCCATAGTAGAATCTCTACCAGTGTACACACGAAAATTAAAAACATATCCTGTCCTACTCTCAGACAACATATACAGCTTAATTCCATAGCGTGCCCTCTTGCTAGGGATGTACTGCCTAAAAACCAAACGGCCCTTGAACAAGACCAAAGACTCATCAATAGATATTTCTTTCCCTGGAGTATAGATCTCAGAAAATCGATCTACAAAGTGATCAAGGACGGGCCGAATCTTAAAAAGTCACAGTCAGGGTGATCTTGTGGCAACGCCATAGAATTATCAACAAAATGCAGCATATGTAGCATATGTAGCAAAAGTAAATACCGATTACGAGTCTTAACTGCAGGAAATATGGCAGTTGCCAACAAGGGGCTAGTAGACCAATATGAAGCCAGGTTCAGCTTCCTTACGACACCCATCAATAAAGTCAAACCCAAAAACTTCTTAATGTCTTCCAGATTTGTGGGAGTCTACCGGGTAGCTCTAGACTGGGGCCTAAGTTTGTCACTGTTGTCCCTCAAAAACTGTTCAGCATACAAATTAGTCTGGTCAACAATCTCATCCAAAAATACATCATCCATAAACAACTGAAAAAACTGTATAGGCAAAATTTTTTCACAATCCACTCTACACCCTGCATCACCGCTAAAGGCAGGCAACACCGGCTGCACCATGTTTGGATCAACCCAGAGTCCAGCACTTCCAGTAGGAAGCCTAGCAGCCTCAGACTGCAATCCAGATGCCTATTGAAGCAGCAGTTTCCTCCTCTAAAACAGGCACTTCATCCGTACTGAGAGTTGCTTCATCCACACCAAGAGTACCTTCATCTGCACTGAGAATACCTTTATCATCCGATGATTCCATGTGGAGAGAAAACTCACTGCCAGAATCTTCCCCTCCCTCCTCTCCCTCAGATGCACTGTCAGTCTCATAATCATGCTCAGAGGAAGATTCAAGCAGCATGCCAACCACCTGTTGAGCAGTCATTCTACGGCTAGCCATAATGCTTACTAATAAAGGTAACTTGTCAAACAAGTCAACAACAACAAACACTTTGTAAAATAAGTAATAAACATAAAGCACCTTTATCAAAAAACACATATATACTCCAAAATGATACCACTCACTTGCCAGAGGCAGCTAAACTACTCACCACCACCTACTCTGCACAGACACAGTATGGATCAAAAATATCCCACTAAAAAAGAAAGAAAAGAAATTACACATAAGACCATGCAAAACACATCGCAAAGAATTTCATGCTCAAAACACTAACTAAATATGCTGCCATTATGACACAACTTACAAAAAAATTCATTTAACCATTACAATATTACTCATTTGGATTAAATACAACAAAAAAAATGTTTTACCAAAAAAATGCAACTACACAAAACTGCAGAACAACCACTGTCGAAACCGGAAACAGGAATCAAAAGCTTTAGACTAGAATAAAAAGGAGAAAAAAACATTAATATCACATATGCAAATAATGCACCAGTCCACACACAATCCACCAACAAAGATAAGGGGTAGGTGGACCTAAGAGTATAAATTAAATATTCACCCCCGTAAAAGGTGAGCAACCCTTGCGGCCACTCCCCAACACAAAAATTTAAAAAACACGGGTGTCTAGTGGCTTCTGTCCCCCTTGGGGGCAGATGGGCCTAAAAACATACTGCTATCCTTCCACCCAAAGAGTGCAGAAATGGCCACAATCATCCTCCCATAAAGGGGAGCGACCCTTGTCCAAGGGGCCGCTCCCCCAAACAACAAATACAATAGTAAATTAAAAATGTGCCCCCCCCCTTGGGGGCAGACACATCCACTCACGATCTCTCCATCCTAAGCTCTACTCTCGAATCCATTCAAAACTGGATGTTAACTCATCAACTGATTCTGAATCCCTCCAAAACTGAATTCCTCCTCCTCACTTTCTCCTCCCCCGCTTCTATCATGGATGGATCAGAAGAATCTACTTAACAAAAAACGCATCATTGTCGACAGCGCAAAATCCCTTAGTGTCATACTCGACAAAAACTCAATCAACTCTCCCACATCAATTCCTGTGCCTTCTTTGGGGGATTTGTCGCTTCTTCCCGGAGCAAGACCTTCAAAAATTGGTCCAATCGCTGGTTCTCTCCAGATTGGACTACTACTTCTTACTGGCCTACACAAATCCCACCTGTCCTCCCTTAAATATTTTCTCCATTCAGCAGCTCATTTCATATATGGGACCAAAAGAGGCGACCACATCACACCCATTTTATCCACCCTCCGTTGGCTTCCCATCAAGGCAAGATCTATCTACAAGAATGCCTGCATCACCCACAAAGCCTTGGACTCCTCCTCTCCTCGCTACCTGGCGAATAAAGTGAAACTCTCTGGAGGCTCTAGACCATCACGTAATGCACAAAATGTATTGCTTGAACCTCCCACTTTCAAGAAGGAAAAATCGATGGCCCAATCCTTTACAGGCAACGCGGTGAGAATCTGGAACTCACTTCCGCCTCAGCTCCAGACCACTCTCTCTTCCCAGTCCTTCAAAACTGACCTCAAAGTTCTCCTCCTGCAAAGACACTTCCAAACTTAATTCACGCCCACTCTATTATCTGAAGGAAGTCTTTACATTATAGGAAATTCTGTTCTCCATGCCTATAGAAGTGCCTTCCCAGTGTGTTCCTGTGTTTTGAGTGTCTGCCATTTATTGCAGTTTTATACCTCTACTTGTACTTTGTACTCTTTTGTGACATGCAAACATGTCACTTTTCCTCTTGTAACGTATCGTTTGCTACCTCTTGTATTTTGTTTGCTTTTGATACATGGACAATTGCCACCATTGCCTCATGTAACATAGCGTTTGTTCTTGTGTTTTATGTATCTGCCATCTATTGTAGTATTATACCTCTATTTGTACTTTGTACACTTTTGTAACATGCACACATGTCACTTTTTCCTCTTGTAACGTATCGTCTGCTACCTCTTGCATTTTATTTGCTCTTGATACATGCACAATCATCACTATTTCCACATGTAACGTAATGTTTGATTTGGGGGACTTCCAAATAAAAAAGAAATACTGTGGCCATAAGGGGAGCGACCCTTGCCGAAGGGGCCACTCCCCCAAACAACCCAAAACAAAAAAATCCCTGGCGCTAGTGGCCATTCCTGCTGCACGACTGCACGATCATGCAGCAGGAATGCATAAAAGAGACATTGGGGGAATGGGAAACCCTTTCCTTTCCCTCGATGCCTCTTTTAGTGAAACCCCCCCCTCCCCAGCCCCAGAACTTACCTCTTTCTTCTCTGACGCGCAGAAAGCAAATGGCTTCCTGCGCATCGGAGAACAATGGGGAAACCTCCAATGACGTCAGCGGTGTGGGGGGGGAGTGTGGGAGGCAGGGGAAGGTTTTCTCCTGCCTTCCCAGTAAAAAAAACGGATCGACCACTCATGAGGGGAGCGCCAGCGCTTCCCCCGTGGGTGGGTGTCATGACGAGCTGGACTCGTCATGGGCACACGGCGACTGTGCTCCATGACGAGTCCAGCTCGTCATAGGCATAGAAGGGGTTAATATTGATGAGGCATGCAATTTGCGACCCCAGGAGGAATAGCAAACAGTGGAAACACTGTTGTACATCCCAATATGCGAGTCGCAAATGCGACTCAATTTGCGAGTCACAAATTGGTGAGTCGTACATCTGGCCCTAAATGCCCTCCCTGCTTGCATCAGTTGTGACTATAGACTTCAATGTGGGATCAAAGCCTTGTAACGGCGAAGCAGCACACATCTCCTACTTGATAACATTAAATTTAACCTGGCATCTAACTGACCACTCAAATTTACACTTGTATGTTTTGTTTGCAAAGGTCTTAATGAATTTAGAATAGAATTTCACAAAACCTACGAAGGCTCTTACATTGTCCTTGCTGCTAGGTATCAGGGACTTTTCTATGGATTCCAGCAATTCCCTCTTAGGCTTAATGCCTTTGATGGATACTTCATGACCCAAATATGTCACACTTTGTCTAGCAAACCTTCACATACTGAAATCTGCTGTAAGCCCCATTTCCTTTAACACATCCATCACCTTCCTCACTGTGAAATCATGGTCAGCCTTGGTTTTACCCATAATTACGATATCATCCTGAAAAAACATTACATTTCTCACACTTTTAAATAATTCAAGCATAATACGTTGAAATATCGCTGCCGCCAAGGCTAATCTGAAGGGTACACTCACAAACCTAAAACATCCAAAAGGAGTTATGAATGTAGTAAGATTCCAACTTTTCTTGTGTAGAGGAACCTGGTGGTAAGCAGCGGTGAGGTCTATTGTAGTGGCCCACTTTACCCCTTTTGTGACTGAGAGCATTTTCATAACTTTTGGTAATGGGAATCGGTCAACAATAATGTTCCTGTTTAAATCCCTCATGGTGACACACAACCCATCGGCCTTCCTGGCAATCAATAAAGGTGAAACCCATTCGGATGCATCCACCTTCTCAATCACCCCGTCAGCACACAACATTTTCAACTCATTCTTAACTTCCTCTCTCAAGGCTAAGGGGATACTTTTTACTTTGTGAACATGTGGTTCCGCACCATGTTTGAGCACAATTTTATGATGGAAACCTTTTAATTCTTCTATAGTGCCTGTAAATACCACTGGATATTCTCAAAGGATCTCTTGTTCCAATGCCTCCTCCTTTAGAACAACAGTGGCTCCTGACTATTGGGGTTGAGTATTATTCCCAACTCTCCCTGATCCCCCCAACCTCACATGGATGGCCCAGCTTCAGCTACATACAGCTTACACTTAAGTTTCCTATCTTTGAACATGAAATCCAACTATTTCACCCAAATCATTACAATGTCCTCTCCTGTGAACGTTTTGAGGCGAATCACTGACAAAATATCGATGGACAAAATATCGTGTTCCAAAATATCAGGACATAAATATCGATGTCAAAAATATCGACCTCCTATCTACATAATGGTAAGTACTAAAATATTGAGAAAAAATATATAGGAGCCGATTCCGATCCTGGAAAAACCGGGTACGAATCGTTGGACGGAGCGTTTTCTCCGTCCGACTCGTACCCGGGAAACATACCTTACAAACATGCAAGTACGATTCGTACGGAAACACCATTTCCGTACAAATCGTAAAAAACACCGACCGGCTAAAATATACCTGCAATTCTGATCCGGGACACCGCGTACGCGACATTCGTACGGAGTCAGGCAGCGTTTTACGGACCAGCACGTACGATTCGTACCCACAGCACTTCGCACGGCAATATTTTTACGGGACCCAAAGAGTGCCGGAAAAGCTAAGTACGCCAAGATGCACGGCGAAAAGGGGGCCCGGTACGCACCGTACCCCCATCCCTACACGTCCGCACCGTACCCCAGCACCCCCCATGTCCGCGCCGTACCCCCACCCCGTATGTACAGAGCATACCCCCACCCCACCCCGTAGGTACGGAGCGTACCCCTCGTATGTACGGTGCAAACCCCCACCTCGTCTGTACGGAGCGTACCCCCACCCCGTATGTATAGAGCGTATCCCCACCACGTATGTACGGCGCGTACCCCTCATATGTACGGTGCGTACCCCCACCCCATACGCGCTGGGGGTATGCACCGTACATACGGGGTGGGGGTACGCACTGTACATATGAGGGGTACGCACCATACATACAGGGGTGGGGGTACATACCATACATACGGGGTAGGGGTACGCTCCGTACATACGGGGGTGGGGGTACGCTCCGTACCTGTGGGGTGGGGTGGGGGTATGCTCCGTACATACAGGGGTGGGGGTACGCTCCGTACCTGCGGGGTGGGGTGGGGGTACGCTCCGTACATACGGGGGTGGGGGTGCGCACCGTACATACGAGGGGTACGCACCGTACATACGGGGTGGGGTGGGGGTACGGCGCGTACATGGGGGGCTGGGGGTACGGCGCATACTTGGGGGGTGGGCTGGGGGGTGTTCGGCGCGTATGCGGGCACCTGTTTCGGACTTATGAGGTCAGTCCGCAAGATCCTTCCTCTGCCCCCCCCTCTTTCCAGGAAACTCCTGGTTCAAGGACTGGTTCTTGCACGACTGGATTACAGCAATGCTGTCTATTTAGGAGCCCCTGAAGCTACTCTGGGCAAGCTGCAACGAACCCAAAATGCAGCTGCTCGGATGCTGATGGACCTTCCCTCCAGATCCTCCGCCAGACTGGCACTTAAGGCACTCCACTGGCTGCCAGTGCGTGAGAGGATCGAGTTCAAGGCTATGTGCATCGCCCACAAGCTCCTCAATGGACAAGGCCCCTCGATCCTGGGAGACATGGTTACCCCGTACAAAGCCTCGAGATCTCTGCGCTCGGACAATGAGCGACTGGCGAATATCCCCAAGTTTAGGAGGGCACGTACCGGAGGTCGTCGCTTCTCAGTAAAGGCAGCCACCCGCTGGAACTTGCTCCCCCGTAGTTTGCGTTTGGAACCCTGCTACCTGCGCTTTCGCAAGCAGCTCAAAACTCTGCTTTTCCCCAAATAAAAAGGTTTTCTTCCCCCTCTCCCCTCTTAGCCAACCTTACAGGTTTACAGCGCGGGGATGCCTTCGGGTCACCAGGCGCTCTACAAATCTTTAAATAATAATAATAATAATAATAATAATGTTTGGACGTCTCCATGGTTGCTATGGGAGTTCGCTCCGTACGGTGTTTTTTCCATACGGTTGTGCATTCGGACGGACGGGACGGATCGTCCATGCGCGCTCGGACTTCATTTTCCCGATTCGTACGTAAAAAAGTCCGGGGACGTGTCGGACACTTTTTCCGACCCGAGGACGTGTCGGGGAATTTTCCCAATGCGATTCGTATGGATTTTTTTACATACGACTCGTACTTGCCAGTTTGTACGGGACTTGTACGATTCGTACGTAAAAAAATCCGGATACGATTCGTACGGGGAATATTTTTAACGGATCGGAATCGGCACCATAGTTGTTAAAAATATCGAAGTTAAAAATATTGTTTCTTTATAACATATAAATAATATTGTAAAATAATTTAAATAATACATATAACTTAAAAAAATATTTAGAATTACAAATTTTTTAAACAATTATAAGTAATAAATGTAATGTAAAAACAAATTAAACATACATATATAAAATGTAATATATATATTTACTTAATAATAATTAATACATATTTATTTTAATAAATTATACAATTTTAGAAATATATAAAAAATTATAAATACATATGTATATATATACAGACACCTGTAATATAAAAAAATCTAAATATATATATATATTATAAATTACATTTTTAAAATATTTATTAATTTTTAAAACTACATTTTACACTACATTAACTGCAACAGTAGGGAAAATGTGTGATATCGGAATGGGAATAATTTACTATGCCCACTCCAGCGAATGCAAAAGTATGGAAAGTGTTGGATAGCGGAGGGGAATAAATTCCTACTTCCACTCCAGGGAGTTCAACAGTAGGGAAAATGTTGGATAGTGGAGGGGTAAACATTACTATTCCCAGTCCAACAAGTGCAACAGTAGGTAAGATGTTGGATAGCGGAGGGAAAATAATTTACTATTCCCACTCCAATAAATGCAACAGTAGGGAAAGTGTTGGATAGCGGAGGTGAATAATTTACTATTCCCACTCCAATGATTGCAACAGTAGGGAAAGTGTTGGATAGAGAAGGGGAAAAAAATTACTATTCCCACTCCCACAAGTACAACAGTAGGGAAAGTGTTGGATAGTGGAGGCATAAAAATTACTATTTCCACTCCAACTAATGCAATGTTAGAGAAAGTGTTGGATAGCGTAGGGGTAAAAAATACTATTCTCACTTCAGCAAGTGCAACAGTAGGGAAAGTGTTGGATAGCAAAGGGAAATAATTTACTATTCCCACTCCAGCGAGTGCAACAGTAGGGAAAGCGTTGGATAGCGGAGAGGATGCAATTACTATTCCCACTTCAGAGAGTGCAACAGTAGGGAAAATGTTGGATAGCGGAGGGGTAAAAATGACTATTCCCACTCCAGCAAGTGCAACTGTAGGGAAAGTGTTGGATAGCGGAGGGGAATAATTTACTATTCCCACTCCAGCAAGTGCAACAGTAGGGAAAGTGTTGGATAGTGGAGGCGGAAAAATTACTATTCCCAGTCAAGCAAGTACAACAGTAGGGAAAGTGTTGGTTAGCGGAGGGGTAAAATTTACTAATCCCACTCAAGCGAGTGCAACAGTAGGGAAAGTGTTGGATAGCAGAGGGGAATAAATTACTATTCCCACCCCAGCAAGTGCAACAGTAGGGAAAGTGTTGGATAGCGGAGGGGTAACAATTACTATTCCCACTCCAGCGAGTGCAACAGTAGGGAAAGTGTTGAATAGTGGAGGGCAATAATTTACTATTCCTACTCCAGCAAGTGCAGCAGTAGGGAAAGGGTTGGATAGTGGTGGGGTAAAAATTACTATTCCCACTCCAGCGAGTTCAACACTTAGTAAAGTGTTGGATAGCGGAGGGAAATAAATTACTATTCCCACTCAAATGAATGCAACAGTAGGGAAAGTGTTGGATAGCGGAGAGGATAAAACAAAATAAAAACAAAACAATTACTTTCTACCCTCTACCCCAATAACCACCAAAACACACACCTAAAAATATTTACACAATTTCCATAACCAATTTTGCATTCATAAATTAATACCAATTAACAACAAATCATTAATTAATTTAAAAAAAAATTCTTCCCAACATTTACAACTATAAACCCCTCAACTCACACATCAAAAATATTCATCAATTAGCATATTTAATTTGTATTAATTAATTAGCATTAATTAACAAATATTAATGAATTATAAATAATTTACCAACCACCATATTCCCTATAAATGACACCACCAATATTGTAAAACATGACACAATTAAAATAATTAATTTGCAATTAATAAAGTAATTAATAACAATTAACAAGCAAAAAAAAATCAATTAATAATAAATAAATTCACACAATAAACACTATAAAATAACATTTAATAAATATTCTATTAAACATATTACAAAATGTATTAAAATTAAATTACTTCCCACCCTACTGCCCTATCAACCCACAACCCGCTCCTAAAAAATGACACAATTAACAAGATTACCAATTAATTAATAATAATTACCAACCAATTAATAAATAATTAAAAATAAATTAATTACTACAATTTACAGTAACAAATATTAAATACATACATTTTATATTAATAAAAAATATTAAGTAATTAATTAGAACTAAATTACTTCCCACCCTACTCCCCTATCAACCCGCAACCGGCTCCTAAAGAAATTACACAATTAACACAATTACCAATTAATTAATAATAATTAACAACCAATTAATAAAGAATTAATAATAAATTAGTTACCACAATTAACAATACAAAATATTAAATACATACATGTTAATTATTCAAAATATTAATTATTAAAATTAAATAACTTCCCACCCTACTCCCCTATCAACCCACAACCCTCTCCTAAATAAATGCCACAATTAACATAATTAGCAATTAATAATAATTAACAACCAACCAATAATTAATTAATAATACATTAATTAACAATATAAAATATTACATACATAAATATTAATTAATTAATTAAAATAATGAATGAATTAATTAATTCTAATAAAATTAATAGCTTCTTAAAATTATTAATACATTTATTATCATTAAATTACTTCCCAAGCTATTCCCCTATAAACCCACAACCCGCGACAGAACTAAAATGCAAAATTTTCTTAAAATAAAATGAATATCTTCTAAAAATGTAATACATATATTAAAAAACAAATTCAATACTAACACAAAAAAATAGAACACATACATTTAAAATACATACTAAAAACATAACACTAACTAAAAAAACGATATTTTTAACAACTATGGTGCCGATTCGGAACCTGGAGAAACCGGGTACGAACCGTCGGTCGGAGCGTTTTCTCCGTCCGACTCGTAACCGGGAAATAAACATTACAAACATGCAAGTACGATTCGTATGGAAACACCATTTCCGTACGAATCGTACCAAACACCGACCGACGAAAATATACATACGAATGTGATCCTGGAATGCTCCGACGTGACGTCGGGACGCATTTAGGCTGCGGTTCACGAACCAGGAAGTACGATCCGCACCGACGTCACCCCGCACGGATTATATTTTCCGGCTGCCAAAAACTGCCGGGAAATCAGGACGACGCGCACAAGGAGCACCTGTACGTGACGGACAGCCATGGACCCGAACCTACGTGTCATCCCAGCCCTCATAGCAGTCCACCTGCTCTACAGGCACCGACGCAGACGCCGCAGAAGGTCAGAATAACACACAGGGGCAAAGGGGGGGGGCAGGGGCAGGACACAAAACCCCTACCCAAGTCACAAATCACACATGCCCTGGACATACCTGACCTGCAGGACCTGGTCACCTCGAGGGGGTGGGGGCGTGTCCAGCAACGCAAGCGTCCGCCACAACGGAAGTGGATGTTGACGCGAACCGGCAACACAACAATAAAGGTACGTACCGTTCCCAGGCCTTAAGAGCGTGGGTACGGGCCGTACCACGCCCACCACTACGTCACCCCGACAATGGCGGTACGGCCCGTACCCACGTTCAACTGGCCTGGGTACGGGCCGTACCAGCATTGTTGGGGTGACGTGGGGGTAAGCGTGGTATGACCCGTACCCACGCCCTGAAGGGCTGGGGACGGTGCGTACCCCTACGGCACCCCATTGGGGGTCTGCACCGTACCCAGGCCCTCAGACCGTTGGTACGGGTCGTACCACGCGTACCCCCACATCACCCCAACAATGCTAGTACGGCCCGTACCCAGGCCATTCGAACGTGGGTACGGGCCGTACCGCCATTGTCAGGGTGACGTAGTGGTGGGAGTGGTACGGCCCGCACCCACGCCCTTAAGGCCTGGGGACGGTACGTACCCAGGCCTGCAAACCGTGGGTACAGGAATGTACGGAGCGTACCCCCACCCGTGTATGAATGGAGTGTACTCCCACCCCACCCGTGTATGTACGGACCGGACCCCCACCCCACCAGTGTATGTACGGAGCGTACCCCCACCCGTGTATGAATGGAGCGTACCCCCACCCCACCAGTGTATGTACGAACCGTACCCCCACCCCACCAGTGTATGTACGGAGCGTACCCACACCCGTGTATGAATGGAGCGTACCCACACCCGTGTATGAATGGAGCGTACCCCCACCCGTGTATGCATGCAGCGTACCAACTCCCCACCCGTGTATGTACGGACCGTACCCCCACCCCACCCATGTATGTACGGACCGTACCCCCACCCGTGTATGCATGCAGCATACCAACTCCCCACCCGTGTATGTACGGACCTTACCCCCACCCGTGTATGTACGGACCGTACCCCCACCCCACCAGTGTATGTACGGACCGTACCGCCACCCCACCAGTTTATGTACGGAGCGTACCCACAGCCGTGTATGAATGGAGCGTACCCACACCCGTGTATGAATGGAGCGTACCCACACCCGTGTATGTCCCGACCATACATGCCCAGACATAGGAGGGGTGTGTGCCTATCACTCCCAGCAGTGCCCAGACACAGGAGGGGTGTGTGCAGAGTCCACCCAGCAGTGCCCAGACACAGGAGGGGTGGGTGCAGAGTCCTCCCAGCAGTGCCCAGACACAGGAGGGGTGGGTGCCTATCACTCCCAGCAGTGCCCAGACACAGGAGGGGGGGGTGCAGAGTCCTCCCAGCAGTGCCCAGACACAGGAGGGGTATGTGCCTATCACTCCCAGCAGTGCCCAGACACAGGAGGGGTGTGTGCAGAGTCCTCCCAGCAGTGCCCAGACACAGGAGGGGTGTGTGCAGAGTCCTCCCAGCAGTGCCCAGACATAGGAGGGGTGGGTGCAGAGTCCTCCCAGCAGTGCCCAGACACAGGAGGGGTGGGTGCAGAGTCCTCCCAGCAGTGCCCAGACATAGGAGGGGTGGGCGCAGAGTCCTCCCAGCAGTGCCCAGACACAGGAGGGGTGGGTGCAGAGTCTTCCCAGCAGTGCCCAGACACAGGAGGGGTGGGTGCAGAGTCCTCGGAGGGGTGGGTGCAGAGTCCTCCCAGCAGTGCCCAGACACAGGAGGGGTGGGTGCAGAGTCCTCCCAGCAGTGCCCAGACACAGGTGAGACAATGTGATTGAGACAGAGGAAGTACTTACACCTCTTAGTCTGGGATGAAAACACATGGCCTGCAATTAATCCTGATCGCACACAAACTACCCCTGGTGCGCCTGTCCCCACATATCACTGACAAACAACCATCATCAGATAGTTGTACCAAGACACACAGGCACTGGCCCCTGTGAGTATGCACGAGCTAATTTAGGTCACCCTGTACAGTGGACACATGTAGCAGAGTATACGTGAATTCTAATGAGGCCATGGTACTATGACACAGGGCCCAAACTATGCTGAAGACACAGAGAATGTCCACATTGTCTGATGACACACATGATACCTAGGAAAAGGTGCCCCAGGGGACTGTAGTGGCCACACTACTCCATGGCCCTGGATGGATATGACTGGAACACAAGCCACCATCCCTGCAACCATGCACATCTCACACTCAAGCACATCATGTCAGAGGGCACAACATTCGACATGCAGGCAGTAAGGCAGTACACATGAAACACATACTCCCATGTCGGGACTCAGCATCAGTGCCAACTAACATGGACCCCACAATGACTGAACTGGCCAGGGCACAGGCAACGTGCAAAAACCTGTTACACACCACCCCCACACATGATGCTGCAAGCATTGGGCACTTGGAGTTACTGCCAGCCTAGATGACCTTGTGCAAGAGTGACTACACACAGACCAGGGAACACATGGCAAGGAGGGGAAGGGAGGAAGAACAGCACCGCTTTACTTTGGGGAACAGGATACGCACTGCACATTTAAACCCTGGCAGTGTATCCATGCAACTGCGCACTTCCAAAAGCTGGTGACACACAACAAACACACATGTACCTACCCCCTTCCTGCTGCTGCTTCTCCGCTAGGCGCCTATCCAGATCAGGGAAGACCACCGCCAGCACACGCTTATGGATGTGGGTTAGACAGCGGCGCCCACGGTTTTTGTGGCTCTCAGGTGAGTCCCCCAGCAGGACCCGTGCGATCCTCCGCGTCCAGCACCGGATGTCCTGCCAGCGTTTCCTCACCTGGGCAAGGCGCCGCTTCCGACCATCCGTCCTCCTCACGGCACTGACGGCTTGCTTCCAGATCTCCCCCTTGGCACAGACGCCTACCTGTGAGGATGCAAAAGTGACAATACATCAATCCACCTTATCAATGACACAGAGACACACATATTACACATCATGCATGTTTGAACTGGCCACAGTATGCTGCCAACTCATTGCACCTTTGTAATAGTGACATCATCCTCCTGGGAATGGGCAAATGCAGTAGGTGCCATTGAAAGCACACAGGTGGCATGAGGGGTGCAACACAATCAATGATGCAGGCTCACACTGTGCATCCCAAGCTACAATAGGAATCTGAACAGTACCCCTAAGCAGTCACATGCCCCAGCCCACTTACGATACCTCAGCAGAGTACACAGACACACACAGGCACTGAACAATCACTTGGCATTGGCAACTGCCGCTACAAACCTCACTCTGCACATGTGCCACTAGACTGGGGGTGTCACACATGTGGGGCTGTCTCAGCACGGCAGACATCCAGCACAGCTCCCTGCTCACATCAGATGGCCAGGGTGTATCCATCCCACATGCAGCTGGGGTGCAACACTCCACATATGCACACACCCACATAACAGGGGACTCACACACACACACCAATGTCCAGGGGACGAACACATCATTTGGACACTCTCACCACAGGTACACAGAACAGACACACATCTGTGGGTCCTGGCACCTGTCACCATGGGGGGAGCACAGACTCACATCAGGACTGTGGGAACAACATTTCCAGGAGGATTAGGCAGTCCGAAAGCGGCATGCACCATGCAGTGATCGTCACAGTAAGCACCATGCTAGTGCGTTGTGCACACAGGAACTACAGCATGCTCTGCATGGGAGACATGAGCCCTCCCCCCCTGGGAACCACTATGAAGAACCCTGCATGTCTCTCACACCTGGACACAATGCCAGAAGTCACAGTAAAAATGAGGGGCACAGTTTAAGCTAGTGGGGTCTGCACTCACCTGCTCCCCTGGTCGACCATACAGCATGGTGTACTGTGGGAGGATCACATCCAGCAACTCCATATTCTCCTCCATGGTGAATGGCTGGGCCCTCTCCACAGACCTGGACATGGTGCCAGAGGAATGACTAGCAGCAGCAGTGTTGTGTGATGAAGGGATGTGCAGGCAAGTGCTCTCTCAAGGGGCCTGGCTGCCTTATATCTTCCTTGCTGGCCTGTTTCATTTACAGGAGTACAGAGTGATTGGCTCAGTCACATTAGCATCCTACGTGTCCTCCAATCAATTTAAAACTACCCCAGTGACAGGCTATGCATGGTTTTAAAATTGAGCATGATGTAATGTCAACAACCACATTGCAACAAAGTAAATTGTCTCCAACCGACTTCTGCTGGGCACATGATGCAAAATTCAAACCTGAAACTCGGTCTCCATGACAACCAGCATGCATTTAGGCCCCTATACTTGTCCCTCATGTGTCCCCTATGGCAATCCTATGTCACAACACAGGTACGGTGCGTCCCACAGCCCTAGGGCACCCCAAAAGCATTGCAACGGACCGTACACACGCGTGTACGGTCCCTATCACCATGGTGGTGCTGGCGTACGTGTACGCCATAGTAGTCCGGACCGTACACACGTGTGTACGGTCCCTATCACTATGGTGGTGCTGGCGTACGTGTACGCCATAGAAGTCCAGACCGTACACGCGTGTGTACGGTCCCTATCACTATGGTGGTGCTGGCGTACGTGTACGCCATAGTAGTCCGGACCGTGAACGCGCGTGTACGGTCCCTATTACTATGGTGGTGCTGGCGTACGTGTACACATGCGTGTACGGTCCGGACTACTATGGCGTACACGTACGCCAGCACCACCATAGTGATAGGGACCGTACACACGTGTGTACAGTCCGGACTACTATGGCGTACACGTACGCCAGCACCACCATAGTGATAGGGACCCCACACACGCCCTCAGAGCGTATGTACGGTGGGATTCACACCTGACAGTGGTGACAGGCGGCACACAGGAATGAATTGAGCTGTCATACATGGCCAGGGCTGGACATCAAGGCATTGTCTGTGCAGTACTACATGTGTCGGGCACAGGTGGGTCAGGCTGTGATGTGGCACCATACTCCTGAGGTGTGAAGCTAATTACAGTATGATGGGCTGTGTACACATGTCACGTGTGATGGTGCCCTATGTGCCACACATCCCCTTCACTCCTTTGACATGTGTGCATGTAGTACTGACTTGGTGGGCCATGCGTCACTGGCATGGCACAGTCACCGACACCCGCAAATGTCCCCTGATGCCAGGTACACGGAATTTTACCCCTGACAAGTGAATGCCCGCGTTGCACGCTGTAGCTATGTCATGTGTGTGTCATGTGTTCCCATAGGTTTGCTGTAGGTGTTTGGTCAAATGCATCTGCTGTTGCTGCAACCAACATGTGTCTGTGTGTAGATGGGCATGGCACACTGTTACGCACACCAGCACACATGTGTAATCCGACGTAAGGTGTGTATGTATGCATCGACACGGAGTTTCAAAACAAGGACATATCTGCATACTCTCAATGTATGTGTGATCAGTCTTGACATGCAATCCTTCATGGCAAGGTGTGTGGTCTGTCCTTTTTCTATGACATGTCACCTGTGCCTCTAGTGTTCCGCAACCTGTCTGTACAATAAACATCCTTCTTCTGTACATATTTGGATGTCTGTAACTCCTGTAATGCGTCTGCCTGCTCACTTACACTGGCCCACAGCTAGTTACATGGCATGGCATGAAGATGTTGAGAATCAACGTTTGTAGCTGACTCTTGGTAGGAGTGTCACATGCCTGGCATACGTGTCCAGGGCACATTGCACAGACCTGACTCTGTATGTAGCCTGTTGAGCATGTGCTCTGTACATTGACATTGGTGGTGTACTGTACTCACTCTTCGTTGTCCCTTCTAATTCACTGCAGGGCTCCGCCTCTCCTTCGACAAATTCCGGACTTGGCTGACATGCGGGAAAATGACTGTACACGCCGCTACCGCTTCCCCTAACGTTTGATTGAGGACTTGACGACATGGCTGGCAGCACACCTCCAACCGCTACACAGGTATCCTGGTGCACTGACACCCAAGATGAAGGTGATGGCAGCCCTATATTTCTTGGCCACGAGTACCTTTCAACATACCATTGCCCATGTCGGTGGGATGTCCCAAACCATGTTCAGCCGTGTTCTGCATGATTTTTTAGAGGCCATGTTGGAGCACCTTGATGAGTTCATTAAATTCCCAACTCCTGAGCAGTTGACAGCTGTCAAGCGTGAGTTCTATGCCCTGGGAGGGATGCCCCATGTCATTGGGTCCATAGATGGAACACATGTGGCTTTGGTACCACCACAGGCACAGGAGGTAGCCTTCTGTAACCGCAAGCATTACCACTCCATTAATGCCCTTGCGGTGTGTCTTGCCAACATGGTGATTTCACATGTCTGTGCTCGTTTTCCAGGATCAGCACACGATGTGTACATCATGAGGCGTAGCAGGGTGCCTGAAATGATGCTGCAGCTGCGCAACGAACGAGCATGTATTGTTGGTGGGTATACTCTGGCAGTCCTGTATTTAACGTCATCTTCCTGTCTTACTGCTCCTCCTGACCCACTCTTGTCCATGATGTTTCCATGTAGGGGACGCTGGCTATCCCAACATGCCATGGCTGATCACGCCTCTCCGCAACCCCAGCACGGCTGCCGATCACCGCTACAAAAACGCCCATGGGCGGACCAGGCGAGTGATAGAGAGGACGTTTGGCCTCCTGAAGAGCCGATTCCGTTGCCTCCACAAGACCGGTGGCGCACTCCCATATGCACCGGTGAAGGTCTGCAAGATATTCCTCGTGTGCTGCATGCTGCACAACATGGCAGTGGAGAAAGCTGTGCCACTCATCCTGGATCCAGATGAGCAGGACCATCCACCCGTGGAGGATGAAGGGCTTGGGCACGAGGCAAGTGATGTGGAGGAGGAGGAGGCGGTAGAGGACATGCAGAGTCGGCTCATACGCGACTTCTTTGCTTAGTGGTGAGTTCCAGTGTCTGAGTGTGCACGCATTGGGCTGTGTGTGGCATGTGTTGCAATGTGTGTGTCCATCTGCATCTCTTCCAAGTGAGTCTGAGGTGTGTTTGGATGTGTCATTCGAGTGATGGTGCAATAGAAGAATGTTTTTCCAGAGTCATCATTGTCACCTAGCATGTTGACAACCTAATACGTGTCGAGTACATGCACATGCATGCGGATGTACTTCTTTTGGCTGACTTCTGGTGTGTCTCCCATCCACAGGTACTTGCGCATGCTGTCTGCTGGTGGCATTGTTGTGCTCCTGCTATTCCTCATGAACACAGCAACATGTGCTGAATCAGCGTTACATGCACGGACAAGTTTGAAAATCTCCTTCGGGTAAGGGATGCAGCACGGCTTTTTGGGAGTGGTATTTGTTTTGAATGTGTGTGCACTGCTCCTGTTCATGTTTGGTTACTTTGCATACATGTAGAATCACCATGGGGCACATGACCTGGAGCAGAATTCACCTGAATTGATGGTCAGACTTGGTGACAGTCATCTGTAATGGGATTGTGATGGAGCCATCAATGTGTGTAACACTGGCCTCGGAAACATACGGGTTGCACCGGGTTGACATGGTGTGGGAATTCCCCATTAGGGGCTCAATGGTGTATAGCAGGCTCTCCGTGAGCAGCAGGGGGTGTTTAGCTGTAACCCGTCACTTGTGTGCCAGTGCCATGGATTTCCAGCATCTGTGGCGGTAAGGGGGGTGCCAGTGTTGGTCCCACGTGTTCATCCACATGACCTGTGTATGTGTTGACAGAGTTGCATTAGCATTCCGACACACGAGTAATAAAGGTGTCCCTCTGCCTCCAAGGTGCCTCATCTCTGTGAATGGTGGTCTGTTGCCACTGTGCATGCGGCATGTCTGGCATTGTTCTCAGAGATGGTGCATATGAGTCTATGTGTAGAGTAGCAAGATGCAAGCTGTTTGTCAGGGATTAGATTCTGTATTGTGCATGATGTCCATGGCGGTGTAGGTATTGTGGCAAATCAGTCTCCACGACGGCCACTGTGCTGCATGTGAATCCATTGTGTGTGTGTGTCATGTTGAACCAGACATTCCTTCCTTGACATACACCTTTTACATAGTTCCTTCCTGAGATCCTTGTCTCTGTGTGCTACTTGTGGCATTGTTTCCTTGACATGGCGCATGCTGCTGCAGGCCCTGTAGCAAGGGCACCCAGTGTCCACGCAAACGAGCTGGTGTTCATCATGGATTGCTTGCTGACATGTGCTATGCTGATCAGCAGCATCTGTGCCTCATGCGGCAGCACACTCTGCATTATGCACAAGATCCCCAGTTCCATACACCTCAAGGCAAGTGGGAGACCATCCCCCAGGTCAACTACGACATCCGTGTCTAATCCTACCCTGCACTCTACGTCCAACAGAGATGGGGGGAGTGGATCACTGCCAGCTGCAGGATGACCTTCTCAATCCACGCACACACTCAGGATGCAGCCCACAACCACAACACAACCTTGTGGCACTGTGATCCAACACCCAATTGTGCCATCTCCATGCATCCAACCTTGGCTGGCCCACCATTCTCCACATCCACCTGACTCAAGCATGCAGGACATGGTTCTGCCACGTGTCTACACACCCCAGGACACTCCACATGATCCCTGACCTCTGCGCATGACTGTTGCTCTTCTAAATAGGTCTTTAGGCACAGTTGTGCGGGCACCCCCTCAGCTGGTTGGGCCCATCACAGGTGAGTAAGGTGCTCCATGTCTGTCTTGGATGGTACGTTGTGACCCATGTGTGTCCTGTGCCAGACTCAGACCCCAGGGTATGGAGGTTTGGAGTTAACCCCTTCGGTGCCACGCCCTTTCCCCCTCCTGTGCTGGGCGTTTCCCACGCGGGTGGGTTTCATGACAAGATAGTCTCGTCATGGGCACAGCGCGACCGTGCTCCATGACGAGACTAGCTCGTCATGGGCACAGAAGAGGTTAATTCAGAAATCAGGCATGGTTTGACTTTACAACACACACCTGTAGTGGAATAATGAAAAATGACGGCATCATCTTGTGATTGTGATGAATTTTATTAGTGCTGGGGTACGTGTTTGGGGGGGTGACAAGAGGTGCTTGGCGGGAGTGTAGAATCCAAAGTTCACAGGGGGAGTTGGTGTCCTTGCCATTGACAGTCATCAGAGTCTGTGCCACAGTCTTTGTCAACATTGGTCAGACAGTGACCAGCAAGGCCATGTGGCAGAGAATGTCCTTTACTGCTGTGCTGCTGTTGGGCCAGAGGGCCAGGTGCCAGGCCAGGTGACCTGGGAGATGGTGATGTTCCGCTGACTCTCACGGTCTTTTTCGTGGATGACCCACCTTCCTGCGGGGACCCTCAGACGCCTGCCTTGACGATGCAAGGGACGCTCCGTCAGATGAATCCTCCTCCTCCTCCCTCCCTGTGTCTGGTGGTGGTCTACGCCTGGTGGCACAGGGAGGGTTTGCCAGGCTTTGGGCGATCTGACGGAGGGATTGGCTTACGTCCCTGTGCACCGCCAAGAGCTCTGCAAGTCTTGCCTCCATCCTGGCATGATGCTCAACCTGCAGGGCCTTCATCTCATTGAGGGTCCCCACTACCTGGGCGATGCCTCTGGAGTCACGCCGGTATGCGTCCTGGATGGTTCTGACGTGTGCCATAGCCGGGTCCTGAGCCAACTGGGCAGGTTCGCGCCTCCGCCGTCCTCCACTCCCACCACCCCAGCCCACTTGCGCCTGGCCTGCCGTTGTGGGCACATCGGGTCTCCGGGACCCCTGAGGGATGGCATTTGCGGTGTCGCCTGCCTCCTCCTGGGTGCCCGGAGAACCTTGTCCCTCGTGGACAGACTGGCTGTGTTGTTGTGTGCGGGCAGGGCTCCTGGGTGTCTCCTGGGATGTGGCAGGAATGGGGGTGGTGGTTGGCACAGTTGTACCTGACGCAGGTGCTGCAGGTGGTTGGACACCAGAGGGGCCAGGTTGGTCTAGGTCATCCACGGAGTGGTGAGAGTCGTCGCTGCCGGTGGTGTCCTCTTCACGCAGAGCCTGGTCCTGTGAGTCTTCCCCCCCCAGTGTTGGGGGGAGATTGATGACATTGACCTGTGTGTGAGAGAGACAGGGTTAATTGTGTTACATGCGACATCCATGTTTCATTCTTTTTTGATTTGGCACAGTTCCCTGGGTGGTTGGATTTGGCTAGCATTCCTCACACAGTGCACTTGTGCATGGGTATGTCCCTTGGCCACAGCTTTCGACACTTTACCTATGTGTGACACAATGTTAGTTGATGCATATTTTGGGAACGCAGTCAGCAGTGTAGTGAGCGGGCGTAGCAAGCCATGCAGAGCCGCCTTACGTGTTGCACTGCACGTGGCCAAATGGTGTTTATTCCATGCTATTTGAGAATGCAGGTAGGTAACTTAACAATTAGTGACAGGGTTCTGACGAACACAGTGGGTAGGTATACTGGATGTAAGGTTCTGTTTGGGCCTGCAGCACGGATGTACTTGTGCATAGATTGACACATGGCCTAGTGTTTATCAAAGGTTGAAGGGGGGGTTAAGGCACTGCCAAACCTTGTCTACATGCACACAGTCCACCTGCTGACGAGCGGACATGGCCACACCACCCAAGGGTGATTTGGTCTCCCTCTGTCTCCCTTTCTCCCTCCCTCTATCAGCCTCCTCCCTCTGTCCGTCTCCCTTTCTCCCTCCCTCTATCAGCCTCCTCCCTCTGTCTGTCTCCCTTTCTCCCTCCCTCTGTCAGCCTCCTCCCTCTGTCCGTCTCCCTTTCTCCCTCCCTCTGTCAGCCTCCTCCCACTGTCCGTCTCCCTCTATCTCCCTTTCTCCCTCCCTCTGTCAGCCTCCTCCCTCTGTCCGTCTCCCTTTCTCCCTCCCTCTGTCAGCCTCCTCCCTCTGTCCGTCTCCCTTTCTCCCTCCCTCTGTCAGCCTCCTCCCTCTGTCCGTCTCCCTTTGTCCCTCCCTCTGTCAGCCTCCTCCCACTGTCTGTCTCCCTTTCTCCCTCCCTCTATCAGCCTCCTCCCTCTGTCCGTCTCCCTTTCTCCCTCCCTCTGTCAGCCTCCTCCCTCTGTCCGTCTCCCTTTCTCCCTCCCTCTATCAGCCTCCTCCCTCTGTCCGTCTCCCCTTCTCCCTCCCTCTGTCAGCCTCCTCCCTCCCTCTGTCTGTCTCCCTGTGTCCACCTCTGTCTGTGTCCCTCTCTCTGCCCCTCTCCCTCCCTCTGTGTGTCACCCTCTGTCACCTCAGCCCAGCTTCCTGGGCACACACAGTTAGCAGGTCTTGCAAAGGCCATTGGCTTGTTCATGTGGGTTTGTTTCTTCTCTGCGGGCACCCATTGGGCGGAGTGTCTGAGTCTGCGCTGCTGCTGTGGCAGTGTGTGCTGACACTCTTTCAGTGTGCTGCGTCTTCATTGGCTGCTGTTATGTGCAAATTGTGCCTTCATACCCATGTCGTACTGCAACGTGGCCACCATTAGCAGGCAAAACAGTACTGTGTGGGGACACACTGTTGGTATGGCTGTGCCCTAAGGCATATGGGCTGAGGGCATTGTTGTGTGCTTCAGAGTTGCCCTATGTTAGTTTTGAGGCCCACCCTCCCGGCATCGGGGACATCCTGTCTTGTGTTGGTGTTTTGTGTGGCCTGTGACTTGTCATGGCCTTGCTTGGGGCATGGGGCATGGAGGCGCTAGTGGCATGTGTGTGTTTTTGGAGTGTGGTTGTGTCCGGTGCTGGCTTTGGGGGGGTTGCGTGCATGATTGATATTTGGGTTGTATATGGCGTTCCCCACATGTGAGGTGAGTTGTTTGTGTACTCACCAGGCTCTCGGACTCCTTCTAGTCCGTCTACTCCCAACAGCGGCAGCGTGGCCATCACCTTCTCCTCCCAGGGATGGTAGTGTACCGGTCTGCGGGACGGACCTCCTCCAGTGATGTTGGCCTGGTTGTGCTCATCCATCATTTTGTGGCGGACCGTCCTCCGCAGATCGTACCACCTGGCTTGGCACTCATGCCTGGTCCTTCTCGTGGCCCCAACAGCATTCACGGAATTGACTATCCTCTCCCACATGGCAGTTTTTTCTGATATGCTGGTCCGTCTGACCAATGTTCCAAAGAGCTGTGGCTCGACTCTGATGATTTCGTCGACAAGGGACTCCAGCTCGACCTTTGTGAACTTTGGATTCTTGTTGGTGGGCATGGTGTGGGGTGTGGATGGTTGTGGGGGTGTTGATGGTTGTGGGTGTGTGGGTGTGTGTGTGTGAATGTGATGAGGGTGTGTTTGTGATGGTGGTTGTGTGAAAGAGTGCAAGTGTAAGGTGTATTGATGGTTGAAGCGTGGTGCAGTGCGTTGTCTCTGGGGTCTGGCAGCAGTGGATCTGTTGCAAAGGATCATGGTTTGTGTGTGTTGGGCCTTTTTATTGGTCCATTTGTGGGTGTGGCTGTGTTTGAACTTTGGGTGGGTGTGTTATAAGCAGTGGTAGTCGTTTATGCCTCTGTTTATCTGTATGTCAGTTGCAGGTCAGTGTATAGGATGTATTTGGCCTTGTTGGATATGTTTAGTGGTGTTGTGGGCCTCGGATTGACTGTCCTTGTGTTTTTTTGGTTAGTCCTGGTTCAGTAGGAGTGTTTTTAGCGTCTGTACGGTGCGTACATGGGCCATGTTGTTGTACAGTGCTGTCCTTTGCTATGGCTTAGTACGACTCGTACATGCCCGATGTTGGGTGAGGGTGCTGGTGTGTGGGCCTGGGGTGGGGTGCGTGCGAATACGGGCAGGTTGTTGGTCCGCACCGTCCATCGGTGGTGGTGTTTCGCACCCTACATACAGGGGGGCTGGGTGTAGGGTCCGTACATACACGGGTGGGGAGTTGGTACGCTGCATGCATACACGGGTGGGGGTACGGTCCGTACATACACTGGTGGGGTGGGGGTACGGTCCGTACATACACGGGTGGGGTGGGGGTACGGTCCGTACATACACTGGTGGGGTGGGGGTATGGTCCGTACATACACGGGTGGGGAGTTGGTACGCTGCATGCATACACGGGTGGGGGTACGGTCCGTACATACACGGGTAGGGTGGGGGCACGGTCCGTACATACACGGGTGGGGTGGGGGTACGGTCCGTACATACACTGGTGGGGTGGGGGTACGGTCCGTACATACACGGGTGGGGAGTTGGTACGCTGCATGCATACACGGGTGGGGGTACGGTCCGTACATACACGGGTGGGGTGGGGGTACGGTCCATACATACACTGGTGGGGTGGGGGTACGGTCCGTACATACACGGGTGGGGAGTTCGTACGCTGCATGCATACATGGGTGGGGGTACGGTCCGTACATACACTGGTGGGGTGGGGGTACGGTCCGTACATACACTGGTGGGGTGGGGGTACGGTCCGTACATACACGGATGGGGAGTTGGTACGCTGCATGCATACACGGGTGGGGGTACGGTCCGTACATACACGGGTGGGGTGGGGGTACGGTCCGTACATACACTGGTGGGGTGGGGGTACGGTCCGTACATACACTGGTGGGGTGGAGGTACGCTCCATACATACACTGGTGGGGTGGGGGTACGGTCCGTACATACATGGGTGGGGTGGGGGTACGGTCCGTACATACACAGGTGGGGAGTTGGTACGCTGCATGCATACACGGGTGGGGGTACGCTCCATGCATACACTGGTGGGGGTTCGGCGTGTACATCCGCAGCCGGGGGGCATTTTGCGCATACATGCGGGGTCTGTGGTGGGGTGTTCGGCGCGTATGCGGGCACGTGTCTCCATGGTTGCTATGGGAGTTCGGTCCGTACGGTGTTTTTTCCATACAGTTGTGAAATCGAAAGGACGGGAGTTATCGTACTTGCGCGGTCGGACTTCATTTTTCCGATTCGTACGGTAAATCGTCCGGGGATGTGTCGGACACAATTTCCGACCCGAGGACGTGTGGGGAACTTTTCCGGATGTGATTCGTATGGAGTTTTTCCCATGCGAATCGTACTTGGCAGTTTGTACGCTTCTTGTACGATTCGGACGGAAAAATGTCCAGATTCTATTCGGACGGGGGAAATTTTTCCAGGATCCGAATCGGCACCTATATTTTTGCTAACGATATTATGATTTTGATATTGTTTAAAAACGGTATTACTTACCTTAGACTCAATATTCTGTGCCACATTTGCACTTGATATTAGTGCAAGTCGAGAATAACAACTCGATATTCTGACTGTTCACCTTTTTTGTGGCAAATCTCCATAGGATCCAGAATATTACCCAGAATCAAAACAAATTTTTCACTCTACACTTTCTAATTTACAATAGTGTAAGGCGAACCAGAGTGCACTGTAACAGTCATAAGTACAACCCCTATAGCAACTTCACGTTTGGGTTTTCTCCTTTGATGCTCATCCACATTGAGCACATCTTCATCGATATTTAGTACACACATGTTAATATTATCATCCCCAGACCTCTCAGAATCCATTATGGAGTCCTGCGTGAGAATATTTACTCCCTTCACACCCCCTTTCTGCCTTTTGCACACCTTCTTGAAGCGCCGCAAAATGCTGCATTCTGCACATTTCTTGTTCCCTGCAGGGCACCTCTTGTCATTTGCCAAATGCCCTAACTTCCCGCCCTTGAATGCAGAATGATCAAATTGCTCACATGTATTATTTTTGTTCACAACTTTCTTTGGTTCCCACTGAATCACCTTCTAGACTTCTTTTTCTGCCTGAACCTTTGCCACTACTCCCTTCTCAGTATGCTCACCAATTTTGTGTAACCTTTGCAGAATGACTGCTTTGGCGCATCTGGTAGTCTACTCTGCTTTTTTCGCTACTTCTGTTACTTCATGGAGTGACAACTACCCCGTGGTCCACAATTTGTCTTGGATATTTTAATTAGCATAGCACATCACTATTTGTTCACACATTAATTCATCGTCCACAATTGTGAATCCACAAGCCAAGGCTAAGTTTTTCAGGGCAACCACATAATCTTCCACAGATTCCTCTTTCTCCTGTTTCTGTTAAAGAATTTGTAGCGATCCACCGAAACACACACTGTAGGCTTGAAGTAAGCATTCAAGTCTTCTATTGCATGTTTGTATACATCCCCCTGACCCTGTGGTCTAACTTTCTTCTGAATGCGATTGTAAATCTTTAATCCTCCCGCACCTTAACACTGTGACAATTCTTTTTCCATCTGTTCAGGTGTCAATTCTTCATTGTCGTCAAAAGTGGAAATATAATTTTGAAAATGCTCTTTCCACTCATTCCACTTTAAGATTGGCTCCACTTTCCCAGCCAAAAAGGCTTGTGGAGGTGACAAGTTCCATATGTTTCCTGAAGTCATGACAATAAACAAACTGAAAATTATGCACTCTCTAAAATATAAAATTATTTAAATATATATTTTAAAACTACACCATTGGATTAGTTATTAAAAGGATAAAAGAGCTGGAAGTACTTGCTTTGAGTGTGCCTATCACTGACAATGACAGGCAAATAAAAACTAAAGCGAGACTGTTGCTGTAGAAACCAGATGCTTTGACAGGCTAGACTTTCTTTGCATGCCTGTCGTGCACTACTTCTTAATACTTTAAGTGTGCATATCACTGATAGAACAATGGCAGGCATATGAAGACTAAAGCGTGCCTGCGCTGTAAAAACCTGATGCTGTGACAGGCTTAGATTTCCTTAGCGTGCCTGTCACTGAATTGCTTCTTATTTTGAAGGCTCAACAAACAGCACCTTTTTCCTGTTGTTCCCAAAATATAGCCACCTTACGATTTAAAAAAAAGAAAATTTATTTGTATTTTATGCGTTTTTATATAGCGTGGACTTTACCCGAAGGTGTCAGAGCGCTTCATAATAGGAACAGTAATGTTACATGAGGAGAAAATTACAAGGGGGATATGTTACAAAAGCAAACTTTGGTTACATGAGGCTAAAGTGACAATTGTGCAAGTAACAAAAGCAAATAAGATACAAGAAGAGGTAGCAAACGATATATTACCAGAGGAAAAAGTGACAAGTGTGCATGTTATATAAGCATACAAGATACAAGTAGAGGTATAATACTGCAATAAGTGGCAGTCACTCAATACACAAGAACACACTAGCAAGGCACTTCTATAGGCATGGAGTGTCGTATGCATAGAGATGAAAGAGGATCCCAGATTTACTTAGGAGATTTCCCAATGGTTCCAAATAGAGATAGAACAAAGTGGGTGCAAGTATAGAGCCTTGAGGAACACCTTGACCTACCGCCAAAGGAGATGAAAGACTGTTCGCTATTGTGATCATTTGGGATCTATCAGAGAGGAAGGAAGCAAACCATTTAAGCACTGTGCCTTCCATGTCCATTCTCTGTTGAAGAGTGTTAAGGAGAGTGTTGTGATTGACAGTGTCAAAGGCTGCAGAAAGGTCAAGGAGAATTAGAAGACAAGACTCCCCTGCATCGAGTATCCGCAGCTCGTCATCAATCACTTGCAGCAGGGCTGTTTCAGTGCTGCAGTTTTGAATGAAGCCAGACAGTGCGGTTTCCCTGGTGACTGCTGTGCATCCTCCTCACAGCGGATAGGTCACACCGCAAAGAACAGGCACATTGAGACCATTGACGAGGGAACGTCTGTTCTGTAAATCGCATACCTGCTGGCTCCCACTGCTTCCTTTTGTGTACTGCCGCAGACGACATGACTAGCGTGTCAGCTTCTTCGTGCAGCTGACTTCCTCATGCCCATGTATCCGATGATTCTCCACGTGCCTCACTTCTTACGCACCAGCAACTGCCACGCATAGATTCATGGCAAAGATTCCCTTAATTATCTTTACCCAGAGAATAAAATGCGCCCAGGATACTTCCACTCCCCCTGGCTGAAATGCTATGTGGCCGATCCTGAGCAGGGTTGAAAAAAATGTCCTGGACATTCCTTGGTGATGAGCTTTTAGTATTCGTGTGTCATCTGTACCAGAAAGTTACCCAGTCGTCACCAAATTCTGCAATGATGGATCGTAGTCAGCAATATAGTTAAATGCTTTATTTACAGAATCCTGGTACAGACACAGCACATCCTATACCTCAAACTGTCACCTGTCCTGACCTCCATCTCAGACCCTAATCTATTGTGCATTCCACTCACCTGTTCGCATTCTACCTCCTCATTCCATTATTACATACAAACACTACATGGTCGGGACAGTAACACAACACACAGTCACTCACTCTCTAATTGATGTATGAATTTGCCTTTCACACTTCATTGTAAGGGTTGAAGTTAAGATTACATTACTATTTTAAATGGTGAATTACATTTCATTCTATGTTGTGTCTTGTGCATTGTTGTTCTATGACACCCTCAGATAAACTAAAGCTTTATATAGTGAACTTGGAAGGTTTTCAAAAGAAAACCCTAATCTCCAAGAATTCACATTGGTTAGATTCTATGAGATAAGAAGAAACATGTTTTATAGATGGTGGTGGAGGCAAAGAGAGGATGCCTATTGAGGAGGCTAGTTTCATCAGATTGCGAAGTTATGGAGACCACAGTTAAAGACAGCTAGCATGTGGTGCAACAGTACATATACCATTTCCCTGTCCTATTCAAGGTATGTGAACTTTTTTTTTGCCCAAAAACTTCGCCCCCACAGATACAAGCCCCCAGGTCTTGAGCTGGGGCGACTTTTCTTGTTGATTTCCTCATTCTCATGTTTTATTAATTGCCTCTGGAAGTAATGGATATAAATGTTCACATAAATGTCCACTGACAATAATACATTTCAGTGGCTCCACGCATTAAAGAAGATAAATGGCCTGACAGAAACGAAGGTCAGTGGCTCCAAGCAATAATGAAAATCAGTATGGCCCCAACCAGCAAAATTAGCTTCAGGCAATAATGAGAATCACTGGTCTAAAGAAGTAATGCACATAAAGGTCTCAGGCCCTAATGAGCCTCAGTGGCCCCAACATTAATATGTCTCAGTGACCATAGGCAATATTAAGCTTCAGTGGCTCTAGGCAGAAATGAATATCTTAGGCAATAGGTAGAACTAACCATTAATGGTACCAATAGTAGCAAACATCAATTGCCCCAGGCAGTAGACAGCATCAGAATTGGTCCCAGGCAGTAATGTACATCAATAGCTCCAGACAGTAATGGGCCTCAAAGGCCCATTACATCATTGAGCATAAATCAGGAATGAGCTGCAATTTCCTCAGATAGTAAGGAGCATCAATTACCCTCAACAGTAGTGAGCCCAAGTGTCCCCAAGCATCAATCAAAAGACACACAGTTGATGGACGGAATGACGAACAAATCAAAACATTCACCCCCAGTCAAGAGATCTGGGTTAAATCCATTCTTTTGCTCACCATGCCATTCCATTTTCTGGAATAGGAGCTTCTCACCCCATCCCCATAAGTTCTTCACCACCCACATAGCAGTTTATTGAGGTTGCTCATTTTCTCTGTCCTGTGGAAGACCCCGATTTAAGGAACTACTGGCCTCCTGTGACTCCTGGGGGTCGAAACGTCGACTTTTCTTTCACCTTGACCTGTACTCCTAATTTATGAGGATGATGAAATGCATACAATTTAGTGTCCTGTGCATCCACTTCCCGCACTTGCCGCCATTAGGTGCCACTGGAATCCAGAGAAAGCAGAATACTTTTAAGTGGAAGGTGCACCAGAAATGAAATCGGGATAGCAAGTATAGTCCATCATTCTACTTTATTTATAATTGAATTAGAATCAGCCATCAGACCACACGTTTCGTTCCTTTTGCATAAGGAACTTCATCAGGGCTTTGTCTATCAAGTAGCGTATTTACAAACTCCTTAGTGGTTGTGGTAATATTGCCTGGGTATTCGCCCCAAAACAAGGGTAAGCGATCAAGCCAAGTCTCAGCTCGAGATCTTAGTCCTCCAGTTTCCACAGCTGTGGTAAAATTGCCAGCATGAAAGCTTATAATTACGAGCAGAAGCATGTGGCAGCCATTGTATCTTACCAACCAAACTTACAGGTTGGTAGCCATCTTAACAGTGAGGGGTGTGTGGGGGTGGGAAGCCTGCACTACAACTCCCACCAGGCACCCTTGTCCCACAGCTGAGCAAGATGGAGCACTCCACCACACACCCAGGAGGATGTCAGAAATTCCCCACAAATGTGCCACCGAATAGGTAAGTAGACAGTGCATGCACCCCGCCATTTCACTCAAAAAGCATGGAGCCATATGACCATACCAGCCCTCACATCCCACCAAACTTGGCATAGATCCAATAGCCACTTCCAGTGTGCAGACAGCTAAGCGTATGTAACTGTCACAGAAACCAAAGTGTGACTCATCAAATCACATGTTTAAGAAATTAATGGCACAATCATGCACAGCACAGAATACCATGGAGTTCCATGGGGGCAGAGGGTCAAGGCCCATAAAAAACAAAACAAGCATGGTCTGTAGTTAAAAGAAAGCAAAGCACATGATATGACAATGGTATGCATGAGATTACAATGGCTAGTTCATGTTCAGATGTAATGTGTTCCATGCAGAGTAAACAACAAAGATGCTTCACATAAAGTTGTTGTGCTGCTAGTCGTTAGATGACGACATGTCCTTGTAATCACACAATCTGTACATGGCGCATGGTATCTATTGACATGTCACACCATGGACAAGTAATGTATGTACCTCCACATCATGTCATGATGCTCAATACCATGCAGCCAAACAAAGTGATGTCAATGTAAACTGTGTGGTGTACAACATGTATCATCGTTGACCCTTGAACTCGTTAGGTAGGTCGCTCACCCTATGCACAGCACCGCCTGTGCGTCCTGTCCCTGCCCCAGCTGTTGCTGCTTAGGTAAGTTCTGTGCCCCCGTGATCTGTGTCCCGTTTTCTTCTGTGCCCCTTGATCTGTGCCCCCGTGATCTGTTCCCCGTGATCTGTGTCCCGTGATCTGTGCCCCGTGATCTGTGGCCCGTTTTTCTTCTGTGTCCCGTGATCTGTGCCCCCGTGATCTGTGCAACGGTGATCTGTGTCCCGTTTTCTTCTGTGCCCCGTGATCTGTGTCCCGTGATCTGTGCCCCCGTGATCTGTGTCCCGTTTTCTTCTGTGCCCCGTGATCTGTGTCCCGTGATTTGTGCCCCGTGATCTGTGTCCCGTTTTTCTTCTGTGCCCCATGATCTGTGTTCCGTGATCTGTGCCCCCTTGATCTGTGTCCTGTTTTCTTCTGTGCCCCGTGATCTGTGCCCCCGTGATCTGTGCCCCGTGATCTGTGTCCCGTGATCTGTGCCCTGTGATCTGTGTCCTGTTTTTCTTCTGTGCCCCGTGATCTGTGTCCCGTTTTTCTTCTATGCCCCTGTGATTCTGTGCCCTTGCCCACGTGCCGTCCACCGCTCCCGTTCCCGCCACTGCATCCCCTGCGGCCCCACCCCCCTGACTGTCCAATCGCTGCCCCTACCTCCCACCTCCCAGCTGCTCCTCCATCCCTCCTCACCCATATATGGTGGCCGATGCGCGGTGAGGTGAGCAACCCTTGACCTCGTTAGGTAGGTCGCTCACCCCATGCACAGCACCGCCTGTGCGTCCTGTCCCTGCCCCAGCTGCCGCTGCTTAGGTAAGTTCTGTGCCCCCGTGATCTGTGTCCCGTTTTTCTTCTGTGCCCTGTGATCTGTGTCCCGTGATCTGTGCCCCCGTGATCTGTGTCCCATTTTCTTCTGTGCCCCATGATCTGTGTCCCGTGATCTGTGCCCCGTGATCTGTGTCCCTTGATCTGTGTCCCATTTTTCTTCTAAGCCCCGTGATCTGTGCCCCTGTGATCTGTGCCCCGTGATCTGGGTCCCGTTTTTCTTCTGTGCCCCGTAATCTGTGCCCCGTGATCTGTGTCCTGTGATCTGTGCCCCGTGATCTGTGTCCTGTTTTTCTTCTATGCCCCTGTGATTCTGTGCCCTTGCCCCCGTGCCATCCACTGCTCCCGTTCCCGCCGCTGCATCCCCTGCGGCCCGCCTCCCTGATTGTCCATTCGCTGCCCCTACCTCCCGCCTCCCAGCTGCTCCTCCCTCCCGCCTAAGGGAAGCCCGTCTGCGCCCGTCTGCACCTGGACCATGCCCAGCGCCAGAACCCCTGGCCCCCGCGAACGTCACGATGCCCGCCTCTGCTGCGACTCCAGCACCCTCCACGCACTCAACGCCGAACAATCACGCACCTGCTGCCTGGCAGCCCTGAAGCGCACCCAAGGACCCTTCTCCTGCCGGAACTGCAGCTTCACCAGAATTCGGCCCGCCAACTCACCTTCCAAAGAACCCAACCACCTCCAATGCATGCTTCTCAACACCTGCTCCGCACGCAAACACGCCGTGGAACTCTGGGACCTACTGGACTCCAACACCCCAGAGGTCGCCTTCCTGACGGAGACCTGGCTGAACCCCTCCTCGGCACCCGACATCGCCATAGCCATCCCGGAAGGCTATAAAATCACCCACAGGGACCGCACCAATGGAGTAGGAGGAGGAATCGCCATCGTCCACAGGAACTCTCTCAAAGTCTCAACCAACACCGACGACACCCTCAGCACCGCTGAACACCTGCACTTTCAGATCCACATCGATCACAACACCACCCTCAGAGGAACCCTAATCTACAGACCCCCCAGACCACGAGCACAGTTCAGCGACTCCATCACCAACTTCATCAGCACACATGCCCTCGCCTCCACAGACTGCATCCTCCTCAGGGACCTGAACTTCCACCTCGAGAACAACAACAACACCAACTCCTCCACCCTGATCGATAACCTCGCCAACCTCAGACTCAGGCAACTCGTCACTACACCCACCCACTCTGCCGGCCACATGCTTGACCCCATCTTCTCCGCAAGCGCCCACGTTTCCTTCAACCACACCACCGAACTCCACTGGACCGATCACCGCTGCATCCACTTCACCTTCCGGAAACCCACCACGCACCACCGCACCCAACAAATGCCACGCCGCTGCTGGAGCAAAGTCACCGAAGACCAGCTTTCCACCTCCCTCGCCTGGAACCCACCCAGAGATCCGACCGACCCCGACACCGCCGCTCGCAACCTCAAACAGTGGATCAACGACTGCACCAACACCCTCGCCCCTCTCAAGAATCCCTCCAACACCCAAACTAGCAAGAAAGCCAGCTGGTTCACCGAAGACCTCCAGGCCTCCAAGCGAACCTGCCGAAAACTCAAAAAACCTGGATCCGTGAACGAACACCGGAAAGCTACACCACCCACAAGAACACCACCCACAGACACCACCACCTCATCAGATCCGCCAAAAGGACCTCCTTCAAAGACTGCCTAGACAACAATGCACACAACAGCAAAGAACTCTTCAACATTGTGAAGGAACTCTCCAACCCCAGCTCCAACACCAACGACATCCCACCCTCACAAGACCTGTGCGACTTGCTGGCCACCTTCTTCCATCGCAAGATCGCAGACATCCACGACAGCTTCAACACCGTCACCACCCCGGCAACCACTGAGACCCCCGCTCACACGACCACCACCTGCACCAACCACCTGATCTCCTGGACCAACATCAACGACAACGACACCCTCAAGATCATGAAAACCATCCACTCCGGATCCCCAGAAGACCCCTGCCCACACCACATCTTCAACAAAGTCAGCAGCACCATCGCACCCCATCTCTGGAAAACCATCAACATCTCCTTCGAGACAGCGACCTTCCCGGAGAGCTGGAAGCACACAGAGATCAACGCCTTACTCAAGAAACCCAAGGCGGATCCCAAGGACCTCAAGAACTTCCGACCCATCTCCCTGCTCCCGTTCCCGGCGAAGATCATCGAAAAGGCCGTCAACAAACAACTGACCAGCTTCCTCGAGGAGAACAGCATCCTGGACCCGTCCCAGTCCGGGTTCCGCAGCAACCACAGCACTGAAACTGCCCTCATCGCCGCCACTGATGACATCAGGTCCCTGCTAGACAAAGGAGAAACCACGGCCCTCATCCTCCTGGACTTGTCAGCCGCCTTCGACACGGTCTGCCACTGCACACTACGAACACGCGTCCACGACGCCGGAATCCAAGAGAAATCCCTGGACTGGACCTCCTCCTTCCTCTCCGGCAGAACACAGAGCGTCCGCCTCCCCCTTCCGCTCCGAAGCCACCGAGATCATCTGCGGCGTACCCCAAGGCTCATCCCTCAGCCCAACGTTGTTCAACGTCTAGATGGCACCACTTGCCCACATCGCACGACGGCACAACCTCAACATCATTTCCTACGCCGACAACACCAAGCTGATCCTCTCCCTCACCTAGGACCCCCACACCAAAACCAACCGCCACGAAGGAATGAAGGCCATCGCCGTCTGATGAGGAACAGCCGACTGAAGCTGAACTCGGACAAGACGGAGATCCTCATCCTCAGATCCACCACCTCGGCCTGGGTTGACTCCTGGTGGCCAACTGCACTAGGACCACCCCCAACACCCACCGACCATGCAGGCAACCTGGGGGTCATCCTCGACTCTACCCTCTCCATGACAAAGCAGGTCAACGCCGTCTCCTTGCTTCGCAGGATCTTCAAGTGGCTCCCCACCAAAACAAGAAGGACGGTCACCCAGGCCCTCGTCAGTAGTAGACTGGACTACGGAAACGCACTCTATGCTGGAGCCCCGGCCAAACTCCTGTATCTGCTCCAATGCATCCAGAACGCCTCCGCACGCCTGATCCTCGACATCCCTCGCCGCAGCCACATCACACCCCACCAAAGAGACCTACACTGGCTCCCTGTCAACAAGAGGATAACCTTCAAACTCCTCATCCACGCACACCAGGCAGTCCACAACTCCGGACCAACATACCTCAACAGCTGACTCAGCCTCTACACCCCTACCCGCCAGCTCTGCTCCGCAGACTGCTCCCTAGCCACCGTTCCCCGCATCCGAAGAGTGACCACCGGCGGCAGATCATTCTCCCACCTCGCCACCAAGACATGGAACACCCTTCCCATCCGCCTGCGGCAGACCGAAGACCTTCTGACCTTCAGAAGACTTCTCAAGACCTGGCTCTTCGAACAGTAGCAACTTCCCCCCCTCCCCCCAGCATCTTGAGACCCTCACGGGTATGTAGTGCGCTTTACAAATACCATGATTGATTGATTGATTGATTGATCATCCAAACATCTAACACCAAGCATGTGGGGTGCACTTCAATGACCATTTCCCCTCTGTTCCACAGGTGACCAAGAACTGACAGCTGCAGATGATAACACCAACCTAAAGAGCCAGTCTCCCCCTGGAACATGGACTCTCTGATGCAGACTCACTAGATTCCTTGGATGCGGACCCAGAGGGCGCAACAGGTCCCATGCCCCCACTGTCCCCACCACCACCACCTATGCAACAACAACTGCATTGACCCCTGCTGTAACGACCTGTGCGGCCTCCACCACCACCAGTGCTGCCTGCAACACTGTCCCTGCCTCAGAGGATGCCCACCCACCCCACCCCACCCCACAATCTGAAGAGGGCAGGGAGAGTGCGCGGGTACATAGATGGGTGACGCCACAGGTACGGGACAACAGGGCAGGTGGTAGGGCAACTGGGCGCCAAAATCAACCTGACAATGGGACCGAAGCCCTGGCCAACATTACCAGAGTCCTTGGGGCATATGAACAAGCCCAGGGACACACAGGCCGGGCTCTGGAAGAATCATGTGAGCTCTGCCTGCTGCTGAGGTCCATAGACACACGTATGGGCCAAATCGTGGACCTCTTGGGCCAGCTTGTGGGTGTCCTGAGAGACAGGCCTGCGGCCCAAACGACAACTCAACCTACCTCCTATGGCCCGCAGCATGACAGTCCCTCCACCTCCCCTATGGCCACAGAGAGGGGTCAGTCCTCAGACACCGCTGAGCCCGCAGCAGAGGCCCCCCCTGCCAAACGCTCAAGGGGCTCTCCAAGGAAAACCAAGGGAGGAACACGTGGCAAAGCACCAGCCAAACACCAGTCAAGGAGTCAGCATGATGGCACCCCTCTTCACCTTGCCATTGACCTTGTTGACTGTCCTTATCCACACTGCCACGTTGTTGGCAGGCATCTGTTGGACTGTGTCACCACATCAATGTGGTGACTACTCTATTGTCTCATCTATCATCAATGACAACTCATTGATTCCTGTTAGACCTGGCACCTTGGCGTGGGTCCCCCTTCCATTTTTTGCTATTGCCTCATGTGTTTTTGCTGGTGTTAGATGCTTTGGGCACTGTGCCACTGCTATCCAGTGCCACAGTGCAAGTGCTGCCTATGGTAAATTGATGTATGGATTAGTGATTCCATGATTGACTGATTTTGTTTACTTGTCAGACCCTAGTACAGTGCACCAGGAGTGCCCAGGGCTGGTAATCCAAATGCTGCTAGTGGGCTTGCAGCACTGGTTGTGCCAACCACAGAAGCAGCCTGTAAAAGTATGCCTAAGGATTGCCATTGCAGAGTCTGTGTGCAATCTGGTACTGCCATGCTGACTGGGCAAGTGCACCCACTTGCCAGTCCCTAAACCTTCCCTTTTCTTCATATCAGACACCCCTATGGTAGGCCCAAGGGCAGCCAAATGCAATTTTGAAAATCGTGGTAGGCGTGCTCCGCTTCCGCGGGGCTGGTCATTGGATGCAATTTTAAGATGCACGATTGCGGTAGCGACCGCCTGGCCCCTGCGGTGTGTCACCGCCAACGCCCATGCCCTTACAGCCAATGGGAGCCGCAATCGAGGTAGAAGTGCTCCTCTACCGCAGGGCCGGTCATTGGTCGCATTTGAAAAAAGCTGACCTGGAACACCAATCCATGATGTCATGGTAAGTGTTTCTGAGCGATAGTAGGGGAGTGTGCAGGGAGTGCACACATGAAGTTGATCTGCTGCAGTATGTGCCTGAGAGTGTAGGTTTGTGTGATACAATGCCTTGCATGCTGACTTCAGGGAAAAGGGGGTTTGTAGCATATTTTACACATTTCTCGGACTGCATATCAGGATGGGAGGGACATGCAGTGTTTTTGCAGCCATACAGTGACACTACAAGTTTGGAAAGTGGGAGTCAGGACAGTAATTGCCTGTGCCAATGGATGTTTGAGTCCATGAGGTTTTCACAGGCTCATTTGTGACATTACAAAGACTTTTCCTCCAGAGTGTACTGATGGAAGTGGGTTTGACTTTATATTGCCACCATGGATATGTAAGCATTATGCACAAGAGTGAAATACCTGAGGGTGACACTCTTGGTGGAAATTCACCTAAGACACAGCAGATTGTTGTACTTCTGAAACATCCCCCTTCCATTTTCTTCATAATGTGTACTGACTCGCATGTGTAGGCACTGTTTCCCCTCTCATATTGTACATGCATGTGACAGTTCTGATGGCCAACGTTAGACTGCAGGGTGAGCCCCCCTGGCCTGCACAGTTACTGCCCAATTTGACAGGGACCCATCACTGAATGGACAGAGTGAGACATATGGGTTGTCTGCTATTACTATTCATCAATGAGCTATCTTAGGCCTGTGGATTGCACAAGACAGACCATGTGAGAATGGTGTGAGATTGTAAGATCATATCCCTAAATGTGACCTCCATGATACAGTGAGCCATTCACAGGGCAAGGACATTGAGGGGTGTGCAGTTTTGGACACAGTGAGTCTGCATGGCACATCATTTACAATGTAATGTATGTCTTGGTCCCTCACAAACTGCATCACAGATGTGGGCCTTCTTCACATTGCTTTCTGTGCTGGCATTCTTCATGTGTATGAGATGGCCAGGTACTATGTCCATCCTCATTCCTGCATGCATTTAGGTATGCAACACCACCGCCCTGCTGGATAACCTCGCCAACCTCGGACTTCAGCAACTGGTCAACACCCCCACCCACTTCGCCGGCCACACGCTCGACCCACTATTCTCGTCCAGCAAGCACGTCACCTTCAGCCACTCCACCGGACTTCACTGGACCGACCACAGCTGCGTCCATTTCAGCTTCAGAAATAACACGGTCCACCATCACCCGAAGCAGGCTCCCCACAGAAACTGGAGCAAGATCACCGCCGACCAGCTCGCCACCTCCCTCAGCCAGAGCCCACCTGTCAGGACCACGGACCCTAACACAGCTGCCCTCGACCTCACGCAGTGGCTGACCTCCTGTGCCGATGACCTCGCTCCACTGAAGAACCCCCTCACCAGGCCCAGAAGCAAGAAGGCCCCCTGGTTCACCGACGAACTTAAGGACTCCAAGAAGGCCTGCCGCACCCTCGAGAAGGCCTGGCTCCTCAACAAGACCGCCGACAACAGAACAGCACTCAAACTCGCCACTCGCAGACATCACCAGCTCATCCGCACCACCAAGAAGAAATCTCTGCGGGAACGACTGGACAAGAACGCCCATGACAGCAAGGAGCTCTTCAACATCGTCAAGGAGTTCTCCAACCCCAGCACCGGCAACAACGACATCACTCCCTCACAGGACCTCTGCGACTCCCTCGCCTCGTACTTCCACCGCAAGATCGCCAACATCCACAACAGCTTCGACATTTCACCCCCGCACCCATCGGTCGTACCTTCGCACCCCGCCGCCACCCTCCAGACATGGACCGAGGTGACCCCCGAAGACACGTCACGCATGATGAACACCATCCACTCCGGATCTCCGACCGACCCGTGCCCCCATCATGTCTTCAACAAGGCAGCCTCTACCATCGCACCCCACCTCCGAGACATCATCAACACCTCCTTCAACACAGCAACCTTCCCGGAGAGCTGGAAGCACGCCGAACTCAGCGCTCTGCTGAAGAAACCAACAGCGGACCCGACCGACCTCAAGAACTTCCGCCCCATCTCGCTCCTTCCTTTCCCCGCCAAAGTCATCGAGAAGGTCGTCAACAAGCAACTGGCAGCCTTCCTCGAGACGAACGGATCCCTCGACCCATCACAGTCCGGATTCAGAGCCAACCACAGCACCGAGACCGCCCTCATCGCAGCCACCGACGACATCCGAGCCCTGCTCGACAACGGCGAAACAGCGGCACTCATCCTCCTAGACCTCTCCGCAGCATTTGACACTGTCTGCCACCGCACACTAGTCCAACGCCTCAACGACACCGGCATCCAAGGGAAGGCTCTGGAATGGATCATCTCATACCTCTCCGGCAGAACACAGAGAGTACGCCTCCCTCCGTTCCGCTCCGAGGCCACCGAAGTCATCTGCGGCGTCCCGCAAGGATCGTCGCTCAGCCCCACTCTCTTCAACATCTACATGAAACCCCTCGCTGCCATCGCACGCCAACACAACCTCAACATCATTTCCTACGCCGATGACACCCAGCTAATTCTCTCCCTCTCCAGAGACCCCGACACCGCCAAAGCCAGCCTGCACGAAGGGATGACAGACGTCGCTGAATGGATGAACATCAGCCGCCTGAAACTGAACATGGACAAGACAGAAGTCCTCATCCTGGGACCATCACCCTCCGCATGGGACGACTCCTGGTGGCCCCCGGCACTAGGCACCGCACCTGAACCGACGGACCACGCACGCAACTTGGGCGTCATACTGGACTCCTCCCTATCGATGACCAGACAAGTCAACGCCGTCTCCTCAGCTTGCTTCCACAACCTCCGCATGCTCCGAAAGATCTTCCGATGGATCCCGACCGAGACCAGGAAGACGGTCACCCACGCTCTCGTCACCAGCAGACTAGACTACGGAAACACCCTCTACGCCGGTACTACAGCCAAGCTTCAGAAAAGACTTCAGCGTATCCAGAACGCCTCCGCCCGACTCATCCTGGACGTCCCCCGACGCAGCCACATCTCGTGCCACCTGAGAGACCTGCACTGGCTCCCTGTCAACAAGAGGATCACGTTCAGACTCCTCACCCACGCACACAAGTCCCTCCACGACCTAGGCCCAGGGTACCTCAACAGCCGCCTCACCTTCTACACGCCCACCCGCCGGCTACGTTCCGCTAACCTCGCCCTCGCCGTCGTCCCTCGCATCCAGAGAGCCACCGCTGGAGGAAGGTCATTCTCCTACCTGGCAGCTAAGACTTGGAACTCCCTACCCGTCCACCTGCGGATGACCCAGGACCACCTGGCCTTCAGGAAACAGCTCAAGACCTGGCTGTTCGAGCAGTAGCAGACCCCCTTCCCCAAGCGCCTTGAGACCCTTACGGGTGAGTAGTGCGCGATATAAGTTCCATGATTGATTGATTGATTGATTGATATGTTTATCTCATGCTAATGTACTATGTGTCATGCTGTATTGTCTCTGCTAAACATATCTGAATAGCTGTGCTGAGTGTGTGCATGCTCCTGTACTGAGACACAGTGGTACATATCCCAGTGTCACTGAAATTTCCTCCTCTTGTCTCCCATGCCTGCAGCTCAAAGTCCACCAGTCTAAGGCAGTATGGAGGGCCATTGCACGCAAGGTGCGGGCTCTGGGTGTCTCCAACCGACGGCACACACACTGTCACAAGAGGTGGGATGACATCTGCCGGCTGAGCAAAAACGTGGCAGAGATGACGCTGGGGCTGCTCCCTCGGACTGGCAGGTTGGCGCGTAGGAGCATGACACCACTAATGACCCGCATCTTGGCAGTGACACAGCCAGAGCTGGAGGGACATTTGAGGGCCCATCAGCAACAAGTTGGGGGTGAGTATTCTGGGAAGGGTGACCTTGTGTGTGAGTGACTGCATGTATTCCGACCCTGAGCCAGTGCGTAGCTCTGTGATGTTTCTAGTGTGACACAATGGCTTGTAAGTGGCCTCTGTGTTGGGTGCAGCTGTCATGCATTTTTGCTACATGTACTTTCTCATGTCTTTAATGTAATGGCCCTTGACATTGCATGCAGAGATGTGGCCTTATGCCATCGGCTGCATTAGTGGAGTCATGGACATCCCCTGGCAGTGAACGGCAGTGTGCCTCAGCTGAGTGTGCTTTCGTTGATGTGTGCAGTGCCTGACCTCAAAATTGTGAGAACTACACCAATGTGCAACTGTAGTTGTGCACCAAAGCACAACATGGTGGATGGCAGGAGCTCATGGCCATTGCAAAATGACATTTTGGAGTCTGTTTCTGTGTTGTCCCCTTATGTGACTCCATATGTGACTGTGACAACATGTTGAGATGTACATCTTTTTCACCTACAGGGACCTAGGTATGCTCACAGGAATCTATATATCAGGTTACGGGCAAGCTATTTGGCTGTGTGGACATCATTTGGGTCATTAATGCCAAGTGTGCATGTTACCATGCATGTTTTGAGTTTTGAATTAAGGTTGCACATGCAGACTGCACAGGGTGGTGTGCAACATGGTTGTATCATCATCTTGTTTAGTGCTTTGCTTGCATATGATGTTTGTGTGTATGGCACTAAACTGAACCTACGTCTCTGTCTCTTGCAGCATCAACCGAGGGCAAAGAAGGACAGGGGATGGACACTAGTGGTGGAGCTTCGGGCATGACTGCTACACATGAGATCACTGACACTGATGTGACCAGCGCCTCGGAGGGGGACAGGAGTGCCCTTGAGGAATCACGCCCAGAAACACCAAGCTCAACGTCATCTGACGCCAGCGGTGACTCCTCTATGTTGGTGGGCACAGGGAGTGGGAAATCTGCCTCCTCTTCCACCACACATCATCCAGTGCCCACCCTCCCAGCTACTTCCACTAGTGCTGCACATGCTCGCAACAGTAAGAAGGTAAGAGTATCCTTCCCCCCAGGCACCGCTACCCCTGCCCCTTGTCTCCCCTGCTGTGCTCAGTGTTGAGGCTGTGGACCTTTTGTGCCAGCTGTGTGTGGGTCAGACAACTCTCCTGAATGCCTTCCAAGACCATGACAAGAAGTTGACACAGGTAGTTGCCTTAATGGAGGGCATTCATTCTGACGTGGGTGAGCTACACAGGAATGTCAAGTTTTTGTCCTCCACAGTGACGGCAGCCATTCAGCTGTCACAGGCTCAGAGTCCAGCTGCAGTCCCTTCGGCAAACCCCCTGCCAGTGGCTACATCTGACGAGAGTGACCACCCACCACAGCCCACAGGCTCCAGGTACACCACACGCAGCACACAACAGCAGCACCCCAAGCAGGCCAGAGCGCAGACACCATCCTCCAAACAAACAAAAGTCACACAGGAACGCAAAGGACAAAGCCCTTCAGGTGACACTCAGGGGCATCAAGCCAAGAAGCAGGCCTCTGGCTCACATGCCTCAAAATCTGCCCCATCAAAGGACACTCACGTCCCAAAAGCGGCTCCCAAAGACAGGCAAACAGTTGCCATGCCTGCTGTGAAGCTGGTGCCTGCTAAGAGTCTGCAGAAAAAGCCCTCTAAGGCAGATTCACCCACAACCTCATCTCCCACCCATACCCCTGTGAAGCTGGGACAGGAGGGCACTGTGGGGTGTTCACCTGGTCAACAGGGGATGGGGGAATGCAAGGCCTGGTCCTCTCTCTTCCAGGTCCAGTCCTCCAACTGGGCCCGACAATCAGCTACCTCTCAGTTCGACTGACAGCCAAGTCTGAGGCAAAGTCCCCATCCCAAACCTATCTCTCCTACAGAGGTGCATGGACTGCCCATAGTTATTCCCTTAGCTGTGTTGCTGACCATGGCAGTGTACGGTGTCACCCAATCCCTGTGCAGGTTCTCATGCACACATGTCCCTCCTTTGAACTATGGACTGGCCACTGACCTTGCTGTTTCTAATTTGGATGCCCATTCCCTGTGCAGGTTCTCATGCACACATGTCCCTCCTTTGAACTATGGACTGGCCACTTGCCTTGCTGTTTGTAATTTGGATGCCCATTCCCTGTGCAGGTTCTCATGGACACATGGCCCTCCTTCGTACTATGGACTTGCCACTTGCCTTGCTGTTTGTAATTTGGATGCCCATTCCCTGTGAAGGTTCTCATGCACACATGTACCTCCTTTGAATTATGGACTGGCCACTGGCCTTGCTGTTTGTAATTTGGATGCCCATTCCATGTGCAGGTTCTCATGCACACATGTACCTCCTTTGAACTATGGACTGGCCACTGGACTTGCTCTTGTCTACTTCTGATGCCTATCTGGGTAATATGTAATAAAGACAGTTACTCCTGTTCTCTGCTTTGTCAGTTTCCTTGCTAAATAAAAAGTTTTCTGTATGGGTATGGTTTCATGTGACACGTGCTCTGTATGCCACTTTAACATTGCCAATTGCTTGTTTTACTTTTTCACAGTTTGCCAGAGGTGACAGGCCCTTTAGTTCTTCTGGACGCTGAGGCTTGATGGTGCAATGATGGTTGTTTGTGATGATCTATTGTTATCCTAATCATTCTATAGTCAGGTTTGCTAAATTGTACACATCATGTTAGGATGCACTACCAGCACAGAGGGGAATTCTATCCACAGGATTACATGTGGGCTGGCCAGGATCCAACATATCCGTGTGATCGTTCTTGATGTGTGAACAGCAGTGTTGATGTATGGTCATCTTGGGATGGCCTGTCTTCCTAGTCACATGGGTACATTTGAATGTGTGCACTTGAGTGGTCATAAAGTGTGAAGGGGTGACTTTGTTAGTAGTGTTCATGGGTGTGTGCCCCTGCAATGCCAACTGCACGGATGTACGATTTTACAACGCGAGTTTTTACAACGCGTACCGTTACATCGCGGTCATTACAACGACTGCGATGTGACCACGCCATGCCTTTACAACGCAAGTCTTTACATCGACTTGCACTAGATGGCGTGCTAACATTTGAAAAGCGTAATTTACTATTCCAACTCCAGTCCACTTAACAGTAGGGAAGGTGTTGGGATAGTAAACTACACTATTTGTAATGTTAGCACGCCATCTAGCGCAAGTCGATGTAAAGACTTGCGTTGTAATGGCATGGCGTGGTAACATCGCAGTCGTTGTAACGATTGCGATGTAACTGCATCGCGGTGTACTAACCGCGATGTAATGGATGTTTCCCCAACTGCACGCATGTTTGACCCAGGTAAGGTGTGCCTGTTTGTTTCAATTGTCTGCCACGTGCTTCATATTGAGGGCACATGTAGAAGTTGTAGTTGGGGCACTGTGCAGTGCGTGTGTGTGTCCTTGCACTCCTGGGGGACACCTACTTGTAGTTGCTGCCAGTTGTGAGTATGCAGAGTGTGTGACTGCCAAGTCAGTGTTGGTTTTTGTTGATCAGCCATGTGTCCTGTTACTGTTTGTGCTCACTGTGCAGACCTGCTCAGCCACACTGACATAATTTGTGAGTTTTCTCATGCATTGCTGTCACTTGACCAATTTTTGGCTCCAGTATGGTATGTGGGATACGGAGTCATACCATCCCCTATCTGTGCTTTTGATGCCTACCCATTGTGAGTGACTCCTCTATATGTTTGTGTACAGTACACTCCTGACCTGTCCACTACTGACGTACACACCACTTCAATCTCATGTCACCTACCCCTTGGGTTGCCTGTTTGTGATCCTGTCCTCACCAGAGTGTCTGATGTGGACAGGAACCGTATGTCAGCACAGGAGTTGTGTGTTGTGATTGTGTGCGGAGTTGTGTATTTGCGTGCGTACCTGCAACGTTGTCCGCGATGGTGCATTACTTGCTGGTAGTGGAGGAGGTACAGCACCGGAAAGGCTTGTAGAGCTGGATCCATTGCGGTCGGGACTGGGTGGAGGGGACCGGGAGTCTGGTTTCGCGCTCCACTGTCGTGCTTCCGCCATCTCCGGGTGGGTGGTTTCTCTGCTGCGGTATGACGGGCTGTTTGGGGCAATGTGATTTGTACGGCGGATGGGATGTCATTCCGCCTAGCAGTGGGTCTCTATTGGCTCCCAATGCCGTGGTGGCGGGCGCATATTTATGGCGGTTCACGTCACATCGCGGCGGACGGGAAATGGGTCATATTTGTCCATTGTAATATGGCGGGCGCAAAGACCGCTGCTGAAGTGCGGAAAAAGACATTTTCCGCCACCGCCAGCACCATGGTTGTGCCTCCGCCCACCATCCTAATCAGCCCCTTAGTCTGGTGCTTTATGCTTCTTTTGGATTTTGTTGTCATCAGGTGCCTGGCAGGCCTTGTTCTTGGTAAGTTCATGCATGTACTAGTGTTCCAGACAGAAAACTCCATTAACTATAGCTCACCATTTCTTCAGTCACTAGTTATACCCTTGCATATTATATGACTTATAGCATGAGAAATCATAGCAGTCATAATAACACTTATTACATCTCAAATGACATATAGTTTCAGAGAACACAGTGCATGGTAGAGTGGCAAGTTATAGTTAATGTAGTGTGGTGAGTGATGCGAGAGGACTGTGTATGGAGGTACAAAAGGTACAGTAAATCGAAGGGGGTGCATAAATTATAAATGTATACTATAACTGGTGATGCATAACTTTGAAATGTAAGTTATTACTATAATTTTGGAATTTCTAAAGTCTGTATAGTTTAAGTTGGGTTTGTATAGAAAGAATAAATAACATTTTCCTAACTATAACTTAGCTTTAACCTTGTTTTTTTTCCATTTTTATTATTTAATAAAAATGTGTTTCCAATCAAAGGGCCCGATTCACAGAACTAACTTAAGACAAAATCCTACACTTACTACCATTTTGGTATTCACAGAAGGCACTTACTCATTTCGGTATTCACAGAAGTTAGGAGTCCTAACTTTAGAACTCCTAAATGCCTTCTGTGAATACCGAAAGTCTTAAAGTTAGGATTTTTCTAAGTTTAGGAGTAGTAAAGTTAGGACTCCTAACTTTAGGACTCCTAAATGCCTTCTGTGAATACAGAAAGTCTTAAAGTTAGGATTTTTCTCAGTTTAGGAGTAGTAAAGTTAGGATTTCTGGTATAGAGTGTTGTAGAGTCTAGTAGTTTGAAGTGCTGTTGAGTGGAGTGGCATACAGTGGAGTGGCATAAAGTGGAATAGTGTTTGTTGAAGTACTGCCCAATGGAATAACATACAATGAAGTGGCGTACAGTGGGGTGGCATGCACTGGAGTGGCATAGAATAGAGTACTGTAAAGTGGAGTTGCATATTTACTGGACGAGCATAGAGTGGAGTGGCATATAGTGTAATAGTGTAGAGTGGAGTGGCCTACAGTGGAATACTTTACAGGAGAATAGCACAGAGCAAAGTAGCGTACAATGGGTCAGCATAGATGAGTGTTCTCAACTGCATTGGCGTACAATGGAGTGGAGTAGAATGGAATAGCATACAGTGGAGCGGGGTACAGGGGACTAATGTACATTGGAGTGCCATACGGTGAAACAGGGTACAGTTGAGGGGCATAGAGTGGAGTGACACACAATGGAGTAGCATAGATTGGAGTGGCATACAGTGCAGTGCCGTAGAGTGAAATAGCATAGAGTGGAGTAATGTAGAGTGGAGTGCCATACACAGTAGTGGCATACACTGTAGTGGTGTACAGTAGAGTGGGGTAGGGTGAAATAGCAAAGAGTGGAGCGGCATAGTGAAGTTGTATACAATGGAATAGTGTAGAGTAGATTGGTGTAGAGTTGAGTTGTACAGAGGAGTGGAGTAGTGTGGAGTAGTGTACAGTGGAGTGGTGTAGACTGGAGTGGCATAGAGTGGTGGAAGCACAGTGGAATAGTGTAGAGTGCAGTGGTATAGAGCAGAGTGGCATGCAGCTGCATAGCGTAGAGTGGGGTGATGTACAGTGGAGTGACAAACAGTGGAATAGTGTAGAGTGGACTGGCATAGAGTGGAGTGGCATACAGCGGAGTGTTGTACACTGGAGTGGCATACAGTGTAGTGTGGTAGAGTGGAATAGCCTAGAGTGGCATACATTGGAATAGTATAGACTGGGTTGATGTACCGCGTATTTATATACAGTGGCGAGGCGGAGACTGGAGTGGCATACAGTGGATTAGTGTACAATGGAATGGTGTACAGTGGAGTGTCGTAAATTGGGGTGGCATAGAGTGTAGTAGCGTACAGTGGAGTGGCATACAGAGAAATAGCTTACAGTGGAGTGGGGTACAGTGGGGTACAGTGGAGTTGTGTACAGTATAGTTGCATACTGTGGAATAGCATAGAGTGGAGTGGAATACAGTGTAGTGTAATAGAGTGGATTGTCCCAGATTGAAATACTGTATAGTGGAATAGCTTATATTGGAGTTGCATAGCGTGGAGTGGCGCAGAGTGGAGTTGCTTACAGAGGAATAGCAGACAGTAGAGTGGCATGAAGTGATTGGTGTAGACTGGAGTGGGGGACAGTGGAGCGACGTAGAGTGGTATAGCATACAGCGGAGAGGAGTGGATTCGTGTAGCGTGTAGGGTGGTAGAGTGTAGTGAAGTATAATGGTATAACATACAGTGAAGTTACAGTGAAGTTACATGGTATTGAATAGCATACAGTAGATTTGGAAAGATTTTAATGGCGTACAGTGGAAAGGCGCAGAGTGGAGTGACGGACAGTGTAGTGGCATAGAGTGGAATTACGTACAGTGTAATGTTGAAGAGTGGAGTTTTGCTTACTGTAGAATGCCATAGAGTGGAATTACGTACAGTGTAATGTTGAAGAGTGGAGTTTTGCTTACAGTAGAATGCCATAGAGTGGATCATTGTACAGTGAAGTGGCGTACAGTGGAGTGTCATGGAATGGAGTGGTCTAGAGTGGAGTGGCATAGACCAGAATAGCGTAGACTTTAGTGGCATAGAGTAAAGTGCCGGACAGTGGGCTGGCATACAGTGGAGTAGCATGCAGTGAAGTGATCGAGAGTGTAATAATGTTGAGTGTTGTGGTGTACAGTAAAGTGGCCTAAACTGAAGTGCCATATAGTGGAATTGCTTAGACTGGAGTGGTGTAGAGTGGAGTGTTGTGGATTGGAATAGCATACACTGCAGTTATGTGCAGTGGAGTAGCATAGAGTGGAGTGGTATACATTGCAAAACCGCACAGTGGAGTGTCGTGCAGTGGAGTTGCGTATAATGAAGTGGCGTACAGTGGAGTAGCATAGAGTGGAGTGTCGTACAGTGGAATTGCATACAGTGCAGTGGTATACACTGGGGTGGTGTACAGTGGAGTGGCATTTAGCTGAATAGAGTACTGTGTAGTGTTGTACAGTTGAATTGCGTACAGTGGAATAAGGTAGAGTCGAGCAATATATAGTGGAGTGTAAAATTATACAGTGGAGTGATTTAGAGTGTAGAGTGGAGTGTGGTAAAGTTGAGTGGCATACAATGGATTAGCGTATAATGGAGTGGCATACAGTTGATTATCGTAGAATGGAGTGGCAAATAGTGTAGTGGCGTGGGGTGGTGTAGAGTGTAATAGCATACAGGTGAGTGATGGACAGTGAAGTGGCATAGAGTGGAGTGTGGTAATTGAAACAGATATAGTGTGGAAGTGGGTGAAAGGATGCAAATGTAATGTGCAAGGAATATAAATTATGAGGTGTAAATACTACTTTGTGGTAGTAGGTGTAAATAGTGAATGGGGAAACAGCCATTACAACATGGCTGTTTCCCCGTATACCATTACAATGCAAGCGTTACTATGCTTGCATTGTAACAACACGTTGTCCTTACTATGCATTTCTTTCAACGCATGTGCTTTTACCACGCATGCCTTTACAACGAATTTCGTTGTAAAGGTATGTGTGGTAAAACCACATGCTTTGTAAAACAAAATAGGCGATCCACCTCGTTGTGAAGAAACAGAGGGTCTTCCGTTTCCACACAACAACGTGCACCGCCCCTCAGACCCAACATGCAGCAGGAACCAAGAGGAGAGAGAGGAACCACGAGGAGACAAAGGTAAGAGGGATTGGGCCTGGGGTGGGGGTTACTTTTGTAGGGTAAAACGGGGTTGGGGTGGGGGGATGTCGTGCAGGGACTGTTTTATGGCTTAGGGTAGGGTCGGGGGCTGTGCAGGGTAGTGTATTAGGGTAGGGAGAGGACTGGGGGTTGGGGAGTCATGCAGGGTAGTGTCTTAGGGTTTAGGGTAGGGTCGGGGGTCGTGCAGGGTAGTGTTTTAGTATAAGGAGAGGACTGGGGGTCAGGGGAGGGTCGTGCAGGGGTAGTGTTGTAGGGTTTAGGGTAGGGTTCAAGGGTAATGCAGGGTAGTGTTTTAGGGTAGGGAGAGGACTGGGGGTCGGGGGAGGGTCGTGCAAGGGTAGTGTTGTAGGGTTTAGGGTAGGGCCAGGGGGTGATGCAGGGTAGTGTTTTAGTGTAAGGAGAAGACTGGGGTCAGGGGGATGGTTGTGCAGGGTAGTGTTTTAGGTTAAGGAGAGGACTGGGGGTCCGGGTGTCGTGCAGGGTAGTGTTTTAGGGTGTAGGGTTGGGCAGGGGGTCATGCACGGTAGTGTTTTAGGGTAGGGAGAGGACTGGGGTTGGGGGAGGGTCGTGCAGGGGTGTTGTTTTAGGGTGGGGAAAGGATTGGAGGTTGGGGGGCATGCAGGGGTAGTGATTTTGGGTTTAGGGTAGGGAAAGGATTTGGGCTCTGGGGGGTCATGCAGAGGTAATAAATTAGGGTTTAGGGTAGGTCAGGGTAGTGTAACTTACCTTAGATACTTTTACCAAGAGCATACCTTTACAACGCATGCCTTTGCGTTGTAATTGCATGCGTGGTAAAGGCATATTCGTGGTAAAAGTATGCGTTGTAATGGTAAGTCGTGGTGAATTACAACATGAAGTAATACCCGCGTTGTAATGACACACATGGTATTAGTATGCGTTGTAACGTGTCATATTCAATGTATGTAGTGTTAAAGTTACGAGTACTAAAATACTTTGGGCCTGTTTATGAGATTGGCGGTGTGGCACTGGGTCTGCGCCACACCCGGACTCCCAAACCCGTGGTCGGACCGCCTGCCCGATTAAACTGTTTCACGTGTCTGGGGGGCTTTTTTGTTTAGTTCCCACATCAGTGCCTCAGAAAAAGGCACTGCCACGAGAATGCCCCAAAAAAGTTACTGCATGGCATGGACTGCAAAGTCCATCCCATGCAGGAACTGAGGTACATGCACACAGGGGAGCACGTCTTCTACTCCCCTGCATGCATCCCATGGCCCAGAGGCAACATCCTCTCCGCCACAGTTTTCATGGAGGAGGAACCGCCATGAAAACCGGGGCAGAGAGGAAACTTGTAATATGCTTGGTGGGGCCGCGGCGATCCTGACAAGCATATTGCTGCCTCTGTATCACTGCCCCACCACCAGGGAGTGGCATTTCCCTGGCAGCTGGGGTGGGGCAATGGCGGTTCGACCATCCAAACTGTGATAGGATGGTCAGAAGACTGCCACCGCTGCACCCCGAGGGTCTGGCGGTCCGTGGCCTGCTAGACTTGTAATCGAGGCCTTAGTAATATATCGTGATGCAGTATGCAGTGTTATCTTTGCGGTATACTGCGGTACATGCCAATAACAAGGCAGTATCTGAATGGCTAATGGGGTTTACAAAACGTAAAACGCAGTCATGTATACTTTTTAGCACACTGCGTTTCTTGGTTAGACTATATATGTAGATAAGTATAAGGTTTCATTGTTGTTCCCTACCTATTACCCCTTTCTGAAAGTAACAATAGAGAAATGTATTTATAATTTTATATATGTTTTTGCAGCAGTTTAGGGAGAGCTGTGCATTTTTGAAAAACCTAATTTTAAAGTAGCGCAATAATTGGTAGGTATTAATGTGGTACTCTGTAGACATTTTTGTGAAGATATAAATATGATAAAATTTTGGATACACTGTAGTACACTATATTTGTGTAATAAATTTGTAGAACTGTGTATTTTACATTTCTTAACATATTTATTTTAAGTACAGAGGAAGTACTGTAGTACTCCGTACATTGTTTTTTAAATATATAGAAACTTAGAAATCATTTTCCCTATCTATTACTACTTAAGTGCAGTAATATGTGTAAGTGAATAAATAGAAAGGCACTCCTACACAGTGATTTTTTTTTTTTTTTTTATGTCAGCCACAACGTATTTTGGCTATTCCGCATTTGCAAGTGTAGATCCAATCCACTATCAAGAATAAATAGCAATCACAAGTGAAAGACCGAGGCCCTTATTCATCATAGTGTTACATCGCCCTTGCGCCACATAAGGGAGAGCAAGGGCAGCGCAACACTAAAGATAGATTTCTCAAGCCATGAAAGGCCACCTTGCATGGTCCTGCATGGCTTGATAAATCTGGAGTAACGCAAGGAAGCGCAAATCGTAGCCTTGAATTACTCTGCCCCAGGGAGGCATGGGTCGAAAATGTACTATTAGTAGTAGACCTGGGAATGCGTCTAACTGCTATGTCTCCCCAGAGGAGGCGTAGCGAGGAGAAATATTTCTCCTCATTTGTTCCTCTTTCTACGTGTGCTGCAGGATGCAGCACACGTAGAGAGAGCAGAATACATCTGAGGATTGTTTTTGTGCAGCAAGGTGTCCTTTCTTGCACAAAAACAATCCTGCCTACTACGCAGGCACCCTTCACCATGATACAAGAGTGCCTGCATTGGCTCAAGGCAGCACCTTGTGAGCCAGTGCAAGGAAAGGACAGAAATGTGCCGTACAATGTTAAATACATCACATTCCTGCCTTTCACACAGCGCAGTGCAGCAAGGCGGCTTGTTGTGTTGGCTGCATAAAAGTATGACAAATCTGGCCCAGAGTATATAGTCACATCATGTCAATCAATGACTCAGATTGCTCCTCGTCATGTAAGCAGTTATTCAATGGTATTATCTGTATGAAAAATCATCTATCTACAATTTTACTGTTTCCGGAGTAATATTTAACCTTTACTAAATCCATTCTTGTAATGCAGTATCCCATAGGAATCCATATGTATACATCATGGTTATCCTGTATCATGTAATTCAAAACATCATAATTCATTAACCAATATGGATACCGTCAGTCACTTAATTTGCACGCATTTCAAAGCAAATCATTTTCTATGCTCTTTATCATAATTCCCTTTTCAATGATCCCATCGATAATAAGGGCAGAAAAAAGAGCAATTCAAATAAATTAAATGCTCTAATTAACAGGAGCTATTAGAAATAATTATGCATTCTGCTAAAAATGCTTATTGTAACCCTGCTTAGAAATGACATAATTATTCCGCCCAAATGAGCAATTTCAAATAATTATACATTTGACAACACAAGGGAGAAATAAAACAATTATAGATTCTGCCAGAACAGTTATTGTGACCTCCTCGAACTTATAGTGTTAGCAAAACTTTATTTCGGCCGTAGGCCATAAAAGTACAAGATAAATACAGAACACAAGTTTGATGGCAGACTGTTAGACCTGGCATCATTGGCATGAGTCTCTCCTCCATTTTTTTCCATTTGCCTCCTCTGTTTACGATGTTTTTGCTGGAATATTGCTTTGGGCACAGTGCCACTGCTGATCAGTGCCACAGTGCAAGTGCTCCCCATGTTAAATTGTTACATTGATTGGAGTTACCATGATGGGCTTGGTTGACTTACTGTTCAGACTCTAGTCTAGTGCACTGCGTGTGCCAAGGGCGTGTAAGTTAACTGCTGCTGGTGGGCTTGCAGCACTGGTTGTGCCACCCACAGAAGCAGCGTGTAAAATGTGTCTCAGGCCTGCCATCGCAGAGCCTGTGTGCAGTCCCTGGCTGCCATGTCGACTTGGCAAGGAAACCTACTTGCCAGTCTCTAAAACCTTCACTTTGCCACATTTCAGACACCTCTATGGTAGGCCCTAGGGCTGGGTGCATTGTGGGTAAAAGGTAGGTCATGCCCTGATGTGTGTGGCATGACCTAATAGTGAATTACAGCCATTTTCGTTTTTCACTATTGAAGGGCTACCTGCCTCAAATAGGCCAGACTGGGCAGACTGATTATTAAGTCCATTATAATCTAACTGACTCAGGGAGCATGGTAGCAGGTCGAGTTTAGTATCCCTGAACTCAGAATTTAATAACACACCCTTTAGGATGGATGGTTTTTAAATTCTGTGTTTGAAAATAGCCCTTTTAGAAAGTGGCTATTTTCTTGTCCAACTATCCACCAGTCTCTGCTGGTTTGGTGTGTGTGTCAGGGGCTGGGTGGCTCCAGAGGTCTGAATGAGTCAGTGTGGGGTGAATGAGGCATCTACACTTAGAGTGGGGGAAGAGTAGTCACTGATAACCTGCCCTGCCTGACACAATGCTGGCTCCACCTCCTGCCGGGCGACTGATAGCCCTGCTCCTGCCAGTGACAATACTGGCTCCGCCTCCTGCTGGGCGGCTGAGGACCCTGCCCTGCTCAGTGAATAGGCCAGGTGCCTCTGCCTGGCAACACCGACAACAAACCCAGGATGGGGGGAATTTCCCTGCTTGGACAAAGGGAACAAAGCAGAAAAGGGGTATAAGAGAAGGACCCCTGAACCAAGAACTCAGATCACTTCTGACAAGGAAACCTCTACCAAGGACAAGCAGCCTGCTGATCTAAGGACTTGCCTCCCCCTTCTGCCAGTGTGCTGTTTGCTGGGGGGAACCTGAAGCTGCTTCTTTATTTTTGCCAAGGAACAAGGAGAGAGGAACTTGGTGTGTACTCTCAAAAGCTTGCTAGAAAATCTCCAAGGGCTGGAAGAGTGCCAGCCTCCTGTTGAAGTCACAGGGCCAAAGGACTTCACCCTCTACTGAATTGCTGGTTGCTGGAAAGTGTTATTTCCAGTGCACAGGGGAAATCTGCAGTCTCGCCGCCGCCGACGCCGCCGAATCCAGCTCGACATCGTGAGTAATGGCTCCAGTGTTCCGAGTCTTCGGCGCCGGCCGCAGGGCCCGATCGACGCCAGTAGCGATGCCAGGAGTAGTGAGTATCGGCTCCAGCTCCAAGTGACCCCGTCTTGACGCCGGTATCGACGCCGCTGAGTAGTGAGTATCGGCTCCAGCTCTAAGCGACCCCGTCTCGACGCCGCTGCTGATCGCATCGACTCGACGCCCTTCTCGACGCCGTGAGCGCTGCTCCGGCCCGACACCTCTCGACGCCGCTGCGGATCGACCCGAATCCGAGGCACGATCGACGCCGACATCTCGAAGTCGTGGATCATCGTTTTCTTCATTTCCAAAGGTACTGTGTTTGTGGGTTCTGTTGCAACTCCAGGCTCGACGTAGCGCTCCTCGCGGTCGACGCCGAACCTTGGGAATATCGTAAACTCGACGTCGTGTGACTCCTGTGGGGGTAACATTGTTGCCAAGAACTGTGTTTCAGAAGAATACTTACTTTTGTTGCTAAAGAACTATTTCCTAAGAAGAAACTTTACCTGAACTATTATTTTTCCTTCCAAAGAGTATTTATTAAGATTGTGGTATATTTTTTGTCGTTATTTGGTCTTGTGCTAAGCCTTATATAAAAATACTATTTTTATAATAACTCCTGTGTTGTGTCCATTTGTAGTGTATTCACTTTATTACTGTATGTGGTCATAAATGCTTAACACACTGCCTCTGAGATAAGCCTGTCTGCTCTGCCAAGCTACCAAGGGGGTAGCAGGGGTTATCTGAGTGTGTAATCCCCTTGCCCTGACTAGAGTTGGTAGGTCCCTATTTGTCAGAAGTGCATACCTCTGCCAACTAGAGACCGCCGGTTCTAACATTGGTGGTCAGCGGTGAGGATTGAACTTTGCATTTATGACTCATGTGTAGTGATTAGTGTACGCTACATAGTGAAAGCAGACCATAACGCAGCCACAATCTGTTTTTGGTAGGATATTCTATTTTTGTTCTCCGCTTTCCTGGAGCTTATTTTTTAAACACTGCCAGTTTTGACCATGGAGGATGCCGGAGCTGCTGCACCTGTTGAGAGTGTTGTGGGGGAATTTGATAAAAAATTGATAAATAAGTACAAGAAAAAGGAGCTAGAGCAATTTTGGAAGCAGTTTAAAGTTCCTACCACAGGTCTCAGAGTGAGAGATGACTTCCTTAAAGCGCTGAAGGCCTGGTTAGAGGCCAGAGATCCCTCTGATCCGGGGGTGGTACCGGAAGAGGAAGAGGAAGAGAACCTGAATGGGCACGTGTCATCTCCCGGCAGCAGTGTTTCCTCTAAGAGCCTTTCTCCTGAAGAGTTGGAAGACAGGGAGAAGGAGAGGGAGTACAAGTTAGAGATGGCAAAACTTAAATTAGGAGGGCAGTTGGAGTTAGAGAATGCAAGAAGCAAGAGAGAAGCTGATATGGAGAGCAAAAGATTAGATTTTGAAAGAGAGAAATTAGCGTTTGAACGTGAGAAGATGTTGAGGGAGATGGAGCTGAAAACTAAGAGTTTAGAGTTGAATCCCTCTGGTGGCAGCACTCCATCTGTGCCTGCAGAAAGTAGGTTTTATTTTCCCAAAGATGTGATCAAAGATTACAGTAGAAATGAGGATATTGGTCAATGGTTTAAAGCATATGAGTTAGCATTGTTGGCCCACCGGGTCCCTGAGAAAGATTGGGGAGCGGGGTTGTGGTGTCGCTTTGCCAATGAAGGGAGAGATACCTTGTTGGGCATGCCTGCTGAGGATAGGGTGTCTTATCCTCATATGAAAGATGCTTTAATGTTGAGGTATGGCTTAACCCCAGAAAAGTACCGACAAGCCTTTAGAGAATGTAAGAAGTTGCCTGGTACTACGTGGGTTGAATATGTGTCCTTCTTTTGCAGAGCCATGGATGGTTGGGTAAAGGGTAGCAAGGTGGATAGTTATGATGCTCTTTATGATTTGTTGGCATGGGAGCACTTGTCTAATAACTGTTTTCCAGAGCTACGCCAGCACCTTATTGATAGCAAGATATCTAACCCTAGAAAACTTGCTGAGGAGGCGGACCGCTGGGTCAGTACCAGGGTCCACAAGGGTCCAGTGGGAGACTCAGCCAAAGGTGGGCAGGGTCCCCAGCAGAAGAGTGGGGGGGACAGGGGTAATCAGAGGGAGTTTCAGGAAGGGCCCCAAAGTAATCCCCAAGGGAACTAAGGGAAGGGTTCCCAGCCTCCCCCTGTAAAGAAGCCAGAGGTCCCAACAGGTAAACCTGTTCCCAGAGGCCCAATGACCTGCTACGTTTGTAAGCAGGTGGGACACCGTTATTATGATCCCCAGTGTCCCATGAAGGATTCGAATGCACTGCCGCGTGCACCCCCCGTCAGGTAGTGAATGTAGCCCTGGGAGGGAGTGAGATGGGTGCCCCCGGTGGGTGGGGTCCCGCAGAAATGTCCCTGGTCTCTTTAGGAGACGTGGAAATGGTCCCTCCAACCCCTCTGCCTAGTAACACTAAGAAATATAGGCAGTGGGTGACCATTAATGGCCATAGGGTGGAAGCTCTCAGAGTCACCGGAGCAAGTGTGACAGCTGTCAAGTGTCACTTGGTGTCCAGAGAGCAGGTGGTCCCTCATGCATTCTACCCCGTTGTAGCTGCTGACAACTCAGAGAGTAAGTGTGAGGTAGCTCAAGTTCCTTTTGAGTGGGGGGGGGGTCTCAGGTACTCTTCAGGTTGCTGTGAGGCCCGCCATGCCTGTTGATTGTCTCCTGGGCAATGATTTGGAGGACTCCCCTTGGGCTAAGGTGGAGCGAAAAGCGCATCTGGAAATGTTGGGTCTGCTGGAGTGGGTGTGTGCGACCACCCGGTCCATGTCAGCTAGTAAGGGTGTTGATGGGGTCCTGGAGCCTGAAAGTATGGCCCAGGACCCAACCGTGAAGAGGCAGGGGGCGCAGGAAACCGTCCCCCATCGTTCCCACGGTCCAGGAGGGAGCAGACCCTGAGGGAGATGCCCTGGAACCTACAGGGGAACAAGTGGCTGAACTGGGAGACCTGCCCGAGCTGACCCATTGGCAGCAGGGTGGTGGTCCCTCCAGGGAGGAATTTTGTGCTGAACAGAAAGTGTGCCCTTCTCTTGTGGGTATGAGGCAGCAGGCCTCAGCCCAAACGACAGGTGATCAGTCAGGATCACATTGGATTTACTGGGAGAACGACCTCCTGTATAGCGAGCCTAAGGCTGCTGAGCCTGGGTCAGCCCGTGTGCTGGTGGTACCCCAGCGCTTCAGAGCCTTCCTACTGGGGTTGGCTCATGACGTTCCGTTAGCTGGACATCTTTTATTGGCCCCAGATGAGAAAGGATTCAGACATCCATTGTAGGACCTGCCAAACTTGCCAGGCAAGTGGGAAAAGTGGGCGGAAGCAGAAGGCTCCCCTCCAACCTTTTCCCGTAGTCAGTACCCCCTTTGAGCGAGTGGGGATTGACATTGTGGGGCCACTGGACCCCAAGACAGCCAAGGGCAACAGGTTTATCCTGGTCTTGGTGGACCATGCCACCCGGTACCCGGAAGCCATCCCTCTCCGCACAGTGACGTCCCCCATGGTGGGACGGGCACTGATGGGTGTTTTCTCCCGCATGGGGTTCCCCAGAGAGGTGGTGTCAGACCGGGGCACCAACTTCATTTCTAATTATATGAAGTCTCTGTGGAAGGAGTGTGGGGTAACCTACAAGTTTACCACTCCTTACCACCCTCAAGGTAATGGGCTGGTTGAGAGATTCAACCGGACCCTAAAAGGCATGATTATGGGTCTTGAAGAACCAATGAGGCGTAAATGGGACGTAAATGGGACGTCCTCTTACCATGCCTGCTGTTTGCTTACCGTGAGGTGCCACAAAAGTCTCTTGGGTTCAGTCCCTTTGAGCTTTTGTATGGACACCCGGTAAGAGGACCTTTGTGTCTGGTCAAAGAAGGCTGGGAGCAATCTCCCAGGAAACCTCCCCAGGATGTATACAGTTACATGCTGGCCTTTAGGAACCAGACTTGGCGCTTCAGAGATCTTGCTCAGGCAAATCTGGAGGCCAGCCAGGAAGAGATGAAGCGGTGGTACGACCAGAATGCCACTCTGGTTGAGCGTCAACCTGGTCAGAAAGTTTGGGTCATGGCCCCTGTAGAACCTTGTGCGCTCAAGGACAGGTGGACTGGACCATTTGAGGTTGTGGAGAAAAAGAGCGATGTCACCTACTTGGTGGACTTGAAGTCTCCCAGGAACCCCTTGCGGGTCCTGCATGTCAACCGGTTAAAGCCCCACTTAGAAAGGTCCGAAGTGGGCATGCTCCTAGCCACAGATGCTGGAATGGAGGAGGAGAGTGAGCCTCTTCTTGACCTCCTGTGTGCAAAAGAGCAAGATTGGTCTGTGGATGGTGTTGTCCTCTCTGACACACTGACCCTGGAGCAGCAGCAAGATTGTCGCCATCTGCTGGGACAATTCCCTGATCTGTTCTCCTTAATCCCCGGCGTCACTCAGTGGTGTGTCCACGATGTGGACACCAGGGACAGCACTCCTGTGAGGCACAAGGCCTACAGGGTGACTGACAAGGTCAGAGCATATATCAAGGAGGAGGTCTCCAAGATGTTTGCCTAAGGGGTGGTTGAGTCCTCTAGCAGTCCTTGGGCCAGCCCAGTGGTCTTGGTCCCAAAGGCTGCAGCGCCTGGTGCTTCACCAGAACTTCGGTTCTGTGTGGATTACCGAGGACTCAATTCGGTCACCAAGACTGACGCGCACCCCATCCCCAGAGCTGATGAGCTCATAGATCGGTTGGGGGCTGCCCGGTACCTTAGTACGTTTGATCTAACGTCTGGGTACTGGCAGATCACCTTAACTGATGGGGCAAAAGAGAGGTCTGCATTCTCCACACCAGATGGGCACTACCAGTTCCGGGTTATGCCCTTTGGGATGAAGAATGCCCCTGCCACATTCCAGAGGTTGGTCATCCAGGTATTGGCTGGGCTGGAGGAATTCAGCGCCGCCTACCTGGACGATGTAGCAGTGTTCAGCGCCAGCTGGGAGGAACACTTGCGCCACCTCCAGGAAGTGTTGTTGGCCCTGCGCAGAGCAGGCCTCACAATCAAGGCCAGTAAGTGCCAGATTGGGCAGGGTTCAGTGGTGTACTTGGGGCACCAAGTAGGGAGCGGCAAGGTGGCCCCCCTGCAACCCAAGATAGATACCATCCTGGCTTGGGAACCGCCCAAAACCCAGACTCAGGTGAGAGCCTTCTTGGGTCTCACGGGTTACTACAGGAGGTCTGTCAAGGGGTATGGCAACATTGTGCACCCCTTGACCTCGCTGACTTCCAGGAAGCAGCCGAGACTTGTGATCTGGACTGACGCCTGTCAGAAAGCCTTTGACACCCTGAAAACTGCAATGTGTACAGCACCGGTCCTCCAGGCACCCGACTTTTCCAAAGAGTTCATTGTCCAGACGGACGCTTCAGAGCATGGTGTGGGGGCTGTTCTAGCACAGATAAATGAAGAGGGCAGAGACTTACCTGTAGCCTTCATCAGCCGGAGGTTACTTCCCAGGGAACAGAGGTGGAGTGCGATAGAGCGTGAGGCATTTGCTGTGGTCTGGGCGCTGAAGAAGCTAAGACCCTACCTGTTTGGGACTCACTTCCGGGTTCAGACAGACCACAGGCCCCTCAGATGGTTAATGCAGATGAGGGGTGAAAACCCAAAGCTGTTGAGGTGGTCCATTTCCCTACAGGGAATGGACTTTACGGTGGAACACCGCCCTGGTACAGATCACGCCAATGCGGATGGTCTGTCCAGATTTCTCCGCCTTAGTGATGAGGACTCCCTGGGTGAAGGGTAGTTCTCCCCACATTTCAGCTGGAGGGGACACGTGTTAGACCTGGCATCATTGGCATGAGTCTCTCCTCCATTTTTTTCCGTTTGCCTCCTCTGTTTACGATGTTTTTGCTGGAATATTGCTTTGGGCACTGTGCCACTGCTGATCAGTGCCACAGTGCAAGTGCGCCCCATGTTAAATTGTTACATTGATTGGTGTTACCATGATTGGCTTGGTTGACTTACTGTTCAGACCCTAGTCTAGTGCACTGCGTGTGCCAAGGGCGTGTAAGTTAACTGCTGATGGTGGGCTTGCAGCACTGGTTGTGCCACCCACAGAAGCAGCGTGTAAAATGTGTCTCAGGCCTGCCATCGCAGAGCCTGTGTGCAGTCCCTGGCTGCCATGTCGACTTGGCAAGGAAACCTACTTGCCAGTCTCTAAAACCTTCACTTTGCCACATTTCAGACACCTCTATGGTAGGCCCTAGGGCTGGGTGCATTGTGGGTAAAAGGTAGGTCATGCCCTGATGTGTGTGGCATGACCTAATAGTGAATTACAGCCATTTTCGTTTTTCATTATTGAAGGGCTACCTGCCTCCAATAGGCCAGACTGGGCAGACTGATTATTAAGTCCATTATAATCTAACTGACTCAGGGAGCATGGTAGCAGGTCGAGTTTAGTATCCCTGAACTCAGAATTTAATAACACACCCTTTAGGATGGATGGTTTTTAAATTCTGTGTTTGAAAATAGCCCTTTTAGAAAGTGGCTATTTTCTTGTCCAACTATCCACCGGTCTCTGCTGGTTTGGTGTGTGTGTCAGGTGCTGGGTGGCTCCAGAGGTCTGAATGAGTCAGTGTGGGGTGAATGAGGCATCTACACTTAGAGTGGGGGAAGAGTAGTCCCTGATAACCTGCCCTGCCTGACACAATGCTGGCTCCACCTCCTGCCGGGCGACTGATAGCCCTGCTCCTGCCAGTGACAATACTGGCTCCGCCTCCTGCTGGGCGGCTGAGGACCCTGCCCTGCTCAGTGAATAGGCCAGGTGCCTCTGCCTGGCAACACCCACAACAAACCCAGGATGGGGGGAATTTCCCTGCTTGGACAAAGGGAACAAAGCAGAAAAGGGGTATAAGAGAAGGACCCCTGAACCAAGAACTCAGATCACTTCTGACAAGGAAACCTCTACCAAGGACAAGAAGCCTGCTGATCTAAGGACTTGCCTCCCCCTTCTGCCAGTGTGCTGTTTGCTGGGGGGAACCTGAAGCTGCTTCTTTATTTTTGCCAAGGAAAAAGGAGAGAGGAACTTGGTGTGTACTCTCAAAAGCTTGCTAGAAAATCTCCAAGGGCTGGAAGAGAGCCAGCCTCCTGTTGAAGTCACAGGGCCAAAGAACTTCACCCTCTACTGAATTGCTGGTTGCTGGAAAGTGTTATTTCCAGTGCACAGGGGAAATCTGCAGTCTCGACGCCGCCGACGCCACTGAATCCAGCTCGACATCGTGAGTAACGGCTCCAGTGTTCCGAGTCTTCGGCGCCGGCCGCCGGGCCCGATCGACGCCAGTAGTGACGCCAAGAGTAGTGAGTATCGGCTCCAGCTCCAAGTGACCCCGTCTTGACGCCGGTATCGACGCCGCTGAGTAGTGAGTATCGACTCCAGCTCTAAGCGACCCCGTCTCGACGCCGCTGCTGATCGCATCGACTCGACGCCCTTCTCGACGCCGTGAGCGCTGCTCCGGCCCGACACCTCTCGACGCCGCTGCGGATCGACCCGAATCCGAGGCACGATCGACGCCGACCTCGACGCCGACATCTCGAAGTCGTGGATCATCGTTTTCTTCATTTCCAAAGGTACTATGTGTTTGTGGGTTCTGTTGCAACTCCAGGCTCGCCGTAGCGCTCCTCGCCGTCGACGCCGAACCTTGGGAATATCGTAAACTCGACATCGTGTGACTCCTGTGGGGGTAACATTGTTGCCAAGAACTGTGTTTCAGAAGAATACTTACTTTTGTTGCTAAAGAACTATTTCCTAAGAAGAAACTTTACCTGAACTATTATTTTTCCTTCCAAAGAGTATTTATTAAGATTGTGGTATATTTTTTGTCGTTATTTGGTCTTGTGCTTAGCCTTATATAAAAATACTTTTTTTATAATAACTCCTGTGTTGTGTCCATTTGTAGTGTATTCACTTTATTACTGTATGTGGTCATAAATGCTTAACACACTGCCTCTGAGATAAGCCTGTCTGCTCTGCCAAGCTACCAAGGGGGTAGCAGGGGTTATCTGAGTGTGTAATCCCCTTGCCCTGACTAGAGTTGGTAAGTCCCTATTTGTCAGAAGTGCATACCTCTGCCAACTAGAGACCGCCGGTTCTAACACAGACATTTGTCAAAAGTTATCACAGTGGTTAAAAGGCACAGATTACAGAAGTATATTGCAATACTAGACAAAAAAGGGGTGAAGAGCATTAGGATAAACTGCATAGTGACATATCAGCAGAAAACAGTAGTTGCACGGTTAATAGGACATAGTCTAAAAAGGGCCCACAAAATGTAAATAATTATGCAATTGTCACATCAATTTATACAAAGCAATTCAGAGCAGTATACAGCTCATGTCAACATCAATGGGGGATACGAGCCATGGGACCAGTAGACAGTAGCTAGATGGGTTATAAGCGCAAGTACAAAGGGAAGAGAGGAGGACAAAAACGTCGATGCCTGGTCCGCTATGTGCTCCTACAATAATGTTGTTAAGTATAAGGACTTTGACAGCACTTAAAAAAATGCCAGGCACCCAATAAAGCTACTATAGGCAGAAGGGTCAGGGTCTCAATGGACCACAAAACAATGAGCCAGGGCGCAGGGATGTGCAGAAATATACAGGAGAGAATCAACCTATCTGCAGAATCCTGACCTTTCAGGGTCACGTTCAAGAGTATTGTATTCGAGTTCAATACCTGGCATTATACATCTACCAAGATAAATGCACTGAACAAATATGACCCCAGAGATTAAAAAGGACACTCGGGATCTGTTAGGAAGTGCTTTGGTTATATAGACCAGGCCACAAGGAGATATCTGCTGATGGCAAATACAATAAACCTTGAGGAATCAGTTGTAAGGATCCTGCGGGCACCTGAAATCTGTCAATACCCAAGGTGAGGCACAGGGGGCAGATCCATTTGTCATGAGGGTGCAGGTAAAGTGGGCAAAAAAACACAAAGTGGTCACTAACCATCACTCTTGAAGCCAAATAGTTTGCAAGCGGGCACCCTGGAGCGATCCTGCTACCAGTTACATGTAAAGGCCCCCAAAGTCAAAATGCCAAAACAGAATTTGATATATAAGCTTTTCGCCATTGGGGGGTGTAATCTCATTGAGGTAACCCTCAAAGTTAGGGATAGGTTTACAGGACAGAAATAGAAGTGACACAGAGCAAAGATTAGTTGAGGGGCGCCACTTGTCCACTATGAAATTCCAGTAAACGGTCTTCAAGATAGTCTTAGAATTAGAGGTGATACATTTGGGAGAAACATAAAAGGGGCGCAAACCCAGTTTTGCAAACCAGTCCTAACATTACTGAACCACTTCATCTTGCTGCCTGTACCAAGGCTTCTAATTTCAAGGACATTCCTCCTGTACAAGTCCAATACTTGGCTGGACCACAGTCTGGTTCAATAAAAAAGGGGTCTTAAGGCAGCAAGATAGTCTATGCTTTAGTGGGCAGTATCAAAGATAATAGGAATAGTGGGAGCGAACTGGAGGAGATTAAGCAAAGATTTAAGGAACATAGGGGAATATTCACAAGAACGTGTGATAACTACCGCAAGAGTAGCTTAACGCAACTTTCAATATCGCAGCCCATCGCGGGAAAATAACCCCGTGACAACGTGCAGAGACGTTTTAAGGATTTTGGGGGCCCTGGACTAGATGTATTTTGGGGGCCCCTGTTTGGAGCAGCTTTGATTTTATGCCCCAGTTTCAGCTCTTTCATGCCCTCTTTGGTCATATTCTAAGTGTGCTTACATCTAATATTCAGGGATAGTGATGTGTGTTTTCAGTATTGTAACATTAGCAACTCACTAGTATTATTGCAAATAATTTCTGTCGCACCCACCCATTTCTCATATGTTAAGTTTTGTATGGATCTGAAAGAAACTTTTTATATAGATGTTGCATCAATCATAAACACATTTTGCCTGCAAAATGTCTGTAATAGACTCTCACGCCTTAAACATAAATGATTAAAAAACGCTGTTTACAACAATCGGTTTAAAAATTAGTCAGTCAAGGTCATTCGGGCAAGACCCTCTGCAGAATAGAGTTGTCTCTATCAGGGGCCCCTTGAAAGGCTGGGGCCCTGGGCCAGAGCCCACTTTGCCCATGCCTTAAAACGTCTCTGACAACGTGGGATTCACAACAAGGCGGGAGCATGCGATAGTCACCAGATAACACGCCAAATGTCCGCATCAAAATCAACGCCACGCAGCATAAATGCGATACGTGAACGCAAAAAAAGTGCAATGAGGCCAACCGCGGTACAAAAAGTAGCGAAAACCAGCCACAGGCCTGCAAATCCCACGTGTCTGGCGGAATTATGCCCTATAAAAACCACAGAAAAAATACACCAAAAACAATCCAAAGTGCATAGCAACATGGATGCACCCTGACAGAGCACAGGGGCGAACCCCACATCCCCCACAGACTACCAGCAAGCAACAACGGGGTCAGGGAAGGCCAAGGAGAAGAGGGAGAGGAAGATGGGGTGCAGACCGAAGGAAAACTAGACCAGCGCCACGGAGGTGACAGAACACTACCAGCAACTGACCCACTAGCAGACCACCTGGATTGCAGTCGGAGTGCCCAGGAGGCCAATTCAGGAGGCCAATAGGCGGCGGCATGACGTGACTACCTAAACCAGGCACAAACCCGCTGCCAACAGGAAGGCAGCAACGGTGACAGGAGGTGGGAGTCCAGCGCCACCGGAGGAGCTGAAGGAAACCCAGGCCACAGTCATCAGTGTGGAGACAGTGCAAGGAGTAGGGAGTACGGACACAGCTCGAGAGGACCTGACACAATATCAACAGGGAAGAGGGGGCGGGGGGGTGGGCACAATGGCATACAGGCACATCGAGGTGTAGCACACTGCACACCCACAATCACCCAGGTCCATGAGCCCGATCCCCTTGACACACTGCAGCACACACACATAGCATGAACAGCACACCCACATTGATGACAACGAGGAACAATGCGCAAAGCCGACACTGCAGAACAGAAGACACAACTGGCTCCGCACATGCACAGAAACATGCCTACTACATCTGACAGAGCCAGAAACTGTGAAATGGAAATGTACGCGTACAACATCACATCCGTCATGTAGACCAAATGTACACTGTCCCGCAGAAGAATCCAGCACCCCCAACAGTCACAATGTACATTGCCATACAGTCTGCATGCAAACCTGCACAATGCGCCAACATATATGTTAACGCAAAGTCAATACGCACCTCTCCTTCACATCGCAGAGGGGCACACAACACCTTCAGCAGAGCACAGAATACAACACATCAGTGATGCCGAAGAGGAGCACCACCCCGTTGACACTGACACCCTACAACAGCACATGGATATCCCACGCAACCCACCACCAGGACCCGGACAGCCAAGCTACTCAGAGGAGAACACCCAGCCTGCAACAGACCACACAGCAGGAAGCACCCGCAAGCAAAGCTGGCTCATGACACTTCACCCACCCACACATCGCACCCCAATGACATGTTCCTGCACGCCAAAAGGAGGTGGCCCAACAGGTGTGGGTGGGGGCTGAACCCATGGAATGCGAACCAGGACACATACGTAGGTGTCCATCACCCTTCAGGGGCCACCAACACCCCACTAAGGAGACCCACACTGCCACAGAGACACATGCAGTTGCACATTCACAGTACGGAACCATGGGCAGGGACGTTCAAATTCCAGTCACACACCCATTTTGGCTCTGCGTACGATGGCCCTAGCCACTCCCCTTACGAACTGAGTGGGGGACAACAAAGCTATATGTCCAAGCTCCAACCCGCTGCCTGCGGTGACACGTCTGCACAATGTCATGGCGTCGGTCCCAGGGCCCTCATGCATACAAGACCACAGGGACACACGCAGATACCATGTTGAACTGGCTATGCGCCCAGCCCCTTTATTGGCAGGGCCACATGTACAGTGATGCCTGTGCTGGATGTGTGTGGGGTGGGTGTAAGCCATTCCGCACGGAATGCCTGGTGCTGGCAACCACTTGAACATTAGACACCAGTGCAACGGAAACAGAAAACACATGCATAAAAGAGTCAACTGCTGAGCAACATGGAGGAAGCCGGAAAAAGTCCAGAGGATAGCCAACATGCAAACAGAAGTGTCCGTGAGTTGCAGTGCACTTGGGATGGGACACTAGAGATGAGCGCGCCCATGTGAAGAAAAAGTCTTGGATCGTGTCCCTCAGACAGACACCTGATGCAGATGCAGTGGGGCGTGTCATACCTGCATCATCTTCCCTATCAACGTCTCAGGGCCCCCACACTGATTGAGGTGACATAGCTGCGCAACCTCTCCACAGCTCATAACTCAATCAGTAATGGACAATGGCCTGTGGTGCAGAGTCACTGGCACCTGGAGTGCTGAGCAGGGTATCAGGCCGATGATGGCATCCACGACAGGTCTGAGCAACTCCGCAAGTCTGTCAGGACCACCGTTTTTACTATGGCAGATGGCTGTTGGAGGTGGTCCTTGTGGTGGTGGCACGTCCGGGCCGGTCAGGACTCGATTTGGTGTGTGAGCCTTGGTGGGACGCTGTTGGGCCAGAAGGCTGCATACAGCGCAGGGCCACAGAGAATTGGCGTTGATGACCCCAAGGCCAACGCTTCAGGGACCATCCAATATCTCAGAAGAAGGGGTTCCAGACCTGACTAGCACAGAGTTAGTGGACCCGGATGCACAGCGGCTGAAACAGGCACCCAGCCACGGGACGGTGACTTGCGGTGCAGTCAGATCGGCCATGCGACCTGAGTGGGTCACCATCTATGTCCGAGGTGTATGTTGTGGAGGGTATCGGGGGACAGAGGAAGGTGTCCTCCAGGGCATGACGCCAAAAGGTTTGATTTTATCCGGAAGCAGTAAATGGAGGAGTGGAAATCGACAGCCTCGTTGCCACCACCAATTAGGTATAAGCTACATGAGGATGAAAACTGCCCCCTAGGCCATAGGCTCAGATGCCACCAAAGTTCGACCAGAGAGTGTCCATGATTGTCGGGGAACAGACTTAGTGGCACCGGGGCTGAGAGGGGATGCTATCTGCGATGATGCCGGTACGCTGAGACGAACTCAACCATTGCAAAATGAAGACTCTGTGACCTATTGGACTGCAGTGTAGGCCGGAGGCAGCGGTCAGTAGTGGCCCACAGCCACGTGCCGTTGGCTGGCACGGCACAGAGTTAGTGACACTAGGGCAGTTATCGGTAGTGTTCGAACACCTCCGTAACAATGATCTTGTTCCCTCCGGATGGCAACGCGTCATCCTCTTACGCCTCTCCGTGCATGCGATGACATGTATTCTGCCTTTTGAATGACCGATGTTCAGTTCCAAATGTGTGACCTATCTGACCGTGGTGTAGGCCTGAGACAGCGGTCAGCACGGCCCATTTACCAAGTGTCGCCGGCATAGGTTGAATGGCCCCACCGGCCTGCCTAGTTCAAGTTCAGTGGCACCACGTGTCACCGGCTGGCGTTGAACAGGGTTAGTGGCACCACATGTCACCGGCTGGCGTTGAACAGGGTTAGTGGCACCAGGTGTCACAAGAAGCCCATATGGAACTATGCCTCACTAATCGAAGGGAGTCTGGTGCTGTTGCCGGTGGCCCGGATTTGGGGTCACTGCCATTCATGACTCAGGACACAGTTTCACACATGGGACCTACTGGGCCGAGGAGTAGGTCTGAGGCGGCAGTAGAGTACGTCAACGAAAAAGGACTCAAGCAGGCCAATGTTGTGGAGGCCGTGATGGTCTGAGGAGGCTGCCAAGGTTGCGGGACTCGGGCCTGGAGCTTGAGCCATTACGTGGTGGGCCCTCCTTGGCACACGCCGGTGTCGGTAGGTGATCAGTGAGGCCTGCCTGCGCATGGGCGGGCCAGATGGGTTTGTGGTCCGGCAGGCGCACAACTTCGCATGCAACTCCACTCTAGAGGACGACGTCGGCCTCGTGGCGGGGTGAGATGCGCGCCCTGGCAGAGACGTTGGGCTTTCCGGAAGAGGACCACGCCCAGGGCTACGTGCTACTTATTCGCACCCCTATGCTAGCGTGGCATACGCCAGGCCATCCCACTCCGGTCACGCTTAGGGGGGGCGTAACAGGCAAGATTTACTTGAGGTCCCCCACTGGCTGTGGTGACATGGTTGCATCCACTGTCCACTACACTCCATACACCAGAGGTGTATGTCACCATGGATATGGGTGTATGGTGCATACTGCGGTCTGTCCAGCACATCTCTGCCACTCTTGGCATTGTGTACTTTCCCAATCAAGGTACTACTGCATCCTTCACACATGCCTGTTTGCAACCTCTCCCCACATTCTGCTGTTGTGTGGCTGAGGTGCCATGCCGTTGGCGGCTCTTGGTCACGGTTTGGCCAGGCAACCATTATGAGTTGTTTTGTCGTGTCTGGTGGGTGGGCATGCTGTTGTACATGTTGGTTTTAATTTTGTGACGTGTGCATTGCCAGAGTTGTGATTTGCATGGTTGTGGAGTTGAGGTGAGTGGGGTGTTCATTTGGAACTTGCCAAGGAGCTGTGCATTTCCCTTTGTGCCATCCTGAAAACGTTGGTTTCTGATGGACTGTCGAAGGATGGAGGAATCATGCACACTGGCTGTGTATTTGAAGGCGACATTGTTGGAGGTTCCACGGTGTTCTGTTGTTGCCTGCACAGGATGTGTGCTTTCTGTTGTGGTAATTGTGTGCTGTGTCACCAGGGGGCACAGGTGGGACATGTGTGCTGTGGATTGGCCCCAACATGTGCGTGCATCCTGCTATGGCGTTTGATCCTTGCATGGTCCCCAGCGTGACCTGCACATTGTGTTGGACGTATGGGAACTGGGGTACCAGGGTGATGGTGATGTCCAGGACAGATGTGAGGGACTTGGATGTGGCAGGCAGTGAGACTCCTCTGACTCTGCAGGTGTTGGTTGGGGGTGCCAGAACCCAACAGGTGCAGCCAAGCCCTCAGCTTGGTGTGGGGTGGGATGTTGGTTGTCCGCTGTGTTGGTGCCGTAGGCCTGTTGGGCGATGATGGTCGGGATGCGTGGGGTGGTTGTCCCTTCCAGCCTGTGGTGGACGGTGACATTGTCAGAGGTTGGGTCTGGGAGGCTGGTACGCTCTCTGGGGTTCTGCTGTCTTTGTCAGCGCTGCCTCTGTGGTTGTCCGGGAGGGGTGTTCTGGGTGTGGGGTGGGGTCCTGGGGTGGTGCCAGTGGGTGTTGTGGCTCTCTTGGGTGTCCGGGCCACATGAAGGGTGGCTCCTTGACATCTGTTGCACTTCTGATGTGGCCCTGGGCTGGTCGCCCTTTTGTGGTGCTGGCTGCCTTCCGACTTAACACCAGGACAGAGCAGGTGTAGATTTCCTGGTGCTAACGAGCCGTATCGCCTGTTTTGTGTTTTTATCACAGATCTGTCTGGTTGTTGAGAATGTTGAGGAGTGGTGTGGTCGCGGCTTTTGGCACGGGAACACCCACTCTGCATCTCATTAGTGAAAGTTGCGGGGGACCTCGGTGGCGATGTTTTTTGCGGCTGCTATCGCGGGTAAACTGGTGCTGAGGGCTGTTAACACCAGCTTGTGAATGGGGAGGTACATTTATCACGACTTTGGCTGCGATAAGGTGCCGTTAATTCGGCGATAGCTCCTTGTGAATATGGCCCTTAAACTCTTTTGATTTTAGCAAGTTGGTATTTGAATGTCCCCACATCGCAGCGCTATAAAGTGATGCAGTGGTCTCCTAACTCTGAGAAGTTTTGTGCATTTTTAAAATGCCAGCTAAGGAGTGGGAAATAATTAGGCTATTTTTAAGGACCTAGAGCACCTAGGAAAGGGGGCCAGTGATCCTAAACCCAAGGTAGTCAAAGTTTGAGATCGACTGCAAGGGAGTCGGGCCAAAAGTTAGCTGGCACCTTGAGTTTCTGTGGGGTCTAAAGGCCATGAGCCTGGTCTTCTGTGAGTTGATTTTCAAACCTCTTGATGCTGGAAAGTCCTCAAACTTGTTTAAGAGGAGTTGGAGTCCTACAGGATATCTTGATATATTGTCCACGAAAAGGAAAGCAGAGATCATAGTTCTGCACAACTTCGGGACACCTGCCCTCTCCACATCAAGAAAGGGAACATCCTATTTACGAGTAAAGAAAATAAAGTAGGTTCCAGTATGCCCCCCTGACACACTCCTGTTCTAATGGGGATCAGATCTGTTAGCTCCCCCTCCGGACTCCACTGTACCCTCGTAAAGTTACCCTGATGCAGTCTGATGAGAATGTTTAAAATGTATGGTGGAACTCCCAGATCACAAAGAACCCCCCAAAGAATACGCGTAGGGACCAGATCAAACTGAGTTCAACAAATGCCACATACAGATGGTCATTGAATAAGGTGGTGTATTTCCATATAATAAGAAGAAAACAAAGGACCTGATTTAAGGTACCAATCTGATGCCGGAATCCATCTTGGGAGAGAGAGCTTATATTATCCTGCCCAAGTAGGAAAAAATGAACATGCATGAAAGTTATAATTTATCTTATTAGTAGGGATATGATCTAAGTACCTATATATCCATTAAAAGAACTATCAATGTAGTCTCTGTGGGATCGCATGCAGAAATGTGGCAAAATATAAAATACATATTGAACAATGAGGCTTAATGAACTTAGCACATGCATCACTCAATCCTGTCTTCAAGAAAAATTAATTGATGGACCATAAAATATCTTAACAGAAACACAAAAGCACTAAAGCAATACAATACACATACAGTTAGGAGATACATATGAATATATATATTTTTCTATATTTATACATGTATTCTTTTTTTCCTTTTCCCGTCATTCATGAAAAAGACTGCCTCCACACCGGAGTTGCTCCTTTATTTGCTTTTACTTTGTGCTGCCCTGACGCATTTCAGCTATCCAAACAGCCTTGCTCACAGAAGTGGTCAGGGTAGTTGACCACCAAGTATATATATATTACCTACTGGCGGTCGCCAGTAGGTAGTTATAGTTAGGCTCCCCCACATCAGTGATGTCATCAGTGATGTCACTGATCATGCCATGATTGATGTAATACGTGACGTCATCAGCAGTCCATTGCGGGGGCGCGAGATATAGTTAGCTGAACTAACTATAACGGGGGAATTTCTCTGGTTTTATACAGTGAATTTCTAAGGTTTTTTAAATGCTAATTTCTAACTATAACGTGCCTGAAACCTATGGTTTTTTCAGTGAAAAAAAATAAATATATATATATATATATATATATATATATATATATATATATATATATATATATATATATATATATATATATAATATATTGCCTACTGGAGGTCGACAGTAAGTAGTTATGTTTAGGACCTAGTTTTCATAGGAAAAGCATTTTTGACTTGGCTATAACTTTGGCGTCGTTTGACCTATCTTCATAAATTTTTCCCCAAAAAGTGTCAGGGTAGGTTATGGTTGTCATGGAAAGTTTGGGGTGATCCATGCAGTGTGGGCGGAGATTTTGGGGCACCAAAAAAGGGTACATTTGTAATGTTAATTTCCATAGGAACCTTTAGCCACATCTACAGCCAGAACCGTTAAACTGACTTACACCACATTTGGCAGGGAGGTAGATGTTGGTTCAAGGAATTGCTTTTTGCCTATTTGGTGTACATCTGTTCAGTAATTTTTGAGAAATTGAAGCAAAAAATTATAGTGATATCTCTGGTTGCAGATATTTTGCAGAGGTTTTGCGATGATTCGAAAATGCACGCTTCAACAGAAATGCTCTGATTGGCTGAACAGAACCTGAACAGAAAGTTGAGACCACCATTTTATTGATCGGGAACGGTTCCCGGGGATGAAAATTTATGAAAAAGCTAATATAAGGGGCTATTGTAGAGGTACTCTAAACCCATATCTAAGAAATGGGGGTGTTAGTGACATAAGTTATGCGTCCAATAATGATTTTTTTAATTGTGCACGATATTCGCGATGACGCCGTGGCCGCCAGCGCCACCCCCCCAGTGTACAGTGGCGAGGACATTGTGACTATCGCAATGTCATCACAAATATTTGTGGAAATATAAAAAAAGTTATAGATTTGTAAACACTAGCTGGTGACTGTCTCACACTTATGTACCTACTCACATATTTACTCAGACACTTATACACCCATTCACATACCCTCTCACACACTTATATATCCAGTCAGATACCTACTCAGATACTTAAGTACTCACTGCCATACCCATTAAGGTACTTATGCATGCACTTTCAGAGTCACTTAGAGAGTGACACATACATGTACAGGCCCACTCAGACACTCATACACCCACTTACAGACCCAGTGTGAGACTTTTGCTTCCACTGAGATACTCACTGATAGACAGATCCACTCAGACACTTATGCACCAACTCATAGATCCGGTCACAGGCTCATGCACCCATTCTCATATGCAGTCAGAGACTCATACACCCACTCACAGACCTATTAGGACACACATGCATCCACTCAGAGACCCACTCAGACACCCAGTCAGAGACTCACTCAGACATTCCTGCATCGACTCACAGACCCACTGAGAGACTTATATTTCCACTCACAAACCCACTGAGACATTGCTTGACTCGGTCACAGATCCAGTCTGACAATTACATACTGACTCACAGAGCCATTGAGAGAACTATACTTCCACTCATACATTCACTGATAGAGAGATACACTCAGAGAATTATGCAGCCAGTGACACACTTACCGAAAGACTCATGAGTCTACTCTGATAGTGACTCATAGACTTATATATGCAGTGACAGACCCACTCAGAGACTTATACATGCACTCATATAACTGAACGAATCATTAACCCCTTCACTGCTAGGCCTTTCCTCCCCCCGTGCTAAGCCTTTTTTGGCTATTTGGGGTAGTTCGCGCTTAGGCCCTTGTAACATTTTGACCACATAAGGTATCCACACCAAATTTGCGTCCTCTTCTTCCAACATCACAGGGATATCAAAGGTACCCAGGGTTTGTGGATTCCCCTGGAGGAGACCAAGAAATTAGTGAAAATACAGCTAGATTTAGTTTTTAGGATAAATGTGAAAAAGTGCTGCAAGTGAAAGCGTCTGGTTTTTTCCCTGCAAATGGTATCAACAAAGAGTTTGTGGGGCTGAAATTGAGGTATAATTTTACTCAGGACACTAAGGAGAACACTGTTGGGTAGGACATTTGTGCCGGCACGGTGATTCCACACAAAAATATGTGGAAATTGTGTTTTTTTCAGCAAAATTTGAGGTTTGCAGGGGATTTTGGGTAGGGAAACGTTGGGGGATCCACGCAAGCCATACCTCATTGGACTCTTCAAGGTGTCTAGTCTTCAGACATGTGTGGGTTTGGATGTTTCCTAGATGGCGGCGAGCCCGGGGCCAAAAAACCAGATGCCCCCCTCAAAACCAGGTAGTTTTGTGATAGGTAATTTTGAAGTCTCCACAGTACGATTTGGGCCATTTCCTGTTGCAGCCACTATGCCGACCCACACATGTGAGGTACCATTTTTATTGGGAGACCATGGGAAACGCTGGGTGGTAGGAAATTTGTGTCAGCCCAATGATCCTACAACTTTACCACACAGAAATGTCGCGGGTACTTGATCCACCCATACACGTGAGGTACCATTTTTCTCGGAACACTTTGGGGAATGCGGGGGGTGGAATTTTGTGGATTACCGCAGATTCCAGAACTTTCCACCACACAAATGTGAGGAAAATGTTTTTTTTTTTTTACAAATTTTGAAGTTTGCAAGGGATTCTGGGTAACAGAACCTTGTGAGAGCCAGACAAGTCATCCCATCCTGGATTTCCCTGGGTGTCTAGTTTTTGAAAAGGAATAGATTTGCTAGGTTTCCCCATGTCCCGGCAGAGCTAGCGTTCAAAATCTACAGCTAGGCACTTTGCAAAAAAAGGGTCAGTTTTCACTGTGAAAATAGTGGTGTGTCGACGTTGCATTTTGGGCTGTTTCCTGTCACGGGAACTAGGTCTACCCACACAAGTGAGGTACCATTTTTCTCGGAAGACTTTGGGGAATGCGGAGTAGGTGGAATTTTTTGGATCCACGCAGATTCCAGAACTTTCCACCACAGAAATGTGAGGAAAATGTGTTTTTTTGACAAAGTTTGCAAGGGATTCTGGATAACAGAACCTGGTGAGAGCCAGACAAGTCACCCCATCCTGTATTCCCCTGGGTATCTAGTTTTCAAAAATATATAGGTTTGCTGGGTTTCCCTAGGTGCTGGCAGAGCTAGGGTTCAAAATCTACAGCTAGGCACGCTGCAGAAAAAAAGGGTCAGTTTTCTCTGTGAAAATGTGGTGTGTCCACGTTCCGTTTTGGGCTGTTTCCTGTTGCGGGCACTAGGCCTACCCACACAAATGAATTACCATTTTTCTCGGAAGACTTTGGGAAATGCGGGGTGGGTGGAATTTTGTGGATCTACACAAATTCCAGAACTGTCCACCACAAAAATGTGAGAAAATGTGTTTTTTTGGACAAAGTTTAAGGGTTTGCAAGGGTTCTTGGTAACAGAACCTGGTGAGAGCCAGACAAGTCACCCCATCCTGTATTCCCCTGGGTATCTAGTTTTCAAAAATATATAGGTTTGCTGGGTTTCCCTAGGTGCTGGCAGAGCTAGGGTTCAAAATCTACAGCTAGGCACGCTGCAGAAAAAAAGGGTCAGTTTTCTCTGTGAAAATGTGGTGTGTCCACGTTCCATTTTGGGCTGTTTCCTGTTGCGGGCACTAGGCCTACCCACACAAATGAATTACCATTTTTCTCGGAAGACTTTGGGAAATGCGGGGTGGGTGGAATTTTGTGGATCTACACAAATTCCAGAACTGTCCACCACAAAAATGTGAGAAAATGTGTTTTTTTGGACAAAGTTTAAGGGTTTGCAAGGGTTCTTGGTAACAGAACCTGGTGAGAGCCAGACAAGTCACCCCATCCTGTATTCCCCTGACTGTCTAGTGTTCAAAAATGTATAAGTTTGCTGGGTTTCCCTAGGTGCCGGCAGAGCTAGGGTTCAAAACCTACAGCTAGGCACTTTGTAGAAAAAGGGTCAGTTTTCACTGAGAAAATGTTGTGTTTCCAGGTTGCGTTTTGAACCTTTTCCTGTTGCGGGCACAAGGCCTAACCACACAAGTGAGGTACCATTTTTCTCAGAAGACTTTGGAAAATGCGGGGTGGGTGGAATTTTGTGGATCCACGCAGATCCCAGAACTTTCCATCACAGAAATGTGAGGAAAATGTGTTTTTTTTAACTAAGTTTGAGATTTGCAAGGGATTCTGGGTAACAGAACCTGGTGAGAGGCACACAAGTCACCCCATCCTGGATTCCCCTTGGTGTCTAGTTTTCAACAATGTACAGGTTTGCTAGGTTTCCCTATGTACAGGATGCGCTAGGGCCCAAAAGCCACAGGTAGGCACATTGCTAAAAAAAAGTCTGTGTCTAGTGGGCTTTCTGGCGCCCTGGGGGAATTGGGAGGGGTTTGCCCCTATATTCCCCCAAGGGGGGGCAGAAAGACTGTGGCTATTTTTTGGGGGGTTGGGGCATTGGTATGCCCATTCTGGGCAGCCCCCACCCCCACGCATAAAAAAGCCAGCTTAATCGCTAGTGCCTAGTGTGCTTTCTGCCCCCCCCGGGGGGCAGATCAGGAGCCACTGGAATTTCTCTGGGGGAGGGTGGCGGTATTGTCATGCCCATTTTGGGCAGCCCCCACTCCTACATGAATAATCAAAAAAATCCCTGGTTTCTAGTGGGCTTTCTGGCCCGGGGGGGGGGGGGGAATTGGCTCCCCAGGGGGCACAGAAAGACTGGAATTTTTGTGGGTGGGGTGGGGGCATTGGCATGCCTGTTTTGGGTAGCCCCTCCCTGATTCAAATTGACAAAAAATATCCCTGGCTTCTAGTGGGGTTTTTGCCCCCCCGGGGGGCAGATTGGGGGCTACTGCCTCCATCTGCCCGCCAGGGGAGACAGAAAGGCTGTAATTTCTGTAGGGGTAGGGGGCATTGGCATGCCCGTTTTGGGCAGCCCCCACCCCTAATTGTAATTCCCCCAAAAAATCCCTGGTTTCTAGTGGGCTTTTTGCCCCCGTGGGGCAGATTGGGGGCTACAGCCCCCATATGCTCCCCAGAGGGGACAGAGAGACTGTCATTTTTGTAGGGTGGGGCATTGGCATGCCCATTTTGGGCAGCCCCCAGCCCCAATTCAAATTGGCAAAAGAAAATCCCTGACATCTAGTGGGCTTTTTGCCCCCCCCTGGGGGGGCAGATTGAGGGCTACTGCCCCATCTGCCTCCCAGGGGGGCAGAAAGGCTGTAATCTTTGTTGGTGGGGGCATTGGCATGCCCGTTTTGGGCAGCCCCCACCCCTAAATGTACTTGCCAAAATAAATCCCTGGTTTCTAGCGGACTTTTTGACCCCCAGGGGAGCAGATTGGGGGCTACTGCCCCCATCTGTCCCCCGGGGGGGCAGAAAAACTGTAATTGTTGCGGGGTGGGGGGATGTCCATGGCTGTTTTGGGCAGCCCCCACCCTAATTCAAATTGCCCCCCAAAAAATTATTGCCATCTAGTGGGCTTCTTGCCAGCCCAGGGGAGGCAGAATGGCTGTAATTTTTGAGCGGGGGGGGGAGTCTTGGCATGCCAGTTTTGGCCAGCCCCCACCCTAACTAAAATTTCCCCCCAAAAATCCCTGGCGTCTAGTGAGCTTTCTGCCCCCCCAGGGGCCAGATTGGGGGCTACTGCCCTTTCCATTCATACCTCTTTCATCTTTCTATGTGCTCATGGGGCTGAGATAGCCCCCTGAGCACATAGAAAGTGAAACTGAAATGAGCCTTAAAGCTCATTTCAGTTTCGGTTTTTATGAAATGACGTCAGCGCTGATCGTCATTTCACAGAAACCAGGGGGTGGGCCTCAGGAGCTAGTGAAGCTCTTCCCCAGCTCCCGAGGCTTTAGGGGAGAAAAAGTAATCCCTCTGGTGCCGGCACCAGAGGGATTTCCGGTGCCATGTGCCAGGAAAGCTGTGAGCTGTCCTGCGCACACGAGCACTGTGGCGCACGACGACTCCCGGACTGTTATGGAGATGTTGAGATATTGATAATTGTTTTTATAGAGTTAATTAGATAGTGATTTATCTAGTTTTCATGGTTAGTATTACTACGATAGTTATAATTGTTAAATGTGGTGGTGGCTATTGAATTCCTGCTTTTGCTTTGCATTTTTGCGAAGTGTCTGCGGGGATTGCGATATCTAACATCATTGGGATCTCCTGAGTCACCGCGAGAACAGAAAATTGATTTTAGAGATGGTTGTTATAGAAGCTCTCTCGAAAAATATGACTCTAGAGAATACTGTTAGAAATCCCTAGTGTGTAAAATACTGTAATATGTGTTGATATATGTGTTTTAGAGTTTATGGAAAAGGCGCGATCGTCGCTGTTCACAACGTCATCGCGACATCCCGAAGAACCATGAAAACAGAAAATCGGTCTGAAAGATGATTTTTAAAGAAACTTGATACAAAAAAAACATGCTTTGAAAGAAGTATCTATATAGTAAAATGTATAGTGCAATATCAGAATTTTTTTTTTACATAGTATTTTTGGATGTGTTGGTGGTCATTGAATGTCTACTTTTGTTTTCCGTATTTGAGACTTGTCCGGGGGATCGCAATGACTGATGTCATCGCGATCTCTGGAGTCACCGTGAAAACAGAAAATTGGTTTTAAAGATAGTTTTTATAGACAATCACTAAAAAAACATGACTTTAGAGAATACTGTTAGAAACCCCTAGTGGGAAAAATACTGTAATATGTGTGGATATATGTGTTTTAGACTTTATGGAAATGGGGCGATCATCACGGTTAATGAAGTCATCGCGACTTCCACTGTCTTTGTGAAAATGGAAAATAGTGTTTGAAAACGATTTTTCTGGAAACGACAAATATATGAGTTTGAAAAGTACACTAATAAAGCTCTACTGTTAAATATACTGTAGAATATATCTATATATATGTCTAACACTTTGTACAAGCCGTGATGACGTCGGTAGTCGGGAATAAGATTTTCTTTTATAAAGGTGGTTTTCTCCCAAATTGATCATAGTAAATGCAACAATAATGTGCCGACTCACAAAATTGTTAAAAATAAAACCAGTTATTGATGTTCTTTCTTATAAACTCATACCAAATCAAAAATTGAGTGGTGTATAATATAAACATAATATACAATATCCAAATATAGAATGAAAATACGAAAATCTTAGAGGTTCACGTATCGCTACAATTAAGAAATAGTGTTTAAAAATCCTTAGAAATTCACTGAAAAAAACCCAAAGGTTACAGGGACGTTATAGTTAGGAACTGGCATTTAAAAAAACCTTAGAAATTCACTGAAAAAAACAAAGGTTACATGGGCGTTATAGTTAGGAAATAGAATTAAAAAAAACACAGAAAGTCACTGGAAAAAGCAAAGATTAAAGGGACGTTATAGTTAGGCTGACATTTTACTAGTACAAAACCAGAGAAATTCATCAGTTATATTTAGCTGAGCTACCTATACCTCATGCCCCTGCAATGCACTTTTTGCGAAGTGTCTGCGGGGATTGCGATATCTAACATCATTGGGATCTCCTGAGTCACCGCGAGAACAGAAAATTGATTTTAGAGATGGTTGTTATAGAAGCTCTCTCGAAAAATATGACTCTAGAGAATACTGTTAGAAATCCCTAGTGTGTAAAATACTGTAATATGTGTTGATATATGTGTTTTAGAGTTTATGGAAAAGGCGCGATCGTCGCTGTTCACAACGTCATCGCGACATCCCGAAGAACCATGAAAACAGAAAATCGGTCTGAAAGATGATTTTTAAAGAAACTTGATACAAAAAAAACATGCTTTGAAAGAAGTATCTATATAGTAAAATGTATAGTGCAATATCAGAATTTTTTTTTTACATAGTATTTTTGGATGTGTTGGTGGTCATTGAATGTCTACTTTTGTTTTCCGTATTTGAGACTTGTCCGGGGGATCGCAATGACTGATGTCATCGCGATCTCTGGAGTCACCGTGAAAACAGAAAATTGGTTTTAAAGATAGTTTTTATAGACAATCACTAAAAAAACATGACTTTAGAGAATACTGTTAGAAACCCCTAGTGGGAAAAATACTGTAATATGTGTGGATATATGTGTTTTAGACTTTATGGAAATGGGGCGATCATCACGGTTAATGAAGTCATCGCGACTTCCACTGTCTTTGTGAAAATGGAAAATAGTGTTTGAAAACGATTTTTCTGGAAACGACAAATATATGAGTTTGAAAAGTACACTAATAAAGCTCTACTGTTAAATATACTGTAGAATATATCTATATATATGTCTAACACTTTGTACAAGCCGTGATGACGTCGGTAGTCGGGAATAAGATTTTCTTTTATAAAGGTGGTTTTCTCCCAAATTGATCATAGTAAATGCAACAATAATGTGCCGACTCACAAAATTGTTAAAAATAAAACCAGTTATTGATGTTCTTTCTTATAAACTCATACCAAATCAAAAATTGAGTGGTGTATAATATAAACATAATATACAATATCCAAATATAGAATGAAAATACGAAAATCTTAGAGGTTCACGTATCGCTACAATTAAGAAATAGTGTTTAAAAATCCTTAGAAATTCACTGAAAAAAACCCAAAGGTTACAGGGACGTTATAGTTAGGAACTGGCATTTAAAAAAACCTTAGAAATTCACTGAAAAAAACAAAGGTTACATGGGCGTTATAGTTAGGAAATAGAATTAAAAAAAACACAGAAAGTCACTGGAAAAAGCAAAGATTAAAGGGACGTTATAGTTAGGCTGACATTTTACTAGTACAAAACCAGAGAAATTCATCAGTTATATTTAGCTGAGCTACCTATACCTCATGCCCCTGCAATGCACTGCTTATGACCTCACATATTACATCACTCATGACACGGTCAGTGACATCACTGATGACATCACTGATGGCATCTCAAATGACATCACTGATGGCATCATCAACAGAATCTCTGATGCACCCACTCACACCCCAAATAAACTTTCATACACCCACTCCAACTTCTACACTAGCATTCTCAAAACCATACTGCTAAAAAAAGCCTGCCAGACACAAGGAAACTCCTGATCTGGTCTCTGTTCGGCCCATGGGCTTGACAGTGTGGGAGTGGGACGCTGGCATGGTGGGCCGCTCACACATCGCTAAACTCATAAACAGGCCCTTAGAAACAATATGGCCTGCCAGAGATTATGAATGATAGAATTAGATAGAATGATTCTGCTACACACAAATTTTACATTTATTCTTAGGGGGACATCAGAACAAAAAAGTCAGGAGTACGTAAAGTGGTAATACATTACATACTCCAAAATACAATTTACAAACCTCTTGCGGGAGATCACTGACTCTCCCTCTATTTCTGTACTGAGATGTCTGCATGAGTGGAGGAAATCTCTGTACAGGTAGGTAAAATATTTAGTAGTAAATGTTGGAGGGACAATGGGCAGTGGTAGAAAATGGCAAATAATTACTACAAAATTAGTGGATTTAAGGGAAACTGAATGAATGGTTTATGGAGGGACATTCCTATACAAATCACGCATCCATATAAGAGTAAGACAATCATAATTCATAAATTAGAAGCAGGCTAGAATGTACTACAGACAAGCACTGGAGTAAATCAAGCACCACAGATGGTCAATCACTGGTATGACAACCAGCTCCTATTGAAATCAATGAAGACATGTTGTCACTAAGGGAAACATATAACAAAATAAATTGTAAAACATTTTCATTAAAACATTATTTAAATGAATGTTATTCAATTTTTTTTACTATTAAGGTGCCGATTCCGATCCGTTAAAAAAATCTACCGTCCGACTCGTATCCATATTTTTTTACGTACGAATCGTACAAGTCCCGTACAAACGGCGAAGTACGATTCGTACATGAAAAATACATACGAATGACCTCGGGAAAAGTCTACGAGACGTCCCCGGACAGTTTTACGTACGAGTCGTAAAGCTGAAGTCCGAGCACACAAGTCCGATCCGTACCGGCGTCCCGAATACACAAGCGTATGGAAAACATCCCGTACGGCGTGAACTTTGCACGATGCCTACCCCGGGAATACTTGTGCCCGGGGTACGTGTCGTACAGCCCCCCCAGCCTCCCACCCCTCCCGCGTACATCCGCACCGTACCCCCCACCCCCGTATGTACGGCGCGTACCCCCAGGCCCCCCATATGTATGCGTCGTACCCCCAGCCCCGTATGTACATGCCATACCCCAGCCCCCCGTATGTATGCGCCGTACCCCCACCCCCATATGTACGCGCCATACCCCCAGCCCGCCTGTATGTACGCGCTGAACCCCCAGCCCCGTATGTACGTGCCATACCCCCAGCCCCCGTATGTACGCGCTATACCCCCAGCCCCGTATATATGCGCCGTACCCCCAGCCCCGTATGTACGCACCGTACGCCCAAACCCCCCTGGATGTATGCGCCGTACCCCCAGCACCCGTGCATGTACGTGCCGTACCCCCCCACCCCAGCACCCACACATGTACGCGCCGTACCCCAGCACACGCATATGTAAGCACCATACCCCCACCCCAGGACCCGCATATGTACGCCCCGTACCCCCACCCAGCACCCGCGTATGTACGCGACGTACCCCAGCACCCGCATATGTACGCGCCGTACCCCCCCACCCCAGCACCCGCGCATGTACGCGCCGTACCCCAGCACACGCGTATGTAAGCGCCGTACCCCCCACCCCAGCACCCGCGTATGTACGCCCCGTACCCCCCACCCCAACCCTGTACTTGGACGCACCTTACCCCAACACCGTACCCCAGCATCACCTATGTACGAATCGTGCAACACCATTGCATATGTGATGACTGTACAACACCGTAGCTATGGACGCACCTTACATACGCGAAAACGACTCGTACTGAACCAGGACACTGTAAAACAGCCCAAGGAGGGCCAATTCGACTCGCACAACACCCCAAAACACGTCTACAGGACAAAAAACATCTAAAAGACTGACCTGGCACATCCAAACAGGCAAACAGAGGCCCAAACTCACAACCACCTCTTATAACACACCCACCAAAAGTTCAAACCCAGCCACACCCTCAAATGGGCCAATAAAAAGGGCCCACAATCACAAACCATGAGCCTTTGCAACAGACCCACTGCTGACAGACATCACACACAAACAACTGCAGACATGCACCTTAACTTACACACCTTCACACAACCTCCTTCACACAGCCCCCCTCTACACATACACACACACCTACACATTCACACCCACACACCCACAACCATCCACACCCACACCCCACACCATGCCCACAGACAAGAATCCAAAGTTCACAAGGGAGGAGCTGGACATCCTTGTCAACGAAGTCATCAGAGTCGAGCCACAGCTCTTTGGAACTTTGGTCAGACAGACCAGCATATCCCAAAAAACTAGCCTGTGGCAGAGGATCGTCGATCGGGTGAATGCTGTTGCGCCCATCAGAAGGACCAGGAATGAATGCCAAGCCAGGTGGTACGATCTGCGGAGGGCAGTCAAGCACAAAATGAACGAGGACTACGCCCAGAGTAACATCACAGGAGGTAGGCTGCCCCGCAGACCGGTACATTACCATCCCTGGGAGGAGAAGGTGATGGCCCTGCTTCCGCCGGTGGGAGTACACAGAGTTGAAGGAGTTCGAGAGCCTGGTGAGTACTCAAACAACTTACGTAACATGGGGGGAATGGCATCCACACCCCAACTACAACAAATGCACTCACCTACCCCCAAGCCCTCACCTGACACAACCACACTCTAAACAACGCTCATGCCACTAACATGAATATGCCCCATTCACAAAGCAAGGCCATGCCATGTCCCAGCCTACACAAACCACAAACCCAAGACAGGATGTCCGGGATGCTGGGAGGGTGGGGATCACTAAACATATTGTACAACTCAGAAACAGACACCATTGCCCTCAGCCCATATGGCCCAGGTACATACCCATGCACCATGCGCAATGCACAGGGACTGGCAAAGTACTGACAAGGTAGCTGACAATTGGCCCTGCTGTAGGCAGCACAAGGCCCTCCTGTGATAACTGCAAACTCTAACACAAACACAAAAAGCTCAGAAATCTAGGACAGGAACTCACACTCACTGACATGGCAGCATGCGCCATGGTGGGACAGATACATCACCTGGGAGACCCACTGCCAAATCACACCACACCCACCAGCAGTCACCGTCAAGCAATCAACAATCGATCAGGGTACTTGTAAGGCGCACTACTTACCTGTGAGGGTCTCAAGGCGCTGAAGGGGGGGGGGCTCCACCACTGCTCGAAGAGCCAGGTCTTGAGGAGTCTCCTGAAGGCAAGTAGGTCTTGGGTCAGTCATAGGTGGGTTGGGAGGGTCTTCCAGGTCTTGGCGGCGAGGTAGGAGAAGGATCTGCCGCAGGCAGGCGTACGTTGGATGCGGGGGACAGCTGCGAGGGTGAGGCTGCCGGAGCGGAGCTGGCGGGTGGGGGTGTAGAAGCTGAGTTTGATGTGCAAGTAGGCTTGTCCGGCGGTGTGGAGTGCCTTGTGTGCGTGGGTGAGGAGCTTACAGGTGATCCTCTTGTCGATGTGGAGCCAGTGCAGGTCTCTCAGGAGGGTGGTGATGTGGCTGTGGCAGGGGGCGTTGACGATCAGTTGCGCCAAGGCGTTTCCGAAGCGTTGTAGCCGCCGTTGGAGTGTGGATGGGAGTCCTGCTTAGAGTGCAGTGGCGTAGTTCAGTCAGCTGCTGACGAGGGCCTGTGTCACTGTTCTACTTGTTTAGGTCGGGATCCACCAGTAGATCCGGCAGAGCCTGCGTAGGGTGTCGTAGCAGGAGGAGGAGACGCCGTTGACCTGCTTGGACATGGAGAGGGAGGATGCGAGGATCACTCCTAGGTTGCGTGCACGTTTGGTGGGTGTCGGTGATGTCCCCAGAGCGATCGTCCACCAGGAGTCGTCCCAGGCTGAGGGTGTGGGTCCGAGGATGAGGATCTCCGTCTTGTCCGAGTTCTGTTTCAGATGGCCACTCCGCATACAGTCAGCGATGGCCCTCAGACCCTCGTGGATGTTTGTCATGGCGGTGTGAGTGTCCTTGGTGATGGAGAGGATGAGCTGGGTGTCGTCGGCGTAGGAGATGTTTTTGAAGTTGTGGTGGCAGGCCACTTGTGTGAGGGGGGCCATGTGGATGTTGAACAGCGTCGGGCTGAGGGATGATCACTCACCCCTTACACAAGCACACACCCCAGGGGCAGCCAATGGAGTCACACACACTCACAATGGACATGTGACACAACAAGATCAAGCCACAGCCAAAAAAGCATCCTAGGCCAAACGCGACATGTCAAAGACCCTGGATAACATTCCAATCAGTCCCCTGCAACATAGCCATCCACAAGTGAACATTGATGTGAATGCTAGGCACATACAACTACCTGGAGGAACTGTGGCAACTAGAACATGTATGAAACATGGATGTCGCATGAAACATCATTAACATTGTCTCTCTCTCACACACAGGGCAACGTCATGGATCTCCCCCCAACACTGGAGGGAAACAATCACAGGTCCAGGCTTGGCAGGAAGATGATCCCACCGGCAGCGACGACTCTCAGCACTCTGTGGATGCCCCCAACCAAATTGGACCCTCTGGTGCCCAAGCCCCTGCAGCACCTGCGTCAGGTACATCTGTGCCAACCACCACCCCCATTCTTGCCACATCCCAGGAGACACCCAGGAGCCCTGCCCGCACAGAACAACTGAGCCAGTCTGACCTGGAGGGACAAGGTTCTCCGGCCACCCAGGAGGAGGCAGACAACCCTGCAAATGACATCCCTCAGGGGTCCTGTGGACCCGATGTGCCCACAACGGCAGGCCAGGCTCGTGTGGGCAGGGGTGGTGGGAGTGGAGGCAGGCGGAGGCGCGAACCTGACCAGCCAGCTGAGGGAACCGGTATGGCACACATACGCCACATCTTGGACACATACCGGCGTGACACCAGGGGCATCAGCCAGGTAGTGGCGACCCTCAACGAGATTAAGAACCAGCAGGCCGAGCAACACGCCAGTCAACAACAACACCAAGGACGGATGGAGGCAAGACTGGCTGAGCTCCTGGCGGTGCAAAGGGACATGAGCCATTCACTCCGTCGGATCGCCGACAACATGGGCAACCCTCCCTGTGACACCAGGCACAGACCAGCACCAGCCACAGGGAGGGAGGAGGAGGAGGAGGAGGAGGATTCATCCGACGGAGCGTCCCAAACATCGTCAAGGCCTGCATCTGAGGGTCCCCGGAGGAAGGTGGGTCATCCACGGAAAAGACCGTGAGAGGCAGCGGACCATCCACATCTCCCATGTCACCTGGCCTGGCACCTGGCTTTCATGCGCAACAGCAGCACATCATTCACTGACATTCTCTGCCACATGGACTTGCTGGTCACAGTCTGACCAATGATGACCAACACTGTGGTCTGGAGTCTGATGACTTCAAATGCCAAGGATCCCATCTCCCCCTGTGAACTTTGGATTCCATGCACACTGTATAGCACCTATTTGTCCATACTAAACTGGCCCCACACACGAGAATAAATCTAATTTCTTCAATGAGATGTTGCATTCATTTAGCATGAGTACACAACCTACGTGTGGGGAAATGTCAAACTATGCCTGAGTGTTGAACTAACTCCAGCCATCCATACCCTCGAATCTGAGTCTGGTACAGGACACACATGGGTCACAATGTATCATACAATACAGACATGGAGCACAATACTCACCCGTGATGGCCTCAAGCTGCTGAGGGGGGCATGCAATACTGTGCGGACAGACCATTTGGGAAGAGTATCATGAAGGCGTAGAGGTCATGGCTCATGTGGATGTTGCCGGGGAGGGAGTAGCAGGTATGTCTTGCCAGGTGGGAGAACTATGTCCTGCATGCTGGAGTACGGTGGATGTGAAGAATGGTGGCCAGGGCAAGGTTGGATGCACGGAGTTGGCACAACGGGGTCTTGGATGACAGACGTGCAAGGTTGGTTTGGGGTCTGGGGTTGTGGCTTGCCTCCTGAGTGTGGGTGAGGAGTTTGAAGGTCATCCTGCAGCAGACAGTGATCCATTGCAGCTATCTCTGGTGGACGGTGATGTGGCTGGGGCGTGGGATGTTGAAGCTGAGGTGTGCACATGCAGCCTGGTTGTGGACAAGTTTCCCTGGAGTTTGGATGTACTTGCTCCGTAGAGGGCGGGGCAGTAGTTGACACGGCTGGTGTCGTGGGCCTGGGGGATGGTCTGTCTTTCCTTGGAGTGGATCTATCTGTGGATCATGTGCATCATGCAGAGGGTGTTGCACCCTGAAGTACAGATGCTGGTGATTAGCATGGCAAATGTGAGTGACGAATCCATGATGCACACCATCTTGTGTGCGTGGGCACTGGGTGCATGTGCAGGGCTCTTGCGGGTGGGACACAAGCAGTTGACCCAGCTGTAAGGGGACAATGCTCAGATAATTACCTCAGTCCTGTACAAGTCCAACCTCAGGTGGCTGACGTTCAGCCATTCATCAATGGATCTCTTGCCTTCTTGAATGTTGGAACTGGCAATGGCTGCGTCTTTGGGGAGGGTGAGGAGCACCTGGCTGTTAATGGCATACGAGCTGATGATGAGGTGCTGTGCGCATGTGATGCCGGAGAGGGGGACCTGGACACATTGAAGATTGACACGCTGAGAGATGATACCTGGGCCATGTGCCAGATGATGCCACTATACTACATGCTGAAGGCTTGAGTCCCACTCCCATGGCCTTGCTGGTGTACGGAGCCGGTGGGGAGTGGGAGGGACATGACTGGTTGGTGTGACAGGGCCTGGAAGGCGGGGCAGCGCTGTGTAGGCAGTTGGAGTTGCACACTCATCATGCAAAGGTGTCGTGTGTGCGCCTAGGGTATGCCTGAGAGCAGGCGGTAGATTTTCGGATGGACAATACTTGGAGGGTGGCTGCAACATCAGACTGTAGTGTGATGTGGGTCATGCAAGGACATGAGGGTCGTGCAATGTGCACGTTGCATGTGCTGACGGTCCAGCCTTTGGCACCGCGTGGCCGCAACAGTGGCACAGACAAGCTGATGACAGCCAAATGAATGGGTGGAGGGAGGAAGGGAGGAGCATCTTTGAGGTGTGTGTGTTGCCGAATCAGGAAACTTTGTGGGCCCTTGCTGCAGGGGCCGCAGCAGCAGGCGGCATGCATGTCCTGGAAACTATACCACAAGTTGCACACAAAGACAAGGATGTCAGAAAGGACAACTGCAACAGGCGTATGTAAAGGAAGGAGTGTCGGGTCCCCATGGCACACCCAGAGACAATGGATGCACAATCACCAAAGATGACTGACACAGGATCAGGAAACTGAAGGCCGAGCTGCGCACAGGATACACACCCTCAGCAGGTGTTGACGGCCCGTTGTGGTGACCAACATGCCCAAATACATACACAACCATGGACATCATGCACAATAGAGATCCTAATCCCTGAAGAACTGCATGCATGTTGCCAAACTACACATAGACTCATATGCACAATCTTTGACAAGAATGTCAGAGATGTCGCATGCAAAGTGGCAAGAGACCTGCATTGACAGAGATGAGGCACCTTGGAGGGTGAGGAACACCTTTATTACTCAGGTTCACACCTAGGGAAATGCATCAATATGAACAGACTCACAGGTCATTAGGCTGAACATGTGGGACCTACACTGGACACCCACTTCACAACACAGATGCTGTAAATCCATTGAACTGGCACACAAGTGAAGGGTGTGTGCCAAACACCCCCTGCTGCACACGGAGGGTCTGCAATTCTCCATTGATCCTCTCATGGGGATGTCCCACACTATGTCCACCCATAGCATCCTGTATGTTTCAGAGGGAAGATGTACACACATTGATGCCTTCATCAGAATCCACAGTCCCATTACAGATTACTGTTACGAAGGGTGACTATCAATTCATGGGAGTCATGCAACATGTCATGTGCCCCATGGTGAGTTGACATGTATGTATTGTAACACAACATGCACAGGAGCAGTGCCCACACATTCCAAACACCTACCAACACCAAAATGCCTTGCAGCAATCCTTAACCAAAAATACTTTTCACCATGTCCGTGCATGGGACGCTGATTCAGCACACGTTGCAATACTCATGAGGAATAGCGGGAGGCCAAAGATGACACGAGCAGACAGCATGCGCAACTACCTGGGGATGACAGGCACACAAGAAGTCAGGGAAAAGATTGTCATCCGCATGCATGGTCATTTACTGTACAGGAATAAGTGTGTCAACATTCTATTTTTAAATTGAGTGTCTAAGCTAATATGTGTGGAAGGACATCATCCCTCAAGTGGCACATCTGAACACACCTCTAAGTCACTTAGCATACAGTCAGCTGGACACACACATTGCAACACATGCCACACAAGGCTCCAAGCGTGCACACTCAGACCCATGGACTCACCATTATGAGAAGAAGTTGCGTATGAGCTGACTCCGGATGTCGTCGTCCTCCTCCTCCTCATCCTCACTTGCCTCGTGACCAAGCCCTTCATCCTCCACGGGTGGATGTTCCTGCTCATCCGGATCCAGGATGGGTGGCACAGCCTTCTCCACTGCCATGTTGTGCAGCATGCAGCACACGAGGAAGATTTTGCAGACCTTCTCCGGTGCATATGGGAGGGACCCGCCTGTCTTGTGAAGGCACCGGAATCGGCTCTTCAGGAGGCCAAACGTCCTCTTGATCACTCGCCTGGTCTGCCCATGTGCGTTGTTGTAACGGTGATCTGCAGCTGTTGTGGGGTTGCGGAGAGGCGTCATCAGTCATGGCATGTTGGGATAGCCAGAGTCCCCTACATGGAAACATCATGTAAAGAAGTGGGTCAGGAGATGCCGTAAGATACAAAGATAGCGCTAAACAAAGGACAAACAGAGTATACCCACCAACAAGACATGCTCGTTCGTTGTGCAGCCACAGCATCATTTCTGGCACCCTGCTACGCCTCATGATGTAGGCATCGTGTGCTGATCCTGGAAAACGTGCAAAGACATGGGAAATCAGCATGTTAGCAAGACACACCACAAGGGCATTTATAGAGTGGTAATGTTTACGGTTGCGATAGGCGACCTCCTGTGCCTGTGGTGGTCCAAAAGCCACATGTGTCCCATCAATGGACCCAATGACATGGGGCATCCCTCCCAGGGCATAGAAATCACCCTTGACACCTGTCAACTCCTCAGGAGTCGGAAAATGGATGAATTCATCCAGGTGCTCCAACATGGCTTCTAAAACATCATGCAGGACACGGTTGAACATGGTCTGTGACATGCCACCCACATCAGCTATGGTGAATTGAAACGTACCGGTGGCAAAAAAATTTAGGGCTGCCATCCCCTTCATCTTGGGGGTCAGCGCAGTAGGATACCTGTGTCGCGGTTGGAGGTGTGGTTCCAGCTTTGCGGTAAAGTTCTCAATCAACTGTTGCGAGAAGCGGTAACGTCTTATGCAGTCACGTTCCCTCATGGCACCCAAGTCTGGCATTGGTCGGGGGAGAGGCGGTGCCCTGCAGAAAATTGGAAGGAATAACAAAGAGTGAGTACATAACAACATCAATGTCAATGAACTGAGCACATGCTCAACTGCTACTACACATCTGCTAAATACAGAGTCTGGTGTGTGCAATACATCCAGGACACGTATGCCAGCCAGGTGATACTCCTACGAAAAGCCAGCTACACCCGTTGATTGTCAAGTTCTACATGACATGCCCCGAAACTAGCTGTGGGCCAGTGTAAGTGAACAGCCAGAGACATCACAGGAGTGAAATACATCCACATATCTGAATTTGAAGGATGTCATCTCATACAGACAGCTGGCGGCAAGCTAGACGCACAGGTCACATGTCATTGAAAATGAACAGATCACACACATTGTGATGAAGGGGTACACGTGAAAAACTAAAACACAGACATGGATACGGCGCAGATGTGTCCTCATGTCAAAAAAACATCTTCGAAGCATCCAGACACACGTAACGTGTGAATCCACATGTGGCATGGTGTGTGTTTATGTGTGCCATGCCCATCTACACACAGACACATGTTGGATGCAGCAACAGCAGATGCAATTGACGGAACACCAACTGCAAACTCATGGGAACACATGACACACAGAGGGCATAGTCACATCGGGGCACGCTGGTACTTAGATGTCAGGTGTTAGTGTCCCTGTCCCAGGCATCAGGGGACAGTTGCGGGTGTTGGTGACTGTGCCATACCAGTGATGCAGTGCTTGACACGTTTGTACTACATGCACACATGTGCAGAGTGGGAAGGGGAAGTGTGCCACATACTGCCCCATCACACATGACATGTGTACACAGGTCAACCCCAAAGGAAATGATGGACGGAGTGTTGAACATTGCAAGCACTCACCCCCAGTCAACTGATCTGGGTTTAATCCATCACCGTTCTTTAGCACACTCTGCCACCCCAGTTCAGACATGGCCATATGCAAATCAGTCTGACCCTGTGCCTCATGGGAACAGTCCAGCCCGAACTGCCAAGCCATGTCTTCCCTGGACCGGAAACAAGCTTCCTAGGACCGGTTTCTGGCATTTCAGCCGTCTTCAGCCAGGCTTGCTTGAATCCAGTGGCAAAGTGAGCAAGGGACTCACGTCTGAGCATACCCTGCCAACTTATGGCGAACACAGCAAAACCAAAGGAAATGATGGACGGAGTGTTGAACATTGCAAGCACTCAGCCCCAGTCAACTGATCTGGGTTTAATCCATCACCGTTCTTTAGCCCACTCTGCCACCCCAGTTCAGACATGGCCATATGCAAATCAGTCTGACCCTGTGCCTCATGGGAACAGTCCAGCCCAATCTGCCAAGCCGTGTCTTCCCTGGACCGGAAACAAGCTTCCTAGGACCGGTTTCTGGCATTTCAGCCGTCTTCAGCCAGGCTTGCTTGAATCCAGTGGCAAAGTGAGCAAGGGACTCACGTCTGATCATACCCTGCCAACTTATGGCGAACACAGCAAAACCAAAGGAAATGATGGACGGAGAGTTGAACATTGCAAGCACTCACCCCCAGTCAACTGATCCTTTGGTTTTTGATGTGTACACAGGTCATCACACATCTATTGTGCTAAAACATGAGGAGACGTGTGCCATATCACTGCCTGACACACCTAGGCCCTGCACATGAAGGACTGCAATGACAATGACTTGATGTACAGCAGTGCATGAGTCTGACACCTCCATTCCTTTCGTGTGCGTCTCCTATCACCAGTGTAAGCTGTGAAACACCCCGTACACACGCTCTGAGGGCGTGTGAACGGTCCATATCATTATATTGGTGTTGCCGCGGGAGTACGGGTGTGTGTATGGACCGTACACACGTACGTCTACTACCAGTGTGTACATGTACGTGTACTACGGTCATACACGTACGTGTACGACCGTAGTACACGTACGTGTACACACTGGTCGTACACGTATGTGTACGCTCGTAGTACACATACGTGTACACACTAGTCGTACACATACGTGTACGACCGTAGTACACGTTCGTGTACACACTGGTCGTACACGTACGTGTATGACCAGTGGGTACACCTACATGTACACACTGGCCGTACAGTACGACCGTAGTACACGTACGTGTACACACTGAGCGTACACGTACGTGTACGACCATAGTACACGTACGTGTACACACTGGTCGTACACGTACGTGTACACACTGGTCGTACACGTACGTGTCAAACGCACTGTGCAACTGGTGCCGTAGGGGTATGTGTGAAACGCAGCATACCTGTGTGTGGATTGCTAAATTACATAGGGACACATGAGGGACAAGTATTAGGGCCTAAATGCATGCTGGTTGTCATGGATACCGAGTTTCCAGTTCAAATTTTTCCATCAGGTGGCCTGTAAAAGTCAGTTGACAACTAAATACAATGTACACACTGGTAGTACACGTACGTGTACGACTGTAGTACACGTACGTGTACACACTGGTCATACACGTATGTGTACGCTCGTAGTACACATACGTGTACACACTAGTCGTACACATACGTGTACACACTGGTCGTACACATACGTGTACGACCATAGTACACGTACGTGTACACACTGGTCGTACACGTACGTGTATGACCAGTGTGTACACCTACATGTACACACTGGTCGTACAGTACGACCGTAGTACACGTACGTGTACACACTGGTCGTACACGTACGTGTACACACTGGTCGTACACGTACGTGTCAAACGCACTGTGCAACTGGTGCCGTAGGGGTACGTGTGAAATGCAGCATACCTGTGTGTGGATTGCTAAATTACATAGGGACACATGAGGGACAAGTATTAGGGCCTAAATGCATGCTGGTTGTCATGGATACCGAGTTTCCAGTTCAAATTTTTCCATCAGGTGGCCTGTAAAAGTCACTTGACAACTAAATACAATGTTGCAAAGTGGTCGTTGACTTCACATGATGCTCAAATTTTGAACCATGCAAAGGCACTCACTAGTGTATGTTTAAAGGGATTGGAGGAAACGTAGGATGCAAATGAGTCTGACCAATCACTCTGTACTCCTGTAAATGAAACAGCCCAGCAAGGCAGATATAAGTCAGCCAGAACCCATGAGAGGGCACTTGCCTGCACAACCTTTCAGTCTAGACCACTGCTGCTGCTAGTGCTTCCTCTGGCACCATGTCAAGGTCTGTGGAGAGGACCCAGCCTTTCACACAAGATGAGAATGAGGCATTGCTAGATGTCATCCTCCCACAGTACCCCATGCCTGTATGGGAGACCAGGGGAGCAGGTGAGTGCTGACTCCACTAGCTTCGACTGTGCACCTTTTTTGTGACTGTCAATTCTGGCATTTTGTCCAGGTGTGACAGACATGCAATGTTGTTTAGAGTGGGTCGCAGGGGTGGGAATGGCTTATGTCTCTCATGCAGAGCATGATGTAGTTCATGTGTGCACTCCTCACTTGCATTGTGCTTACTGTGACATTCACTGCATAGTGCATGGCACATTCAGCCTGCCCAATCCTTTGGGCCATTTTTGTTCTATAGTCCTGAGGTGATTCACTGCCCCCCCCAGTGTGACAGGTGACTGTACCCACAGATGTGTGTGAGTTGAGTGGAGCTGTGGTGAGAGTGGTGAGAGTGTCCAAATGATGTGTACACCCCCTGGACATTGATGTGTGTGAATGTTCCTTGTCATGTGGGTGAGTGTCTATGTGGAGTGTTGCACCACAGCTGCATGGAGGAGGCAACAGCTCCACCCATCTGATGTGAGAAGTAAGCCATGCAGAGTGTCTGACTTGCTGAGCTAGCACCACACCTGTGACACCCCACAGGCAAGTGGCACATGTGCAGAGTGAGGTTTGTATCCGCTGTTGCCAATGGCAGGTGATTGATCTGCGCCTGTGTGTGTCTGTGTACTCTGCTGAGGTTGCGTCAGTGGCCTGGGGCATGTAACTGCTTGGAGGTGCTGTCCATCAGCTTGGTGTTGCATGTGATGCACAGTGTGTGCCATGATCAGGGAATGTGTTGCACCCCTCATGCCACCTGTGTACTTTCAATGCCATGTAGTGCATTGGGGCTTCCACAGAGGCTAATGTCCCTATGACAAAGGTGCTATTTGTTGCCAGCATACTATGCCCTGTTCAACATATCAAAGATGTTCAAATGTGTGTCTCTGTGACATGGAGCATGTGTAGTGATGTTGTCTCACTTTGTCATCCTCACAGGTAACTGCCTACGAGAAGGGGAAGATCTGGAAGCGGGCCGTCAGGGCCGTGAGATCGGTGGAGGGTCGCAGTCGGCGCCTAGCCCAAGTGAGGAAACGCTGGCAGGACATCCGGTGCTGGACCCGGAGGTTTGCCCGGTGCCAGCTGAAGGACTCACCTCCACGCAAGCACGGCGGGCGCCGACGCCTGACCCACCAGATGAAGCGTGTCCTGGCGGTGGTCTTCCCTGACTTGGATAGGCGGTTACAGGAGTTGCAGCAGCAGGAAGGGGGTAGGTACATGTGTGTTTGTTGTGTGTCACCAGCTTTTGGAAGTGCTCAGTCGCCTGGATACACTGCGAGGGTTAATATGTGCAGTGCATATCCTGTACCCCATAGTCAACCAGTGCTGTTCTTCCTCCCTTCCCCTCCTTGACATGTGTTCCCTGGTCTGTGTGTAATCACTATTGCATATGGTCATCTAGGCTGCCAGTTAATCCAAGTGCACATTGCTTTCTGCATCATGTGGGGGGGGGTCTGAGACATGTGTTGTTACCTTGCCTGTGCCCTGTCCTGTTCAGTCATTTGGGGGTCCATATTAGTTGGCACTGATGCAGAGTCTCAACATAGGAGTGTGAGTTTTCAAATGAACAGACTTGCTGCATGCATGACCAATCTTGTGGCCTCAGACATGATGTGCATGAGTGGGAGATATGCATAGTGCCGGGACAGTAGCTCATGTTACAGTCAGATCATTCCAGGACCATGGAGCAGTGTGCCCACTACAGTCCCCTAAGACACCCTTGCCTCGGAATCATGTGTGTCATCCAACACTGTGCCCATTCTCTGTGTGTTCAGCATAGGTTGGCCTCTGTGGCATTGTTCCCTGGCCTCATTTGTATTTATCTAAAGTGTGCTACATGTGCCCATTTTACAGGCTGACCCCATTTGGCTTGTGCATCCTCACACTGGGCAGTGCCTGTGTGTCTATGTACAACTATCTGTTGATGGTTGTTTGTCACAAATATGTGTTGGCAGCCTCACAAGGTGATGTGGAGTACATTTAGGAATTCTTGATGCACATTTTAGTAAACCCAGATTAAGAGGTGTAACTTCTTGATCTGTCTCAATCACATTGTGTCAGGTATGGTGGGTTTGTGCGGGCAAGGCCTACATGTCCAAACCTTATGTCTCCTTGCCAGGTCTGACCTGTGTGTGATAATTGTATGGACAGACACTCAACATCCAGTGACCCAGTCATGTTGTGCAGGGTTTAATGTTTGTGCTTTGCAGCATGTGTCAAAAGTTAAAATACATGGTTCATGCTCATCCATTTTTGCCACCAGTGTGTGGTCGAGATGCTACGTAGTTTGGTCTGCGTGTGCTGACATCTGTGTGGACATTCTTGGTTCCCATGAGGGTGTCTCCTCAGTGCAGGTGCTCCTTATCCCGACACAATTGCAGGCCCATTAGCTAATGCATTGTCCTGTGTTTGGACATGTGTGCCACTCCACATGACAGGCAGTGGGTCAGATGTGTTGCCAACTATGTCATCATGGTACGGATGGCCATGTGACAGGTGGCATGATTCAAGTTGTTAGTCAAGAAGTATTGTACCTTGGCACTCACTACACTTGTCAACATGTCTCAATTTTTCAGAAGCTTGACTTTGATGTTTTGTTGTGAAGGACAATAATGTGCCTGCATGACAGATGTTTCCCAAGGAAGTGCAAAAGAAAGTACCTTTACACTTTCCTGGGACACGCTGGCACATTTTAAAGAAAGGCACAGTTCGATTACCACTTGTTTTCTGATTATACATATCCATGTTTCCACAGTGTGTTTGCATTTGGGTAAGTCCTTGGTTGTTGCTGATACCAACTTACAAGTGTCAAGTCATACACACCACCGTGGTGCCATGTATATGTACTTACTGATACCCCATTTCTTCTTTACAGTGGCTTATTTGAATTCGGCTGGCAGCTCATACAATGACTGTGTAAATGTAGTTTAGTGTGCACCTCCTTGTGTGACTTCTGTTATACAGGCACATGTGTGTTCTGTTCACAAAGTGGCACATTTACACATTCTAAACATGTACATTGTGTAAAGTGTTGTGAGTCCCAAGGGATCGCAATGTTTTTCGTTTGGGTTTCAAAAGTACTCACAGGTCTCTGAGTGTGGGGACACCTTCAGCATTGAGGTCTGTTATTTGGCCTTGGGTGCACCAATACTGTTTCGTTCACAGTGAACAAGAGGTGGCATGCCTTCATAGTCTTGCTGTGCTCAACTGTTCCCAGACACTAGCTTCTCAGTATAATTTGATATCAAGTTATGTGCTGTTGTGTCATAATCTCCATTGTTTCCAAGTGGCATGGTGGGTCAACCAACTGGGGAGTCCAGGGTTACATATGTGCGGAGTATTCTAGATGTTACTCATGATGCATTTCCTGATATGCACTGTGACATTTTTTGTTTGGACTCATGTGTCAGATGTATACAGGTGACTGATTATTTTCTGTATCTTCACCTTGCCCACAGCATCATCGGAGGACACAGAGGGAGACACCTGCACGGACCTGGAGGAGGGATCCAGCACCGCTGCCACCACTGCTGGCGAGTCTGCGGGAGCAAGTGGCACGGAGGGCAGAGGACCTGTCTAGGGGCAACACTGACTACGATGCTGACAGATCCGAGGCTGAACTCCTCGAGGGGGCGGAGGCTGCTACAACACCTGGCAGCAGCACTACATCTGTCACGGCCCCCTCCATTCCCATCATCGCCCTCCCAGTTGCTCCGGTCCCTTCTGTCTGTGCAAGGCAACACCGTGTCTCCTTCGTGCCAGGCACCGCACCCCCTGCCCCTGTCCCCCCTGCTGCCCTCACTGCAGAGTCTGTGGACATTCTGCGGCAGTTGCAGATTGGCCAGACATCGATGCTGAATGTCCTCCATGGCCACACCAGACTGATGACACAGATGGTGTCGTACATGGAGGGCATGTCATCAGCGATGTCTGACCAACGGATGTTGCTGAGGTCCATGGACTCTTCACTGACGGCAGCAGTGAGTCTCCTGCAGATCTTCATCCCCCCCTACCCCTGCACCATCCACACTTCCCACTCCCATGCCTGTCCAAAGCACACCCAGACATTCCCAAGCACGCACCCCACCAGACATAGGCAGCACACCAACACGTAAGGGCAAGCACACACCTCCTGGCACGCACACTCAGGGGGATGAAGGCACACCCACTGGGTCAGGGGCACACAGGCATACACGCAGCCACAGTCCAAGTCCGAATGCCCCACTACCCAGTCCCTCCAATGGCACGCCCCTCGGCTCCCCTACGACACAATCTGACAAGGAGGCCTACTTGGCTGTGCTGGGCATCAGCCCCTCTGGCTCACCAGCCCGCAAACGGGAACGGCACTCCACGGGTAGGGGAGTTAAGTTCCCCCCCGTCCACCCCCTCCCCCAGTAGCGCTGCACCCCATCCCTCCGACCCCCCCATCCTTTGAGCCTGTGTTTTCTTCGGGTGCAGGGGATATGCTGGACTACCTGGCAGCAGTGTGCAGCGCCAAGCTGACCTCCACCTTTGGCGCTGCCCGACCCTCTGTGGTGGAGGCGTACGTCCCTGCACCCACCACACCTACCCTTACACCTCCTGTCCCTGCGGTGCCTGGTCCTTCCCCACATGATGCCCCCCCCAGTCGACGAACCTGAGGGTTCTAATATGCAGGCAAGCTAGAGGAGACGCGTGGCCATGTGTCCCCCCCAAGGACTTCTGATCTGGACTGGCCATGTGCCTTTGTAAATAGTGTCCTTTTATGATTTTGCTTTTAATGCTGAATAAAGCATTTTCTTTTCACTTTGAACACTATTGCATTTCAGGTATTGATGTGGGTGCTGATGCTCCAGGAGTTGGGGTTGTGGTAATGTGTTATGTTTCAGGGTAATGTTGTAGTCTGATGCTCATGGGGTGAACCATGGTATCTGCGTGCCATCACAAGGTCTCTGCGAAGAATCTTTGGTCGTGTGTGCTATTTGTGTTTGGAGACATTGTCCCAAGGAGTGTTCCTTCCTCTGTGGCACCTGACAGCTTCCCTGCAGGGAGTTGCACAATTGTTGTGCTGACCTCTGTCTACATTTCCTTTGTTGGTGACGGATCCCTTCAACTATGGCCATGCCTGCTCAGCAATGTCTCCGGCTACATCGTCTGTGCCATCCTTGCTAGTCACTGTACTAGTGTATTGAGTATGTTGTAATGCCTTAATGGCTAAATTATCCATTTTCCGCACTATGCATGTGGGTTATCCCAGCCTAGCACATAATTGGTACTTGTTCTGCAGGGTATTTGGGCACCTGCCTGACAATTGTGGGCATTGTATCTGTGGGAACTCCACCCTATTCCTTCCATGAGAGGCAAGATCTTTGTGGCTGTCCCAGCACCTGTACATTCCTATCAGTCCTGGGATGTGCGTGACAGTGTGTGTTCCCTTTGGCTCTCTTAGTTTAGTAGGCATTGACATGACTTTACAGTTTTGTGGCATGATCTCTGTGTGTGTATTGTGCTGCATCCGCCAGGGGTGGGTATACATGTGTCATTTGTCCTCACACCCACATGTGGTGTGTCATGCAGTGGGGGAAAGACATCCATCCTCATGGGAGTGGGACACTGCTGTCAGTGATGTGTTGTTATGGCACTATCAACATAGTAGAACATTAGGGATGCGTACATACACCCATGGAGTTGTGGTCATCTGATCATGATGTACACACCCCCATGTCTCTGTCCACTGCTGGGAGTGATAGGCACCCACACCTCACATGTCTCTGTCCACTGGTGGGAGTGATAGGCACCCACCCCTCACATGTCTCTGTCCACTGCTGGTATTCCTCTGCACCCACCCCTCACATGTCTCTGTCCACTGCTGGTATTCCTCTGCACCCACCCCTCACATGTCTCTGTCCACTGCTGGTATTCCTCTGCAACCACCCCTCACATGTCTCTGCTCTGTCCACTGCTGGGAGTGATAGGCACCCATCCCTCACATGTCTCTGTCCACTGCTGGGAGTGATAGGCCCCCACCCCTCACATGTCTCTGTCCACTGCTGGTATTCCTCTGCACCCACCCCTCACAAGTCTCTGTCCACTGCTGGGAGTGATAGGCACCCACCCCCATGTCTCTGTCCACTGCTGGGAGTGATAGGCACCCACACCTCACATGTCTTTGTCCACTGCTGGGACTCCTAGGCAGACACCAACCCACCCACCCGCACCCTTTGTTCTGTACACTGCTGTCCTGGCCATGAACACACCCCAATATACTGGTTATATGCTGCAACAGGCCCTAAGCCAACATTCGTGGCGTGTGTACGCCTTGTATCACAAATGTACTGGTGCCCTAGGGGTACGGGTGATGTGGTCCGTACCCCCGCATTCATAGGTTGGGTACGGTCCGTACCACACGTACCCCTACATCACCACTACAATGGTGGTACGGGCCGTACCTACGCCCTCAGAGCATGTGTACGGCCCGTACCACGCGTACCCCTACATCACCACTACAATGGTGGTACGGGCCGTACCCATGCCCTCAAAGCGTGGGTACGGCCCGTACCACCATTGTAGTGGTGATGTAGGTGTACGCGCCGTATCCACGCCCTCAGAGCGTGTGTACGGCCCATACCACGCGTACCCCTACATCACCACTACAATGGTGGTACAGGCCGTACCCACGCCCTCAGAGCGTGTGTATGGCCCGTACCACACGTACCCCTACATAACCACTACAATGGTGGTACGGGCCGTACCCAAGCCCTCAAAGCGTGGGTACGGGCTGTACCACCATTGTAGTGGTGATGTAGGTGTACGCGTGGTACGGGCCGTACCCATGCTCTGAGGGCGTAGGTACGGCCCGTACCATCATTGAAGTGGTGATGTAGGTGTACGGCCCGTACCACATGTACTCCTACATCACCACTACAATGGTGGTACAGCCCGTACCCATGCCCTCAGAGCGTGTGTATGGCCCGTACCACACGTACTCCTACATCACCACTACAATGGTGGTACGGCCCGTACCCACGCCCTCAGAGCGTGTGTACGGCCCGTACCACGCGTACCCCTACATCACCACTACAATGGTGGTACGGGCCGTACCCACGCCCTCAGAGCGTGGGTATGGCCCGTACCACACATACCCCTACATCACCACTACAATGGTGGTACGAGCCGTACCCACGCCCTCAAAGGTGGGGACGGGCCGTACCATCATTGTAGTGGTGATGTAGGGGTACGCGTGGTACGGGCCGTACCCACGCTCTGAGGGCGTGGGTACGGGCCATACCACCATTGTAGTGGTGATGGGTACGCGGGAATTGGTGGACACGCCCCCGAAGTGACCGGACCCTGGAGGTAATGTATGAACAGTATATGGTATTTTAAAAATTAGGTAGAGGTTATGTTTCCTGCCCCTCGCCCCCCCTTTGCCCCTGGGTGTTGTGCTGACCTTCTGCGGCGTGCTCGGCGGTTTCGGTGCACCAGGTCGTAGGCTAGGAGGGCCGGGATGACACGTAGGATGGGGTCCATGGCTGTCCGTTGCGTACCGCTGCTCCTTCTTCGCGTCGTCCTCAGTTTTTGGCTGCCGTAAAAAATGATCCGTGCGGAGTGACGTAGGCACTAATCGTACTTGCTGGTCCGTAGAACGCTGCCTGACTCCATCCGGACGTCACGTACGCCAAATCAAATCAAAAGACCTTTATTCGAATTTCATAAAATTCATAAAAGTACATGCCACAAAGTAAAAGCCACAAAGAGCTAAATCTTCCCTATATCTGTGATTTCATCAGATCCAGACCAGCTCTATTTTGGCTGAGAATTTGGCGGAACAACGCAGCCACTTTAACTCAAGATATAATCAAAGATTGCCTCAAATGTGATCATGGCCTATTGATTCCTTGGCTAGCTGGAGTTCAAAAAATATTAAGCGCCGTAAATAGAGGCGACCTCTTTTCTGACCCATTAGGAATTGAACCCAAAGATAAGGTAGAGGTCAAACAAGCACTTTATGCACTTTTTGATACAGAATGAATGGAAAGGGAAATATTAAAACCCACTGTAGTAAGATACATGGAGAACGACATGTGCCTGCAACCATTCCCACTCTATCTTACACTACCCATGTCTAACTGGGAGAGGTCTTTGCTATTCCGTTTAAGGGCAGGCTCTGTAAAATTTTTACTGGGTTTCCCTTTGGGTTACCATCGTTCAACAGAGTATAGCCCTGCCCGTGTGACGGTATTAGCACACAGAATGAGTTACATTTCCTATTCTTCTGTAAATTTTATTTAAAATATATAAATTGGTTTTTAACACCATATTTTAGAAAGCAGAGACCACTCTCTCTGGAGGAGTCCCGTTCAATGTTACTTTCTCTGGAGACAGATGAATTAATTTTTCGCACCAGCACTTTCTTAAGACTTATCACACGTGCACGTAAAATGATGGAAAATCCCTGATTTGTTGCTGTATCGGCTTTTAATTTTATGAAACTGTATTGGAATATTGTAATAATGAATTATTTTTTTATATGTACTTTTATGAATTTTATGAAATTCGAATAAAGGTCTTTTGATTTTTTTTGATTTGACGCGATGTCCCGGATCGGAATTGTGGGTATTTTATCGCCGCACATAGTTTTTTACGATTCGTACGGAAATGGTATTTCTGTACGAATCGTACTTGCTGCTTTGTAAGGAGGATTTCCCGGGTACGAGTCGTATGGAGAATACGCTCCGTACGACCATTCGTACCCGGGTTTTACAGGATCGAAATCGGCACCTAAATGTCTAAATATTATTTTTAATATACATAAATACATTTCAATACAATATATCGTAAATGACAATGTATTCCTTTAGGTAAATTTAACTGACAAATGAAATAATAACTTGCATTCAATATTGTGACACAGTCAAACCAAATGATACTGTAAGGGGGCAAACTAATAATTAAATTCACCTGTTTAATTAAAACATTATTTAAATAACGTTTTTGAATTCAAATACTTCAAAATGTATTGCCATGTAAATATTGTTTTTAAAATTCTTTTAAAAGATTGTTTTTTATGAATTTAAAATGAAATTCCCTACTACTTTCTCTAGGGAGATTTCCACCCTAATCGTAGAGATCTTTACAAACAGACAGAAAGCTACTAAAAGTAACTTTCCAATTGTAAATTCAGTCACAGGAGTCTACCACTCATTTGAGGGGATGGAGACCTCTAAGTCTACATTTAGATGTAAATCTACACATGGAAAGTGTGAATTAAATCCATGAGATTTACTCCTAGGTGTAGATCCACATTTGAGAAGATATGCACATGCAAACATGTCTATGTGAATAGGGCACTTGATTTCACAAGTTATATTTAAATGTATGTCCACAGGCTTAGCTGTCAGTGGTGCAACTTCTGCAGTGACACCGAAGGCCAAAGATGGGAAGTGGGTCCAACCTGTCTTGTACCAGCTGCAAATCAAGTGCATGTCCCTTTCTCTGAGTGATTTAAACCCAGAGGGGTGTATTTACAAGCTCCTTGCACTACTCGTGCATCACTTTTTATGATGCTCCGGTGGTGCAGAGTGCAGACCCTCACGTATGAGGCTATGCAAAGCCACTTTTGGGTGGTTTTTCATGGCCAGATAGATATAGTGTAAGGCAATGCAGTTCAATTTGCTACATTGCCTTACACTGCATCAGGGAGGCATTCCATGGGTGTTGCAACTTGCGATGGGTGTTCCCACGCAACACCCATGGGTTTTGATGCATTCCCAGATTTACAAGGATCTGTAAACCTGGGACTGCATCAAAACTGTATGCCTCCACAGGGCAGGTGTAATGAGAAGAAATATGTATTTTTCTCCTTGTTTATTCCTCGTCCTATGTGTACTGCATTCTGTGGCACACGTAGGAAAAGGAAAACAGCTCCATGGTTGTTTTTTGCAGGAAGGTGTCCATTCCTGCACAAAAACAATCCTGCCAACAACACAGACGCCCCTGCATCATGGTGCAAGGATGCCTGCATGGCTGCATTGCATTGCTAGGCACCATATTGTCTCCTGGTGACAAGAGCTTGTGTGACAGTTTACCTGATGTTGAGTGGGAACCATATGAAGACCTTCCTGAGCATTCGAAGGGTAAGGAATCATACAGAGGAGATGGCGCTGACCTTCTGCTTCATGGAGAGCTAACTGTCAAGGATGATGCTTAGTTTGCAGGCGTGTTCGGTGGGTTTGGGCCTAGCTCGGGTGGCCTCCCTTCATTGTTCCAGAGGGTGCCTTGCCTTTACCGAAGATGAGTTCTTCTGTCTTGTCGGTGTTGAGTTTGAGACGGATGTTGTTTATCTAGGCGGCCACGTCTTTCATGCATTTTTGGAACTTGTCCTTGGTGGTCGTTGGGTCAATAGTCAGGGAGAGGATGAGTTGGGTGTTGTTCATGAAGCAGATCATGTTGAGTCTGTGGCTGTTGATGACGTTTGCCAGGAGTGTCATGTATACAGTAAAGAGGGTTGGGCTGAGGGATGACCCTTGAGGTACAACACATGTCATGTTCTTAAAGAGCGAGGACTAGGGAGGGAGGATGACCTTCTGCGTCCTTCCTGTGAAGTAGGATGCTATCCACTTGAGGGCTGCTCCAAGTATGCCGATCTGGTGGAGTCTGTTTAGCAGTGTATGGTGTGATACTGTGTCAAAGACTGCTGAAAGGTCAAGGAGGATGAGGGCTACTGTTTCCCCATGGTCCAACAACATTCTGATGTCATCCGTGGCTGCGATTAGGGATGTCTCTGTGCTGTGGTTAGCTCTGGAGCCTGATTGGGAGGGGTCCTGAAGGTTGTGGTTCGGGTTGGGGTGCGAAGTCTTGGTAGATGGTGTTGATTTTGTTGTGAAAAAAATCTGTGAAGGTGTCACAGGGAGCTCACAAGTGTGTGATGTTGTTTTCTGTTGCAGAGGGGTTGGTGAATTCCTTGACTAGGTTGAAGAGTTTCTTGCTTTTGTTGGAGCTGTCATTGATGTGGGTGGCTAAGACAGTCTTCTTAGTGTTCTTCAGGAGGTGTTGGTAATGCTTGAGGGCATCTTTCAAGTGTTTTCGGTCCTCTAGATTCTTACTGGCATGCCCTCTACTTTCCTTCAGTCTGCACTCATGTTTCTGGGTTTTGAGTTCCTCTGTGAACCAGTTGTCTGTTTCTTGGGGTTAGTGGGTTTCTGCAGTGCAACTACGTCAGTGCTCGCCTTGAGCCAGTTCTCGAAGTTCTCTGCCTCCTATTCTGTGTCTCCGGTAGTGGTGGGTAGTCGGGCATTGAGGGCATTGCTCCATCGTTGTTCTGATACCTTTGCGCACCTATGCCGTGTCTGGGTGGAGGCTCTGGGAGGTTCAGAGAGGACAAAGTGGACACAATGATGGTCGCTCAAGACAAACTCCTCGGTGTGGGTGTATTTCACTCTGTTGTTGGCTGAGAAAATAGGGTTGAGTTTGTGTCCTGCGGAGTGGGTTGGATCGGTGACCAGCTGTTTGAGTTGGCCATACTTTCTAGAAGGTCTGCCGAGTTAGCGTCTTGGGTGTTCTCAAGGTGTAATTTGAGGTCCCTTAAGAAAATGTACAGATTTGAGTCCATGGCGAAAGAGGCAATGAAGTCGAAGATGGCATTGCAGAAGGCAGGGGGGGTCCTGGAGGACTGTAGGTGAGGGTGCCTCTGATGGTGGTTTTGCTGTTGGTTTGGTTGGAAGTTGTTGTGCTCCATGAAGGGGGGTGGAGCTGTTCATGGTGTCGAGCATTCAAGGTTCTCCTTGTAGATTATGGCGATGCCGCCGCCGTTTCTGTTAGATCGGTCACAGTTACGATATTGTATCTGTTGTATATGGTCGGGTGACTGTGGCAATGTCTGGAGAGGATGCTGGGTTCTGCCAGGTCTCTGTGCTGAAGACGGCATCCGGGGCGTGAGCCGTGATGGTGTCACAGATTTCTGTGGCGTGGTTTCCGAGTGAGCGTGCGTTGATCAGCAGGCAGTTGATGTTTCCAGAGTTGTTAGTGATGGCTTTGTTGGTGATTGTATGCCATGCAGTGTGGCTGACAGGAGTGGCATGTGTGGGTTCCTTGATGATGCAAGTGAAGCTGCATTTTCAGCAGAAAAAAGGGCCTTCGGCGCTCCTGGTAGACATGGGTGCAGTTGTTGTTATCCTGGCGTCCAAGGTTTAGGGCTCGAAGTTCGCTTGAGGTGAAGTGATGGCAGTCAATGGGGGTAGGGAACCTGGTGCTAGACGTGGTCCAGGAATGTGGCCTCTGCGTGTGTCCACCATGTGTTCGTTCTGCGGTCCCCATAGCAGCGGGAGATGGACACGGGAAGGAGGTGGTGGAACTTCACAAGGGGTGGGACCTAGTACGGCCAAGAGGAGCAAGGGGTGGAAGTGTGCGTGACTACTGGCTAGCAGGAGAAGAAGAAAGGGACAGGGGGAGCAGCAGGGCAGGGGGCTGCAGGCAAGGCTGGCTCGGTAGGAGGGCAAGTAGCCAGAGGAGCAAGCAGCACGTGACAAGGCAGTAAGGGGCTGGGGGAGCACTGCAGAGTGACAAGCAGCAGAGAGCAAATGTGGCCGGGCAAGCCAAGGGGCAAACACTGAGTGAAGGCCCAGGAAGAGGAGGCAATATGTCTTACCTGAAGGTGAACGTGAAAGAGGCGTGGTCCAGCCCGGCCTCGTCCGTGTGCCTTTAAGGCTGGTGGGGTGGGAAAGACTGGAAGGAACCGGTTGGCAGCACTCCTCTCAGTGACAGAGGCTGGTAGGAGATGTAGTGCTGGAGGGAGGGTCTCTGATTGTCTTGCGATACGGAAGGTGGCGTGTGCCTTTAGGGCCGGTAGGGCCGGTAAGACTGGAAGGAACAGGTCGGCAGCACTCCTCTCAATGGCTGAGGCTGCTGTAAGATGTAATGCAGGAGGGAGGGTATCTGACAGGAGTGGAAAACGTGACAGTAAGGGAGAAGGAGATAAGGATGAGCAAAGGGGGATACGGAATATGAAGAGAAAGGTGCTAGAAATAAGGATCTTAGGGAAGGAACAGGCGGAATTAGCTGGAAGATAGACAAGCGATGACAAGAAGTAGCCTTGAGAGAAATGGAAGTAGGAGATAAAGAGAACAGTTAGATTAAGGAGATACTGGAGGATCCAAGGGTAGGATGCAACTGGAAAAGAGAGGATACAGGAAAACTGGAGGAGAAAAGAAAGAGGAAGAGAAAGCGAGGATAGAGTTTAAGCAGAGTGAAGAGAGAGAAAGTGAGGAAGGATCAGGATAAGTGAGACGCAGGAAGGGATAAGAGACAGAGAAAGGGATATGGGGGAGAGATGGGTATGATAGAATGAATCCAGAGGAGTGAGAGACTCACTGCACTCTAACTATGGTTGTATTTTATTACTTCCTTGGCGAGTAGAGCACCCATTTCCCTTTATTGCATTAGGGCCCATGACCCCTGGGCATTTCTGATGAGCACAGACCACAATCAAAGTTCACAATCTCTTTTTGGAGAACTTATGTCTTGAAGATAGAATACCACTTGTGGCTGTGCACTTCAATCACCAAACAAGTCCTCTAAAGTCGGCCTCGTGGCAGGTGACAGTATATAGCAGAGTTCCATTTATAGAGAACATTAGCTATAGCTTTACACCATCATCTATGTCCGCAGAGCCTGTGTTGTGAATAAAGTCCAAACCCTTATTGAACGTCTAATGAACACAAACCAAGGGGTATATTCATAAGAACGTGTGAGAACTACCACAAGAGTAGCTTAACGCAACTCTCAACATCACAGCCCATCACGGGAAAATAACCCTGTGTCAAAGTGGAATTCACAACAAGGCGGCCCCATGCAATAGTTTGCCGAAACCACGGGCAATGCCCGCGATGCAACCACCTCGACGGAGATAAAAACACAAACCCCAACGCCCAAAAACCTGCGATGGGCCAAAGCCCGATAAGAAAACAGTGACAAACAGCGCGAGGGCAGCAATACTCATGCGTAATGCGGGAAAAAGCCCAAGAACAGCATACGGAAAATGCCACAGAAAAAATACATCAACAGCAGAGTACCACGGATGCACCCTGACCGACTGCAGAGGACAACGTGTACACCACAACATCCAAGCACCGTGGAAGAACAGAACCGACAGGCACACCGCATGAAAGAGACAAGTGGCAGACAAATCAGACCCGCAGGAGCGACTCGCCCACCGTGCAGCATACGCACATAAGCAGAAGTGCACCTCGACACTGACAACATCCCGGTACCCCTCCACAACTGAACACAGGACACAACTGGTTCCGCAAATGTGCACAATATGGCAAATCACATATGAAACCACATAAAAATGTAACATGAAAATGTACAAGTACAACCTGTAACCTGCAAATATGTTTTAATCACACATGCAGTGCAATTGGACATCTTCTATTGTCCATGAGTGCCATGGACGGCCACAATGTTACGTGCTCATGAGAAGTAAGTGTCAATGATGGAGTTCCTACTGGCCATTCCTGCCGCAGCTACAGTGGGATGTGGGCCACCTGCCTCATCGTACCATCATCACCCGGTACCTCTGGAACTGGGATCCATGGGGCATTGGTGCAAACACAAATGTTGTGCAACACACAACATGCAGCGATCATCTTGCACACGATGTCCGGGCTGTACAGGAGCTTTCTACCTGTGCCATCCAGGCACCTTCAACATGACTTCAACACGCCAAATGTGCGATCATCGATGCCCCTGGTGCATATGTGGGCAATATTGTACTGCCTCTGGGTGGGTGTGTCCGGGTCTCGGAGGGGTGTAATCATCCAAGGGTAGAGTGCATATCCTTGATCACCTGTGACAGCACAGGGAGAAAAGAGTCAATGCTTGGTTCGGCAGGATGTGATGGCAGGCCCACTAATACAGTGATGCCTGTGCTGGCTGTGTGTGGGGTGAGTGTAAGCCAACCCTCAGGGAGTAGCTGGTGCTGGCAACAACTCCAACAGTCATCAGGCACTCAGAAATGCAATGTCAGTAAAACAAGGGGGAATGACTCGAGTCGCACAGGGCTTGTGGCTCCGGATGCACAGCGGCCGACACAGGCCCCCCACCACGGGACGCTGACCTGCAGGAGACTGTGTTAGGGTCATGAGGGCAGAGCAGGGCCTCACATGTGTCATGGGTGCCTTCCGCGGAGTGTCACGGGGGAGAATGGGAGGCCTACCCCCAGGGCATGATGCAGGGGGCACATGGCAACTGTGTCCGGCAACATGGCGGATATGAATGCCACGGACCAAGGCCAGACACCAAGTCCGTACCTGTCCGTTGCTGATGACAACCCCCAGGCCACAGGCTCAAACACCGATGATGCTCCGCCGGAGGATGACGGTCACTCATGGCGCACAGGGTTAGTGGCACCATGTGTCGCAAGCCTGCGATATGGAATTATGCCTCACTGATCGAAGGAAGTCTTGTGCTGTGGCCGCTGCCACGGACTTGGGGTCACTGCCATTCAGGACTCAGGACACTGTTCCACATGTGGGACCTACAGGGGCGAAGAGGACGCCGATGGAGCATGTAAATTAGTAAGGAGTGATGGGGACCAGCGTCGGGGGGCCAGCGATGGTCTGTGGAGGCTGCAGAGGTCGCGGGACAGGGGCTTGGTGCTTGCACCGGTACGTGTTGGGCCCTCTTTGGCACACAATGGTGTCGGCAGGTGAGCAGTGCAGCACTGGTGCGCTGGGGCGGGCAGGCCTGGTCTGTGCATCAGCATCCTGGGGTGCAGTAGGCGCACAGGGTCACAGGTCCTGCTGCTCACGGAGTTGGCCTCGTGGCAGGTCACGCGGCGCCGCACTGTCAGTGATGTTGGCCTTCCCGGGAGGGAACCACGCCCTGCACAACAGGGTTTGTCACTACACCCCTGCACAGCCCTCGCGTACTCAGGGCCAACCAACTATGCACACAGGGAGGGGCGCAGCATGCGACACTTCCGCTATCTGTCCCACGGCCTGTGGTGACATGGTTGGGTATACTGCTCACTACACTCCAGTCACCAGCAGTTGTGGTCTGCATGGACATATCAGTTGTTTGCATTCCTATGTCTGTCCTGCACATCCACGTCTCACTTCTCATTGTGTACATTCCCACTCACGGCCACTTGCGTCCTTGCACATGGCTGCATTCCGCTTCTCCACACATTCAGCTGTTGTGTGGCTGTGCTGCCATGAAATGTCTGTGTTGGGTGCAGCGGTAGCCCAGGATGACCATGGAGTGGTGTTGTCGTGTCTGGTATGTGGTTGTGTAGTGTGACATGTTGTATGTGGTTTGGTCATGTGTGCATTCCCACAGTTGTGCGTTGGTTGTTGGTGGCTTTGGGGTGTGTGATATGTTGATTTGGCACTTACCAACGAGCAGTCCCGTTCCATATGTGCCATCCTGGAAGCGCTGGTTGATGACGGACTGTCGGAAGATGAAGAAATCATGCACAGTGCCTGGGCAGTTTGCAATGACATCGGTGAAGAATACCTGGTGGTCCACTATTGCCTGCACATTGATGGAATGCTGATGCTTTCTGTTGCGGTAGTGGTGTGCAGTATCCGCAGGGGCACAAGTGGGACATGTGTGCAGTCGATTGCCCCCAACACGGCCGGGAATCCGGCTTTGGCATAGAAGCCTTGCTTTGTCTCCAGCTGTTCCTACACAGTGTTGGGGAAGTGAAGGTACTGGGGTATGAAGCTGAGGATGGCATCCAGGACAGGTGTGATGAACTTTGATAGGGCTGGCTGTGAGACTCCACCGACTCTGGCAGTTGTTGGTTGGAAGGTACCAGAGACCAACAGGTGCAGCACAGATAGCAGCTTTGTCTGCGGAGGGATGTTGGTTCTCCGCTGTGTTGGGACCGTCAGCCTGTGGGCGATGTGGGTCATGATTCGGAGGATGGTTGCCCTTTTGAGTTGTAGTGGGCAATGACTTCCTCGGGCATTAGGTCTGTGAGAATGGTGCGTTTTCGGTAGGTCAGCTGTCTTACTCTGCACTGCCTCTGTGGTAGTCCGGGGGGGTCTGGGTCCTGGGGATGGTGGTGGTCCTGGGGGGGGGCTGGCGGTGGCTGTTGTGGCCCTGTTGGGGCTCCGTGCTGCATGATGAGTAGCTCCATGGCGTCGTTTGTTCTTCGGGTGTGGCTGTGTCCGGAGCTTCTTTGCATACTGCAGGTAATCGTCCGTCTTTACACCTGCTTGAGGCAGGTGTTAAATACCTGCGGCTACCGCGGCTTATCGCAGATCTGGCAGTTCGTTGTGAAAGTGGTGTTGTGGTTTTTTCGTGTGTTTTTGCACGGGAACGCCTACTCTGCATCTCATTAGGGTTATTTGGTGGTGTCCGCCGTGGTGATACATTTTGGAGCAGTTATCTCAGGAATACTGGCGATGTCTGCAGTTTGCACCAGCTTGTGAATGGGGTGTTAGGTCTATCTCCACTTTTGATGCGTTGAGGTGGAGATAAATCGGAGAAAAGTCCTTGTGAATATCCCCCCAAGTCTTCTCGCTACCACATGTGGTCATGCAACCTTCGTAGAGAACACAAAACCATGGCCTGCTACTCTGACTGGCGTTTGGGAGCCAGTATGATAAGTACATGTCACTTATTGCTAGGTGGTGACATTTTGTAGCTTGTTTTTATAGTTATTGCTTTGGTACATTTTGTTCCACTGCATTTTTAGTACATTTTTCAAAATTCACTGATCAAAATGGCACCATTTCACTGGAACGAAACATATTTGAGTAACCACAGGCTGCAAGTAGAGAGATGGCATTCCATGCTGTTTTCTGTCCTGCATTCCAATTTCCACCTTTGGCGCACTGAATAAGAAACATCTCTTTGTATCTCTGCTTCATCTATGCTCACCATCCCCAAAATGTTTTGCCATCTGCACCTTCAACAATTTTCATTGAATCTGAGAAATGACTCAGATAGAGTTAAACAATTTTCGCTAAGTTTAGTACTGATTGGTCAATGGGAATTAGGTTCTCCACTACTGCGCGATGCGCTTGCATTAAGACGCCTCAGAGATTTTAATTCTCCCGTTTTGTCTTTTATTTTGTTTTTAGTTTTGTTTATTGCTTTTCCTTGCTTTTACTCACCCTCCGCATTGCCGCACCATAATCGTGCCCCTCACCGCTATTTGGCGGCTCTGACCTTCGCGTTCTGTAAGTACTGGGCGCCATCTTGGGTGTGTTTTAGGGAAGCTCTCTCCTCACTCTGCGCTCTAGCAGTCAGGTGGATCGGATAGAGCCCTATTTTAACTGGACATCATGGTGCGCAGCGTTTGCGCGCAGCGTGTGCGCCACAGTGACGCCGGAGTCACGCCAGAGTCCAGCCCGTCTGCGCCCGTCCGCGCTGAGGACGGGCTGGCCAGCCGGCCATCTGGCCATCGCAGGGTGAATCATATGTCCTTTAGATATTCTAGGCACGACCTTCTCAGGCTGAAACCATCCGGACTTTCATGTTTCCACAAGAACTCTCCGGATGATCTTCAACTTCCTCTAGGCTGTGGATGCTCATTGGTATGTTCTGGGGATCCGATTCTTCCTCCATCTTCCCATTCGTCAAGACACAATATTGATATAGGAATCAGTCTGGTGAGAGAAGACTGTATTCTTATTAATGCCCGCTCGCTGATAAAGAATAATACTGCTTTTAAGGAGCTTGTACTGGACAGGAAACCCTCGTGGGTCTTTGTCACGGAGACGTGGGCGAAGGACTCCTCTGGTCCAGATCTTGTTGAAGCGGTCCCTGGGGGCTACTGCCTGTCCCGGCAGGATAGAATGGGTCGTGTGGGAGGAGGCTTAGCGATTTTGTATAAAGACAGCTTCTATTGCCATACCCTACCTCTATCAGACCCCAAGGATAACTTTGAAGCCTTATACTTCTCTTTAAAAGGTGTTCATGAGACCACTTTTAATGGGATTCTGATTTATCGTCCCCCCGGTCCTAGAGGGGACTTTGGACAACAGCTGCTCCATATTTTAGAACCCTATTTTGGCTGCGACAATTTAACTGTTCTGGGAGACTTAAACTATCACCTAGAGTTGTTGGAGGCCACTGATACTCTTTCCCTGCTGGATGTTATGTCAGCCTGTGTACTGACTCAACTGGTCAGAGGTGCTAACCATCGAGCGGGTCATACGCTAGATGGGATTTTTTCGAATGATGGGAGGTTGGTGGTAAAGGACCCCTTTTTCCTCTCATGGTCCGATCATCTGGCCGTCCCGTTTGAGGTGTCTTGCTCAACCGTCGACAGGTACAAAAAAGTTCTGAGCAAAATGGAACTACGTAGGGATTTTAAGAAAATCACTAATAGTTCCTTTGCTCCTTGGACTTCTAGCCTGTCCATTCCTCATGAGGAGAATGTCCAGGTGGCGGTCGCGCAATTTGAAAAGGCTGTCACTGAGGCGCTGGATGAGTTGGCTCCTATCTGGGCGCGTTATTCAGCGAGAAAAAAGCCATCTGCCCCTTGGTTTTCGGAGCATCTAAGATCTCTCAGACAGGAAGTTAGGAGACGGGAGCAGCTATGGCATACTAGCTGGGATTGGGTGGACAAGGAGGCCCACAAAACCCTGATGAGGAAATATAAGGTGGAAGTGATAAGGGCTAAACAGGAATATTTTACGGCCCTTACCTCCTCACTCTCCTCCCCTAAGGAGCTTTTCAGGATAGTGGACTCTCTTATGTCCCTTCAAACCCCTGACCCTGTTACTGCCTCGCAGCAGCTCTGTAACAGCATAGCTGTCTTTTTCCAGACGAAGATCTCTGACATTTATTCCGCTTTAGAGCTGCAGAAGACTTTAGCCACTGAGCCCCTTGTACCTGTGGATGTGGCTCCTGCTCCCATTGCTTTTACTGAGAATTCCTCTCTGGGACGTTTGGAGTCCTTCCCTCCCCTCTCCTTGCAGGATTTAGAGACCCTCCTGAATAATACCAAGTCAGGCTCACCACTGGATACCTGCCCACTTAAGACCCTTAAGCAATGCAGGGAAACCCTCTTGCCCCCTCTCGTTGACATCATGAATAGGGCCATGAGGGATGGTATTTTCCCCCCTCAATGGAAAAGGGCGGTAGTGAAGCCTTTACTCAAGAAACCATCTCTTGATCCTGGAGTCTTAAAGAACTTTCGCCCCATTTCACTGCTTCCTGCCCCTGCGAAGATGTTAGAAACCCATCTGAATAAACATCTCGCAGATTTTGTAGAAAGTTCGGGCTGCCTTGATTACTCCCAGCATGGTTTCAGGAGGGAACATAGCACCGAGTCGGCCCTCACCATAGTGCTGGATAATATCCGCACACGTGTGGATGGGGGTCAGACCGCCCTCCTGATCCTGCTGGACCTCACGGCAGCCTTTGATACCCTCTCTCCCTCAGTTTTGTCATCTCGTCTGAGGGAGGTTGGGGTTGAGGGAGCAGCCCTGTGTCTATTGACCTCTTTCCTCGATCAAAGAGAGCAAAGAGTGAAGCTGGGGGAGTTTCTATCTCCATCCATGTCTGTGCAATGTGGGGTCCCTCAGGGGTCGGCATTAAGTCCGACCCTTTTTAACATATATGTGACCCCCCTTGCCAGACTAATTAGATCTTTTGGGATGGAGGTAGTTTCCTATGCAGATGACACACTGATCCTCGTCTCTCTCTCCCAGTCAGTTAGTTCGACTGCCTCCAATTTTAGATCTTGTATGGAGGCAGTCGGCCAATGGATGATTCATAATTCATTGAAACTGAATGGGGAGAAGACGGAGGTGATGGTGTTTGGAGGAAAGGAAGAGGTATGGTCAACCGACTGTGTCCGGACTCATTGGGAGCGTGTCCTGTTCCCGCCTCGTCGGCCAAGAACCTAGGAGTTTTGATCGACTCCACCCTCAACATGTGTCAACAAGTCAATAGAACTGTCTCTACCTGTTGGGGCATTATACACATACTGAGGAAAATTAGGCACTATCTCTCGCAGCAGGCAAGAAAACAAGTTGCTCTTGCTATCATTGGCTCCCGGCTGGACTATTGCAATGCGCTATATGCGGGACTAAATAGAAGTCTGCTGCAGCGCCTGCAAATGGTCCAGAACGCAGCAGCTAGGTTTGTCCTGGATCTGCCCAGGCGTGCCTCAGCTACCTCTGCCAGAAAATTGTTACACTGGCTTCCTATAGAGGACCGGATACTGTTTAAGACCATGTGCATGACCTATAGGGCTTTAGCTAATGGTAGCTCCTCTGGAATTGGATCTATTTTATCTTTCTATAGCCCCTCCAGGAACTTGCGCTCCTCCAACAGACTTCTCTTATTAGTCCCCCGTATTCGGAAAACTAAATGGGGGGGCAAAGCCTTCTCCATTCTGGCACCTAAGTGGTGGAATGATCTCCCACTGGAACTTAGGTCCCTTCCCACTCTACAGCTATTTAGAAATGCTTTAAAAACCCGTCTTTTTGCGAGGTCATACTTGTAGTTGTGTTCTGCCTTCTGGTTTTGATTTGTTTTGTAGGCGCCTTGATGCCTTCGGGTTTTAGTTGCGCAATATAAATTTTATTTCATTCATTCATACATTGTTATCTTTTTAGCAACCTAACCATGGAGCTACTGTTGTTATTGTTATAGAAAATCTGACAATTTTAAAAGTAACATTCAACACTTTTTACAAAGCTTCCAGTTGTTACGACTATCGTTAAGAACACAATTTATTTAGACACAACAACAATTATATTGTTCTTGAACAATGTAGACAATAATATCGTGCATTTGACAGTATTGTCTATTCAGGACTGAAACCGTCTTTCATGGACAAACGTTGCTGCGCTCTAATGTATCACTGAACCGAGAAAGCGATTTATCTTGTCATTAATTCTGGCAGAGGCTGGAGCAGCGGCAGTTTTTTTAATGTCTTGGCTACTGTGAGCCGCCTGAAATGTTATTGCATTTGTACAAAGAGAGAAGAAGAGGCAAATTTATTGTTTTTTAGCGCAATGCAGAGCAGCAAGCAAAGTTGTTGCACTAGGGGGCCAGAGCATTGCAGAAACATATCCCTATAGCACTGCTGCTCTGTTCCCTAGCACTGGAACACAAACAGGCTGCGTAACACCAATCACACACCTTAGAAACATAGTGCAATGGTGTGTGCTTGATGCCTAGCATACGTTTTGTGCAGAAATGGTACCCTTCCAGTACAAAACACTAGGGGGGGGAGATTTACAAAAGTCGAATAGAATTACTGGTGCGTAAAAAAATAATAGCACCTTGCTGCATGTGTCCAACCTAATAACGCTGCATCACATTTACAGCAGAGGTGTATATATGGTGAGGGCCACCAATGTATTAATGATCGCTTGCCTTGTGAGGTGGGTTGTTGGAGTTCACAGCTATCAGTGGAATTAATCGTGCCTTGACACTATTTACTGAGACACTCCTGAGGCGAAAAGCCGGGAGCCGCGCTATAGAAAATCTTTGTTTTAACATTGTATATTGTGATTTTAAAAACTGCTGCACTATTGCACCAACCCCTGGCACCTACATCAAACCACGCCGAGCAGCAGATCTAATCGCTGTTTTCCGGCCAAAACGCTCGCTTCTGCCGCCATTGCCTGCTCGAGGGAGCCACGAGCCATGCCCACCTCTGTTGGCCACACCCCCCCCTCCGACGCCCAGAGCACCCACTATAAAGTATGAATCCATGCCGGAAGCGCAGCGGACGAGCGCAGCGGGCGCGACGATGGCGCGACGAAGGCGCGCTTAAGGCAAGCTCGTCTGCGCTCGTCCGCGACAAGGACGCGACTAGCGCAGACAACTCTGCTCAAATTTGCTCGCAAACCCCACGCTATACCCGTGAAACCCTGCTTAACCTGCGAGAATTCGCACATGAAGGTCAGCCCATCTTTGCTGATTCCGCCTTTCCACTGCATGACTTCGCATATAAGGGTCTGCTCCTGGGAGGCCTTCTGAATGTCAGATCACTGCCAAAGCATGCTAACGAAATTCATCTCCTCATCGAATCTCATCACCTGGATGTCCTCTTCTTAACCGAAACGTGGACTCACGCAGATTGTGACATTGAATTAGCATGGGCATGCCCTCAGGACTTTAAAATTTTGCACCTTCCCAGACCCAAAGGCCGTGGTGGTGGAGTAGGTATTATCTACAGAGCCTCCTGGCACATTAACACCATAGACATGGACTCAGTCCCCGGGACCGAGATCCTCAGCCTCTCCATAAACTGCCACTCCGGAGGTATTTTTACGGCAATTATCTGTTACCGTCCTCCAGGGACTTTCACCCCCCAACAACAGCAAGCGCTACTCACCAACTTTACGAACATGGCAACCTCTCACAATAAACTAATCATCCTAGGGGACTTCAACCTCTGGCCAAATGGTAGTCTAGACACTGGTCTAGAAAACCTCCTGCTCTCTTGCGAAAGCGTGGGACTCTACCAACTGGTTAAGCAACCTACCCACTCAGCAGGTCATCGACTTGACCTCATCTTTTCCAGTTCTGAACTAATACATCTGAACGACATTCTGCCCATGAGCTGGACAGATCACGCTCTTATTAAATTCTATATTACCAGCACAAAAACTAGAACGCCGAATCATAGCGCCCTACCAGACTTTATGTACAGAGACTGGAAAGCTCTGGAAAAACTGAGTTCTACCACCGCCGTTTTTAACGTGGAAGACAGCTTCTCCCCTATCAACTCGGTTGAAGACAACTACAGAGCCCTCTGCACGAGGATATTATCCACTACGGACTCCATAGCTCCATTAAAAAGATGCGAACCTAAAGGCAGAGCATCTGCCCCATGGTATAATGACTCCCTGAAAACCCTCAAATTAGCCTGTAAACAGGCTGAGAGGAAGTGGAGACAAGGCTATTGCGACACAAACAAAAAACAAGCTCCTGGAATATAAATCTGCCATCGCTGAGAGCAAATCCACCTACTACTGCTCCACCATAGTCAATGCCGCAAATAGCTCCAGAAGCATCTTCCAGATCCTCGACAACCTTATCCACCCCGACTGTGCCAAAAAAACCATCCCCCCACACAGACCCTCTGTGATAATCTCGCACAGTTCTTTAAGGACAAAATTGAGACCATCATCCACAATCTTGCCATTCCCCCTTCGCAAGATAATCTCAACTCCCCCGGGGCAGCCACGACTTACCTCGATCCGTTGAGCCCAGGACTCCTACCCAGGGAATGTCTGCAGACTCTCCCCCCTATCTCGGAAGCAGACTTCGAGAGAATGGCACACGGAATCACCTCTGGGTCCCCCCTCTACCCGTTGCCACCAAAAACATGGACAGCGTGTGGAACTGAACTCTTCCGCACTCTCCGTAGGATCTGCAACCAATCCCTGTGTTGTGGATTTGTCCCTACCCCCTGGAAGCAAGCACTCATCACCCTGCTGCTAAAGAAACCCTCATTGAACCCAGAGTGTCTATCTAACTTTCGGCCTATATCGCTCCTACCCTTTCCGGCGAAAGTTGTGGAACGCTGGGTTAGCTCCTGTCTATCGACACATCTAGAGCAGAATCACATTCTGGACGACTTCCAATTCGGATTTCGCCCAGCCCATGGTACCGAAACGGCTGTGCTTACAGCCATTGAAGAACTTCGTATGCGTGCAGACAGGGGCCACGCAGTGGCCTTGATCTTATTGGACCTGTCTGCCGCATTCGATACGGTCAACCATGTAATTCTGCTAAAGAGGCTCAGAGAGGCAGGGGTCGACGGCACCGCCTTGCTCTGGTTCCACTCATACCTGCGAGATAGGAAACAGGCGGTGTCCCTCCCCCCTTTTCAATCCGCCTTTTCCCCAGTACCTCACGGGGTGCCCCAGGGTTCGTCCATCAGCCCGATCCTTTTTAACGTTTATCTGAAACCACTAATCACCCTGATTAAATCCCACAGACTGAAAACTATAAACTACGCGGACGACACCCAGCTTATCCTCTCCTGGGAGGGGGAAGACTCAATTCCTATGGAATCGTTCCACGACTGCTTAAGAGACACAGCCGGCTGGCTGCACAATAATTCCCTGCAATTCAATTCCTCCAAGACCGAGGTACTGTTCTGCACTGGGAGCCGGATTCCTCGCCTATTCCCCACGGAATTCTGGCCCCCGGAAGCCCCAGAAAAACCACAGCCGGTCACTAGTGTCCGCAATCTGGGTATTATGCTAAACAACAAACTCAGCATGGAAACGCAGGTAACCAAAACAGTCTCCACCTGCTCGGCCCTACTGCGTTCTTTACGCAAAATCATGCCACTACTCCCCGCACAGGCTCGAGCACTAATAGTCAGGTGCACTATCCTTAGTCGCCTTGACTATTGTAATGCACTTCTGCTCGAGTCCCCAGCTGTGCTACTGGACAGACTCCAAAGAGTCCAGTCGGCCGCAGCCAAACTAGCCCTCGGATGGACCAGGAGATCCTCGGCCACAGCAGCCTTAGCCGAGCTACACTGGCTCCCTTTGAAGCAGCGAATAGCCTTTAAAGCACTCTGCCTTGTCTTCAAAGCACTACACGGAACTGGCCCCAGATCCCTACAAAAAATGTTTTTCTGGTACACCCCCACCAGAACTCTCCGATCCGCCTCAGCCTGCCTTGTGAGGGTACCCAGATTCAACAAGGTAAGGACTGGGGGAAGATCCTTCAGAGTGGCCGCCGCTAAACTCTGGAATAGTTTGCCGGTCGACATCCGCCAAATTTCACAACTCCTTCCATTCAGAAAGCGGATTAAAACTTGGCTCTTCCCCTAAATCCCTCACAACCCCTCCCCAGTCTCCCGTCTCTTTTCATTTTAGGAGTAATCTCTCAGCGCCAGGATACCTGCCAGGTGACAGTTGCGCTATATAAATGTTTTAAATAAATAAATAAATAAATAAGGTGTTGCGGACTCACGCATGTACAAAAATAATGTAGCAGTGCAGCGCAAAACGTATGTGCGTCATGCACATCCTTAAAAAAATCACGCAAAACAGCTCAAAAGGACGCAACGTATTTTCGAAGTCCGAATACACAAAATGGCATAAAATCTTTCATCACAATATAATCCTGTAATACAGCTGTTATATGAGGATCCTGCTACCAATAACTCTCGGGGAGAATCACAGGATAGAGTAAGAAAATGAAAAAATAAATTTACACCAGAGGAGGTAGAAATAATAATAGCGGAGGGAAGCAAATATGAGCAATAAGAGTAAATACAAAAATAACTCCAGCAAAAAAACTTTATTATGGAACTCTATAGTAGCCAGAATAAATCCAGTAGCACCTACCTCCAGGACGGCTGAAGAGTGGGAAAGGCGTTGGCAAGACATCAAATGCCATACTAAAGAGAAGTTAGCATGTAATCGACTTGCTACCCTGACAACTGGAGGTGGACCTGAAAGCAACATTGAGCTCACACCTATGGTGGAACAAGTTGCAGCTGTAATATATGACATGACTAGGTGAGTGGGGTACAAGGTTCAGACACTGCTGACCTTAGGGTAAAATGAAGATCTTGGTAAAGTATCATATTATACACATCTATATGGATTTAAAAAAAATGTTCATGGTCCTTGTATTCATATTGTAAATGTGTATTAGTCACAGTACTTGTTGTGTATGCATATGCTACATTTGTTCGTTGTTCAAGAATGTAAGATACATCATAGTGCAAGGGTGTCAGTGTGGGCCTACAATACAATTTGTGCTGGAAGGGTCATCTTCCAGTACAAAAACTAAGCCTCAGCAAACTATATTAATATCCCTTCTTTGTATGAGTGTGGTACACTGCAGCACACATGAAAAATTGGATAACAAAGAATAGATAAAAAGAGTATTTAAGATTTCTTAAAGTCTGCTTCAAAGTTCTATAGATGTTTTGTGGCAAACCCTGTCTACCCTTGTTAGTAACTAAGTAGTTTTACCAAAAGCATGGCTGGTAGCACAGGAATCCACCTGTACCACCCATATAAAGCCCCTCTGATGCACAGTAATCCAAAGCAGTCCTTTGCACTGGTTTCTGTAACATTTAGGCAATTTTCCAGCCCAAGACAAGTTTAGTGTAGGAAAGTCATTTCAATTAAAAGATATTTTCCGCAGGCTAGCATCACTCTTGGGATGCTAATCCTGCTAAATGGGTAGTATATTCTCCATTTAACCTATAAATCTCAGTATTAACTCATTATAAGCCATTATTTTTCTGTTGTTAGTATTTCCGTATTGTTCCTTCTGCATAGCTATTATTTGCTGCCATCACTGTTTATTCTTTATTTCATACACTAGTCATGTTCTGTAATCCTCTGTAGTTTTCCACTGCCCCTCCCGCCACCACCTGATTTTGCCACAGTTTTCAATGCCATCTTACTCCCTCTTCCTGCCTTCAGTAAGCCCCGCCCACTGCCTCCCAGCACCCCTCCCTCCTTCCAGGACCAACTTATGTAAGCCACAGCATGGCCGTGCAGTTAGCGCTCCAAAGGCAAGCCCATCTGCGCCCACTGGTGCTTGGACCTGGTCCAGTGCCAGGAACCCTGGCTCTACTGCCACCCTACACCTCCACCGAGCTCCAAGCCCTGGAACTTGGAACCCGCAACAACAGCTGCTACCACACTATGCCACAATCTACGGTAGGACCCTTCACCTGCCGGAACTGCTTTTTTGCCTGCAACCCCGGGGCACCCGCATGTACGCCAACCACTACCACATCGACCACAACCGCCCCGAAAATCTCCAGTGCCTCCTGTTCAACGTGTGATCTCTCTACAAACAAGCCACTAAGATTTGGGACACCATCACCTTCCCCACCCCAAAGTCATCTTCCTCACCAAGACATGGCTCAGCCCCGCATCTGTGCCCGACATTGCCTCAGCAACGTCTGACAGCTACAAGATAACACACAGAGACCGGGTCAACAAACACGGGGGTGGTATCGCCATCATCCACAATGAAACCATTAACTGCACCACCACCACAGACGAAGCCACGCTGATCATGGAACATCTCAACTTCCAACTCCACACTGACGGCAAAACCACCATCAGAGGCACCCTGCCTACAGACCTGCATTACCCCACCCCAGCTTCTGCGATGGCATTCCGACTTCATCGCCTCACTCGCCATTGACTCCAAGCACTACATCTTCCTCTGAGACCTCAACTTCCACCTCGATGACCCTAATGACACCAACACTGCCAACCTCCTCAAAAGCATGAACACCCTCAGCCTCACACAACTAGCCACCAATCCTATACACATCGCTGGACACTCACTCACCCCCATCCCCACCCCACTGGCCAGCGACAGGGTTAAGTACAGCCACATCCCCAAACTCATCTGAACCGACTATGTCAACGTTCACTTCACCATCACAGTTCCCCGCAGCACCACAGCTATACCACCCAGCACCTCTCACCAAAGCTGGAGCAAAGTATCAGAGAGCCAATGGACCAATGCCCTCAACTCCTCCCACCCGGACACCTCAACCAACCTAAAAGAGGCTGTCAAGTAACTTCTCCTCCTAGATCACCAACTGTGCCAACAGGGTTGCACCCATAAAGCCCGTGAAACCCAAGAGACTTTGAAAACAGGCCAGCTGGTACACCACAGAACTAAGGGACTCATTACGATGACGGATGGAAGCCCATCCATGCTGGTTGCGGTTGCGGAAAACGTTAATTTTCCAGCTCCAGGTGTGGTCATTGCGACCACCAAATTACAATGGTCCAACAGAGGCCATTTTCCGTCCTCCACGGTCTGTCAGGCTCCGCACGTTTTTTGCATACGCAAGGGTGGTGGACGGAGCCAATAGAGCAGGACCGGCGTGTGGAAACACGTTCCGTCCGCCAACCAGATTACAATGTTGCAGCATAAAAACCACCACGTTGCGGATGGCGGAAACACAACAACAGAGAGGAAGAGCCGATACAGTACCCATTTAAACCACTGGAGCCACCATGGATCCTGTGCTACAGGCCTTCCCGCTGTTCTACCTACTGCACCTCTGACAGATAAGACGCCGCCGTGCTCAACAGCAGAGGTACGTACCAATCATCTCCAGACATGCAACCCCTGAACTCCCAGAAAGCGTGGCGACACCACAATGAATGTGGCAACCTGCCAAATGCAAAGTGCGAGGCCCACCCAATCCTCATAAGTGACCCTCGGTGCCCCTGAAGGCAACTGGGACCAATGACGAGCCCCACAGTCGCAGAGAGCGCACACTGCAATATCAAGAAATGTACGCCGCTGAAGGTTCACATTGGCTGATGGCTCATTCGCATAGTGTGTGCCACATTGCAGCGGCCTGGAAGCTGCGACCGCAATCCTTCAACATTCAATTAGGGCCAATTTGTGTCAGCGCTGTGGATGCCAGCTACTGCGCATCAAAACACATACTCCAGTTGTATTGGTGCCATGCAAATTGCATTACACATCACAACCCATTTGCCTAAAGTTATTGGTGCACCCCATGTGTAATGGTGTGGGGCACAAGGCCCCCATGCATATCAATTACCCACACACACAGACACTGTACTTGTATGGGAGAACTGGCCCAGGGCACGTGCGTCCGGCCCCGTTTATTGGCAGGGTCACAGGTCCAGTGACGCCTGTGCTGGGTGGCTGGGGGAGGGGGGGTAAGCCCACCCTCTGGGAGTGGCTGGTACATCAGAACAACTAGAACAGTGACCAGCTGATCACTACACTGTGAAGGTATGAGAGAGTGTGACCTTTGAGTCAAGTCTTCACACACATGGCATGTCCAAGAAAGGAGATGGAAATTACATACATTGTCATGCCTCGTGGCAAACATGGACTGAAATGAGAGAAGGAGTCAAAAAGGACAAAGGTCTCTCGCACTGTACCAATGTTGTGTAATGAAACATCCAACCTGTGAACATTGCTTGTATATATGTCCCTTGACATCTGACTGGCATCTCTTGGCCAGGGGTCATTGATGTAAGCAGACAATTAGAGGTGTCCATTGTCTGCAAATCAGACATACTTGTAATCCCTAGCACTTCCAACACACGTACTGGTGTGGCGTGCAGTGTGGATAGCTGCCATTGCCTGTAAATGTTCTCACACTTGTCATAGGAGTGCACATGTGGAACAAACAAACATAGCTCTGACTGACATAATTGTTCATTGGCAGCCATGTGGGCATGTATACACAATCCATATGCATTTGTGCCTCATTCAGGTGAAAATTGTAATGTTTGTTACGTAAAATCCTCACGCAGGACTGACCCCATGATGTCCACATGTGTCTGTCCCCCGTGCTGTATATCCATGTTGCGTTATCCAGATGACACTTACTGCCCTCATTCCGTAATGTTGTTGTGAATAGGGGGACCAAAGCTTGCTGTTGTGCAGTGACAGCAGCTACATGCAACTCAGCACTGATGCTGGGAAACACAAGTGCTGTGCCATCTAACCACAGGGCAGCTCATCCTTGATGTAGCAGTGTACTATATGCCATACACATCGACTTCTTTGGATGTTGAAGTGTCAGTATGTCGAGTGAGTGAAGAAAAACAGAGTCTGAATGCAGGTTACTTGTGCATTTCACGTGACCATGAGTCCTGTCTATGTTTTGGTTGTATGAGTCTCTGGGTAAGCTGTTCACCACATCTCATCTATAACCCGGCTCATGCACATGTACCCTGACGTACGTAGGAAGAGACCATCCATCCTTTGACCTGTCCCCGACCTGGCGATGATGGAGGACATAGAAATTATTCGGAAAATTCGTTAGGATCGACGCACACTACGGAACCTATGTGCCCAGTTGGATCCCCATTTGAAGCCCAAAAGATTATATCCGGCTGCATTGTCTGCTCAGTGAAGGTAATGGCTGCACTGCATTTCTTCGCTACTGGGTCTTTCCAGTACACTGTGGCCAGCACTGGTGGTATGTCACAGCCCATGTTCAACATGGGGTTACGTGACATCCTGTCAGCATTGATGCATTACAAGGACAGACATGTCCATTTCCCGAGGAGGGATGAATTGGCAGCTGTGAAGGGGGAGTTGCATGACTTGGGAGCAGGCCCGGTTCTAGCGGGTGGGCCAGGCCCACCCAAACATGAGCCTGGCCTATCCAAACATGAGCCTTGGCCCTGGCAGTGACGGCACGAAGGCCATTAGTAAATGGCCACTTTCATGTAAAACGTTCCTCCGAACGTTGTTTATCTTCCCGTTCTGGGAGTTGCGGGATTGGGCCTGAGCCCTCTCTCACAGGCACCCCCAATCACACATCTCTTTTAGAAAGGTGGGCTGTGTACCCACCTACTCGTGCAGGTAAAATATGGGCATGGCGAAGGGAACAAATCCTCTCTTTGGCACCGGGTAACCTTAACCGTTCTGCTGTGTGGATATTTCCTGTTCCACATGGAGAAAAAAGTGTATTTCTCTGGATTCACCTTACCTGGCCACTGAAGCTGCATATCAGATCGGGCTGTGACTAGGAACCGAGCAGGTGAGAGAATATCTGGCTATTTGTTCTTTTTAAAATCATCAGCAAGACACATACTTCCTGTATACTTTATTTAAACATTTTGTATCATTATCAAGGTTCGGCCACGGATGTAAGACAACACTAAAAATGTCCAGATGCCAATCCTTTGTCTGTTGGTAGTTTAGAAATGCAGATGAATAGCTCAGTGGGTTACTGCCTTTGTCACAGAGATTCTTGTATTACTTGCAGGTCAGAAGTTACAATCCTATCAATGGGCAATGACCTTTGAACTGTCATCAAAGAGCTGCATGCTACACTGAATGATATAGTTTGAACTTAGCTTTATTTCTGTGTTGTAATTTAGACAGAAATTCCCCAGTCTTTCATCATTCTAATGTTGCCAAAAAGAGTCTGTTGGGGCAGATATACATTTGTATCAGTAAAGCCAACCCCTAACCACTGGGGTGTGCTTTAAATTTGTGCTTCTCCACACCAAACGCTCTGAAAATATACTGTTCACCAGTATGGATGACATGTGATTCCTACACCTTGTAATCCTCATTGGCTCTTGTGACATTCCCTGTAGACTGATTTACTTACATACTTGCATGATTGATTGTCTCTGTACAATATGTGCATGATGTAAATACTGTCACACCCTACACTGATATAAGTAGCGCTATACAAAAAATGAAATGCATATGAGAGAGTGGCTATGGCGAAATGAGGGGAGCTGGAGGAGGGTTGCAATGAGGGAATCTGAGGAGGAGGTCAATAAGGGGAGGGGCTACGGAGAGATAAGGGGGCGTTAGAGGAGGGTGGCAGTGAGGGAATCCGAGGAGGAGGTCATGAGTGAGAGCCTAAGAAGCGTCACTAGCCTGATACTCCCACCTCAGAAACCTCCTCTTCCCATCAGAAGGATATTACATGGAAAAAACACTTTTTGGGGGTGATAACATTTAGAAAGAGATTTGTAAAATAATAATGGGTTTTACTGGCCCTTGTAAAACTTAGAAGAGATAAAGGAGGGCCCTGAAGCAGGCCTGGCTAGATGTATAAGTGACAAATCGGGCCACAGTGGCCCACCCGAATGCATCCTTGGCCCACCCAAATAAAAATTCCTGGAGCCAGCCTTGCCTGGGAGGCATTCCAAATGCTGTGGGAGACATTGATGGTACCCACATTGCTCTCGTTCCGCCACAGGTAAGTGAACACATCTATAGGAACCACAAACACTACCACTCCATCAACATGCAAGTGGTATGCCAGGCGGATCAGATCATCTCACATGTGTGTGCAAAGTATCTGGGGTCGGCACATGACTGCTACATCTTGGGGAACAGCACCATCCCCCCGCTCCCAACCCACACATGCCCAGTGACGATGACAGTGGTGATGAAGAAGGCCTTGACCAGCGTCAACAGCTCATCGTCAACTACTTCTGTTGAGTGTAAGTTAACAATGAGCGACTATGACTGTATCTGTGTGCCTTGCTGTTGTCTCACAAACTTTGAGAATTGGTGCTGAGATTTTGTACACATACAGGACTATTCGCAGGATTAGAGAACTTGGGCATGCAGGGACTGAGCACCCCGAAGCACCCTGCAGCACAGGACACAATTGCTATACTGCCTCACTAGCTCTCCTACTCACTCAGAGGTATTCAAGCGCCTGTACACAAGTAGATAAGTTGAAGACAAGAAACAGTTTGAAATGTTCAGTTTTTACTACAATGACAAAACATGCAACATATGTGCCACACCAAGTTGAGAATGCATGAGTACCAAACCAGTTACCATAGTGTCATATCCATTTAACATGAAGCAAGATGTCACATCAATAAGCCCTCTGGACGAAGACCCACGAGCATATCCCCCCACCCCTTGCAAGAAGGAGTTGTATGGGATGTCCCTGGTCTATGGGCTTTGTCAACAGACCCCATTCCTCAGCCTATACATGGTGAAATGTACATCACATTTGCTGTGTCGCTCTGATCACTGGATGGATCAATGTCCAAGTGTGGGGCATCTAGCCCGCCTTTCCATGACATATGAAAGGCATCCGTGTCCTCTAGCAGCTGTGAAATTCTGTTGAGTTGGGGTGCTACGGCCAGACCAGAACAGAATGACTTGGGACAATGTTCTCCAACCACGGACAGAACGTTCAGACTGTATTCCTGGACAGCACTGAGAATAACCTCTGCGGACACTTGTCATGTGACAGACATATACTAAGGTACTTGCAAAACTACTACGCCATGTAATTTTCATGCGCTAAAGCTGCATAATGGAAGCCGGGCTCATGCCAGTCAACAATGTCCACGATGATCTAATGACAGCCTCACCTTGCACAGGTCTATGGTACCAAGCGCAACAGACCGCAGAGGTCAGCATAGTTGAAGGCAATGCAGTCAGGGCTAAAGTCAGACAGCTGAATGACATTTCATGTCAGGAGGCATGAAAAAGGCAAAAGGATATGGAATTAGTCACCAACAGTTCCTGTTGCTGTTAAGGAGTTACGATTCCAAGAAGGCACAGGCAGCTTATAAGGCAATCAGTTCCAAAACACGATCCAAATCATCTTCAGCAAAAAGGACCTTCATCCAATCCAGCAGTATGAAGGAACAGATGTGCTCCTCGCACCACGAGGTTGAAAGGAGCATCCCATGGCAACCTTGGAGAAATTTGATGTAGGCATGGCAAAGGAGCCATTGCGCAAACACACAGGCGCAGCTGTCCGCCTGTCTGACACATTTAATGGCATCCCATAAATGTGTATCACCGAAGCAGTCCTGGTCGTGGACCAACAAAAGACTCACCCATAGCTCATGATCCAGAGCAGCAAGGGATGTGTTGGAAAGGCAGACATCCATGGCCCAGTTAAAGGCGCATCTGCGGTAGGAGAACACAGGTTGAACGCAGGTGAAATAGGCATAGCGGAAGGTTAGCCTATAACTGATGCATAGCACAGCTAATGGGACACATCCAAAGAGAAGCTACATGCGGTCACGGTACAGTTGCAACTGACCGGGGTTTCCCTGGACCACTGGACGGTCAGACATGACGTGAGAGCAATCTCAGAACCAGAGGTCAGTTGTACAGCCAAAGTAATGATCTGAAACCGCTAAATGCAGTATGAAATTGGAGGAATGACACCCGGTGGTACTCCAGAAATAGCATGAAACGAAGGGACACGGCCAGAGTCCACACGTTTGAAAAAAGTGTCCAACGGCCTTCAGTATCAGACGCTATCGATAACTTGTGTGTCAGTTCCCCGAAAAATAGTGGGAGTGCCGTGTACAGCAGTGACTGAATCACGCGGGATGGTCAAGACATCTGGAATTCGAAGTTTTCCGGGCTGATGTGAGAGCGACTACTTGTCTAAACAGAGGCCCATTGTGCCTGTACGCTTATTGAAGTATGCTTTTGCTGTGGGAATGTGAGGCCACAAATGACTATCCACAATCACATAGGGGGAGTTGGGAGAACATTGCTACAGCAAGGAACAAGTTGGGCAACAGTTCCTATGTACGCAATGCCTGCCCTGGGACCGCAGCAGTTATGCTCCTTCAGGAGAATATAACTTCTTTGGAAAATAGATTTAGCGTGGGTATGTTGTCAGGGACTGGTGTTCATGTGGGTAAACATGCATAAATCACACATGTCACATGAAAAGCCCTGTGCAACAGTACTTGAGTGTGGGAATGTGACAAAGTCACCATCGTCCACATGACAGGATGTGTTGTGATGCTGGCTCTTGTGGGCAGACTGCTAAGGATTTCATTCTTCTGCGCTATGTGATCCGTGACAACCTCTGTCATGTCCATGTTGATGTTATTAGGGGGATAGGAGCACACTGCTTCACCTCCCTTCACAGTTCATCCATTAGCATTCTGGTAAATGCAGTTCAGTCATAAGGCTTACCTGTCGTGGGGCTGAAGTGTTTCACATGAGTTGGGCAGGGAGAGGTACAGAGACCCAAGTGGATTGTGGCAGCTGCCTTTGTTTGCCCTAAGTTGGCAGGGTATGCCCAGACGTGGGTCCCTTGCTAATTTTGCCACTGGATTCAAGCTAGCCTGGCTGAAGAGTGCTGTTAGCCCGAAACCTTTCCCAGAATGCTTGTTTCCGGTCCAGGGAAGACATGGCTTGGCAGTTCTGCCTGGACTGTTCCCATGAGGCACAGGGTCAAGACTGATTTGCATATAGCTGTGTCTGAACTAGGGTGGCAAAGTGAGCTAAAGAATGATGATGGATTCAACCCAGATCTGTGACTGGGGGTGAGTGTTTGATAAGTTTCAGCACTCCGTCCATCTTCTCCTTGTGTTTGCTTTGTTTGCCCTAAGTTGGCAGGGTATGCCCAGACGTGGGTCCCTTGCTCACTTTGTCACTGGAATCAAGCCAGCCAGGCTGAAGAGGGCTGTTAGCCCGAAACCGGTCCCAGGATGCTTGTTTCTGGTCCAGGGAAGACAAGACTTGGCAGTTCGAGCTGGAATGTTCCCATGAGGCACAGAGTCAAGACTGATTTGCATATAGCTGTGTCTGACCTGGGGTGGCAAAGTGAGCTAAAGGATGATGATGGATTCAACCCAGATCTGTGACTGGGGGTGAGTGTTTGATAAGTTTCAGCACTCTGTCCATCATCTCCTTGTGTTTTCTTTGTTTGCCCTTAGTTGGCAGGGTATGCCCAGACGTTGGTCCCTTGCTCATTTTGCCACTGGATTCAAGCTAGCCTGACTGAAGAGGGCTGTTAGACCGAAACCGGTCCTAGGATGCTTGTTTCCGGTCCAGGGAAGACATGGCTTGGCAATTCGGGCTGGACTGTTCCCATGAGGCACAGGGTCAAGACTGATTTGCATATAGTTGTGTCTGAACTGGGGTGGCAAAGTGAGCTAAATAATGATAATTGGATTTAACCCAGATCTGTGACTAGGGATGAGTGCTTGATAAGTTTCAGCACTCCGTCCATCATCTCCTTGTGTCAGCAGACAAGGACCACAATGTATTTTACCTCTACTGATGTAGGATGATAACGCGATACACATGTGTCTAGAGAATCAATAGCACTGGCCTGCACCGACCTTGGTGACACACGACAACGATGACACAAGTAAGCATTTCAGCTGAACTGCATTTACCAGGATGCTAAGGGGTGAACTGTGTTGGGAGGTGTAGTTGTGTGCTCAAGTCACCCTACTGTCCATGTTGATAGTGTTGGCTGGTGTTATCTGGAAGGCATATTGTACAGTGATGCCTAGTGGTGTGCATTTGCGGTTATTCCATAATATGTCAACGCACTATTATTTCCATGTGTCTTTCCAGGTTCCTCCACTCTCTCAATGGAATTTCTCTTTTACATCTTCTGGCACATTGCAATGTGAGTTAATATGCTACTTACTGCAATGAAAATGCTCTTGACACTAAGGCATACTGTTGTGAGTTGTGTTTATTGAACAATGAGTGACAGGTAAGAGGTGAATTTGAAAGTGATGGTACACGGATTGGTTAGGGTAGAACTAGTGCTTAATTTGAGCCGAAGCTTTCCGGTGCTGAGCACCGGCACTTAATTGGTGTCCGGTGCTCGGCACGGCACCTAATTGTCAACACCACAGGTAGGGCAGTCTGCCACAAGGTGGCGCTGCTCATGTAATTTAGAAATGAGCAGTATAACATTGTTTAGGACAACAATATAAATAAAAAAATACTAATACCTGCCTCCCCAGCCATTCCTTTAACTTTGGGGACCTTGAATAATCTGAACTGTCGCATTTACATGCGAGAGAGATGGTTAGTAGTTGTTTTGGCAGCGATAACAGGGGCAATGGGTGGTGCAAGCTGCAGTGGCCTCCTGGTCAGAGCCCTGGCACTTAATATTTTACAAATTAAGCACTGGGTAGAACACAATATGGTGGAGTTCCAATGTGCAACAGAACACTCCCATCCTTGTGGCAATGTGGTTTCTGATTTACAACACAGTCAATGCTTGGTGTTTCAGTGGTGACGTCAGCGGTTGTTCTGAGAACTGGTATGGCACGGTGCTGTGGCACGTGATCCTCCGGGGGTCTTTTTCGGACACCCCCTCTGCCGTTTGCCAGGGGGGAACCTACTGCATGCTCAGAGGTGTCTGAGGATTCGCTGTGGTGTGACTCACCCCTCCCTGTGGCTGCTGCTGAGGTGGTGTGACTATCATCCGGCTGGCCGGGGGAGGCAGTCAGCTATTAGAGCAGCAGGAATGTCCCTCAGAACACCCAGAAGCTGGCCCATGTACTCAGCAATTTGTCCCAAATGAGTGTCCATGGACCTCTATAGCTGGCTGAGTTCTCGCAGTTCTTCAAGGACCTGGCCCATCTGTCCCTGGTTCTGCTGGTATGCACCAAGGACAGTTTGCACGGTGTCCAGGGCTTCTGTCTCATTGTCCTCCTGTGACTGTCCCCCAGTTCGCCTCCCATGTGCCCTGAAGCCACGGACCTGTGGCGTTGCCTAGCGCCACCGCCACACACCGTCCCCAGCATCTCCGGTGTGCCAGGTGGTATTCACAACTGTTGGCATTGGGACAGTGTTGGAGGCAGCGGTTGTGATGGTGGAGGTGGCTGCCACACAGGTCGTTGCTGCAGGGGTCTATGTTGGAGGTGCAGCTGTTGTGGGAGGGGTGGTGATGACAGTGAGGGCCTGAGCATGGTCTGTCCTGTGCACGCCGGATGGGCCAGGTCGGTACTCCTCACCTGAAAAGTCCAGGGAGTCTGCATCCGAGGGTTCACCTTCCTGGGGGTGGGGGCTGGCTGGGCTTGTCCATGGCACGGTCGCCTGCTGTTGCTAGCAAGTCACCTGTTGGAGTGAGGATATATTGTCAGCATGTTCAGTACACAGCACAACTTTCATGTTCATGTTTAGCACATTTCATTTGAGATGACCTGACTTTTTACCTTGGTATTACTATGCATTCATAACAGTTTGTCAGCAGCCGAACATGATGTTGAGGTACATACAGGGCTTTAAGTGGGCCGGGTCTCACCGGTGCTGAGCACCGTCAGTTTTTTAAAGGGGGCCTCGAAACAGGTCTCTATCGGGCTCTGTTTTGTGCCCTGGCACAGGCAGTCCATTGTTTTTTTTGGACTGCAATGACAGCAGGCACATCGATGTGCGCATGGTCACACTCCTCACTTTACACTAGTGGAGAAGTTACGGCATGACGTCATACCAGCTGAGCATTGTGGGGTAGTGAAATCCTTTAAAGAGTAATTTTCTCTCTGGATTTCCCTTCTCTTTCTGAAACTCAGGAGCAGCAACATCATTGTGGTGTCACCAGGGCTTTAAGTGGAAGCATTTTCAATATTAATATACAAGCCATAGCTGATGCTTTTTTATCTTATGCAACTAACAAACATTGACGAAGCCAATAGTCCGGAATTGTTGTAGGTATGATGTTACTAGTTGTATCATATATCTGGGTCGAATGACAGAAACAACAAAATGCAAGTCAGGCAGCACAATATGCTAAGCACAGATTTTTAGCTTAGGTTTTTAAGCTATGCCCTTAATTCAATTGGCCAGGCCCCTTTGAGAGCTCCCCCAATTTTTTCATCCCATTTACAGCCCTGGGTACATACATTGCTCGTTAGCGATGTGACATGGCTAAAGGACAAATTTCATTTGTACAGATATTGTATTTCCGAGGACATGTCCTCTGGTACTAACATGTTGCTCATCCAATTCAGTTGATGCTTGAACATTTGGGACTTTTCTCTGTGTATCTGACTACTATGCACCAACTTCATGATTTTGTACTTACCTCCTGTGGTTTGTGAGGGTTGACAGAGTTTCCATGCATGTGTTGCGTTGACCCGAGTCTTTCAGCTTCGAGGCAATAGGACTTGCACATTGGCTTTTTGTGGTCACGTTCTTGAGTTTTGCTTTGCAGTTACATGTGACTTCAGCAATGACACTGTGAATCATGTGGCCTCTCGATGGTATTAGCTGTGTGTGCACTGGCTACAACTTATGGGTGTTTCCAGAGTTGGCTACCAAGTGCGGGATGTGGGGGTCATTTGGTTCCATGATGGTTGTGAGGGAAGACAGATGGCCTTGTGGGAGTTGTGGTCTTGCTGTGAGGTCTCAACAACCCTTCCCCAGTAAGATATCTACCTACCTGTTAGGAGGCACTTGTGACGATGTTAGCTGCCACATGGCTGTGGGGTGGGGAGGTGAGCCATGCTGTTTGGGAAGAAGGCCAGGGTGCATGAGCTGACCACCTACCTGTGAAGTGAAGCTGAGTAAGGAAATGCTATCCTTGTGATCCATTCATATAGAAAGCGTGCATTCCACATGAGTTTATGTGGGTGGGCGATTGGGGCCAACTTGTTGTGCACAACAGTACATTGCAGTGTAATGTGATCATTTTGTTAGTACTTACAAGCCTCCAGTCCCCCCTCGCTTCCTGTGGGACTCTCTGGATGCATTATGGCGGGCACCTTCTCCTCCCATTCAGTGAAGGTTAGTGGTGGAATGGGAGGGCCGCCACCAGTTCTCTGTGCCGCCGCTTGGTTCCTCTGGGCCTGACGCTTGAGCAGGGCCTTGAGGTCAACCCACCATCTCCTAATGTCACGCACAGTGTGTAGGGTGGTCCCTACGGCATTGACTTTGCTGTGGATCCTTGCCCACATCTGATTCTTGCACGCAAGTGGGGTGTGTTGGACCAGGTCCCCAAACAAATGTGGTTCTACCCTGATTATCTTGTCTACCATCACTTTCAACTCTGAGTCGGTGAATTTGGGCATTTTCTTGGGGGGCATGGTGCAAATCAATGAGGGGTGCAGGGTGCAAGGTGGTGGTGGAGATATCTGATGTGTGTGAGAGTGGTGTTGAGTGGAGATAGGTGGGTGTGATGTTGTGCTATGTGAGTCAATGGTGTCCTGTCTCTCTGTCTCGGCTTGTGGTGTGCAAAGGATGTTGGTCCCGGAAGAGCTTGGTTTTATACTGTAGTATGTGGGTGTGTCCACATGATTGATGGCCTACAGATGTTTCTTACATGCTGCGCATGTCTTTCCTCACCAAGGGCAAGTTGGGGTGTATCATTGTGGTGTGTGTGTTGTGTTTGAGGGAAGCAGGAAGTACAGGCACACTTCGAGCATTTTTGTGGAGTTGGTTCCATCTGCCATTCATTTGGCCTATGTGCGTGCACTGCGGTCGGACGCAGTGCTCAGTCCGCCCGGTCCATATTCTCATTGTAATTAGCCATGCGGTCATACCATGGCAGGTGTGGCGTTTCCAGTCCATTGAACAGCTTTCCCCAACCGCCGCGGTCGGATTTGCAGCTTGTCCGACCGTGGTTTTGTGACATCCAGCCGCCGCGGTCTGATTTTGCATACATTGCATTGTAATTTGACCTACGGAAATGACGCGGGTCATGCAGGGGGATTTTTTCCAAAACCATGGCGGACGGAAGGCTTTTCCGTCCGGCATCTTAATCCGGCCGTAAGAGCAGCAAAACACATCTGCAAGGTGGCGTAGTAGCACAGACATCACTGACCAAATCTCCTTCAAAACATCACTCAATCAATACCACCAACTCCTGAAAAATATGAAAAGGAGTGCTCCTGCCAACCGCATTGAGGCCAGTTCCAACCGCAGTAAAGAACTATTCAACATGGTCAGAGAGTTCTCCAACTGCTCAGCCTCTGAAAACATCATCACCCCCTCCCAGGAACTCTCCGACACCCTGGCAGACTTTTTCCATGACAATATCTCCTACATCTACAAAACCTTCGAGCCCCAACCCACCGCCACCAACATCCTCAGTCTCATTGCTCCCACAGATGCAAACCCCAACCACCTGCTAACCGCCTGGGACCAGCTCACCACTCAAAACACTTCTGCCATCATCTACTCCATCGACCCAGGAGCACCAACGGACCATTATCCCCATCACATTTTCAACATGGGAAGCAAGTCAATCAGTAACAAACTCACCACCATCTTCAATGCATCCATCACCATGGCCACCTTCCCCAATGAATTGAAACACGCTGAAGTCAAACCCCTTCTCAAGAAATCTTCCGCCGACCACAGTTAATGCAAGAATTTTTGTCCCATCTCTCTGCTCTCCTTTCCCACCAAAGTCCTTGAGAAAGCCATCAACAGTCAACTCACGGAGCAACTGGAGAACAGCAATCTTCTGGACATCTCCCACTCTGGACTTCGCACCAACCACAGCACCGGAAATGAACTCATCACTGCCACCAACCATCTCAGAGCCCTTTTCGACAGAGGCAAACTGGCAGCCCTGATCTTCCTCGACCTCTCAGCAGCATTCCACACTGTACCCCATTGCCTCTTTCCTCACTGGAAGAACACAGAGAAACCGTGTTCCTCCCTTCACCTCCAAACATAAGAGCATAATCTGCGGAACCCTCAAGGCTCATCCCTCAGCCCCATCCTGTTCCACACCTACATAACCCTGCCAACATCATCAGAAGTTATGGACTAAACATAATTTCCTAAGCCAGCAACACCCAGCTCATTCTCTCACTGTCAAAAGAGCCCTCCACTACAAGGGGCAACTTCCACATGTGCATGATAAGCATCACCGACTAGCTGAAAGACAACTGCCTGACACTCAACCCGGACAAAACAGAAGTGCTGATCTTCGGGAACAACAATCTCCTGTGGACCTACTCCTGGTGGCCTTCTGAACAAGGACCCTCACCCATGCCAACAGACCATGCCCGCAACCTCGGCATCATCCTGGAGAGCAAGCTCACCACGAAAAACCAGATCACCGCACTCTCCTCCACCCGCTTCCTTACTCTTCTCATTCTCTACGAGATTTTCTAATGGATCCCTGTTAACACCAGATGAATCATCACCCAAGACCTAGTCACCAGCAGGCTGGGCTACGGCAACTCACTCTATGCAGGAATCACCTCGCAACTCCTGAAGAGACTACAGGTCATACGGAATTCTGTGGCCAGACTCATCCAGGACCTACCCAAGAGGATCCACATCACCCCCCCACCTTAGGAAAGTTCACTGGCTCCCCATTCAGAAGAGATGCCACTTTAAAATGCTGATCCACACTTAGAAGGCCTTGCACAACCAAGGACCAGCATACCTCAAGCACCACCTGAACTTCCACCAACCCTCCAGACACCTGCGCTCTGCATCTCGCGCACACCCCTCACATACGTCTAAACTACAGTGGAGGTCGTTCCTTCTCCTACCTTGCGGCAAGGTCCTGGAATTACCTCCCTCTTCACCTCTGAACCTCATCCTCTCTGCTGGAATTCAGGAAGGGACTCGAGACCAGGCTATTTAACTGAGACTCCACAGCAAGAATCCACCGTGCCTGAATACCTTCTTGAGTGATTAGCCTTGCTATACAAGTCTTATTTGATTGATTGATTGAAATCCATTGAAGTGTCACTCACCCACATGCACACTGCCAAGGCACCCATAGTAGAGTAGGAGTTACTTTGAGACACCCAGGGGGTCAGACAGAGCCCTTCATCAGTTTTCACTCCCTGTCAATTCCATATTATTAGTCAATCTACATCCCACAAAAGTGGACTTGCACCTTGATTTCTAATGATAGGTACACAGGTAGACAGAAAAAATACCTCTAGATTCCATATCTTTGTCTTTGTTCCAGGAGGGAGCAGGAAATGAACGTCATTTCTCTTCACAGTTCACAAACAGCATATCTGCTGCTCTACAGATCATATTCTGGTCCTTCAATTGATGTAATAAATAACTTTGGTATTAGAACATTAATATCTGCCAACTGCTCAAAGCTGTGCTTTACTCTGCCAGCTGTCCAAAATAATAGCTATATGTGTATGAATTTGTTTGTCTTACATAACACAATTAGAAAGAAGCAACTCTAGAATGGAACCAAAATCACAGTATAAATCATATATTATGTCAAAATTTAACAAACTACCTACCCCTACTGCAGAGCATGTATGCTACACCATGTGCTTGCAGGGTAATGATCACACAATCCTCATTGTTAAATTCCAACTATTTTTGTGAGAATAACTTCTAAAATTAGAGTATGTTTGGATCATTAATGTCCTTTTTCAAAAACAAGAGTTGGCATACAAAGGTCATACCTTTTCATAAACATTGCAAGTAACAACAAACCACTATGTACACTACATGTGATCTACCACCCTCCACGTGACAACCTCTCGTTCATCGAACAAATCATGGAAATCATTACTACCAACGTAGAACAACACTGCTCCCAGATCTTACTCGGAGACTTCAACCTTCAATGGAACGATCCTAATGATCCCTCAGTTAACAGCCTAAAATCCTTTCTAGTGGACCTTAACCTGAACCAAATCTGTGACAGCCCTACGCACAACCTGGTTGCGACTTTTGACCTAATCATTGCTAAAGCAAACTCCATTCAACACAAGTCTATTGTCCCATGCGACTAGACAGATCACCACTGCATCACCTTTTTCATCACCGAATCAGTGAGGACACATAAACCACAACTTAAGAAACCCAGACAATGGAAAAGGATCATTCACGACATACACCTTATTGACTTGACATCCCTCAGCAATAACGTTTTGCCTCCTCCAGCGGACATGTCTGATGTCAATGACCTTACAAACCACTACAACAACTCCATGATGACCATTCTTGATACAGTTGCTTCCTTACAGCTAAAAAGACTGTTCACTAGAGACTCAAAACCATGGTATAATGGGAGCCTAAATGAAGAAAGACGCAATTTGAGACTAGTCAAACGAGTGTGCAGATCCTCGCCATCCCTAGAACACCTCAAGCACCTGCGATCACTGAGGAACACCTACAATATTCACATCAGAAACTCCAAAGCAAATTTCTTCAGAGTTCAACTAGACAAAGGCAAAAATCATCCAAGAAAACTGTTCAAAATTATCAAACATCAATCTACTCAAAAACCTAACCCCTGCACAATGGGATCCCTTCTGCTGCCAAACTGCAACATATTTGCCTCCTTCTTTCTTGAAAAGTCTAAAAAGATTGAAAGTGATCTCCAAACAGCAGTTGAGCTCCTCCCGATGATACCCCCAAATAGCCCAGGCCAGCATATGATTGTTCAGCACCCAGACCTATATGGACTCTCCCTCAAAAACAATGTGTCGTGGAACACTTTCGAAACCTTTGATGAAAATGCCATTCTTAATATCTTAACAACACTTAAACCGTCAAACCACTTCTGTGACCCTCTACCAGCTAACATCTTCAATGAGATTAAAACCTCTTTACTCCCTCTCTGGACTAAGATAGTGAATGCTTCACTACTCCAAGGGGCTTTACCAGACTGCCTAAAATCAGGGAAGGTAACCCCCATTCTAAAAAAACCCACAGCGGATCATACGAACCCCGATAACTTCCGTCCCATCTCCACCATTCCCTCTCTGGCAAAGGTCCTTGAGAAATGCGCACATACCCAGCTATGCAATCACATTGAACAGTTCCACCTTATTGACCAATTCCAATCTGGTTTCCGCCTGGGTCACAGCACGGAAACAGTCCTTACCCACATAGTTGATGACGCACTTAAAATGCTAGATCAGCACAAATTTTGCCTCCTAATCCTCCTAGACCTATCCTCATCGACACGGTTAAACATGACAGCCTCCTTGAATTACTTGAACACAGAATGGGATTATCAGGCGTTATCCTGAATTGGTTTGCCTCATTTCTATACAACAGAACTCAAAGAATTAAGGTTAACCAATCCTTGTCCACTATCACTCCTGTCACTTTAGGAGTCCCCCAGGAGTCCACCTTATCACCTACTCTCTTAAACCTGTTCATGGAGCCTCTTACCGAAATTCTGAAATTTTCCAATGTACGATACCACATGTATGCAGACGACAAGCAACTATATCTTAAAATCTCCACCCTGAGGATATCTGTCTACTCAACACAACTCTCCAAAAAACCCAAAACTGGCTAACCAGAAACCACCTTAAACTCAACTCGCTCAAATCCGAATTCCTCTTAATTGCCCTACCAAAAAGATCCCTCGACATCGAAGATTGGATGAAACACCTCACAGTTTTCAACTGCATTTCACACATTACAGATTCCACAAGATCACTAGGAATTACACTTGACAAGAATCTCAACATGCAAGAGCACATCAGCTCAGCCACCAGAGGAACAAACTCTCAAATGAGGATTCTAAGAAAAATAAAACCCTCCCTCCTCAGCGGTGCAAGCGCTAGTTATCCCCAGATTAAGAATATGGGAGTGCTACCCTATGTGGTCTGCCAAGATCCAAGTTGACTCCACTAAGGGCATCCCTTAACTCTGCTGCAAGGCTTATCACTGGATCAAAAAGGTACAGCCACATCACTCCAGATCTGAAGACACTAAACTGGCTCCGTTATGAGGCAAGGATTCAGATATAAATTGCTTGCATGACCCACAAAGCCCTACACTTCAATACACCGAAGTACCTAGCCGACAACTGGAACTGTCCGGCGGTGGCAGATCATCTAGAAGCACCAGCACTTTACTGTTGAAACCTCAAAAAGTTTGAAAAAAGAAAACCTACAACCGAGCCTTTCCCAGATTGGCCCCTATAATCTGGAACTCCCTGCCCCCTGAAATCAGACTGATCCCTTTAATCACTTCATTCAAAAAAGAAGTCAAACTGCTTTTAAGGAACAAATATCCACCCTGAACCCACAAACTCATTCTCTGGATACTGATCTGACCAGCTGTTCTCCAACTAGGGCTTGCACGCCGTCTAAGTATTGGTTTATAACACACTGTCCCACTGATTGCAACAGACATCGTCATCGTTTATGTTTCTTGATTATCCATTTTCTACTTATTTAACAAATCTATAAAACGCTCTGATACCCTCTAGGGTCAAGTTTGCACTATATAAAACTTTATAAATAAATAAATACCTATATACTTCACAATATCATATCCTATTATTAAATTTGTGTGCAGCACATATGTGCATTACAGTTACACAAATCAGTGTTTACCTCATTGATAAATCAATTACCGTCAAGAGTTTCTTACATTCCTGGTGCATGGGTGTTCCTATTTAATCACTCAAGGCGCCAAGCAATATCTACTGTAAAAAGATTACCAGATTTGATATCTAAAATTTACTTCCATTGTATTAAAACATTGGAATGTTGAGCACTCCATTGAAGACAATGGAGGGCTTCAGGCTTCTAATGACTGGCAGGAGCCCAGAGCAACAATATTCTCCAGTGTGCTTAGAGCTGTTGCTGTGAACAAAGGCCTCATGGAGCCCGAGGGAATTTCAGCCCCCTCAGGCTCCGTGAGGCCTTTGCTTTACAAATTAGAACATTCTGCCATCTTGGGTGGAATATTCTAATAGGCTTAGAGCCCTCTGTAGCGGGCTTTACTGGACATTAAAGGCCTGCTCTCTTGTTAAAGGCCCTCAGCGAAACGCTGGAGAGGGCCTTTAAAGGCTGGTAGAGCCAGCTACAGCGGACTTAAAGGCTTTAAAGTGACACCATTGTTCACAAACAAAAGTACTTTGTACTTTGGTTGTCCAAATTAGCATGTGTGCTGCTCTGTTCAGCGCACATAAACACAATGAAAATATTAGTAGTTTGTCTAATAATAGGTTTGTACTGACAGTGTACTATGTAATTCCTCCCTGGCAGAGTGAACGAAGTATTACGTTTTCATGTGTTAAGTACTATTTGACTGTGTACAGGTATGCCTGAAGCAACTAAACAAGATTCTTATGTCAAAGATATCCACCCAAACTATCAAAGGAACTGCATCACCACCCACCAACATACTGTTATCTCATTAAATTAAGCATGTGTCAGACATCAATGATTCTAAATTGACTTCTTGTTGAGCAGTATAAGGTCACAGTAAATCATCCTATCACAGTTGAATTGCATTGACATTACATTATCTAGCATCACTATCATTATGCAATCATTACATTTGTATACATTTGTGACACGTTTTTGTTTCCTTATGCACAAATAATGAGATTTCATGAATATACGTAGTCATGTATTTTCATATATTTCTCCCTATGCATATTTGCAGATCTTAAGACTTCATGAGTTAACCTTTTACTTGATGTTGAACCAAGAGAAAATATAGATATTTCCTTACCATCTCTTGAGGACAAAAGCCTGTATATACTGTTGCAAGATTTAGAAGAGGAGGCAACAATGCATCAAACTCAAACAGATGGTCAAACACAGACCTCTTCGGATATTTCCAACAATGCTTCTTCGGCTGCAGCCAGACTCCGGCAGCAATCAACAGTACATGTGGATGTACAAGCATTTAAAAGCTGCATTCACAACACACAGGGAAAAAAACCTTGAAATTGTGAAAGAAGGGCTAGGTACACTTACTCTTGGTATGAAGGAAGCAACAGAATGTTTAGAACAATCAATGTCAGTTCCAGACAAAAATTGAAGGATTGCACTCATTCTTGAACAGTATGAATGCATCACTTATGGACATCCACGAGGACCTGCTAAATCTTATGAAAAAAAGAGGAAGCAAAGCTCGCAGGTTCCAATGCACTAGGCCAAAATAGCAGTGACACTCAACCTGCACAGATTGACATTGCTGATATGTCAAACACAAAATAAAATATTGGAAACAGTTACTGCTCTCAGAGATGATTTCAAATATGTCACGACACAAAATAATCTACTAATGGCCTCACATGAGAAGGTAGTTTCTGCCCTGGAGGGTGCATTTCTGTAACACAGGAGTCACATAATGTAAATATGAATGTAAATCAAGATCACTATACAGGTGTAAACAACCACAGGACAACAGTGCCTTCTTCTAAGGATGCATCTAATGTTATGTCTGATGAAGAAGAGGAACTATGTTGAAATATGCGAATGAAATAACAATTTGCATACACTACATAAAGTCTTGTTTACAATGAAAATATAACATATTTTGTGCATACACTGTCATGCAATACAAATGATACAAATGTGTATGCAAGTATTATTTCTAAAAGTTTTTATTTAAGTAAGATTATCCATCATCTAATGTTGCTTTAATGTTCATGAATAAAGGTATAAACAAATGTGCAGTTTCTTTCAAGAGATATTTGAACAATACAAAAGCGTATGTATTATATTTTAGATTTAATGTCTTTTTTTCCCTGAAATATGCTTGAGAACTTGCAATCAATATATAGACTATGAAATCTATTTCATTAGAATACTTTCATAAGAAGCTGTGTTTCGAAAGATGGGTATCATTAATGATATAATTTGTCCTACATAAACGAAAACATTTGTTCACTGTTGTGTCCCATTTGTGTGATGCAAAGCTGTGCACCAACATTTTACTTACTTGACTGTGCAGCATAAATGTTGTTGTGGGTTTGAAAGTGTTCTCATAGTCTAATGCTGCACCTAGGGCTTCCTTGCTGTTCTCTGTGTCAAGGGGTTGTTGCAAGGGTGCTAGATTGAAAACTCCATGCAAGTACCCATGCTTTGTTAAGCACAACATTGTGTACTAAGTAAAGTGGGCAGAGGATTGGCACCAAAATGCTGCCATGTTGAACTGGCCTTGAAACAATGGATCAATAAATGTATATCTCTTAAGATTTTACACTTCACGTGTGGTCCACTGTAGAGCATACATCTAAAGTGTGGAAAATGTAAATAATGTTTTATGCAGGATGGCTGCGTTTTCAACACCAAACCTATGCTAGACTCATTCAGAAACCAGTGCACTATAGTGCAAAGGTGTGTGAGTGACACTTGCCAGCTGATTGTATGCCTGTGCTAGGAAAAGGGGAGGAGAGTGCCACGCTTTCCTACCCTCCCCATTTTACGCAGCGCAGTGCACCGACTTTGGATGCTGCACTGCGTTGTGTGCACAGGGTGGTAAACTGGCCCTACATGTCATAGGCAACAGGCAGATATCATAAGGAACCTGGTAAAATACAGTGGGTTTCCTGACAAATAAGTCCCAAATGTTATAGATTTTTTAATGCAGGCTGTTATAGTGTTATTTATCAAAATAAATGGTGACTTCGAAATATTTATTATATGAATAATTGTATATAAAAATACTCATGACATACACGAGAGATGTATTTTAAAAGATATATATTGTGATAGATGTATATTTACTGACACATTTAATGACATAATCGTGCACATGGAGAGGTGCATGGCCAACTGCCGACGGAGTGAAACGTGGTCTGTAAGAGCTCCTGGCAATGCCCCTGTATCTGACCCTATCCTGCCGGTGATCTTTACTCCCAGAAGGCTGTGACCCATAATTCTACTGCCCGGGTTACTGGGGAACCCCCCCCCCCCCCCATGCATATGTGGAACCCAGGAGGAGACTGCCTGAGAAGCCGGACACTCCTTTATTGGCCGGGCCGTGCTGCGCCATAACTTAGATGGCGGCTTCCCGCACCTGATACAACAGCTATTGTGCAAATTGTCTGCACTTATGTGAATTAGAGTTTGTAAGGGGCCTTTTGATCCGGGATCAATCCACCTAAAGTCCAAGTCATAAATCCAGTAACCCTTCCCATATAAAACTCTCCTGCTACACGGTCTAAAGAAGATCACAAACTAACAGGCCACAATCATCCAAGTAGGCACACACTGCATACAGAGAGTATGTTATGCAGCACTCGTGGCCTTCAGCATATGTCCTTGAGCACTTGTCCTTCATCTGCAACATTCGGACACCTTCAGCCTTCCTCCAGAGGTGGCAGATATAACATTGCCAGGCAGACATCCCTTGTCTGAAAATGTATGCATCTTTCATAGGCAGCACGTGTGTTTTGATGGAGCACACAGCAGAAGTACTCTCTCTAGGACAACTTATCTGGTGTAATTATGTTAGTTTTGTGTGCTGGGCAGAAATTCATTGATTTTGCCATTAGAAAGGGATTTATTTTGCCTATTTCAGACTTGTTTGTGATCACTGACGTGACCTCATTATTTATTTATCCATGTGTGTATCTGTTATCTAATACTTTATGTGTACTTACCTGAAGATCCTTACACTCCATTTGGTTTTCCTCGTCAACATCACCTCAGCACATTGTGTGAGTGAGCTTCAGGCACTCTAAGTTAACCCATCATTCCCCACCATCTTCACAAACAATTTGTTTGTGCTAATACTTTCATCCTCCTTACAGAATGTGGTGATGCCATTTCACGTCAGCAAACCATCACTCTGCTGAGATGCAATACTGCTGTCAGGAGGAGTAGATCATCCGAAATTGTGAAATACATAGAACTGAGCCCATGCATGTATAGTGACACTTAAGACCCTGCTAAGATTGCACTGTGTGGATTGCTTGCAAAATGATTCATTATAGCAAGACCATGCACAAGAGCAACTTCTCTTGTAGGATTGTACTCCGCATCTATTTCACCTACGCATTTGCCAATTACCAGGCACCAAATCTTTTTGCAAGCCTATGTGCGGTGACACGTGGAGTTAATGTAATGAAAAATGTGGAAGCAGCAACACATGCGTTGCCCCATACGCTCAGTTTACAATAATATCTGGGTAGTAATTTTGGCTATGATCAATCAGGGTCTTGTATAGTGTGGCTACTCACCCGTGAGGGTCTCAAGGTGCTGGAGGAAAGGGAGGGGGGCTGGGTGGAGGATCATTCGAAGAGCCAGGTCTTTTGGTCATTTAGCACTCCCAATACTACAGGACTTCTTGCTTAGAGCAATTTCACAGACAGGCTTATACTTATTGATTGTAAACCATCATTTTTTACATGTACAACTTTGACATATATGTAATCAGCACACACATACATGATGTGAGCATACGCAGCTCATTTGCCCAACATATGATACTATTTTGATTCACATTACAAGTGATTTTTACACACCAGAATGAGTTTGCAGGTGAACAGCTAGTCATCACTACTGAAAACAGTAAGGTTAAAAGAAAGCAGTTTCTAAGCTATGTATAAGTAGCGTTTGTACATGGTAGACTGTACATCATATTGTTCTCAGAGGGTGTGTGATGTAAAACAATATATCACCTTCACAATCCAATATCTATATTGGTAAAGAAATTAATTACATCTTTCCTACACCTGTCTCTGTCTAAGGATTCCGTTTTTACTATGTTCATGAGCAGTCATGATATCTACATTAACCACATCTTGATTACATATGTTTTCTTCAATTTCAAGTGACCTCTTCAACGCAATGTTATTTAATGTGCAGTACACAACAATCATCTTACACACAATGTGGAGTTTATCCAACAGTCTACCTCCACACAAATCCAGACATCTGAATCTGGATTTCAGGACGCATAAGGAACGCTCAATTATGCTATGTGTCCTACGATGAGCAGCATTATATGCTTCTTTTCCTGGTGTTTTGGTTTAGAAAATGAAGTTAACCAGGATCTGAGAGCATATCCCAAGTCACCTACAATGTATACATTTTTTTACAAGTGTTTCATATAAAGTGCTTGTAAAAATAGTAATGATAAAAACTAAATATTGTTTATATTTTCATGCATGTATCCTTTTGTATAGTATAGTAAAATATACTTACCAATCAATAATCCATCTCTATACATTCCACTTTCAAAACATTGGTTGATGTACTTTGATGAAATATGTACAAATCATGAGCACTCCCCAGATATTTTGCAACAACATTGGTGAAGCAGTACTAGTCATCACATACAGCTTGCACATTTATAGAATATAAGAAGAACCAAAAAGCTGAGGGTAGAGGCTATTTGAAGCCGCACTCAACAAATGAATGATGTGTCAAGATGTCAGATAGTGCACGAAACCACGGAACACTCCCCTCTATGCTCCTCAAAATAGAAGCCAGTCCTACAACAATATTCAATACAAAGAGGTTCAGCACTATGAAATTTGATATACAAATGTCATATTAAAGTTAAAAAAACAGTTAGCACACAAGGAGACAGCCAAATCCGAGGTGTGTGTTTCTTGAAGTAGTGTCTCTTTATTTTTTTTAAAAGAATTTCGTTATATCTGATCTAAAAATATATAACGTGGATATAACGTGGATGACACATGTTGCTGGTTATCATGCCACTGCTGAGTCCTTGAATTTTATAGAAACGTTCCGAACATTGGAATTTTAAACTGTAGAATTGCACGACCGTCTGTTGACATTTATGCCATACTGTGAAGCCCCGAAGAAGTCTCTTTGGGAGATGAAACGCGTTGGCTATGATAATTTGTTCATGGAACATTAAAGAGAAATTCTTTTAAGAAAAATAAAGAGACACTACTTCAAGAAACACACACCTCGGATTTGGCTGTCTCCTTATGTGCTAACTGTTTTTTTAACTTGAATATGACATATGTATATCATATTTCATAGTGCTGAACCTCTTTGTATTGAACATTTATAGAATATGTATGCTTCCTATTCCTATACAGATGAGATGATTTAGCAGATGGAAGCAATATAACATGCGTACAGTCAATTGCACCAAGGATGTGTAGAAATTGAGCAATTTGGTAAAATCCTTGCTTTACACGTCTCCAGCAGTGGCCCATGCAGGTAAGAGCGGTGGTGTGGTGGGCCCTGGTAGGGGTGGGGGGGTTTCCACAGATGACCACGAGGGAAAATTAAATAAAGAATGAATTTTCCCTTGACGTCGTTGGTCGAAATTCCTTCCCACCAGGCTCCACCCCTCTTACCTTCACGGGCTGCTGCTGCTCGTCTCTGATCGTGTCCCGGTTTACGAAATCTTAGGTGTTGAAGTTTTAGTTTCATTATACCTTCCAACACATGGTAGAAATTGAGAGAGAGCGTCCTGAGACATACTAGCCTTTGTAGCACAAGTATTCTGAAAGTAGCCAGTAGCAAGAAGGTGTAGTTCTGTAAGTCCCTTCACATGAGGTGGTATGGTATGAGCTCTTCCAGTTTTTGCCTCAAGGGATGGTCCAATTTAATACAACTGAGTGATTATCATGTCCCTGGCGTGCCTACATTTTATAATGGCCTCTTCTTCACTCTTGTGGATGAGTACTATTCTCAGCTTGTAGATACTTTCCTTCCTCTGTGTTCTTTTGTCAGCCAAAGCAAATATGCGCTGATAGTGTCAGACATTAAGAACCTTCATGGGTGCCGCATACTGTACTTATATGTTGTGCTTTCTGGTGGTGGATGTTCCAGTGAATGACTCAACTTTTTGCACCTGTTTTGTACCAGTGCTAATTTTTCCATGCAATTCCTTTTTGCGCCGCTTCGCGCCACTTTCCATGACTTTTGTAAATACTTGTAGCGGAGGTGTCGGAGCTTTGTGCATTGATAACGCCCAGACACATCCACAATACATACATTAGTTCTAGTTTGGCGCAGACAAATGCAAAGTCATTTGTACATCACACAATCTTTGAAATTGGCCTCAAATATTGATTGCGCCTATTTGAAAATGTGAGCGAGGATTTGACCTGCTTTGTGCCACGCATGCGCCAGCATTAAATCTTTCAAAATCTGCCCCCAGTGGTACTCTTAGGCTATCTTTTACCACTTGGAAGGGCAGGTAATACAACATGGATAGATTTGATTACATCAGAGGGTGTGTATCCGTGGGAAGTTTTAATAGCAAAGATTGGAAATGATTTACCGAGGTTTAAGTTCATCCAACTTTTTCCTGGTCTATGGCCGTTAAAAATGAAATCAGGGGTGATTGGGAATTGGAGTTATCTCTCCAAGATATAAGCCCTAAGACTAATGAAGTTTCTAAGCGGTATGGGAAGCTTTTGGAGGCAGACAAGAAAGAGTTACCATCTCCCCCCTCAGTCTGGAGTGGGTCCTCCTTTGAGTGTGACATCAGAACGGTTTGGGACCACTCCTTGAGGCTTCTCTACAGCCTTGTTAAACCAGCCAACCTGAAGAGAAATCATTTTTTTACTAATAATCGCCTATATTGGACTCAGCTAAAATTGCAAAGTTTGTTTCTAGTCCCCCAACCCCAAGTGTGCAAGATGCAGCTGTGTAGGAACAAAGTATTTTCATTTTTTTTTATGTCCAAGGCAGAGGGATTATTGGGGTGGAATCAAACTTGCTTTTAAAGGTATTTTTGGCAGAGAGATCAATCTGAATATAGTTCTTGTCCTCGTCTGAGGGGACAAGAAAGTCAGTAAGCTGCTGAGGCGGGTCCATAGAGGGCTGCTCTTTTACCTGATTCTGATCGCCAGAAGAGAAATCTGCATGAAATGGAGGGATCCTCTGCCTCCGAATGTGGAAGACTGTGTTAGGGCAGCTATCAAACGTTACGCGTTTCGACCAGGGAGTGGAAAAGGGGAGTATTTCCGATATTTGGTCGGACTTTATGACATGGAGTAAATCTCTGGGTATAGACTATCCAGTCCAATAATTACACCAAGGCGCCGACAAAGGTGCTGGTCTGGTAGGTACCCAGACCAGGGCGAATGCAGTGGCCGCAGGGTGGATAGTTTGAGGAAGCGGCTCTTAACGTATTACAGAAGATTTCTAGTGATATGAGGATAAAAAGAAAAAATCTGCCCCCAGGATTATCCTAACTTTAAAACATTTCACAGATTGTATTTGTGCAGTTCAATGCAGCACACAGACAATTTGTGAAAAGTTAGGAGAAATGAAAATATTTCTCAGAGTTAACGCCTGCTTCAAATAGGCATTATTTTTTGACCACAAAGTCCGGTCAACTAATTTTAGTAGCTAGGGCTTTGCTTCAAAAACCATGGGTGGTTGGCTAGAAACGCCAAAAATCTACTCCTTAGACACCCCCTTAAGGCAAAGTGACACAATGCGGCTCAAAGTGTTATAAGCATTGATTTTAAGGCGCTGGTAGGTAAACATGATATCGAGACTTTGCACCAGTTTGCGTCACTTTTGAATTTGGCTCGATATGTATTTCACAACACTTTTAGTATGATTCCAAAAGAAAAGGTAGATGTAAATTACACCCTAGTACTCATTTACAGTACAGCGCAAATAAATAGAGAATGGTGTAGACAAATGATATTTGTTTCCTTTTTGCATGCATTGTTTCCTTATATTTTCACAATTTGCAAAAACGTAGCACAATTTGTCCACGACTCTAAGTTGACAATAATGCTAAAACGGACACTGCCACTTTTGCCAGCTTTTAATTGCGGCTCCACGTATTGCGCTATATTTATTTCCTAATTACCATCAGGTACCATGCTAGCTTTGTGTCCCTCACCATCCTGCTGTGTCATTTGCCCTTTGAGGGCTGCCACGGGTGCACAGTTATCTAGAAAACATTTAAGAAATGCCCCTAGGCCCGATGCCAATTGACCTGTCTGAACTTCTGCAAATTGCAAACGTGCTCTACTTTCTTTGTTCCCGAAACGTAATCCTATTTACCGCTCTCTGGCTTTGTACTGACCCTGTACAAAATTAATTCTGTTCTACTGCCTCAAAGCATTAGATATTAAATGTATTTGAAAATAAAAAAAACTCAGTCGAAACAGGCTTTTCTTCCTTGCAAACCTAATATGTAATCTGCTTGATACGATCCAACAAGATTGCTCCAGTTTTCAATCAGAAGCCTATAAAATATCAAAATGTGTTTACTGTTGGTAGATTTTGTGATTTGGAACAGCAGTTATTGTTGTGTTTCTCTTGAAGACATTTTTTTCAATCTCAAGTTTTTTAAGAAGAGGCTTTGGTCAGTGCCTAAGGAAAGCTTAGGGGGCCTGCAATGTATGCTGAGGGGGCCCCAGACAGTAACCCCGCTCCTAGCCCCACAATATCAGCAGGAGTTTCAGCAATGTGGTCAGCATCCGAGGAAAAATCTGATAACTTGTTTAGATCAACATGTTCAGCAGTTGGAGAGACAGAATGGTACCCTAACAATCAATGTCAGTGTTACTGATTTATATAATAGGGGTTCGGGGGCTCATTGTATGTTTCCCTCACATAATATCATCTACAATCAATTGCAACCATTAAGCACAGGATATTTAGGGGGCGACATCCACACCAAGATTATCTGGAGAAAAATGTGTCCAAAGGTTTGTTTTACAACACAATTTTTAAAATAAATTATTTAGTAGTCCCAAGATTTTACAGACAGTTCTGAAAGGATGCTCCCAGAGTAGTCCAGTACTTCAGAGTCTGACTTTGGAACCAGTATCATTATTTCTTTGCAGCCACTAGTCATGTATGGGCCAACCAGAAACACTGGGTCCACAAAACACACATTTCTGGGCCAAGATAGAAGCAATGGCCTAAACTGCTTGTCTGTTATTGTTAATTTGCCACTTATTGACCTTTCAAAATGCATATGTCATAAAATGAAATACCAGCAGATTGTGTGCAGTGAATGTACCCCAGGCACCAATGTCTGCAGTAGGAATTAGTGAAAGGCAGAATGGATTTTTAAAGCATCCGTTCCGCTTATCACTGGGCCGGCAAATGGCCCTCCATTTTAAAAGGAGGCACAGAGGGGTTCAGTGATTGGTTGTACCTGCCTGCAGAGGGTGCCTGGATAGTGCCTTTGACCCCATGCTCTTTTTCAAATAGGACCTTCTGTGTGGTGCACAATCAGTGTGTCTCCAAACAGCTTATTGCTTTGCACCTGCATCTGTATTACAGCACAATCAATCAATAAATCATGTGTTTGTAGAGCGCGATTACTAACCCGTGAGGGTCTCAAGGCGCTGGGGAGGAGGGGAGGTGCAGGTTCCAGTGCATCAAGGAGGAAGTCTGTCGAAGAGCCATGTTTTGAGGTTTTTTTACGTGAAGATGGGGAGTGATGCCGTCTGTCTGAAGATGGCGCAGTAGGGTGTTCCAGGCTCTGAAGGAGAAGGAGCGGCCTCCCGGTCTGGACTTCCTGGTGTGGGGGACCACGGCGTAGGAGAGCTGGGCTGATCGTAGCGTCCTTTGAGGTGCGTGGAATTCGAGTCGGCTGTTCAGGTATTCAGGTCCGGTGTTGTGGAGGGCTTTGTGTGCGTGGGTGAGAATCTTGAAGGTGATTCTAGCCTCGATGGGGAGCCAATGGAGCGTGTGCAAGTGCTGGGAGATGTGGCAGTGTCTTGGTAGGTTGAGGACCCGTCTTGCAGTGGCGTTCTGGATGTTTTGTAGCTTGCGGGTGAGGTTTTTGTTTATTCCGGCGTAGAGTGCGTTGCTATAGTCAAGTCTGCTGGTGACAAGGGCGTGAGTGACGGTCTTTCTGTGCTCGAGGGGGATCTATTTGAAAGTCTTGCGTAGGAGGTGGAGGGTGTGGAAGCAGGAGGATGCGACGGAGTTGATCTGGCGGTCCATTTTGAGTTCGGAGTCTAGAATGATTCTGAGGTTGCGTGCATGGCCCATTGGGGTGGGTGGGTTTCCAAGGGTGGGGGGGCCACCAGGTGTTGGTCCAGGTGTTGGGTTTGGGCCCACGATGAGTACTTCTGTTTTGTCAGTGTTGAGTTGTAGGCAGCTGCTTTTCATCAATTTTGCGACTGCTTCCATGCCTTCTTGAAAGTTGTGCTTGGCTGCGTTGGGTTCATTGGATAGGAAGAGAATGAGTTGGGTGTCATCTGCATATGAGACATTGTTGAATCTGTGTGTTCTGATGATGGGGGCGAGCGGAGTCATTTAGACGTTGAACAGCGTGGAGCTGTGGGAGGATCCCTGGGGGACTCCTCAGGTGGTTGATGTAGGGTCCGAGAAGAAAGGAGGGAGTCTGACCCGCTGAGTTCTGCCAGAGAGGAAGGAGTCGATCCTGTTGAGGGCCTTGCCCCGGGTCCGTGCATCGTGAAGTTTGCGTGTTAGGGTGTTGTGAGAGACTTTATCGAAGGCCGCTGAGAGGTCGAGGAGGATGAGGGCTGCTCTCTCTCCTCTGTCCAGGAGGGAGCGGATGTTGTCTGTAGCGGCGAGGAGGGAGGTTTCTGTGCGGTGTTTTTTTCTGAACCGGGATTGGGAGGGGTCGAGGATGTTGTGCTCTTCGACGAAGGTGGCGAGTTGGCTGTTGATGGCTTTCTCCATGACTTTCACTGAGAACGGTAGCAGGGAGCTGTGTCTGTAGTTTTTTAGGTCGGTGGGGTCCGCTGAGGGCTTCTTCAGGAAGGGGTTGATCTTGCGTGCTTCCAGTCGTCCGGAAAGGGAGCAGTTGATGGTGTGGCGAAGCATAGGTGCGATGGTGTCGGCGGCTCTGTTAAAGATGTGGTTGGGGCAGGGGTCAGTGGGGGGCCCGGAGTGGATTGACTTCATTGTCTTCAGCATGTCTTCAGTTGTGAGGGCTGTCCAGCTATCAATTATTGGCTTCAGGGTGTCGGGGTTGTTGGTGAAGGTTCAGTGTGTTGACTGTCTTCGTCAAAGTTGTCGTAAATGTTCCTGATTTTGTGGTAGAAGAAGGTGCTGAGTTTGTCGCAGAGGTCTTGAGGGGAAGGGATGTCTGTAGACTCGCTGGTGGGTTGGGCGAACTCCTTGATGATGCTGAAGAGGTCTTTGCTGTTGTGTGCATGTGTGGAGATTCTGTCTTTGATTGCTGTTTTTCTCGTATTTCTGATGAGTTGGTGGTGGGCGTGGGTGGCGGCTCTGAAGTTGTTGTGGGTTTCTGTGGATTTGGAGTTCCTCCAGGTCTTTTTGAGGTGGCTGCATGTGCGTCTGGACTCTCGAAGTTTGATGGTAAACCATCTGGCTTTCTTGGCGCGTGTGTTGTTGTTCTTCTTGATGGGGGCTGTGGTGTTGGTGCTTTTGGAGATCCATCTGTGCATAGTTCGGGCTGCGGTGTTGGGGTTGTCGTCTTCCGCGATGGTTGGGGTGGAGTTGCTGAGTGAAGCGGTGAGCTGGTCATCGGTGATTTTGCTCTAGTTTCTTCTTGGCAGCAGGTGCTGGGGCCTGTGAATGATGGGTGTTCAGAAGGAGAAGTGGACGCATTGCTGGTCTGTCCATGGGAGTTCGGTGGTGTGGCTGAATGTGACGGAGTTTCCTGTTGTGAAAAGGGGGGTCGAGGGTGTGTCCTGCTGAGTGCGTTGGTTCGGTCACGATCCGGCGGAGTCCAATGTTGTGGAGGTTGTTCAGGTGGAAGGTGGTGCTGGGGTGTAGTTGGTTGTCAAGGTGGAAGTTGAGGTCTCCCGAAAAAAGTGTATGTGATATGGACGGTAGTGGGACCGGAACACCCGAGGACTTCAAGGTGGCGCTCAAGGAGGAGGTCGGCGGTGCAAGGGCACCCGACGTGCCGTGGATTACGTCACCAAGGAGAGCCGTAAAGGAGGAAGAGAGCCATGAGGAGAGAGAGAGAGAGCGTGAACATGGAGGACCGGGACCAGGAAGACACCAGACAGAGTACTGCGAGGAGGAGAGCCACGGGACTTCAGAGGACGGAGGAACACCGTGAAGGAAATGACCCAAATAGGGTCACTGGGGTCACTAAACCACCTCTCGGCCCTACCTATATTATTGAAGAGTCGGTCAGCCAGTAGAGAATGCAAACAAGCAGTTTATTATCAATCCTCTGCTGAGGAACCCAAATACAACAAGCCGTGTGCGATGCTTGCCACTGGACTGAATCAATAATCATGCGCAGCACAGTATAAAACATCAAATACGTCATGAACCTCTAACGCGCGCCTACAAGGGAAAGTTACAGGTTTGGGGATGCATTTTCTAGTGAAGCAGAGGGGCGTACATCACCAGCCCGAGACGGGCACACGGTATCTCTTAGCCAAGGTAAGCCAGCTGCATCCCTACTCATCCCCACATAGGAGAGGTGCTGTGAATAGAACATTACTTATACACACAGATAGGGCCTATTCATTAGCGAGGCAGTGCCCCTTGTTCAATACAGAAACAAAACTGGGAATATACTTATTAGGTGAATGTGAGAAGCTGGCCTGGCATATGCTGGTCACTAGTTATAGTGGCCACCTTGCACCAGTCCAATTCGACTCTTGGTAGATAGGTTTAAAGACAACCTTTTAAAGAAAGCTATCCTAGTGGTAGCTGTGGAGAGCAGCCTTCAGGCTAAGTCTCTGAGGAATGTAAAGCAGCTTGTTTTACCTTATAATCTCTTGAATTACCAAATGAAAAGACACCACACAGGTATATATATCAAATATATATGTATTTATTTCTAAATATACTCTACTAATCTCTTTATGAGATTAGAGCCAGGTAAACATTCAAAAGATCGACAGTTCTCAATAAATTAGGCACAAATATGGCTGTAGCCTTAGGGGCGTACCAGACCATATACTAAAATAGTGGTTTAACAAACTCGACTTGCAATATGAAGAGGCCTAGGGCCTTGGGAATCGCTGGGGCTTCACTTCTGCAGTGTTAGCAGGTAAGTAATCAGCCCACAGGAGACGCGTGCAGTGTCTAAACACACACGCGGGTTTTCAATGCGTTTCAATGGCAAATGTCGCGGTTTGTATTTTACAGTTCTAGGACACTTCGGAGTGGACAACAAGCAAACAACTTACAGGGTAAGTACTTCGAGAGCCAATGCACACTTGGGCACCGTAATGCAAGAGTTACCTCACCCAGGGAAGCCGGGTGCATACGTGTCCTTTGGTGTCGGGTCGCGATGCTGCTGTTTTCAATGGAGATCACTGAAGACTTGCTGCTTGCGTCGTCGAGAGAAGTGTCCGCTGGAATCTGAAGATGGATTGGAGTTGCAGAAGACCTAGAAATTGAGGGGACAGAGTTCAAAGTCACTTGCCAGTGACCGGTGGCCAGCAAGATGGATGACCACAGCTGTTGTGTCTCTTCAGGTCACTGATGTCGTTTTGTCTCTTCGCTCACGAGGACCAGGAGGGATCGATGAAGACCAGCAGCTGGATTCGAAGGGTCCCACAACGTCTGCAGCTGTTGACGGTGTCGGCACTCGGTTTGGAGCCAACAAGCCTAGGCAACTGCAAGTCTTGTGTGAATCAAAGATTGTTGATGGAGCAGACCAGCAAGGTCTGATGGACTTACCCAGCAAGGGTAAGTGAGGGCAAGCCCAGAGCAACCAGGCGAGCCCTTGAAGGTGATGTGGAAGTCTTCTGGAGAGTCACTAGCCAACGGGCAAGCAACCGCGAAGATGCCTTTGCAGGAAAAGTTCACCAACAGCCCACGGTCGCTCGGGATGAGGTAGGCCGCTGATCTTCGGTACTAGATCTGCTCGGGACTTGGACAACAAGTGGTCCAAAGCACAACTTCGTTGGATGTAGTTTAGGGCTTGCACTCGAAATCAGTGCACGGTTCCCTGGTATTGATGTTCCTCGTCACTCGTGGGGTTCAGATGCCACAGCTTCTCTGGGGACTCAAAATGGCCGTCGAGAGGTCAGGAAATCTGCTTCAGGGGACGCAGGGACTTCGGGCTCCGGGGGGAGCGGTAAAGTTTGCAACCGTAGTTCAGTAGTTTTGGTGCCTGCCAAGCAGGGGAGTCACTCCTTGACTCCAAGGGAGATCCTTCGGTCTTCTAGAGATAGTAGGAAGTTGAAGGGCCAGGATTCTTCTTCGTAGAGCGTCGTCCAGGTGTAATCTAAATTGCATTGGCAGTGTGTGGTATCTTATAGTGAAAAGATGGGAGGGACTAGCTCTATGACCACTCCTCTAGGAGGGTCAGGGTAGTGGGTGGTTACACCCACTTCCCTTTGTCCAGTTTCACGCCAGAGCAGGGGCAGGTAGCCCCTGAACCGGTTTGAGCTGGCATATGCACAGAGGAGCCTACTGCTCCCCCAGTGCAGGACTTCAAAGCACTCTAAGAATGCACCCACCCAGCTCCAATACACTAAATCCTGTCTGGGAGGTGGTGACACCTCCCTGTGACAGGAAACCCTTTGTTGAGCTCCCTCCACTGCGAGTTTCGGTCAGCAGCAGGAGGGCAGCCCGGTGTCTGTGCTGGTGGCATCCATTTTGTGATGCCAGGGCTCTAGATGATTTCTACCGGGTAGTACAGTGTGTACATGTCGTCCCCTCTAGAAGGGTGGGATCCTACTCCCACACCAGTTACTGGTGTGGGGGTAGGATTCCAAGTTGTTTGACACCAAACACGACATGTTTTGATGCAGTCATTCCAAAGTTAGCATTTACCGCGAGGTTATAATGCACTTAAGAGTATATGGTTTAACCGCATCCACAAACAGCAGCAGAGAATAGACTCGGCCAGCTGCAGAGGGGTCCTGCTCAGGCAGAATCACCCCCTCACATAGTAAACCAAGCACACTGCCCTTGGGATTGATAGGGCCTACCATAGGGGTGACTGATAGGTTTATATGTGTGTGTATGGTGAGATATAGGAACCTATACCTCAGTGAGGAGTGCTAACACTACCTCACACAGGCTGCAGTAGCAGGCCCGTGGTGTCAGATTGTGAGTGCTTCCCAGGGGTGGCATAATACATGCTGCAGCCCCTGGTAGGCCTGTGAAGTACCAATGCCCTAGGTACCTAAGGTACCATATACTAGGGGCTCATAAGGTACCACAGTATCCAATCGCTAGTGCATCTAATATGCACACCAAGTTGTTTAGAGAGATCAATTAGACTGGGGCCCTGATTAGCAGGGACCCAGCCAGACTATATCCAGAAACCAGTGTATACATCAGAAAAAAAGTGGGGGCAACACAAGTGCAGATCCTACTCTCCTACACAACCCCCCCCCAACGCAGGGACATTAAACTAACCTTGACCAGTTGAGTCTTCATGTTCTAAGTGGAAATACCTTGAGAGTCCATCTGCATTGGCATGTTGGATCCCAGGTCTATGTTCCACTGTATAGTCCATCCCCTGTAGGGAAATGGACCACCTGAGCAGTTTAGGATTTTCACCTTTCATCTGTTTGAGCCATAGGAGGGGCTTATGGTCAGTCTGAACTATGAAGTGAGTGCCAAACAAGTATGGCCTCAGCTTCTTCAGGGCCCAAACCACAGCAAAGGCCTCCCTCTCAATAGCTGACCAACGTTTCTCTCTAGGGGTCAGCCTTCTGCTTATAAAAGCTACTGGCTGGTCTTGACCTTCATTATTAAGTTGAGACAGTACAGCTCCCACACCCAGCTCTGAAGCATCTGTTTGGACAATGAACTTCTTTTTGTAATCTGGACTCTGTAAGATGGGGGCAGTGCACATTGCCCGCTTAAGGTCATCAAATGCCTTTTGACAGCTAGCTGTCCACTGAAACTTTTTTGGCATTTTCTTGGAGGTAAGATCATTTAAGGGGGTCACTATAGATCCATATCCCTTAACAAACCTCCTGTAATACCCAGTCAGGCCCAAGCAGGCTCTCACCTGTGTCTGGGTGGTTGGAGCTACCCAGTCCATTATGGTCTGGATCTTGCTCTGTAATGGTTGAACCTGGCCTCCACCTACAAGGTGGCCCAGGTACACAACCTGACTCTGCCCTATCTGGCACTTAGTGGCCTTGATAGTGAGGCCTGCTTTCTGCAGGGCCTCCAGTACATTCCTGAGGTGGACCAGGAGATCCTGCCAGGTGGAACTATAGACAGCAATGTCATCAAGATATGCTGAGCAATAGGTTTCCATACCAGTCAGAACTTTATTCACCAACCTCTGAAATGGGGCAGGTGCATTCTTCAAACCAAAGGGCATTACCACAAAGTGATAGTGCCCACCAGGGGTCGAAAATGCTGTTTTTGCCTTGGCATCATCAGCTAACTTGATTTGCCAAAAGCCTGCTGTAAGGTCAAATGTACTGAGATACTTGGCTGAGGCCAAAGTGTCTATTAGTTCATCTGCCCTTGGGATTGGGTAGGCATCAGTCCTGGTGACTGCATTGAGGCCCCTGTAGTCAACACAAAACCTCATCTCTTTCTTACCGCCCTGGGTGTGAGGTTTTGGGACAAGTACTACTGGGCTAGCCCAAGGGCTATCTGAGGGCTCAATAACACCTAGCTCCAACATTTTCTGGACTTCAGTCCTGATACAGTCCCTGACATGGTCAGGTTGCCTGTAGATTTTACTCTTTACAGGCAGACTGTCTCCAGTGTCCACCTCATGGGTGCACCAGGAAGTCTGACTTGGGGTCAGGCTAAACATATGTCTAAACTGCTGTAGCACTTGTCTACATTCAGTTTGTTGATGTTCAGTGAGGCTGCTTGCCAAAGCAACACCATCAACTGACCCATCTTCAGGGTTCTGTGAGAGCAGGTCAGGGAGAGGGTCACTCTCCTCCTCCTGGTCCTCATCAGTTGCCATGAGCAAGCTCATGTCAGCCCTGTCCACATATGCTTTAAGTCTGTTGACATGGAGCACCCTAAGGGGGCTCCTGGGAGTGCCAAGATCTACCAAGTAGGTGACCTCTCCCTTCTTTTCAACAATTGTATGGGGGCCACTCCATTTGTCCTGGAGAGCTGCTGGGGCCACAGGCTCCAACACCCACACTTTCTGGCCTGGCTGGTAAACAATCAAGACAGCCTTTTGGTCATGCCAAGCTTTTTGGAGTTCTTGGCTTGCCTCAAGGTTTTTACTGGCCTTCTTCATGTACTCAGCCATCCTGGAGCGGAGACCAAGTGCATAGTCCACTACATCTTGTTTGGGAGGTTTGAGAGGTAACTCCCATCCCTCTTTCACCAGACATAGTCGTCCTCTAACAGGGTGCCCAAACAGAAGTTCAAAAGGGCTGTAGCCAACCCCCTTCTGAGGAACCTCCCTGTATGCAAACAGAAGGCAGGGAAGTAAAAGGTCCCATTTTCGCCTAAGCTTCTCTGGGAGTCCTTTAATCATTCCCTTTAGGGTTTTGTTGAATCTCTCAGCTAACCCATTGCATTGTGGGTGATAGGGAGTAGTGAATTTGTAGTTTACACCACACTCCTTCCACATTTCAGTTAGATATCCTGACATAAAGTTAGAACCTCTGTCAGAGATGACCTCCTTTGGAAAACCCACCCTGGAGAAAACTCCAATGAGGTCTCTTGCTACCACAGGAGCTGTGGTAGTCCTTAGGGGTATAGCTTCTGGATACCTGGTGGCATGATCCACTACCACCAGTATAAATCTGTGCCCAGATGCTGTTGGTGGGTCAAGGGGACCAACAATGTCAATCCCTACCCTTTCAAAGGGAACCCCCACCACAGCTAGTGGTATCAGGGGGGCCTTTGTGGTGCCACCTGTCTTGCCACTGGCTTGACAAGTGACACAGGAGCGACAAAACTCCTTTGTGTCTTCAGACATGTGTGGCCAATGAAAATGTGGTCCAAGCCTGTCCCAGGTCTTGTTTTGGCCCAAGTGACCTGCCAATGGGATATCATGTGCTAGGGTCAAGAGGAACCCCCTAAACTTCAGAGGAATTACCAGCCTCCTGGTGGCTCCAGGGGTAGGATCTCTAGCCTCAGAATATAGGAGCCCCTCATCCCAATAAACCGTATGGGACCCACTAGCACTCCCAGCAGCCTCAGCAGCAGCCAGCTGTCTGAGGGGTTCAAGAGTGGAGCAGCACTGTTGCTCTTTGCTCAGATCTTCCCTGGAAGGGCCCCCTGTCCCCAAGAACTCAACCTGACCAGGCTCAAGTTCCTCTGGGGCAGTTCCTTCTACAGGCTCTGCTTCTCCTCCCATAGGAGGGGAATCTGAGATCTGAGACAGAGGGGAAGGCCCAGCCTTAACCCTACTGCTCTTCCTCTTGGGTAGCACCTGGTCCATAGTTTCGTGATCCAGGGCTGGTTCAGCTTTATGCATTTTAGCTTATTAGCTGGTCACAGCAAATACCTCTGCAGGTATGCCCAACATCTCAGCATGAGTCCATAATTCTACTTCAGACCAGGCTGAAGTCTCTAGATCATTGCCCAACAAACATTCGACAGGGAGGTCTGCACTGACTACTACCTTTTTGCGGCCAGTTACCCCTCCCCAGGAGAAATTCACAACAGCCAGACTATGGTTGGTCCTGGTGTTGCTTGCATTGGTTACCTAGTACATTTCACCCGGGATGATCTGTGTAGGGTCCACTAGATCCTCTGCCACCATGGTGACACTAGCACCTGTGTCTCTAAATGCCAAAGCCTGTTTGCCATTTATGATAGGCTGCTGTTTGTATTTTGCCCAGACTACTGGGGCTCACTAGGAAGGACATATCAAGGTCTCCCTCACAAACTAGCATTGCCTGTGTTGGTACTCTGACTAGGCCAGAGTCCACATCAGAACCCAGGGTCAACCCTACTACACCCTTATTCTGAGTATTACCTCCACCACTTGCTGCACTAGGGGGAACAGTTGCCTTAGGGGCTGGAGTTTTGGTGGTTTGGTCTTTGGACTTTGTACAGTCAGAAGTCCAGTGCCCTTTCTGTTTACAGAATTTGCACCAGGGCTTCTTTTGGCCTTTTCCCTTTGCAGATTGTGACTCCCCACCAGATGCAGATTTTTGGGGCCCTTGTGAAGACTTCTGATCTTTAGATTTGTCCCCACCCTTATCTGAGCCTTTAGGATCTTGCTTCTTAGTGTCACCACCTCGGTTCTGTTTTTTCTGCCTCACCCTGGTTCTGACCCATTTGTCTGCCTTCTTTCCCAATTGTTGGGGAGAGGTCAGATCAGAGTCCACCAGGTACTGATGCAACAACTGGTTCTGGCAATTATTAAGGATCTGTTCTCTCATTATAAGATTATACAATCCCTTAAAATCAGTTACTCTACTACCCACCAGCCAACCTTCTAGAGCCTTGGTTGCACAATCAACAAAGTCAGTCCAATACTGAGTCTGTGCTTTCTGGGTGTCTCTGAACTTCAACCTGTACTGTTCAGTGGTTAAGCCAAACCCATCTATCAAAGCACTCTTCAGGGCTTCATAATCATTAGCATCCTCTTCTCTAACAGTGAGGAGCTTGTCTCTCCCTTTTTCTGAAAAGGAGAGCCACAAGATTGCTGCCCACTGTTTCTGGGGGACCTGTTGAACTTTACAGGCCCTCTCCATAGCAGTTATCCATTTGTGGATATCATCCCCACTCTGGTAGGGAGGAACAACCTTGGACAGGTTCCTATGATCTGGCATGTAATCTCTGCCTCTAGGGACACTGTTGCTGCCACCAGGGGCATCTAACCCCTCCTTCTTTGAAGCTCTTTGGAGCTCAAAGGCTTCCCTATCTAAGGCCAATTGCTTGGTTCTGAGGGCAAGCCTAGCTTCCTCATACTGGAGCATCTTGAACCTTCTTTCAGAGGAGGACTCCCTGGGAAAGTTGGAGTTCCTCTGTGGAATAGATTCTCTTCCAGAGTGATATGACCTGTCAGAGTCCCTTGAGAGGGACCTAGGCCTGTCTCCCACTTTGTCAGCTCTCTTAGGGAGATTTCCTCTATTCTCTTCAGACCCTTCTGGGTCTGGCCCTTCACCCACAGAGTCCAGGTCATCTTGATTGTCATCATCAGACCCAGAGACTATGTGTGACCCACCCCCTGATGCAGACCCACTAGCTCCTAGAGCTTGTCTCAGGTCATCTGCTACTAACAGATCTATCAGGTGTTGTGATGAGGGACTCCTGCCCACCCTCAGATTTCTTTCAAAGCATAAGGCCTTCAGTTCAGTGTAGGCTATATCTTTGTACTGAGATGGGGTGGACCCACTGGCTCCAACCTGGTGAGACATACTAGTGTTGTGCAGTGTTGTACTACCTACACTAGTTGAGGCCTCCTGGACCTAGCTTGAGCTGTAGCAAGGGTGTGCTCGTCCCTTCACAAACAGCTCTAAGTTCAGTAGAACTTATTGATACTAGCTTGACTTTATATGTACCTTGAGTACCTTAAGTGGTTTTCAGTTAGTAATTCAAATAGAGATTTTCTGGTAAAATAATGGCAAGCTGGAATCCCACACGCTGCCCACCAATGTGAGAAGTTGGCCTGGCATATGCTGGTCACTAGTTATAGTGGCCACCTTGCACCAGTCCAATTCGACTCTTGGTAGATAGGTTTAAAGACAACCTTTTAAAGAAAGCTATCCTAGTGGTAGCTGTTTAGAGCAGCCTTCAGGCTAAGTCTCTGAGGAATGTAAAGCAGCTTGTTTTACCTTATAATCTCTTGAATTACCAAATGAAAAGACACCACACAGGTATATATATCAAATATATATGTATTTATTTCTAAATATACTCTACTAATCTCTTTATGAGATTAGAGCCAGATAAACATTCAAAAGATCAACAGTTCTCAATAAATTAAGCACAAATATGGCTGTAGCCCTAGGGGCGTACCAGACCATATACTAAAATAGTGGTTTAACAAACTCGACTTGCAATATGAAGAGGCCTAGGGCCTTGGGAATCGCTGGGGCTTCACTTCTGCAGTGTTAGCAGGTAAGTAATCAGCCCACAGGAGACGCGTGCAGTGTCTAAACACACACGCGGGTTTTCAATGCGTTTCAATGGCAAATGTCGCGGTTTGTATTTTACAGTTCTAGGGCACTTCGGAGTGGACAACAAGCAAACAACTTACAGGGTAAGTACTTCGAGAGCTAATGCACACTTGGGCACCGTAATGCAAGAGTTACCTCACCCAGGGAAGCCGGGTGCATACGTGTCCTTTGGTGTCGGGTCGCGATGCTGTTTTCAATGGAGATCACTGAAGACTTGCTGCTTGCGTCGTCGAGAGAAGTGTCCGCTGGAATCCGAAGATGGATTGGAGTTGCAGAAGACCTAGAAATTGAGGGGACAGAATTCAAAGTCACTTGCCAGTGACCGGTGGCCAGCAAGATGGATGACCACAGCTGTCGCGTCTCTTCAGGTCACTGATGTCATTTTGTCTCTTCGCTCATGAGGACCAGGAGGGATCGATGAAGACCAGCAGCTGGATTCGGAGAGGGTCCCATGGTGTCTGCAGCTGTTGACGGTTTTGGCACTGGGTTTGGAGCCAACAAGCCTTGGCAACTCCAAGTCTTGTGTGGATGGAAGATTGTCAATGGAGCAAACCAGCAAGGTCTGATGGACTTACCCAGTGAGGGTAAGTGAGGGCAGGCCCAGAGTAACCAGGCGAGCCCTTGAAGGTGATGTGGAAGTCTTCTGGAGAGTCACTAGCTAACGGACAAGCAACCGCAAAGACGCCTTTGCAGGAAAAGTTCACCAACAGCCCACGGTCGCTAAGGGATGAGGTAGGCTGCTGATCTTCGGTACTATACATGCTCGGGACTTGGACAACAAGTGGTCCAAAGCACAACTTCGTTGGACGTAGTTTAGGGCTTGCACTCGAAATCAGTGCACGGTTCCCTGGTATTGCTGTTCCTCGTCACTCGTGGGGTCCAGATGCCACAGCTTCGCTGGGGACTCAAAATGGCCGTCAAGACGTCAGGAAATCCACTTCAGGGGATGCAGGGACTTCGGGCTCCGGGGGGAGCGGTAAAGTTTGCAACCATAGTTCAGTAGTTTTGGTGCCTGCCAAGCAGGGGAGTCACTCCTTGACTCCATGGGAGATCCTTCGGTCTTCTAGAGATAGTAGAAAGTTGAAGGGCCAGGATTCTTCTTCGTAGAGCGTCGTCCAGGTGTAATCTAAATTGCATTGGCAGTGTGTGGTATCTTATAGTGAAAAGATGGGAGGGACTAGCTCTATGACCACTCCTCTAGGAGGGTCAGGGTAGTGGGGGGTTACACCCACTTCCCTTTGTCCAGTTTCATGCCAGAGCAGGGACAGGTAGCCCCTGAACCGGTTTAAGCTGGCATATGCACAGAGGAGCCTACTGCTCCCCCAGTGCAGGACTTCAAAGCACTCTAAGAGTGCACCCACCCAGCTCCAACACACTAAATCCTGTCTGGGAGGTGGTGACACCTCCCTGTGACAGGAAACCCTTTGTTGAGCTCCCTCCACTGCGAGTTTCGGTCAGCAGCAGGAGGGCAGCCCGGTGTCTGTGCTGGTGGCATCCATTTTGTGATGCCAGGGCTCTAGATGATTTCTACCGGGTAGTACAGTGTGTACATGTCGTCCCCTCTAGAAGGGTGGGATCCTACTCCCACACCAGTTACTGGTGTGGGGGTAGGATTCCAAGTTGTTTGACACCAAACACGACATGTTTTGATGCAGTCATTCCAAAGTTAGCATTTACCGCAAGGTTATAATGCACTTAAGAGTATATGGTTTAACCGCATCCACAAACAGCAGCAGAGAATAGACTCGGCCAGCTGCAGAGGGGTCCTGCTCAGGCAGAAGCACCTCCTCACATAGTAAACCAAGCACCCTGCCCTTGGGATTGATAGGGCCTACCATAGGGGTGACTGATAGGTTTATATGTGTGTGTATGGTGAGATATAGGAACCTATACCTCAGTGAGGAGTGCTAACACTACCTCACACAGGCTGCAGTAGCAGGCCTGTGGTGTCAGATTGTGAGTGCTTCCCAGGGGTGGCATAATACATGCTGCAGCCCCTGGTAGGCCTGTGAAGTACCAATGCCCTAGGTACCTAAGGTACCATATACTAGGGGCTCATAAGGTACCACAGTATCCAATCACTAGTGCATCTAATATGCACACCAAGTTGTTTAGAGAGATCAGTTAGACTGGGGCCCTGATTAGCAGGGACCCAGCCAGACTATAGCCAGAAACCAGTGTATACATCAGAAAAAAAGTGGGGGCAACACAAGTGCAGATCCTACTCTCCTACAGTGAACAACAAGTGTCATGGCGCAACTATCTGGGCCTACCTCATTCGCAGTTTAGAGCTCACCGCGTGCTTATATAGAACCATAATTTAAAATGTCGGCCAGCATACAAAATGGATGCCTCCCATCCAAGACTAACTTATACTGTAAAACATCATCTTTATTATTATAGCTCAGTGGGTTGTCAATATAGATGATTACCACTGCCATATTTAGCTATATAAGGCTAATCTAAATAGCATAGCATAAGGGGCATAGCCCTATGATTATTTTGAAACCTACAGACCCTCCTTTTAGCGTTATACGCTAAATATAGAAGTGCAGAGGCCATCAGACAGGGCCTTTATCATTTATCAGCACAAGGGAAAACCTAAGGGGTATGCAACTATGCAAAACTAGGGTGGGATTCAGTAGAATTCGACTCTTCAGTCTTCGAAAATACCTTTGTCGATATCCTTCAGTTCTTGAAGTTCTTTCAGCATCATAATCGCATCCCTGGCTTTGGACTCACTTATTGGAACAGAGGGGGTGAGTTTAGCCATGCAATAAGTGCAACAGGATGGAAGACAATTCACACAAAGGCATCAAGTAAAGATGATCCCTGCAACTACTACTAAACCCATGAGAATCTTCCATCCCCATGCGGACATCAAGCCCCAGAACCACTGTGTCAAAGACCCTGTACCATTATCTTCATGTATGTCAGAAGCTAACTTATGGAGTTTCTGAATAGCTGAATAAACGGTAGGGGCGGAGTCTGGAATGTAAACACAGCAACTGCTGCCGATCACGCGACAGGCTCCACTCCTGTCCGCAAGGATGACGTCAAGGACAATCCGATTTTGAAGAGCAATGAGCTTGGTCGCCTGAAGCTCAGCTGTAATATTTGTGAGTATACCAGCAGTAATGTTAATGACAGCTTCCACTACTCTAGTAAGATGAAGAATTTGTCTACTATTATACATAGGTCCACATAGAGGCAACAAGCCCTCCATACCATCAACAAATTGCTGTAATGTAGTATCTGTCTGATCAACATCTTCAGTGTTGATAGTTCTCTTTGCTCTCGACAATGAGGCACCCTTGTTCTGCAATTGATGATCCTTATGATAATTGGATGGGGCTAAGTAAACTGGGGGTAGAAGGAAAGAAACATAACAGCGTCCAGCCCACCCCCTAGGGAACCATACATAATCATGTGTCCCACAGACAAAATATACATTTGGGGGTGTAAGCAAGGGTGGACTACTATTCGTGGTCAATGTAAAGCTATAATTACAATGACTCTGACCCACATAAACACTCCCAAACCCTTCTACACAAAATGGGGCTGGTGTATCAATTATCAGTATGGGTATGGCCTCACTATCTGGGATATTTCTCTCATGGAAAGATCTAAAATACTCTGATATTAAACCCTTGGCACTCCATCATCTCATCCTTTTCCCAGGAAATGTTCGAACTTTGCTCATAGACATTCATACAGGCATCTGGATGCAAAGTACTTGCCTTCCCTCCTTTTCCCGGAGTGTATCCCTGGTGCATCACTATGTATTCCAACACTGCTTCATAATCTTCTTTAGTCAGTTTGTCAGTATCTGCGTGTGAGTGGGTATACACTACAGTAAGGAGCTGGAACCATGCTTCACAACTTCCCAGATATGACAGAGGCAAGGATATTAGGAGGTCATTCTTATGAATCATAGAAGGAAGTAAACCACAGATCCAACACTTTGTCGCATTAGTTGTTTGGTGTACTTCATGGAGCATCTGAAGAAAAGCATTTCCCCAATATGTCTGCCTATGTCTTTCTTTATGCGGCGCTAGGGAAACAAACGAATGCTCAGGCGGATCAGAAGTAGTCCCTATCAGAACATGCATTGGGTGTTTGTCTTCTAAATAAAATATCACACCAAATAATATAATTAATATAATAAAAATACAAAGTAATACCACAACTTTGGTTTTAGTGGTCCAACTAGGCCATCCAGGATCATTTTGACCTAGGGGCGGAGCCGCCAGAGGCTGCTCCTCTTGCGCGACTAATCGCCCAAACGGAAACATATCTAACACCTACTTTTTACAATAGTAATGGAGTCACTTGCGACCTTCTTCAATCAATAGGCAACTATGCCAAAGTCCGTTCTAAGCCTCTTTGGTAGGCTTCTATTGTCCATCAAACTGTAACAGATTTCTTTCTCCGCATGGGGCCTCACAGTCTAGGCCTTCTCATAGAACCAGTCCTTCTTAGTATCTGTCGCAGTGCCCTCCTGGCAAACACTCACGGCTCACTCAAAAGTCTACGTTTTCAAAGCAATGCACCAGTGTCTATCTTTGTGGCAGGCACTACAGATATCGTGCTCTTACCATAAACTTAAATCCATGACTCTCTATTTAGCTCTGGTGCTCTTCTTCTGTCGTGGGCGTAGGTCATATCGTGCAGACCCAGGCATGCTTTGATCAGGAAAAAGCGATGGAGTTTCAGGTTCATCAACACTCCCAGAGTCCAACACTCGCTGTTCAGTGTCGGAGGAAGCTCGGGCTGCTCTTATTTCAGGGGGTACAGCATCCAGCAGCACATCGTCGTTCTCCTTTTCTGTCTCTGTCCATGTCAGTCAGGCATCCGAAAAGGGGACCAATAGTGGTATGTGCTCACATTCCTTATCTCCGATTCCTTCTTGGACCCACCGGTAATAAGGGAGTGGCAGTGGTACCCGTTTGGTGTGGTGAGCATGGACCCAATGCTTGCTCCCATCCACCTTTACAGCAGTCCTCGTGGCCAACAGCACTTGCTTCGGCTCGAGCCAGCGAGGCTCTAAAGCCTTGGTCCTCGCAAAGTTTCGGATCAGGACCCTGTCTCCGGGCTGCAGCTTATGCCCAGAACTCTCTGGAAGTGGTCGCAGTGACTCCTCGATCTGCTGATGAATAGAACGAAGATTTTTAGTTAACTCATACAGGTAATCTATCATCATCGGATACTCGATCTCACTGAATCTTTTTGGTCTAGTGACACCCCAGATATTGGCAGGGCGCCCAAAATTACCTCATCAGGAGATAGACCTGTCATCGAGTGTGTCGTCATTCTTGTGGACAAAAGGGCTAATGGTAGCACATCCGGCCACTTTAGACCTGTGCTCTAATGGATTTTTGCTAACTTCAACTTAATTTGTTCCATTATATGTCTCCACAAGACCCGCAGATTGGGGGTGATTTGATGCATGAAACTTCTGGTTTATATGCAAACCTTCACACACCAACTGCATAAGTCGGGCATTAAAATGGCTGCCGTTGTCACTCCAGATCACCCGAGGCAAACCATATTGAAGAAAGAACTCTTTAATGAGTGCCTTCGCCATTGCACTAGCAGTATTTTCCTTCACAGGGTACGCCTCCACCTACTTACTGAAAGTACACACAACCACTAGGACGTACTTCAAATTATTCACCTGTTCTAGCTCAATGAAGTCCATTTGGAGAACCTCAAAGGGAAATGAGGGTGGTGCAAATTTCCCAGAAGGCACAGGAGTACCTTTCCCAGGATTATGCTTTAAGCTAATCATACAATTTTTCACCAAATGAGCAGCTACCTTGGGAATAAGATCATGTTGCCACACTGGGTCTAACAATTTACAGTTACTTTTTGCACTAATATGAGCGGGACCATGAGCCATTGTGACAACTGGGAAAACATATGCATTGGGCATCAGTCATCTCTGGCTGTCAGACAAATCAGTCCAGCACCCATCTTCATTTAGAGTGCCTGTCTGTTCCTGCCATACAGCCACTTCCTCTGTTGTGGCCTCATTCTGTATGTCCTTAACACAGTCCACAGTGTTCTCGTACATCGTATTATCAGGTACCCACCTAGAGGGTCCTGCCACAAAGATCTTACTCATCTCCGATCTAGCAGTTTCTCTAGCAGTTTGGTCCGCAAATGCATTGCCCCTACCCACGTCATCTGTAACTACCTTGTGGGTGCTGCATTTCATTATTGCCAGCTTTTCAGGTAATATCAAAGCCAACAGAAATCTATGGACCAACGGGCCATGCTGTATCTTCAATCCATGGGATGTCAAGAACCCCCTCTCCACCCAGAGCCGCCCAAAATTATGAGCGACTCCGAACGCATACTGGCTGTCGGTGTAAATATTAACAGCCATTCCCTCACTTCACTCACAAGTTCTCAACAAGGCTACTAACTCAGCAGCCTGGGCAGATTGATATGGGATGCGGGAAGTCTCTACGACTGTGCGCAATGTGGTGATCGCTTATGCGGCAGAAGTAGTGCCATCTGGTAGCTTAAGGCAGGAGCCATCGACATATATTTCCCCTTGGGGTTCAGATAAGGGAACATCAGTCAGGTCTACCCGTCCCTTCGTTTTTCTTGCTCTGTTCTGTACATACAGTCATGTGCATCTGCATCATGACTCGTCGAAGGGAGGGGTAGTAATGTGGCTGGATTCAGAGTGACACATCGTTTAATGGTGACATGTGGAGCAAACAAAATTAGCTCATATCCAGTCAGACGTGCACTGCTGTGTCTGTGTTCTATTCAATAGAATGTCTACAGAATGGGGTACCATGACCGTTAGGTCAGTGTCAAGAACGAGCACTGCCGATTGTCTGATTTAAATTGCCACCGCAGCAGCAGCTCTCAGACCGCTCGGGAGCGCTCTAGCCTCATTGCCAATGATAGCAGAAAAATAAGCACAGGGTCGGTACTTACCACCGAAAGCCTGTGTCAACACACTCAACGCACAACCTTCCACTTCATGGACATACAATACAAAGGGCTTCCTATAGTCATGAGTACCAATTACAGGAGCAGAAAAAAGCGCATGCTTCAGCTGTTCGGAGGCATGCTGACAATCATGCGTCCACGGCAAGGGTTCACACACATCTTTCGTGGTTAAAGAAAGGAGGGGTTTCACAATCAAAGAATAATTAGGGATCCAATGTCGACAGTATGAGGTAATTCCAATAAAAGCTCGTACTTCTATCTGTGTCTTCGGCACGCTCATATTATTGATTGCAGAAAGACGTTCAGGTGTCAATCTTCTACCCTCCTTCGATAGGAGGTGACCTAAATAGCTAAACTCCTGTCGACAATACTGAAACTTTGAAAGGGACGCTTTATGTCCATGTTGTGCCAAATGCATTAACAATTTAACCGTGGCTTCCTTACATCCTTCTTCAGTATCAGAGGCGAGGAGGAGACCGTCAACATATTGCAACAGTACATTACCAGCCGGAAGTACTAGCGAGTCCAATTGCGCTTTCAATGCTTGGCTATATATACTAGGACTTTCAGAATACCCCTGAGGAGCGCGACAGAAGACGAATCTTCTCCCCGATAAATTTAAACCGAAAAGATACCTGGAATCTGGATGAATCGGAATGCTGAAAAACACATTCTTCAAATCTATCACCGAAAAATACCGAGCTCTAGGCGGGATCATAGTCAAAATCGAAGTAATATTGGGAACAACAGGAAATTGTGGTACTATTATTTTATTAATTTCCCGAAGATCAATAATAAATCAGTACACATCAACATGGGAATCAGGGGAGTCTGTCGGGACCTTCTTAAGAATCGGAAGAATAGCACTGTTGCACACATTAGAAACTGTTTCCTCCACTACTCCAGACGCAATTAAATCATTTAATATTTTCAACAAAGCATTCTCTCCTGCCTGCGATATTTTGTACTGTGGAATACAAGGCAGAGAAACATTGTCGTTAACCTGAATGGACACTGGCGGTACCTGTAACAGTCCTACGTCCGTGTCACCTGTAGCCGATAGTCTACTAGACACATCCCTGAACTCCTCGGGGAGAGGGACGCCTTTGGCAAAATGTTGTTTCGCCCGCACCACATCAGGTCCAATCGTCATGTCAACACCGTCTGGGGAACAGAAAATGGTTGCCTGCAGCTTTTTCAACAGATCAAGCCCCATTACAGTTTCCCCACCATTTGAAGTCAAAAGAAACAAAGATTTCACTGAAAACGGACCAATTGTCAAAGCAAGGGGCTTAGAGATGGGACTAACAACCGGCATGCCTGAAAATCCCAGTGAAACATTATTCTTGTCAGACAAAGCTGCCCCAGGGACCAGTGAACGAGAAACGGAGCTGTTCATAGCACCTGTGTCAACTAAAACTTTTGAAAGGTACCAATCAAATCTGCAGCAGCATAGGGTCAGCTTTGATCTACATTTACCAAAACGGTCCCACACCCTGTCCGTCGCTATCCTAGCTGTGGATGGACCTCCCTGTTTCGTCATCTACATCATAATCCTCACGACAATACTGTCGTCGTCGAGGATCATCAAAAAAATTCTGATCCTTTTCAACATTCTCTATTCGTTCGGGTCTTCTTTCACCCTGTCCTCCTGTTCCTCTACCTCTTCCCCAATAACCTCCTCTCCTAGGGATCCCACCAGCCTTTAGCCATTCAGGGAACTCATTTCACCAATGCCCCTCCTTCCGACAATGCGCACATTGATTAAATCCCAGAGGTACATATGGAGCACTCATGCCACACCTCGCGGTACGGACCATCGCTGCTGCGCTTATGGCACCCCTTCCTCTTCCACTACTTTCCTGCACCTGCTGTAACAACATCTTTGTCTTCGGTTCCTTTCCTTTCTTTTCTATACTCTGTTCGTTCTCTCAATGTTCATATTATTGTGCCATACTCAATATTCCGAGGGAGTTGATGTGGACCAGGTACTTTCCACTGCCTTCATTCGAGGGGCAATCTCAGGAAGCAAATTATTAACAAACCTGTTGACAAACAGTCAGACTCCACCATCCACTGACAAATCCTGCCCACTGAAATCCCAAAACACTCCCTCATATCTAGTAACGAAATCTGACACATTCTCAACTTTCTTTTGGCAACATGCCGTAAGTTTATCCCAATCCACTTTCTTTGTAGCAATAAAGGAATGCATATACGAAATAATTCGGCCAGGTAAAGCTAACACTTCTGCTCTTGGCTTCTCACCTGGCTTGCGTTCTTGATCCCATAACTTTATCTGATCCCATGTTGCTCATAATTCTAACACGTGATCCACCAAATGTACCTGTCTCCATATATCAGTCGGTACCAGGAGCCCAAAAAACAACATAATGTCAGCTAGCGTCATAACTGTCGAATCGAGCACGTCAGTCAATTCTTTATAGTAAGCAGTCGGATTCTTTCTTTGATCAGGCAGCTGATTTTTAAGAGAAAGTACTTCACTTCTCTTCCAGGGGATATAAACCCATTGTTCTTGAAACCGTGCCCCTACCCAGGGCCAAACGATGTCACCCACTGCATTTATTTCTGCTGGTGTCTTGGGGTGATATATGGGGTGAACTTCTCTCATAGTGAACAGTGCTAATGCTGCGGAACTCTCTTTAAGCATCCTACCTCGATATTTTAACAAAGTAGTAACTTTATTCAACACAGTAGCAGGATCCATACCAGAACCATACACTTCATCTCGTATCTTAGAAACCTCCCTTGGGACCTCAGCATTGAAGCGCTGCTCCCACAAACCCGTCAGCACAATACACATAGGTTTAAGCGCAAGTTGCTGCATAAGCGGTTCATACTGTCTCATCACATCCCATACGTCCTCAACCATATAAATCGGGTTTCGAATCCACTGTGCAGCCTGATTCGCCACCATTTCCTTTTCTCGGTCACTTACTGCAGAACGCACCATCACCCTACTCACACGTTCTTGTGCATGCGCTCGACTTCCCGGAGACATTCCACTTACAGGCGTTCTGTCGATTTGCATCATGGGAGGTGAAACATCCACCGGTGAAAGAGTGGATGAAGAGACAGGTATCATTACGGACCGATCTTGACTAGAGGGAGTAAAGAAAGTAAAACCAGAAGATGCAGAAGCAGGTGCCACAGACGGAGGGCCACCACCCTCCAAACCGGACATCCTTAAAGCAGTATAATACCCAGAAGGTGTCAAATGTAGACCCGGAATATTAGCAGGAGGAGGATCAGTGGGGCCAATAACCGGAGCCAGAGCCCTTGAAGCCGGGGCCTGGGGAGCTGGAACAATAGGATATATCCGTACAGGAGCATGAGGTGGGGGGGGGGGGGGGTTGGGTATCTAACAAATCTTCAACAAAAGCATCACTCTCATTTTGAACAACATAACTCTTCTCAGCTTGCAACCGAAACGCCATATCTGTGCACTCAATGCCTTTGCTTACTGTCGCTTTATCATAAGCCATGGCTTTCTGCTTTATCGTCTGCGCATGTCTTTTCATCACATTTTTCTCCTCTCTAATGCGCCGCTTCTTTTTCTCCTTCTGCCAAACCATTAACATATCAAACATTGACTGCCTACTCTTCTTAGCAAACAGCTTTCTTTAAAAAAAAATTCAACTTCTGTTCATCGAACGACCTATCAAGTGGCCACTGCAAATCAGCAATGTCCTTCGTATATTTAGGCCATAAGGTGCTAAACATAATAAGGCCAATGCCATGCTTTAAGTACATATCAAAATTCGGGGTACCCTCTGGAGGAGCAGGTTGTCTTTCATCCAATCGATCACGTGAACAACAACATCGACATACAAAACATCCAAGTTTACTAAAACACGGCATCTTAATATAAGATACTTACACAATTTCCACTGCGCAAATGCAAAGCAAATCCACTTCTCTTGTTCGAGAACCACACAAAATACACTCAAAAATCCGCACAAACAGACCTCTTAGGCGTGCAACACAACATGGCCCAAAAGCTTTTCACTAAGCACCACCTAAGAACCTCTGTTACGTGTATAGATAGCCCAGCTCAACCCTATTGCATCTCGACACGATCTAAAGCCTATCTCGCATCTTGTAGCCCGTAGAGCCATTAACGACTCTCAAACCACTACGAGATTCAGCCCCAGGAATCTGCCATACCATTCAGGTCAAACTCGCTATCAGAGCACAGCCAAAAGCTTGTCTCACACTAGAGTACAACTCAGGGTCTGCCTCATAAGGCGTGGTCCGGCGCTGCTTGTGAGGTACACTGCTAAGGCTCATCTCACCCGTGGTTCAAGACCACTAAGATACAACTCGATGGGTAACCTCACCCACACAGCCCAGCACCACTATCAGAGCACAGACGGATCGGTTCTGTCTCACCCACATAGGTAGTGTGGGTTCGTCCACGAAACGCGCCCCGAAGGCCCTGCCCCTCCCGGTGCTACCAGAGAACCACTATGAGACGGGTCTCAAGAACCCGCATCAACCAGAGCAGTTCAAATTCACACCGAAAGGCGGTCGTCAATGGTCTGCCTCGCACGGTTCAGTCCAACACTACCTCCACTCTGGCGCCAGTTTCCAGGTACTAAAACATACACAAAAGTCACTCACCTGTCATACGCAGGTTTCAAACGTGATTCTCTACCGCCGACTCTCCAGACCAACCTAGTCAGCTCTAAGGTCTCGCCGTCTCTGGACCCCGGCATATCACCACTAGGCAGGGCACCCTCGATCAGGCGGGAGGGGCAAGTCACACAGAGACAGGGCTCTATCAGTGGAGGGCCCCCGATCCGTCCACCTGACCAGCCAGCACCCCGACCTCACAAACCGTTTGCGGGTGTGATGGGTGATAATTGCGGGGTCCCTGTTCAGGCGCCAACTGAAGGAAATAACCCAAATAGGGTCACTGGGGTTACTAAACCACCTCTCGGCCTTGCCTATATTATTGAAGAGTCGGTCAGCCAGTAGAGAATGCAAAAAAGCAGTTTATTATCAATACTCTGCAGAGGATCCCACAAACAACAAGCCGCATGCGATGCTTGCCACTGGACTGAATCAATAATCATGCGCAGCATAGTATAATACATCAAATACGTCATGAACCTCTAAAGCACGCCTACAAGGGAAAGTTACAGGTTTGGGGAAGCGTTTTCTAGGGAGGCAAAGGGGCGTACATCACCAGCCCGACACGGGCACACGGTATCTCTTAGCCCAGGTCAGCCAGCTGCATCCCTTCTCCTCTCCACGTAGGAGAGGTGCTGTAAATAGAACATTACTTATATACACAGATAGGGCCTATTCATAAGTGAGGCAGCGCCCCTTGTTCAATACAGAAACTAAACTGGGCGTATACTTATTAGGCGAACGAAAAGTGTCATGATGCAACTATCTGGCCCTACCTCATTCTCAGTTTAGAGCACACAGCGTGCTTATATATAACCATAATATAAAATGGCGGCCAGCATACAAAATGGATGCCACCCGTCCAAGACTAACATATACTGTAAAACATCATCTTTATTATTATAGCTCAGTGGGTTGTCAATATAGATGCTTACCACTGCCAAATTTAGCTATATAAGGCTAATCTTAATAGCATAGCATAAGGGGCATAGTCCTATGATTATTTTGAAACCTACAACCGCCGAAAAGGGAGGTTTCCCCAATGCCCACCGCTGAAGTATCCAGTTGTCCCCAGGAGAAACAGGATGCTGTGATACCCCTCGCTACGGTCCCGGAGGGCCGTAGCCCAAGGCAAGTGTCTTTATTGGGTTATTGGAGGAGGTTTGCGGGGAGGGGGTTAAAGGGGCTTCTGCACGACTGAGAGGGACACCCATTTTTTTGTATCGCGAGCTGCAACCCTCGCACTGAGTTCACTCCTTTACCTTCCCCCTCCCTCCTCACATAAAACCTCGGTGATACCTATACACTGGTGATGGGATAGCACCCTAGTAAGACACCAACGCCTAAGGACTGGCCAGTGATTGTCGTGTATTTTCTGTTTCTCTTTTCAGGACGCTCGGCCCTGGTGGGGGAAAGACGGAAGGACTGTTGACCCAAGGAAGAAGGTCCCTCGAGTGCAGATATAAAGCTGAAGACTCCCTTGCTTTGCTGGTTACCTCCCCTTCCTTTTGTGTTGGAGTTAATCCTTGCCAATGAACACACTTAAGGACAGTTCTTGTTAAATAAAGTCACATTCAGAATGCTAGAACCTCGTGTGGTCCAGTATTCTGCCTCTATAGATCCCCAAAGTCCCTAACCAACTCCTTTGCTAATAGGAGGAAGTACCACAGTGGTCTCAGAAGTGGGATAAAGTCATTTAAGGCAGAAAGATGGCACAACCCGTGACCCTACAGGACATGATAACCCAACTAGCCGAAGGACAGAGACACTTACAGTTGGTTCTAGAGCAACAGAACCAGAACACCCAAAAAGAAAGGGAGTCTTTTCACGCGGCCATGAAGGAGCAAGCGGTGATACTGAATACTAATCAAATGGTGCAAGACTGTCAGAAGCCCTTTTTTCTTGCGCAGGAACAGAGATGCCTTTTCCCAACACCACCTCCAAGAACCACCAACGCAGCACTATGAAAAGATGCGTTAATGCCTTCTCCAGAGGGGGTAGGGGGATTGGATAAAATAACAAAAGAGAAGAGAAGAGACTGCCACTGGTTGACTGCTTCCTGTTGGGTCTTCTTTCTATTATACTGGCTTCTGGTTGGATCGTTCAGGAGGCTGAATAAACATTAGACTTATTAGTTCTATTTAATCTCCTTCCTCCTTATAACTTTTAGTCTTATATTATTAGCCCCTTCTACATACCAGCTTGTAAACCCAGTGTTGCTTCTCTTCTTTTTGGACGGCTATTTTTCTGCTCCGTATCTCTCTTCTAATAGTTCCTAATGTTAACACAAAATTTAGTGTTCTTTTCTTACACCTCACAACAATCTATTTAACTCCCAGAAACTACGTCATACCTATCTTTCACTCTTAGGAATGTTTTCTATTTCTAATGTTCTTTTTCTTCTTCACAGGAACAGTTCGTAGAGAGGAGAACTTGGGTAGTACTACAACACAATTCCTTATTTACATTATAACATTAACACGGTGTGACTTTAGACTCAAAACTTAGCTCTGGTGCTTCTCGTGGAACTTCGAACTCTTCACTGACTCTCCAGTCAAATGTCTCTCAGCAAATGGAACAGACGCGCCTCACTGACGCGTGACTCTCAGACAATGGTTCTCCTCCTTCAAACAGGTGACGGGTTTTCAGTTGCGGAACTCTTAGACTCTTTCTTAAACTGCGCATGAGCTCCAGTCGAACACTACCTCAGGAGCGGTAGGCTCGAGGTGAAACTTAACACGCAGACACGAATTCCGAAACTGCTGCGGTTCTGGGTAGACGTATACAGAATTTCTTCCTGTCAGGTAACTACGGGAAATGCCCTCACTAAAACTAACTCGGACTCAAGGTTGCTGCTAGGGTGACGGGTTCAGGTGAAGTGCGCCAACGTTCTAAGTTGCGCGCTTCACATAGAGTTCTGGAACAATGAGAAAGACTAGAACGTTAACTCCCCCAGAGCGTCGACCATCTTAAGGTTCCATGCTTCCCAGGCCTTGCTCCAAGTCAGAGTTCTTAGGATCTTTTTATTTCTCATTGGTTGATGGGCACTGATAGTGCAGATAGAAGGCTTCTTGTCGGTAATGGTTCTGACAGTACCCCCTCTCAAAGGAGGTCCCTCCAATCTTGGCTTCCGAGGAAATTTTAGATGAAAGGATCGTATCAAACGGGGGGCATGGACATCAGAGCATTTCTCCCAAGATCGTTCCTCTGGACCATAGCCTTTCCAGTCCACTAAATAGTAAACTGTTCCTTTAGATCTCTTAGAGTCTAGAATTCTCTTTATCTCAAACTCAACTCCTGATTCTAAGTGCACAGGTTTTGGAGGGAGGTTCATTCTTACATCTGAGGATATTTCTTTTAGTAAGGAAACATGAAACACAGGATGAATCTTCATTTCAGGTGGTAAAGTCAAACGGTAAGTCACTGGATTGATTACTTTCTCTATGGGGTAAGGACCTACAAATCTTGGTTGGAATTTTCTATCTCCTTTGAGTCTGAGATTTTTAGCGTTTAACCAAACCCTGTCTCCTACTTGCAGTTTAGGACCTTCCCTTCTTTTCCTGTCAGCATATTTCTTGTATGTCTGCTTGGCTTGTATTAAGTTATTAGTGGCAGTCTGATGGACTTGGGCTAAATTTTGTACTATTTCCTGCACAGCTGGGACTGAGATTTCTTTACCAATTACAGAAGCATTTGGATGCCTACCATAATTTAGATAGAATGGGGAAAAACCCGTAGAAACATTTTTTGCATTATTGTGTGCGAACTCTGCAGCCCACAAATACTCTGGCCAATCCCCTTCTTGATCTAACAAAAACATCCTTAAATACTGTTCTAGTTCCTGGTTGACTCTCTCAGTTTGCCCATCTGTCTCCGGGTGATAGCTAGTGGAATATTTGGTTTCTATTCCCAAACTGTCCATGAAGGCCTTCCAGAAGCGAGATAGGAACTGTGAACCCCGATCTGAGATAATCACTCGAGGAACACCATGGGCTCGCAATATGTGTATGCCAAAATGGTGAGCCAGTTCTCTAGCTGTCGGAAGTCCCTTTAGGGCAACAAAATGCGCCATCTAGGTGAATGCATCTACAAATACTAATATGGTGTTAAAACCCTGACTGGAAGGCAAGTCCACTATCAAATCTACAGTAACCGTGTGCCAGGGATGTGGAGGTGTGGGCATAGGTTGGAGATACCCCCTAGGTGACTGTCTCTCCGACTTTCCTCGCGCACAGACCCCGCAGGCCTTCACATGAGAGTGAATGTCCTTAGTCATTTGTGGCCACCAATAGTTTCTTTTAATCAGGTCTTCAGTCTTTTGTATGCCCTTATGTCCGGCTAATTTGCTCTCATGATTGTTCTTCAAAACTAATTGCTGAAGCTCTAGAGTAGGCAGATACAGTTTTTCTTCATGCCAAGGTAGTCCATGTTGAATCTTTCGGAAAGGTTCTTGCTCTGCCCAATCATGCATTTCTTTCTGTGACATTGCTCCAGCTACCCTTTCCTCGAAGGTTTCTTGACTCACCGCCCCAAGTATTTGGTGTTCGGGAATGATTGTCTTTGATTCTTGGTCGTTTTCAAGCTTTTCCATTTTTAATCTTGACAGGGCATCGGCCTTCCCATTCTTAGTTCCTGGTCGGAAAGTGATCACGAAGTCAAAATCCGCGAAATACAACGACCATCTTAGCTGTCTCGGGGTAAGGGTTTTTGCAGATTTCAGGAATTTTAAGTTCCTATGGTCCGTGAACACGGTCACAGTATGTCTCGCTCCCAGGAGATAGTGTCTCCACTCCTGGAAAGCGTCCTTGATCGCCAGTAGCTCTTTTTCTGTGATGGTGTAGTTAACTTCAGCTGGAGTTAATTTCCTCGATCTGTAAGCCACTGGGTGGAGTTGTCCTGTTTTCTTGTGTCGTTGAGAGAGGACTCCTCCTATTGCTAGATCCGAAGCATCCGTCTCCAAATAGAAGGGTTCACTCGGGTCTGGGTGTAATAGAATTGGTGCGGAGGTAAACTCTTCCTTAAGAGACCTAAAGGCTTCTTCTGCCTCCTCGGACCACTCAAAAGGAACTCCTTTTTTGAGCAATCGAGTAAGGGGAACTAACTTGTGTGAAAATTCATTCACAAACCTCCGGTAAAAATTGGCAAAACCAATGAAGCTTTGCAATTCCTTCACACAACTTGGAGACTTCCATTCTAGAACTGCCTTAACCTTCTTGATGTCCATCGTGATTCCAGACGGCGTGAGCACGAATCCAAGAAATTCCACCTCTTTTACACTAAATGCACACTTTTCCAATTTAACATACAAGTGGTTCTCCTTCAATTTTTGTAGAATTTTCTTCACTTGGCCTGGATGTTCTTGTTCTGTTCTGGAGTAAATCAATATATCGTCGATATATACTATGACGCATTGATCGATATACTCACTCAAGACACTATTTATAAAATGTTGGAAGGCTGCTGGTGCGTTGCATAAACCGTAAGGCATGACCTGGTACTCGTACAACCCTAACTTTGTTCGGAACGCCGTTTTCCACTCGTCCCCTTCACGAACCCGGATCAAGTGGTATGCCCCTCGCAGGTCTAGTTTCGTGTAAATCTGTGCCTCCTTTACCTGGTCTAACAGCACAGAGATGAGAGGAAGAGGGTACCGATTCTTGATGGTAACTTTGTTAATGGCTCGATAGTCAATACAGGTTCTTAACTCGCCTTCTTTCTTGGGCACAAAGAATAAAGGGGAGGAGACCGGAGACTGAGATGGACGGATGAATCCGTTGGCCAAGTATTTCCCAATGTATTCCTTCAGGTGTTCATTCTCTTTCTCTGTCAAGGCATACACTCGGCTACAAGGTAATTGAGCGCCTGGCTCCAGGTCTATCCTGCAGTCAAATGGCCGATGTGGCGGTAACTTCTCTGCCTCAATCTCGTTAAACACCTCCTCGAATTCCTTATATTCAGATGGTATTTCACCAGTGTGGATCACACACACAGAGATTTCTTGTTCACTTAAGGAGGTTGCTGGTCCTGATTCCTTAGTTTCCTCGAGATGGTCAAAACAGTTGCCTTTACAGAAATCAGAATTCATGCTCACAGTTCTCGCTCCCCAATCAATGCTTGGATTGTGTTCCGTTAACCATGGCAGGCCCAATATAATCTGGAACTGAGGAGCATCGATCAAATTGAACTGGATGAGTTCGCGATGTTCCTCTTGAAAGGTTAATTCTACTTGTTCCGTGTGACTAGTGATTGGTCCGGAGGAAAGATTAGTTCCATCTACGGCTCTTACTGGTTCACTTCTTGACTTCAAGATTGGTCTTAGTCCGATACTGGCTGCATATTTGATATCGCAGAAGTTTCCTGTTGCCCCTGAATCAATCATAACTGACACCTCAGTTAAAATGACATTCCTGAACTTTATTTTCATTGAAATTACAAGGTGTGGAGATGAAGACTGTAAAGTGTTCGCGATATGATGTTCTTCCGGAGTTGCCTTATCCTCAGCACCTACCAACCCAACTCCTCCTATTGGTGGAGCGTGAAGTTTTCCTTCTCCTTTGAGAACATTTTTGGCTTTTTGGGACAAATTCTGACGAAGTGTCCACTTCCTCCACAATACAGGCACAAATTATTCTGCCGTCTTCTCTCCTTCTCCTCCTTGGTCAGAGGTCCCCGAACCACTCCAATCTGCATAGGCTCGGTTGCAGATTGACTGTCTGGTACTTTCGTTGAGTCATTCTTAGTTCTGTCGAATCTCGGTGTACTAAATTTGAAATCCTTTCGCTTTTCACCCCTCCTCTCACTTTGACGAAAATCGATTTCCAAAACCAAATCGATTAAGGCTGAAACATCGGTAGGCCGATTTGGAATTTGGGCCAAAACATCCTTCAGTTCGTCTTTTAATCCACGATAGAAGACTGCTGCTCTTTTACATTCCGGCCAGTCTGTTTCTACCACCAACTTATTGAATTGAGCTAGATATGCTACAAGATCCTTGTTCCCCTGCTTTAATTCTAAAAGTTCATTGTCTGTGGCTTGAGAAATCTTTCGGCGATCAAATATCCTCAAAAATTCTTTTTTGAAATCTTCAAAGTGATAGAGAAGAGCATCGTCTCTGGTGACTAAGGGCATGGACCAACTAGCGGCATCTCCGCTAAGGTATGACAAAATAAAGGCCACACGGGACTGTGCGTCTGGAAAAATCGAAGGACGACACATGAAGTGCAGGGAGCATTGCGTCAAAAAGATTTGAGCCTTCTGAGGATCCCCACTGAATCTTTCTGGGGGGGCTAGAGGAATAACAGGAGAAAGAGAATGAACTACATGTGTGGCTACACTAGAAGTGGAGTGTTCACCTTCTGTGTCTGGGAATTTCAAACTGGATGTCGGATTAAAACTGGAAATCTTAGCTGCCAGCTCGACTGTTTCCCTCCTTGTGTCCATTACCTCCTGTCTCAAACCCCTGTTTTCATCCCTAACTGCGGCTAATTCTTTTTGTATTATGTGTAAGACCTCTCCTAATTTTTGCAACTCCAAACCTTCAGCCATTCTGTTCGGGCGCAATCAATACGTGGGCACTTCACTCTGTCAGAAGCCCTTTTTTCTTGCGCAGGAACAGAGATGCCTTTTCCCAACACCACCTCCAAGAACCACCAACGCAGCACTATGAAAAGATGCGTTAATGCCTTCTCCAGAGGGGGTAGGGGGATTGGATAAAATAACAAAAGAGAAGAGAAGAGACTGCCACTGGTTGACTGCTTCCTGTTGGGTCTTCTTTCTATTATACTGGCTTCTGGTTGGATCGTTCAGGAGGCTGAATAAACATTAGACTTATTAGTTCTATTTAATCTCCTTCCTCCTTATAACTTTTAGTCTTATATTATTAGCCCCTTCTACATACCAGCTTGTAAACCCAGTGTTGCTTCTCTTCTTTTTGGACGGCTATTTTTCTGCTCCGTATCTCTCTTCTAATAGTTCCTAATGTTAACACAAAATTTAGTGTTCTTTTCTTACACCTCACAACAATCTATTTAACTCCCAGAAACTACGTCATACCTATCTTTCACTCTTAGGAATGTTTTCTATTTCTAATGTTCTTTTTCTTCTTCACAGGAACAGTTCGTAGAGAGGAGAACTTGGGTAGTACTACAACACAATTCCTTATTTACATTATAACATTAACACGGTGTGACTTTAGACTCAAACTTAGCTCTGGTGCTTCTCGTGGAACTTCGAACTCTTCACTGACTCTCCAGTCAAATGTCTCTCAGCAAATGGAACAGACGCGCCTCACTGACGCGTGACTCTCAGACAATGGTTCTCCTCCTTCAAACAGGTGACGGGTTTTCAGTTGCGGAACTCTTAGACTCTTTCTTAAACTGCGCATGAGCTCCAGTCGAACACTACCTCAGGAGCGGTAGGCTCGAGGTGAAACTTAACACGCAGACACGAATTCCGAAACTGCTGCGGTTCTGGGTAGACGTATACAGAATTTCTTCCTGTCAGGTAACTACGGGAAATGCCCTCACTAAAACTAACTCGGACTCAAGGTTGCTGCTAGGGTGACGGGTTCAGGTGAAGTGCGCCAACGTTCTAAGTTGCGCGCTTCACATAGAGTTCTGGAACAATGAGAAAGACTAGAACGTTAACTCCCCCAGAGCGTCGACCATCTTAAGGTTCCATGCTTCCCAGGCCTTGCTCCAAGTCAGAGTTCTTAGGATCTTTTTATTTCTCATTGGTTGATGGGCACTGATAGTGCAGATAGAAGGCTTCTTGTCGGTAATGGTTCTGACAAAGACACAGCTATTCTGCACCTTACGGATGCCATCTCTAGTGCTAGGGTTCATCCAAATGTCCCTGGAAGCGTTCTTCAGAAGTTCCAGGAGGGTGAAGATCCAGACTATTTCTTTACCAAATTTGAAAGGATAGCTACCACAGCCACATGGCCTCCTGAGAGATGGGGCCAGTACATAGCATCGTTATTGTCCGGAGAACTACAGGCTGCGTATCAAGCTGCCAACCCTGCCGGAGTCACACCCTACCAGGACATAAAGAAGGCCATACTAGAAAGACTGGGATGTGGCCAGGAGTAATATAGGGCCCGCTTTCCCAAGGAAAAATGGGGAACTGGAGATAAGCCCCAAGCTCTCTTTTACTGGATCAGAGACTTGGGGAACCGTTGGCTTCAGCCCCATTCCTCCTCAATGGAGGAAGTCACTGTGAAAATATTTCTGGAACAATACCTGGAGGCCCTACCCAGCAACACCCGAGCATGGGTAAAACAACATCCCGGACTAACCTCACAATCGGCCATCGAATTAGCCTGTGCTTATCATCGCTCCCCAGACTTCAAAGTACAAACAGGGAGAGCCCCTATCCTCTTTCCCTAACCTATTCCAAAAACTCCAGTGGAAGGGGGGGAGAAACACCCCTTTATCACCCCTAGACCCACCCCTAAACCTCTCCCAAAGCCTTCTCCAGTTCACTTGGGACCCCAATGCTTTGGGTGTGCGGAATGGGAACACATAGCCCGCAATTTTCCCCTAAACACTGATTGCTCCGAATCCATGGAGGTGGGTTGGTCCCGAAGCAGGGTTCTAGTCACTGGAGCAACCAGACAAACAGACAAGAAAGCAATCAGGTTAAATGGCACACCCGTGGACGCCTTGCTAGATACAGGGTGCCACCATACAGTGGTAGCAAAGGAACTGGTTCCATTAGCAGCTGTATGTGAAGGGGAGACGGTGCTGGTCTCCTGTGTCCATGGAGATGTGAGGTCATATCCCTTAGCTGAAGTGTTAATTAAAATAGACTAATACCCCCAAGTCAGGAAGGTGGGGGTGGTCCCCGAACTCTCAGAAAACATTCTGTTGAGCACTGATTTACCTCACTTTCATGAGTATCTGACCAAGTTGGCCAAACAAGGTTCTGAGGTGGAATGGTTGCAAGAGGCGCCATTCTGCGGTGAAAATATATTGAGTCCCAGAGACAGAGAGAAGAAAACCAGGAATGAGAAAAGAAGAGATAAAGAGAGATACACGTATGCCTGTCAAGCTATTTCCTCATGTTTACTCTCTTCCCCAGAACACGAAAACACTCCTGCCCGGAGCTTCCGAACTGCCCAGAAGGACAACAGCACTCTTATGAATGCCGGGAGCCAAGTGCAAGAAGTCGACCCTAATAAGGTAGGCTCATACTTTTTCATTAAAAAGGACTGTTATACAGAGCAAGTGTAGTTCCCGGTAGTACGATTGAACAGCTACTAGTTCCAATAGCATTCAGAGAACAGGCTTTACAGTTGGCCCACAATCAGGCGGGAGGGGGTCACTATGGACAGGAGCTCACTCTCAGATATATACTGGAAAAGTTTTACTGGCCAAGGGTTTATCTGGAGACCACCAGATTCTGTGCCGCCTGTCCTAAGTGCCAATTAGTAAACCCCTCAAGAGATAGGAAGGTGCCTCTGCAACCCCTACCGATTATTGACATTCCGTTTCAACGAGTGGGGATGGATCTAGTGGGACCCCAAATCCCTTCAGCCCAAGGACATCAATACATATTGGTTCTAGTGGATTATGTTACTCGGTATCCCGAGGCTATACCCTTCACTAGTATGACCACGGTAGAGGTAGCTCAGGCCATGATTTCTTTCTTCTCCCGAGTGGGATTTCCCTTGGAAATACTAACTGACCAGGGGATGCCTTTTATGGCCAAATTAATGAAAGAAATCTGTAAAGTACTAGGGGTACACCACATTCGGACAGCCGTGTACCACCCCCAGACAGACGGTCTGGTGGAAAGGTACAATAGGACCATCAAAACCATTCCCAGGAAATTGATAGGAGATACAGGGAAATTACACCTGGTACTTTTCGCCATTCGAACACATGAGCAAAAGTCAATGGGGTTTAGTCCCTTTGAACTCCTGTTTGGACGTAAACCCCGTACATTGTTAGAAATGGCCGCCGAGCAGTGAACAGAAGAGGAAGACAAAGGGAGACCTCTCCTGGGATATATGCAGACCCTAAAAGAAACGCTATCTACACTCTGGGACACTGTTCACAAAAATATGGACAAAGCACAAGTCAGGCAGAAAAAGCAGTATGACCGTATCAGCCACATGAGGGAACTGGCCGTTGGGGATAAAGCTCTGATGCTTCTTCCCTCTTCAGACAAGAAGTTTTTGGCCACTTGGCAGGGACCGTATGCCGTTACCCAGAAAGTGACTCCAGTCACATACAGAGTGGCTGTTCCTCATACCAACAAACTAGGGCAAACGTATCATTTAAATCTCCTTAAGAAATGGGAGGAGTCTGCCCACCCTCCGAAGATAGGGACAAAGTACAGACTGTAAGTCAGATGACTCTCCATAAATCTCTGGACATCCCTATAGACCTAGGGGGAGAAGGTAAGACAGAAAGACCCCTGATGGGGCCTTACCTCTCCCCAGGTCAACAACAGTAATTGGGGAGGTTATTGGATCAATATCCAGGCCTGAGTTCAGGCAACCTGGGACGCACATCCCTAGTGGCCCACAATATTGTAACCCAACCAGGGCAAGTGGTAAATGCGAAACCCTATAGGATTCCCGAAGCTAGAAAGATAGCAGTAGAACAGGAAATAGAGCATATGCTCAAAGCAGACATAATTGAACCATCCAAAAGCAATTGGCACTCTCCCATTGTGTTATTACCCAAACCAGATGGAAGCCTCTGTTTTTGCATAGACTTCCACCAGGTAAATGCCCACTCCAAATTTGACAACTGCCCCATGCCTCGCGTGGACGACACGATCGAAAGACTAGGAGAAGCCAGGATAATGTCCACCATTGACCTGACCAAAGGTTATTGGCAAATTCCTCTGACTCAGTCGGCATGGAAAAAGATGGCCTTTTCTATGCCATCCGGGCTCTACCATTTCAAGGTGATGCCCTTTGGTCTTCACGGAGCCCTGGCAACATTTCAAAGGCTAATGGACATTATACTACTAGGACACCAAAAATATGCGGTAGCCTATTTAGACGATATAGTAGTGTATAGTCAAGACTGAGAGACACACTTAAAGAGCCACAAGAGCCTTTTTGACACCTTGACACAAGCAGGCCTCACCTTGAATCCGAAGAAAACCACTCTAGGAACATACCAGATACAATATCTAGGGTACACCATAAGTGAAGGGACCATACAACCACAACACAACAAGTTAGAGGCTATTCAAGAGATTCACCGACTCACCACCCGGAAAGAGGTAAGAGCCTTCCTAGGGTTGGTGGGTTATTACCGCAGGTTTATTCCTCAGTTTTCTGAGGAAACCAGCCCTCTTACAGATTTACTCAGACGAAAACATACTAGGTCAAGGATAGACTGGAGTACCGCCCAGGAAGAGAGTTTCTATTCCTTAAAGACATTGTTGTGTAATGCCCCTGTTCTGACCTGTCCAAACTACCGAAAGTCGTTTGTCTTACAAACAGATGCCTCGGCTAGAGGACTAGGAGCAGTGTTGTCGCAACCTGATTCACAGGGTTTACTTCGACCGGTGTTATTCCTGAGTCGAAAGCTATTTACCAGGGAAACACAATATGCCACCATGGAAAAAGAATACCTGCCCATAAAATGGGCCATGGAATCCCTACAGTACTACTTACTTGAGCGCCCCTTCTTTCTGTTAATGGATCATGCTCCCTTGACTTGGCTAGCAACCCACAAGGACACCAATACCAAAGTACTGCGATGGTTCTTAGCCTTACAGCCCTTTTCGTTTCAGACTCTGCACATCCCAGGAAAGCTGCAGGGAAAAGTTGATTACCTCTCTCGCTTTCCCATTTCGGAATGGCCCGATCGTCAATCCCAGGAAGAAAGGCAATGTGTTATGGACGGTAGTGGGACCGGAACACCCTAGGACTTCAAGGTGGTGACCGGGTGTGTGCCACTGAAGGAGGAGGTCGGCGGTGCAGCGGCAGCCGACGTGCCGTGGATGACGTCACCAGGGACGGCCGTAAAGGAGGAAGAGAGCCATGAGGAGTGAGAGAGAGAGAGCGAGAACACGGCGGACTGGGACCAGTAAGACGCCAGATGGAGTACTGCGAGGAGGAGAGCCACAGGACTTCAGAGGACGGAGGAACACCGCCGAAAAGGGAGGTTTCCCCAACCCACACCGCTGAAGTATCCGGTTGTCCCCAAGATAAACAGGACGCCGAGATACCCTCGCTACGGTCCCGGAGGGCCGTAGCCCCAGGCAAGTGTCCTTATTGCATTATTGGAGAAGGTTTGCGGGGAGGGGGTTAAAGGGGCTCCTGCGCGACTGAGAAGGACACCCTTTTTTTTGTATCAAGAGCTGCAACCCTTGCACTGAGTTCACTCCTTTACCTTCCCCCTCCCTTCTCACACAACACTTGGTGATACCTTGGCACTGGTGATGGGATAGCACCCTAGTAAGACACCAAGCTAAGGACTGACCAGTGATTGCCGTGTATTTTCTGTTTCTCTGTTGGGGACGTTGGGCCATGGTGGGGGAAAGAAGGAAGGACTGTTGACCCAAGGAAGAAGGTCCCTTGAGTGCAAATATAAAGCTGAAGACACCCTTCCTTTGCTTGTTACCCCCCCACCTTTTGTGTTGGAGTTAATCCTTGCCAATGAACAGACTTATGGACAGTTCTTGTTAAATAAAGTCACATTCAGAGTGCTAGAACCTTGTGTGATCCAGTATTCTGCCTCTATAGAGCCCCAAAGTCCCTAACCAACTCCTTTGCTAATAGGAGGAAGTACCACAGGTTAGTTGGTGGATGCGATGGCCTGCCGCAAGATGATGTCTGTGATGGTGTTGATGAATGGTCTGCGGGGTCTGGGGGGTCGGTAGATGAGGGTTCCACGGAGGGTGGTGGTGGGGCTGGCCTGTATCTAGAAGTGAAGGTTTTCCATCAGGCCTGTGGGCTAGTCAGGGAGTGTGCTCAGCCGGAGGGTGGACTTGTGGACGATGGTGATTCCTCCTCCAGGGTGGCTGGGGTGATCCTTCGGGGAGATCTTGTACCCTTAGGCAATGGCGATGGCGGTGTCTGGTCCCAAGGTGGTGTTGGTCCAGGTTTCGGTGAAGAATGCGATGTCCGGGGTGGTGCTGTTGAGGAGGTCCCAGATTTCGGTGGCGTGTTTGTGGATGGACCGTAAATTGAGGAGGATGCATTGCAGGGTCTTCAGTGCGGTTGTGTTCTTGTGGGCGGGTTGTGCTGGGTCCGTGGTCCTGGCGGTGCTGTAGGTGTGCTAGCAGCGGTGACAGCTGAAAGGTCCATGGGTGTAGGTTGGTGAGGCTAGCTTGCAGTTGTTGTTGCAGCCTGGGTTGAGTGCGTAGAGTACTGCTAGGTTGTAGCGTTGGAGGTGCGGAGGTCCAGGGTTCCTGTCGCTGGTCACGTTTGGGTTGGACACAGACGGACTTGCCTTTGGAGCGCCTTTGGTGCGCCAGTGGCGCGCCCTCTGCGCACGGCCGACATTAAGTAGGGGCCGGGGAGGGCTGGACAGCTGGGAGGCAGGAGCGGTGAGGGGAACGGGCTTGGGCTGGTCGTGCGGGGGGAGGGGCCGCGGGGACAGCAGCGGCGGGGAAAACTGGCCCAAAAGAGTGGGAAAAAGGAAAAAGGACAAAGTGAAGAAAAGTGAAAGAAAGGAGAGTAAAAGGGTGAAAATAAAATTAAAGGGTGAATAACGGGAAAGGGGAGCAGAAAGGAGAGGATAGAGCGGAGCGAGAGAAGGAGTCAGAGGTCCACTGGACTACCAGGGATGAGGCGCAGGTATAACCTGCAAGTGGAGGAGGGCCTCGAACACCAACACTACGGGAGTGCATGGGCTCAGGAGAGGCCTCACTTAACAGTGGAGCTGCGAGGGTGGGAGAGCAATTTCACTGACAATGAGTCAGTGGTCTTGCACTTTGCCTTTCCACAGGTGCAAAGGCAAAGTATTCCTTTAGCCTCAGGCAAATGAGGGAACATCATGCTAGTACAAGATGTGCATCAGCACAAGTATGCGTGGCCGCTTATATGTTATGAAAGTGCGGAGCCTGTGGAGGAAGTAGGTACAAACGCCTGACATGTCCCTAGGGCACTTTTTGTAATATGCCCCTATTGTTATTTTATTTTCTGGAAGAGAATGATATGTAAGGGAGCTGCCATCATGTTCCAGAATACTTTCAATATATGTGTGAGTTACTTGAATATTCGAGAGTACTGGTCAAAGATTCACAGGTATTGGTATTAACATAATGTTTGATCTAGCGCAAAATTTACTTTTCATTTGTAGGGGTGCTTCATAATCACGAATAGTCTGCAACCACATGTATATATATATATATATATATTCAGTGAAAAAACCATAGGTTTCACACATGTTATAGTTAGCTGGACATTTTACTCGTAAAAAACCAATGAAATTGCCCCGTTATAGTTAGTTCAGCTAACTATAACTCACGCGCCCGCAATGCACTGCTGATGACGTCACATATTACATCACTCATGACATGGTCAGTGACATCACTCATGACATCACTGATGACATCTCAAATGACATCACTGATGACCTCACTGATGACATCATCCAGTGAATGTGTGTTTTTCTGAAAATTAAATATGTTTTATATATGTATATCTCAAGGTCGATGGAAGAATAAATGGGTATATAAGTGTCTAAATGGATGATTTGTTTTTAAAAAATTGATTGTGTAACTGACTGATTAAGTGTATCTCTCACTTTGTGTATAAGTGGCTGCATGGGTTGGTGAGTAGCTACATGGGTGTCTATATAGGTTAGTAGTTGTTTTTTTGAGTATCAGTCTGAGTGTCTGTATGGTTCGGTGGGGGGTATTACGTAGTGCATAGGTGCATGAATGAGTGACTCACTGTTTGTATGTGTTGAAGACAGCATGTGTGCAGGACTGTATGGGTGGATGAGTGTGTGTATGGGTGTGTTAGTGAGTGAATGACTGTCCCAATAGTGTCTTCAGGAGTAACTACATATGTTTTAAACTAGTATATGTGACTATTGGTGTATATATGTGAGTATATGTGAGAGGGACAGATTGAAAGAGTTCCTGTATGAATAAGTATGTGTTTCTATAAGTGATTGTTTAAAAGACTAAGTATGTGTAAGTTTCCGTAGAAGTAAGTGTGGTGGTGTGTGTATAACTGTATATGCAGGTGAATGTATGTTTGATTCTTTATTAGCATGAGTGACTATGTGTGTGAGTAACTCTATGGATGAGTGGCATTATGTAACAGGATGTATAGGTGTATGAGTACATATGATGAGTGAGTACATGTATGAGTGACTGTATAGGACTGTTGGTGAATGAGTGGATGTGTATGTGGATCTTAGAATTACTGAAGAGGTTGTTGTAACTGGTATTGGTATGTCCATTGTTTTGAAAATTTTAGTCTCTATTTTTGAATGTGTGTATCAAAGCTTATATTAAGGTGAGAGGAGGTCTGCCACTCTATCACAAGGATGATGTCATCAGTGAGGTCATCAGTGATGTCATTTGAGATGTCATCAGTGATGTCATGAGTGATGTCACTGACCATGTCATGAGTGATGTAATATGTGACGTCATCAGCAGTGCATTGCGGGCGCGTGAGTTATAGTTAGCTGAACTAACTATAACGGGGCAATTTCATTGGTTTTTTACGAGTAAAATGTCCAGCTAACTATAACATGTGTGAAACCTATGGTTTTTTCACTGAATTTCTAAGGTTTTTTAAATGCTAATTCCTAACTATAACGTGTGTGAAACCTATGGTTTTTTCAGTGAATTTCTAAGGTTTTTTAAATGCTAATTCCTAACTATAACGTGTGTGAAACCCATGGTTTTTTCAGTGAATTTGCAAGGTTTTTTAAATGCTAATTCCTAACTATAACGTGTGTGTAACCCATGGTTTTTTCAGTGAATTTGCAAGGTTTTTTAAATGCTAATTTTTTTTTTTATTCTTCATTTTTTTCAAACATATTTTTAATTTAATTTTCTTTCATTTTATAAAGACTATGCTTAAATTTTTAAAATTCTTAAATATTTTTTTTTAATATATTTTTTAAAATAAACATGTAAAATTTATTACCAGCTTTTTTTTTTTTTTTTTTTTTTTAGTACGCGTACCGTAAGCTCACGGTAAGCGTACGGTTTACGCAACGTCCGTAATCTATCTACGCTGCTTGCGTATAGTTACGCACTTTGCGTAGCCGCGCGTACTGCGCGTGGGACGCGTGCGCGCTTACGCCACACGCGCACGTTACGCGGAAGTGCCGGGGAGTGACTGTTATGCGCATGCGCGCAAGCGCGTGTCTTTTTTACGCGCACGCGTACTTTTTGCCGTAAGCGTACCGTAAGCGTACCGTAAGCGTACGGTAGGTCATGTGATCTTGAAACACAACTTTTGATTGGTTGAAACTACTTTCAGTTCTAGAACTCTCCTACACCACACCCATTCCCCTCATTTCTGCTTGTGATCCCTTGGGAGAAGGAGCTGGTTTGTCTTTGGGATACGATGGCAGAACAGCAGAGCTCTCTTGAGAGTGAGGCTAGCACCAGCAGCACTGTCTTGAGGCAGAGATCGAGGAAACAAAAGCCTTCTTATGTTTGGGATTATTTTACTTTTCCAGAAGGCCAGCAAAAGGTGAATGCACCCTTAGTTACTTGCAAGCTGTGTAAGCGTGTACTTTCTAGAGGTAATCCTAACAGGAAGTATTCCTTTGGGAATCACACCATGAAGAGACACCTCCAGGATGTACACAGAAGGACACATGGTCATCTTTTTGGAGGTAACTCTTCAGAAAGACGAGCCAGTACATCCACAGCAGCTCAGCCTGGACCATCATCTGCAGGGCTGACTCCTTCTTCTGCAGGTCAGGTGAGCCCTTCATCTGTGGGGGGAGAATCTCCTTTTGCTGGCCCTCTGGAAATGAACCTTCGATTTCGGAAGGTTGATATTCATTGCACATTTTGTAAAGGTCTAATTTGTCATAGGGAGACCAGTGTTTCCCTAGTGAACAACAAAATAGATCAGCACATTTGTAGCTTTGAATGATTTTCCCATGCTTCCTTTCCTCTGTCCCTGCATGAACACAACGGTTCTTTTAAGAGCCAACCTTATCTTTCATCTTTTTTTTACATATGTTTTTTAAAACCTTTTTTTTTTTTTTTTTACCGTACGCGTACGGTGCGCGTACCTTTTTTTTATTTTTAAAAAAAAACACTAAAAATCAATTATCACATTACAAGGTCCTTGAGAGACTACAATTATTATTATTGACTTACCATACTCACTCAAAAAAATATTTATTCATTTGTTTTTTTTTAAAATAGTTTTAAAAATGGTTGTAGTTTTCGAAAATTTTCTATATCGATCTGAAAAAAAAGAAAAAAGTATTAATATTTTTTTAACAATTTATAATACAGTATACATATTTACATTTTTTTCAAAAAAATATTTTTGCCTTATTTTTGCTGTTTTCAGAATATATTGCATTTCACTATAAATTGTGAAAGCAATTGCATTCATCATTTTACAGCGGGCAAAAAAAATAACAATCTCAAAGATTGTATTAAAAAAGCCCAGAATCTCTTCTCACTTAAACTTATCATTACAGAAATGCATATTATTCTAAAAAAATATCATCTAAAAACAATACTTATTTCTTTAAAATACCGTCTGATATGTTTGTTTCAGAAGTATAATCACAATATTATATCTCAAATAACTCCAAAATACATCTGATTTCATTTCCTTTAGGCCAAATAGTATTTTTTTTTTTTTTTTTGGAATAAATTTCCAAGGGAAATCCATTAAAATTCTAAAGTTTAATCTGTCCAGATCTCACCGATTCTCTGTAACATTTTGGTTCACGAAAATTTTTTGAATAATTTATTTAGTCCACAATAGAATTGCTTACTTTTCCACATGGCCAAATAGTAATTTTTTAAATCATTTTTGAAAAAATTTCCAATGGCAGTCCAATAGCATTCCAAAATTTAAAATGTGCAGAAGTTACCGATTATCTATAAATTATTGGTTTTTCAAAATTGCATTAAAAATTAAAAAAGTCCACATTACAATTGGTTATCTTTCCTTTAGGCCAAATGATAATTTTAAAAATATTTTTTCTACAAAATTGCAATGGTAATCCAGTAAAATGGTAAAATTATTTTGTCCAGATCTTGCCAAGTCTCTCTAAAATTTAGGTTTCAGGAAGATTAGATAGGAATTTGCTAAATCAAAAGGCAAACGTTGTTTGAAAATCAATTGGGAATCATTACACAGTGTCCAGCCTTTTTCACATTTTAGATAAACTGTGTAATGTCCAGAAGTAACAGTAGGTCCATCATGGAAAATTATTGCAACAGTTACAAAAGTTTTTCCTGAAATTGATAATTGCTGTCCTGTAAACTTCTTTATTAAAGTATCCAATTTTGAACCATCAGCTCTACATCGTTGCATCATTAAAATTACATACTGTCCGTATTCCCTTAAAATTAATGTTGAAAACATGTCAGAATTACACTCACCACATTTCATGCTATGATTAGCATCTTTAACTAATTTTGCAAAAGTGACTGTTTTACTCTCTGGCAATGTCAAATAAATAAACCTTTCATTATCAACAATAGAGCCACATATATTATAACAATTATCACAACTATGTTCCCATTTATAAGAGAGACCAAAAAAAATGTCAATGGGAACTCCTTCTTCTTCCACTACCTGAAGAAAATACATCAAAAATTCGTGTGCATCTTGCTGTTCATTTTGAGAAAACTGTGTTCGTCCTGAACATACATCTAAAAGTTTTCTAATATCAGTAGCACTTTCTATTTGAGTTTTATCTTTACTCAGCTTTTGAAAAAGGAGACTCAGCTCTGAACAGAATCTTTTTCCCTGATTTACTATTATCTGCTCTTGCAAACTTTCCAGATAAAATGCAACATTCAGCACTACATTAGCGTAGCAGTTGACACCAGAGCTATTTTCAAAATGACATCCTACAACCTGTTCTTCATTGTCCTTTTTCTTTTTGCTTGCAATTACATCACTCCTCTTTTTTTCCTCTTCTCTATATCTTCATTACAGATATTCTCATTTCTCCTTTTACGAGAAACTACACGTTTCTCCAACACAGGATACTGACCTAAATGAGGAGCATAGCTTCTTCTTAATCTATTATACTCCTTTACACAGTTTGTATCAGCACTAACTTTTGAGTCATCAAAGTCTATCATGAATAAACCTGATAATGTTTTGACTCGTGACAAAGCTACATATGCCATACCTTCTTTGAACACAGTTGAACCAATGTTCACAAATGCACAATCTACAGTCAATCCTTGAGACTTGTGGATAGTTACAGCATATGCTAGAGAAAACGGAAACTGCTTCCTACGTACATATAAGTCTTTCACAAGCATAAAACGAACTGTACAACGACAAATATCTTTAACTTCATCTATCTGATCAAATTTTATCTGTAAACATTCAATTCCTTCTTTTTTCTGATAATTAATAAAACCCACAACTCTTCCCATCGCTCCATTCACTAAGCCTTTCTCAACATCCAAATTTCTCCTTAAAAATACTCTACAGTTCATGCAAACATATAGATTTTTTTCTAATCCCGCTGTTTTGGAGATGTTCTTCTCTAGTGAGTCCAATTTATTTTTCAGTTTGCCTGTTACTGTGACAGTAATTCTTCCATCCTCAATTTTGTCCACTGCTTCCAATTTCCTGATCTCTTCCTTTTCCAATTTCAAAAGCTCCTCATTAAATATTGAGCATTCACGTAGAGTTGGCATTAAGCAGATGACACTTTTGTTTTCTGCAATATTCTTGTATATTTTCTCTGCAACTATTTCTTCCTTTGGAAATAAATTATGTAGCAGCCGACTCTGTAATGCTTTTTTCCCAACTTCTGTGAGTAGTCCAATTCTGATATCTTTCAGAATACTTCCATATTCTTCATCGTTTGCTTGCCTCATATTAGTTGTAAGTTCCTTGTACTCAAAGAAGGACCAAATATTTGTATTTCCAATGCTTCCCAATGACTTCTTCGTGTCTTCATGTGTCACAGTATTAAACACTGGTTGTCCTTTAACTGGAGTAAGTTGCAAAAGATCCCCAAAAACTATGACGTGTTTTCCACCAAATAACACGTCATAGTCTGTCTTCAAAATTTGCTGCATTCTTAAATGCACAAAGGCAAGCATTAAGTTTGATACCATGCTCACCTCATCAATAATGAGAACTTGCATCTTCTTCAATACTCTTGAAACTTCCAAGGATGCTTCTCCAGTTAGCTTGTTGAATTGTATTTTGTTCTCATGCTCCACTGGTAACATTAGCAAACGATGTAAGGTGATTCCTTTTATGTTATATGCTGCTAACCCAGTTGGAGCAGTAACCACACAAGACAAAGTAGAATCCGTTTTTTGCTTTAGGTAGCTTCTGATGACTTTAATTAGGAAACTTTTTCCAGTGCCAGCTTGTCCGCTTACATACATCCTGATTGGATGAAATGATGTGCATGAGCACTCTTTTTTTATATGTAGAAATCCGTGATCAATTTTGTTTTTGATCTCTTCATAAATGTGTTGCTGCTCTTGATTCAGTTGTCTTTCCAAATTTTGTAAGTCTATAAATTCTTCTTGAGCTTGATTCATAGCCGTTTCCACTTCATTCATGGCTATTGATGCTTCATTTTCAACGATTGGTTGTCCTAGGGGATCTTGACTGTATGTTCCTGAACTTTGGCTGTCCTGAGAACTGTCTCTAGCTATTTCTGCTGCAATTGTAGTTTCCTGTTCAATTTCTTCATTTAACATTTGCAGATAAGTTGAGAATGTACTGCATTGTATGCTGTCTTTGCAAGCATTAAAAGAATCTTCATAGCTCTGGAATTCTCCCAGTAGTTCATCCTCTGTACGCCATGGTTTAAACAACTGTAAAAGAGCCAAGTAGTAAAATTCTTTCTTGTCGGTTGTGTCGCAACTCAGCTTCCGGTGATTTATCAAACTTCCTTTGGTTTGCTTCACCAAACATCCTTCTTCACCAACAACTTTATATTTTCCACTGTTGATGTCTTCTGCAGCTTTCCGTGAATAAATGTAGTTCTGCAGCACTTCATAGAGACACATGTTCTCCAGATGATGACTTCTCTTGGGATAATATGTGTCCAACATGTTTGTTTTCAATATATCTGTACTTTCTGGGTCATTCTCGGCCAAATATTCAATTTCTCCAACAGATTTCAGTACCCGATTTCTCATTGCTGCAAGGCCTAAACTTGCCCAAATTATTCTTCTTGACTTCGAGTAGAGACTTGCAGAAGATAACCTATCTGAACATTCGTAGGATCCAATTTCTCGATGCGATAACATCTTCAAACTGAAACTGTACAGCTTCTTACTGACAGTCTTCTCGTGAGAAATCTCTTCCCACATTTCCTTCAATTCTGTTTTTTCTGATTTCGTAATGTAAGACGTTACATATCGTGCAACAGCAATGGAATTGTCAGCTACATACTGTATATCCATGTTAGCGTTCCACATGGATAAAATGACTGGGTTGTAGTCATTTATATTTTTTGATTCTTCTTTTCTTTTAAGGTTGTAGGTATTCTTAGGTGATTTTCTTGTGATAGTATGTCTCACAGCTGACATAAAACTGTTGACTCTTCCATTTGAAAGAACAGGTCTAGGAAATCCAAATCGACATTTAGTGTAGTATTTTTCTTTGCTCTTGTATTTCCGTCGACAGTATTTTCCACACCGATGACTTTGGAAACGTAGAACTTGCTCCTTTAACTTGTTCTCTTCTTTGCTTTTTGGTATACCACATGTTGCATATTCTTCAATGTAAGATAACACTGCTTCATCAGTATCTGTTCCAAACTTTGGGCATGCATCCTTGATCCACAGCAGCATATGAATATGAGGAGCACCTCTTGCCTGGTACTCTTTTCTCCAAAAGAAATCCACTACTTCTCCAAGGGGTGGATTTTTTTTATTGCAGATGAAGGACATCATAGCCTCAAATCTATGATTGAAATATCTGCAAACATTAACCGGATCCAATGAGCACAGTTCTCCTGCTGTCTTGTATTCGATGTTTTTAATGTTTGAATTGGCCTCTCGTAGAAAATCCAGTAAATCATCCCAAGCGTACTCGGCACAGCTTAGGGTAAGGAACCATGTTGGTGTTCCTAAATTGCGTAACATGCATTTTAGTTCACCATGGCGTCGGTACCAATATTCATTTGTCCCACGCTGACAAGCCATCAGATTGATCAGTTGTGTTTCCAAATGATCATCTCGGTGCTGCACTTTCTCCATAAAATCCTTAGCAGACACATTTTGTAAATGTACTCCACTTTTTAAAATGTGATTTACTGCATAAGACAGTGCAGACAAGTCGCTTTCAAATAAAAGATGGAACAAATAAGGAATACTTTGTCGAAATCTGGGATCTTCAGCATATAGTCTTGTAGTCCGATACTCTGAAGCTGGAATCTGTTCTGGACGTTCATCGTATCGTCCTCCTTTTCCTTTAGGAAACAGCTGGGGAAAACATCGAGCTTCCAAGCTCTCCTCCCATACACTCACGGGATTTCCTTTTGCTTTCTTCATCTGAAAGAGATCAATATTGTCTCCCATAACTTCTTTCGAATGGAGAGGATGTATGCTAAAATGTTCATAAATTTCTTCTTCCTTTGACTTGTCCACTTTTTCAATTTGTCCAGTTGGTGTTTCTGTGTGTTCTTGAAAATCTTCTTCTTCTTCTTCTATATAAATTGATTCATACCATTTGTTATTTTTTTTCAAATACAAATTTGCTCTTTGTACTTTCCGCACATCTACCAGCTCCTGCCAAATCTTCTTATTCTTTGTAGGTACACCATTAACCAGAATAATTAATGGTTCAGTTTCCAAAGTATCCGCATCAATAGTTTCCATATTTTTTTTCAAATCCAAGGGCAAATACACCACTCTACCTTTTAAACCTCTCAGTAAATCTGAAGGAGGTAATTTACCAGTTTTGGGCTCCATACGTACTATGGTCTGGAACGGATGAACACATTGAATGAGTATAGACTCATATGTATTTAATTCAGAAAGTTCAGCAGGAATAGCATCCAATTCTAAATTATTATGTACAGCTCTGGTCGGCATTCTATTTTCCTCTAACTTGTTGTAACAGTATTTACAAATACGCTGATCTTCACCCAATTCAAAACAATTTTCAAGAAATATATATGTGGCAAAATCCATCCACTTATAATTATCTTCATTTTCACTCTTTCTGTAGAGATCAACATTCCTAGTTTGTTTTCTATAATGAGTTCTGCGGCAACAAATACAAGTAACATTTGGTCTTTCATTAGAGACTATTGCAAATTTTGTTATGTGATCATTAAATGTGTTACTTACAGAGGGTTCTACATTCTCTTCCACTTCTGCCTCATTTACTGTGTCCTTCTCTGCACTGTTTTGTTCAGGACCAAAGTAACAAAACTGAATTTCATCAACAACCTTCTCTACATCTGATACCGTTCCTCGGAACAGAGCCCTATTCAATTCATTTAACTTTATTGCTGGACTTTTGGCAAAATACAACCGTCTCACAAACTTTCTCATTTCAGTATGATGAACAGCCAGCATCCTAAAATGATGGAAAACACTATTGCACACTTTTCTAGATAGACAAGCAAGAGAATGACCCTGCAAACCAGTATTCTCTCTCACTCTGCATGGATCCAGACTTTGAAGCACCTTAATCTTTTGTTTTACACTTTTTTTTACTATATTCTCTTAGAAACTCTCGAAATCTGTCAATAGATTCCTGACGCACAGTGCAAATACTACTACAATTCCAAGTGTACACTGGGGCTTTAGGACGTCTCCCCATTGCCTCATCTGCCATCACTTGTACCTCATCTCTTGGAACCATTATCTCCTTCTCCATTATGCAACCATTTTTTACTTCGTATGAACGACCTCTGGTGTCAACTGCATGCAGCAAACTATTACTTTGAAAATAGCTCTCTTCATTAAAAAAAGGTTCACTACTTGAACTATGCATCCACTTTCCTAAAAACACTTTACAAAAGTTTGTTCTGTTCACTACTCTTTTGCTTTTGCTTTGTGATTTCAGTACATTAACCATTTTATCTAATGTACGCATCCTATTCAAAATTAATATGAATAGTTTCCTTTTTAATTCTAATGCTTTTGCTGCAATGGCTTCAATTTCTTTTTTTCTCTTGTAATATTTTGCCTTTTGCTTATATTTCTTTACATCCTTTATCAAATTGGACATAACTCTTCTCTGAAACATTTTTCTACGTATCTCTTTAAACGCTGTTTTTCTGTTTATGTTAAACTTTTCAATTGCAGAAGGTATATTTGCATTAACTAAATTCTCAATTTTTTGCTGTTCTCTATGTTTTGTTACATTTTTCCGAGGACAGACATTTTGTACATTTTTCTTTGTTTTGAATATTTTGTTAAGAAATTGTTTTTTCTGCTTACCAGAAGATTTTTTCTTTTTCCCAACATGAGCATCTTCTACTAACTTTGGTCCTCCAGTTGTCTTCAAATATAGTTTTTTTTTTAGCGTTTTTTGAGCTCGAGATTTTGTAGGCATCTTAAATTTTGTTCACTGTTCTTCAGCAATACCTGAAAAAAACTAAAAAAAAAAATCCTTTATTGTATTTAAATATATTACTACATTTGTTTTCACAATAGTCATAAAACAAAATTTCCTTGCCAATTTGAATGCACACAAACTGCTCTTTTTTTTGGGCAAGTGAAAATCTCTTTTACAAACTGTCACATTATGAAACCACTTTTCAGATTTTTTAAAAAGCCCATGTCCACAGTGCTACACTCCACCAAGGGCAACCAGCCTTAGTGAAGCTCAATGTATTTGCATTACAGACTGAAACCTGAAAACCCCACTGGCTTCTAAATACTGTGCATGACTATACACGGCAAGCACATGGGTGTGTGCTAAGCCTCTGCTTCTTCCCCCAAAAATTCGCTCCCCCTTTCCATCTAATGCAACTGTGAAATCACCAGAGCAAGACGCAATAAATCTCTGCCTATAATTCCTCTATGCACACAGAGTCATGTTTTCACATTAGTCCCAAAACGAAATTTCTTTGCCATTTTGAAAGCACACTTACTGCTCTTTTTTTTTCGGGCCGAGTGAAAATCACTTTTACAGACTGACACATTATGAAACCACTATTTTTGATTTATTTAATTGCACGTGTACAAACTGTTTTTTTTTCAGACCACCACCATGTGCATTCTCTGTGACTGCCTACACTCCACCAAGGGCAACCAGCCTTAGTGATGCTGAATGTATTTGCATTACAGACTTAAACCTGAAAACCCCACTGGCTTCTAAATACTGTGCATGACTATACATGGCAAGCACATGGGTGTGTGCTAAGCCTCTGCTTCTTCCCCAAAAAATTCGCTCCCCCTTTCCATCTAATGCAACTGTGAAATCACCAGAGCAAGACGCAATAAATCTCTGCCTATAATTCCTCTATGCACACAGAGTCATGTTTTCACATTAGTCCTAAAACGAAATTTCTTTGCCAATTTGAAAGCACACTTACTGCTCTTTTTTTTTAGGGCCAAGTGAAAATCTCTTTTTACAATTTGAAATCACTTTTACAGACTGACACATTATGAAACCACTATTTTTGATTTATTTAATTGCACGTGTCCAAGCTGTTTTTTTTTCAGACCAACACCATGTGTATTCTCTGTGTCTGCCTACACTCCAGCAAGGGCAACCAGTCTTAGTGATGCTGAATGTATTTGCATTACAGACTTAAACCTGAAAACCCCACTGGCTTCTAAATACTGTGCATGACTATACATGGCAAGCACATGGGTGTGTGCTAAGCCTCTGCTTCTTCCCCAAAAAATTCGCTCCCCCTTTCCATCTAATGCAACTGTGAAATCACCAGAGCAAGACGCAATAAATCTCTGCCTATAATTCCTCTATGCACACAGAGTCATGTTTTCACATTAGTCCTAAAACGAAATTTCTTTGCCAATTTGAAAGCACACTTACTGCTCTTTTTTTTTAGGGCCAAGTGAAAATCTCTTTTTACAATTTGAAATCACTTTTACAGACTGACACATTATGAAACCACTATTTTTGATTTATTTAATTGCACGTGTACAAACTGTTTTTTTTTCAGACCACCACCATGTGCATTCTCTGTGACTGCCTACACTCCACCAAGGGCAACCAGCCTTAGTGATGCTGAATGTATTTGCATTACAGACTTAAACCTGAAAACCCCAGTGGCTTCTAAATACTGTGCATGACTATACATGGCAAGCACATGGGTGTGTGCTAAGCCTCTGCTTCTTCCCCCAAAAATTCGCTCCCACTTTCCATCTAATGCAACTGTGAAATCACCAGAGCAAGACGCAATAAATCTCTGCCTATAATTCCTCTATGCACACAGAGTCATGTTTTCACATTAGACCTAAAACGAAATTTCTTTGCCAATTTGAAAGCACACTTACTGCTCTTTTTTTTTAGGGCCAAGTGAAAATCTCTTTTTACAATTTGAAATCACTTTTACAGACTGACACATTATGAAACCACTATTTTTGATTTATTTAATTGCACGTGTACAAACTGTTTTTTTTTCAGACCACCACCATGTGCATTCTCTGTGACTGCCTACACTCCACCAAGGGCAACCAGCCTTAGTGATGCTGAATGTATTTGCATTACAGACTTAAACCTGAAAACCCCAGTGGCTTCTAAATACTGTGCATGACTATACACGGCAAGCACATGGGTGTGTGCTAAGCCTCTGCTTCTTCCCCCAAAAATTCGCTCCCCCTTTCCATCTAATGCAACTGTGAAATCACCAGAGCAAGACGCAATAAATCTCTGCCTATAATTCCTCTATGCACACAGAGTCATGTTTTCACATTAGTCCTAAAACGAAATTTCTTTGCCAATTTGAAAGCACACTTACTGCTCTTTTTTTTTCGGGCCAAGTGAAAATCTCTTTTTACAATTTGAAATCACTTTTACAGACTGACACATTATGAAACCACTATTTTTGATTTATTTAATTGCACGTGTCCAAGCTGTTTTTTTTTCAGACCACCACCATGTGCATTCTCTGTGTCTGCCTACACTCCAGCAAGGGCAACCAGCCTTAGTGATGCTGAATGTATTTGCATTACAGACTTAAACCTGAAAACCCCACTGGCTTCTAAATACTGTGCATGACTATACATGGCAAGCACATGGGTGTGTGCTAAGCCTCTGCTTCTTCCCCAAAAAATTCGCTCCCCCTTTCCATCTAATGCAACTGTGAAATTACCAGAGCAAGACGCAATAAATCTCTGCCTATAATTCCTCTATGCACACAGAGTCATGTTTTCACATTAGTCCTAAAACGAAATTTCTTTGCCAATTTGAAAGCACACTTACTGCTCTTTTTTTTAGGGCCAAGTGAAAATCTCTTTTTACAATTTGAAATCACTTTTACAGACTGACACATTATGAAACCACTATTTTTGATTTATTTAATTGCACGTGTACAAACTGTTTTTTTTTCAGACCACCACCATGTGCATTCTCTGTGACTGCCTACACTCCACCAAGGGCAACCAGCCTTAGTGATGCTGAATGTATTTGCATTACAGACTTAAACCTGAAAACCCCAGTGGCTTCTAAATACTGTGCATGACTATACATGGCAAGCACATGGGTGTGTGCTAAGCCTCTGCTTCTTCCCCCAAAAATTCGCTCCCCCTTTCCATCTAATGCAACTGTGAAATCACCAGAGCAAGACGCAATAAATCTCTGCCTATAATTCCTCTATGCACACAGAGTCATGTTTTCACATTAGACCCAAAACGAAATTTCTTTGCCAATTTGAAAGCACACTTACTGCTCTTTTTTTTTCGGGCCAAGTGAAAATCTCTTTTTACAATTTGAAATCACTTTTACAGACTGACACATTATGAAACCACTATTTTTGATTTATTTAATTGCACGTGTCCAAGCTGTTTTTTTTTCAGACCACCACCATGTGCATTCTCTGTGACTGCCTACACTCCACCAAGGGCAACCAGCCTTAGTGATGCTGAATGTATTTGCATTACAGACTTAAACCTGAAAACCCCACTGGCTTCTAAATACTGTGCATGACTATACACGGCAAGCACATGGGTGTGTGCTAAGCCTCTGCTTCTTCCCCAAAAAATTCGCTCCCCCTTTCCATCTAATGCAACTGTGAAATCACCAGAGCAAGACGCAATAAATCTCTGCCTATAATTCTTCTATGCACACAGAGTCATGTTTTCACATTAGTCCCAAAACGAAATTTCTTTGCCAATTTGAAAGCACACTTACTGCTCTTTTTTTTTTGGGCCAAGTGAAAATCTCTTTTTACAATTTGAAATCACTTTTACAGACTGACACATTATGAAACCACTATTTTTGATTTATTTAATTGCACGTGTCCAAGCTGTTTTTTTTTCAGACCACCACCATGTGCATTCTCTGTGACTGCCTACACTCCACCAAGGGCAACCAGCCTTAGTGATGCTGAATGTATTTGCATTACAGACTTAAACCTGAAAACCCCACTGGCTTCTAAATACTGTGCATGACTATACATGGCAAGCACATGGGTGTGTGCTAAGCCTCTGCTTCTTCCCCAAAAAATTCGCTCCCCCTTTCCATCTAATGCAACTGTGAAATCACCAGAGCAAGACGCAATAAATCTCTGCCTATAATTCTTCTATGCACACAGAGTCATGTTTTCACATTAGTCCCAAAACGAAATTTCTTTGCCAATTTGAAAGCACACTTACTGCTCTTTTTTTTTTCGGGGCAAGTGTAAATCACTTTTACACACTGTCACATTATGAAACCACCATGTGTAACTACAACAAAAACAATTCCCATTTCTATTATTCATTTCTTAAGTTACCACATACATCCCCTCTCAAACTCTAAACTCACCTTTAAAATTAGTTAGTTGTGAAAGAAATGTGACACTCAAACAGCAGATTATCAGAGCCAGGATCTCTGTTGTGTTCACCTCTCTCCTCTCAGCAGAACCAGATAATGGCAAACTTTCCCTCTATTTTTCCACACATATACATGTAAGTTTCAAATCTCAGTGCTTCCCCCTTTTTTTCAAATGTAATCACACATTTCTATTGGTTGAAAACCAACCCTTTTCCAAAAGTACCCTGCCCCCAACTTGACTTCTGCCTAGTACCCTTCCCCCAACTTGACTTCTGCCTGCTACCATAGCAACAGCTCATGGAACACTGCTGTGTGCAGTTAGGTCAGAAGTTCGACACACAATGTTTCAATTCCACAGAGCAAGAGTGCTTGACTTTTCAAACCTTACAGCAAATCCATAGTACTGTTCTTTGGTTACACATTTTTTTGTACCAATACAAAACATGCTTCTATTAATTTTCACATACAGCCTAGTTTTTATTCTAGAATGGTATGAAACAGCCAATCAGTTCTTTTTGTTTTAAAAAAATATGTATGCCTCCATTTCCAAACTGTCTTTCTTTTCATATTGCCATTCTACTGAAAGACACCTCCTGAGTGCATCCAGTTCTCCTTTGAAGATGTTCACAGTGTGGATTGTAGGGCACAGCTATGTCTTCTGGAGTGAAAAGTTTGCAGAGAAAACAGATATGGTGAGAGACCTTGCTTTGCCAAATGTAGACATTAAATGGATTGGTCAGAGAGGGTTAAAGTGGCACCAATTGATGCCATTGGTGAAATCCTTCATTCAAATCCAACACCCTGACCTCATAATAGTGCACTGTGGTGGCAATGACCTAGGCACTTTGACTGGGGTAGGTCTGGAAATGCTTATGAAGGACACCTTTGCACAACTGTTTACACTTTTCCCTAAAACTGCCTTTGTGTTTTCCAACATATGCCAAAGGCAAAAATGGAACTGGTCCAATCATTTCTGTCCACAGATTGACAAAGCAAGAAAGCACGTCAACAAATCTGTTTCTGCTTTCCTCCGTGACTATGGTATGGGTGCCATTTACCACAACAACTTGCGTTATGACATGCAAGACATTTATAGAGGAGATGGTGTGCACTTCAATGATGAAGGGAACAGAGTCTTCCTCTTGAACCTTAGACTCTGCATCGGTACTTACTTGTAGGTACCACTAAAAAAATGACTTCATAAACACAACAGCTCTTTTTAGAGCTCCCTAATTTCTAAACTCTTAAATCTGCTTTTCATTTATCTATTTTTATTTTTTTACCGTACGCTTACCGTAAGCTTACCGTACGCGTACCCCGTGATTTTTTTTAAAATCAATAAATGTTTTTTTTGTACTTTTCTGTCCTTCTTTGACCCCCTTACAAATGTTAGGGGGTCTGTAACTCTCCTCATTGCCCCCTTTCCTTGTTTTCACTCTTTTTTTTCAGAGTGAAATACACAAAATGGCGGCCGCCGCTTCCTGGTTTCGGCCGATTCGAATGTTTACTAAGATCTAACAGCCAATCAGAATCGCGCTCGCGCACGCCGCCGTACGCTTACCGTAAGCGTACGGTAAGCGTACCGTAAGCGGGCTCAGATATATATATTGATTTAAAGGCTATTTTCTCAGAATCTACTGAACAGATTTACACCAAACCTACAAAAGGCACTTCCTTGACCTAGGGACTACCTCTCTGCCAAATTTTGAGTAATTCTGTTCAGGCGTTCGGGCTGTAGCTCGTTCTAAAGGTCCTATGGAAAAATGCATGGGAAAAACGCGTTTTGGGACCCCCCTTTTATCTCAGCCCCCGCTTGACGGATCCCCCCGAGACTTTCAGGGTAGGAGCGGAGCGTAGCGCCCCACCTATTTTGAGAAATTCACGAGGATTCGTCGACCGGCGCCAAAGTTATTCAAAATAGAATGTTGAGGTTTTCCTATGGAAACGTGGTCCTAACTATAACTACCTACTGGCGACCGCCAGTAGGTAATATATATATATATATATATATATATATATATATATATATATATATATATATATATTCACTGAAAAAACCATAGGTTTCACACACGTTATAGTTAGGAATTAGCATTTAAAAAACCTTGCAAATTCACTTAAAAAACCATAGGTTTCACACATGTTATAGTTAGGTGGATATTTCACTCGTAAAAAACCAATGAAATTCCCCCGTTATAGTTAGTTGAGATAACTATAACTCGCGCGCCCGCAATCCTCTGCTCATGACATCACATATTACATCACTCATGACATCATCCTTGTGATAGAGTGGCGGTCGCGCGAGTTATAGTTAAATTTTCCTGGATCCATTCATTGAAATGATGTTCTGGATCAAGACAGTACTTGGTCCCACATAGACACTATGTTCAGAATCACAGAATGACAGAGTAACCCACTTGGGGCATACATTCAGTTTAAACTATACATACACGTTCACCTTGAGCACAAATTATCCTTTATTATTATATAAGGTTATCCGAATATTTACTACAAACACTGTATTGTGGTAACGAACCAGAACACATGATATGGACTTGCCCACCTTTGAATGCATTTATGTCTAAATACGCCATGCCTAAGGACCTATGTACAATGAATTTTGAAAATTTGAATGTTAGATGACAGTTGATTTATATTGATTCATATTCATTTCAATGTCATGTACACATCATTACATGGTGTCTTTAAATTATGTGGACACTTTTTCTTTTGCATTTTGTATGATGTGATGTTTACTTTTCGAATTTAAATATGGCCGACAAGTTTGAGGCATTTTGCGATGTAGTCCTTTCACACTGTTGATGAGTATGCATAAATGTATCACTGGTTTTATTTTCACTTATGTGACCAAGGCCCATGACTGCCAAAATGCGTCGTGATTTATGAGGAAATAAATTATGCCTTCCTTTGAAGTATAAGTGTCACTGAGAGCGCGCTTTAATTGAACTGCATTTATTTTGAAAAACATTTGCCGGTGACTCTGCCGGCACGCGCGCCACCTCCCTCGGGTCTCCAGGTTCCCGGAAGGAGTGTTCAGAAAACAATGTGGTTGGATCGCCAGGGCGCTCAACAGCGGGCGTAGACTACGGGCCGGATCAGTGGCCAAAACCAATTTTCTCACAGATTTTAGTCGCACACACAAATCCTTCTTCTTAATGAATTATTTATTCAAAAACAGAGCCAGTTTGTCAACCGACGCATTTAGGCCTGCACAGCCTTTTTCACGTTAGGGAGACACTACTATCATCATCCGTTTTATAGTACGTTCTGTTTAAAAACAACCCCATTGCATTATGGGAGTTGTAGTGATTCAGATTTTGTAACTCAAAGACAGAAAACACATTATTCCATTCAACATTATTTGTTCTATTGTTTTTCTGAAATCTGAATTGCGTGCTATGACTTAGTGACCTAATCAAATGTATAGTACATTAAGCTCATAACTGACATATTTACAACTAATTACTATCATTAACATTTGGGACAGATGGTGTTTTTAGATTGTACGTAGTTATATTGATTTTTTCTTTTTTTGTAGCGGTCTTATATTCCTATATACATATGTCCAAGCATAGAGATTCTTTTTGTCTCTCATTTGATGATTTGGAATTATTTAGTCCAAAGTCATTCCTTCATTATCTAATGTACATATATAATACTATTGATACAACACATGGCCCATTTCAGTGTTTTTGTAATTCCTGGATTTACATGTACAATCTAAAAACAACATCTGTCCCAAATGTTAATGATAGTAATTAGTTGTAAATATGTCAGTTATAAGCTTAATGTACTATACATTTGATTATGTTACTAAGTCATAGCACGCAGTTTCGTTGCGGAAGGACACATTCATTTTTGTCAGGCACAGGGAGATTAAGTGATTTGCCCAGAATCACAGGATGTTGAGTGTCATTGCCGAGGCTCGAACCCGGTTCCCTAGCTTCGAGGTCGACCGCTCTAGCTGTAAGACTACATCCTCTCCCCATATATTCCTTCATTGTATTAACTTGGGACTGTAGAACGTGAACTGTAATAACGTGAATTGTGATGTATTAGGGAAATTTTGATATAAACGTGAAGAGAGTAACGTTGAAAGTAGCTGAAAAAATTAACGTGTAGAATTTGTGTATGCTGCTGACAATTATTCACGTACTTGATGTGCTTATGTAACGTGTTAAATTGGAAATGCTTAGTAAAGAATGCTCCTATTGTATGTAACTTCATAATACCTGTGTGCCATTTTCTTATGTTGGCCGAATTCTTTAGGTCTGCAATATATTTTTCCCTTGAAGCTCTCGCAATAGAGTTAACAGTTACATTTCATGTACATGTTGGATTTGTTCTTTCTCACGTTTCTGTTGCAGGTGGAAGAATCATCCTTGTTAGTTAGAATAATTTATTTGTTTTAGGAGTTAGGCTTAGGGAGAAGAGGATACATTGAGCGTTGATACTGATCGTGGAGAACTGTTGTAGTTTCTCATCAGAGTGAGCCTGGGAATCAAGGTCATCTCACCAAGCTTAGGAGAATCGCTGCCTACTGGAAAGTTACCTATGAGGAGGTGGTCCGAACTAATCATTTTGTGCATGTTGCACCGCCTTAACTTCATCTGTAGATTTGGCTTTGAATTATTTACAATGTATTTCTATACTCTCACGTTGAGGTGCCTGTACGTCCAGTTATTCTTGGCTTTGTAATAAATCGACTAATCTTAATTGGTAGTCTGTGATTCATAGTCATAGTAAATTGGAAATAAAATGATTGATCTGCTAACGATTTCTCTCCCCCCACGCTTTCATACTGAGAAAAATGATCATCGACTCGAGGTTCCAGATCAGATCTAGAACATGGAACCTGGCTCCTTCATGTTCAACGGGCCATTTTGCAAAGCAGCCTCCCCCAAGATGAGAAATGGATGTGCATTGTGTGAGCAGTGCTACTGAACTATCCCCGGGCTGTTTCTATTGCCTGGGCGGTTACAGATATCATAATTAGTTGTTATACATTATCGTTGTGTTACAGAGCTTACAATGTGCAGCATCATCGTTATAGCTTTGGTTGAATATTTACGCATGACAATGATTTCCACATCACCCCAATATATTACATATTGCGTGTGGGCTTCCACAGTGCCACAATGCACATCATGCACTTGCTATGGCTTAATACAAAGACGTAGAACACACAAGAGTGGCTCACGGACATAGAAAACACAAGTACATGGAGATCAGTTAAATTCTTTACACCTCACAATGCGATAATTGTACTCTTTAAAAACACACCTCATATCTCTTTGGGTAGGTGAGGGAACCATCTTGCCCAAAATGAGTGTGTTTCATTTCTAAGGTTCTGGTAGGAGCTCTCGAGGTCAAATTGAGTTTGGTTTATTTTCTCCATTGGACAATAGTGAGTTCAACTTTAATAGTCTAGTCAGTGTAATACACAAACACCAGCAAAGAGGAGTAATCTTTGTTGTTGTATTGTGGTCCCCAGGACAGACACAGAGCTATGGGCACCTCAAAGATACCATTAACCAACAGTGCTGTCTGTGGGGAAAGCACATTGCACTGCACTAGTACACTTAACAAGAGGTTCTCGCTCTTATTCTATCATAATCTATTTGAAGAACCACCGCATCTTTTTGTGTCATTTTCTTCCTCATCCTGGGCCTGATTCACAAAAGTAAACCTTGGCTTTTGTGTGAGTGTACAATTGTTAGCCATTCACAAAGGTATTTGACTACTAGTAAATTTATGACTGCAGAGTCACCGCATATAAAAAGGTAGGACAGTCCTCTCTATTTATGTGGGGAGAATCCGCAGTCACAAAGATGCTGCTAGTAAAATACCTTTGTGAATAGCAAACAATCGAAGACTTACACATAAGTGTAAGCTTGCCTTTGTGAATCAGGTGCCCTGACTTTATTCCTAGATTCTCTCTCAAACTTCTACCATATGTTACATCTATTTCTTCCTGTTTTCTGTTCACCTTCAAATTTACCACTCTCATTCGCACACTTCTATCCCATGTTCTCTCATTCGGTGACCTCTGATGCAGTCAGTTTTACTCTCTCCTCTACACATCCTATCCTACCTAGACTACAGGAGTGCAAGATATCTACACACAGAAAATTTCGAGCGCTGACAGCAAGTGTGACTTTGCACAAAATAAATCTGGCACTGAAAGTAGCAGTGCACGTGCCCCTCACGCATATGATACAACAAGGATAGCAGGTGTACATGGGAAGAAATAGTGTAAGCCTCCCACACTAACAGGTAGAACACTGATGTAGGATACTGATTCCTCAACACCTTAGCTTACAGCAATGGACACTCAGACGTTGCGTGGGTGTATCGTCGTTTATTCATACACTACAGGAGCGCCGGAGCGGAGCTCCGTACTATCTTGAAATCGGCGCGCTAATGCCGATCCGAAAATATGGCCGCTGCCGGATGTCCGCTGATGTCACACGCAGTGTGCGTCGCAGACTAGACCGCTACACCACAACTGACATCAGCCATTCAGGCCTTCCTAATGCAAAACAGGCAAAGCACTGGAAAATAAGCACAGTACAGAAAACAACCGTGCATACGGCATCACAAAAAAGGTGCAGCACAAGAAGTGGCAACCACGACACAAGAGGTCCATATGACTGTGTAGACCTCCCATATTTAGGACAGATATAGCACCAACAACTAATTGCAATGTAGGCCTTCCTTAAAAACAGGTACAGTGTTAAAAGCTGCTGTGCAGGCCACAAAACAGGCTAGCAATGGCAGCAGAATTCCACATTTTTCTAAAAATAACAAAACAAAAACGAGGAAAGCAAGAGCAAGAATACAGGGTGCGTCACATAAAACAGAACTTCAAGGAAAGTGGCAGCACAAGCCTCCATGACAAAAAGGTAAAAAAAAATGTAGCTGTGTAAATCTCACTCGTGAACTACAGGAAGTATCAATGAAAGACTTTCTTTGAAAACAGATATGGCATAGAAGGCAGTGTGTGCGGGCTCTATCACTCACAATAGGTACAACATGAGAAACAGCAGTGCATGCCTTCATCACATACCAGGTTCAGGACAGCTGTGTAAGATGCTTTTTTTAAAAGCATGGACAGTAGGAGCAGCAAAAATGTAAGTGTCATTCATAGATACCGAGCACGTAACAGCCAACCAAGCCACGACAAAAAAGAGGTACACCTTGGTTGTGGCAAAACTGAAACTCAGGGAATCGATGAATGTGTGCTGTTAAATGGCCTATGCTATATTTAAGACATCCAGGGGCATATTTACAATAAAGTGGCGAAGCATGTTGTTAAGCCAACAAGGCTAACAACACACTTCGTCACTTTAGAAATGCTGGGCTGCACCATATTTACTAGAATACGGTGCATCCCTGCATTTCCCCCTACACTGGCGCTAACTTTAGCTGCCTAGTGCCAACGCAGGCACCCATGCACTATGCTGCAAGGGTGCCTGTGTTCAGGGGAAGATTGTTTATGTGCAGGAAGGTCACCCTTCCTTCACTTAAACAATTTTTAAATGCTGTTTTGTAACTTCTATCTGTGCCGCTTAATTCAGCACACATAGAAGTTGCAAAGCAGCCTTTTCTTTAAAAAAATGATTATGTGCAGGAAGGGAGACCTTCCTGCACATAAACAATCATAGGTAATTTGCTGCTTCTGTGTGTGCTGAACAAGGCTACACACAAGAAAACAGCAAAAATGAGTAGAAATAAAGCATTCCTCCTCGTTTTGCCTGTTTAAGACCAGGTTTTCCCTGGTCTTACTGTTGGTGCTGCCTCCTGTTTACGCCACCCTTGTAAATAGGGGGCAGCATCAAAATGAATGGGTGTTGTGGTGGACCGCCCACCGCAACACCCATTGCCCTCCCCTTTCACGATAAACACAGTGTGAAAGGGGTGCCTTATGTACAAGGCAGCGTTAAGCCACGTTAAGTGACTTAGCGCTGCCTTGTAAATAAGGCAAGACCCTATCGCCATCACAACGTCATTAAAAGGTGCTGTGAGAGCTGCAACATCATCTCAGGAAGATGACAGTGAGCCTCACAGGCGTCACTCTGCTCAGATGAACATTAAGGAGTATTTTACAACAACTTCTATCACTGCCATAATAGTCAAAATGAACACATGTAGCAGAGTTTACAACTCAGTCTCCCCCCAGGATGTCGGGTAACCCCTATAGTATGAAACCTGTTGTATGAGAAGGAACCCATATGCACGTTTGATAACGATGTGGTCTGAAACTGCTGCGAAACGGGGGTCTTGTGGGGGGCCCAAGGGGCGTCGCCTACTATCAAGAGGCATCAGGTAAGGAGCCTAAGAGGGAGTAGGTACGAAAGGATTCCCCTGGCTATAATCACACTGCAGCGGAAACATATTACAAATAAAACTTGTATCTGTAAAATTGCATAATTTTCTCCATCTCTCACTTCTGGTGCTTTCTTTGAAGACCATCTGGATTACAAATCTGAATGTTTCCATTTATTTAGTAACAACTCGGGGGCATATTTACAATAAACTGGAGGAGCGAGGTGTTACTCCAAAATTAGTAACGCCGCACTCTGAGAGTTTTAAAATGCATGGATGCACCGTATTTACAAACTACGGTGCACCCCTGCATTTACTCTAGCGCTGCCTAGCCCCATTGTGCTAGGGTGCCTGTGGTGCAGGGGCAATTGATTATGTGCAGGAAGTGAGACCTTCCTGCACATAAGCAATCTAAACAGGCAATTTGCTCTATCCATGTGTGCTGCAGGATGTTCTGGTGGTGTTAACTCCTTGCATATATGCCCCTAAAGACTTTCTACTTAAAGGGGGATATTCACAAGAACGTGTGATAGCCATCGCAAAAGTTACTTAACGCAACCTTCAACATCGCAGTCTATCGTGGGAAAATTACGCCGTGTTAACAAAGCATTCTCAACACCGCGGTACCATGCGATATTCCCCAGATAACGTGTCAACTGACTGCGTTAAAATCAATGCTACGCCACAAAAATGCAAAACGCGAATACAAAAAAAGCTGTGATGAGGCCATTCGCGATACAAAAATCAACGAAAACCAGCTACAGGCCTGCATTTCACAAGCGTCAGGCGGGTAAAATCACCATAAAAAAAGAAAAAAAACTGACAAACAAATGCCACACAACAGCCAAGCACAATGGATGTTGCCTGAGGAAGTACGGAGGAGAACAAGAACCCCACAACCCCCCCAGAGGACCTGCCTGGGACCTCGGGGTCAGGGAAGGGCCAGGAGAAGAAGAGTAGGAAGAAGCGCTTCAGTCCGCAGGAAAACAGGATCCTGATAACGGAGGTGGTCGAACACCATCAACAACTGTTCATCACCTCCACTGTGTCCTTGACAACAAAAAATGGACTATGGCAGTCCTTCATGGACAAGGTGAATGCAGTTGGAGTGCTGAAGAGGACAATGGAAGAGGTCAAGAGGTGCTGGAGTGACGACAAATGCAAAATCAAGCTGAAACTCACCAACAAACGGAAGGCAGCAATGCAGACTGGAGGTGGGAGTCCTGCACCACAGGATGAGCTGGACGACATGGAGGAAATGGTGTCCACAGTCATCAGTGGGGAGACGGTGGCTGGAGTCGGGGGACCGGACAAACTCAACATGACCGGACACAACAGCAAAAAGAACTATTGATGGACAGAATGCAGAACAATGTCATACATTCCCCCCAGTACAGAGATCTGGGCCTAAATCCATAGTTTTTTTGCTCACCATGCCATTCCAGTTTGAACCCAGCCATATGCAAATCAGTCTTGACCCTGTGCCTCATGGGAACAGTCCAGCCCGAACTGCCAAGCCAGGTCCTCCCTGGACTGGAAACAAGCATCCCAGGACCGGTTTCGGGGTTTTTCCCCTCTTCAGCCAGGATAGCTTGATTCCAGTGGCATGGAGAGCACAGGACTCACGTCTGAGCATACCTGTCCCAATCTGGTTGACAAATGCAAAAAGAACTATTGATGGACAGAATGCAGAACAATGTCATACATTCACCCCAGTACAGAGATCTGGACCTAAATCCACCGTTTTTTTGCTCACCATGCCATTCCAGTTTGAACCCAGCCATATGCAAATCAGTCTTGACCCTGTGCCTCATGGGAACAGTCCAGCCCGAACTGCCAAGCCAGGTCTTCTCTGGACTGGAAACAAGCATCCTTGGACCGGTTTCGGGGTTTCTCCCCTCTTCAGCCAGGATAGCTTGATTCCAGTGGCATGGAGAGCACGAGACTCACGTCTGAGCATGCCCGTCCCACTCGGGGTGACAAATGCAAAAAGAACTATTGATGGACAGAATGCAGAACAATGTCATACATTCACCCCAGTACAGAGATCTGGGCCTAAATCCATCTTTTGTTTGCTCACCATGCCATTTCAGTTTGAACCCAGCCATATGAAAATCAGTCTTGACCATGTGTCTCATGGGAACAGTTCAGCCCGATCTGCCAAGCCAGGTCCTCCGTGGACTGGAAACAAGCATCCTAGGACTGGTTTCGGGGTTTCATATTTGCATATGGCCAGGTCTAAACTGGGGTGTCATGGTGAGCAAAAGAATGATGGATTTAACCCAGATCTCTTGACTGGGGGAGAATGTTTTGATTTGTTCTGCATTCCGTCCATCAATTGTGTGTCTTTTGCTTTCTCGCCCTAAGTGCACCGAGTATGCCTAGACGTAGGTCCCTGGCTGACTGTGCCACTGGATTCAAGCTATCCTGGCTGAAGAGGGGTGAAACCCCGAAACCGGTCCTAGGATGCTTGTTTCCGGTCCAGGGAGGACCTGGCTTGGTAGTTCGGGCTGGACTGTTCCCATGAGGCACAGGGACTAGACTGATTTGCATATGACCAGGTCTAAACTGGGGTGGCATGGTGAGCAAAAGAATGATGGATTTAACCCAGATCTCTTGACTGGGGGGAATGTTTTGATTTGTTTTGCATTCCGTTCATCAATTGTGTGTCTTTTGCTTTCCGGGCACAACAGCACCAGGGTAAGTAACGACCAGGGACTGGGGGGATGGGGAGAGATGGGCACAATGGCACACATGCACAATTGAGCTGAGCACATCTGCAGACAAACCATGCCCCAGACCCCAACTCCCACCAAGAGAACAATGTACCCAAGTATGCTACATTTCAGCACTGTACAAGCACAGAAGTCAAAGGCACACCGCATGAAAGGGATAAGGGGCAGCAAAACAGAGCAGCAGGGGCCACCACCAATGCAGCACACACACATAACATGCAGAGAACATCAACACTGACAACAAACTGTCAAAAACCGCAACACGTCCACAACAGAACACAGGACACAACTGACGCCTACTGGGTGTAGACACTGGCCAATCACAAGGAACATTGCAGGGAAATGTGAATAGACAATATACAAGTTCAAACACACATCTGTGATGTTGTCGAAATGTCCACTGTCCTGCAGAAAATAGGCAGCCCCTCCAAAACAGCCACAATGTACACAGTCATGCAGTCTGTATGTGAACATGTACAATCCAACAACACACATGTGAACACATTGTCAAACTGCATCTCCCCTTCACATTGCAGAGGGACAATCAACACCTCCTGCAGAGCAGCCCGAACCTCTCTGATGACAAAAAGGACCACCAAAGCTTTGACTCCGACACCTTCCAAGAGTTCATTGACAGTTTCTGCAACCCACCTCCAGGAGCAGGGCAGCCCAGCTGCAACAGGGACACCCCACCCCCTGCACAGACCACACAGCAGGCAGCTCCCACCACCAAGGCTGCCTCCCAAGACCCCCACGAAGAACACATGGCCTTCCAATGCTGTGTGTTGGGATGCCAGGAGCAGCTGGCTGAACAGGTGAGGGTGGGCTTCAACGGCACGGCAGACAATCTATATGCCATACGTGGGTGTCTAAGTCCCAGCAGGGACCACTCACAGACCCTAACAGACACCCACAGTCCGCTCCATGCTCTCCAACAAACCTGACTCTGAGACAAGAATGACTGTCTAGTCAGAGTGGCTCCAGCAGCGAGTTGGGACTCATGTGGAGGCTCATGGAGACCATGAAGCGGCTGCCATGGCTGCACACCAGCGAGAGGTAGCTGGGTTCCACAATGACCTCAAAACCATCCTCATACCATTGCTGCCACAAGGCCGGCACCGGTGCATGCTGCTGCTACCACTACATCCACATCAACGCCCCCTAAAGTGTCAGTGCCACACAGTGCGGCAGACATTCCACCTCTGGCCCTGAGGTGTTACTGCCACACAGTGCTGGAGAAAGGCCAGCACCACCCACACGTGAGGCACACGAGACAGCAGAGGACGAAGATGCGGATGTAACTGCCTTATTGGTACGGAGAAAACTGTAGCATTCATCTCCGCCATATGGTCGGTTTCAGCTTGGTTCTGCCCTCTGCATCATCACCTCCCACTGTCCCCCGATACACTCTGCAACACTCACCTTGTACCTCGCATTGGACTGTCATATTCTGTATGTTCGCCAATGACACAGCTAACAGACTGCAGACTGAATTCTTCCTCTTCCTTTGGACTTGTCATTCCCTGAAGGACTTTGGCTGGCCCTCCACGGGCCAACATTGTAAAGTGGGCTTTGCATGGCCCTGTATTGCTCCAGATGCAACATTCCACTGAATGTGCATTAAACATTCTGAATCACACAAATGTGTTGTGTCTATGGTCTTTCACGTGTGGTAGTATGTACGAATGTAGGGTCAGTGAATTCCTCTTACGTCCATGTGCCTCCTGTCGTTGGACTTGGGACACAGGGGTGTCTGATATGAAGAAAAGTGAAGGTTTAGGGACTGGCAAGTGGGTGCACTTGCCCAGTTAGCATGGCAGTACCAGACTGCACACAGGCTCTGCAATGGCAACCCTTAGACACACTTTTACAGGCTGCTTCTGTGGATGGCACAACCAGTGTTGCAAGCCCATCAGCAGCATTTGGATTACCAGCCCTGGGCACTCCTGGTGCACTGTACTAGGGTCTGACAAGTAAACCAAATCAGCCAATCATGGAATCACTAATCCATACATCAATTTACAATAGGGAGCACTTGCACTGTGACACTGGACAGCAGTGGCACAGTGCCCAAAGCATCTAACACCAGCAAAAACACATGAGGCAACAGCAAAAAATGGAAGGGAGACCCATGCCAAGGTGTCAGGTCTAACAACACCCATCCAGCAAACGAGTCACGGCACATGTGACCCTGCCAATAAAAAGGGACGGGCGCACGTCCTCTACGCCATTTCCAACCTCTCTCGGCAAGTATCCGTGTGGTCTGTATGTAGGCATGGGGGCCCAGGGGCCTGCGACATCACATTCCGCAGGCCCGGAGGTGATATGATGGCATCCGCACCACGATACCCAATCATGGAGGGTCCATGACTTGTGGGGCACAGACTTAGTGGCACCAGATACACTACGGCCAGCACAGGCACACCGCCACAGGACGGTGACTTTCGGTGCACTGAGGTAGGGGCACCGTAAGTGCTGAGCAGGTGTGCAGCCTGCTATGATGCCCCATCCCGGCAGTCTGGACTGCTCAGGTTTTGTGTGCCCTGCTGGACCGCGCCTTAGGCCTGAGCCAGCGGACAGCAGGGGCCTACCGCCAAGTGGAGTGGGCTCGCGGGTCACAGAGTTAGTGGCACCTCAAGGGCTGAGCAGGTGTGCAGCCTGCGATGATGCCCTGTGCACTGGTATGTCTTCTGCCATGGTGAAATCAAGACCCAGCATCAAATGTGAGACCTGGTGGCCTGCGGAGCGGGGCTGCATGATGTGGAGGGTGCCATGTCCACGTGGCTTGCAGCGGCACCTGGTGGGCCCACTTTTCAACACGCCGGTGGCGGAAGGTGAACAGTGAGGCCTGGATGCGCAGGGGCAGGCATGCACCGCTGGGTGGCAGGAGGGGCTGGGGTGCATCTGTCTGGGTGCGCAGGGGCGGGCATGCACCACTGGACAGCGGGAAGGGCTGGGGTGCATCTGCCTGGGTGCGCAGGGGCGGGAAAGCACCACTTGGCGGCGGGAGGGGCTGGGGTGCATCTGCCTGGGTGCGCAGGGGTGGGCATGCACCACTGGGCAGCGGGAGGTGCTGGGGTGCATCTGCCTGGATGCGCAGGGGCGGTCAGGCAATGATGTCTTGTGCAATTGTATGTACTGTGCCATTCATGTATCTGGACTCTGTTTCAGATGACGGGTCTGTCTCAGATGTGGGACCTGGTGAACGGCACTACATACCGGCACGTGGTTGGAGACACACCGGTGGCAGCAGGTGAGCAGTGTGGACTGGGTGCGCAGTGCCGGCACTCTTTCTCCCTGTCCCTCTCTTCTTTTCTCTCTCTCTCTCTCCCCTCTATGTCTGTTCCTTGATGTTCGCAGGACACACCTTCTCATCATGATTTTTGTCTTGCAGGCTGTGCCTTACGGAATGTCCCGAGGGGAGCTGCCATGTGTCTTCATTTCTGTTCTGTGTTTATTTTAATACATTTTCATTTGTTGCTTCGAAGGTGAATGTGTGATGCTCATTTTTGTGACGACACATGGGCTCTGTACTGCTCCAGATGCAACTTTCCACTGAATATGCATTAAACATTCTGAATCACACAGATGTGTCGTGTCTATGGTCTTTCACGTGTGGTAGTATGTATGAATGTAGGGTCAGTGAATTCCTCTTACGTCCATGTGGCTCATGTCATTGGACTTGGGTCACAGGGTGACACATTGCCGAATGTTGTCAGGGTGGCACCAATGCAACAACAGCGACACACGCATTTGTTACTTCCTTGTCCAGCCCCGTATGGAACAACACCCAGAGCCCCAGGGTCATTGTTCAAACCCTTACGCTGGACTGGCATATGCTAGGCCAGCCCACTCCGCTTACACTTACAGGGGGGGACGACAACGCTACATGTCCCAGGTCTTCCCTGTAGGGATCTGCTGTTCACAGGTCTAGTTGTCAGCATGCCACAGCCACTCCCTCGCGGCTGGTGTACACCCACACCACACCTGTTAGATTTGGGGGTCTCTAGTTGGCATAGATAGGTACCTGTGACAAATAGGGACCCTTGCGTCTAGTCAGGGTAAGGGGGTATACTCCTAAAATAACCCCTGCTCGCCCCCTTGGTAACTTGGCACGAGCAGACAGGCTTATCTCAGAGGCAGTGTGTAAAGCATTTGTGAACACATACAGTAATCAAGTGACAACACTACAGATGGACACCACACAAGTTTTATATCAAAAATAAGTATTCTTTATATAGATTTATCACAAGACCACAAACGCCAACAATCCACAATACTGTACTTTAAAATGGTAGAATTATCTTAGTTCTCTTAAGATGGTAAATGTGACACTCAGAGTTTAATGTACCTTAAGATGCGTAACGCAAGACAACGAAAGTGTTGCAAGGACGGTGAAGATCTGGTGCAAAGAAACAAAGATGGCGCTTTCTTCTTTATGCGACACGCTTCCCGGTGATGCGGCGGCATCTGCTGCGACGTCGATCCTCTTCTCCAGCGATGCGAGGCGCTTTGTCTTGTGAAGTGCCAGCGGCAGTTCTGTGACACGCTTCTTGATTGTGAGTCGGGCTTCCAGTTCCTTGCGACACGCAGTCCCTCAGAAAGCCTCGCAAAACAGCAGGCACTTCCAAAGAACTCTTGGGAAGCTGGTGGGTGAAGTCTGTTGTCCCTGAGACTTCAGCAGGAGGCAAGCTCTTTTCCAAGCCCTTGGAGATCCTTCATAAGTTGAATAAAGTGCACACAAAGTCCTTTCTCCTTTCTTTGGCAGTCAGGCAACCACTGCAGGCCAATCTCCCAAGCAGCACTTCAGCTTAGGGATACTCTCTCCTCAGTTTCTTCTGGTTCCACTCCTCAGCAAAGGTTTGTTCTTGTTTCCCAAAGTGATCTAAAGTTCTTGGGTTTGGGTCCCAATATGTATACCCAGTTTCTCTTTGTCCTCTGAAGGTAGAGAGGACTTTGCCTAGTCCAAACCAGTTATGGTCAGTCCTGGAGCACTTTGTTGACAAGACTCCTTCTTTCCTTTCAGAGTGCAGGGCAGAGACATCAGACACACCACAGGAGGTGGAGCCAGCATTGTGGAGGGAAGGCACAGCCCTATTCAGGTCCCAGGTGCAACCCCTCCCACACATACAGATCTCTCTATTCAGCCCTGTGCTGACTCACCCTGTCTCCTGGAATTTCCCCAGCCCCTGTCACTCAAACTCCAGACAAGGAATACACAGCCTAGCAGAGGCAGGTTTGGATGGTTAGACAATAAAATACCTACTTTCTAAAAGGGGTATTTTCAAACACAGAATGTTGAAACCAACTTCACTAAAAGATGTATTTTATCATTCTAAGTTCAGGCATACTAAATTTAAATTTCTGCCGTGTTCCCTGAGTCAGTTAGGATTATAGGATGTAATAATCAAACTGCCCATTCTGGCCTATTTGGAACAGGTAGCCTTGCAATAGTGAAAAACAAAACATGGCTGTAAGCCACTATTAGGACATGCCACACACACCAGGGCTTATCCTACCTTATACTTACAATGCACCCTGCCCTTGGGCCTACCACAGGGGTGTCTGATATGAAGACAAGTGAAGGTTTAGGGACTGGCAAGTGGGTGCACTTGCCCAGTTAGCATGGCAGTACCTGACTGCACACAGGCTCTGCAATGGCAAGCCTTAGACACACTTTTACAGGCTGCTTCTGTGGGTAGCACAACCAGTGTTGCAAGCCCATCAGCAGCATTTGGATTACCAACCCTGGGCACTCCTGGTGCACTGGACTAGGGTCTGACAAGTAAACCAAATCAGCCAATCATGGAATCACTAATCCATACATCAATTTACAATAGGGAGCACTTGCACTGTGGCACTGGACAGCAGTGGCACAGTGCTCAAGGCATCTAACACCAGCAAAAACACATGAGGCAACAGCAAAAAATGGAAGGTAGTCCCACGCCAAGGTGCCAGGACTAACAACACCCATCCAGCAAACGCGTCACAGCACATGTGACCCTGCCAATAAAAAGGGACTGGCGCACGTCCTCAACACCATTTCCAACCTCTCTTGGGGAGTATCCGTGTGGTCTGTATGTAGGCATGGGGACCCAGGGGCCTGCGACATCACATTCTGCAGGCCTGGATGTGACATGATGGCATCCGCACCACGATACCCAATCATGGAGGGTCCATGACTTGTGGGGCACAGACTTAGTGGCACCGGATACACTACGGCCAGCACAGGCACACCGCCACAGGACGGTGACTTTCGGTGCACTGAGGTGGGGGCACCGTAGGTGCTGAGCAGGTGTGCAGCCTGCGATGATGCCCCATCCCGGCGGTCCAGACTGCTTAGGTTCTGCTGGATTGCGCCTTAGGCCTGAGCCAGTGGACAGCAGGGGCCTACCGCCAAGTGGCGTGGCCTCGCGGGTCACAGAGTTAGGGGCACCTCAAGGGCTGAGCAGGTGTGCAGCCTGCGATGATGCCCTGTGCACTGGTGTGTCCTCTGCCATGGTGAAATCAAGACCCAGCATCAAATGTGAGACCTGGTGGCCTGCGAAGCGGGGCTGCATGATGTGGAGGGTGCCATGTCCGCGGGCTTCGGGCACCTGGTGGGCCCACTTTTCTACACGCCGGTGGTGGAAGGTGAGCAGTGAGGCCTGGATGCGCTGGGGCAGGCATGCACCGCTGGGTGGCGGGAGGGGCTGGGGTACATCTGCCTGGGTGCGCAGGGGCGGCCATGCACCGCTGGACAGCGGGAGGGGCTGGGGTGCATCTGCCTAGGTGCGCAGGGGCGGGCATGCACCACTGGGTGGCGGGAGGGGCTGGGGTGCATCTGCATGGGTGCGCAGGGGTGGGCATGCACCACTGGGTGGGGGGGAGGTGCTGGGGTGCATCTGCCTGGGTGCGCAGGGGCGGTCAGGCGATGATGTCTTGTGCAATTGTATGTACTGTGCCATTCATGTATCTGGACTCTGTTTCAGATGACGGGTCTGTCTCAGATGTGGGACCTGGTGAATTGCACTACATACCGGCACGTGGTTGGAGACACACCGGTGGCAGCAGGGGAGCAGTGTGGCCTGGGTGCGCAGTGCCGGCACTCTCTCTCCCTGTTCCTCTCTTCTTTTCTCTCTCTCTCTCCCCCTCTATGTCCATCTATCTCTCTCTCCCCCTCTATGTCCATCTATCTCTCTCTCCCCCTCTCTGTCCGTCTATCTCTCTCTCCCTCTCTTCCTCTCTCTCTCCTTTGCTCTCTCTCTGTTCCTTGATGTTCGCAGAACACACCTTCTCATCATGATTTTTGTCTTGCAGGCTGTGCCCTACGGAATGTCCCGAGGGGAGCCGCCATGTGTCTTCATTTCTGTTCTGTGTTTATTTTAATACATTTTCATTTGTTGCTTCGAAGGTGAATATTTGATGCTCATTTTTGTGACGACACATGCATGTCACCAGATGTGATTGTGCAACATCAGGCGGATTATTTGGTACATGATTCCGTGTAGTTGATGTGGCATGTCTTTGGCTCGGGAGCGGGGTGCCGGGAAGGGGGGGTCCTGGGGCTGGTGGCAGTGGGTGCTGTGGCCCTCTTGGGTGTCCGGCACACATGTTCAGTGGCTCCATGGCATCTGTTGTTCTTCAGGTGTGGCTCTGGGCTGGGCTCCCTTTTGTGGTTCAGGCTGCCTTCTGACTTTGCACCAGGTCAGAGCAGGTGTTAATGTTCTGCTGCTAACGCGCCTTATCGCATGTTTCGTGGTCTTTTCGCTGATCTGGCTGCTCGTTGACAATGTTGCGAAGTGGGGTTGTCACGGATTTTTGCACGGGAACGCCTACTCTGCATCTCATTAGAGATAGTTGCCGGGGTCATCTGTGGCAATGTTTTTTGCAGCTGCTATCGCAGGTAAACTGGTGCTTTGGGCTGTTAGCACCAGCTTGTGAATTGGGTGATAATTTTATCACAACTTTGGCTGCGTTAAAGTGCCGTTAACTCGGTGATGGCTCTTTGAGAATATGCCCCAAAGAGTATACCTTTCTTTTGCTATAGTATACAGCAATAGAGTACATCTGATATCTTTTCCATACAGTGAAACAAAGGGCTAGGCTCTCATACCTCTTCCTTCATGCGAAAGTGTGATATTCCAATTTGCTGCACCTGGAATTTTTAAACTGCTGTTTATGCCTCTGTTTCCTGGCCTCAGCACTAAAACACGCACAGAGCACATTCATGTAGACCACAACACATTAACTCAGTGCTATAGCTAATTTGGTTAAAACTTTTCATGTCAAGTCCTAATAATAATAGATCGTTAACGTTTGCAGGTCAGTACTTCAAAGGAGATGCATTCAACTGCATTCAACTGCACCTAATGCTACATAGATGATGAACAAACAAGCATAATTCCTTAACCATGCCTGCCACGATCTTCACTAAACACTTGCCCGGGACACCATATCCTGCAGCATCCTTCACTAATGGGTCCTAATCAGGTAAACTATGTGTTGATTAACTATTTGGAAAGCTATGAAGTCTGCAGCAATCTCTTTTCAAAGACCCCGATCCACTACTGAATGATATGAACCACTGTGTTTTGAATTTGGATATGAGTTTTCCCTATCAGACGTATATGATGTTTTTAGAAGAGGGTGATGAGAAGTAAAACCAGGTGTCACCTCAGAATTTTGGTTACATTTGAAAACATTATTACTTTCAATGCGGTATCTTCCAGCTTAAGGATTGAGGACATTTCACTGTTTTCTTCTGCTACCATTTTCTAATTACCTGTCCACACCTTGATTATATTTTATATTTAATGTCGTTTAAACCAAAAAGCTAATTGTATTATTTAATTACATTGCCTACTATATTTAATAACACTCACTTCAGTAGTCCAGACCTAGATGTTTATCTTCAACACAGATGTCATACATTTCATTTTGGATGCTGCCAATTCCTTAGTCCTAAGACACCAAAAGATAGCCATAAAGTCCTATTTCACAGACTGACCATGAAAATAGGAACGTAACACCCATAGACTAAATGTAATTCTCAAATAATATGTTTTTTAAAGTGAATGTGTTCAGTGTAATTTGTGCATTAAAATGAAAAGTTGTTATGTTGGCTTTTCTTATTTTGTAGCTACAAAGCTCACAAAATCCCCATCATCAGCCAGGATTGTGACTGAATCAGCTGGTGCAGTGGTTCCTTTTGATTATTTCAACATATACTCCCTGAACTTGGATTTTAAACAGATACATTCAACCATAAGTAGCCCCATAGATGGAATGCTAGGAGCTAACCAGCCAGAGAGAATGCTCACTTTGAAGGCTTTGATAGTCATCTGATATTTGCCCCCGTGTGAGTGCAGGTTTACAACTTTTTGGAAGTCACAAATATTCCCAGGAATAGGCCTGAAATGCTTCTTCAGGTGCAGATTTTGGTGTGTATTTTTGGGAAGGTCATTCTGTGTGGAGTTCTCCTGTTTTCATGGTGGGAAATTACCTATAAGACATACGTGAACATCCATCAACTTCAGGCTTATGGGAGTTGAACTTTTTCTATAGAGGGAACCACCCTGTTCTGCCCCAACCCAAAAAAAAATCTGGCACTTTTTACTCATTCAGACTCACAGCCCTTTATTTGTTATTGTGTTTGTAATATGTAACCATGCCTTGAAAGACAATTCACATCCGACATTCTAATTTCCGGTCGACACTCTTCCAGTAAAAGCACTGTGGGGCAGATTTACAAGCCCCCTGGCCACCGGTACGTCACTTTTTGTGACGTACTGGAGGCGCTTTACACGTCTCCATATTTAAAAAGAGAGGAAAAGCCACCCTGTGTGACTTCCTCTCCTTGTAAATATGGCCCCTTCACACGCAGCACTTTGAGTGGAAGGGGCGTTCCATGGGTGTTCCCACGCAACACCCATGGAACAAGACACATTTCCAGGTTTACGAGGAATCGTAAATCTGGAAATATGTGTCAATGCTACGGGGAGGCGTAGCGAGGTGCAACAAGGAGAAATGTTTGCATTTCTCCTAGTTTTTTGCTCTTTCAAAGTGTGCTGCATTCTACAGCACGCATTGAAAGAGGAAAATGCCTGCAGTGATTGTTTTTGTTCAGGAAGATGCCCCTTCCTGCACAAAACAATCTCCCCATGACGCAGGCATCTCTGCACCATGGTGCAAATATGTCTGTGCCGGCACATGGCTGCAGTTTAAATGCCAGGGCAGGGGAGAGCACAGGAATGCGACATATTATTGTAAATATGTCGCTTTCCTGTGCTTCAGAAGTGCCGCAGCGTGGCGAAGCCAAAGGGCTTGCGTTGCCAAGCTGCGGCACTTCCTTGTAGATCTGCCCCATTGTGCTTCTGGTGTTCCATATTCCACTTTACCTCCTAATTTTAGTCTTCATGAAAGACAATGATGACATTCTTGATTGTTTGGGGATGTTTAAAGAGTAGTTGCATGAGACTTTGGCCCTAAATTAGAGTTTATAAATCTACAATCAAAAGAGATTACAGAGCTCACTAGTCAAACATGAATTCAAATTCTAAGTGCCCCACAAAGGAACTTGACTAAACACTGTTGCATTCCAGAACCCTGGTTGCACGTCTGTGAGAATAACTTAAGCACAGGATTTCTGTGACCTTATGGTTAGGGCACCAGATCAAAAACTTTTGATATGGGAGGAGGAGCCTAGCGCGCAACCAAGATGGCCGCGTAGGTGCGAGGCTCCCGAGGACCTCCGCGACCTCCTGCATAAATCCTGACAGAATCCTGTCCCAGATGAGGGGACTGTATTTGTGAGCCCGAGCAGAGGTGACGCCCGTTTTCCGTTTTTAAATCGGACCTCGGACACCGTCAGGAGCATCGATTGAGGTTTGCGGCCTTCTCCACACCGGCCCCCCGTACTGGAGTTGTGGGGCGATCCGGACACAAAGTGAACAACAGCGGCGGGCAAGGCTGGGTGACTCGCGTACCCCGCACTTTCACTTTCGCTTTTCCGCCCTCCTTGCTGCCAGGCGAGGTTGGGTTGCGGGGCGGTGTGCGGTGGTGTGGTCTCGCTGGGGTGCCCTGCCGGTCCGCCAGCTGCGGTCCGTCCTGCGGAGCGGTGGTCGCTCCCCCCTGGACCCCTTGAACTGGATTGTCGGCCCCCCGTTTCTTGAGGAGATTGACTCGTCTTGGGGATTGAAACCATGTCCACAAAACAAGATGGCGATCGGGCTAAGATAAAATCGACCCGCCGTGGCGCGGCCCAGCAATCCAACAGTATGGACCGCTACACCCTCCAGAAGGGATCCCCAGAGGCGCCGCGTAGGTCCCCCACGGGCCCGACTGATGCTTCCGCTCTGCCCACGGACCTGACCCTCCGAGACGTCATGGGTGCCATCGCCGAGATGAAGGCCTCTGTGGACCAGCGCTTCGACACTCTGGCGCAGAAGATTGACTCGGTCCTCGTGGATGTGGGCCTCGTGAGGGCTGATTTGTCTAAAACCAACGACCGGGTCGACTCTTTGGCCCACTCTACCACGGGCCTCACAACGGACGTAGCGGCCCTCCAACAGGAGGTGCGCAGGCTTGGCCAGGCGAGCGCCCTGATGAATCTTCGGCTGGAGGATTCCGAGGGTCGGGCCCGGAGGAACAACGTCCGCATTATCGGGGTGCCGGAGGGACGCGAGGCGGAGGCAGCGGATCTATTTGTTGAGGACCTGGTTCTCACCCATCTCCAGCCTCGGGGGCTGAGTAAATTCTTTGCGGTGGAGCGTGCCCACAGGGTCCCCGGGGGTAGGCCTAAGGTTGGAGCCCCTCCGAGGCCTCTCATCGCCCGGATCTTCAATTTTCGGGACAGAGACGCTATCCTACAGACTTCCAGGCTACAAGGGCCGGTCAAACTTGACAATATGGACATCAATTTCTATCCTGACTTCACTCCGGCAGTCCAAAAGCAGAGACTGAGCTTTCTCGGTGTTAAACGTCGCTTAAGGGACCTGAATCTCAAATATGCGATGCTTTTTCCAGCTAAGCTGAGAGTGGAGGTGGATGGCCACACGCACTTTTTTGATCGACCCGATGTGGCCGGGGACTGGCTAGACACTTTGCCCGGAGATCGGGACCGGGGGGGTGGGGGGGTGCGGTTGGTGGGGAGGGCCCGCCGGATCAGGACTGAGGGACTAATGGTGGGCCTTGCTCTGGACTGCGTTGTTGTCACTATTGACTGTTAGGGTAAGTTCCCCTCCTGTGGAGGTCGTGTGGGGTCTCTTGGGGGATCTCCCTCCTCCTCTGGGGGACTAGTTAGTTTTCTTATCTATGGGGCGACAGGCACACTGCACTTTGGGGGGGCTGTTTGGGCTCATGCAGGGGTGCAGGGTGGGGGGAGTTCTGTTGGGTTGGGTGGGTTGGGGTGGGGTGTGGTTCGTTTCTACCGCAAGGCAAACCCGTTATTGTACTGTTGTTTTTGAGATGCTCTGGGGGGGACAAATGATGGCTTCGTTATGTGATGGGGGGTAGGGATTTGACTTTGTTGTCCTGGAATGTTAACGGACTGGGTGATAGGATCAAGCGGGGTGTGGTCCTGCAGTATTTGAAACGGATTTCGCCTGATGTGGTCTTTCTGCAGGAGACACACCTTATTGGTAACTCCTTTTGTGCCATGAATCGCCGTGGCTTTCGCTTGGTGGCCCACTCGGGCTTCACATCAGGCTCGAGGGGGGTGGGCATCATGATCAAGACCTCGCTCCCGCTAGAAATAGACGAGGTGCGCCATGATGAGAGGGGACGCTACACTGTCTTGGTGGGGAGGATGGAGGGCAGGGTGGTTGTCTTTGTCTCTGTGTACGTCCCACCGGGGCTACAGTCCACCACCTTTGCAGATCTGGGACGCCTCCTTCTTGACCTCCCGGGGGGGCTTCTGGTGGTTGGGGGGGATTTCAATGCGGTGGCTTCTGGGACTATGGATCGTCATCCCCCTAGGGACCTCCCCCGGGCACAGGCGTGGTTAGCGGGCCTTTTGGACACACTGGGATTGGTGGACTGCTGGCGTTTAAAGCATCCTACCCAGCTGCAGTACACCTTCCATTCGGGTGCCCATGGTAGCCTCTCGCGGCTTGATTATGTCCTTGTCCCTGCGGCCTATGCTGGGAGGGTGGGAGAGGTGCGCCATCTGGCGCGGGGTATTTCAGATCATTCCCCGCTCCTGTTGCACTTGGGTGTCTTCCCGAGGGGAGAGGGCAGGGTAGCCCCAATCAATGCTTGGTACTTGCGTGACCCCACTATTCGCGCTGACCTGATTAAATCATTGCAACGGTATTTTGAGGAGAATGTGGGGTCCGTTCCGTCGGCTATCTCCCTGTGGGAAGCCTTTAAAACAGTTCTCAGAGGGGAGGCCCTCTCCTTTATCTCCCATGCCCGCAGACGCGCACAGGAGGAGGTGACCCGGGTGGAGGCCGAAATTACTGAATTGGAGGGGGATCTGGGGAGTGGGGTGACTGACGCGGCGCTGCATGTTCTACACCTTAAACAGGCGGCCTATAGGGCCCTCGTCACGGAGGCGGCCAGGGGCCTTAGCAGAGAGCAACAGGGGCGACTGTATGATGTGGGTGATAAGGCTGGCAAACTGATTGCGTGGTTGGATAAGAAGGAGAGAGCTAGTCGTGTGGTCCCGCTGATTGAGAGGATGGATGGTGTACGAATTACTGAGCCGGAAGGCATTGTTTCTTGCTTCGCGGATTATTTCCGCGAGGTATATTCTCCGGTCTCTCCCTGCTCGGAGGAGGACTCCCATGCCCTGCTGCGGGACATCGCGCTGCCCTCGCTTTCAGTGGGGGACAGGGATTCGTTGGATGCCGCTCCCACATCGGATGAAATCGCCCTCGCCATACGCTCGGTCGCCTCGGGCAGGGCCATGGGCCCGAATGGCCTTCCTATCGAATTGTATAAGCTGCGACCGGATGTACTGGCACCTCACCTCCGTGCGATGTTCCTTGCGGCCCACTCGCGGGGCTCCCTCCCGCCGGACCAACGTCTAGCTACCATCGTGGTTATCCACAAGGAGGGGAGACCGCGAGACCGTGTTACATCCTATCGGCCGATCTCGCTCTTGAATGCGGAGCCTAAAATCCTCGCCAAGGTGCTTGCCAACCGGCTGGTCGGCGTGGTGGGCGATCTGGTCCACCAAGACCAGTCCGGCTTCATTCCCCATCGCAACACGGCTCTTAACTTGCGGCGCTTGCACGGGGTGCTCGCGCGTGTTCCATTCGTGCGGGAGCCGGCCATCTTGGCGTCCTTGGACGCCACCATGGCGTTCGACACGCTCGAGTGGCCGTACATCTGGGCGATGTTGGCGAAATTTGGATTTGGCCCGGGATTCATCAGCTGGGTCAAATTGTTGTACTCCGACCCATTGGCGCAGGTGGTGGTGAATGGTCGAGTCTCGGCCCCATTCGTGCTGGGACGGGGCACGCGACAGGGTTGCCCCCTGTCGCCGCTCCTGTTTGCACTGGCCTTGGAACCCCTGGCGGAGTGGCTGCGGTGGCACCCTTCTATCCGTGGTCTCCGTTGGACCCCTGAGTATGAGGACCGCGTGTCCCTCTACGCCGACGACATCCTGTTGTACTTAGCCTCCCCGCGTAAATCACTGATTGTCCTGGTCGATGTTCTGCGCTTCTTCGGCCGTAACTCAGGTCTTGTCATCAACTGGGCTAAATCCTGTATCTATGTTCTTTCCGGGGAGGCTCCTGTTCTCCCGCGGGGCTGCTCGATCCAGATTGCCTCGCAGGGGTTTCGTTACCTGGGCGTCTATATTACGCTGGACCCGGTGGCCCGCTATGAGCGGAATTTGCTTCCCCCCCTCCAGCGCCTGAAGGAGGACATCGCGCACTGGCGGCGCTTGCCGCTTTCACCGCTCGGCCGGGCGGCATTGTTCAAGATGATGTCCTTGCCGCGCTTTTTGTATGCTCTCGATGGATCTGGTCCCGGCGCGTTACTTCCGTGAGGTGGAGAGTTTGCAGCGCCGCCTGTTCTGGGACGGGAGGCCGCGTATAGCCCTGGCAAAGTTGACGCTCCCGTGGTATGACGGAGGGATTGCCCTCCCGGATATTAAGCGGTATTACTGGGCCTCCCAATTAGCTGCAATTAATCATGGCCTTTACGGGCCCGCCTTAAACCCGGCATTTGAAATGGACAAGATGCTCCTGCCCGGTGGCGATTATAATCGAGCGCTCTACACTAGCGTGCCCGATTCCCGCCTTACGGGACCCACGCGTGTCATGGTGCGAGTATGGCACGCGGCCAATGCAGCTATGGGATGGAAGGACCGTTTGACCCGGGCGTCACCGTTGTATGCGTCTGAGAGGTTGGGCTCCCTATGGACCTCGAAGGGCTTCGATAGGTGGGACACGATAGGCATTAGTACAGTGGGGGACCTCTGGACGAGGGGAGGATTCAAAACATTTGAGACACTGCAGGCGGAGTTTCAGCTGCAGGGCAGTGAATACTTTCGATACCTGCAGGTCCGTCACGCTCTGGGTTCAGTCTTCCCAGACGTGGCCGCCATCCCGGAGTCCTCCCCATTGGAGGATAGAGTGCTAGATGGCCACGTTCCGGACAGCACGATCTCCCTCATCTACAAGAAGTTGATTAATGACCGCTCGGGCTTACTGACTGGGCTCCGTGAGGCTTGGGTTGCCGATGGGTTGGAGCTGGACGACGAGGACTGGATTTCCGCGGTGGCCTCCCCGAAGGAGGTGGCCATCCCGGCTCGCCTTTGCTTCGTCCAGCTTAAGATACTTCACCGGGTGTACATGACGGGGCCAGGGCTTCTGCGTATGGGCTATGCCGAGGATGGACTGTGTAGGCGTGGGTGCGGTGCATTGGCGACTTTTTTACATATTCTGTGGGAATGTCCGAGGGTGGAGCGATTCTGGCGTGGTGTGCATGGGGTCCTGCGAGCGGTTACGCATGTCGTGCTGGTGCCTGAAGCAAGGAGATGCCTGCTGAATGTGTGGGAACCAACCGACTACTCGGTTCCACAGACGCGATGGGTGACGCTGGGATATATGATCGCTAAACGTGACATCGCTCAACTGTGGGGATCCCAGAGGCCCCCGGCAGTGTCGGCCTGGAAAGAACACATGGATTGGTGCATGTTCCGAGAGAAGGTTGTGTATGTGGCACGGGGTAAGCCTGGGGCGTGGCTGAAGGTGTGGGGCCCCTGGAACGCCTACCGCGGGGGTATTTGCGAGCCGCCATTGTTGCCTCCCGCTTCACCAGCTCCGTCCCCCTAGATGACCCCCTCCCCCAAGCCCGGGCACAGTGTTTTCCCAGTCCCGGACCTATTTCCCTTCCCCTCCTTCGATTTTAGTATATGGTTGGGGTCCCCCCATTTGAGGAGCATATGTTGTCACTCTTGCTCTCGGGTTGCCTTGCGGGTGTGGTTTTATGTTGTTAGTGTTGTATAAAACGAAACCGTATTGTGGGATCAGAGTCATGTGGCCCACGTTGTTGATACTTCCTGCTTTAGCGTCTCTGTAACGCCAAGTGCCTTATTGTATATATGTCACTAATTGCTGTCACTTTAGCGGCCGGCCGGAAGGTTGTAGGCCCATACCTGTATATATTCGAGATTGTAATAAACGGTTTCAAAAAAAAAAAAAAAAAACCTTTTGATATTTACCCATTGAACAAAACTATCAGCTCTTAAGATTAGGAGCCTTATTTTGAGTTTGGCAGACTGGATACTCCGTCACAAATGTGAGGGATGCCCCAACTACAGTATTGCAAGTACCATAGGATGCAATGCACTTGCAATATGGTGGTGGTGGGGTATCAGTCATGTTTGTGATGGAGTGTCCCATCCACCCTTCTCCTATCGTGCACTTTTTTAATGCTTATTAATGGCAAGGGTATCACTGTGTATGATAGGAAGAGAGATGTTTTTCATTGATGAAGTTAAGTTCTTTCAATAGCTCTCCATTTGGGATGGAGGGTTGAAAATGTGCAGCAGTGGTAACATCCTGGATTGTTCCAGGGCTTATTATTTCTTTTTCCCACTTCTATCTGTAAAAGTATTCTCACCTGCATGCCTTCTTCCCCCACTCTATCCATCATTTACAAGTCTTAAATATGGTATGATGTTAACATTGCCCCTTTTTGGGTCACTTGCAAACAGTTCTATTTTTGGTTCGGTCAGCTAAGACTCTCCCTTTTAGGACCAACCGAATCTTCTAACTCAGTGAATGTCATCAGCCATGATGTATGTGACCTTTGTGAAAACTCTGCTCCTAACCCTCCTGTGCAGTAGATTTCTTGTCAATGTAATCGATGTCTATATTCTTTTTTCTATCAAAAATCCTTCCTCTAAATTAATCTATAAAAACCTTTCCACAGATTACTGGGCCTCTCAACTGGTAAAACTAAATGATTGGGCATTAAATGATCGGGCATTTGCATTCCAGCAGAAACTTGATAATGGGGGTTAGGAGATACTCTGGAGTCAAGTGTGGTGGACAGGTACCATTGACGTTTCCTTACTGCACCAGACTAGTTGTGCAAGTGTGGAAAACTGACACTAGGTAGATGGAATGGCAGGGACTGGTATTGCTGGTGTTTGAACTCTGCACACTGGAGCACCACTTTCCAGTGTATGTTCTCTGGCCCCTTAAATATGGTAAAACTGGCTAATTTAAAAATGGAATATTAAACTTTCCAGTAAGACCATACAATATGTTGTAGGAAAATACACCAGTGGCATGGGAAGTTAAATGTCACCTGTGGACTGCAGCACTTGTTGTGTCATTGAATTGGTTGACAGAGGAAGCATAACTTCAGGCCTACCTGTGTAGCTTGACTCCCGCAGCTTTGTAACCTGCAGGTGAAACCTCAAAATAGCCCTTTTTGATAGGAAAGAAATCTACCATTAAATATTTTGTCAGTCATCCCTAAGTAGGCATTGCAGCCCACAGCGTAGGATGCCTAGTATTCAAATGTTATACATGGAAAGATTTAGTATTGGTGCGTACCTACAAAGACTAGCTCCCAGAAGCTATTGTCACTGGAAATGGATATAGCTGTCCTATGAGAAAAAATAAAAAGTTCAGAATAATACAATATTTATGCTAACCCAGGTTTGGGATAAGCTGCCAGAATTATAAACCACTATGTTTAATATTTATAATATTTATTAAAAGTCCAATTCACTGGTAAAGTCAGATTTTCAATAAATATTCAGGAAAAGTAACTTTAAAATAGCTATACTTAGTCCATACCTCCAATAGGATTACTAGCATTAGCAGCAGTTGTCCCCTGTCACTGCTTCCCCTTAAAGAGGTGTAAAGACTGCATGAGAGCAGATATATGGGCTCCAGAGCATCAGCAGCATCTTGTGACTTACTTTGAAAGGACTTCATCAGATAGAGCTTTCAGGTTTACCCCTCTAGAGGAGTCTGAGCTCCAAAAAGAGACTTAGGGGTACCATTACTAAAATGTACAGCGCAGCAACCAAAGTTGTTGTGTTGTTGTGTTGTGTATGAAGCAGCTCCATATCTACAGAGATATGATGCTGTCCTGCTTTCTCCCCAGCGCGGGTGCACTATCAGACTACCCACGCTAAACACACCTTTTTGAACCTTAGTGCAGGGGTGTGTAAGTGATATTGAGCATAGGTTTTATACTGGAAAGGGTACCCTTCCAGTACGAAATACTATGTTTAGATTACATAAATAAAAGGATTTATCCAATATAACGCCAATGTCAAAATAGTGTTCTTTTTGAGTCAAAATGTGGTGTACCTTTTCATAGTAGCTTGGCTTTTGCATAAAAAGCCATAGGTGGTTGTATGAGGATTCCCATGTACCATAAATGGAACACCCACCTTAATGCTAAGTAATGCAAAGCAGCACTTTGTGATGCAAACCTGGTGCACAATGTTAGGAAATCTCCCTGCAAGTCCAAAGGTAGAAATCCTGGCTGGGCAAAGGATCAAAAAGTTTTGCTCAACAAGAGGACTTTGGCTGGGAAATCTGAATTGTCCTACTTAGGGCTTCTGCTGCCAAAACCAACAGCTTCAGTGGGTCCTCATCCAATAGCAACCAACTTTGAGAGAACTTATCAGGTTGGAGGATTTGACCTTGCCTCACTGGACAATTTTAACTTCCATTTCAGTGGCTAAGTCAGAAGGTAAAATCTTTGACGCATTTGGGTACCCAACCTCCGCTCCATCATGGTCAGCCTGAAATCATACCACAGTCCTGGTCAACCACAAACAGTAGCTTATTTTTAGTGCATTACTTTTCTTGGTGCCTTTTGGCCAAGAGCTTTAAAAATTCATAACTGTCCTTCCGAGAAAAGGATTTTGGTCAATTTGATGTCATTTTTCTTATAAATGCTTCACTTTTTTTCAAAATTCGTTTTTTGGTTTTATTTACTGTGTTGTGTTTGATGTTCTTTTTGTTATGGTACTGATAATACTTTTACTTTGGACAATGTTGCCGGCCACTGGAGGTACTCCAGGTCCCATAAGCCTTTGCTCCTGGAGGAGGGACTGTCTCGAGCTCTCCTGCGCCATCGAGCTTAATAGCGCATGACCACCTTCCATGGCACAGAATACTTTGGACACTGCTGCCAGCTACTGGAAGGACTTTGTGTCCCATAAACCTCTGCGCGAGAAGGAAAGGCTGGTTCTTGCTGTTCTGCACTGCTGCTCTTCATAATGCATTACTACCTCTCTCAGCGCGGACACGCAGGGGCAAGGTCGGGCCTGTCCTGCACCCGTCAGCCACAGGAAGAGGCAGGGCAGGCCCACATCCCTTGGCCCCACGTATGATTGTTAACTGGCTCCCTTTCTTACTCTGGCAAGCTTCTTGAGGAGGCATTGAGGGCATTGAGGGCCCCACTGAGTAACATTCTCTTGCTCATGTCGTTTGACCATATTGTTTGTTGCCTTGTGACAGTCTTTGTTTTTTTCCTAATGGGCAAAAGAAAGTCAGCCGACAACTTCTTGGGGCACTTGGAAGGAGACTTAGTCAGTTCGCTGTCATGACGATGAGAACTGCACATTACAGGTCATAGATAATTTAATAGGGGAGGTTGAAGATATCCTAATTAATGGAAGAAACCCACCTGCAGCACATGCCACTAAGACCTTAAAATCAAAGAATACCCGATTTTATAAGGAAAAGTCAAACAGCATTCATCTTAGTGCCAAAAATCTCTATTCTGGGAACTCACAAAATGCTGTGGAGGAAAGGACTATGAACCCCATCTGCAGCCAGTGGGCGAAGCTGCCAATCAAACCCCTCGCTCATCCCCTCTATTGCCAGCTAATCACCATACCCCGCCATCTAATGTGGATAGAACACAGGACTGGTCTGCCACTGGCTTGGTTTTTCAATGTTTCCAAAGTTGTAAATCTGGACGATCTCAAAGATATTGTACAGAATTTGAGGAGTGGCTTTAACATTGTAAGAAACACCTTTTTTGCATTTAATATAAGGGTTATGGATTTTCTTAAAACCAACAATAGATTAATAGGGAAACCCCTGCCAAAGCAGTCCTGTAACCACCCAGTATCTTCAAACAATCAGCCTAAGCATGTCCATAGCCTTGCTAATTCTGGCAGATTATTTCAGGGCAGCTATGCTAGTAGGAATATCCATCCTTTCTCTAACCCTATGGCTCCCCCTACCGAGTGTTGTTGTCTCTAACTCCCTAGTGTATGGGGGCGCTTCTGGTGTGAAGGGCATTCGCCCAGATGATCCAAAGGTTGGCAACAATGATAAAGCCCTTTTAACCTGTCTCCCTGAGCGTGGGCATATCCCTGTGCCTTCTACTTTAAATAGGTACCAACAAAAGACTTTTTTGCAGTGTGGACCTGTGTGAAAATTAGCCTAAGGCCAATAAGTTGGATCTTCCCCCTGCCTGTACACCTTATGTGGCTGTCTTAGTAGATGTGACCCCATTCAAATTGAATGTCAGTGATGAGTTCTCACAGTTAAAGAAAGAACAAAGTGACATATTGTCTAACCAGGAGGGCTGGGGTGGACACAAGTATTTGTACCCAAATCGACATGGTACGAAGGGCGGGATGGGGGCGAGGCCTCAAGTCCTTTCAAGATGATTGCATAGTGATGAACTTCAGTAATAGTTGGGCTGCTGGTAGAATAGTAGCCTCTTTTGAGGGGAACAAAGGCTTCCCCATGAGTATTGGGATGCGACCGGTGGGGTTCTTCTTCAGAACAGGTACTGTCTCTAATGTGAGAACCTTTAGGCCCACTCTCTCTCTCAGGTGAATCAAGGCTCACCAAAGGCATCCCAGGGATTCTGTATTTCCACTTACTCTTTCTAAAAGATTTGAGGTCCTTGACACACTCAAGGAGGTAGACTGCCTATCCTCTACTGAATGAGATGAAGATTTGGTTCTAAAGGAGGGAGGTGACAGCTCCCTCTCAGGTTCTGTTGATCAGCTTAGTTTTCTTTCTTGGAATATAGCAGTGCTTGAGGGGAAAGTCAGCAATCCAAACTGGCTAGATTTCATTAGACCATATCATAGTTTGGCTCTCCAGGAAACTTGGTCCATCACAAATACACCTTTCCTAGACCGTTTAGCTCATTTTGCTTTGCCCAGCTTTACCCTCCTCTTCGGGGTGAGTTCTGGCAAGGATGTGTATTTTAATATAATTGCCCCTGAATTCTTAAATGTTTGAGGTGGAGTAAAATTCTTCATATATAGGGGTGGTATTACTAACCTTTCATGACAAATCTATTTATTTTGAATATTTAGAACTCAAATGGACACACCCCTCACCCTTATGTCATTACCTCTATAGTACGTTCATAGAGAAATATAAGACTCTCGTTCTGGTACCTGGTTCCACCTCATATACCTCAAAAGTGGGCCTGGGTGATTTTAACATTTATCCCTGTCAAAAGGCATGTCAGATTTTCCGGTAACTTGCTCAGGGCGATGACTCCTTAACTGCCCATTTTGGACACACTGCCAGGCAGGTTTATTAATTCTATCTTTGAACCTGGTCATTCCTAGCATTCAGGTGGATCCCACTTATGTTGATACGGGCTGTTAATCAATTGTGGACGATATATTGATCTCTTTGCCTCCCATCAACTCTCTATTTGAATAACGACTATGTGCAGCGACCACAACCCCTTATTGTTAAGACCCAATGGGTAGAGACCATTTATGCCAGCCCCTCCCACTAAACTCCTTGTTCCTATTGATCAGGGTAGGTGCCTGAAGCAGAGAAAAGTGATCCCAGAAGAGTTTTGTGGAAATGTTTTTTGGCAGATGAGTAACAAGTTAAAATGTTGCCTTAATCCCAACTCCGCTCTCAGAGTTGTTTTAAATGCTTGTTCTGCACTTTGTGACAGTGTGAGTGTCACCCTAACTGTCTCTACCCATAGTCACACTAATCCTAGGGGAGAATGTTGGTTTGATGAGCGATGCTCTAAAGCTCGTAGTGACTTAATGAAGGTCCTTAAATGTTCCTCAAGGGACAGAGCAGAGGTGAAACTCTTAGAGCCATGTATAAACAGGTTACAAAGGTAAGAAAAGAGTCTCTTGAGAACAACATTTGGGAACAGCTATTGAGAGCTCGTGCCCTCAATGACAGTGCCACTTTTTGGAGAGCTCTCAATCATCCTTTTTTAGTAGCTGAGAATGCGCCATTATTCTCACATTTACTCTTTTGAGGATGGGACTGTGTCCGTAATTCAATCTGTTGAAGTGAAGGAGGTGGGTGATCCCAGTTTTTTTTTCCATTGATGAAGTTGCGAGTGCCACTGGGCGTCTAGTAGGTAATAGGGCTTTGGGTCCTGCCAGATTCCCTGCAGATCTTATTAGGGTCTATATAATCCTCTGGGCCCCTTTGCAGACCACAGTGTAAACACAGCTGTGTCCTTGGGTCCCCCATGTCCATGGTCCCATTCCATCCTCGCATCAATCCTTAAAAAGGGTGAAATGGCTGATCCAAGATGTTACAGGCCCATCTCCTTGATCCATGCACCTGTTATGGTGCTGAGTCATGTGACCTTGGAAAGGCTATCCCTGTGGGTAAAGGAGAAAAACATAATCTCAGACTTGCACTATGGGTTCAGGTCTAGCCTTAGTACTATTGATCAGATCCTGAACTTGCATTTAATAATTCAGAAGTGCACCATGGCTAAAAAGGGTACTCTCTTTTTGAGTTTTGTGGTCCTCACCACCGCGTTTGGCACGGTGAATCGCTCATGCTCTGGTCAATGATGCTGTCTCTAGTAGATGTCCAGTTTTGGTATCTTTTCTGGGGGAAATCCATAGTGACATGTCTGCGTCTGTGAGGTTTGAGTTGGGCGGTTCTTGTACTAAGTCTTCCCCATAACCCGAGGTGTTAGGAAGGGGTGCATACTGGGCTCTCTCTTATTTACCATATACATCAACTGTTTAGAGGAGGCACTGCTAGAAGAACAATGTGACGCAACCCCGCATAGGTATCGCCCATTACCAGTTCTGCTTTATGCAGATGATACCCTCCTAATGTCAAGGACGGCCATAGGGTGCCAATCGATACTTGCCTCCACTGAGTTTGTGGTTAGTTTAGATCTGTCTACAAGAAACACAAGGGGGTCTATTAGGATGTCGTGCAGATAGCCACCGCCCGGCCGGCGGTGGCGGGCGGTGGCGATCCGCACGCCATCACAACACAATTTTCCGCGGATTGCCGGCCAGGCGGAAAAGGCCCACAATATGGTGGCGCCATCCATATTAGTATGCCTGAGGTGGGTATGCCTTTCCATGGCGGAGACTCTGCCGTGGAAAGGCATACGGTAAATGACTGTGGGGGCCCGTTGCGGGCCCGGGGCGGTGGGAGTTGTGGCTGCAGAGGCACAGTGCGGTGCCTGTCACATTGTGGCTGTAAATGCACAGCATGCAAATTCAACATTGTAGCGGGTGCTGCTTACAGCACCGCCCGCCACAATGTTGAAGATGCGGGATGCGACCGCCAGGGTGGCTGTCACATCCTAATTGACCTAGTGGGACCGCCGCACCTCTGGTGGTCAGTCCCATTTTCCGTTACGGTGGCAGATCGTAATGCGGCCCTATGTCTTTTGTAATAGCTGTTGGTGCCAAACCTACCAAGAACAGTGCCCTTTTCTGTCATAAATCTAATATCATCCAAACTCACACTGTCAATTACTTGGGCATTCTGCTAGAGAATAGGAATACATGAGGCCTACTGCTTGCCTCAAAAAGACTCATGTTAGCATACTCTTGGGGGGTCAGTTTGGGATTTTAGCACCAGGCAGGGTAGGAAACCAATAAAGGCCCTCCTTCATGTTTACAAAGCTAATGTGTGTCTGCCACATGTTATGGCAATGACATTTGGGGGTTTCTGGATTTTAGTGCCATTTAGGTCAAGTAAAACAGGTTTGCCATGCACTTATTGGCTGTCACACAAAGCACTTCAACATATGCCATTCATGAGGGGTTGGGCCTTAAATATATTTTGTATAACATCAGATTAAGACCATATGTACAGTGGATCTCAATTTTATATGAGTGAGCCAACTTTGAATAAAACGAATATCAGGGTTTGTTTCACACTGGATATTGTAAGAGCAATCTCCTGGCTGAGCTACATTAAGTCCAAATTCACCATTCTGGCTTGTCCGAATTATGTCCTGAAAGGATAACCAAGGCAGACTACATTTGGGGTAAACAGAACTTTTTAACTTGCATCACCGCTGTAAGGGAAGGCAATGAATTGCAGAAACCTGCAGCCTTCGCTCCCTGCCTGATAAACAACATATTTCCTACTAAGCCATATTTGACATGGGTGACCAATGTGTATCGCCCTCAGCTTCTAAATAGGTTTAGACTGAACCTTTTGTGCAATTATGTAGTTTTACTAAGGGCTGGGCCACCCATGGTTCTCTTGGACCTTGAGAGTGTGATCAAATCTTGGCCCAGACCACTGTTCACTTTGTCTTATTTTGCCCGCTTTTTACTTTCTGAAATAAAATATTTTCAATTCAGTTTTAAACGTTTTGAAATTGAAACAAGTGAGGCCTGCCATGTTGTATCTTTTAATACTTAAGTACTTTCATACTTGAGTCAATGTAGGTTATTTTTTAAGTAACACATTTAAGCGTCAGGAGACCTAGTCTTAATATGGCCAAGGGTCTTCCAGTCCTTCATGTTTTTTGGACCACCTGAATATCAGAGAATTGTATCCTGTAATGACAACTGTTACATTTTGGTTATCTGTTTCCTATGTTTGCACATTTTATGGTTTCCTTGTTTTTCTTCTCCGTATAATATATCTACTACTGTCATATTGTATTGAATGATATAATTGATTTTTTGTATGTTTTATGGTTATTTTTCTAACCAAATAAAGAAAGGACTTAGCTTACTGCTTGCTACTTTACAGACTTGTCCTTAAGTTATGCCATCCTGCTCAGTGCTGTTCCTACCATGGATTGAGCTCAGATCCATTTACTGAAATTGTACGTTGGACCTGACAGGATTTTGGACTTACTACTTGAGAAGGACTCACTTTGTACCCAACTATTACCCAATTTTGCTATAAATATTAATTCTGTAAACCTCACTCTGAGATTCAAAATTACTATCTGTCCTGTGGAGTCGTTCAAGGTACTATCATTGTGAAATTACAGGGATATTGAAACTAGGTTATGTGTGAAGACCGGATGTCTCTAAATTATTTGAGACCTTTCAAGGAGAAGTCTCTCTAGCTGATTCCCAAACTTTCAATTACATGCTAGTGAAACAAGCCTTGTCAGAGGTTCAATATGAATCCCTACAGGAATTTACAGTTCTGGCAGTTCCAACTGTAAATGGCATGCAGTATCCTTAGTATATGAGACCCAGATGAACAACTCAAATACATATTGAAGTCAAGATAGGAAGCTGATATAGGATCACTAGATGAAAGAGTCTGGGATACAGCTTGTGCATATCCAAAGGAAGGTTACGATGGGACAGGATTCAAATTAATGCAACTTAGGATACTACACTGTATCTACTTCGGAAGGCTACAGCTGGTAAAAGTTAGGGCTGCTACTAGTGAACTATGTTTGCGAGATTATGGCTCACATTGATCCTTCTTTCACATGCTGTGGCAAAGCCCCACAATCTATTCATTCTGGAACAGGATTTCTAAATACATATCAATAAAATTCACTTCAAACTAATGACTGGTCTGATGCTGTTGGAGGTCATGGTTAATGAAGCTGTCCCTAAATATTTTAGAATATTTTGCAATAAAGCTATGGTGGTGACCAAGTAAGATATATTGAAAATATGTTCCATATTATATTTGAATTAAAAAACAAACAGAAAATACTTTAAAAAGTTGAATTAAAACAAAACAAATTGTGCAACGGAAATATATTTGTTTTTAAAAAGAATAACAAAGATGATTTATACTACTTAAATTAAGATTTAGAGAAAAGTCAACCTTATTTATAAGAATTATTTTATTATACTTATTAAACTTATTTAAACGTATTTATAAAATACTACAAAATATAATTCATTTTTCAAAAATATAAAACATATTTTTAAATTATATAAAACTTAATGAAAAAATGTTCATGGTTTTCCTTTGATTTCTATGGAAGCAATCATCCTTTTCAGTTTTAACTTATCGAGCCTTATGTAAACTGTTCAGCATGTCAGTAGACCGTTGCGGTTGTTTTATTATGCGCACATTGGGACAGTTTGTTTTTCTTCAAAATAGGATTAAAAAAAGAGAAAAAAACATGTTAACAACTTTTATTTAAACCTATTTGAATTAAAAGCAACATTTACATTTTTTTTGCATCATGTTTTTTTACCATTGTTCAGTTTTGGAAGAAGAAGACAATGCTTTTGAAGACAAAGTCTAGATCATTGGATTGCTTTTCTGCTTTTCTATTCTATTCATTTGGATATTGGCTTTTTATTTTTTTTATTACATTTTTCATGTAACAAGGTTATTGGATTGTGTCGTTTCTGGAATGTCGAAGAATGCAACATGAAAAATATATTGCCTTTTTTTGGGATGGTTCATTTGGATTTGATGTAAACTTTCTGGATTGTTAGATTACTTGAAAATCTTTGTGACAGGTTTCTTAAAACATCACCAAGAGATGAAGAAAGAAGACAACAACAGGTAGGAAGTGAAGGAATTTTTAAAATGTTAAAAATAATTTTAAAATGGCAATCAAATTAGTTTGTAAAGTCAAAACAGGAGAGTAATTTTAGAAGGTAAAAGTTGTGGTTAGTAGTTTAAAATGTGAGCAATATTGTCAAGGTTGTCTGAAGCTTCCTTCAATGGAAATTAATTAATGTTTGCCTATAGATTTTCCAGCATCATTTTACTTTTTTTTAGATATCTGAGGATTCAGATTACCTGGCAATGATTTCTCATTTCCTGGAAACTTTGTTCTTTTTTTAAAAATGTCCAAGAAATGATAAAGGTTGAGGGGGACTTTTTCCAATTGTGTTGTTGAAAGAATTATGCAAACACTCTAAGGCATTATTGGTTTTTGCACCTACCTCTAAGCAGGTTGAGTAACAGTTCCACCATTCAAAAGAAATCTTGGTTTCCTTGTGTGACTGGACCTGCGTGGATTGCCAATCCATGTGTCTACACATAAATTTAGAAGTGGGGCTAATTTTCCCTAATTTTTTGTAAAAAAGTCTGATCATATAATTGAAGTGTAGCAGTCATCCACAAGGTAGAGGTAAACAACGCAGTTATGTTTTTTCAGTTCAGATTGCATTTTACAATTTTGAATATGATGCTCAGCTTAAAATGTTTTATTTAATTTTTCGCAATTATGCCTGAGTAAAGTGAAACAAAATATTTGAATTTGAGTGCTTGGATAAAATTTGGTAATTGTAATAATCATTTGCAATTTAAAGTTAATCATGATTTTCCTAGGATTTTTATTTACTGTTTTAGATTTTACAACTGATAAAAATTCAGTGCAAACCGTGGATTGTTTGTCAGGAAGTAAACCATAAACTAATGGGATTTTAGTGTTGTTAATGTTTGCATGAATACTATAAATTTGGGTGAATGGACGGGGAGTTGATTTGAAAGTTCCATCCTTAATCAAATTTACCTATTCTCCAGGGCTACTGTGTTATGTACTGTACTAAAGATTAGTATTTGTTTCAGAGCGTTCTCATTATCATAGAGTAGAAAATGTTAGTGAAAGAAACAGTACGTTCAGGGATGATTTAAAGGTCAGAGTAGGATTGGGGTCTTACTCTTTAGGATTTACTCACCTGTTTTTGTTGTTGAATCATTCTTCCTAAATTTAGGATTGTGTATCTTGTTTAATCCTGGTTTTACAATGTATTCTTTTTATGTAATTTATCGGCGCCTTCGTATTATGAATTGTATGTATCTTTTGATATGAATTGGCTCCTTTTATCGTTTTTAAAAAATGTGTGTGTATATGTATTGCTTTTTAAGACATGCTATTTGTCGAAATAAAGCCTTTCAAATGGAAATGGATTGTGGACATACTACTGGCAACGTGCATTGGGATGTTCTAGGTTGCCCCTCCCTCAAAACTGAGCCATAGGGTTGAATGGAGGTGGCCACAAGTGACTTTATTTGTTGAACATTTTCTCTTACTTCAGTCTCTATTGCAGAGGTAGAGTGATTATGCAATGTGGTTATTTCCACTGTGTCACCAAGAGTAACCATTCTGCCTTTGCAATGGGATAAAAAATATTCAACACACCACCAGTGACCCCTGGGCTCAGTTAATCTCTTACAACAAATATAGTCACAATGTTTTAAGAGTTTATTACCGTGTCCGATTTAATGTAACTGATTAGTCTTGTGTTTTCCATTTTTAAATGATCTGCAAAAGAAACAGTTACATTTTTTTATATGAATTTTATGTTATAATGATGAATATTATTCCCTTCTTTTTGATTGGTCCTGCAAAGAAATAAAAAACATTTTAAGGTTAACTGATGGAGTTACTTTGCACTGTTGAAAATGAGAAAATTAAATCTGTATTAGCTATCTGTTCTTAATTTTTTTTTAGTTATTATTGTACATTCATATTTTATGTTAAAAATGGAATCTGTTGCATTGTTCTTTGTTCTTTTGTCATCAGGGTTGTTTAGATGTATTCTTGGGTTGGTCGAGATTTTCTAATCTGGTATGGTCTTTGTTTCTTTGTAGTGTATCTAGGGTTTAAAAATTATTTTCTGCTTTTAATGCATGCCAGAAACATTTGTTTTTACTTAAAACTTTTTTAATTGGTTAGCTTATTTTTGGTGATTTTCTTTTGATATGGATTCATGATTTTAGATTGCTTTTTAGATTGTAAAAAGTTTCTTCTCTTTCAAAATTGTGTTCTTTAATTTAATGTTCTAAAAATAAAAGACCTAAATATGCTCCCTTGTCACTGTCCAGCACCTTCCCCGAGGTAACACTTGGTAGAGTTAGAATTGTAAATCTGCCCCCCAGCCACTCCCCAGCACCTTTCTTGAGGTAACACTTGGCAGAGTTAGAATAGTGAATCTACCCACCAGTTACTGACCAGCACCTTTTCTGAGTAAAAAAAATTGAATATTGTCACTGTTGAGGAAATATAATTAAATGTTTTTAAAAAAGCAAAACAGTCTCATATTTTACTCACATTATTGTCTAATTTCAAAAGCTTCACAATCGGTGAGTGGTTTTAAAAAATACACATAATAAATGTTTGCAAATGAAAAACAAAATGTTTATATTTCTGTTCATATAATATGCCTTGGTGTTTCTATACATATACATTTTGTAAGTTATATTACTTTTTATACAAAGATGGCAGTGTTTCATAGTATCTCTTACTCATCTACACTCTGGTATGTGTGGTTACATCAGAAGGCAGTGTACCACTAAATAAAAAATGGTGGATGCCTGTTTTTAAATGTATTTAAGGGTAAACCATAATTTACATTTAAATTGGCATTATAAACAATGTTTTTTCTAAAGTAAAACGTGACTAAAGTTCTAATTATTTTTTTGCTCAAAATTAACATATATTTGACCGTCCTCATAGAGTTTCTCTGCCATCTTAGTTGGGAACAGTGTGTTTGGTTATGTAGAAATTAAACAATATTGAGCTTTTTAATCTACAGTGTTTTACTTTTGAAGAAAATGTTTCCATTGTGTTCTAATGTGTTGCTTTCTTCTGTATTTATTTTGAAAACATATGTGTAGTGTTGTCATGTTTTGTGTTGTGTTGCGTTAATATGTAATGATGTTCAAACATATTTCCAACTGCTGCTTTGTTTTGCGTTGAGTTGCGTATTGGTATGATCTTGAAAATATTTGGGTAGGATTGTGATTGCATACTTTTTATATACAAATGTTGGTAAAAATATAATGTGGTGTACTCTAAATAAATCGTCTATGTAAATATCATTTACATTTTTTTCATGCATGATGATGGTTACTATAATGCAATCCTATATATGTCCGTGCTAAAGGCTTACATGGTAATGACTGTGTGGTTAAGGCATGTGTTGTAAAGGCATGCACTGTAACATCGTACAACCAGATTTATTTATCTGGACTAGTTACCCACCGTGAACATTTTACCCTTGACTTTTTTCTCTCTTCATAATGAGGTTTTTGAAAGGATTGAGCACTCTCAACATTTCCTGACAATTCAACACACAGTCAACACACTTTATTTAATCCAGTTAGACATACACGCATGCCTAAATTCTGTTGCTGCTTTTCTTCCTCTCAGCAACTCAAATGGAGAAATATTGATAAAAGAATGAGGTGCTGTTCTGTAGAAGCACAAAATTGTCCTGATGGCCGTTGACGCAACACACCTGTGTAATAAAGTCCAGCGTATACATTTCCCCAAAATCTTGTTAATCACGCCACAAGACAATTGGTCTGGAGACAATATAGTGAGCTTTAGTGGTGTCCAATGCCAAAACTTTAGAGGAGCTCCTCAACATCTGAGGACAAAATTGAAATCCATTTTCTGAGACAAGAGTTTCTGGGAAACTTTCCCTCATAAAAATATATTTCAGAAAGTCTATAACAGCTTTGGAATCTGGCTAACCAACAAACTTGACCTCAGGACATTTCAAGTCATAATCTATGAGTACTAAGACAAATTGAGAATGATGTGCTAGTGATTTGAAAGGTCATGGTAGACAGGTTGAGTCCCATATCACTAATAGTACTAATAACACATCTTTTCACCAACTATTCATTTTTGGCGACCACAATGCTGGCATATCCTGCGCTTGGTAAGGGTGAAGCCCAACTGCCCTTTGTTAGCTCTACTTAAAAAGGCTGCCCTCAGTTTCTTCAGTGGAACCAACTTTTCTATCCTCATAATTAAACCATCCTCCTCTGACAGTTGAACTAAGATCTTAACAAATGGTTGAAAGGCAGGGTCCAAATTATTTTCTTGTGTCCCAAAACATTAATTTTGAGGTGTGATAATTTTCCACTCTTCTTCAGAGAAAGTACACACTTTCTGTTTCAATGGTGGCAACTATATAGTTTTCCTGATTATCATCTGCATCAAGGGTAACTTCAGCTCTATCCATCTGCACACCTTTGGTCATGTGAAAATGGAAAAGGCAATCTGCTTTCGTTTTTCTCCCACCTGGAATATGCACTACAAGAAACTGATATTGTAACAGTTTTGTAGAATAAATTGCTAACCTGGGTGTGCTACCTTTAGTGCTTGTTCCCCAAATGATGTAAATCGATGTATTTCGATCTGTCTGCAAAGTAAAATGCCTTCCCGGCACATAACCGAGAAATTTCTAAATCGTCCACTAACAGGTTAGTAGGTCTTTTTCAATGTTAGAGTAGTGAAATTCAGCACTCCTGGGAACCCTTGATGCGAATCTACTGGTATATTCCTCACAACCATCCTTCAGATTGGGAACTGCTCCATACCATGACTACTGGTGTCAAACAGTACTTCAATGACAGATCATAAGGCTTCATGGCTTTAACACATGTAAGTTATGTTTTAATCGACTCGCAAGCCCCTTAACATGCTTCATCGCACTCAAATTCCAAATTTTTTAAGAGTTTTGAGATGATCCTAATTTTAGAAGCATACTCTGGGATGAAGCGTGAGTTAAATGTACTCATTCCCAGAAATGACTTGAAACCAATTTTATCAGAAGGTGGTAGATTATCAATGATGGAACTAACTATCTATACTTTCTTTAAAAATTCTAATTTTTCACATATCAAAACAACACCATGTTTAAGAAAAATAGCAAGCACTTCATTCAAAATATGATCATGAACTTCATGATTATGAACATAAATCAGTATATCAACTTGGAATATACAAAGGTTTCCACATCTCTAAGCAAAGGAAACATTACCAATCAGAAAAGGGAAGTAATGGAGGCTAAGCCAAAGAATATCTGACAATATTGAAAAGTGCCTACTGGAGAAACTGATGCAGTTAGGTGTCTCAACTCAGGCTCAACTTGGTGGTACAACGAGGCTAGGTCAAGTTTGCTGAACCATTTGGCACCTGCAACCATTGTCAACAACACAGTGATTTTCGGGAAAGGCTGTGAGTCAACCAAAATCTCTTTTTTGAGACTAAAAAGGGTACACACACAGTCTTAGCTTACCATTCCTCTTGGATTCTGAATACTGGTTCAATGGTTCCCTTATTACAGAGTGACATGAGTTGCAGTTCGAAATATAATTATTCAAATTTAAAGGAACTCCTCTCAGTTTGTGTTTGATGGGAATGGCACCCACTTTTAATTTGATTCTGTGTTTCAAATAATTTATCTTTCTCAATTCTCCAGAAATTACACTGGGAAATTTGCTTAAGATTTCTTCACACAAACCACTGTTCTTTGTGACTAAAATCTGTTCTTTAGTTCCCGGTCTAATAACCACACTGAACAACCCTTGATGAAAGCACTTGCGTCTGTTAAGCCCTTTGACTGCTACATAAACTTTGCCATGGATGGGCCTCCCACTGAACTCCAAGATCTCTTCAAAATACCCAACCAACTCAATTATTTGTCTCACATGTGATACAAGGGAATGATCTGGTGATTTAAATCTTTTATTTTCCCAGGTAATCTCAAACTAATTTTGCATGATCATGGTGATTTATGCCCCAGAATCTACTACAAGTGCAAGCTCTTGATCCCCATAAGAACATCAATGTAAGGGTCTGCACACTCAGATGGATCACCTTTCTTCGCATTACTTTCCCCTACCACCAACAGCATGTTCTGCATGTCATTCAACATGTCCACTGCATCACCCTCTCTTTGTAATCTGTCATGCATGCTATTTTACCACCAAGACATTTGGAGCTTTGACATACCTTGGCAAAATGCCATAACTTTTTGCACATTCTACAAACCACATTTTTGGCAAGATATAGGGGCATATTTACAAGGAAGTGCAGGAGCGCAGTGTGGTAAATAAAATAAATATTACCGGACTGAATTTCATGCGGAATCTTAAATTAAAGTAAATAGCTCAAAATAACAAGAGGCAGAATCCGTGGTATAAGAGGTTTTCTAATGGGCTTTATTCCATTCAAAATGGCCGACTCGAGTCGCGGTCCTCAGGTTCCGTCACCACGAGGGTTCAGGAAGTGAAGTACAATAATTCATTAACAGACATGTATTTTTATAATAAGTGCATTACAATGAAACGAATGTAGAAGGCGTAACATTTGATAAGAAAAGTGACAAAACAGTGACATAATCGAAACTAGGCGTAATAAGGAATAAAAGAAACATGATTGGTTAGAATTATCAGACATAGGTGGATCTATAAGATAATACTTGGCATAGATGCGCGCGCGGCAGCATGACGTGTAATTGACGTGCAACTAGGGGGTGAAGGGGACTTGACATTTAGCTCTACATGTGGAGACGAGAAGTCTGGGGTCAAGTCAACCTAATCCCAAATCATATCTAACATCCTATGTTTAAAGAACTATGTTATCCACAAGGAAGAACTCTCGGACAGAATCTATTCTATACTGACTGTGTGCGTGTACAAGCGTCTAAGTGTCTATATGAGATGCGAGGGATAGAAAACTTTCCATGGCAACAGGGCTATGAATCACTTGCAGGAGGACGGAAAGGCTGAGTCCTTTGCTTGTGAGCTAAAGGAAATGTTTACCTAAATCACTGGACAGGAATGCATCGGCTGAAGAGTAAAATAGATAATTCGAAGGTGAAATACAACTTCTTGGCAGACAGGCGAAAACTGGCCGAGGCAGTCACCGTTAGCTGCACAGGGAGTAGGACAAAGTTCATGGATACAGATGCGAGCTCAAGCTGAAGCTGTCAAAGACAGAGAGCAGGGAAAGGCTTTGAGGACAGAATCGGGCCTACTTGCCTGAACTGTAAAAATGGAGTAACTTAGCCATATAAAGTCGGTGGCTTTTCATACTTAGGAATCGAATATCCAGCCCATTGATGGCGGATCTGACAGAGAACATGTCGACGGTAGACACACATATGTTTGCGTCTTAGAAACTGGAACTGGAGGGAACATACATGTACTTGTAACATGCATATAGAACCGTTGGGGTCCAAGATAGGGGACATAACTGATCAGGAAAATCCACATTTCCACATTCCCTCCTTGTCCCCTTCTTGCCCTTCACGAGACATCAATCTTCATCATTTCATTGATTTGCTCATGGAGCATCATTTCTTCTTCCTTCTTCTTCCGGTATTTTGAACGAAAACCTTGATGTGGAATACACGATGTGGCACACAGACCACAAATCGCTGGTCCACATTGTAGACATAGACAGCAACTGAATAGTATGAGAAGGCCAATACCTAGGAAGGATAGAACTCTCCATCCCCAGGCTGATATCACACTCCAAAACCACCCGGACCACGTCCAAGTGCCTGGATTCTCGTGTATCTGGCTTACAATCTTATGAAGGCGTGTTATAGCTTTATATACAGATGGCGAATTTTCTGGTATGAATATGCAGCAGCTGGATCCGATGACCCTGCAAGCTCCGCCCCTATCGGCCAGGATGACGTCAAGGACAAGACGATTCTGGAGAACAACAATTCTCATCACTGATTGTTCCTCTGTCAGATTGCCTAGGGCGGCTATAGTCTCGTTTACTACAGCTTCAAGAGTCTTGGTGAGTCTGCGTATCAGCTTACTATTTGATATTGTACCTATATAGGGAAAGATACCTTTATTGAAATCTACATACTTGTCCCATGCTGTTTCAGTATAATCGACAACTGGGAGATCTCTTTGCTCTCTATTGTGTACTAAATGAACATTTCGATAATAATCAGGGGGAGCTAGGAAAACAGGTGGCAAAAGGAATGCTATGTAACAGGTACCATCCCAATCTAGAGGCAGACGCATATATGCCGTCTGACCACATATAAAGTAAGAATGGCGAAAAGCTCTAAATGAAGATTTACCTTGATCACTATATTCTACTGTAGTAACGCATTGGCTATGGCCCACGTGTATGGAACCAACTTTTCTTACACATAATTCACCCTTAACTGGAAATACTGACATAGTGGGCAGAATTAGTTCAACTTCGGATTTAACATTCAAAATCATAAGATTAGGCGTAAAATTACCTAGTTTATACACTTCATTTTCTAAATCAGTTCCTGTTCTACTGGGGTAACCCTCCTTATTAGGGTGACAGACTTTGAATAAAACTAGATTCAGATTTCCCCATATCCAGTGTTGTTGATAAACTGCTGTGTCTGGGTCTATGGAATTTAATAAACTAAACCATGCTCCACAGGAGCCATTGTGTGTGAACGGATGTGGAAAGAAAGGCAGAACTCCTTTGTTATTCTGATAGGGAGGGAGTCGGCCACACACCCAACAATTGGTGGCATTACTAGTCTGATGGGAATGATGTAACATACTAATGAATGTGTTATTACGCAGCGCAAGTCTATAGGACAATTCATGTGGCGGTAGGTCACTAAAAGAGTGTTCATCAGTTATATTGAAAACACGTTTAGAATCAGGATAATACATATGCAACAATATACTTGCAGTAACTATTAAAAAACTCAAGAAAAACAAAATTAATAAAGTCACAATACAGTGGCTACGCAGTGATTTACAATACGCCTGTCGTTTCAACATTTCTCGGGTATTTTCTCTACTCAGGTCCAAGGGATACATGTCGGAGACAATTCAACCGCTTCACCTTGGAGAGGACTTAAACAATCAAATTGCTCGACTGTTTGGGCCTAAGCTTTAATTTATAGCACTGAGAGTCATTCTTTTCAACAAAAGGAAGTTTTGAATCAGTCTGTGAGGGAGTGCAGGGCACAGTGTCTATATCTGAAGGTAGTCCATGGAATTTTTTGACGTGACTTGAATGAATCCACCCTTTACGTCCCTCGATCTTCACGGCTGTTCTTGTGGTCAACAGGACCAACTTCGGTGCTTTCCACCTGGGCTCCAATTGACTTTTCCTGTCGAAATTTCTCACAAAGACAAGATTACCCGGAACAATGTCATGGGGTTTCGCCTCAGTGTTGTCGGGAAAGGCTGCAGCTACCTGTGAACGAGAAGATTGTAGTGCAGACATCAAGGAAGCCAAGTAATCTGTCAGCATGTTACAGTCAATGTCAGTTATTTTGCGTGGTATAGGCGTCCCCCACATATTCGGTGGTCTACCAAAGATCACCTCATACGGGGATAGCCCTGTTCTAGAGTGTGCTACCATTCTCATATAAAAGAGTGCAACTGGTAATGCTACTATCCAGTCGACACCTTTCTCTCTACATATTTTGGACAGTCTAATTTTCAGTGTCTGGTTATGTCTTTCTACGAGACCTGCTGCCTCGGGGTGTCGGACACAGTGGAATTTCCACTGATATCCCAACAAGAGTGAGACATGTTTCATTAATTCGGATGAGAAAGGCTGACCGTTATCTGAATATACAACACGTGGTAAACCGTACCGTGGGAAGAATTCTCGAACTAGCTGCTTGGCAGTAGTCGGGGCAGTGTAATCTGATACGGGATACGCCTCTGTCCAACGGGAGAGAGCGCAGACAACTACGAGGACATATTTGAATCCTCGACAACGTTCCATCTGAATATAATCCATCTGGAGGACTTCAAAAGGATGGTCAGGAGGCTGAAATCCACCCTGCTCTACGGGAACACTCTTTCCTGGATTAAACTGACAACATATCATACAGGTACGAACTTTTTGTTTAGCTGCTGCTCGTAAATGTTTGTTGAACCAAATGTGCTGAATGCTGTCTAGCATAGCCTTCTCTCCTAAATGTGCTGGGCTGTGAACTGTAGCTATAATGGCTTGAACCATGGAATCAGGGAGAAACCATACAGATTTCTCCTTTGTCATCCACCCTTGATCTGTCTGGATCCCTCCTAGTTCAGTCCACTTCTTTATTTCTTCTGCTGTGGCATGTGTCTGTATGTCAATTACATCAAGTGCGGGATCCTTAATTGTCATACACTGTGTTGGTGTCTGAACTATTGGCTTTGTCATGTCTAATGTGCGATTCTGAGCAGTCTGTTTAGCTGTTCTGTCAGCTAAATCATTGCCTTGAGAAATGGTATCAGTAACCTTCGTGTGTGCTTTACATTTCATAATCGATATAGCAGTGGGTAGATGTATTGCGTCTAACAAAGCATGAATGAGGGGTCCGTGCTGAATGTGGGCACCATGGGACGTTAAATAACCTCTCTCTCGCCACAGCACGCCGAAGTCGTGTACAACTCCGAATGCATAACGTGAGTCAGTGTATACATTAACTTTCTTATTTGTGGCTTGAATACAGGCTTGCGTTAGAGCAATGAGTTCTGCTGCTTGGGCTGACAAAGTATCTATACAATTTGTTTCAATAACTTCAGTGTCTGTTGTGACTGCATACGCGGCCACTAAATCTCCTGTACTTGCTCTCATGCATGATCCGTCTACATACAACGTCAGGTCTGGATCTAACAATGGAACGTCTGTCAAGTCTTGTCTAGGTTTCGTCTTTATTTCAATGATTTCAACACAATCATGAGCTAGTGGGTCTGTTCCAATTACAGGTAATAGTGTAGCAGGATTCAATGTATTACACCGTCGGATCTCTATGTGTGGTTGAAACAATGTCAGTTCATAACCGGTAAGTCTTGCTATGGTCAAGTGTTGTGTTTGTGTTCGGTTCACAAGAACCTCTACTGCATGTGGTACTTGAACTGTCAATGGGTGTCCTAATACTATGGCATCGCTTTGTCTGATTGCTAAAGCTGTCGCTGCCACTGATTTCAGGCATGCAGGCAAAGCCTGAGCTACGGGATCTAATGTACTGGAAAAATAAGCACATGGCTTGCATGATCCTGCTTGATCCTGAGTGAGTACTGACAAGGCGGTACCTTCGCGTTCTGTAACAAAGAGTGTAAAATGTTTGCTATAACATGGCGTTGCTAAAACAGGTGCTTGACATAAAGCTTCCTTTAGGCTTTCAAAAGCTTGTGTATGTTCCTGAGTCCAAGGGAGAACAGTCGATGTGGCTGCCTCCTGTGTGGTTAACTGAATAAGTGGTTTTGCTAGAAATGCGTACTGAGGGATCCACTGCCTACAATATGAAGTGAGGCCTATGAAAGCTCGCACCTCCTTTTGTGTCTGGGGTATTGACATGTTAGCAATTAACTGAATGCGATCTGGTGTAAGCTGCCTTCCCTCCTTGGACAGCGAGTGACCAAGATAAATAACTCGCTGAACACAGAATTGCAGCTTAGAAGGGGACACCTTGTGCCCCTTGTCGGCTAGGAAATGTAAAACTGTCAGAGAAGCTTTTTCACATTCTGACTCGCTTCTTGCGGTGATCAGCAGATCATCGACATATTGAAGCAGTGCAGTATTGACTGGCATGTGGATACTGTCAAGTTCTCTTTTCAGTGCTTGGCTGTAGATGCTGGGGCTTTCTGTAAATCCTTGGGGAGCGCGTGAGAATTTAAAACTGCGCCCATTTAAACTGAATCCGAACAAGTATTGGCTTTCCGGATCTATTGGGACGCTGAAAAAGGCATTCTTGAGATCGATTACAGTAAAGAATGTTGCTTCGGAATCAATTGCTGTCAACAATGATGATATATCAGGGACCACAGGGAATTGTGGTACAATACACTTGTTTAGTTCACGCAAATCAATAACCAATCGGTATACTGGCGAAGCAGTAGGATCAGTTCGTTTAAGAATCGGAATTATCGGTGAATTACATACATTGGAGTCTGTTTCTACAACTACTCCCTGGGCAATTAGCTCATCAATGATTTTCAACAAAGCCACTACAGCATCATGCGGTAACTTGTATTGTCGCATTCGTGGTAGTACCACTCCTGCTTTCAATGTAACTCGATAGGGTGTAATGTTCATGCAGCCAACATCCGTAGGGCCTTGTGCCCATAGATGTACTGGTAAAGTCTGTAGTCGGGGATCCATGTCTCTAGACACATAGTGACCTTTAAAATCACGTAAAAACAACCTTACTCCTTCCGGAGAACAACATATTATGGCTCCTAGTGCTTTCAGAGTCTTAATTCCTAACAGATTTTCTGGGCATGATTTAGTAAGCAATAAATCTGTAGTTCGTGTCAAAGGTCCTATTGTAAGTGGTAGAGGCTGTGATACTTCATTAACAATAGGTTTTCCTGAAAAACCAAGGGAAACATTTTGAGAGCCTGAGAGGGGTGCCCCTGGAACTTCACTACGTTTTATGGTTGTTCGACTTGCCCCTGTATCGAGTAAGAATTTTCTATCTTGACCTAATAATTCACTATGTACATAAGGTCCTTCTTGATCTACAGGAATCTCGATAAGCGGTAAGTCGACTTCCCTCTCTAGGCTGGTTCATGCGTAGCGCTGATACTCAGGGTATTCATACTGTGCAGTCTGATACATTTGTCGTGTTGTGGTTTGTGTGGCAGTAGCAGGCAACGGTGGTGCAGCTGGCACAAACTGTATGGGTTGCTGTGAGGCTGGCATAGACTGTTGCTGAACTGGCATGGACTGTCCATGCTGCATAGCTCCTTGTTCATTCTGATCTTGTCTAACTAATCGTGGTCTCTCTTTTGCAATACCTGTAGCTATATTACGTTTCAGGACTTGACAATCATGTACATAATGGCCTAGTTGTTTACAGTAATTGCAGGTTCCTTTTACAGGAACTGCAGAATCACCAGAATGTGTCACACCCTTTTTGTGACCATCTGCTGGTACTGTCTGAGAAACTAGCATTTTCATTTTTGTATCCTTCATGCGTCTATGCTCGTGTTCTTGTTCATCCCTAATTCTATTGTGATGATACTGTAACATTTGTAGCATTTGCGACGGAGTGTTACTTTGCCAGGTACTCTCGAATTTCAATATTCTATTCTTCACTGGAGGCAATGCATTTTCCACCAATTTTGTCACAAATAAATGTGGATATGAGTCACTACTTGCTTTTATACCACTATTTATACCAAAACATTTTTCAAATCGAGCATAATAATCGCTTGTGTCTTCATCTTGCTTTTGTTTGCAGGCTGTGATTGCACCCCAATCTTCCTTTTTTGTAGTTAATAAACGTGGCAGTACCTGTACTAGTAAACCTGGTAACAGTTTAACTTTATCCCCGAGCCCTGAACCTGCAGCTCGGCTCCTTTCTTCCTCTGCCTACATAAGCTATGGTCTCTGACTGTCTTACGGAATTCCCTGATTCGGACACTTCATCTTGCTCAAACTCGTCTGTTCCCAATCTCTCTTCATGAATACGCTCTATTTCTTTACGTATTTTTCGGCACATGGCTATTATACAATTTTGCTTATCGTGTCTCCCTTCTGATATATTCTGACTCCATCTTGTAAGAATAAGCATTGCATTCGGGTCTACCCCCGGACGATCTTGATTTCTGATTACACAGTTTATGAGGAAACGTAACAGTTCCCCCTGTATCTCTACTTTCTGGAATTCCATAGCTCTGTTAATACATCCTGGATCTCGTCCTGTTTGAACAAAATGATATATGTTATCTAGATGCGTAGTCATCCCTGGTAACCTTGCTAAATATTCTGCGGCTCGCCTGATACGTAATGATGCCAGGACCATTTCGTCCTCTTTACCAACCACTGGGTCATATCTACAATTTACAAGGAGTTCTTTAAGCGTACGTTCACTTACGAATTTAGGTGTACGTGAATGCGCTGACTCTTGAAAGACAAGTTTATTTATCCTAGGTGGTGTAAAAGTACTGCTAGCACCTCCCGTGGCCCTATCTGGGGCGTCGGGTGTGAATGGGTTCGTTGAACGTGACACAGCAACTATGGGTGTCGATACCTCTGTAGAGTCGACTGCGGAGACAGATGCGGAAACAGATGTGCTTGCCGAAGCTTGTATCGGGACTTGCTGTTGCACGGGGACAGATACCTGATCCTGACGTTGGACCCCTCCGCCAGACGGTCTATGTGGTGTGGCGTTAGCATACTCGGGAGCTGCATCGTCTAGATATGAGGAAAGAAAAACATCTTCTGCGGTTCTGGGATGCCCCTTTGGATGTACCTTAATTGGAAATAATGGGGGTGGCAAGTCTTTTGGTATCTCTGGAGCAGCCTTAGGTAGTCCTTCGGCTAGAAGGGGATACATACCATTCATAAGAGCATTTCTTTGTCTATTCACTTGTTCTGATTTCACTCGGATACCTTCCTCAATTAATAGATTTTCTTGAACTTTATTTGAACTTTCTTTACTCCTCTCTTCTTGTCTACGTGCTTTTTCTGTTCGTCTATGAGATTCTTTACGCCATAACTCAACAGCGTCTTTCTGTGACTGTCTGACCTTTCTTTTCCATAACTCTTCCTCCACTTTCATGATGCACTCTGCATCCCAGGTTCCCGCTATGGGCCACCTTTGACTTTCCGGTAATCCTTTGGTATAATCTACCCATAGATCAAGAAACAATATGGCATCTAAGCCATGTTTATGGTACATGAAATGCCCTGGAGTGTCTCTAGGAGGAATAGGAACTGCTTCTTCAAGCACCCCTTTTCTGGTAGTAATCTGTCTTAACTTCGAGAAGAGCGGCATATTTACAACTGATCTGATACTTATTCTTGAACTTGCTTAATACGAGAAACACAATAATGAACAGTGAACAATGAACAGTCATTCATACCACAATATGCAAGACATTTCTGAATACTTTAAACTTTAAACATTAAACATTATAACAATGGTCGACAATGATGACAGTCTGCCTAACTAATCACCACGCTGAATTCTTGACAATAACTGAATACTTCGGAATACTTGGTATACTGCTAAACAGTACATATACACTGCTAAACAGTGCAGACCGGATTTGTGTACCCAAATCCGTCTTGACCGGCACAACCTATGTGCGCGTCAACACGCCTCCCCGGCGATGGTACTCACCGAGTAGCTCCTTGAAACGGAAGGCCTCAGAGAATGGACAGGACTCGATAACTGCGGACATCGGACCCTCTGGACGTCGGGATTTCGGAAAACCTGGTGGGCCTCTGTATACCTCGGATCTTGCTCTCTCAGCTAGGCTCTGGTCGGGATACTTCGCACTTCTCACCGCCTCGTCTGGGTTGATCGCAGCCTCAGTCGCCCCCGCTTGACCGGAGGGAGCTTACAGGAAATCCTGCTGGTACGCGTTTATGGTCCGTCCAGCTGTGGCAGGAGACCGGGCCTGCAACGCACCGCCGGCGCGTGAGATGAGAAAGTGTCCCTGTTCGGGCGCCATTATGTGGTAAATAAAATAAATATTACCGGACTGAATTTCATGCGGAATCTTAAATTAAAGTAAATAGCTCAAAATAACAAGAGGCAGAATCCGTGGTATAAGAGGTTTTCTAATGGGCTTTATTCCATTCAAAATGGCCGACTCGAGTCGTGGTCCTCAGGTTCCGTCACCACGAGGGTTCAGGAAGTGAAGTACAATAATTCATTAACAGACATGTATTTTTATAATAAGTGCATTACAATGAAACGAATGTAGAAGGCGTAACATTTGATAAGAAAAGTGACAAAACAGTGACATAATCGAAACTAGGCGTAATAAGGAATAAAAGAAACATGATTGGTTAGAATTATCAGACATAGGTGGATCTATAAGATAATACTTGGCATAGATGCGCGCGCGGCAGCATGACGTGTAATTGACGTGCAACTAGGGGGTGAAGGGGACTTGACATTTAGCTCTACATGTGGAGACGAGAAGTCTGGGGTCAAGTCAACCTAATCCCAAATCATATCTAACATCCTATGTTTAAAGAACTATGTTATCCACAAGGAAGAACTCTCGGACAGAATCTATTCTATACTGACTGTGTGCGTGTACAAGCGTCTAAGTGTCTATATGAGATGCGAGGGATAGAAAACTTTCCATGGCAACAGGGCTATGAATCACTTGCAGGAGGACGGAAAGGCTGAGTCCTTTGCTTGTGAGCTAAAGGAAATGTTTACCTAAATCACTGGACAGGAATGCATCGGCTGAAGAGTAAAATAGATAATTCGAAGGTGAAATACAACTTCTTGGCAGACAGGCGAAAACTGGCCGAGGCAGTCACCGTTAGCTGCACAGGGAGTAGGACAAAGTTCATGGATACAGATGCGAGCTCAAGCTGAAGCTGTCAAAGACAGAGAGCAGGGAAAGGCTTTGAGGACAGAATCGGGCCTACTTGCCTGAACTGTAAAAATGGAGTAACTTAGCCATATAAAGTCGGTGGCTTTTCATACTTAGGAATCGAATATCCAGCCCATTGATGGCGGATCTGACAGAGAACATGTCGACGGTAGACACACATATGTTTGCGTCTTAGAAACTGGAACTGGAGGGAACATACATGTACTTGTAACATGCATATAGAACCGTTGGGGTCCAAGATAGGGGACATAACTGATCAGGAAAATCCACATTTCCACAGCAGCATTAGCCTACTTGGCTTAACGTTGCACTCTGCTACCTCTGATATGCAGAGCTGCACCTTATTTACAAGAATACGGTGCAGCCTTGCATTTCCCACTATGTGTGCGCTAATTTAGCTGCCTAGGCCAACGCAAGCACCCTTGCACTATTGTGCAAGGGTGCCTGCATTGAGTGGAATTATTGTTTATGTGCGGGAAGGTGTCCCTTCCTGCACATAAACAATCTGAAATGGTGTTTTGAAACTTCTATGTGTGCTGCTTAATGCATCACACATAGAAGTTTCAAAACAATTTTTTTAATGATTGTTTATGTGCAGGAAGGGACACCTTACTGCACATAAACAATCAATGGTGTTTTGCTGTTTCTATGTGTGCTGCACAACGCACCACCCATGGAAACATCAAAGATGAGGAGAAATTAAACATTTGTTGTGGGGCAGCATCAAAATCAATGGGTACTGTGGGGGGAAACCCACCACAACACCCATTGCCTGCCCCTTTCATGCTAAGTATAGCGTGAAAGGGTGCCTAATTCACATGGCGACGTTAAGCCACTTTAAGTGAATAAGGCGGAGCTCCTATCGCCACCACGTCGACGACGTTGTGGTGGCGATATGGGCCTGTAATTATGCCCCACAGTATCTCTCCCTTCGTATGTTGTATGTTGGATTTCAACACCACACACATTTGTCTGTTTGAAGAAAGATTTTGATTCATCTTGCTTTCTCTTAAGACTGCCGTCAATTGGTGTGCAGACTACATTTACAGGCTCAGAAATGTTACAGTTCAATTCCTTAGCAGACCTCTGTAAGCTTTCAATACTTTTTGCCATTCTAATAGTTTCTTCTAAAGAAGGAGTACACATTGAAAGTATTTTTAGGCAAATATCTTTGTCTATACAATGGCTGAAAAAGTGATCACAAATTAACGGGTCACTGAAAACTTTAAATGGACACTCAGCCATAAGTATAAGCAAGAAGTGATGTATGTGTCAACATCTTCTCCTAAGAGTGGCATTATTTTAAAATAACATATGACTAGATACAATAGACTAGGTTGAACATGAAATCTGTTGATAAGTTTTTGTAGAGTTTCTTCTTAGCTCTCATCGAACTCCTTGGCTTTCTGAGAGACCTTACTCAGGGAGATGTTTAAAGGTAGATTTACCTTCAGACACAGGCAAATGTAGTAGGAGATATTTTTTCCTCTCAAATCTGTAGCTGGTAGCTCCAATTCCCCCCACATTTGTCTCAAATGAATCAAAACACTGTGTGAATTTGGTAAGTGGGTCACAGGAATTTCGAGAAAAGGCTGAAGTGGATTTATAACCTGCATGACTAAAATTAGACTTTAACACTGTGGATTAAGAGTATAAGTGTCACCGAAATTAAACCTTACTACGATAATCAAAGCATTCATTGATATAGAGGGCAGAAATAACAATACAGGCCAGAAGTAGCTTCAAAAAAGTGCTCTCTGGTGGGCATGTCATCATATACCTATTGATAGATAAATGTCTTAACACAGTGTGTGTGACTTTGCAGTGTTGGAACAGAAACAAAGCACAAGTCTGAAATAAAATGAATGGAGGATCACACTGTGAAGATGTGAGTGTGACACCGCTCTACTGGAATATTAAGCACATTTCCATAAGTAACAAACCATGTTCACATACTTGCACTCCAACATGCATTACTATGGAAGACAATTATGAAAAGTGGTGTGCGAGTCACCACACAGCTGTAGTGTTAAACAACAGTGTAGATTTGTGTGTGTGTCACCGCTCTGCTGTAGTATTAAGCAATTTTACAAAACAGATATACGCATCACCACACTGTTAACAGCAACAATGGAGTTAAGTGCCCTAAGGTAGAAGCAAGAATAATTCTGTCCTCACCTCCTTGTCGGTTTAACCCTGCAGTAAAAAAACAAAACAAAAAATGTGTGCTTCACTGTCTCTTTTCTGCAAACAACAAAAGATCCCACACTGTGAGCTGACTGACACAATCTTGTAGGAGCTGATGTCTTCTGTCTCCCTCGCATCATTTTACTATAGTCCTTGCTGAACAGGATGGGTGGTAAGCAAGATGGTTCTTAGCTGTGTGACATGTGTTGGTGACACCTGAAACAGAGATGACCAACTGGCCACTGTGAATTTGGAATGCAAAATGTATTCCACCAGTGAAATGTCAGCTGGCTTGAGGATCTGTAAAATAAAGGATGACTCTCTATCTGATGCTCTTTGGTAAGTAGCAGGAAAAAGAGGGCACGGACAGGCCACCCACTGAAAAAGAAAAAAGTTATAGACGTTGCTTTACTATCCTAGCAAGCTATAGCAGAACTGCAGTGAATATCAGCAGCAAACAGTAAAACACATAGGTTCTCTTTCAGTAGTGTGGTCTACTCATTGGCACAATAACTGTGTAGTTTTCCAAAACAGGATGCACAGATACTTTGATTATTTATTTAAGTAAACCAGGAGTCACCCCACCCTAGTGCAAGCAGGCTTGGGTTCATTGGCAACTGGCCAGATCTTCAAAGTATGTTTCAAAACACAACATCCTAGAGAATACCAGCTACCTGAAATTTCCAATTCAGACCAAGCAACAGGTGGCATAAATCATCTAGAGTTACATACTACAAAGTACTATACAAAAGTCATGTTTGTCCAAACATGTCTGACAAAATGTGTGGCCTTTGGAGGCAATATCATGGATTTAGTAACAGCTTCAAGTAGTGATACATAGGACAGCTGGTGGAAATGCCTACAATGGAGAGTGAGATTTTATAAGCATAATTTGTGATCCCTATTGTTCACGTATGTTTCTTACTAGATAGCTGATATCTACATTTCACAGTGTTATGAAGGTATGTACTGTAAGATGTGGCACCTTCTTCTGCACTACATGAAGTTGTTTTGAATTCCTTTTTAGTGGTAGGAGAAAAAACTGTAAAAAAAAAGCCATAAAAATCTTTATTGAAAAAATCCCACATCGTGACATTATTGCAAGGCTCAAAATGCAATCCCCATTATTTTTTTAATTGTTTTAAAGATGGAGACTAATCTACATCCTTTCACAACTAGATAGATGGAATGGCCTGCTCTGTGTACTCCCTGACACGACATGTGTTTCAGTGAAAGAGATCCTCCATACAGTAATACCTCATTACATACTTTTATACCAGATGGAAACTGTTCTAAAATTTAACTAACGCAAGAAGTACAAATAAAATGATTTTAATGCATTGAAAAGGGTTGTTTTGGGTAGTCCCTAGAAGAACCATTCCAGTGCTTTCTTCTTTGCTTCATACCTCTGATTAGGCTGTTTTATTTTCTCAGCTGGATAGAACATGGTAAATACCTCGGCATGGACTCGATAGATTAGCCCATATGCTATTTTCATAAATATTTAAATAATTATTTAGCTATTAAATAGCCAACCACAACTGTGCAAGTCTTTACTTTTCCCTAAGTTACAACTTGTTTTCACCTCTAGTTATTTTAAGAAATAATAGAAACAGAGAGAAATGTCTAGACTTACCAATAATACATGGTGATATTCAGTACAATTACCCTTTCAGATGTTAGAGTGTTTTCTGGGGTTTATATTTTGTGCATTAATATTGCCGAGCAATATGAATTTTCATAATCAATTTTGCATATATAGCCAGAATTGCCATGATTGCAGTTGAAACAAATTTTATTAGAAGTTTAATGATGCCGTTCAGATATGCCACATTTTACTGTTAACCACCATCTTAGACAAGACACTGTCATTCACTCCTGTTTCCCCCGTGCATGCATACTATTCCCACAGGCTCCGGAGTGCATGCATAGTCAGGTGAAAGTGTAGTACCATTGAGGGGCATATTTACAAGCACCTAGCGCCACCACAATGTCACTTTCAGTGATGTTGTGATGGTGATAGGGGTTTCACCTTATTTACAAGGCAGCATTCAGCCACTTAACGTGGCTGAATGCTGCCTTGCAATTAAGGCCAACTTTCACGCTATACTTAGCATAAAAGGGGAAGGCAATGGGTGTTGCTGTAGTAGTTCCATCTCAACACCCATTGATTTTTACGCTGCCCTCTATTTACAAGGGTGGCATAAATAGGAGGCAGCACCAAAATTAAGACCAGGGAAACCTGGTCTTAAACAGGCGAATCGAGGAGAAATAAAGCATTTCTCCTAGTTTTTGCTGTTTCCATGTGTGCTGCATTTTCCAGCACACATCGAAACAGGAAAACACCATTGATTGTTTATATGCAGGAAAGTGCCACTTCCTGCACATAAACAATCAAAAAAGAAGAAATTACATTTTGAAACTTCTATGTGTGCTGCATTAAGCAGCACACATAAAAGTTACAAAATGTACTTTAAAGATTGTTTATGTGCAGGAGGGGAGACCTTCCTGCACATAAACAATCTTCCCCTCAATGAAGACACCCTTGCACTATGGTGCCAGGGTGCCTGCATTGGTGCTAGGCTGCTAAGTGAAGTGCTAGCGCAGGGGGAAACGCAAGGCTGCATCATATTTTTGTAAATATTGTGCAGTCCTGCATTTCTGAAGTGGCGGAGTGCAGAGTTAAGCCAGGAAGGCTAACGCCACACTCCGTCACTTCACTATAAATATGCCCCTGAGGGTGCTGAATCCGTTTTTAAAATGTGATGGTGCTAATGTGTTGAGGTAATAACGTGTTATATTCTGGTTTGCTAAAGAAACAATACTTTTGCTCGGACCACATTGTTTTCACAATTTTCCTGATTTGTTGCGCAATAATTCTGTATGGGAACCCCTGGATTTGGGGGTGAGCCCGAAGACTTTCCTGTTCTACTAGTGATGCTGTCCGACTTCATTTTGATTTTGCTGCTCATTTCGGACTTAAAATAATCTTGGTAAAGCATACTTTGTATAACTTTGCACCTGAGGGCCTATATGGCATTTACTCTGTATTACTCAGTTTTGAATTTTGTAATAAAACCCTTTAATCAATCAATCAATCAATCAATCAATCATGGAACTTATATCGCGCACTACTCACCCGTGAGGGTCTCAAGGCGCTTGGGGAAGGGGGTCTGCTACTGCTCGAACAGCCAGGTCTTGAGCTGTCTCCTGAAGGCCAGGTGGTCCTGGGTCATCCGTAGGTGGACGGGTAGGGAGTTCCAAGTCTTAGCCGCCAGGTAGGAGAATGACCTTCCTCCAGCGGTGGCTCTCTGGATGCGAGGGATGACGGCGAGGGCGAGGTTAGCGGAACGTAGCCGGCGGGTGGGCGTGTAGAAGGTGAGGCGGCTGTTGAGGTACCCTGGGCCTAGGTCGTGGAGGGACTTGTGTGCGTGGGTGAGGAGTCTGAACGTGATCCTCTTGTTGACCGGGAGCCAGTGCAGGTCTCTCAGGTGGCACGAGATGTGGCTGCGTCGGGGGACGTCCAGGATGAGTCGGGCGGAGGCGTTCTGGATACGCTGAAGTCTTTTCTGAAGCTTGGCCGTAGTACCGGCGTAGAGGGTGTTTCCGTAGTCTAGTCTGCTGGTGACGAGAGCGTGGGTGACCGTCTTCCTGGTCTCGGTTGGGATCCATCGGAAGATCTTTCGGAGCATGCGGAGGTTGTGGAAGCAAGCTGAGGAGACGGCGTTGACTTGTCTGGTCATAGAAAGGGAGGAGTCCAGTATGACGCCCAAGTTGCGTGCGTGGTCCGTCGGTTCAGGTGCGGTGCCTAGTGCCGGGGGCCACCAGGAGTCGTCCCATGCGGATGGTGATGGTCCCAGGATGAGGACTTCTGTCTTGTCCGTGTTCAGTTTCAGGCGGCTGATGTTCATCCATTCAGCGACGTCTGTCATCCCTTCGTGCAGGCTGGCTTTGGCGGTGTCGGGGTCTCTGGTGAGGGAGAGAATTAGCTGGGTGTCATCGGCGTAGGAAATGATGTTGAGGTTGTGTTGGCGTGCGATGGCAGCGAGGGGTTTCATGTAGATGTTGAAGAGAGTGGGGCTGAGCGACGATCCCTGCGGGACGCCGCAGATGACTTCGGTGGCCTCGGAGCGGAACAGAGGGAGGCGTACTCTCTGTGTTCTGCCGGAGAGGTATGAGATGATCCATTCCAGAGCCTTCCCTTGGATGCCGGTGTCGTTGAGGCGTTGGACTAGTGTGCGGTGGCAGACAGTGTCAAATGCTGCGGAGAGGTCTAGGAGGATGAGTGCCGCTGTTTCGCCGTTGTCGAGCAGGGCTCGGATGTCGTCGGTGGCTGCGATGAGGGCGGTCTCGGTGCTGTGGTTGGCTCTGAATCCGGACTGTGATGGGTCGAGGGATCCGTTCGTCTCGAGGAAGGCTGCCAGTTGCTTGTTGACGACCTTCTCGATGACTTTGGCGGGGAAAGGAAGGAGCGAGATGGGGCGGAAGTTCTTGAGGTCGGTCGGGTCCGCTGTTGGTTTCTTCAGCAGAGCGCTGAGTTCGGCGTGCTTCCAGCTCTCCGGGAAAGTTGCTGTGTTGAAGGAGGTGTTGATGATGTCTCGGAGGTGGGGTGCGATGGTAGAGGCTGCCTTGTTGAAAACATGATGGGGGCACGGGTCGGTCGGAGATCCGGAGTGGATGGTGTTCATCATGCGTGACGTGTCTTCGGGGGTCACCTCGGTCCATGTCTGGAGGGTGGCGGCGGGGTGCGAAGGTACGACCGATGGGTGCGGGGGTGAAATGTCGAAGCTGTTGTGGATGTTGGCGATCTTGCGGTGGAAGTACGAGGCGAGGGAGTCGCAGAGGTCCTGTGAGGGAGTGATGTCGTTGTTGCCGGTGCTGGGGTTGGAGAACTCCTTGACGATGTTGAAGAGCTCCTTGCTGTCATGGGCGTTCTTGTCCAGTCGTTCCCGCAGAGATTTCTTCTTGGTGGTGCGGATGAGCTGGTGATGTCTGCGAGTGGCGAGTTTCAGTGCTGTTCTGTTGTCGGCGGTCTTGTTGAGGAGCCAGGCCTTCTCAAGGGTGCGGCAGGCCTTCTTGGAGTCCTTAAGTTCGTCGGTGAACCAGGGGGCCTTCTTGCTTCTGGGCCTGGTGAGGGGGTTCTTCAGTGGCGCGAGGTCGTCGGCACAGGAGGTCAGCCACTGCGTGAGGTTGAGGGCAGCTGTGTTAGGGTCCGTGGTCCTGACAGGTGGGCTCTGGCTGAGGGAGGTGGCGAGCTGGTCGGCGGTGATCTTGCTCCAGTTTCTGTGGGGAGCCTGCTTCGGGTGATGGTGGACCGTGTTCTTTCTGAAGCTGAAATGGACGCAGCTGTGGTCGGTCCAGTGAAGTCCGGTGGAGTGGCTGAAGGTGACGTGCTTGCTGGACGAGAAGAGTGGGTCGAGCGTGTGGCCGGCGAAGTGGGTGGGGGTGTTGACCAGTTGCTGAAGTCCGAGGTTGGCGAGGTTATCCAGCAGGGCGGTGGTGTTGCGGTCATTGTTGCTCTCCAGGTGGAAGTTGAGGTCCCCGAGGAGGATGTAGTCGGCGGAGGGGAGGGCGTGAGGGCTGATGAAGTCGGCGATGTCTTCGCAGAACTGTGCGCGTGGTCCCGGGGGTCTGTAGATGAGGGTGCCTCTGAGGGTAGTCTTGGGGTCGGTGTGGATCTGGAAGTGCAGGTATTCGGCTGCGTTGAATACGTCGATGGAGTCAGTCGAGATGCGAATGGTGCTCTTGTGTACGATGGCGATGCCTCCTCCGGTCTGGTTGACGCGATCCTTCCTGATGATCTTGTAGCCGTCCGGGATGGCTATGGCGATGTCGGGGGCTGAAGGTCGTTCATCCAGGTTTCCGTGAGGAAGGCGACGTCTGGAGATGCAGTGTCGAGGAGGTTCCAGAGTTCCACGGCGTGTCTGTGGACGGAGCGGGTGTTGAGCAGGATGCACTTGAGGTGGTTGCTGTTGTCCGTCTTGGTGGGCGTGGTGCTTGTTTGGAGGCAAGAGAAGTTGCAGGATCGGCAGGCGAAGGGTCCATGGGTGCGTCGCAGGGACGCTCGGTAGCAACCGGGGGCTCGGGCGGTTTTGAGTGCGATGAGCGTAGCGAAGTCGTAGGTCCTGCGGGGGGGGCTGGCGGGCGCGGGGACCAGGGGGTCTGGCGCTGGGCGCGGTACAGGCGCGGACGGGCGCAGACGGGCTTACCTTTGGCGCACCTTCGGCGCTCAATCGGCTCTCCCGCTGCGCGCGTCCGCTGCGCGGTCGCTGAGGGGGCGTCATAAATAAGGAGCCGGGAGGGAGGGTCAGCGGGAGGCGGGAGCGGGGTGGCCAATGGGCAGGGAGGGGGGGCGGGACTGAAGGAGGAGGCGGGAGTGGGAGTGTGCGCCTGGGGCAGCGGCGCCGAGAAAACGGCGGGAAAATCGGCGGGAAGCGACGGAGCCCAAGGAGTGACCAGGTAAGTGGCGGTGGTCAGCGGGCGTGAGGAGTGAAGGTAGCGGCGTGGGTGGCGACCAGGAAGCAGCAGGCGGTACCTGGGAGGCGGAGGCGAGATGCAGGCAGCGGCGTCAGGTAGGTGGTGAGGAGCGGCAAACAGGCGTCAGGCAGCGGAGGCAGGTAGGTAGCAGCAGTGGGAGGGAGCGTCCGTCTGTGCAGGCACAGGGGGTCGCACTGACCAGCCCGCGGGGTCCCCTTAAATAAGGAGCCGGGAGGGAGGGTCAGCGGGAGGCGGGAGCGGGGTGGCCAATGGGCAGGGAGGGGGGGCGGGACTGAAGGAGGAGGCGGGAGTGGGAGTGTGCGCCTGGGGCAGCGGCGCCGAGAAAACGGCGGGAAAATCGGCGGGAAGCGACGGAGCCCAAGGAGTGACCAGGTAAGTGGCGGTGGTCAGCGGGCGTGAGGAGTGAAGGTAGCGGCGTGGGTGGCGACCAGGAAGCAGCAGGCGGTACCTGGGAGGCGGAGGCGAGATGCAGGCAGCGGCGTCAGGTAGGTGGTGAGGAGCGGCAAACAGGCGTCAGGCAGCGGAGGCAGGTAGGTAGCAGCAGTGGGAGGGAGCGTCCGTCTGTGCAGGCACAGGGGGTCGCACTGACCAGCCCGCGGGGTCCCCTTAAATAAGGAGCCGGGAGGGAGGGTCAGCGGGAGGCGGGAGCGGGGTGGCCAATGGGCAGGGAGGGGGGGCGGGATTGAAGGAGGAGGCGGGAGTGGGAGTGTGCGCCTGGGGCAGCGGCGCCGAGAAAACGGCGGGAAAATCGGCGGGAAGCGACGGAGCCCAAGGAGTGACCAGGTAAGTGGCGGTGGTCAGCGGGCGTGAGGAGTGAAGGTAGCGGCGTGGGTGGCGACCAGGAAGCAGCAGGCGGTACCTGGGAGGCGGAGGCGAGATGCAGGCAGCGGCGTCAGGTAGGTGGTGAGGAGCGGCAAACAGGCGTCAGGCAGCGGAGGCAGGTAGGTAGCAGCAGTGGGAGGGAGCGTCCGTCTGTGCAGGCACAGGGGGTCGCACTGACCAGCCCGCGGGGTCCCCTTAAATAAGGAGCCGGGAGGGAGGGTCAGCGGGAGGCGGGAGCGGGGTGGCCAATGGGCAGGGAGGGGGGGCGGGACTGAAGGAGGAGGCGGGAGTGGGAGTGTGCGCCTGGGGCAGCGGCGCCGAGAAAACGGCGGGAAAATCGGCGGGAAGCGACGGAGCCCAAGGAGTGACCAGGTAAGTGGCGGTGGTCAGCGGGCGTGAGGAGTGAAGGTAGCGGCGTGGGTGGCGACCAGGAAGCAGCAGGCGGTACCTGGGAGGCGGAGGCGAGATGCAGGCAGCGGCGTCAGGTAGGTGGTGAGGAGCGGCAAACAGGCGTCAGGCAGCGGAGGCAGGTAGGTAGCAGCAGTGGGAGGGAGCGTCCGTCTGTGCAGGCACAGGGGGTCGCACTGACCAGCCCGCGGGATCCCCTAAATAAGGAGCCGGGAGGGAGGGTCAGCGGGAGGCGGGAGCGGGGTGGCCAATGGGCAGGGAGGGGGGGCGGGACTGAAGGAGGAGGCGGGAGTGGGAGTGTGCGCCTGGGGCAGCGGCGCCGAGAAAACGGCGGGAAAATCGGCGGGAAGCGACGGAGCCCAAGGAGTGACCAGGTAAGTGGCGGTGGTCAGCGGGCGTGAGGAGTGAAGGTAGCGGCGTGGGTGGCGACCAGGAAGCAGCAGGCGGTACCTGGGAGGCGGAGGCGAGATGCAGGCAGCGGCGTCAGGTAGGTGGTGAGGAGCGGCAAACAGGCGTCAGGCAGCGGAGGCAGGTAGGTAGCAGCAGTGGGAGGGAGCGTCCGTCTGTGCAGGCACAGGGGGTCGCACTGACCAGCCCGCGGGATCCCCTTAAATAAGGAGCCGGGAGGGAGGGTCAGCGGGAGGCGGGAGCGGGGTGGCCAATGGGCAGGGAGGGGGGGCGGGACTGAAGGAGGAGGCGGGAGTGGGAGTGTGCGCCTGGGGCAGCGGCGCCGAGAAAACGGCGGGAAAATCGGCGGGAAGCGACGGAGCCCAAGGAGTGACCAGGTAAGTGGCGGTGGTCAGCGGGCGTGAGGAGTGAAGGTAGCGGCGTGGGTGGCGACCAGGAAGCAGCAGGCGGTACCTGGGAGGCGGAGGCGAGATGCAGGCAGCGGCGTCAGGTAGGTGGTGAGGAGCGGCAAACAGGCGTCAGGCAGCGGAGGCAGGTAGGTAGCAGCAGTGGGAGGGAGCGTCCGTCTGTGCAGGCACAGGGGGTCGCACTGACCAGCCCGCGGGGTCCCCTTAAATAAGGAGCCGGGAGGGAGGGTCAGCGGGAGGCGGGAGCGGGGTGGCCAATGGGCAGGGAGGGGGGGCGGGACTGAAGGAGGAGGCGGGAGTGGGAGTGTGCGCCTGGGGCAGCGGCGCCGAGAAAACGGCGGGAAAATCGGCGGGAAGCGACGGAGCCCAAGGAGTGACCAGGTAAGTGGCGGTGGTCAGCGGGCGTGAGGAGTGAAGGTAGCGGCGTGGGTGGCGACCAGGAAGCAGCAGGCGGTACCTGGGAGGCGGAGGCGAGATGCAGGCAGCGGCGTCAGGTAGGTGGTGAGGAGCGGCAAACAGGCGTCAGGCAGCGGAGGCAGGTAGGTAGCAGCAGTGGGAGGGAGCGTCCGTCTGTGCAGGCACAGGGGGTCGCACTGACCAGCCCGCGGGATCCCCTTAAATAAGGAGCCGGGAGGGAGGGTCAGCGGGAGGCGGGAGCGGGGTGGCCAATGGGCAGGGAGGGGGGGCGGGACTGAAGGAGGAGGCGGGAGTGGGAGTGTGCGCCTGGGGCAGCGGCGCCGAGAAAACGGCGGGAAAATCGGCGGGAAGCGACGGAGCCCAAGGAGTGACCAGGTAAGTGGCGGTGGTCAGCGGGCGTGAGGAGTGAAGGTAGCGGCGTGGGTGGCGACCAGGAAGCAGCAGGCGGTACCTGGGAGGCAGAGGCGAGATGCAGGCAGCGGCGTCAGGTAGGTGGTGAGGAGCGGCAAACAGGCGTCAGGCAGCGGAGGCAGGTAGGTAGCAGCAGTGGGAGGGAGCGTCCGTCTGTGCAGGCACAGGGGGTCGCACTGACCAGCCCGCGGGGTCCCCTTAAATAAGGAGCCGGGAGGGAGGGTCAGCGGGAGGCGGGAGCGGGGTGGCCAATGGGCAGGGAGGGGGGGCGGGACTGAAGGAGGAGGCGGGAGTGGGAGTGTGCGCCTGGGGCAGCGGCGCCGAGAAAACGGCGGGAAAATCGGCGGGAAGCGACGGAGCCCAAGGAGTGACCAGGTAAGTGGCGGTGGTCAGCGGGCGTGAGGAGTGAAGGTAGCGGCGTGGGTGGCGACCAGGAAGCAGCAGGCGGTACCTGGGAGGCGGAGGCGAGATGCAGGCAGCGGCGTCAGGTAGGTGGTGAGGAGCGGCAAACAGGCGTCAGGCAGCGGAGGCAGGTAGGTAGCAGCAGTGGGAGGGAGCGTCCGTCTGTGCAGGCACAGGGGGTCGCACTGACCAGCCCGCGGGGTCCCCTTAAATAAGGAGCCGGGAGGGAGGGTCAGCGGGAGGCGGGAGCGGGGTGGCCAATGGGCAGGGAGGGGGGGCGGGACTGAAGGAGGAGGCGGGAGTGGGAGTGTGCGCCTGGGGCAGCGGCGCCGAGAAAACGGCGGGAAAATCGGCGGGAAGCGACGGAGCCCAAGGAGTGACCAGGTAAGTGGCGGTGGTCAGCGGGCGTGAGGAGTGAAGGTAGCGGCGTGGGTGGCGACCAGGAAGCAGCAGGCGGTACCTGGGAGGCGGAGGCGAGATGCAGGCAGCGGCGTCAGGTAGGTGGTGAGGAGCGGCAAACAGGCGTCAGGCAGCGGAGGCAGGTAGGTAGCAGCAGTGGGAGGGAGCGTCCGTCTGTGCAGGCACAGGGGGTCGCACTGACCAGCCCGCGGGATCCCCTTAAATAAGGAGCCGGGAGGGAGGGTCAGCGGGAGGCGGGAGCGGGGTGGCCAATGGGCAGGGAGGGGGGGCGGGACTGAAGGAGGAGGCGGGAGTGGGAGTGTGCGCCTGGGGCAGCGGCGCCGAGAAAACGGCGGGAAAATCGGCGGGAAGCGACGGAGCCCAAGGAGTGTCCAGGTAAGTGGCGGTGGTCAGCGGGCGTGAGGAGTGAAGGTAGCGGCGTGGGTGGCGACCAGGAAGCAGCAGGCGGTACCTGGGAGGCGGAGGCGAGATGCAGGCAGCGGCGTCAGGTAGGTGGTGAGGAGCGGCAAACAGGCGTCAGGCAGCGGAGGCAGGTAGGTAGCAGCAGTGGGAGGGAGCGTCCGTCTGTGCAGGCACAGGGGGTCGCACTGACCAGCCCGCGGGATCCCCTTAAATAAGGAGCCGGGAGGGAGGGTCAGCGGGAGGCGGGAGCGGGGTGGCCAATGGGCAGGGAGGGGGGGCGGGACTGAAGGAGGAGGCGGGAGTGGGAGTGTGCGCCTGGGGCAGCGGCGCCGAGAAAACGGCGGGAAAATCGGCGGGAAGCGACGGAGCCCAAGGAGTGACCAGGTAAGTGGCGGTGGTCAGCGGGCGTGAGGAGTGAAGGTAGCGGCGTGGGTGGCGACCAGGAAGCAGCAGGCGGTACCTGGGAGGCGGAGGCGAGATGCAGGCAGCGGCGTCAGGTAGGTGGTGAGGAGCGGCAAACAGGCGTCAGGCAGCGGAGGCAGGTAGGTAGCAGCAGTGGGAGGGAGCGTCCGTCTGTGCAGGCACAGGGGGTCGCACTGACCAGCCCGCGGGGTCCCGTTAAATAAGGAGCCGGGAGGGAGGGTCAGCGGGAGGCGGGAGCGGGGTGGCCAATGGGCAGGGAGGGGGGGCGGGACTGAAGGAGGAGGCGGGAGTGGGAGTGTGCGCCTGGGGCAGCGGCGCCGAGAAAACGGCGGGAAAATCGGCGGGAAGCGACGGAGCCCAAGGAGTGACCAGGTAAGTGGCGGTGGTCAGCGGGCGTGAGGAGTGAAGGTAGCGGCGTGGGTGGCGACCAGGAAGCAGCAGGCGGTACCTGGGAGGCGGAGGCGAGATGCAGGCAGCGGCATCAGGTAGGTGGTGAGGAGCGGCAAACAGGCGTCAGGCAGCGGAGGCAGGTAGGTAGCAGCAGTGGGAGGGAGCGTCCGTCTGTGCAGGCACAGGGGGTCGCACTGACCAGCCCGCGGGATCCCCTTAAATAAGGAGCCGGGAGGGAGGGTCAGCGGGAGGCGGGAGCGGGGTGGCCAATGGGCAGGGAGGGGGGGCGGGACTGAAGGAGGAGGCGGGAGTGGGAGTGTGCGCCTGGGGCAGCGGCGCCGAGAAAACGGCGGGAAAATCGGCGGGAAGCGACGGAGCCCAAGGAGTGACCAGGTAAGTGGCGGTGGTCAGCGGGCGTGAGGAGTGAAGGTAGCGGCGTGGGTGGCGACCAGGAAGCAGCAGGCGGTACCTGGGAGGCGGAGGCGAGATGCAGGCAGCGGCGTCAGGTAGGTGGTGAGGAGCGGCAAACAGGCGTCAGGCAGCGGAGGCAGGTAGGTAGCAGCAGTGGGAGGGAGCGTCCGTCTGTGCAGGCACAGGGGGTCGCACTGACCAGCCCGCGGGGTCCCCTTAAATAAGGAGCCGGGAGGGAGGGTCAGCGGGAGGCGGGAGCGGGGTGGCCAATGGGCAGGGAGGGGGGGCGGGACTGAAGGAGGAGGCGGGAGTGGGAGTGTGCGCCTGGGGCAGCGGCGCCGAGAAAACGGCGGGAAAATCGGCGGGAAGCGACGGAGCCCAAGGAGTGACCAGGTAAGTGGCGGTGGTCAGCGGGCGTGAGGAGTGAAGGTAGCGGCGTGGGTGGCGACCAGGAAGCAGCAGGCGGTACCTGGGAGGCGGAGGCGAGATGCAGGCAGCGGCGTCAGGTAGGTGGTGAGGAGCGGCAAACAGGCGTCAGGCAGCGGAGGCAGGTAGGTAGCAGCAGTGGGAGGGAGCGTCCGTCTGTGCAGGCACAGGGGGTCGCACTGACCAGCCCGCGGGATCCCCTTAAATAAGGAGCCGGGAGGGAGGGTCAGCGGGAGGCGGGAGCGGGGTGGCCAATGGGCAGGGAGGGGGGGCGGGACTGAAGGAGGAGGCGGGAGTGGGAGTGTGCGCCTGGGGCAGCGGCGCCGAGAAAACGGCGGGAAAATCGGCGGGAAGCGACGGAGCCCAAGGAGTGACCAGGTAAGTGGCGGTGGTCAGCGGGCGTGAGGAGTGAAGGTAGCGGCGTGGGTGGCGACCAGGAAGCAGCAGGCGGTACCTGGGAGGCAGAGGCGAGATGCAGGCAGCGGCGTCAGGTAGGTGGTGAGGAGCGGCAAACAGGCGTCAGGCAGCGGAGGCAGGTAGGTAGCAGCAGTGGGAGGGAGCGTCCGTCTGTGCAGGCACAGGGGGTCGCACTGACCAGCCCGCGGGGTCCCCTTAAATAAGGAGCCGGGAGGGAGGGTCAGCGGGAGGCGGGAGCGGGGTGGCCAATGGGCAGGGAGGGGGGGCGGGACTGAAGGAGGAGGCGGGAGTGGGAGTGTGCGCCTGGGGCAGCGGCGCCGAGAAAACGGCGGGAAAATCGGCGGGAAGCGACGGAGCCCAAGGAGTGACCAGGTAAGTGGCGGTGGTCAGCGGGCGTGAGGAGTGAAGGTAGCGGCGTGGGTGGCGACCAGGAAGCAGCAGGCGGTACCTGGGAGGCGGAGGCGAGATGCAGGCAGCGGCGTCAGGTAGGTGGTGAGGAGCGGCAAACAGGCGTCAGGCAGCGGAGGCAGGTAGGTAGCAGCAGTGGGAGGGAGCGTCCGTCTGTGCAGGCACAGGGGGTCGCACTGACCAGCCCGCGGGGTCCCCTTAAATAAGGAGCCGGGAGGGAGGGTCAGCGGGAGGCGGGAGCGGGGTGGCCAATGGGCAGGGAGGGGGGGCGGGACTGAAGGAGGAGGCGGGAGTGGGAGTGTGCGCCTGGGGCAGCGGCGCCGAGAAAACGGCGGGAAAATCGGCGGGAAGCGACGGAGCCCAAGGAGTGACCAGGTAAGTGGCGGTGGTCAGCGGGCGTGAGGAGTGAAGGTAGCGGCGTGGGTGGCGACCAGGAAGCAGCAGGCGGTACCTGGGAGGCGGAGGCGAGATGCAGGCAGCGGCGTCAGGTAGGTGGTGAGGAGCGGCAAACAGGCGTCAGGCAGCGGAGGCAGGTAGGTAGCAGCAGTGGGAGGGAGCGTCCGTCTGTGCAGGCACAGGGGGTCGCACTGACCAGCCCGCGGGATCCCCTTAAATAAGGAGCCGGGAGGGAGGGTCAGCGGGAGGCGGGAGCGGGGTGGCCAATGGGCAGGGAGGGGGGGCGGGACTGAAGGAGGAGGCGGGAGTGGGAGTGTGCGCCTGGGGCAGCGGCGCCGAGAAAACGGCGGGAAAATCGGCGGGAAGCGACGGAGCCCAAGGAGTGTCCAGGTAAGTGGCGGTGGTCAGCGGGCGTGAGGAGTGAAGGTAGCGGCGTGGGTGGCGACCAGGAAGCAGCAGGCGGTACCTGGGAGGCGGAGGCGAGATGCAGGCAGCGGCGTCAGGTAGGTGGTGAGGAGCGGCAAACAGGCGTCAGGCAGCGGAGGCAGGTAGGTAGCAGCAGTGGGAGGGAGCGTCCGTCTGTGCAGGCACAGGGGGTCGCACTGACCAGCCCGCGGGATCCCCTTAAATAAGGAGCCGGGAGGGAGGGTCAGCGGGAGGCGGGAGCGGGGTGGCCAATGGGCAGGGAGGGGGGGCGGGACTGAAGGAGGAGGCGGGAGTGGGAGTGTGCGCCTGGGGCAGCGGCGCCGAGAAAACGGCGGGAAAATCGGCGGGAAGCGACGGAGCCCAAGGAGTGACCAGGTAAGTGGCGGTGGTCAGCGGGCGTGAGGAGTGAAGGTAGCGGCGTGGGTGGCGACCAGGAAGCAGCAGGCGGTACCTGGGAGGCGGAGGCGAGATGCAGGCAGCGGCGTCAGGTAGGTGGTGAGGAGCGGCAAACAGGCGTCAGGCAGCGGAGGCAGGTAGGTAGCAGCAGTGGGAGGGAGCGTCCGTCTGTGCAGGCACAGGGGGTCGCACTGACCAGCCCGCGGGGTCCCCTTAAATAAGGAGCCGGGAGGGAGGGTCAGCGGGAGGCGGGAGCGGGGTGGCCAATGGGCAGGGAGGGGGGGCGGGACTGAAGGAGGAGGCGGGAGTGGGAGTGTGCGCCTGGGGCAGCGGCGCCGAGAAAACGGCGGGAAAATCGGCGGGAAGCGACGGAGCCCAAGGAGTGACCAGGTAAGTGGCGGTGGTCAGCGGGCGTGAGGAGTGAAGGTAGCGGCGTGGGTGGCGACCAGGAAGCAGCAGGCGGTACCTGGGAGGCGGAGGCGAGATGCAGGCAGCGGCGTCAGGTAGGTGGTGAGGAGCGGCAAACAGGCGTCAGGCAGCGGAGGCAGGTAGGTAGCAGCAGTGGGAGGGAGCGTCCGTCTGTGCAGGCACAGGGGGTCGCACTGACCAGCCCGCGGGATCCCCTTAAATAAGGAGCCGGGAGGGAGGGTCAGCGGGAGGCGGGAGCGGGGTGGCCAATGGGCAGGGAGGGGGGGCGGGACTGAAGGAGGAGGCGGGAGTGGGAGTGTGCGCCTGGGGCAGCGGCGCCGAGAAAACGGCGGGAAAATCGGCGGGAAGCGACGGAGCCCAAGGAGTGACCAGGTAAGTGGCGGTGGTCAGCGGGCGTGAGGAGTGAAGGTAGCGGCGTGGGTGGCGACCAGGAAGCAGCAGGCGGTACCTGGGAGGCGGAGGCGAGATGCAGGCAGCGGCGTCAGGTAGGTGGTGAGGAGCGGCAAACAGGCGTCAGGCAGCGGAGGCAGGTAGGTAGCAGCAGTGGGAGGGAGCGTCCGTCTGTGCAGGCACAGGGGGTCGCACTGACCAGCCCGCGGGGTCCCCTTAAATAAGGAGCCGGGAGGGAGGGTCAGCGGGAGGCGGGAGCGGGGTGGCCAATGGGCAGGGAGGGGGGGCGGGACTGAAGGAGGAGGCGGGAGTGGGAGTGTGCGCCTGGGGCAGCGGCGCCGAGAAAACGGCGGGAAAATCGGCGGGAAGCGACGGAGCCCAAGGAGTGACCAGGTAAGTGGCGGTGGTCAGCGGGCGTGAGGAGTGAAGGTAGCGGCGTGGGTGGCGACCAGGAAGCAGCAGGCGGTACCTGGGAGGCGGAGGCGAGATGCAGGCAGCGGCGTCAGGTAGGTGGTGAGGAGCGGCAAACAGGCGATATAACTGATATAGAACTCAATATTGAGTGGGCCCATTATTTCTGTAATGAGATATTTAGTGGGTGCCCTAACGTGCAATTCAATTTGTGGGAGAAAGGGATGAGAGAAGATTTTGGGGTGCCCACACAGTTTATTTAAGTTTAATACAAACAAAACAGCAATATAAAATAAATTACAAAATATAAGCCTTAGCACACACGCATAGCCATAATTTCTTGCAGCCTCTGTGCACTGCCAGCAAGGACCATAAACTCACCAGTGCTATTTATTTCTGCTAAAGATTGCTTGGGAATGTGCTGGGGACGGACGACAATTTATGTTTCGTCTCCAATCTCTTGACATAGTTATTAGTTCCCCGGTTACGTTTGAGTGACGCTGTAAATATGCCTTTTCTGTTTACATTCGTCTCCTTAAGAGCCGCGCTCATCTCCCTTGGTGGAGGTTTTTATAATATAATCTCAAGGCACCCAAATACAATATGTCACATGTTATCCTTGCGGAGTAGCAGCATCTGTTGGCGCTGTCTGCTGCTGTTATATGGAATGCACTCATGCATTCAGGCACATGACGCGAGAGGACCACGCATGTCACCGTGCGGGCGAGCCAGCAGCGGAGGCAGATGGCATGTTCATCTCAACATGACAACTTGTCAACACTCCTGCAGCAAATTATGATGACGTGCTCTCCATTCCTCCAATTAAAATCACTTCGACTCTGTCACAAAATAGCAAGAAATAATTGTCTGTTTTATGTTAGGTAGGTTTTGTGTAGCACATAGTTTGCTGCTTCCCTTGCCTCTTGATACTGTTGGGTGTCTCTTGCCAGGTGCTGTCTCTGCTCATTGTGTGTTTGTTCCTATGGCGGGGGCATCAATGGCAGGCTCCACCTAGTCACTTTGCAGTAATCTGTTGTGATCACCGTGGCTTGTGCTATGGCTAATGAGTACATCTGTCTTTCCCGGCCATTTGCACAGAGAATTGTCTGTTGATTTTAGATGCTTGAGCTAAAGTGGTCTGCTGTTGTTATTTTATGCTAGACGTTATAGCTTTGTTCAGTGAGTCTTATATAGGTCTCAGGTTTAGGGTTCATGAGGTAGTCTTCTTGTCCAAAGTGTGCAGGCTGTTGTATATTGATTGTGTTTCGTCTCGATGAACACTGCGTGAGAGTCATGATGCACTGGATCATCTGGCAGATCTTCACGGGTAATTGTGTTTCCACCTCTTTCCACCGGAGGAACATCGGTCCACTGCTTTCTCGCAGTGCGAGAAGCAAAAATATAAAATGGTAATAACTTTTAGGTATTATGATTTTATGTTTATTATTGCCGAAGGGTGGGCGGGGCAGCTCTGCTTACGGAGCAGGACAGGGGAGGAGTGGTTTTCCCACTCCTGAGTGTGCAATAACTGTTTGGTCAGCCCTCTTGGGCCGCCCAAATCAGTCATGCCACTTTCCCCTTCTCCATGCAGGCTGCATTGCAGCCTGCATGGAGAACATGCACACCCCTCGAGCCCATAACTGAGTGCCTTGTCACGGCGCTCAGACCAATCACAATGCTGTATTGCAGCATTGTGATTGGCTGAGGGGTGGGAGCCTGGCTGCCTGCTTCCTTTTCCGACCTGGAGTCAGACACAGGCGAGCAGGAGAGAAGACGCGGTACCCAGCGGCAGCTGTGGCACGGTAAGTGTTATTTATTTTTATTTATTACTATGTTTTAATGCAGCCCGTGGCCAAATAACCACGCCCCCTGCGCACACGCCTCCCCATCCACGAGCCGTGCAGGCCACCCCTGCACTCAATATGTGGGCTTCCGAGGAGTCTATCTTGGGACAGACTTGAGTCCTCTCATCATTAAATCAGACAAGTGCGAAGGAAATTTGAGAAATGTTTTCCATCAGTGGGCGCTTTGAAGTTACTTTGAATACTTTTTTTTGTTAAGTTGAAGACAACATTGTTTGTGCTGAGTCAGGGATAATTCACCTTTTGCTCGACTATGATGCCACCATCAAGGTTTTTGATGTACTCTCAATTAAAAATTTATTCTGGAGTTTGACTACGGTTTAGTTTTCTTCATTTATGAATCTTACTAAATCGCGGCATGAAAGTCTCCATGTACAGTCTCCGTCCAGGCTGGACAGTGAAATATTTTGAATGCCTGTTCTTCGGAGGCTGCATCCGTGTTATCTACAAGTGAGATTATATTCATGGAAGTGCCAAAGGTGGTTAGCCTGGCACTGCTACTCTTTCTGATGCACCCCGCAAATGCAAAATACTCTTCTGCTGCCTGGTCATTGAAGGAAAGGGTGTGCATAATTTTTCTAGAATGTTTCTCCTCTCATCCCTTTTTAGGTCAAGCCAGGGCAGCACAAGCGCTGCTCTGCGAGGCATTCTATATTCTGGTTGGGACTTGAAGTTCCACCCACTCTTTGCCCATATTCTTCATTGGCTTGTGTCATTGTCCACTGTAAACTGTGGCTGTTCATTGGTCAATAGGCTTAGTAGCCCCTCCTTAGTACCGCCTTGTCTCATTTTGTAACCTTCCATTGCGACACCTCCTGTTACTCAGTAGGCTTTAATTACAGCCTTCTAGCACTATTTTCTCAAATAGCTTTGTCCTGCCTGCTGTTGCACGCAGTACACGGTCTCTCCTAACGTTTTTAAAAACTGTATAGCACAAATGCATTAGCAATGCAATAGGTCTCGCATTTGCGAGAGTTTAATCTATTGGCATTGTAAATGACAATGCCTTTTATTTATCTGTTTAAAAAACAACACATAAATAAAAGGCATTCATTTATAATGCCAATAGCTCAAACTCATGTAAATGCGAGACCTGTTGCATTGCAAATGCTTGTTTCCATTTCCAGTGCTGTTCTGTGCTTAAGATCCATTCAAAAATAGATTGAATACCCGTTATAACAATGTCCTTCACTGGAGTTTCAGCTGGGGCTGGTTTTACACTACAACTGTTTACCCCCAATGGTTGAGCTGGACTTGGAAGTACTGCTTGAAAGAAGATCACATGTTTTGTGGGTTTTAAGTAACCCTGGGAGTAAAACTCCGCTCCGCTTGTGGAGTTGCGGATTTTTGGCAACTCCGCATTCCACGTAGAACGTGGAGTTACTAAAAACTCTGCGCTCCGTAGCTGAGTTTCTTTTGAGTTTGCGCGCTCAAAATGCGTTTTCGTGTGCGCGGGAGCAACTTCCTGGGATGCTTGCAATCGCTGATGAGATTTCCCATCCGTTCGCGAGCATTACAAGATTTGGTAGCCGGCGGCACGGTCCCGCGAGAGGGTGCGATCGCGAACACGTCATTCAGGAAAGCCATTGGACTTCCGGAGAACGTTTTGTGAAGATCGCGATCCCGAACACGCAGAATTTGCAATATGGAGAAGAATCTCTCTCGAGCAGCATAAAATCCTTCTCAAAATGATGATTTGGATTAAAAAATCTCCTCAGATTGACATGTGGCTGTACTTTTTTGTGCAAGGAGACCTTTTTTTTTTTAAACCTTTTTTTTGTGGAGGAAGGAAGTGCCCCAGAGTCTCCAACTTACTGTTCCTGTCCAGCAGGCTCCTCCCAGTGCTTTGTCCATCTCCTGTTCACTTTTCATTTGGATTTGGAGCTGGAAGGATCACTCTTTGTGGCTGCTGCATCATATATCATTGGATTTGAGGACTTTTGAATTTGAGATTTCAATAGTAAGTTGGAAAATTGGTGTTGTGTGTTTGGTTGAGGCATTGCACCTACATTTTTTTTGTACTTTTCATCATTTAAAAAAAAATGATTGTGGTGGATGGCCTCTAGTCTCAGTAGGGGCCTAGTTGTTTCTTTGTAAGTAATTTTTCATCTTTTATAAAGGAAACATGTTGCACAGTTCACTACATTTTCCCCAACTTTTGAAATTAATTTGCAATATTTAATTCACTAGCCCAGTAGTCTGCCAATAGGCCTTTCAGCCAGTAGGCCCAGAGCTACTCATGGGTGCATGAAACAACAGTTTCTGTGGTGTCTGTTGAATTTAAACATCATTTAGGGCATGGATGGCATTGGATTGAATTGCAAAATATGTTTTTTTTGTATTTCACTTTTATTTGTGTGAGTTAAATAAATGCCTTTGTTGGATGTGTGTGGTTGTTCTGTAACTTGCAAACTTTTTTAGCCCTGTGGATTTTTGTTTTTGGCATTGTTGCATTAAAGCAGTGTTGTTTAGCATGCCTCCTTTATCTGGCCAGTGTGTGAGTGTGTTTGTAATAGTGGGCCAGCATTTGCCTTGGCTGAGCCTCCCTGTGTGGCCAGGGGCCATTTTGTTAAGTCTGTGTCCAGCTGCTTGAGTTCATTGTTTTCCAGGCCTCCTGCTTGTTGTGAGTGACCATGTGGCTGGTGGCCATTTTGTGGTGGTAGTTAGTGTGCTTTTGCCATAGGCCTGCATGTCTTTCCTCTGTTCCGCTTGGCTTACTGCTTCTTGTTGTTGTGGCCTGGACATGTGGCTGGCAGCTACTTTGTGAAGGCAGACAGTGTGTTAATGCCATAGGCCTGCATTGTCTGTCTTCCCTTTCTTGTTGTTGTGGCCTGGCCATGTGGCTGGTGGCCATTTTGTGAAGGTAGCCAGTGTGCTTTTGCCATAGGCGTGCATTGTCTGTCTTCCCTTTCTTGTTGTTGTGGCCTGGCCATGTTTCTGGCGGCCATTTTGTGAATGCAGTCAGTGTGCTTTTGCCATAGGCCTGCATTGTATGTCTTCCCTTTCTTGTTGTGTGGTGGCCTGGTCATGTGGCTGGCAGCCATTTTGTGAAGGCAGCCAGTGTACTTCTGCATTAGGCCTGCAAGCCTTCTTTGTGGTGGCCATGCCTTGTTGTTGTTTTGCATGCAATTGTTTCTTCTTTTACCAAGCAAAAATGCAGCAAAGTTCATTACATTTTCTAATACATTTGCAATATTATTGATTTGAATTGATTCACTATGTGGCCTAGTCTGCCAATGGTGTTTCCAACCAATAGGCCCAGAGCTACTCGTGGGTGCATGAAGCAACTGTTTCTGTGGTGTCTGTTGAATTTAAACATCATTTAGGGCATGGATGGCATTGGATTGAATTGCAAAATGTGTGTTTTTTTGGTATTTCACTTTTTTCATGTGTGTTAAATAAATGCCTTTGTTGGATGTGTGTGTTTGTTGTGCAACTTGCAAACCTTTTTTAGCCCTGTGGATTTTCGTTTTTTTGGCATTGTTGCATTAAAGCTGTGTTTAGCATGCCTCCTTTGTCTGGCCAGTGTGTGAGTGTGTTTGTAATAGTGGACCAGCTTGTTGTGAGTGACCATGTGGCTGCTGGCCATTTTGTGGTGTTAGTTAGTGTAGTTTATGCTTTTGCCATAGGCCTGCATATCTTTCCTTTGTTCCATTCATTGTCAGCTGCAGCTCCCTGAATCCTGCATCCCAAGTGATGCACAATGCCAAACCGGTTCTATTACATTTGTATTTTTGTTATTGTTCTTCTTCTTTCCTATCCTTCCTGAGTATACACAGTACACCATGAAAGCCCTTGTTGTCAAAGTCGCACAAATGGCTACACTGTTGTTATGTTTTTTTAAATAACTGAGATAATAAAATGTAATAATAACACTAACAAGTGTGACCACACACACTAAGTTATATATTATATTTGTTTGTGCTAGTAGTAATTGAACCACAGCAATGAATGCCACGTTTCACTGAGGTTCTTCTTGCTTCGTTGGTTTTAGGTGCACAAAAGAGGAGGAGACAACATCACCCATTGTACTTCCAGACAGAAGTCCTGCTGCGCACGACATCACGTGATGTGTGACCACAGACATCTCTTCAACTTGTGCCACTGCGTGCTGCTGACATCTTCAAGATGGCCCCAAAGAAAGGTACCAGGTCCAGTACCAAGAAAGTTGACAGTGAGAAGAAGGCACGTCGCTCATGATCTTTTTTGGGAAAACAAAAATTGCAGCTGCGGTGTCTGGAGAGCAAGCTGGGAGCAGCACACCCGCATCAGTGGACCCACCCACCCAACCTAGGCCCAAGCCCATGTCTGTTGCGAAGGCAGCCAGTCTAATCACGAGTCCAACGCCGATGAGCAGTTATGTTGAAATTGACTTATCGCAAAGTAGTACCCAATCAACGCAGGAGACTCAGATAAGTAGGCAACAACAGCTGCAACCACCACCCCTAATAGTAGTTGTTCCTCCTGAAGTAGGGGCAGTTCAAGAAATCGAGCTTCCTGCAGAGGAAGAAGAGCAAGCCACTCTTTCAGAAGATCCATTGTCTTCCAGATCTCCAGCCAGAAAACAGAGGATTAGTCTATCAACTACTTCTGCAAGCCCCCCTTCTGATGATGTAGACACCACTTGGAAGCCACCAGTTCGGTCTGAGAGTGAGACACTCCACAAGACAAGGCTAGGGAAAAGGAAGGTTCCAGAAAGCCTTAGAGTTATGGAGGTAGATGTAGAAGAGGAGGATGATGACGAGCCAGTCATCATGGACATTAGTCCAGCCCCAGTGGAGATCGACATTACCCCATCCCAAATTGCTATGAGGGATGTGGCACGGATACCACCAACACAGATGATACCACCAACACCTACCTGCTCCAGCTTCCATATTTCCCCGGCAGCGACCTACATCGGCCACAACCACCTCAGTAGCAGTAGGTAATGAAGAGAGTCAAAATTAATGCCCACCGATGAGTTCATCCGGCATTGATAGTGGCACCAGCAGCACCAAAAAGTTGACCTCCCCAGCTTGGGGCTTCTTTTCGGTTAGCATGAAGGAGGTAAACATTGCTATATGCTCCATTTGTAGACAAGGTGTTAATTGGGGTAAGCTTCATACAAACAATGGTACCGGAGGCCAAACAACCCATCTGAAAAAACACCACTTTATCCAGTGGGAGGCACACCTTAGCGGTAAAAAAATGACACCCATTGTTGTTTGTGGGGTTGAAGAAGTAGAAGATCTGATCACGGTGGAAGGTGAACAAGGGGGAGACATTTTCTCTGGTACACAAAGTAGCCCTGTCCCCAGCAGTGCAGTGGTACCCCCCACATCCTCATCAGCAACATCGCAGTGGCATAAGAGTCAGGCTGAGACACCAAGGGGTCCCAGGCAAGAGTGTACCGCAACCAAAAAATGTGTGTTGAGCCTAACAACATCTGGCATCAAGAAGGCACCTGCATCAGTGGCACCAGAAAAGAAAAAAATCCAGGCTACCATTCTCAGTATGTTTGAGTCGGAGGGGCAGTAGGAAGGCAGCCACCAAACGGCACATTTGTACAACGCGAAGCTGACTAAAATGTTAGCGCTGGACTTCCTCCCTTTTTCTTTTGTGGAAGGTGTGAGTTTTCTTGAATTTGTGACAGCAATCTGCCCAAAATGGAAGGTTCCCAGATGGTCCTATTTCACAAGAGTTTCTGTTCCAGCACTACATCACGGCGTGCTGGAATTGTTTGGACAAGCTTTGCAGCAGAGTGCCGTTCACACTATCCACCTGACAAAAGACATGTGGACCAGTTGCCAAGCCACTGATTACATGTGCATCACTGCACACTCGATCTCTTTTGGGGGGGTTAGAGAAAATATATCTGCAGCAGGTTTTGTTGACACTGCTGAGATTTTTAATGCCACTTGGAAACATGCAACAGTAGCCATGTTCGCCATGGAGAAATCTCATAGAGCTGCAAACATTTTGGAAGACTTTGACAGCAAGGTCTTTGAATGGCTGCGACCAAGAGGGCATAACATTGGTTTTGTTGCCACGGACAATGGCAGTAATATAGTTAAGGCCATGGCCGTTGGTGGCTATTTCAGGGTCCTGTGTTTAGCGCACTGCATTAACATCATTGTTCAAGACTTTCTGAAAAAAGAAGACCGAGTCAGCAACTTACTGACCACCTGCAGATGAATCTGCACACATTTCAGCCATTCTTTTAAAGTCCGGAAGCAGCTGAGGATCATTCAATGTGAGCATAGAATGCCAGTTAAAGCCCTCATCCAGGAGGTTCCCACACGTTGGAACTCAACTTATTACATGCTTGAATGTCTGCTTGAGCAGTACAGACCAATCAATGAATATGTCATGCAAAGAGGGGATGCTACTGTGAAAGGCATGATCATTGAGATACACCAATGGGGCCTAGTTAAATGCTTGACAGGGATGCTACTTCCTTTCGAGTTCTTCACACGTGAAGTCAGCAAGGAGGACTGTTCTATGGGCCAAGCTATCCCATTGTTGCACATGCTACAGGAACAGTTGAAGGGGGTGTCTGCAATGTTAGCAGGAAAAAAGAAGAAGCATGAGTTGGTGAACAGCTTAACCCTTCGCTTATCTGAAAATACAAGGGTGCAAAGTAGCATTGTGTCATGCAACCATTACATTTGTGCCACAATTCTGGATCCATGGTAAAAAGCAGTACTGAACACATTGATACCCTTTTAAGAAGGGGATGTTGCCAACTACAAAACTTGGATAGCTGTGGTAGTCAGTCGCTTAGAAAAAAAACCGGCCGGGACTTAGAGACCCGCTACTCCAGGCCATAACAAGCACTGCAGGGCAGCCGACGTAAAATTCAACTTCAGAGCCAGAGGGCAGTGTGGTTGGCTCACAGCATCCAAAACCACCAACAACACCAAGAACAACATCCACAACAACAAGAACAGGAGCATTGGCCCCACCAAACCCAGCACAGGAATGGTTTCTACAGCAATGGCTTTTTAGGTCCAGTGCTGAGGCTAAGGCAAAAGAGTCCAACAAAGCGGAGCATCCCTGAGCATTGAGCAGATGTTCCAGGCCTATTCTGGATGACCCAACAGAGGTCTACATTGATCAAAACCGATTGATGTATTGGTATGGGAAACGGCTCCAATGGCCAGTGCTCAGCAGGCTGGCGATAAAGTATCTGGCTTGCCCTGTCGCAAGTGTCTCTTTCTGAGCGTGATTTTAGTGCTGCTGGTGCTGTTCTGACAGTGAGAAGGAACAGTCTCTCATCCCAAAATGTAGAGAGGTTAACCATGATCAAAATTAATCAGCACTTTCTACCACCCGATTACACCATACCTGAAGTATCACAGAAGGAAGATGATGATGACGGCGACTTAGGTCATGGAAGTAGTGTGTTACATGACCTACTTCTGGGTATACCACCAGAGTTTGAGGACAAGCTCTACTTCCCTGACAACAACTAGGCTTTCAACTTGTTACTTTCTTTCTTGCTTTGACACCCCCCAAAAAGATACAGCTAAGGAATAATATTCACTTTTATTATTTGTGTGTGTCACTGTCTTTCTGGTTCGAATGACAACAAATGCATCATCACCGTCTTACTCTTTTATTGCCGGATTGGAGTTGCAACTGTGTGCAGGTTGGGTGAGCACCGCGGGCCTGCTCCTGTTGTGTTGTTGTAGGTTAATGCTGGAAACAGAGTAGACATGATTTAGCCATGCCGCCTCTGAAAGTTTTCTTGTTACACTCCTCCTTAATTTATGCAGTTTAACTTTACTTTTCTCCTTTATTTTTCAATCTCCCTTTTGTTTTTCCATCTACACTTACAGGCCGACCTTTACTCTGTGCTATACTGGGAAAAACAACTCACACTTACCCTACCAATCCGCATCCGCTAGGCAGGCAATCAAGATTGAGGGACAGAGCGTCCATGGAAGGAAGGACCAAGAGGAATGCAGAGATGCAACTCCCAATTTGACCATAACATAGTTATAGTATCATCAGTTCATTTGATTCATTTTTTCTCTTCAATCATTACGACTGTGTGTGATGTTGTTTATTATTTTTTCTTATATTTGACCCCTACAGATATTTTTTTATTTTCTATGCTAGCTTTAAAAGGAAGCCCGGTACAACAGCAGAACATAAAATGTATGTAACATGGGTCTCACAAGGGGCAGACAGGCAAGGCAATTGCTTAATAATAATATTGTACTACTAGTCAACTTCAGTTGGTAACTTATCCTAGGCTATCCCCGCCACCGTTATGTTTTATTTGACTTTAGCATTGCTTAGCATCATCATGGTTTTTTGTTTGCCAGTCTTCTTGTGTACTGTACTTCTACTACTCATTCCCAAGCCCCCCTCCAGGTGACTGACTGTCTCATTTTCTTTTCTTGCAAATGCTACTATCAGTGTCTACTATTACTATCACCATGGCATATTGGGAAACCAAACCATAAACACCATGCAGCCATAGCTTTGCCTAAGTATAAATAAACATCAATCACAGGTAAGAGAAGAAGTTTGGAGGAGGCATAATTAATAATATGGAAATTAATTCATTAATTCACACACCCACACCCTTCCGAGTCCAGTTGCAAACTGCATAGACTAGGAGCAGAGACTGACAGTACTAGTAGGACAAGTCACAAGTGAGGGTACTGCATCTATCTGTTGGTGTGTTACACAATCAGCAGATTATTATCTCAATCAAAAACTGGCTGCGGCCCTGCAGCAGCAAAGAAAACCATGTGAGGTTAAAGAGTAACCCCCCCCCACAAAACATTTACATTGTATGTAAAGTAAGAATAAATAATGTATTCCCCATACAAAATAAACTAATGGAAAAATCCACAACACCTGTCCCACCCCTCTCCCTAACCCCAACCAATGTCCAAAGATAAAAGTCCAATCCAATGTCCACTCCAAACGTCCATTGTTCATAAATATAAAACCAACTTTTCCCCAGCACCCAATTACCACCCACCCAAAAAAATAAAAAAGAGGGGCAAGGCGACGGAGTTCTAGCTGTGTGCTCACAGTTGCCGGTTAATCTCCAGGACATCCTTTATTCGCTCATCTAGGCGCGCCATCCGGAGGAGCATGCAGCGCCTGAATGCTCTACATATGCATCCACAGGGGGGAGCAGCAGTGTTCAATTGAGTGTGATGGGCGTCTGCCAGAGGGCGGCACTGTACCACTGGGGAGGTTGGCTGGGACCCGGGGCATTGGAGGAGGCTGCAGCTGCTGCCGCCTCCTCCTCCGCCAGAGCCACCAGCCGCCAATATTCTGTGCAGATGGCCTCCAGCTTCTGGCATCGAGTCATCGCTGCTAACTCCTTCCTGTTTGGTTGGGTTGGGTTGGAGTAGCTATATCAAGAAAGAAAAAAGACAATTGTAACCAATACTCTTAGCAAAACAGTATCACAACATTAATTATACACATAGGGGCACAGTATTACTAGCAAGCACTGTACATAACATTTGTGGTATCCTCCCACTTTCTCGGGAGTTTCAGGCATTACCACTACTAGGCACTATGGAGTAGACAAGTCTTTCTCTTCTCTCTCGCTTGTTTAGCTAAATTAACTTTGTAGGCATGCCAGCTCAGTCAGCTTGCGCCCTAGACAGACATACTCATGTCGCAGACTCATGTTATTTGTATTTACCACTGTCTGCAGGTGGGGCAGCTGTAGTCTACAACTACTCAATTATCTTATTTTTCTATTATGGCCATACTCTGTTACATCAATGGCAGCTGCTCAATTTCACTTTCACCCTGACTACTACAACAAGGCAGATGATATCTGATCCAAATGATCATTGATTATATATGGGACGACAAGAATTGTGTAACCATGCAGATGATAGGCCACCCATAGGAGGCTGACACAGTTGAAAATGATATAGGTAGGGAGTGGGCCTCGAGGTTGGAGGGAGGCGCTTGATAATGAGTGGGTATGGGTACATACATACACAATATATATGCTGTGCTTCCAAACTACTGTGAGTCAAGGGAGTGTTCTGAAATACAACCTTGAATCCAATCCTTGAAAAAAAAAACAGTCCTAGTTTCTCTTCCCCACAATTTTTTTCCATTTATCATTGCATTGCTCTACTAGCATTATATTTTTTAATTCTAATCTTATTCCATTTGTCTTGGCTTTGTTACTCTGGCACGGTTTATTTTTCTCTTACATTGTCTTCATACAGTGACAGTGTCCACCTTTGCAATGATGATTGTACCATCCAGGCATTCATCCATTTAAGTAAACATGGGTATCATTCTTCTTAAATAATCTCTCAACAAACCTTTAACCAACAACATACATCTGTAATTTTTTTTTAACGACCACCCATGCATCTTTCCTTGCTTGCCTTTGAGTTTGACCCATCAAACCCCCGGAGGATTCTTCCTATCACCCATACAGTCTCACCCACCCAGGCAGGCATCCTTTCTTTCACCTTCCACCCATCCTTCAACCACCCATGCATCCGATTCCTATCAGCCACCTATGCATCCCACCCATCCTTTTCTGCCAGTCATATATTACATGTCGCCCGTCCTTCCTCCTTCCATCCTTCTTTCCCTCTTCGTTCAACCCATCCATCAAGGTCGTATGACTCTTAGTCTTCTTCATAAAACGTTCCCAGCTGAGTTGAAGTCAGATCGAAGAGGCCATTAGTTACTCAACTATCCCCGCTAATGCTATTGTTAATGCTAAGTAAAGGGTGACTTCTTCAACCGTTGTCCACACCAACTTAGTCTCTCTCAACAGTACAGTGTGTACACCCTTGCAGTGACTGTGCAACTATTGTCAATAAGTAAGGAATATAAGTACAACTTACCACCGCCCACCACTTCTGCTGACTCACCCACCCCTGCAGCAGCTGCCGCATATGCTCCTTTCTGGTTGGCATCATCTGACTCGCTGCTGGCCCCGGCACTGGTGGTCTGTACACCTAGAAAAAAATGTACACAATTTTTAGATGCCATATATGCCTCCCCCTAATTTTTTTTTCACTAGCAAGATTGTAGAAAATACAATAGATACACCACATATATCACTAGTACAAATCGGGTACTAGAGTAGAGTAGACAGTAGTATGTCCTATCATATCAAAAAGGTAAAATATCTGGTTGGGCATTTTGTTGGTGGCAATTGTCAAAAAGCCTCTCAAGATTAAGAAGAGGACAACCCAAAGGACTGGACTCAGAGCTATTGGTGAATCTGAGTTTTAAATCTTTTTTTAAATAAAGAGTGGCTACCTAGGCAAGCTACAGACAGACTAATAGCAGTACAGAGTCAGAGGCAGTTAGATTGATGTACAAAAAACTAGAAACAAATATAACTAAGTAGGTAGGTAATGCAGGGATAACAAGAATTTAGAAACAGAGAGATCAAAGAAGATTTGGTAAAAAAAAGTTATTAGAAAATGGAAATAATAGTTCAGAAAAAATAAGGTGCAGTTAAAGTTAGAGAAATATAATTATAAATATTAACAACAGCAGGACTTACTGGGGCCAGCAGCAGAGCCCTCGGTAGAGGAGCAATCCTGGCCTTGGGAGGCATCTCCAGCTCCCGCCTCAGGTGACCCCGTAGTCTTGTTGCCCCTGGATGCTGATCATGGAAGATATAATAAAGAGACAAAAATTGATTGGTGTGAAACAAATAAAAAAAAATTAAAATGCTCTAAGAACATGTTTAGACAGGAAACACTTGCAATAAAATTAACCTATCTAATATGATCAACTAGTAGTAGTATCGCGGACCATCTAGTTATTATTTATTAATCCAGTGTTCCATTTCGAATCCAGAATCCTAAACCTGTAAGTACAACCTAGCCTAGCCAGCCTATTCAAGAGACATTGGAAATGAATTGCCCAAAAATATATTTGCTTCTTCTAAGTCTCAATCTCATTCAAAATCATCAATAAATCAACCCCCTTTGTTGTGCCAATTGTTCACTAAGTCTGCATTTGCATTTATTTTGCTCCTCAAAAATGCATAGATAAACGCATGCATATTGCATACACCAGATTGTTGGTTGGTTGCTGCTGATGTGCTGATAAGTTGCTATATTACTCACTCACTACCAAACTACAAAAGGTTTTACTAAGGACTGGAGTCAGCAGCACGTGACGGAGGACGCATCACGGAATCGACTGCTAAAAAAATTACTAACTAATAATAAGTAACTAAACTACCTACCTAGAGGGGCGTGGCCAAGATGGTGGTGTAGGAGGACACTGCCTCTGCGAGCTTCACCGACCCAGGCCCCGGAATACCTTCGTCGCTACTGATCTCCCCCCATCGTTGATGACCAGCGAAGGAGGGGGCGGTGGAGAGCCAGCGGACCCTGCGGGGGGGGGGGAAACGGCGCACCAGCAGGCATTTCCAGCGGCCCGTGGACGCCGAGTCGCGACCCTCGGAAGCTGCGACCCGACCGGAAGTGCCGTTGGGTCCGCACGGTGCGCCTACTTGAGTCTGGGGCGCTGCTTGGAGGCCGCCGGTGCGGCCGGAAGAGGAGCCGCGGGCTGCGGCGCTGAGAGAGAGGGACTGAGGTGGCGAGAAGTTGGTGCCCTGTTGCGGGAGATGGCCGATTTTCGGCCGGGTGAGGGACCGGAGCGGCTTCAAGGACTTTGGGGGCCCGGCCTGGATCGGCCCAAAGCGCGAGACCGACCCGCCCGGTGCAGCCCAACTGGAGGCGAGGAGTGCTTGGCAGTGCCACTCAGGCCCAGTGGGGCCCCAGACGCCATCACAGCGGCGGACAGTGGAGGCTGCGGTGAGCTGTTAGCCCCCATATATGGACAGGACTGGGGCCCGCCCGGGGAGCGATTTGCGCGGCAGTGTGCTGCGGGCTGTGGCTGCGATCTGGGACTTGGGATCACGTTCCGCCGGCCTCGCACAGCGGTAGAACTGGCAGGAGTTGCCGCCTGAGGCACTCGAGGAGGTGGTGAGCGGGGGCTGGCCTACACCTCCGGAGCGGGCGGACAGCCTGGCCAGCTGGGGCGGTCTCACAGCGGGTAGCTAGGTGGTGCGGTGAGCACTACTGACGCTGGTGAGGATTGAGTGCCTCCCCTCGGCGCCCAGGATGGCTGGCAGCAAGGGGAACAGAAAGGGTGACCGCACCTTACCGGAACTGTTGAACAAGAGCACTGCACGGACGGATCGCGGACAGCTCTCCCCAAGTCAGACTAGCAACTCACAGGGGGCGAGCGGAGGGGAGCCGCCAGTTACTAGATCATTCCTGGAGTCGCTCTTCAGCTCCTTGCGGGAGGACTTCCAGACTCTCAAGCAGGAATTGGCGGTGGAGGTGCGAGAGGTCCGGAGAGAGGTTGATGGCCTGGGTGAAAGGGTCTCGTCGGTGGAGGAAGCGGGACATGCCCGGGACGGGGAACTCACACAGCTCCAGCAGGAAGTGATCAGTCTCCGGGACCAGCAGATTGACCTGCAAGCACATGTGGAGGACCTTGAGAACCGTTCCCGGAGGAACAACATCAGGGTCCGGGGCGTTCCGCTCGGAGAAGAGGGAGAGGACGCGGCCACCTACCTGCAGGATTTGTTCCGGGAGGTCCTGGGAGAGCCGACAGACTTTTCTATCAGGATCGATAGGGCTCAAAGAGTGGGTCCGCGGCGTGGGGCCTCGGCGCCCCCCCCGACCTTCTGGCCTACCTACCGGACTACCCACTGAAGGAGAGGATTCTGCGGGTGGCTCGCACTAGGCCCTCTTTGGAGTTCAGAGGCCACAGGGTGGCCCTCTTCCAGGATCTCTCAGTAGTCACCCTGCAAAAGCGCAAGTCCTTTAAAATTGTGACTGACTTCCTACGGGAACATGGTGTTCAATACTCATGGGGCCACCCTTTTCGTATTATCTTCCGCTGGAATGGAATACTGCATCAGCTGCGCTCCCTTCAGGACACCTGCACTGTCTTGGGCATCACGGCAACTGACGAAGATGCCCCTACTCCACGTCGCCGCCGGATTACCCGGGATGGCTGGCGGTCGGACCCCGGTCGCAGATCTTCGACCTCTTCGGTGAGACCAGACTCGCCTACTATCCGGGCTGAAATGGATAATGCTGTGCGTGAGGTCGCTAGAGAAACGGTGGCAGAAGAGGTTGCTCTGACTGCCTAGGACTTCTCCGGGGGGAGATCGACATCGCTTCTTCTGCAGGTTTGGGGGCCTGGGGGGGTGGGGGGGTGAGCGGGGGGGTGTTGTGGCTGGACGTCCACTTTCGAGACTTCTCCAGAGACTGGCCTATGGGCTGGCCTTGGACAATGGTTTCCTTGCCTCCTCTTCCGGGGGGACCGGGACAGTGTTCTGGGTTTGACAGGGGTGGTTTCGGGGTGTTGGGGTACTGGGGGGGGGGTCTTGGGAGTTGGGGTGGGGGTAGGGGTTGTCCAGTGTGCTGTGCAGGGATTTGTTGCTTTGCCTGCGCTTCCCCACCTTGTCTGGCATTGTGCTACTGGGGAGAAGCACGGGGAGGTGGATTGTGGGGTTGCCGGGAGGGTGGGGGGAGACCGGGTCGCATTGGGGTTGGTGATTGGTACTAGGCTGCGCGACGCAGGGGGGAGAGGCGCTGCCTCCTGTTTTTGGGAGCCTGGCTTGTGATCTGAGCTGGGGGGAGTAAGCCCGTCCACTGTGATCACCACGCAGGACACTGGCGCCTTTCTACGTAGTTCTTACTATGTCTCCACACACCTTTAAGATTGTGACTTTGAATGTCAGGGGTTTGAACAACCCGGTTAAGCGGCGGGCGGTGCTCTCCTTGTTAGAAAACACCCGGGCGGATATATGCCTCCTACAGGAAACCCATCTGTTGCCACAGGATACACATAGGCTACGCTCTTGTAAATTTCCGACGCAGTTCTTTTCTTCCGGTAATGCCTAGACAGCCGGGGTAGCGATACTAGTGGCTCGACACTTCGGAGGGGAACACATCCACAAATTAGCAGAAATAAAAGGGAGGATGTTGGCACACAGGTTTCGGGTGGGGGGCATCACATTCACGATAGGTTCCCTTTATAGCCCCAATGATAAACAGGAGCGCTTCTTGCAGTCCGCGGTGGAGGAGATTTCGGCCTCGCCGGAAAAGGCATGTTATCCTTGGGGGAGATCTTAATATGGTCTTTGACTCGGTGCTCGATAGATCGGTGCAGCGTTCCCCGCAAATTGGGGAATTCTCCGCGGGTTGTAAGGCTAGGCTGGCGGAGGTGGACCTTCGGGACCTCTGGCGCCAGAAACACCCCGTAGACAGGGACTACTCCTATTATTCCCACGCGCACAAGACCTATGCGAGGCTTGATCCTTTACTGGTCACCTCACCGACGCAGGCCCTGGCGTCCGCAGTGGACATGGGGGTTATTTCCTTGTCGGACCATGCCCCTGTTGAGGCCTCCTTTTGTGTGCCGCCGTCGGCCGCCCCGGCGAGGGTCTGGCGCCTCCGGGATACCCTACTGCATAGGAAAACGGTGACGGATCGTATTGAGCAGGTTCTTAGGGAATATTTGGCACATAATGATAACACAGATACCACTAGAGCCACCCAATGGGCAGCGCTGAAGGCGGTACTCCGGGGGGAGTTCTTGTCCATCTCCGCGGCCGATAATAGGGAGCGCAAGATAAAGAGGGATGAGCTTACTGGTAGAGTCCGGGAGCTGGAGTTGATCCACCGTAGAACTGGGGCTCCGAGGATTTGGCGGCAGCTTAAAGAAGCGAGGAAACTTCTTGCCGCCCTGGATGTCGACCGTGCGGAGTATGCAGCCCTTCGATTGCGCCACGCCTTTTATACTGGGGGGGACCGTTGTGGCAAACTCTTGGCCAATAGACTCCGGGCCACCCGGCAGAGCCAGTTGGTGAGGGAACTCTCTGATCCCGCGGGCGGGGTGGTGACGGATGATGCTTGCATCTCGGCCGCGTTCCGAAGGTTCTACGGAGCCCTTTACGCGGGTGACCCGCCGGATGTTCCGGCTATGACCTCCTATCTGGAATCAGTCACTCTGCCCTCCCTAGACCCCGGGCAGGCGGACCACCTGGACAGGGCCATTAGCATAGAGGAAGTAGTGACAGCCATTGCCAGACTTAAGCACGGCAAAGCGCCAGGTCCGGATGGTTACCCGGCCCTCTTCTATAAGACGTTCTGCGGGTCGTTAGCGCCCATCCTCACCCGCCTCTTCAATTCTTTTGCGGAACCCGGAGCCATCTCGCTGGACCTCCTGAGGGCATCCGTCACGGTCATCCCCAAACCGGGGAAAGATCCGAAACGCTGTGGCTCTTATCGGCCGATATCTCTCCTGAATGTCGACCTGAAACTCTATACTGGAATTCTGGCACGCCGTCTGGCGCTGCATCTGCCCGGCCTTGTCGACCCGGATCAAGCGGGGTTCGTTCCGGGGCGGCAGACGGTGGATAATACGAAACGAGTGGTCCACCTGCTGGAAAAGGCTTCCCGGGTTCCGGGGGAGAGGATGATGCTCGCGGTTGACGCAGAAAAGGCGTTTGATCGGGTGCATTGGCCCTTCTTGGAACAAGTGCTGGTGAAGGCGGGAATTGGTGAACGGTTTCGTGCTATGATCCTTAATTGCTATAGAGAGCCTTCGGCGGTGGTTCGGGTTAACGGACACACTTCGGCAGCTTTCCCCATCGAGAGAGGCACCAGGCAGGGCTGCCCGCTTTCGCCCTTGCTCTTTGCTCTCTACATGGAGCCGTTCGCTCACAGGGTGCGGACGCGACCGGCGGTGGAAGGGATACGGATGGGAGGCTTCACCCATGCGGTCAGTCTCTATGCGGATGATGTCATCTTTACATTGGCTACTCCCCGGACATCGCTGCCAGCCTGTATGGAAGAACTGGCGGCGTTCGGCGCGGTCTCGGGCTTTAAAATAAATATGGAGAAGTCGGTGGCTTTAGATATCTCCCTGGCACCGGATACTAAGGCATATTTGCAGAACAGGTTCCCGTTACTTTGGTCCTCGGAGGCGATACCGTATTTAGGGATTCAGATTGCCCCAACGTTGTCAGCTATGGTTTCGGCCAACTATCTGGCCTTGGGTGCCAAGATCAAGAGCGAGCTCCGCCGCTGGAATCGCGGCGTTCTGGCCTGGTTGGGCAGGATAGCTGCCGTCAAGATGATGATTCTGCCGCAAGTACTCTACTTATTCAGGGCGCTACCGCTGCCACCGCCTAAAGGGTGGATACAGCAATTGCAGTCGGATGTGGCCCGGTTCATCTGGCGGGGGAAAAAGCCTAGGTTACGTAGGACCCTCTCCCTTTTGTCTCCCGACGCGGGAGGCCTGGGTATTCCTGACTTTTGTAAATACTTCCAGGCGACGCAATTGAGGTACCTGGTCGAATGGTGTAAGTGGGAGTCGGATAAGCATTGGCTCTTTCAGGACCAGGCGGTGGCGGGGCGGCCTCTGCAGGAGATACCGTTTCTGCACCGGTCCCACCGGCCTAAGAACCTCTATGCCTCTTTCATTACTAGAGTACCACTGCGGGTCTGGGATGCGACCTACTCTAGATATGACCTCACCACATTTCCCTCACCGCTTTCGCCGATAGTGGATAATCCGGGCTTCACCCCTGGGATGGAGAAGGGAGCCTTCACGCATTGGCGGCAGGCAGGCTGCAGAGCATTAGGTCACCTGTATGGCCCCGAGGGTGTTATCCCGTTCACACAATTTCGGCTGGACTTCTCACTCCTTGAGACGGAGAGGTACCGTTATATGCAGGTTCGGCATTGGGCCCTTCAGCCACAGGTGAGGGAGGTGGCAGATAGGAGGCTCTTACCGTGTGAGAGATGGCTGTTTTCCCGTACATCGGACTCGAAACTAATCTCGGACCTGTATAAGTTTTTGCAATTACCTCCTACACATTTCCACAATCCAGGGAGGGTGCGATGGGAACGGGAGCTTGGGAGGACACTGAGTCCCAAGGACTGGGATCACATTTCTTTTAGGGCGCGCCACTCAGCATATCATATGGGCCTCACTGATACTTTTACTAAAGTGTCCACTTACTGGTATTATACGCCTGAGCGGATCCATGAGTTTGACCGTAGCAAGACAGACACATGCTGGCGAGGGTGCGGACTACGGGGTACACTCACGCACATTCTTTGGGACTGCCCCCTTTTAATTGGCTACTGGAAGGAAGTGCTGGACGAAATTGATTCTCATTTCGGCATAGAGCTCCCGCGCTTCCCAGCCTACACCTTGCTAGGACTCCCAAACGACCTAATGTATCCTCTCAAGTCCCGAAGAGGCAGGCAGATCGCCATTGCACTCGGATCTGCAGTTCAGAACATCTTGATATACTGGCGTACAGACACGGTACCCACGATGACAGGGTGGCTCCACAGACTGTGGCACGTGCTGGGGATGGAGAAATTGTCTTTGGTGGTGGCAGGGGATGTAACGCAATTTAATGAACTGTGGCAACCATTCCACTCGTTGCTGGTCACAGAGTTTAGGGAGCTCACTTGTCCGAGGTATCTTCGCCTCCTGAGGCTTACGAGCCCGCTGGCGCCAGCTCAGTGAGAGGGACGAGACCCTCCTTCCCAGTCTCCAACGGCTTTGAGAGATGGGCTGTATGTTAGTAGCGCACTGGACAGTGGGTGGGGTGGGGGGGGGGGAGTTAGGTGGGACTTTGGGGCATTTGGGGGGTGGGGGATGTTTGTATTGATATGTTGTGTCATGCCAGACTATTGCTCCTTTTCAACTGCCAATCTTGTATTGCTGTATCTGAGTTTGGATATGATGCGCTGCATGAATAAAATACTTTAAACCTAAACTACCTACCTACCTACCTACCGCCACTATCTTAGTGACAGGACAAAGGAAAGGAGTCTCTCTTGCATTACCTAACTTAAGTTCACTAAACTCTCTTACATAATCAGCCCAAGCGAGCACAAAGTTACAAACAAGTAGGATTAGTAGCGCCGAGCACCTGTCTAGTGTCTAGAAGAATAACAATCCCATAATATACGTTTTTAAATGAAACTTACCTGCATGGAAGCAGCAGCATTCTTGCTATTTGGGAAAAATTAATATTCGCAATAACACAGAACAGAATACACTATAATTAGCTACTCCCCAAGCCCCACAGCCTCAACACCTAGCAGGTGCAGCAGGTCCTGCTGCCGGTCCGAGATGTCGGACCACCGGTGAGTCAGCTGGTAATGAAGACCACAGAAAACGTCAAAGGGGTTTATTTTTGTTTTCGTGAACAGTTCAGAGGTCTGTCAAGAGGGACTAGGATTGTGGGATGAAAGACACAAATGGACCCCACAGGGTAAGTGTAGCTCTTGACTTCCACGGTAATAGTTACTTAAAGAACCCTTCTTACAAGTAAGGATTCTTTATACATTCAATGCATTTTATTTCATGTCAACAGATTATTATTTCAAAATCAAGTAATATCCAATATTGAATCAAGGTGCTCCTATCTGATGACGCCGCAGTGAAAAGGAATCAAATTCCCACGCGCTCAAGGGGGACCATTTGTGTCTTTCATCTTTATTCTATTCAGGTCCCTGTGTCCCTGGATGCCGCCCCCTTTTTTCAAAATGTTTAGGATGGTGAGATGACATAAATCTGATGAGCCAAAGAGTAGACAGGAGGTTTTGTTCAGCCCTCACTCACCTTTCCTATGGACCATAAGGGCAAATCCCAACAATAACAAACCAATTCAGCAATTTTAGAAAAGGTTGTTAAAAGGGAATATGTAATTAAGCATTATCAACAGTGGTTGTCTGGATTGCACCTATCAGTCTCTCAGACACAATTCACAACCAAAGCCCTACCTAAAAAAACGAAATGATATGTTCTCAGTGTAATCGAGGCTAAGATTTTATGGGGCATTTTCTATGGCTCAATAAGTCATCAAAAACTCATTGTGGTGATGGGGAGGGAGTGAAATAAAAGCAATTATTAGAGGCAAAAACACTTTTTATGGGGATTCTTCAGTAGAGCCTCCAAATGTTCCTACGGATTTGCCTGAATTATTCTCCCCAGTGATCCATTACATATGAGCTGGAGTCACTCAGGGCATACTAGTGTGAGGCTGGCAGTGCCAGGCATAGTCAGTGCTGATCACAACCCACCAACACTCTTTTTGACTGCCATTTGAGAGAGCCATGCGATGCAAACATGCTATTGAGATCTGAAGTCCCAGAAGACAGCACCAGATGGCTAAATGAAAAGGGGCTGACACATTGGATGGCTGCGTGACCGGTGCTAGCCCTGCATATGCTGCTTGTCTTGGAAAATGCATTGAGAGTGCAGCAAGCTGCACTATGCGCTCTGGCTCCAAACTGGAGCAAGCATGTGCTCACGTCTAAAGTCAATGTTTTTTATAATAGATTCTTGGCACCAGAACTTCTTCTACTTGCATCTTCAATCTGGTCAGTCTCGATGTTCACTTAACAGAGGCATCCATGAGGGACAGCTACAAGACGTGCAGGTCACAAGTAAATAAAGAGGAATTGAGACTTAGAGGTAGGGTCAAAGAGCAAATTAAAGTCTCTCTGGAACTGTACAGATGTTAAAGACTATACTAATGGCTCTGGGATCAGGATAAGTCATAGCACTTAACCTGATACTATTGTTATATAACACCTACAGTAAAAAAGAAACACGTATCCTGTTGGGGCTTGAGAGGGTAGTGACAATGCAGACTAAATATGTTGTCCCTCCTGAAATGCCCTCATGCAAATCTTTCAACTCCATGTTGGTGCAGCAGTTTCTCTGTCATTTCTAGCAAACTGGACAGTAAGATCATAAAGACTTGTGGGTACATCACTTCCTCAATATGGTGTCCAAGCATGCTTCAGTCAACTGGGTCTTTTCCCTAATTTGGCCTGGTCAGAGCAGGGACTATTAAAGATTTTGGGGGCCCAGGATCAAACAGAAATTGGGACCTCGTGCTCGGAACAACTCTGAAATGTATTATCCATTTTCAGCTCATTCATACTCCTGGCAACTCTGGCCAGAGTATTGACAATCGTCTTTGCTGTCCAGCCTACATCAGGCCCTTGAACAAAGAGTCTCTATTTGGCTGGCCGGCTCTAGGGAAAAAGAAAAATGAGTGGCCTGAAAAAACCTGCTGCATGTGATGGAGTGGACAGGTGCCTCACCTTTTGAGCTTGTGCATATGGAGGGTGTGTTTTGTTTTTGTTTACTGCACCCTTGTCCCTCCTGTATGAGAATCAGGGACGGCGCAAACTTGGTAGAAGTATATAATGCTGTTTGCTCTGCACTGGACATTGACACGAGGCCTACCATTGGGCCCTTTTTCAGTGCAAATTAACTCCAGATAGACTACACCAGAAAAGCAAAAAGACTAGTGGTAAAAGCAAGCCTTACATATACAATGTGTGATGTAAACAATCTGTCAGCACCATTCGAGTATGTGATGCTGATGGGTGTTTTTGTTCATTGCACTGTTTGGGCTGCATGGAACTGGTACTCAAAGTCAGATGGCAGAAGTCTATTATCGCACTAGTCTGTCAGCAGCTCCACAAGGATAATGCAGTCACAGAGGGAGCACACAATGCCAATAGGAGGCATATGCCATGCAGAGACCATGCACTTTAAAAGGTTAAAGCAGTTGCTGAATCTATCCTGAATCTAAAAGTTATTTTTCTTTATGCATCACTGTCTCTTAGATCGGGTCATGCTGGCCGAACAGTCTGGGCTGTCTAAAGAAAAAAGAAAAAATTATGAAAACAAACTGGTTATTTTAAAACTCTAGACAGTCTGGGACTGCTGAAAGCTTAATAATGGGGCTCCTAGAAAGATGGGAGTTTTGGGACAGAGCCCACTTTGTTTAAAAACATCTTTGGGTTAGAGGTCTACTCCTCTCCTTTCCAAACTTGTTCAGCTTACCCCAAACATGTCACTACTGCATGGCTTCTTCAGATACACAGCTTTTTCCCAGCCTTCAGGGAAAAGAGAGAAATGTAGCATCATGTTCCTTCTCAATTCCTATTTGTAATCATGCAACAGAGTCTCCTTCCAAGTCCGGAAAAAATACAAAAATACTGAAAAAGACTTGGCCAACCACCTTCCTTGGTACTTTCAATCTGAGTGCATCTTTTTGGACTTTTGCAGAAATTTGGGGGTGGTTTGGCACTAAATTGAATATGGAATGTCCATTGCCCAGAAACACTACTCATTCTCTCATTATCTGAAGGCGTTGCTCTCCATTGCTGGGCAAATCTGTGCTTGGTTTACAAGCAAGGAATATTAGGGATTTCTTCCTGGCAGCTGTGCTTTGTCTATGAGGAAAACTGAAGTTCATCCAGGGGCGGCTTCACTGCAATGGCAGAGGAGCGTCGCCCCACTGCTAGCAGATGATAAATAAAACGATAATAACACATTGTTATTATTGTTTTATTTATCTCTGGGCTGCTTACGTCCGATAGGAGGGGCAGAGCCCGGCCATGGCAGGGAGGAGTACTGTGCACTTATAAGTGTGCATGTTAATTTGCCTGGCCATCTAAGGCCGGCCAAACTGACATGTGCACTTGTGTTTCTCCAACCTGGCAGTGTTCCACAGCCAGGTTGGAGAAACCCCACGGGTTGCCAGGTACCGTCTAAGCAGCAAACGAGGCTGCTCAGACTAATCCAGATGGTGCTCTCATGCTATGAGAGCAGCTCCTGGATTGGGTGCGGGCCTGTGCCTCCAGTCACATCCACATCTAGAGGAGGAGGAGGAGGTGGAGCACGAGCAACGAGGCGGCTTGCAGCTGGAGCAAAGCAGAGCGGCAGGTAAGTGATTTTAATTTTGTATATTTTTATTTCCCAACCCCTCCTCTTTGTCCTCCCCCTCAGCCGCCCGACGGTTTAGATTGGCGGCAGCCACCACTGTGTTCATCTTACCAGGGCTAAGGAACACAGCCCAATTGAGCAGCAGCTTGTAGTGTGTCACATCCTGGAAGAGGAATAAGTTAATCTCAAGGCATGCACTGTGTCCTCTAAAGAGCACCTTCAACATATAAGCCCCTTTGAATTAAGTCACACACACTGCACACAAATTACACTCAATAGGGTCAATTAAGACCCCAGTTATGGGGCATTATTTGGATTTTTCAGTAGAGGACTGACAGTCCTCCTCTCAAAGGACACAGATATAAAAAAAACTGTTGTGTTATTCCACAATCCGAGTGAACACATAAGAACCAGAAGATTGCTGGTAAAGACACTGTTGTTTATTCCTGTAATTCCTCACTCACTGTCACATGTAGCCAACTGTCAAACACAGAATTCTCTCTCACTTCAACCTTCCATGCATCACACCCATCCACCAGTAAAAACTAAACACCACGTTCTTTCCACCACTAGACAGTTGACCAGAATGTCTGTTTACGTGAATGAGATATATACGGAATTAAAGCAAGTGTTTCCAAGAGTTCAGATATTCTTTGGACCAGAATGCTGAAATTACAACTAGACATTCTTGAAGTAAGAAGTCAGTCCACAGCAATGTCTTTATGTTATCTAGGTTACTGGCCTATTCTCCTAATATGTTTTCTTTCCTTTTCCAGTTGTTAATAAAGGCTGTAGATGTTCAGGTCGATCGACATCTCCACTCATTTTTTTCATTCTGTTGCAGCACAAGATGACTTGCAATACTACCACCCTTATAAAGAGAAATACAGTTGCGGTTTCATGGAGAGAAATCCAATTGTGATTTCATATGTGTCCATCTTCTATTTTTACCATACCTTTAGACAACTTGCTTACCTTCAAATATCTGCCAGATGTTGATCCCACTTTATGAACCTCTGGAACTCTCACAACCACCCAGTCATTCACCATAACCTTAGCTAATCACCCTGCTCTAGGTGTCAAAACTGGCTGTCCTTTCTAATTGCTTCCCCCAACTCTCTCTCTCTCTATAAATTTCATCCAACAAACGCTACCCCCTCTTTTCAACTTCATCCATACTGAATAACTCAAAAGGCACCTTTCCATTAATGGAAAACAACTGTTAGAAGGTTCCTACAAATTTAGTAGGACTGTGTACTAGGTCAACAAAACTACACAATATAGAGAGTGATTCTTCTCATGTCATCAGTAGATGTTGGTTCGGCTAGCTCACAGTACAGCATTTAAACCCCTAAACCTCCAGAGCTGCAGTTGCTGTCGTTAACCTCGAACATGACCACTCTGATTCCCAAGGAATTTGTGGAAACAGATTAACCCTGTTGTTTGTCACTTTTGCATGCCTAAAAGTTCACAAAGAAAAATAGCAATAATACATTTTCAAATGTTTATTGAAAAGATCTAATCCTTGTAAATGAAACACGACCTGTGATTATTCATTGGTATATGCACTATTAGAATGGTGAAAAACACAAACAAATCAACCATGTTAATTGTTCCGAATGTTTCTCCTATCTATCAAACATATTCCTACTCTAATGAGACCATAATGGAAGTGTCCTTCTGCCAGACCCAGTTGGAATGATCTACCTCATACCTTGGTATAATATGTCACAAAACCAGTCTCAGTGCATCAATAAATGCATGTCACCGAAGTGTGCAAGCCTGCACACATCTCTGCTTGCACAGCTTTCTTCCCTCTTATTATGAATGTCGGGCCTTTGGGGCTGAATCTCATTCATGGCTCTCTGAAGCATGCATAATAACTCTGGTGTGATATGCCTCTCACCGACTTCAACACAGTTTAAATGATAAAACACTGGCCTTATTGTACTCTGCTGGAGGCGCAGAATAACAATTTTACTTAGACTGGAGGGAAAGGGTCATCTCCTATGAGCACATAATGAAGTAAGGACATTGCGTTCTAGAATGGGTGTTCCTGGAACTAACAGTGTCGACTATAGAACAACAATGTCTACTAAAAATGAATGCGTGCATGGCATTCTCTCATGTTAGTGAAAAACATATGCAAACCATCATCTCAAAAAGTTGCTAATGTTAAAAAGGAAAATTAAACTGGAGATCGCAAAATAATCCATATAACATAACCTGCACGTCTCAACCTTGAGTCTTAACCCCTCCCCAACTCCTTTTTACATTACCAACCATTTCTATATCTCCCTCAAATATCCTTTTAAATCTTTCTATTATATTGTTGGTCTTAGGATAATGAAGTGGCCAGAAACTCTCCATCTAGCGGGATGTGAGTTGAAAACCTTTTCTGTCAAATGGTACTAAGTTTACACTCTTTCTAGAAAACCTGATGGCAGATCTCATATTTATTTCCTCTACCACCACTCTTTCAGGCCTTCAAGAATACAAATCCTTCATTTATAAGATGTATTGAGGAAACTTCTTCCCATGAATAGCACCTAGGGGCATATGTATCATCATCTCCATTTGCGATTCTCAAATAGCGATTTTTTGAGAATCGCTATTTGAGAATTGCAAAACGGGATGTATTAAAAAAATCGCACAAAGTTAGCGATTTCTTAAAATTCCTTAATTGCGATTAGCAAATTGCGAAATCGCAATTAAGGAATACCTTCCCATTCATTCCTATGGGCCAGGAGGCCCATAGCAATGATTGGGAAGTCCTTCTCAATTTGCGAATCGCTATTTGCTAATCGCAAATTGAGAATATTTTCAAAGGTGCAAGGGTGTCATGATGACACCCTGATGCACCCCTGAAATCAGCATGTGTGCACATATGGCGCACATACATGCCCTAAGGGCATGTATGTGCACCACATGGCACTTTGAAATATGCAAAAAAAGTGCATATTTCAAAGAAATCGCAACCTACCACCAACTTGAAGTTGGTGGTAATTTGCGATTTCTTAAGGAGAATTCGCACAACTTGGGTGCTTGTTACATTGCATTTAATAAATCGCAATTTGCGATTTCTTAAATGCTTACGCAAACTTAAGAAATCGCAAATTTAGCGATTCCTTAAGATTGTGAGGCTGAAATGCCTCATACATCTCCTTTTGCGATTTTGTATTCGCAAACGCTGTTTTTTTGCGATTCGCAGCGTTTGCGAATACAAAATCCTTTGATACATATGCCCCCAACTGTACAAAAAGAAACCTCCTCCCATTGAGGAGAAGAAAGACTTCTGCACTTGTCAATTAACGTCACAGGTCCAAGTCACTAACTCATACAGAAGGTTGTATACTGAATTCTGGATACGAATGGCATTATAACTCCAGAAAAGTACTTGGACATTAAAAGTAACCAAAAGTTAAAATCATCCATTTATGCAGACCTTCTAACAATATTTATATCCAGGAAAGCAAAACACAGAAAGTGAATGCAGGATTACTGCTGCAGAAAAGGTGATTGTCAAAATATTCCTTCCTGGGGAATCTCCCAAAGTGCAGCGTCACTCAAGTTAAAAGAAAGAAGGAGGAAAAACTCCAAAAAGAATAAATTGCAAGTGGACACCCATGCTTATGAGATAAAATCCTAACCAAGACATGGAATCTTTTCCAACCCTCCAAGTATTGCACAGATAAACACTTGACATGAACGCACCTTCAACACACAGGATGATGTGAAATGCACTAATAATCTTTCAAAGGCCTGTATTTTGGCAACCAACAAAAGTTGACACAGAACAGTTGGTCCCATGATGTGATAAGTTTATTGTGAAATTAGATATCTGAAATGCAATGCAATGTCACATGGTGAAACAAGCGTTGCCTGGTTTGTTTGGAACTCAGCGCACCCACCTCACAAGGCAGGGCTGGAGTATTGCAGCCTAAGGCACTGCCAGAGTGCTCCAACTGAGTGCGACTTAGAGTACGCTGCTAACAAACATTTATCAATCTCACCAAATTCTGAAAAGTTGCTGTGTTCTCCCACTGTATATGTATATGGAGCTCGTATGTGAAGAGTAGGAGCTGATGCCTCTGTAATCACAGACTCAGATTAAGAAGATTTTGCGTCTGGTATGCTTCACTTTTGATGCTCAGCCTTGATGCAAAATCCTTTTTGGAATTTACTAAGCCATGCAAAGTAGATTTGCGTGACTTTGCATGGTTTAGTAAATACAAAGTAAACAATGTAGTGTATAGTGTTGCCTTTCATTACTTTGCATTGGGTAGGTGTTACATGGCTGGAGCATGGGCTGTTCCATGCATTCACCCATGTATTTTGATGCAAACCCAGATTTAGAAAAGACTTGTTAACCTGGGTTTGTGCAAAAATTGTGCGCCTGCCTGACTGAGGTGTAACTATGAGAACTATCTTTATTTCTCCTCATCACTTGCTCTTTTCATGTGTACCGCATGCTGCAGCACACATGGAAAGACGAATATGTCTCTAAGTATTGTTTTTGCACAGGAAGGTATCCCTTCCTGCACAAAAGCAATTCTACATGTCACGCAGGCACCCTTGCATAATGGTGTAAGGATGTCTGCTTTGGCACTACGGAGTGTACAATGCGCTATCGCTGGGAGAGAGAAAAATTGTGCTATATCTTAGTAGATATGGCAAATTTCTGCTCTCTCCTTTTCATGCAATGCAGAGCGGTAAGTTGTCTTACTGCATTGAGTTGCATGAAAGAAAAGTAATTCTGGTCAACAACTTCTAAGGCATTGAGGTATCCTAGAAGAAAGTTCACACACTGGTCACTAGTTTGGCTTTCCATAATCCACGGCAGGCAGGAGGTAGAAGAAAGCGGATAAAGATACTGGTAGGTTTGTTCCTGTAAATATCTCACCCGCATTCACCTTTGGCCAACTGTCACACACAGAATCCTCACTCACTTTAATCTTCCACGCATCATTTTCAGGTGCTCCTGAACTACGATCAGCTGCCACCAACCTTACAGTTTCTCTTCCGCCTGCTATGAGGAGCAGCAACTACCATCTACTTGCGTTAGTGAAGAACCAGAACCTTTTGGGTCTGGCGGCGCAGGGTACGCCTTAATCTCCTGGGTTCTCCTGCTTCAGCTAACAGAGACACAGGGACACTCTATCGGCGTAAAAGATCAGATTTTATTAGCTGCAGCTAGTACAGTTGTCCTAGAAGTACACACGGTATGTTCTCAGGAGACTGCCACTTCACTCCGTGGCGTACAATCTTATATTGGTATAGGAGACATATACATTAACCAGAAAACACTCCTATCACACACATCGAGAGCCAATAAGAGAAGTTTGAGATAGGACAGAGCCAATAGAAAAGGTTGGAAAACAAGGTATCGAGTAACTCGAAGAAACCTCTCCTTACTGTGTTTGCCACCCCTTCTTACGGGTTAATGTATTAACATGTCTGTAACTGACTTGCAGGTGGCGAGATACGTTTGTGTGTTCTGGAGGACCATTGTGAAACGAGAGAATACGAGCAGAAGACAGCGAAGGCCAGAAGATAAGATAAAGTCAGAAGAGAATAGTGTGAACCAAGAGATAGTTAAGACAGGGATTAGAAAAACCAGACAGGGATTAGTGTACTCGGCCAGTCCCTAACACCAGCTTTGTAAATAGAGGCAGAAGGCTATTTTGATACAATATTGCAGGAAAAGCAGAAAAGACTTTGTTCGCCGTGCTGCCTGAGTGAGGGCAACACAAAATGGTGGCGGTTTACAAAATGGCGGGTCAATACGATCGAGATTGAAAATCGAATTTCCTCAGACCCTCCTTTTGCCAGAACTCAGGCAATAATATACAGACTCATGTTAATCTCAGTCGATGTCAATAGTCATGAGGTCATCAAGCTGTTGTTGCAACATCATTTTGATATTCTCTGTTCTCTGTGACTTAGGGGTTGGGATGCACATAGTAGCACAAAGGTCACAAATGGCGGGACCACAGTGCATACAGAGACAACAAGAGAAAATGATGGCCAAAACCATTCCAAGGAATGTTAATACCTTCCAACCCCACTTGGACAGTAGTCCCCAAAACCACCCCAATAATGACCAATCACCTTCGTCCTGATGAATCGACTCGGAGATTATGTGTAATTTAGAGATGGCCTGGTATACTGTTGGAGCGTTATCAGGTATATAAATACAGCAACTTGATTTGATCAATTTACAGACTCCACCACGATCTGCAAGAATAATATCTAAAGCAACTCGATTCTGTAATGTCATAAGACGATCCGCCTGTAGTTCCGCTGTAATATTACTTAAAGCTCCTACAGTGATGTCTATGGTAGTCTCTACCACACGAACCAGTTGCCTCATATTCCTACTGTTTACCATAGGACCCCAAAAAGGAAGAAATCCTTTTAGGAAGTCTCCTCCCTCTTGTCCTGCTGTGTCTTTGGAATCAATAATCCCTCTGCCATATCTGTTTTTATGAAAATTTGAAGAAGCAGTATATGTAGGGGGAAGAAGGAAAGCTATATAGCAGGTTCCAGAAAAACCAGTCGGTAACCATCTATAAGCTCTATCCTGACCGATAAAATACGTGCCCTGAGATGGTACTAACGGCGGCGAATTCTGAGATGAATGGATGTACGTATGGGAACAAAAGCTTTTTCTCTGTTCGGTGTCAGCAGTCTGACCATTTATTTGCAAACAGAAATTGCCTTGATGAGGTACAGTCCAAATCGGTGGAGATTTTCCCTGTTTAACTTTATCATTACGACTAGTGATATAATGAGTGACGTTCCAATTAGTGTATGCTTTTCTCTCATCAATAGAAATTTTACTATTTTCCATGATTTTAGCCATAGCTACCATTCCCTTTATCAATGAACTATGACTGAAATCTGGTCCACCAATATAAGAACTGACAGGTCGTTTAAATCGGCTTTGATAGGCATTAGAGAAAATCACAAAATAAGCCCAAGCAGAACCTTCATAAGAGAACGGAAGGACTAAATATGGCATCCCTTTTTCTGTGGCTTGGGGCATTAGTCCACACACCCAACAGTCGGTTGTATTAATCACTAATTGGTGTTGATGTAATAACTGGATAAAAGAGTTATTGTAATATTCGGTTCTTCGAATCAGTTCATGTTGAGGAAGTGTATGAAAAAGATGTGGAGAGATAGTGGAATAAGAAGGCACAGTGATAGAAGAAGGGACAACTTTCTGCTGCATAGCATGAATAATCCAACCGATACACACCATTAAAATACACAAAAATATGAAAATACATAAGGTTATACCACAACGACTATATACTATTTTACAATACTTTTTCATTTTTTCTTTTCTCTCTCTGTCTCCTAATGTAGTTTCCATCTTCTAAATGGATGCTCACGGCAATCTTCCTCAATCACTTGGTTATGATTATCTGCCGTCCTATGACACTGCACGTCCTGCAGACCTAATGCCACTACTCAGGTCACAACCAAGACTCCTACCGTGACCCTGCAACCGGGATAGAAACTACATGGAAGAGAGAGTCTCAAGTTTTCTTCTTCGGTCTAGGTCTCAGATTATAATGAGCCTTATCAGGTACAGTTTGATCCTGAAACAATGTTTGTGGATCTGTGGTATTCAGACGAAGGTGCGGTGGTACTGCTTCCTGGGGAATGTCGTCGCTTTCTTTCTCTGACAATGTTCCATTCACGTGTGCATCACTAAATGGTACAAAACGAGGAACCTTCTCGCTTTCAGAGTCTTTTATGCCCTTGCGGACCCACTGATCGCAGGGCAAAGGCAAAGGCACCTTCTTGCAGTACACACCGTGAATCCAATTCTTCTTTCCTTCAACTTTCACAGCTGTACGAGTGGTCAAGAGAACCTGACGGGGTTCTCTCCAGCGAGGCTCCAAATTCTTCGTCCTTTGGAAATTCTTCACACAGACCCAATCGCCTGGTTGGATGGAATGACCTGAGTCTGTGGAAGCCTCGGGCAAAGTGCTCTGAACCTGTTGATGAAGAATACGCAATTTAGTTGTGAGTTCATGCAAATAATCAATCAACATCGGGTATGGTATAGCAGAGTACTTTTTAGGGCGAGGGACTCCCCATACATTAGTTGGGCGTCCGAAAACAACCTCATAAGGGCTAAGTCCCAAACAAGAATGCACAGCCGTTCTGGTGGATAAGAGAGCCAAAGGTAGGGCATCGGGCCAACTAAGGCCTGTACTGGCATGTATTTTAGCCAGTTTAAGCTTTAGAGTGCCATTATAGCACTCTACTAGACCCACTGACTGTGGATGGTTTGCCGCATGGAATTTTTGCTTGATGCCAAGACCTGCACAAACTTTTTGCATCACTTGGCCCACAAATTCACTCCCATTGTCACTCCAGACAATGCGCGGCAACCCAAATCTAGGGAAAAACTCCTTTAAAAGTATTTTGGCTGTGGATAGAGCAGTATTGTCTTTCAGGGGATATGCCTCTATCCATCTGGAAAAGGCACATACCACCACTAAAACATATTTGAGATTGTTGCATAGTTCCATGTAAATGTAATCGATTTGCAACACCTCAAATGGATAGGTCGGAGGAGCAAAATGACCTGCTGGAGTCGGGGTTCCCTTTCCCGAACTGTACATTAAGCAAATGATACAATGTTTCACTACATTTTCTGCACACTTCGGTATTCCCTCATTCTGCCATACTGGAGCCAAAAGCTTGCATATTCCTTTCGCACTTAGGTGGGCTAGACCATGCGCCATAGTAACTACAGGTAGTAAATAGGCGTCTGGTAACAGCCAACGTTGGTGCTCTGACAATTCCACCCAACAACCCATCTCATCTAACATTCCTGTACTTTCTTTCCACTTACTCAATTCTTTCTCTGTAACCTCTTCTTGAATTGATTTCACACTTTCTACTGTGTCTTCATACATTCCTCTTTCCCTGACCCAATTTGCAGGGCCCGCAACATACATGCGACTTGTAGCATCTCTGGCTGTCTTTTTAGCTACCTCGTCCGCAAATGCATTTCCACGACCAACATCGTCGGTAATCTTTTTGTGCGCACTACACTTCAAAATTGCTATCTGGGTAGGTAAAGCAAGTGACTCAAGAAGGTCAGTCACCAACTACCCATGTTGTATCTTAGTGCCATGGGAAGTAAGGAATCCCCTTTCTTTCCACAGACGTCCGAAATTGAACGCTACACCAAAAGCGTATTGGCTATCGGTATACACGTTCACTCTTTTTCCTTTGGATAACAAACACGCTCTAGTTAAGGCTATCAGTTCAGCTGCCTGAGCTGAGTTATGTCTGATGCGTGCTGTTTCCACGACTGTATGCAAGGTAGTAACCGCATAGGCTGAAGTTGTCTCTCCATTAGGAAGCTTAAAACAAGAACCATCTACCCATAGCGTTCCATCCGGATGCACTAATGGCGTATCTGTCAAATCAATTCTACCCTTTGTCTCTTCCTCAGTACGGAGGAAACAATCATGTTGTTCTTGAACACCTTTCTCTTCTGGAAGAGGCAACAAAGTAGCTGGATTTAAAGTGTTACATCGTTTGATGTGTACGTGACTAGCCAAAAGCGTCAGCTCATATCCAGTCAAACGGGCACTCGTAAGATGCTGTGTTTTTGTTTTGTTTAGCAAAGTATCCACTGCATGTGGCACCATAACAATGAGAGTATTATCTAGCACCACTCCAGCCGACTGGCGAATGGAAATAGCTGCTGCTGCTGTCGCTTTAAGACAGCTAGGCAATGCTTTAGCTACTGGATCTAACGTAGCCGAAAAATAGGCACATGGCCGCTGTTTGTCTCCAAATCGCTGCGTTAAGACTGACAACGCACAACCTTCTTTTTCATGAACATATAGCGTAAAAGGTTTGCTGTAATCAGGAGTACCTAGTACAGGAGCAGAACACAAAGCAGCACATAAGTCAGCAAAACTCTTCTGACATTCGTCAGTCCACGGAAGGGGCTGAGGTGTATCTTTCAAAGTGAGTGCCAACAAAAGTTTGGCCAACAGAGAGAAGTTAGGGATACACTGCCTACAATAGGAAGTAATGCCCAAGAAGGCACGTACCTCTCTTTGTGTAGATGGCACAGACATTTGCGCAATAGCTTGGATACGTTCTGGGGTTAATCGTCTTCCCTCCTTTGACGAGATATGACCCAAGTAGGTAACCTCTCGACGAACATATTGTAGCTTGGAAGGTGAAACCTTATGATTATGATCGGACAAGTGTCGCAACAATGCAACCATCACATTCTTACATATGTCCTCTGAATCAGCAGCTATCAACAAGTCGTCCATGTACTGAATAAGAGCAGCACCAGACGGCAAAGAAAAAGCATCAAGATGACATTTCAGAGCTTCACTATAAATAGAAGGACTTTCACAATAGCCTTGAGGTGCGCGCTTAAACCGGAAGTTTCGGCCTCCAAGAGAGAAGCCAAAAATATCTCTACTTTCTTCGGCAATGGGAATACTAAAGAAATCATTTTTCAAATCAATAACAGAAAACCAAACCGCTGTGGAAGGTATCATTGTCAACAGCGCAGTGATATCTGGGACAACAGGAAACTGTGGTACAGCAATTTTGTTTACCTCCCGAAGATCAATCACAAAACGATAAACAGGAGGCTGAGAAGGATCAGTGCGTTTAAGAACGGGAAGAATAGGGCTATTACATATGTTTCCTCTCGTTTCCTCAACCACTCCCTTCTGGATCAAATCATGAATGATTTCCAAAAGCGCTTTTTCACCTTCAGTGGAAATTCTATATTGAGGAACGCGTGGCAATTCAGCATTGGGCTTGAGAGTAACAACATACGGTGGGATCTCAAGACAACCAACATCATTCGGACCCGTAACCCAAAGCGTTGTAGGAAGAGAGAGCAATTCAGGTGGGAACTGATCTTTAGACAAATACATTGGAGAAGTCAATCTTTGTCCTAGAGTAAGATATACACCAGAAGGAGAACAAAATATTGTGGCATGCATTCTTTTTAGTAGATCTAAGCCCAATAGATTCTCGCCGCAACTATTCGTTAAGAGAAGCGGAGCTTCTAAATCATAAGGGCCAATGGAAATAGGCAAAGGGCCAGAGACCGGATTACGAACTGGGGCGCCAGAAAAACCTACAGATACATTTGTTAAGCCAGACAAAGGTGCCCCAGGGAGTTTTGAATGAATGATAGAACTTCTCATCACACCAGTATCTAAAAGAAATGGCTCTGAAACACCCATTGTGTGACATTAACATAAGGTCCATTCTGATCTACCGGAATCGACACAACTCCCTTACTTTGTCCATGGCTGTCCTAGTTAGCATGAAGACTTTCATTCTCGCCTTCAACATAACAATCCTCATTGTAGTACTGTGTGGACCGAGCGTTTTGCTGATCAAAATAGTTCACGGAATTTGGAGGAGGAAGGGAACGCTGTTCTTGAGTCAACATACCTCGACCTCTATCTCTGTTTACTGACTGGAGGCCACCACGACCTCGTGAAGCAGATGGTGTGCCATTGCGCTGCAATAAAACCGGACAACTATTCTTAAAATGACCTTCCTCCCTCCAATAGGCACATTGATTAGGACCTAACAAAGGTCGCGGAATATATGGCTCAGGTTTTTGATACACTCTCTGAAACTGCGGGGGCTGTTGAAACTGAGGCTGAGCATAACGAGGTGGATAAGCCTGTTGCAAGAGAACCTTAGTCTTTAATTCTTTAGTCTTTTTCTCTTGCTTATCTTTTTCTTCTTTATCTCTATTTTCATAATACTGAGCAGTAGCCAATATCTGGGCTGAAGAAGAAACAGCCCATGAACTCTCGGAGTCTTTCAACTTGTGTGACAGCTCGGGAAGCAGGTTGAATACAAACTTATCTACAAATAATCGGTGTCCACCCTCCGTAGTCATATCCTGACCACTGTGATCAATGAATGTTTCTTCGAAACGAGTGAAAAAATCGGAGACACTTTCATCTTTCTTCTGTTTGCATGCGACTACTTTATCCCAGTTAACTCTCAAGGCAGGCATCATCGTTTTCATTAATGTAATAATCCTACCAGGGAGTTCTGAAATCAACGCATCAGGCTTCGCACCACCCACTTGGTCTCTATCTGCGGCAGTGATAGCATCCCAATTTCCACCTAATTCTTGGGCATGATTCTCTTTACAAATTTTAGCCCATAATGCTTGTGGGACTACATACCCCATCAACATGTCGATGTCTGCTAAATTCATGATACAGGCATCAACAGTCGGTGACAATTCTTTATAATAACCTGCAGGGTTCTTACGAGGATCCGGTAGAGGCTGTTTTAAGAGCCAAAACCTCAGATCTTTTCCAGGGGACATGTACCCATATACGCTGAAAGTGAGCAGGAATAGCTGGAATATTACCTGCTGCTGGAACCTCTTCTTTCCATACTGGGGGAACCTCTCTCATTGGGTAATTTTTCAGTGTCAACCTAACTGAGGGATCGGAGTCAAGAAAAATCTGGGAGGTAAATAAGGTTCTAAAGGAAACAAGTCGCTTTACGGCATCCTCAACCTTGGAACCCACAATCCATATCCTCCCATCCTTCAACGAGAGTATCACACATGACATTGAAAACATATCTCTGCGTAGGCGCATTCCACTGTGAGAAGGTAGGCATAATATCGAGCACACTATACTGGGGACCATTCTCAATCCATTTACGCGCGAGAGAGTTTAACCTTTCTCGTTCTTCGGAAGCTGGGAACTGACTACGAGACTGTCTTCGAGAAAAAGCCGGAGACACATTTAAAGCCTCAAAGAAAGGAGATAAAAGACCAGAAACCGTATCTGTGAGTCGTTTACGCATAGACGGAGAATTGGACATAAGAATAGGGGAAAAAGTATTAGGCGAACTAATTGAAAAGGAATCGGTAATTACCGGGGGAGCAGAAGGCAAAGGAGATGAGGGCAAAGGAGTCGAAGGCAAAGCTGGCAGAGGCGGCAATACTTGAGGGGGCAAATGCGGAAGAGCCGGAACAAGCGGAGGCGCAGCTGGCGGCTGAGCAGGCTGAAACAACGGGGGTGCATTAGCACCTTGTACATAGGGAGGAGGCAATCGCAATAAGTGAGACATCAAGGGATCTTCCTCTGAATCCTTTCTTTTATCGGAAGGGGAAGCTGGCAACATCGGATAGCATTTATCTATCGCCATATGATGCTGTCTCTCTGAAATTTCCATCGCATTATCGACTTCATCATTTTTAAATTGTTGAACAGCCTGTATAATTGTCATACTCTGTGTCTTCCTGTCTCGTTTTTCTTGCTTAATTTTTCTCTGTTTGGCTTCCTTACGCCAAAGGCGGAATGAGTCAAACATTGCTGGCCGGGCTTTTCTTTTGAATAAAATAGCTTCCAAATTATCTAATATATCAGGCTCAAAACTACCATTTTCTGGCCATTTTAAAACACCGTTCATTCTATGTGTATCGGATCCATGCCTCGTTAAAGGCAATGGGGCCAACACCATGTTTAGAATAGAGCTCATAAGTGGGAGTTCCAACCGAAGGAATCAGACAAGAGTCCTCCAGCCGGGAATCCCTATTACAACCAAAGCAACAAAGTTTCCTAAACTTAGTCAGACCAGGCATCGTTATTTCACTGGACTGTTCACAAACATCAAGGGGGTCAAATTTAGTTAACACAGCACAAATGTACTTACCCCTCGGCTTCGATTATTGCAATACCCGAATCAAAGACCCAAAGAACCTAAGAACCAAATAACCAAAGGACCAAAGAACCAAAGAACGAAAGGACCAAAGAACCAATGTGGGAGCGACCCACCAATACTTAACTAAGATGTCTTCTTACACCAACAGAGGCCCGTCTATCGTCTCGCCTTACCATACATCATCAAAAAGAGGGCCAAGGCAGGGCGGCAGTCAGGGCAGCAGTCGTCAGTAGCCGTCAGGAAGAAGTAACCACGCTGCAAAAGACCTTCGGACCACTTTCGACATACAGGGGTCGCTTGACGTGGCTCGCGATTCCTCCAGAATTTTCTTGTGGGGTTCCTCACGACCTTCAGGCAGAACCACTACCTCTGAAACCGCGCCACGTTGGGTGCCAGTTGAAGAACCAGAACCTTTTGGGTCTGGCGGCGCAGGGTACGCCTTAATCTCCTGGGTTCTCCTGCTTCAGCTAACAGAGACACGGGGACACTCTGTCGGCATAAAAGATCAGATTTTATTAGCTGCAGCTAGTACAGTTGTCCTAGAAGTACACACGGTATGTTCTCAGGAGACTGCAACTTCACTCCGTGGCGTACAATCTTATATTGGTATAGGAGACATATACATTAACCAGAAAACACTCCTATCACACACATCGAGAGCCAATAAGAGAAGTTTGAGATAGGACAGAGCCAATAGAAAAGGTTGGAAAACAAGGTATCGAGTAACTCGAAGAAACCTCTCCTTACTGTGTTTGCCACCCCTTCTTACGGGTTAATGTATTAACGTGTCTGTAACTGACTTGCAGGTGGCGAGATACGTTTGTGTGTTCTGGAGGACCATTGTGAAACAAGAGAATACGAGCAGAAGACAGCGAAGGCCAGAAGATAAGATAAAGTCAGAAGAGAATAGTGTGAACCAACAGATAGTTAAGACAGGGATTAGAAAAACCAGACAGGGATTAGTGTACTCGGCCAGTCCCTAACACCAGCTTTGTAAATAGAGGCAGAAGGCTATTTTGACACAATATTGCAGGAAAAGCAGAAAAGACTTTGTTCGCCGTGCTGCCTGAGTGAGGGCAACACAAAATGGCGGCGGTTTACAAAATGGCGGGTCAATACGATCGAGATTGAAAATCGAATTTCCTCATTAGGATGCTATAAGCGTGCACGCCACAGTTAGCACAACCTAGGGCTTTGCTGATCAGTGACATCAAAATAGAGGAGCTCCTTCAGAGCGTAAAAGATTGTTGAGGCCAGTGCAAGGGAAAATACATGGCCGGCAAGTTGGGCACAGGTCCTAAAAAAAAGTGGGGGACTAAACAAGTTAGGCAGTATGCAAGTGAAATCACGACATGCAACGTCACAATGCATTACATCACGGAGAGTGACATCATGTGTGACATCACAGAGCATGACATCACACGTGGCATCACCGCCTATGACCTCACAGGAAGTGACATCATAAGAAGTGACATCAGATTTAAGGAACTCACACATGTTTGGCAGGTCTATCACGAGTACATTTGAGTTCATCACAATGTTTAACAAATGAGATTTGGTTTTTGGGTTGCGTCAAAAAAGTAGTGCAACCACAACGCAAAATCTGAGCCTCAACATATACATTTATTTTTTTTAACTCTGCCACATAGAAATTGGCAACAAGGAGAAACATGGCATTAAATCTGTTACGCTTAATTGGCTGCAAAGTCTGAATTTTGAAATATCCTATGCGGTTATGGCACCTGCTGCATATATCTTTGTGTGCCAGGTAAATCTCAGGGAATAATAATAATGGTATGATAACTCTGGAAGTTAATGTAGATGCTGGAGAGATCTGTGTTTTATCTACTCCCAGTTTTGTATCAAAGTGGCTTAGAGGGTTAATTTTTATGTTGGTGGGTAAGTGGGTTTCTGCTTTTCACAGAGATCTTTTTGTTGTTGCATTTCATAAATTTGTAATCCTTCTAGTATAGCACAGTGAGCTATAAAGAACGTGACTCCCACATCTTGTAACACTCACTCTGATATGTAACACATTCTGTACATTGATTTACCCACATATGATTTATCGTCAATGTATAATGTGTACCTGTGATATAAAGTGATCCAACAATCTGGTTTGAGATGAGTAGTGCTATAAAAGAAATAAAACAAATTAGTGGTATTTAAATTGGCATTTATGTCAATACTGGGACAGACCAACACATCTGACATTCTTACAGTGCATGCATATCTCTCATATACAGGGGCTGAAAAAAGTCATAAACATGCCTCTCTTTAGTACCTGAGAGGAAATAACAAGCTGTGTGTCTTTGCTTGCCCTCCATTCCATTTGCAGCTAGGTGTGAGGCTACAATACTCCCTGCCTGGACACTCCAGCAGAAGGAGGCCGGATAGTCCCTTAGCTGCTGCCTTTGCTTTGGGCCCAGCTAGAATTTAAATTAACAAAGCCTCCTGGCTTCCTGCAGGTTGCTGTTTGGAGCGAAAGCAGGAAAGCAAACAACTGCAGGTGCTGCTGAATGTTTCCCGGAGTCTGAAAATTACACCCGGAGGAGTCAGCATATTTCTGTGGGACAGTGGTGTAACATAGGCCCCCGCACCCCCAGGGGCCCCTTCAGAACAGTACCCTGGTCCGAGAGCTCCTAATTGTGTCTGGAGGGGGGCCCCTCCATGTACCTTGCAGGAAGGCCCCATCAAGTTTTGTTGCACCACTGCTGTGGGGCCCAACTTCTTGGCAAATAAGGGCGATGTCCGCCCTATGAAAAGAGTGAGTAAACGCCTATACCGGTGTGTACCGGCGTTCACTAGTGCTCTGGCGGAAAGGAAAAATCACAGTGGAGAAAGTTACCCAGTGTTACTGGCCAAATTAAACCTATGTAGATGCAATGATGACACAGAGGTGGGGGCCTCAGACAACGTTTTGGCTATTGAGGTTGGAGAAGTCAGTATTCATATTTTTTTCTTCTTCTGTATGAAGGAAGGATTATAGAGGAATAAACAGAGAATACAGAGAAAAGCTTTACATATGAAATTAAATTACAAAAAACGAAGATGGATCCCAAAGGGTGGTCTGAAGTAAACGGGAGCCGGGCAGCTACAAATCAATGCAGACATTTACAGCGTTCGCAAGATGAGTTGCCAGAGGAAATGTGAGGAAAAAGTGAGGTAAATGTCACATTTGAGAATATTAGCTCAAAGGTATAAGCGGCTTATTGTTGAAATTAAATTTGAGCATGGCTGTAGCTGTCTTGGAGCTACACAAATATTTGAAAAATAAAAACTCAAAAACAAACAAATGACACTGACATTAAGGCCAGGACTGATTTTAGTTGATCTCATTCTAGGGTCTGCTGGCAGCTTCCCAGAAATGTTTGAGCTGTTGAATATGCACGCACTGCACCAGCACATTGCCTAATTTGTTTCTTGATATAGGTTTGCAGCTGTAAACCGACACAATGTGATCTTTTAATGTGCTTGTGTAACAACGCGGCCTAACGTTAATTTTCCCAGTTTGCAAAGAATGTTTCTTTCATTGTCAGTGACTTTCTTCGGTCTCTTGTAATAATAAGGTGACAATGAACCATGACAATGAATTACTATAATCAGTAATTTTGAAAGTATTGTTTTCTTTGTTTTCCTGGACTCGTAGTAAACGAAGTCACCACACAGAGTTCACATTCAGAGACCTCTGAAAACAGGCAATGAGAAAAAAACATAAAAGGAGCAAAAGTGAAAGTTTACTTTTCACTGCAGCGCAGCAATCACCTTACTGTGCTGCACTGCATGACAGGGTAAGGGCTGGAATGTGCCGTATTTAAGGCAATACGGCAACTTTCCTTTTGGCAGCCTACCACGGGTGCCTGCATTGCATGTAGGATTGTTTTTGTGCAGGAAGGGACACCTTCCTGCACGCAAACACCTTCCTGCACAAAAACAATCCTGAGAGGCATTTTCCTCTTTCTATGTGTCCTTCTATGGGCACACAGAAAGAGGAAGTAACGAGGAGAAATAAAGATATTTCTCCTCGTTACGCCTCTCCTGAGAAGGTGTATCTTTTTGGTGCATTCCCAGTTTTACCAGTTCTGGTAAATCTGAGAATGCGTAAAAAACCATGGGAGTTGCGTGGGAACACCCAAGCAACGCCCATGGAACACCTTCCCAGAGCAGAGTAAGGCAACACAGCGATTTACGCTGCCCTACCTTAATCCTGATTTATGGAGCCACGCAAAGTAGCCATGCGTTGCTTCATAAATCTGACTTAAGGTTTACGTCACTCTTGCACCATGTCGAGTGGTGCAAGAGCGATGAAAACCATCTCATAAATAGGCCCCTCAGTGTCTGTAGCATACTGTGAATGGATCTGTCACACTGAACAGGGTGAAAATTTAGAGCAAACGCACCATATCGCTGCTCCAAGAATTTACATCAAAAGTGATAACTTGCAAGTATATATTGCAATTTCAATGCAGAAAATCCATAAATGAAGAGGAACGCAGATGTAAAGGCAGCTTCTCAAGAGGACCCACTACACGATGGTATCCTGCACTGTGGTCTTCAGGACATGTTTAGTCGCTAGTATTTTATTTATTTATGTACTGTATTTGTAGAGCACTCCATCATCCCCTAAGGGATATCCCGGCACTGAACCAAAATTACAGAGCTCCATACTCTGACAGCCACTAGAGAGGAAATAGCCAAGTCTTCAGTCTCCTCCGAAAAGTAAATAGGTCAGAAGTAAGAAGAAGATCCAGAGACAAGGAATTCCAGTGGTAGGCTGCTAGGTGGTTGAAGGAGTGACCAACCATTTTAGCTTTTTTGATTTGCTTAGCAAACACCAGAGCTTAATTCGAGGATTGCAGTGCTTGTGCTGGTTTGTAGAAAGTGACTTAGTCACGCAGAATGGCTGGACCGGTGTTATGGAGTGCCTTATGTACATGACATAATAGCTTATATTTGGCTCTCTTCGCACCGCAAGCCATTGCAGAGAATTTGTTAGATGCTGCATTTGAAAAAATTGAAGGCAAGTAATTAGAATGTCAGCTATTCCTAGGTACAGCGCATTGCTTTAATACAGCCTACTCATGATCAACGCTTGAGTAACATTCCTCTGGCACTCTAAAGGAAGGGATCCAATTCTCTCTCTATTTGATTTCATTGTGAATCTCAAATTCTCATGACGGCTATTGAGCTAAATTCTAAAGTCTTCCACATGTGCAATAGAACCTTTCCATAAATCAATAGGATAGCATCTATGAATCTGATCCAATGATGGATGTGCTTATAGAATGGTTAACTATTATTAAAAACACATCTGTCTCAAAAACCTCTGACATTTAGGTTCATTCACTGGGAGTAAAAGTCGCTGCAATGCTAGTTCCTTTCCTCCTTGTTTATTAATGCCATTCCTGTAAAGAGGAAATTCTTCGTTTTTAAAAGCCAAACTTTATTGCTTTTTTTAATTGACACACATAATATTTTCTGATAACCACAGCAGTTCAACGCCTTAAATTCACAGTGCTGTGGATTCAGCAAGGTGCAATTAATAATACAAATAAATCTTGGGGGGTGACTTAAACTTGGCTTTCAATAACAACCTCGACAGATCTGCCCAACGCCATGTTCAAGCAGGAGCCTTCTCCCGAGAGGGCGCACTGTGGCTGAAAGACTTAGGTCTGGGTGAGATTTGGCGGGCTCTATGTCCACTAACATGAGACTACACGTTTTACTCCCACACACATAAAACATACGCTCATACAGATCACTTTTTAGGCTCATCTGGCAACCAGTCTATGGTCTCAGCTTCGGAGATAGAACCCTGCTCCTTGTCTGACCATGTCGCGGTGTCACTCGCATTAAGCCATCCACCGATGCAGTCTCCACCCAGAACCTGCCGACTAAGAGAAACCTTCTTACATTGCCCTGAGGTTGTTAAGCAAATGAACAAAGACTTAATGGATTTCCTCGCAATGAATGACACAGCGGTTGTTTCTATTGCCACGTTATGGTAAACTCTGAAGGCGGTGGTCAGGGTTGAGCTGATAGCAATTTCTGTGGTGGACAATAAGCTCCGCAGGGACACTAGGAAGCACTTATCCCATCAGGTCCAGGAACCAGAGTGCATTCATAAGTGCCCTGGCGCCCCTTGAGTCCGGCAGCAATTGAAGGCAGCCTGTACACAATTGCTGTGTACTAATCTGGAAAGAGCGGAATACGCTGCTCTACAACTCCACCACTCTTATTATGTTGACGGAGATAAGGGTGGACGCCTTCTAGCTAGTAGATTATTGGTGCAGGGACAGGCTGCTGGAATCCAGGCTGTGTTTGACGTGGAGGACCTGGAACACACCTACTATCCCCATATTGCCACTACCTTTCGAGAGTTCTACAAGGAGTTATACGCATGGCATGACTTACCCACAGACAGACTAGGTATATATCTCCAAGGCGCCCATACACCAAAGCTAACACCGGAACAGGCGTCCAATCTAGACCACCTGATTTGGGTTGAGGAGGTCATTTCGATTATCGCTAGACAGAAACTTCTTGAATTGGCAGGCCCTGATTGCTTCCCGGCGCTTTTTCATAAGACTTTCTGCACAACCTTTGCTCCACATCTCACCAGACTGTTTAACTCGAATAAAAATCCAACCTTGATTCCGCCTTCTGCACTTGCAACTTCCATTGTCCTTATCCCAAAGCCCGGCAAGGACAAACGCTACTGCGCATCCTACCGACCGATATCTCTGCTAAATGTCGATCTTAAGCTCTTCACTAGCAGCCTAGTGGCACGATTAGGCCCCCCTACACCGGGCCTCATTGCCCCCGATCAGGCTGATTTTGTGCCCCATCGCTAGTGTAGTGACAACATGAAGCGAATCTTGCACTTAATTGATAAGGCATAACGCTTGAACCGGGATCGAATGCTTGGGCAGTAGACGGCAAAAAGGCATTTGACCGGGTCTATTGACCATACAAGGTAGCCACTCTTAAGCATTTTGGACTCATGGGTCCTCAGTAATTATGGCCATCCAATCGCAACTGTTCGGGTGAATGGACAGTCATCAACCTCATTCCCTATCTGTAGAGGCACGTGCCAGGGGTGCCCTGTGTTACCTCTGTTGTTTGTGTTATATATGGAGCCCCTAGCCCAGGGAATCCGTGATAATCCTGATATTAAGGGATTCTGCTGGGTGGAGAGGAACACACCATCATTTTATATGCAGATAATGTTTTGGTGGCCTTGAAGGAACCGTCTACCTCCCTTCCGACCTTTATCCCATACCTGGGGGTACAATTGTCCCCTACGGCTGAGACGACTACTTCCCTTAATGATAAGATTCTACACCAACAGATCAAAACGTATTTAAATAGATGGAGGTCCTATCACCTCTCTTGGCTCAGCCGAGTGGCTGCCCTGCAAATGTCAATCCTGCCTAAAATCTTATTTCTCTTTCAGGCTTTACCTGTGGAACCTCCTACAGGGATCATCCAGGCCTTGCAGCATGCGCTGAACTGCTTTGTGTGACCCGACGGTCGCTATTGCATGCAGTGGGAGGTGAGTTACAGACCCCTGGCTGACGGAGCCCTAGGCATTCTGAATCTTTTACGTTGCTACCAGGCAGCCCAGCTTAGGTTTCTAGTGGAATGGTCCTGAGAGGAGTCTGAAAAGCACTGGCTTTTCATGGACAGGGCGGTGGAAGGGCAGCATCTTTGGAAGACCCCCCTCCTACATAGGCATGCACAACCCTAAAGCCTTTATTTTTCTCCCATTACTAAAACTTCTTTAAATGTCTGGTATCGGGTGGCTGAGTGAGATGGCTTGACTTTGTTCCCGTCCCCCTTGACGCCATTTGTCAGCAATGTGGATTTTACCCCAGGACTGAACTCAACTTCCAGCATTGGCATCGAGCTGGCTGCCAGTCCATGGGCCATTATTTTGACGAAGGGGAGCCCCTCTACTTCGAAACACTCAGTTCTGACAACGCACTACCTGAAACGGAACAGCTGCATTATCTCTAGATTCGTCACTGGTTGATGCATCCCTCAGTTTACCCTGGGGCACAACACTTTCTTACCTCCTTTGAAAAATGGCTGGTTACTAAAACATCATACAAGCGCCTTATCATTGAAATTTACAGACTTCTGCACACCACCAACACAGAGGTCAAATCAACAAGTCAGAAACGGTCGGAATTAGAACTTGGCTGCTGGCTAACCCAAGAGGAATGGGGCTATATATTCTATAGTGCATGACACATGGCCTGCAATACAGCCAGTATTGTAACGGCTACCAAGATAGCCACATATTGGTACCTTAAGCAGGTCTCCCTACACAGAGGAAATCCCACTCGCAAACCTGAGTGCGGGCGCGGTTGTGGTCCCCCTGGCACTCTACTACATTTACTATGGGAATGCCAGAAACTCACCTCTGTTTAGACACATTTCTAAATGTTATTGACACCCATTTAACGCCCATCTCTCCTGCTTTCCTGCCTACTCCATTCTGGGGTTGCCCAGCGCATGCACTTTCCAACTAAAATCTTGTTGGGGACGGCAGATAGGATTGGCTTTGGGGGCAGCCATGGAAGATATTCTGTCACACTGGGGCATGGGACAGCTCCCTTCCAGGGCTGGCTGCATCATCTTTGGTATACACTAGGAATGGAACCCCTCTCCCAGCACAAGGCACTCCGCATCTCGAGCTCTGGTATCCTTTTATAGCCCTGTTATTCTCAGAATTCGGCGAACTCACCTTTCCCAGATACCTCTGCCTTCTTCGTTTAACAGACGTTCCTATTAATTCCAAACTTGAGAGCACTGTTTAAATTGCTATATAACATTGTGTGAGACTCCACTACTCATTATCTCTATTAGCACTGTGGTTTCCAAGGGTGTGGGGGGAGTTTGGGGAAGGTTCTTTTTATGTATTACAGATGATGAGCTATTTGCTCATGGTATTGCTAGTTGTCTCGGTTTTGAAAATCAATAAAGAGATTTGAACTAAAAAAAAATACAAATAAAAACTTGATAACCCTGATAACGCCCCACCCAAAAACTAGATATTGTCTCAGAGGACAGAAATGTGCCTGTATGGTTAGCCTAATCATGATAGCATGGTGGGACTATAATCCACAGGAGCTAGGAGTATCTCATGGGCCCGTCTCGGTTGCAGTGTGAGGGGCATATTATCAAGAAACGGCGTTAAACTCATCGCCGCTTTAGCGGCTGAAAACTGCCGCTAAAGTGGCGATAATGGACTTGATAATATGCCCTTGAGAATTCCCATAGAAGCCCATGTTCTGGTGTCAACATGGGCTTCTATTGGAATTCTCTGCAGCAATTATCAAGCCCATTATCGCCGCTTTAGCGGCAGTTTTCTGCCGCTAAAGCGGCGATACTTTTAACGCCGGTTGGGGAACCCTGTTCAGTCCTAGTGGTATGCTGCTCATGTGTATCCTTCAATGCGGTGCTGTAGTCTTGGTGGAATGCCGGTGATAGTGGATTTCTGCAGAGGTGTGCAGGCTGTGCAACTATCTATCGGGTCCGGGCTTTGAAGGACTCTAATAATGCATCCCATTCTAGTACTATGGGCTTCTTCCTTAGACCGTGGTACTGTTCTTGGCGCAACGCTCCACTCTCTGCCAGTCCCCATACCCCCGCAACCACTGGGAAACAAGGGTGCTGTTGAAGATTTCCAGCATCTTGTTAATTGGTGTTTCACCAACAAGCGTGCCAGGTCCACTAAACAAGCCGTTCCTTTGTGCCCTTTTGATCTAGGAAACAGGCCTAAAATGTGGTGCTCCATCGATTGCCAGTGCTTTTGTTCAGTAAGCTCCCTCCGGGTGGTACTAATATATACCCAGTAAGATGATATAAAGGGGCAGGCCCATAATATGTGCAACAGTTTGGCGTCTGAGCGTGACACCACGGACATGTAGACGGGGCTGTAGGGAAAATGGTGTGACGTCTGTGTGGAGTGAGGTAAACCCGATGTAAAATGGAAAATTGGATTAATTTAAATTAGGAATTACGTGAAACCTTTCTGGGATATTCTAGAATGAAGGCCTATCTCCATTCTTGAAGGCTACGGGACAGGTCCCCCTCCCATTGAGTCTGTAATGTGGAGAGGGAAACAAGCAGGTGTACGAAGACCCCGAAATATCCAGCAAACCAGGTGTCTACCATGTCCTATTGTATGTAATGCCTTGACTAATTCATGTTTGGGAGTTCTGAGCCTTCCGGCACCAAGTGAAGACTGCCATGGGTCAAGGAAAGTGTGTTCGGTAGGCCTTGGATGTGAATAAAATTGTTATGGTTCAGAGTGCGTTAGTCATGCAGTTCGCACTGATTTTTAGCACCGGGTGTTTGTCCCACGCTGGAAAATCAGCGCGAATAGCACCATGTGCAGCACAAGAGGGCACTGCTTCTTTCTTCCACTTGAATAGATGTTCTACTCGAGCGGCAGCTTCCCCAGTGCAAGTAGAAGGTTTCTCAACGCAAGCGGTAGCAGCAATCTGTGACCACCTGAGTTGAGATATCTCATTAGGAGGGTACCTGGAGTAAGGTTTATCTCACTCGCGCGCTCCAATTTATCATTAATTTATCTAATATGTGGAAATGGCCACCACCTTAATGTTGGTGAGTGGGAATAATTCTGCAAACTCGGAGAGAGGAGCGGAATTTCAAGTCCAAGCCAAGTAACCCCACGTTGCGTCCAGAGTCATAATCTGTTCGTGGTCAGGTTCCTGTATGCCATGGGGAATCCAAGGACAGGTCTGTTTGGGGCATAGGGTAGATGAGGAGCGGTGCAACGCAATGCCATTTTCCAATATGTAAAGGCAGTACGCAGTAGTAGAGGGCTGTCAGCCGGTAAAGGGGAGTCCAGACAGAATATACCATGGAAAATGCCCCAATTTAGCGTTGCGTTGATATAACTGATCTCTGATTGGTTGGGGCTGGCTAGCCAGTATGAGAGCCACTGCAGTTGTCTAGCTAAACAGTACGATTTGAAATCTGGAGCACCCATTTCCCCTCTGTCGGGCGGCAATTGAAGTTTGAATAGACTAACCCTGCGGTGGTCATTTCCCCATATTAGATTAATTAATAGAGTATTGAGTAATTTGAAAGGGCGGGCAGGGATGACAGCTGGTATGTTAACAAAATGGTAAAGCAGGTGCGGCAACATCACCATTTTGGCAAGGGCTAGTCGGACCGCCACCTAAAGTGGTAGAGTATTCCAGAAACTGATTGAGACTTAAGAGCTGTAATGTTTGTTAGAGGATTGCTCTCCAGAACATCCGGCATATCTCGATAAACCTATATTCCCGTGTAATAAATAAGTGTCGGAATGAATAGGGCGTAATTGTAAATTCATGTCGCCGAAGGGGAAGAATGGCCTATCATGTACAGCATTGAATGAGAACGCGTAGGAGTTGTCGATGTTGATACATAGAGTCGAGAGTGTCGCAATTGTGTCAAATACTCTGTCAGTCTCGGCAATATCCATACGTAGATCCTTTACATAGAAAATCATATCATCAGCATACTAGTGTGGATAGTGGACCCTATTGATATTCCCCAGCTGTGGGCATCCTGTCGTAATCTCTGTGCTAAGGGTTCCAAGGCCAACACCAAGAGGAGTGATGATAGCAGACAACCTTGTCTAATGTGTTGACCGATTTGCGCCCTTGCAGTGGGAGCCGCATATAGCAGTCTCACCCAATCGGATTTAGGTCGGATGTAGATTAAATCTCCAGAGGGCAGCGATCATGAAACCCCGACTGAGAGTATCAAAGGCTTGTTTTAGGTCTATGGAAAGGCATGGAAAGGCACCCCGCCCATTGAAGGCACCCTTTGATGGTGTCCATGATGTGGTGTGATCAGCGTATGTTGAGTAAAGTGTTGCGGTTGGGGACAAATCCTCATTGATCTATGTGGAGGAGTTTTGGGACCATGGGAAGCAGTCTGTGGACCAATCCTTTACTGAGAATCTTATATTCAGTATTGAGTAATGAAAGAGGCCTATAAGAGGACATATCATTTGGAGGCTTATTTGGCTTTAATAAAGAGGTGACCAGGGCTTGTGCAGTTGTAGGGTTAGTTTACCTATGGTCAAAGAGTGCTTATGAAGGCATTCTAGTTGCGGCACCAGGCGTGTGGTGAATGTGGCGTAAAATTCCATAAGGTGGCCATCAGCTTGGGAGCATGCATATCATCATCGGCTGCTGCTTCTTTGAGGGCACTTAGACTGTCTTCTACTCTAAGAAGTTCTGGGAGGAATGTCCTGCTGGCACCCCCAACCGCACCTATGGATGTTCCCTCTATCACACCTTTGAATGCTTCCCATTCTGTTTGTGGGGATGAGGTGGTGTTAGTTTTCCCAGCAAAATAATTATCTATTGTGGTGGCTAGAGTGACCCTAAATACTCCATCTTCCAGTAAGAGAGGTTGTAATTGCCATGTGGGAATGGGGACCGGAACCCTGCCCCATGTAAATGTAATTATCAATGGGCAATGATCTAATAACATTTTCCTCCGGTACATTGTGTGGGTGATTTTGGTTTGGAGAGAGGTTGTGCAAAGCATTCGATCTATGTGGGTATGTAACGTGTGGTAGAAAATAAATGAATACTTGTGGATGCCGATATTGTGATTGTGCCAAAAACCCGAGAGGGACCAGCCCTCTACCCATTTTTTCAGGGCCTTAGCTTGTCTTACAGAACTGGCATTTGGTACAGGGGAGTGCGATCTATCTAAATCAATATCAAGGACTGTGTTAAAATCCCCTCCTATGAACCAGAGATAGTGCACCCAGTCTACCAGTACAATGGACATATGTGAGAAAAAAGTATCATACCCCAAATTGGGGGCATATACACTCTCCAGTACTACAGGTGTTCCATCCAGGGTACCCAGCACCAGGACATACCCCCATGTGTATCAAATCTGGTGTCTAAGACTGCGAAGGGGATTCCAGCTCGGATCCATACTGTAACACCTCGAGCATAGGCAGACCAGGAGGTGTGAAATAGTTGCCCCACCTCCATTTTTTGCGTATCTCAAGGGCTTCATTGGTTGTAAAGTGTGCCTCCTGCAAGCACACCAGGTGTGCCTTACGCCAGTGTGACTGAGCTAGAATCCTATAGCGTTACTGTATCGACCCCATGTCCCTGACATTCCAAGTAATCATGTTATAATTGTATGGTACAACCATTATCATCTATAAACAACATACACTTAAGATCAGACACATTCTGGTATTTTTTAACTATAGAGCTGGAGGGTAGTAATGACGATGTCCTATATCTGTAAACAGGAACAAAACCATAAACAAACCCCAATGCAATGTCCAGCAAAGGAAACTCAATCGACCAGTACAGTAAAAGTAACCAAGAAACAACAAACCATTTTGTGCTATCACGCTTGGGGAACATGGCATACAGCCGAAGGGAGTCTTTCAATTAGTGGCCTCTGAGGTAATTATAATTGCAGCAGCATTACAATGGTTATGGGAGATTGCCCCAATAAAGCACACATGGCCGGAGGGGGTACGCGCATTCCTCAAAACACCATAAAGTCAGATGCCACATGAGTTAAGAACACATCGCCAATCAGGATGTAGCATACGTTGTGATCACACACTTCCCATGCTGGACATCTAGAACCATTCACCACTGGTCACACTGTGTCCATACAAGGTCGAGACTCATCTGTAGTAAACATTGACCATTAATTTATCACTGTGAAGGCAGCAACCAACATACCTCACCACTTATGGTATGCCAGAAACCTGTTTATTGCCTAATGTATTTTGTATAAAAGAAGAACACAATCCGAATATAAATTGAGACAGTCCTCAAACCTAGTGCCTGTAACTGTCCTCCCAGCCGAACTGTTTAATTAAGCAAACTCTTCCTGTTTTGCCAAACGCCTCTTCTCTTCTGTTTTTTAAGGAAATCCTATTCGAGCAACATTTTGGTGAGTCAGATAGGAGGATTGGGACCTCGTACCCGACTGCAACTGAAGGAAGGTGACCCTGACTGGATGGATTCAAGTTTGCACAATGAGAAAGGTGGGCAGACACCGCAATTAATTGGAAGTTCTGCTGAATCCCTGGTGTGGGGGTCTGTCCTGAAGCAGCCGTCACAGAGGGTAAGAGACTACATCCAAACCTAAAACATAGTCTAAAGCATTTGGCGCATGGTAAACTAGGGAGAAGTGTAAAAAGATAACCTGAGCTCCCTGCCACTGACAGGTTCTAGTATATTACCTATTATATATGTCAAAACGGTGTCAGTCGTAAGACGGCCTTGGAGACGTTCCTGCGGAAGTCACCTTTGTTCAATAGCTGACTGCTAGCTGAGGTGAATATAGTGCAATAGGATGTATAGGCCTTGATAATTCCCAGGACACTGATTTTTATGGCATAGGTATCCTGATTGGGTGGAGTTCACACCTCAGTCTCATAGTTTTTTAGTTCAACGGTTTCCCAGTGCTACAGTGGTTTCCTAAAACCCATTTCATCTGGAAGGAGTGTAGGAGGTGCATCTAGCTTGACACCAGGCATTACCGGGCAGAATTCATATAGGGAAAACTTGGAACCAGGAAACTGGGCGTAACTTTTGTGTAGCCAAGAGGGACGGGGATTCCAGTGCTTATACTAAATGGTTTCTATGTTACCACCTTTGTCTAGGAGCAGATAGTGGCAGACTATCCAGTTCACTTAGGAGCGTATTCCACTCTAGTCTTCTATTGCTAAAGGAATATGTGATGAACATACTACTTTTTTTGCCAAATTAATTTTTTCTGTCAACCATTATTGAAATGTATTATTGTATGTGATGTTATTGCATTTATTGTCTTTGCAAACTGTATTGTGTGAAAATTTCAGACCATGCACATTCTATTCTAACAAATCGCATATTCGCCGTGTGTTACAATACTGCATATGCAGTTTTATCTTGTTTTATTGAAATGATTGTTAGAACTGTTTGATGTAAAAATTGTAAGCACTGAGCTCATAGTATGTAATTTGTAAGCGTACACCACGTACGAAACATCCATATGATTCGACAAACAAAACTAGAAAAACGTCATTTGAATTATATTATCCTAATTACTAAAATAGGCATGGATTGCCCACTAAAGCATATGGAGACTAGGTTCCTCAAACAGATAAAAAGCATTAATAAGTTTTGCTACGAATGGCATTTACACACACATTTTCCTGATCTAAGGAGGGAACATTTGACACAAATTTAATTGAACCCACTGAAACATATATAAAAACCAAATATGCAGAACAGAAAAGAGACAAAAAAGAGTCAGTTTAAGAACTGTGGGCTATCTTTGATGATGTTCAATCAGATAACCCCACAATGCCGATAGCGACCAAGGCATCCGCACCTCCCCACCCTATGCAGGGATGGATGTACTCACATCAGCTCCCCCCACATTAGGATAATCAAACCCAATAAAAGTAGAAGCCAACAAACCCCCTACTGAAAGGTCAGTCAGATCCAAGCCTGAGAAATCTAAAAGCAAGCAAGCCTAGACACCACCTGCACAGTCCAAATTCCTAGGGAAGGTCCCCAACAACTCAACTCCCAGTCCACCACACTAAACATGTGACATTTTAAAGGGGGTAAAATGCACATTCCCACTGGGTTAAACAAGCGTGAACGTGTGTTAGGGAAGTTTGTGGCCGTTCTCGATAGCGACTCAGTGTGCTTGGGAGATGAAGAGAGCTTGAGTGCCCCAGGAATGGATGATGAGGGTGGGGCCACAGGGTTTGCCTAGGTAGCCGAGGAAGAGAGCAAATTTGAGGGAGAAGTCAGGCTAACTAAAACAGCATGTAGCTCTGAGCAGAAGGGCCAGGCCAGACAGCACGAGGAAGAGAGGTATGAATGGAGGCTCAAGAAAGAGAGGTTGCACAACCGGGGGTTCGAACGAGAGTATAGGACAACGCACTCTCCTCATGAGGATAGCAAAGACAGGTACAGGGTGCTGCGCTGGGTAGAGTCCGAGGTCGTTGAAAGGCTACTAGCAGGGCTCAGAGCCACATAGTTCAGTCGACATAGGAGAGGGGCTGACCAAGAGATAAGGGAGCAAGGCAGTCTGGTACTTACCCACCCGTGATGCAGGAAAAACAAAATGGCACCAGTAAATGCACAAGAGGGAAGCAGCGATGAGTATACGCGTTGCTACTAACAGGTGCGTGACAAAGATAGACAAAGCCCGAGGGAGATAATAGCTAAAAGGGAATGCAAGGCCTTTGTATACCCATTTTGCAAACTATTTGCAGATTGGACTGAGTAGACAGACCAATATAACAGGTCTTGGCCGAGGAAAGGATTGTTTAAGCCAGAGGACATGGCAGTAGCAGAGGACTGCATTAGGCATGAAAGAGGAAACCCTTAGTGGGACTTCCTCTACATGCAGCAATGCCTTGCAAGATGGGAATGCTGTGTTGTGGGAAAACCTGGAGTGTCACCTTGTGTGTGAGTGTGACCATTACTACAGAAGGCAGAAGGGCACTGTTAGACCTGGCAGCGTTGGTGTGGGTTTTCCCTGCATTTTTGCCTTGCCTCCTGTAATTTTACTGTTGGATGGATTTCGTTTTGCTGGTCTAGATGCTTTGGGCACTTTGCCACTGCTGTTCAGTGCCAAAGTGCAAGTGCTCCCTTAGTAAATTGTTGTTATGGATTGTTGGGTCCATGGTTGGGTTCTTTGGTTTACTACTAAGTCCCTAGTACAGTGCACCATGTGTGCCCATGGCCTGTAAACCAAATGCTGCTAGTGGGCTTGCAGCACTGATCGTGCCACCCATACAAACAGCTTTGCAACAAGGTCTAAGGCCTGCCATTGCAGTGCCTGTGTGCAGCCTAGTATTGCCATGTTGACCTGGCAAGTGCACCCACTTGCCAGGCCTTAACCTTCCCTTTTCCTACATGTGAGTCACCCCTAAGGTAGGCCCAAGGTACCCCTGTGGGCAAGGTGCAGTGTATGTGAAAGGTAGGACATGCTCTGATGTGTGTGGCATGTCCTGATAGTGAAATACTGCCAATTTCATTTTTCACTATTGTAATGTTATCCATCCCCATGGGATAGAATGGGGAGTTTGCTCATAACCTCTTATGAGCTATACTGCCCATGGGAACAAGATAGGGAAATAAAGTTTGATATGCCTGAACTCAGAATGTCAAGATGTATCTTTTAGTGAGGGTTAATTTTACATTCTGGGTTTGAAAATACCACTTTTAGAAAGTAGGTATTTTCTTGTCTAACGACCCAGTGTGCCTCTGCTAGGTTGTGTATTGACTGTCTGGCTTTGGAGGAGCAGGGACTGGGGATGTGCATTCTGTTCAGACAGCTACTTGGGGTGGGGGGGGGGTAGGTGTGTCCTACCTCTCCAGGGTGAGTCAGGGCTGGGTGAATAGACCTGGTCTGCATACAGAGTAGGGGGAAGAGATTTCTTTCAAACCAGAATGGGCCTGGGCTGCCAAGGACAATGCTGTCTCTTCCTCCTGCCAGGAAGCTTTACCAGTGAGGACAGAACTGGTTTTGGCTGAGCAAAGACACTATCTAACTCTAGAGAACAAAGGATTTTGTATTATAAAAAGAGGGGCCCAGACCCCAGACTTTGAGATCACTTCAGGACTTCAAGAGGAACCTCTGCCAAGGAGAAGAGATGGAGTAACTGGAGGAGGAGTTCTGCCCTTTGCTGTGTGCTGTCTGGGGTTGGCCTGCAGTGGCTGTTTCTACCAAGGAGAGGAACTGTGTGCGTGTACTGCTTGAGAAAGTATCTGCAAGGGTTTGGAAGTGGAGCTTACCCCCTGTTCAAGAGGTATCAGAAACAGCAAAGAACTTACCATCTTTCTGGGCACCGTCTTTGGAACCGCTGGTTTCAGCCACCGCAGAAGAAAAGGGTAACTGACCCTGTCACCGAGTCCGTGCCAGGAATTCGTGTCCTGAAGGTCCCGCAGAAGGCACCACTGCAATTCGCACCGTGACCTTGGCCTCACCGCCAGCGCCTTGATGATCGTCACCCAGCCTTTGCTCACTCCGCGTCCTGCTGTCACCGCATTCCACACCGCCTCGCTTCACACTGCCTGGATGTCACTTACACCGTCGCTGCCCAACCAAAACATCGACCAACTCCTTTGTCTGCAACACAATCTACCAGCACCGCATCGAGCACCGCCTCACCCTGCACCGTAAGCCTTGGTATCACTGATGCCATCTGGACAACCATCACCAGGCCGCGATCTGCACCGCCTCATGAGGGCACAGAGTTCACTTTTGCAACGCAACCGCAATGGTTGCCCTGACCGGCTCGTACCATCGTGTTGGCCGAAATGAGAAAGGTACGGTTTTCGAGTCTGTCTCTGCTTTAGCTGACCTGCACCAACGCGGTCGGCTGGGATTGTTATACACTGTAGTTTTCAGCATGGCAGTAGCCCCAGACAGAGCCAGCAATTAAGAGGAACTAAGTTTTCTAGCTATTATTGCATGTTAAAGGTTATCTTGCAGAGTAACTATTTTTACAGTATTGAATCATGGATTTTTGTCGTATTTGGTCTTGTTGGTTTAGATAACGTTTTGTTTATTTTTCTAAACTAGTGTGGTGTCCATTTGTAGTGTTTTCACTGTGTTATTGTATGTGTTCACAAATGCTTTACACACTGCCTCTGAGAAAAGCCTGTATGCTCATGCCAAGCTACCAAGGGGGTGAGCAGGGGTTATTTTAGGAGTGTATTTCCCTTAACCTAACGAGGCAGAAGGGTCCCTACTTGGACAAAGGTGCAAACACTTGCCAACTAGAGACCCCCATTTCTAACATTGGTGGCTGCGGTGGGATCTGGACTTGCATTTGTGTCTTACACACAGTGATTGATGTATACTACTAGAATAGTGCAGACCGTTACGCAACCACATTTAATTGGTGGAACTTTTTCTTTGGGGCTATTTTTTTTTCTCTTGCAACTGAGAACTGCTAATCTTCATCATGGCTAAGCCAGCATCAATTGCATCTGAGGATATTGAGTTTGAAGAGTATGGGATGGAAACCTACACTGTGGGTCAACTAAAATCTCTCTGCAAAAAGTTTAAAATCTCTGTGAGAGGCCTCTCCAGAAAGGAGGAATTCCAAAAGGCACCGAGGGCCTAGTTGAAGTCGAGGGATACCAGCAAGGATGCCGAGAAGTCTATGGAGGAGGTCAAGAATTTAGATGAACAGCAGGAAGAGCTATTGGGTTTGCCTGGGGGGAGGGTACCTTCCCGGGTGGTGGGCAGCGGTGTCTCTTCAAAGGGGCAGTCTCCAGCTGAAGAGCTGGAGGACAGAGAGAAAACCAGAATGCATGAAGCAGGAAGCAGGAAGACATTGGTCAGTGGTTTAAGGCCTATGAAGTAGTGATGAGGTAATACAGGATTGCTGAGAGAGACTGGGGAGCAGGGTTGTGGAGCCGCTTTGTAACTGAAGGGTGGAACATGTTGCTAGGATTACCCACTGAAGACCAGATGTCGTATGCCCCCATGAAGGAAGTCTTGATAAGGAGCTATGGGTTGACCCCAGAGCTATCTAGGCAGAAGTTCAGGGCCTCTAAGTCAAGCACTTGGGTGGAGTATGTGTCCTATTTCTGCAGAGCACTGGATGGATGGGTGAAAGGTAGTGAGGTAAATGGTTTTCAGGAGCTCTGTGATTTGGTTGCAGGCGAGCACTTGTCAGATAATTGTTTTCCAGAGCTACACCATCACTTGATTGACAGTAAGCTGACTGACCCTAGAAAGCTTGCTGTGGAGGCAGACAGCTGGGTCAGTCCCAGGGTCCAGAAAGGTCATGTGGGAGACTCCACCAAGGGTAGGCAGGGTCCCCAGCAGAAGAGTTTGGAGGACAAGGGTAAACAGAAAGAGTTCCAGAAAGGGCCCCAAAGTAATTCCCAAGGGAACCAAGGGAAAGGTTCCCAGCCTCCCACTGAAAAGAAGCCAGGTGTCCCTGCAGGTAAGAATGCCCAGAATGTTATGCTTGTGATCAGGTGGGTCACTTCATAGGGGATCCTAGGTGTGCCAATAAGATTACCACTGCTCCCACTGGTGCACTGGAGATGGCTAGTGTAGCCTTGGGGGAGACGATGGGTGCCCAAGGGGGGTGGGAGCCCGCAGAATTGACCCTGGTCTCTTTAGGAGACAATGAGGTGGTCCCAATGGCTCATCTGCCTGATAACACAACAAAATACATGCAGTGGGTAACCATCAATGGCCATAGTGTGGAAGCTCTGAGAGACACTGGGTTCAGTGTGACAGCTGTCAGTTGTCGGCTAATGTCTGAGGAGCAGGTGGTCCCCAACACATCCGTTGGGTCAGAAAGGAGTTTTGAACCTTCTTGTTTGGAAGGTGTCAGGAGATCTGGATGTTTGCAGGGGCTTTCGAGCCGGGCTGTAGAGTTATTGGAAGGATCATGGGCTCTAGGAAGAAGGAAAAGGTATATAGGAATTTGAAGAATCTGGGACAGTTGGTGCTTGGAGAGGAATTTGAATCCCGTGGAGGCTCCCATCCTGGATGTAATACATTTTTTAGTGGAGCAACATGAGAAGGGCTTGGAGTACAAAACCATGAATTGTTATAGGTCAGCAGTTTCTGCTGGACACGCAGAAGTAGATGGTAGGTCAATAGATAGGAATGTAACGGTTTGTAGAATATTAGGAGCATGAGATTGAGGAGACCTCACAGGGCACGATATGCAGTTTTGTGGGATGTGAATATTGTCTTACGTTTGTTTCAGGAGTGGCCAGTGAATAAGTATTTAGACATAAAAAGCTTACAGAGAAAATATCTACTCTTTTATGTCTAGTTTCATGTAGAAGATCTTCTGAAGTTAAAGCATTTGGCGGTAAGTAGTAGGATTTATGGTCCAGAAGGAATGCATTTTGAGATATGGAAAAGGGCAAAGACCATGTCAGAAGCAGTCTTTTGTCAAAGATTTTCACAGAATTCTAAATTGTGTGCTGTGGATTGTTTGCTTGAGTTTGAAGGGACAATATTAGAACATAGGAGTCATGGAGAGAAGCAGTTATTAATTTTGTATGTTAAACCACATACGGTGGTGAGTTCTTCCATTATATCACGATGGCTGAAAGACATTATGATGCAAGTAGGTGTTGATGTGCACATATTTAAACCGCATTCTCGGAGAGGTGCTATGGAAAGTGAATTATATTTATCTGGGGGACGTTTGGAAGAAATACTTAAGGCTGCTGATTGGTCAAATGCTGAAACCTTTGCAAAGCATTATTTTAGTCCAATAAAGCATATGTCAAATGTGGTAATGCACAGCTTTCAACATGCAGAATGGTAGCCTCTGGTCTTGAAATGAAATGGCGATTCTCCAAATGAAATGAAAAGAGAATCAAGATTTATTTAAAGACACGGAGGCTAACATTATCTCTCCTGCCTCATCCCTATAATGAAAAAAAAAGAAAGCAGGAGGTATATGTTAATTTGGAGAGACAATTGTACAGTTATCTAGGGAATAGTGACTGTAGCATAAGGTTTGTTATTGGTATAATAAGTGTTATGCTATTGTTCAGCTATTTTAGACATTAATAGAATAAACCTATGGTAAGTGATTGTTGTTTTTTGATAGTGAATCTGTAGAGAAGAGGTTGAATGACGGCGAATAGCTTTTAAAGCAATGGGAGAAGAAGAAGAGACATTTTTTAGTCGAATTTAAAGAGGAGGAGAGTTCAGAGAGGAGATTATTTATGGACAGCAGTGTTCTAGCTCTAAATTGTTGTTACTTGTGTTCTTTAAAGATGCTGTAGAGTGGCATTAAAAGGTTATCATGCATAATGTTAGCATCAGTGTCTTTAATGAAATCTTGATTCTCTTTTCGTTTCATTTGGAGAATCGGCATTCTCATTTATTACAAATTCATTGTTTTATATGCCTATAACCAATCACAAATTCTATATATATTCACAAATTAATTTCTTGGTTGATACATCATACACATAACAAAAACATTTGAGCAGTGTAAAACATATATCCTGTCTAGCACAGTGAAACTTAAGCAAGCTTGGCAATGATGTGAAGCACTTCAATGTTTCATAGTTAGCTCATCGGGTGTTACGACCGGTAAGGTCGCGGACCACTACTCCTTGATTCCTGTGAGTAGAACAGTATGACACTAAAGCAGCAGGAAAAAATAGTATCATAAACATCAATTTACTTCTCATCTTATTGCTTGCATGCACATTGGGTTGCAATAATAAGACTGCAGCCCGATAGGAATAGGCGGGGATCTCCACACTGGGAGATCTCTTCGTGAATGGAATAGCAATCCCCTTTGATGCTGGCTAGTGCAGAGCTTGCTCCAATATTATTTAACTTACAGGGCAATTCTGACACCAATGTGCATTCTCTGGCATGCCACAGACTCTGAACCCCAACCTCACTGCTACATCCAATCTCTCTTCAACATTGACACAGGGCGGCGACTCATAACTTGGCTATACCAGGATTTGCAGACTTTGTACACTTCTACCTTGGCTAAGCTCAGAACTAATTTGGAAACTGGCCCAAGACACCTCCTCAGTGACAGGGATTGGGGTTGGTTCCTGAAGTACCCTTGGAAAATCTCTTGCAATGCGAGATTTTATCAGATCCATTATTACCAGGTACGGAGGGTTTCCATAGGGTTTATATGTCCACACATGTGATTAGTAAACTGCAGCTTAGTGGGATGGCCTGCTGTCACTGCTGTCATGCAGAGAAAACAGACCTTTTTCTCATGATGTGGGCTGTCTCATAATAACCCAGTTCTGGCAACAGTCCAAGCACTAGTGAAGCAGGTGACTGCCAGGGAGTCTAACACCACTCCGGAAGCTTTCCTCTTCAGCCTGCCCACTCACCGCAAGTGAGATAAGGCAGATCTTGTATTGACATTAGTAAAAAAAAAAACGATCACAATACATTTGAAATCTGCTTCTGGTCCCCATAATAAACAATGGGAATTTATGGTTCATAAATTTGTAACTAATGAAGTCTCAGTCTGAAACAGAGAAGAAGCCCATGTCCTTCATAAAATACCAAATCAGGGGTGATTGGGATGAGCTACACGCAGCACTTACTGAGACTGATTTAGATAGCACAAGACCACTGACGGAGTTACCCCACATATCACTGATTAGCTGCTTTAGCATCCAACAGACACCTCCCTGGACCTTGAATATCCCTTCCCTCTTTACAATTGCCTAATTTGCACCTTCTGAGTAACTGTTGTGACAGCCTACCTCCACAACCTGCCTGTCTCATCTCGAACCACCAAAGGAACACATATCGTCAAGTTATAATTGGAAGAACTACCCCCTTCTTGTTTGAACCATCAGGGATTGTTATTGTTATACTTATGTTGTGTATTCTCAGGGCCTGATTTAGATCTTGGCAGTACTACCTCCATCCCACTGCGGTGGCAGTCCCAAGTACTTGGTCAAGTTGATGGTGGTCCGCTCACCATATTTAGATGTTGTGGCAATAAACAGGAGACCTCTGCGGTGGTGGTCTGCTCTGCTGGCTAACAGTACTCCGCCACTGTCATACCAGCAGATTAACGCTGAGCAGATTTAGATGTTCCTTTTGTGCTGGTGGCAGTGTCCTGACAGTGTGAGGCCATGGCGGTGAGGAGATGGTAAGTACAACTTATTATCCGCTCAATGCACATATATGTTGTGAATGTGTCAATATGTAGGTAATGTGTACTGCACATATTTTTACAAATAGTATTGCACACCAACAACATACACACACTATTGAATGTACACCCACCCCCACCACAAAAGCCTACCTCAGATCCTGGCAACAACAGGGTGGCTGAGCATCATGGTCAATTAGCAGCAGTACAGGATGGAGCTGGACAATGACGTTCGAGATGGAATCGGTGGTGGGAACCTGAAAAAAGGTGGGCTTTCATCTCCTTTTCCTCCATTCCACCAACACAAACTTCAAGTTTCCTTGCCGGACTTGCTGAGACAGAAAGGCACATAATAATCTGGATGGTAGGAATCTTGGTGGAACTTCCTCCGAATACTATTTCTGCCTCTGATGCCGTTGACACAGGAGAAAGATTCTGGGAGAGGCGGCGGGACTGCGGCGGTCTTCCCTCCAGTGACCAGCCAACATCTAAATCAAGTCAGCAGACAGCCAAGGCGGTGGGTGGGAAGACTGCCAAAAAAGCAGCGATGGGACCAGTCCCGCCAAGATCCTAATCAGCCCCTTAATCTGTTTCTTATACTCATGAATTCACTGAGTGACCTCAAGTGGCTTTGTCCTCAAGTGGCTTATTAGGATACTTACAGATTTGGTATGCATGTCACAATGTTAACTTGACAACTTTAGCACATACGTGAAGTTTATCCAGATGCATCCTTTATGATACACTGTGATCTTATTTTAATGCCTATGCAAATTATTACATTTTACACTGTTATGGAAGTAATTCTGTTTCCTATGTTGGGTACTTGTGAGACTGTCTGTAACCTGTGATGAATTGTCAATAATAACAAATTAAAACAAAAACTAGTTTTAATTTTTAACATGTTTGAGAATTTTAGCAGTTAAACACTTAGGGGGCTTATCGCAGAGCTCCGCCAGACTTCCAGGACCTGCAGCATCACACTGGCGGAAGAGGCGCCCCCACAATAGTATCGGCCCCCATCCATCCGTGGGGTGTACGCAGCGCCAATTCGGAGGAATTTCTGGGGCCGACAGAGTGCAGACAGCTGCCTCCTCAAGCCGTATCTCCTGGCGGCGCCGAGGCCTCGGCCGCAGGGCTGACGGAGGTAGCGTGAGGGATGGTCGACCCTGCTGAGCGGACTTCAGGACATCTGTTGGACGCTGATCGGTGGCCTGCACCCCCACCCAACTCCTGTATTGGGGAGTGGTTATACCGCTGTCGTAGAGGCAGGGGAATCGCAGTGAATCACTGTGCGATCGGAGGCCAGAAGGGAGGCTGTGACGCAGATTTGTGGTAGGCCCACAGTGAGGCATCAGGGAAGGACCCTGACGGTACGACCACAATTCCTCCTGGACCCCCTGCAGAAGGGGGAGATCCAGAGTTGGGGACCGAGCTTGGGCAGCCCCTGAAGTTGGCGGTGGCACAGCGACTGGTGACAGAGGTGTGGGAGACTTCTAGGGCAGTGGGCACGCCCCAGCCCACTTACCACCCAGTCACAACCTATGAAAGGATATGGGAGGAGGGCTGACATTTGCGGCCTACTGCGGCACACAGATTGTGAGCCGGCCGGTCCCGACAGCCCTCCTCCTTCATGGTAATCTGAAGCTGGATTTCTGAGCTAAATGGTCCCTATCCGGGCAGTCCCTAAATTGACAGGACTGGAAATTTTGGTGGACTACCTGGGGACCCCAAGAGACATCACCGTGACTGAGCGGGGGAGGCACTAGCAGGCACCATGTGTGGTGAGTCTGGAAGCGCGGGACTGGAGGCCTTTCCCCTTCTTCTCAGGTACGAGGTGGCAGTTGGAGGCTGCTGATCGTGGCCTTCTGTGGCCTGCAGGTAGCAGGCCGGGCTGCCTCGGAGAAACTGGGCCCCGCTTCCCCTCTTCCCTTTCCTCCTTCCTTCTCCTCACCTATTTCCGTACAGACAATACCCAAGGTGGGGTTAGGAGATAAGGGTGACCCTACAAAGGACATTGGTTCCACTTGGGAGACAGCGTTTACAAGACAGTCATCTCATCGCAGTTACTTTACAATGCGGTTGTTACAATGACTGCGTTGTTAGAACGCAATGCAAGTCATTAGAGCAACTTGCTGTAGGGGGCGCTCTAACACAAGAAATAGGATCATTTACTATTCCAACACCTTCCCTACTGCTGTGCAGGCTGGAGTTGGAATGATAACGTATACTATTCCTAAGTCCAGCGCGACCCCTACAGCAAGGCATTCTAATGACTTGGGTTGTAAAGGTATCGCGTTCTAAGAACGTGGTTGTCGTAATGACCATGTTGTTAATGAATGGGATGTGATAGCATGCGTAGTAACATGCTATATTTGTTCCACTTGGTTTGTCTGAGACTACATGGTGGGCCCGGGGACAGGGCACATAGCGGGAGTGCGATACCCAACTAACATAGAGCCCTACATCTGGTGGCGCTCACCGAGCGTTCCGTCTACTGCTGTGATGTCCTCCTATCGCACATTGAAGAAAGATCCCACTGTAAAGGACATGTTTACTAAAATGAACGTGAAAAAGCCTGAGGTGACACCAGAGCGTGAGACCAGGAACATCCACTGACAACCTCCAGGATGGAGAAACAAACAGAGATGAGTCCCCTATCACCAAAACAATTCTGGAACAGTTGTTTAGGTCCCTCCGAGATGACTTTGCAGGACTCAAACTTGATATCACCTCAGACATTAAAGGGATTCGACAAGACGTCGAAGTCATAGACCAAAGGATGACAACGATGGAGCAAAATCGGGATGCTCGAGAGGAGGAGCTGGAGGGCCACCGACAAGAACTATGGGAGCTGCGAGACCAGAACCTAGAACTTAGTTACCAAATTGAAGACCTGGAGAATAAATCCCAGCGCTCCAATATACATGTTAAAGGTGCACCATTACAGGCCATCCCTGGCACCCTGGAGGAATTTGTTATTCAACTCTTTAAGCATGTGGGGCTCTCCTTACGGGACCAGGAGACCGTTCTCGACCATAGGCATTGGGCCGGGAGACAAGCCAGCACATCAGGACAACCTCAAGACATACTTACCTGCCTGCTCTACTATCGTCAGAAGGAGGTCATTATGACGGATGTATGGGAGTTGGAAATTATCAAATTTGAAGACCTCCGACTATGGCTCTATCAAAATCTCTTCCTAATGTCGGAGGGCCCTAAAAACCCTGAACGGAGTTCCTGTGGGCCCAAGAGATTAGATATGAATGGGGCCATCCCTTTCAACTCCAGTTTGTGTGGTGGGGGATGCTGCCTAATCCGCACTCTTGAAGATGCCCAGGACTTGCCAGACATCCCAGATCTGCAACAGCCCGCGCCACCCCAAATCACCAGCCCGAGAACTTACGAATGGAGGCCTAGGTATGTGACGCTCCTCTAGGAGGAGAAAGAAACCACTGAGCAAACTCACTGCGGCCGATAGCCGCGAGAAACGATCACGTCTGCTTCAACAATTACAATCGGAGGGGGACCGAGTGAGCCCAACTGATGACCATTAGTTCTATCAGGAAGTTAACCCCCGCTGACCCCCTGGTTCTCCTTGATGTTTGCATGGCGGCCGCGATAGACGGCTTGAACCTGCGCCCTCACTGCCCTAACTGAGTGGACCATCTGGCGGAGCTCTCCCTTGATGGCACAGATCTAAGATTGTATACGCCTGTGACATGGACCTCAATATCTGTGTTTTGAGTGTTCCCCGGTGGGGAATTCTTTTTTCATACATTAATTGCTCTTGCTTCTCTACTTCCAGCCTTTCAATTCTGTTCCCTACGTCTATACTACAGTATTATCCCCTTCCCGGGAGGGTGGGTGGGCACACTCTGTGGTTGATTGGGTGGAAAGTGCTACATATGGGTATTACTAGTAGTGTCCCTGCTTAGCTTCAATGTCCAAGGCCTTAATGCTCTAGATATGCGACTAGTAATACTTTAATTTCTTAAAGAGTCAAAATGCGATATCTCTAAGATACAAGAAACCGACTCACTTCAGAGTGACTGGTGAAGATTACGCTCTTGCTGGTTTGACCGGCAGTACTCCTCTGGGGCTATCAAAAAAGCGGGGGTGGCAATTTTGTTTGCCACACATTTCTCTGGAAAGATGAAGCGGGTTTTCTTAGACACCCCGGGTCGGCTATTAGCTTTGCATGTCCTAATACTTGGAATCAGGTACACGATAGCTACTGTTTATGCTCCCAATAAGAAACAGGAACCCTTTTTTAGGGACACACTGAGACACCTGTTGACGTCAGCAGACAAGGAACTAGTGTTGGGGGTTGACTTCAACATCGTAATGGAGGCAGAGAAAGACAGGTCTGCCACACGGACGGAACAAGAGGGGGGACCCATTTCGGGTACCAAATACTGGCTCATGAACTTACGCCATGGACATGGTTCAAAAATAGTTCTTCCAGTCGAGGAGTGTACTAAATAATGAGGGGTATTTATACACTCACCAAGAGGGCTAATTTGTAATTATAACCCAAAACGCCAATTAATACAGAGATGATCCCTGTTTGTTAAGAGCCATGGCGTAAGTTTATAAGTCTGCACTAACATTGCCCTCAGCTAGAACTGTTACCAAGTCGATGTTGGAGATGCTCATCCATAAGTGTTAGTCAATCTGGGTGAATCCCACTTCCCTATATGTCATCAGTTGAACTTGAGATATATGTGAAAATGAATTACTGTCAATTGTCTTTGTACTATTAGTCTATGTTATACGGACTATACAATCAAGTATTGTTATTTTTGAAATGTCTATTTATGCTATACAAAAAGATCGGGATTAGATTTATTATGGCTGGGTGGTATTGGATGAGAATTCACATTAATTGCCCTTGAAATTATCACCCCATAATCTGTGAATACAAGTAACTCTTGACAATATAATACAAGTATCATGATTAGGCAGACTGTCTTCTTATAATGGCCTTGATCCTGAATACCTCCCAACATTGCCACTTTCAGAATTCAAAACAATATATGAAGTAAAAGCCTACACCTAGTGCATCACAAATCCATTTTCAGGCGGTAAGGCGTGCCCATGCGGAATTGAAACTCATGTATATACAAAGAGAGACTTCTCATTTTCACACTCCATTTAAAGATGACCACCATTAAGATCTGGATCTAAGACTTTTATTGAATGCATATCTTTGTACTATCTCGCTGTATCACCTGTGGAACAATTTAAAAATAAAATTCAAATAAAGATCGGCGGCATATGTATCAAACGATTTTGTATTTGCAAACGCTGCGATTCGCAAAAAAACAGCGTTTGCGAATACAAAATCGCAAAACGCGATGTATGAGCCATTTTCTCATCGCATTATTAAGGAATCGCTAATTTTGCGATTCCTTAATTTTGCGTAAGCATTTAAGGGATCGCAAATTGCGATCCCTTAAATGCTATGTAACAAGCACTCAAGTTGGTGGTAATTTGCGATTTCTTTGAAAAATGCACTTTTTGGCATTTTTCAAAGTGCCATGTGGCGCACATACATACATGCCCTTAGGGCATGTATGTGCTCCATATGTGCACACATGCTCATTTCAGGGGTGCATCCGGGTGTCCTTATGACACCCATGCACCCCTGAAATTATTCTTAATTTGCGATTCTCTAATTGCGAATCGCAAATTGAGAATGACTTCCCATTCATTCCTATGGGCCCTACTGGAAATGCAGGATAACAGGGTGTCTACAAAGCACTGTCTCTTCTTGGACATCCAGCCTGCCGTTATTGGATAACAGGGTTGTGATCTTGCTATCTATCAAGATCTTGAATATAATTGATTCAGCAACTGATACAAATACTGAAGCATCCCAAGGTAAGCACCTCTGTGATTTAAGTCCCTTAAGTAGCCCCCACACACCATGCAATCCACCTTACTAATATCTACAAATTACTTATAGTCTCCAGGAATCCTCTGTCCTGAAGAGAGCCCCATATCCTCAGCTGGGTCGAAACGTCATCAACAAATAATATGGATAGTCATTTCATTTCATAAAGCTTTATTCGAACATTGAACAAGTTCATAAAAGCACAACATCAAAACAAAATTTGTTATAATACAGAGGCAGAAAAATTCATCGACATAAAAAATTTAAAACAGCATACTTTTCCTAGCATTAATGGATTTAAGAAGAAAAGTAGCCGTATAAAAACATACTACCGGATGATGTAAATTAAAAAGTAAACACATACAGTCACGTATTGTTCTGACCTCAAATTTTAAAAACAAGGGTTTAAGATAAGCTATCCGGAGATGTTTATACAACTGACAAAGCAGAAGAAAGTGCACAGTGCTTTGGGAAGTAGAGTTATCACATGGACATGGACCAACAGGATGTAAATTCAAAGAGGGGAAGGCAACAAGGTTGTGGACAACTCCCATTCTAAATCTGGTCAACACAAACCGATGTGCCTTCCAGGTTACTTGAGACAGATATGGTTGAAAGCCCACAACTTCATTTAGATCATGATTAAAGGTATAAGATGAAAGATTGGAGCTGTTCTGATGTCTCTTAATAGCGGCCTGGTGTAAGAGACACTGCTTGAGATCAGATTTAGACAACATATCTGCCCCATGCTGATCCACTAGAATGTCGATGTTAAAGATCACCCGGAAGTTATCAATAACGTACTTCAACCATGGGATCCTTGTAAAGTGGTCCATAGTAAGACAGTCAGAAATGATAGCTCTACACAAAGAAGTCTCTTCTTTAATCCAAATGGAGCGCCATAGGAGCAAGGGTCTAAGGAGAATCAAATCGGAGAGATGGTAAATACCCAATTCGTTATGCACTAAGGCATTGGAAACAGAGCTTGGCAGGCACAAAAGTTTTTTCAGAAATACGTTCTCCTCGACCTGAAGAGAACCTGCCGGTTCCCCGTATCATGGATAACTATATTAGGAGGGGTACCATTAGGGCAAGAAGGCTTAGCTGGAGTAGCACTAGATATATCCCCAAGAACGGGTCGTGTTGGATTACCAACAAACCCCCGCCGGTCATTAGTAGGATTGATCCTTCTCGTTGGCTGTGAGGGAAAAGTAGAACCCGCGCATATATGTCCAGTAGTTAATAAATCTTTGGGTTGTTGCACATGTTTGCCCGATGAACCCGCAGTCTCACCCACCACAGCAATCGGTTGGGGGCTATTATGGGAATTAAGTCCGGTTTGCACCAGTTCACCCAGTCTGTTCACTTCCCTGGATACGGCCTCAAGTTTATCTAAAAGAGGTATGATAATTTTATCTAACTTGCTATCAATCATACCAATTAACATCTCGAGCTGATCTGGTGCTAATATCATTTGGGTAGGGTTATCACCATTATTTAAACAGGTATGCTCAGGGGAGCCTGCATTAGAGACCGTATTCTTTTTACTTTTGCGGCCCCCCTTTTTAGGTGGAACAAATCTGTTAAGGTGTAACCCTGATCTAAGCACTCTGTGCGTTTTGGGGACTACAGGGGTCGAGACTACAGTAACATTGGGAGACTTACTAATATCAGAATCCTTAAACAAATCAGTATCGGGCAGGGGAACCAGAGTGGGCTCAATTGCGCATACACCCACCCTCGCTGGGGAAACTATAGAAGCCGATGCTTGGCTATCATCAGATGAATGGATCTCAACGGAGACTAATTGGCTCGTATTCTCAGGGCCACAGTTGCTGGTCAGACCTAGGGATAGTCTACGTTCCTTGTTGATCTTGTCTACAACTTTAACTAAATAATTATCAAGTGTAGACACAGTTGAACGAGGGGTCCCAATAGATTTAGACATGCTGCCTTAAGATAAAAAAATAAAAGTAATAAAATGAAACAATAACTACCAGTTAAAATAGCGCTTACTATGAAATGATACCACCAATATAAACATTGGCTATAAATTAAAAATGGTTATATACCATAGTAAAAAACACCTTAGATTTAAACACTTATTAGCAAATACTGTATTCCTAAGTCCTCAATGTGCAGAGTGCAAGGACCAACTACACACCACAGGAGCACAGAAGCACGTATATAACATACGCAGGCACAGACCTGATCGGCGTAGGACAACACCTCAAAGTCCACAGCATACAGCAAGGTGTCAATAATCCACGGAAATAAATGTCACCCTAATTTACATCGGTGTCTTTAGCAAAGTCCAAATATTGTCCACTTAGGGGGGTAGCCCTGCCCGGCCTCCGTTGGCCCCGGACGGCCACAGACGGCCCGCCTTCTGCCCGGGCTCAGCCCGGCGTCGCCCGCGCGCGTCCCGCGACGCGGAGGGAGCTGCAGCTTATCAAGCGCCTCCGGGCGCGCTATCGGCGGAAATGACGTAGGGAGCAGGGGCTCCTGGGGATTGTGGTTTCCCCTCGCGGCTGCCCGCTGGTGAAGGCTCTCCGGTCAGGCGTCTACCGCATGGGATGTCCGCAACTTCGTGAGTGTCAGGTAGGCCCCCCGCTCCACCGAGGGAGCTGCAGCTTATCAAGCGCCTCCGGGCGCGCTATCGGCGGAAATGACGTAGGGAGCAGGGGCTCCTGGGGATTGTGGTTTCCCCTCGCGGCTGCCCGCTGGTGAAGGCTCTCCGGTCAGGCGTCTACCGCATGGGATGTCCGCAACTTCGTGAGTGTCAGGTAGTCTTTAAAGCACTAAAAAAGAATCTGGTCATTGATCTTGAAAATTGAATCAGAATCAAAAGGCATGCTTTTTCTCCAATAACCTTCTTTAAATACAGTCACTTTTTGTTTGAATGCAAGTTGGTTATGGTCACTTCACTGGGGTCACAAATGTCACAAGTTTTTTAACTATTACTAATGTGCTGTATATATACTTGGTGTGTGAACATTTTTAGAATTTCCTTATAAAGGTTTTTGTAATAATGAATAAACATGCTACTCATTTCGGCGGAAGTGAGTAAGACCAGCATACTCCTCGGGCTACCTCACTTTTTGTAATTTTTTTGTAAATATTAAATAATATTACACACATCTATTTGATTTAGGTATATGAAGTATATAAAACTCTATACTTATCTTTTGCATTTATAATTGAAGCTCTGCAAAAGTATAAACTTGCCAAAGTGTATTTTTCTTAAAATGAGTTCCTTTTGAACAATTGTTGCAAGCTAAATAGCTAATACCCAGTTCACAGGGACATATGGGCTGCTCTTGTGTTTTTTCAATATTTCTTCCAATGTCAGTGGGAGGCCTCGGGATCCCGAACCTGCGCTTCTATAACCAAGCGGCTCAACAACGTTTCATGGTAGAATGTACCGTACACTCACAGAAAAACATTGGTGTTTTATAGACCAGGCTATCGCACCAACACACATCTGGGAAATACCATGGCTGCCTGAATTACACCGACCACCACACGTTTACGTCGCCCGGCTGTCAGGTCCACGATCGGAGTTTGGGACAGGGTGCAGCTGAGTCATGTCCTCTCCACAACAATCTCCCCACAAACGCCATTGATAGGTAATCCAGATTTTTCTAAATCAGACGATTAAAAACAGCAAGGCTTGAGGTTTACACGGCTGTACACCCAAAGAGCAATTAGCAGCACAGGTGCAATGCTGGTTAATTGCTTCATTAATAGTTTTGTGAAAACTGTGATTTAATTTCCATAATGACCTACCCTAGAAACATTCCACCTCTATTTAAACATGATTGGTAATTAGATTTCAGGATTTCTACAGTTCTATATTTTTTCTTTTTTTGTTTTCATAAAAAAAAGTTTACTTTATTTAAAATTATGATGAACCGTGTGTGCATTGGCAGCTTATCATCGTTTTTCATCACACACGTATTTGCTTTATCTTTCAAACGATAGCCAAAACCTTACCTCATGGCAATATAAATGACAATTATTTGAGTTGATCAAAACAAAATCCATCTAGCTTTATATTATACTTGTACCAGCCTGGACTACCACAGCATCACCTGCAGTGGTTTACCCAGGCATTTTATTGTCTGGCTACAAAGGTTACAAAAGCAGAGTCTGCCCAAATCTCCAGAGGGTAATGACATGAAGCTCACCGTGTAAGATCTCCACTGGTTTCAATAAAAAGCCAATATCAAATTCAAGATTCTGCACTCCAAGTGCAAAGACTGCAGATCCAACTGCCCTGAATATCTTTACAAATGACTCCAGGCTACACTCAGCTTGAAACCTCTGATCATCTTCGCTTCCACCTAATATAGCAACATTTATTCAAGAAGATAAAACACAGTGGCAGATGCCTCGGAGTGGCGGCTCTATAGACTGTGGAGTTCTCACATCCTGACTGTGGGATCCGAGTCTAACCACCTATGATTCAGAGAACTCCTAAAGCCTGCTCAATTGAGACCTGCTAATTTAACTCCTCTCAGTCAGGGGTTGTGATCGAGCACCTGTTAGACACACCTCCCTTGTGCTTTCAACAACTGTCTGTCGTCACCTCCTCCAGTATGCTGCACTAAGTTTAAGGTAACGCGAAGCACTTTCCAAAGTTAATAAAAAAATAAATAGTGCGCCAAATTCCCAAATATGTTAACTAGATGAATTCAAAGCCATGGTATTGCCATCATTGGCAAGCTAACCAAAGTTTCACATGTACTACAGAAACGTGTCTGTTATGTCAATGTTTGCCTATGAAATGGAATACGTTTGGAAAGACATGTATTGCATGATATCGTTTTTCATTGTAATATATTCACCATTGTGTTATTCATCCCAATAAGCCTCACCCTTTCAAAACATTTACTTAATTACATTACATCGTTTATACATTATCTTCATAGTAATGAGAGTCTACGTTTTGCAAATGTATCTTAAAATATATCTATCCACGGACACAGAAACGGCACTACCAACTAATCATGGGCATCAGAATGCATTTCTGTGGCAACAGGAATGCTTGAACTGAAACCACTTCCAGGGGGATCTTCCCTGAGGAGGAGCGTAGCTTAGCCAGTGAGATTCATGGAGGCGGAGTTGGGTGGGGTGAAAAGGTGGGCAGGGAGGTGAATTTCAATTTTTCCAACAAAAAAAACCAGTATGCTGCAGGGTGAATGGGTGAGATGACCATGGTTCGGTGTGGACTGTTCCCATGAGGAGCAGGGTGAGTACTGATTCCCTTTCGGTGGGGCTTTAGAGTTTGGCAGACACGTACGCCGTTGAAATGCTTACCCAGTCCACCAAACTCAAGGTCCGTCCACCCAAAAATGAGACCGACAGACCACAAGTTTTATGTCGACAAAGTAAAATTTAGTGCGTCAGTGTACAACTTCCTCCGATGGCCCAAAAGAGTGTGGTGCCCTTGGAAGTAAACCAGCTGACAGTCTGCCATATTTAGAATGGTCAGACTAGCTTTTTCTTTACAGTTCATCACCAACAGGCCTATCCTGGAAGTGAGGGACAATTAAAACAAGCATTTGCAATGGAATAGGTCTCGCATTTAACAGAGTTTGAGCTATTGGCATTGTAAATGGCAATGCCTTTTACTTATGCGTTGTTTTTAAAACGGATAAATAAAAGGCATAGTAATTAACAATGCCAATAGCTTAAACGCTCGCAAATGTGAGACCTATTGCATTGCAAATGCGTTCAGTGTCCGTGCTATAAAAATTTTTTAAAAGCATTAGAAGAGAACATGCCCTGCCTGAAATAGCAGGCAGGACAAAGTTATTTGAGAAAATAGGACTCGGAGGCTGTAATGGAAGCCTACCGAGTAACAACACACATAACAATGGGTGGTTACAAAATGAGACAAGGCGGTACTAAGGAACGACTACTAAGCCTATTGCCCAATGAACAGCCACAGTTCACAGTGGACAATGGCACAAGCCAATGAAAAATATGGGTGGTGAGTGGGCGGAGCTTCAATTCCCTACCTGAATACAGCAAGCCTTGCAGAGCAGGTCATGCGCTGCCCAGGTGCAACATAAAAAAGCTTGCTGAGGCTGGTGCCGATGTCCTTGGGTGTTTTTACACTTCTTAATGGATGTCGACAATTAAGAGCCTTAGAAAACCACTATTTACAGTGGTTTTCAGCTTGTTTTACCTGCCACCGTTGTGATATCGTCTACTTACCAGGAGACCTGTGTGAAGGGGCCGATACCATGTGTCATACTGTGGCATTGTGTGAGTTGGCAGGTATGCAGGCCTGTTTTTTTCTTCTGGTTTTGTGACTTGCAGTTTTGACTAGGCGCCCCCCTCGCCTAGAGGAGGGGCACCCTTAGTCGCGCCATGAAACCGAGCTGCAGTTTGAGGAGATGGTTTGGGTGGTCAGATTTCGTGATGACGTGTGGTATACATTTGGAAACCGAAACTTATCTCATTGTGGTATATAAGGCGGCGTCCCTGGGGTCTCTTCCTCTTTGTCTCTTTGGACCCAGGGAAGCCGCAAGAATGTCGGAGGCGAGGCGAGGCAGGTTCAAGGAGGCCTGGCGTAGTGTGTTTAAACATAGAGCTATGAGCTCAGTTAAGTATTGTTGTGGTGATCAGAACCCTAGTTCACGGGTTCTATTCCTTGTGAGACGATTGGATTTTGTTTAATTTTCCTTTGTAATTGAATTCTTTTAGTCACATTGCTAATTTTCATTTTGATTGTAGGGGCCGCGCACAACTAACTCTTATTGTGGGGCCGCGGCGGGAAGCAGTGTGGTTTTTGAGGATGCCGAGTTGAGGGCGAGCCTGTATGTGGTTGGGCGCGGCTCCGGTGATGGAGCATCGTCTTTTCCCTGGGGTTTGGGCTTCGGAGTGTGTTGCGATGAGCCTTTGAGGTTGCTCATATTATTTTTCAGGTTTTTTGCTTTGACACTTAAATGCAGTATCTGGTTTTAATTGTTTTGTTAAGGAGCTTTCTTCGGTATGTTTGGCTTTGATTTAATACAGTAACAGGCAATAGCGGCCTTTATAAAAAATAAATTTAAAAAAATCACTTGAATTACGAATGCTCCTTGTCTTTGCTGGGCAAGTGTAATCAGATGAGCTTAAATTATTCCAGTCCACCGTCCATGGGTTGTTGTTTTCTATACACTTGGAGCTAAAACTGCTTGAGACAGACCGGATACTCTTCATCGTGAGACGGGCGCGGGTGTTCGGGCATTCGAACCTATGCCACACTGCATAGATAGCCTTGAGCCCTAAAACAATTTGCAGTAAGCCTTTGTAGCGATAGTCATTTTTAGTTTCAAGTGATTGGTGCAGTCATGTGAGGGATGGTGCGGCGGGGTTCCAAGCTCACGTTACGTGTCTGTCGCAGTACACAGAAAATAAATAAATAAATAAATAAAATGAGCAAATGCTCCTTTGCACCTTTGTTGTGGTTTGCCCAACAGCAAATGGGCAAGTAACTCCATAACAAGGTTTGCACTAATAATACCAGAGCATTCCGAATTCGCTCTAATTTTCTTTGTTTACTTAAAAGGAACTGTGCCTAAACATGTAGCATGTTGTTTCGTTTTTCAGTAACAAGAGTTGCAGTACTCACAAAATGCCCTAGATGGCGGTAATATATTCAGTCCCAAAGGTATAATTTCCTGGTCTTTTCGTGCAAGGTACCGTAACTACATACTTTTCAGAGACGTTTTGGTTAATGGTATAGATGTTATGAGATGTTCCAAGCTAGAGGTTTTGCATTGGGCAGGATTCGATATCTGGATCAGGGAGTACGGAAGTAACAGGCCGCACCTTGGGGTGCCTATAGTGCATCGTGCAATGACTACACTCCACGCTGTTTCTTGAAGCGTAAAAGGCCATTTTATTAGGACAAGGTTGCAATCATCTAAATTTTATTAACAGTACATCAATGCAAGAAATATACGTTCCCATCCCATACCCACGCATTCTCCATTCTGCCTTCTCAAAACCATCTCACCTGTTTGACTCTTCCCCATTCACTCGATAACCTCCTTCCTTTCCCCATTCTCACCTTCACTTGCCCTCCAAGCATCCTCTGTTGACTTTGCCTTCATTGCTCATTGCCTCCCGCGCCCCGCTATCAGTCACCTGTGTACCGTTCTTCCCCCCCGAGGGGTGGATCCGCCCATATTTGACTCCCCACCCCTCCAAAGTACCGTAACGCCTCTGCTCCGCAACCTGCCATAAACTGGCACTCTCAGACCCAAAAACCACCCCTAGCCCGTCGTTGAAAACCTGTAGGGTGGGCGGGTGGACAATCTTTCTAAACTTCCCGGTGGTGCTCAGGTGTCAGGAAGAGGCCGGATCTTCCTCTCCTGACACCTTATATGCCCTCCCAATCCCACCCCTTCCTTTAACCCCTTTAGTCCCACCCCCACCTTGTCCTTCCGCTATTGCGCGAATACCCCGGGGGAAGACTGGTCTGCGACCTTCACTTTCCCCGGGGGCCGCATCGCGCAATGACTACACTCCACGCTGTTTCTTGAAGCATAAAAGGCCATTTTATTAGGACAAGGTTGCAATCATCTAAATTTTATTAACAGTACATCAATGCAAGAAATATACGTTCCCATCCCATACCCACGCATTCTCCATTCTGCCTTCTCAAAACCATCTCACCTGTTTGACTCGTCCCCATTCACTCGACTCAATAACCTCCTTCCTTTCCCCATTCTCACCTTCACTTGCCCTCCAAGCACCCTCTGTTGACTTTGCCTTCATTGCTCATTGCCTCCCGCACCCCGCTATCAGTCACCTGTGTACCGTTCTCCACCCCGAGGGGTGTATCCGCCCATATGTGACTCCCCACCCCTCCAAAGTACCGCCAACCAGGGTACCCCCGTAGGGAGGTTACCTGCCCCACCCCCCCATGGTCCTGAGCACCTTTCACCTCCTGCCGGCTGACCCTGCGGCCCACTAGTGGACAACCATCCACCACCTCACCCTGTGTCCTGTAGCAAAAGTACCATTCTTGGGACAAACGTTAATCGCGAAAGGTGCCCATCCGCCGCGGGCCCACGTGCCCTTCAGTCATATGCGCCTAAATCTGCCCCATTCTGCAGCACCTGGTGAATGACCATCCACCTAAACATGCTTCCCCTGCAAGTCAGGAACGTTGCCGGGCCAAACCCCAACAAGGAAAGATGCTCTCAACGCGGTGATAGTCCATCACCCACCCGTACCTGCGTGCCTAATAAACAAACAACATCCCATGGGGGCCACTCCCTGCCGTAAACGGCGCCCCCCAACGCGGTGAACGACCATCCACCACCTAGACCAACGCACTTATAAATCAGCAACATGTTCGGGCCAATCACTTGACCGAAAAAGGTGCCCCCTGGCCTGCATCCCGCGGAAACCGGTAACCTTTCAGGGCCAATCTGTCCGCAAAAAAGGTGCCTCCCTCACCGTGAACAACCAGTCATCACCTGGACCTGGGTCCCATGTACATGCAACATTTGTCAGGCCCAATCCTTGACCAAGAGACAACTGCCACCCTTGCGGCGAACGACCATCCACCACTTGTACCTGTGTCCCGTGGAAGCAAGCAACATCTGCGGGACAATCCATGTCCACCACAAAGGTGCCCCCAATGCAGTGCCCCCCATTCGCCACCCGGATCCCTGTCCCAGCAACACAAGCAACCTTTCCGGGCCACCTATTGGTCACCCAAGGTGCCCCACCCCCCCGTCGAGGTGAACGACCATCCACCCCTTGTACCTGCATCCCATGCGTCCCTTGTTAACAATAAGATTTTTGACCACTCCTGGCCCGTAAAAAGGTGTCCCCCCCCAGCGCAGTGAATGACCATTCGCCACCTGGGCCTGCCTCCTGTACACAGAACATTCTGGGGCCAATCTTCATCCATGAAAGGTGCCCCCCCGTGGATGACCATCCACCACCTGCACCTGTGTCCCAATGTAAGTGAGGAACAGTACCCGACCATTCTTTGACCGTGACAGGTGCCCCCGCCCCAGAACAAGACTCCCCTCCCATTTCACCTCTAAACAGTCATCACCAGTGTGCCATGACCTGGCCCTTTAAATCCATAACCCCTCAACCCATTTTCTGCAAAGCACAATTCATGCACGTGACCAGATTGCCCCAACGCTCCATTCCCTTGAACCATATCCCCGGGCCAAGCATACTAGGATAACGCCAGACCTGACATATCCCAGTAAACTTTTCCCCCGCATGTATCCTCAGCTCGGAGCAACCTCGGATTCCCTGCAATCCAATGTCAGCCGTAATGGCCACAAACACCCCCCACAAACTTCATTGACTGATTCCCCCATCATCTCACAGTCCGATGATTGTGGCCCCCGCCCATTGATGTCTGTACATTTGCTAGTGCGCCTCCTGTGCTGTCCAAAAAGCAGGGAGAATGGCAATTCCATCCAGGCGACTGCCCTGGCTCCCGCTCTACTTCCAGGTCCTATCGCAGAAAAAGAAAAGTTAGTCCTGCAAGAAATGCATCGTTGTCCCCCAGCTCTCTTACAGCAGTCGTCCTAAACCCCTCCGAAAAGCCCATACCTAGTACCTACGTTGCCACAGACACCGTACCGTACTCCTGTCGCCCCCAGTCAGCAGCCCCCCCAGACCTCCCCCTGACACCACAGCCGTTACTGCCCGAGTACCCAATGACCATACGCCTCCGCAAGATAGCCCTGCCACAAAACACCCTGCCTACGCACGAGGCCAATAAAGACCAGTAGAAATGCCTCTCCCCCTCGGAAAACAACGTCCCCCCCAACGTCCGTCACCACCAAAGCCCTGTAATGTTAACACACACCCCGCGAACAAACCATCACCAACAATGCCGCTACCCCCGGCCCCAACTGCCCAACGTCCGGGCACACCTTTCACCTCTGTACCGCACCGCCGCTGCTCTGCTCGAAATGCATGTGCCCCATATGGCACCCCCAACCGCCCGGCACTACCCAACCTGTCTCTCCCTAATCGTCCCCTTATATGCAGCTCCACCTGCCCCATAACTCCCGCCTCCAGGGCACGCAGTACGCAACACCCAGTTATGAAAAACTCGAGGATGATATAACACAGTGGCTCTATCCCTCTACCACAGCATTCCATCTTCCTGCCCCCCCACTCTTTGGCCATCCCCGCGCAAACCCCACGTTTCGCGCCCTTGTCAGATCATGCGCACTTGTCCAAACAATGGCCACCCGAGCCTCTACCTGCACCCCTGCCTCGGTCCTTCAGAATCTCCTCATTCCGCGCCGAAAAACACCACCCCCTATAATACCGCAAAAATTCCCCTGTCCATGTCGACGCGTCAGTCACCCGTCGCCTTAATACTTTCATCCCACGTACCGCTTGCGTAGCCCGTCAAACCCGTGTTCTGTCATAGACCGTGCCTTCCATCATGCACTCTGCTCAAGTGACCCCCCCGCCCTCAGGAAAATGCAATGCAACAAGTCCCAGATACTAAACCCTTGTACCTTCCCTTCCAGCACGTCGCAACCGGCTCACCCCTGGTGTGAACAGCCTATCCGTCAAGCCCCCACCCCCACATACGATGAGCCATGACGTGAAGCATGCCGCCTCCTACGACGTGCACCAAAAAACCCGGCTTCCTCTCAAGAGACATCGAGTGCCATGAACCCATGGCCTCCAATTAGCCAGGAAGGACCCCCTGGCCCTGACCCCCCCCCCCCCGCAACCACCTGGAAACCTACACCCCAACCACTCTGCTCTCTCTCCCTCTCCGCTCCTGCCTTGAGCCCCACGTAATGCTGCCAAATTCGCCAGCCCGCCTGGCTGTGGGTAATGTCTGCATCTTGCAGTAATGCGCCCCCCCACCGCCGGGACGAGTGACCAACCCTTGAGCCCCACCATCATATGAATCCCCAATGCTCAGCCACCAACGACAGCTTGCGAGCCGACCGGCCCCCTTGGTTGCCATATTGTCCTCCCTGACGCATGCCCAACATTGGTTTCCCATCATTTCTCCTGCAGCAGCAGTAGTTGTATCACCGCAACATCCCCCCACCCACATAGCACGCCTCAGCCGACCAGCCGATGTCCCCCCAAGCAGCTTTCTGCTACCCCAGGCCCCAGCCGTAATCCCGTACCTGAGGGTTAATCCAGTACCTCTTCCGTTTGTTCGGAGCTGCAGCTCCCTCAGTGGCCGTGCCCGCTGGTCATTCCATGGCCGTACTTGACCCCTGCAACCACAAAGAAACAGTCCGGTTACCATGCACCCCCTCCCCCCGCAGCAATCCACTCGGCCTCAGCCTTTTCCACTACAACTTCCATTCCACACATCAACCCCATCGCACACCATCCCAGAGCCCACTTCAACTTTCACAACCGTGTCAGCTGACCCCCACTTTTCTTCAACATCCATGCATCTCTCACACCCTATATTTGTAACATTGTCCGACTAAGAAAGCTGTATTGGTTGCTGCTCAATCCCCGATGGAGGGCAGGCCGCCACGGACCCCCCTACTGCTTCTGGCCAGCGCTCTGAGGCCGTTGTGCACCCCGCTGGCATCCCCTTACCGCCGGGATCAACCACCGGCCTTGGTTCCCCCCCCCACCGGGTCGCCACTACCAGGTGGGCCCAAGCACCACCGGGCCTCATGCCGTGCTGGCAGTTCCTCGCCCCTGTCCTAGATACCCCTCGCAGCACCACCTACACACAGACAGCAGCCCAATGCCTGACCCCCCCCCCACCTCCCTCCTATGCCGAAACCCTCCGAGTGGCTCCAGTGCACCATGAACCAAATAAATGGTGCAGGTCCAAGAATTGATGGGCCCATACCTCCACCTCGCCGCTGGTAATGGATAAACCCATGTGGGCACTAATGCCGGCTCCGCACATCGTCAATAAAAGATACTCACAAACCCCTGCCTGCCCAAATTTACACGATGCCTGCTATGAACATAATGTGCCCCTTATGGAATGGAATGCCACCAAAAGCGAGGAACCGCCGCAAAGCTGTTTTTTTGTTGTTGTTTTTTTTTGTGCATATTTATATAGCGCGAACTCGACCCGAAGGTATTGGAGCGCTTTACATAGCTCCGTATTTACATTACACATTCAGGCATGGGGGGTTAAGTGATTTGCCCAGAATCACAGGATGTGGACGCGACCTCGAGGCTCGAACCCTGGTTCCCTGCACCAGAGGCGGCAGCGCAGCCGATCTCGCCTTCCCCGCTGGCACCCCGACTCAACCCCTCCCCCTCCTGCCGCCTCTACGGGGTCCACAGCAGCCGCGCGCACTGGCTCCAGCATCCCCCCCCCCGTGGGCGAAGGCAGTATTCAGTAGCACCGGACGGCGGGCACGCGACAGGGCTCCGCCGCCCGCTCCCCCTCCCCCGATCAGGATGCCCCCTCCCTACCTGCCACATCCAACGTTCCCGGTGGTGGCTCCTTCTCACAAGCCACCACCGCCGCAGCAGATGATCCGTCCCCCGCACATGCGCCACTATCAGCACGACACTCCAGGCCTGCGCCTGCTGGACACGCCCGGCCACAACCGTCTCACCCGGCCCGATCGGACTCGCGCACACATTACGGCCAAGCCAGCCGCCGCGCCGTATTTTTCCCTAGGGGCATCGCAAACAGAGACACTCTCCCTAGCCCAGCCGGGACATATTGCTAATCCCTGACCACCAGCCGATCGACCCATCGGCCTCCTGCCCCCTGCCACCCTCCAACCTACAAACTACAAACTTCCTAACAAACTTTCTAAACTTCCCGGTGGTGCTCAGGTGTCAGGAAGAGGCCGGATCTTCCTCTCCTGACACCTTATATGCCATCCCAATCCCACCCCTTCCTTTAACCCCTTTAGTCCCACCCCCACCTTGTCCTTCCGCTATTGCGCGAATACCCCGGGGGAAGACTGGGGGCCGCAGTGGTGAAGACCGGTGGCTTTGGAGGCTGTAGTGAGGTGTTCGATTCACACCATGTTTATGTGGGAGAAACGCAATGTGTTAAAAAAAAAATTGAATCTTTTAATTTTATTCTTATGTATCTTATTGCTTTGATGTGTTTAACAGGATGTATAAAGTGGTATGGTTACAAAAAGACAAATAGTGCAGTGGTTTAGACTGGCGGCTCTGGATCAAGGTGTTCAGAAGTAACATGCGTCGCTTTGGGGTGCCTATAGTGCAGTGGTTAGACCGGCGGCTTCGGAGACTGCACTGAGGGGTTCGAATCTGGCCATATTTAATTGGAAGAAACGCAATGCATAAAGCAGATAATTTTCTGGTATTCTTAGGTATCTCATTTTATTGCTTTGGCTTTCATGTGTTTTTAACTGGGTATAACTCGGCATGGTTATAAAGGGACAAATGGTGCTGTGGTTCAGACCGGTGAGGGCAAAAATGAAGAGCCCGATCGGGACCCGTTTTGTCACCTGCTTTTTAGAACTGCCGTGGCTGCACCGGCAAGACCCGGCTCACTTAAAGCCCCGGGAATAATGTACATCAGAAGAGACAAATCAGCAAAGCAAGCTTAATGAAGTCTTTTTAATGCCTTCCCTACAAGGTTCTGCTTCACAGTCAGGAGAACTAGATAAGAGAGCCCCATCAAGCTGAGCAATTTGGTGCACTCCTTAATCTGCGCAATATCTCAGATCCTTTACGAAAAATGCACAGGGGTATATTATCAAGGAGCTATTGCCAAGTTAACGGCACTTTATCGCGGCCAAAGTCGCGATAAATGTATCACCCCATTCACAAGCTGGTGCTAACAGCCCAGAGAACCAGTTTCCCTGCGATAGCAGTCGCAAAAAAACATCGCCACAGATGACCCCGGCAACTATCGCTAATGAGATGCAGAGTAGGCGTCCCCGTGAAAAAAGCAGCGACAACACCACTCGACAACATTTTCAATGACCAGCCAGATCGACAAAAAGACCACAAAACATGCGATAAGGCGCGTTAGCAGCAGAAAATTAACACCTGCTCTGACCTGGTGTAAAGTCGGACGGCAGCCTGCACCACAAAAGGGAGCCCAGCCCAGAGCCACACCTGAAGAACAACAGATGCCATGGAGCCACTGAACATGCGGGCCGGACACCCAAGAGGGCCACAACACCCACTGCCAACACCCCCATTTCCACCCCAACCCCCCCAACACCCACCGCCCCCAACCAACACTGAGGCAGCACAGACAAAGACAACGACCCTCCAAAAATGCACCAACCTCACAGACCCAACACCAGAGAATGTCATTGCCCACTACATGCTCAAAGGGACAACCCTCCTCCTCATTCTGATCCCCATTGCCCACAGGCTGACGGTACCAACACAGCGGACAACCAACATCCCACCGCAGACAAAGCTGGTGGCTGTGCTGCACGTGTTGGCCTCTGGTACCCTCCAACCAACATCCGCCTGAGACGGAGGAGTCACACAGCCAGGCCAATACAAGTGCCCCACAACGGTCATGGATGACACTATCAGCTTGGTACCACACTATCTATACTTCACACACACTGCGCAGGAAGAACCGGATACCAAGCACGGCGTGTACGCCACAGCTGGCTTCCCGCACGTGTCAGGGGGCAATTGTCTGCACACATGTCCTACTAGTGGACCCTGGCAATACTGCACACAATAAGCGCAACAGAAAGCGCACGTATCCCACCAAAGTTCAAGTATTGGCGCTAGATCTGCACATCATGTATGAAGCGTACTGTATATATTGTATTCGGGCAGTCATAAGGGCAAGCCTCCTCAGTCGTGGGGAAATAAATGCATCTAAGTTGGTGTATGAAAGATGGAAGCACACCAAACATTGATGACTTGATTTATTTATTTATTTATTTTCTCCCTGATATGATCGTGGGAGGCACATCGCGCGGACATGGCAGCAACATGTTTTCAAAATGGCGACTAGCAGCAATTTCTGGAGGGTCGGCATATTGGTTCCAGCAGACATGGGAAGGATTCCGTGTCCCGTGTGGTAACTGGTTTGTATGCTATATGCAAATGGGTTCAAGGTACATATAGCCAGCTCGCTGTGGTAAGCTTCCAGCTTTCAAACCGGTGATTCCCGAACAGCGCTACATTGGGGAAGGGGCGGCAGCAGCACAGGCAATATAATCTCCTAGGATGGTTTCAGGCCAATGGGGGCGCTACTCAGTGAAAAGGGAGCAGATTTTACCTATCGGCGAAAGCTACCAGCTTTCGAGCCTGTGACTTCCAAATAAATATATCATGAGTAATGTAACTGGTGATCTTGTATAACGCAACAAGTTGGCGCTATATATAAACATACATATCACTTAAAAATTACATCACAAACAGGTGCGGTTGCTCTCCCCTTGTTGTAAAGGACAGTAAGGGTCAGTAGTGGGGTATGTAGTAGTCTCACTAGCTTATCTTAGAGCAGGAAGGAGTCTTTGTAGCAGTTCTTCAACTGCAGCTATGCTTATCATAGGCCAGGGGCCTAGATTTCTCAGTGTAATATCGTCATTTTGCATGTTCCCCAGCCGTATATCACGAGGTATTTTACTATTATATCTGTGGAGGTTTTGTTCAGCTTAACTCTATCTCCTGGGTTACACTGTTGCTCCCGGTAACAACCTGGGGGCGTGACAAATAGATAAACTGGGACCGCACCATATCACCTGTGCACTCGTGTATAGTATATCGGTATCCTATCGTGGACACGTTATGGGGACTGCAGTGGACATATACTTGTTATATTGCAATCTGCATTCCTATCCAGGGACTGCCATGCTAAAAATTGGTGGCAAGTAACTATATATCAGCAACTATCCGTTTAGATAATTGATTGGCTCATTCACATTCTTAATTAGCAATGGGTCGGCTGTTAAGCCAAGGGCTGAGTTAGGGCTCCGAGCAGTGGCTATTCTTGCAACCCTAGGATAACGGTTGTTTGAATTTTAACATTTCTCGTATTTTCCTATTTTTCTGGTGGGTCTTTTGGCGTGATTTACTGGGTTCACAGAGCTGTGCAGGTGGGGTGGCTAGAACGCCTGCTACCAATAACGGTATATCGGATGCCTTATTGAATATGTCATATGTTTATGGCGCTCTATTTAGGAGGCTTGTCTTACAGCTAAAAATAAAGCTGAGTACATCCCCAGGAGCGTGGCGCAATGCCGGTGCAATGTATAAGAGTACCTTAATATATTCCATATGCTCGGCTCCAGGAATAAGTGTAGGTTCATGGTATAGTATCACTCTTTACCCTTTGCAAAAAGCATAGCAACCCTCATCAGCGGGGAGATTGTGCTGCTTGCGGCCAGGATAATAGAGGTTGTCTATACATATCTCGCTTCAGTTCCAGTGCACCTGTCTTGCTGTTTCGGTGTTGTTAACATGCACATGCTCAGTTATCGAAGTACATGGTTTTACTAGCAAGTTAACATTCCCGATAAAAGGAGCCAATAAGAACGCAGTAGGGAGTGGAGCCCCCATGGTCTATTACGAAGGTCGTGGTCGTTGGCTGGGAAGCAGGTCAAACTTAGGAGTAGGTAAGGGGTGCGTTACACTCTCACCTCCGGTACAAGCTGGCCAGGTGTGGGGGATTACACCTGGGGACAGGTATCCTAGTGGCAGTACTTACATTGTAAAAAAGGGAGGGCAGGTGCCCAGATTTCTGCTGCTGAGAAGCGCACTATAAAATATAAGTGATGGTCCCCATAAATAACTTAAGTGGTCAGCACGGGCTTCCACTGACTCAGAGTAAGCACTGCCCAGTGGGCCAATGCGGTGTGCGGTGCTCCCCCCCCCACCACCGGGATGGTGGAAGATATTGATATGTGGTGAAGTTGTCACAATAATTTCCTGTAAATTACTTCTAAGAAGGAGCAGGGATGCCCTGAGTGGAGCATGGGAATGGTTGTTGCAAGGTGGGGCCTGCTGGCACACTGCGCACAGCGGCTGTCACAATAAGTATGCGCTTCTCCCCTGATGGTGAAGGAGTCGGACATGCAGTGAAGTTTTCACAATCATTTTCCGGTTCATTCCCTTCAAAGGCAACAATATTGTGGTCGGAAGTGATTACACGAATGGCCTGGGCTGGTGGGGTTCCGGTAATGGCATGAACAAATCGGTAAAAAGTTGAACCATTCCATAAAAAGAATTTTAGTAAAGCCCTTCATGGGTACTATTAGACACAAATTGCTACATCCCGGGATGAGGGATTTGTTCCATGAGGATGGGGTGCATCTGTCTGCCTAGGGGATGGTGATCTTTGTCCACACTGTACTGGGGGCTATTGCTGAGCACAGCCAGTGCCAGGTAGAGGGGGAGGGCGAGTGCGCCAGGGACCTTCTCGCCCTGTGGCGGAGCGCTGGCAGTTAACACCAAAGGGGGCATGCCCAGCAATGGTGGTTCAGCGACTGTATGAACCCCAAGAGGGGGTACGATGGAACTGTGCAGTGGATAGGCGGGGAGGGGACTGACCTGCTGGTGGTCCTGGACTCTACTGCCAAGGGTAGGCGCGGGGAGGGAACTGACCTGCCGGTGGTCCTGTCTCTACTGCCTTATCCCGCAACGTTTGGATTGTGTGGACTCTTTGGGAGGCTGCCTGTGTTCAGGTACCTCGGTGGGCCGGTGCGCTATGCGGTGCGCAGTATTTCAAGCAATTCAATGTTTGCTGTAGCACGTTGGGGCCTGCCGGCACAATGTGCACAGCTGAGTGAATCGGCCGAGTCGGCCAACAAATTTAAGTACAAGTGTATGGCGAAGCTGAAATCAATTATAATGTTATGCCTAATGTCTTACTGCCTTTGACATGTGGATGTCGCAAAAAGTCTGTTGCTGTGGTTCATGATATATATCCAAGTAGTACTTTACTCCCGTAGTGGTTGTGTAGATTTATATGATTTAATGTGAATAAAAATCTACGCCTTGGACAACATAACCGATGTTTGGATATTCTTGGGCCCAGTGGGCGATGAGGGGTGTCAGAAATGAGGGGGAGTGAGTGTTTCTTTGTGCGCGTACTATATTCAACCCAGTATAAAATAGTCCTGCTAGTCCTAGAATTCTACGAAAAAAGGGTCTGTACAAACTAGTGAGGCATTAACCTAGGAACATTTGAAGCTATGTTTGCACCTACATATTGTACATATCTATGTACATGCAATCTACAAAGGCCAAAACTACTGACTTTGGTCTACTTGTTAAGAAATTAAGCACTGCTGGTATTTCCATATAACTGCACATTACATTTTCTCTGGTTGTCTACTGTTCTCTCCCTTCATGTCGCTGCCTAGAGGCCACTTCGTGGCACGTGTGAATGGATAACTGTGCCCCCATTCACTGCCTCATTATCATTCACCACCTCCAGTGCTGTAGAAAAGAAAGTGCCCGTGAGATGCTTCAGGCAGACGTCTTCAGAATGCAGCACACGCATGCCCCGCCCCTTCTTTTTTATATACTGCCTGTCTCCCTGGAGCAGTAATGCTTCTAGAACAATGCTGTCTCTCGGTGTTATTTTCAGTCAGAAACAAGCAGGTCTGGGTAACTGCATCTCTGGAATAATCAGGGCTTTAAGTGGGGTGAAAAAAATGGGGGGGTCTCTCAAAGGGGCGTGGCCGATGCCGTTAGGGGCGTGGCTTAAACACGTAAGCTAAAAATCTGTGCTTAGCATGGTGTGCCGCCTGACTGGCATTTTGCTGCTTCGGTCACGGCATCCATATATGTGATACAACAAGTAACATTACACCTTCAACAAGCTAGGGCTATTGGCTTTGTCAATGGCTGTTAATTTCATAAGATACATAAGCAACAACTATGGCTTTGTTACATATAATATTGAAAACACTTCCGTTCTGAAATGATGAGACTGTAAAAGAACTACAACGAGTCTCTTTGAAGTTACTTCAAAGGCAGTAAAGGGTGCTACTGTTGCAGAGTTAAGATGTATTTTTTTCATCCATAGGGTGAGGGCAAAAATGAAGAGCCCGATCGGGACCCGTTTTGTCACCTGCTTTTTAGAACTGCCGTGGCTGCACCGGCAAGACCCGGCTCACTTAAAGCCCCGGGAATAATGTACATCAGAAGAGACAAATCAGCAAAGCAGGCTTAATGAAGTCTTTTTAATGCCTTCCCTACAAGGTTCTGCTTCACAGTCAGGAGAACTAGATAAGAGAGCCCCATCAAGCTGAGCAATTTGGTGCACTCCTTAATCTGCGCAATATCTCAGATCCTTTACGAAAAATGCACAGGGGTATATTATCAAGGAGCTATTGCCAAGTTAACGGCACTTTATCGCGGCCAAAGTCGCGATAAATGTATCACCCCATTCACAAGCTGGTGCTAACAGCCCAGAGAACCAGTTTACCTGCGATAGCAGTCACAAAAAACATCGCCACAGATGACCCCGGGAACTATCGCTAATGAGATGCAGAGTAGGCGTCCCCGTGAAAAAAGCAGCGACAACACCACTCGACAACATTTTCAACGACCAGCCAGATCGACAAAAAGACCACGAAACATGCGATAAGGCGCGTTAGCAGCAGAAAATTAACACCTGCTCTGACCTGGTGTAAAGTCGGACGGCAGCCTGCACCACAAAAGGGAGCCCAGCCCAGAGCCACACCTGAAGAACAACAGATGCCATGGAGCCACTGAACATGCGGCCGGACACCCAAGAGGGCCACAACACCCACTGCCAACACCCCCATTTCCACCCCAACCCCCCCAACACCCACCGCCCCCAACCAACACTGAGGCAGCACAGACAAAGACAACGACCCTCCAAAAATGCACCAACCTCACAGACCCAACACCAGAGAATGTCATTGCCCACTACATGCTCAAAGGGACAACCCTCCTCCTCATTCTGACCCCCATTGCCCACAGGCTGACGGTACCAACACAGCGGACAACCAACATCCCACCGCAGACAAAGCTGATGGCTGTGCTGCACGTGTTGGCCTCTGGTACCCTCCAACCAACATCCGCCTGAGACGGAGGAGTCACACAGCCAGGCCAATACAAGTCCCCCACACCGGTCATGGATGACACTATCAGCTTGGTACCCCACTGTTAGACCTGGCATCTTTGGCGTGGTTACCCCTGACTTTTTGCCTCTACCTCCTGTATTTTTGATGCTATGCTGGATTTCGATTTTGCTGGTTTAGATGCTTTGGGCACTTTGCCACTGCTGATCAGTGTCAAAGTGCAAGTGCTCCCTTGGTAAATTGTTGTATTGATTGGTTATCCATGATTGGTATATTTGTTTCACCTGTTAGCCCCTAGTAAAGTGCACTGCGTGTGCCAGGGCTGGTGATTCAAATGCTACTAGTGGGCTGCAGCACTGATTGTGCCACCCACAGGAGTAGCGCTAAAATGATGTCTTAGGCCTGCTTGCAGTGCCTATGTGCAGTCCAGGACTGCCATGTCGACCTGGCCAGTGCACCCACTGACCAGGCCTTATCCTTCCCTTTCTGTACATGTCAGGCATCCCTATGGTGGCCCTAGGTACCCCCCTGGGCTGGGTGCAGTGTATCTGAAAGGTAGGGCATGTACTGAGGTGTGTACCATGCCCTGGTAGTGAATCACAGCCATTTTCGTTTTTCACTGCTGAGAGGCTATCTTGCCCATAGGATAGAATGGGGAAGGCTGTTTACATGCCTATCTTCCCATAAGGGCAAGATAGAAAATCCAAGTTTGGTATCTCTGTGTTCAGAATTTAATCATACATCTTTTTAGCAAGATGGTTTTTAAATTCACTGTGTGAGAATAGCACTTTTTAGAAAGTAGCTATTCTCCTGTTTAACCTTCCTGTGTGCCTGTGTGCTGGTTGGCTGACTGGTGTCAGGTGATGTGCTAGGTGGCTCCAGGAGCCTGGATGAGTCAGCAGCAGGGTGAATAGGGAGATCTGCTTTAGATGGGTGGGAGGAGTAGTCCCTGGGTCTGAATAGGGCTGCCCCTGACAAACACAAAGCTGGCTCCACCCCCTGCTGGCCAGGCTGAGGACTCTGCCTCTGCTGGCACAAAGAAGGCTCCACCTCCTGCTGAGCGTCTAACGACCCTGCCCCTCACTCTGAAAGGAACCAGGTGCTCCAGAGCAGAGCACACCCAGGAACCGGTTTGAGCAGGGGAATCCCCCCACTGGAACAAAGAGAGACAAAGACTTGGAGGGGTATAAGAAGAGGACCCCAGACACCTAAAACTTTAGATCACTTTGGAACTAAGAAGAAACCTCTGCCAAGGAGAAAGCTGGAAGAAACTGAAGAGGAGAAGACTGCCTGCTTGCTGTTTTGCTTTGCTGCCAAGGAGAGGGGAAGGACTTTGCTGTGTCCCCTTCTTTTGATTCTGATCTCCAAGGGCCTGAGAAGAGCTGGCTCCCTGTTAAGAAGTCCCAGGAACAAAAGGACTTCACCACCAGCTCCCCTGGAACTCTGCTGAGAGAGTTCTGACCTGCCTTGGAGTGCTTGCCCAGTCTTGGGGCTTCAGGAGGTCGTTTTTGCTGTGTTTGGGAGCTGGGAAGCAGAAGCGTGAACAAGAGTGACTGGTACCCAACGCATCATCCGATTGCGTGTCGCAAGACGAGAGTGCGTGGAAAATTTCATCGCGGCAACATCGCAACACGCAGGGTCTCCGCATCGCCGAGTGCGTCGAGCATCGTCCCGAAGCGTGAAGCTTCCTGCCATTGCGAGGGTTGTCGCAGAACCAGTTTGCGGGCCGCACCACTGCCGGTGCGTGAAAAGTCTCCAATCGCTGCGTGCGTCGACGCAGAGTCCCGTTCCGTGGCGCATCGAGAGTTGCGGGGCCGGAAGGCAACGCTGCGCCACGCATCGCACCACATCGAAGAGTGTCGCATCGAACCTGTGCGTGAAGCTTCCCCCTAAGAAACCTACGCAACGAAAGCCAAAGGTATCGCATCCTCCCCCTACAGATCGGAGCCGGCGCATCCACCTCTGCTGCGTGAAGCAGGGCTGCTGCAAAGCCTCCCCAGGATCTCAGGAGCATCGCATCGCCTTTGCCATCTTCCTTGTTATAGCTTTTGGGAACCTTATCGCAACTACAGGTACTGTTGGGCACGAAAGTGTCGCATTTTGTGCATTGAGAGTCGCATTGTGCAGGACACTGACTTTTACATCCTGGAGTACTTTCTGCAAACTCTTGAACTATCTTTAAAGTAACCTTTTTGAATTATATGTTGGTTTGTCTGTAGTATTTGGTCTTGTGAAGTTTTAAGTAAAGATACATTATTTTTCTAAAACTGGTGTGGAGTAAATCTGTGGTGTTTTCACTGTGTTACTGTGAGTGTTGGTACAAATACTTTACACATTGCCTTTGATAGCCTAGACTGCTCAGGCCAAGCTACCTAGAGGGTGAGCAGGGGTTATCTTAACAGTGTATCCCCCTTTCCCTGACTAGAAGCAAGGGTCCCTACTTGGACAGTGGTACCTACCCTGCCAACTAGAGACCCCCAGATCTAACATTGGTGGTCAGCGGTGAGGATTGAACTTGTATTTGTACTTGACCCACAGTAATTGGTGTACATCACTAGTTTAAGTGCAGACCAATAGACAACCACATACTATATTTTTTTGATTCTATTTTTGAGTAACTCTTCAAGAGCATCATGTCTCAGGTGGCAACAAGCGAGAAGGCAGAATTGGAGTTTTCCATTGCGGATTTATATTCATACAAAGTTGAAGATCTCAAGCAATTCTGCAAAGACCGTGGTTGTTCTTTTAAAAGCGGAGCTAGAAAGGATGTGCTACAAAGAGTCCTGAAGGCCTGGTGGGAGGCCCAAGAGGAAAGTGATGCAAATGAAGAGGAGGGTTTTGTTCCCCAAGATCTGCCTGTGGGCAGACCAGTCTCAAGGGCTAGCAGCTCCCATTCCAGTAGGGGGCTCACGCCAGAGGAGCTGGAGGAGAATCAAAGGGTGAGAAACCACGAAATGGAAATGATGAAAATGAAGCAATTGGAAGTAGAGAAGGACAAGGCGGCAGAGGAGAGCAAGAATGCCCGTGCCTTGGAAGAGAAGAAATTGCTTCTGGCTCATGAAGTGAGCATGAGAGAACTGGACATCAAGGCCAAGCAGGTGGAGTCCGGTTCAAATGGTGGCAGCGCACAGCCAGTGCAGGGGGGTAAAGTATATATCCCCAAAGATTTAGTACAGAATTACAATAGGAGTGAGGATATCTATGCCTGGTTCACATCGTATGAAATTGCATTGAGGATGAATGGGGTGCCTGAACAGCATTGGGGGGCGGGCCTGTGGAAACATTTTGAGGCTTCTGGGAGGAGTGCTCTAGAGCCCTTAGAATTAGCAGGTGCCTTGACCTATCCCAATATGAAGGAGGCCCTATGTCTCAGGTATGGACTTACTCCAGAGCAGTATAGACTGCAGTTTAGAAATTCCAAGAAGAAAGAGTCTGAGACTTGGATGGAGTGTGTGAATCTGTACTCGCGGGCACTGGAAGGTTGGATGAAGGGCAGCAAGGTAACTGATTATAAGGGGTTGTTACATTTAATTAGTTGGGAGCACTTGAGTAGTCTATGTGTTCCAGAGCTGCGCCAGCATCTTTTAGATAGCAAGTTGACGGACCCCATTGAGCTTGCTAAGGAGGCGGACCGCTGGACCAGTACCAGGGTCCACAGAGGAATTGTGGGTACCATTGCCAAAGGTGGGCAGGGTCCCCAGCAGAAGAGTGGGGGGGACAAGGGTAACCAAAAGGAGTTCTCACAAGGGCCCCAAAATAGTTCCCAGGGTAACCAGTCCCAGCCCCCCAAGTCCAAACCCAAACCAACCTGGCCCCCTAAGGGCAGGTCGGATAACAAGGGTCCCATTAAGTGTTATCACTGTCAGGAATTGGGTCACAAGTCTCCTGTGTGTCCCAAGAAATCCCAGGCACCCACTGGTGCTCCAACACCGGGGATAGCTAGTGTAGCTTTTGGGGGGGATTTAATTTCTAGTGATTTGGAGGGTTTAGCAGTTATGTCCCTTGTCTCTTTAGGAGACACAGAGATGGTCCAGGAAACCCCTGTCCCTGATAACACTAAGAAGTACAGGCAGTGGGTGACCATCAATGGGAGGAGGGTGGAGGCTCTCAGGGACACTGGAGCCAGTGTGACTACGGTCAGGTGTCAGTGGGTCCCTGAGGAGCTGATCATTCCAGACGTACTTCACCCAGTAGTGTCAGCTGACAACTCTGTGCGCCTTTGCAAGGTAGCACATGTTCCCTTTGAGTGGGGGGGGGGTCTCAGGTCCTCTCAAAGTTGTTGTGAGTCCATCCATGCCAGTAGACTGTCTGCTAGGTAATGACCTGGAGAGTTCCCCGTGGAAGGAGGTGGAACGCCAGGCTCATTTGGAGATGTTGGGTTTGCCTGAGTGGGTCTGTGTGACCACTCGGTCCATGGCAGCCAGACAGGGTTGTGAAGCAGACCTGGAGCCTGAAACAGTGGCCCAGGTCCCTGCCAGAAAGAGGAAGGGCAGGGGGCGTGGTGCGTCCACCCCCGCTGTTCCCACGGTCCAGGAAGGAGCAGAACCTACGGGGGATGCCCTGGAGCCTACAGGGGAACAGGTCGCTGAGCTGGGAGACATACCTGAGCTGACCCATTGGCAGCAAGAGGGTGGTCCCTCCAGAGAGGAGTTCTGCCGTGCGCAGAAGACATGCCCTACTCTTGAAGGTCTGCGGCACCAGGCTGCAGACCAGGCAGCAGGTGCTGATCCGAAGAACTTTTTTCTCTACTGGGAGAATGACTTGTTGTACAGTGAGCCTAGGTTTGCTGAGCCGAGTGGATCACGTACCCTGGTGGTACCCGCAGGGTTCAGAGACTTCCTACTGGGTCTGGCTCACGACGTGCCGCTTGCAGGACATCTCGGGCAGGACAAGACCCGACAAAGGCTTGCCACCCACTTTTACTGGCCCGGGATGAAGACGGACGTCGCTTCCTTTTGTAAATCATGCCAGACTTGCCAGGCAAGTGGCAAGGCTGGAGGAAAATGCAAAGGCCCTCTCCAGCCTTTTCCGGTAGTGAGCACCCCTTTCGAGCGGGTGGGAATAGATATTGTGGGGCCACTGGACCCCAGGACCGCCTTAGGCAACAGGTTCATCCTGGTCCTGGTGGATCATGCCACCCGGTACCCGGAGGCTATCCCTCTCAGGACAACCACAGCCCCAGTGGTGGGCCGTGCGTTGATGGGGATCTTTTCCCGTGTGGGTTTCCCCAAAGAGGTGGTATCTGACCGGGGTACCAACTTCATCTCCAGGTATATGAAGTCTCTGTGGGAGGAGTGTGGGGTAACTTATAAGTTCACCACTCCTTACCACCCTCAAGGAAATGGGTTGGTTGAAAGGTTCAACCGGACCCTGAAAGGCATGATCATGGGGCTGACAGAGCCCATGAGACGGAAGTGGGACGTCTTTTTGCCATGCCTATTATTTGCCTACAGGGAGGTACCACAAAAGTCTCTAGGGTTCAGTCCCTTAGAGCTTTTGTACGGGCACCCTGTTAGAGGACCTCTCAGTCTGGTGAAGGAGGGTTGGGAGAAATCCCCGGGGAAAACCCCTCAGGATGTGTTCAGCTATGTGCTGGCCATCCGCAACCAGACACAGCGCTTCCGGGCCCTCGCTCAGACGAACCTGGAAGCCAGCCAGGATGAGATGAAGAGGTGGTATGACCAGCATACCACTCTGATGGAATTTCAACCTGGGCAGATGGTGTGGGTGATGGCGCCAGTGGAGCCTTGCGCGCTCCAGGACAAGTGGACTGGGCCATATGAGGTGGTGGAGCGCAAGAGTGAGGTGACCTACCTGGTCAACTTGCGATCTCCCAGGAACCCCATGAGGGTCCTACACGTGAACCGCCTCAAACCCCATTTTGAGAGGTCTGAAATAACAATGCTACTGGCTACAGATGCAGGGATGGAGGAGGATAGCGATCCTCTTCCTGACCTCCTGGCGGCTAAGGAGCAAGATGGGTCAGTGGATGGAGTGGTCCTCTCGCCCACCCTGACCCCAGAACAGCAGAGGGACTGTCGCCATGTGTTGGGTCAGTTTGCATCTCTGTTCTCCCTGACCCCCGGTATCACCAACTGGTGTGTCCATGACGTGGACACGGGAGATAGCATGCCTGTGAAACAGAAGTTTTACCGGGTGGCTGACAAGGTCAGGGCCAGCATCAAGAAGGAGGTTTCTAAGATGTTGGAGCTAGGGGTGATTGAGCCCTCCAGCAGCCCCTGGGCTAGCCCAGTGGTACTTGTACCGAAAGCTGCTGCGCCTGGTGCCACTCCAGAACTTAGGTTTTGTGTGGACTACCGTGGGCTCAATGCTGTCACGAAGACTGATGCACACCCCATCCCCAGAGCTGATGAGCTCGTGGATCGGTTGGGAGCTGCCAACTACCTCAGTACGTTTGACTTAACTTCTGGGTACTGGCAGATTGCCTTAACTGATGGGGCCAAGGAGAGGTCTGCGTTTTCAACGCCAGAGGGGCACTTCCAGTTCCGTGTCATGCCCTTTGGGTTGAAGAACGCCCCTGCCACATTCCAGAGACTGGTCAACCAGGTACTGTCCGGGCTGGAGCAATTCAGCGCCGCATATCTGGATGACATCGCTGTGTTCAGCTCCACTTGGGAAGAACACTTGCAACACCTCTGCGCAGTGTTGAAGGCTCTGCATAGTGCAGGCCTCACTATCAAGGCCAGTAAGTGCCAGATAGGGCAGGGTTCGGTGGTGTATTTGGGACACCAGGTAGGAAGCGGCCAGGTGGCGCCCCTACAAGCCAAGATAGATACCATCCGGGCTTGGGAACCCCCCAAAACCCAGACAGCGGTGAGAGCCTTCTTAGGACTCACCGGGTACTATCGCCGTTTTGTCAAGGGGTATGGCACCATTGTGGCTCCCTTGACAGAACTAACTTCCAAGAAGTTACCGAAGAAAGTGATTTGGACCAGTGCCTGCCAAGAAGCTTTTGATGCCCTGAAGGAGGCCATGTGTACAGCACCTGTACTCAAGGCGCCTGACTTCTCCAAGGAGTTCATAGTGCAGACAGACGCTTCTGAGCATGGAGTGGGAGCGGTGCTCTCACAACTAAATGATGAGGACTTGGACCAACCTGTAGCTTTCATTAGTAGGAGGCTACTTCCCAGGGAACAGAGGTGGAGTGCGATTGAAAGGGAAGCTTTTGCTGTGGTCTGGGCGCTGAAGAAGCTGAGGCCCTACTTGTTTGGGACTCACTTCCGGGTTCAGACGGACCACAGGCCCCTCAGATGGTTGATGCAGATGAGGGGTGAGAATCCTAAGCTGTTGAGGTGGTCCATTTCCCTACAGGGGATGGACTTTACGGTGGAACACCGCCCCGGTACAGAACACGCCAACGCTGATGGTCTGTCCAGGTTTTTCCGCCTTAGCGATGAGAACTCCCAAGAGGGTGGGTAGTTCTCCCCAATTTCAGCTGGAGGGGACACGTGTTAGACCTGGCATCTTTGGCGTGGTTACCCCTGACTTTTTGCCTCTACCTCCTGTATTTTTGATGCTATGCTGGATTTCGATTTTGCTGGTTTAGATGCTTTGGGCACTTTGCCACTGCTGATCAGTGTCAAAGTGCAAGTGCTCCCTTGGTAAATTGTTGTATTGATTGGTTATCCATGATTGGTATATTTGTTTCACCTGTTAGCCCCTAGTAAAGTGCACTGCGTGTGCCAGGGCTGGTGATTCAAATGCTACTAGTGGGCTGCAGCACTGATTGTGCCACCCACAGGAGTAGCGCTAAAATGATGTCTTAGGCCTGCTTGCAGTGCCTATGTGCAGTCCAGGACTGCCATGTCGACCTGGCCAGTGCACCCACTGACCAGGCCTTATCCTTCCCTTTCTGTACATGTCAGGCATCCCTATGGTGGCCCTAGGTACCCCCCTGGGCTGGGTGCAGTGTATCTGAAAGGTAGGGCATGTACTGAGGTGTGTACCATGCCCTGGTAGTGAATCACAGCCATTTTCGTTTTTCACTGCTGAGAGGCTATCTTGCCCATAGGATAGAATGGGGAAGGCTGTTTACATGCCTATCTTCCCATAAGGGCAAGATAGAAAATCCAAGTTTGGTATCTCTGTGTTCAGAATTTAATCATACATCTTTTTAGCAAGATGGTTTTTAAATTCACTGTGTGAGAATAGCACTTTTTAGAAAGTAGCTATTCTCCTGTTTAACCTTCCTGTGTGCCTGTGTGCTGGTTGGCTGACTGGTGTCAGGTGATGTGCTAGGTGGCTCCAGGAGCCTGGATGAGTCAGCAGCAGGGTGAATAGGGAGATCTGCTTTAGATGGGTGGGAGGAGTAGTCCCTGGGTCTGAATAGGGCTGCCCCTGACAAACACAAAGCTGGCTCCACCCCCTGCTGGCCAGGCTGAGGACTCTGCCTCTGCTGGCACAAAGAAGGCTCCACCTCCTGCTGAGCGTCTAACGACCCTGCCCCTCACTCTGAAAGGAACCAGGTGCTCCAGAGCAGAGCACACCCAGGAACCGGTTTGAGCAGGGGAATCCCCCCACTGGAACAAAGAGAGACAAAGACTTGGAGGGGTATAAGAAGAGGACCCCAGACACCTAAAACTTTAGATCACTTTGGAACTAAGAAGAAACCTCTGCCAAGGAGAAAGCTGGAAGAAACTGAAGAGGAGAAGACTGCCTGCTTGCTGTTTTGCTTTGCTGCCAAGGAGAGGGGAAGGACTTTGCTGTGTCCCCTTCTTTTGATTCTGATCTCCAAGGGCCTGAGAAGAGCTGGCTCCCTGTTAAGAAGTCCCAGGAACAAAAGGACTTCACCACCAGCTCCCCTGGAACTCTGCTGAGAGAGTTCTGACCTGCCTTGGAGTGCTTGCCCAGTCTTGGGGCTTCAGGAGGTCATTTTTGCTGTGTTTGGGAGCTGGGAAGCAGAAGCGTGAACAAGAGTGACTGGTACCCAACGCATCATCCGATTGCGTGTCGCAAGACGAGAGTGCGTGGAAAATTTCATCGCGGCACCATCGCAACACGCAGGGTCTCCGCATCGCCGAGTGCGTCGAGCATCGTCCCGAAGCGTGAAGCTTCCTGCCATTGCGAGGGTTGTCGCAGAACCAGTTTGCGGGCCGCACCACTGCCGGTGCGTGAAAAGTCTCCAATCGCTGCGTGCGTCGACGCAGAGTCCCGTTCCGTGGCGCATCGAGAGTTGCGGGGCCGGAAGGCAACGCTGCGCCACGCATCGCACCACATCGAAGAGTGTCGCATCGAACCTGTGCGTGAAGCTTCCCCCTAAGAAACCTACGCAACGAAAGCCAAAGGTATCGCATCCTCCCCCTACAGATCGGAGCCGGCGCATCCACCTCTGCTGCGTGAAGCAGGGCTGCTGCAAAGCCTCCCCAGGATCTCAGGAGCATCGCATCGCCTTTGCCATCTTCCTTGTTATAGCTTTTGGGAACCTTATCGCAACTACAGGTACTGTTGGGCACGAAAGTGTCGCATTTTGTGCATTGAGAGTCGCATTGTGCAGGACACTGACTTTTACATCCTGGAGTACTTTCTGCAAACTCTTGAACTATCTTTAAAGTAACCTTTTTGAATTATATGTTGGTTTGTCTGTAGTATTTGGTCTTGTGAAGTTTTAAGTAAAGATACATTATTTTTCTAAAACTGGTGTGGAGTAAATCTGTGGTGTTTTCACTGTGTTACTGTGAGTGTTGGTACAAATACTTTACACATTGCCTTTGATAGCCTAGACTGCTCAGGCCAAGCTACCTAGAGGGTGAGCAGGGGTTATCTTAACAGTGTATCCCCCTTTCCCTGACTAGAAGCAAGGGTCCCTACTTGGACAGTGGTACCTACCCTGCCAACTAGAGACCCCCACTATCTATACTTCACACACACTGCGCAGGAAGAACCGGATACCAAGCAAGGCGTGTATGCCACAGCTGGCTTCCCGCACGTGTCAGGGGGCAATTGACTGCACACATGTCCTACTAGTGGCCCCTGGCAATACTGCACACAATAAGCGCAACAGAAAGCGCACGTATCCCACCAATGTGCAGGCAATAGTGGACCACCGTGGAAGTTCCGCCAACGCCGCCGCCAACCACCCAGGCAGTGTGCATGATACATGCACCTCCCGACAGTCCACCATCATCCTGCGCCACCAGGATGGCACCCACGGACATTCACTGCCTGTTGGCCAATACCAAATGCACACACCTCAACTCAACAATCATGCAACACACAACACAGGAAATGCACACGTCACAAGCTCACATACAACATGCACACCCACCAGACACGACAGCACAACTCACTGTGGGAACCTGGGCCAGCCATGCACATGAACCATCAAAGGCATGGCACCTCGGACACACAATAGCAGAATGTCAGCAGAGGTGGGGACCAGGCATGTGTGAAGGAGGCAAGGGACCGATGAATGAGAATGTACACAATGCCAAGTGTGCAGTGGATGTGCTGGCCAGACTGCAGTATGCAGACCACACACATCTCCATGTCGACACACACCGCTGGTGTTTGGAGTGTAGTGGACAGTGGACGCAACCATGTCACCCCGGCCAGTGGGGAAGATCGCGGAAATGTAGCTTGTGACGTCCCCTCTGTAAGAGTGAGCGGAGTGGGCTGGCCCGGTGAATGCCAGGCTAGCGTAGGGGTGTGAATAAAAGGCACGTAACTCTGGGCGTGGTCCTCTTCCGGAATGCCCAATGTCCCTGCCAGGGCGGCGCCTCTCACCCCGCCACGAGGCCTACGCCATGAGTGGTGTTGCCTGGGATCCTGTGTGCCTGCTGCACCCTGGACCGCTGGTCCCCGAAGCCGACATGGCCGCCCCTGCGCATCAAGGCATCACTGCTCATCTACCGACACTGGCATGTTTCAAAGAGGGCCCACCGCGTGCCGGTTCAAGCTCCAAGCCGGAGGCCCCCGACCTTGGCAGACTCCTCAAACCATCACGGCCTCTGCAGTACAGGCCCACGGAACTCCTTTTCGTTGACATACTCCACCGGCATAAACAGCAGACAAGTAAGACACAAATTTGGAATTGAGTCTTGATAACACCATGGCAGAGTACATGATTGAAGGCTGAGTTAATGTCACTATACTCCCTCCGATGTGGTGCCACCAAGTCTGTGCATAGGACTCCCACCAAACGTGTCTGTGGGCCCTTGCTGACTCCAGCCTGCACTGTGGTCCTGCAGGCCTCACACCAATCCAATGCAGTCCGTCACAGGCAGGACACTGCCTCCTCGCCGGCTGCACACCCGCTCAGCTCTGGTGCCACTACCTGTCAGCCACAAATCTAATACAAATGCCATTCCAACGTCGTGTGTAAGAGATCCAGGAGGAGATGGCTGGACAGCGGTTGGCCCGCCCTGACCGCTGCCTCTGGATGACACTGCGGCCAACTAGGTCGCACTTTTGGAACTGAGTCTTGATTACACCATGGCAGAGCACATAAATCATGGCTGAGTGTATGTCACTATACACCCTTCGATGTGGTGCCAACAGGTCTTAGTGTTACATCACAGCCGCAAGATTCTGTGGGCCCATCGGACTACTGCTCTCGGCCTACACTGCGTTCGAGTAGGTCACAGAATTCGAACTGAACATCGCTTATTCAAAGGCAGGGTACGAATCATTGCATGCAAGGAGAGGCGTAAGAGGATGACGCATTACATTTGGGAGGAAAAAAGGATCATTGTTACGGAGGTGATCGAACACTACCGACAACTGCCCTGATGTCACTAACTCTGTGCATCGCAAGCCTACGACACGTGGCCGTAGCCCACTGCTGCCTCCGGCCTACACGGCGGTCCAGTAGGTCACAGAGTCTTGATTTGGCAATGCCAGAGTTCATATCAGTGTACCGGCATCATCGCAGACTGCATCCCCTCTCAGCTCCAGTGCCACTAAGTCTGTTCCCCGACATTCATGGACACTCTCTGGTTGTTCATTGGTGGCGTCTATGGACTAGGGGGTAGTTTTCATCCTCATGCAGCTGATACCGAATTGGTGGTGGCAACGAGGCAGTCGCTTTCCACTCCTCCATTTGCTGCTTCTGGATAGCTTCTGCCCTCTGCATCATGCCCTGGAGGACACCTTCCACTGTCCCCCGCAGCCCTCCGCCACATTCACCTTCAACATCGACGAGGACCCGCTCAGTCTGCGTGGCCCTACCTCAGTGGACCACAAGTCACCGTCCCGTGGTGGGGTGCCTGTGCTGGCCGCTCTGCATCCGGGGCCACTAACTCTGTGTTGGTCAGGTCAGGGACCCCTTCATCTGAGATATTGGATGGCCTCTGAGGCGATGGGCTTGGGGTCATCAATGCCATGTGTCTGTGGCCCTGCGCTGTCCACTGCCTCTGGCCTCAACTGCGGCCCACCAGGGCTCACACATCAAATCGAGTCCTGACCGGCTGGGACGTCGCATCACCGCAGGAGGCACACGCCACCACCGCCAGGACCAACTACAACCGCCAACTGCCAGTGTCGAAACGGTCGTACTGGCAGACTGACGGAGTTGCTTACACCTGTCGTGGATGCCTTCTTCTGCCTGGTCCCCTGGTCAGCACTCCTGGTGCCACTAACTCAGTACACCATGAATCATTGTCCATTACTGTTTTTGTTATGTGCTGTGGAGAGTTCACGCACCAATGTCACCTCAGGCAGTGTGGGAGACCGGGGACGACAATGAGGAAGATGATGCAGGTGTGACACCCTCCCCCCCCCACTGCAGCTGCATCAGGAATGTCTCGAAGGGACACAATCCTAGACATTTTCTTCACATGAGCGCGCTCAGCCCTAGTGCCCCAAACTCAGCGCACTGCAACTCACGGACACTTCTGTTTGCTCATTGTATGACCTCTGGACTTGCTCCAGCTACCTCCATGATGCTCAGCAGTTGTCCCTGTAATGCTGGTGTTGTCTGTTTCCATAATTCATAGTGTTCACTGTTGTATTTAATTCCAGTACCAACAGCTCCTTGTGGGCTGGCTTGCACTCACCCCACACACATCCAGCACAGGCGTCACTGTACATGTGGCCCTGCCAATAAAGGGGCAGGGCGCACGTGCCCATTGCCAGTTCAACATAATATCTGCGTGTGTCCCTGTGGTCTTGTTGTATGCATGAGGGCCCTAAGACATTACATTGTGCTGTGTACAGCGAACGCAGACATGTCACCGCAGGCAGCGGGTTAGAGCTTGGACATGTAGCTTTGTCATCACCCACTCAATTCGTAAGGGGAGTGGACTGGGCCGTTGTACGCAGAGCCAACGTGGGTGTGTGACTGATATGTGCGTGCCCCTGGGCGTGGTTCTGTACTGGGAATGTGCATCTGCATGTGTCTGTATGGAAGTGTGGGTCTCCGTTGTGGGGTGTAGGTGGTCCATGAAGGGTAATGGACACCCACGTATGTGACATAGTTCGCCTTCCATGGGTTCGGACCACACCCCTACCTGTTCGGCCACCTCCTTTTGGCGTCCTGACACCTGGCATTGGGGTGCCATGTGTGGGTCGGTGAGGTGTTGTGGGCCAGCTGTGCTTGCAGATGCTTCCTGCTTTGTGGGCTGTTGCAGGGGCTGGGTTATCCTCTAAGTAGCTTGTCTGCCCTGGTCCTGCTGGTGGGTTGCGTGGGATGTCCATGGGCTGTTGTAGGGCGTCGGTGTCGAAGGTATGGTGGTCGTCTCCGGCATCACTGATGGGCTGTCTGGTCTGACCTGCTGAAGGTGTTGTTTGTTCCTTCTGCAATGTGAAGGGGAGATGCATGTTGACAATGTGTTGACATTTATGTTGGCACATTGTTCTTGTAGAGATGCAAACTGTGTGACAATGTACATTGTGACTGTTTGGGCGGTGCTGGCAATTTGAGGGCGGACAGTGGACATTTGGACTACATAACTAATGTGAGGTTGTACCCGTACATGTGCATCTCACAGTTCCCTGCTCTGTCAAATGTGATTGGCCTGTTTCTGCGCATGGGCGGACCCAGTTGTGTCCCCTGTTCTGCAGAGTCGGTGTTGCACTTTGTGCCACATTGTCATGGGATGTTCTGTGATTGCTATGTGTGTGTGCTGCAGTATCCTACGGGGATGGGGGACATGACCCTGGGTAATTGTGGGTGTGCAGTGTGCTACACATCGTTGTGCATGTGTGCCATTGTGCCCATCTCCCCTGTCCTCCCAGTCTCTGGTCGTTACTCACCCTGTTGTTGTTGTGTCAGGTCTTCTCGAGCTGTGTACCGTCTCCACAATGAAGACTGGCCTCCATTTCCTCCTGCTCCTCCTGTGGCACAGGACTACCCACCTCCTGTCGCCTTTGCTGCCTTCCTGTTGGCAGCGGATTTGGGCCTGCTTTAGGTTTTTACCGTCATGCCAGTGCCTCTTGGCCTCCTCCATTGGCCTCCTCAACACTCCAGCTCCATTCAAGGTAGTTTTGCATTTGTGTTACGCATTTTTGCGGCGTGGCATTGATTTTAACGCGCCCATTTGACGCGTCATCTGGGGAATATCGCATGGTGCCGCCGTGTTGAGAATGTTTCGTTAACACGGCGTAATTTTACCGCAATAGACTGCGATGTTGGAAGTTGCGTTGGGTTACTTTTGCGATGGTTATCTCACATTCTTGAGAATATCTCTCACAGTGCGCTTGTCTCCTTGCAAAAAAAAAATCCTTTACAGGGTTACCACACAACACCATCACTTCATAAAGACAGTTGTCCAGCCCTGGGCGTGGTTTTAAAAAAAAACACCCTGCATTCTGGGAGTTGTAGTCTTGGTTAAAATAACTGGGCAAAAATGATAGATTAATGGTGGTTGGAAAAGCATCCCACAAATAAGTTGCCCATCATGACGTTCAGCCAATGGCAAACCTTAAGTCACAATATTTTTTGTTTAATTTTCTGCTAGAAATATAAACAAAATCTACCTTTTGCTGGAGTCAACACAATTCTACATAGAAGTGCTCTCGGAATTCTGCAAATTTTTGAAAATCTGCATTCCCACAATGCTTTTGAAAATTATGTGGAGCCTGTATTTTTAAATGCCAAATTCCGCTTTGTAAAAAAAGTAATACTTTCATTATGATCACAATGAAAGGTAAATGAGTTGTTGCAGAATAATGACAGTTAAAATCCACCTTTCTTCTTAAAACTGCTTCTGCGACAGGGTCAACTCTTTATCCTTTCCACTAGTTTTCCTGCTTCTCTGCTTCAAGTGCACTGCATGTATACTGTTTAATTTCACGATTCCCTGCGTCAGGCGTCCCCAAGCACTCCCTGGGGCAGATCTTCCTGGTGACCGCGGGATCCGTCCAGTAGCCCTGTCTTCTATCATCATCTCGTGCCCACACTCGGCTGACGTCAGATTGAAACCTCTGGTGTTTCCTTCCCGTTGCATTAAACACATTTTCTGCAAGTGTAAACCCTGCAGAGGACGCCCTCCCGCATGCCGAGGTAAGCACCTGGGCTTTTGCGATGATGTCTCTCTAGATTATGCGCCGACTACCCCGACGCCATTGAGACGTGTTCTAGGAGTGCCGATCGGCAGCCACGCGGTAAGTCAACACCCCTCTCCCCCCGCCTGGCCTCCCCATCAGGGTTAGTGTCCAGGGCAGGGAGGCCCGGCCATGGCTGTGGTCCGCCTTGGGAGCGGGGGGATGTTGGGCATCTCCTGGCCATGGTGGGTGCTGGGGTTGGAGGGGGTGAGCCAGCTGAGAGTGAGCACCCCCGCCCTCCGTTCACTCGTTCAGGGTGGGAGCATTAGAGGTGCTTCCCCCCCCTTGCACGGGGGGGAGGTAGGGCCACCTAGCTGGGTCGGCTACAGGGGCCCCGGCCCACGTGGGTTTTCGGGGCCTAGGCCCTAGTGGGCAGCACCCGCTCAGGGCAGGTACAGGGCCGGCCACAATATTGTTTGAGGTTTGTTTTACACTGCCATGGAGTGAGGGCAGCCCCTAAGTTGCAAGGTTGCTTTACTGGTGGCACACCAGGCAGCCGCTGAGCCGTGGGAGCGAATTTTTATGGGGCTGCCAGTTTTGCCAGGGAGACTTGGGGTAAGTACAGAGGGGGGTCTACCCCGGGCGGTCGCTCGGGCCCCCAGGCAGTGCCTCGGCGGGTTTGTGTGCTTTATCCGGCCTTACAGCGGTGTTTGTGGCCCGCTGGGTGGTTGTTGCGTTTGTGTGGCTTCAACTTACCGGGTGGGGGAACCAGGCTGTGCGAGTAGTGGTGGCGGAAGTTTCGACCCCCGGGCCTCCACAGGGGGCAAGACGTTGCACCGCCGGACCCCAACTTGCGTGCGGAGCGGGGTCGGCACCACTTTCATACCTTCTAGGGCAGCGTGGGAGCTTGCCTTGCGGAGCTGCCTGTCTCCAGGGCATAGCGAACCGGAGCTCGCTTGCTCCCGGCATCTCCAAGAATCTTGACCTCAGGCTGGGGCTGAAACGGGTTGCAGGCTCGGAGAAGGTCAATTCCTCATGCCAAGTGGTGCTTGCGGGAATTTGATGCAGCCGGGGCAGAGCTGCTTTTGAGGTCGGGCGACATCACAAACTAGGCGTTAGAAGTGACGGGGAGTCACTGTGCAGGGCATTGTTGCTGCCTTGTAGTTGGAGCGGTGATGTAGTCAGATGGGCCCAGTCCACGCTAGCTGTCGGATATTTAATTTGCCTTCCTGCTGGGCTGGGGTATTGGCGTGCTGTGGGGTTTCCATGGAATGTAAAGCGACACACGTTTATGTTGCTGCGGTCCAATGGGTAAATTGTGATCATCAACTTCACCATAAGCTGAAGGGGGAGTTTCCAATCTCGAGGCACAGCAGCCCAGTACGTAAATATGGGAAATTACGCCGGCTCAATTTGGCTATGGTAAATACGGTGGGTAAGCTAGTTACCGATGTTTGGTGAACATGAGCCCCACAAGTTATCTGAAAGAAAGTACGTTAAGATGAGAAGAGCATCTTTCCGGGGCCAGAGTTGGAGAACGATAGCGACACTTGCAGGCAGATGGGGCCCTGCTGCCACCTTCAATGCTCTTAGCCGGGTCATTATGGATCGTGCACAGCCTCAGCATTTATTTATTTATTTTTAATTGAAGCACCTCCAAATTTACATCGAAGCCATAGCAGTGGCTTAATTTTCGTTACAACTATCTCCCTTTGTCAGGGTCAACAGCCACTGTTGGTGGAATTTGACGTGTTTTACAGCTGCATGCACAAACAACGTGGATGCCGGCTCTGGGTGCGGAAAGAGTAGAGGGTGCACTGGTGGCACCCTGAGGTGGCGAGGACATCTTGCTTGGCACCCTTGCAAGAGGAGGTGGTCTTACGAACTTGGTATATTACGGCACACCGCCGTGAGGGTGGGTGCTTGTTGGGGGGGCCGTGTGCTCCTGGCATTGCGAGCGGTGCTCTGCTTTGAGAGACCGCCGGTGTGCCCTTAGGGTTGGCCGCTTTGTGTGGGGGCAGTGCTCAACGGGTGTGCACTCAATTGCAGGGAGTATCTCTCTGAAAGTGCGCAAGCAGATGTCCTTTTGAACGGCATGCCGTGCTGCAGTTGCACTGCCCTACTTGCAATTTTATTCTCAAGGGGTGGTTGCTGCGGGCTGCGGGCTGCCGGGTCTGGGTACGGTCTAGGTTTGCCTGCTCTGTGCTAACCACATCCTGCCTTGTGGTGACACAAATGGGCTTTTCCTGGCTCGGGCGCCGGGACAGAGGGCAGTCCTCTGCAGCTTTCCCTCGACCACTGTGCAGGTAGCGCTTGCTGGGCGCGTCAGCCCCTGTCTCTCTAGGGTGACCAACTGGCAATGGTGCAAATTCAGGACGGTGAGTGTAAAAATTCAGGACAAAGGGTCAAAATTCAGGACACAAATTCAGGACAGGAGGTCAAAATTCAGGACAAAACTTCAGGACAATAGATAAGTTTTACGGACACATCAGAGGAGGTCGCGCAATAGTATATAAGTAAGCCCACATATTCAACCATTTGCAAACCTATCCATCATGTATCCTTCCATCTATCATTTCACTCATCCATCCCTTCATCCATCCTTTCACTCATCCATCCATCATCCATCTACCCTTTCACCCTATCCATCTGTACACTCATCCATCCACTCTTCTACCCATCCATTCACTCACTCATCCATCCAGCCATTTACCCTTTTACCCATCCAGACATCCTTTCACTTACTCATCCATCCACCCAGTCACTCATCCTTCCACCCACCCATCCACCCTTTCAGTCAGTCGTCCATTCATCCTCCCTTTCTCTCTCCATTGACCCTTTCACTTAGCCATCCTTCCTTCCATCCATCCACCCACCCATCTACTCATCCACTCATGAATCCATCCATTGACCCTATCACTCATCCATCCTTTCTCTCATCCATCTATCCTTTCACTCATCTATTCATCCTTTTGTCCATCTATCCTCCCTTTCACTCACTCATCCATCCTTACATCCACCCTTTCACTCATCCGTCCATCCATTCACCCTTGCACTTATCAATTCATCAATCCATCCATCATTTCACTCATCCATCCACCCACTCACTCATCATCCATTCTTTCACTCATCCATCCTTTCACTCATCCATCCACCCTTTTACCCATCCAACTACCCTTTCACCCATACATGCAGCTATTTACCTTTTCTCTCATCCATCCTTCCACTCACTCATCAATCCATCCATCCATCCTCTCTCATTCTCCATCTATTCAATCTTTCATTCACCCATTCACCCTTTCACTAATTCATCCAGCCATCCACCCATCCCTTCACTTACTCGCTCGCCCACCTTTTCATATTAATTTTGAGCTGAGCCTTTTTGAGAAGAGGCCCATCAAGAACTTCACCCTTGCTGCAGGAGCTATTCCAGGACTGGGGCAGACGCCACCCAGGGTGGAGACAGGATCCCCCACAGGGGGGGACAGGAGCCATCACAGGTGGTGGGGGGGGGGGGCAGGAGCCACCACATGGAAGGACAGGAGCCATCACTTGGGGGGGGTGGGGGGGGGGGGGGGAGCCATCACAAGAGGGGGAACAGGATCCACCAGGGTGGGCACAGGGGTGGGTGTGCAGTATTCAAGTATCATCTTGGCCCCTCCAGGGTGGGGTAGGGCTCCTCACCCCCTCCTGGACAAGACAACGAGACGACAGGCTCTCTTTCCAAAATGTTTGCCCTCCCCCACTGTGATGTACAGTATTTAAAGGAGAACTGATTTAGCTGATTGTCCTCCATACTTTGTTAATCAGTGTGGGTGCGATTGTGCCATTTCTTTATTTTATTACATTATAGACTACATGTTTGCAGAACCAAGGATTGCTTACAATTTAGTGACAGTAATTAAGCTCTGTGAAGAGAACCACGTGCTGCCTCGGTGTAATCAGGGCCGGTTCTAGTATGTTTGGGGCCCTGGGCAGAAAGGGAATGTGTGAGGCCCCTCTAAATTGCTGAGACATGACGCATTCAAGGCTGTCTGCATCTGAATAGATGCCCCTGCGCCTGAAGCTGCAGCCCCTCCCTCTCAATCACCTTCAAGCACCTCTTAACAGCTCATCAAGGGCTGAAGGTGTGAGGGTTGCCATCCCGCTGTGCTTCTAAGATGCTGCTGGGGATCTGAGCTTTGGTGCTGCATCGGAGTCAAGAAGGGAGGTGGGTGGAAGCTGTGCCGGTTTTAGGGTGGTGCGACCGGTGCCCGGTTAAAATTACGGACAAATGGCGTCCGTTAAAGAATCCTTCACGGACAACGGACAGACGGACGAAATTACGGACTGTCCGTGAAATTTACGGACGGTTGGTCACCCTATGTCTCTCCCGTAACGGAGCAGGGCGGCTCGGCCCAAGAGCCGTAAAATATTTTATCTTTGGGTATCTAAGGCATTTTATAGAGCACTTTACATGTCCAGGGAGCATTTATTACTTCCCAAAAAGTCTTTCGTATGCCCAAAAAGTCTTTCGTATGCCTTTGAAGATCACGGTGCCAGGGTCTCCGGATTGCCAGTTCATTTCTCAGGTATACCACCCCATCTTTGCGGGCAAATACCTTAATATACACGTGCCTGACGTCAAGTACCGTTTTGTAAAAGACATTTAGGCAGGGGCAATGTGTGACAAGATATTAGTTAATTTGCAGAGATTTATTGTGTTGGTTCCACGCAACATCCATAAAAAGTATCTCTTAGACTAAAAAAGGACCTAAAAATGAAAGTTCAGGGGTGTCACAGACAGGATTTGCAGTAATATTAGTGAGCTGCGGCTGGGACCAGCCATAGCGTAACCAGTGCATCCTCAACCACTAGGTCAACAGCAGCTTTCGGAGAGCTGGCACACCAGTGAAAATCTCTATATACTCTCTTATATTTCGACCAGAATCCATGATAAACATTCAGAGTGCTTGCACTTCTCGTTTGAACATTCAAAGCTAGTGTTTAGGGCGGTTTGTGAACTGGCTGGGCGTGTGGTGCATTGTCGCCAACACGCAAGCGGAGTAGTGGTGCTGTTACATGGGTTGTAAGCGCGGCAGGAGCAATGTGTGGTGCAAAATGTGTGTACAAATGTGTGTAGTGGAGAGTAACTCCAAGGAGAGACCCATAATCATAGGCAATAGAAAGGTATACTTTAATAGTTGCACCAGGCTTTATATGTGCAGCTTTATATGTACAGCCTCCTTGAGTTAAAACCTCAAGTGAGAATGTCACCCAGGAACTTTTAAAAGTGCTGCAATTGTCCACTACTGCTAAAGTACAGTATCTAGTTACCTATGCAATTTTGGACAAGGTGGTTCCGGGCGCTCGGCACCGTCACTTAAATGTTAATGCTGGTGCTTGGGGACAATCTGCCCCAAGTGGGCACGGTCTGTCTTTTAGAGACAACCATAACAACAGATGTTGTGATGTAATATGAGTGGCAGCATGGCAGGAACAACGTGTGGTGCGAACGAAAGGGGCCGCCTGCCGCCAGCCCTGGCATACAGTTGTCTACAATTCAAGAACTTGACGTTTGGAATCTGTGGGGCTATGGGCACAACTTGGCTGCGGGTAGTTCAACGATAGAGGGGTGTGTCGCATGTCCTCTCCTGCTCAGGTCTCAAAACATGGGGCAGTTACACGGGCATAGCTCCTGGCTGTAATCCGTGCGCAAATCTAATGCATGTTTATGTAAGGGCACGGCATAGCACAAGAACTGCAAAATTACATACATCCTCCAGTACCTTCAATATACATGCACGCCCATTTATCGCCTTCCTGGGGAGGGCTTACAATTCCTGGGGATACCAAGCTAACCAAATTTAGTGAAAACAAAAAACACTACTCGGACCTCTAGCCTTGCTGCAGGGGAAAGGCTAGGGGTGGATTATATTCATGGAGGCAATGGCAGAAGAAGGGGGAACTAGGCAGCACCCACTTCACGGGGTGGCCCCAGCTTTGCATGCTACCCTGCATTGGTTACTGACTTGAGGTTAGCAGGTAGCGATATATGGCATCTTAATACACGCAGGCCGTATGGGGGGAGGCTGCACAGACATGGGGTCGCTCAGGGTAATGGGTTCTCCCCCCATCAGGAGCCGGGACCAACGCGGGGAGACACAGCCCTTGGGTCAACACAGAACCTCTTCCAGGTACCTTGGCTAGCCTCCTCTCCCCCTCCATATGGCGGAGGGGCGCTCAGTTCCCCATTTGGTGTCTATGCCTAGGAAAGATCTGATGGGACACAGTCTCCAGGCTCCTAATTGTAATTTGCCATCATGGGCCGGCAACTACTTTGTGTCATCTAGATCTATTAGTTTGGGGCAGCTTCAGCGCACCAAGCTTTCGGTTAGGCGCATTTGACTCCTGGGTGGGTAGATCTCCTGGTTATTCACCCCTAGGCTAGACGTAGGGATTGTAAAGTGGGTACGGGATTCTCAAAAGGGTGCTGGCCACCAGCCGTGCCCCTTGTATGTGTACAGTACACTAGTAACCAGTAATTGATAGTGGTAGAGTCTAAAAATTACAGGAACAGCGCTTTACATGTCTAGCATCTGGCTGGGGAAAGTGTGTGGGTACAGTGCGAGAGGATACCGCCCATCGGGGGTTGTCTGCTACCACTAGTTGATCTATGCATGGGGCAGGCCAGGAGGTATGCCAGAAGGCATGATAGACTTCAGTACAGCGTGGTAGGTGTCAGGCAGTATTTGGTACGAACACGTAAATGGATAGACAACAGACCACACTCAGACGGCAGCAAAGTTATTGACCGGTCACATAATCGGTCCCCTATAAACTTACAGAAAGTAAGGTCAAGGTCCTATCTAAGGGGGCAGGCGCAGTAGGGGCTATGCGGCGCGTAGCATTAGACTCGGCCAGCAGTGGGTACCACAGGACGCTTCCTCTTGGTTATGAGACTGCCTGCCCCACAGCTGGCCCAGCCAGATGGGTAGGAGTGTTTGCCCGTAGAGGAGGGCAGGGTCCTCAGGGCGTGGGGTACAATTGTTGGAGGACTCTGATTGATAAAGGGTATTAGAGCTCCTACATGTCCTCTCCTGCTCCCAGCAACATCCCAATCCGGGGGCTGGGTATTCCACACCAGGGTGGGTACACCGGGACGGCTACACAACATCCATAAAAGTCCGCAGTCAGACTGGGGGGGATTCATCGCAAACTGTCATCCCGTTCTCACCATACACTGGTCAGCCTCCTGGTTTACATTAGCAGAAGTTCGGCACGGGGCTACTCATGCCAGGGTGGGGACAATAGCATGGCGACTCAGCATCTTTGATCGCTTGCAGACAGTGATTGACGTGCAGGCAATAGGAAAATAAAGGGCAGGCAAGTTATGAGTATGACTTACCACAGGGCTCCACTAGCCAAGAACACTGGCCCTGTATACACACTTGTCTCTCTTGGGGAAGAGGGATCTGTTGCATGAGAAGTCCTCCAGGTGTAAGTTAGGCAACAATTGGGGGCATGTGCGTTAGGCTTTTGCTTGCCTAGTCCACAGGGTGTTTTAAAGAAGATGGGGCTTCACCTGCTAAAAGTGGTCTTGGACTTGTTTGCTGGACTGGGGAGAGGCCACGGTATCAGCTGGATGTAGGTAAAGATGCCTACCCTTGTCCAGAGTGGGCATGGACAGGTTTGCTAGACCTGGTGAGCGGCTCGAACAAGCAGGATGTAGTTAAAGATGCTTAGGTTCAAAGTGGAGGGTGTAGACAGGTGTGCAGTGCTCAATTAAGGGTGTTAAGCAACCCAGCATTTCTTTATTTTGCCAGGATCAATGGTTGGGTTTATGGCCTATCGTGCGTCTTGAGGGTGGCACGAGGGGCGGAATGCAGGAAACGGAGGCATGTGTTGTTTCCACCACTGAGTTAATTCAGTTTGGGGGCCTAGGCTAGCGCTGTAACAGTTTGCTGAAGATAGCTGCAGCACAGACCGGGGGGTGGGGGGGTGTCTCCCCTCCAGGGTATTATTACTCCAGGGTTCCACCAGCCAGGAGCACTGGCCCTGTGTGACACACTTGTATACCTCTAGCTAACAGTGGCTTAGTGGCTACATTCATTAGATCCTCCATGTCAGTCAGGTGGGTTGGTTTAGATTGTTACGCCCCCCCCCCGGCACTCTAGAAAAAGGGGTAGAAGCACATAGAGGCTACAATGCATTACGAAGACTTGGCATGTGATTTTCAGGTTGTACAGGTAATGTAGACAGGCAATGTGGGTCTAGACAAGCGCTGGTGCAGTCACTCTGTTAGGATAGGAACAGCGACCACAGAGGTCAGGGCTGGCTTGTCAGCAGATTACAGCTTGAAGGTGGGACGATGGGAATCCTACGGTTTGAAGAGGTACATCTGACCGTAAGCCACCCAGGGGAGTGGCCGGAAGACAGGTTAGGCGTATTAGGTGCAGGCGACCCATCATTAGCACAGCAGCGGCTCACAGGGGTAGCAGTAAACTAATGGGGGGGATTCCTCCTCCTAATGTGCTGGTCATACACCTGGGAGGGTATAATCTGGCATCTCTGGGGAGAAGGGCACTGCTTCAAGCATTGACGGTCACCATGTGTAATTTGAGCAACCAGCAGGGGACCTGTGAGATATGGTGGTCTGAGATAACGCCCCGGCGGGTGTGGCAGGGCGCACAATCAAAGGAAACCATGGAGGTCTCTCGCAGGAAGGTTAACAGCGCCAGGGGGAAATTCACTGAGCAAAGGGGGTTTGGCTTCATCTGTCATGGGTTACTGTACACGAAGGCCACAGGGTATTTTGATGAAGATGGGGTACACCTGTCCAGAGTGGGTATGGACCTATTCTTACTTGATCTGGGGGAGGCCTTAGAGACAGCAGGGTGTAAGTAATGAAGGCTTTCTTGGTGGGGGGCTCTGGGGTGACGGTGGCCACACCCAGAGCTGTGGCGGAGTTACAGGGCGATCCAGAGGCTGTAAGGTACAGAAGGGTACCCCTCTGCACGAGCACAGTAAGGGTGCTAAAGCCAAATATCCCCAGGGAGGTCCTCGCGTTGGACCCTGGAGGAGCGACGTCGCCCCGTTAGTCCTACAGGCGGTTGTGGACCTGAGCAACCAGGGGTTGCCTGGATGGATCCGCCCCCCTCTGGGGCGTGAGCAAGGGAGTGGACTGGCGGTCCACCGGTGGCAGGGGTCGACCCTCCCCCAAATCTGACAAACACCGATTGGATTGGCCACGGTGTCATTTGGCTCATCAGGTGGCAGGCGGTGAGGGGCTGCCTGCCATGGGATCGCCCGTAAGATAACCCACCAATCTTGGCATATTTGTAATGCTAATAAACCTGCAGCAGTTTTCTCCACAAATAAGGTGTCTTGTCTGGTTATTTCTCTAGGAGATTGCTGTATGGGGGGATGGTGAGTGTTGCCAATATTGGCACTATGCTGGCTGCCCGGGGTCCACGAAGGAGACCCGCTAAGAGGGCGGCTGCCTTAGTGCCACAAGAGGCACAGGAGGCAGCCTCCCAGTGTTTGGGACCCTCAGGGGTCCGGTGTGACGCGTCACTTCCGGGAGAGGGGATGGGTAGTGAGGTACATATACCTCTCCCTGCCCACTGGGCGTCCTCTTTGCCCACTACCCCGACGCTGTTTCCCTCCCTACCGCATACCCAGCGTTCAGGCAGGGTGTGGGGGGGTTTTGTCTAATGTATTCTTTTGTGTTGCAGGCGGAGTTACAGGGCGATCCAGAGGCTGTAAGGTACAGAAGGGTACCCTCTGCACGAGCACAGTAAGGGTGCTAAAGCCAAATATCCCCAGGGAGGTCCTCGCGTTGGACCCTGGAGGAGCAACAGCGCCCCGTTAGTCCTACGGGCGGTTGTGGACCTGAGCAACCGGGGGTTGCCTGGAAGGCTCCGCCCCCCTCTGGGACGTGAGCAAGGGTGTGGACTGGTGGTCCACCGGTGGGAGGTGTGACCCCTCCCCCAAATCTGACAAACACCGATTGGATTGGCCACGGTGTCCTTTGGCTCATCAGGTGGCAGGCGGCGAGGGGCTGCCTGCCCTGGGATCGCCCGTAAGATAACCCACCAATCTTGGCATATTTGTAGTGCTAATAAACCTGCAGCAGTTTTCTCCTCAAATAAGGTGTCTTGTCTGGTTATTTCTCCAGGAATTTGCTGTATGGGGGGATGGTGAGTGTTGCCGATATTGGCACTAAGACCAATGCCACGCCTGGTGATCGATGAGGGAGAGTGGCTGTGTCGGGAAGAGAGGCCGGTATCAGAGACAGGGCTCCTTTGCACCAGGCTGCTAGCTTGATGCAATTACAGTGAAACTGGCATGAGTGGGCAGGAAATGGATAGCAGGGCACTACCACCGGTGCCTGGGTGAGGTCTGGACTTGAGGGTCAGTGGAGTGTGATTCCAAGCCACGTGTGGGATGTGAGGAGGGGAGCTGGGGCTTAGTGGGGTTGTGTGTGGGGCTCCAGAGTGAGTGGATGTCCAACCAGGGCCACCCCATAGTTAAGTGACTAGTGTGTTTGGGGCAAGGCCTGCGCCTTGAATATGTTGTTGATTTTCGGAGATGAGCACGTTTTGTGAGGTTGCTCTGAGCTGAATGGGAGATGCCATGCCACTGAAGTGGAGTTGTGCTTGAGAATGTTGTGGAGGCATGGCTGTGGGTGGTGTGGGCAGAGAGTGACAACACTAAGTGAGGCAAGGGTAGTTACTTGAGACTGTGTTGTGGGAACTTATTCTTACATGAGGGTGTGATTTAGAGTTGAGTAGACTGCGTGTGAGTGGACTAGTCGTGAAAGGTAGAAAGCAGGCTGTTGACTCAATAGACTGTGTTGTGTGTGGGAGGTGATTGCATGCATGAGTGGGTGCTGTCTCAAGTGTCACGATTGGAATGGAGGAAATGGAAAACGGATAATTTAACATGTGTGATTTGTGAATAGGAGAGTGGAGAATTTGAAGGGAGAAGCCGGGCAAGAGAAACATTAAGGTTTTGAGTCTGACTGAGAGTGTAGATTGCTCAATCCTATTTACTGTATTTGGGAATTAATGCAGTCCTGGTTGTTGAAACAAGTCTGAGTGAGGTCTGATTCAGTGGGAGGTGATCCATTGTATCTATTTTCGGGCAAGTTTCACACCATTCGTCAACAAAAGAAAAGTGGATCTTTACGTGAAATGTTTACATAATTACATAATTGTTTGTCTTTAACATAACGCAACCCGGGCAGGTTTGTTTAATTATGGCACGGCATTTGCGAGGCTCACATGCTTCTGTGACCAGCAATATGTGACGATTTGATGTGCTGAGGCAGGGAGATTACCAGAGAGCGCACCGACCAGCATTCCCAGGCCCCCACCAACAGCGCAATGCTCTTTGAGTTATGGGTGGTAGTAGGTGCAGGGGGTGTTTTTTTGACGATCAAGTCTGGCGAGAAGACACTTGGTTGTCAGTAAACATAAATAAGATGAAGGCACAAGCAGTGTGCGCGTCGCTGCTTGCTGCTGTGTTAATACTCCATGGGGCGGGGGCAGGTGCTGTGTGTCAGCGCACCAAAAGTTAATTCAGGAAGAAACAATCAAGAAGATACAGGCACGCAAGCAGCGTGCACTGCGCTGTGTGTTCCCGAGCCAATACTCCATGGGAGTTAACTTGCAAGAAAAGGTTGGGCATGCACCAACAAATAGCCAAGTGCATGCTGTGATTTTGGAAGGACACAGACACAAGCCAATTCAAACAGGTGGGACGGGTCAGACCCCACAAAGTACATACAACAGATCACCTGACATCTGCGCTGTCTAGGCTCGACCTAATCACCTGACAGCTGCGCTGTCTAGGCTTGACCTAAAAAGAAATATGATCTTCATTCCATTTGGCAGTTTGTTTTTGAGGGAAAAAAAACTTTGTAAAAGTTTGACAGTCTTCTCTCATGTCTGACAGAGTGGTCCATCAAACTTTTCCAACATTGACAGGAACCACCATGATGGCGGTTTCTGCAAATGTCTTGAGATATCCGTGGGGCCAGCAGACATTTCTAAATTTGGCAGGCGAAGAACAGTGTGACAGACGTAAAGTCCCCTGCCATCCTGTCTGCATTTACTATGTCTGCCAAACATTAAATCAGACTCTCTGCGTGGCACAGTAGGCAAACATTATGGATTGGAATGTTACTCAGAGCGATTGCCAGTTTTTAAAATATTTGCAACCATTTTTCCCATCACCTTTTGGGTGTCTGATTGCCAGTAGCATGCCTGCAAACCTGAGACTGGCGTAGCTTTTCAAGCCTACTACTGCCATTGTTTCTGAAATCTAAAAAGTAGTACATTTGTATACATTCAAGGCGTACTTCGATGGGTGCAAATTTGACACACTTTTGGTAAACCGGTTACTAAATATCTTCAAGTTCTTTAACCAAAGAATGAAAAAGTAACAGAATCAGGATGACGAGAAAAAACTACACAGACATAGCAGACCCTACTCAGAGCTCCCAGACCCAACTACAAAAACATGAATACATTTTATTTGGGGGTGTCACATCCCAAACACACCTCCTAAAGCTCTACCCCTGCTTCTCCTCACCCATCAATACATTTTGTATTCCTTGTACATACTTCCACTACATGCGCAGGAAAGTGGAATTTCTATCCCACAACCACTAAGGCATGTGGATTTCCTTCAGGGGCAAAAGGTTTTAACATAATTTTTGTCCATGGTACAGATGGGCCTTAAATAAATATAAGCACTTATTGAGCTGTGGCACCCTAGTGTTAACAGCCAATCCAGATCACATGGGGGCATATTATCAAACCAGGCGATAAAATTATCGCCGCTTTAGCGGCAGAAAACTGCCGCTAAAACGGCGATAATGGGCTTGATAATATGCTCTATGGAATTCCAATTGAAGCCCATGTTAGATGGGAAGGACGTCTAACCTGAGCTTCAATTGGAATTCCATAGAGCATATTATCAAGCCCATTATCGCCGTTTTAGCGGCAGTTTTCTGGCATACAGGGAGTGAGAGCCAGGTACAAGCTGGTACACCTTCAGCTCACCTTGTAGTGACCATGGGCCATCCCTTTTTCAACCAAACAAGTCTAATATCTTGAAAAGATTCACGTCAATTGTAAAGAAGTGTGTTTACTGTGACACCATGTACCCTTACTTACAAGGGTTAGGTTATTTTGCACAAAACTGTTATACTCTATACAAAACTGTAAACACTTCTGATTAAAGGAGTTTATTCTTCCCTCAATAAAGAGTGAAGAGGCTGGGCTGGGCTGAGTGTAGAAATTGAATGGATGGAGTAAGAGGACAGGGTCAGACTTCCCCAATCACTGGCCGTAATTCCCTACAAGTCTGGTCCATTGTCGATAGGAGAGGACGGGAGTCGATTCTTCAGACAAGAACCACCTTACTAGGAGGGCTTACCAGAGCCGGTTCGTGCACTTCAACCAATTTGAGGAAGCCAATAAATAATTTACGAAAAATCACCACACAGATGACTACATGAAGATCGTCCCATTGATTCAATTTCACAAATTAGTTCCATATCACGATACCTTGGTGGATACCCGTTCTTCTCCAAATAAAGCTATAAGACACCAAGAACCTCTACTGAGATACGAATCACTTTTGTTCATGGTTACAAGAATTAGAATTGTGAACCTTTTACTTGTGGATGATCTTCTTTATAGTAATAGCATTAGAAATTACTGGGGAAGATCTGCTATTATCAACACACAACTGACACATTTATCAGGAGACCGTCTGGCGACAATACTTGCTCTTTCAAACCTTCACAAGGTTCTAAAAATTCTTGGAACCACCTCGTACATCGGAATCTTCGCTTGAAACTATCCACACGTATTACTGCGTGCTAACAGTAGCATAATTATATGTCTGACATTTAAAGCGTTCAAAGACTCTTTCCAAAGCCCTGAGGAAGTCACTATACGTGACGAAACACGTGTCGGCTGTCATCCTCCTTTATCAAGATTCAGAAAATTGAAGTCTCCCTGTCATTCAACAACTAGGGAGTTCTGATTTTTTACTCATGAATGTGTTTTTCCTTTTTGTGAAACTTATGTATTAAATTGCTTTCTGATATATACTTTTGTGAGGACCTATTCTGTTCCGTAGTCAGTTACTTTCATTATTACTGTGTCCTTCTCTCTTTTTGGCTATTAACCAACAAGAACAATATATGACTTTAGAGTGCCGGGATTGACTTATGTACAAAGTCTGCAGAACTGCGCAGAGAGTTAATGCATTCAGCAACAAATGTACAATAAGGATATCACTAACTCAAATAATTACTATCTACCCTTACTGGGTACAGTAAGGAACCCTGACCAACAGGGACGTCTCCTCTGCTAAGGCAGATGAGCATTGCCCTACTGCTTTTCAGCACTGTAAAAAAGGAAAAATAAAATGATAATTACGCAATCTTATTATCATTTTATTTTCCATGATGAGGCAGCTTTGCGAGCAGGGCAATTTCGAAGTGCGCATGACGGTTTGGCCGGCTGTCTTGGGCTGGCCAAACAGTCATGCCATCTAGCATGTTCTCGACTGGATGGAGAGCATGACCAAGCTCCCAGTTCCTGTCCAAGCCCCGAACCACAGTGCTCAAACCAATCACAACACTGCTGTCACGGTGACAGCAGCGTCTGGATTGGCTTAGGGGAGCCTGAGTGCTTCCTGCTTCCGGTTCACACAACAGGAACAGGACTGAGAGGACGGAGGATAGGCGGCGGCAGCCGGCCTGCAGGAAAGTGATCTTTTTTTTTTTAAACCCCTCCCCTTCTCCCCGCCACACTACTTCATCCCAGAAGCAGCCGCTACTGCTGACCAATCCTCTCCTTTTGCCTGGAATTAGAATTCATGTGTCTTGGTTGCAGAAGTTGTTTCAGCAGGCAAAAGACTCCCTCTCAGACTGTGCCTGACAGCTCTTAAGCCTCAACTTATTCCTAAATTGCTATGAATATATGTACTTTAGCAAATGACCTCCAAATCGCTTCTGGCTGATGATGTGCTCTGTGTGAAAAGATACTTGTGCACCTGTGTCTCATTGTATTTACATTTGCATGGCAATGAAGGGGGGCTTCTACTGAAGTATCATTGTGCCTGTCACCATCATATCATCATTATGCTTTATATTGCCGTTAATAATAGTGGTGTATAGTTGGTATTCCATCAAAATATTGTGTACAAAATATTGTGAGACACAAATATTGTGTGAAAAATATCATGGGACAGAATATAGCAGGTAAGAATATTGTTTTTTCTAGGTATTTGCTATAAAAAATAAAGTTGTAAATAGTTTAATATTTACATATAGTTATATGTAAAATTGTTTCTTAATTAGTTTGAAACATTTTAATGAATTTAGGATTCTAAATTATTAGTATTGTAATACTATTTGTGTTTAATTTCTTTTTTGTATATTTTGTAACTGTATATATGAAACGTAATTTTTAATTTAGTGGCAGGTTTTTGGGATTGTAGGGTATTAGGGTGGGAAGTTTTTTTAATAAATAAATTATTCTTTGTAATGTAAAAATAATTTTTGTTTAATGTTTTCATATAATGATTAATTAATTATATTAATTAATTTATGGTTCTATTATTTTTTATGTTTAATTAATTGTTAATTATTGTGTATATATATATTATTTATTTTGTGTTTTTATTTAATTAGTAATGTAATATTAGCAATGAATTATTTATACATTATTCTGTAACACTTTTAATTATTAGTGTTTTTTTTAGGGTAGTAGGGCAGGAAGTGTTATAATTGAACTATTTGTTTAAATTTTTTTTATTTTATTTGTAAAAAGTTTTTTTTAATTAAATCTAATTTGATTTCTTTTGCGTATTTAATTCATCAGCTTAGGAATAGTAAATTTGACCTTCCAAAGTCCACACTTTATTTAATGTTGCTCAGAATGGAGCGGGAAAATTAAATCTAACTTAACCCATCCTAAGTTTAAAGTAGGAATAGTAAATCTGACCCCAGTGAAGTCCAACACTTTCCCTAATATTGGTAAAATTTGTTTTAATTTTGTTTCTATAGTTTTTTTTGTAGTTTAAATTATAATTAGGCTTTCCTGTTTTCAGTTTCTATTTTTGGTAAATTCTGGTGGGGTTTTTTCAGTGTTTTCAAGTGATTTTAATACCTTAAAAAACAGTGGTTTTCAGTGGTTACACATTTTTGCGCCATTAAAAACTACAGAAACAGTGTTTTTCCGGTGTTTATGGAACATTTCACTCTTATTATTGCTTGCTTTCTGCACTGATAGTGCATGGTATATAGACAGTGTAACTCTAGTGTAGATAAGGTCCAAATAGATGTTTGCAAATTAAACTTATTGTAGTACACCATACAATACTTCTTCAGTGAGTCTTTGGTCATGTGTGCTTGCTCTTTCGTTCCCATGTAAACTTCTGTGAAAGGGCCCTCTCGACATTGGCACTTGAGATGTGCAATGTCAAAACAGCCAGTAGACAATTTGTTAACTCCGGCCATTGACATAGCTTTCCATGCCAATGCTGGTTCACTTGAAGATTGTCATTCTCAGGGCAGGTTCTGCAGCATTTGCGCTGATCTGGGCGCTTATGCCCTCAGAGTTATTGAAGTGGTAAAAAATGAAGCAGCACTTTTGAAACTACTGAGGAAATTCCCCTTTACGGAAGGGATCTAGAACAGAGTACCACAGTGAGGTTTCATTGACTTCAGATGCCATTGATGGTGAAGGGACATTTCTATGCATCATTGCAAGCCATTTCTCATACATTGTAAAATAAAAGTTCCAAATTGCTCTTCATCATTGCTTTGCTTACGGAGTGCCAAGCACTCTAATATGAAACATGTTGCAGTGCCAAAGTCACTAAAGGTGTCGCCCAGCCTACTCTCAAGAAGATGTTTCACATCTACACCAATTATGCTGAACACTTGGCAGACAAGGGTGTTTTCAGACTCTAGCTTTTTATTATGTCCACAACGGCAGTTATGTTTTCCTATAAAAATCTAAGAATGCAGTAGAGTGAACTTTTTTTCACATCACTATCAATATGTGACCAAAGATCCTCACATTTCTTGCCTTTGGCATCATAACTCGGCAAACATTCTGTAAACGGTTGCCACATGGATAATAGAGCATTCATAGCCCCTTGGACTGAGAACCATCAGCTGAGGGCCACAGTTGGGATGACTCTTTCTTTGATGCCACACAAAGCACAAAATAATAAATATTTGCGTTTTAGTTCCTGTGCATAACACTGCACCAGAATGCACTAAAAAATCAATAGCATTCCTCATTTACTCTGTAGATTGTAAAGATGCTTTCAGCATACCATCTAACAAGGGGCAAGAATCTCTTACAGGGAAGCACTTCAGCTCAGATATCAATTTTGACAGGTCATCACACTACATTTTCATATACGTAGCTGAATCACTTCAAATACAAACAATATCACTGCAATCTTTGTTGAACTGTGAAAGATCCTTTTGTGCACAGCATCCCAAGTGACACTGCAGTTCATGTTTTCCAAAATTCTAGTGCCATGTTTTAACCACTATCCCAGATGCTTGGTGATAGCGCTCTTTTCACATATCCTTGTCACTATACCTTGCATTGAATGTTTAAAGCCTGGGGTGTTGGCAATTCGCCTACTATCAATACTGACCCACTAGAAACTGGGGACTGATGAATTAAGGGTTTTTACCCTTTCTGTGTGGGTAAATGTGATGACACATTAGGAAAGATTCTTATGAAACCAGCCATTTTGCCTATCAGTGAAAGAATCAAACATGATTTTGATATTTCCTGATTCTCTACAGTATATAAAATAATTAAACAAGACCTAAAACATGTTTCTAATCTCTGCATCTTTAGATCAAAGACCCCAGAACTCAAAAAACAAAAGGAAGAAGAAACAATATTTTAGTGGCATCCCTAAACAACACAACTCAAGCAGAATAAGGTTAGCCAAGACTTTCTTATGGCAAGCTTGTATAACAAAGTTACATTGTATTGGCCCCTTCAGGAAGAAAAAAAATGACTATTTCACTCCCTGTTTCCTTTCTTTGAATGGAATTTAGTTTGTGGTTGTGCAGGTGTTTTTTCAGTGATTATATGTTTTCACTGGTGAGGGCTATTTCTCTTTCAGTGGGGTTTTATCAGTTATTATAGGTTTAAACCTAAAACCGGACAGCCTAATTATAATATAAATTGCAAAGTTCCTAATTATTTATTCTACATTTTGTTCTTTTGGTTTATACTTATTTTATTTAACTTTTTATTTAATATTCTACACATTTGTGTTATGTATATATTCATTAATTTGTTATTGTTATTATTAGTAATAATTTGAATGAATTGTATTTGGTTGTATTTATTTAGGTAATGTTTTAACATTTTAAGTATCTGTTTCATTTGTTTAATGTAATTTATATTATTTTTTAATATATTCATTTCTTTTAAATTGTAGTAATATTTTTAACGTTAGTATCTAAATGTAATAAAATATAATGCTATATATAACATAATTACTTGTTTTTGACAGTCTTCTGGTCCACAATACTTTTGTCTCAATATTTATGTAGTTTACATACAAAGTACGTAAACATTTTGGGCCTTATTACGATGTCGGGCGTACATGAATCCAGGCCAACCGACCTCTGGTCGGCGGTCCCAACCACAGTATTACAATGCGACCACACATGCTGCGATTGCATACTCCCATTTTTCTATGGAAGCTTATGCTGAGACCGTAAACCAGCCATAGCACAAGCTCCCATAGCGAAATGAGAGAATCTGTTTAACCCTGCACCACATGGCAGGCACCTCAGGGACAGCAAATGGTTTCTTCTTTTTCTTTCTTAGATTGGAGATCAGCAATCGAGTGTCACATGGTTGCTAAGATGAAGGAGCTATGAAAACAAGAACAATTTATGGAATCCGTTTGCCCTGAGGACACAAGTTAGACTTCTTAGAGCTCAGAGCAATAATAGAGTAGAGTCGATCCGAGCGATGATGGGCAGCAGTTAACACATTCTTTATTTTCTATCCCTCCCACAGAAAATAACCAGTCAAAGCCCTGAAAAGAACCCTAAATTGTCAGGGGTTCGAAACGCGTCAACGATAATCCTTGGGGATTTCTTCACTTAAATTAATTTGGACAGTGGGAAAACACTACAAAACTAAAAATCTCACCTTTGCTAAATGACTTTGAAACTCCCAAGTGTTTCCCAAGAGGGTCGCAACATCCATAATGATTGTGACAGACACCTCTGGTTTTGAATCATTGGACTAGTTCTTATTATTTGAATTTAATTTCATCATTTTATTTTGTCAAGTGCTTGTTGATAATGTCTATTATATAGGGAATCACAATTTAGGTTGCCTTGTACTAATTCACAGTAATTTGTTATATTAATGTGTTGTTATATATGGTATCATGATTGAACAGTTCTGTCCTGTGGTACTTCGGATCAATGAAAAAGTTGAGAAGGTTTCCATTTCATGATAAATTGAATGTTCATTAATTATTATTGATTGAATTGTGAAATACATACATAGGCCAAGAAAATGTTGTCACAACCTATTTTTCGAAAGAAGAAACTTGAACAATTACATATAGCCACTGTTTCTGCTTTGTGCAACTTTTAGAAAGTTGACATTTTTCTACCTAAACCAAATGTGCCCTGCTGCCAGTGTCTAGGGCGAAATGAGTTGTATTGGCTCTCCTGTGGTGTGATGTGTATTCCTTCCAGACAGGGGGCAAAAGGATGTGGGGAAGAGTGTTCCTCGTTTGAGCAGGATGGCCTGGGGGTTGTACCCAGCCCCCCTGAGCTTCAAAGAGTAACTTGAGTACTGTACACACCCCCTTCATGCCTTTTGAAGATGTTCTGCTTCTGGCCTGGGCCTGCCTTCCCTTTGTTAGCCTAGATAGATTAGAGCCAGTCCTAGGGTAAGGGGGGAAAATGACTAGAACCATTTAGGCTCAGACAATGGGGGTGATCCTCGCAAACAAGCTGGCACTGGGTATAAAAGTAACACCCTCAGACCTTCTCATCAGAACTCTTCTGGCCCTGAGAAGACTCAAAAGAATGACTTCAGTGTTGTATGAAGAAGAAAGACTGGACCTGCTTGCCTTGAACCCAGTATCCCAGAAGTGGCGCCAATGGTCAACTGGCTGACCCCCTGTTTGAGCTACTGGGACACAACAAGCTTTGAGACGTCTTCTCTGCAACTGGCCACCTGACCAGCACAAACTGGACCAGCCTGAGCTCTTCTGCTGGCTTCTGCTTCAGTAAGTCCTGACCTCCGAGAGGTTCCTCCCCAGGTTCTGGATCCCTGGCTGGTGTAAGAGTGTAGTCCTCCAACCTGCAAAAACTGGACTCAAGTAAACATCCTGAGGTTCTGGGCTCTTTGCATCAAAAAAGAACAGTTCCTGGTGTTCTTGAGAAAGCAAGTGGACTTCACTGAGCCCGAAAAGTGACCTGCATCCGACTGCCATTACGCTTTTTCCGGCTACGGTTTACAAAAAGCTACTTTTATGGTGCTCCTCAGATTGACAACAACCGCCCCGCATTTCCCGCAAATGCAAAACTCCAACCGGTGACCAGCTCTTCTCACCTACAATGACTGCTCCACCTATGCAAAGCTCCGACTGAGGTGCCTGGCATGCAACTGGACTAAGTAAGAAGGTAAACTTTCCACTGAGATGAACGAGGTCTCTGTATCTGACCCAAGCTTCATTTTAGCCGGTCTGAACTTTTGACTTTTACCCAGGTCCAACGTGGCCATATAACTACAATTGCTGCTTTGTGCTGCTTGGCGCTATTTTTACCTAAAGCTTTAAACATTCATAACTATGGTTCTACTTATTGGATTTTTTTCATTTTGGTGTAATTTAATTTATTAAAATTTACTCTATTTTTCTAATTTGGTTTGGGATTTTTCCTGTGTTATGTTTATACTTTAATTACTGTTTTAGTGCTGCATAAACACTTTACACATTACCTCTAAGTTAACAGAACAGGTTTATTTAGTGACTTTTGTGGTTTACCCTCCCAACTAATAACCCATCTTCTTACACTGCCTTTTTGTACAAAATTGTGTTGTTGCTTGACTGGGGTGTGAGCCCTTGTCAAATGGCAACCACAGTCCTTGTCAGGGTAAGGTACAAGCAAACCCTGAATTAACCTGTGCTCAACCCCCAGGTAGCTTGGCACATACCTTTCAGGCTTAACTTAGAGTCAATGTGTTAAGTATGTGTGCAACACTTCAAACAGTAACACAGTAAAAATATACCACAAAAGGATCCGAAAGCAGAGCTAGAAATATAGATCAATTTGTAATAAGTAAAACAGGACCAAAAAATCCAATAAGTAGAACTGGAGATATTCAATTTTAAAGAGTTTTTTATTTTTTATTGTGCCATCAAGCATAAAGCGTCAACTGTGGATCTCTGGTCATGCTGGACTGGGACCAAGTTAAGGACAAATGCAATAGAGAGTGGGCTCGCTACAGGAACAGAGTTAGGCCCACAGAACAAAATACCTGTAATCTTGGTTGCGGAGCATTGCGTGGATCTGTGTCGAAGATGTGCCCCGCAGCCGAAACGATCCATCGGTTCTGAAATGCAACATCAAGGATCCTGTAAATAGGGCTCGCAATGTGAAGTCCGGTGCCAGGGATGTGGCGCGCAGTTGAGGCGATGCGTCAGTTACAAAGAGCTGCAAGGCTGTGATGAGAAGTACAGCGTTATCGGCGAGGCTACCATCGAGAGATGCGAATCCTTGCGCCAAGGTTGCATTGCAGAGTGTGGGTTCCCAAAGGTGGTGCGGTTTGTGGCAGCAATGCAAGTCTTTGCAACAGGTCCTATCCCCGCAGCAGAGGAGATGCGTTGGTTCCGCTGGATTGACAGAAGCTGGTAAAGCACCCTAAGCCTACTTGCAAGATTCCAGGAATGTGGTGGCACCGCTTGATAGGGTAGACTCACATATGGCAGAATCCAGGTGCAGATGCAAGGTTGTTGGAAGCCTCTTATTTCCCAGAGGCTTCAGATCAGGAGGCCAGCCAAGTAGGCCTTAGAGTCACTTTAGGTTCTGGTTTCAAAAGATGCAGGTCCAGTCCTTCTCACCCAGGCAAGAAGGCAGCAAGCAGAAGGTCAACACAGCAGTCCTTCCTGGTAGAGTATCCACAGGTCCAGAAGTGTACTAAAGTGTGTTGTTTGAGGTCCAGTATTTATACCCAGTTGTGCATTTGAAGTGGGAGAGAAGCTTCTAGAGGTTTCCCTTTGAAGTCTCCTGGCATCCTGCCTTCCCAGTTCTGGCTTCAGACTAACTACAGGGGATATGCATCCTTTTGTGTGGAGGCAGGACACAGCCTATTCAGTTGTAAGTGGGGCTGTGCCCATCTCCTCCCTCCCATCCTGCCACTGATGGCCCATCCAGGCACATGTAAGCTCCCTATTATGTGTGGCCGTGTAGGAAAAATACACAAAATCCAACTGCCAGCCACACCCAGTCATGTGGCCAGAGACATGCTACAGGCACTAAATGGATAAGGCAGAAAAAGGTAAACTTTCTAAAAGTGGAATTTTCAGAAGGGCAATATAAAATCTGACTTCACTTTAAGTTAGGGTTTTAAACTATAATTCCAGAGACACCAAACTTGAACTGGTTATCTCTTCCCATTTGGAAAATACACTTATAAAATATCATAAGGCAACTCCAATGTTATCCTCGGGGAGAGATAGATCTTGCAGTAGCGAAAAACGAATTTGTAAGTCGTTCACTGCCAGGACACGTCACACTCAAAAGTACATTTCTTACATTTTGAATACATTGTACTCATCCCTCTGGGTTACCTAGGGCCTATCCTAGGGGTGATATATGTATTAAAAAGGAAGGTTTGGGCCTTGCAAAAGGTTTATTTTGTCAGGTCAATATGGCAGTATGAACCTGATACACAGGCTCTGCAATGGCAGGCTTGAGACAAGTCTAAAGGACTACTTAAGTGGGTGGCACAATCAGTGCTGCTGGCCCACCATAAGTATTTTCTTTACAGGCCCTAGGTACTTATAGTACCACTTTACTAGGGACATATATATAAATTAAATATGTCAGTTGGGTATAAGCCAATATTACCATGTTTAGAGGAGAGAGCACATGCACTTTAGCACTGGTTAGAAGTGGAACAGTGCTAAGAGTTCTAAGGCCAGCAAAAACAAGGTCAGAAAAATAGAGTATGAAGGCAGACAATTGGGGGGAAGACCACCTTGAGGCTGACAGATCTAACAATTTTGAAATATTTAATTGTTTTAATGTTATATATTTTTATTTGCATTTGGCAAGCACGTGGAAACCTTTGGAATCCAAACATGCTCAAAAGGGACCATGCAATGCTCTGAAATGGGATCCCTTTTAGATTCTGCTGATCCCATTAAAAATGCAGTATGTATGGGGTCCCATTACAAAAACCAGCCATCTTCAAAGACAAAGATGTGCTAGACATTTCGATTGACAGAATCCAAATATTTCGAGGAGTGAGAGAGGTGTGTGGGGAGTGAAAGGGGTGTGTTGGTTCAGATGGGCAACAAGATGGCAAAGAGAGCGCCTATTTAATCTCAGTCTCTTCTTCTTGCTTATTGGCGTTGGAATTCTTCCACATTAGTTCACAACCTAACATCTATTCAAACCATGAAGGAGGAAGACAGCTCTAGACTGACTCTTTTCCAGCATGTGGGATTTGACAGCTCTGACTACTGAAGTCTCGTTTGCTAAAATGACTAGCTTCTTAACACGAGTACTGTTTGTCTGGTATTATAGGTGGAAGTAGGGGTGTGGTCTGGCTGTCAAATAAAATGGCCAGGGTGTTGTGGATCTCTGAAGCTGCAGTCGCATACTCTGATAAAATACCCTAGTCTCCTGCAAAATGTTACAAGTGCATTTCAAGTTTGAGCACTGAATGCCCAAGCAGAAGAAAAACGGACTCAGAAACAGCAGAGATATCCGCTTACAAACATTTTCTGCAAACTGTTGCCCCAGAGGGGTTGCCGAGGCCAGTCTGTGGCTAGATTTGGGATCTCACTCCACTTTTGGCAGTGAGGATGATTGAGGGCACAGTCTTGCGCTATGTCCCCCATGCAACCGGCCTGCCTGTGGGGGTTGAGACAGTGCATGATGGCTGAGCCTTGGTCCAGCTGGGGCAGTGCTGGTGGCATACTTTTGAGAAGAGGTGAGGCAGACATTGGGATTGGTCCATCCTGTGGTGAAGGGTGGGGCCTCTTGACCAAACTACAGCTTGAGGTATGAACTATCTCAGTAACTAAAATATTTGCCCCTTCATTGTATTCTGCAAGATAAACAACTGTAGTGGGCACTGGTACTGGCACAGAGTTGCCCTGAGGCTGTCATCTTACCATGCAGGCTAACTTCTGTCGGCCATATAAATTGGTGATGACCTAATGTTGCATGTGGGCAACAAAAATCCTTGCACAGACTGGCTATCACACAAAACCAAGGCTACTGTAGGCTGAGCAGGATGTTGCATGGCAGAGCAAAGTTTCATAATGCTATGCTTAATGAGAAAAACATATCAAAAACAAGTAAACCAGTGTATAAAAATAAAAGAGGTTGGTATTGCCTGACAATGTAAATACAGGTGGCTGTTGATGTGACTTTGCAGAAGAGGCAACAAAGAACAAGATAAACATGAGGCATATCCTTTGAGTCATAAAATGAAGCCTCAAATCGATAGATGAAATATAGACACCCTCACCATGCGAGTTGACCCCAGCTAAAAGAAAAACTTGACAAACAAAATGCCAGGGTAGATTTGGTTGCACACTGCCTAGATGATATTAAAGATGTGGCCACCATCACTGGAAAGAGTATTCACCACATAGACAGAGAGCAGTATGCAGTCAATGCCAGTAAAAAAGACCTGGAAGCCCATTTCTGGAAGAATAATATGAGAATACTTGGCCTGCTTGAATTTATAACTGTTAAAAAGCCAGAGATGTTTGTAGAGACACTACTGTCTGAGTAATTGGGATGCCCTAAAGTCCCAAATCAATTTGTGGTGGAAAGAGCACACAGATTACTTTCACTGAAACCACCACAATACAGTACACCAGGATACAATAGTAGCCAAATTACTGAATTATCAGGTCAGTTTCACAGCCCTCAGTATACCTTGAAAGAATGGTCCATTAGAGTATCAAGTGTCATCAAACAACCTTATCTGGACTTCACTGCTGCAGCCCAGTCAACAACAAAGGCATTTATAGATATTGAAAAGCAACGGAGAAACCATGAAGTTCAATATCTTATGCGCTATCCAGCAAAGCTTAAGATAGTAACAAATGGAAAGCGAATTATAATTACCTACAACAGAGAAACTTCCCTCTTTGTCAAAATACATGGTGGGAAGCAAAGGAAGAGGAAAGACACTGTTGAGGTAATGTGGACAGTCTTCCTTTCTTCCTACTCATGTACATGATTTTGAATTAATTACTATCCCTACCCTGACACCTAATACCTTATTTTCTTTTCATTTTCAGGACACAAGGACCAAGTCCCCAAGTCCTGTAATGGCAGCCATAACATTTGTCTTTATTTTGTGGCCAGCCAATCGGATCGCAAGCTCCAGCAGGACTCAAGGGAGCTTCCTTGTTCCTGCGGGAGCAAGGAGGCCAACAGGAAAAAAGCCCCCTCGGCTAATCAGATCGCTCTATTATTTGAGGTTGCACGCCTACAGGACTCCCATGAGAAATATCCCGAAAGGAGACAACCCTAGACAATCACAAAAGGTGAGGACGCCCGGCTCTGGTGCCCCAACATCACTGCACTTTGACTCACGGACCCTTCTGATTGCATATTGGGTGACCTCTGTACTTGCTGCGGCTACCACCATGATGCTTCACAGTTGTTTGTGTTATGTTGGTGTTTTTGGTTTCCGCTTAAATAGTGATCACTGTTCAAGTTGCTGTCAGCAGCAACCAATCCATGAGGGCTGGCTTACACTCACCCTGGCAATAAAATGGGCCGGGCGCATATGCCCGTAGCCAGTTCCGCAAACTGTCTAAGTGTGTCCGTGTGGTCATTATGTATGCATGAGGGACACTGGGGCTCTGGGCGTGGTTACGTTATGGCCTTGCCAAGGCAGTAACGAATGCGTGTGTCTCTGTTGTGGTGTCGGCGCCACCCGTCACGCAAAGGACAACGTTGCAATGTATCATGCCCCCGGAGTGCGGGCTCGGCCGAAGGGGTTAATGAGGGAGCACAAGCCCGCTGAAAGTCCGGGATCATACATGCTAACTGTTGTGTGTGTTGCCATTACCGCAGCATAAGCCAAATATCTACCCTCAACCACCTCGCGAGTTCAGCCAGCCATGAACTCTACATCTGTCTCCGCCCTCTCCTTACAATAGGCCTACACAGACGTGGGCGCCCACCTTCAACGCACAACATCACAGCGTCATAGTCAGGCTTGTGGACATGCGCAGACTGGCATGACAGTGGTGTGCCGTCGGAGTGCATGTGATGCAACCGTGCTGAACACTGTAGTGAATAGGCTCGGGGGGAGGGAGGAGCAGCAGTGAGCCTACGTAGTACACATTGATGCCACTCATTTGCTACAAGCAGTACATGTCAAACAGGAATCACTAAGACACACATATCACACACCAATGAACTAGTGAGCCTGCCAACACATCATGCTGAACCAACTATTGACTCGTGTCTCTGCACTGTCACGGGTGACCAAGGATATGCACTCTGCCCTGGATGATGACACCCCTCCGAGCCCCGAACACACAGGCCCAGAGGCAGTACAATGCAGCCCACAAACGCACCAGGCGCATCGTGGAACACACATTTGGTGCATTGAAGTCACGTTTCAGGTGCCTGGACATCACAGGTGGAAGGCTCCTGTACAGCCCAGACATCGTGTGCAAGATGATCGTTGCATGTTGTGTGTTGCACAACATATGTGTATGCACCAATGCACCATGGCTACAAGTGCCAGATGCACCGGACGATAATGAGGAAGATGAGGCATGTGGACCACACCCCACTTTAGCTGCAGCAGGAATAGCCCATAGGAACACCATCATTGACAATTTCTTCAATGAGCACGTCACATTGTCACAGTGTCACAGTCCTTAGCAGACATGGGACAGTACAAAAGGAGCACAGCAACAGCATGTGAAAATAAAATCTTTCATACACACATTCCTTGCGTGCATGTAACTCCTGTGTACAGGCACATCACTCTGAAAAGTGTAAGTGCAACATGTAGTGAGAGGCTGTTTGGGGTGTCACGTATTTGAAATGTCATTTCTTTGTGTCAGGGATAGTACGGAATCCCACACATCAGCGTCTCACATGTGTCCAACTTCATTGTATATAGGCTGTCATTTGTGACCCACAATTGACAACAGGGCTTCTTTTGGAATCAGGTATGTACCACCATGATGCAGGGATGCACCCTGTGTCTCAAGTCCCACAACATGTACAACAGGGACGTAAGGGGGAATCACTGCCCTACATTTGTACATGCTTTCATACTAGATTAATCATGTACATGACACATCTGTGTGTATTGGAAGATATTATTCACGTACAGTGGAGTGTTGAAGCTGTCTTAGTACTGGGCCATGAAGACAACACTTTACAATGTTGCCCCGTGGAGGGCCAGCCAGGGTCCTATAGGGATTGACAAGTTACTGGGAAGAGAAAGAGTCTAGTCTGCAGGCTGATTGCTGTGTCATTGTTTTGCAAACGAAATTTGTCAGTCCCTGTCGAGGTGCAAGGTTAGTGTGACTGGGTGCATCGGGGTACAGTGGAAGGTGGTATTCCAGGGCACGATGCAGAGTGCAGAACCAAGCAGTGAGAAGCCATATGGCAGAGATAAATGCTACTGCTTCCTACTTACCACTGAGGCAGATTCTTCCTCATCTTCGGCCTCTGATATTTCATGTGCCTCACATGTGGGTGGTGGCGTTTGGTCTGCAGCACTGTGTGAAACTGACACATCAGGGGCTGGAGATGTGGATGTTGAAGTAGCAGCAGCATTCATCTGTGCAATGTCTTGTGGCATCACTCCCATGATGAGGATTTGCAGGGCATGGAAGATCCTATCTACAGCTTTCTCGTGGGCAACCGTGGTAGCCATTCTTTGCGCCTGCATCCGCTCCATGTTCTCCATGACCCTACTCATGTTTCCCAAATCACGGATGACATCGCTGTAGCCACTCTGACTGAACAGTTGTTGTAGTCTCTGAGTCATAACTCCAGCGACACCAGCCATGGATTGTTGGAGGGCATGGGGCAGACTGTGGGTGACCGTTAGGGAGTGTAAGTGGTCCCTGATGGTACTTAGACACCCACGTATGGCATCCAGTTTGGCTTCCATGAGTTGGAACCCCAGCCGCACCTGTTCAGCCAGCCCCCTCTGGCAGTCTAACACACGGCGTTGGAACGCCATGTGTTCTTTGATGAGGTGCTGGGAGCCAGACGTGGTGGTGGGTGCTTCCTGCTGTGTGGTCTGTGCAGGGGGTGGGCTCACCTCGATGGTGCTGGGCAGACCTGCTACTGGAGGTGGGATGCGGAGGGTGTCCATGAACCGTTGGAGTACGTCCAGGTCGATGTCTTGGTGGTCATCTCCATCATCACTGACATGATGTAGGGTCTGCTCTGCAGGGGGTGTTGATTGTCCCTCTGCAATGTAAAGGGGAGATGCAGTTTCACAGTGTGTTACATGTATGTTGATGCATTGGCGAAGTTTACATACAGACTGCATGACAATGTACATTGGGACTGTTTGTGGTGAGTTGCCTATTTGATGCGGACAGTGGACATTTGTATGACTTCAGGGATGTATCGTTGTTCTGGTACCTTGTCATCTCACAGTTTTCTGCTATGCCAGGAGTAATTGGCCATTTTGGACACCAATACGGCACCAGTTGTGTCCTGTGTACTGTTGTGAAAGTTTTGCAGTTTGTACCACATTGTTGTCAATGTTGAGGTGCTCTTATTCTTATGTGTGTGTACAGCATTGTGGGTGAGTTGCCCCTGCAGCTCTGATTTTGTGGCCCCTTATCCCTTTCTGGCGGTGTGCCTTTGCCTTCAATGCCTCTACAGTGCTGAGATGTACCGGACTGGGTTGTTTAGGGCTGTTGGTCGAGTTGTGACTCTTGGGCATGGTTTGTCCGCAGATGTGTTGTTGATGTCAGGGGTTGTTTGTGCACGTGGATGTGTCAGGGTGTGACCTGCTCCTTTCCGTATGTGGTCCACACTCAGCCACCTCAGTGTCGTGGCGTGCACAATGTCATGATGATTGGCCTGCAGCCATGCTGATCGTCATATAGTGTCACTTGCATTGTCAGTGTGGCTCACAAATGGGCATCTTTGCTGGGTTTTGCACGTGTGCATGTGTTGGTGGTGAGATTGGTGATGTGTGGTGTGGTACCCATTTGGGGACATGGGGTACTGAGGCCTACTTGGTGTTTGTGTGTGTATGTGGTGTGCCACGGGGATCAGGGACATGATCCAGAGTCATTGTGGGTGTGCAGTGTGCTGTACTTACTTGTGCATGTGTGCAATTGTGCCCATCTCCCCCCGTCCCCCCAATCCCTGGTCGGTACTCACCCTGTTGATGTTGTGTCAGGTCATGTTGAGCAGTGTCCAGATCCCCAACTCCTGGCACTGTGTCCCAACTGATGACTGTGGCCACCATTTTCTCCATGTCATCCAGCTACTGGTGTGCCACTGGACCCCCACCTCCATTGAGTGTTGCTGCTTTCATGTTGGCATCAAGTTTCTTCTTGGCTTTGGCCTTCACATCATTCCAGCGCCTCTTGACCTCTTCCGTTGTCCTCCTCAATGCTGTAACTGCAGTCACATGGTTCAAGATAGTCTGCCATATTTGCGTCTTTGTTGCCAATGACACGTTTGCGGTGCCGAACAGTTGTTGGTAGTGTTCTATCACCTCCGTAACGGTGATCCTGTTTTCCTGCGGACTGAACCGTGTCTTCCTCTTCCTCTTCTCCTTGGCCTTCCCCGACCCTGAGGTTCCTTGCTGGTCCTCTGTGGGGCTTGTGGGGTTCGCGTTGTCCTCTGCACACGGTCCGGGTGCATCCATGGTGCTACGCAGATTATTTTTTTGGGCCTTTTTTTTTTTTTTCTTTTATAGTGCATTTTCCCGCCTGACACGTGGGAATTCCAGGCCTGTCGCTGGTTATCGCTGATTTTTGTAACGCGATTGGCCACATCGCATCTTTTTTTGCGTTCGTTTTTCTCATTGTTCCTGCGTTGCGTACGTTTTAACGCGGTCATTTGCGTTATCGTGAGACTATCACATGGTGCCTCCGGGTTGAGAATATGGCGTTAACATGGCATTTTTTTCCCACGATAGACTGCGATGTGCAAGGTTGCGTTAAGCAAATTTTGCGATAGTTATCACACTTTCTTGAGAATATCCTCCTAATTGTGTTAGCAAGGTCACCAAATATCTTAATATTCGCAAACACCCTCCTTTGCGTAATTTCATTTCTGTAAGTACGTGAAATAACTGCAAAATTACATGTAATGTACCTCTGTTAGCATTCTTCCTTCCGAATTGTCCCTAAGGATTTTTTTTCTTTTCTTGATTTTTATATCTTCTTCGAATTTGTTAAGTCTACCTTGCAGTGCTTCTAAGAATTCCCTAATGCTTTTTTCTTCTTTGTGGTTGTCAATCTCCTGTTTAAGTTTTTACAATCTGGGTTTGGTGGAATTAAGGTGAGTTATGGTATACTTTATTAATATTTGAAGCATTCTTTTACACGTTTTTGTCATAAATTTTGCCCATTCATTCAAGAGATCATAGTTAGGGTTTATTCACTGTTGGGTTTTGTGAAACAAACGCTGGTTTATGACTATGACTTAATAGCGAAGGACCCATCAAAACAATGCTCATCCAGTTACTATCACAGGACAGTAATTGAAATGATACACTGCCTTTTTGTAACTAGTTTTTCTTTTCATTTCTTCAAAGTTAAGCTTAATTTCTGTTATTATATTTGTGATTTCAGTTGACATAGTTGGATGAAAACTTTGTACGTCTGATTTGCCATACGACTTACACGTCCATTCGTGTTGCCTATTACGCAGCGATTCAACATATGGTGCTCAGTTGGGCCATTAATGCTATAGTTCTTTGAAGATACGTTATTGATGTGAGATTAATTTTATATCTAATATATCAAGTGGGGTGTGGGGCAAGCCCACTGGGGCTCTATTCACTATTGGGATATGTCCCTTACTTATTTTAGTATTCAGACACACCAGTAAATTGAGGTTGTACTATTTAATGTTCATGCAGTGACAATCATCATGCAGTGGAAATCAAAGCAGTAATGTCCTAGTTGTTCCCCAACAGATGCCACCCCTACCACAAAGCTGCATCAGACCCTTTCAACTCCAGAAAGTAAAATCAGCCACTGATATAAATAAAGTAGTCATGTCTATATGCCAATGTATTGCTCATGCCTCTTCGTTGCACTTTATGCTTAAGTGCTGCAACAAGTTCGCCGCAACATATGAGCACCCCTCGGCCATCAAGCATGACACCAAAATACTTCCCACACAAACCAAGCAACAGACTTACCGACACCCTACCAACTAAACATAACAATATGTACAAGCATGAGTTACTATCTCCAGCTCATCTCTGCACCACTGTCCTATTAAGCATAGCTATAATGTTGCCCCTTCATAAAAGGAGCATCTCTCTGATAATAACATAGAAAAGCATAGGTCACACGATAAAACCCACTCTTCCAACCAAGCACAAATATTTAATTAGTATGCTACTCACCCCATGAGCACAACCAATGGAGTCGTCTGTGGCTCTGTCTCAGGGTCTCGTTGAGAGTATAATGCACTTTCCAATTATAACTACTATACGATACAACCATTGTGTGGGGGAAAAAAGTAACACCATGCTATGCTCCCTACACTTTGACCACATTTTCCTTTGTTCTGTTGTACACTTTGGTGCCACTAAGCCCCCAGAAAAAGCTAAATCAAGGAATTAGGAATGTGCACTGGAAACAAGATATCCCTCTTTTGTGAATGTGATGAAGTTCATCTCGAATTATAATAATGTTTCCAAAACCTCATGGACCTTAGAAACATATTCCAAATATGGATAAGCATTTGGCTCACTCTCATTTTATCTCTGCTAATGTTGAATAACAGGATGTCAGAAAACACTAACCTTGTATTCCATACTGAGTTGCAGTTATGCACTCTTCCAAACCTCATTACAAGCAGTATTTACTACACATACAATGAAATGTGAGATAAATAGTAGACGTGGGGTAACCGGAATGGGATAAGGGAGAATAAAGAGACACTGGACAGCACTTCTTTGCCTCGTCCCTCTGCTGGGCATATATGTCTAAAGGTTTAAATAAATATCGAAATAGAAACAAGAAATTCTTGTTCATCTGGCATGAATGTCTTGCTTCTAACCTCTGCATTCATGATATGAGGCTCACTCCCCTGAAAATTAAAATATTACAAGATAGAAATACTCACATACAATCCTTCCTACCTATAAATAGGATATTTACCTTTAACTTCACATCTATCTCCCTCCTGCTATAGATGTGCTTTAGGTTCTGATTTGTAGCACAACTGAAAAACTTTTTCACATGAATTAACTCACTGTAATTCCAAATCTTCAATACATCGGTATCACCTCCTTAATACAGCTAGTCCCAAAAATGTTCTGCAATATACATATCATTATCAAGATGTTTGAGAATTAATTTGTTCTGTTCCTTCACAAAGGGATTCAAGTTAAAAAATTAACACAATAGTCCCAAAGTCTTTGACCAATAAAGTGTTGGAATGAATAACAGTTCAAAGTTGTTTTCCAATTGACTTGATATCCCAGAATACGTCATTGAAAAACCGAAATGTCTCTCAGAGATCCTTAAGTCAATAATAATTCAGCCTAAAACTTAAATGATGAATCAATAAGCAAGGCCTTAGCTGTGGCAAATTCAAAGTTAGATGGCTTAGCATGGATACAGTGAAACATGAGGAAAGTTATACTCAGTTATGCAAGATGGCCGCCACCATCTCCATCCCTTGTACCAGGGTTTCTGGAACTTGTTCTTTGTAATATGGTGTTGTCTAGAGTAAAATCCATAAGAGTATAGATTTCATCCAAGCCCTGCTGCACTGTGAGGCTCACCACCCCGCATTACGGCCTCAGTACCCAATTTATATCTTGGTGGTATTTATACTTCATTTAATTGGGGGTGAAGTATACATACCGCCAGGATAAAGGTCTGCCCACAAAATTTAAAAGTGGGTGAACCTTATTTTTTTTTTTTTAAATAAACTGTTTATTGAAGTTTTATCAATTCCACCAAACAGAAACAACAGTACCCATGCGGTTCCAGCAGGCATGATTGTATTCTAACATCGGCATGTTATGACATTCATCGGCACATGTTACTTTTGAATTTCCAGTCGTCAATCGTTACTCTGATGGTGCAGGCGTGCAGTCCTGCGGTGAAGAGGGCGCCTCTCGCTCAGATTGAATGCATGATATGTGCTATATAGGGGCTCCAGAAGACCTGCAGGCGGGATCAGGCAGGCTGCAGCGCCCAATACTCCTGTAATCATTCTTAACAGCAATTCACATCTCTCTGCCAACCCTTCAGGGTGGGACCGCTGCACCCATTCCAGTATATTGCCACTTTCAGTTTATCGATTAATAGTATCATCGCAGTCAGGCAACCACCTCATCTATACAGTTAAAGACTGCAAGCCACTACCTGGAAATGTTGGGGCACTGCCAAGCACGGTGCACAAAGTCAGCATCCGCAGCATCGATGCACATGCAGGGCCTCCCAGGTGCCAGACCCACATGATGCATGGCGACGGTGCAGGAATGTAACATGTAGGAGCCTCAGCCTGTTATTGGACGAGAGCATGCTGGCATGGGAGCAGCAATACCGCCACCTCTCTTCTGTCAGGCCAGGTCTTATGTTCGTCTGCCACTTCGCCAGTGCTTTGGGTTTAGCCATTGGAGCTTTGTCTTGCATAGTGGAATATAAAGTCCGGTGACCGCTCGGCTAGGAGAGGGGGTGCCCTCTCCTAGCAATCTATCCACATTATTGGGGTTGAAACATCGACAACCCTCTCCCCCCCCCCCCCCCCCCCATTGGCTGACATCTACAATTACAATTAACAAGAAAGGCTTGCAAATTTTATAGAAGCTTCCCTAGATTTACTTGAACTTGAAAGACTACCCAAACATTCGGGATTGTGCAGTGTCCTTGAGTTTTGAATGTTAATTATTTAATCACCATCTGAGCACCGTGTTATCTGCACTACTTATTCACATTTGGACACCATTTTGTCCATAGCCCACATAGTGCATTTAATCATGTTGACCTCCCCCTCTGGCGTCCTGGCACAGCGCAGTTCATGGTGGATAAAGGGCATGTGGTGGTGTTGTCTGCCTCTACTGCCATGGGAGGTTTATGTTGGATGGAATGTATCCAGGAATATGCTCAGTGTCCCTGCGCACAATAATAATACAGTTCTGAGGGCAGGGTCAGCACTTCCCAGTCAGTTGTGGCTGCCTACATGCCCGCACCTGCTGGGTCAAAAGGGAGTGGACCTGTGCGAGGAAGCCTTGGTGAATGGAACAGGCATTTTAACAAAGAGGTAAAGGAGTTTGGGTAATACTACCATTTTGGCAATGGCCATGCTCCCAGTGAGGGATAGCAGCAGTCTCATACATACAGGATTTCGCTCTCCCAGTCACTCCACAGCCCGGCCATAATTCTTGCGCCAAAATTGAGTAAAGTTCTGACTCTGACCCCAAAGTACTGGACATACTCGTGCAGTCATTCAAGACGATATTTAGTGGGGAACTGTTCTTGCACAGTATGGGGGGACACTGTCGACTTTGACCAGTTGATGGCGATTCGCATACGCTCGTGCAGTATTGGTGCTAAGTTAATGGCCGGACTTTTGACATACAGCATTACATCATCTGTGTGCATGGAGACCACGAGCCTCTGAGCCGTTAAGTTGAGGCCACGTTCCTCATTGAGTTGCCAAAGTCCGGCAGTGAGCGGCTCTATGGTAATGGCAAAGACAAGAGGAGACAGCGGGCATCCCTGCCTTTTGCCTCTGTGTAATGCAGTGTGGTCTGAGACTCCTCCATTGATGCAGAGGTGGGCAGTCGGGAGTGTGTACAGGAGTTGGGTCCATTGGAAAAAGCCCGAACTGAAGTCCAAACGCCTCAAGAGCGTGAACCGATTGGGCCATTCCAGCGGGTCGAAGGCCTTTGTGGCGCAGGGTGTGGAGCAAAGTAAAAAGGGTGTAGAGTTTGTGGACCATGGAACGGCCAACAAAGCCCAACTGGTCCAACCTCGCTTTGTCAGGGAGGAGGGGGAGGGCGCGAGTGGTGATCATCTTCACCAGTATTTTGTTGTCTAAATTTATCAAGGATAAGGGCCTACGAGAGTCACACTGATTAGGTGGTTCATCAGGTTACAGCAGCGTGACTATAAGGGCTTCATGCACTGAGAGGGGCAAGTGCCCAATGTCTCTAGATTCCCCATCCATGGCCAGTAGATGTGGTGCAAGTGGATAGACCTTAAGTTTAATTTCGGAGGACACTATCCTATCTCACTGTCATTAAACCCCTCCAACGGCCCTGCGGAGTAAGGGCCATTGGAGGTAGACCTCTAATTCCGCCCACCTAATTTAGATGGGTGGAATTAGAGGTAAGTTTTCAATGCCCATCACCGCCAGAAAAACCCTGGTGGGAAGAAGCAGTGAAAACTGCTAAATGCTTCCCTCGTCGTGGGGAGAACTCCCATGATGAGTGGATCATTTTCTTTTTAAAAATAAAAAAAGAAACAGTTTGTTGCATGGTGCCATCATGGCAGTTCCTGCCAATGCTTTAGAAATGATTGTCAGCTTGGCAGAAATTGCTATATTTGGCAAGCCGACTAGTCTCAACCTGGCAGGGACCTTAAGTCCTCCACTAGGCCAAAACGTCCCCACCAGGCCAACGGAGATTACTCCTTAGTGTATAATGCCTTCATGCTTGTCTCACAGCTAGTGTTAAGGCCTATCTCTGAGAGTGCCCCTGTAAAGGCACTTGTCTCAGCAGCATGCTCTAGATGTCTCTAATAGAATTCTCATAATAAACGTGAAGCATAAAAATTGAAAGCTGGTTCCCCTGAATGCTCCTCAGACTCATACCTCTTGTGATCTACTAGATATTGCAATTCTTTTCTGACAATATTTGTATCCAAAATTGTATGCCCCGCATATTCATTTTATGCATTCAACTGAATTGGCAGAAGATTTTGAATTATGTCCTTGAAGAACATGGGGCCTACTGATAAATGTTCAGATTACCGAATAATAAATTGTGAATGATAAGGAGTTACAATTTTCAAATTCTGTGATATACGTGTCTTAAAATTTCTATTGTGCGAATTGCGATCATATTCATTTACAATTTCAGTTTACCAATTTCTAATTAGTAAATAGGTAACATTTGCATTTTTACAGAACCACAATTTGCAAATAAATAATTAGTGAACTTCACACTGCTAGCGAATGATGAATCACAAGCAAGAAATTAAATGTTACGTTTATTTATGAGACCACAAATTAAATACCATAAGAGCAAAGCATAAGCAATCTTCTCAGATTTGAAAAATAGCACCCAATGAGCCTTAAAGCAGGGGACTTGAGGCTTTCATGCACATGGAAAAGCACATAATGTTACCAGATAATAAAGAAAATACTGGTCATAGTCCACAAGACCATTAACTCAGAGACATCTCAGGTGGACTCCTGTTCTTTTTAGATTATGACTTGTAATAATAAACAACAGAGCAGTTCTCAATAATATTCTGATATTCTCTCCCATGAGAATCAGTTGGAAAATGAAAAACAAATACTTACCATTAATGTGGACTCCTGAAGATCCCAATTCCCATTGTATTGCTTTGCAGCCATGGCCGCTGCAGGTAAGAGCGGTGGGGCTGTGGGGCAAGGTGAGGGGGGATTTCTAGAGACAACCAAGAGGGAAAATTAAATAAATAATTAATTTTCCCTCGTGGTTGTCTCTCGAAATCCCCCCTCACCTGGCCCCACCGCTCTTACCTGCAGCGGCCGCAGCTGCTGCTTTGATTAGTGTATAAGGCTTTTCGACAATAGTATGTTTGGAGATTCAGGCCCAGATTTATCAATATTCTGAATCATGGTTGTGCCACTTTTTTTGTGCAGTCACAAAGCAACCTTGTTCTGCGTTGCATTACACTACGTCTGGCAGTCGTTCCATGGGTGGAGTATGGGTGCTCCCATGCATGCACCCATGGATTCTTCCGCATTCCCAGATTTGCCAAAGCTAGTAAACCTGGGAATATGTTAAAATGGTATGCCTTCCCCAGTAAGGCGTAAAGAGGAGAAATAGCTTTGCTTTTCCTTGTTACTTTCTCTTTCTATTCCTGATTCATTCTGCATCACACATACAAAGAAGAAATTGCCTAAGATTGTTTTTGTGTAGCAATGCCATACCACAGGCCCCCTTATAGCATGGCGCAAGGGTGCCTGCTTCAGGACTCGGCAGCCACAGGTGCCCCATCATCTACAAGGGAGCTGAAGAGCTCCACATCTTAGTAGATATGGCACTTTTCAGCTCTCTCCAGTTCACACAACTGAACAACTTTGCTTGCTGCCCTGTGTTGTGTGAAATTTGAATAAAAATGCCCCCCAGTTTATTACCAATGAAAAATGAATGATAAAAGAAGACAGACATGAAAACGATGCACTATTGTGTCATGGGAAAGCTATCTATTTACTGTTAATTCAGTTAAGGCAAAATGTTTTGAAGTGGCTTCATGAGCCTAAGACTGCTGTACATCCTGGAATAGCTAAGACTTTATGATAGGATGATAAGAATTTTCAGGTGGATAATAAGAATTATCTAGCTTTGTGAATAACTCTGCATTTTGAATCTTATCAAACAAATCAGAGGATAATAGAAAACGTCTCTTCACAGTGAATCTACTAAGGGTTCTCCATACAATTTCTATTTTTTCTATCTTTCTTTAGCACAAAAATAGAATTGCAGCTGGTGATTGAAGTTCTCGTGACCTCATTAGCCAGACTTTACTCTGAAAAGTGCTTAAGGTATTCAGTTTCTGATTTAGAGAGTGCATAAATTCACCTACAAAATATAGATATCCCAGGATTCAAATCATTCTTACAAACATAATGTGCATTTGGAGTTAACAAATTAGCTTTTCTCTTCTCAAATGAATCATTACATTTCTCATAGCAAGAAAGTAAGGAAATCGCACAACCAGTTACAGAACAAACAGTAATCGCTGCCAAAGCCTCAGAAGGTGATGTTTAGGATTTTCACAAGCAGTCAAACAACCAACTAACTTGACAATAATCAGAGTTGAATTGTACTCTTCTTGTTGCTCAGTCAGTATATGGGTAATGAAATAATAACAGCAGTGTCACTGTAATCAGTTTCCATGAACCATCAATGTATACATATACAATACAATAACATATATATGAAATATAAAAATGTACATATAAAACAGCTCATTGCCATGTCAGTTTATAATTTAAAACTGTTTGCTCAACCAAGAAAATCGCATTCCATCCCTATATACAATCAGTGCAAGAACAGCCCTAAGCTGACTGCAAAAGAGCAGAAAGAGCAACAATTCTTTTTATAATCCAATAAAAAAGATAAAATTGTGTACTGATATAAAATCAGAGAATGTTCAAAATATCGGCATATATCCCTGGACTACTACTGTTATAATTTTGCTTCACTAATACTAAACGGCCTATAGAAATTTACTAACAGCGAAGACAATTACAGGAGATGTATCACTTTTTAAAATTCTTTGGGCTGCAAGATATCTAGTCAGTCCAAGGTTTTGACATATAGGGTGGATCCATTTACGGCGAGACCCACGGTACTCTGGACAGAAAATCATTATGTGTTTCACTCTCACAGTCCAAACCACAGGCTGGGCAAATGCTAGCAACTGAATCCTTGTTCAATTAAATAGTAAATATTCTTTGTGGTAGGGTACCTAGTTGAAAGCGAACATACAGACTGTTGACTAAGGGTGGAGAAACTGAATCTAAAAATGGCACAAAACATGGAAAAAGTTACAAATTCAACAACGTTAGTCAAGCATCCATTTGACCAATTGTTTTTGTAACCTTCATGAATAGATGCCCAATAACATGTTTTCAGGCAATTGAGATCAGCTTTACAAAGGGTATTCAGCACATCCCATTGTTAACCTTCTAAACTAATTCAACCCAGGGTACTGTCTTTACACCTGCAACATTTAGTAGACCTGTAAGAGAGTCTCTGTAGTCACTTACTGGCACATGCATCAAAGCTTTTTGCGATCGCAAACGGTGCGATTCGCAAAAATCGGATGTAAGGATTCCTTTAAGGATTTTGCGTTTCCTTAAATTCAATGCAAGAACCACTTTAAAGTAGCGATTTCGCTACTAGGGGATTCAAATTACCATGAAGTTGAACTTCATGGTAATTTGCAAAAACTTTGAAAAATGCACTAAAGTGCATTTTTCAAAGTTGTAGGTTACACACACACATGTCCTTGGGACATGTGTGTGTGCAACATTTGTGCACAGATCAATTTCAGGGGTGCAACAGGGTTTCCTTTTGACACCCTTGCACCCTTGAAATTGCATGAGCAATTTGCGAATACCAATTGGTACTCGCAAATTGCGCTTGCAATTTCCCATTCATTCCTATGGGCCTACAGGCCCATAGGAATGAATAGGAAGCTATTGCGAGTCGCAAATAAGGAATGTGTAGGAATCGCTATTATTATAGCGATTCCTACATGCATAGGATTTTGCAAGTCCTTAATTGCAAATCCTTAATATTCGCAATTAAGGACTCGCAAAATCTTAGCATGATGCATGTGCCTGTTAGTTCTGGTGTGGACCAAAGACAGACCCAATACACTATAAGTGCTGCCAAGTTGGTGATTCTTTTAGTCCTAGGTCAAAGGATAGTGAGATAAGAGGGGAGCTACTTGGGATAGAAACTAACTTCCTCACAAATTTATTTTCAACAATAAATAATAAGTGGACATCGGCGCAGCCCCAGATCTTGGCACCACAGAACGCAGCACCTTGTGCCTTGGCACGGTATACCTCTAGGGCAGTTACAATTTAATAATAGCATTCAATCTATATTCGGTTAACAGCACACTCTTGGTAAATTGTCCTGACCATCAAAAACTCTCCAATAGTTTGACCCCTAGGTAGTCGAATTTATGTACCCTCTCTAATACTTCACCACCAACCTGGATAACAGAATATGTGACCACTCCATTTCCAAACACCATATATTTTGTCTTATTTAGATTGAGCTCCAAGCCCCTGGGCATGCAAAATCATAAAAACGTATTAATTAGGAGCTGGAGCCCAATGGGCATTTTGGATATAAGCAGAGAGTTGTCCACGAACAGAAGGATAGGAACCTTTCTGTTACTCAAAGCAGGAGAGCCATTTCTACAGTTCAGCAATATGCCAACTACGAAGTTCATACATAGGGTGAATAAGGTTGGTCTAAGAATGCACCTTTAGCGCACACCGGGCTCAACAGGGATACGTTCTGGTAGTTCACCCTTGTTACCACATCGAACTTGGGCAAATATCTTTGTGTGAAGTTTAATCATTATCTGGATCAGATTTCCAGGGACCCCCTTATTTGTCAGAACTCGCCTCAAGTTGTTGCTTGGGATAAGATTAAATGCGGCTCTGAGATCTACAAATGCCACATAGAGCTTTTGTTTTAGTAATAAGACGTATTTCTAGTGTAATGTGGCAAGTCTAAAAATCTGGTCAGAAATACTAGTCTTTGGGCAGAAACCAGCTTGAAGAGAGGACATAATCTTATTAGAATCCACCCAATCTAGCAATCTATCTAGGACTTGTCTTGCAAATATCTTCTGTACATTATCGATTAAACTGATTGGTCTATAATTCGAGGGAGCACATGCATCACCCTTTTTGTATATTGTTATGATTTCGGCTCCTCTCCAGGATTCCGGTGTCTCTCCCCCTGTCGCTATTGCATTTGACAATAAATTTATGTAACTTATCCAGAATTGAGGCTTTGCTTTATACAGTCCTTTGAGGTTTTGTCTGGTCCAGGTGCCTTGGCTGATTTTAAAAAGTTGATGGCTCTAGCTGTGTCTAAAACTGAAGATAACTGGGTCAGCAACGTCTGTGCCAACTGTGGATGGTATTTCAGTAACAGTCACCTGGTCGCTGCTCATTAACGACTCATTAAGATCTTTTGCAGCATATAATTCAGAGAAGTGAGACACCCATCTTCTAGATGAAATGTGATGATAGGTTTTCACTTTTTATGACCTAGGCTTGGCTACTCTGCACCAAAAAGTCTGATTTATCATTACTTTTAACAGCAGCAAGCATGTCTGGCCTAATTTTATCGTCCAAATTCCTTTTTTCCTAAATTCAAAAAGCATTGTAATTACGCCTAACTTCAGCAATTGAAATCCTGTCTCAATCCATGACAGCCGATCTCAAAGAGCACGTTGTCTGTTTACAGGCATGGTCGAACCATTTAACTTCTTTGGCCAAGTTGGTTTCATATGGGCCACCTCTTTGTAAACATCTTCTGAATCTCATTAAAAATTAATTGTGTATACTTAATATGGGAATATCTGCTTCTCTTGACCCTACATAATTCGGTAAAAAGGCAACTGACAAACCATATATCTGTGAATACAGTTTTTGGTTGGACAAGACCTTGGGCCATGAAACTTAACGGCTATTATTAGCTAAAATTGGTTCTGGTACTATTGTATGACAAACATTCATTTTTCCTTTTAAGGGATTCCCCAGTTAATGTTAAGTTCAGAGAATTATGATCACTATCTGGAGGTAAATCTACTTTCCTATCAACCAGAAGTGATCATAATCTTGCTTCTTGGAGGACATAATCAATGGCACTAGTATGGAATGGAATCCTCTCTTAAATGTAGATGCTCTTTTTGGGTCGGTAGTAGTACGTCCATTGCAAGCTCTTAGTCCTCTGTCAACTGTTATAAAAGCTAATTTAAGCGCAGAAAAATATATTTTAATCATAAAAGATACATATATTTTCTTAGTTGTAAGACTTTTTTTTTATATCTTTTTTTTTGTAAAGCTTGAACGATGGTGTCATCCCTATTACAAAATATCTAGTGATTAATCACTGGTGGAAGGGAGGCCCAAAAATACAACCTTGTATCTGCCATTCTGATGCTGCCATCAAATAGGGATGGAATACATTTGTCTCATGTTATCCGAGGAATCTTGCTACACCATATGAGTGATCTCTTTATGGACTTTTAAGACTTTTAAGACTGTTTTTTTAAGGAATATAAAGCAGATGAACATTTAAAAATTGTTCATATTTAAGTATGCCTTTAATCCATTTAATAATGCGAATCCTTTGGTTGCACTGTCGTATAATTAGTAACGCAGAAAGAGATTAGTGGAAGTACAAATGTGTTAGTTGCGGTCTTTGTTTATTATTTATTTTGCACAATATGTTTGCAGTCTTTTTTAAGTGTTGAGATTAATAGAACTGTGGCTTAATATGTTTATTGTTAATGTTATGAGCAAGAGGAAACCCGTTGTGGGAGTTTTGATATGTTGTCATTTTTATAATATTGTAAAATGCAATGTGAGTGTTTGCAAAGTAGTATGCTAGGTGCCTGTTACATTTTAAGATGTTGTGTGATAGTATGTGGTACAGAGCAAAAGATTTGGATATGAGAAGTTTAATCACGTGATTTCATTTTTTCCAGGATAATAGAGAATTGGGATAATTAATAGAGAAGTATTTGATGGATTATCCTTCAATATTGTCATATTCAACATAAATATAAATTGCCCTTTGTTCACAAAACCACTACCTTAGGGCAGGCATAAGACATACTGGTTACAGAGGTGGAGGCAGATCAGGTATAGTAAATTAAATATGGTGGGTATGGTCAGATAGGTCCATGGTAGTTCAATGGATACTGTGTGTTAGGTATGATAGCAGATAAGATAGATATTGTAGGTTTGGTATTGTAAGTTAAGTATTAAAAATTGGTAGTTATGGTAGGTGGGTAAAGTTAGGTATTGAAGGTTAGGTATGGAATGTTAGGTAGGTATGTTGTTATGGTAGGTATGGTATGTAGGCATGTTAGTTAGATATGGCATACTAGGTATGGTATGTATAGTACGAAGAATAGGTATATTAGGAAAGTGTAGTTGTGGTTGGTACATGTGTTAGGTAGGTATGGAGTAGGACAGCGAGGTATAATTGGTTAGTATAGTAGGTAGATATGGTAAGTGTCGTAAATAGGTATGGTGAGTAGGTATGCAAGGTGTGATAGGTAAGGTATAGAAGGGTAGATATGGTAGGTGGAAAGGTATGGGAATTTAGGCATGGCAGGATACCAAATACAGGCTATGGTAGGGTAGGTATGGTTTGGGAAATATGTATGGTAGGTCAACATGCTGTATATGGTTGCTAGGCAGGAGATGTAGGTTAGACAGGCTACCAATTACAAGCTATGTGTCACAACACATCTATAGTGTATCCAAATGACTACTTGATGCCCCATCATCACAATATAAAGGAAACACAAATGAAATAAATGCAATCATTCACAAATGTCCAGCAGCGTATCCTCTTTAAGGCCGCTTGTATTGTGTTCAGGGCATTGCACGGTCTAGGACCTCTGCCACTCCAAAACCTTTTCATTTGGTATCAGGCTGCCAGACCCTTAAGATCCTCCTCGGCTTTTTTGATAAAAGTTCCTAAAATCGCCAGAGTGAGGATGGGTGGACGCGCTTTTGGCTATGCAGCAGCTAAGTTGTGGAACACTCTTCCTTTGCTGCTAAGGAGTAAGCAAGAACTAACCTCCTTTAAAAAAGAGTTGAAGACCTTTCTCTTTTCAAAACCAATGTAGTGCATTAGATCTGATGAATTACTGAAGGTCAAGCGCCAGGATACCCTTGGGGTGGCAGCTGCGCTCAACAAGAATTCAATTCATTCATTCAGTCATTCATTCAAAACACCATCGACTTGATTGACAGCCCATTCAAGTAATGGCAAACTATGAAAAATACACAAAAGTCAGGGGGTGAATTGTGCTGACCCAAAGCCTACTCTCTCTCTGTCCTTCTCACTCTGCTTTTTTGAAGAATCAATCGCATGAGTTTTCCAGAAAGCTAAATCTGTCTGTTCACAGGCTCAAAAAAGGGGGGGACAAAAGAGAAGATAAGGCACAGTATTTTTTAATAACATTTTCTTTGTTTTCCAATAGAGAGGAATTTAAGTTGCAAGGCGGATTCAGCTGGTGTAGCACACACACCACATATTTGTTGGCGAAGAATTCAGTAATATATAAGTCATCTCAAAATTGCAATGAACACCTGAAGTATCACTCTCCCTCCTTCTTCGTGTAGCACACCATTTAATCCACTTGTTGTTATTATATTACTAATCAAGCTCAAACACCGGGTGGCAGGGTTACCATATTTTCTCATATTAAAGGGGAGCCTCAAATATAATATACTTTGACTTCCAGTTGATCACATCTATCCATTCCCTGCAGCCCCTCTCTGAGAGAAATAACGTAGTCTTACTCAGACACTAGCAGGCAATGTCTCTTTTCACAATTAAGCAGCCTATGCCAATCAACCTCTAATTAGGTCGGGTGTGTACATCCTCATCTATGAGCCCTAACAATGCTGACTGTTGTGTGAGTTTGACTGGGACCCAGAGGGTCCAATTGATATCTACTGGATATTGGCCAAGTATTTCTTAATGAGTGCAAAACCCCACACAATATGGAGTAAGTTACAAAAGCCAACGTTACATCTTGGACATAAGGCATTTGATAACTGTCCAATTTTATACTGCCCTAATGGCACATAGTAATATCCATGAAGGACCATAAACTATTTCAGCACAGGGGTGCAGAGTTGGACAGGGGTGCTCTAAGTAGCTCTTTAAGATCAGGAGCATTAATCACCAGTGTTCAGTAGATACATGATGTACCTTTCTAACCAAGGCACTCAATGGTGACCTTTGCTTCTAGGGGGGTTTATTGAGGAAGCATGTCTAGTTTCAAGCTGTAAAACTCTAAGAATTGACCTCTGTAGAGACCAAATTCATGTGAGTTTATCATATGACATAGGATAGACTTAAGACGTGTGGCCTACCATATGTCTCCTAGCTTGTATATACCAACTAGATCACATCATTCAAAGCCTGCTAATCCTGCCACTTCCAGAAACCAAGTGTCATGCCATAACAGCGTGTCACCAGTGACTTTATTATGCCAAACAACCCATTTCAGCACCATTTGCCAAGCTTCAAGTACCACTCCAGTGGCAGATGGTAGTTATTAAGGGATCGTAGCACCATGTCTAAACACTTGATTGATTCTAGCTCTAGGTGAACGATGGTGTCATCCCTATTACAAAATATCTAGTGATTAATCACTGGTGGAAGGGAGGCCCAAAAATACAACCTTGTATCTGCAATTCTGATGCTGCCATCAAATAGGGATGGAATACATTTGTCTCATGTTATCCGAGGAATCTTGCTACACCATATGAGTGATCTCTTTATGGACTTGGTCACCATGAAAATACATGCAGGAATTTGTAGTGGACAGTTTTACACTATATATAAAAACATGAAGAGAATGATAATCCTTACAATAACAAATCTCCCCGTTGTCCAGATAGGGAGGGCACCCCATCCATCAGTATTTTATTGGGGATTAGTCAGAAGCAGAATCAGGTTGTGTTCCCAACAAAATACAGGTTCAGGAGTAATGTGCACACCCCAGTATTTAAATGGGCCTCGCTGTATTTTGATTTGTGGGAGGTTATGGTGTTGTACAATTTTATCCCTTAGGGGTAAGGGTGACTAGAATAGATCCCACTGTTGACTCTGATTCCAGAGACCTTTCCATAAACGTCAAAAGCTTTCCCTAGCCTTTGCTAAGTCCACTTTGGATTCCTAAGATACAGTAGCATATCTCTGCATAAAGGGAGATGTGATCCTCCAGACCCAGTACCATTACAATCCATGTACTAAAGCATCCTTCCTGACCCATACTGCAAGGAATTCAATGATAAGGTCGAATATAAGGGTGATGGGGCAGGCCTAACCAGTGTTCCATTGGATGGGAAATGGATTGGACAATAGTTCATTGACTTTAACTTGGGCCCAGAATTGAGGCCATATTTATGACCCTTGTGGAGCAGGGCAAGAAAGCAAGTCACTTTGCTGCACTGCCCTGCGTCACAGGGAAAAAGCAGAAATGCGCTGTATTCATCCAATATGGCACATTCCTGTCCTCTCCCCTTGTGACGGTGCCATTTTGACAGCCAAGCGCCAACGCAGGCACCCTTGCACCATGTTGCAAGGGTGCCTGTGTTGTAGGTAGGATTGTTTTTGTGCACGAATGGGCCCCTCCCTTCACAAAAACAATCTTGTGAGGCTTTTTCCTCTTTCTATGTGTGTTGCAGAGTACAGCAAACGTAGAAAGAGGAATAAACAAGGAGAAATAAAGATATTTCTCCTTGTTACGCCTCCCCTGGGAAGGCCCAAGATTTTGGCACATTCCCAGGTTTACAAGTCCTTGTAAACTAAGCATGCATCAAAATCCATGGGAATTGCATAGGAACACCCACCGCAATGCTCATGGAATGCCTACCCAGGGCAGAGTAAATAATTACATCGATTTGCGATGCGTTGGCTTACTCCAGATTTATGAAGCCACTCAGTGCCACACTAAGTGGCTTTTGTGGCTTCATAAATCTGTCATAGAGATTTGTATCATGCATGTACCACGTTGCGTGGGGCAAGCTTGATGCAAAACTCTCATAAATATCCCCTTGGGTGTAAGGAGATGTATCCGTGCAGCAAACCTAGGTCCGAAGTTCATATTGTAGAGGACTTGCCCAAAACACCCACCCAACTGTTACAATTGTTTTCTCTCTATCAACCAGCACAGGTCTCACCCCATGGATCCTGGTCAGCGCCAGCTGCACCCTCCAGAGACAGTGCCTTATGCGTGTACTGGACCTGAAGTCATTTTGGTCACAGTGAACTAGTGTATGTATCAATCTCACCAGCTGTGTTGCTACTATGTTTGGTAGCAGTTTGTCCTCAACATTAATCAAGAAGATGGAGCCGCGAGAGGAGTGCTGTAGTGTTTACTGGGCCCTCTTAATCAAATAACTCTTTTCATTTAAGATATCCTTGACCTCTAGCATCCTATTACACACAGTTTGGTCCTACGATGGATCTTGTTCTGTGCTGAAAGGGACTGGATATTCAGTGGGTGAGTAGTTACCCAATGAGGACCAGGAATGGGGTCATTTTATCTTCAACCCAATTATATTTCAGTCAGAAATATTTCCAGTGACTATGAGTGACTTTAACCAAATGATTTACCCACAAGGAGTGATGAGACAGAATCAGCAAAATTCAGTTTCAGTTTCAAAGTTTAGTTATTCATTGATAGGATAAGGAACATTATCATTTAAAATTAAGATAGCATACCAGTAGCAGCTGCTACCGGATGGGGGTTGGGGAAAATGTAATTTTTTTTAAAAGGACTTACCTTTAACGGCCGGCCACCACTCCGCTCCCCTGAGCCAATCACAGCACTGCAATGCAGCATTGTGATTGGTTTGAGCGCTGTGGATTGGCGCTCAGACTGGACCAGGGAGCCTGTGTATGTTCCTGACCAGGCTGTGTAATGCAGCCTTTTAGCAACATGCAAAGTGTGCATAAACTGTTTGGTCGGCCCTAGGAGTGCACACTACCCCCCCCCCTGCTCTACTATAATTTAGGATCATTTTTTTTTTTTTGGAGCAGTGGGGCGACGCTCCTCTGCCTTAGCGGAGGAGCCACCATTGTAGCATACAGCTTTAATAATAAATTAGTAAAGAAATGTAATTAAATATACAAAGCCTCTGAGATTCAGGGGGAATATGTAAATGTAAATGTGTTTGTACTTGTATAGCGCACTGCCACCCCCAACGGGGGCATCCTGGCGCTTTTACTCATACCGCTGTGGAACCCTTCCTGGCCTTTCCCTGTGAAATGTCCACTCCTGGGCACCCCCATGGTGAAGACAGGCATCCCAGCGCTGCTGGGGCCGTTGTGGAGATTAAGCAAGCTATTGCCCAGAGTTGCAGCGTGGGACCCATGATTAGAATAGGCACCGAGGTGAGAATTATCAGGTCCGAGAAAATTTAATCCAAGACCCGCCGAGGCGGGGTATTGAACTCTGGTCCCAGGCCAGAACTCTGCATCAGGGTCTGCCGCTCTAACCATTGAGCCACACTTCTCCAAGAAGATAATCAGGAAAATCTTCCTCACCCGAGGCAGATTTGAACTCATACAGCGTATGTGTCGATAGGAAATAAGAGACCAGTTGAGCCTCATCCAAACCCTCTGTAAAGTTCAGCAAAGTTCCAAGTAGCCATTTCCAGTTCATCAAGACAGCAATCTGTCTCAGTCTGTCAGTCTGTCGCTGCAACAACAAAACTTTATCAAAGGATGATAAGAATTTTCAGGTGGATAATAAGAATTGTCTAGCTTTGTGAATAACTTTGCATTTTGAATCTGATCAAACAAATCAGAGCATAATAGAAAACGGCTCTACACAGGGAATTTATTAAGGGTTCTCCATACAATTTCTATTTTCTCTTTCTGTGTTCAGCACAAACATGGAATTGCAGCTGGTGACTGTGAAAGTCTTGTGACCTCATTAGCCAGACTTCACTCTGAAAAGTTCTTAAGGTATTCCGTTTCTGATTCAGAGAGTGCATAAATTCACCTACCGAATATAGAAGCCCCAGGATTCAAATCATTCTTACAAACATAATGTGCATTTTAAGGTAACACATTAGCTTTTCTCTTCTCCAATGCATCATTACATTTTTCATAGCATGAAGGTAGGGAAATTGCACAACCAGTTACAGGACAAACAGTAATCACTGCCAAAGCCTTAGAGGGTGATGTTTAGGATTTTCACAAGCAGTCAAAAAACCAACTAACTTCACAAAAATCAGAGTTTGAATTGTACTCTTCTTGTTGCTCAGTCATTATATGGATAATTAAATATATTGTTATAGAAATAGATACAAATATTTTCTTGGGTGTAATACTATCAAGGGGAATAGAAAGCAGATGAATATTTTTAAATCGTTAATATTTGGGTATTTATTTGTTCCATTTAATAATGCAAATCTTGCAGCTGTAAATTCATATAGTTAGGTCACAGTAGCATGACATAACCCCTTCAGCCGAAAAGGTTCAGTCTGTGCTAGCACACCGGTCGGCAGAAAATCGCAGTGTTAAGTCACAAGTTGCTTCTGTCCTCAGATGTCCAAGCTAGAACTACTGCGCAGTTCTCCCAAGACTTGAGCAATTATACTCCAGGCATCACCAAAAAATGTCAGACCACTCAGTTCCTATGGTCAGTCAAAAATGAGATAAGGGTGATGTAGCAGGAAAGAAGCTAAAATCTAGAACAATTAAATAAATCAATTTTGCAGCTTCCTTAAATTGTGTAGGCATAGGATACATCAAACAATGGGACATTGAGAAAGAAACTTTAAAGTTCTCCTGTGCTACTTTCCCATGCATCTCTTCTAGAGTGTAGCAATATTTGTTACAATCACACTGTTCAGTCCAAAAGGGTGTTAAAAGAAAAGGTTATCATTTAAAATAGGATTTGCAGCGGCCAAGATGGTGAGCAGGTAGGACGTGTTTCACATCGTCTCCCTGCTCCCGAGGCCCAAACTCGCCCATGCCAACACAGCGTTGACCCCAAAAAGCTAAAGCCTGCAGCGAGTTAGATCGGCAGTCGGCCCAAGGAAGACAGCCCAAGGCATAGGGCCTGATTGAAGGAAGTATAGGCAGGTGGACGAATGCACGTAAAGTGCCAGGGAGTCGGCTGGCACCCGGCCTGACTGACAAAGCCACTAGAGACGTGAGTGAGCGCAAGGAGAGCAAGAGCCACATCCTCGCCGGTGGAGGGGAATCAACAGCGCTGACAGTGGGGCCAGAGGGGCCCAGACACTATTGAGATAGTATGAAGACCACGAGAGGCCCCCCGTTCGGAGTCCCCGAACGGCCGGCACATTAATGCCATGATGATGCAGCGGACCAAAAAAGACCGTACATTGAAGGACATGCTCACCAAACCGGCGCCGGCGTCCTCGGACGTGGAGGGGGAGGAGGGCCCGGTCACCCAACGTTTTTTTTTGGAGACATTATTCAACACCTTGAGAGACGATTTTCAAACTCTGAAAGGCGAAGTGGCAGGGGAGGTGAGGGAGATCAGACGCGAATTGGACATTCTGGGAGACCGAGTGGCTGCGATCGAGGATCAGAAGGATACAAAAGACGAGGAGGTGACACAACTCCAGCAAGAGGTGATCCGCTTGCGGGAACAGCAAATGGACCTCCAGGCACATACGGAGGAGCTGAAAAATCGCTCCCGATGAAACAACATATGGATCCTGGGAGTTCCGCCGGACGCAGAGGGGCCAGACATGGTCCAATACCTCCAGACCCTGTTTCGAGAGATACTAGGGAAATTAGATGATACGGAGATCCGCATTGATAGAGCCCACAGAGTTGGCTTGTGCCCGAGGGCCCCGGCGCCACCTCAGGATAACCTTGCCTTCCTGACGGACTATCCCCTGAAGGAACGCATACTAAGGGAAGCCAGAGCGAAACAACCAATCCAGTACCAGGGTCACAATGTAGCTTTGTATCAGGAATCAGGACTTGGCAGCCAGCACCCTCCAAAAGCACGAGAATTCCGAGAGGTGACCTCCCACCTGCTTGACAAAGGAGTGGCATACTCCTGGGGCCATCCCTTCCGCATCATATTTAAATGGGAGGGCCGACTGCACCAGATCCATTCGCTACAGGAGGCCCAAAAGTTGTTAGGCCTGACGAGAAGTCCAGCAACAGTTAGCGGCCGCCGTGAGAAAAATGGCAGAGAGTGGGCTTGAGATGGCTCTTAGTGGCTTCCAGGGGGCCCGACCCCCAGGCGTTGGCACAGGAATGAAAAGCGGCATTGGACTCGGTGCTCAAAGACACAGCGTCTACCGATAGCTCCTGAGTGAAACGAAGGACTGCAGCCATTTGAAATGCGGTAGGGGGCGGGGGGCTCGGGGGCGGGGGCATTGGATGTCACAGATATCGAGCCATGGAATGCTCCGGCTTACTTTATTTTTTCCAGGGACACGCGAATAAGCCCTGCAGGCTCTGGACATTGGGGGGGGGGAGTTTGGGAAGTTGGGTTGGGGTTAGGGTGGAGAGGGGAGGGAGGGGAAATTGTGTGCTGAGTGGATGCCCATGTAGCTGTAAGCGGCATAGGCGAATGGCGGGGGCGGGGGGCCATGGAGGGACGGGGTGTTGGTGAGGGGGTTCTCAAAGGCGGGCACAGCAGCAAGGGTACACTGTCCTCCATGACACACTCTGAAATACGCATTCTAACCCTCAATGTGCGCAGCTTAAATAGCCCTAACAAACGTAAGTCTATACTGTTGTATCTCGAGCACTCCGGGGCAGACATATGTCTTTTACAAGAGACCCACCTGCTGCCTAACAACTGGACTCGGATAAGGTCTAGAGCCTTCCCCCAGCACTTTTTCTCTTCCACGCAAGATAAGAAGGCAGGGGTGGCTCTGTTAGTGGCTAAACGCTTCGCGGGGAGAGTGGGTGACAAAGTGGTTGAGATCAAAGATCGGCTTTTAGCATACAAATTATGGGTGAGGGGCTCACCCTGGTGGTGGGGTCTCTCTATGTGCCCAACACTGGTCATGAGAAATTCCTCAAGGCCGTCTTGTCTGATGCTCTGAGGAAGCAGGAACGCTGGGCAATAGTTGGGGGGATCTAAACTTGGTCATGGATACGTCAGCGGACCGGTCTACTCACAGACAGGGGCGATATCTGCGGTGGGGTTGAAGTGGCTACAAAATCAAGGGTTAATCGGTATGTGAAGAGCAGCTCACCCGCACACCACTCAATTCTCCTACTACTCCCACGCACACCGTACATATGCCCGTCTGGACCATATGTTGGGCACAACGGAGGTAAACACCTTTGTGAGGGAGCTCACTATGATGACAGTGGCCCTGTCCGACCATGATGCGGTACAGGCGACTTTGTGGGTACCGCAGCCACGTAAGACGGGAGGGGGTTTGTGGTTGACGGAGGGTATGCTTCACAAGTTAGAGGTGCAGGAGCAGATCCGCAAATGCATCACAGATTCCCTCACCACAAATGATTATCCAGAGGTCTCTAGGGCTAAACTGTGGGGGGCTCTTAAAGCAGTGGTAAGAGGAGAACTGATAGCGATCTCAGCCGCTGAAAATAGAGAGTGACAGACTAAACGTGATCAGCTGAGGGCCCAAGTGCTGGAATTAGAGAGGGCACACTGCCGGACTTGGGCACCAAGGGTTTGGTGGCAGCTTAAAGTGCCGCGTGCCCAACTGGCGGGACTCGACCTGGACAGGGCTGAATATGCGGCCCTTAGGCTAAAACATTCTTACTACATTGGGGGTGACAGGACAGGGCATCTGCTTGCAAATAAACTGAGAGCTCGCACCTTGCAAATCAAGGTACAATCTCTCAAAACGACCGATGGGACAGTGAAGGACAGCGACGAGGAGATAGCCTGAGTTTTCCAATCCTTCTACGCCGACCTGTATCGTAGGGAGTCCTCTCTACTCGGCGAGGTAGCAGCCTACCTGGCAAAGACACACATAACCGCTCTAGCGTCCACACACACCAACTCGCTGGAGGCACCCATACGGATTGAGGAGGCCGTAGGCGCAATTTCGTGCCGTAAAACCCAGCTTCTCGGACGGGTTTTACAAAACGTTCTGCACCGTGCTGGCCTCGATCTTGACAAAACTTTTTAATTCCTTTACGGGACCAGGGACGATCCCCGCGGACATGCTGGCGGCCTTCATAGTCGTACTTCAGAAGCCGGGGAAGGATAGATCCCTGTGCGGCTCATATCAACCAGTGTCGTTGCTCAATGTAGACCTGAAGTTGTTCACGGGTATACTGGCGGCTAGTCTGGGGCCCCTTATGCCGGGTATCATAGAACCTGATCAATCCGGCTTTATATGCAATAGGCAAAGTGGCGACAACACTAAACGCCTATTTCATCTCAGTGACAAAGCCCATTGCACGGATATGGATGCCCTTCTCTTATCGGTGGATGCCGAGAAGGCATTCAATCACGTGGACTGGGAATTTTTAGTTAGCACCTTGCTTCGTTTCGGTCCAGGGAAAAGGTTTTGGGCATGGGTCGCGAGTTGCTACAACAAGCCCACGGCGGCCATACGGGTTAATGGGGTGACATCCAGTCCCTTTGAGATACAGCGAGGGACCCGTCAGCAGTGCCCGCTGTCGCCCCTTCTTTTTGCCCTCTATGTCAAACCGCTAGCTCAGAAGATCAGAGAGAACCCCGACATATTGGGCATCCCGTTTGGGGGGGAAAGGGATACCATGAGCCTCTATGCAGATGACATCATCTCTTCCCTGGAGGTGCTGGCGTGCTCGGTCCTGGCTTTTTGGCGGGAGTTAGAGACCTTTGGTTGTGTTTCGGTGTTCCGGGTGAACGTGGGGAAATCGATTATACTATGGCTGAACCGCACAGGACGTTTACACGCTGCAGGGGGCACACATACAAAGGGATTCCAGTTAAGACTTCTATCCCTTACCTGGGAATTGAGCAGAATAGCTTCACAGATTGCTCAGGACGTCCAGCAGTGGAAGCACCACCAGCTCTCCCTCCTGGGAAGGGTGGCTGCCATCAAAATGTCTATTCTTCCTAAAGCACTATATATTTACCAAACAATAACGATTTGGCCACCACCAGGCACTATTCAGAAATTGCAACAAGCAATCCATCACTTTGTATGGGCAGGGACACGACCCAGGTTGCATAGAGAGTTGAGCTACTTACGGACGGAAGAGGGAGGACTTGGGACTCCAAACATTATGGAATATTTCAGGGGGCCACAGCTCCCATATCTGGAGGATTGGAATAGATCCAAGTCCGAGAAAAGATGGCTCTTCCAGGACAGGGCACTGGCCAAGTTATCGCTCTGGAAGGTTCCCGTTCTAAAACATGGGGATCATCCTCCCAATCTCCGGGCTCTCCCATAACACACACGGTGCTTCGAGTTTGGAACGGTGTCGCCATCAGGAAGGGACTGTCCTCCTTCCCTTCACCCATGACTGCTATTTTATACAATAAGGACGTCACCCCAGGTGCGGACGAAAGAGCGTTCCCGCGATGGAGGAAGGCGGAATGCAGGGCAGCAGGGCACTTCTTCGATTTGGAGGGGATCTTATCTTTCTGGGATGTACGGGCAGAATATGGCATCCCAGAGACCGAACGGTTTCACTACCTACAGCTGAGACAATGGTTACTCAATCCAGGGGTGTTGCTGAAGGTTTCTCGGAAGCTAACTAAATTTGAAAAATGGCTCTACACAAAGAATACGGACAAGAAAATGATTACGGAGCTCTATAAAGAGTTACGCCCTCAAGTCCCAAAAGAATACACGGCTGGTCAGAGGAGATGGGCGGGGGAACTAGGGAGACAACTTACAGCAAAGGAATGGGCGGATGTCTGTTACCGGGCCACCCACACGGCACACAACACTGCTAGTAAGGAGACAGCAGTTAAGGTAGGTATGTACTGGTACTTAACCCCGGTCTGGCTTCACAGGGGGAACCCTGTGCGCAGGTCAGCCTGTTGGCGCGGGTGTGGAGCAGAGGGTACGTTGGTACACTTATTATGGGAATGTCCGGAATGGACGGGTTATTGGGAAGCCATATTGGATGATGTGGATCGCCACTTCGATAAGCAGATCCCGAGATTCCCTGCTTATGCGATCCTGGGCCTGCCTAATCCGCTGACGTATCCATGAAAGTCCCGTAGAGGGAAACAAATGGGGCTGGAATTGGGGGCAGCACTCCAAAACATCTTATCGTACTGGGGGTTGCGGGTGAAGCCGACATATTTAGGACGGCTACATAGACTTTGGTATACTATGGGTGTGGAACGCATACAGGCCTCACGCACCAACTCCATGAAAAGCTTCACTGAAACCTGGCACCCGCTACTATCACCATTGTCAACAGAAATTAATGAAATCACATGTCCTAGATACTTGCGCCTTCTCTGCCTGACGGGATCCGCCTTTCCGAAGTAGGAACGCGGTAGTCTACGTATGCTTATGACGCTTTTTGCGATTACACCAGCCATTCCTAAGCACACCAGGGAGGGGGAGGGTAGGGGGTGGGAGTTTGCCCTGCTTTTGACTTTTCCCTTGTTCTCTTACTCACCTTTTCTTGTAAAAAGGCATTGCTATCCCAGAAAGGACATGACTTGCTGGACTATCACTCATCAGTCTGGACACTAGCACCGGCCATCCATGGCGGGGTGGGGAGCACTCAGTTACAGCATGTTAAGACTGGAGACGCGGGTCAGTAGGCTCCGCATAGTGCACTATGTATTTCAGGCATATGGCACTGTTTGTTATTCTACTGTTGAATGCCAATAAAAAACAAAGTTAAACCTAAAATAGGATTTGAAAGTTTACTGAATATAATACCCTTGTACTTCGGAATATTCAGTCTATGACTTCACTAGAAAAGGGAAAGTAAAAGATGAGGCCTACATGAAGCTAATGTATGACAAAATTACGTTAAATTGTGAATCACACATTAATAGGGAGACTGACATATTAATTAAAAAAAACACACTAATAAACATTTCAATCTGCTCATTATGAATCCATGTATGTTTAGGGCACCCATAAAATTTTGTAAGTGTCAATATTATACATATTGGAAAAAGCATATTAATCTTAGCGTTTGAGTGTTATTCAACAATTACATTTACGAAACATATGTTAAGGAGGTTTCATGAGGGCACCTTTAAGCATACACATGTAGCACCTACTTTTCTTTTGTCAGTTTTGGTGCACACGTTATAACATGAAATAATGATTTCTTACTTTTCAAATTAAAATTGATCTACTATATATTTATTTTCTTTAGTCTTATTGATATCACATTCAAAATCATAAGTAGTATACCCATTGGTACTTGTTTAATAACCACATCTATTGAAATTAAGTACATAAATTTCATCAACATTATTTTCTTCTGCATACTTTTACGATGCAGATATTCGGAATTATTTTTATGTCATTTTCAAAAACATGTAGAAGTTGTCATAATCATTTCTTTGTGCCATCAAAATCATTAGATGAAATCTCTGCTCTATCAGGTGCACAACTTAGGGGACCTCCCAGGCTTCAAGATACGTAGGGTGTTGGGACAGGAATGCCCCCTGCAAGGTGTACAGTTGTGTTCCGCTGTCCTGAATGGCTATATATGACATCCTGGTTTCGCATTTTTGGCCCAACACTCAGAGTAGTTTGCACAGGGGCTGAAGCTTCACTCACTAGTGTTTGCACAGGGGCTGAGGCTTGTTCCTTCACATGAATGAGGTCCTGTATGTGTCCTGAAACCTGAGAGTGGGAGGAGGGCACACCAAGCGTACCCTCAATGTACAGACAGTGGGTTTAGTACATAGAGTGGTGATGGCAGCATACCACGTTTTGTAACTCTACAGCTGCAACCAGACCTATACATCTTTGTCACTGGAGTGGAGTCCACTGGCCGATTCATGTAAAGTTTGCTTGCATGTGCTTATCCAAACCCTAGTGCTAACATCCCAATTGCATGTTGTGTGTGTTTGTGTGGCCTGCATGTTGAATGAATTGCATGCATGAGTGACCCAGAATAATTGAGGCTTTTGAGATCCTTTGTGAATGCCCTGGCCTGGCTTTGTGCAACAGACAGAAATTAGGGTGTCTTCCCAGATAGTGGAAGTTTATTTCTGGCATTCCTACAGCTGGGAGAAAACACCTAGCCACTAAGGTGATGACAAAAGAGACACACTCATTTATATATTCGATTAGATCTTTGCTTAGATAAGCAGGTAATTAGTCTTCCTTTGGCACTACCATTCGGTAGACGGCAGGTTGTAAAGATGGAACTGAAGTCTCTGTTATTCAAGGTGAAGGGGACCTTTTACGTGAGGCCAGACGTTTGTTTTTCCTCTGATCACTCTTCAGTGTCACTGATGGCAGCCAGATGCACAATGTTCACACCTCTTTGTATCTCTGTTGTGGAAGCTCCAGGCTGGAGACCACCCTGATGGGAGGAACATCACTACACACAAATGATCTGACTTGGAAAGCAGCCTGGAAAGGACACTTGAAAAGATAAACAACCCAAACTACTTCTGAAAGTGCAGACAGTGGGCCCTCATCTCATGTCACAGCGACATCTCATATCTGCTTTTTACTGAATAAATTGTGCCACTCACTGATCCACTTGTTCCTCCAGTTCCAAATTATTTATCACCAAGAAAGGGAGTGCTCTGCTGAGTACTTACTCAACTTCTTGGCACCAGAGCTGGGGTTGGCCTGGCAGCTAGCTTCCCGGAGGTGAGGAGAAATCACCTGAGTCTATTAATTAAGCTGTTAATTTGACCTGATGTACCTAGAAGCAAAGCTGACTCCTGAAAGAGAGGAGAAGGGTGCCAACCTCAAAGGAGGAGTGACTTCCAAGAATAGCCAGGTGCAGCGGCATCCCAGTGCTTGAGGTGTCAGCAAGAGGAAGTGGATGGGGGAAAGTGATCTGCAAGCCCCCGGTGTCCATGGGTAGTGGAGTGGACTCTTTACAGGAAATGTGGTTTGACCTTCGCCGCTGTGACCAGAATGTAATCGCAGCTGGCCTGCACTGCTGTGAAACTTACAGTTTGAACTAAGCAACTGTGATTAGGAGGATTGCAGCTTGAACAGTGAAACTGTGACCCAAAAAATAGATTGCGGACTCTGCTGCTCAAGAGACTGTCACCTGCCAGCCGAGACATCACTGAAGACAAAATTGAAGCGTGGATCCCAGGAGGTGGCTCGCTGGAGTCACAGTTTGCACATCTTCCCAGAAGTAGGGGATGGGCATCGTATTAACAAAGTCATGCAACCACCTGACAGCCATGAGCATCACTGACCTGCCTCATTCAGTGAGATCAGACTGTTTGAAATGAGAGAGACTGAACACACAGGGGCATATTTACAAGCCCCTTGCACCACCGTAGCTTCACTTTTTTTTATGCTCTGGTGGCGCAGTGTGCTGGCCCAAATTTACAACGTCACGCAAACCCACCCTGCATGGCTTTTCATGGCCTTGTAAATATGGCTCCCTTTCATGTATTACTCTGCATGGAAGGGCCAGTCCATGGGTGTTGCTGTGGGTGTTCCCAAGCAACCCTCATGGATTCTGATGCATTCCCAGATATACAAGGGGGCATATTTACAAGGACCTTGCAGCACCGGATCATTACTTTTTTGATGCTCAGGTGGCGCGCAATGCTGTGCCACATTTACAAGGCCATGCAAAGCCACCCTGCGTGGCTTTTCATGGCCTTGCAAATATGGCCCCTTTTCATGCAATGCTCTGCATGAAACAGGCTTTCCATGGCTGTTGCTGTTGGTATTCCCACGCAACACCCATGGATTCTGATGCATTCTCAGATTTACGAGGTTTCATAAACCTGAGAATGCGCTGGGGAGGCTTCGGGTAGCTATGCGCTGTATAAAAGCAAATAAAAATAATAATAATTCGTTGTATAGCTATACATACAAACGTATCCCTGCACTTTCTTAATGACGCAGCTCGGTGCAGCAAGAGGGCTTGCAGTGCTGCATCATTTTCAAGTAAAAATGGGTGGTGGCCCGAGGAAATGGGCACCACAGCTACGCCTAAACTAGTGGTAAAAAACATGGGTGTCCATTTGGACCAGAAGTTGACCATGAAAGAGCACGTTACATCGACTGTCGGGTCATGCTTTCATGTGCTTGGCCTCCTAAGAAAAGTATTCCCTGTTCTGCCACTAAACATGTAGAAAAAACTTATCCAGGCACTAGTGGTAAGCTGGCTAGACTATTGTAATTCCCTGGTGATTTCAGCAAATGAAGCATCTTTGAACAGGCTGCAAGAAGTTCAGAACACAGCTGCTCGCCTGGTATCTAATCACCCCCCCTTGAACTGCCTCCATGCCCCTTCTGTGACAGCTGAACTGTCTGCCAGTGCGGATACGGATCAGGTTTAAGGTTTGTTGCACCGTGCACAAATCTCTGAATGGCAAAGGCCCTAGCTATCTAGCGAAGAAACTTACCAACTACCTGCTGACTAGGTCTTTTCGATCAGGGTCCAAATCTCTCCTTGTTACTCCTAGTTACAATAAAGAGCGCTTGGGAGGAAAAGATTTTGCCCACGTGGCCCCTACCCCCTGTAATGCACTCCCGGTGCACCAGCGACACTGTTCCGATCACTTACAGTTTAGAAAACTCCTTAAAACCCTACTGTTCTAATTCGTATCTATCTGTGGCTGGTAGCAACCAATCCGACAGCGCAGAGATATCCCTTGGAGGGTGATTCAGGTGCTCTATAAGAAATCAAATCAAATCAATCATATGCCCCAAAATTTTGTAAACCTGGAAATGCATCAGATTCTAATGCCTCCGCAAAGGAGGTGTAAAAGTGATGCAAGGAGCGGAAATACCTTTATTTCTCATCGTTTTTTCCTCTTTCTATGTGTGCTGCATTCTGCAGCACGCATAGAAGGGGGAAAATGCCATCAATGTTAGTTCTTGTGCAGAGGCATCTTACCAGATGGTTCGCAGCCTTGTTGCGTCAGCGTGCAGCAGCACTGCTTGCCTCCTTGAGGCAGCACTGGGAGGCAGATCGGTCCCGCCCTTGTCCAGGCAAGGAATGGGCTACAATCTTAGAAAGCCCCAATACGGTTCCCCGAAATGCACAGTTTCACTTAATCAAATAGATGTGGCCTGCCCCAGATGTCACACTGTGAATGCAGACCTGCCGCACATGCTGTGGTCCTGTTCCTGCCTGTCATCGTACTGGAAGTCCGTCACAGCTTCTTTGGCCTCTTGCACTGAGCGAGCCATGGCACACACTTGGGTGGAGTACATATTACACCTCTTCTCTAGGAGTAAGCGGCAGAGGGTGACTACATGATTTCTGGACCTAGGGCTATTGGTGGCTAAGCGTCTGATCATGAGGTGGTGGAAATCTCCTGAGCCTCCTCCTCAGCTGGCCTGGCGATGTTCGTTGCTGGTATGAGCGAGGGTTGAGGGCATTGTCCTGCGCAGAGAGGAGACCCTTGGTTTCCGAAAATACCCCATTGCAACTCACTGGGATGCGATATTGAATGACTTTCAGGCGAGATCCCTAACAATATGTAGTACCTTGAGGAGTGTGGATCCCACAGCGGAGAGGAGTGGGAGACACGATAGGTAGTCACCCTCTTCCAAGCAGCCTGCACCAGCTAGACACCATTCAGGGGGGAGGGTACTTCACGCATTTTACTCGACAGGTGTGAACAGTGAGCACCTTTCAGTAGACAATGATTAGTCTACCAGTGTAGGGCCGATGTGGTAATAGAGGGGATAAGTTTGTCCTGTTATTTATGATTTCCTATCAATCAATCGATGAGGGTATTATAAGCGTGCTACTCCCCATGAGGGTCTCAAGGCGCTGAGGGGGGGGGGCGGTCAGCAGATCTGTTCAGCTGAAGAGCCAGGTCTTGAGAGTCTTCCTGAAGGTGTTCAGGGAGGGGGCGCATCTGATGTCTGCCGGGACCTCGTTCCACGTCTTGGCCGCAATGTGGAAGAAGGATCTTATGCCTGCTCTGGCTCTGTGGATGCGCAGGGTTTCAGCCAGTGCAAGGTTGGAAGATCTGAGGTTCCTTTTGGGTACATGGAAGTTGATTCTGTTGTTGAGGTATTCGGGTCTGGTGTTGTGCAGGCATTTGTAGGCGTGGGTGAGGATTTTGAAGGGGACTCTTTTCTCCAGGGGGAGCCAGTGGAGCCTTCGTAGGTGTTGGCTGATGTGTTTGTGCCGGGGATGCCGAGAACGGGTCTGGCGGCGGTGTTCTCTATCGTCTGGAGTTTCCGAAGTAGGGACTTGTTTATGCCGGCATTTCCATAGTCCAGTCTGCTGGTAATGAGAACGTGGGTGACTGTCTTCCTTGACTCGGGGGGGATCCATTTAAAAAATCTTGCAAGGGCGCGGAGGGTGTTGAAGCAGCTGGAGGTGACGGCGTTGACCTGTCGGTTCATGGTGAGGGATGAGTCGAGTACGATGCCGAGATTTTTGGCGTTGTCCGGTGGGCTTCCCAGGGCGGTCAGCCACCAGGTGTTGTCTCATGCTGAGGGGGTGGTTCCAAGGACGAGGACTCCTGTTTTCTCTGTGTTGAGTTTTAGGCAGCTGTTGGTCATCCAGAGTGCGACTTCCTGCATCCCTTTCTGGAAGTTGAGTCTGGCAGTGGTGGTGTCTTTGGTGAGGGAGAGGATGAGTTGGGTGTCGTCAGCGTATAATACGATGTTGAGGCCGTGTTGTCGGCCGATAGCAGTGAGGGGGGCCATGTATACGTTGAAGAGTGTCGGGCTCAGTGATGACCCCCGTGGGATTCGCAGGTGATTTCTGTGGGATTGGAGAGGAAGGGTGGCAGTCTGATTCTTTGGCTTCTTCCGGTGAGGAATGATCGGATCCAGTCTAGGGCTGTTCCTTGTATGCTGGCATCGTGTAGTCTGGCGACGAGTGTGTGGTGGGAGACATTGTCGAAGGCTGCTAATAGGTCGAGTAGGATGAGGACTGAAGAGTGGCCTTGGCCCAGGAGGGTGCGGATGTCATCTGTGGTGGCAAGTAGGGTGGTCTCGGTGCTGTCGTTGCTTCGGAATCCGGATTGGGACGGGTCGAGGATGGCGTTGTCTTCGATGAATTGTGTCAGTTCCCTGTTGACTGTTTTCTTTGCAACTTTGGCCGCGAAGGGGAGGAGCAGGATGGGCCGGTAGTTCTTGAGGCCGGTGGGGTCAGGTGTGGGCTTCCTACATCTCCTTGCCCCTCTTCCTCTGGATCCTTGTGGAGTTATTGGGGGGGATGTTGTGCCACCCTTATGCATAGGATATTCCTGGTGGTCTGCCTCTGTCAGATCACCTCTCCTGGGCAATTAACGGCATGCCTCACCAATTGTACACTCTTGTGTGCTCTCACACCCACAAGTTACCCTGGCTCTTCCTCAAGATACTCCATGTTAGATGGGTGCATGGGTACCTACATGATTGCCTGTAAACTAATGATGGGAATGGTGAGTGGTGGCATGAATTTTCTTCTCTACTGTTGCTGTGATTTATTATAACTTGTGATTGCAAGTGAGAAACTATATAGGGATGCAAACAATTCTTTGATGTTTGAGTTTCCTGTTGCCTGGTTAACATAACATATGAATCTGCTCCCACTGTCATTTGTGATTTTGCCTGATGTCTCACCACTCTGCTAATTCATCATGTGTCATAAGGAGGATGTCAAGACCATTTTGCAGATAGGCAACTAACAGACAGTAGTCTTTTCTTGGCACAAAGCCCTAGTACTTGTCTATTTACTGCTGTGACTGATTTGTAATTTAGGCGTAGCATGTCATTCATAAAAGCTCTGCCTATGTTATATGTCCTTACCATCCCAAATGTTGATTGTAATACTGCGATTTGTCTTACTAATGTGATGTATGAATGAAAGTTACAAACTTTAATAAACAGATTCAAACAAAAAAATCAATGACTGTTTTTGTGCAGGAAGGTTTCCCTTACTGCACAAAAACAATTATCCCTATAATGCAGGCATCCTTCCACCATGGTGTAAGGGTGTCTGCGTTGGCACTAGGCAGTCTATTGTGTGCCACTGCAGACGAAAGCACCAGGGATGCGTTGTATTATCAATACAACGCAACCCTGCACTTTCCTAATGACGCAGCTCAGCGCAGCAAGATGGCTTGCAGCACCTCGCTGCATCATTTTCTTGTAAAAATGACCCTTAGTCATATAAACTGGGGGTAATCTGCACTGAAACCTACATCCCTCTGCCACATTTATTCCTGAGGAGGAACCACCTGGACTAGAAGGGGAAGGGGGCTCTGAGGGAATAGTTAACGTGTATAGATGCAGCAAGCCCCAATTCTAAGGACACTAAATTGCATCTTCCCAGTATTGTATGTGTAGTATTTAGTTATAGTGTGCATTAAAATAACTTTCTATTTAAAAGTAAAGCACTGTGTTGGACAACCAGTTATTGACCTGCTGTGTGATTGCTGAGTCTTGAGGTTGAGGTCCTCAGACTACCTCCCTGAGGAGCCCGTGACTGCTCACCATCGGCACCACAGAGTCAAATGTGAAGAGGTTTGCAGAAGTATACTGGCACGGCACAACAAGCGCACACGACCTTCAAGGTTAATGCCCAGTGGTCCTTGCTTGTACTGTACATCCACGAACGGGTCTGACACAGGAATCAGCGAAAAGTATAAAAAAGAGATTGAGATTGAGAAAAAAAGAGATGTTTAAGAGTAAGAAGTTTTCGAAGTAATAAATGTATACCAAATGATGAGAAACAAATAACTTTTGAAATACATTTTTGGAATTTATGAGGTACATTCAAGAATGACTTGCGGGTCTCTCAGTGTACTATGTAATTTTTCTCACAGAGCTAAGGCGAGAAAAAAGGATAGAGCAGTGATGTTTTTGTGCGAGAGACACTAGTTCTTTGTGATGATAGTTTGTAAATAGTGAATATATATTGTTTCTAAGGTTCCTGATGAGATGTAAGCTGGCAACTAGGGCCTCATTTATGGGATTTTTGCCACAGGGCAGTGCAGCAGGGCTTGATGCTGCGCTGTCCTACGGCAAGAGAAAAGAGCAGGAATGCGCCGTATCTATTTGATACGGCGCATTCCTCTCCTTTTCCCCTGAGCCGGCATGCAATGGGATGCCGTGCACCAATGCAGGCAATTTTGCACCATGGTGCAAGGGTGCCTGCATTGCGGGTATGATTATTTTTTGTGCGGGAAGGGAAACATTCCTGCACAAAAACAATAACAAGTCTTTATCTTCTTTCTATTCGTGCTGCAGAATGCAGCACACATAGAAAGAGGAAGCACTGGGAGAAATAAAGATATGTGTCCTTGTTGTGCCTCCCTTACGCCTCCCCTGTGGAGGTGGAGGTTTTTGGCGCTGCCTCAGGCTTACGATTTGTCGTAAATCTGGAGCAGTGTCAAAAAGCCATGGATGTTGCTGGGAACGCCCCCAGCAACACGCATGGAACGCCCCTTTCACGCAGTTTTCTGTGTGAAAAGTGCACATATTTATAAGGCCATGAAATGCCATGTAACGTGGCTTTACGTGGCCTTTTACATATGCCAGTGACACATTGTGCCACCGGAACGTCAAAAAAGTGACGTTCCTGTAGCACAAAAGTATTAGTCGTAGTATATTGTGCTTTGTCACAAAGCCACAGTCTACAAACGTTTTAGTATAGGCACAGCTCAAGGAATTGTCAGGCCCACATGGGTAGAGTGCTACAACTTTTAAATACACATTGGCTCAATTATTCTTTTTGTTTGACAAGATGCCACTCGCTTTCTGCTTCGGAAGCTCTAGGTGCCAGCACTGGGCTCATCTCGTCTTTCTAATTGCTTCACGCCGCACTCATCCACGCGCACCATTCCCCTCGTCTCCCTGTGGTGTTCACACTCTAGCAGGCTTTGCATGGCTTCTCTGGCTCCCTTGCAAGGGACATTGGGAAAAACAGCCTGTTTCACAGCTGCTGCGAGATGCCACGCTGCGCGCGGGCTGACAAGGGCGCTGTTAGCAGCAGCGCTGGTCGGGTTGGCATGCTCCAGTCCATGACAACCATATGTGTCAACTACAGTGCAAATGGGCCTGATCCCTGCCGAACCACGTTAACGTGATATGAACTCTGCTATTTCAGACAACTCTAGTTTCTATAAATATATATGTTCGGCCAGCCTTCTTGTTTTGGAGAGTTTGGGTGATTTGTTAGATATTAATACTGATCCAACAGGGCTTCCGTAGCTGATGGTAATTTGAGCCACAGCTGTCTCCATATTAGCTGCAAATCTGAAACGAGACAACATGTAAAGCACTGACATTACTTCAATGTTTTTGTGCATTAATGACTGGAGTTTTCCGATACGTTATGTTACAAAGCAAAAAAATTTAACAGATGATGGTATGATACACCATGAATATTTATATAGTGCTTACTACCCACACAAGGTGCTGAGGTGCTTTGTGGACAGGTAGCAACCTCGCTGCAGACACCTGTGTTAGTGTTTTAAACATGCTTAAGGGTTACACTGTCATGCTGTTTTCACACAGTGTCATGCATTTTGCCGTATGCATCGCAAATTATTTATTGTGCACATTCGTATAGATAGAGGTTACAATTGTTATGTGTTTTGAGTTATACGTGATAATTCACACCATTGTGGACTTTAACATGCCACTGGTGGACAAATCTTCATGCCATTAGTATGGGAATACATGATATAAGGTATCATAACGTTGCCAATTAGCCTGGTAAATATGGCAGTTTCAAGTTCTACTAAAAATCATGTTTAATTGGACTGCTGAACTTATGAAAGTCTGGAGAATACTCATTCATCTACGCATAGTCAATGGCTACTAGGATTCAACTTAGATATGAAATGCAGAAGTCCTGTAGAGTGTAAAGTTATGGAATAATGATCAAATTATTCAGTTGATTGCCAAATCATTTATTGGAGGTTGATAATTCTATGCTCTAGCTCATTACAATTATGTGTTGTCAACCCCTCGCGCCCAACGTTTAACAAACCAGGGCGCGAGGCTAGACTTGATTACATTTTTGTCCAATGTAAAGAGTGGCATAGAGTTTTTGATTTTAAGGTTCACTCGAGGGGAGAGAGCGACCACAACCCCCTGGTGTTGGAAGTATCTTTATTGGGTCTGTGTCCCGGGGACTCTTCCCCGGGTCCCAATTTACCAATACCAAATAAAGCTACTCTGACTAACAACAAACGCAGAATTAAATGGGCGAAACTAGCTAGCAAACAAAGAGAACTCTCCCAAGTCTATCTGAAGGCTGGAAACGCACTGCTGGATGTAATAGACCTCATGGATCATTCCTCTTCCCTTGAATATTCTGGAAAATTGGCTTTGGTCAACAAAGAATTATTTTCCTCTCTAGCTGATATTTTCAATCCACCAGCCCGCTGTACTAAAAGGATCAGTAGACGGTTCCAATGGTACAACAGGGCGTGTAGATCAGCTAAAAGTGAGTTGCTGGACGCAATAAAAAAGAAAGCCAATAGGGAGGAAATACAACAAAAGAGATGCACCTATAAGATTCTAATTCACCACGCTAAACTCGAGTGGGCATCAGAAAACTGGGATAAATTAGTATCTGCCCTACAGTGCAGAGATTTGCGGAGATTTTGGATGATTGTTTCCACCGGTTCAACAGAACCTGTCTTAGCAGTGAATCCAAACATTGCCCCTGAAGTTTGGGAGGAACATTTCAGTGCCCTATATAGGGGACTTCAATCTTTATCACCATCAATTCCCTATGTTCCGGCACATGTCTACTTTACCCTGAGCGAGGTCCAACTTGCCATATCGATGCTCCCTGCGGGCAAAGCTCCAGGATTGGATGGGGTCCCTGGTGATTTGTATAAACACGAACCAAGAGTGTGGGCACCATATCTTACTGCACTATTTAACGCAATTCTTGGGGGTATGCCAGTTCCTCCTACCTGGTTGGGTGCGGAAGTTGTCCCTATCTTCAAAAAGGGGTCCCCGTTGCTCCCTGTAAATTATAGACCCATCAGTTTGATAGATGTGGCTCAGAAACTCTTCTCAAGGCTGATTTTAAACCACCTCTTGGATTGGATGGAAGAGTTTGAGATTCTGAGCCCCTATCAGGCTGGATTCAGAAAGAGCGTCTCAACAACTGACCAGATCTTTAGATTATGCATGCTCTTCTGGAAGACAGTCATGGTGGAGGGGGGCTCCCTATATACCATCTTTGTTGATCTACGTGCGGCTTTTGATTTGGTCCCACGTACGAAACTCTGGTCCGTGCTGAGGGATTTGGGCCTTCCACTACCTCTTTTGCAGATTATAGTGCGCCTTCACACTAATAACTTTGCAAGGGTCAGATGTGGGAGAGAGGGAGGCTTATCAGCTAGCTTCCCAGTGGAAAGAGGGGTAAGGCAGGTCTGTGTCTTGGCACCAACCCTGTTTTGCCTCTATGTAAATGGTCTCATTTCTCATCTGAATGAAGTTCCAAATAGAGACGCCCCACGACTCGATGGTATAGGTGTCTCAGCTATTATGTTTGCTGATGACACCTTGTTACTTGCTAAGACCCCAATGGGTGCCCAGCGAGTCCTGGATGGCTTTGTCTCTTTCTGTGCTGACCGGGGGTTGGAGATCAATACTGATAAAACAAAATTCATGATCTTCAACCCTCCTAGGTCATCTCGCCCAAACCCTGTCATTCATGGTATCACCCTAGAAAGAGTTCATACGTTTGAGTACCTGGGACTAACCTTGAATGAGAAGATGACTTGGACTCATTATCAAATAAAATCAAACCTAAAGCTGACTCAAAAGGCGGGGGGTATTTTGAAATTATGGAAAGAATCTATGATACACCCTATTGGCCCGCCACTAGAAATTTATAAAATGCAGGCACGGGGGGCAGTAACATATAGCGGTGAACTGTGGGGCAACAATTGTTCCCCTGATCTTGTCAAAACGGAAAACAAGTTCCTTCGGAACTTGGCCGCTCTTCCACCGGGCACACCACTTCTCCCACTCAGGCTTGATATGGGATTAAGATCAATAAAGGAAGAATTAGGTGTGAAGCCTCTAATTTTTTGGAGACGACTCTGGACAACCCCTGAACTCTCGAGCTATCGCTGTAAATTCAGGGAGATACATCAACACCCAGCTCTACGTAATATCCCTTGGCTTAAGTATATTAAGGAGGAGCTTTCGGTGATGGGTCTACTCCCTCTTTGGACAAATCCTCAAGAGGCATGTAGTACTATATCCCGAAAAAATGTGGTTGCCTTGTACTACGACCGTAATAAGACTCTTTTATCAACAATGACCACTTTGGGGCCCATGTCTACCTCCTTCCTGATAGTGAAGGATTATTATATGTTGGAGACAGTTTTGGACGATATTAACCCCATTGGTCTTAGGAAACTATTCCTGCAATGGCGACACAATGCATTACCTATTATAGCCCTTACTAGTCGCTGGCACCCACCCACTTCTAAAAATTGTCCAGCTTGTATAAATGAGCTGGAAAATGATATTCATTTAATGTTTTTTTGTCCATTTTATATGAAACCCAGGAAAAAGTGGATTATTCCTATTTGTAAAAATTGTGGTTTTAGGAATCATTTGGATGCTTATCGCTTGCTGAAATCTGACCTATCCCCTCCCACTGTTTTTGCTGTTACCAAGTATTTAGCCGCTGTATGGAACATTAGAAGAACTCTTTAGACATTATGAAATATAATTGTATCTATGAAGTCTATGTTCCTGACCTATTATATTATTTGCAGTCGATGTAACTTTTCCTTTACCCTGGGTGCTTGTTTTCTGTTATTATTTGACTGTATATTTTTCTTTTGTTCTTTTATGACTCTATGGAGTCGAAATAAAGATTAAAGTAAGTAAGTAAGTTGTCATTTAATTGTTCCTATTACTGGTAGTCGGCGCTATTACAACTTTCTGATGTGTCTAACCTTGCCAATAAGAAATGTTCATTCAGACCTTTCTGCCTTGTGCACAGGATTATCTGGGGAAAGCATTTGGGCTGAGTCATGTTTCTCTTTGCACTAACCACCTGGTTTCCCCTGTCTTTTTGTCATCTGACCTCCTGTTTTGACCGTGTGTTGAAGTTCGTTTTTGCTGGTTTTAGGACTCTGGGCACTTTTTCACTGCTGACCAGTGCCAAAGTGCATGTGCTCTGTGTCTAAAATGTAATGGCATTTGGTTTTTCCATGATTGGCATATCTGATTTACTAATAAGTCCCTAGTACAGTGCACCACATGTGTCCAGGGCTTGTAAATCAAATGCTCCTAGCGGGCCTGCAACACTGATCGTGCCACCCACGTGAGTAGCCCTTCAAACCTGTCTCAGGCCTGCCACTGCGGAGCCTGTGTGTGCAGTTTAAAACTGCCATCTTGATCTGGCAAGTTTACCTTCTTGTCAGGCCCAAACCTTCCCTTTTATTACATATAGGTCACCCCTAAGGTACGCCATAGGTAGGCCCATGGACAGGGTGCAGTCTATTTAAAAGGTGGGACATGTACTTTGACGTTTTACAGGTCCTGGTAGTTGAAAACTGCTATATTCATTTTTAACTACAGCAAGGCCCATCTTTCCCATAGGTTAGCATTGGAGCTGCTTTGTAACCTTTTACATGCATAACATCCAATTGGGAAAAAATAAAAAGAGTAAGTTTGGTGTCTCTGGACTTACAATTTAAAACAAATCTTTTATTGAAGTTGGTTTTGGAATTGCAGGTCTGAAAATGCCACTTTTAGAAAGTTGTCATTTTCTTACTTTAACCATTCTGTGTTTCTGCCTGTTCCTAGAATACATGTCTGGGGTGGATGACAGCGGGGCTTTGTGCATTCCTTCTAGACATTCACACACAAAGAGAGCTTTAGGTGTGCTCTGCATCTTCTGATGGCCCATCACCAGGCTGACTGGTCTTCCTGAGCTAGAGTGAGAGGGAGGAGCTGACACTTGCATCTGAATAGGGCTGTACCTGTTCCCACACAAAGAGCTGCATACCCACCTGTAGTGTGTTTGGAGCCATGGCAGGGTCTTGTGCACTACAAACGCCTTTCTCTGAAGTCTCCCTACTTCAAAAGCTAAAATGGGTATAAGTACTGGACCTCTGACACCATATACTCAAAACACGTCTGGGCTGAGGACATTCTGCTAGGAAGAAGAGCTGTTGTGCAGGAGAGACTGCCTCATGGAGAGGTGTGGCTCACTGGTTAGAGGCGGCAGATCCGTAAGCAGAGAATCGGCCAGGGACCAGGGTTCAATTCCCGACGCGGCAGGGTCGTGGACCAGGGTCAAAACGGACTCGATAATTCTCGCCTCGGTACCTACTCTAACCAGGAACACACTCGGCAACTCTGGGCATTAAGCTTGCCTCATCTCTACAACGGCCCCCCACAGACGCCGGGGATGCCTGGTTTCACCTTGGAGATACCCAGAAAGGGACCATCTCACAGGGATAGCCAGGACGGGTTCCCCAGCGGTCTATAGCGCCGGGACACTTCCGAGTAGCTGTGCGCTGAATAAATTAAAATAACATAACATAACATAACATAACATTGCTGCTTGCTTTGATGCGTCGGCTGGCTGCCTGCTGCACCTTGCCTGGGAGTGAGAGGGCTGGACTTTCCTCTCTACATCCTGCATCTCTAAAGATTGTCCAAACCTGTCTCAGGCCTGCCACTGCGGACCCTGTGTGTGCAGTTTAAAACTGCCATCTTGATCTGGCAAGTTCACCTACTTGTCAGGCCCAAACCTTCCCTTTTATTACATATAGGTCACCCCTAAGGTAGGCCCTAGGTAGGCCCATGGACAGGGTGCAGTCTATTTAAAAGGTGGGACATGTACTTTGACGTTTTACAGGTCCTGGTAGTTGAAAACTGCTAAATTCATTTTTAACTACAGCAAGGCCCATCTCTCCCATAGGTTAGCATTGGAGCTTTTGAAGTCTCCCTACTTCAAAAGCTAAAATGGGTATAAGTACTGGACCTCTGACACCATATACTCAAAACATGTCTGGGCTGAGGACATTCTGCTAGGAAGAAGAGCTGTTGTGCAGGAGGGACTGCCACATTGCTGCTTGCTTTGATGCGTCGGCTGGCTGCCTGCTGCACCTTGCCTGGGAGTGAGAGGGCTGGACTTTCCTCTCTACATCCTGCATCTCTAAAGATTGTCCAAGGGCTTGTTTGGGCTTTCATCCTGTCATTAAAGTCTCAGTGATATTAAAGACTTCACCTGCATCTTGCTACCAGCACCTAGGCTCCTCTGCTGTGAGTCCTGTTCTGCCAAGTGGTGCTAAATTCAGTCCTGGGTCCTTGGAAGTGAGTGTTTGGTTCTGCAACTCATGAAACCAACTCATCAACACCAAAGTGTCAGGGATGAATCACCTCCATATTTAATGCATCATCCCTGAGCATCGACGCATCCAATGTGCTGTCAGCGGATCTGCGTGACTCCTGTATCTAGCCCGCGCTCCATTACGGTCGGACTGAACGTTTGGATCATTTTTATCAACATCTCTGTAGATACAGTTGAAAAAAGAAATTTTGATTACAGTTACGAGATTTTATGCTTCTCTGTGATATCAGGATTGAGTGAAAATACCATGAACACCCTATATTTGAAGCATTGATGGCAATTATTTTGAGTCTTTTTGATTACATTGCTCATTGAAATATTTCTTATGTATTTGAATCATACAAACAATTGCACTAATTGACCTAGACTTGCACAATCAATTTAGGCTTTATGTAAGGAGTGCACCACTATGCTTTGTTTTGTCTGTGATTGCACTGGAAACATTTTTCTCTGGTCCAGATATATACATCCTGGCAACAGGTGTGGCGTTCAGATCTTCGATATTGTGTTTATATATTTTTATACTGCTCCTACAATAGGGATGTGAGACTATTGTACCACTGTTGCTTTTTTGTTTTAGAGTAGAATGTTCACAAAGAATATTGTTTTGAGTTTAACTATTTTTATTAAGAGATAAACAGATATTAAATAACATAAGTCAATAACTGTACAAAAAAAGAGTATGCATTATAAGTTAAATAAATTACATAGTAGTGTAAAGACAACTAATATATTAAATTAATTGGCATAAAGAAGAACTAAAAATTATGCTTAAGATATAGTAACAATAAATCATGCTTAATGTATAGTGATATTAAATCAGTAAATTGAAGAAAGAAAAAGGAAATAAGCAAGGAGAAAAGTGGGAAATAGAAAAGAGAGAGGTAAGAGAAAAAAGGTAAAACATGAAAAAGAAAGAATAGGTACGAGTATAAGCCATAAAGAAAAAAAGTCAATAGTTGAAAATCCTAATTAATTAACAAAATAAAATCTAAACGTAGCAAGAACAGATATTAAACCTGAATGGTGAAGTAACATATGCTACAACTTCACATTCATCACTTGTGTGATAGAGAATTATATTGAGGAGCTGTTTTAGACAAACAATTAGTAACTGGCAACCATAAGTTATCAAGCTTAATGGATAGTTGAAGTGAACTGAATTATATCTATCCAATCTGCGTTTATGACAGAACAAGTTGCACCAGAATTGAATAGATATGTTACCCCCTGTATTTAAATAAAAGGTGATAACAGCAATTGCACATAACAAATCCACCAATTTTCCAAGTAATCCATTGTGTGACTAAATATTATGTACTCCACACAAAAACAATTTTTGAATGGATAACGGTGAAGAAGTGTTAGTAATAAAATAAATCTTTAACCAGTTTTCATTCCAGAAACCCACATCTTTGGGACAAATAAAGCATATGCACACAAGAACCATCAGTATCATCAAATCTACAACATGCTTGCTAATCAGCTACTATAAAATTGGATAACCGATCCAGAGTATACTATATACTGTCATAAAAGTAAAATAAGGTTTGCATTAAACTAGATGAACAGGCAGTAGAGTGTTTTTTGCCCATATTTTATGCCAAATATCTACTGGCCATGTTCAGTTTATCACCATTTCCCATGTACGCTCTATATAGAAGGTAAACCTTTTAATACACAAAGAACAAAGCATCCTATACAAAACAGAGGCCTTTGCATGTACAGTATTATAAAAAGAATTAAGAATTTTCCTCTGATTGTCAACAGTGGAAAAGAGCGAAACAGTCAGTGCGGGTCTGCAAATGTCAATAAACATATGATGCCTGTTGAGATAGTTTGCAGGAATATCATAAGGTAAAGATAACTCAGAAAAATGGATGGAAATTGTATCAATCAATAACTGAGTGACAGTAAATATTTGTATGATCTCTCAGGAAAGAAACATCTAGCAAAAGACATGTGGCTGTGGTTAGATCGAGAAGCCTAGGTCTTGACAGTCTGCCAGTAGCCATGATGCGCTGACACTTGAAAGCTCCTAGGCAAATGGTGCCTTCCAGAAGGAGCCCGAATGAAGGAAAAAGCCCAAAGGCAAAAAATCTCCTAGATGGCAGCAGGGCTCCATGAGAATGGAGGCGGTCTAGGAGTAGGCCACAATGCTCTGCAGGTGGTCAAGTAGAAACTGGGGGAAACATCAAGCTGGGAAATACTGGACTCAAAATTGCAGAAAACCTAGGAGCTACAGGAGTGGGGAAACACGCCAACAGGAGATAAAGAAGTGTTGCGACGCAAGGAGGAAGAGATAACCACCCTTTTTATACCCCAAAACAGTAAATTACCTCACCACAGTAAAGGGGCGTTAAGGATTGTGAATCATGCATAAGGAATGTCAGCATGACCACTGTGTTGAATCAGGTTATTCTTAATCACAGGAATTCTCTCCAGAGGATTCTGGGAACCTGGAAGATGCAGCGCGATGAAGCTGGCAAAGGCGTACTGCAGTCAAGGCCCCCCAAGTAGAAGAAAGCAAGAGACTGCACCGGTGGGCCAGCCACAGCAAGGTAAGGTTAAGAGAGTGTGGTGGCCTGTTGGTGTCTTCATGTACCTGGTTGCTGTTTTGCCATGCGTCCCGCCCACCTGAGGAGGACTCAGGAATTGTCATCGGGGGGCATGGGCCATACAGCAGCCCTCTGCGCCACAATATTCCTTTATCTGCACAATCTTTCCAAAACAAAAGTCCATTCTTTTTGATACAATTATTGTATCAAATTGGACTATTACAAAATTGCTCTACAGTAGGTAAATTACAGACCATACATGGTTTCAATAAATTACAAGCATGTGATATTATTGATGGTAGCCAAAACATAAGGAGGCAAGACATAAGTAGCATGTCATAATGAGAAAATTTAGAAATCAGTGTAAGTTCTAAGTTAAACCACAAGTTATCTGTATTTGAAAGTGATTCAGTCAAAAGACCTTGAATCTGTTTAATACTAAACACTTTATGGCATTCAATAAAATCTGGTAAGTTAATACCACCGTTCATCTTGGTTAGTTTTAATCTATCCAGTGGTATTGCAGCTTTTTTTCCCCATCACACAGAAATCTTAAAGTATGCTATTAATTTGAGTGAAAAACTGATAGGGATTTGACTGATAACAACATATGGGAGACGTTTATAATGGGTAACATCATTGTTTTAATTGTGTCCAGTTGACCCCACTAAGATAGCTACAAGATGAACCATGTTTGTGTACAACTATCAATTTTAGCTATTATTTCTTCAGTCTTCATTGTAATAGTAACTCTAATACAACTACAGAACCAAGTCTCTATAACTTTAATCTTAGATTAATTCCAATATAAACCATCCTTGGCATAAGGGTCTTTAAAACAATATTCATGGAATGGTAACACCTCTGATTATGCTATATTAAGTTTATAGTCTGAGATCTTGGAAAAAATATGGAGCTCAATAATAAAAGCTGAGAAAGAAACCTCTAGTTTTGGCATGAACAACAAAATGTCATCTGCATAAGCTCTAAAGTTAATATGATGATCCTTGAGCATGAACCTAGAACATTTCTGAGAGGACCTAAGATGAACTAAAAACAGATCTAATGCAAGAATAAAAAGTAAGGGGGATAAAGGGCATCACTGTCTGGTACCTCGATGCAAATGAAAATATGGAGATTGAACACCATGAACTATAACAGGATTTAAGAGGGGAGTATAACAAGAACATTTAATCTAAAAAGGTTGGGATAAAGCTATGCAATTTCAAAGCTTTCATGAAAAAAAGCTAATTAGCTCTATCGAAAGATTTTTCTGCATCAAGAGTATGTGCTGCCATTGAATGATTTTATTTAGAGGCTTTATTAATTATACTGAGAAATTTTTACGAGTTATCTGCTATGTTATGACATTTAACAAAGCCCATTTGTTCTGAACTAATGAGATCTGGCATTAGTGTCCCTAATCTCAAAGCCAAAGATTTGGCAAATATTTTACAATCACTCTTATAAGTGATATGGATGCAAACCCTAGGCAAGATGGCGGCCGTCTCCTTGGCCGAGTAAGCCGGTACTAGCTCCCTCTCCGGATGAACCGCTAGGACTTACAGCGATGTAGCGTGATTCACATCTTCTTGCCATGAACAGAAGCGGGTGTCTGCAATGATTCGTTGGCTGCTCTGTAACGCGGCGATTCAACACACATTTTCGGCTCGCGGCTTTCTGGGATACAGTCTAACGGGGGTAGATCGTACTGCCAATTCCCCTCGGCGGCTCTTGTGTTTTCAGTGGTATAGACTGGTTACTAGCTTGGAAGGCTGCGACGCTACGATGCCACCGAAAAATAGAAATCTCCCAAAAGCGGGGAGAGCCACAGCACAACCATCATCTTCCTCTCATATATCGAAGCAGGCTTCTCCGCTTCCAAAGAGTAAGCGCCCGGACAGTGCAGCTGTTAGGCCTCCGAATGCAGGCTTACCTCCGGTTCCCGCAATGTTCAAACAGCGTCAAGCCGTCTCCTGTGAAACGCCGCGGAGCCCTGCTGATGCTGAGATTCTTTCGCCGGCCGCTGCCGCAACGAGACAATCCGGTAAGGATCAGACCGCTCCTATTGTCTCTCCTTCAATGGGTGGATCTCTGTCTCCTAAGGGGGGCAGCAATAACGTGAGTCCCACAGTTCTGCTTCCTCCGATGAACACAGGGAATAACTTTGAGAATGAGAATGCGGCTGGGGGCCTCATAAGTGTTCAAACTTTGTCTGGAGTAAACATGCAGCCCAGCAGCATGCTGGGAGATGTAGTCTCTAAAGATTCATCTGTAATCGCACCTTTGTTGGCTATGTATCCGCTCCCCATAGTTCAACAGAGTGACACCAAACTTTCAAACAAAGAGGCTGACACGGATGGCGATAATTTTTATTCATTATCTGACCGCACAGGATCCTCAGTCGCTGATGACGCACTGGACAAAGATTGGACCGATGACGAAGAGAGTGTATCAGGAGACTGGCGCCTCAATGAAGTCCTGCATTCTGCTGATGGAATAAGGGACCTTTCCACAGTACGCAAGGTGCCGCAAGAGCTCGGCAGTAATACAGGCTCTCTGGCATGGGACTATTCATTCTCAGGACAACCGAAGGATCAAATTAACGGTCAAGACTTCGATATACAGGGCCCGGACTCTAATCTTGTTAATAATTCACACCCTCCCTCTGGTGAGATGACTCTGTCGATAATCTACCAAACGATTATGGCACATCGTGAGGAAACCAGACAAGAGAGCGCAAGGGCACAAGGGGCATGTCGCAGGGTCCAAAACTCGCTACGAAGGGTGATCAAATCGTGTGCAGATATTGCGGCTAGGGTTACCGAGGCGGAAACTCGGATTTCTTCAATTGAAGACGACTTAGTAACCCAAAAATCCAGTCTAGATGCAATTCAATCCCAACGCGACGATATTCAATGGAAGCTGTCTGATATCGAAAATCGTGCCCGAAGAAATAACTTAAGAGTCTTGGGGGTCCCCGAGGGTAAAGAAGGCACGGACATCCGACAATTTGTGATTGAACTATTCACCGAGGCATTCCCGGAGGTTAAAGAGTGGGATTGGCGCGTAGAGATCCAGCGCGCTCATCGTTTCCCCTTTAAGCCGAAGAAAAGTTCCGGCCAAACAGCAGAGAGACCTCGTGCTATTTTGATATGCTTGCACAATTTTCTTGCTAGAGAGCAGATATTTGACCTAGCTAGACCTGACAGACAAAGATCAGCGAAGGGGTGTCAGTTTTTTGTACGTCCTGACTTTTGTCCAGCCACAGTAGAACGGAGGTGGCAGCTCCGTCAGCTTATTGCTCCCTTTCAAGTGAAAGGTGCACAGGTCTTTTTGCTTTTTCCTGCCAAACTCAAAGTCATTTATCAAGCTCAGACAAAATATTTTGAATCAGAAGTGCAGGCTAGATCTTTTTTAGATTCAATCTAGTGAGTAACAATATTCAGATTGGAAAGCTACTAGATGTGATATATTTATACTTATTTGTGCTGGTGTTTGTGTTTGCTGCTTATGTTTGAAGGCAATGCACTACATTGGGTGTAGTGATTCAGTACTTAAGTTGGTCTCTTTTTTGCTTTTTTTTGCACTGCCTTCTTAATTATGTAGTAGTTAGCGGCAGCATCTGGAGGGGGGGGCCTCTCGGCCTATACCGGCTTCTCCATCATTGGACCACGGTCCTATTGCCTCATTTGGGGGGTTTCCATGGGTGTGGGGGGGGTGCTTTGCAGGGGGGTTGGGGAGGTAGGGGGGTGGGGAGGGGAGGTATTGGGGGTGGGCGAGGTGGAGGGGGGTGGGTGGCACGGGATAAAAAAAAAAAGAAGCTTGGAAAACAAAATACTTTGGGTTCTTACTATCTTAATCTTTATTCTATTACAGTCATGATTTTGGGCCATATAGCTGTGTGTCAAAATGGTGCTGGCTAGATTACGAATAGCATCCTGGAATATCTGTGGCCTCAATAATGGCAAGAAAAGGGCTCTATTCTCAAACATTGTTCATCAGTTGCATCTAGAAGTAATATGCTTACAGGAAACTCATGTGCCCTGGAACAGTCGTGACTGTTTAAAAATTCCTGGGTTCGACTTGATTGGGTGCTCTCGACAGTCCTCGATGATTAGAGGCGTGGCAATTTTATTGAAGCGTGGGGTGGGATCCTGTGTTAGAACAGCACAAGATAATGGGGGACGCTGGGTGATTGCTGAGCTTTCAATTAGTGGCACCTCATTTACTATCTGTTCAGTCTATAGCTCTAATTTTGATGACCCGGAAGTCCTAGACTATTTAAATGTTGAGTTAGCATTGTGGCCTCACCCTCTATGCCTCTGCGGCGACTTCAATATAAATCTTGCAGCTGATTTTAATATCTCTGACAGCCAGGGAAGGTATTTAGGTAAGAAACCGAGAGTGTTCAGGTCATTACAAGCATTAGTCCAGGAACATTCCTTGACTGATCTCTGGCACCACCACTTTAAAAATCTAGACGGTTACACCTTTTTTTCTGCTCCACATAGGAAAATGGTCCGACTTGATTATTTTTTTTTTTCTGATCAGTATCAAGATCATACCTTGATTTCAATCTTACCCCGTATTATCTCAGACCATAATTCGGTGGTCATCGACCTTACTCTGAATGGAATTGTCAAGCCCATTAAAGTATGGACTTTTGAGAGAAAGCTCTTGACAGATCAGGCATATTTAGATCATATGAGGCCCTGGTTGCATGAATTCTTAAATATTAATAGGGATTCAGCCTCCAGCAGAATTGTCTGGGACACATTGAAAGCTGCAATTCGTGGCGAAACCAAGAGTTTTTCATTTTTCCATCAAAAAAAAGCTCAAGACCAGACTAAGTTCAGGATACAAGCTCTAAGTGCTGCAGAAATTCAGCTTGTCAATGCGATTAGGGAAGGTCGTGATCTATCTCATAGTCAAACCCAGGTAGCTATTATTAGAGCTTCTTTGCTTGAGTTCTTTGGACAGGACCTTGCAGCCAAATACCTTCAGTATCGCTCAATGATGTTTGAGTTTGGTGAACACTCAGGTAAGGTCCTCGCCAAACGACTACAGCAACGAGCTACGGCTAACCGCATTACTAGGATACAAGATAGTCACGGTATTATTCAGGATAATCCAGAATCTGTCTTGTCTGTTTTTCTTGAGTTTTACAAATCATTATATACGGAAGAAATCAGGGACCGAGATATAGATCATGACATCACTACCTTTCTATCGGATCTTAATACTCTCAGAGTTTCAGATCAAGAGAACGCTGTCCTGGCGGCACCGATAGAATGGGCTGAGGTGGAAACTGCACTGAATGCATTGGCAAACGGCAAAGCTTCCGGACCGGACGGGATTCCGCTGGAATTTTACAAAATATTCCGGCTGGAGATCCGCGAGGATTTCTTGAAAATACTAAGAGAGGCACAACTAGGTCATATACCAGACTCTTGGTGCAACACAACTATAATTCTCTTTAAGAAGAAGGACAAACCAGAGTTGGAGCCCGCTTCGTTCCGTCCGATATCATTAATCAATACCGACAACAAAATATTTGCAAAAATTTTGGCAACGAGGCTGGCACGGGTGATAACTCCACTAGTTTCCATTCGGCAACATGGATTTATCCCTGGTAGGGACACGACCGATCACGTCTGCCGCGTTATCGCACTCTTAGACTGGGCCCAGGCCTCGGGTTCCCCTCTTGGGGCAATACTGTTGGACGCCGAGAAGGCGTTCGACAGGGTTGCCTGGGGGTTTCTTTGGCGGGTCCTACATTGGAAGGGGGTCTGTGCCAATTTTATTCATGCTTTGCAGTCTTTATATATAACACCTCGGGCAACTATATCTATATCTGGAAAGGGTTCAAGCTCCTTCGCAATCAGTAGGGGTACTCGACAAGGTTGTCCGTGCTCTCCCCTCCTGTTTGCTCTATATATAGATCCATTCCTGAGTAAACTTGAACTCTGCCCGAACATAGCCTTTGTTAAAAACCATACAGTCGACTTTAAAGCACTAGCATATGCGGATGACATTATAGTGGTTACTTCTGATGTGTCCACCTCATTTTTAGCAATAAAAGCGGTAGCTAAATACTACGGCCAGTACTCGGGCTACAAACTTAATGCCCAGAAAACCCAGGTAGTTCAAACGGCGGCAATGGGCCCCTCTACTGCACCGGTGGTTCCCAGTGCCCGTTACTTAGGGATTGAAATAACTGCCGCAATTGATACTTTGTCTGATAAGAATATCTCACCCATTATTGACAAAGCTAATCTTACGCTATCCAGATTAGACAAGCTGCATCTGTCCCTGTTTGGCAGGCGTAATGTCTTAAAGATGCTGATACTCCCGAAACTTCTGTATTTATTCAGGACTATACCCTTAGAAGTTGCTCATTTCAGCATTATTCGTGCAGAAAGATGTTGCAACAGGTTTCTGTGGGGTTATCGCCAGTCACGCAGGGCCGCTAAATGGATGCAGCTTCCACTGGAAAGAGGGGGGTGGTCGGTTCCAAACCTGCTTCTATACAGCTGGTCAGCGTTTATTCAAAATCTTGCTGTTCCGTTGTTTGGGGACAGAGCAAATCTTCCACCATGCAGGTCACCATCCATCTTTGAGATCGGGCTAGGATATGCTGCCAGGGGGACACTAACGTCAATACTCGAACCCAGCTACTATAAAAAGACCAAGTTTAAAGTTATTATCTCCATGCACTCTATATGGAGGAAGGTTCGACGTAGATGGCCAATTGCTAATATTAACTTCTATACCCCCTTGTCAGCAGCCAGATTGCTCCCGTCAATTTTCCAAGATAACGTCACAATAAGGTGGCAGGCTTCAGGTATTAAGATAGTGGGGGATTTGGCATATGAAGGGAATATGGCCACTTTTCTTTTTTTAAAAGAAAAGTTTGCATTAGACACCCATCATTTTTTTAAATACCTGCAGGTCCGCAGTTGCCTTTCCAAACTTCTATCCAATACCCCAACATTATTTTGCAGGAATACACTCATGGATTTAATTTTTAAAAATTCACGAATTGGACCAATTTATAGAAATCTACTTTCAGTTTTTCCCGATGACATATTGAAATCTAAAGCTAAATTGGAAGCTAAATTTGGCAAGCAGGATATTGATATAGTTCAGGCATTAGAACTCTCTGGCAAGGTTCTAACTTCTGGGAGTTTGCGCTCCCAAAGTTATATGGCCTTATATGACCTTTATTACACCCCAGCCAAAATTTATAAATGGGGAGGTAGGGGTGGCCACAGCTGTCCTAGATGCGGCACAATAGCAGCCGATGATGTCCATATGTTTTTTTCATGTCCCAAATTGGCCCAATTTCTCCAAGAAGTTCAAACATTTATTACTGACTGCCTCAAAATCCCCTTGGTTTTATCAGCTGAATTAGTTATAATGGGTTGTGAAACTGATATCTCTATGAATAGATCGAGTCATGTCACTGCTCTAATATATATTGCAATGTCGCAAATCAGAGTATGTATTACATCAGAATGGATAAACCCTGTTGCCCCAACTTTTATGATCTGGAGAGCAAGGATCTTAGCCCTCCACAGGTTGGAGTCAGCCGTTCTCTCAAGGGGGGGCAGTAGAAGGCGGGAAAGAGGTACACTAATATGGGCCCCATTTACACAATGGTTGGAAGGCTAAGCGGTATTTAACTGGCTCTTATAAATCTATTCTGATTCAGCTCTATTTTTAGTAATATTGCCAATGTAATAATTAATGATATGTCTTTTTTGCTTTCTAAGTAATAGGTGAATGCATGACTGTAATATATGTAATAGATCCTATGTTACTCAACAAGACTATATAAATTGCCTGTGTTTTTCAAGCTGTCAATAAAAAAAAAATTTAAAAAAAAAAAATATAAGTGATATGGGTCAATAATTTAGACACACACTAGGATCTTTACCTTGTTTAGTGACAATACATAACATTGCATATGTAAAAGAGCCATTGGTAGCATTCAGGGAAGAGAAATTGTTAAAATTCTGAAAAATTGCTAACAAAATTCAACTGCTATTCCATCACGAGCAGGTGCTTTTCCAGCTGGAATACTTTTTAATGCGTCCTACTGTTCCTCCAGGGTCAAAGGATTGTCTATGGAAGAGAAATAAATTATCTCCTTGACATCTTTATTTAATTTGGCAAAAACAATTCTTCAGAAGGTATTATTTCAAAATTATGATAATATTTTACAAAGCAATCAACAATTTTTGAGTCCCCAAAAACTTCTGTTCCTGGTCAGTAATTATAGACTTAACAGTAGACTATTCTTTTTTAAACTAAAGATCATTTGCTAGAAGGGAACCTGTGTGTACCCCCACAGTATCTAGCATTAAGTTGAAGTAAATAACCTCAAGCCTTTTCTGTAGACGCTTTGCTGAATTGTATTTTAGTGGTAATAAGCTCGTCCAAATTTACTCTGTTCTTTTTAGATGAGTAATATATAGGTTCCAGTTTTATGATCTGATTTAGAGTAGCTAATAAGTCACTTTCAGCTGTCTTCTTCCTAAAAGAAACATAACTTATTATAAAACCCCTAGAGGCATTCTTAGAATAATCCTAAACAAAATGAACTTTGGTTTCCTTTGGTTTTCTTGTATAATAATGAATTTCAAAAAAGTAATTAACAATGTTTTCATACCTTGATAAGATATAAGAATCACTTAATAAAGGATTATTAAATATCCATCTGGGGTGTTTTAAGGTAGCATGAAGAATATCGAGATCAGACCAATCTGGAACATGATCTGATACCAAAATAGAACCAATTTCAGATTTAATTAAGACTTAAGTCATATTACACCTTGAAAACAAATATTCACTTCTAGTTTGAGTGGTGTGTTGGTGAATAAAAGGAGGGTTACCTAAGGGCAAGATTGGAAATGCCCCATGAATCTGTAAGAGCTCTTTGAGAAACAACCTTTGGAAAAGTTTATATGTGTTATTGGGAACAAACTTGACCAATGGGTTCTTATCTTGAAAAGGATTCATTAATTTATTACAATCCCACCCTCAGAATAAAATTATTGACAGAATATTCTAAAATTCTAAAAAACAATGTGTTCCAAAACTTTGGATTAGGATGATTTGGACCATGTACAGCCACAATACATAAATCATTGTAATCGACTTTTAGTTATCCAAAAATCCATCTACCTTTAGAGTAATTTTCTTTGGAAATAAGAGATGTGCATAAATGTTTATTGCATAGAATGGCAATGTCATTCTTGTCCCCGAAAGATGATGCATAAAATATTTCTCCATCCTATGGCTTCTTTAATTTAACAATTTCACTGTCTGAGAGATGAGTCTCTTGTAATAGGACAACTCATCCTTGAGTCGAGCCAGATCATATAATACTTGTTGTTAGAAATGGGACCTCTAGTTGGCAGTGGTTCGCACCCTGTCCTAGTAGGGACCCTTATTCTAGTCAGGGTAAAGGGATTACACAGCTAACATAACCCCTGATCACCCCCCTGACAGCTCGGCATGAGCAGTCAGGCTTATCTGAGAGGCAATATGTAAAGCATTTGTACATAAACACATACAGTAACACAGTGAAAGCACTATAAATAGGCACCACACCAGTTCAGAAAAATGACCAATCTTTATCTGAATAAACAAGACTGTTATGTTTCATAAAGTTACCCCAATATAGGCTCAGGTAGCAACCAAACCTTCATCTATATTTCCCCTGCCATTACACTACATAACGGTTCGGGGGACAGACCTTTTACCTAGTCATGGGACTGCTTACAGGACATGGGATTTTCCCTGAAAACTAGCCTCATTCATTATGCATGAGGATTCTTGGAAACTCAGTAGGACTACCGTCTCCTGCATAATAACTATGTATAAGGGTCATTCCTTCCGTCATCCTAAGTCTGACATGACACAGCAAGGTAGATCCCCTGAGGGTACCACTTTGGGTACAAAACACCATATCTTTGCTGAGGCAGGGAGAGGAGAAAAAGGACTTACATGCTAACACACTGACGCAAGATGTTGAGGTTCCTGCATGCAGACACTCCAGCTGGCAGTGGTCTGACATCCCTCGCAGGATGTCCATCACAAGACCAAGACAGGGTCCCACAGTCTCTCACTTCATGTAATGGGGTTGACTTGATTCTTGGCTCCATACCTACATACATGCTAGGTACACTTGGGTACATCTAGTTAGGGTTGCATCGTAGGAGTATGCATTATTACTGTCATGTATTTTTATACCTGCCTGTATTAATTGTTTTAGCACTATGGTAGAAATCTACCATGCTTTTACTCTGTTGGTGCTTATAATCATTTTCATCTGTTTCTGTCTTACGGTTATTTCAGCACTCCTATTTTACACTAGAATGATGCTGCTTTAATAAATACTTATTGAAACCGTCCCGACTGTCTATTCTGTGTATTTCTCTGAGACAAAGTGAGCATGAGTGACTGAGCGAAAAGTACTGTACTGTTTCTATGATCCCTGATGGGACAGAGTTGTCATGTTCGTTGGGGGCGTGGCCAACTGCTGAGCATGGTGGACGTGAGCTGAAAGAGCTCCGTCCCCAGCCCTGACACTCAGCTAGATATCCTGTGTCCCGCTGGACCCACAAGGCTGAGTCACCCATCCTGAAGCGGCGGACCTTCCCTGGACCCGGCGGTTGTAACCTGGGTGCCTGATTTTGGTCGGATCGGCCTCATCTTGAGCCGACTCCGGATGGCCAGAGTCACGCAGAGGAGAGTTTAATGCGCTGAGCGGCGGCCCGGACGAAAACCGAGATTCCCGCTGTATTGACGGCGCTACGGGACAAAACTGGCATGGACATCGGGGTTGGTGCCCCTGCATGGCATCGGTTTATGATGCGGCTGTAACGGGCTTTGCTGGGGACTACTGCATCACACCATCGGCCGCCGAGTGGAAAATGGCAGCCGCGGCTGATCGAGCCTGAGACCAGCGTGACTAAGGCCCTGGTAAGAGGAACCCGAGCGTGAGTGGGTGCGCTTGCAGACGACCAGAGTGCAGCTGGGAGCGGGGACCGTCGTTGCGTTCCACCCCTCCCAATTGCGCCGAGTGTTGTCAACTGCAGGGGTGAAGATCGGCAATGAGGAGTGGCTCAAGAGACTATGTGGGGGAGTCACAGAACTGGAGCTAGATATAGCTGCTCCCTGGGGCATGTTGGGGGCTAAAATCCACGGCTGAAATCCATAATAGCATCAGACACACGCTGCCTGTACCCTGATAAATGCGCAATGTCTATGAAATGCTGATCATCGCACTGAGCTAGAACCTGGTGCTGAATATTTGTGCCCCAGCTCCTGGATACACGAGTGCTGCTACTGATGCCGCTGTTCGCCTGCTGACTCCCCAGACTGCAGAAAAGCACCCCGGCTTGGTTTGAGGGTGCAGCCGGGCTTATCACTGCCAAGACTGTTCCAATATTTATGGGTGACATGGCAAATGGCGGCTGAGACGGTACCCATGAGGACTGTGCAGCCACTGAGTGCAGGGTTCTGAAGACCTTTGGCATAAGGAACCGGGGCCTATGGAAGTGGTTTGAGTGCACCAGTGACCTGCGCTGAGCTGTGAGTCTGAGCTGCGTGGTGTGACCCCCAGTGGCCCCCCAAGTGCCCACCCTGGAGCAACGATGGACGGGCGGACGCCGCGGCGTGATGGGGCGCAATCTAAAGAAACAAGTGGATGCTGCCGTGGACGGTGAAACGCAACACACATTTGGCAGTGACCCCTCCAATGCTTCAGACAGTGATGTGATACCCCCTACTGGTGTGTATCCCCATGATGCTAAATTGGATCTGATATTGAAAGAAATAAGGGACTCATGAATGGTGCTGGAGTCACGCATGGGAGCGATGTCTACTAATCTCAACCTCCTACAAGCGGATCACAAAAAGCTTGTGGACAAGGTCAAATCGAACAAACTAGCATTGGATGATCTCATTCCCCAGCAGATCCAGCACTCCACTCGACTCGAACAATTTCAACGTCAATTGAAAGGATTACAGGACAGGGTGGATGATGCGGAAGGGAGGTCCCGCCGCAATAACGTTCGCATCCTTGGAATGCCGGAGCGCAGCGAGGGATCCAACCCTACACAGTTTGTGGAGGACTGGCTGAGAGACCATATGGCGACAGAGGGCCTGACATCCTTGTACAGCGTGGAGAGGGCACACCGGGTGCCTTCCAGACCTCCTCAACCGCCCGCTGATAGCACGCATCCTGCACTACAAAGATCGTGACACTATCCTGCAGGCTGCCAGAGAGAACGCCACGGCGCGTTTTGAGAACAAGACAATCTTTCTCTATCTGGACTTTACACCGGTGGTTCAGAAAGCTAGAGCTACTTTTTTGGGAGTCAAGAAAAACCTACGTGAAGGCAACCTGAAATATGCGCTGTTATTCCCTGCTAGGCTGAAGGTCGTCCACGGACAAAAATCTTATTTTTTCGACAATCCAGAGGAGGCGGTGGACTGGCTCAAAATAACTTTCACACCAGAAACTTCCCAGACTTCGCTCCCGTCGGGACAACTACGTTTTGCCTCCCCGATGCGGTCGACTGGACTGCCCCACTCGGGAAATGGCGTTAATAAGATCACAGTGGACACTGGACCAATGTCAGAACAGATCTCAACTAGTCAGCACTCCTTACAGCGGCAGCTCTGGCAGCTCATGATGCCCGGGCTGCTGCAACCTCGGAGCACTTAATGGACAGCGACACAGTGCGTTCTGACTCTGAAAATAGCATAACAGTGTTCCTCTCGATTACACCTCAGGTTGCCAGGGACTTCTAGGGCTGTGCTCCGAGACGACTGGGAGTGGTAAAGTATACAATGACTTTGCACTATGTACTACAGCGGCTGCTTTGTGGGTTCAGAGAGTAACTAACCTTTATAGGGAAGTGTGCTAATGTAACAAAGATATATCTGCATGAGTAATATGTTGTGTTTACGTACTTTCGCAGTTTTGGCCTTTACCCCCCAGGTGATTGTGATGATGCCTTTATTGTTTGTATTCCATGTTGGATTCTTGTTTAAAGTTTGGTCCTCTGCTGTTACATGGGGGAACTAGTATTGGGGATTTTTTTATGTCGATGCATGCTCGGCTTATGGACAGTCTATGTTTGCAGGATTTTGGCTCCCACAGAACACTTGGCAGTTACGCTCATTATGTCCTGATGGCATTACATAATACATACACCTACTGCACGTGGAACGTGAGGAGCTTGGGTTCCGTACACAAAAGACACCAGGTCCTGGCGCAACTTAACAGGAGGAGGGTCACTATAGCCTATTTCCAGGAAACTCACCTTAACACGGACGAGGCAGCTAAACTGCAGAGAAAATGGAGGGAACAACAACTGTTTACTACTACATACTCCGCTTTTCTAGGGGGGCGGTGGTGTGGATACGGAATACCGTCCCTTTAAAACTCCTAGAGCAGAGAATAGACGCCAACGGAAGATATGTGTTACTCCATGGTTTGTTGGATGGGGCTCATGTGGTTCTGGGCTGTGTATACGCACCCAAAATTGATTAGGATAAATACTTAATTACACACACTGGCCTGGACTGACTACCCTTGGGTGATAGGGGGTAACTTCAATGCTGTGATGGACATAGGCCTAGATAGATCACACCCCCATTACATGCCACTGAAAGTAGGAAACAGGCAGAGGCGCTTGCGAGATGGGCAGAGGAGTGGGAACTCCATGATGAATGGCGGGCAAAACACCCTGGGCTTAGGGAGTACTCCTTTTACTCACCACCACACAAATTGCACACTCGAATAGATCGGTTCCTCTGCCCCGGTGCCCTGTTGGGGTCCATAACTTCGGTGCTTCACATGGGTAAAACCCTGTCAGACCATAACCCAGTGGAACTGGATATGCAGTGGGGCAAGGTTCCAATCCCCATACCATCTTGGAAATTACAACCCGCGATGCTGGAGGACCAGGTCTTCCGCAATGCTCTCTCAGAGGCGATTACCCGTTATTTTTCGGACAACGCGGGGTCTGCTATCACCCGCCAGATGGAATGCGACGCCTTTAAAACGGTCATCAGGGGAGTGGCTATTAGCACCAAGGCGGGGGTACGACTTGCTCTCATAGAATGCCTTTCTAGACTAGAGGGTAGCTTCGCTGCGTTGGAGGGAGAGGCAGCGGGGACGAATGAACAATTGACACAATTGCGGGAGGCTAATATCCAATACGCAGAACTGCTTGAGGAACTACGGGTTGTTGACTACCGACTGTATACACAGAAATTGCACACACAGGCTGATAGGTTGGGGCCCCTACTGGCGCGGTTGGTTCGGAATGCCCCACTGCCCACACCCATACTCGAAATTAGAAGTGGTGAGGACACTGTGGTGACTACGCAACTGGACATCAATTCCGCATATAGGGACTATTACGAACACCTATACGGTCCGCCGTCTAGACTTCCTGATACGGAATTTGACCGCTTCTTTGGCGGTTTAACCTTCCCGCAACTCACACAACAACAATGTGATGACTTAATGAGACCAATAAATGGGGCGGTAATCCGGCAGGCAATTAAGGCCTTACCTCGCAATAAAACCCCAGGGACTGATGGACTGCCGGTCGAATTTTATGCGGTGTATACCGAATTATTAACTCCACATCTGCAATGCATATACCGAGAATCACTGGAAGAGGGTGGCCTCCCTATTACTACATTGCAAGCGTTAGTAGTCTCTTTATTAAAACCTGGGAGAGACGCGCTGCTCATATCAAGCTATAGACCCTTGTCGCTCTTCAACACGGATTATAAAAAGTAAGTAAATTGCTGCCCACTCGCCTTGATCAGTGTGGTTTTGTCCCTGGTAGGAACACTGCACTCAACATCAGATGCCTGCACCGAGTCATGTTGGGCATACTAAACACGGGAACTAGGGAAGGTTGTATATCCCTTGACTTGAGGCAGGCGTTCGACTCCTTACACCTGGATTATATGTTCGGTGCACTCGCCCGCTTTGGTATACCTGAGGAATATATAGCATGGGTGCGCTTACTATACAAGAACCTCACTGCGCGGGCGCGCACGGGTCAGCACGTTCCAAGGCAATACGTGGTGGCACAGGGAACCAGACAGGGCTGCCCCTTGTCACCGCTACTGTTTATTCGGGCGCTGGAGCCACTTTTACATAGCCTTCGCGCTCTCGCCGCCTGTAAGGGAATAACGAGTGGTTGTACGTCCCACACTGTCTCGGCGTATGCAGACGATCCTATTCTTTATGTCAAGGACATGGATGCGGATCCTCACCCAATGCCCTCTATTTTTGCGTCCTTTCAGGGTATATCTAGCCTGGCCATTAATGCTACCAAGTCGTATGCGTATTTCTTTGATAGCGCCGGCAGGAACAGGCGTTACATGTTTGGCTCCTGGACCTTCCATATAGCACCTGTTACATTTAAATATCTCGGAATACAAATCTATCGTAATATTGAGGACCTCCTGGATGGCAACCTCATGCGAGCAATCGCCGCTCTCAAATCTCAAATTCAGTTTTGGGTCTCATTGCCACTCTCGGTAGCGGGCAGGGTGGCCATTACGAAAATGGTGCTGCTACCGTGGCTCCTTTACTATTTTACCAACTTGCCGATACTTGTCCCGCGAGGATTTTTAAAATATTGAATTCTCTTGTATCAGATCTAATATGGGGCACAGGGCGGAGACGTGTTAGCCTAGTGAAACTGCAACTCACCACGGCACAAGGGGGGATGGGAGTGCCGGATTTACGTGCATATTGCTATGCTAGCCAGCTGCAATGGCTGGCATATTGGCTGGCTGGACGCAATCTGCAGGAGGTGGATATGATGTCACGGGAATGGGACAAGGGGATCACCCACAGGCTCTTATTACCGCAGACCCCTCTATTGCCGTCAGCGCCCCATTTGTTGAAACTAGCTATAGCTTACTGGCGGAGTGCAGTGAGGTACACTGGGCAGAGGACGCCATATGCCCCCACTATTCCACTACTGAGTATATCTACACGCTCGGGACTGACAACTGTACGCACACTGCGAGCATGGGCTGGAGAGGGAATCACCACGGTTGGGGATTTCTTTGCTGAAGGTGTATTAATGCCACATGAAACTTTTGTACGTGTACATGGCGCCCCCGACACGCAGTTCCTCCTATATGCACATATATCCAGATACATACACACCTCATGGTCACCCGAAGGTACTGAACCAGTCACGAATGCATTACTTACCATGCAATACCTAATGGGAAATGGGGCACGACTGACGAGGTGGCTAACCCACGGAATTTGTACTGAAAAAATGGTCTCCTTACAGCCGCTGCGTGATAAGTGGGAGGGAGACATAGGCCGTGCATTTACAGACAAGGAATGGGACACTATACTGGGGTACCTCAAGAAGGTTTCTCGAAATCCTAAGTTCAAATTTATCCAATTGATGTTACTGCATAGAGCTTACCTGACCCCGCACAGACTGAGCGCTATGTTTCCGGGAGCGGATGATGCCTGCCCGCGGTGCCGTGCCTCCGACGCGGGGTTGGTACATATGCTGTGGGACTGCCCTAGACTAGGAGACTACTGGGCAACGATCTGTAAAATACTGACAAATATAGCCCCGGTGCACCAGAACAAGACATTGGAATACTGCATACTGGGTCTGGGGCCCCGTGACAAGAAGGGTGGCTCTACTTGCCGTTTTGCCAATCTTGCACTCCTGCTGGCCAAGAGGGCCATAATTGCTAGATGGAAGGCTATCAGAGCCCCGTTCCTGCAGGACTGGCAAACAGAAATGCTGAGATGGGGTAGGGCGGAGGGGGCTGAACTGAAACGTGAGGAATATAGAGGCCTAAGGAAAACACCGATTTAGATGGGATGGTACACAATGATAGAGGAATATGCTGTGATAGATGTCTTGTCCTATTGAGACGGGCTTGGATTATTGTAGGGGGGCCTACTCCACAAGAATGGGACCCGTGAGCTTCTCGCAACCCTTGTGGGATATACTGTGTGGATTGGCAGGACGATGCGGTCTACCTAAATCAGTCCTCGGAGCCAAGTCACATATAACTGCGGATATGAGAAAATATGCAGATACTACTGGTGGGTGTTTCGGGCCGAGCATGCGGGGAGGGAGGGGGAAGGTGGGTGTGAGTTTTTGTTAGAAATGTTATGTCTGTATTAGAAATTGATAGATTTGTTTGATGATGACACGTTTGACTGGATTCTTAGCGCAGAGGTAACTGTTGACAATTCTTCGTAATTTATTCTTTTTTTTTGCCGTTTGGGACTCATTAGCAACATTAGACCACTAAATGATTCCACGCAGGGAATATTATGGATGTACGAGATTGGTGGAACGTGATATTCTACATTACTTGTCAATCTGTGAACTATGTAAAGCCATTTATGTGTCCATATATCACTGTATGATGCCCGGTTAAATGATTTGTGTAATTCAATAAAAACAAATAAAAAAAAAAGAGTTGTCATGTTCGTTAGTTGCCAAGAACTATTCTTTCCTTGGTAAGATGGGTTTCTAGTGGCACTGTGAGCTAGTTGGTATACAAGCAAACATACCCAGTGGGGGTGTCTAGAATCAGTTAGAACACCGATCCTACAGTCTATGTTATCAAAACGCGCAGATCCTGTATAGGTTTATAGGAACTATACAACATGGCGCCGCCAATGTTGGTTTGGTACTTATTTAACATTTCAATCTGAGTAGTTCAGTCATGCTGTTCTCAGAGACCCCTACTCACATTTTCCCACAGATGTCTGGAGTCAAAAGGGAACAATCTGCCACAGCTGAGTAGGCATAACCTACCTTATGGCTGTAGGTTTATCAAGCTTGAAGGACAAACAGTTCCCTGTTGTGCATAAAACCTTATCCCAGTTTCCTTGAAACTTGCTCTTTTTTTCAATAATGGTTGACGAAGATGCAGCTGTGCCAGCACAACGTGCAACTGCAGCAAGGGAGGAAGAAATAGAAGATGAAATAAACATTTCAGAAAATGTCAGAACTGCCCTACTTTAAAACTAGCAGACTATGGAGTCACAGCTAGGGGTGGGACAGTATCATTCGTGATTGAGGCACACGAATCATACAGAACAGAGGTATTCTATTCATGGGTTAAATTCCCACAAGCAGATGCACAAACACATGCATTTCATTCTTATACTAAAGATGAAACACCAGATGAATACTGTCCGTATGAGGACAATGAAATTCCACACACCTACCAAGAGCACATGAACTGGTTTAAAGGCGCCCTCTCACACACAAAAGAAAAAGTGAGCCTTGGTCCGCTTGGAAGAGAAGGAGCAACTTGGCCAGTCCTAGTGGCTTACACACCACACCCAGACATTGACACAATGCCAGTAGCAGACTTATGTCCACTTCATAAAGAAATAATAATACTTTACAGAAACCTGACACAGTTCGTGATGAGAACACTCACACTTCAGCCAGCAAGGGCTACAGCAGCAGGACAAATTCAGGGATCAACAACAAAAATAACACAACAAACGCTACACGCAGTTATGGATAAAATGCCCACTAGACGTGAGCAAATGCCATTCTGGATAGCTCAAAAATAACACAGCTAGAGGCAGTATTTCCACACACAAGCCCTCAAGAAAAACACCGAATGCTAACAATCTGCTTGCCAATGGGGATAGCTCCCTAGATAGAGGATTGTACCTCTTGGGGTACAGTTGTCGCTCCCATATCTACCAGAACTCATCGTATCCCTTCAATAGCAGTAATACCAGATGTATTAAGACAAATACCGGATGAGTATGGAGCAGAACCTGCTCTGAACTGAGAGATGAAATTGTTAGGATATTTTGCCCAGGTATCAGCTATTATATTAGCAAACATAAAAGGGGAGGCAGCAGCAGTGGCAATATGCCAATGCCTAAGGGACTTACTTCACTCCTTTACAACAGGAACATGAATTACCTAAAATTATCTAAGACACTTATGCTGAATTATGTAGAGATAGATTGGGAGCTACAGCAAAACCTCAACTCCTGGGTGGTCCTGAAAAAAAGAACACCAAGCAAGCACCTGATTCTTCCAAGAAGAAATTGGATAATAAAAAAAAAAATAGAGAGAATAGATCACAATCCAGGGGTGGGTCTCCTCAACAGGAGCCCTCCGAAAGGAGGTACAACCTTAAGAATCGTGATGCCCAGAATTCTGAGGACTCAACTTCTGAACGGGGAATGGGCTCTGACGATGCTAGACAGTGCAGTAGAAGTAACAATAGCTCGCAAGAACCTGATGGAATTTCTGGTGACAGCTGAGTTGAATGAACATATCATGGTGGAGACACCTGATACAAGGGTAAGTGTCCCACATAAGTTTAATGAAATAACACTCCAAATAGAGGGAGACAAAACCAGAAATATTAAAGGTCACTTTTGGGAGAACCTGACTCATGGATATGACATCCTTTTACCTGAAAAAGATTGTCCGCCTGAAATTGTTATGGATTGCCCAAAGAAAGAAACAGTAATTTTACTGTCTTTTTCCAACCTCGTTCCAATATAATTAAAGCATACATACGCACAGGAGTGGGTGATAGCACTTGCTCCAGTATTATATCGCAACCATGTACGTGGGATGCTGAGTCCCCTCACCATAAAATCCAAGTAAAAACTACTCCAACTCTACAGAGACAGTACCCAATTAAACAAGAAGCGAAAAAACTGATCAGGGAGATCTTATATCAACTTGAATACCAGGGTGTAATTGAAAGTTGCACCTCTTCGATGAATAATCCTTTATTTCCTGTTAGGCAACCTGCTGATTCATACTGTCTAGTTTTAGACTACAGGCATCTGAAAACATGCACTAAAACATTTGCAGTACAGAATGCACACAGTGCCGCATTAATGAATAACATTGTGCAGAAGAAATACAAAACAACATTAGATATCTCAAATGGATTTTTCTGCCAAAATATAGCGCATGAAAGCAGATATTTAACAGCATTCTCAGGGCTCGGTTCTCAGCATCAATTTTGTCGACTCCCCAAGGGTATAAGAATAGCCCTGGGTTGTTCTCCGCTAGGGTAGCAGAATTACTTCAGAATTTGGATGAAGAGGCATCGTCCTATGTAGATTATATTTATCTGACGGATGATGATTTGAAGGATCACTTGACCAGGGTGAGCAACATAATTTTGGGGTTCTCCTCTGAGGGCTACAAATTCAACTTTAAAAAATCTAAAATAGCCCACCTCAATGTCCTATTTTTGTTATATGAGCTTTCAAGTGAAGGGGAGAACCTGGCAGCTAACTTTATAAAAAGGTGTGTGCTGCTCCAACCTCCTAAATCATTGAAAAACTTATAATTCATATTGGGATTCTGGAATTTTGGCACAACTTATATTTTAAATTACGCAGAAAAATTGAAACCTTTCTACGACCTAATAAGACCTGATTTTTCAGTTAGGCATTGGAAACAGGAACACACAGATATCCTTCATTCTGTACAAGCTGACATGATAGCTTCAAAACACCTCCACACACGTGCAAACACCATAAATTTGATGATATTTGCTATAGCAGGTCAATCAGGGTATACTTACCTAACCTTCAATGAAGTCGAAACAGTACCCATAGCATGCAAATCACACTTGTACACAAACGCTGAAATGTGTTTTGCTTCTACATAAAATATTCTGACAGCAGTACAGACTGCTGTAGTGAGAGAAAGAGCACTGGCTCAGGGGAAACGATTAATTGTCATAACTCCAGTACTGGAGTACCTTAGAGGCTGTTACAAAAGCAAGCGTTCTGAATGCTAAAGTTTTACACCTAAAATGGATACAATGGGCTAATTCTCTCACTGCGACTAAGACACAAGCATTTCTGCAATAGGAACAAGAATATCCTCTCCCGAATAAAATAATGCCTCTAGATCAGTATGAATATATTATTTACACTGATGGTTCTGCTCAGCCAGCCATAGGAAGTAAACAACAACACAGCGCTGCATGTGCCATTGTGAAGGGTTGTATCCAGGAAGGCAAGTTCCATCCTAGCAGTACAAAGACACAGTCTCTAGGAGACTGCACAGCACAGCTGTCAGAATTAAAAGCCCTGCTACTGGCACTAATAAATACGGATCGAGAATTCCCGACACTGATTGTGTGCGATTCTTTTTACTGTGTCCAGTCATAGATTGAATATCTTCACTACTGGGGTGAAAATGGGTTATAAGACTCAGAAGGTGGCACAATTAGGCATAAATTACTTTGGGAACAGGTAACCGAGTTGAAAAACGAACTACCAAGATCTCAAGTGATACACACGCTGAGTAATCAACATGATAGCATTCACGTTGAAGGGAATTTATTGGCTGATGAAGCCACAAAAGGGGCAGTATGAACTGCTGCTGTAGCTGCAATCACTCATTCTAGTATGAGAATAGATGGACAGATAATGGTAGCTGTCATTGATTCACGCAAAAACAGCACAGCCTTACTGAAAGGCTTTCCACTCAAGTACTCCTACAAGTTAGATGCAAAAAATATTCTGTATGTTCAAATCCCGGGATTGGGGAATAGAGTAATACCAACCATGGATCGCAGGTTAGGTTTAATTCTAGCTGCACACGAGTGTCTAGGTTATGCACACGCAGGAGTTACTGCAAGTGTTTCTTTACTGAAACAACGCTATTGGTGGCCAGGACTAACTAAACAGATGAAGAATTTTGTCCTAAAGTGCGGCATCTGTCAGCAGATGAAGGGTTCTCCAACGTGGCACGTCCGGCGCAGACACCATTACTAATATCAGACAGACCAGTCGCCTATGTCTATTTGGACCAATGCAGTCCCCTACAATCAGATGGGGCTTACAAGTATATATTGGTGGCAATGGATTCATGCTCTAGATTCCTGTGGCTTTGGCCTCAGTGCTCGACTGACGTTCAAACTGTTATAAAAGATTACGAGTCTTCATAGGGACATACGCAGTTGGAACAATACATTCTGACCACGGCCCCACATTTAGCTCTAGGGCTTACAAGGAAGCCAATGGGTAGTTTGGGTGTTGCATTGCAGTACTCCTCACCTTACCAACCCCAGGGAAATTTGGTCTTGGAGAGGAAAAAACGAGACTTAAACCAATCTTTAACAGCAAGGGTATTAGGTTCGAGTAGTAGTTGGGTCAATCACTTATATGGGGTCCAGTGGGCACTCATTAATATGCCAAGACGTTCCCTAGGAGGTGTCACTCCTTACAAAGTCCTATTTGAAACAAGAATGTAGGTACCTGATCTTGATTATGAAAGCACAGTGGCGGATGAAAAACCATTTGACATCAATAAACGTTTGGCTGTTTTACAGGATCTTAATGAATACCAGGCACTACAAAGCAATGTGCAAGTAAAATGCACCGCCACTGGTGAAGTCAAATCAGTCACAGCAAGACCTGCCTGGATCCCAAAGTCGGGATGTGGTCAGAGAAAAGATTCTGGACAAAAAAGAATTTGTGCCATCAGATATAAAGCCTGTACCTGTCCTGGCTGTGGAAGGATCATCAACAGTATTTTTCCAACTCTTGCCAGCAAAAAAGAAAGGAGATTTGTCTCAATTGAGCTGATCAAACCACACTATGTGGCCGATACTGAAAAGTAGGCCTCGTGGGCTCCTGGGTAACTGACACTCTCCTCTTGCTACTATACAGAAAGTTCAGACAGAAAGACTCATACCTTTTGAAGAGTCACCTAAACAAAGTAATGGACTTCCCACCAATGAAATGGAACTTGTTCCTGTTGAAACAGAACATCAAAACACAAATGAAAGACAAATATCAACTCGGCTTACCACCGATATCTACATCAATATGCATCTACAAGAGACGTCTGCCAGTTCAACAAAACCTGCTGAGCTACCAAAATAAGATTGAACTGCATCTGGCTACTTCATCGCTTTTAATACCTTCTCTCTGGATCCTAGTGAACCTGAAACACCGCCAGCTCAAGCTTCCCGTAAACAACACCTTCATGACTTCAAGATTTTCTGAAAAAGACTTAACTAGTGTCACCATTGCTACAGCTCTGGATAATAACTGGAATACTGTTTTCTTCTATTTTGGATTGGCCTAGTGACTGTCTTTTGCTTACTCATGAATGGAAACTCCCAGAACGCTCTGCAGTCTCAAATGTGAATGTGGTCCTGAAACCTCGTATGTCATCTCATCGTGAACAAAGAGACCTGTCCTTTGTGAACATTACAGCTGTTCCAATTCCTGATGGTATAGTTTGGGATAGAGTTTCATATGATGTATCTGGTCCTATAGAACTTTTGAAAATACTTCATGTATTCAAAATTTCTTTAAATTATATCTTTACCTCCAGTACATTTTCTGACGATTGAAATTTTGAAACTGTAAATAATATGTTGTCTGATTTAGAACAATCCGCTGCATTTTCAAGCATTGAAATGTTAGAGGACACAACTGATTACGACACAATGTATTGTTACCAACATTATGGTCATCATTTTTTACATAAATCCAGTCTCCCACTAAATGTTTTAACATACCACCAATGAGAACATTGCCCAACAACATCGAAAAGTAGTTTGAGAACGTTTGCACAGAAATGTTCTTATTTTGCAGTGTTTAACACTTCTGTCTCTACCTCAGATTTCACCTACAACTGCACAGAAAAATATGTCAAGTAACACCAAACAGATTTATTCTGGTACCATCGAAGGGTTGAGTATCCATAGGCCAGACCAACGCTATGTACAACGAGAACATCCAGGGGTGGTGGCATCATACAATGTTGGGAAGTTATGCCTCGATTGGCTAAAAACCTCGCCACTGTCACAGGTGAAACAACACTTATCCTTACTATCAAAAGACATGGATCTAAGGGACTTTTTATTGGGCCCACGAAAGCCACATCAGAAACGTTTCTTATACGCTGTTTATAATGAAATCTGGATAATCTCTCAACAAGAAGCTGTGGACAGACTTAATGAAACTAATAGAATGAACCTAGAAAAAGCATTAGCTGTAGTTGATAATGTCTAAGGCATTTCCTGCATTAACCCAATGGGACTGGCAGAGGGAGGTGCAGAGAGCACATCGTTTCCCCTTTTCTATTCGGGCTCGGCCTGGTCAAGCAGCGGCAGTGCTTAAACCAAGGGCTATATTGATTTCGTTTAACAACTTTTTGGCATGTGAAGCTGTATATGATCTGGCTCGACCTGATAGAAAAAGAGCTGGAAAGGGGGTCGAATTGTTCGTTAGACCGGATTACTGCCACCAGACGGTAGAAAAACGCTGGCAACTTCACCAACTTATTGTGCCATTTCAAGCTAAGGGGGCCCAAGCTTTTTTACTGCAACCTGCCAAATTGAAAATTGTATATAAAGAAAATACTAGGTTTTTTACATCTGAAATTTTGGCGAAGCAGGATAAGCACTCAGCCTAGTCTAAGAGGACATTGGGTTCTATCCACTAACTCTCTCATGTGTGTCTGATTCTGTTTGGAGCTCATTTGTATTGGTTCTTTATACCTCTCTGCTGGTGTACTATACCCCCTTCAGTATTATTATGTTACGCATATGTAGTGGGGAAGAGAATAAGTATGGAATTTTGCTTGTTTAATGTTTATTGGTAGGCTTCTCTACCTGCTTCACTTGTTTTGATTTTTGGGCTAACTAGAGTAATTGTAGACTGGCTATTACATGTGGGGTATTACACAGGTGTGGGAGGCACTTTTGGGTGGTGGGAGCATGTCATCGCTAGGACTAGCAGTCCTAAAGCCTCGATGTACGGGTGGGGTGGGTGGTGGTGGAGGGAAGGGCAGTAGTGGGGGGGGAGGGGGATGGTGGGAGGAAAAAAAGAAAAATGATCCATAGCAGGAACGAAAGATGTACAGGCTTGAGAATATTTTTGTATGGTCCGGAAGTAATACTAATGTGGAATATATGGCGGATTTAGGCCTCTGAATATGCACACTGAATGTGTGTGGGTTAAATAATTATAATACAAGGCAGAGGGTGGCTACAGAGCTACGGGTGATCCAGCCAGATATAGTGTGCCTGCAGGAGACACACATACAGTGGGCGAAACATAAGATTTTGTCAGAACTAGGTTACACAGTACTGGCCTCCTCAAGGCAGTCAAATATGATGAGAGGAGTGGCGACCTTTTATTCAAACGACTAGACGTACACTGGCTAATATGTTTGGGCGGTGGGCCATTGTGGAACGTAGGGTAGGGGAAGTAACATTTATCCTGTGTACAGTATACGGGTCTAACTTCGATGAAGCCCCAATATTGGAATATTTAAATGGGGAGCTTGCCACACGGCCCACTCCGCTTTATTTGTGTGGGGATTTTAATATAAATTTGATGTATGAAGATCTCCAAACCTGTGGGCAGAATTATAAAGGCAGAAAACCCAGGGTATGCAAGGCCTTATGTCAACTGCTACCCGACCATGGGCTGTTGGATGCCTGGAGTAATCTGCATAGGCAAGATCCCGGATACACGTTTTATTCACACCCACACAATAAGCTCGTATGTCTTGATTATTGCTTTGTATCTTCATTGTTATTTACATGGGCTTAAAATATGTGTGTACCCGAGGGTGACATCGGATCATGCACCAGTAGTAGTAGATATTCCGGCACTTCGGCGATGTGCTGCACCGAGAGCTTTTACTTTTGATAGAAAGCATTTGTTGGATGGTGCATTTATAGAGCATATGAAGGCCTGGATAAAGGAGTTTTTTCAGTATAATCGGCACTCTGCGTCCTGGGGGATTATCTGGGATACATTTAAAGCTGGGTTCAGAGGGGAGACACAGAGTTATGGGTTTTATAAACAGAAACTAGCTAAGCAGGGAATGCAGGTATTATATAACAAGCTTAAGATCGCTGAAGAGGAATTGGCTAATGGGCTAGGTACAGGACATAATACTGTAGCATTACAGAATAATCTAACTAGGTGTAAATCCAAAATAAACTCAGAATGGAGCAAGGAAATTGCTTTAAAATATCACACTTATAAAAAAGAGTGTCATGAATATGGGGAGCCCATGGGACGATGTCTAGCCCAGAAATTACGTATAAAGGAGGCCGAACAAAGAATAACTGGGATTAAAAACGCGGCCGGGGTCATGGTGTACGACCCCTAGGAAATTCTTAAGGTTTTTTTTTTTTTATACAGAGTTATATACAGGAAAGGACACAGAGTGCTCTTTGATGGATTTAGGACTGCCAGCCTCATTGTGGGGCCAATTGGATCAGGCGGATGCCGAGATGCTTGATGAGCCCATTACACTGGGAGAATTGGAACAGGCTATAAGCTCTCTTGCAGTAGGGAAAGCTGCAGGACCTGCTAAACTGCCGCTGGAAATTTTTAAGACCTTTTTTCAAGATATTACATCTGATATGCTTAAGGTGTATCAAACAGCACAAAAAGGGGAGATACCGCGATCTTGGGCTGAGGCCAATATCTGTATTTTTAAGAAAAAGGGGAAGCCGTCTGAGCTACCTGGGTCTTACCTCCAATTTCTCTTCTCAACTCGGACGGGAAAATATTTGCTAAAATCTTGGCCATGCGGCTACCAAAATTGACACAAATCGTATCTTTAAAACAACTTGGCTTTATACCTGGATGAGGGACGGTAGACCATGTGAGTAGAGTAGTGACGCTCTTTGATATTGCACAGGTAGAAGCTAGAGAATTAGGGCAGATTTTACTTGATGCTGAAAAAGCATTCGACCGTGTGTTTTAGAATTTTTTATGGAGGGGCTTGCAACAAATGGGGTTTGGGCAGGGGTATATTCAAGCTTTACAGGCCCTATATCACCTCCCCACGGTGAAAATATGCTCAATGGGACGCTCCTCGGAGAGTATCTCGATCTCTCGAGGTACACGACAAGGGTGCCCATGCTCACCCCTTTTATTTGCATTGTACATTAACCCCTTTATTATTATGTTAGAACGGAGTAAAAAGATTGTGCCTTTTATTGTACATCAAGAACATTTTTGTGTAATGGCATACGCCGATGATATCACGATTGTTACCTCCAACCCTAGTCTTGCAGTAACCGAAATAGAATCATTAACGCGGAAATTTGGTTTGGCATCTGGATATAAATTAAATACAGCCAAAACCCAAATTTTATGTACGAGTCAAGTAATGGATAGTGATTCTAGGGTGGTTAGGGAAGCCACATATTTGAGAATTAAGATACGTTCCTCTGTAAAAGAGATTGTAGAGGTCAACTGGGGCGATATTATGTGGGTAGTTAAACGGTCACTCGAAAGGTGGGAGAATTTGCATCTGTCATTAGTTGGCAGAACCAATGTATTGAAGATAAATGTTTTGCCCCGGGTTATGTATTTTTTTAGGGCAGTGCCTCTGAAGGTACCTGGCAAACTAATACAGCATTTACAATCACTCTGCACCAGATTCTTGTGGGCCCCAGGGAAACCTCGAAGGGCTGCGCAATATATGACCCATTCTAGAGAAAGAGGAGGATGGTCTGTACCCAATTTTACTCTTTATTATTATGCCTGTATTTTGGTTAATGCACGTATTTTGTTGACTGGGGAAGTGGTTATGAATCAGGCTGAAGTCCCCTCAATTTCCAGATGATTTTGGGCCCTGAGGTGAAGCATTTTTTGTTTAAAAGATTGGATGGCAGTTATTTTAAAAGAACCCGTTTTAAGGTGCTAAATGTCGTGTTTAAAGTCTGGAACATAGTTCGGAGAAGCGTTAAGATCCCTGCACTTTCTGGTTATACTCCTACTGATGCCATTGGACTGTTGCCTCTGATCTTTTGGGATTATGTGGCCTCAACTTGGAGAGAGAAGGGCATTATTCGACTTGGTGATATGTATCAGGGTGATGGGAGTTTATATTCATTTTCAGAGCTGGCGGAAAAATATCATCTACCCCCAACCCAATTGTTTAAGTTTTTGCAAGTAAGGGATTTCTTAGGGAAAACATCCAATTTGTATTATAACTGTCAAAATTGGAGAAATTATTAGACGACAGGGAAATATCGGGTTAATATATAAAACACTCTTAGAGGGAAGAACAGATGATTTAGAAAAGTATAATATTAAATAGAAAACTTGGCTGGGAAACCCTGAAATCTCATTGGAGAAATCTATTGATCTGTCCAGGAGGATTTGTATGGCAGCTAATCTAAAAAGTCAATGTGAGAGGGACGGGCGGAAAATTAAGTGAGGCGGTCTTATAGGCTGTTGAATGATGGCTTCATTTATTATTCAGAACAAAAGAAAAAATAATATATATATAATTGCACAGGTAGGAGACTTCACACGGTGGGTTGGTCAGAAAAAAGGAGCCGTTGTTGTCCGTGTCCCGGATGTTGGTGGTCGCGATTTCTTACTTGTCTTCTCCGTTGGTGGGTGACACTGCCCCGGGTAAAATAAAATAAAAATAAACACGGTTTAAATGCGGCTGTCCTGTTGCAAACTGGACATAACCAGAGTGAATCGTGCCGCCACCGTGTATACAGGTAGGAAAGGTAGGTAATGGATGTAAGGGGGAGGAGAAGGGCAGAAGGAATTGGGAGACGAGCCCCTTGAGAGTGCCGGTGGGAGTTGATCACTCGTATGACCGTGCTCAAAGATCAGTTCACTCAGGCAAATGTATACCCCGTGGTTCCCTGTTCTCAGGCCACTTCCTATTGTAAGGATAGCGATTCCTCTCTTTGCAAATTCGTGGCATCAGAACAAAGATGTTACCATAAATGTGTGACCATAAAGTGAGGGGAAATGAAGAAGAAATAAACACCCAGAATGAACACCCCACAGCACCCTGCCCCATGAGTCCCTTGGACTTGCCACCCCCCATCCCCCTTGTATGGTGATCCCTGCTCCAATCCACCTATCGCGGGAGCCACAGCTCTCCTGAGCTACGGCGGCGTGATCGCGTTCTCCGGGGGTGTCCACCACTCCTCCGTCCACTCCTCCCGCTCTACGCCTTCTCTCTCTGTGCGTCGTTGAGGTCCCTCGTCTGCTTCTCATCCTGGATCCCAACGCAAGCCGTCTACTTCAAGTCCTCGATTCCAGGTCGGCACGTCTGCTTCTCGTCCTCGATCCCAGGTCGGCACGTCTGCTTCTCGTCCTCGATCCTCCAGGGTGATTTTTTCTGTTCCCTCCGTCTCCTGCCTCTTGAACGCGCACACCTTGGCGTCTTCCGGGATTCCCCTTTCTGTCCCAGACTCCGCTATTCCATTGGCTGAGATCCGAAGGGGGTTGTTCTTCGTCCTGCAGATGAGAAGGGCCGAATGCAGTTAACTCCTTTGGTGCCTCCCCTACCCCTTCGTAAGACTGTCCCTGGTTCCGGCATGACTTTTCTGGGCGTCCGCCCATCTCCTGCTCACATCCAACATTATAAAATGTTATTTAATTTATATCAAACCCCGTCAAGATGATGAAGTGGGGGGGGCCAGCATGATGGAAAATGTTTTTGCTGCGGAGCTGATAGCGCAGATATTCTACACGTGTTTTATGCCTGCATTGCGCTTAATCCTCTGATAGGTGCTATAGAGAGGTTTTTGTCGGAAATTATGGGGGCTCCCGTTAAAATCCCTCAATCTATGATGCTGTTAGGGATTGGGGAAGAACTGCATCAGGGGCAACTATTGTATAAACACCGTTACTTAATTTTTATGGCTACAGTAGTAGCACGGATATCAATAGCGTCCTTTTGGTTACAGCAAGAGGCTCCTTCTTTCGAAATGTGGCACGCAAAGCTGTTTAATGTTTTTAATATGGAGTACAGTTTATATACTGTTACAGGATATATAAAAAGGAAATTAGGGTTACAGGTTTGGTGGGCTGTGAGAGACTATATGGAAGGATAATGAGTTTTGGCCAAATGATACTTGCCATGTTTTTAAGTTATTTTCATGTGATGGTATACTATGCAGGACCATGTTTTTTTTTCTTTGTTATGGTTTGTCATAACTAATGATGGATATCTTTATGTATTTTTCTGCTATGGATCTCAATAAAAAAAAATTAAAAAAGCGGTAGTTGATAATGGTATGACTACACTAACATCCAGGATTTTTTCACTGGGCAACATTGTATTTTCTGCTATAGATATATTAGAACAGGGTTTGTCCATACTACAGCATGAACAGTCTCAGCTACGTTCTATTATTTTGTTAAACTGGACGCTACAATCATTGCATTCTGGTTATGCGCCCTGGCGATTTATTAACAGTACGTCCTTGTTCTCTGTATAAGATCTACCTAAAAAACAGATAACTATGGCACAAAGGGAAGCAAAATATACAATGCTGCGTATTGAAAAACTGGACCAATTACCTTTCACTGTGGCAGAGTCACCATCCACAGAATTGTTAATCCATGGCCATATAACGTTACCGGTCACAACTTTCCAGTTTCAGTATTGCCTAGAAAACCAACAGGCAGGTAGCTATGGGTATGGAATTCATCAAGGTATCTTGGGGATTGCCATACAGATTTCGATGCAGGAGTGGGGACATGGAAGTGTTTCTAAGTGGTACAAACTGCAAGAACTCTTTAAGTGGATCTCATATGCCAGGATATCATGCTTCACAGGGCCTGTAACGGTTCAGTTGCAAACTTATCCTGTCATTTGCAAGGTTTCCCAGCTGCTGTGATTAATCCGGTGTATATGTTGCTCTCAAATGGAAGTTACTTGATGCTGAATGATCAAGGTTGTTGTAGGATGCTTCTGGGCATCGCATATCTTGTCACTGTAGACTCCAGGGTTACTGGTTGTATATAAGTATTGTTTCCACAACCTACACACTCAGGGAGGCACCGTTATGGCCTTTGTTGAATGTTTCCTTTATATGGTTTGATACTCTAGGCAGAATGAAAGCCATGCTTTTACAGAAAACCGTGCCCTTAACCTCCACCCGAGATACTTTTGATCTTCAGGTCGCAGGGTCCTCAGCTGAGATACAGGCACTTGTACGGACGAACTCCCCTTTCCATTTCACAGAAATGGTACAACGTATATTTAACATGTCTGATACAAAGGGTATAGTGCACCTATTTAAAACCTTAGGGTTCTGGACTGTTAAGCACCTTTTAGACAGTCTTCAGAGTGATTCCAGCTGTCATACACTCCGTATACAGAAGCATTTTTGGAGGCTTTGGCTAACTACAAATGGCTTGGTTCGCCATCAACAAGGTAACTTTTTCCCTTACCACCCATAGCATCCCTCATCAATTGTAGTTACAGCGTGGTGTATTTGTAGCGCAAGTACATGGGGACCTCAGTTTTAATGGCGTGACTGGGCTTTCAGTATTATTGTCAGTGCGTTCCAAAGAGCTGTCAGGGTCAGGACTCTAAGATCCAGATCAATTGTTGTATTCCGTTGCCCTTGCATCGCGCATGGTGTTGCAAAGGCAATGAAATACTAAAGTTAGATTTACCAAGCAATGCAAGGGCACCTTGCATGGCCCTGCATTATTTGATAAATCCAGAGTAATACAAGGCAGCGCAAGTCACTACCTTGTGTTACTCTGCATTCCATAGGTGGAGAGTAGATGTTCCCATATATCCACCCATGGATTTTGGTGCATTCCTAGATTTACCAAGACTGGTAAACCTAGGATTACATCAAAATGCTGTGCCTTCCCAGGTGAATTGCAATGAAGAGAACTATTTTGACTTCTCCTCATTGTTTCCTTTTTCTAAGTGTGCTGCTTTCTACAACACAGTTGGAAAGAGGAAAACGCCTCAGAGGATTGCTTTTGTGCAGGAAGATGTCCCTTACGGGTAACGTCTTCTACAACGAAGGCCTAAAAACGATAAGCCTTTATAACGAAATCTAAATCCCGATGGAGGCATTACAATAATGATTTTTACAATTATTAAAGCGTTACAAAGAAAATCTTTAAACCGAAAAAGAATTGCCAGCAAAGACAGGCAGCATATCGCCGATTACAAAGTATTATGACACTCAACTTCTTATTGTGATTTTAGTTGTGAGGTACATGCATAGAGTGTGATTCACAACAATGCGCTGTTAATGTGGCCCTCTATGAGTGTTGTTGATAATGTACAGTACGGCTCAAGGCGAAGGGGCAGTTTTAGGGCTAAGGGTGTACATCCCGTCTTTACAAAGAAAAATAATTTGGCAGCAAAAAAAAGGCAGAGGTGCTAAGAACAGAGTTGAGGCAATGCTGCTTAAGTACGTTGGGGGGGAGGGTGACACCTGGTGTGGGTCTTAGGTCCTCAGAGCTGGGGAAGGGGTTAATTTAGGGCTAAGGTTTTGCATCCCGTAAAGTATTCAATTTTCTATCACAGCGGGAAATGGCACACTGCAGTGCATGACATACAACTTTCCACATGCAACCAACTGCTGTTCACAGTCAAAGCAATAGACTGACTTTAACTAAAACGGAAATAGAACAGCGCGATGAGGATTCCCACATGGTCGTCATGCATGCTTTAAAAAAAACAAAATGTACACGCTTACTGACTGTTCTAAGATGTTTATGTGCAGTGATGCTGTCGGTTGGTGACAGAGAGACGCAGGTTGGGAACGCAGGCAGTGGCGCATTCAACAATACGATACACTTTGCCTGAAAATAAATAATTAACAAAAAAGGTAGAACTACAGATATTAACAGGATTCCTCAGAATGTGTTTCACAAGAAGATAAGTATTATTATTTAAAACAATTCGGCATTTTAATGTAAGCGTAGAAAAAGTATGGGGGAAATTGATGCTCGTGGTAACGGCATATTCAATGATTGCCAGGCTGCCCCGGGCTCACGAAGGGGGCCCTCCTAAGAGGGCGGCCAGCCTTAGTGCCACAGGATGGCACATTTGCCAGCAGTACAGTGTTGAGGGGACCCGGGTGCGGGTGGGACCCCCCGTGCGGCACCACTTCCGGTAGGGGCAGGCGGGGGAAAAGGTATTTAAACCTTTCCCGCCCTCGGAGCGACCTCTTTTGCTGACCTGACGACAGTGCCCCTCCTGCCTGGCTGCCCTGACGCTGTTTTGAAGGCGAGTGCGTCCCCCGCCCCAGGCTTTCCTCTGGGGGCCTTTGCGTCCTCTCCCCGCTCCCTTCCTCCCTCCCACCGTGATTCCTTCCTGCCGGGGTGGGGGGCAGCCAGGGGAAGGGCGGTGGGCCTCACGTCTCCCTGGTCGGGCCGGGCCTTGGCTGGGCCTTTCAGGGGGTGGAGGAGGGGTCCTTTCTGTGCGCTTGGCCTGCTTGGGGGGGGATCTCTCAGCGGGCCCTGGGTTTAGGCTCTCCCCGCGGGGCATGGGGCCTACCTGCCGCATCTGGTCTCCTTTTTCCCCGCATCCTGCGGTGTGCCCCGGGTCACCGGACTGGGCCCTGCTGTGGGTGCGTTGCTGGGGCCTTTTCCTCTCCTTTCTCCCCGCGCCCCGCGGTGGGTACCGGCCCGCCGGGTTGCGCTCTGCGGCTCGGGTGCAGCGGGGGGCCTTTGCTCTTCTCCCTTTCCCACGCCTTGTAGCGGATCCTGGCTGGGCCCGCTTGGTCGGGCGTGCTGGGGGCATTGGTCTTCTTCCGGTCCCGGATGGGGTGGGGCTCCGGTGTAGGGCTTGGGCCTCGGGCTCCGGGGGGGTGGGGGCCTCTCGGCCGCACGTTGGTGGGGGGCACCCGTGAGCGGGGCAGCGGTGTGTTCCCTCCCCTGCGTCTGCCTGTTCCTCCTGCCCGGTGGCCCTTTGGTCTCTCCCCTGGCCATGGGCCCGGGCCGCCTCGGGCAGGCGCCTGCACTCCGCGTGCTTCCTGCTTTCCCCGCAGCGCCCACCCCAGTCGCGGTCGGGTCCCCGCCTCCTGCCGCGTTGGTCCCCTTCACGCCCCCTGCTGGCCGTTTCTTTTTGTGTTGGGGACCTCCCTGGTACATTGTGCTAGGCAGGCCTTTCTGGCTTTCCAGGCAGCCTTAAATTTAGGGTAGTTTCTGGAAGTGAAACTTCGCCCGCTCCACTCAAGTTCTCTCCCTGATGCTCCTAGCTGCGGCAGACAGTCTGCACGAGCAGGTTTACGCGACCACTACCACAGGTGATACACCGAGCATCACCTTTGGAGATCTGTCTATACTCTTGATGACTCGGCCATTCGATTGTTTGTAGTTCGGCTACCGCTCTAGTCAAAACTCCATGGCACGCAGGATGCCATCCCCCGAGGGGCACCTGCTTCGTGTGCCTCCTGGCTCCCGCGCTGCGATCGCCCCCGCCGCAGCTGCGACTCCCCCCCCCTTTTTCATCGCCGCACAGCTGGGCTAAGCTGGCAATTCAGTCACGCGGTGGCACCTATTTACTTTTGCCTTTTTGCCTTCCTCTTTCGTGGCGCTGCTGTTGCTCTCCCTCTGCTGCCAGCAGCAGAGTGTGTGCTTTCACGTTCACATGTAATTTTAATGTTTTACACTGACATGTTGTCCCCCCATGCTGTTGATATCGCATTTGCATTTTCTGTATTTTGTCCCCTATATTGGGTCTGGTCATGCTTTATTACTCGGCCATGTCGGAAGCCTGGGCCAGCCATCCAGCACTGCCTCGGCTCCCCCAGGCCAGCTTGTGTGATCACTGGATCAGGTGTATTTCCTGGGGAGTGTATGTGGTTTGCTGTATCAGAGTGTCCCATTTGGCTTTCTTCCCATGTGTGAACAGCGTAGTGCTAAGTAAACGCAACCACTAGGCCTGTAACATTTTGCAAGTAAGATGGAGGAAGGTTGGGGTTTCGGGGACACCGTTCCACAATTATTGAGGGGGGGACACAGAGTTTCTGATATATGTCTTATGTCCCTAAGCAGGAACCGCGCCGATCGCCGCCCAACTCACCTGGGGGGCCAACAGAGGCATCGACAGGTACAAGGGGCAGAGCACACTGGGGCCAGTGTGCCTGGAGCTTGGACAACCAGGCTCAGGATGGAGGGTAACTCTTGTTTTCTATTTCAGAATTAAGGGACAAGCATTCCAACAGCAATAGGAGAAGAGCTGACGGCGAACAGGAACAGGTACGGGAAGGGAGTGCTTCAGGGGAGGGTGTGTTTCAGACACGGACTGTGAGGGGGTCGCGGGTGAACGGTGACCAGCAACGAATGTCGCAATGCGCAACGGGGGGCTATGCTAACTTGTCTCGCACTCAGAAGTTTCGCCGTGTTCAGACCTGGAAACACACATAATCATATCTGACATCGCTCCGAGTAAGTAGTTATGGAGAGTGGGGATGGGGCTCAGCAGCTAGCGGCAAGAGGCCTGGCCAAACCAGGGTGTGGTATTGTGCTGTCTGACACGATCTTTATCTCCGTAGATTGAGGGACGCAGGTAACGACGATCCGACATGGAGAGCCAGGGATCACCACCCCCTTTCAAGCAGACGTCGCAGGTGGACGATTCATTGCCAGACGCCACGCAGGAAGCGCAATGGGCGGCGTTTATACAGATGGCCAAGGGGAAGGACCTGTCCTGGGCCACAGGGATCCTGAAGGCCGTCGAATCGTAGGGCTCTCATCGTCTGCGAGCCGCCCCCTCCTGAGCTTGACCTCAACACTGAGGCCGGGCCATCGAGAGCATCGAAGCGGGTCCGCAAGCCCACGTCCAAGAACTTCCCGGCAAACCCGCTGCCAGCCAAATCCAGGGCACTGCACGCGCAGAAGGAGGTAGGGCCCCAGCAGGCTACCCCTCAGCCCTTGGGGCCAGCGACCCCGCAAGACAATCCGGCCGCATCTATGTACGCTACGCGGGAGGACCTTGGAAAGCTCACTGACACACTCAAGAACTTCATGGCAGAGCTAAGAGGGGAACAGGTGAGCCCCTGCCCCCCCACCTTTGGGCAGCAGAACTCCTGTGGGAGAGGGAGGGGCGCGAGCGGCTCCAAGGGTGTGGTTATCCAGGTGGATATTAAGCAAACCCTGCCGGGGGCGCCTGCCCCTGCCACCCCAGGGGAGTCACCGGGGGTGGAGGCCACGCATGCGCCAAGCAAGGCTATGGAGGGAGCTGGGGAGGTTTCCCTTTCCGCGACCCCCTCCATCCTTCCAGCGCCTCTACAGGAGGCGGCAGTTCCAACGGGTATTGCGCCAGTTAGCTCCCCGCCATCTGCCAGTGCACTTGTTAGCACCCCTGCAAGCGGTAGTCAAGCCGTGCTAGGAATGCCATCTCTCCTGGCCATCACGCCGCCGATTGGGGTTCCCCCTGTCCAGCAGCCCGCGCCGGTCCAGCTCCTTGCAGCAGCTCCTTTGCTGTCAGGTGACTGCTCCTTGGCCTGGCAAGTCCCCTTAGCGGCCAAGGAGGTTATCTGGAGGAGAGAGCTGATAGATATTTTCTCTCTGCTATTGTAAAGGCGGGGGTGAAGGAGGATGACAAGAAGGTTAAGTACCAGCCGTGGCCAGAGAAGACCATAGAGAACTTGCTAGATGCGTTTGCCATCCTGACCACAGTCATCCTTGAAAGACATCCAGAGCAGGCTCAGGGGCTGATCCAATACAGTGCTTTAATTCGCAGTGAGGCGATGAAGTGGGGGGGCAGGGCTGGGTGAGCTATGACAGGGAGTTTAGGAAAAGGATGTCCTTGTGTCCGGAGATGCGGTGGGACCAGAAGGAAGTACAGCTATGGCTAGATCACATGGGATCACGCACGCTGCTAGGCGCAGGGGCACAGCCTAAAAGTCAGGTGAACAAGGAAGCTAGCAGTAGTACCTCTCACACAGAGACACGGGGAGACAAACAGTCCTTTCGGGGGGGAGCAGTTGGAGAGGGAGCTATTGAGGGGGTTTCAGAAGGTCGCCCCCAGGGACCTGCCGTTTGTTCAACACGGGGTCTTGCTCTTGGGGTAAAACATGTCCCCACCCAGTGGTTTCTTGCCACTCGCAGCAAGGAGGCACCACCAAAGGTAAGCAGGACACTGGTAGTTAGAGGGGGCATCATGGGTCCTTCCACCACCCACTCCCCCGAGGTAGCAAGTTCTCGGTCCACACAGATTTTGTTACCCAATCCCCCCTCACTTCCCACAGGAGGCCAGCACCAGGTAGATGGGGGCACTATTAAGGGCCCTTCGCCAGTCTGTTTGTCAAACCTTTTACCTCTCCTCAGACAGTACCCCCTCACACAGGACAGTTAGTTTCTTCTAACAGGATTTTGCGAGAGTTTCAAAATTCCTTTTGTGGGACCCGAAGGGACAAGGGAGGCCGATAACCCCAGGTCAGCCAAAGAACTGCCAGAAGTTGTTTGGGCCAAAGTAGAGATTGAGAGGGCACTTGGGAGAGTGGCAGGCCCTTTCCTGAGACCGCCCCTAGAGAACGTTGTGGTTTCCCTCTGGGGGTGGTGCCCAAGAAGGAGCCTGGGGCTTTCCGCCTAATCCACCACCTCTCCCACCCTGAAGGGGGCTTGGTCAACCATGGGATGGAGGAAGGCGCTTGTTCTGTCACGTATTGTACACTGGACGTGGCTTTGGACCTAGTCAGGAGGGCAGGCAAGGGCGCCTGGTTTGCAAAAGCGGACATCGAATCGGCGTTTCGCTTACTACCAGTGCATCCAAGCAGCAAACACCTGCTAGGCTTCAAGCTAGAAGGCAGGTCCTTTTACGACCGGTGCATGCCCATGGGTTGTGCAGTCTCTTGTGCTTACTTCAAAGCTTTCAGTAGCTTCCTTCAGTGGGCTCTTCAGACAGGCTATGGGGTCGTAGGGGAGACTCACAACCTGGACGATTCCCTATTCATTGGGAGAGATGGGTCTCAGGATTGCATCAATGCCCTTAGGGATTTCGAGCGGCTGGCCAGTCATTTGGGGGTCCCTCTGGCGCCGGGGAAAATGGAAGGTCCGGCGCAAGTTTTAACCTTTTTAGGGATCGGACTTGACACCTTAGCAGGGGAATCCAGGCTCCCAGCAGACAAGGTCCAGGACCTTGCACGGCATATCCAGTCAGCCATAGGGAGGAGAAGGTCACTTTGGGCTTCTTGCAGAGCCTTCTGGGCAAGCTCAACTTCGCCGCCAGGACAATCCCAGCGGGGAGGGTTTTTGCACGGAGGATCGCAAGGGCAACTGCAAAGGTCAAAAGGAAGCATTACCTAGTCAGGCTAAGCAAGGGGGATGAAGGAAGACCTGAGTATGTGGGCAAGCTTCCTGGAAAGCTTCAGTGGCGCAGTCTTATGGAGGGCACCTTGGGCGGGATCTCCGGAACTCGCCTTGTTCTCGGATGTGGCTGGCAGGGAGGGCTTTGGGGTCATCCTGGACACAGAGTGGTGCGCGCAGAGATGGCCCAATGTGTGGCGCAGGAAGAAGATCACGGCCAACATTACGGTACTAGAATTGTTCCCTATAGTGGTGGCCTTTCACCTATGGCCCTCTGTCCTGTCTGCACGTAGGGTCCTTTTCTGGTCCAACAACCTGGCGGTGGTCCAGGCCATCAATTCTCAGTCTGCATCCTGCCCGCTTGTCTTCTGTTTACTGAGGGAACTGGTGAGGGTGTGTCTGGTTAACAACATCAAGTATAGGGCCTGACATATCCAGGGGGTGCAGAACATAGCGGCTGATGCTCTCTTGTTTTCAGTGGCACAGGTTCCGGGAGACGTGGCTGAGAGCGAGGGAGGAGATGACCCCTTTTCCAGCACATCTATGGTTCCTACTGAAACTGTAAGCTGCTTGAGGGGGATGGGTGAGCTGCCTTAGCACCTAGGACCGTCAAGCGGTACAGGGTGTCTGTGAAAAAATTCTGTACTGTAACTGGCGCATGGGAGGAAGGGAGGTCATCCCTGGAAAGCAGGACTCAGGACTTCATTTTGTGGGCCAAGGACCAAGGGAAGAGCCAACCGTGGATTGGGGGACACCTGTCGGCGATCAGCCACCAGGCGAGATTAAGGGGGCAGGAAGATCCCACAAAGTCTTTTCTGATCCAGGCAGCTCTCAAAGGCTGGGCCAGGAGTGAGGCACGAGCACCTGACAACAGGGCAGCCATAGATTTCGAAACGCTACAAGGGATGCTGGATTGGGTGGGGAGGGCGACCCACTCTGCTTTTGAGGCGTCCCTCTTCGCGGCTACCTTTAGCCTGGCCTTCTTTGGGGCTTTTAGAATGGGGGAACTTGTAGCTAGGTCAAGACAGGACACGTCGGGGGTGGCATTGAAAAAGCAGGACGCTGTGTTGGCAGGCGGGGCCCTCACCGTTAGGCTACGTAGATCCAAAATGGACCAGGCAGAGGTAGGGAGGTTGATCGTGCTGAACAAACTAGAGATCGCAAAGTATTGTCCAGTGCGCCTAGTCTCTTCTTATCTGGCGCTACGCCACGCGACAGAAGGCTACCAGCTACTGCACGCTGACAGCACTCCCTTGACCAAGTATCAGGTACAGCGTATAATGGAGGTGTGTTTAGAGCTGTCAGGAAAAAAGATCCAGGGCACACGGTTCCGCAGCCACTTTTTCAGAATAGGGGCAGCGACCACGGCTTTCCAGGCGGGCTTGCCAGAGGAACGCATCAAACTGGTGGGGCGTTGGGAGTCCAACTGTTATAAAAAATACATACGACCATAAGGGGCCCCATGCAAACACTGATCAAAGAAGTGTGGTAGTTGGGAAAAATAGGGTTGCGACATTATGTCGGTGTTTTACTTTTGGTGTATTTGTGTGCAAGTGTAATTGTGTTTGCTGTGCTTTGTGTAATAATTTGATTTTCAAACTTCCACATCTTTTATTTGCCAGGAAAGACGGTCTGGGTGATGGGCCATTCGGGAGTCCAGAGGGTATCTCAGTAGGTGGATAGCAGAAAATGGCGGCACGGGTTTAAAGCCACGAGGATTATGTGGCTTGGGACACCAGACATGCATTGGAATAGCCTGATGAAGAGAGTCCTTCAGAGATTGGGGGGCGGGACTCACCGCCCGATGTATTAGTAATACACCTAGGAGGGAATGACCTGGTTCGCCTGGGGAGAAGGGACCTGCTTCACGAGATGAGGGCCACCTTGTGCGAGTTGAGCAACAACCTGGGGACCTGTGAATCATGGTGGTCAGAAATTACACCTAGGCAGGTATGGCTGGGCGCGCGGTCCGGGGATGCCATGGAGACCTCACGCAGAAGGGTGAATAGCGCAATGCGGAAGTTCACGGAACAAAGGGGTTTTGGGTTTTCCGGCACGGGTTGCTACACGCTAAATGCACCTGGTGCTTCGAGCCTGATGGGATACACCTGTTCAGAGTGGGTATGGACGTATTGCATCTGGATCTGGGGGAGGCCTTGGAAACAGCAGGGTGTAAGTAAGTAGGGCTATATGGTGGGGGGCCCTGGGGTGGCGGGGGCCCCACCAAGGCTGTGGCGGAGTTTCAGGGTGATCCAAAGGCTGTAAGGTACAGAAGGGTACCCTCTACAGGAGCACAGTAAGGGTGCTAAAGCCAATTATATCCAGGGAGGTCCTCGCGTGGGATCCTGCAGGAGCAACGGCACCCCGTTAGTCCTACGGGCGGTTGTGCACCTGAGCAACCGGGGGTTGCCTGCAATGCTCTGCCCCCCCTTAGCTGGGAGGGACATGAGTAAGGGGCAGACTGACGGTCCACCGGAGGGAGGGGCTATCCCCTCCCCCAAAAGGACAAACACCAGTTTCTTACGGCAACTGGGTTTTATGGCTCATCAGGTGGGCAGGCGGCGAGGGGCTGCCTGCCCTGGGATCGCCCGTAAGTTAACCCACCATGTTGACATATTGTTATGTTAATAAACCTGCAGCAAATTTCTTCTCCAAAAAATGTGTTGTGTCTAATTTATTACAATTATTGCTGCGGGAGGGCTGGGAAGTGTGCCGATATTGGCACTATGCCAGGCTGCCCCGGGCCCACGAAGGGGGCCCTCCTAAGAGGGCGGCCAGCCTTTGTGCCACATGATGGCACATTCACCAGCAGTACAGTGTTGAGGGGACCCGGGTTGGTCCTCCCGGCGCGGCGTCACTTCCGGTAGGGGGGGGCGGGGGAAAAGGTATTTAAACCTTTCCCGCCCTCAGAGCGACCTCTTTTGCTGACCTGACGACGGTGCCCCTCCTGCCTGGCTTCCCTAATGCTGTTTCCCTCCCCACCGCTTTCCCGGCGCACGGGCGGGGGGGGGGGGTTTCAACTAAAACTTTTTACTTTGTGTTGCAGGCGGAGTTACAGGCCGATCCAAAGGCTGTAAGGTACAGAAGGGTACCCTCTACAGGAGCACAGTAAGGGTGCTAAAGCCAATTATCCCCTGGGAGGTCCTCGCGTGGGATCCTGGAGGAGCGATGGTGCCCCGTTAGTCCTACGGGCGGTTGTGCACCTGAGCAACCAAGGGTTGCCTGCAACGCTCCGCCCCCCCCCTTAGCTGGGAGGGGCGTGAGTAAGGGGCGGACTGGCGGTCCACCAGAGGGAGGGGCTATCCCCAGGGCTATCCCCTCCCCCAAAAGGACAAACACCGGTTGGTTACGGTCACCGGGTTTTATGGCTCATCAGGTGGGCAGGGGGCAAGGGGCTGCCTGCCCTGGGATCGCCCGTAAATTAACCCATCATGTTGACATATTGTTATGTTAATAAACCTGCAGCAAATTTCTCCACCAAAAAATGTGTTGTGTCTAATTTATTACAATTATTGCTGTGGGAGGGTGGGGAGTGTGCCGATATTGGCACTATACCTATGTGACGGCGTGAAAAAGTATTTCCTAGTAAAGACTGGCATTGTTAGGGCATTGCATGAAGAGAGATGGCCCGCGCTTTGCAGGTCATCAAACGAGTTGCACAGCCGCATGAGCATAAGTGTTTCAATAATTCACATTAAACCAGATTACTCCAAATATTTTTTCATTTTATTCCATATTTTATCCAAGTTTCTTTGTCACGCCAAAGCAGCGAAATTCCTTTGTACTTGTGCATTTAATTGCTACATGATTGCCAATCCAGGCCTAAACATGAGCGTTGTACGAATCTCGGGTCCTCCAAATTATGCATGCAACATCACACCCAATGCATTTCGGTTACAACCTTCGTCAGGGGTATCTAAGATGTAGAAATATTCATGTGTAAGTCACTTATTAAATTAATTTGCACTAGACATGATTCAAAGTAACAAATGAATGAATACATAAATAAACAACCCACTCTTAATCTAAAAGAACACCCAAGCAACAAATACCCTGTAATCCCCCCAAGAAGCACCTATACTCATTGTGTTCAAATATATTAACCCAAAAAAATCTATCACAGAGATTTACCATCAAACATATTTACGTGCACCTTAAACCGTAAAGCTGCGTAATGCCATTTTGAACCTCCCTAGTATCAGAACATGCCCAATCTTGTAATTCTTCTACCTCAACACATCACACACTCTTTTGGTTTCGAACATCATTTTTAACACCCCTATTTGATCGTTATTTGACATTATCCAGCTTACTTTCGTAACCGATGTTAATCGGCTGCATCACGACCTTCCTCCCTGTGTCAAACTTCCGTTTCACCAACCAGCTTAATCCCGCTCAATTTAAGGTTACGTGTCCCACCCACCTGTAAGTCCCTAGTGAAAAACATCACGTGTTTTGGTAGCTCCTCCCCATTCACACCCAGTGCCCGATTCTATCAGAAACATTTAAAGTAAAAAAGCAATACTCAACATAAAAACAATCCACAAACTAAGGTAAACACTCCCCCTTCCCTGTACCAATATACAGATTGTGAAACTTCTCACTACTATGTGGATATCCCGATATTTATTCAATAGAGTGACTCATTTGTAATCTTCCAATCCTCAATGCCGTCAATTTAGTGGGCAGTCTCTGGCGTGACCTTCATGTGATCTTGTTTTTTTCCAATGTAATCATTTTGGGGTGCTGAACAGGTTGGAACGGTTCAGTATGATTCACAAGACATATTCCTGGCGCCCACCCATTATTAATGTCTTAAGGTTCCTTTTGAACTTTTATCAAATTTAGCGTGCAGCACTCGTGTGTGCTCCGTTCCGTATGCACACCGTATATGAATGCATGAAGAGAGATGGCCCGTGCTTTGCAGGACATCAAACGAGTTGCACAGCCGCATGAACATAAGTGTTTCAATAATCCAGATTAAACCAGATTACTCCAAATATTTTTTCATTGTATTCCATATTTTATCCAAGTTTCTTTGTCACGCCAAAGCAGCGAAATTCCTTTGTACTTGTGCATTTAATTGCTACATGATTGCCAAACCAGGCCTAAACATGAGCGTTGTACGAATCTCGGGTCCTCCAAATTATGCATGCAACATCACACCCAATGCATTTCGGTTACAACCTTCGTCAGGGGTATCTAAGATGTAAAAACATTCATGTGCAAGTCACTTATTAAATTAATTAGCACTAGACATGATTCAAAGTAACAAATGAATGAATAAATAAATAAACAACCCACTCTTAATCTAAAAGAACACCCAAGCAACAAATACCCTGTAATCCCCCCAAGAAGCACCTATACTCATTGTGTTCAAATATATTAACCCAAAAAAATCTATCACAGAGATTTACCATCAAACATATTTATGTGCACCTTAAACCGTAAAGCTGCGTAATGCCACTTTGAACCTCCCTAGTATCATAACGTGCCCAATCTTGTAATTCTGCTACCTCAACACATCACACACTCTTTTGGTTTCGAACATAATTTTTAACACCCCTATTTGATCGTTATTTGACATTATCTAGCTTAGTTTCGTAACCGATGTTAATCTGATCTGCTGCATCACGACCTTCCTCTCTGTGTCAAACTTCCGTTTCACCAACCAGCTTAATCCCGCTCAATTGGTGAAACGGAAGATTGACACAGAGAGGAAGGTCGTGATGCAGCAGATTAACATCGGATACGAAAGTAACGGAACGGAGCACACACGAGTGCTGCACGCTAAATTTGATAAAAGTTCAAAAGGAACCTTAAGACATTAATAATGGGTGTGCGCCAGGAATATGTCTTGTGAATTGTTAGGGCATTGCCATTGTAACGCAGTTGTTCTAAAGGCCTTTGTTGTAAAGGCTTTCATTATTCCGTCATACATCCGTCCCTTCCTGCACAAAAACAATCCTACCTGCAATGCAGGCTCCCTTGCACCATGGCGTAAGGGTGCCTGTGTTGCCGGTAGGCATCAGATTGTGCAACAGTGGAGACAGAGAGTAGGAATGCAACATATATTGGTATCTATGGTGCATTCTACCCTTTGCCCTTTCACGCAGCTCAGCAAGTTGATTTGCTGCGTTCCGTGAATAATTGATAAACTGATCCTTAGTATTACTGAGAGTAGCACTAAGACCTGCTGTCAGTGTCATGGCTGCCAGTGTTACTGACTGTGGTGCTCAGATTTGTGCCCACAGTACCAGGTCCCTCAGTGTTAATGACTGCTGCTCAGATTTGCTGCTGCACCAGGGCTCTCAGTGGTGATCACAGCAGCGATGCCAATGATTGAGATCCCTGTTTTTTTTAATAGTGGGATTTAGTTGTTTGTTGTGCCGAGACCAGTTGCCAGTGCTAGAGTTCTTAGCCATAATGACGAGCTACCAGTGGTAGGGTTCTCAGTGTTAATGACAGAATGGTGCTGGTTTGTTTTTAGTTGTAAGGCTATCAGTGGTAATTAAATTCGTACTTACACCTGGTATCAGTGTCTGAGATCTTAGTTGGTTTGATTGTGGGTGCAAGAGCAGCTGCCATCCATGCAGCATTAGAAGAGAGCAGCAACACAACGTTGTCCACCCAGTTTGCATTGCCAGGGGCTGCGAGGGAGCAATGAATAGTGTGTCAACAGTGACACTGCCCGCTTATTTCACAATATTCCTACTGTCTTGTGCTGCACGTGGGTGCAGAAATGGCCTGCTACCAATGCCCTATGTTTTAATGTTAGTGTTTTTAAAACATTGTCAATACATGAGCTATCAGTCTTAAAAACAGTGGGATTCTGGATTTCTTCCAGTGTTCAAAGCCCTCAGTTTGATTATATACATTACTTTATTTGATCTTCCATTTTTAGGTCGAGCCTGGGCAGCGCAAACGCTGCTGCAAGGCATGCATTAGTGGAGTATGGCTTTGAAACGCCGCCCACTCTCTGCCAATATTTTTAATTGGATGTATCATTGTCCGTCGTAAATGATGGCTTCTGAGTCGTTTTTAGGCTTGCTAGTCCCTCCTTGGTACCGCCTTGTCTGCATTTGTTACCTCTGATAACGACTGGACCTTTTACCGGTGTTGTTACATGGTATGCTTTATAAGTCGGTGAGCACTATTTTATTTAATGTTCTTCCCCTCTTCCACCCACTACCTCAGAGCATGCCGTGTGCTGTTATTTACATTTTTACTAATGGCAGACCGCTTTAATTATAGCAGCCTAAGAGAAAGAGGTGTCATAGCTGTCACATTCAAATGCTGCTAAGCCAATTTAACAGACTAAAGGCCATCAATTCAATTGATATGGACTTGAAGCATTTATTTACTACTTTATTCTATACACTTTACTCCACATTTAAACATGGGTCAGATAAGTGCAGATACATTTCAGTCAAATACAAATTATACATTATGCAAAAAATAACAAAAACATACAGACTTTGTGATGAATTAATGTGATGAAACAAACAATACATGAAGCGTGATACATAACAACAATTATCTAAACTTTATATCACCAGTCTTATTTCACAAAAGGAGCAGCTACTAGGACATCCTTTAGCATCCACATTGTGTAACAAATTTGAGAAGTTGCTTCCCGCGGGGAAACAAATACCTTAAACCCAGTAGTGGGACAATTCAAATAACATTTCTAATGGGGAGAACTTAGTTAAGTGCGAAAGTTCCGCGTTTGTGTAATGCCGACGCGTTTTGATTCCCAAGGTGGTTTGCGGAATTCTCTTCAGGGCCTGGTCTGGTTTATCTAAGAAACAAAAAGGGGGGCATTTAATTATACATGAGGAGGGACTCTAACTTCCCAATTACTCAAGCTATGGAATGACGTCTCAAAGAAGTACCTGATTGAATGGCTAAATAAATTTGCACGCTGTAGGTGAAAAGAGGCAAGTTAAAATGTAGATGGCACGATCTAAAATGAAAACGGATCCACCATCAGTCATATACATAGTTTTGTAAATGTGAACATTTTGTAACTGAGGGAACAAAAAAGGCACTTACTTGTGCCAGATGGGCGGTGCATTTGCAAAAAGGTATTGAAATGCTTACTGCCAGTTAAATGGAAGCCTAGTTGCCCTTTGGAAGGGCGATCTATAAATAGAAATGAGTGCTAGATCAATAGAGTATCTAATTAGATACATTGTAACTTTGTGGGCAAGAGGCAACACTTACTTTCGCCTTGCCGGCGATATTTTCCTGTATGCTTCTTTTTAGCTCTCAGTCGGTTTGTTAATTGCCAGGCTCCTTTAAAGTTCACACAGAAACGGGCCCCATCATGTCTCTCTGTATAAACAGAAAAGGACATGTCAGCATGTGTCATATTCTATGAAAAAAAAATGAACGCGCCCATGTAGTGAAACATTGCATAATCTTACCTCTGCTCAGCTGTGAAAGTCATCTAATGGTGTCTCATTCCCAGTTCCTCACTCGAGAATGTTTCCAGGTCACAGGAAGTTTCAAGAGCGACCTGGTCCCATTGCATTATGGTTAAGTGAGTTCATTGAAGGTAAACAATGCTACAAGTATATCATATCTAAGAAAAAGATAGAAAATATATATCTTTTTCAAGGTTTGTGTGCAGATTGGTGATAAAATATATATGCATGCTTCCAAAGATTATTTGAATCATGGTGCAAACTGGAAATGCAAAACCTGGACTGGAGCTGTTTTAACATCTACCTACTTCTGACATCTCAGTCAGTCCTTTGGTGATGCTATTGAAATGAGCTATCATACAGGCTTCTTTTCTTAACAATGAAGTCTCAATGGCACCCCCTCTCGGTGATGATTTGATGACTGATAGGACAGTCCATTTAAACTCAAGTTCGTGGTGATTGGAGTCAATGAAGTGGTTCACCATAGGTGCTATTACAACTTTATTTTTTATCCTTTATCGGTGCTGCACTATGTGTTGGCGAATCTCTTGCGTAGTTTTGCCAATGTAAATCCTTGGGCAAGGACAAACAATTGCATAAATTACGTTTTTTGTCTTGCAGTTGGAAAATTCTTTCCTTGTTCCTTTCGTCAGTCTAACAGTTCCAGACGACTGCGTAGGTACAGGCCAGCGAAAGCGTGGACAGACTTGGTAACAGTACCTTTCTTGTTGCAGCGGGCATGTTGGTGTGAACCAGTCATGGCAACCGTTGCGGTTTGCGTTGCAAAATGGAAGCGGTGCAGGGTGTGGTGCATTCTCGATGCGGTGCAGGCAGTGGCTCTGTGACGATCGTCCAGACGGCATCAGTGAGACTAAGGCTAACGGTGCAGGGTGAGGCGGGCTCGATGCGGTGCTGGCAGGTTGTGGTGCAAGCGACAGAGCCGGTTAGCGAGTGCTGGCATCAGTCGGCCCAGACTGCTGTGTGGGACGAGGTGGTGCATCGTGGAACTTGCGAGCGGCGCCCCCAGCCACGATGTGGTCACGGGTATCGAAGTCAGCAGCAGCGACGTTGTCGGTGAGACCAGGATGGCGAAGTGAAGTAAGGCAGTGCGGAGTGCAATACCCACAGGTCATGGTGCAAGCAGCGGCTTGGTGGCGGCTGCAGCGGTTGTCGTCGTCGCTGAGACCAGGGTTGCGGTGCAAGATGCAGACGGTGCCTTCTGCGGTGCCATCAAGACACAGAGCCAGCAACGGATTAGGTTGTGCTTCCCTTCTCTGTGGCAACTGAAGCAGCGGTTCCAGAAGTGGTACCCTGAGGTTGGTGAAGTCTTTGCAGTCCCTGAGACTTCAGAACAGGAGGCAATCTCTACTTCAAGCCCTTGGAGATACTCAGCACAAGTAAATAAAGTTCAGTCCAGTCCTTTCACTGCCCAAGGCAGAAACAGCCAGCAACTGCAGGCCAAACCAACAAAGCAACAATGCAGCAAAGGGGCAGTGCTCCTCCTGGCAGCTCTTCCAGCTCTTCTTCTTGGCAGGTTCCTTGATTCCAGCGAGTTCTAAAATTCTGGGGTCGGGCCCCAATATTTATACTCAAAATCCCTTTGTCTGTGCTTAGTCCAAACCGGTTCTGTCCTTTCTGGCCTAGCTTCCTGGCAGGAGGCGGAGACAGCATTGTTCAAGGCAGACCAGGCCCATTCAGGTGCAAGGAAATCTCCTCCCACGACTCAAAATACAGCCCAGGTCTATTCATCCCAGCTCTGACTCATCCAGGAAAGGCAGGACACACCTCGCCCCCCCCAGTGACTGTCTGAAGAGAATGCACATCCCCAGCCCCTGTCACTCCAAAGCAAGACAGTCAATCCACAAACCCAGCAGAGGCACACAGGATGGCGAAGCAAGAAAATACCTACTTTCTAAAAGTGGAATTTTCAAACATGGAACATAAAAATCATCTTTACTAAAGGATGAATTTTTACATTCTGAGTCCAGGCATACTAAACTCCATTTCCCTATCTTGTACCAATGGGATGTTAAGCTTATAAAGTGGTATAAGTAAAACTCCCATTCTTTCCGACGGGACAGATAGCCTTGCAGTGGTGCAAAACAAAATAAACTGTAAGTCACCACCAGGACATGTCACACACACCAATACATGCCCTACCTTTTAAAAACACAGCACCCTGCCCAGAGGGGTACCTTGGGCCTACCTTAGAGGTTACGTATATGTAAGTGTAGTGGCAGGTCTGAGATACCTTTTCAGGGCTCATGTGGGTAGCACAATCAGTGCTGCAGGCCCACTACTAGCATTTAATTTACAGGCCCTGGAACACTCAGTGCACTTTACTAGGGGCTTACCAGTACATCAAATATGGCAATCATGGAAACACCGATCCATAATAACACTTTACAACAGGAGCACTTGCACTTTAACACTGAGCAGCAGTGAGAAAGTCCACAGAGAACTAAACCAGCAAAAACAGAGTCAAAACCGGGAGGTCAGAAAGCAATAAGAGAGGGGAAACACACCAAAAGATGCTAGGTCTAACAAATGTCCCCTCCAGCTGAAAGTAGGGAGAACTACCCAACCTCCTGGGAGTTCTCTTCACTAGGGCAGAAGAGCCTGAGCAGACCATCAGCATTGGCGTGTTCTCTGCCATGGCAGTGTTCCACCGTAAAGTCCATTCCCTATAGGGACATGGACCACCTCAACAGTTTTGGGTTTTCACCCCTCATTTGCATCAATCATCATGATCATGTGGACTGTCTGGACTCGGAAGTGAGTCCAAACAGGTCTTAGTTTCTTCAGTGCCCAGACCACAGCAAAAGTTTCCCTTTCTATGGCACTCTGCTAAGGAAGATTACAGGCTGGTCTAGGCCCTCTTCGTTCAGTTGTGAGAGCACTGCTCCCACACCATGCTCTGAAGCATCAGTTTGCACTACGAATTTATTTATTAATTTATTGAAGAGTTTTATATAGCGCCAGCCAGACCCAAAGGTATCGGAGCGCTTCACAGCATGGGTTAAGACACACAGTTTGGCAGTCATACACAAATTGATTCATGGCGCAGTTTAAAGTCTCAGCGCACTGAACGGCAAAGCAGGAAAGGAGGGCACAGATAATCACAATATTGAGTACATTGACTCAAGCTGAGCTTCCTTTAGGGAGGGGAGGGAGGGGATGAGGTAGAAGTCTTAGTGACGCAGTGTCTATGTCCTGCAATGTGCAAGCTTAAGCGTTATAGCAGCGGCTATCCATTCGGGAGAGATCGGTTGAGGAAGAGGTCTTTTATTTGCCTTATGAATTGTATAAAGGAGGGTGTAGTCCTGATATGGACTGGGATGGAATTCCAGATATTGGGGGCATTTCCAGAGAAGGATCGAGAAGCGGTTTTTTGTTTGTGGGTTTTTGGTGGGATGAGGAGTAGAGTGTTGGAACGTCTGAGGCTTCTTGTCTGACTGGCCTTCTTGAGTTTGGCAGCCAGGTAGGCGGGTTTCCTTGTGTGTAGGGCTTTGTGCGTGAGGCAAGCCATTCTGAAATTGGCACGCATTTCGATTGGGAGCCATTTTAGCTCTCTGAGTGCGGGCGAGATGTGTTTATACTTTTTTACTCCAGTGACCATTCTGGCTGCTGCATTGAGAGTTGATCTGAGGGAGGCTAAGTGGGATTTTGCTGTACTTGTGAGGGAAGCATTCCCGTAGTCTAGTCTGGACAGCAACAGGGATTGGGTAGCTTGTTTACGGTCGTTAGGCGGGATGAAGGGTTTTATTTTGTTGAGTAGCTTCATGTTAAGGAAGGCGCTCTTAGCGGTGTTCTTGATGTGTTTAGTCATGTCAAGTTGAGGGTCGAGGGTGATTCTGATCAATTTTGCAGAATCCGCCAGAGTGAGATTGACGTTAAGAGCATCAATTGCTTTTAGCCATTCTACGATTTGGGGGTTCTCCTCTTTGTTGGAGATCAGGAGGATTTCCGTTTAGTTGTTGTTGAGTTTCAGGTGGTTTAGTGATAGCCAGTGTTGGACTTCTCTGAGGGGGATATTCTCAAGAACGTGTGATAACCATCGCAAATTTAGCTTAACGCAACTCTTTACATCGCAGTCTATCGCGGGAAAATAACTCTGTGTTAACGTGGTATTCTCAAGCCGGCGGTACCATGCGATAGGCTCACGATAACGCGTCAAATGTCCGCAATAAAGTCAATGCAACGCCGCAAAAATGCGAAACACGAACACAAAAAAAACTGCGATGAGCCCAACTGCGATACAAAAATCAGCAAAAACCAGAGACAGGCCTGCAATCCCCACATGTCATGCGGGAAAATGCACTATAAAAGCAACAAAAAAAGGGAGAAAAAAAGAAGCTGCGTAGCACCGTGGATGCACCCGGACGGAGTGCAGAGGCCAACGCGAACCCCACAAGCCCCACAGACCACCAGCAAGGAACCTCGTGGTCGGGGAAGGCCAAGGAGAAGAGAAAGAGGCAGACGGGGTGCAGTCCACAGGAAAACCAGATCAGCGTCACGGAGGTGACAGAACACTACCATTCACTGAACGTCAATATGACAAACGTGAATGCAGTCGGAGTGTCGAGGAGGTCTATGGAGGAGGACAAGAGGCGCTGGCATGATGTGAAAAGCCAAACCAAGCACAAATCTGCTGTCAACAGGAAGGCAGCAACGGCGACAGGAGGTGAGAGTCCTGCACCACAGGAGGAGCTGGAGGAAACAGAGGCCACAGTCATCAGGGTGGAGACGGCACAAGGAGTTGGGAGTCCGGACACATCTCGATGGGACCTGACAACATCTATAGGGTGAGTAAAGACCAGGGCTTGGGGGGACAGGGAGAGATGGGCACAATGGCACACATGCACAACGATGTGTAGCACACTGCACACCCACAATGACCCTGGATCATGTCCCTGATCTCCATGGCACACTGCAGCACACACACATAGCAATAACAGCACATCCGACGACAATGTGGCACAAAGTGCAACACCGACACTGCAGAACAGAGGACACAACTGGGTCCGCTCATGCACAGAAACAGGCCAATCACATCTAACATAGCAGGAAACTGTGAGATGGAAATGCACCTGTACAACCACACATCCATCATGTAGTCCAAATGTCCACTGTCCCACATCAAATTTACAGCACCTCCCAGTCACAATGTACATTGTCATACAGTCTGCATGTAAACTAGAACAATGCGCCAACATACATGTCGACACAATGTCAACATGCATCTCCCCTTCACATTGCAGAGGGACAAGCAACACCTCCAGCAGAGCAAACCAGACTACTCATCAGTGATGCTGGAGAGGACCACCACACCTTCGACACTGATGCCCTATAACTCATGGACATCTTAGGCATCCCACCCCTAGGAGCTAAGCTACATAGAGGAGACACCAGCCCCTGCACAGACCACACAGCAGGAAGCACCCGCCACCACGGCTGGATGCCAAAACTTCACCTAGGCATACATCGCGTTCCAATGCCAGGTGACAGAATGCCAAAAGGAGGTGGCCGAACATGTGCGGGTGGGGTCAGAGCTCATGGAAGCCAAAGTAGATCACATAGGTTGGTGTTCAAATCCCATCAGGGACCACCTACACCCCACAAAGGAGACCCACACCACAACAGAGGCACATGCATTTGCACATTTCCTGCAATGAACCACGCCCAGAGACCCGGAATCATCATGAGCGGGTGACGACAAAGCTACATGTCCAGGGTCTTACCCGCTGCCAGCGGTGACATAGTTGCGTCTGCTGTACACAGCACAATGTAATGTTGTAGGCCCTGGGGCCCTCATGCATACGTCATGACCACACGGACACACGCAGATAGTTTGTGGAACTGGCTACGGGCACATGCGCTCGGCCCCTTTATTGGCAGGGTCACGTGTACAGTGACGCCTGTGCTGGATGAGTGTGGGGTGAATGTGAGCCAGCCCGCACAGAGTGGTTGGTGCTGGCAACAACTTGAACAGTGGACACCATTAAAATGGAAACAAAAAACACCAGCATTACAGAGACAACTGTGAAGCATCATGGTGATAGCTGGAGCAAGTACAGAGGTCACACAATCTGCAAACAGAAGTGTCCGTGAGTTGCAGTGCACTGAGGTTGGGGCACTAGAACTGAGCATGCTCATGTGAAGAAAATGTCTAGGATTGTGTCCCTTCGGGTTATTCCTGATGCAGCTGCAGTGGGGTGTGTTACACATGCATCCTCTTCCTCATCATCGTCCCAGGTCTTCCACACTGCCTAAGGTGACATTGCTGCATGAGTTCACCACAGCACACAACTCATTTAGAGATGGTCCATGAGTTGTGGTGCACTGAGTTAGTGGCACCTGGAGTGCTGAGCAGGGTATCAGGCAGATGATGGCATCCAAAAAGAGATAGCGGTACTGCACACCTTTCTTGAAATAAATCACAAAAACAAAAAAATTATATAACTAGACTTCACTGAGAAAGATTTCCGGTTCAGCTACTTAGTGTGTGCTACACGGTGACTCTGGGCTGCCTGTCCCTAGATACACGTTAATAAACAAAAGAGCAAGCTGGATTGCTTGCGATAAACTGTGTGCACTACTATCACAACAAATTATTCAATTCTACTCAGAATATTAACTGTTCAATTTGACATTTTTACACAGTTTTCAACAACAGTTGTCAAAAAATTGATAAATCCACAAGAGTCATGGACGATTGCAATAAACTTATTCATAAACTGTCAAGAATTCCTGTCATACAAGGGAAACACGCCCTTATGTAAACAGGAGAGCTGTTACATAACTCAAGGAAAACACGCCCTATAAAGGGAGGAACCGGGAGGTACAACGCTGTCGGATATTGTGTTCACACCGACGTACCTGCTTCGTGAAGAGCAGTGTTCCGGAGTGGTGCTCCAGTAAGGCAAGAACGGAGGTAGGTCGAGTCGTTACTCCCTGGGCCGTGTCTTGCCCCATCGTCACCTGTGAAGGACCCGGAAGCTCTACCGGTCAACCATTGAGCTTCGCTTTTTGACTCGGCTGAGTCCAAGCGCAGTGGCGCTTTTGCTGGTTTGAGTCGTAACTCCCAGCCCGACCAGAGACACAGGGACTGCCAGCTGTAACGCACACCAGGAGGTGTTTGCCGCGTTACAGACTCGGAAGTCCACAGGATCGATCGAGCGGCTGCTCTCGGTTCAGTCTTCTTGCTTGTGATTGGGGTATCGGTGACGCATCACCAGGAGGTGACTCCGCGTCCCGGTGCAGTCTGAGGAAGAGGTTGAGCGGCTGCTCCCTTCAGGTAGAGACCCCGGCTGGGTGTTTCCCTGACTCCTCGATTCTCCCCAACACTCTTCGTGCCCCTCACAGCCTACCGATTGGCATTGTCGGCCATTTCATTTCTGCCCTCTGCTGGCATACGCCGGGACCGGCGTATATGCAGAGGACGGTTAGGACCATCCGTGCTGTGGGCTGGTAACGTACTTAGCCTGGAGGATTCCAGTGACTATAACTTTTGTTTATTCTTTGTATTATATTTGCCTTCATTAAAACAACTAACCCTTCACTAGTGGTTGCGTCCTCATTGTCGTGTCTGTTAAACGATCCTGAGACGTTCAGGGCGTTACAAAATATCCGACCTTAATAACACTAACTGTCTCCCGGTCGATAACAGACATGGCAACACTTGATGATGTGCTGGCTGCTTTAGCGGCCATGCAAGGTGAAGTGGCTGCCTCTAGGCAAGAAACAGCCGATGTAAAAGCCAGACTGGATGCTATCCAATTGGACCCGCTCACGCCCAGCACCTCCCTCACGAATCAGACCCCTGCGGTAGTAGTGGAAATGCCGGTAGCCATCCCCTTGGTGACACCAGAGAGGTACAGTGGGGATCCTAACACAGTGCAGGTATTCCTCACACAAGTGGCGCTACATTTATCGTGCAAACCAAAGGCGTTCCCCACGAGTCAGGCTCGTGTGGCTTTCCTTATATCCTATTTGGCTGGAAACGCGGCACAATGGGCCGTACCTCTGGTGAGCAGGGACGACCCCATCTTATGTGATTGGGGTGCTTTTCGCGAGGAATTCCTGAAGGTATTCGACAGAAGGGCTGACTCGTACACGGCGGACCGTGAAATGCTTGAGTTGAGACAGGGATCCAACGACCTGGTGCAGTATCTCAACGCGTTCCGAAGGCTGGTTGCGGAAACCAAGTGGCCTGTTGCTAAACAGACGGCGCTCTTCCATCAAGGGCTGTGCGATGAGCTCAAGGACGCCGTGGCTCATATTGACCCTCAACCCAAGACATGTGAGGGCCTTATCAACCTGGTATTACGGCTGGAACATAGGCTAAGTGAAAGAAAGGGGGATCATGGGAGAAAAGGAAAATCCCTTCCATCCTATGTGACGGTGGGAAGTCCTGAAACTTCCACCGCATCCAAGGGAGAACCCATGGACATCGGCGCAATACGAGCGAGCCTCACAGCCACGGAGAAAGAGTCACGCCGTAAACAAGGATTGTGCCTATATTGTGGCAAAAAAGGCCACTACGTACGTGAATGCCCTGCCAAACCGAAGACGTCACGTTATCGGGCCAACCGGTCGGTAACAGCCGTGGTGGACATACCGGCGGAAAACTGGAGGACTCCAAGACCAGAGAAGGGGCATCTCGGAGTCACTCATCCATCCCTTCACTTTCCAACTCGGTCACTAAGGGACAACGACACCTGTTTATCACGGTGCACGTGGGAGTGCATGACCAGTGGATACCCGTTGTGGCCATGGTGGATTCAGGGGCCACTGGCATGTTTATGGACCACAACGAGGCATGCAGGCTAGGGCTAGTGCTTCTTCCCAAAGCTGTACCCGAAGACGTCTATGCTGTAGACGGAAGGCGATTGGTGACGGGGCCCATCGGGCAGCACACGGGGGTCCTTCCGATGAGATATGGGTGGAACCATTTGGAACAAATCGATTTTAACATCATCCGAGCGCCCCAATATGGCGTCATATTGGGATTGCCGTGGCTACAGAAACACAACCCCTTTGTGGATTGGCCAACACATCGCATCGAAATGACGTCACCGTATTGCATCCTGCATTGTGGAATAAGAACGGAATCCCTTGACGCAGATGAGAGCGGGAGTCAGACGGTGGCTACAGCGGCAGAAAAAGATGTGGCTCTCCCCCAGGCTTATCACAGTTTTGAGGATGTATTTGATGAGGTGAAGGCGGAAGTGCTACCACCACATAGACAGTTTGACTGCCAGATCGACCTGGTGCCAGGGGCCAGCGTTCCCAGTGGCAGGCTGTATGCCCTGACGGAGCCTGAAAATGTGCATCTCCGGGGGTACCTGGATAAACTCCTCAAGCTAGGATTCATCCGCCCGTCCAAGTCTCCGGCCGCCTCGCCACTCTTCTTCATCCCGAAGGCTAATGGGGAGCTGAGAGCCTGTGTGGACTTTAGGGCATTGAATGCGATAACCATAAAAAATCGGTACCCCTTGCCTCTCATCAGTGTACTTCTGGAACAGGTCAAGAAAGCTCGTATCTACACCAAGTTGGATTTGAAAGGGGCATACCATCTGGTGCGCATGAGAGACGGAGACGAGTGGAAGACCGCCTTTAAGACCAGGTTCGGCCTTTTTGAGTACCTCGTCATGCCGTTCGGTCTGTGCAACGCCCCGGCAGCCTTTCAGTACTTTTTGAATGAGGTATTCAGAGAGGAGTTGGATATCTACGTGGTCGTATATATCGACAACATCCTCATCTATTCGTCCAGTGTGGAGGAGCACGTACACCACGTCAAAGCTGTGCTCCAAAAGCTGAGGGAAAACATGCTGTTTTGTAAACTCAGCAAGTGTGACTTCCACGTCACATCCGTGGAATTCCTCGGAGTGATGCTGAGTCCAGAGGGACAGGAGATGGCAGAACGAAAGATCAAGGCGGTGAAAGAATGGCCGGTGCCCCAAAGCGTGAAGGACGTCCAAAGTTTCATTGGCTTCGCCAACTTTTACAGGCGGTTCATAGATGGATTTTCAGGAGTGGTGGCCCCAATCACACAGCTACTGAGGAAGTCCAAGGAGTTTGTCTGGTCCCCTGAAGCGAACAAAGCCTTTGAGGCCCTGAAAAGCGCCTTTGGTAAGGCGCCGGTGTTGGCTCACCCCGATCCGGATCTCCTCTACGTGGTGGAAGCGGACGCGTCGGATGTGGCGCTGGGGGCTATCTTGTCCCAACGCAACCACGACACAGGGGTGCTTCATCCCGTTGCGTACATGTCCCGCAAACTCAACGACGCCGAACGCAACTACCATATTGCGAAGAAGGAGCTTCTCGCAATCAAGGACGCCTTCACCGAATGGAGGCATTGGTTGATGGGGGCAAGACATGTGGTATCGGTGTACACGGACCATCGGAACCTACAGTTCATGACGGCCACTAGACACCTTTCTCCCAGGCAGCTGCGGTGGATGATCTTCTTTGCGGGGTTCAACTTCCGCATCACATATCGGCCGGGGACGGAAAACCGAAAGGCGGACGCCCTGTCCCGTCAATCTGCAGTTAAGGAACCATTGCCTGCGACCGAGCGTTCCATCATTTCCCCGAGGATGGTATTGGGGGTTATCCAACCGGATACTTTCCTGAGGGGAATAAAGAGAGGGATCAGGTCATTCGCATGGCGGAGGTGGCTCCTCAGTCACAGAGAATGGCAGCTGAAGGACGGGATACCCCTGAAGGGCAGGTGCCTATTGATACCCACGCCTAGGCTAAGGAAACAAGCATTCATCTGGTGCCATGACTCTCCATGCGCAGGTCATTTGGGCTTTGAAAAAACGGTGGCTAGCATGGGACGGCATTTCTGGTGGCCAACCATGAGAGTGGATGTCAGGAGGTGGGGACAGGAGTGTCCTACGTGTGCTACCATGAAGGCCGACCATGGCCGAACCCAAGGGCTCTTACATCCACTTCCAACCCCGGATAGACCATGGGATAGCATATCACTGGACTTCGTGGTGGGCCTACCGGTAGACCAGGGGATGACGGCAATACTGGTGGTGGTGGATTACTTGACGAAAATGGGGCACTTCATCCCCTGCAAGAGAGTCCCTACGGCCGGGGAATTGGCGTCACTACTCCTAAAGAATGTGGTACGACTGCATGGATTACCTGGGGTGATCGTGTCGGACCGGGGGTCGCAGTTTACTGCGCAATTCTGGAAGACTTGGTGCACTGCGCTGCATGTTAAGACCGCCCTGTCCACCAGCTACCACCCTCAAACGGACGGCCAAACCGAGCGCCTGAACCAAACGCTCAAACAGTATCTGCGATGTTTTGTGGACCAGGGCAGGGAAGAATGGGTCGACTTGCTATGGGTTGCAGAGATAGCCTATAACAACGCCACTCACAGCTCCACACAGTCATCTCCGTTCTATAGCAACTATGGCCAACATCCCAGGTTCTTGCCATTTCTACATCCGTTCAGAGATGACAGGATTCCCGCCACAGCGGACAGGGTGGCACACATAAAAGACACATTGATGCGCTCAAGGGCTGTCCTAATAGAGGCCAAGAGAAGATACAAGGCTGCGGCAGATAGGAAGAGAAGGCCCGGGCCACTGTACCGCACTGGAGACTACGTCTGGATATCCACAAGAAACATGAGGTTTCGAAAGAACAGTGTGTTCCATCCCAAGTACATGGGCCCCTATCGAATTACCAAGTGTATGGGTCCCGTGAACGTGAAGGTGTGCTTGCCCCAGTCATTGCGGATACACCCTGTCTTTCATGTATCATTGCTCAAACCAGCACCCTCCAAGCCGTCTGGGACACCTCGGCCGGTATGCGTGGAGTCGGAGGTGGAGTATGAAGTGTCGGGCATACGGGCGTCCAAATGGCGCAGGGGGAAGCTGTGGTACCTGGTTGCGTGGAAAGGCTATGGCCCGGAGGAGCATTCATGGGAACCGGCTGAAGGGGTTCATGCTCCGCGCTTGGTCTCCTTGTTCCATCGGCGTTTTCCTGCCAGCGCTGGACCCGTGGGGAGCCGCTGAGAGGGAGGATGTACTGTCAAGAATTCCTGTCATACAAGGGAAACACGCCCTTATGTAAACAGGAGAGCTGTTACATAACTCAAGGAAAACACGCCCTATAAAGGGAGGAACCGGGAGGTACAACGCTGTCGGATATTGTGTTCACACCGACGTACCTGCTTCGTGAAGAGCAGTGTTCCGGAGCGGTGCTCCAGTAAGGCAAGAACGGAGGTAGGTCGAGTCGTTACTCCCTGGGCCGTGTCTTGCCCCATCGTCACCTGTGAAGGACCCGGAAGCTCTACCGGTCAACCATTGAGCTTCGCTTTTTGACTCGGCTGAGTCCAAGCGCAGTGGCGCTTTTGCTGGTTTGAGTCGTAACTCCCAGCCCGACCAGAGACACAGGGACTGCCAGCTGTAACGCACACCAGGAGGTGTTTGCCGCGTTACAGACTCGGAAGTCCACAGGATCGATCGAGCGGCTGCTCTCGGTTCAGTCTTCTTGCTTGTGATTGGGGTATCGGTGACGCATCACCAGGAGGTGACTCCGCGTCCCGGTGCAGTCTGAGGAAGAGGTTGAGCGGCTGCTCCCTTCAGGTAGAGACCCCGGCTGGGTGTTTCCCTGACTCCTCGATTCTCCCCAACACTCTTCGTGCCCCTCACAGCCTACCGATTGGCATTGTCGGCCATTTCATTTCTGCCCTCTGCTGGCATACGCCGGGACCGGCGTATATGCAGAGGACGGTTAGGACCATCCGTGCTGTGGGCTGGTAACGTACTTAGCCTGGAGGATTCCAGTGACTATAATTTTTGTTTATTCTTTGTATTATATTTGCCTTCATTAAAACAACTAACCCTTCACTAGTGGTTGCGTCCTCATTGTCGTGTCTGTTAAACGATCCTGAGACGTTCAGGGCGTTACATAAACCAAATGATTACAAACCATCGAGTCACAACTTCAAGTGTGATATATAACATAATACATCATATGCAAACAAATTGTTAAATCAATAACATGTTCTTGATGGCAATTCCACTTGATGTCGTAGTGCCCTATGCATTTCGGGTCGCAGAGGTCCCTTCTTCAGAGGCATACCAAGCAGAAAAAACGGCAACTACTGAATGCGCGGACCCATGCAGCAAGTTTACTCTGTAAAAACGATGATCGTGCTTGAAGATGACCTGCACTCGATACAAACACAAGTGTACTGAATCTCAGAAGGATGATATAAAGAGATGATGGCATCCACCACAGGTGTGAGCAACTCCGTTAGTCTGCCAGTACGGCTGTTTCGACTCTGGCAGTAGGCGTTTGGAGGTGGTTCTGGCGGTGATGGCGTGTGCTTCCTGCGGTGATGCGACGTCCGGGCCAGTCAGAACTCAATTTGATGTGTGAGCCCTGGTGTACCGCAGTTGAGGCCCGAAGCAGCGGACAGCACAGGGCCACAGACACATGGCATTGATTACCCCAAGGCCATCATCTCAGAGGCCATCCAATATCTCACCAGACAGGGTCCCTGACTTGAGCTGCACAGAGTTAGTGGCCCTGGATGCACTGCGGCCGGCACAAGCACACCGCCACGGGACAGTGACTTGCGGTGCAGTGAGATTGGGCCACATGAGCTGAGCGGGTCCTCATCGATGTCCAAGGTGAATGTGGTGGAGGGTTGCAGGGGACAGTGGAAGGTGTCCTCCAGGGCATGATGCAGAGGGCAGAAGCCATCCAGAAACGGCAAATTGAGGAGTGGAATGCTACAGCCTCGTTTTCACACAAAAATCAGTATCACTGGCATGATGATGAAGACAACCCCCAGTCCATAGACTCAGTTGCCACCAAAGTTCAACCAGAAAGTGTCCATAGCTGTCGGGGAACAAACTTAGTAGCACCGGAGCTGAAGGGGCATGCAGTCTGCGATGAGGCCAGTAGAATGATATAAAAGCTGCCATAAATAAATCAAGACTGAGTTCCCAATGTGTGACCTACTCGATCGCAGTGTTGGCCCAAGGCAGCGGTCAGCAGGGGTCCACAGCCATGTGTTGTTGGCTCGCAATGCACAGAGTTAGTGACACCAGAGCAGTTGTTGGCAGTGTTCGATCACCTCCAGAACGAGGATCCTTTTTTCCTCCGGACTGCACCACGTCTTCCTCTTACTCCTCTCCATGCGTTCAATGATATGAACTCTGCCATGCACAAATCAAGACTCAGTTCCAACTGTGTGACCTACTCGGCCGCAGTGTAAGCCGAAGGCAGTAGTCAGCAAGGGACCACAGACAGGTGTCGTGCGGATGATATGCACAGAGTTGGTGGCAACATATCGAAGGGAGTACAGTGTTATAAACTCTGCCATAAAGTGTGTACTCTGCCATTGCGTAATCAAGACTCAGTTCCAAATGTGTGACCGACTTGGCAGCTGTGTAGGCCGGTGGAGTATGTCAATGAGAAAGTAGTACTGCGGGCCTGTGTCGCGGAAGCCGTGATGGTCTGAGGAGACTGCTAAGCTCACGGGCCTCGGGCTTGAGGCTTGCGCCGGCACATGGTGGGCCCTCCTTGACACACCAGTGTCGGCAGGTGAGCAGTTAGGCCTGGGTGCGCAGGTGCAGGCAAGACAGGTTCAGGGACGAGCGGGCCGGGGTGCAGCAGGTGCACAGGATCGCAGGCAACACCGCTCATGGCGACAGCAACGGCCTCGTGCCGGGCTGGGAGGCGCCACCCTGGCAGAGACGTTGGGCATTCCGGAAGAGAACCACATCCAGAGCTACGTGCTTTTTATTCACACCCCTACACTGGCCTGGTGTATGCCTGGCCAGCCCACTCCGCTCACGTTTACATGGGGGGATGTCACAAGCTACATTTCCGGGATCTTCCCCACTGGCTGAGGTGACATGGTTGCCTCCACTGTCCACTACACTCCATACATCAGCAGTGCATGTGGACATGGATAGGTCTGTGGTCTGCACACTGCAGTCTGTCCAGCACATCTCCGCCACACTTGGCATGGTGTACCTTCTCATTCATGGGTCACTTGCCTCCGTTGCACATGCCTGGTTCCCACCTCTCCCCACAATCTGCTATTGTGTGGCTGAGGTGCCATGCCATTGATGGCTCACGTACATGGCTAGCCCAGGTTGCCACAGTAAGTTATGCTGTCGTGTCTGGTGGGTGGGCAGGATGTTTGGCATGTTGAATGTGAGGCTGTGACGTGTGCATTCCCAGAGTTGTGAGTTGCATGAATGTGGAGTTGGGGGCTTTGGTGTGTTCATTTGGTACTTGCCAACGAGCAGAGCATTTCCATGAGTGCCATCCTGTTAGCGCTGGTTGATGATGGACTGTCAGTAGAAGTAGGAATCATGCACACTGCCTGAGTAATTGGGGACGACGTTGGTGGCGATTCCCAGGTGGTCCATTGTTACCTGCACATTGATGGAATACGTGTGCTTTCTGTTGAGGTAATTGTGTGCAGTGTCAGCAGGGGGCACAAGTAGGACATGTGCGCAGTTAATTGCCCCCTGAAACATGCGGGAAGCCACCTATGGCATAGACGCCTTGCTTGGTCTCCAGCTGTTCCTGCGCAGTGTAGGGGGGAGTATAGGTACTGGGGTACCAAGCTGATGATGGCATCCAAGACAGTTGTGATGAACTTTGATAGAGCTGGCTGTGAGACTCATCCAACTCTGGCGGTTGTTGGTTGGAAGGTCCAAGAGGCCAACATGTGCAGCACAGCCATCAGCTTTGTCTGCGGAGTGATGTTGGCTGTCCGCTGTGTTGGTACCGTCAGCCTGTGGGCAATGGTGGTCAGGATGCTTAGGATGGTTGTCCTTTTGAGCCTGTAGTGGGCAATGACATACTCTGGTGTTGGGTCTGTGAGGTTGGTGCATTTTCCGAAGGTCCGCTGTCTTGGTCTGAGCTGCCTCTGTGGTGGTACGGGGGGGCAGAGGGGTACGGGGGGGTGGCGATCCTGGGTGTGGTGGCGGTGGGTGTTGTGGCCCAGTAAGGGCTCCGAGTTGCATGATCAGTGGCTCCATGGCATCTGTTGGTCTTCAGGTGTGACTGTGGTCTGGGCTCACTTTTCTGGTGCCGGTTGTCGTCCGACTTTGCACCAGGTCAGAGCAGGTGTTAATTTCCTACAGCTAACGCGCCTTATCGCATGTTTTGTGATCTTATCGCCGATCTGGCTGGTCGTTGAGAATGTTGAGGTGTGGTGTTGTTGCCGCTTTTTGCTCGGGAATGCCTACTCTGCATCTCATTATGGATAGTTGTCATGGTCATCCGTGGCGATGTTTTTTTGAGGATGCTTTCACACTTGTAAGGAGCACTACAAATATACACAATATTTCCAAACAAATATCTTTGATTCAAAAACATTTATTCTCAAATCTCATATTTTTTAAAGCATGGAGAATGTCCAATTGTTCATTTACCAATGTGTTATTGCTTTGATGCCTCGGTTAGTCCTTTATCCATTAATAAATGTTCTTGCCCCAAAAAAATGTTTTCCTTTTAATCCATACAAATTTTTCTTTTGATCCATCAATCGTTGTTACCAATTTTTTATGATCCAATCACTTTATCATCCTTTCGATCCATCCATCGTTACTTTCCAATTATATAGAATATTGTATGATCCAATCATTAGATCGAGAGGTTATACTTCCATTCCTAATGTCCAATACTCTCAACAGCCGACGAGTTTCGTCCCCTCCCGGGACATCATCAGGGCTGTGAAATAAATGAGAACATGCCATCATAATCAAGACTTTCCTGTCCATATATTCACACCTTCAAATCAAATCCTGCCTATATAACATGGTCCAAAGTAAATCAGAATAGTAAACAAGTTGTTCTGATTTATTCCTACCTATATAACAGGCTCCCAAGTTAATCAGGATGTTAAACCAGTAGTTCTAGTTTGTAACAGACATCATCTCTATCAGTCAAAAATGACACAATTGGTGATATAATAAACCCCATGGGTAATATTCATAGCACTCATTGCAATAAACACCCCATTTTTTGTACCAAAAACAAAATCCTTCTATAGAACCCTCTTCGTATGCATCAATCTGTCCCTGTTCTCTCCTTAGTCTCAATTCCTACATTCCTGATCGAAATCTGCCCCTTTTATGACCCTACTTCTGTTGTCTCTATCCTGTACTCAAAGTCCTAATAACCAATCATCTATAACATCCTTAATTTCGCCACCCTATTTAATTCTCAGCTACATTTCTATATTCCCAGATCAAGTACAGTTGAACCGGTCTCACCTTTATCCAGTAATATTGGTGAGTGCATCCAAGACACGTTATTTCTAATGCAGTCTGTCCAATTCGACTAACACAAATATTATCTGTATCAGAGAAAAAGGAGAAAACACTTTCTATAACCTTTCCCCAACATAAAAAGTAACCTAAATATTCCAAAAACCTATTTCCCAAATTCTCTGTCCAAGTACCTGTGAAAATTCAGAAGTCTTCACCATCCTCTACGCATCCCCTCGCGGTTCCTCTGCAACTCACGCTCCGTATTTTGAACAGTCCGCTCCTCTGGTTTATAAAGGCAAAGTAGCCAATCACTAAGCCTCCTTTCTAATTGTTAACCCTGTTCCCTCTCTGGTCCGCTCATTCGGTGAGCCAATCACTAAGCGGCATTTCAAAACCATACTCCCCTGGTCACAAGGCAAAGTAAGCAATCACTAAGCCTCCTTTCTAATTGTTGACCCTGTTCCCTCTCTGGTCCGCTCATTCAGCGAGCCAATCACTAAGCGGCATTTCAAAACCTTACTTCCCCACGATTTCTCGTCTACTTGCGCTTCGTATTCTAACAATTCCGCTCCTCTAATTCGACCAGGCAAAGTAGCCAATCGCTAAGCCTCCTTTCTAATTCCTGACCCTGTTCCCTCTCTGGTCCGCTCATTCCGCGAGCCAATCACTGAGCGGCATTTCAAAACCTTACTTCCCCACGATTTCTCATCTACTTGCACTTCGTATTCGAACAAATCCGCTCCTCTAATTTGACCAGGCAAAGTAGCCAATCGCTAAGCCTCCTTTCTGATTCCTAACCCTGTTCCCTCTCTGGTCCGCTGTTAAGCGGGCCAATCACTACGCGGCGTTTCAAACTGTAGAAAAATAATCCAGTTTACAATTGGACATTCTCCATGTTTTAAAAAATATGAGATTTGAGAATAAATGTTTTTGAATCAAAGATATTTGTTTGGAAATATTGTGTATATTTGTAGTGCTCCTTACAAGTGTTAAATTATTTCAATGTAGGGATGGTTTAACAGGGACCATTCGTTAAGTGAGCACTGGTAATTTAAATATTTTGAGGAAATGACTCCCTGTGCGCATGGGTGCGGGACCCTCATCGTTGTGGTGCATTTTTTTTTTATTTTTTGAGGATGCTATCACCGGAAAACTGGTGATATCGGCTCTTTGTACCAGCTTGTGAATGGGACGATAAATTTATCGCAACTTTGGCTGTGCTAAAGTGCTGATAACTCGGCGATAGATTCTTGAAAATATGCCCCTTAGTGTGTTGTTGAGTCTATGAATGTCATCGACAGAGGAGGTTTTAAGGTAGATCTGGGTGGGTCAACATAGAGGTGGAAAGGGATGTTAGACTTTTTGAGTATGGTAGTGAGGGGTTCCATGTAGATGTTGAACAGTTGAGGTGATAGAACTGATCCTTGGGGAACACTTCTGATAACGGGGTGTAGGTCTGATGAGAAGTTTCTGGTCTTTATTCTTTTAGTGCAGTTCTGGAGAAAGGTAGAGAACCACTTTAAGACCACCTCTTCTGCCCCAAACTTTCTTGAAGAATTCGTTAGAGAAGTCGGGTGCCTTAAGCACGGGCACCATGCACCTGGCTGCCTTCAGGGCATCATAAGCTTTCTGGCAGGAGTCAGTCCAGATCACCTTCTTGGGCTGCTTCCTGGAAGTCAGCTCTGTTATGGGGGCAACAAAGGTGCAAAAGCTCTTAACAAATCTCCTGTAGTAACCAGTGAGACCTAATCAGGCTCTTACCTCTGTCTGGGTCTTAGGGCGCTCCCAAGCCAGAATTGTGTCAATCTTGGGCTGTAGGGGTGCCACCTGGCCGCGTCCTACCTAGTGTCCCAAGTACACCACAGAGCCCTGCCCAATCTGGCACTTGCTGGCCTTGATTGTGAGGCCTGCCATCTGCAGAGCCTTCAACACTTCCCAGAGGTGCTGCAAGTGTTCTTCCCAGCTGTAACTGAACACTGCAAAATCATCCAGGTAGGCAGCACTGAAATCCTCCAATCCAGCCAACACCTGGCTGACCAACCTCTGAAAGGTGGCAGGGGTATTCTTCAATCCAAAGGGCATCACCTGGAATTGGTAATGCCCCTCTGGGGTTGAGAATTCTGACCTCTCCTTGGCCCCATCAGTTATGGCAATCTGCCAGTACCTAGACGTCAAATCAAACATGCTGAGAAACTTGGCAGCTCCTAACCGATCAATGAGCTCATCAGCTCTGGGGATGGGGTGTGTGACAGTCCTGGTGACGGCATTGAGCCCACGGTAGTCCACACAGAACCACAGTTCTAGATTGACACCAGGTGCATCAGCCTTTTGGGACCAATATCACTGTGCTTGCTAAAGGGCTCTATCACCCTCAATGTCAACATCTTAGAGACCTCCTCTTTGATGCTGGCCCTGACCCGGTCAGTCAACATGTACATTTTGTGTTTATAGGAGGGCTGTCACCAGTGACAACGTCATGGGTACACCAGTACGTAACATCTGGGGTCAGAGAGAACAGTGTAGAGAACTGTCCCAACAACTGGTGACAGTCACTCTGCTGCTCTGGGGTCAGTGTAGAGGAGAGAATCACACCTCCCACTGACCCATCAAGCTCCTTGTTGGACAGGAGGTCAGGGAGAGGTTCACTATCCTCTTCCACCCCATCATCTGTCACCAACAGCATGCTGACCTCGGACCTCTCAAAGTGAGGCTTGATGCGGTTCACATGGAGGACAATCAAAGGGTTCCTGGGAGCCTGCAAATTCACTAGGTAGATGACATCACTTTTGCACTCCACCACCTCAAAAGGCCCAATCCACTTGTCCTGTAAGGCAGAAGGTTCCACTGGGGCCATGACACACACTTTCTGGCCAGGCTAAAACTCTACCTGAGTGGCATTCAGGTCATACCAGCATTTCATCTCCTTCTGGCTTGCTTCCGGGTTCACCTGAGCGAGTTTACTAAAGTGGGCAGTTTTGTTCCTGAAGGCCAGCATGTAGCTAAATACATCCTGGGGAGTTTTCCTGGGAGCTGCCTCCCAGCTTTCCTTGACCAAACTAAGAGGTCCTCTCACAGGGTGCCCATACAGAAGCTCAAATGGACGGAACCCTAGAAACTTCTGAGGTACCTCTCTGTATGCAAAGAGAAGGCATGGCAAGAGGACATCCCACTTACACCTCATGGGTTCTGCTAGACCCTTGATCATGCCCTTCAACGTTTAGTTGAATCTCGTCACCAAACCGTTACCTTGGTGGTAAGGAGAGGTGAACTTGTAGGTTACACCAAACTCCTTCCACAGGGATGTCATATACTTAGATATGAAATAGTTTTCACAATCAGAAACCACCTGACCACCAACTTTTTTTCTAACAAAGTTAAAGCTATTTATGCCTCCTTCACCCAACAACCAGATAAGGGCATAGATTTTATAGCAGGCAGCTCGCCTGTGGCCCTTGACGCCTCGCTGCAAACTTTCGAGGTTCCCGCCGCTGACAGGCTAATAAAGATCTGTCGCAGTGTGAAGTCCGGTTCCCCTAATGACCCGGCACCGGCCTGGGTCATCTCAGAGGGCCTGGCAGCCCTGGAACCATACATCAGGCATGTCTTACAGACCTCCTTTTCCACGCAGCGAGTCCCTGAGGAGTGGAAGAAGGCCATAGTACTCCCAATAAGGAAAAAACTGAATGTAAGCATGGAAGTGCTGGAAAACCTAAGACCAATCTCCTTATTGCCGTATGTGGCGAAAGTGGCTGAGAAGGTGGTCAATGCTCAGCTTACTGAGCACCTGGAGAGAGGGAACTTACTACATCCCTCACAATCTGGTTTTAGGGCAGGCTACTCTACGGAGACAGCGCTCTTACGGGCCTCTGAGACTTTAAGAGCTGGTGCGGATGCAGGACACACTATGGCCCTGATCATGCTCGACCTCAGCACGGCTTTTGACACCGTAGCTCATTCCATCTTGCTACGGTGTCTGAGCGAAGCTGGGGTCGTGGGCCCTGCGCTGTACTGGCTACAGTCGTTTCTCACTGAAAGATGTTTCCAGGTACAGCAAGGGACATGTCGCTCGGTCGAGATGCCACTAGATCAGGGAGTGCCTCAGGGCTCAGCATTGAGCCCTACTCTTTTTAATCTCTACATGGCCCCCCTGGCGAAGGTTGTACAATCATTTGGGGTAGAATTGGTGTCTTACGCCGACGACACCCAGCTGCTGATTTCCCTATCACAGGACACCGCCAACACCCCCACCAACTTTAAGTCCTGTATGCAGGCACTTGCGGAGTGGATGGACTCCCACTGCCTAAAACTCAATGGCTCTAAGACTGAGGTGTTGGTGGTGGGGGGAAAAAGCGAAAATTGGTCAGCCGAGTGGTGGCCTCCATGCCTTGGCCCTACCCCCATACCTTGTGAGGAGGCCAAGAATCTAGGAGTTTGGATGAATTCCTCTCTCTCCTATGATGGCCACATAAGGCGCCTTGTGGGCAAATGTTTTGGAGTACTAAAGACTCTAAACAAAACCTTAGACCTCCTACCCATAGCGGCCAGAAGGACACTGACGCAGGCACTGGTGACCTCTCGGATGGACTATGGAAACGTATTGTTCCTAGGGGCCACCGAGGGCTGCCTGGGTCGCCTGCAAGTTATCCAGAATTCCGCCGCTAGATTGGTGCTAAGAAGACCTAGGAGGGCTAATTCTCAAATGGCACTGGATGCGCTTCACTGGCTGCCTGTGAAGAAACGTGTGCGGTTCAAGTGCCTCCTCGTCTGTCACCGAATTGTCTGGGGCAGGTCGCATCCCTACCTTAGGGATCTAGTCAGTCGCTACGAACCAACAAGGACCCTCCGGTCGGAGGGTGCCAGGCTGCTGACAGTCCCCAGGATAAGGAAGGCTAGAATGGGTGGTCGGTCTTTTGCGTGCCAAGCAGCTCAACACTGGAACAAACTTCCTCCTGCTCTGAGGCTGGAGAGCAGTGAAGCACTGTTCAGGGCCAAGCTTAAAACACATCTATACACTGGGTAGGACACAGGCTCTTATGGTGATCACTGGTAGCTCTAGCGCGGGGACACGCCGAGATGGCGTTACTGAGCGCTCTATAAGCTCTTTAATAATAATAAACCCATGCGAGAAAAGAACCCCATTCATGCCTGGCCCACCACTGGTGCCATTGTTGTCCTGAGAGGAATTACCTCCGGGTACCGGTTGGCATGGTCCACCAAGACCAGGATGTACCTGTTGCCCATGGCTGTCTTGGGATTCAGTGGCCCCACGATGTCCATTCCAACACTTTCAAAAGAGGTTCCAACAACTGGAAAAGGTTAGAGAGGAACCTTACACTTCCTCCCACGCTTACCACTTGCCTGGCAATTTTGGCAAGACCTGCTATGTCCATCTGATTGCCTTCGCATTAGGGGCCAAAAGAAGTGGGTGACAAGCCTGTCAAAGGTATTGTCCTGCCCCAAATTTCCTGCCAAAGGCATGTCGTGAGCCACACCCAGTAGGAAAGTCCTGAATCGCTGGGGTACCACCAGCACATGGGCTGACCCAGGCTCAGCGACCTTAGGCTCACGGTACAGGAGACCATTCTCCAAGTAGATCCAGTGTGATCCAGACTGATCACCAACTGCCTGGTATGCAGCCTGCTGTCGCAAACTCTGCAGAGAAGGGCATTCTTTCTGCTGCCAATGGATCAGGCCAGATAGGTCCCCTAGTTCAGCCACCTGCTCCCCTGTAGATACCGGGGCGTCTCCTCAATGTCAGCCTCCTCCCGGACCATGGGAACCTCAGGGGCGGGTTTCCCGTAGCCCCTGCCCTTTCTCTTGGCAGGAACCTGGGCCACTGTTTCAGGCTCCAGGTCCTTCTGATCACCCTTTCCGGCCACCATTGACCGAGTGGTCACGCATGCCCACTCTGGCAACTCAAGCATCTCCAAGTGGGACCTGAGCTCAACATCCTTCCACAAGAACTGCTCCTGGCCGTTACCTAGCAGACAATCAATCTACAGGCATGGTAGGGCTCACAACCACCCTCAAGCGACCTGAGATCCCCCCATTCAAAGGGAACCTGCACCACCATAGACTGGCGCTTTGAGTTGTCAACAGCAACTAGTTGGTGGAATGCCCCGGTGACTACTTGCATCTCAGAGATCAGGTGATATCGGACAGTAGTCACACTGGCTCCATTATCTCTGAGAACCTCTACCCTTTTCCTATTGATGGTCACCCATGCGCTGTATTTTTTAGTGTTAGCAGGCACCTGGTTTCCTGAGACATGGGTCATTTCTGGGGGATCCCCACCCTTCTGTGGGCACCCCTCCTCCCCAAGCGCCACACTAGCCAACAACTTGGTCTGCCCACCGGTGGGTGGCTGCACCCTCTTGGGGCACTTGGGGTCCCCCTTTCAAGTGACTCACCTGCTCAGAGGCATAGCACTTGTGGGGGCCGGTCTCTGAGGGCTTTCCTGAAGAGACCACTGCTTTCTTGTCTCCTGGGGGATGGGAACCTTTACCCTGGCTATTAGTTTGGGGCCCATTAGAGAGCTCCAGTGCTTTACCCTTGTCCCCCCCACTCTTCTGCTGGGGACCCTGCCCACCTTTGGCTGAGTCTCCCCCAAACGCTTTCTTGTGGGCCCTGGTACTCACCCAGCGGTCCGCCTCCAAAGAAAGCTTCCTGGAGTCAGACAGCTTACTATCAACCAAGTGCTGGTGCAGCAATGCAAAACATAGACTAGACAAGTGCTCCCATGCAATCAAATTGCTCACATTACTGCCCTACACCCAGCCATCCAGTGAGCTGCAAAACAAATCCACACATTCCAATCAAGTGTTGGCATCAGTTTTCTTACTGGACCTAAACTGATACCTGTACTTTTCAGGAGTGAGAACATACCTGGTGAGAAGGGCCTCCTTCATGTCAGCATAGGTGAGCTTACGCCCCTTACCCAAAGCCACTAAAGTATCCCTTGCTTCTTCTGGGAAAAGAGACCAAAATCCTACCCCCAATTCTTCTCAGGGACCCCATTCATGTGTATAGATGCCTCATAACCCTGAAAACAGCTTTGTATGCCATCCCCCTTCTTGAATTCCTTGCCTACATTCTTGGGGATGTGCGCAATTCTATCTGACTGCACGGATGAATTGCTGCCACCATTTGAGCTGGGTCTACTCCTTAGCTCCTGCTCCTTAAGACTACGTTCAGGATCTAAGATCCTTTTCCTTACCTCCATAACTATTTATTTGTCTTCCCTTTCATTCTCCATCCTGAGTTTTTTCAACTCAAACTTCCTTGTTTCCCGCCTGTCCTCACCTGGAGGGTTCCCCCCTCCCAAAAGCACTTCAATCCTAGGAATAGGATCCTCTGCCTCTCCACTGAGATCTCCAGGCTGCCCACTGGCATGCCTGGCTGCTACCCAGGCCATCAGCGCCTTTTGTAGCTTCTCCTTCCTGGTGAGGCCTCTGACTTGGACCTTTAGGTTTATGCAAATAGCCTTCAATTCTTTCACATTGTAGGATTTCAACCTATCCTCCTCAATAGTCACTTCCAAAGATGCAACAGATGATGCTCTTGATTCAGGCATGATGAAGTAGCAAAAAATAGGCCAAAAAGAACCAGTACGTGGTATGTAATGGTCTGCGATATGGTAGTAGTGCACACCAATCACTGTAAATCAAGTGCAAACACAAGTCTTATCCTCACCGCTGACAACCAATGTTAGAAATGGGAGTCTCTAGTTGGCAAGGGTTTGCACCTTTCTTCAAGTAGGGACCCTTTTTCATAGTCAGGGTAAGGGAATTGCACTACCAAAATAACCCCTGCTCACCCCCTTGGTAGCTTGGCACAGGCAGTGTGGCATATATCAGAACCAGTGTGTAAAGCATTTGCACATAACCAACAGTAACACAATGAAAGCACTACAAAAGGACACCACACCAGTTTAGAAAAATATCCAATATTTTTATATATTCAAAACAATAACAAAACGATAATGAAATCCACCATACAGTACTTTAAATATATAGACATTGCAAGATTTCCTTAAAAATGCAGAAATATTTCAACAATACAGTTCGTACGAGTCCGTAGCTGTGTCCACCTCGATGCTGAAAACAACAGAGTCTAACGGTTCCAGCCGACCGCGTCGGTACGGGCCAGCGAAAGAGTGGGCAGACTTGGTAACAGTACCTTTCTCATTGTGGCAGGCACTTTGGTGCAAGCCGGTTGTGGCAACCATCGTGGTTGAGTTGCAAAATGGAAGCGGTGCAGGGTGCGGTGCCCTCTCAATGCGGTGCAGGCAGTGGCTTGGTGACAATCATCCAGACAGCGTCGGTGAGACCAAGGCTTGCGGTGCAGGGTGAGGCAGTGCTCGATGCATGCTGGTAGGTTGCGGTGCTAGCGACAGAGCCGGTTAGCAGGGAGCTGGTATTGGTCAGCCCAGAATGTTGTGTGGGATGAAGCGGTACATCATGAAACTTACGAGCGGTGCCTTCAGCCACGATGCGGTGACGGGTATCAAAGTCAAGAGCAGCAACGGCGTCGGTGAGACCAGGATGGTGAAGTGAAGCAAGGCGGTGCGGAGTGAGGTGCCCACAGGTCACGGTGCAAGCAGCGATTTGGTGCCCAAGGCAGAAGCAGCAACTGCATGCCAACCCAACAAAGTAACAACACAGCAAAGGGGCAGTACTCCCCCTGGCAACTCTTCCAGCTCTTCTTCTTGGCAGGTTCCTTGATTCCAGCGAGTTCTAAAATTCTGGGATCTGGGTCCCAATATTTATACTCAAAATCCCTTTGTTCTCTCAGGCAGAGAGTGTCTGTGCTTAGTCCAAACCAGTTCTGTCTTCTCTGACCCTGCTCCTGGCAAGAGGTGGAGACAGCATTGTTCAAGGCGGACCGGGCCCATTCAGGTGCAAGGAAATCTCCTCCCGCTACTCTAAATACAGCCCAGGTCTATTCAGCCCAGCCCTGACTCATCCAGGAAAGGCAGGACACACCTCGCCCCCCCCAGTGACTGTCTGAAGAGAATGCACATCCCCAGCCCCTGTCACTCCAAAGCCAGACAGTCAATCCACAAACCCAGCAGAGGCACACAGGATGGCGAAGCAAGAAAATACATACTTTCTAAAAGTGGTATTTTTAAACATGGAACATAAAAATCATCTTTACTAAAACATTTTTACGTTCTGAGTCCAGGCATACTAAACTCCATTTCCCTATTTTGTACCAATGGGAAGTTATGCTTATAAGATATTATATGTAAAACTCCCATTCTTTCCTATGGGACAGATAGCCTTGCAGTGGTGCAAAACGAAATAAACTGTAAGCCACCACCAGGACATGTCACACACACCAGTACATGTCCTACCTTTAACATACACAGCACCCTGCCCAGAGGGGTACCTTGGGCCTACCCTAGGGGTGACTTATATGTAAGACAAGGGAAGGATATGGCCTGGCAAGTGGGTGCACTTACCAGGTCAAGATGGCAGTTACAAACTACGTGCAGACCCTGCAGTGGCAGGTCTAAGATACCTTTTCAGGGCTACTCATGTGGGTGGTAAAGTCAGTGCTGCAGGCCCACTGGTAGCATTTGATTTACAGGCCCTGGCACACTCAGTGCACTTTACTATGGGCTTACCAGTAAGTCAAATATGCCAATCATGTAAACACCAATCCATCACAACACTTCACAACAGGAGCACTTGCACAATGAACAGTGGTATGACATTGCTGGGTTGTGTGAAAGTGCGCAGAGACACTAAACCAGCAAAAAAAAAAGCAAAACCAGGAGGTCAGAAAGACAGGTGAAACACGCCGCAAGATGCCAAGTCTAACACTGCTCTTGCCTCTTTAAACATTTAGCCTGTTTGTTAAACGAAAGAAATAAAATTGCCTAGCTCTAATAAAGGACAGCAGATCATCTTGTTCAGGGAATGCTATATTTCCAACGTCAATTCAACCGGAATTGTTGTTAAATGAGCACTTGGAAGTACAGGAAATTAACAATTTATTCTTACTTGCAGGGCATATCCCAAAGGACTTAAAATACCTGTGAATTCTTCTTGTAGTGAAAAACAGCACTCAATTCAGATTGCTTAGAACATTTTAGATCAGCCTCTCAATTTACATATGCTGCTAAACGTTTTGAGCGATCAGTTCTTACCAACTCTCATCATAAGTGGATGGACAAAATTTGCTCTACCCTGTGCAAGTGCGGTTCAAAGCAGCTTGCAGCGTAATATATTTCCTGTCTTTCAGGGAATGAAAACGGATCTTTTCATTCCTGATGGGAGTAAACGTATAAACATCTATTTTTAGTTATTAAAAAATGCTTTCTTAGTAGCTGGAAATTCACATAAATTAACCACTTTATATTTCAATTACATGCAAGCTCCTCTTCAGATCATGCCCAACAGTAATAGTGTGCCTTATTTTGGCATGTCACTACTGAAATTGCTGATTCGCACACATTACTGTGCAAATACAGTTGGACACGGGTGTAATCCAGAATATCTGTTACCCCCATATTTATTTATTTTGTGAGTATTTACCTGTCTTTAAAAAATAAAATAGGTAAGCACACTGCTTGTCTGGTGGATTACCTGTAGGTACGTATCTCTGTTAACATGTGCTGCCACGACTTAGCAGACAGACAAAGTGCAGAAGACATAGTGCTTTAAAAAAAGTAGAACAAGCCTTCAGGATCAGGCATCTTGTAATACAATTACATGATGCCCTTTAAAAACACAAAATGCCCCTGTGCAGATCATTAGGCCTCACTGGTTTCAGATCACACATCTTTACACATATGGCCCACCCATGGTTGAACGGAACAGTCATTAGGAGGACGGAGGCTGGTTTAGAAGTCTTGTTTGTCAGTGGAGGCGTAAAAACAGAATTCAAAAATGTGAAATGTCTTTGTGTTCGCAAAAGGGAATATTACATTCCTGGTGCTGGCATGCACGTAAAAACGTAATTTTTAATCACTATACTGTACATCTTTTCTGCTATTCTGGGAGGCTATAGGATTACTACCTTTTGAGTGAAAATACTCTCAATTTGCTTTAGTGTGAGAATTTCAAACTGTCTTTGTATAATAATTGGAGGTAATCGAGGCAGATGTGGGCATGGCAGATAGCACTGTAGGTTAAACGAAAAGATAGTTGTGGAGGCGAAGATCTGTCAGCATTCCAAATGTATCATGGAAGCTAATTAAACAGCCAATAGTTTATTGGAATTTTCTGGCAATCTTTGCCGAAATGAAATCCCCATTAATGAGAGGAAGTAACCAGCACAGGCGATAATATAGTTCTACACTTTAGGTTCTCTTGTTTTGCCCTATTGACAGCAAGTGCAGTGGTCTGTAGGGTATGCGATACATCTACGGTATCAATGCATCCTGCAATGGGATAGCTATCCCAAAGCACTGAAAAATACTGCGCCTACTTTAAACATATCAAGTAGGCCCCACTCAGCGCCTTCCCCAACACCAATCACAGGGGAGCGCAGCCTGCATCTTTTACATGCTCCAGCTCTTCCAAGACGTCCTACACAGGGGAAATAGTTTTTAACTACATCTTTCATAGTCTGGTTAAATTGTCAAACTCTGGGGTATATTCACAAGAACGTGTGCTAAACATCACCAAAGTATGTAAACGCAACTTTACACATCGCAGTCCATCGCGGGAAAATAACCCTGTGTTAACGTGGAATGCACAACACGGCGGTAGCATGCGATAGTCCGCCGAAAACGCGGCCAATGTCCGCGATACAACCACCCGACGGAGATAAAAACACAACACCAGAAAATGTGCACTGAGCCCTTTCGCGATGAGGAAAGCACGGATAAGCACCGCCAGGACTGGGAAACACACGGCAGGCTGGAATAGGCACAACAAAAGCCTGAAAAGGTAAGACAGACCAAACACAATGGAGGCAACCCGAGCCAGCAGACAACCCCACCAAACCCATTGGCAACAAAACATTGTACATGGAAGGCCATCTTGGACAAGATGAATGCAGCATGAGGGCGGAGGAGGACAATGGCAGAAAACCAGAACTCCAGCAATGATGTGAAAGGCAAAAACAAGCAGTAACCCACCAACAACAAGAAGGCAGCAATGAACACCGGAGGTGGGAATCCAGCGCCACACCAGGAGCTGGATGACATGAAGAAAATCGTGTCCACCACATCAGTCTGGAGATGGTGGCAGGACTCCGCGACCGGAAACTGCACCAAACAACAGACACAACAGCAACAGGGAGAGGAACCAGCAGGGACTGGGGGACGGGGGGAGATGGGCACACTGGCACACATGCACAACTAAGCACAGAACAACTGCAGACAAACACCAACCAGGAGCACAAGTCACACAACCCAGCAATGTCATACCACTGTACAAGCACAGAAGTGAAGACAACACCGCCTGAAAGGGAGAAGGGTGAGCCAAATCAGAGCTGAAGGGACATCTCACACACAATGCAGCACACACACATAGGAAGCAGAGCACCCCAACATAGAACACAATGTGGTACAAACACCAACTTGTGCACAACCAAACACAGGACACAAGTGCACCAGCCTGTGGCTGGTAAACGACCATACGCATCTGGCAAAGCACGAAACAGGGACATGATAATGCACAAGAACAAACACACAGTCCTGATGGGGTAGCAATGCACGTATGGCAGGGAGCCAGAGAGTACGTGGCACACACATTGGCATACAAATCAATACACAACACAGTTAGAGACAAGTGAAAGTGCGGAAACTTTATCAACAAGTGCGAGTCAGTACGGCCAAGAGAAGTGCCACAATATGCAGACAAATGCAGCAGCATGTCTGAATGAGGAACGTAGGAGAGCGCCCATGTCCACCTCGGGGGGAGTCCCTCACCAACACAAATCAGTGTCAACCCACGTAGGTTATCCGCGCCTGGAACATGAGTCCTGGCCAATGCAGCCATGTCCACTGTCGTATTGGGACATGTGACCATATCCACAACATGCAACCATGGTCGAGACACGTGCAATGGCTCACATCCAGTTGTGGCTGCAGGTACCTTGCCACTTGTCCATGAACGCGAGTACAGCTGCGCAGGCCAACATCTCCAATGAGCGATCGTCGTCCACCACATCTGACATGTCGTCGACGTAATCCATCAGCTGACCCGGACAGATGTGCTGACTCCAACCACTGGACCCAATGTGCACCAAAGCCCAATCGGGTATTGGCTCAATGTGCTCACTGCACACGACGACTCGTGCAATCTCCCAGGTCCAGTTTCCAGCCTGCATGCCAAACATCCATGCATGCCATAAGCGGTCATCCTGGTGACACTCCTGGTCATGGACCAACAGGAGGCGCACACACACGTCGTAATCCAGGTCAGCTACCATTACGTTGGAGAGGCAGACATCCATGGACCACTTGAATATGCACGAGTGACAATGCAACACAGGCTGCACGCAGGTGACGTGCGCAAGGCGGAAGCTCAGCCGGTGACTGATCCGCAGCACTGCCAACGGCAGAGCCCCCAGTACATGCAGCAGACGTGCACGGACCAGCTCCACGTCACTGGAGTCGAGCATGTGTCCGGGATGGTCTTCCATTGAGTCAGTGGCTCTGCTTGAAGCAGCACTGGCTCGCCCTGAGAAAGTCCTGTGGATGAAATGGCACAGCCCGGTGCAATGAGCTGTGTCTGTGTGCAACGGGTGCAGGCCTTGGGTGGGGTGGGAGTACGTGTGAAGGCCATTTCACGCACGCCAACTACGACCAAGGACTACTGCGTGTGGGATGTGTACACGTTGGTCTCACGTCAGGCAGTGCGTAGTGTGGGAGTCGCAAGCAAATGCTATCGTATCTGTCAGGGGGTGCTGGGCACATGCAAGTTCCTGCTCGGAGCTGCAGATGTGCTACCGTCTGATAGTACAGACAAAGGACCTTTCATCCCTACAGTAACTTCACCAGCTGCATGCATACAGGAGAAGTACAGAGGCCGGTTGTGGGTGTGGTGGGACGTCTGCGACCCTGGGAATCATGCATGATATGCCCAGCACGATGCATATGAGCGGACTCACTGTGTGTCACGTTGCCACACAGCTGCTCCTTCCTGCCACGGGGGCCAATGGTCCGGACAGGGCGGACACAGGTGTTCAGCCCATGGCTGGCTGGGATAGCGCTGCAAATGAGGCCAGGCAACAGACTCGTGCATCAGCAAGACTGATACACATAACACCTGGCATGCATGTGCCAAGACCCTGAGCGTTCTTGCGCTCCTACATGTCCCTGTAGCTACGGGCCCGCCCTCCTGGTACATGCCACATAGCAACATCGTGTACTGTGGCCCTGGTTGCGACAACACCCCAAAACAGAGACACACTTACCGCACTTCCTGCACCGGGCCAGGTCTGGACCACGCCCTGCCCCCCCTGCCGAACCAGCACATGCAGCCTGTGCATGCAGGGGGGTAGGTGTGTGGCTACATGTCTAGGGTCACTGCCAGTGCTGAGGTGACATGGCAACATCCGCAGAAGACAGCACACTGTGATGTTGCAGGGCCCGTGCCCATCATGTTGACACAATGAACACACTTGCTCAGATGGTGTGAATGGCTACGGGCACGTGCGCATGGCCACATTTATTATCGGGCACACTTACCGAGTAACACCTGTGTTGGATGTGTGTGGGGTGTGTGCACACCAGCCGGCAAGGGTTGCCTGGTGCAGGCAGAAATCGACAACAGTGTACATCGTAAAGGACACAACCATTCAAGCATAAAGGCCCCATGATTTGTGCTGCACAGAGTTAGTAGCCCTGGATGCACAGCGTTCTGCACGGGCCTGCCGCCACAGGCCGCTGACTTGCTGTGCACTGGGGCAGGGTCACGGGTGCAGAGCAGGTTCACGGGATGACAAGGGGCCTTGTCATGGAGTGTCTCGATGGACAGTGGAAGGTGTACCCCCAGGGCAGGATGCAGAGGGCAGGCCCACGCTCATACAGTCACTATGGTGGAGATGAATGGAACAGACACATGTCGGACACCAAGTCCGGTCCAGCCAGAAGAAGATGCAGAAAACCACCAGGCCATGGGCTCTGACACCACCAAGGTCCAACCAGATGGTGCCCATGACTCATTGCGCACAGAGTTAGTGGCACCAGTCCTGTTAGGGGATACCGCCTGTGATGAGGCGTTTTCAATGGTGTAGATTCCTCCACATCTTACCCAAGACACAGTTCCACATGTGTGACCTACTGGACCGCAGTGTAGGCCTGAGGAAGCGATCAGGCCATTCACCGAGTGTAGCTGGCATAGGTTGGATGGCCGCACCGGCCTGCGTAGTTCAGGTTCAGTGGCACCATGGGACGCGGACTTGCGATGAACAGGGTTGATGGCACCAGGTCAGTTGTTGATAGTGTTCGGTCACCTCCGTGACTGTGACCCGGTTTTCGTTCGAACTGAGCTGCATCTTCCTCTTACTCCTCTCCGTGCAACCACTGGTGTGGACTCTGCCATTCGTGAGTCGCGACTAGGTGCTGGATGTGGGACCTACTGGTCCGCAGGGTAGTCCTGGTCCCTCATCCTCATGTCGCCGGCTGGCGTTGAACAGGGTTAGTGGCACCACGTGTCGCTGGCTGGCGTTAAACAGGGTTAGTGGCACCACATGTCGCAAGATGCCCATATGGAACTATGCCTGACTGATTGGGGGGGGGTCTGATGCTGTGGCCGCTTCCCCGGCTTTGGGGTCACTGCCATTCAGGACTCAGGACACAGTTTCACATATGGGACCTACTGGGACAAAGAGGAAGCCGGTGTAGTATGTGAATGAGGAAGGAGTAATGTGGGCTAGCGTCGGGGGGCCAGCGATGGTCTGCGGAGGCTGCAGAGGTCACGTATCTGGTGCTTGGAGCTTGCACCGGCACGTGGTGGGCCCTCCTTGACACACGCCAGTGTTGGCAGGTGATCAATGTGGCCTGGCTGCGCAGGGGCGGGCCTGACGGATTCGGGGTCCAGTGGGCCGGGGTACAGCAGGCGCACAAGATCGCAGGCAACTCCGCTCACGAGGATGGCGTCGGCCTTGTGGCGTGGTGAGAGGTGCCACCCTGGCAGAGACGTTGGGCTTTCCGGAAGAGGACCACGCCCAGTGCTGCGGGCTTTTTATTCACACCCCTACGCTGGCCTGGCGTATGCCGGGCCATCCCACTCTGCTCACGCTTACGGGGGGGACGTAACAGGCAACATTTCCACGAACTCCCCCACTGGCCGGGGTGACATGGTTGCGTCCACTGTCCACTACACTCCATACACCAGAGGTGTATGTCGCCATGGATATGGGTGTGTTCTGCATACTGCGGTCTGTCCAGCACATCTCCGCCACTCATGGCATTGTGCACTTTCCCAATCATGGTTCTCCTGCTTCCTTCACACAACCCTGGTTGCCACCTCTCTCCACATTCGGCTGGTGTGTGGCTGAGGTGCCATGCCATTGATGGCTCATGTTCACAGCTTGCCCAGGTTACCATTGTGAGTTGTTCTGTCGTGTCTGGTGGGTGGGCATGTTGTTTTGCATGTTGGTTTTGATTTTGTGACTTGTGCATTGCCAGAGTTGTGAGTTGCACGGTTGTGGAGTTGAGGTGAGTGGGGTGTTCATTTGGAACTTGCCAAGGGGCTGTGCATTTCCCTTGGTGCCATTCTGAGAACGCTGGTTGCTGATGGACTGTCGGGGGATGGAGGAATCATGCACACTGGCTGGGTATTTGGAGGCGACATTGGTGGAGGTTCCACGGTGTTCGGTTGTTGCCTGCACATTGATGTGTGCTTTCTTGTGAGGTGATTGTGTGCTGTGTTGGCAAGGGGCACAGGTATGACATGTGTGCTGTGAATTGCCCCCATGTGCGTGCATCCAGCTATGGCGTATGGTCCTTGCTTGGTGTCCAGAGGATCCTGCACATTGTGTTGGGACTGGGGTACCAGGGTGATGGTGGTGTCCAGGACAGGTGTGAGGGAGTTGGATGTGGCTGGCTGTGTGACTTCTCCAACTCTGGCGGCTGTTGGTTGGGAGTACCAGGGGCCAACAGGTGCTGCACAGCCAGCCGCTTTGTGTGGGGTGGGTTGTTGGTTGTCCGTTGTGTTAGTGCCGTCGGCCTGTTGGGCGTTGTTGGTCAGGATGCGTGCGATGGGTGTCCTTTTGAGCCTGTAGTGGGCAATAACATTGTCAGCTGTTTGGTCTGTGTGGCTGGTGCGCTTCCTGGGGATCTGTCTTTTTTTCTGCGCTGCCGCTGTGGTGGTCCGGGGGGGTTCCGGGTGGGTGTTGGGGTCCTGGGGTGGTGGGTGTTGTGGCCCTCTTGGGTGTCCGGGCCGCATGACCAGTGACTCCATGGCATCTGTTGCCATTCCAATGTGGCTGTGGGCTGTGCTCCCTTTTGTGGTGCAGGCTGAGGTCTGACTTTGCACCAGGTCAGAGCAGGTGTTATTTTCCTGCTGCCAACGCGCCTTATCACTTGATTTGTGTACTTATCGCAGTTCTGGCTGGTCGTTGTGAATGTTGTGGAGTGGTGTTGTTGTGGCTTTTGGAACGGGAACGCCTACTCTGCATCTCATTAGCGATAGTTGCGGGGTCTTCTGTCGCAATGTTTTTTGCGGCTGCTATCGCGGGTAAACTGGTGCTGTGGGCTGTTAACACCAGCTTGTGAATGGGGCGATAAATTTATTGCAACTTTGGCTGCGATAAAGTGCCGTTAACGCGACGATAGCTCCTTGAGAATATGCCCCTCTGTCTACTATGAAAAATTCCAATTTTATCTACATAAAGGTGCCCACCCCCACTTTAATCCTCCGGGAGATCCATGATGACTTTGATAAATCAGTCAATATATAGGAGTACCTGGTTGTTAAATATTGGGGTTGTGGCCACAGTGGTTATGCCTCAACAGCGACAAAACAAAGACACAGCTTCTTGGCTGCCAGGTTTCCACCACTCTTACTTTTGATTGCCCACAACAGCTAGATTCATGGGCTACTCCGGGTACAATGGATATTGGGTACTATCTTTGATGACTTTTGAGCACAAGGTGAAGGCTGATTCCAAGGCATCTGTGTATCATTTGTGCAGCTTTTGTGTACCGGATAGTCCGGTGGCCAATGTTTAAGCAGTGATAACTGCCTGCTTTAAAGTTAAATGGTGGTGAATATCAGCATATCTAAACAAGTATTGGCAAAGTCAATAGGTTTCACCTCTGTGAAATCGATCGGTTTCGACATGTTACGCAGCAGCACTACCTGCTGTGCAGCATGTTTTAAAGTTGAAAAAAAGGACTGTGACGCCATCAACGTTGGCTGTGTGATAGCTCTTTTAAAAAAAAAACTTTAAGCCATGTTGTACAGCAGACAGTGCTTAGCCACCATGTGATTAAGGGCATATTTACGAGATTCTGACACAGCACTGGGCAGCAAAATACTCTTGCTGCAACACGCTGCTCCAGAGGGAAAGTGTAAAAGCAAAAAGGAGGGGGAGAGCCCATATGGCCATTTAGAGCCTAGGCTACAGCACTAGAAAACAACAATGAAGAACAAGGCTCCAGCAGGATAAATCAATACAATTCAAATATGAGGTCAACTTATTATTTATCGCCACAGTGGTGGAAAAGATGCCCGTTGGAATTAAATTAATTGTATTCTTATAATCTATGTTCAGTTTAGAATGGAGGCATTGCTGTGCTGCACTAAAGGAAGCCACAGGCAACAACAGTTATTCTCACAACAAAGTGTACTTATTTCAAATATTGACTTGGATACTTTACAAATGGGGACAAAGCGACAACTGATAGACAAAATTATAAGGCTTATCAACTGGTCTTATAAAGGTTGCTGATACTTTTAGAATAACACAAATGTTATACAAAAGTGGTAGTATCAAGGTAGATAGTGTATCCGCAATGACAGGCAATAAACGCTTGTTAATGGTAACCAAATGATAACTGTCTCAAGGTAGGAACACTTAATTGAAATTGACCTGCTAATATAGTGAGCAGTGCATGAAACTGTGACTATGACATTGGTCTAAAGAAACATTTGGATTCTGTGTTTGTTCTTCTTGTTAGGCATGGATCCTGGAAGTTATAGGTCGATGAGTTTCGGCCTTGTGCTTTATGGCCTCTTCAGGACTTTGCGGAAAGAATTTCACCCAAACATCGCACCATGTTGGCGAGGCTAACGGGGTGAAAGTTGGTCACATAAATTGGAGCGTCATCATAAAAGAACTTTTTGAGGAAGCAGTGGTGTCGCTTGCTTCTCAAATGGGCACGCCCTCTGTTAAGTGAGTTGTACAGAGGGCTAGGGACGGGTAGGCCAGTCAATGTAAAGAATGTCTGGGGCCGTTGCGGCTAATTTGCAAGTCCTGGGTGAGGTTACTTGTATGTTTGTGGTAAAGATTCATAGTATGATGACATGAGCGCGATCCACAAACTGGCGTGTGAAGATCAGTACGCCGTGCTGAGGAAAAGGGCAGGAAAGCCCAGTATTGAAGCAATACAGCGCATTTCTGTCCGTTCCCCCTGCACTGGCGACATTTTAGCAGCCTAGCTCCAACGAAGACACCCCTGCACCATGGTGCAAGGCACCCTTGCACCATCTTGCCTACAACACATGCACCCTGTGTTGTAGGCAAGATTGTTTTTGAGCAGGAAGGTGTACCTTCCTGCACAAAAGCAATTAAGAGAGCCATGTTTCTCTTTCTATGTGTGCTGCAGGAGGTAGCACACTAGGAAAGAGGAAAAACAAAGAGAAATAAAGATATTTCTCCACGTTATGCCTCACCTGGGGAAGCGTATCTTTATGGCGCATTCCCAGGTATACCAGGTTTGGTAAATCTGAGAATGTGTCAAAAACTATGGGATTTGGGTGGAAGCACCCACAGCAAAGCTCATGGAAAGTTCTCCCTTTTGCAGAGCAAGGCAACACAGCAGTTTGCACTGTGTTGCCTTACTCCAGATTTACGAAGCCATTCAAAGACACTCAATCTAGCTTTATGTGGCTTCATAAATCTGACTTAGAAGCTTGTGTCACGCATGTACCACTGTGCATAGTGCAAACAAGACGCAAGCCTCTCATAAATATACCCCTAGGTGATTTGCCCGTAATCACAAAATGTTGAAATGAGGATGAGGCCAGAGAGAGGATGTGGCATCCTCTGGGGAGCGGATGTGGCATAAGGGCAGAGCTGTCGACTATGGAGCTGGTAAACTGAGTTCAAGTCTCGGCATCGGCTCAACAGCCTGTCTTTCTGGGCAAATCACTTACTCTCCCTGTGCCCACAACAATTAATGTGTCCTTGTGTAAAGTAACCGATCCTCGTGTAAAGTGCTCCAATACCTTCCGGTAATGTTAGCACAATGAAAAATTGCAACAAAAAAAATAAAAAAGGGAAAAACAGGTTCGGTGGAGGATGGGATCTGTGTACATCAACAGGAGTTGAACTACTGGCTGGAGGTGGTGGTGGTGGGTGACGGGCACCCATGCAGGCAGGCAAGTGATTTGCCCATAATTTAAAGATGTTAGGGCAGATTTACAAGCCCCTTGCGTGACTTTTGCGCTGCAGTTGCATCACTTTTTTGACGCAACAGCGGCACAAACAATGCGGCCTATTTACAACGTGACGCATCTAGGGAGATGTGTCACGTTGTAAAGCCCTGCGTCACATTATACCTGCGTCAGGTATAATGTATGCAGGATGGGTGTTCCCACGCAGGAAGGCCTCGTAAAAGTGACTCAGTGAAATCTACAAGATTTTACTGCGCCACTTTTAGGACGCCACTGTGTCAAAACCTTATGCCTGCTTCAAGCAGGCGTAAGTAGTGACGTAGTGTAGTGGGAATAGGCCTCAACACGCATTGTTGGAGTTGCGCCATGCTTGCGACACGACTCCAGCAATGCGTGACTTTTCCACCAACAGATGCGTCAGAAGTTCTGACGCATCTGTCAATCCTTGCGCCATGGTGCACCGTATTGTAAATACGACGCATCTATGGGGGCGCAAGGGTTTCTAAGGGTGGCGCAGGGAAAGAGACGCATCTGTACAGATGCGTCACTTTCTTGTAAACCTGCCCTGTTGAGTTTACTGCAATATCATAAATGACAAAACGTATCTCTGCAGGCATGCGGGTGAGGAGGACGAGAACAAGCTGGGAGGAGGAAGACAGCCTTCAACCGCACACATATAAAGTGCTTACTTTTAAATGGAATGAAAAAGTACCTGCAGATTGAGTAGCTAGTTGAAGGACACTGGCCAGTAGCCAATGGCCAATGACCAGAAGCTGTGCTTGGTCCAAGGTCCACACTACGGCATAGACGGCAGGAAGTGAAAGCAGGTGACGTGTGGGCCAATCAGAAGCACGTAAATTAGAGCGACTTTGGAATCAATGAATGGCAAGTTCAGGTAAGTAAGGGGTGGATTCTAAGCCCCTTTTAAGATTTTTTTTTGTTTTGTTTTAAACAAGAGACTTTGCAGGCGCAACGAAAGAGCTATGCAGACGAAACCTAAAAACTGAAAACTGCAGTCACTACAAAATAGATAAAACACTAAATTGATGATTCCCACCAGTTTATATTCGAAGCTGCTCATAGTACCTAAAGTAAGAACGGGGGTAAAACCAACAAAATAGCCGAAGCAAAACTCAGAAACGCTATGCCCAAATACCTGCGGGACCCCACTACCTTCAAGGACTTACAAATGCTGCCTGAAATTGTACTTTGCCTTTATAATGAAATGCTGGTCCATTTGCTGTTTGTTCCTGCTTATGGGACATTTTTATGCATATTATATATTGCTGTTACAGTGAATTTTATTTGTTGTGTCTTGAAGCTGGCTACGGATGAAATATTTTATGGCATTATAAATAATTACTCAAAATAAATCACCTGTATGAAAGCATAATTAATGCACTTCAGTTGCTGAGGGGCCCAATAGGTTTAAAAATATTGTCTCCTATAAACAACTACCATATGTTGTGTGTTATCGGTTGTGACACAGTATGAACGAAGACATTTTAGACTCTGAATGAGATGAGCCGCAAAGAATAAAACTGATTAGAATGTCTGTTTGCTCCACAATGTATTGAGATTGACTTCAAATTGACTCAAATGACATTAGCATTACAACACAGCACACTTCAAAACTGGACTGTATTCATGCAAACAGGGTCGGACTAGCCTGTGGGGCAATCTGGCAGTGCCAGGACTGGACTGGCAGGTCAGTGAATGGCCCAGTGTGTACCTGCATTATTGTCTTGTGGGCTGGTTTTCACTGTTGATTTCCATGATGTGTACCCAAACTCAAATGCATGCAGTCTCCCAACATCTATACAGCGTCTCTTTACAAGTTCAAAACTGCCCCGATCTGCAAATGTGGGCGACTTTTTTAGCTATCTGATTCGCTAATGTTGGCTATTTTTGTTAAGGTGCCTGGGTCTATTTTCTGTCTCAGCCCAGCCCTGTACACAAACCAGAATGCATCTGAATACCTTTGAAACATGCATCGTTCTGCAAATCAAGTCATAATTGTAATGTCAAAAGTCCAGGTAAGATTTGGAGTGGGATGTTTCATCCTAACTTTTTTATGTGTGGCTTGACAGCATAGCTGTCCAAAATACTTATTGTTGTCAGTTCTTTAATATGTACTTAGAATGAGTTTGGGCCGTACCCCAGAGGAGTACATACTTTCTCATCTCGTGCAACAGGCACTTTTATGTATCTTTCTGCCACCGCTAAAGTGCTTACATAGGAGTACAAGAGGGACTATTTAACATCCACATAGGACACTCAATCATTATATATTTAATCATTTTTGTCATACTTGCATTCTATACACAAAGCAATCATGTTTTGGTATTTTTCCCACTAAATCAGCTTTTTAGGTCTCCCTTAGGTTTAGTCCTACCACGTACCATAACAATAGTTGCAGCGGGCTTTGCGCCAGCCATTGCTTAACATTTGTTGGCTTTCTTGTCAATCTCACTTGCTTGCTCTTATTTAATGGCTTGCCTTCCTCTTCTTGTGTGTGTATGTCTCTCTGTAGCTTACCTTCTTCAACATTCTTTCGATTGGATGACTTGTATCGCTCCACTGCTTACATTAAGGGAATTACTTTGTTCTTTATCTTTCAGCACTTTATGGGGATGCGTGGTTTTTGTTGATTTTGCCCTTGTTTCCTGCTTCCCTTACTAAATACCCCCACACTCACCATATTGCTCTCCCAGCTCGTCTGTTGCTTTCCAAACACTCCTCATCGATGGCCTTACTCCTCGTCAAAGGCAACTGGCCTTACTCCATCTGTCACCCTGAAAACAAAGTATACAGGGATAACCAGTACATGTCACGGTATGAGGAAGCAAGGGCTCTGGGCGTCAGCTGTTTGGTTCTTATAACACCACCATTTACAAAGCAGTGCACTGCTAAGATAGTTTTTAGGTTTCACCTATCTGATAGCACAAGCTGTCTATTGGTGAAAGACTTAGGGGCATATTAGCAAGCCATTTATTGCCGCGTTAGCGGCACTTTCGTGCCGCTAACGCGTTTTTTTAAAGCCCTATTACCAAGCTGTAGCTAACAGGCATTTTTTTTATTGCCATGTATGCCAGCCATAGTTATCTCTAATGATATGTAAAGTAGGCGTTCCTTCTCAAAATTTCTCGAAAAATTACGCTAACACCACATCGCACTATTAGCAACCCGCGAAGCCCGGACCCGCGAAGCGATAAAAAACATTGCGCTAAGGCCCCGTAGCTGTGGGAACTTAAGACCAGAAAAAAGCTGGTCTACAAATGGCGATGAAGGGAGGTATATAAGGGAGAGTAGCTCAGAGCCCCATCCGAAGACCCATTGACGACATGGAGGTACCAATCATTCAGCTTGGAGCCCCACGAAGGCAACAACCACCACTGCCACTGCCACCTCCCCCAGGACCACCACCGAGGCAGCGCCAAAGAAGACAGCCGGCCCTGCGTGCGCAGACGTCTCAGCCTCGCAGACCTAACGGCAGAGGATGTCATTGCCCACTACAGGCTTAAAAGGACATCCAGCCAACACATCCTGAACCTGATAGCCCACAGGTTGATGGCACCAACACAGCGGAGAACCAACATCCCTCTGCAGACAAAGCTGCTGGCTGTGCTGCACATGTTGGCCTCTGGGACCTTTCAGCCAACAACGGCCAGAGTCCACGGAGTTTCACAGGCAGCCTTGGATGCCATACTCAGCCTGATACCCCAGCACCTTCACTTCCACAACATTGTGCAGAGACAGATTGAGACCAAGCAAGGCTTTCACGCCATAGCCAGATTCCCGCAGGTGTTGGAGGCAATTGACTGCACACATGTCCTATTTGTACCCCCCTGCGGAAAGTGCACACATATACCGCAACAGAAAGCACACCCATTCTATGAATGTGTCGGCAATGTTGGACCACCGAGGACTGTTCACCAATGTCATAGCCAAGTTTCCAGGGAGTGTGCATGATTCCTACATCTTCCGACAGTCCATTATAAACCAGCGCTTCCAAGATGGCACATACGGAAATGCAGTTCTTGTTGGTAAGTACTAACTTAACACACCACACGCCTAAACTCCACATACATGCAACTCACAATTGTGAGAATGTACATGTTACAATCTCACATACAACATGGCAATCAACATGCCCACTCACCAGACCCAGCAACACAAGGAACTGTGGGAACTGTGGCTAGCTATGTAGACAAACCATCCCCAAAGGCTTAGCCCCTCTGCCACTCATTTGCAAATGTGGGGACCAAGTATGTGCGACGGAGGGACTCGATCCATAATGAAAGTATGAACACAAGGCCCAGAGTGTAGGTCTTGTGCTGGACAGTCGGACTAAGCTGAGCGCAGACCTGCCCATGTGGGTATATAGTGTGTTTCCGTAGTCCAGCATGATGGCAATGACTGTGTGGGTGACTGTCTTACCTGACAATGGGGGGATCCATTGGAAGGTTGCATGGAGGATCCAGAGGCAGTTGAATCCGCTGCAGGCCACTGCGTAGACCTGTTGGTTCATGGAGAGGGAGGAGTCAAATACGGTGCCTAGGTACCTAGAGTTGGGGGGTGCTGCTGAATCCGTTGTCCCACCAGGTGATGCCACATGCTCATGGTTTGGTTACGAGGATGGGGACTCATGTCTCCTCTGCTTATAGCACCCCACAGCTGTTGATCATCCATGTTGCAACTTACAGCAATCCTTCCTGGAAGCCCAGTTTGGTGTGTGGGCATATTTTTGATGGAGAATATGAGCTTTGTGTCCTTGTAGGCGGTGATGTTTAATGGTGTCCTCAATCTTGCACCAGTTCTTCTCCATGTGTCAGCAGATGCATCTGCCAACTTTGAGGTTGTTGGTGACCGAGGTGGCATTTAATGCACGCTGTATGTTGCAGTTGCATAGTGGGGCAAGTGTGTATGCGCAGGTGGAGATACATGTCTGTAAAATGCAGTCTAGCGCCATTGGTGACGACTGAAGCATTGTGGGTGTTGCTGTTGATGGTGGTGTGTAGCATCTCCTTGGTGACTAAGGGCCATATGTATCAAAATGTTCTTTTGCGAATCTCAAATAGCGCTTTTTTGCGAATCGCTATTTTAAAAACTGGAATTTTGCGAATCCTAAATATTCCTTAATTGCAATGAATGGGAAGACATTCTCAATTTCCGATTCTCAATTAGAGAATCGCAAATTGAGAATACAATTTCAAGGGTGCCAGGGTGTCAAAAGGACACCCTGTTGCACCCCTGAAATGTGCATGTGTGCACATGTGGCACACATACATTCCCTAAGGGCATGTATGTGCGCCACATGGCACTTTGAAAAATGCAAAAAAGTGAATTTTTCAAAGAAATAGCAAATTACCACCAACTTGAAGTTGGTGGTAATTTACGATTTCTTAAGGAGAAATCGCACAACTTGGGTGCTTTTTACATCGCATTTAAGGAATTGCAATTTGGATTCCTTAAATGCTTTAGCAAAATAAGGAATTGCTAATTTTGCAATTCCCTATTTTGCGAGGGCCTTTTGGGATGATACATCCCAAAAGGTTTTTTCCTGTTCGCAAACGGGCCGATTCTGAGATTCGGCCTGTATGCGAACGGGATATGAGCTTCATACATATGCCCCAATGCTCCACTAACTTTGTGTGGGTCTGCATGGGGTCAAGGGTGGCTTGGGGTTGACCGAAGAGGAAGTGTTTGCATTTGTGGTCACTCCATGTGCGTTTAGTGGGGTTGATGAAGTGGACGAAGTTTACACATGCAAAGAAGGTGTCAAAGGTGTGCCCTGCCTTATGGCTCAGTGTGGTGAAGATTTGGATCAGTCTGACGTCAGAAAACATTTCCTAGAGTGTAATGGATTTTGAGTAGTAGTGGTATGTGAGTTGGAGGCTCTGCTCAGGAATGAGTACATAGTCCAGGGAGTGGACGGCGTGGCGTCTGATGATGTTGATGGTGTGGGTGAAGTTTTCCTGCCCTCAGTGGGCCCTGCAGGCAAGGGGGCTGCTGAGTGTTGCATTGTGGCAGCTCTGGACATGAAACAGCATGTTTTGTGCGGTGGGGCAATTCTGGCGGCAGCATCAGAACTGAACGTGATCCGTGTCTGGTGTGGCCTATTGACATTTGAACATTCTCTGACTGCGAGGAGGGCGGATGAGTGCTATCGCTAGACGGTAGGAGAGCCAGGGTGCCTGTTGGTGTGTGTCTTAGGCCTGCAGATACGCGCAGATGGCCTTAACATTGTTGCACAGTAGGAGTGCCAGTGATGCAACCGTGCACACAATCAAATTGGATCAACTGTGAGGTAACGTAATTAGCATTGATGCTGGTAATTAGTCAGAAGCGACACATGGCTAACATGAAATCCAAAATAGCACAAATTACACACCACAAAACTATCAACACTAACAACACAGCCTGCATAGCCAATAATGGCCACATCTCTCCATCACATGTTACAGGTGTAGATGATGACACCCCTCCGAAAGCCCACCACCCAGGCCCAGAGGCAGTATAATGCGGCCCACAGACGCACCTGGTCCATTGTGGAGCGCACATTTGGCGTGCTAAAGTCATGTTTCCGTAGCCTGGACATCACAGGTGGCAGACTGGTTTACAGCCCCGAAATGGTGAACAAAATCATCATAGCATGTTGTGTATTGCATAATATATGTGTGCGCACCAATGCTCCATGGATCCAAGTGCCTGCTGCACCGGACGATGACCAGGATGATGATGAAGATGAGGCAGGTGGAGCACACCCCACAGTTAATGCAGCAGAAACTGCCCGAAGGAACTGAATAATAAACCATATCTTCAACTGAGCACGTCACATTGTGACAGTCCCCATCAAATGTATATCAGTGCAAAATGACCCCAATCACGGTTTGTGCCAATAAAAAACGCAACACACATACCCTGTCTGTATGTTACTCTCCTGCATAAGTACATCACTCGGAAAAGTGTATGTTGAAAAATAAGTGCAAATAATATCACAATACTCAATTCATGGTGGGAATGTCTCCTCAGTACAGAGATGCTTTTCAGTGCATCAAATGTGCAAATGTAGAGGTTTCATGGTGTAAATTGTGCCACTAAAATCAAATATTTTGCATATCCTTTTGTGTAGGTCATGAAATATAGGTTGTCCTCTGTGCAAAAATCTTAATTGTAGGGTGTCGTTTGGGGTCAATAATTTATTTAAGTGTGTCCGTTGTGTTAAATAATGAAATTTAGGATGTGAAATGGGGTAAATGATAAAAAAAATGGGCGTGTAATGGGGTAAAAGATAAAAATGGGCATGCAATGGGGTTAAAGAGGAAAAACAGGCGTGCAGTGGGGTAAAAGATGTTTTTTAGTGTGTAATCTGCAATTAGCTTGGAACCTACTTCCACCTCAAAATCATAAACCTCTACGACAAGTTTGTGGACAACAAACTGGATGCAGCAGCCGGCCCACCCGCACCCCATAGACACCAACCAGCCCACCATCTCCAAATGGACACCAGGCACGGATGAAGACACCGCCTTTACCGTGAAAGGCATCCACTTGGGGACCCACACAGACCCCTGATCCCCTCACATCTATCTATCTACCACAGAGCCACATCTGTCAATCCACACGAACCACTACGCAACATCCACACCACCTTCAAAACATGCACCTTCACTGACGACTGGAAGCGTGCAGAAGTCATGCCCCTGCTCAAGAAGCACACAGCTGACCCCACCGACCTCAATAACTATCGGCCCATCTCGCTCCTCACCTTCGCAGCCAAAGTCGCAGAGAAAATAATCAACAGGGAACTGACACGATTCATCAAAGAGAACACCATCCTCGACACGTCACAATCCGGATTCCGAAGAAACCACAGCACTGAGACCGCCCTACTTGCCGCCACAGACGACATCAACACCCTCGTGGACCAAGGACACTACACAGACCTCATCCTACTCGACCTTTCAGCAGCCTTCAACAATGTCTCCCACCGCACACTAGTAACCAGACTACATGACGCAGGCATCCAAGGTACAGCCCTGGACTGGATCTGATCATTCCTCACCGTAAGAAGGCAAAGGATCAGACTGCCACACTTCATCTCCGATCCCACAACAATAAACTGAAGAGTTCCACAGGGGTCATCACTAAGCCCGACCCTCTTCAAAATCTACATGGCCCCCCTCGCAGCCATCGTCCAACAACACGGCCTCAACATCCTATCCTATGCTGACGACACCCAGCTCATCCTCTACCTCACCAAAGACCCCCCACCGCTTAAATCAACTTCTAGAAAGGAATGCAACATGGTGCAGTCTGGATGACCAACACCTGTCTGAAGCTCAACTCCGAGAAGATAGAAGACCTCGTCCATGTAAACACCCCTTCAGCATGGGACAACACCTGGTGGCTGACGGCCCTCAGAAGACCACCTCCCCCCGCAGACCATGCTAAAAACCTCCGTATCATACTCGAGTCATCACTCAACATGCACCAACAGGTCAATGCTGTCACCTTCAGCTGCTTCAACACACTCCGCTTCCTCTGCAAGTCCTTCAAATGGGACCCCCCTGAGTCAAGGAAAGTGAGGAAAGGCACTCATCACCAGCAGACTCTACTACGGATACGCACTCTATGCCGACATCAACAAGTCCATACTCTGCAAACTCCAAACAATACAGAACACCGCCACCAGACTCATACTCGTCACCCCTTGGCACAAACACATCAGCCAACACCTACGATGACTCCACCGGCTCACAGTGGAGAAAATAGTCAGCTTCAACATCCTCATCTCATGCCTACAAATGCCTACACATCAATGGACACAAATACCTCAATGACAGAATCAACTTCCACGTACCCAAAAGAAAACTCCAATTTACAAAACTCTCACTGGCCGAAACCCCTCTCATCCACAGAGCCAGAGCAGGCGGAAGATCCTTCCCTCACATTGCAGCCAAGACCTGGACCGAACTACCGGCAGACATCAGACACGCCCCCTCCTTGAACACCTTCATGAATCCCCTCAAGAGCTGGCTCTTTGGATAACAGATCTGCGTACCCCCCTAGCACCTCGTGACCTCCACGGGTGAGTAGCACACTTACAATTCCCCTGATTGATTGATTGCTTTGTTGTGAAATATGCAATTATGGTGTCACCTGGATTGAAAGTTGCAATTTAGGGTGTCATGAGTTGTGAAATATTATATTTGGTGGTGTCATTTCATGTTGTTATAGGGCTCTGAAATGAATTTTGCTCTAAGACTGTACATCTGTGTATGAACTTGCTCTTAGCATGAAGATCTGGCCGCTAAAACGATAACGCAATGCTTTTTTCATACGCCCGATGGAAAGATACATCACTCAACACATGGTACAATACAAAATATTACTCATGAGCCTATTGGCATGCAGATTTTCACCGTTTTGTCAAAAATGGGCCGCAAAGAGATGTCTGCATGCTTCCTGTCTACTGGAGTAGTGTTTTACACTTTCACTTTCTCTTTTGAGCACATTGCTGGTGATTGTGGAGACTGTTGGAGGTGTGTGGTGGTGTTTGCGGCAGTTTTGATATTTGGAGAGTGTTGCTGTGTCCTGTGTCCTGTTGATAGTGTCTGTGAAGTGTTGTGTACTGATTGTTTGTGTTTTTTTTTCTCTTGTCGTCAATCTTGTCGGGTGTTTGTCTTGGGGTAGTTAACCTTCTTTGTTGTTGTTGGAGATATTTTAGTGGGTTCTTTTTTTTGGCTGAGGGCTCGCAGGTGTGCAGGGAGATGCCGGCTAAGGGCAGGGAGGGCAGGATGTCCGAGGGGGTACTGGGGGCTTCCTATGGATGATCAAATTCTACCTGCCCCTTTATGTTGGAGAGGGGTGGCCGTATCCTTCAAGGATACAATGTAAGTGTGTGGAAGATGAGGTGGGAGCGGGTGCAGATGCTCCGGTTCTTTGGAGTTGACCATACCGTGCACCAGTGGAAGCACCTCTGGACTATGTGGGAGTCATGACTGGCCTACAGGGTGGTAAGTACAAACTCCACATTTAATTGTTAATACTGTAACGAAAAAAAATTAGGACTTGTGTGACACAGGTGTCAAAATGAAAAAAGGTTGCTGAGTGAGGTGGGTAACGTAATGCGTTCACGTCTAATGTTGGCACGTCCGAGAAACAACGCTGCATCATATTGACAAGCATGGGGTGCTAGTCTGTGTTACCCACTGCGCTGGAGCAACACTTAGCACTGTAGTGCCATAGCTGGCACACCTGCGGAAAAACTGCGTGCAGTATAAAGATTGTTTGTTTACGGAAAGGGTGACTGTACATGATCTATCCAAGGAATTTATTTATGTGAGCTGTGTGCTGGCCAAAAGGTAGTGTTAAAATGCTGTCCTCATAAATTGTGGTACGTTAGCTGCGCTGGCCTGTGAACATAGTTACTGTGTGACAATGTATTTTATAGGAACAAATGGTCAAAGGAAATCGGACATCTCCAGGTTGTCATACACCAACAACATCTGTGAAACTGCCTTGTGGGATCTGCAGCGATGCAATCGTACACAGAGCATGTATAACACCATGTTGCATGTAGTAATGGTGCCTTGTGGATGTCTCACACTGCCATTATGTGCATGTTAGCTAGCATTATAGTCTTGTTTGTCCTGACTCAGCATTCACAGGTCTAGTGTGAATGGCAGTCTAAGTGGACCCACTCATGTAGCCAACATGAAACGCAACGCTACAGTTACGTAGCATTTTCTATTATGGTACTGATTGGTATGAGGAATATGACACATATGATTTAACGTCTGACACCAACACATATTTATTTTGTTGTCTCACAGATAGTCGGCCACCAATCACATAGGGGGACATCGACAGCTTTGAGGACCCACACGCCACTGGTGAGTTTGGACATCATATATTGGCATCGTGGGGTGTCATGGATGTCCGGGTCAAATGATCAATGTTGTAGTATGCAGTATGGGTGTGTATCACATGTCCCTTGCCCACAGTGTGATGATGTATTGTGGAATTCAGAAGTGTGTACAAATCGGTAAGTGAAGTTTGAGCAATGCATTTGTCTCACAGCTGTAACTGTGCCTATCCCCAGTCAATGATACACATTGAAAGTAAGGTGCATATCATCGAGACCCTATCGCCAACACAATGTCACTTTCATTGAAGTTGTGTTAGTGATAAGGGCCTTGCATCATGACCAAGGCAGCGTTAATCCACTTCACGTGTATTAACGCTTCCTTGTTAATAAGGCACCCTTTCATGTGAAAGGGGCGTGCAGTGGGTGTTGCGGTTGGCGTTTCACAGCAACACCCATTGTATTTGACGTTGCCCCCTATGTACAAGTGTGGCGTTGATAGATGGCAGCGCAAAATTTAACACCAGTGAAATCCTGGTCGTAATTTGGCAAAACGAGGATGAATGCTTTTTTCTCATTATTTTTGCTTTTTAAATGTGTGCTGCCTTGTGCAGCACACATGGAAAAAACAAAATGAAATGGTTTGTATATGTACAGGAAGGTGGCCCTTCCAGTACATACAGAAACATGCAGAAACATTTTTTTAATATTCCATATTGTATATTTCCTGTGTGCTGCACAAAGCAGCACACATGAAAGTTACAACATGGTATTCTAGGATTGATTATGTGCAGGAAGGGGCACCTTTCTGTACAGAAACAAACCTCCCCTGCACACACACACCCTTGCACTCTGAAGCAAGGGTGCCTGCGTAGGCGCTAAGTTGTGAGACTTAGCGCCATCGCAAGGGGAAACGCAAGTCTGCACCATATCCTTGATAATATGGTACAGGCTTGTGTTTCCAAAGTGGCGGAGAGAGGCGTTAAGATAAGGAGGCTAACGCCTGTCTCCGCCACTTCCTTGTCAATATGCTCCTAGGTCTATGGGTTCTGTCACCACAGCACAACAGCACAAGCCTGTAGATTGCAGAGTGCACTGATAGGAGAGGAGACATGTAAGTGGGGTGGCTGATGACTATCAGATGGCATGGAATGCATGTACATCCTTGACTGAGATGACTGTGCAAGTATGCAAGATGATGAACAAGGAGGCAGTGCTTTCAGTCCATAGTCTAAAGGACTAAAAATTTCCATTGTTGATATTTTACAGACAACATGACGCCAGCTGAACAACATGCGTTCCAGGTGAGGAAGGACCGTGTGAGAAGTTGGCCTGGTATATGCTGTCCACTAGTTATAGTGGGCACCTGCACCAGTCCAAACAACCCCTTAGAGGTGATACGTTAAAGACAACCTTATTTGAAAGCAATCCTCTTGGTAGCTATGGAGAGTAGCCTTCAGGCTAAGTCTTGAAGGAATGTAAAGCAGCTTGTTTTACCAGTATATAATCTCTTGAATGACCAAATGAAAGGAAAACCACACCAGGTATATATATAAAATATATGTATTTATTACTAAACACACTCTACTAGTCTCTTTATGAGGATAGAGGTCAAAGTACATATGGTACACTTAATATATCACAGTAAATTAGCACAATATACGACAGGCCCTGGGGGCAAACCAATCCATATATTAGGAATGTGGTATAAGAACCACGACTTGACTAGACACAAGGGCTAGAGCCTGTAGCATCGCTGGGACCCCAAGGAACCACCCAAGGTAGTGACACAGGGGACCCACGGGGGACTGTGCAGTGTGAGAATACAGCCGCGAGCTCCGTTAGCTTCTATGGGGAAAGTCCTGGTTGGAATTTTAAAGTTTAAGGACACTTAGAGGTGGACTAGGAACAAACCCTTTTGGACTTAGATAGTTCTAGGGCCAACACCCACTTGGAGCCCCGGAGTACTCGTGTTACCTCACCCAGGGAAGCCGGGTGCATAGGTGTCAAATGGTGTCGGGTTGCGTCATTTTCAATGGCAGGATGCTGAAAAGTGCTGCTGCCGGGAAGAGGAGAGGTGTCCGAAGAGATCCAAGCCTGGATCGAAGATGTAAAGAACCTGAAAGCAGAGGGGACAGAGTGTGGGTCACTTGCCAGTGACCAGGGGCACGATAGACGAATGCCCACCAATGTCAGGTGCGTCAGGTGCGAAGAGGGGAAGCTTGACTCTTCAGCTACGAGGACCAGGAGGCGTTGAGGACAACCAGGAGCTGGATTTGAGCTGTTCCACAAAGGATGTCGAGTGCTGCAGCATCGGTGCCCGGATTGGACGCAACAGACCTTGACAACAGCAACCCACGTAGGAAGAGGAAAGATGCTTCGGTGCGGACCAGCAAGGTCCTGGGGACTCCCCAAGCGATGGAGAGTCAGGGCACGTCTGGAGCAACCAGGGAAGCCCAATTAAAGTTAAAGTTTCCTTCACAGTGACCCACCAGTCAGCGGACCAGGGATCGCGAAGGCACTTCAAGCAGAAACACAACGGGCCGGCTCACGGAACACTCGTGGAGTGTAGGTCAGCAATCTTCGGTGGAAAAGGTGTTCGGGTCTGGGCTACACGTAAACCAATGCACAGCCTCAAGGGACGTCGAGAAGCTAATGCACTTGCAAATGTGTCCAGGGGTTCTGGTTCCACGGTACCCACGAGGACTACGGGTCTCAGCTTTGCTGGGCACTCGGGTCAGCCTCTGGGAAGTCTGGAAACCCACCTCCTGTGTTGCAAATACTTCGGAGTCCGGCGGGAGCTTCGGAGATGCAAACCGGTCAGATGCGTCTTTGGTGCCTCCCTTTCAGGGAAGTAACTCCTTTACTCCAATGGAGATTCTTCAGTCATCTAGTCGTGTAGATCGTCGAAATTCTGGGATTTCTGTATCAGAGTTTCGTACAGGTGTAATCTAAAGTCCTGTAGCCAGGGGTTCCTTTCTTACACCCAAGGAAGGGGTTGGACATACTCTGGGGACCCACCTATGGGAGGGTCAGGAAAGAGGGGTGGCTACACCCATATCCTTTGTCCAGTTTCATGCCAGAGCAGGGGCTGGTAGCCCCTACAACCGGTTTGAACAGGACTATGCACAAGGACACCAAATGTGCCCCTAGTGCTGAACTTCAAAGCACTCTTGGAGTGCACCCACCCAGCCCTAATGCACTAAAGGCTGTCTGGAAGGTGATAGCACCTCCCTGGGACAGGAATCCTATTGTCCAGGCCTCCCCTGCTGGAGTTTCGGTCAGCAGCAGGGGGCCAGACTTGTGTCTGGGGCTGGCAGCATCCATTTTGTGATCCCAGGGCTCTGTTAGCTGGTACCGGATATACCGGTGCTGTCATGTATCTCCCTTTAGAAGGGTGAGATCATACTTCCACACCAGTTACTGGTGTGGGGGTATGATTCCAAGGTGTTTGACACCGAACACGACATGTTTCCGTGCAGCCATCCCAAAGTTAACATTTACCGCGAGGTTATAATGCACTTAAGAGTATATAGTCAGGCTGCATCACAGACAACCCCGGAGAATAGATTCCGAAGGCTGCAGAGGGGCTCTGCTCATGCATGGGCACCCACTCACATAAAACCAAGCAGGATTGATAAGGCGTGCCATAGGGGTGACTGATAGGTTTATATGTGCAGTGATAGGGTGGGATATAGTGAACCTATATCTCAGTAAGGGGTGCATGCACCACCTTACCCAGGCTGCAGTAGCAGACCTGTAATGTCATTTTGGAGGGCTTCCCAGGGGTTGCATACTACATGCTGCAGCCCCTGGTAGGCCTCTGGGGTACCTATGCCCTGGGTACATAGTATACCATATACTAGGGACTTATAAGGGCACCCCAGAATCCAATCTGTGGTGTACCTAAGGTAAATGGAATCAATTTAGAGAGGAAGCAGCTAAGCTATGGTTCTTAGTAAAGGGGCCCCTGCCAGACTAAAGTTGAAAAACAGTGTAACATCAGCAAAAAGTGGGGGTAACCATATGAAGCAGATCCTACTCTCCTACAGACCGCTTCAAGCATGTCAAGAAGGTGGCAAAAGGGTACCGCAACATGGCGAAGAGGCACCGGGAAGAACGGAAGAAAGGTATATGGAAGGCGGTGCCCGAGCTTGCACCAACTGGCACACAGCCCATCCCAGGCCCCTCTGGCGTCAGTTGTGGGTCCCAGCTTGGACCGGTGTCCCACCCCCCTACAGCCACACACCCCCAAGGAACTGTCCCACCTGCATCTGGTGATCAGGTGGTGCCATTCACAGTGAGGGACAGGAGGATCCTGCATGACAACAATGTTTTTCTGGCAGAGATCAGGCGAGAAATGCAGATCTGAACAGACATATCACAGACATGGAAAAACACCTTGGACTGCCATGATGCCAGGACATGTTGGACCCCACCCTCTCTTCTCCCTTCCCCCAATGTTTTAACTTCTGATATTAGGTAGTGGTAGGTTAGTTTTTTTAATTGTTAGGTAGTGTGGTTTTAGCATAGGTTATAGTTAGTGTTAGCTTTTAAGGTAGTTTTTAGATATGTATTATTATGCAGGATTTGGGGATAAGTTTCCTTTTCCTTTGGGTGGGGGGTTGATGTATTTGGTGCAAAAAAAAATATATAAATATATATCCCCAAAAATATATCTTTGTGTAGATTACATGTGTAGTTAGTTTATGTATAGCTTAGATGTCTTTGTCCTGTCTCGTGGTGTGCCTTAAGGGTGGAGGGGGGTTGATGTCTAAGATATGGTGTTGCTTGTTTAGGATTAGTTAGGGTAGATAGTTTAGGTAAGTAAGAATTTTCTAGTTAGTTTAGATTTTAGTAGTAGTTCTAGTGATCAGTGTTAGTTTAGTTCATTATTTTTACTGTTCTGATAAATGTTTACTCTTTTGGATTTCTACTTGCACTTATGTCAGGGATGATGTTGGGGAGTGTGGCTTATTCCCTTGTATGCAACTCATACCATCACTGGACAATCCATGGAATGTGTAACTCTGGTCATGACATGTTACTTAGCAGGATGTATTGTGTCAGGATACCTTAGATGTCAGCACAGTGAACTTGCATGGATGACAGGGTGGCAAGTAGGATTTACGGCCTAGTCTAGGGAAAGTCGTTTATGATGTTCTACATCTTAAGTGTGACTCATGGAGTTGGACAGCATATTGTTGTCCATTTACAACACAACCTAGGGACATGGCATTGAGAGGAAATAGAGTTAGCTACTGTTTTCCATCATGGAGATGTAGGTATGCGCTGGGTACCACAGATTCCGTCACACACCTGCATATCAGATGCTCCTGGCGCTGAGTCCATCTACATTGCACAGAACTTGGCACACTTGCTGAGTAGTGCCAGTGTGTCAGCTTCCTTTGCAAGATATGTTCCTGTGCATGGACGCTCAATCACCGGGCCATGCATGATTTAGTAAATTTCTGTGTCCATTGTGAACAGCACATGGAACAACAGTGTTCCTGATTCACAAAAGTCATCTGAGAGTGAGGAATGACTTTACATTTTACGGTATTAACAAATGGCATTTAGTAATAGTGCTGTTAGGTATACTGACTTAACTTCTCCTAAATGCCTTTTGTGACTCACTTAATTTGTCAAGTTATGATTTTGTCACAGCTAACGTTTTGGTGCGGGCACACTGTTCTGCTGCACAAAATGGGGGAAATGTTGCATTGCTCCCTGTAGTGACAGTGTCATAGACACTTGTCCCAGCTGTTACTTCTGGCATTGGATCATAGTGATGCCACCCTTGAAATGTTGGCCTTACATCTGACTATATGCTGAGTGCAGTGCACCACACATCCCTAGAGACATTGCCCAATACACTCACAGTGGTCACAGCATGAGAGGGGTAAAACTTTGGTATGCATTGTTTGTCTACAAGGAGGGGCTGACTGACGCCTTGCACTTTGGGGTGAGTCCCTATTTGCAACTCTACTTCACTGAGGCAGACATTGTGGTTCCATATGTGTATGGTAGACATGTGCCCTTCAGTGTCTTCACCAATGTGAATTTGGTGTGCAACATCTTGGGATGTGACATGCAATGCGCACCATCACAACAGGCTTTGTTCACCCCGTAGTGTGTGAGTAGATATGCCAAGGGATATTTGTTTGCAATTGTTAAGGGGGACACTACTTGTGGCCTGCAACATACTTGGACATTTTAGTACACACGCCTTTTACTTAATGGATGTGGGGCTAGGTTGGTATATTGCCAGATTGTTGTTTTGGAGCAATGAGGGCACTGCTAGTTTACACATACCCGGCCATCTCACTGCCTGTCTGTGTCAAGTAAAACATGTACATTGCTCGTATTTCCCTTGGTGTACCTTCTGGTGGATTCAATGTCCATACACTTTTTACAGACTTCTATACTTGATTGGTCATGGACAACACACATCTGTGTGAGTTAAATATTTTTATTTACATTCAAAAGATGAAGACTAGACCAGTGCTTGGCCATACAAGCACACATTGCATAGATGCCTGTTAGAGTGGCAGACAGAGTCCTTTGGTGGTAACAGGTCAAAGGGAAGAGGCAGAGTTCAGTCCGCAGGATGATCGCAGTGTCACTGGAAAGAAAAAATAATATGGAGGTCAAAGGTGATTGTCAGGGGACAGTGGAAGACAGTGGAAGATGATTTTCCGTGGCATGATGCTAAGCCCTGCACCAAGAAGAAACAGACCTTTTGGCATCAATGGATGCTACCCCTTTCTCCTTAGCACAAATGCACTATCATCCTCATCTTCGTCCTCTGATCTGTCATGTGCCTCACATGTGGGTGGTGGTATAGTGGGTGCAGCACTGTAAGGCACTGACACATCAGGTGGCGGAGCTGAGAATGTAGAAGCAGCAGCAGCATTCATCGGCACCAGACCTTGGGGCAGCGATGAAGTGATGAGCAGCTGCAGGGCATGATAGATTCCAGCTACATTGCTCTGTTGTGCAGCCCTGGCAGCAATATCCTGTGCCTGCATCCACTCCATGCTCTCCATTATCCGACGGATGTTGTCCAAATCCTGGCTGACATTGCTGGAGCCACTCTGACTAGAGGGTTGTTGTTGTCTCAGAATCATGACTCCAGCAATGTCAGCCATGGACCGTTGGAGAGCATCGAGCGGGCTGTGGGTGCCCGTGACCTTCTGTATGTGGTCCCGGATGGGACTCAGACACCCACATATGGCCTCAAGTTTGTCCGCCAGCCCCTCTAACCCCACCCGCACCCGTTCAGCCATCTCCCGCTGGACCTCTAGCACACAGCGTTGGAAGGCCAAATGTGGGTCCTCGAGGTCTTGGGAGCCAGATGTGGTGGGAGGTGCTTGCTGCTGGTTGGTCTGTGCAGGGGTTGGGTTTGCTGCGATGCTGCTGGGTTGCCCTACTCCTGGAGGTGGGGTGCTGAAGGAGTCTAGCAGATTTTGAAGTTCATCCTGATTTATGGTGGGGTAATCATCCTCGTCATCAGTGAAGGTTGGGCCAGTCTGCTGTCCAGGAGGTGATGTCTCTCCCTTCGCAATGTGATAGGGGAGATACAGTTTAACAGTGTTTTTCATGTATGATCATGTATTGGATGGGTTTACAAGCAGACCGCAGGACAGTGTGCATTCAGACTGTTTTTGAAGAGATGCCTATTTGTTGCGGGATAGTGATAATTTTGAGGACATCACGGATGTGATGTTGTTGTTGTACATTGTCATCTCACAGTTTACAGCTATGACAAATGTGATTGTACAATTTCTACACACAAGCAGCACCAGTTGTGTCCGCTGTTCATTTGTGGGAGTAATGCAGTTTGTACCACATAGTAGTCAATGTTGATGAGCTAAGATTTGTATGTGTGTGCACTGCATTGTTGTCAGTGTGGCTCACGGACACGCAGCATTGCAGGGTATGGCACATGTGCATGTGTTTTGTGCAAGATTAGTTATGTGTGAGGAGGGCCCTCTTTAGGCACATTAGCAATGAGAGCCTACTTGCTGTTTCAACATGTGCTGCACTATGTAGTACACTTGGACATCCATGTAGTTTTGTCTATTGTGATTTGTCTTGTGTGCATGTCGTCCTTCATGTTTTATCTTGCATGCATTGCTCACTGCCCTCCTGTTGGCTTACCCGTTGAGTATGGTGCAGCGTGATTTTCTATTGTGGTTGCTGTCTGAACAGACAGTGTCAACACCCATTACCCTCAAGGTTGACCCCACGTGTGGTGTGTAAGTGGTCAGTTTTCTGATATATGTGCATGTCATAATGCCTATTTATGGTGCTCAGGCCTTGTCACCGCCACCCTCACAAGAGATGCAAATGGTAGGGTGATGTGTGTTTGTGTATGTGCCACGCAGCTGCTGACATGGATGATACATGCTGTCCTGGTTCTGGTATTCAATGCCTGGCTTAGCGTGTGGGTGATAACTACCTGACTGCATATTTGTTCACTGACACAGTTGACTTAGCAAACAGTTAAGTTTAATTGCACATGATGGTGTGATGGGCAACTCACATCAGGACTGATGTGGAATGCTGTTTTCTGTATGGCAGATGTGTACACTTGTGGGTGGAGGAGTGCAATTTGACCTAAGAGCTGAGGGTGCCATTTGGGCCTTGGTCATTAATTGTTGCAATTTTGCTATCCATGCTTGTTGTCATACTTTGGTTGTCATACTGCTTTACAGGCGCATTGTGGTTCTGTGAGTATGTCGCACAGACAAGGCATGCAGTACATATTTGTGTGACACATTCCGGATCTGCATTGTTCATGTACTGTGGTGTTGTAGGCATAGCCCCCCTGCTCATTGTATTCCATCGGCCTTTGAGTGAAGTGTGCTGTTTGTGTGCATTTTTTGATGTGCATCTTTTATCCAGCGGCCCACATGGTCACTTTGTTGTGACATTGCATGTGTGTGTGGTATGCAGACTCACTAGATGCTTCCCCACTTGGTGTACACCGGACTGCATCTGATGAAAAGGCAAGGGGGCACATTGCCTGGAAATGCAGGAGGAAGTCAGAATGTCCCCCTTGTCTCATCACCACGCATATCTAATTGATCTGCAGATGGCCACATCTCTCTGATCGAAAAATGAGGATGCACTGTGAATGTGACTGATCATGTGCATGAGTAGGCATGCCACCACCAATGTCAGCACACCTGCAACATTATACACGTGTGTCTGAGTTGTGTGCAGGAATGTGCATGTTCATATAGTTGGACTTTACTGCGCATACACAACCTTGCACACAACTCAGACACGTGTTCACAATGTTGCAGGTGTGCTGGCATTGATGGCATGCTTTGTTGTGCACATGATCAGTCACATTCACAGTGCATCCTCATTTTGGTGTCAGAGAGAGATGTGTCCTTGTGCAGACGATTTGTATATGCGTGGTGATGAGGCAAGGGGGCCATTTCGCCACCCTGCCGCATCTCAAGTTAATTTGCCACTTTGCCATTTGATGTAGCACTTATTTGTAGGTCTGATGTTGATCTTGGACTATATTGGGCTTACTTTTCTGTGCACATTTCCAAGTCTGTGTGCCCGCCAATATGTGTCTTGCAATATATTGTTTGAGTAGGGTGATATATGTCTATGCCACCATGGACAAGGGTATCCGGGACATGATGCACAGTAATTGTGGGTATGCACTGCAATATATTTAATTGTACATGAGTGCCATTGGGCCCATCCCCACTGTCCCCCCAGTCCTTGGTTGTTACTCACCCTGTTGTTGTTGTGTTTGGTCATGTTCAGCAGTATCCTGGCCTGCAACTCCGACCACCGTCTCCTCACTGATGACTCGGGACACCTGCTCCTCCAACTCATCCAGCTCCTCCTGTGGCGCTGGACTCCCACCTCCAGTCTGCTTTGCTGCTTTCAGGTTGGCTGCTAGTTTCTCCTTGGTCTTGCCCTTGGTATCATGCCAGCGCTTCTCGCAGTCGTCCACTGTCCTCCTCCTCTCTCTGACAGCATTCACCTTGGACACAATGTCCTGCCATATTTCGTTTTTCTTGCCAATGTCACTGTGGAGGTGACAAACAGTTCTTGTTGGTGTTCAGTCACCTCCGCAATCAGGACCTGGTTTTCCTGCTGGCTGAACTTGGGTTTCCTCTTCCTCTTAGGCTTCACATGGGTCTCTGGCTGGTCCTCCTGGGGATTTGTGGGGTTGTTTGTGTTCTCTGCACTGGTCCCAGCTTCATCCATGGCTCCTCTGTTATTTTCCATTTTTTTTTCTGCTTTGCGGGTCTTTTGTAGTGCATTTTCACGCTGAACGTGAGAAATGCAGGCCTGGTGCCAATTAGCGATCGGATTCCGTCGCTCATTGGCCCATCGCCACTTTTTTTACATTAATGTGAGACTTTTTTTCGCTGTCACGCTAAATCTATCGCCATCCACTGGAAAAGGAAGCTATTGCCTCTTAGCGGCGTGTTGCTAATACGCCGCTAATACGGCATTAGATTCCGGCATTCGGCTCTGATAAAAAATCTCACGCAAAACGCGAATTGCGATAAATATCGCCATTTGTTGATAATATCCCCCTTATTGTTAGTTTACAGTAATCTTAGAGCCCACCCACTCCTTTCCATTGTTTGGCTTTATTGTGACTTTCATTCGTATCTTGGGTGCATTCTTCTTCCTCTTCTTGTGTTTGTCCCTGCCATGGAACATAGCCTCCTTAACTTGTGCACTATCGTTGCTTACATTTTTTGCATCACTTTTTTTTCTCTTTGCTGAAGTAATCCATTATAATGCATGCATTTTCCAGCTGTCTCCCTTGTGTGCTTTTCCACTCCCCTCCACTCCGCTCCGTGTTGCTGTCTCTCGCTATTGTGCTTCTCTCCCACCCCCTCTATGTTAGACTCACACTTTTGTGCTTCTCCCTCAGGCATTGCTTTCAAGCTGCTGTGCTTGCCCCACAGGTGCTCCTTTTTCCCTCTTGCCCACCTCGTTCTTGTTGTTTCCCTGCTCTAGCTGCCCCGTTCGTGTTCTTTCAAAAAATTATTATAATAATTTCTTTTATTTGTTGGAGAACCAGTCAGCAAATTGCTACAGGTCCGTCTTCTCCAAAAATCAATTTCTTAAAAAAAATGTTTTTATCAATATATCTCGAATCAGTAAATAATATAAATGTTGGCTGCGTCATTTTGAGGTCAGAGACAGATGCGTCCTTGTGCAGACGATTTGTATATTCGTGGTGATGAGGCAAGGAGGCCATTTTGCCAACCTGCCGCATCTCAAGTTAATTTGCCACTTTGCCATTTGATGTAGCACTTATTTAGTGGTCTGATGTAGATCTTGGACTATATTGGGCTTACTTTTCTGTGCACATTTCCAAGTCTGTGTGCTCGCCAATATGTGTCTTGCAATGTATTGTTTGAGTAGGGTGATATGTGTCTATGCCACCATGAACAAGGGTATCCGGGACATGATCCACAGTAATTGTGGGTATGCACTGCAATATATTTAATTGTACATGAGTGCCATTGTGCCCATCCCCCGTCCCCCCAGTCGTTGGTTGTTACTCACCCTGTTGTTGTTGTGTCTGGTCACGTTCAGCAGTATCCTGGCCCGCAACTCTGACCACCGTCTCCTCACTGATGACTCCGGACACCTGCTCCTCCAACTCATCCAGCTCAACCTGTGGCGCTGGACTCCCACCTCCAGTCTGCTTTGCTGCTTTCAGGTTGGCTGCTAGTTTCTCCTTGGTCGTGCGCTTGGTATCATGCCAGCGATTCTTGCAGTCGTCCACTGTCCTCCTCCTCTCTCTGATGGCATTCACCTTGGACACAATGTCCTGCCATATTTAGTTTTTCTTGCCAATGTCACTGTGGAGGTGACAAACAGTTCTTGTTGGTGTTCAGTCACCTCCGCAATCAGGACCTGGTTTTCCTGCTGGCTGAACTTGGGATTCCTCTTCCTCTTGGCCTTCACATGGGTCTCTGGCTGGTCCTCCTGGGGATTTGTGGGGTTGTTTGTGGCCTCTGCACTGGTCTCAGCTTCATCCATGGCTCCTCTGCTATTTTCCAGTTTTTCTTTCTGCTTGGCGGGCCTTTTGTAGTGCATTTTCACGCTGAACGTGAGAAATGCAGGCCTTGTGCCAATTAGCGATCGCATTCTGTCGCTCATTGGCCCATTGCCACTTTTTTTACATTAGCGTGAGACTTTTTATTGCTGTCACGCTAAATCACTACCAAGAAACAGTGGTTCCCTCCAGGTGGAGGCAGCATGACAAAAGAGACCCAATGATAATGCTGATGCGTATTGATAAGGCGGAGAATCAAGATAAACCGCCCAGAACCGCCCATACCACTCAAAAATACGCTATTGAGGGTTCTCATTGACACCTATCCAGGTGTTAATATTTTCACACTCAGACTCACGAACCGTCATTTTTTGGTTACAAGTGATCCATTCCCCCTTGATTTACGACATATACCTTGGAAGATGAATGGATGACTATCTCTTCTAACTCCCCCCTCCCTTGATTGGATAACGCTAAATCTATCGCCATCCATTTCCACTGGAAAAGGAGGCTATCGCCTGTTAGCGGCATGTTGCTTACACGCCGCTAATACGGCGATAGATTCCGGCATTTGGCTGCGATACAAAATCTCACACAAAACGCGAATTGCGATAAATATCGCCATTTGTGGATAATATCCCCCTTATTGTTAGCTTACAGTAGTTTTAGAGCCCACCCACTCCTTTCCATTGTTTGGCTGTATTGTGACTTTCATTCGTTTCTTGAGTGCATTCTTCTTCCTCTTCTTGTGTTTGTCCCTGCCATGGAGCATAGCCTCCTTAACTTGTGCCCTATCATTGCTTACATTTTTTGCATCACTTTTTTTTCTATTTGCTGAAGTAATCCATTATAATGCATGTATTTTCCAGCTGTCTCCCTTGTGTGCTTTTCCACCCCCTCCACTCCACTCCGTGTTGCTGTCTCTCGCTATTGTGCTTCTCTCCCACCCCCTCTGTGTTAGACTCATACTTTTGTGCTTCTCCCTCAGGCATTGCTTTCTAGCTGCTGTGCTTTCCCCACAGGTGCTGCTTTTTCCCTCCTGCCCACCTCGTTCTTGTTGTTTCCCTGCTCTAGCTGCCCCGTCCGTGTTCTTTCAAAAAATACTAATAATAATAATTTATTTTATTTGTTGGAGAACCAGTCAGCAAATTGCTTCAGATCCGTCTTCTCGAAAAATCTTTCTTAAAAAAAGATTTTTATCAATATATCTCGGATCAGTAAATAATATAAATGTTGGCTGCGTCATTTTGAAGCTGCTTATGAGCAATAGAGCATGCATGCGGTCCAAAGTGACACAACTGCATCATTGCGCCTTTTTATATTTTTCTAGCTTTTCACTATGCTGCACAGGTCTTGCAGATGTTTTACAGTATGGCTAAAAGGCATTAGTAAACCAAAAGTCCAAAAGGATAGTCGTATTGCCTTTGCCAGTGCTTGTTTTCTTTTGTTCTCCATGGATTACCCATGCTCCAATGTGAGCCAGTCTACCCAGTGGGAGAATTTTGATGTGGTTTTATTCTGCCTGCTGAAGTGAGCTGCCGATAATGCCGCGGACCTCTGTATCTTTCATGTGTTCCTCTTAATGGATTTTATTATTGGAGTAATTTTATATTAAATGTCAGCATGAGGGTGAACAGCAGGGGTTTACATTTTTTCTAAATGCAATATTGGGAAGGACTCAAGAGCCCTCTCTTTAATCTTTGTGCTCTGCCTGGCTACCCTGCACTCGCGAGTTCACATACTGTTGCACTATTTCTTTTTAAGGGTTGAGTCTTAACACAAGTTGCTTATATGAATTAGGCTTGCCAAGGAAAATATCTTATCTTGCTTTTCATTAAGCATTGAGCTAGCTATGTGTCAATGATAGCGAGCATTAGTGGATGCGGCTGGCACTATGTATAGTAGGTACCTTTTTCCTCTTCTTTTCTGGAGCATGCCTATGTCACTCCTCTTGTCATTTACTTTTATGGTGTGCTGTGACGGCATGCTTCCTAGAAGCAGGTTTGGATCTCGGTCTCTACTAACTATGGAGAGCTGTCCTATTTTCAATGAAACAGCATACATACTAAGGCACTGTAGCAATTGTACATGCCTCAGTACAAGAAATTCAATTTTTAAGGTTTATTCATGATCCTCTTTAGGTTGTAAGGGAGAGGTCTCATCTTAAGTTTAGAAATCGAAAGAACTTTTTTAGGAGCCATCTAGTTTGTTAGATTGGTACTTTTCACTTTGCCTTTTTGTAATTTTGACTTCTTTTTTTGCTTCTCTGTGAACACCTTTCTCCCCACTCCCTCTGACTCAAATACCTCTTCTAACCCATCTCCATTTCTATTTCACTCTCCTAGCCTTCTTTTCCACCCCTCTGTCTTCTACACCCTTTTTACCTCTCAACCACATAGCACATGTGCTGTGCTGCGAGACATGTTATATACTATTCAGTGGGCTTACAACCCACCCACAGCACATCCTTGGTTGTTTTCATTGTCACTCTTTTGATTGCTTAGCTCCCATAGACTTCCCTTCCTTTCTCGTGTTAGCTCCTCCCTGGAGCATGGACCAAGTACATGTGTTCTTCCTTATCTTTGTTATTCCTCGTCTTTTTCAACCCCGCTATCTTTTTAATAAGCCTTTTGGTATTTTTCCTGTACGTTGAAAGTGTTTTCCAACTTGACCTGGAACCATACAGGTCGAAATGCCGTCAACCACTCAGCGTAACCTCTGGCATTACTGTGGTCAAGCAAAGCAATTTAACCAAATACCTGCCTTGTATATATTCTTCAAAGTATCGTTGACCTTTAAGTTTTCTGTATTTTTTGTGCCGTTCACGCTGTTCTTCACCTTATTATGTCACTGCGCCGTTCACCATCACGTGCACAATATGTGCACACCCACTTTTTGGGTTATTTATGTATACATAGTATTGTAGTGCTGATATAACTACTTGCAAATAAGAATCTATTTTTTCTCACATTCTTCCTTGTGGTCTCCCATTTAGCAATATTGAGAGACCACTTGGCACATTAAATTAGGCCCTGCAATAACAAAACTAGGGTGATGAATGCTTACTAAAGATGCCATTTTATTTTTAAGAATGCCTTCAAAAGATGCTTTTTTTGAAAATTTCACAGAGTTTTCTTGCTTGGAAAATATGCGCTTGTGACATTGAGCTGTCCTTACAATAAATCAATTCATGACACTGCATATATTTGCAGGTCTTTTCAACAATTTAAGATTGTTGGATGTTTTACGGCTTCTCATTTATGTTGCTTTCACCCTTACAGTGGTCTCAACACTTTAGTTACGTACACCCACAATTGTACTACTGTACGTCACTCTACTCTATGCTACTCGACTCTACGCCACTCCAGTCTAATCCACCCCATGCCACTCCACTCAACTCTCCACCACTCCATTCCACACAATGCCACTATACACTGCTCCACTCTACTCTACTCCACTGTACGCCACCTCATTCCAGTTCCTGCTATTCCATGCCACTCTACTCCACTCTACTCAACTCAACCTTACTCTACTCCACCCACACCACTCTACTCTGTGCCATTCTACTCGATGTCACTCTACTCTACGCCACTCCACTCTACTCTATTTCACTCCATGCCACTGTAGTCCACTACACTCTACTGTCATACTATGTGACTCTATGCCACTCCACTCCGATCTACTTTATGTCATTCCACTCCACGCCATTCCACTCCACTCTATGCATCTCCACCCTACTTTATTGCACTCTACTCTGTGCTGCTCCACTCCACTCCACTCTACATCATTCTACTCTGCACCACTTTACTCTACACTACGCTACTCCACAACACTACATGTCACTCCACTCTATGCCACTCCACTCTGTACCAATTTGTTCTATGCCACTTTACTCTACACCACTCTACTCTCTACTATGCAGCTCTATTCTACTCCTCTCTACTCTATGCCACCCTTTGCCACTTCACTCTATGCCACTCCATTCAACTCTATGCCACTGCATACCACTTGACACCACTCTACTCCACTCCAATCTGCGCCACTCTACACCAGTGTGTATTACGCCACTCCACTCTATGACACTCCATGACACTCCACTCTGTGCAATGCTACACCACTCCACTCTACTCTACACCACTCTAATCTAAGCCATTGTATTCTACATCACTCTGCACCACTCCACTCTACGCCAATCTGCTCTTTGCCACTCTAGGTCACTCTATTCAACGCTACTCTACACCACTCCACCACTCCACCCTGTGCCACTCCACTAACCTCACTGTACTCTGCCACTCTGCTCCACACAATGCCACTCTATGCCGGTCCATTCCATTCCACTCCACACCACTCCAAGCCACTATAAGCCACTCTACCCACATCCACTCTACTCTACGCCACTCCGCTCTACTCCACTCTACACCACTCCACTCTGTGACACTATACTCTACACCACTCTTTTTTTATGCATCCCCACTTTACACCACTGAATTCTACATCACTCTACTCTGCACCACTCTAATCTATGACACTCCACTTTACACCACTCCACTCCACTCTACACCCTCCACTCCACTCTATGCTACTCTACTCCACACCACTATACTCTATGCCACTCTATGCCACTCTATGCCACTCTACTCCATGCCAGTCTACTCTATGCCACTGCGCTCAACTCTACTCTGTGTCACTGTACTCTATGCCATTCTACTCTAGGCCACTTCACGCCACCCCTTACCACTCTACACTGCTCTACTCTACACCAACCTAATCTATCACACTGTACTCAATGAAACTCTGCATTCCTCCACTCTACTCCACACCATTCTACTCTACTCCACGCCACTCTACTCTAGTCTACGCCACTCCTCCCTAAGGCAATCCATGCTGTTATGTGCCTGAGTTAGGCCCAAGTAACGGTGCTACACAGTTATAATTATAGTTAGATTTAAATTCTTTATTGTGTGATTAATAAAAATCATTGCAATCAAACCATCTTCACAATCACATAATATATAAAAACAGAAAGCTTCTGTACTGCAAATATTATTAACAATTGTACTAATACATTCATAAATATATTGTAAAATCAATCATGGACCAGATCATGCAATAAATAGTAATTCCATTGAAAATACTATTAAAAAAAACACCCATAATTACTATAGCAAGGTATTGCACCTATTGCAGGCTAAAGTGCCAACATGCCAAAATTAGTAGTTTCATAGTTCAAGCACAATAATAAAGTGCATTAATTAAATCAGTCCAAAGATAGTCTTGGTAATTACACTGCTTAGATATTACCCTAATAGCATATACACTTTGTTCTACTAGGTCTCAAACTGTGCAGTGGATCTCTTAAGTTCAAGTGATGTAAAGTATGCAATAAATAATAATTCCATTGAGGATTTTTTTTTTTAAGTCAATAATCACTACAGCAAATATATTGTACATTGTACATATTGCACGTTAAAGTGCCAACGTGCCATAATTAGAAGTTCCACAGTTCAGGGACAATAATGAAATGCATCAATTGTGTCTGACCCAGGGTAGTTTCAATAAGTACATTGCTTAATTATTACCCTAATAGACTATACACTTTGTTCCAAAGGGCATCAGTGCAGAGTGATGCATATTGAATTTAAACTGGCGATACCAATCAATTTTCAGCTGCATGTAAAGATTTTATCAGCCGACATAACAGCAGAATCGGCTTACCAGATAGGGACCTAACAAGTGCCTGGTGTTCTGATCTAACCCCAATCTTCAAAAATAGAGGTTTTAAAAAAATACGCCAAATGGTAATCAATTTAGGACACATACATACTATATGAACTAATGATTCTTGTGGCCATCCGCATAATCTGCAGTTGGTATCTGCCCACTGCTCAATCTAGGGCCGCATACACACTTTTGTCGGATTTATTCCCATTCATAGATTTAGAAAGCTATTTTTTATTTTAGCAGAGAAATATGCTGTCAGATAGGGCTGAATACATAACGACTGGTGTGCGTTAATGACATACCATGCATGGTTTTTCCCTGCTAATGCAGTTTTATCCAACTTAGGGGATTGAACTTTAATTTTTTTTAAAGATCAATTTATAGTTGGGCATTATCAATTCCTGAACTGCTATTTGCAGACCAATGTCCCTAAGGCATGCTGAAATGTGAGATCTCCATTTATCAGTGTAAGCGGACTTATTTATTTCAATCCAACAGTAGTTCCCTAATGAGGCAGGGACAGAAGAAAACATATAGAACATACATTTCAAAAAAGCTCCTGCTGCCACCAGGCTCTGCCTTTCGAGACCAAACTCTAGTTTTATTCCATCTTGCCCTACTGATGTGAGGATCCCAAAAGTTGATTTAAAAGCCTTGACCACCAGTAAATCCAGACGTTTTGCATCTTTCCCCCTGATAATTGGTGAGCCGTATAAAAGAGTTGGTTCTAACTTGGCTTTCATGACTTTAAGGATATATTCATGCGATTGACAATTCAACATTTTTTTTTACCTTTTAAGATCATGAATTAGGACCACTGTATTTGCCCTTTGGTCTTTAAAATGAAATTTAAAAGAGACTCTGTTGTCGAACACCACCCCTAAGTATCTGTATGTTTTAACAACTTCAATTGGTCCTGCTCTGGATCTCCACATATTAAACTTCTGTTTAGCAGGTCCAATTTTCATGATTTTAGTCTTTTTAACATTCAATTCGAGGCCATTTTTTAAAAATAGTTATCAAAAGCATTTGCAAGTCGTTGGAGACCCATAGGTGTGTGGCTCAGAAGAGCTACACATTTTTCTTACAGTGTCCTAATCTTGCACAATGACATTTCTGCTGTGACCTTTTGCACATATTTGAGTGCGCAACAATGTTGTATTAGTTTCTCTGAAACTACTTTGTTTAGACAGCTAGCTTCGCATAACATTATCACAATGCCGTGAACACCATGTACAAGGAATCTTGACGGACTATGTACAAATGTTGTTCGTGCTTCATTCACAGTGTGACAGGGCTATTTAAATATCCATAACATCGCTAATCTATACACACATCACAAGGATGCTTTATTTTATAAATAATGAGCATCACAAAAGATTAGCAGAGGAGGCACTGCAGCTGATACCGAGGGTCCCTGCATGCTTAGACTTCACCACTCAGAGGTCTGACATCTCCGTGAGGGGGTGTCCAGTTCATGGCCAAGACAGGCTCCTACATTCTGTCTCGCAAGGTAATGGAGTTGGATCGTCCCTTTGGCGAATTCTTGGCTTTACATCTACACACACTCTAGGTACACTTAGAGTAGGGTTTGCATAGTAGGAGTAAGCCTGATTACTGCCTTGTTTATATGCCTGCACATATACACTGTTTTAGCACCATGGTAGAACTATATCTACTATTTATTCTTTTGGTGCTTGTAAGCACTTTCATCTGCTTCTGTCTACTGATTATCGCAGCACATGTATTCTATACAAGAATTACAGTGTTCAATAAAAATATTGAAAATGTCCCAGTGTGTATTCTCTGTATATTTCTCTGAGCCCAAGTAAGCACAAGTGACTGAGCGAGAGGTTCTGATCTGTTTCCATGATCCTTGAGGGGTCAGGGTTGTCACGTTCAGTGGTTTCCAGAAACCATTCACACCCCTATAGGGTTAGGGGGGCTTATGGTGGCACTGCGAACTAGCTGGTCTCTAGGACAACATATCCTATGGGGGTGCACAAAATCAGTCAAGGCACCTCACCCAAAGTTTATGTTGCCAGCAAACTCGCAAGTCCTATGGATTAGTAGGAACTACATGACAATGCCACTCTACACCGCTCTAGTCTACTACACTCCATTCTACTCCACTTCACTCCACTTCACTCCACTCTACAGCCCTCTACTCTAAGCCATTCCACTCTTTGCAACTCTAATGTGTGCCACTCCACTCTTTGCTACTCCATGCCACTCCACTCTATGCCAGGCTACGCCACTCCACTCTACGCTTCTCCCCGACTCTATGTTACTCCACTCTACCCTCTACTCATAGCCATTGCACTCCACACAATGGCATTCTACAACACTATACTCTACCCTCAATCAATCAATCAGGGTTTTGTAAAGCGCACTCATCACTTGTGAGGGTCTCAAGGAGCTGGTGATGGGCAGCTCTGTTGGGGTCATTTGTTGAGGTCTATGCTCTCCATGCTACTCTAGGCCACTTAGCTCTACTCCACAACAGTTTACGGCACTCTACTCTATGCCACACTGAGCAACTCTGAGTCAGTCCACTCCAATCTACTCCAGGTCACTCCACTGCCACTCCATTACACTCACTGCTACTCTAGGGCACTACACTCCATCCCCCTCTATGACACCCCACTCTATGCCACACTCAGCACCTCTATGCCGCTCCACTCCAATCTACTCCATACCACTCCACTCTACTCTACACCACTCCACTCTACACCATTCCATTATATGCCACTATACTCTACACCACTCTACTCTATGCCACTCCACATCTCTATACTCTACATCCCTCTACTCTGCACCACACTACTCTGTGCCACTTTACTCTACGCTATTCCACTCTATGCCATCCACTCCACTCTATGCCACTCCACTGTATTGTATGCCACTCCACTCCATGTCGGTCTACTCTGCTCTACTCTATGCCACCCTCTGCCCCTCCACTTTAAGCCACTCTACTCCATGCCACTCTATACTACTCCACTCTAACCACTCTTTGACAATCTACGCCCCTCTACTCTATGCCACTCTATTCTAATTACCTTAACTTTACTCTAAAACCACTTTACTCCATTCCACTCTACTTCAATCCAACCTATGCCACTCCTGTCTATGCCACTCCATGCTATTCTACACCGCTCAACTCCACTCCAGTCCATTCAACCACACTCTACGCCAAGCTACACCCCTCTACTCCATGCGACTCCACTCTACGCATCTCTATTGTATGCAACTCCACTCTGCGCCACTCCATGCTACGCTTCTCCACATGACTCGATGCCATGCCACTCTAGCCACTCCACTTTACTCCCCTCTATGCCACTCCACTCTATCCTCTACTCTTAGCCACTGCACTCCACACAATATCACTATGCGACACTCCACTCTATTGTATGCACTCATGCCACTCCAGACCATTCAAATCTACTCCACATCACTCTATGCCACACTATGCGCCTCTATGCCATTCCACTCCAATATACTTTAACTCATTCCACTCTATTGTATGCCACCCCACTCTCTGCCACTGTACTCCACGCCATTTTACTCTACATCCCTCTACTCTGCACCACTCTACTCAATCCACTCTACTCTACGCAACTCCACTCTAAGCCACTCTATTCCACACCACTCCACTATACGCCACTGTACTCTACCCCACTCCACTCTACTCTATGCCAATCTACTCTACTTCAATATATGCCACCGTAGGCCAATCCATTCTCCATGCCACACAATTCCACTCTATGAAATCCACACCTCGCTACTCAACTACACTCTATGCAACTCTACTCTAGGCCATGCTACTCACTCTGTGCCTCTCAACACCACTCCATTCTACTCTACGCCACTCCATACCACTCTGTACCACTCTAGGCAGCTTCCCTCTACGCCAAGTCACTCTACGCCATTCCATTCACTCTACTCTACATCAAGACACGCTACCCTTCACCACACCACTGTACTCCATGTCAGTAGATTCTACTCTGCTCCACTCTACCTTACGCCACTTCACTCCACTCTAAGGTACTCCATGCCATTCTACTCCATTCTCCTCTATGCCACTACTCTAAGCCAAGCCACGCCACTAACGTTTAGCCATACTGAACAGCAGTCACACTGCTGTTCAACATAGCAAAAGACATTGGCAAAACCAATAGCTCTCCTGTAGACGCGACCTATTAGCTTTGCCAATGCTTGTTGTATTTGGAACACAAGCACCCCCCTGCGCCTTTTGCCTGCTCTCTGTTTCTGTTTCCACTCACCTCATCCACTGTCTTGTTCATCCTTTTACCATCATCTTTCCTCTCCCACTCGCTAGTTTCACTCTTCCTCCTTTGCTGCACCTTTACCGTCTATATCCTGCACACTGTCCAAATAGGGACCACCCTCTAGTTAAGGTAAGCTAGATACACACTAAAAGATAACCTGTTCTAACCCTCTGGTAGCTTGGCATGGAGTAGTCAGGCGTATCTAAAGAGGCAAGTATTTGTGCAACACACACAGTAACACAAGAATACACCACAAAAAGACTTTGCACAGGTTTCTGAAAATAGTTATTATGCTATGAACACAACAACACCAAAGGGCCATAAATCTAATGTATAGAAGTCTAGATATTGAATTCTAAAAGAATAAATGCAATAAAGTGCTTGGAAGCGACCAAAAAGGTTACTTTAGATCGTGCTGGACAGGGGCAAAGTCAAAATTCGGGCTGAACTTGATGAATCGCCAGCCGGCTACAGGACCCGTGCAGGCCCAGGGTGAACCAAGTACCTTTCCTGATCGCAAACAATGAGATGCGTTGATCTTCTCCACATAGTTAAGCCGATGTATCAGTTCCGAAGACGGGTGCAGGAGTCAAGAGGTGTCGAGCGACGCTCCAGGTTCTGCCACGCAGTGGAGGGGATGCGTTGATCTCACCAAGCTGCCGCGGTGGCAATACTTTGTGCGATGCGTCGATCTTTGGAGGCAAAGTACTGGTTACGGTGCAATGTGCCGAGTTTACTCCCCCAACTGGGTCGATGCATCGGTTCTGTTACACATATACAGGAGATGCATCAAAATCTGTGTTGCAAGTTTATGGGCCTCTTCCAGTGAGCCAGGCACAGGAGCAGGGCAGAGACTTTGATATCCCTGAGTCTCAAGCAACAGGAGGCAAGCCAACAAGTCCTTGGAGATCACTTGGAGGGAAGGCAGAGTCCACCTCTCCTTCAGCTGAGCCAGAGAGCAGCAGGCAGCAGGGCAACACAAGAGAAAAGCAGGCCTTCCAAGTCTACAGACCAAAGATGAATCCTTTAGCAGCACAGCAGTCCTTCAGACAGAGGTTCAGCTCAATGTCCAAGAGTGTCTGATTTTAGGGAGGTCAGAGATCCATTACTTATACCCAAAAGAGCCTTTGATGTGAGGGGTGAGTTCAAAGCACCTCTCTGAAGTGCACGGAGTTCCCTTTTAGCCAAGTCCTATCTGCCAGGTTACATATGGTGGTAAATCAGCCCTTTGTGTGGGATAGGACACTACATATTCAAGTGAAGTGTTAGCCCCTCCCTTTCATCCTGCCCAGGCAAGGCCATCAGAATGCAGATATATGTAAGTGGGTACTAAGACACAACTATTCTTATTGGATTGTGACTGTCTAAAGGGAATGCACAAATGCTAGCTGTCACCCACCCCAGGTGTGTATTGGAGATGCTGTCAGGCACACAGAGCTCTAAGTGCAGAGAAATGTCCACTTTCTAGAAGTGGCATTTCTAAAATAGTCACGTAAAATCCAACTTCACCAGTAGGTAGGATTTATCAATACCATTCGAAACATTGAAACATGAAAAAGCACTCCTCTCTGATCAGGAATTACAGCTTTTAAGTGTATTAAGAAATTCCTAATGCTAACCTATGTGAGGATTAGGCCTCACAGTAGTGAAAAGCAAAATAGGCTGTTTGTCACTGCCATGACATGCAAAACATAAAAGTACATGTTCAACCTTTTACTTACCTTACAAGGGCCTTGTAAGCAAATTAAATAGGTTATTCAGGTGTACACCAATTACGCACATGGTTAGGGAAGAAGCACATCAGCTTTAGCACTAATTAGCAATGGTAAAGTGCTCAAAGTCCTATGGCCAACATAAAGATTCAGCAAAGCGCGGAGGCAAAAAGCAAATAAAATTGGGGGATAACTATCCTAAGGTTGACAGGTCTAACAACCAACCTTTCTGTTAAAATGAAATGTTTTATTTTTTGTCCTCCTGCTCCACGAGGAGCAGGTCCTCATGACAGCTCCCCCTGCAACCGATCTCCTGTCCAGCTTGCCCACCATCTGCTACCATCTGCTGCCCTCTGTTTGTGCCATCTCTGTTCGCTTATTACTCTGTTTTGCCTTTTCTGCTTGTTTTTCTGCCCTCTGTTCTGCCTTTTTCTGCTCATTTTTCTGCCCTCTGTTTTGCCTTTTTCTGCAAATTTTTCTCCCTTGTTTTGCATTTTCTACCTGTTTTTCTGCCATCTGTTTTGCCCACTTATACTCTGTTTTGCCTTTTATTGACGGTTTTCTGTCCTCTGTTTTGCCTTTTCTGCTTGTTTTTCTGCCCTCTGTTTTGTCTTTTCTGCTTGCTCATTTCTCTGCCCTGTTTTGCCTTTTTATGGTTGTTTCTTCTAACCGTTTCCTCAAGACCTGGCATTTCGAGTGAGACTTTGCGCATCAGCGCCTAGATACCCCCAGGCGTGGCCATGCTGTACAACTGCTGCTTGATTGATTGATGGTTTATGAATTAAATTAAATAATTAATAATGTGTGTATTTGTTTGATGAATACTTGCTGCTGTATTCTTGTGTGTTGTTTTGAGGTGCAAATCACAGAAATTGCTTAAGCCATGGTCCCCAACTTCATTAATGTCTCAGTGGGGGTCCCCGAATATAAATTATGATTCACTGAGGGTCCCTGGATTCCAGTAATGATTAAGTGTAGGTCCACAGATGTCAAAAGAATAAGAACCACTGTCTTAAAGGAAAAGGCCTGTATTTTAAAATAACGTTTTTCTTTATTGAAAAGTTTAGGAATTAGGTAGGAATGGTCCACTGTACCAATGCCTACCCAAAACATTTTTTTTCTTTTACATTCGACATAGGGAAGGGCTCCCCTTTTGTGGATGGCTTACCACGCCTGCTATGGAGTATGTTTTCTTCAGTGTCTTGCAACCAGGTTCTGGTCACAAAACACTGATTCATCTCTTACTGATGAAGTATTTGTAGAGAACGCCCACAACATGTCTCTTACAAATATCGAATCAACAGTAAAAGTTTACTGACCCATAAAATGTGAAGGATACTTAGCAAACCTATTATGAATTACTAATTGGATTATTTGCAACCATAAAATAGGTTTGTACATCAGACCCCAACTTGTGTACTGCCGAATTGCACCTGAAAATGCTGTATTACAGAGAAATAAACTATACCACAATAAACTCATACTTACACTTTTGAATGAACCTGCTTTGCACAGTTCTATTTACCTGTAAATGACCCTCCACACATTTGGATATGATGGAAAGCGATGTGAGGTCACTATTTGTTTGTAATGATTCACAAATGCAGATTCACAATTGTAAGTGGACCCAGATTTTTGATACATGGCAACTCATCATTACCCACAAAATGGGGCGTACAGAACCTGACCACCCCTGCAAGGTGCACAACCCAAGACCCTAAGGTTCATATAATGATATAATCAACATTTATCAAGTTTCAAAGCGTTGTTTCATGCATGTATTTCTGTTTCATGCATGTATTTCTCTTTCTTCGTACGCTCCATTTAGTAGATTGTTACCCTGACAGGAGCAGGTCAGGTTCCAAGGTAGCACACAATTAAAACACGTAGTTCACATTCAATTTAATTTTTAGTCTTAAGGTGCCATCAATTATATATCAAATTTATCTTAAGAAACACATTTGATTGATGGCTGTGTATGAGCTGTATGGATCAATTTTACAGCCATCACATATCGTTAAACATTATTGGTTACTTCCTACAATGATAGTATGATTCACATTTGTTAAGTGATTGCACTGACTTTGATATGCCTATTAGTGTCATGCTATATTTTATGACTGAACACTTTTGGCTCCTGACAGACTCTGTAAAGCTGTGATGAAGGTGTCAGAGCGCAATGCCATGGAAGCTTATTTTAGAATGTTGAGTTTGCAGTTACAAGGAGCAGAATAAAGACATGTAATACTAAGCTCCGTGTGCAGCTTGGTCATTGGTGGGTACCCAGGCTGGGAAGACACTACAATTGGCAATGAGATTGGGGGTAAGTAACCAGAAGAATGACCGTGCTCTCCCAGAGAGTTTGTCGTGGTCCAAGAAAACTGCTCTTGCGTGCCACGTGTCGTTGTCGAAGAACATAATCGATGCTTTATACACTTGGAGTCAAAGCGCAACACCAGCCGATGTAAAGCAAATGAAGACAGTGGAAGCGTTGCAAAGAATTTACATGTTGATGGTGAAGAACCTGCTAGTCAAGCCATACATAAAGGTACCACGCTGTCATGCAAGATAGAACTGCACAATATACAGAGAGTTAAAATTGAAAGTGGATTCACCCTGGTTTATGAAGCTCAGCTATGATTATCATTACTTACAAACTAATGCTGCAAGATGGAGATCAACCAAGTATTACAAAATGCAAACTGACATTTAGACAAAAAGAACTAAATGACTTACTGAATGCACTGAAGAGAGTCATCACACTACAGCGCTCGATGAAGATGTTTCAAGGAGAAGTGTTAGAGGTTGTGCTCATGGAGCTGTCCATATTTGAAGTGATCCATTCACAAAGTTGCTGAGTGGGGCTCAGAACATCATCACAAGTTGTCAAAAAATAAGGAGCCGAGAACAACTCTCGGAATAGTGAAATTTTTCAGATGACTGTTAGCAAATTCACGTTTCCAGCTCTCATTAAGGATGAGTAAGAGGACAGCATGTTGCAGGGTCTCACAGATGAGTTGCAGAGACCCAGTTACAGGAATAGATGATTTCATTGATGCACTTGCAGAGACTGATAACAAAAAGATGATCAATTATCTAAAAAATCTTGCTGGTGATGGTGTAAAAGAAGTCATAAAGAAAATGCTGTGAACTGATGAAGAAATTACATATTGTCAGATTAAAGAAACACTGAATCTAAAGTACAATTCAAATCCAAACAATGATTAAAAAAGATACATTTTCAGTCAAGAATATCAAAAAGTTGGTGAAACCATTGATGAATTTGTGGAGAGACCTGATACATTCATTAAACACTGTAAGTGCAATGAATTTAATGGCGAGGAAGTTATGCAACTTAGAATTATTGATGGATGCTTGTCAGGTTCATTCAGAAGGCGAATGCTGAGAGAAACTTCTAGTCTGGAGCGAGTGTTGATGACTGCCAGAGCTGAGGAGTGTGATGAAAGACAAGCCACTGACATGGAGGCTGGAGGCGCCCAGAGTGAATCAGTCATGAGTATAAAAAGTAAGCCAAAGCAAAAGACTGAAGGACATAAAGTGCTGTCTACAAGAAAAAAGAAGTTATGTTTCAGATGCTGATTTTCATTTCCACGAAGGTAAATGTCTCACCATTGGAAAGATATGTAAAGGCTGTGGGAAAGAGAACCATTTTGTGATGGTTTGTAAAGCAAAGAAAAAAGCAAGTGTGTCACAGTGCGCAGTCAGATTCACTGCTCTCCCTCTGTGCAGTTTCACTGTTAAGGGTCTGCCCTTAAAGCTCCAGCCCAAGCTTCTCTCTGGTGGGAATTGGAGGCCCTCCTCCACCCGCAGGCTCCTGCCTGTGCCTCATCCCTGGTGGTCTGGTGGAAGAGCAGCCTGCTCTTCTGCTATTCCGCTCTGCTCTGTGCCCTCTTTACCTCTGTGCCTCTTTCTTTCTCTTTTTTGCCTCTTTGCATCTTTCTTTCTCTTTTTTGCCTTTTCCTTATCCCCATTTTCTCTTTTTGCCTCTTTGCCCCTTTTGCCCGTTTTTCTCTTCTTGCCTCTTTTCCCTTTTTCCATCCTCGCTCCCTCTTCCTGCGCTCCCTGCTGCTGCTGCCCATGTGGCCCCTCCCCCCAGCATGTCGCTCCCGCCACCCAGCTGATCGCCCTCTGCACCCGTCCGCGTCCAACGCCAGGGAACCTGGTCCTCTGACTCCCTGTCATTACCACCCCAGCACTCTCCACGCTCTCCACTCTCTCAAAACCGGACGCAACAACAACTGCCAGCTCTCAACACTGAACAACACCCAAGGCCAGAACTCCTGCCGACACTGCCGCCGCACCATCACCCACCTCCAGACCCCTGCAGCAACCCCCAGCCTACCGGAAGCCAGCGCACGCAAACCACTGAAATGTATCCTCCTCAACATACGCTCCCTACACCGACACACCACAGAAATCTGGGACCTCCTCAATATACACACGCCTGACGTTGCCTTCCTTGCAGAGACCTGGACCAACGCCAACTCCAGACCCGAAATCACAACTGCCATTCCCGACGGATACAAGATCCAGAAGAAAGACCACCCCACCCACCCAGGAGGAGGCCTCGCCATCATCCACAAAAGCTCCTTCTGCACAACCACAGACTCGGATGATGTCTTTCTCTTCATGGAGCACATCCACTCACAGATCCAGAACAACACCAGAAAGACGCCCTGCGGAACCCTCGTCTACAGACCACCCGGGCCCGAGCCCTGTTCATAAACACCATCGCCGACCTCATCGCACCACATGCCTTTGCCTCCAAAGACTACACACTACTCAGAGACCTCAACTTCCACCTGGACAACTACCACGACCCTAACACCACCACCCTCCTAGAGAACCTCACTAACATAGGACTGAAGCAACTTGTCTCCACCCCCACTCACACAGCTGGACACACACTCGGTCCCTTCTTCGCAGGAGGAAACAGCATCTGCTTCAGTCACACCACAGAACAGCTCTGGACGGACCACCAGTGCATGCATTTTCTCTTTTAGAAACCCCACCGCTCACAAGCACGCGCGCCGCCCCCATGCAGACTCTGGAACAAAGTCTCAGAGGAAGACCTCACCTCCGCCCTCACCTGCACCTCACCCCCCACTACGACAGACGCCAAAACCACGGCAAGCAACCTCCACAGATGGATCACCAACTGTACCAACACACTTGCCCCCCTCCAGAAGAACACAAGACGACACGACAAGAAAGCAAACTGGTTCTCCAAGAATCCAAGCCCTCCTGCTGGAAAAGACATGGAGAAATAGGAAAACTATGGAAACGCACCGCATACAAAACCGCCACCACGGCACAACACCAACTCCTCAAATTCACAAAGAAGAATTTCCTCCAAGACAGAATCCTCTCCAATGCCCACAACACCAAGGAACTCTTCTCCATCATACAGGAATTTGCCAAACCCAACAGCAAAACAACAGATGTCCCTCCCTCCCAAGACCTCTGTAACAGACTCAGCTCCTTCTTTCACCTCAAGATCAAGACGCTCTATGACAACTTCTATGACCAAGACCTCTGCACCATCACAACCCCTGCCCCCAGCGTCGCCACCCAACAGACCCTACTTATGTGTATCTGACTCACGACAGACGATACCGTAAAACCATGAAGAGCATCCACTCCGGAGCACCTTCTGACCCCTGCCCGCCTCACATCTTCCACAGGGCCGCCACAGCCATCGTACCCGAGCTAAGCCTGACAATCAACTGCTCCCTCGTGACCGCCACTTTCCCAGATGACTGGAAGCATGCCGGAGTCAACCCCTTCCTGAAGAAACATCTGCGGACCCAACGGACCTCAAAAATGTCAGGCCCATCCTGCTGCTTTCTTTCGCGTCCAAGGTCATCGAGAAGGCCGTCAACACCCTGCTAGAACACTTCATCGAAGCCAACAACATCCTAGACGCCTCCCAATCTGGATTCCGCAACAACCACAGCACCGACCCCGCCGCCGCCAGAGCCAACCGGCACGAAGGGATGAAAGAGGTAGCCGAGTGGATGACAACCAGCCGCCTGAAACTGAACTCAGACAAGCATTCAAAGTCAAGCCTGTATCAGTCAATAAGCTACATACTCGGGTGAAAGCCTTATCATACTCCCTCTGTGTATCTCCAAAAATCAATATGTCATTGCTATAGTTGAAGACATTAACAACCTGCTGAATGACACATCAAATGATGTCGTGGAAAAGTTCTGCAGCCAATGACACACCAAAACTGAGTCTTTTATATTGAAACAGACTAAAATGTGTAGAAAAGGTTGTAATATACCTGCAATCTTCTTTGAGTTCCAGCTGATGGTAACTTTTATTTAAATCAAGGCGAGAGGAAACCTAGGCACAATTTAATTGCCATCATGTCAGCAATGTGTGTCGACCTGGATGTCGTTCTCATTCCATTGCCTTGTTTGCTTGGCAAATATCAATGAATATGCATACAGCTCCTTCAAACCCATGGCTTCGGACCAGTACAATGCTCAATAATGTCATGCTTAAGTAAAGATTCAAGATTTTTTCAATAGCTTCTATGAAAAGCAACTTGTCTATGTCTCTGAGCAACAGGATGGACATTGTCATTAATGTGTAACATTACTTTCATAGTCTTTAGCTTTCCCAAACCATGAAGCCATGGAGGAAATTGACTTACTATTTTGTGGTGAACATTCATGTTGTAATTCACAGAAATCAGTCCCATATCAGCAGCGGTGCTGAAACTGAGCAGACAGGCACTTGTTGCTGTACCTTGAAGTACATAATGGGTTTTTGGAACTTCGTTTTTTTGTGTTTCATTTTCACTACAAATGAACCCTGATTTTTTTATGGGCGTTGATGCAGCCCTAGCATACACTTTGGTTTTCAAAGGCGTTAGACAATTCATAATATTTCTCTTTAGGCATTATGTTTATTAACCCATTGTGTGCCCCGCCCTTTCCCCGCCCTGTGCCGGGCGTTGTATTGGCGGGCGGGGTTCATGACGAGATAGTCTCGTCATGGGCACAGCGCAACCGCGGCCCATGACGAGACTATCTCGTCATGGGCACTCAAGGGGTTAATGCGGCACTGTTGATGATGAAAGCTATTGAGCAGTCACTTTTCTTCAATGAAATGTTCGGGCAATATTTGTATGACTTTGGTGCTTTGACATGTTGACTTTTCTTTGACTGACATTTTTGCTCGCATGCAGCCAGACATGTTCCTCTGGGCTGTTAAACATAGAAATCATCAATCAGTATTTGTTGTGCAAATATTTAAATCATATTTAACAAATTATAGTGCAAACAACATATCACTATAATTTTCAACTTACATTTCTCAACAACTACTGAACGGATTTACACCAATCATTGGCGTCTGCAGAAATTTTTCCGGGGGCTGGCAAAATGTTAACATCCTCACCATCCTCCGACATTATGTGTGCCAGATGGGGCACCAGAAACACTCAGGCCCAGGAGGAGCCATGGGGGGCAGGAAGCAGGCCGTGTATGATCTCATACACAATAGGTTTGTTGTACCACAGCCATCTCTTTCTTTTGTGGCCTATGGTAGATATCATTCACACCTTCCAGCAATTGGCAAAGATAAAAGCAGAGCTGCAGACGGGAGTGGCTCTTGGCCAAAAGTGAAAAAGCACAGGCATGCAAAAGGTTTAGAAACTTAAAGCAAAGGCTTAATGGAAGGATCAAGCTGCCATTAGCAATTTCTAGTCTGTTTTTATGTCACCACTATTGAATACACCACATTATTCATACACACATGATCAAGGTAGTGAAGGCACTTTAACTGCATTATAAAAAAAAAAACATGTAGAGTCAGTCTGCATTTGGTCTTAACGTGCACAAACAAATAAGAATTAAAATATATGACAAATGTATTTACTTTGGAAATGCATTAACTTAAATATATTAAAATAAATAAAATAAAATATATTAGCATAAATAAAATAACATCTGTTCTCTTCCAAATTGGAAAATAGAACATATAAACTTAACCTGGATAACTTATGTAAGAAATGCAAACATGTATAGACTTGCTGAAATTTAACAGTCAAATTTTTCAATGAATAGTAGTTTTATGCAGTTTTTATTCACTGGTTAGTGTACTGATCTCGAAACGTCTGTAGTCTTGTGCAAATGTATCAATTACTTTGCCAATCAGTTGTTGTTTGTTTTCATCAATTTTTGCTCAATGTATGCTCATCATGCACAAACCCGAAAAGTGATCATCTGCCATTGTCAAACTCAACCAGGTTTTCACCCTTCTCATTTTGCTGAAAGACCTTTCAACTGTGCAAGTGGTCACTGGTAATGTGAGAACAATGAGAATTGCTGCTAGACTGATGGAAAATAAATCTGTGTGGTTTAGCAAATCCAGAAATCCATTGTCAAACTGCTCATCCTTCGTTGATCAGATCTGAAACCATGTGATTGCTTCGGCTTCCAGGTTTTCAATGTCGTAAATTTCTCTGATGTTTGCAACATGGTATTTGTATTGCTCAAGTGCCATTTTTGCCACATGTTTTGGGTAAAGTGGGAACAAACTCATATTTTTCTTGTTTTCATTGCCAAACCGGCTTTCTAATGATGCAATGATAGAGTCCATTTATGGCACATAGATAGACTGGCGATAGTATTCTTCCACAGAAGAGGAACCAAAATTAGAACAAAATACTTGCCGGACACACTGTCTGGGAACACAAAGTTCGATGTTCAGTTTTTCTTCCAGTGTTTGAACGTTTGTAAAAATGTCCTTAAATTGCTCTTCTGCTTTTTGTCTGTGATCACGGAACACAGTCAGAAGGTCTTGTACGTGATTACACACCTTGAGGATATGAAGCTGAACAGCTTGGAGAGCCGGGCTTAGACATTCCAATCTCGATGAGTAATCTGGAATTATGGACAAGCAAAAGAGAAAGCTCACTGTGCTGGAGGAACATTGCAATTGATATGCTTCCTGACGTGTTTTCCCTGATGCTGTAGTGCCCAGTAAGCTTAATTGCTTGAAAATCTCTTCAAAGTGTGAGCTAAAAATTTGCATGCTCTTTTTTTTTGCGGTCCATCGTGTTTCACTCAGCAATAGCAGATTAGGAATAAGAGATCTTCTTTTTAGACTCTCACGGAAAAACTTGATGATGGCTTTCACTGTGCCAATATGATTCCGTATATCAAGAACAGCATTGAGGTCATTAACAACCAAATTAAGTCTATGTGCAGCACAGTGAGCAAAAGCAGCTTTAGGATATTTTCTCTTTATTATGGCTTGAACGCCACCTTCATTTCCTTCCATTGTAGAGCATCCATCATATCCTTGGCCGTGGAGTTTTTTTTAAGTTTAATCCAAATTTAGAACATGTATCCATAATCATATTTGAAGATGATATAGCATCCATTTCTTTTGAGGTTGCAAATCCAAGGAATTCTTCTCTGATGACAGCTACAGTGCTACTTGTTGTGTCTAAAAACCGTATTCCGAGTGACATCTGTGCTTTTCCAGATATGTCAGCACTTTCATCAGCAATGATTGAAAATCTATTTGACCTATTGACTAAGGATACTAGATCTTCTCTTAATGTTTCTTCACATACTGTAATCAATTCATGTTCAACTCGAAATGATGTATACCGTGCATTAACTGGTGCATTTTCCAAATGGTTCTTTAGGATCACATCTCCTGCTTCAATGCGAAATCAGTACACACTTTGCACATTTCCGGTTGTACTTTTTTCCCCACGCAAAGCAATGTCATGTGTGCCATAAAATAAGACAGTAGAAAAAATTGGAAATAACTTTTTCAGATTTTCTTCAACATGCCTTTTCACAGCGTTGTCTATTTGGCAAACAATACTTGTTTCCGGTTTCTTTCTGATCGTCAAAAAGTGAGTTGCATCCACTTGTGCGTTTTTATGCCAGGACGATAAGACATGCTGGCATGCACTTTCATGGAAGTCTTTATATTTAGTGAAAGGCATAGTTATGAATGCTCCTTGTATCCCACGATGAACTGGCTGTGGAAAAAGTGTGCAAAACTTGCAACTTGCACCTTTCAGTTGTGGAGAGTAGCTAAGCCATGGTGAATATTGATTAATCCACACATGACGGAAACAGCGTGTTCCACCTGAATCCTTCTTGAAGTCATACTTTTCTGGTGGAGTATACATATTTATTAGAAGATTGTATTTTACATCATCTGTTAGTTTTTCTGCTGAATTAAAATACAATCCAATATAATTTACAGAAACATCAACATTATGAGTAGATTCTGTTGGAACTGAAAGTGGACCTACAGAACTGCTTGTGCTTGGTTGTTCTGCCTCCTCCTGTTCACCATGTCTGGAATCTTTTCTTGATTCCGTAATATCAGATTCTACATCATCCAATTTCCGTTTTGAAAAATATTTTCTGATGTCCATTTCTAAAAAGAAATGGGGATCATTAAATACTCTGCTGAACTCATCACAAGACTGGCTGTATTGAATAAAATGAGTTGTAGATGAGCTGCAGGAAGTTGGAAATTGCCTTTAAATTTCTCCCGCAAGGGGAACCAGGTTTCCATGCATTATCCATTATTATATAAATCAGATGAGATTTGTGAACGCCTCTTGGGGCACTGCTGGTGGGGCGATGAGGTCCTCCTGTGTCCTGAGGACCTCAGGACACAAGTGGACTTCATCCTCCAAGCAGCAGTGCGCCAGGAGCCGCATTTGCAGAGTGGTGTAAAAAGGGGCGTGGCCTTGGACCACCTCTCTGCAATCCAGCTCTGTGGCGCTTACTGGAGGTACCTGGTGGGCTAGTTGGCCCCCAGGGACCCTCAGTAGATGATCAGTGATGCCATCAGTGATGTCTCTGAGCATGTTATGAGCGATGTAATATGTGACATCATCAGCAGTACATTGCAGGGGCGTGAGTTATAGTTAGCTCTACTAACTATAACAGCCAAATTTCTCTGGTTTTGTACGAATCGTCCAACTAACTATAACGTCCCTGAAACCTATGGTTTTTTCAGTGAATTTCTAAGGTTTTTTAAATGCTAATTTCTAACTATAACGTCCCTGAAACCTATTGTTTTCCAGTGAAAATATATATATACATACAGTACCAGATTTCACTTGTCACAGCACCAGCCTGCACGTACAGCAGTTGCCACAGCAGCACCAGATTGCACCCAAAACACTTGCCACAGTACCACCTGCAGCTATAAATCGACATCACTTGCCAAGTGCACCTTGGCAGTGGCACTGGATAGCATTCACATCATTCACCAGATATAATCCCATTTTACTAGGCATAACCCGACCACACTAGATAATACATCATATAACCCCCAATGTCCCCATGGTGGCACAAAATATAAAACCACTTCTTTCCACTGCTTTTGTCCCATTTTCTCCTGCTCTTTGTCATTCCATTCCCCTAGTTTTTCTGACTGCTTTCTCCTGCTTTTGCCCGGGCCTCAGTTCCACATTTTGTGATTAGAAGCAAATCACTTTACCTCCCGATGGCAGCCCACATTTACTTGGCTGCCTTTCCACCTCCCGCTGGTCACTGTTTGCCCGGCTGAACTCTGTTACACTGATCCCCTCCCCCACCGACTCTATTTTTCACATTGTGTTGCGCGGTTTTGTGTAGTTCCAATGCCACCCAAAGGTATTGGAGTGCTTTACACAAGCACCATCAGTTACTTTTTAGTGCAGTTTTATATAGCGCCGCTAACAACCAACATCACCCAAAGTATTACAGCACTTTACATTAGCACTAGTTATTTGTTTTGTGCAGTTTTAAAAAACGCCAACACTGCCCAAAGGTATTGGAGTGCTTTACACAAGCACCAGTTATTTTAGTGAATTTTTATATAGTGCCGCCAACAACCAACACCTCCCAAAGTATTGCAGCGCTTTACATTAGCACTAGTTACTTTTTTGTGCAGTTTTTAAAAACATCAACACAGCCCAAAGGTATTGGAGCACTTAACATAAGCCCCAGTTACTTTCTAGTGAAGTTTTAAATTGCCCCGCCAACAACCAACACCACCCAAAGTATTGCAGCGCTTTACATTAGTACTAGTTACTTTTTTTTGTGCAGTTTTAAAAAACACCAACACTGCCCAAAGGTATTGCAGCGCTATACATAAGCACCAGTTACTTTTCAGTGAATTTTTATATAGCACCGCCAACAACCAACACCCCCCAAAGCTGTTGGAGCGCTTTACATAAGGACCAGCTACGTTTTAGTGAAGTTTGATATAGCACCTCCAATAACCAACACCACCCAAAGTATTGCAGCATTTTATATTAGCACTAGTTACTTTGTTTTTGTGCAGGTTTAAAAAATGCCAATACTGCCCAAAGGTATTGGAGCACTTTAATTAGCACTAGTTACTTTTTTTGTGCAGTTTTAAAAAACGCCAACACTGCCCAAAGGTATTGGAGCACTTTACATTAGCCCCAGTTACTTTAAATAAAGGCACATTCATTTTTGCAGGCACAGCTAGATTAAGTGATTTGCCCCATTCTTGGGAGTGCTTTCTCATGCTTTTGTCTTTTTTTAATGTTTTGTCCTTCCTCTCTCCTGTTTTTCTGACTGCTTTCTCCATTTTCCTGCTTTTGGCCTGTTTTTTTACTGCTTTCACCTTCCATTTTTCTGAGTTCTTTCTCATACTTTTGCCTTATTTTTACTGCTTTTTCCTTCTTCTCCTCTCCCCCGTTTTCGGAATGCTTTCTCCTGCATTTGCCATGATTTTTACTGCTTTTTCCTTAGTCTCCCCCTTTGTTCTGCCAGTTTTAGCCTGCTTTTGCTAGTCTTTCCTGCTTTTGCCTTGTTTTTTTTACTGCTTTTTTCTTCCTCATTACACCTCCCCCACCCTCCACCCCCCACCCCCCATTTATCTGTCTCTTTCTGCCCTGATTTTTACCTTCCTCTCCTAAGCCTCTTTCTGTTTTCCCCCACGTTTCAAAAATTAAACACAGGGTTTGCTGTAAAACATATAGGCTGTCAAAAAGCCCTAAAAGTCTAAAACTTTAAGTTTTAATCTGTTCTTATTAAACATGAAGAGCAGTACAGAGAGGCTGCTTCTCTCTCTGAACTCTCTTTCCGTCTGACTGGAGAGGAGCTTGCGCAGTGTACACTTGCTGGGGGCTAGCAGGTCGGGGACAGGTCGGAGTTGGACCATGATTGTTCCAGCTCTTGATTTCATCATGTCAGGCGAGCAGTAGTCAGCTATCATTGGTAGCGCTCAGCTACCCAATGACAGTGCTGCCTGCCACCCTAGTAGGCCTGCCTGCACATTGCTGCCTGAGCCTCCTGGTGGCTGTCCCATGTCATTGGTAGCTGAGCGCTATGCTAAATTTCATTGGTAGTGGCATAGCGCTTAGCTAACAATGACATGAGTCATGTCACATGACGCTCATAACCCAGCCCGGGGTGCGGGACCGGGACGGTGCAGCCACCAGGCTTACATTATTTTTGTAACACATACATCCCACTCCAGCAGCAGCCAGTGCCACACTGGGCTGCTGGAGTGCCAAAGTTATGTTACAAAAAACGAATGGCGCCTGTCCGCCGCCCGCACCATGGCACAACCACCAGTACGGCAGACGGTGTAGCTGCCAGCCCGGGAACCAACATTTTTGGTAACATCGCACTCCACCAGCCCAATGTGTCACTGGGCTGCTGGAGTGCCAGCGTTACAAAAAAGAATGGCGCCCGGCTGCCGCCTGCACCAGCACAACGGCACCAGTACGGCCTGGACCGGCAATCCGGGGGGCAAGCACCCCTCCTTGTCCCCCCTGCAGACGCCCATGACACCAAATAAGCAAAATGTACTTCCTTGAACCAACATCTACCTCCCTGCCAAATGTGGTGTAAGTCTGTTCAGCAGTTCGGGTGTAGGTGTGGCTAAATGTTCCTATGGGAATTAACATTACAAATGCACCCTTATTTCGTGCCCCAATTTCTCAGTTCCAACTGCACAGATCACCCCCAAACTTTCTATGACACACAGAACCTACCTTGGCACTTTTTGGGAAAATCTCATGTAGATTGGTCAGATGACGCCAAAGTTATAAGCAAGTCAGAAAATGATTTTCCCATGGAAACTAGGTCCTAACTATAACATATAAATATATCCAAGAAAGAAGTGACTCAAACAGATAGATTCACCAAAGAACAAAAATATATTTCCACTACAACGTTTCAGCTTCCGCCTTCCTCAGGTAGTACAAGATGGTTTGCTCTGTGGCTGCACAGATGACAGCTGAATTTTCAAAAAGCATCATGAGTGAAGATTCCATTTGGAATGTGGAATCAATGCAGTCCTGAGAGCTCTTGAGATATGCAGTAATCAGGTTGTGTTGTCAGTAATGTTCAGTCCATCTGGATGCAGTGATTTTAAATGGTACATCCAGAGGTTTTCCCTGGAGTCCAGTAGTTCTTCCTTTGAAACATGTTCCACGGGGAAACTCTTCAAATCTGATAGTGAATGATCCACAAGGTTAAAATGATTGGCTACAGGCTGGTCAATTTTCTTATTAATTATTGCAGGTTTGGGGTTCCTGAATCGTGTACGAAGGTCATTCACTGTTTGGCCTGCATATTGCTTTTTACAGCTTTGCCGTTGGCACTGAATCACATAAATAATGCATGTTGAGTGACATGTAAGATGCTGCCTCATTGCATAGGTCCTTCTGGTAACAGAACTAGTTACAGATGATGTTTGTAAAAGATATTCACACGTGATGCACCTTTTAGAGTCACAGCAATGAACCCCTGGATTTGTTACAGCTTGCTTGAGTTCAGCTCTCACAATAAGAGATCGTAAATTTGGAGCTCTGCGGGAAGCAATGACTGGTGGTTTTGGAAAAACCTTTTGCAATTTTTCACAAGTGGACAGTAAGGGAAATGTTTTTTGCATTATATTTCTGTAGTTAGTAGCTGATGGATGATAGTCAACTACAAATGGAGTTCTGTCACTTTTGTTTCTGCCGTTGGTATTCCAAATAAGTGCTTCTCTGGGTAACTGCAAAGACCGGTCAATTTGTTGCTGTATGATATGCAGAGGACAGCCTCGCCTTTTAAATAATGTAGCAAGCTCCTGTAGATGGTCTTTACAGGTTTCCTCATTGCTGCAGATGCGTCTTATTCTGAGTGCTTGGCTGTAGATGATGCTCAGTTTAGTGTGGTGTGGGTGACATGAAGTCCAGTTTAGATACAAATGAGCATCTGTAGGCTTGTGGTACAGATCAGTTGTAATTTTGTGTTCATGAATGGTGAGTAGCACATCCAGAAAAGAGAAATGAGGATTCTGTTTAGTATTGCTGCTGGTAAATTTGATGGTAGGATGGATATTGTTGATATAAGCTGTAAATTGTTCCAATGTTCTACTTCCTGAATTCCAAATTATAAATATGTCCTCAATGTATCGTTGCCATACCAGTGGTTTGATGCTAGAAGTAGCAAGTATACAGTTCTCTAGTTTGCCCATGAAGATATTTGCATAGGATGGAGCCATCCGAGTACCCATGGAAGTCCCTTGTATCTGCAGATAGTGTTTACCATTGAATGTAAAATTGTTGGATTTAAGGATACCTCTTGCAAATTTGGTAAGCACATTTGTTGATGGCTTTTTCGCAGTTCTTTTATTAAGAACACATATATAAAATTTGTAAAATAAATGGATGTTTTTATTTAACAGAGGGGGAGATGTAGTGTCTTGAGAGGGAAACAGTCAGAACACCGTTGTCTGAGCCACGAGTGTTCCGACTACGCAAGCTATACCACGCATCCCTTAAACACGCATATGCGTGGTTACGACAGTGCGTGGTGTAACTGCAGGAAGACCTCACGGTGATGTAAGAGGGGCAGTTTGTTTAAAAAGAGCTGTAAGGGGGTCGGGCCAGATTTTTGGGCAGTCGAAGGAGTTGGGCTGGTTTAAGGGACAGTACATGGGATCGGAGTAGTGTAAATTAAGATGCAGGGTTTTAGGTCTTAGGGCAGTGGGAGGGGAATGGGTAGTTGGAGTAATTTTTAGGGCGCTGTAAGTTTTAGGGTAGTGGAAGGGGTTGGGGTAGTTAAAGGGACTGTGCTGGGGTGGCAGGTAGTGTAGGTAGTGTAGGGTTTTAGGCCTTAGGGCAGTGGTATGGGAATGGGTAGTTGTGTTAGTTAAAAGAACAGCATGGGGGCATGGGTGAGGGGTTGGTTGGAGCAGAGTTGGGGTAGTGGCAAACTCAGCCGCACATACCCCTATATCTATGGAGTCCGTCAAGAGCCAAAAGGGTTCCCTCATAAAATATCAAAAGGCGGTTGTATGATAGAAGCACAAACGGTTTTAGCACACGTGCCTCTACCATGTAGCCCAACCATAAATGCATCTTAACCACGCATGCCTTTACCATTCATCAATATACCACAAAATGCCTTTTGATATTTTATGAGGGAACCCTTTTGGCTCTTGACGGACTCCATAGAGCTGTGACGTAGGTGTCAGAGCACAGTGCCACAAAAGCTTGCTTTAGAATCTTGAGTTCACAGTTACATGCAGCAAAATAAAGACGTGTAATACTAAGCTTCGTGTGTGGTGTGGTCTTTGGCTTGTACCCAGGCTGGGAATATGCTTCATGCCTGAGCATGAAAGATCTATATAACCTCAACTATAGCTCTGCTGTCAAAGGCTGGCACATGTAAGATATGTGTGACTTGAAAGACAGCTCTACTGCCAAAAGCTTGAACCTGCAATGTCTCTTCAACCTGATGGGTAAAGCTATGTGAAGCCTGAGCTGTTGATATACATGGCATGTCAGGGGTTGCACTGCAGAATGGGATTTGAGGCTGTAACATTTGCAATAGTTCTGCTGAGTGAACATTGAGGTGCTTATTTACAAGTACATTGCGCCGCCAGCGCATCACTTTTTTTTTAAACACCTGCAGCGCAGAGTGCAGACCCATATCTACGAGGCCTCTTAAAGCCACTTTGCATGGCTTTTCAGGGCCTAATAGATACGTAGTAAGGCAAAGCAGCCTAAGTCGCTGTGTTGTCTTCTTCGCTGTCAAAGAGGCATTCCATCAAGGTTGCGGTGGGTGTTTTCACGCAACACCCATAGATTTTGATGCACTCCCAAATTTTCAAGGTTTTGTAAACCTGGGGAAGGCGTAACGGGGAGAAATAACTTTATTTCTGCTCGTTTTTCCTCTTTTGAAGGTGGAAAACACCTCCATTGATTGTTTTTGTGCAGGAAGGTGTCATTCTTACAACACATGGTGCAAGGGTGCCTGCATTGACCCAAGGCAGCCAATTGTGCAAAATGCGCTGGAAGAGGAAAGGAATGACTGTATCTCCTAGATACGGTGCATTTCTGCCCTTTTCTTTTGACGCAGGGCAGCGCAGCAAAGTGATTTGATGCAATGCCCTGCATTAAAAATTAGTAAATAAGCCCCTGAGTTCATAAAATCTGTGTAACATGAAGAAAATGTCAGCTGTCCAGAACTTGAGCTTTTATCATTTTTGTAACGTGGTGGATAGCTTTCCTGTAGCTTTTGAGATCCATGTAGCCTTAATGATAGTGCTGCTGTCAGAGGTGTGAGCTTAAGAAAACATCTGTAACCTGAACGAAAACTGATGCAGAGGCCTGAACCTCTTAGATCTGTTTAACCTTAGGAATAGGACGGTATTGTCATTAAACAGCCTCACATAATACCCGTGCATAAACATTTCAGGCTATAATGTGCATTTGACGTGGTACTTAGGCATACAGCCACTGTACTGGGAAGCCTAACCTTGTTGCGTCACTACCATTTCATGGCAACAAACCCCCCCCTCCCTGCCCGGGTTAATATATGTATGCATTATATGTACGTAAAGTGCACGTTTACTTTCTTTAGGTCCTGGTTACTAGTACCTAAGAAAATTGCAATCCCTGAGCAGACATGTGTTTTCTCAGAATGATAAGTGGTGCAATGTTTATCACACGCTGTAATTACTGGATGCAATAAAGTTTGCACTCCTTGTTAAATTTCGGCATATCAAAGCTTGCTGGAATTTAATTGCTGAAAAAGTTCTGGGCAATGAGAAGTTTGGTGAAGTAAGCACTATGGGGGGGCGTGGCCGAGCCGAGCCGCAAGATGGCCGCCGTTTAACGGGGCTCTGCCGGCCGAACACATCATCCGTCAACCCATCCGTGTTTGCCTCATTGCCCGGGCAGCCAGAGCGGTTGGAACGTGGTGTTGACGACCTGGGGACCTGGCGGCAGTTTCCGCGGAGGAAATCGGTGCAGTATTGCAGCCGCGCTGGCCCTGCGCTGTGCTGCCGGAAAACCCGCGAGCCGAGGGTCGGCTATCGCTGTAGCGCGAGTCCCCGGCTTGGGCCCTCGCTCGGACACGTGGGGAGACCAGGCGGAGAGGACCTGCGGCGCTGCTGAGATCGGGGCCCGTGGGGCCGGTGAGCCGCATCGGGAGCCTGGGGAGATTGTGTGCGGACCGCTCCTGGAAGTAATTCGAGACCCGAGGACGCAACGAAGACTCCGGTAGGACCTGAGCGCTGCGGAGCCGCCTGCTAGTGCTGCCGCGGCTGGCGCCGCCGCCGCGGTGTGGACCGCGCTCCGGGGAGCCTGAGTGATCGGCGCTGGCCTGGCTGCTGGAGGAGGTCGCCTGTCCTTCGCTCTCCCTGCCCTGTTTGGGGTTGGGGCTCTTGCCTACTGCTGCCGGAGGAACACTCGCGACAGGCCTGGTGGCGACGCGGCCGAAGATCGGTGTACCACTGAGGGCGGCAATCTCCTTGTACCTCGCGCCCAAGTGGAGTTGGCGCACGCCACTGGACGGGGAGACTTGGCGACCCGGCTGTAGGGCTGGGCGAGGGTGATGGGCCGCTCCCTCTAATACCTTGAGTCGACGTATCTGCCTGTCCACGCAGCGGCCCCGAGCCGCGCTCTCCGTGAGGTGGGGCTGGCCTAGTCCTTCTCTGTCGGCGCGGTGGGCCGATCGTCGCGGCCGCTGGCCTGGGAATTGCAAGGGGAGACCTGTGGCCCGTGGGACCTCCCGAGGAAGCGGCACTTGACTGCGAGGTGTGTTTGCCTGTGATCGCCCCCAACATCGGATCCCCCTGGCTGATCTTCCTGCGGGATCATGGGCAAGCCGGACAATAAACAGCCGCGGCTACAGTTCGAGCGAAAATCCGCCCGTAACGTGGAAATGGGGCCGGCATCGCAGACAGTGGTCCCTGAGACACAGATGGAGCCCTCACAAGAAGACGACATAAAGGGTATGTTCCGTGAACTAAAGGGCTGTTTGAGGGAAATTGACTCCAAACTTGACACAATGGCACAGCGAATGGAGGGCCTGTCGCGCACAGTCGATCAACATGGGGAAAGGCTAACGGCGGCTGAGACGCGTATTGCGGACTGCGAGGAAGGCCTGGGGGAAACCCGGGAACGTTTGCTGCACATGGACAAAGTCTTGGCTGTAATACGTGGGCGCAATGAGGATTTGGAAGCCCGCTCTCGCAGAAACAACGTGCGCATTCTCGGAATTGCGGAGTCCACAAATATCGGCAACATGGAGCAATTTGTGGAAGGCATGTTCCGCGATTTATTTGGGGCAGAACTGTCGGCAATGTTCTTAATTGAGCGTGCACATCGAACACTTGGTCCTCGCCCGGTGCCTGGGTCACCACCGAGACCGATCCTGGCTCGCGTTCTCAATTACCGTGACCGAGACACTATACTACGGCTATCCCGGGAAAAGGGAGCCCTCACTTTCCAGAACATGGCCATTTCCCTATATCCCGATTTCACACAGGCGGTGCAGGCAGCGAGGCGCGAATTCATACCTGCCAAAAAACTCTTTCAAAAAGTGGGGACCAAATATGCCATGTTGTACCCTGCCAAGTTAAAAATTCACCACAAAGGGAAGCAGCTGATCTTCACGGAGGCGAAGGAGGCGCTGAAATTTGCCAGGAGAGTGGAGCGAACGACTGGGGAACAGCGCGCAAGTCGTGCGACCTCCCCGGTGGACCAGCTGAGCGAAGTGGAATGAACTGCCGGACTTTTCTGTGACCCCTGTTATACTACTGTGCAGCATGGCGTCAGGTCAATCTGCGGATGAGTACCCATAACTTACTTGAATGTTTATATCTTGCTGCCTGTGGTGGGTGGTGACGGTAGAACAGACTAGCTGCATCTGGGATCCCACAGACTCATGTTTGGACATAGATTCCACGGGTGACACCGTTAATACTGAGGGTGATGCATGAGTCGTTGCCCGTTGTGTATGATCTGCTTGGGGCTTTGGTAGGTGGAATGTTCGGCCACCCTATTGTTCACCGATGGGGGAGTGTGCAGGTAACCCCACGCCCTCGAAGGGATGATTCCCGTGAAACTGACTTCTTTATGGGTTAACTTGGGGAGGGGTACGGCATCTCAACCTAATTGGGGGGTTGGAGTGGGAGGTTGGGTGGGGGGGACTGTTTTGTTTGTTGTTATTAACCTGCAGAAATGTCATACACTTTTGATGGACGACTCGGTGTTGCCTCTACACATCCACGCTCTCTTGCTAAGTGTCGGGACTAGTACACTGGATACCCGGCTGCTCGCCCTGCCCCTAGCCCCGCACATTGGCACACTGCTGCGTAGGGACTATTATCCACTGCTCCATTGACCGAGTTACGCTGTCTGACTTGGAACATACGTGGTCTTAATGACCATCGCAAGATTAGGTTGACGCATGCGCACTTGGCCAGACACCACATCGACATATGTCTTCTACAAGAGACCCACCTGTTACAGAAAGCGGGAGACCGATTGCGACATGCTAGGTGGGGTGAGGTACACACGTCTGGATGCTCCAGTTACTCTCGTGGGGTGGCCACCTTAATACGCAAAGGATTACCATGGCAAACCTTTAAAGTAACTGCCGACTCGGAGGGCAGATATTTAATCATACTGGGGAAATTGTTCCATAAACAGATAATCCTAATTAACACTTACGGTCCCAACACGGATGACCCGGATCTTTTCCGGACAGTCTGGCTAAAGGCACAATCCCTTGGCGCGGGGGAGTACATATGGGGAGGGGACTTCAATGCCGTACTCTCGCTGGAAAATGACAGGGAAGGTGCGGCGCGCACGCATCATCCGCAAACAGCAAATCTTCTTCGAGGTCTAATGGAAGAATATAACCTGTTGGACTCGTGGAGAATCCTGCACCCCGGCGAGCGTGAGGGCACATGCTTCACCCCACACAGAAAGGCGTGGTCTAGATTAGATTTTTGGCTAACAACTCCACATATTCAAGCCTGGACGTCCGACGTGCAACACAGAGCGCGTACTCTATCGGACCACTGTCCGGTTGAACTGGTGCTACGGGTCCCCAAACCATACATCGCCCCATTCACGTGGCAGCTACCTACGCAGGCCCTGCTAGATCCGGTATTCCGCGAGGAGGCACACCAACATATACTTGATTACTTTGAACTCAACACAAACTCAGTGGCGTCGGTTGGCACCCTATGGGACGCGTTCAAGGTGGTAATCCGGGGCCATTGCATTGCGGGACAGGCTAGAGTGCTGAAGTCCATTAGAAATACACTCCAGAGACTGGAGGACCGCTTACATAATCTAGAAGTACAATATAGCTCGCACCCCTCAGCGACCACTCTAGCGGAAACACGCGCCGCCCTAACGGAATACCAGGCGGAGGCGGACAGGGAGCTTAAATTTCTACACAAACACGCAACGGCGCGCAGATATGGCGAAGGGGATCGCCCGGGTAGAACATTGGCCCGGCTGCTGCGCTCGCAAAGAGGTTCCTCTTACATTCCTTCTATAGAAACGGCGCAGGGCGACACCGTGCACTCCCCTCCAGAGATACTGGATACGTTCAGGTCCTTCTATAAAAAGTTATACCGCTCCCGGGGTGGGACTGACGCGGCAGACGTTGCTGATTACTTAGACACGGTTCAGTTGATCTGGTTTAATGCGCATCAACAAGGTTATTTCGATCGCCCCTTTGACATTGACGATGTGAAGGAGGCGTTGGGGTCCTTGGCCCCTGGCAAGGCGCCTGGACCGGACGGTCTTCCGGCACAGTTCTACAAGGAATACGCTGACATCCTCGCCCCCCGGCTGCTGGCTGTATACGATGAGGCGGCTGAGTCTGGGATACTCCCCGCGTCCATGAGAGAGGCCCTCATTATTGCCCTCTTAAAACCCGAGAAGGCCGCCCAGAGCTGTGACTCTTATCGGCCGTTGTCCCTTATAAATACAGACGCAAAGATATTTGCGAAAATGCTCGCTTTGCGATTACAACCGGTGATGCCACTAATGATCCGCCCAGATCAATCGGGGTTCGTGCCGGGCCGTTCCACGACCCACAACTTACGGACCCTGTTCGGAGTGTTATACTACTTGGCTCCTCATGTCAAGGCCGCAGTGGTACTATTGGACGCCACGAAAGCGTTCGATTCCCTGGAATGGGCGTTTCTGTTCACCCTGCTGCAGCGAATGGGAGTAAGCGTCGCGTTCATCCGATATATTCGCCTGCTCTATACCAACATCACTGCCCGTGTGAGGGTGAACGGGCTGGTCTCCGAGCCCTTTGGCATCGGTAGGGGCACGAGACAGGGTTGCCCTCTGTCGCCCCTCCTATTCGCGATTGCAACCGAGCCCTTGGCAGCCCGGATCAGGCAACATCATGCGAACAGGGGAATTGGATTTTCATCCCGTGCGCTGACCGTTTCACTGTACGCGGATGATATCACCCTTTATGTGACTGACCCGCAGGTTAACCTCTCCCCAATGACGAGTGAACTGATGAGGTATGGTCTGCTTTCAGGGGTGACTATTAATTGGGAGAAGTCGGTCCTCCTGCCCTTAACGGAGGCGACATCCCGCTTCACGCCGGATTGCCCGCTGAAGTGGGCGGACGGGCCGGTGCGTTACCTGGGCGTATGGGTTAGCACGGACATGCAGGAACTGTGGACGGAGAACTACGGGAGGGCCGTGCAGTGGATAGAGGAAAGGGTAGGCCGATGGAAACACCTGCCCCTGTCCCTGGCGGGTAAGATAGCTGTGACCAAAATGGTCATACTGCCCAAGCTCCTCTACCTCTTTGTTAATATCCCCCTCCCCTTGCCTAAACACTTCTTGAACAAGATACGATCGCTCATGATCGAACTGGTGTGGGGGGGTAGACAGCCGAGGGTAGCATGGGAGACGCTCACCCTCCCACAAAGACAGGGAGGTATGGCGGCGCCAGACTTCGCGCTGTATGCGTATTGTGCGCAGGCGCAATTCCTGCACTATTGGGTACACCCCACGCCGTATCAGCCACATGTGGCGATAGAGGCGGACATGGTTGGCCCGCTCCCGCTCCGCACTGCCCTATATGCGCCACACAAGAGCAGGCGGAACGAAATCGATACGGTGCGTGCGCTTCAGTGGGCCTGGGACGGACTGCGCCGCCGGGCCAAGTTAGATCTTCTCTATACGTCGGCAATCCCTCTGCGCGGGAACCCCATGTGGCCCCCGCTACAGAGCATGAAAACGGGAGAACGGTCAGCGTCTCGGGGTCTCCATACGGCGGGAGACGTCTTTCCTGATGGTGTCTTCATCACGTTACCGCAGATGTGCGCTGCGGAGGCCCCGACGGCGCTAGACGCCCTGCTTCATCACCAGCTTCGCCACACATGTAGGGCACTGTTCCCGACATTCCCGGAGCCGCCGCCCAGTCTGATGGCTCTGGAAAATGTCCTGAAGGTGGAATCGGGGCGCAAGCTGATTTCTCGTCTATATAGCCGCATGCAAAGCGATCATCCAGTGGTGACCCCGGCGGCGCGCGATCTGTGGAGCGCTGCGTTGGGAACTGAAATTCTCGATGCCCACTGGGACCTATGCTGCAGAATGCTTGAGACATTATCCCCTAACTACAGACTCCGGCTTATCCATTTCAAGTACATACATATGATATATCGCACCCCACGCAGACTTCATCGCATTGGCTTAGGAGACACGGACAATTGTTGGAAATGCACTGCGCGTGGCGCTGACTTCTTGCATATGGCGTGGGAGTGTCCCATGATCGCCCCCTTTTGGGAAGAGGTGCTGCGGCTGGTGTGTCTCATTACGGAGCTTCCGATTCCATGTACCCCTCAGACTGCACTGCTGGGGATCCTACATATGGTCAAGCCTAAACATCGCCGACTGCCGGCCATGCTCCTCCTACTTGCTAAGCGCCAGGTTGCGATACACTGGGGGGCTACCACAACGCCTACTATCAGGGAGTGGCTTAAGAGTGTTGTATACTGCCAGACGCAGCTCACCCTCTTCTGGGAGCTCCTGCCACCACGCACGCGCCCGCGGGACATATGGGGCCCTTTCTCACAGTGGTTGCTTCAAACACCGCTCGATCCGTTGTAGGGTGCTGACCCTCGAGCCGGATGACCGGGGGGAGACAGATGTCGAGATTGCTGAGGGGTTGCAGCGGCTGCCGCTGAAGATGTGGGAGATGTTGGGGGTGTATTGGGGGCTGAGACGAGGGGAGATTCTGCTCTTGTGTCTCGCTCTGGCACTATTGTGTGGATACCTATTGGCATTATGGACATCGTTGTATATGGAGGTGACTGTCTCGTCTATACTGGATTCTATACATTCTGCAGTGTATTGTGTTTGTACTGTTGTTGAAATGCAAATAAAAAGAATTAAAAAAAAAAACAAAAGTAAGCACTATGGGGCATATTATCAAGAAACGGCGTTAAAATTATCGCCGCTTTAGCGGCAGAAAACTGGTGCTAAAGCGGCGATAATGGGCTTGATAATATGCCCTTGAGAATTCCAATAGAAGCCCATGTTCTGGTGTGAACACGGGCTTCTATTGGAATTCTCTGCAGCATATTATCAAGCCCATTATCGCCGTGCTTGATAATATGTCCCCAAATTACCTATGTTATTCCCGAAACATCTCGGTATAGGTGACAGTTTAGTACACTTGATACATTCTGATCCCGGGGGAATTATTGGGTCTGATAAAAATGTATTTTCTCTCTGGTAATTAGGCCCTTTCTTTCGCTTGTCATTTTATTGATTTTGCACACGTAACTTTTTTTACTTGAGAGATGTTGATTTCTGTGATGTCTGCAAAGGTAAATGTAATGCAGCAGCAGTTCCTGTGATGTAATGGGGAATAGGTGATGTCACACATAAGGTAACATCCGCTACCACTGGCATTTTGGTGTCATGACGTACAAGTTCAAAATCAGGCTTCTGTCCATTTCTCATTACATAAAGGTACTGAAGGAGTGGCTTTCACTAAAATGTGCACTGCTACATATCAGGTGTTAAGGTTTTTAGCACTGTGAAAAATATCATAACAAGCAAAAAGTTTAGCTCTCTCTTTTCAAAGTCCCGGAAAAAATAATATGTCCAGTGAAACAAATTACCGTACAGACAAATAGTTTCTTAGGCCAAGTGCTATGGACCAGCCGCTAGCACTACTTTCCATTGACATTGAGTTCAATTGCTTGTACAAATCCAAGCACTAAGAGCCGGATTTAGATCTTGGCGGACGGGCTACTTCGTCACAACGGTGACAGCCTGTCCATCGAAATATAAATATAAATACCATTATATCCTATGGAATCGATATTTCGGCTGATGGGATATCCGTCACTGTTGTGACTGAGTAACCCGTCCGCCAAGACCTGAATCAGGCCGTAAGTCAAAGCTCGGTTGGTGGAATGACAGATCCGTATATAGGCCACAGTGCAAGTGAAGATTTGTGGCACAAAGAGCCTTATTACGATGTCGGGCAGACTCACGTCCGCATGACACCGTTGGGGATTTGGAACCGACTGCAACATTACAATGCAACCGCACATGGTGCGTTCGCATCTTCTATTTCTCTATGGGAGCTTGTGCTGTGGCCATAAACCGGCAGTAGAACAAGCTCCCATAGAGAAATGTGAGTTTCTGTTCATCTCTTCATAGCGTGGGCGGCACCTCAAGGTGCCTGCCACGCAGTGCAGGATTAACAGGGAGGAACCTCGGCCCCCAACCGGAGCCTGCAGGGAGAAGGGGACCCTGCTAGGGGCCACCAAAGTCCCTTTCTGCCAGGATTTCCATGTCAGAAAGCCCACCATGGAAAGCCTTTCGGAAACCGACATCGTGATCCTGACAATGGAAACGCCGTCCATAGGGATTACAGTGAGGCCTCCGACTGGCCGACGGAATGACCCCCTGGTTTCACTTTCGACCACCTGCATTGTAATGTGGCGGTCAAAAGTGAAACCCACAATGTGTCTCGGAAAGCCTCTGACAGGCCCAAAGTCGCTAACAAATGGCTTGGTTCGTTATCAACAAGGTAACTGTTTCCCTTACCACCCGATCCATCCCTTATCAATTGTAGTTACAGTGTGGTGTATTTGTAGTGCGAGTACATGGGGACCACAGTTTTAATGGAGTGTCTAGGCTTTCAGTATTATTGTCAGTGCGTTCCAAAGAGCTGTCAGGACTCTAAGAGCTAGATTTAGTGTAGTATTGCATTGCCTCGCCACATAGCTTCCTGCTGCACCACGCTTCCCCTAGTACCCTGACTAAACGTGGCTCACTTGGCCAGATGCTGATGACCTAGGCGGGTTCTCCTCCTCACTCTGCTCACCTCTCAGCGGGGCGCTGAACATGCCTCTTCGCGCCCCAATAAGCACCTGCCTGCCTGCACTGGATCTTTTCTCTATAGACCCTTTGAGGATATCAGAGGGGTTTGTCTCTGGGCTCCTCTCTCTCCACTGCAGTATTATAAATATATAAAGGAATATTTCATACAATATGTAGATGCTCAAATTAGGATTGTCTAGGATTATAGGAGGCCCAGCGCAGAGCTTTAAAGGAGAGCATCGCCATCTTTGCTCGCTTGGCCACACCCCTCGAAGTCCTTAGTTTTAATGTCTGTGGACTTCTGCTCTGTTTTTAGGTCTCGCGACCTGCGTTGCACTGCGCAGCAGTGCTCACGCAGGCGAGAGTCTTTTTGTCCGGGGTTCAGAAATGGACCCTGGAATAGCACACGCATGTGCGTTCCTTTTCAGCTCCCCCATTGGCCTTTGCGTGCGTCTTATTCTAAAAGACTGCACGCAATTGGCCCGAGGCGCACGCATAGCTCCTCCCATGGCCTATTGGTGTCTATAACGCGCACCAAGCGCGTAATAGACACCAATAGGCCGTGGGAGGAGCTATGATCTTGCCCAGTCACAGGTGTGACGCATGCGCCACTTGTTTTTCTTTACTTTTGGATAATCTCGGCACCCGCGCTTTACTTTTGATGTTATAAGTAAAGCGTAGGTGCCGCGATTATACCAAAGGTAAAGAAATAGAAAAAAACATCTATTTCTTTACTTTTGGTATAATCGCGGCACCCGCGCTTTATATATAACATTAAAAGTAAAGCACGGGTGCCGTGATTATACCAAAGGTAAAGCATTTCCAATGCAATAAGTCTCGCATTACTGAAAGTTTGAGCTATTGGCTTTGCAAATAATTATGCAACACCAATAACTCAAACTTTTAGTAATGTGAGACCTATTGCATTGCAAATGCTTGTTTTTTTTTGTGTGAGGTCCTCGATTTTAAGGTGAGTGAAGTTCTGCCATGCATAGAGAGCCTGAAGCCTTCAGTTTTAATGATATTGCGGTTTAGTTATGCTGGCAGGCAGTGACGGTGCGTCCATTGGGGGCGTTGGGGTGTTGCCCCCCCACCCGTAGCTCCCTCGGCGTGCCGCGTTTCTGAACTTAAGTAAACTGAATCACTCAGTTTACTTAAGTTCAAAGACGACGCCGAGGGAGAACTCAACTGACAAATTATCATGTCAGCAGCATGACGTCGGACCGCCCACCCCCTTCAGAGTCTGAAGGAGGTGGGCGGTCCGGCATCATGTTGACTGACATGATTTTCAGACCAGGGGTTAAATGCAGCAGCACAAGTGCGCATGAGTGGGGAAGGTGAGTGAATTTTTCACCGTACCCAGTCATGCGCACTTGTGTTTGCACTGGCTTGCACATGCCCATTTGGAGCCCCTCGGTCTCCTAATGGGCAGGCGGCGGGCGTAGCGTAAGCTGTGCCTTCAGCCAATCCTGGCGCTGCTGGCAGCGCCAGGATTGGCTGAGAGGGGTTGGCAGGCTCCTCCAGTGCCGTTAGTGAAGGCGCGGGAGCAGAGGTCTGAGAGGTGGCGTGGACCGGCTGTTAGGTAAGTTTTTTATTTAATATATTATTTAATTCCCCCGTGCACGACCCCCCCCGCGAGCCACGACTGGTTTTAAAATTATTATTAATCCCCTCCCCGCGTGCTCACTCTCGTAGCCATTCTAATCCCTAAGGCGCGGCGGCGAGCGTAATTTTTAAACTTCGTCCCAAACGGATGTCACAGACCCTGCAGTCAGCAAGTGTAGTCAGTCATGAATGCAATACTGTACACACCTTTCAAGAAAGGCTGCACGTCGACCCTTAAAAAAATACTTGCAACGTAATACATTACGCCGGGACTATGTCAACATTGTGCAGACTGTCTCGAGAGCTGGAATAACAAAGCATGCTCAAATGTGACAGCTAAAACTTCTAGATAACTGAATTATTTCAATGTGCAATTAGGCACCGTAGTAGATACTGTACTGATGACACAACAAATCCCGGAGGGTAAAACAAACACATTTATTTTAGAGTTACACCTGTCATGGTAAACAACCACAGAACACCAATCATACCAATTACTACACAGCAACAGCGAATATACAACAGGCATACGCTCGAACTTCCTACACAAAATGACGAAAGCAGGACCATATTTATAATAATTAATGTGTGCGCTACTGTGCTGAGGGGCCCCTGGAGGCAGGCGCGGTGCGGGGGCTGCGGGGCCCACCAGGTCTCAGACTCTGACTCACCTGAGGCTTGCAGCTTCGGTGGCAGCCACAGGCAGCAGCAGAAGACTGCGACTAGTAATGATTTAATTATGTTCTCACGGTCCCTCTCGCTGCCATCAGACCCCCGGCCATCAGACCCCCGGCCATCTCACGCTTAATGTTTATGATTTGCGATGGTATGTTATGGTATTTTTAACAATTTTGTGCATTATGTACTCATGGAGGTTTACTGGGAAGTTTTACAGAGAGGCTATTTGGGTAATAAGATGTTTAGTGACATGGATAATTTTACACTTAGTTGAAGTTTTTGCACGAGGGTATTACCGCCCTGTTGATTAAAGTTTGTTTCTCATGCTCTTAACTAGACATTTTGAAACAGTCATTTTTAGGTTGTGATTCAGGGTTAGTTAAAAGTGAGACCTCAGACATTGGCGAAGACGTGCACATAAGGTTAGATTGTGATTAATTACATCGTTCTAGGAGGGCTTTATGTGGTTCTTTCGTGCACACTAGTCTGTCTGGTATCAAGCACTGAATTCAACTTCATGTTGAAGTATGTTTTGCTCTTAAAATGTCCAATTAAGCAACGATATTCGAAAAACCTTGAGGATTTGAATAGCAAAATGTATCTGCACAGCCAGTAAGACGGATACACGCAAGATACGTGCATACCTAACGGTCTCACCAGACCTACTGGCTTTACCGCATAGTCGCATACCCCATCCAGAGTATTAAATAGTATTGACAGTCTGTTTTGCTGTGATTGTGTATGTAGAGGGACCAGATTGTTTAGGGATTCACCTCGAGGTGTTTGAGCATTGACCAGACAGAGCAGTGCAGGTGACTTTTCTCTCGTGTGTGAATAGGCTTTTTGAGGATAGTGATGTAAATATTTTGAAGTGAATATTTGAACCTGTGAGTCGAGCCTCCCCGACCCTATAGTGAAAAGATGTGCCATATAAAAAGCACAATAACCAAAAGAATGCCAATGCTGATCTCTCTTTGATACCTAATTTGAAAAGGTCACCCAGAAACAAAACAAAGCGACCAATAAAGTTTTTTCTTTTCAATTAATGAATGTATCAACATTTTTATTTAAATCACATCTCAAATAGCTCTCATATTTTGTAAATGTGCAAAACTTGCATGCTCACAATATAAAAAGAGACAATCCTCCTAATAGCGTTTAATACAAAGTCACCAAATTGCATTCTGGGTCGCATCAGCAACAGGCAATCTTCTAGGCCTCACCGCTCTGGTACAGAGAATGCTGTGCAGAAACCCTTTTCCGTGGTGAGAAGGGCTTCTCTGTGGGAGCATAGTTCACGAGTGAGCACTAATGCAAAGTGTTGCTGGCACCACAACAGCATTTATAAGGCTAACGAAGTTCGGAAGACATGGCCATGCCAGAAGTTCAGTTTTCAGTGTTTGGTTAGTCTTAGTTTAATCTACCATTGACCAGTACTCCAGAAAAGTGGTTGTGTTGAGGTGACTTCTGCCTGTTCCATGTACCAAAGCCTGATTCGAAAGGAAATTAGTGAAGAGGTTTCCACCACTGGGCAGGAGGCCAGTGTCTGAAGGTGGAAGGGGCAGGATCTCTCAGGGCCTCTGGTACTGGCAAGTGCCCCCCTACCCTAAGCCATGGCCCTTTCACTCATTGTGCTGTCCCTGTGCATTAGTTTGTCCTCTTTTCAATTGCTTTATTTTTGTGTAGTGTATTCCCTCTCTTGGGGTGTTACAGGGTAGGTTTGTGCTGTTTATATTTTAATTCTGGATGTGAGGAAACTCGATTATTACTTTCCGGAATGGTGTAAAAATCATTGAGAATACTGCTTATGAGAAGAATGTATTATTGAATTCTCGCACAGCTTGAAATGTGGAATGTTTGGAAATATTTGCAGTTTTGTGGCCATGTCATATAATGGCATTTTGGATCGTATGAAGCAGGGATGTCCCGAGTTTTTCTTCACAAGAGCTTGAATTTAGCCATAATTTCAAAATCTGATATGAATCCAACCTTCATGGACCAACATTGGACATCACTGCCAGAAAGGGCCTCTGTGGTGGTCTGGTAACAATGGCCCCTTTCAATATACATTGGCTATATGAGCATGTGCGTTGTCAGACTCTCTCTCGTCGTGGTGATGCCTGGGGATGCCATTGGGCCACGTACAGGCCTTCAGACTCTATGTTAACTAGATTTTCATTTCTGTGAGGAGGTTGTTTTTGATGCTATGAATGAATTCACATATGTCCAGAAAGCAACCAGCAGCTACTTGTAAAGTGTTCATTAGCTTTCACACTAATTTGTTTTTCGGTATATAGTTCTCTGATGAAACAGTGTGCATCTTTGAGTGCAGTGCAGCGAAGGGTGAGTGATGTCTGTGTGCGTGCAGGTTGAGCAGTGTGCCTGTATGAGTCCAGGGTGAGTTATGTGGATGGGTGAATGCAGGCTTAGTGAACCCCCTGTAGGTTGTTCCGGCTCACTCGCTACGCTCGCTCGCTCGCCACAGTGCAGTATTTACGCCCACCACTTTCAAATGTCACCAGCCGCCACTGCTGGCAGGATCTAAGCTCCTGAATGTTGATCATTAGTACCACCTAAGGAGGTGCGGTACTCCGTGAACCACAGCTGAAATCAGGAACCTCTGTTATTCCCTTGATGTCATTTGTGAAAGATCAGAAGTCACCCTCGCTCAGCATTTCAATACATTGCACATGGGAGGGAATGCTTGGAAATAATGAGGCTTCACTTGAGGGGCTGTGACATCCAGTTTCACTTTCACAATGGCATGATACCTGGTGATAGCTGACCATGAAAATACAATGTGTGCTCTTCCCCTAATAAGCACCCAAACAAACACTTCTGTATGCCACAAAAGGATCCAGAAGTAACCACTTGCAACTGGCGAACTTGAAATGCCACCAGGGCAGATTTGAGATGTGTGCATTGAATCTCTTAATCTACCAGACTACGAGACTGATTCCGAAAAACACTTATGAGCATGGGAAGTAGCACTACACGAGTGCTCTTTTACATACACTCGCTTTTGTGAATAGGCCCCAAAACCTCCAACTCCCTATTTGTAAAAGTGCAGAAAGGGCGCAGTCCATTCGTTTTACACAAACTGTGGATGACTATTTAAATTAATAGCAAAACACACAAGATGATGGACGGAATGTTGCACATTGGCAATACATTCACCCCCAGTTACAGATCTGTGTTTAATCCATCGTCATTTTGCTCCCCACGCCACCCCAGTTCAGACATGGCCATATGCAAATCAGTCTTAACCCTGTGCCTCATGCGAACAGTCCAGCCCGAAATGCCAAGCCATGTCTTCCCTGGACCGGAATCAAGCATCCTAGGATCGGTTTCGGGGTTTCACCCCTCTTCAGCCAGGATAGCTTGACTCCAGTGGCGTTGTGAGCACGGGACCCACATCTGGGCATACCCTTCTCACATAGGGCGAACAGCAAAACACACAAGATGATGGACGGAATGTTGCACATTGGCAAAACATTCACCTCCAGTCACAGATCTGGGTTTAATCCATCGTTATTTTGCTCACCACGCCATCCCAGTTCAGACATGGCCATATGCAAATCAGCCTTGACCCTGTGCCTCATGAGAACAGTCCAGCCCGAACTGCCAAGCCATGTCATCCCTGGACCGGAATCAAGCATCCTAGGACCGGTTTCGGGGTTTCACCCCTCTTCAGCCAGGATAGCTTGACTCCAGTGGCGTACTGGAACGGCATGGTGAGCAAAAAAACGATGAATTTAGGCCCAGATCTCTGTACTGGAATGAATGTATGACATTGTTCTGCATTCTGTCCATCTACTGTTGTTTTTGCATTTGTCACCCCGAGTGGGAAGGGTATGCCCTGACGTGGGTCCCGTGCTCTCCATGCCACTGGAATCAAGCTATCCTGGCTGAAGAGGGGTGAAACCCCGAAACCGGTCCTAGGATGCTTGTTTCCAGTCCAGGGAGGACCTGGCTTGGAAGTTTGGGCTGGACTGTTCCCATGAGGCACAGGGTAAAGACTGATTTGCATATGGCTGGATTCAAACTGGAACGGCATGTGAGCAAAAAAACGATGGATTTAGGCCCAGATCTCTGTACTGGGGTGAATGTATGACATTGTTCTGCATTCTGTCCATCTACTGTTGTTTTTCCATTTGTCTCCCCGAGTGGGAAGGGTATGCCCAGACGTGGGTCCCGTGCTCTCCATGCCACTGGAATCAAGCTATCCTGGCTGAAGAGGGGTGAAACCCCGAAACCGGTCCTAGGATGCTTGTTTCCGGTCCTGGGAGGACCTTGCTTTGCAGTTCGGGCTGGACTGTTCCCATGAGGCACAGGGTCAAGACTGATTTGCATATGGCTGGGTTCAAACTGGAACGGCATGGTGAGCAAAAAAACGATGGATTTAGGCCCAGATATCTGTACTGGGGTGAATGTATGACATTGTTCTGCATTCTGTCCATCTACTGTTGTTTTTGCATTTGTCACCCGAGTGGGAAGGGTATGCCCAGACGTGGGTCCCGTGCTCTCCATGCCACTGGAATCAAGCTATCCTGGCTGAAGAGGGGTGAAACCCCGAAACCGGTCCTAGGATGCTTGTTTCCAGTCCAGGGAGGACCTGGCTTGGAAGTTCGGCTGGACTGTTCCCATGAGGCACAGGTTCAAGACTGATTTGCATATGGCTGGGTTCAAACTGGAACGGCATGGTGAGCAAAAAAACGATGGATTTAGGCCCAGTTCTCTGTAATGGGATGAATGTATGACATTGTTCTGCATTCTGTCCATCTACTGTTGTTTTTGCATTTGTCACCCCGAGTGGGAAGGGTATGCCCAGACGTGGGTCCCATGCTCTCCATACCACTGGAATCAAGCTATCCTGGCTGAAGAGGGGTGAAACCCCAAAACCGGTCCTAGGATGCTTGTTTCCAGTCCAGGGAGGACCTGGCTTGGCAGTTCGGGCTGAACTGTTCCCATGAGGCACAGGGTCAAGACTGATTTGCATATGGCTGGGTTCAAACTGGAACGGCATGGTGAGCAAAAAAACGATGGATTTAGGCCCAGATCTCTGTACTGGGTTGAATGTATGACATTGTTCTGCATTCTGTCCATCTACTGTCGTTTTTAGGTCTCGCTGAGCCCCAGCGCTTGCGCTGGCTCGGAGAGACATTTTGTATTTGGGATTTTTAAAGTGCTGCCTGTGGCCTAAAGCTTGAGTGCACGCGAGCGTGCACGCGCACAGTCGCCAATCACTGCTGCGCGCGCACCACTCGCGTGCTTGCCACACAGCGCGTCCCGTCCTAGCGATCGCGATCACTTTCGCTTTGATTGCGATCGCTACTACTTTCGCTTACACGGCCGCGCGGCCGTTATTTTCATGGCCGTGCGGCCAATGCTTGTTTGGGCTTACACTCTCCATGCCCTCTGGCTCCTTCGTGCTGCTTTACCCTTCCCTCTGCTTGTGAAATCTGTGGGCACAGTCTGCACCCACCCCCTCCCCAAGTCTGGCAGCACGGGGCATTACTGCATAAGAGATGTGCGATCCGCTCCACCCCGGTACCTGCAGAGTGCGAGGAACATGAAAACCACGGGTTCAACTCTGCGCGAGACAGTTTACGAGGCTGCTGTACCTGCTGTAGAAATATGTGCATGACATTCAGGTAGTGACCTCCACATCCCATAAAATAGCTTAGGGGGCTACTGTGCCTGCTGCAAAGATCTGTGCCTGACAAGCAGGTCATGAAGTCCACATCCCATGAGATAGCTTACAGGGCTGCTGTGACTGCTGCAGAGATCTGTGCCTGACATGCAGGTCATGACCTTCACATCCCATGAGATACCTTACAGGGCTGCTGTACCTGCTGCAGAGATATGTGTGTAACATGCAGGTCATGAACTCCACACCCCATAAGATAGCTTAAAGGGTTGTTGTACCTGCTGCAGAGATATGTGCCTGACATGCAGGTCATGATCTTCACACCCCATGAGATAGCTTACGGGGCTGTTGCGCTAACTGCAGAAATCAGTGTGTAACACGCAGATCATGGACCCCACTCCCCATGAGACAGTTTAGAGGGTTACTGTACCTGTTGCAGACATCTGCGTGCAGCATGCCTCTCAGGCTTCACTCCCTACGAGACAGCTTCCAGGGTTACTGTACCTGCTGCAGAGATCAGTGTGTACGTGTAACGTGGTCACACTCTCCACTCTCCAAGAGACAGCTTACACACAGGGTTACTGGAGCCGCCGCATAGATCTGCGCAGACCACGGGCTGCACTCCCCACCAGACATCTCACGGGGTTACTGTACCTGCTGCACAGAGACCTCTGTGCAAAATGCGGCCAAAAGGCTTCACTGACTCCTCGTGAGACAGCTTACAAGGTGACGGCACACGCCACAGAGAAGCTACAAACGACGGGCTACAGGCTCCCTCCAAGCACAACAGATCAGGGGAAAAAAATCTATGTGCAACAGGGAGATTAAAGGCTTCATTCCCCGTGAGTCACGAGCTCTTCATAGCACGGTGCCTTTCCAGTGCTCCGCTCGGAACTCAGCTGTGCCATTATTTAAATGTACCACTTTAAATCCAATCGGAGCTCTAATGTTCACAACGCCACTCCACCATTTCCATTTCTTTACGCCACACCCTTGCCTTCAATTGCCTACTTGAGGTTGTTTAAAAGAGACATGCATAAATGCTCGCAGATGGACACATTCCTTTTTTTTCTGGTGCAGTTTGCTTACTATAAAAATATTGTTGATCCTTATGTTATGAAACACCTGGCGACAGTTAAAATAGCACTATTGGTGGTGTATGGAGTGGCTCTCCCCGTATGTTTCTGGAGCACTGTGCTTTACTGAGGAGCAATGCTACATTTTTTTTTTAACTGATCTTAATATTTATTATACTTTTGGGTGGTTTTTGTTTCGTTCGGTTGAAGGATAGGTCTCCGGTGCACTTTAAATAATACTTGGAACCTGTTCATGTACTTACTAGTGATGGCTGGGTAGTTGGACGTAAGACTATTTGACATCAATGGGAAAGCCTCCTCGCTCATAGATCATTCGTATACTTCGAGGTGCATTTGAATCGGTGCTGTATGTTAGTGCACACGATTGTAGGTACAGATGCCGGCTTTTAAAAAAACTATGGGGCATATCAACAAGGGCTTTATCTCTGCTTTTTTGGCTTTAAAAGCCAAAAAAGCAGAGATAAAACTAGCACCCTATCAACAACAGGGTGCTAACACGCAAATTTGCATGTTAGCACCCTTTTACTCTACGCTTCCCCTTGCATCTCTAATGAGATGCAAAGGGGGCGTTCCAGAGTAAAATAATAGGAGAAATGTCGCTAAGCGACATTTCTCCTATTATCAAGAATGTCGCTAACCCTGTTAGAGACAAAAAAAGCAGCGCTAACCGCGGTTAACGCTGCTTTTTTACGTCTGCTAATTTTCAGACTTAGCCATGATATCCTATGGAAGGAGGATATCATGGCTAAATTTGCCTGTCCCTATCAACAAGGTAACGTGTGATTATCGCTGGGTTTCCAGCGATAATCTCACGTTAGCCTGTTAGCGTGTAGATTTTTATCACTATTGAGATAAGCGTTGCTAATAGCACGCTATCTCAGCGATAAAAATTCACGCTAGCCGGCGATAATTATCCTCACGCTAAGAGCGCTGAGCGATAATTATCGCCGGTTGTTGTTGATATGCCCCTATGTTGCTAATGTCAAGAATGCCATACATTTAGGGACACGAAATGCTCTTGATTTTACCAGAGTTCTGACAGGCTTGTCGTTTGTTTTGCGCTGGGACATTTTTCTTAAAGCTAGTCAATTTTAAAGAATACTAGTGAGCCACTGTGAACTTACAGCGTCATCAATGCTGCAGAGACACAACATATTTACAGGGTTTTTAGGTCGAGCTTGTACCCATAAGTATGTCTCCCTGTCTAACTTTTTGTGTGTGCGTTTATGTATATTTGTCTCTCTTCTCAGGTATCTGTGTTTGACCTCCGTAGGTGTGTGTGTTCGTGTTTTTGTTTAGGCTGTGATATGTGACTGTAAGTAAGTGTGTTTGAGGTCTTGTGTTTATCAACCGATCTCCATACCTAGGAAGGGTATGCCCAGACGTGGGTCCTGTGCTCTCCATACCACCGGAATCAAGCTAGCCTGGCTGTAGAGGGGTGAACCCCCGAAATCGGTCCTAGGATGCTTGTTTCCAGTCCAGGGAGGACCTGGCTTGGTAGTTCGGGCTGGACTGTTCCCATGAGGCAAAGGGTCAAGACTGATTTGCATATGGCTGGGTTCAAACTGGAACGGCATGGTGAGCAAAAAAACGATGGATTTAGGCCCAGATCTCTGTACTGGGGTGAATGTATGACATTGTTCTGCATGCTGTCCATCTACTGTTGTTTTTGCATTTATTTAAATTAATAGTCCGATTTCATACATATTGTAGATGTTTTGGGGCCAGTTCACAAAGACGTGTACGAGTACATATAATCATACTACGGGAGAACTATTTACCCTACTACAAAATGCATTTTATTGGATGAAAAATGACACACACTGTCACAGAGGGTTATGTGAAAAGGATTGGCAAAGGCTGCACGAAGCAGAGTTGAGAGGGAGGAAAAAGCATCTACAAATTGCAGGGACGCAATTCTCTGTATTTCTTCTCTGCCTACGTCTTTCCTGATAGTAAAGAGGGGAGAGTAAGAACTGTCCCTAATGTTTGAAAGAATTCTCATTACATCGTCTAGCTCCGTAGATGTGAACGGAGACATTTTATGACTGCGTCCTTTCTGAGGCGTGTCTAAAAATATGCCTGGAAATAGCTCCATCCACAGGCAGGCAACCTCATCACGATAAAAGATTTGCTTAGGAAATCGAGCCAGATGCCACCCCTGGGACGTTTGCAGCAGGTACTGCGGAGGAGGAAATTGCATTGCGCGCCTCTGTTCTAGCACAAACTCATTACTCCGCTGTTTGAAAATGGCAATTTTTCTCAAGGTGAATTTAAATTACATGAGGGGGTGTGCGTGTTCAAAAAGTACGCAAGATATGAGGTCTAAAGAAAATCTAGCAGAAGGTGATGAAATTCAAAAATCAGTTTTTTTCACTTCTGACTTGCATCTGTTTTATGGAAAGTAGTTCTCAATGTTTCGATTCACAAGCTATATATCTTTCAGCATTTATGACTGCAAATTCAACGTTGTGATTCACAACATAATTTGCATTCATAAATAGATTTACTCACAGGTAAAATTATGCCAGCATGATATAATTTCACACATTCGTGAATTTCATGTGCAGCTCATAGCTTCCTTGGAAGGCTCCTGGAAGTCTTTGTGAATTCTAAAAAAAAGTTGGAAATTTGCTCCAAATGTATAAGTTACCTCTACTTGAGCACATATCTAACTTTCTTTGTGAAGAGGACGACTGACATCACTCTTTGACATTAGCATTTTCTAATCTGGGTAAGGGCATTATTTCAATGGCCTATTGTATTGTACTATGCATGTTACATAAGGCTTCATACCACCTCCAAAAACCACAAAGTGCTCAGGTTCCTCAGCATGCTTTTGGAAGGCACACCTGATTAGGAAGGAGTAGAAGCGTGAGCTGTATATGGAAGGTGTTGAATCTGATACGTAAGGATAAGAAAGGAGCCAGTTTTGTTTCACTGTCTGGTAGCTATGCATAAGCAAGAATTTTTGCAGAAAAGTTTCAAAATATATACAATTGTGCATGTGGATACCTACCACATTTTTAGGTTCTCCCGAGACAGCCCATGCACTGGCACTCGCAAGACATTTTATTTACCTGCATCGTGCTTAGAGCCTGCCCAGTGCTTCATTAGTTGGCTTCGTCATCGCTCTCATTTACTGACTCCTCTTTGGTCAGCGTGGCTTTGCTTCCTCTTCGTGTGTTTGTCCCTCCCCTGGAACATGGCTCAAGTACTGCTTTTGTGAGCAGTGTGTGTCCTTCCACTGCTAACACTTTCCGATGTACTTACTTTTTGTTGCATTTCACATCACACTATAAGAGTGCATGTGTTTGCTTGCCCCGTCGTGGAGGACTATTTTCTTTTCTTTTACAGATTTTAATTCTAGTGTCAACCAAAAGGTTTCTCGCATGGCAGTGAGTAGATATGGAGGTTTTGAATGGATAAAGATGTCAGCCATAGGTAGAAACTTTGAACTGTTACCATTAAAAGTAAGACATGCTGACGCACAGACCTGATTCACAATACTTTTTCAGTGAGCAAGCATGTCTCTGGAAATATTGATAACCTATTGGACAAGCAAGTTACTTGTTTTGTACAGTAGACTTTCATAGGTATTCAGATTGAACCATGAAGGCTCGCTCCAGTCGGTGGTGGAGGGCTTGGAACTGAGATATGTTATGCCACAAATCCTTACACACAATACATCCCATATCCAGTCAGAGGTATAGATTTAAAATATGTTTATGTAAGGGTGAAGCAAAGTATACCAGACATTAGGATAATAGTGACAGACAGTATGTCACAAAGCATCAACTCTGTCTTACACTTTCACTAGTTTCTAAGCACAGGGGAAAATGACAGGAATACGCTGTACCTCATAGATACGGCTCATTCCTGCCCTTTTCTTTTGCCGTAGGGCAGCGCAGCAGGAAGGCCTGCGGTGCTGCCCTACGGCAAAACCTCATAAATGAGGCCCTAAATCCTCAGCTGGGGCAGATTAGTTTACCTTTATCACAGCACTGAATCGCCCACCTATACATGGCAAGTCATTCTTAACTGAAGTCCAGTTATTTTGTGAACTAGTGTCCTTCATTAAAAAATATATTGAGTGATTTTACTAAAAGATTAGACGAGGATTCCGGCTTTGTAAAAGTTGTTTTGCATTTACTAGAGGGGATTGGATTTATCCAGGGTCGGACATCACTGATTTCTTTGATGCTAATGTATGCATTGGTCGAACATCACAGATTTCTTTATCTTGAGATGATCAAGTTATGATTCAACTCAAGATCAGTTACTAAAACACGCAAAGGAGTCACCCCCAAGGGACGGGATGTACTTGTACTCATAACATAAAAATCCCTTTTCAAAATCACTTATTTAGTACCATGTAAAAAGAGTACGAGTATTTTATGAATTCATTACTGTATTTTATAACTGATGATACTTTTGTATGTACAAAGTGAGATTAGTGGAAACTGTGTACCCATTGTTTTTATCCTATGTAAAATGGTATAATAAATAGTAATTTTGCGAGAATTAATAGTTTCATTTGATGATTGATCTATATAGACTGGCTCATCTTTCTCAATGGATCATACATAGGCTGTTCATATTTTTATTATAATTTTTCATTATTATGATGTTTTTCCATTTTATTTGCTATATGGTTTGGTGATTTGATATAATAGTGACTTGTATGCTTTGATTGTGCATTTAGATCCACTCCTTCCGATTATTCACATGGTACTAATCAAGTGATTTTGAAAAGGGATTTTTATGTTATGAGTCAACTCAAGATCAGCACACCATTATCAAAATCCATTTGTAGGTCAGGAGTCTTCAAGATCACTGCCTAAATTTCCAATTTGTTTACAGATTAAGGAACATCCCTGAATTATCTTGGAACAATACCAGCGGAATTCATATTCATTCCAGATTATTGGGCCCATTCAAAAGTAAGAAGTCAGTTATGACAAAAGGATTGAAGCGTTATTGATGAAACTAGAGGAAAGACAAATAGAGTAGCACTGGAAAAAGGCGCAAACCTATCCAATTAAAGAGGCATGCACACCTCATTACGGGGCACGTAGAAAAGCTATTACATGTTTTACATGTGTAGAAGTGGCGACGCCTTCAACTGTACTTCGTAATTGTTAACAAATATAAAAACAATTGACAACATTGTAGAAGGAGGCATCTGATGAAGTCACCCCTTAGTGAGCTCTGGGCATCACATCATTTTCTCTTAATATTTCACTGTTTTAACAGATTGGGGTCTGATTGTTGTGATTATTTATGGTGGTATAATCCCTAAAATGACGTATAAATGCCACATAGTGTCTACAGCAAAATTAATTCTCCTTCATTTTAATATAAAAGTTACAATGTTTTACATTAAAAAGTGTCAAGGATTTGTATTTAAATTTTGATTTGTACTAACGTTATACAAAACAAGAAGGTTTCATTAGCTCATTGCAAATTAAAAAAAAGGTTTATATTCTTTAATATTGTCGTTATCATGCCCCTAAATTGATGATATGGTGAAGCCAAAAATAAACTCAACAAGCATATTCAATTAAGTAAGAGAAATATTTAAAAACTGACCAGTGTTGTCTGTGAGAACAAAAACGCAAGAAAGAATTCGGCACCAATATTTAAAAAAAATGTATACATATTCAAAGCACATATTTGCATCTTAATTTGGATACAGAGATATAGGAAGGCTGAGTGCTGGGTGGAATGTTGTAAAAATAGTTTCCTACTTAAACATATATTTTGAAAATTATGAGGATTGATTCACCGCTGGGAATTTATTTTATAGTGAAAAACGACGGTAATTAAAGTCATGGGTAATAGTCACTCGCCAATCAAACATGTACTCATCCAAGGCATTCTCACTAAAGCACAGATACAATCAGTCAACAAAGTGCAAAGCATGATCTGTGTGTACAATGCACAAAAACAGGTCTTAACCTTTCTTTCCTAATGTGTTCGCTAACAGTGCAATATGGTCCAACACTATCACCTATCAATATAAGAAAAGAAAGACATCAGAATATCGTGAGGCACATATACTATTGATATTATCCACTGGTAGATACGAACCGCTATGCTCAGAAAGTGGTACATACTGATCCCATGTGCAGGAGAGAGAGAGTACACGTGTGTGTGTGTGTGTGTGCGTGCGTGCGTGTGTGTGTGAGAGAGAGAGAGAGAGCTGGAAAGAGAGTGTGTGTGTGTGCGCGTGTGCTATTCTAAGGAATGAGAGTGAGAAACAATAGGGTGCAATATTCCCTCAGCATATTGATATTAAAACACACACTCACAGATAAGGCTCCCATGACTTCTATCTACGTTTCTATTCATGTAGTGAAAAGGAATGGATGAGTTAATTCTAAGCTTCCCATGTCATCTTTATTTGTCATTAACATCTGGATACTTCTTTTATGTCTGATTCATTCGCTTGTCATAATCAATTTTCTATTGATGTAGTCTTCTGTATGAACTGGAGTGAAGGATGTGGTGACCCTTTGGAGCTGGCGGGCATTGCAAGCAGTATATATGCTAGTAAGCACCCAGTTCAGACACGAGGTGGTGTACAGCACTCTAAATAATCCAGATATGGCCATGTACTCGTTTTGGAAGTGGTGCACCCCGCCTCACCGCTTGTCTATGACCAGCACATGTGGTTGTGCAATGTCTGATAATCAACCACTCCAGTTGTCCCTGAAATTCTGTCACTGACATGAAATACCCTTGTAAATCCTCATGATGTGTTCCACTAGTCAATACGTGACTAGAACATTTTCAAGTTTCCAAATCACAGTGCCAGTAGTCATGGTGTGCTCTGTGAACCAGATAACTAACCACAAAGTTCAAAATATAATAGGAAACCATAAAGAGAGGAACAGCTTTTAAAGCCAAGAAGCACTCCTGCATCAGAATAATGCTGCCTTATTAGAGTGAGCCAACCTGTCATTATCAAGACCGTCGGCCCCTTTTGTGCATTTCTCTTCTTGCTTTCATATGAAAGCAGCCATTACAACATAGAGGCTACATATCCCATGAAAACGAGGCACACAGAAACTACATATGAAGTCACAAAGAACATCTACCAATAGGCAGCCGACTAGTCCGTAGCCACTGTTGACTGTGCGCCACAGGGCCTCTTATCTTGATGCTTGCAATCGAGAGAAATATATTTGCATTTGCTTTTAATTATTCCACTATATGGTCTTAAGGTTTTTGCTCGAGTGCTTAATTTTTATGGGCATTTTCTCTCTCTGCCCACTGATGGATTAGGTCCTCCCGCCTGCTATGTTGTTTTCATATCTACGCATGTGGACCTTCATTTAATGGTCAGCCGTGGCGTTACCTTGAGTGGGTGCCATGTCAGGGGATGTGGCCGTTGGTGATAAGGTCATACTCATATGCCCTCTGGATTGCTAGCCTAGGTTAAAGCATGTTAATTCTTGCATCTCCCTCTGGTCAGGAGCCCTATTAGACACTTTTCCTGCATCATCTTTGTAGGCTGCACAAAAGGGGGGTGTTCTTCAAAAACGCCCTCCCACTCTTCTTGCTTTCCTGATGGCAGGGGAGTGAGGACAATTTTATCCTCATCCTGGCGCTTTCAAGGCAGACTGGAGTTTGAGTATGCATTATGTTAGTGACTGCATTAAGTCCATTAATATAGCCTTACAGCCCGCCGTAGCGGGCTATACCGGCTATTTAAGGCCCGCTGCAGCGTTAAAGGCCCGAGCTGAAGGCGAGGTACTTTAACAAGGCAGAGGTACTTTAATAGACGGTATAGCCCAGCTAAGAAGGGCTATAAGGCTATTAAAACATTCTGCCACTAGAGGGCAGAATGCTCTAACAAATTAAACAAAGGCTTTAGGGAGCGCGAGGGGAATGAAATTCCATCAGGCGCCCTGAAGCCTTTGTTGACAGCCAGAGCTGTGAACAAAGACAATCATTGGAATGTTGGAGCTCCGGGCTTATACCAGCCATTATAAGCCCGGAGCTACTCCATTGTTTTCAATAGAGCTTCCAAAATTCCGATGTTCTAATAATTATTATATGCGACACCCGGTCTGCTCTTCATGCTACAACGATGACCTCCTGCAATGCTTTCCCTGCTCCTTGGGGCCTTCTCTACTGCAAACTGAACTCTTCCTGTGGACACTGGAAGGTAACTTTTTCAGCAGGATTAGCCTGGTCCCTGTATCAGGCCAACTCTCCATCGCAGTTGACCTGAACTTATGACTTTCACCCAGTGTCGCATGACCAGATAAGCGCGAGTGGCGTTGTGCTTTTAGGCGCTATTCTTACCTTAAATCTTCAAAATTGCATATCTCTGGTTCTACCAATTGGATTTTTGTTGTTTTGGTGTAAAGTAATTTATTATTATTAACATACTATTTTTCTAAATTGGTTTGGAAGTTTTCTTGTGTTGTGTTTCACACCTTATAACTGTTAAGTGCTGGAGAAATACTTTATATATTGCTTCTAAGTTAAGCCTGACTGCTTTTGTGTCAAGCTGCTAAAGGGTTAATCACAGGTTCATTTAGCGACTTTTTGTGGTTCACCCTAACAAGGATTGTGGCTGTTCCTTGAAAAGGGCTCACACCACCATCAACCAACAACCCAATTTCTCACATAAATTAATTACTACACTAAAATATCAAGACCAGATTCCTCTCTTGAGCAAGATAAAGAGGGTCAAATATTTAGGAATATTCACTTTTTGTTTTATAAGGATTCGGTACAACAGGGTTTTGTTTTCCCTTTGGCTGATTTTGCCAAAAATATCTCTACAATGTCACGAATAATTGCCCACAGTGGCGATAAATGACGGGAGGAAATGATTTTTATCTTTAAATGGTCAAAATGATCAGAATTCTTCCAATTTGCTTGGCGAATAATATATACATGTCCTGTGGTTTGCTAAATTGTGGGCCTTCCAGCCAAGAGACTTTTAACTTAGCTATCAATGTAGAACTTCACGTTCATATTGTGCAAGTACCGGACACAGACAATGAAATGGATCATTATAACACAGACACTGATGTAAAAACAAATGACCTGGATCCAGATGATGTAATCTGGTTTGCGCCTTTGGGAAGAGGCGAAAAATGTCTTCTAAGGATAGTGGTTAGACTTCTCAGAAAAACAGTGTTACAGTCTTAGATACGTTGGGGGAGACTATGTTTGACTCTTCAAAAATATTGCTTCCTAACTCCACAGAAGGGGCCCTATCGGGTCAAGTGGAGCAGTATATTTCTGCTAGATTGAGGCAACCTCTTGATAAAGTAACCTGAAATAAACTTTAGTCTGCATGTCCTCAGCCTTCACTTCAGTATAACAGCAACATTCATGACAGATCTAAATATGTAATTATGTTTTACCATATTTGAAAAATGATACAAAGAAAGGGAGCAACTGTGCCTGAACTAATTACTAAAATGGGCTGCTAGATTTGGTGAGTCCTCTTACTGAGATAATGGATTTAGCGGAGGAGGAAAGGCTGGAGGGAGTTCAGATGGATCCATTAACTGTATCCAATTACTTTATCCAGTTGGGCACAGAGGGGGATTTGTATTTTAAGAAATGCCAAAGAGGCTAAGGTCAGGAACGATGGAAAGTTTTATTTATAAAGGTAGGTTCTAAATTAGGATGGTAAGGAAGCGGTCCCACATAACAATGTTCTATAGTTTGACTACCCCTTCTTTAAGGAGATGAGAAAGTATTTCTCCACTTTTGCTTCTATTAACAATGCTTATTTCCATTAAAAAAGATACTTGGATCTCCTGTTTTTGTGAAGGGCTGGCAAAGGCAAGAGCTGGTTTGTCGGGTGCTACTCCTCAAGAAGAGGCTTGCAATATGTAGGTTTGCTTCGGATATCAGCATGAATTCAAGCTGCAGTTTTATCATTAATGAGGTAGAAGTTTCAGGAACTGAGGTCACCATCAAAGAGGAGGCGTCTTTTTTAAATTCTGGCCCATTTCTTGTAGGTGGTCACCTTGCGTTCTTCCGTCCTGTGTGGCATAGCATAATGGCAGATCCTTGGCTTGTACAAATGGTCCATTGGTATTGTATGGAGGTATACAGAGAACCGTTTCAATCTGTCTTTCCTCTTCATTTTTCAGACCATCTCAAACTGTTACTTTCCAAATAAATATACTCTCTCCCAAGAGCAAACCTCTTTTAATCTTTCCAGTTACATAAGCAGACCTTTTTTGGTACAGAAGATAAATAACCAGTTATGTCTGGCCATAAATCTCAAACAATTCAACAATTTTATCATTTACAATCCTCTCAGTTTGGGGATTGTTATTCATCTAAGAGAATCTTTGTTAGAAGGCGATCGGGTGGTTAGGCTGGACCTCCGAGATGCATATCTCTCAAAATCCAGTCCACAATTCTTACAGAAAATATCTACAATTTCAGTGAGAAAACAGGAACTTTCAGTTCATTTGTCTTCCATTCAGTCTTTCTTTGGTCCCTGGTGTTTCACAATGATCAAGACAGACAAATGTTATTTCAACATTGCAAGATACTGGTCAATCTCTTAAAGAACCTTGGGTTTTTGATATATCAGGAGAACTCTTCTGTAATAACCTCAAGACAAATAGAATTGTTTGATTTTCCTATAGAGTCGAACAAGTCCATCTTACAGCTTCCACAATCCAAGGTGGACATGGTAAAGAAAGAGTTACTTCAATTTCTGAACATGAAAACCTTCACCCTCAGATTGCTCACTCTTTTGTGGGGGGTCTATTGGTTTCTTCAGTTCATGCAATTTTTACAGGTCCTCTTCATTATCAGACTATTCAAAGGTTACATGTCCAACATGCAGGTTCAGACCACAAATCCCAAGTGGAACTTCAATGGTGACTTGTCTATCTAAAGGCTTGGATTGCCAGAGAAATTTTGTATTCCATCTCCAAATCTAGTATTAGAATCCAATGCAAGCATAACGGGTTGGAACGCAAAGGAGAAAAGGAGTCAAATCTGCACATAATTTGCTTAGAAATGCTTGCAGGCTCTTTTGCATCCAGGAGCTTTACATAGGACAAGATATGTTGTTCCATTCCCTTACCGATAGACAATCTGACGGAGCTCTGATATGTCAGTCACTTGGGTAGGATAAAGTCCAAACCCTTAAAATAACTGGCTAAACGTTTTTGGGAGTTCTGTTTACAAAGAAAAATTTCAGCTCAACAGCAATATCTCCAAGTCGATCTCAGCACAATTGCAGATTGGTGCTCCATGCATCTCCAATTTACCAGCAATTGGTGACTTCATGTATCATTCTTCAAAAATTTCCCTTTGAAATGGAGTCCTTTCTCAATAGACATCTTTGTGTCTTGTTGCACACTCCACTTCCTTGTTTTACAGCTGGAGACCAGATCCTCAGGTTCTGGCCACAAATGTTTTTCTTTTGGACTGGCCTACTCAGCTCAGTTATGCCTTTTACCATTTCATCATGATCACTCTTTTTGCACAGGTGCTTCATCATAAAGCCACTTTGGACAATGACTCAATTTTAGCAAACCCAAATCTGGTCCACCACTGTTCTGGTGTTGTCTGTGTTCAGTGTTCATTCTGTTGCTTCCAAATTGGGTGTGTATTTATGAAAGAGTTGCATCGCTCTTACGCCATGCAACAGGGTGCGAGAGCGAAGCTTCTCTTGAGTTTGATTTATTAAGCCATGCAAGGCCACCTTGCATGGCTTGATAAATCTGCAGCACACATAGAAAAAGGAAAATGCCTCAGGGGATTGTTTTTGTGCATGAAGGTGTCCCTTCCTGCACAAAACCAATCCTGCTTACAACACAGGCACCTTTGCACAGCAGTGCAAGGGTGCCTGCGTTGGTGTTAAGCAGCACATTGTTTGCCAGCACTGGGAAATGACAGGAACGTGCTGTATAATTTCACGCAGCACAGCAAGGTGACTTTCTGTGCTGCATAATTATTTTTTAAATATGACCCTTACTTTGCGGTCCGCACGGTCAATTTCACTAAATGATTTGCAATTTAGTGTTAGTGCCTGGAAGATTTCGGATTAGTCTGAACGCCAGGAATTTCAACAGAAGCTGCTCAACTCATTTGTCAGTCAAGGATGTCAGACACCTGAGCTACCAATCTGCTTTATTGGTGTGGAATACGTTGTGTCTGCACAGGAGTTAAGATCCCTCTTCAGCCAATGTCACCATGATTGGTAATTTTCTAGCTCCATTAGCCTCTCAAGGGAAAATCTATATGACCAAGGTCAGCATTGCAGCTGAACATATTTGAGACAATGGAAGACTCATCGGAGAGCATCCACTTGTTCATCATCTTTTGTATGGAGTAAGATTTCCCAGGCCTCCAAAACCTAAATATAATCTGATCTGGAATGCTATGTTGACTTTGAATTTGTTTATGTCTTATCCTGACAATTCTGCATCATCAATGAAGTTTTGAGCAGCAAAGCTTATAGTATTGCTAAATTTGATTTCATTGAATCAGGAAACAGAAATTCTGAGCATGTTTCAGAAGAACTAAGCATGGATACATGAAGAAACGTCCTATTCCATTTCTGGCTGTAGCGGGTGTCCTTTCATCATATGTACATACACAGTTGTCACGTAGCCCATGGGGACATTGTTTTTTTTCACTAAGTTAGCATGAGCACGTCGCAGCTTTTTCTGCTGCTTTTGCGCACGTTACTACACGTCTTTGCAATATTTCAATGACTTGTTTCACATGAGAATTCATCGCTGTGTTCACTCTCTACATACTCCTGGGATTTTGACTGAACATTATGTGCAAGGTCGAACAATAATGCCCCTTGTTATTTTGTTCTCACCAGACTGTAGCCCTTAGACAAAACATATTGATGCAGCTGTTGTTTAGACAAATGTACTTTGGTTTTATTAGAATACATGACTAGATAGCACACACTTGAAGAGGGAACTTTCCAGGGAGAAGAGCGTGACAGCACCTATGATGTAGATCTACCATCTATAGGCTAAGGTATGGGGTCTGCTGACAAAGCCCAGAGATCTTCTATTATATAATAATACTTCTTCTTAGCAAGGGGAGGGAGGTTAGGAAACATATTATTTTCTCCATTGTCTTTTTATAATGACATCTCTCTTCATGATATATGGACTAGCTGCTATGCTGACTATATTTGTACTATGCATTTTCCTGCTTGTTGTCGCACGAAAACTGCATGTTAGGGCACGTTATTTAAAATAAATATTTTAAACTGTTTTGTGTCTCTGTCGAATCTTATTGTGCACAAGAGCAAGAGTGTGAGCAAAAGGGTGTGTCTTGTTACTAGGATTCCAGAGAGGTCTGGGAATCTGGGAGTGTTGTGTTCTGGGGTGTCTAATCATTTTCTTCTCTGTGAGTGAGTAGGAGATCAAGTGAGACACTATAGCTAGTCAGTCATGGGTTTGTGGGTACTAAGGTGGTAGGAAGACCCAGTCCCTATACACCAAGGTCCCATATTCCTGTGCATAGTTCTGTTTTTGTGCAGAATCCCTGCAACATGATACCACTAATGTTTGGTCTAGTACTTATTCACAAGTCCCCTGAGTGGCGCTTGTGCTTGTCCACAATCCCCTCACACCGGTTTCCGGAGATGTCCGTGGTGTGAGGGATTAGCCTCCTATATTTGTGTTTTATAGGTTTTTCTAGCTTGGAATTTAAAAGGTTTTGTTTCTCTTTCTGACCCGGATTTGGGATACCGTTCTATTGGTTTATCCTTTTGCATTTTTAATATGGCACAACCAGTCAATATTGAGGCACCTAACTGCGCTTCGGTTACAGCATTATTGGCTCAACGTGGAGTTCCTAATGCGGGGGCTGATTTTATCTTTGTTGTCGAGGCGGATGCGGCTTACCGTTTTGAAGTTTTCTACTCTTGGGTTACATTTCCGGCAGTAGATGGGAATGATAATTTCTTTCATGAATATACAGCAGCTGCCCTTCTACGGAATTATCGCCCTTATGCATTACTTGAAGTACAGTTAACGGCCTGGGAGCATACCATTTGGTTTAATGGCGCCCTTCCTCACCTTGTTTCAGTGGTGGCCGGTTTTGGCTGGTTTCACTCCACATCCGAATTATCTTCATGTTACACTCGCAGAGCTACGTCAGTTATATACATCATTACTTCATATACACAGAAGTGTCATACAATTTATGTCACATAATATTCAAGTTTCTCTTGCTGAAACCACTCCTCAGCCACATGGACATGGTGGTGATCTTGTCATTATTCCCATTATGATTAATTCAGTGATGGGCAAACGTCCTCAGAATAGGGATGATTTACCATATTGGCTTGCAAAAACATTTGAGCAACTCAAGACTGTTTTTCCACATACTACACCTGTTGAGAAACACAAGATCCTGACAATGAGTTTACCGAGTGGTATTGTTCCCGCTTTGGCGGATTGTAACTCCTGGGGGATGGTGACCTATTCTCAGGACACCCCCGCGCCGCACGGCCACGAGCTGTAGCGTGTGCTCCCCGCCTGCCGCTGCCCTCAGCCTCGCTGAGCCTTCCTGCTGACCACGCCCCCCGCCGTCGCTCGGTGCTGTCTCCTGTTTTTACTGTGTTTTTTCTTTGTATTTAATTCGGTCTCCTTGTTATTTTGCCCCTTTTACCTGTGTTTTTTGTGCCCCCCTGTGCAGTTTCCCCTGCAGTGCCCCCTGCGCCCACCCGCCCCGCTCCCCGCCGCCGTGAGTGCGGACACGCCCCCTTTTCTTCTGTGCCCTCCCCGCTCCCGCCTCCCAGCTGCTCCTCCCTCCCTCGCACTTGGCCATAAATGGCGACCGTGCGGCACAGGTGAGTGTGACCTATTCTTTGGACACCCCCGCGCCGCACGGCCACCAGCTGTAGCGTGTGCTCCCCGCCTGCCGCTGCCCTCAGCCTCGCTGAGCCTTCCTGCTGACCACGCCCCCCAGCCGTCGCTCGGTGCTGTCTCCTGTTTTTACTGTGTTTTTTCTTTGTATTTAATTCGGTCTCCTTGTTATTTTGCCCCTTTTACCTGTGTTTTTTGTGCCCCCCTGTGCAGTTTCCCCTGCAGTGCCCCCTGTGCCCACCCGCCCCGCTCCCCGCTTCCCGCCACCGTGAGAGCGGACACGTCCCCTTTCCTGTTGTGCCCTCCCCGCTCCCGCCTCCCAGCTGCTCCTCCCTCCCTCGCACTTCGCCATAAATGGCGACCGTGCGCACGCACAGCGGGCGCGCCAATTGTGCGCCGAAGGTTCGCCAAAGGCAAGCCCATCTGCGCCCGTCCGCGCCTGGACCGCGCCCAGTGCCAGGACCCCTGGTTCCCACCGCCGATGCAAGACTTCACGACAGACCTACGATGCCGCCACTCTCAACGCACTCAACGCCGGCTGTAACCCTGCCTGCTACCGAGCCACCCCGAGACGCACAAACGGACCCTTCGCCTGCAAAGCCTGCCGCTTCACCTGCTACCGGACCTGCACTGCCCCCGCCGACTCCAACACTAACAGCAACCACCTGAAGTGCATCCTGCCGAACACCCGCTCTGTTCACAGACACGCCGTGGAACTCTGGGACCTGCTCAACGCAACTTCACCGGACGTCGCCTTCCTCACCGAAATGTGGATGAACGCCTCCTCAGCACCCGACATCGCCACAGCCATCCCGGACGGATACAAGATCACCCGGAAGGACCGCGTCAACCAGACGGGAGGAGGCATCGCCATCGTACACAAGAACACCATCCGCATCTCGACTAACTCCGACAAAACCTTCCCCGCCGCCGAGCACCTACACTTCCAGATCCACACCGACCCTAAAACCACCCTCCGAGGCACCCTCATCTACAGACCACCGGGACCACGCACACAGTTCAGCGAAGACATCGCAGACTTCATCAGCCCGCACGCCCTTCCCTCCGCCGACTACATCCTCTTAGGGGACCTCAACTTCCACCTGGAGAACAACAACGACAGAAACACCACCGCCCTGCTGGACAACCTCGCCAACCTCGGACTCAAGCAACTGGTGGACACCCCCACCCACTACGCCAGACACACGCTTGACCCCGTCTTCTCATCCAGCAAGCACGTCTCCTTCAGCCACGCCACCGGACTCCACTGGACAGACCACAGCTGCGTCCACTTCAGCTTCGGTAGAACCACGACCCACCACCAACCGCAGAGGGTCCCCCGCCGCAGCTGGAGCAAGATCACCGCCGAGGAGCTCACCGCCTCCCTCAGCCAGAACACCCCCACCAGCACAACGGACCCCAACGTAGCAGCCAGCAACCTCACCAAGTGGCTGACCGCCTGCGCCAACGACCTCGCACCACTAAAGAACCCTCCCAGCAGACCCGGCAGCAAGAAAACCCCCTGGTTCACCGATGAACTCAAGGAATCCAAGAAGAACTGCCGCACCCTCGAGAAAGCCTGGCGGCTCGACCACACCACAGAAAACTGGACCGCCCTCAAGCACGCCACCCGCAAACACCATCAACTGATCCGCGCCACCAAGAAGACGGCACTCAAAGAATGACTGGACAACAACGCCCACGACAGCAAGGAACTCTTCAGCATCGTCAAAGAGTTCTCCAACCCCAGCGCCGGAACCAACGACATCACTCCCACGCAAGACCTCTGCGACTCCCTCGCCTCGTTCTTCCACCGCAAGATCGCCGACATACACAACATACACAACAGCTTCGACTCACAGACCACGCACCCTACCACTGAACCAACGCCCGCCACCACCACCCTCTGCAACTGGACCCCGATCAGCACCGAAGACACCACCCGCACGATGAACTCCATCCACTCAGGATCACCAACCGACCCGTGCCCACACCACGTCTTCAACAAAGCCGCTGCCACCATCGCACCCCATCTCCGAGACACCATCAACTCCTCCTTCCACACCGCCACCTTCCCGGAGAGCTGGAAGCATGCCGAGCTGACCGCCCTCCTGAAGAAACCAACGGCGGACCCCGCCGACCTCAAGAACTACCGTCCCATCTCGCTCCTTCCTTTTCCAGCCAAAGTAATCGAGAAGACCGTCAACAAACAGCTTGCCACCTTCCTCGAGACGAACGGATCCCTAGACCACTCGCAGTTCGGATTTCGGGCCAACCACAGCACCGAGACCGCCCTGATCGCAGCCACCGACGACATCAGAACCCTGATCGACAACGGGGAAACAGCGGCCCTCATCCTCCTGGACCTCTCCGCAGCGTTCGACACGGTCTGCCACCGAACCCTAGTGAAGCGCCTCAGCAACATCGGAATCCGAGAGAAAGCGCTGGAAGAACCCAGAGAGTCCGCCTCCCTCCGTTCAGATCCGAGGCAACCGAAGTCATCTGCGGCGTACCACAAGGATCTTCTCTCAGCCCGACCCTCTTCAACGTCTACATGAGCCCCCTCGCAGCCATCGCACGCCAACACCACCTCAACATCATCTCCTACGCCGACGACACCCAGCTGATCCTCTCCCTCACCAACGATCCCACCACCGCCAGAGCCAACCTACACGAAGGGATGAAATACGTCGCCGACTGGATGAGGAACAGCCGTCTTAAACTGAACTCAGACAAGACGGAAGTCCTCATCCTGGGATCATCACCCTCCACCTGGGACGACTCCTGGTGGCCCCCGGCCCTGGGCACCGCCCCCAAACCAACGGACCACGCACGCAACCTGGGCTTCATCCTGGACTCCGCCCTGTCAATGACCAGACAAGTCAATGCCGTTTCTTCCTCGTGCTTCAACACCCTACGCATGCTCCGCAAGATCTTCAGATGGATCCCCACTGAAACCAGGAAGACCGTCACCCAGGCACTCGTCACCAGCCGACTGGACTACGGGAACGCCCTCTACGCCGGAACCACAGCCAAACTCCAGAAAAGACTCCAACGCATCCAGAACGCCTCCGCACGACTCATCCTGGACATCCCCCGACACAGCCACATCACCGGACATCTGAGAGAACTGCACTGGCTCCCCGTCAGCAAGAGAATCACGTTCAGACTCCTCACCCACGCACACAAGGCTCTACACGACCTGGGCCCCAAGTACCTCAACGACCGCATGACCTTCTACACGCCCACGCGCCAGCTACAATCAACCAGCCTCGCACTCGCCACCGTACCACGCATCCGCAGAGCCACCGTCGGAGGAAGATCCTTCTCCTACCTGGCAGCCAAGACTTGGAACTCCCTCCCCATTCACCTCCGACGTACCCAAGACCATCTCTCCTTCAGGAAGCAACTCAAGACCTGGCTGTTCGAGCAGTGACACACCCCTCACCCCCAGCGCCTTGAGACCCCCCCGGGTGAGTAGCGCGCTATATAAATGCCATGATTGATTGATTGATTTGCTGTGGTGTACACACTGTGCTTTGGCACCCCCTTCATGAGTGTTCTGAAGAAGGTTCAAGATGAACACGGGGCTGGCCCAGCCCTGGAATTGGGGATGAGATTAGTGAGCATGTTCCTATTGTCTCCGATATGATTCTGGCCAATGTCAAAGGTGAGGAAGTTAGCTTGCAAGTCCGTCAACGCCTCTCGGCAGTGGCGGACGTTGACCGGCAGCGGGAGTTGCCGATTATTATTGTGGATGTTTAAACATCATTAGGCGGCAATAGTTTGAGAGTAAGACGTTTTACTCAGCTACAGAACAAAGTCCCTCCTGAAAAGGAGGGATGTCCAGTCATTCCTGTAAAGGCTTGGAATAAAAATCAGCAGCAGTAGCAACAGAAGCCAGGTTCTCGTGCAGGTTCGCCACCACCTGACACATCTGAACGTAGATATGATTTGCGTGACCAATCTAAAATTAAGACACCTGAGAGGTTCCAGGTTCCTGATCCTCATTCTCCTCGTTCCTTTCAGGAATCGTCAGATCAACAATTCGGTAGAGGAGGATGTCAGGATCGCAGAGAAGGCAAGTCTGTGCAAACACGATGCGACCCGCAGCGCCTGTTTGATGTAAAAGTCAAGCAGGGGGAACCACCTCAATATCGTGCCCCATTTCAGAAGAAAAAAGTTGCCGCTTTGACTGCAAAGTATGCCTCAGACGGTGAGAGCCCTACTCCTCGACAGGAGTTGGACTGTAACTCTCCTGGACAGCGCAGCGGAGATTACCATAGTGCAGCAGACTCTCCACCAGCGTCTGGAGACGAAAGCAACTGACACTTTTATTACAGTAGAGAAAGCTGATGCTCGAGTCGCTACTCCAGATAGACTTTATGAAGTGACCCTCCAAAATTGAAGGTGATATTAAACGCCTAGTTTGAAGCAGTATTTGGGGAAAGTCTCACTTCTTCTTATGACATTTTATTGGCGGAGGTTGATTGACCTCCCCCTTTTATCCTAGCCTCCTCTAGAGGGGAAGATGTTATTTTATCAAGTTTTTCACAATATGTTCCTGATGATGATAAAATGGCTTATGCCTCCAAGTGGGCTTTAGCCTTAGCCCCAGCATTATATTGCAATCAGGCAGGTTGGAACGAGGATTCCCCGGTTCATGTGATTCCGTGGCGTTCTACTCCTCAGCCCCAACCACAGTATACAATCAAACGAGATGCAAAAGCGTCCGTCAGTGACATCTTGACCCAATTGGAATATCAGGGTGTGATTGAACCCTGTGTTTCAACAACGAACAATTCTCTTTTTACGACATTGAAACTGGACGGTTCATATTGTATAGTTTCGGACTACAGACATTTAAACAGTCATGTTCGTACCTTTGCGGTTCAGAACACACATAGCTCTGCGTTAGTGAGTAACATTGTTCGCAAAAAATATAAAACCACCTTGGATATTTCCAATGGATTTTTCAGTCACTCTTTGGCTCCTGAGAGCTGCAATTTGACTGCAATCAGTGCATTAGGCAATCAGCGCCCATATGTGAGATTGCCAATGGGATATAAGAATAGCCCTGGTGTGTTTGCGGCACGCATGGTGTCGCTTTTGCATGAGATCGACCGAGATGCCTTCTTGTACGTCAATTGCAAAAACAACAGTTGATGGACAGAATGCAGAACAATGTCATACATTCACCCCAGTACCGAGATCTGGGCCTAAATCCAGCGTTTTTTTGCTGACCATGCCATTCCAGTTTGAACCCAGCCATATGCAAATCAGTATTGACCCTGTGCCTCATGGGTACAGTCCCGCCCGAACTGCCAAGTCAGGTCCTCCCTGGCCTGGAAACAAGCATCCTAGGACCGGTTTCGGGGTTTCACCCCTCTTCAGCCAGGATAGCTTGATTCCAGTGGCTCGGAGAGCACAGGACCCACGTCTGGGCATACCAGTCCCACTCGGGGTGACAAATGCAAAAATGACAGTTGATGGACAGAATGCAGAACAATGTCATACATTCACCTCAGTACAGAGATCTGGGCCTAAATCCATCGTTTTTTTGCTCACCATGCCATTACAGTTTGAACCCAGCCATATGCAAATCAGTCTTGACCCTGTGCCTCATGGGAACAGTCCAGCCCAAACTGCCAAGCCGGGTCCGCCCTGGACTGGAAACAAGCATCCTAGGACCGGTTTCTGGGTTTCACCGCTCTTCAGCATGGATAGCTTGAATCCAGTGGCATGGAGAGCACAGGACCCATGTCTGGGCATACCCGTCTCACTCGGGGTGACAAATGCAAAAACAAAAGTTGATGGACAGAATGCAGAACAATGTCGTACATTCACCCCAGTACAGAGATCTGGGCCTAAATCCATCGTTCTCGTACGTCAATGACATTTACTTGACGGATGAAGAATTACAGCCGCATCTCTTGCGTGTTGACCGCATTATCACACATTTTGCACACTTCGGTCACAAATTCAATTTTGCTAAGTCTCATATCGCCTTCATGGCGGTTCTTTTTCTTGATTACAAACTCAACAATAATGGTAGAGGGGTTGGCCCCCCACTTTCTGGAGAAATGTGCACAATCGCAATATCCATCTACACTTAAAGAATTGCAATCTTTGCTGGGTTTTTTTAATTTCGGGAGGACATACATTCCTGATTATGCCCAGCGTATCAAACCTCTTTACTCGTTTATGCAACCATCTTTCTCTGCGTCCTGTTGGCTTCCGGAACATACGACAATTCTTCAGTCTCTGCAGTCTGATCTGCTTGTGACCAACTTCTTGTTAACACGAGACAATTCTACTAGTTTGGTCAAATGGATTGTACCAGGCACGTTAGGCTTTACTTACTTGACGTTCAATGAGGAGGACATGGTCCCCATTGCTTATAAATCCCATTTGTACACTTCGGCGGAGATGCGTTTCTCTTCTACAGAAAGAAGCTGTCCAGATGGCGATTTTTAAAGAACGCTCTTTGGTTCAAGGAAAATGCATTTTCTTGGTTTCGCCGGTACCTACTTTAGAAGCTGTTACAAAGACTATTTTCCCGAATTCTAAAGCCTTGGATCCTCGTTGGATACAATGGGCTAGTTCTTTGACAAAGGCTGATGTCAACTCTATCTTCAATCCTTCTTTAAAGGTGCAGTTCACCCTCCTCCTTTATCGTTACTCCCGTTTGATCAGTATAAATGCATTATTTACACTGATGGTTCTTCGCAGCCTGCCATTGGTTCTAAACATGCTTTTTCTGCAGCCTGCGCGATTGTCGCAGGGCAGATTGTTGATGGGGATTTTAAATCCTCCTTGGTACACACACAATCTCTAGGAGATTGCACAGCTCAATTGGCAGAGCTACATGCTTTGGTTTCAGTCTTGGAATTTGCGGACCCCGAGGTTCCCACTCTTATAGTGTGCGATTCATTTTACTTTGTACAATCCTTCAATGACAACTTGTTGTTCTGGACACAATAGAATTTTTGTGATTCTAAAGGTGCCGCAATTAAGCATAATATGCTTTGGGTTAAAGTGGCCGCTCTTAAAGAGCGCATGCCACTCACACATGCTATTCATACGTTGTGCCATCAACATGTGGGAGCACACGCTGCTGGTAATTCATTGGCTGATGAGACAGCCAAATCTGCAGTAGCCACTTGTTCAGTAGCAGCAGACACTAAGCCTATTACTAAAATTGATGATGATATTCTAGCAGCTATTGTCACCACAAAGGAGGGAACAGAGTTTCCCCAAGGTTTTCCTTCACTTTATTCATATCACTTGTCTCCATATCAAGTCCCATTTGCAACTATTCCGTCTATTGGGGATCGGCTGATTCCCAACGAGGACCTCAGAATTTCTTTGATCATTGCCGCTCATGAAGGCGTAGCTTCTGCGCATGCCGGAGTGTCAGCGACAGTGTCTCTTTTACAGCAACGCTTCTGGTGGCGTGGTTTATATCAGCAAGCACATAAATATGTACTTTCTTGTGACATTCGTCAACAAATTAAGCCTTTTACTGTTGCACGTCCACCCCACACTCAGCTTTACATCTCCAATAAGCCATTTGGCTGCATTTATCTTGATCACTGCGGTCCTTTGACATCTGACATGGCATTTACAAACATCTTGGTTGCAGTGGATTTGTACACTAGATTCCTTTGGGTTTTGCCGCAATGTAGTGCTGACGTTCGAACTGTCATTAAAGATTTCCATGTCTTTATCGGGACATTTGCTTGTAGCACCTTTTATTCTGACCAAGGTCCTGCATTTGCTTCTAAGGCTTACCGGAATGCAATGAAGTCTCTGGGGGTGCAGGTGCAATTTTCGTCTCCATACCGGCCTGAGGGCAATTCTGTTGTGGAACGGATGAACTGTGACTTAAAGCAATGTTTGACAGCGAGAGTCTTAGGTACTGGCAGGGGTTGGCTGACTCATCTCTATGGTGTTCAACGTGCACTCAATAATCTCCTTAGAAGATCTCTGGGTGGGCGAACCCCATACAAAATGCTCTTTGGCATTAAAATGTTTGTGCCAGGGGGTGTGGCTTAGCCGGCATGCAAGATGGCACCCTGATCTCCAAGCTCCACTGCACCAGAACACTCACAGACTTTTCGCTGCATCTGAAAGAGGTGCAGACGGCAGTCCATATCAGAAAAGGTTGGTGGAAGTTGCCAGGATGCCATAACGGTAACTTTATTGATGCTACAAACACTCGTTGCTTAGTTTTGCCATCGCGGATGTTTTCTTTATGAAACAGACGCCATTTTGAGAGCCTGTAACTCTTCGGGTATTCCTCACAGAATTTTTCACGGTCCCCCTGCAGTGTCTTGTAGAAGTGCAGATGGCACTTCCAGTCAGGAAAGGATATCAAGGATCATAGTGATGCCCTGATGGTTTAGTTCTGTGGAATATGAGTAATTTACACCTGGGTTTGTTTGCAAGCTGAAGCTTTGAAATTTAAGCGAGCCGGGGTTGGTCATGTGTTTGTTTCTCCATCGATGAATAGGAAGAATGGGGTTGTGATACTGGTTAAAATATCTCTTAATGTTAATATGGTTTCTCAACAAATAAATGACATAGGTAGATGGATTATAGTCAATTTTATCATAGACAATATCCCCCTCACTATTATGAATGTGTATGCCCCAACACAACCTGATATTACCTTTTGGCATATTATTGCACAAGAATGTACACAATTTCATGACTCTTATTTTATTTTAGATGGGGACTGTAATCAAATAATGGACCCGTTTTTAGACAGGCAATCCTCAGATTATTTTTCAGCCCATAAAATGCATAAGCAATTTCACTCTACTATTCATAAGGGAGCCTTGGTGGACTCTTGGAGATTGTCTAATCCAACTGCCCGGGAATATACTTATCATTCTGTGTGTCACGTTTCACTTTCACGACTGGACCATATATTTCTCACTAAATTCCTTGCGCAGCCTATTATATAGTCCCATATCTCTCCAATTGTACTTTCTGATCATGCTATGGTTATCACAGACATGGATTTGGAAGCCCCTAAACTTCCTTTGCATGATTGGAAATTTAACAATTATTTATTGCAGGATGCCCAGTTCTCTAGTTCCTTTACTACCTTTGCTTCTGATTTCTTTTCCTTTAATGATAATATAGAAATCTCTCCTTCCCTACTCTGGGATACATTCAAAGCCTCAGCACGTGATTTTATTTTAAATTATGTTTCTATTCAAAAAAAAGCACGGTTAAATGAACATATTAGACTTCTTGCATCGATTAAATCCTTAGAAAATAAGTATTTCTCTTCTAAATTGTCCTCTGACCTTACTGATCTACTTAAAGCCAAATTGCAGTTTAACTCGATTTCTACTAACAAAGCCTCCTCTGTACTCCAAAAAAGTGTGCATTATTATGGAGGGAGAAAAAAAGCTGGTAAGCTTTTAGCTAATTATCTTAAGGGAAGAAAGGAACAGCATATTATTCATTCTATCTCTGATTTGATGGGTAAGTCTACTAATAAACACCAAAATATTTTAGAAGAATTTGTTAAGTTTTATAAACCTCTCTATACCCCTGAATCAGTTCCTTCTGCCTCCACAATCGGGGACTATCTACACCACACCCCTCATCCTGTTCAGCCAAAATTAGATTTTGACTCTTTAGAAATTGACCCCTCTTCTGAAGAATTTGCTGCAGCCTTTAAAGCGCTTAAGTTAGGAAAAACACCTGTTACAGATGGTTTTACGGTTGAGTTTTATCTTCATATCTCTAATATTCTTCTTCCCTATTTGAATCGTTTATTTAGCCAATCCCTTCTTCCTCATCTTATAGGAAAAGAACAATCAGGGTTTATTAAGGGAAGGCTTATTTCTGATAATGTTTCTAAATGTCCTCAGTAAAGCTTCTTGCTTTAAGTAATCTCTTGCAGCTATAACAATTGATGCGGAGAAGGCATTTGATAGTAAACTTGGATTTTTTATTTCACTCTTTAAAATGGTATAGATTTAGCCCTGAGATTATAGCTTTTATCTCCCTCTTATACTATGCTCCTCAAGCATCGGCAATGGTTAATAGCATGAGTTCCTCTTATTTTTCTCTCAATAGAGGGGTTAGACAAGGTTGCCCTCCCTCCCATTTGTTATTCGTATTAGCTCTGGAACCCTTTCTTTCTCGAATCCGTCTTAATCCTTCTATTTCTGGCTTTCCTTATGGGAATCGACATTTAAGTTGTCTACTTACGCAGACGACATTCTCTTATTTATCTCTTCTCCTGAAGAATCGCTACCTTTGATCACTCCTGCACTTTAGCAGTATCAACGCTCCCCCAGACCAGATTAGACCAGACCAGACCAGACCAGACGGCCCGCTTAGACGGTTAGATCACTACATTGTGTAGTTCAGCAAGATGGGACCCAAAAAGAAGGACCGCTCACTTGCGACCCCTGAAGAAAAGGTCAGCCTGCAATCGCCAATAAAAAGGATTACAAGGAGTACAATTCTGCCATCAAGCTCTAACAAAACGCTCCAAGCCACCCCGCAAAGAAGATCAATTAGGCACTTCTTTAAAAAAAAGTGGCAACCCCAGCACCACCCAGGGCACTTTTCAGGGCTGTCAAATGGACAAATCTCAGGACAAACCACCTCCCGGTTCCGGCACGCGTATTTTAGAGGATTAGTATCACAAGTGCGAGTAGAAATCCCTCCCACTGCCCGCATACTCCCAAAAGAGGACTATTTTCAAGTCCAGCAAGCTGTAGTGAACAGGAAATGGATGACTCTCTTCTTATCACTGGGTCACATATGGGCAACATTATACCCTCATCCGAAGAAAAGGCACTCGACCCCTCAATCAACAGGAAATAAGAGGCAGCATTAACAAAAATGGAACACGCTCCAGTGACAATAGTACAAATCCACTGGGCCAAAAGTCATGACCAAGAAGGCCAGAATACCGAGAACACCGAGCCTCCTCCATCAGCCTCAAGCACTGTCTTATCTATAGATGATCCAACTCTAGATTCTCCATTGGCAGGGGACCCTACTGCCTCCTTCCACCAGAAATTGGGGCAAAAGATTGAAAGAACTCTGGAACTAGCCCCAAAACTGATAGGGCTATTAGAGCTTCCACAGGACTTTAAGGTGGACTGCTATCTATCAAACGACAATGCTAATGAAGGTCTACAAATAATATCCACAAGTGAGATAAACAGTTCTATAAACAGAGCATTACTGTGACAATCCTCAAAGATGGAGTTCCAAATCGAACTCCTGCAACCGATAGCAGCCCACCTATTTAATTTAAGTACCCGGTGGAAGATCTGGAAAACAGGATAGTTTGGAATCTTGAAACCAGCCCTGGCGGATGCTTCTGCCCAAAACTCATTGACAAGTGGGCTTCTCCCCCTGAGGTCCTAGAGGACATAGTAGAGATAGTCAGCAGAAGTAGGGATATGTTGAATTCCAGTACAACAGACAGTCGTGCGGACCCAAACAATCACAACTCTGCTTTGAGCAAGAAGGAGGCAGTCCCACCAGGCCCGAAGTTAACAGACAGAGATGAACACAATCAGGTACAAAGGCTGGGAAACCCTGTCAAAGGGCCTGATGTAACTCCCGGCATACACAGGGTCAACAGGAGGGAAAGCAATGCTCCAACAACCATTACTCAAGATCTTGGCGCCCTTAAGCACAACAGATGGGCCAGATCCCCCCTTATCAAGGAGAGCAATAAAAGCGGAAGAAACAACTCAAAAAATTAAAAACAAAACTGAGACAACCACAGCTATCGAATGCAGATGACTTCCCCCCACAAAGTGATTGTAAAAACCAACAGCTTTATCCAATATTTACAGCCAAAAAGGGGGGCAAGACGGATGCCTCATCTGGCCGGACCCATGGAGACCACCAAGAGCAGACAATATCGCCAAGACACACCATCGCAAAGGTCCCTAAGACTCCTGCCAGACCAAGTCCTTCTCTAGAGCACGAAATGGCGATTGGAACATGTACTGCACCAGTGGACACAACCATCCAGGCAACAACAGCTATTTCACTGGTGCATTTGGATGTCCCATCACAATCTCAGCCAAGTACAGAGAAGCAGACAATAGCAGTGAGCACACCGTATGGCAATCAGGAATCAAGCAGGAAATACCTTGAAACATCCTGCAAGTACAAGCCCTGTGTTAAGCTCGGAAGTCCATGCACCAGGAATAGGAGATGTGGTTTCAACCACTGACTCCCCAAAAAATGTCCACAAGGTGATTCTTACCCCGGGATACTACATCGCGGACAGTATGACATCCTGAATCGGAGCAATATCCTCTGCCTGTTCTCTGGAACAAATTCAAATGGAAGACTTGGAATGGGTTAGATTTCTGAGCCCATGGTGATTCCACAGTGGTGGGTCTGAATCAAAAGAGACTTCAGCAAGCAGTACTGGATGAATCACAACAACTCACCGAGTGGGGTATAGATATTCAGCTTCTGCCACAATCAAAATACCTGCATGCCTAGCAGAGAATAGCAGGGACAAGGGCCCATGGTCTGTCCTGTGCAGGACCAACAGCCATGGGGCCCACAGTAGCAGTTGGACTGGCTCTAAGGGCCCCATGGGCATTAGGATCTCATGTCATAACAATCATCGGGCCATAGATGTACGCCATCTTGCACCAGATCAAACAGGAACATTAAGGATCCAGCAGCACTATTCCTAACAATCGCGGCACCACGCCTGGCAAGGCAGAGGCTAAGGGAGCAAACCCGTTCCAGCAGCAACTGACTATAATCTCATGGAACATTGCAGGGATCAGTAAAATCACAAAAGGAGATAATACGAAGCACTTCCTAGAGAAAGGAGACATACTATGCTTCCAAGCGACATGGGCTATGTCCAGCAATCCATTGGCAGGATATTACGAACATCATGTAGCAGCCACTAAAAGGAACCTCTTTTGTTGGCCGTCCGGCGGACTATCCGTCCTTATAGACATGCCTGCAGCCTTGTGGCCATAGAAATCTAATCTCCCACCCCTGGGATGCAAGCATTATTAATAAGAGGCCTGCATCTAAATTCCTATCCTCTTTGCCTCCTGCTAATAAACTGCAACATCAATCCAGCACAAACTATTATAAAAGACTCCTTGGATGCGCCGACATGGATACTAGACAATCTCCTAATCAAATCTAAATCCCATCAGGTAATCATAGTGGGGACTTCAATCTGAGGGATCTAGATAAAGCGAACTTCCCTCCCCGGTGCAAGGGCCGGGCAGAACCCTTCTACAAGCTCCTCAAAAATCACAATCTAGACACAACTCACACACTAAAGGAGGCACGTTCAACATCCCGGCATCCAAAACCAACCTTTCAGAATATCTTGAGAAATTACTATATCATAGTCAGTGAAACCATTGCAACCAGACTGAAAGATTTTGAAGTCGAGGACAGGGCCGAAAGTGATCACAGGCCCCTGAGAGCTGTGATCCAGCTTGAAGTAACAAGAGCTACCATCTTTCAACCAATAGGAAAGTCGAGAGGGAAAGAAAAGCATAAAGTCCTCTGGAAGATAAAATGGTCTGAAAATATAGGAGAGAAGATGCGAGCTTGGCTGGATCTGAAGCAGGAAGGTACTCCACGACGCATAAATCACATATAGAGGATTGGGAGAACATCATAGAGGACCTCCAATTGAAACTGGGAACCCTCAACATCAAGGTATGTGCATCAAAGTGCCATTAATTATAGGAAGCACACGCCACCCAAAAGACATACTTGAAGGAAAGCGGGCCCTCTGTAAGACCTTAGATGCAAGGAAAAGAGGGGGCATACCAACTGAGGGACCGTCGGTTACAGCTCTAAGGTCTGCCTTAAGAAAGAAACTGTGGGAACAAAAAAAGGAACATACATAAAGGGAATGGCTCATGTGTTCTCTCTGTTGATGGAAAAGAACCCCTCCGGGCTGTGGAGGCACATCAATCAGTTAAGCAGTGGAGGGGCACCAAGAGAAAACGGAGTGACGGAGCATGATTGGTTAAACTACATAACGCAACTATACTCGTACGCTCCCTCCATTAAAGGTAGCTCTGAGGTGATGAGCTGGGGAGAGGGTCAAAGCCGGCTAAATAATATAAACTTCCAAGATTCGAATGTCCCCTTTGACAATGGTCCTATAGATCAGAGCACCTGGGAAGAGGAGCATTTCAGGTCGACAGGTTTGATAATTCCAACATGGTTATCACGCTCTTCAAGGAAATGAGGAAGGATGGAGCTCCAGGGCCAAATGGGTTACCTGCATCTGTATTTAAAATAGCGCTGTACTTCTGGGCAGCAATTCTAACCCCACTCTTTAACAACATCCTTTCTACAGCTAAGACACCAGATTCTTGGAGGGGCTCTATACTTGTCCCCATCTTTAAAAAAGGCGACCGCTTGAAGCCATTAAACTACAGGCTTATTCCCCTTCTCGATCTTGAAGCAAAGGCTTACGCTTGTCTCCTCCTGAAGGATCTGGAGTCTTGGGCTCAAGAAAAAGACATTATCCCCTTCTATCAGTCAGGCTTTAGGTCACAGTCATCAACTTTGGATAATATCATGGTGTTATCTCATTTATCAACCCAGGCAGTGCAGAAGAAAAGTCTTCCATTGTTCTGTTGTTTCAGCACAGCTTTTTACAAAGTGGATCGCAGAAGGTTATGGTGGAAATTAGACAACTGGGGAATTCCATCCAAACTGCTGAACGCAATAAGATCCCTATATAAGGATACCTAGGTGCTCCTACACAGTGACTCACTAAAATGCCACAAAAAACAGGCTTAAACGGGGCTGTGTGTTGGCATCCATCCTCTTCAATTTGTACACTGCAAACCTGGGGGCTGCTCTGCAAGGCGTCAACTTAGCAGCGTCTAGGCTGGGAAGAGTGAGGCTGCCGGTACTACAATATGCTGATGATACAGCAATAATAGATCACACCAAAGTGGCCCTTCAAAGAGCCCTACACATGTTGGATCGCTTTAATAAGGCTAACTCCCTGACAGTCAACCAGGGGAGGACCAGGGTAATCGTCCTCAGGGGGTACCACTTCAAAAGGCAAGCACAATGGCTCCTGGGTGATCTGCAAATCGGCACAGTGGCTTCCTACAACTATCTTGGGGTCTGGCTCTCAGAACGGGCCAAAGCGAACATCCATTTGAAACATCTGTGCCCCCAAGGCCAACAATGTCATGCACCTGGTAAAACAACTGAGCTAACATCTGCTATGTCCTTTGGCTGGACCAGTACTAACTGTTCTAAAAGCAAAACTGCTTCCAGCTATCAGTTACAGTCAGCTGGCCTTCCCTGGGTCGTTGGATGCTTTTTTAAATCTAGCCCAAGCCAAAGCATATAAATCAGTGCTGCTTATTCCGAGGACAGCCAGGAAATCAAGCTGAGATTGGAGCTTGGCCTCGGGAGGCTGGATCTAACGTGCCTGGGGGACCTTATAAAGCTATACCTAAGGACTTTGAGGGCTCCAGCAGACTCCTTAAGATATCAATTGAGATCCGCCTTCGAGGAGGTGGGGTCAGTCTGGCATGCCAGCCTTGACCGCACTATTAACACACTGAGGATAGAGGCAGCAAGCCTACGGCTTTTGGAAATTCCGCTTAATGCCTGAGAGAAATCAGTAAATAAACAAGTCTGTGAAATATCCTTTGCTCAAGACATTAAAGCCCTTCGCTCAAGTTCTAACCTAGAGCCACTGAACAAATCATACATGCCGGGAAAAGCCCAACCCTACCTAAGCAAGCCCATGACAATGCAAGTCCGAAGTAAAATACTTTTTATTAGACTTACAATGCTACGTATCGCTGATTGTAATCCAGCATGGGCATGTAAGGGGGGAAAATACAGAATGGAGGCTGTGCTCTTTCCTTTTTGAATCTATTTGTTTTTAATCAAAAATTAAATTCAAGTAGCACTGGGGACTGTACAATGTGCAGAAGGGTAAATGGCAAGCCAGCATATGGATGGGTTGGGGAGGGTGCCGGGGGCAGGAGGGAGGAACTCTCCAGTTCAATTATTATTCTTTTTTTTACAGCATTTTTGCTTTTACTGTAATGATTTAAATTAATCGAACAGTTAATAAAATTCATTTCAATACTACATGAAATTTTGCTATTTTCTACTGTTTCTGGATATAAAATCAATAAGGATAAAACGGAAATTCTCCTAAATACACTTTTAGTAGCTCTGACTTACTTACTGGTTATCAATGGTCCACTTCTGCGAAAATCAAATACTTGGGGATATGGTTCACAAATTCTGTTCCAGATACAGTTAAGATCAATTTTACAGAATTTACTATTAAAATCGATAAGATTCTCTCCTCTTGGAACCCTTTATTTCTATTGTAGTGGGGCTGTTTAGACTCTATTAAAATGGTGATTTCCTCCCTACTGTTATATCTTCTTTCTGTGTTAACAGTTCACATTCCTAAACATTTTTTAAAAGGATTAACACGTTATTCATTACATTTCTTTGGAAAAATAAAAAACTGAGAGTAGCACTACTTACCTTACAAAGACTGTGTTGCAGGGATTCTGCTTATGCGCAGAACTATGCGCTGGAACCCAGGCCCTCAGTGAATTGCGGTGTACCAAAAACTCACCTCAGAACCCAGAACCCCCTATCCGGCCAGCATCAGTGTCCCATTCGTTATCCGAGGTTTAGCTCGGCGGTCCCAATGTATAGACAACCCAGAACAAGCGACTTAGTATATTTCTCAGGAATGGTGGGAATCAGAAACACCTTTTCGTAACTATTCTCGTACCATCCACAACAGAATAAACAGAGACACGGGAAAAGTTTAAAGAGTTTATTTTATAAACCTCGTGTCCTAATATGCAGCAGTTTGGCTAACATTAGCAGACAAACGATTAAAATCAAAACCATCAGCATAGTTACAATACCATAGAAAATGAAAGGAGCAATCATACTAAAATGACAGTGGCTCTAGGCCACCTTCCTTTCTCTAACACACTAATAGTATTATTAGACTAATAAAAGGTCTCTAGGCTTGAATGGGGAACCCCATACCGTATAGATCAGCTCAGAGAGTTCACATCACAGGATCAGCTATGCTCTGCTCCTAGGAACGCTCTTCTTCCGAATGTAATGAAAACATGTAACACTGCAATATTAAAAGTATTCGACTTTCAGGTATTTGCAGCTGCGTGCGTGTTATGGCTAAACTAGTGGGCCGATCAACCTGAACTCAACAACATGCACCGTCTAGCGATCCAGACTGTTTCTGTTACACTGTGTACAGACCAAGGTCGCTATTCACTGTTTAAGATGTTAACAACAGACAGTTCTCATGTGAAGTAAAGTCGAGTAAGCATTTCTCAATTCTAATAACGTGACTACAGTGTCGTGTGCAAAAGCAGCAAAAGCGGCAAGAGGGCTTTCTAACATTTAACGCGGTTGTGCTAACTTAGCGTTGTACATAGGGAGATAACAATCTTCACTGCACCCCCCCATGATCCGACCACTAACCACTAGGGGCGCACTTGCAAGAACGCAGAGTTCAAGTTTGATAGAACGGAACCAAGGGCATCAACTATAAGTCCATATAAGGGAAGTGAAAAAGTTCGAAGAGAAAAAAAAAAATGGAAAAAGTTAAAACGCAGTAAAAAAAAACATGTAGAAGACAAAAATTCGTTGACGTACTGAGGACGAAAAGAAAGTACAAAAGTCAATCCATCAATGTATAGGCACAATAAGTTGCAACTGCTTCCAAGAGGAAATCATTGGAACGTTCCGCAAAATTATCTGCCATCCAGTTCAGGACGGGGAAAGAACATACATGTTCCTCAACCACCGGAGCCTCCAGCACCTGGCGAGGACAACCGGGGTGCACCTCAAGGTAACTGTTCGTTAAGAAGTCAATCGCCGCCGCTCCGATATCCCAATTTCCAAGAACTCCATCCGCTGCAGCACAGGCCATAATCCCGACACCAGAACAGTCCAACTCGTGAGCCACTAAGGGGCTCATAAGCCGATCATAATCCGGATCAGGAGACACCGGGTTTGACAGACACAATCCAGAGCCCATTGGAACGGGCAATCTAGGCAATGAAAGACAGGCTGCACACAAGTAAAGTAGGCAAACCGGAAGGACAATCCATAGGCTACGCTCAGAGTCGCCAGTGGTAAAGCGCCATAGAATTCAAGCATCTGGTTACGAAGATGGAGCAGCCGGGACATGTTGTCGTGTGACGCAAGTTGTGCATCCATAGCGCAGGGCGCAGATCAACAACAATATTCCTGCTATGAGGGCGAGAAGTAAAGGGAGACCACCGAAGACACTGGAAAAAATAGAATGAAAAAAGGCCAGGATCACTTCAAAAATAGTTTGAAAAGAGGTCACGAGGCCGGAGCCCACAATTTTAAAAAAAATGAGCTATGCCACTTGTGGATGAGGCATTAAAGATAGTCTGTATCAAGGTCCCAAAATGAAGTGGGAGATCAGTATTCAAAAGCGCTTGCACCTCAGTGCGCGTGTTTGCTACGTGAAGGACAAATGTTTCCCGGGACGAAGTCAATGCGACTTCTTTTTGAGACAATAGAGCTAGCAAGCTTCATTATTTAACAGCAAATAACTACCGTTAGCAAGCAGCGTAAAAGATGGAGTAACAACTGGCACCAGAATCCCTTTCAGGACGCAAGCTAAATTAGGGGCATGCACCATGCAATTGAATGTGCCTACACACAACAGAGTGATCCGGTGCGGAAGTGCACTCTTCACCTTTCAAGTAAACCTCCTTGCCGTCCCTCACACATCTGTATGTGAAAGGGAGCGACCAGACCTCATGCAGGAAGGCAGTACCCAATTGTTCATATCTGCCTAGAGCATAATGTTTCATGCACGAACTAAACTTAAACAGGGGAAGCGGTAACATGATCAACCCATGTATTAGCCACACGGCAGAATTCAATTCAGCAACAGAGAAAGGCAAAGGTTCTAATTTTTCAATGGGTAGCAATTAATATGTAGCATCTTTCATGGACATGAATTGCTGTTTCGCAGTCAAATTAAAGGGAAGGAATAAAGATGAAGTATTCACATAATCCCAAGGGACTTTCCCTGCCTTTAACGTTTGCAACGTCCATGCAAACTGCATAATAGAACGCAATTGATTTTGACCATGATACAATACAGACAAATCATCCTGCACAATGTCTACCACAGATGAAACAATATTATCTAAGGTATAGATTCTTGAAGACAGGGTGTTAATGCTATTATCTATTACAGCCAATACTTTTTCCATATTGGCTTAATCAATAGCACGTAATCTGGAAGCAGCCTCAATTTGTGACAACTTCCAAACTTCGTTATAAACAGCATACACCCATCGTTTGGGCCTACCGACTGCAGGACCCTTAACAAAATCATTCAAATCTATTTTGTCATTTAATCGCGCTAAATGGAGTTTAACAGACGCTAAAGTGGAATGTTGCAGCCAAGACTGGCATAACTTTCCTACTGAGTAGGTAGTTACAGTATGAGAAGATTCAAAACGGGGGTCCACACGAACCTGTGTATACCCCTGCTTTAAATCCAGAAACCTATGTTGACAGGAGTCCGAACTCGTTTGCCACACCAACCACCCCTCCGGATTCAATTTAGAAATATTGAAGGACGTGTTGGAAACCTGTGTCTGCAACATATCAAGGGATAGATCCGTATGATTATCCCAATTGGGATAAGCACCCAGATCCGGCATGGAGGGAGAATTTAATTTTTTAGACATAGCCAATCCAAAACAGGTTGTCTGAAAAATCGAGGAATTCAAAAATAACATATGATTCGGGATGAGACAGGCACGATGCAAAGCCTCTGTTCCCTGTACTTGCCATCGTTTGGAGCCCCAAACCGATTTAAGATCGACTGTAGCTTTTCACAGATCATACCCGCCAATTGCCAACTCGTCCATAAAGGACTTGGAATACAATAATTTGGTGTGGGTCAGTCTAACTGTAGAAGCAGCCTCAGGCGCAACCTTAAAATAAAAGGAGGCCGGATGGGCCACACTACAGTCAGAAAAATAAGTGAATTTTTCCACCAACTTGGCAGAGCTGCCCATCCCAGGGGCGGGGCAGTGTTCCCATTGTGTAAAATTTACAAAATTTCTAAACGTATTTGCTTTGTGTAGGAAATGCGTGCCATAATGTTGATAACAAAATTGTTCATCATAATTAGCAGTATCTAAATACAAATCCTCAGCATCAAATGCAACATAATATTTCAAATCAGAAAACAGTGCTTCTATGGCTTGAACATCCCAATCATCTGAGTGAATGTTCTGTTTAGCGACATCACCCATAGAAACACGAAATACATTTGGCACATTAATCACTTCAGTGGGGCCATGAATTTGAAAATTAACGGCGTCCCAAGCGATCCCATCACGTACAGGCCAGGCAGTAATGTTCACAAAAGTCTGGTCCCTCTTCATAATGTGTGATGAGGAGTGGGGGGCCAAAGTTCCATTAATTAGTCGAATTGTAGACCGTTCATTCAGGTAGTGTCCATTGATAAGTCTAAAAAACACTACCACAAAGCCAATGGACATAAACAAAAAAATACATAGGAGCACCAGCCAAATGTAAGTCCAAGGGGGTATTAAAAAATGTCTTTTGAACCAAGCCACAAAAATTTAAACCTTGGACGGGGCAATGGAAGTCACTGAACGAGAATCAAAAGAGTCTTGTGAGAGGGCAACTGTGGTGGATTGTAAAACAGGCAAGGTAACATCCGCAGGATAAGCATACTCAACTTCTTCAAGCACACCACTAGGTGTTTGTGGCAACAAGGGACCAGTAACGGCATGCATCTCGACGGCAACATCAGGCACTATGTCAGAAGCTCGGGCCACAACAGAATTTCTCAGCATCGAAGGGCAGGAAGCCGCCGGAGTCACACTAAGAAGAATCGGCCACTCGTTGTAGTTTGACATTGTCAATCGAAATGTACCTGTTATCCTTTCGACCAGGAAGTGGAGGTAAAATGACAGTTCTTGTACCCTGCACTCCAAGCACTGGAACCGGTGCACGATAAGAGGGGCCGAACTCCTTCTTGTTCTCCACCCCCTCACGGACCAGATCACCAACTCGGGGTAGCCAGCCGACTACCGGAATCTGAACTTCAGCTTCAGATGAGGAGGGCACGTGTTCCTTCGCTAGACTGTTTCTGGCTTCTTGTAGAGTCTGCAATACAGCAGAGTGTTCATCTACGTCAAAGGGTGCGGTTGACGCCGCCATGTCTAGACCACCAAGGTCTGGAACAAACATTCAAACACCAAAGAGCATCATGTATGGGGTCCGCCCACCCAGAGACCTTCTAGGGAGATTATTAAGTGCACGTTGCACGTCATACAAGTGGGCAAGCCAGTTCCGGCCAGTACCCAAAACTCTGGCTGTCAAAGATTGCTTTAAGTCACGGTTCATTCGCTCCACTACACTATTGCCCTCAGGCCGGAATGGAGACGAAAATTTGACCTGGACCCCCAAATTTCTCATACCCTCTTTGTACGCCCTAGAGGCGAACGCCGGGCCTTGATCAGAATGAAAGGTACCACATGCAAAACTCCCAACAAAGACACGCAAATCCTTTATGACAGTGCGAGAATCAGCACTCCTTTGTGGCCATACCCACAGAAAACGTGTGCACGAATCCACTGCAACCAAGATGTATTTGAATGCAATATCAGAGGTAAAAGGACCGCGTTGATCTAGATAAACACAACCCAATGGTTTACTAGATATGTACAACTGAGTTTGTGGTGGGCGCGCCGCAGAAGAAGGTTTAATCTGCTGGCAAATGTCACAATTAAGAACATAAGCTCTGGCCTGTTTGTACAAACCGCACCACCAGTAACGTTGTTGTAGCAAAGATACAGTAGCCGCAACGCCGGCATGCGCGGACGCCATGCCCTCGTGGGCTGCTAATATCAAAGAAGGTCTGCAGTCCGCGTTGGGAATCAATCTGTCACCAACGTCATTAATCCTCACTAATGGGACTTTATCAGGACTTAAGCAATAATGGTAACGAGCAGGGAAACCTTTCGGTGGCTTCGTGCCCTGCTCTGTAGCAGCAATAGCTGCCAAGATGTCATCATCGGTCTTACTTTTGGATCTTGTAACTGCTGCCACTAAGTATGTTGCCACTGCTGTTTTCGCTGCCTCGTCAGCTAAGCTGTTGCCGACAGCATGGACACCAACGCGTTGGTGACCAAGAGTGTGAATTACATTCACGAGAGGCAGACGGTCTTTAAGATCTGCTACTCGAACCCAAAGCAGTTTATGCTTAATAGTGCTGCCTTTGGAATCATGATCGTCATTCTGAAACCAAAAATGCAGATTGTCATTGTAAGATTGAACACAATAAAAGGAGTCACTCACTATAAGAGTAGTGACTCGGGGATCAGCAAACTCCAGTGCAAGCACCAGAGCACGAAGCTCCGCCAACTGAGCGGTACAATCACCCAATGACTGCGTGTGCACGACATCGGACAGGAATTCACCATTTACGAAAGTACCGACTACAATTGCGCAAGCCGCTGAATAGGCGTGCTTTTATCCAGTTGCGGGTTGCGCAGACCCGTCAGTGTATATGACACAATGGTAATCCTCGAGCGGGCGCAGGGACAGAGGAGCCGGATGAACGAATTCATACTGCAAAAACTCCTGAGTCTGAAGTGCCGCGTCAAAGATAAAAGTGACATCCGGTGAGGTCAAGGAAGTGGCCCATTGTATCCACCTTGGATGCAAAGCTTTAGAATTCGGTACACTCGCTTTCGTCACTGCCTCTAGAGCAGGATAGGGTGTTACCACCAACATGCGTTTCCCTTGCGACAGCGCTCGTTCTTTCAGAATTGCCATCTGCACTGCTGTCAGAACTTTCTCGACAGCGGAAAAACGCAGTTCAGCTGAAGTGTACAAGTGAGATTTGTAAGCAATGGGGACGGTGTCGCCCTCATTGAACGTTAAGTATGTGAAACCAACTGGGCCGGGCACTATTCTTATGACCAGGTTAGTGTGGTTATCACGTGTCAGCAAGTACTTAGAAGCAAGAAGATCAGCTTGCAATAGCTGCAATATAGCTGAATGCTCAGGCAGCCAACAGGATTTGGAAAAAGTAGGTTGTACCTAGGCGTAAAGCGGCTTGATACGCTGGGCATAATCCGGGATGTAAGTTCGACCGAAATTCAGAAAACCCAGCAGGGATTGCAATTTCTTCAGTGAAGTAGGAGCACGGAGGCATGCGCACTTTTCTAGAAAGTGCGGAGCCAATCCTCGACCTTCATTGTTGAGTTCGTATCCCAAGAACAATACTGTATATTCTGCTATATGCGACTTCGCAAAATTGAATTTGTAACCGAAGTCTGCAAACAAAACAATAATGCGATCAACGCGCCGAAGATGCGGGTCTAACTCGTCATCCGTGAGATAAATGTCATCCACGTACGAGTACGCATCCGGGTCTATACCCTCTAAGAGGGAGACCACGCGAGCGGCAAAGACTCCCGGGCTGTTCTTATAGCCCATTGGTAATCTTTTGAATTGCTTTTGTTTGCCACCAGAGGTGAAAGCCGTCCACTCACTACTAAGAGAGGACAGGTTATGGCTGTAAAAGCCATTGGAAATGTCATGTGTGGTTTTAAACCTTTTTCTCACGAGACTATCGACGAGAGCCGAACTGTGGGTGTTCTGTACTGCACAGGTCCGGCAATGAGAGTTAAGGTGCCGGTAATCCAAAACTAGGCGGTACGACCCGTCAGGCTTCGCCACAGTAAATAAGGGATTATTCATAGGTGACACTCATGTTTCGATTACTCCCTGATATTCCAATTGTTCAAGGATCGATGCTACGTGAGATCTAGCTTCACGACGCATGGGGTATTGGGGTTGTGGTTGGGGCATAGTCCACAACGGAATCTCATGGCCGGGGGACAATTCATCCCAGCCAACTTGAGTTCGATATAACGCAGGCGCTTGCACCTGAGCCCATTCCCCGGCATACTTATCAGCTAAGACCTTAGGCACTGTGTGCGCAAAGGACGGGAGGATTACTTCCTCCCCTCTAGGAGCAGCTAAAACGAAAGCCGGCGGACAATCTGCCTCCGCCAACAGAATATCATAGGTAGTGGTCAGATTATCCCAAAAAAAAACTTGAATTGTGCGTTGTATGTCACCTTCAATGTGCATGACTATATTATACAGTCTATCAGGGGGAGACACTCGAGTGTCAGCAGTTTCAATATTCACAAATATATCAGTTGCTGTCGCCACCAGATATGGACGCAGTGCTTGTCGCACTACTGTAACTTCCGCCGCGCTGTCTAGCAGCGTTAGCGCCCATGTCAGGTTCTGAAGCTGCGTCCGTACCATCTGAGGCATACCTCGCTGTCAGTGCAGCAACTTTTTTCTTCTGAAACGGGGGTCGTTGACGTGCAGAGTCTTCTTGCTTGCCTTTGCCGTCAGTCTGTCGGGACTGCTCACGTGGTTGTGGTGCACCCCGACTTTTGCCACCGCCTCCGCCACCGGACTGTGAAGCCGATGTTTCCTGTGAAGAACGAGGAGAACGTTGGTCAGAAACCTGAAATCGATCAGGTGACTTAATAGTAGCACGATCACGCAGATCATAAGTGCGCTCACTACTTGACTGAACTGTTGCTGCTTTTCCTGCTTTTTCGCCCTCCAACTTTGTTTTGGAAAATTAGGGCGATCATCCTTACCAGCCGAGTTTGCCTTCGTCTGCTGAATCAAATCAGGATTCTTCACAGTTGGTTTAACACCTAAGGCGCTACAACCAACTTGTCTATAGGCGTTCGGGATAATTTTCGCGAATTCCCTCGGCTTGTCGTCTTCGTTCACTGTCTCTAATTTATTAAGCACTTGGAATTGCATAGCATCTCCTTTGAGGTTACCCATGATCATGGTAGCAACCACATCGAACACACCGACAAGCCGCATTCCCAATTCAATAGCAGCCTCCGCACCATGATTCTCTTGAACACGTTTAATCATGGAGGGCAGTACCGACAGAGACGGAGTGCCAAAGCACTTCGAGTCTGTCGCTGCAAAGACCTTACCCCAGTTTTCGCAATCTGCCATATCTGGGACTAAGTCTTTAGGCAAAGCAATGGTAAGGATCCTGTGCTTCTCCACAGGAGATGTACGCGGATAAACCGCTTCTATTTGATCAAATTACTCAGCAAGCCAATAAGGGAAATCATCCCTATTTTGGGGTCGCTTGCCCACTACCGAATTGACCATAACAGGACTAATAACCACCGCGTGGTGGTCCGTCGGTTGTCCCGCAACAGCAGTAGCGACCACCTTCACGTTGCGCGACATGTACTGCACTAGAGCCCAATGTACGGTAATAAGGGCAGTGTGCAGTACACGCAACTGATCCACCGTTACCTGCAGGTAGCGGGGATGAGGCGTATATCCGGCTAACACCGGCCATGTGGCCCCTGGGATTGACAAAGGGCCAATTCTCGCCGGTGTAACCACATGGGGAAGGGTGCCATTAAACCAAATGTTATGCTGCCAGGCAGAAATAGGAATTTCTTGAGTCCTATATGGCGTATAGTTGGCTGGCAGCACCGTGGGAGTATAACTGTGGTACGTATCATCGTCATCACTCACCGCCGGCAAAGTAACCCAAGAGTAGAACAACTCAAACGGGAACAGAGCATCGGCACTTACTACAAAAATCACAGCCATACCATCGTCTGACACCCCATACTGCACCAGATGACGTTTCAGAGGTGCCCGGCTATGAGCCGCAATCTCGACCGCCATTAGGACTCCAACAGTAAATCTACAATAAATCAGTAGCACTAGGGTTCAGATTAAATAACCTTTTTAATGATCAAGCTTGAATGAACCTATTTAGTCGAAACACAGGTAGGTTAAACCGTCACTCCCGTTATCCGGAAACCAGAGTGAGGGTGTTGTGGACTAATACAAGCACTACTAAGGCGTCTCAAATCAATAGACCAAACGTTAGGTGCGCCATGTTGCAGGGATTCTGTTTATGCGCAGAACTATGCGCAGGAACCCAGGCCCTCAGTGAATTGCGGTGTACCAAAAACTCACCTCAGAACCCAGAACCCCTATCCGGCCAGCATCAGTGTCCCATTCGTTATCCGAGGTTTAGCTCGGCGGTCCCAATGTATAGACAACCCAGAACAAGCGACTTAGTATATTTCTCGGGAATGGTGGAAATCAGAAACACCTTTTCGTAATTATTCTCGTACCATCCACAACAGAATAAACAGAGACACGGGAAAAGTTTAAAGAGTTTATTTTATAAACCTCGTGTCCTAATATGCAGCAGTTTGGCTAACATTAGCAGACAAACGATTAAAATCAAAACCATCAGCATAGTTACAATACCATAGAAAATGAAAGGAGCAATCAAACTAAAATGACAGTGGCTCTAGGCCACCTTCCTTTCTCTAACACACTAATAGTATTATTAGACTAATAAAAGGTCTCTAGGCTTGAATGGGGAACCCCATACCGTATAGATCAGCTCAGAGAGTTCACATCACAGGATCAGCTATGCTCTGCTCCTTGGAACGCTCTTCTTCCGAATGTAATGAAAACATGTAACACTGCAATATTAAAAGCATTCGACTTTCAGGTATTTGCAGCTGCGTGCATGTTATGGCTAAACTAGTGGGCCGATCAACCTGAACTCAACAACATGCACCGTCTAGCGATCCAGACTGTTTCTGTTACACTGTGTACAGACCAAGGTCGCTATTCACTGTTTAAGATGTTAACAACACACAGTTCTCATGTGAAGCAAAGTCGAGTAAGCATTTCTCAATTCTAATAACATGTGACTACAGTGTCGTGTGCAAAAGCAGCAAAAGTGGCAAGATGGCTTTCTAACATTTAACGCGGTTATGCTAATTTAGCATTGTACATAGGGAGATAACGATCTTCACTACAACTGAAACTGGCTGGAGGGGTCAATTTTCCTAATTTTTATGGTTATCATAGAGCTTTTTGTCTACGTCAAGCAGCTCTTTGGACTCAAGATACCTCCTCGTCCTTTTCTCCATTATGGCTTGATATTGAAGGTGCTTTTCTTTTCCCTTTTAGCTTCAAGTAAGTTTTATCTCTAACTGCTAAAACGTCTTTTTCATTCCCCTATTTTACTGAGCACAATATCCCTGCTTAAATCGACTTTTCTTCTGCTCAATCTGGTAATGGCTATATTTTTGAAAATGCCGATTTGATATAATTCCTTCCTTAAGATAAGTAATAGGCACTTTTTTTTGGCGCACCTGGAAGGATAAAGGGTTAATGTGGGTTTCTCAATTTTTTCATAATGACTCCCTGTTAGACCTGTCAGCCCTTTGGCTGTTCCCTCCTCATTTTTTTTTTTTTCCCTTTACCCTCTCATTTTTTTATTCATGTCCATTAACTTTTTTTGGTGTTGATGTAGAGGCTCTGGGCGCCCCTTTCTCACTATCTGAGGGAGAGGCGCAAGGTGCTTCACTGAAGAAACAGGAAGAGGGAGGTTAGTCTCACAAAATGGTGGTTCCAACTGTCGCCTCAGAACTTGGGCCATAGACTGCCATGAGAGGTTCCGGAACCTTCTGGGCCACTCTGGCCAGTCAGGCCCCAGGTGATAAATAGAGGTGAGGGCGGGGCGGCCATTTTAGGACTTAGTTGAGCTGTGAGGTAGTCAGGAGTAAGGCACCTGAGTGGGGAGGTGGCTGCGCTAGATAGGGAATGGACAGGTCTTAGGGTCTGCACGACTTCCCTCTTCAGCTGACACCACCCTCAACCTTCTGACCGGTCCCTGAACACAGCCAATGACTTTGGAGGTCATCGTCCCTCTGGGGGCTCCCATGTAGTCAGTATTCCTGAGGGAGGACCAGGGGAAGAATCGCCGTCAGGGACTACCTTTCCCTCATCCCTGTTGTGCCTGGGATGTTGAATCAGACTGGCCCTAGCGATTGTCCTTCATTCCTGACTAACAGGGGAGATGTCCATGCCCAGGAATTAAGAGAGCTTTGTTAGTCCATTCATCCGCTCTAGTGAAATCCTGGCACCCTTAAGTTCAGCCCCCCTCCTCTTTCTTTCACGAGTCCCTACCTGGAACGATCACCGCTGCCACCCAGAGGTCGGGAGGTTGCCTGTTGTCCTCCGGAGGTGGCCCGCTGTTGCCGAGAGTTCTGTGGAAGGGCTTCATGTGAGCGACCGGTGAGCAAGCGACGCCGCTGTCAGTGTGAGGAGAATCATACTCCGGAAGAAAGGGACGGGCTTCGGCCTTGAAGCCGCCGTCCTGCTGTCACGTGAGTGGGGCAGACGCCGAAGCGCCGCCCCACTGTTGCCAGATCAGGATGAAGGCCGCGCCCCCGCAAGCCGCGCTGCTACGGGTGGCTGCGGGCGCGCCTCCCCTGAGGAAGCGGAGTAGGAGTAAGCCTGCGCCTAGCCTAGGAGTCCACTGAAGAGTGGGACAACAGCGGTGAGTGAGCTCTAGAGCGAGGCCCCCCACCAACTAAGGAGACCACACTACGGAGAAGCCTGTGGGATAGGTAGTCGGTGGTTGTACTCTGTCTTTGCCCCCCCCCCCCCCCCTGGAAAGGACTTCCGTTTAGCAACCAGTGAACTCCGCTGCACGAAGAGAGGGAGCGCACCTCCCGGCATCGCCGAACTTCCTATGAGAGGGACCCAAGGTGTACACAGTAAGCTGGGCAATATCACACGGGGGAAGGTACAGGAGAGTACGTGTTGAAGGCCAGATGATGGCCCGTTAGAACCGATTGTTTGTTCCTTGGAGAAGCCAGGGGCCAGTGGTAAATACCGGCACTTTGGCACAACCACATGTGTGACTGAAGTCAATGTAATAGCAGTTTCAAGCATAGCACTGAAGGCAGCAGATCGAGTTCTAGTGACAGCGAGAGTTCATGTGTACTGCCTATCTGGAATACATTAGTCTTGGTAATGAAGTAACCTACAAATAAACTGCCTAGAGATAACTAATTGACTGCCAGCAGCATTGTCGTTTTCCAGCTAGTATCTAAATGTAATGAGTTGATTATTGGTGACAGTATAGGAGTCAGAAAGTATAGCCGTTAGGGAAACCATCTGTCAGAAGAACACCATGCAGACTAAATGATTTTCTGAAATTGTGGAATATGTAAATGTTGTGTGGAGCGCTCTCTGTGAGGATTTAACTTAGCGCTCCTGAGTCAAGGCAGGATGGGAATCTCAGAGGGTGCTTAAGTAACTGCTGTACAAAAGTAGAGAAGGGAATGGTACTGTCAATTCAAATGCAATGAAATGTTTTACCCTGAAATGTGAACCTGAATAACCACGTTTGAGAAGGAAAGATAAAGACTTCTGTTAAACTTCATAATTATCCGGTGTAGTGTCATTTTTAAGTGGTGTTACGTTAAGGTGTGAGTTGAGTGTGATGCAAACACGATAGGCCATAGTGGGATAAAAGCCTTTTGACCTGAGCCAAGCTACCTCAAGGGCGTTAGGTCCAACAAATTGGTGTTCAGCGGTGGGATCCTGAGTCTGTGTTTGCATCCACTCATTAGCAGTTTAGCGCGCGCCACACCCTACACCTGATTGTTTTTATTGGAGTTTTCTCCAGGTTGTCTCCCTGATTGGAATTTTTCGAAATTGTCCTGTCCTGTGGTGTACGTCCTCTTAAAGGAAGGGTCTCCTATTGTGAAGTTCTTTTCTGCAGTGTGGGGTCCCACCTGGTAGGATGGAGTTTGAGTTGGGTAGGCTGGAAGAGTATACCGTAACCCAACTAAAGGAATTCTGCCAGGAGAGGGAGGTATTCTTCAAGCAGGGGGCGAAGAATATAGAACTCTAAACTAGCTTGAGAGCCTGGGTTATGGCCCACTCTAGCGGAAAACGGGAGGAGGAGGGGCCAGGACCGGACATTACGGAAGGGACTGAATTACTTTTCCCCCCTGAGAGTGGCAACATGGACGTAGGACCTAGTGCCCCTTCAAGAGCGGGTAGTAGCGCTTCGGGGGAGGAGCCTGTCTTCCGCTGACTTAGTTGACAGGAGGGAGGAGAGGCAGTTCAAAATGGATCTAGCCCGCTTAGAGAAAGAAAGGGAGGAGAGGAGGTTCCTCCATGAGCTCCATTTAAAGGAATTGGATCTCTAGGCCCTACAGCTTGGAACCCCCAGCAGTCCCGTTGGTGGCAGCGTAAATAGAGAGATCACCAGGGAGCCCAGACCCTATCTGCCAAAGGACGTAGTCGCCAGCTATGGTGTCGGGGATGACATTGCTAAATGGTTGGCTGCCTATGAGGTCTCCTTACGAGCCCATGGGATCCCCGAAGCTCAGTGGGGGGGTGGTCTATATAGGTATATGCCACCGATGGGGAGGGATGCCCTGTTAGCTCTGGAGCAGCGAGAACAGACCGATTACCGCATCATGATGGTCGCCCTAATTAGAAAGTTTGGGCTGACCCCTGAGAAATACAGGCAGAGATTTCGGGGTAGTCAAAAGCTGGCCACCCAAAATTGGGTGGACTTCCTGGACTACGCCAAGAAGGCCTTGGAGGGCTGGGTACAGGGCAGTGAGGTGAAAGATTACGAGGGGTTGTATAACCTGATTTTAAGTGAGCATCTCCTCGAGAAAAGTTTTCCGGAGCTGCGTCAACACCTGGTGGACAGCAAGCTAACTAATCCTAGGAAGCTTGCAGAGGTGGCAGATATCTGGGCAAGTACCCGGGTATCCTCAAAAGGGACTGGAGGGAATTTCCAAGGGGCTGGTCAGGGCGCCCCCCAGAAGAAAGAGGGGGGAGACAAAAAGAAGGAGTTCTCTAAAGGCCCCCAAAAGAGTTCGCAAGGAAAGGGATTAGGATTCCTCCCTAAGGTTGGCCCCCACAAACCTCCTTATCCTGACCGTGGTCAGCAGCCTAGGGTTGTCCGTTGTTATGAGTGTGGAGAGATTGGGCACTACAAGGGGGATGCCAAGTGTCCCAAGAGACCACACCCTCCCATTGGAAGAAAGACCCCTGGGGTGGCGAGTGTAGTGCTCGGGGAGGAGTTGCCCCTAGATAGGGGAGGTGAGTGGGCAGGGCTAACATTAGTGTCCCTAGGGGATTGTGAGATGGTTCCTAAGACCCAAGTGCCCTCGAGTACTACTAAGTACAGGCAATGGGTCACCATCAATGCCCAGAGGGTGGAGGCTCTGAGGGACACAGGAGCCAGCATGACTATGGTAAGGAGTCAGCTGGTGTCCCCAGAGCAGGTGGTTCCCAACGTAGTCCACCCGGTTGTGATGGCTGACAACCAAGAGGTTCACTATCCGGTGGCCCAGATTCCCTTTGAGTGGGGAGGGGTTGCGGATCCTCTATGAGTTGCGATAAGCCCTGCCATGCCGGTCGACTGTCTGTTGGGAAATGACCTTGAACATTCGGCATGGAAGGAGGTCGAGTTCAGGGCCCACATGGAGATGTTGGGGACACCTGAGTGGACTTGTGCCAGCACACGGTCCGTGACTGCCCGAAGAGGGAGTTCACAGAGGTTGGAGCCTGGGACAAAGGCCCAACCAGCTGCCAGAAAGGGTAAACGGGGACAGGGGAAGCCTGCCCCGGCATCTGAACCTCAGAAGGTGGATGGGGCGACTGAAGTGGTCCCGGAGTCTACAGAGGGGGATGTGACTTCCCTGGAGGGCTTACCTACCCCTGCAGAATGGCAGGTGGAGGGAGAACCTACTAGGGAGGAGCTTTGTCGGGCCCAGAAGGAGTGCCCTACCCTTGAGGGTTTGCAGCGACAGGCCGAAGCCCAGGCAGCGGGTAACGATTCGGGGAACTTCCACATATATTGGGAAGATGGTCTCCTCTAAAGCGAACCCAAGGCTCCGGTGCATTGGTCATCCCGGGCCTTGGTAGTTCCCCAGCATTACCGAGCCTTCCTGTTGGGATTGGCTAACGAAATACCCTTGGCAGGACACTTGGGATAGGATAAGACTTTTGCTCGACTTGTTCCTCATTTCTACTGGCCTCAGATGAGGATTACGTCCGACACTTTTTGTAGGAGGTGTGTAACCTGCCAAGCTAGTGGGAAAACAGGGGTGAAGCTGAAGGCTCCCCTGGAACCACTGCCTGTCGTTGGCATCCCCTTTGAAAGGGTGGGCATCGACATAATCGGGCCATTAGATCCACCAACGTCTGCCAGTCACAGGTTCATCCTGGTTCTGGTGGATCATGCCACCCGGTACCAAGAGGCTATTCCTCTGAAGACCATTACTGCACCTGCGGTGGCACGGGCTCTGATGGGGATTTTCACCCGGATGGGGTTCCCCAAGGAAGTTGTGTCGGACAGAGGTACCAACTTCATGTCGGCATACATGCGGGCTATGTGGAAAGAGTGTGGAGTCACTTACCGGTTCTCCACCCCTTATCACCCCCAGACCAATGGTCTGGTGGAAAGGTTTAACAAGACCTTAAAGGGCATGATCAGGAGTCTGCCCGAGAGCCTGCGGAGGAAATGGGACGTCCTCCTACCTTTTTTGCTGTTTTCCTACATGGAGGTACCACAGAAGGGAGTGGGCTTCAGCCCCTTCGAGCTGTTGTACGGACACCCTGTGCGTGGACCCCTCAGCTTGGTGAAGGATGGATGGGAAAGGACTCCCAGAAAACTTCCCCCGGATGTGGTGAGCTATATGCTGGCCTTTCGTAGCAAAATGGCTCGGTTGTGGAAGCAGGCTTCCGAAAATCTAGAAGCCAGCCAGACGGTCATGAAGGAATGGTATGACCGAAATGCTCACCCGGTGGAGCTGGAGCCTGGCCAGAAGGTGTGGCTTATGGAGCCTGGAGAGCTTAGTGCCCTCCAGGATCGCTGGTCAGGCCCCTTTGAGGTGATTGAAAAGAAGGGTAAGGTCACATATGTGGTGGACCTTAAGACCCCCAGGCAGCCCCATCGAGTGCTCCATGTCAACCGCCTCAAACCCCACCAAGAGAGACCAGAGGTCACGTTGATGATGGTGACTGATGGATCAGAGGAAGAGGAAAGTGAACCTTTTCCTGATCTTTTCGCGTCCCAGGAAAAGGATGGGTCGGTGGAGGGAGTGATCCTCTCACCATCCCTAACTCCCGAACAGCGGAGGGACTGCCGCCAGGTTTTGGAGCAGTATGCCTCCTTGTTCTCCCTTATCCCGGGAAGGACTCATCTGTTTACCCTACCGTTTATCGGATAAGGTGAAGGCTAGCATCCATGGAGAAGTCACCATGCTAGAGCTGGGGGTGATTGAACCTTCAAGCAGTCCCTGGGCCAGTCCGGTGGTACTGGTACCCAAAGCAGCCCCGCCGGGCACCACCCCAGAACTCCGGTTCTGTGTGGATTACAGGGGACTGAATTCTGTGACAAAGACCGATGCTCATCCTATCCTGAGGGCGGATGAGCTCATTGACCGGTTGGGAGCTGCCCAATATCTAAGTACCTTTGACCTTACATCCGGGTACTGGCAGATCTCCCTGACAGAGGGAGCAAAGGAAAGGTCAGCCTTCTCCACACCCGAGGGTCACTATCAGTTCTGTGTGATGCCCTTTGGGCTCAAGAACGCCCCTGCCACTTTTCAGCGGCTGGTGAACCAGGTCCTCTCCGGGATGGAGGCCTTTTCGATTGCGTACCTGGATGACATCGCTGTCTTCAGCAGCAGTTGGGAGGACCATTTGTGTCACCTTCAGGCTGTCCTTCAGGCTTTGCAGCAAGCGGGTCTGACGATCAAGGCCAGTAAGTGCCAGATCGGGCAGGGGTCGGTAGTGTACCTCGGTCACTTGGTGGGTCGGGGCAAGGTGCAACCCCTCCAGGCCAAGATTGAAACCATCATGGCCTGGGAACCCTCCAAGACACAGACGGAGGTCCGAGCCTTTCTGGGCCTCACTGGCTACTACTGACGCTTTGTCAAGGGGTATGGTACTATCGTGGCTCCCTTGACTGAGCTCACTTCTAAAAAGCACCTTCGACGGGTAGTCTAGACCGAGGGGTGTCAACAAGCCTTTGACACCTTGAAAAAGGCGATGTGTGCGGCGCCTGTCCTCAGGGCCCCTGACTTCTCCAAGGAGTTCATCGTCCAAACGGATGCGTCGGAGCATGGCATCGGGGCAGTGCTGTCGCAACTCAATGAGGAGGGTCTGGACCAACCTGTGGTCTTCCTGTCCAGGAGACTACTCCCCCGGGAACAGAGGTGGAGTGCGATTGAGAGGGAGGCTTTTGCGGTGGTGTGGGCTCTGAAGAAGCTGCGGCCATACCTGTTTGGCTCGCACTTCCTGGTTCAGACGGACCACCGGCCCCTCAGGTGGCTGATGCAAATGAGGGGCGAGAATCCCAAGTTATTGAGGTGGTCCATCTCCCTACAGGGAATGGATTTTAGGGTGGAACATCACCCAGGAGTGGACCACGCCAATGCTGACGGTCTCTCCAGGTATTTCCGCCTTAGTGAAGAGAACTCCCAAGGGATTGGGTAGCTCTCCCCACTTTCAGCTGGGGGGGACGCGTGTTAGACCTGTCAGCCCTTTGGCTGTTCCCTCCTCATTTTTATTTTTTTTCCCTTTACCCTCTCATTTTTTTATTCATGTCCATTAACTTTTTTTGGTGTTGATGTAGAGGCTCTGGGCGCCCCTTTCTCACTATCTGAGGGAGAGGCGCAAGGTGCTTTACTAAAGAAACAGGAAGAGGGAGGTTAGTCTCACAAAATGGTGGTTCCAACTGTCGCCTCAGAACTTGGGCCATAGACTGCCATGAGAGGTTCCGTAACCTTCTGGGCCACTCTGGCCAGTCAGGCCCCAGGTGATAAATAGAGGTGAGGGCGGGGCGGCCATTTTAGGACTTAGTTGAGCTGTGAGGTAGTCAGGAGTAAGGCACCTGAGTGGGGAGGTGGCTGCGCTAGATAGGGAATGGACAGGTCTTAGGGTCTGCACGACTTCCCTCTTCAGCTGACACCACCCTCAACCTTCTGACCGGTCCCTGAACACAGCCAATGACTTTGGAGGTCATCGTCCCTCTGGGGGCTCCCATGTAGTCAGTATTCCTGAGGGAGGACCAGGGGAAGAATCGCCGTCAGGGACTACCTTTCCCTCATCCCTGTTGTGCCTGGGATGTTGAATCAGACTGGCCCTAGCGATTGTCCTTCATTCCTGACTAACAGGGGAGATGTCCATGCCCAGGAATTAAGAGAGCTTTGTTAGTCCATTCATCCGCTCTAGTGAAATCCTGGCACCCTTAAGTTCAGCCCCCCTCCTCTTTCTTTCACGAGTCCCTACCTGGAACGATCACCGCTGCCACCCAGAGGTCGGGAGGTTGCCTGTTGTCCTCCGGAGGTGGCCCGCTGTTGCCGAGAGTTCTGTGGAAGGGCTTCATGTGAGCGACCGGTGAGCAAGCGACGCCGCTGTCAGTGTGAGGAGAATCATACTCCGGAAGAAAGGGACGGGCTTCGGCCTTGAAGCCGCCGTCCTGCTGTCACGTGAGTGGGGCAGACGCCGAAGCGCCGCCCCACTGTTGCCAGATCAGGATGAAGGCCGCGCCCCCGCAAGCCGCGCTGCTACGGGTGGCTGCGGGCGCGCCTCCCCTGAGGAAGCGGAGTAGGAGTAAGCCTGCGCCTAGCCTAGGAGTCCACTGAAGAGTGGGACAACAGCGGTGAGTGAGCTCTAGAGCGAGGCCCCCCACCAACTAAGGAGACCACACTACGGAGAAGCCTGTGGGATAGGTAGTCGGTGGTTGTACTCTGTCTTTGCCCCCCCCCCCTGGAAAGGACTTCCGTTTAGCAACCAGTGAACTCCGCTGCACGAAGAGAGGGAGCGCACCTCCCGGCATCGCCGAACTTCCTATGAGAGGGACCCAAGGTGTACACAGTAAGCTGGGCAATATCACACGGGGGAAGGTACAGGAGAGTACGTGTTGAAGGCCAGATGATGGCCCGTTAGAACCGATTGTTTGTTCCTTGGAGAAGCCAGGGGCCAGTGGTAAATACCGGCACTTTGGCACAACCACATGTGTGACTGAAGTCAATGTAATAGCAGTTTCAAGCATAGCACTGAAGGCAGCAGATCGAGTTCTAGTGACAGCGAGAGTTCATGTGTACTGCCTATCTGGAATAGATTAGTCTTGGTAATGAAGTAACCTACAAATAAACTGCCTAGAGATAACTAATTGACTGCCAGCAGCATTGTCGTTTTCCAGCTAGTATCTAAATGTAATGAGTTGATTATTGGTGACAGTATAGGAGTCAGAAAGTATAGCCGTTAGGGAAACCATCTGTCAGAAGAACACCATGCAGACTAAATGATTTTCTGAAATTGTGGAATATGTAAATGTTGTGTGGAGCGCTCTCTGTGAGGATTTAACTTAGCGCTCCTGAGTCAAGGCAGGATGGGAATCTCAGAGGGTGCTTAAGTAACTGCTGTACAAAAGTAGAGAAGGGAATGGTACTGTCAATTCAAATGCAATGAAATGTTTTACCCTGAAATGTGAACCTGAATAACCACGTTTGAGAAGGAAAGATAAAGACTTCTGTTAAACTTCATAATTATCCGGTGTAGTGTCATTTTTAAGTGGTGTTACGTTAAGGTGTGAGTTGAGTGTGATGCAAACACGATAGGCCATAGTGGGATAAAAGCCTTTTGACCTGAGCCAAGCTACCTCAAGGGCGTTAGGTCCAACAAATTGGTGTTCAGCGGTGGGATCCTGAGTCTGTGTTTGCATCCACTCATTAGCAGTTTAGCGCGCGCCACACCCTACACCTGATTGTTTTTATTGGAGTTTTCTCCAGGTTGTCTCCCTGATTGGAATTTTTCGAAATTGTCCTGTCCTGTGGTGTACGTCCTCTTAAAGGAAGGGTCTCCTATTGTGAAGTTCTTTTCTGCAGTGTGGGGTCCCACCTCGTAGGATGGAGTTTGAGTTGGGTAGGCTGGAAGAGTATACCGTAACCCAACTAAAGGAATTCTGCCAGGAGAGGGAGGTATTCTTCAAGCAGGGGGCGAAGAATATAGAACTCTAAACTAGCTTGAGAGCCTGGGTTATGGCCCACTCTAGCGGAAAACGGGAGGAGGAGGGGCCAGGACCGGACATTACGGAAGGGACTGAATTACTTTTCCCCCCTGAGAGTGGCAACATGGACATAGGACCTAGTGCCCCTTCAAGAGCGGGTAGTAGCGCTTCGGGGGGGGAGCCTGTCTTCCGCTGACTTAGTTGACAGGAGGGAGGAGAGGCAGTTCAAAATGGATCTAGCCCGCTTAGAGAAAGAAAGGGAGGAGAGGAGGTTCCTCCATGAGTTCCATTTAAAGGAATTGGATCTCTAGGCCCTACAGCTTGGAACCCCCAGCAGTCCCGTTGGTGGCAGCGTAAATAGAGAGATCACCAGGGAGCCCAGACCCTATCTGCCAAAGGACGTAGTCGCCAGCTATGGTGTCGGGGATGACATTGCTAAATGGTTGGCTGCCTATGAGGTCTCCTTACGAGCCCATGGGATCCCCGAAGCTCAGTGGGGGGGTGGTCTATATAGGTATATGCCTCCGATGGGGAGGGATGCCCTGTTAGCTCTGGAGCAGCGAGAACAGACCGATTACCGCATCATGATGGTCGCCCTAATTAGAAAGTTTGGGCTGACCCCTGAGAAATACAGGCAGAGATTTCGGGGTAGTCAAAAGCTGGCCACCCAAAATTGGGTGGACTTCCTGGACTACGCCAAGAAGGCCTTGGAGGGCTGGGTACAGGGCAGTGAGGTGAAAGACTACGAGGGGTTGTATAACCTGATTTTAAGTGAGCATCTCCTCGAGAAAAGTTTTCCGGAGCTGCGTCAACACCTGGTGGACAGCAAGCTAACTAATCCTAGGAAGCTTGCAGAGGTGGCAGATATCTGGGCAAGTACCCGGGTATCCTCAAAAGGGACTGGAGGGAATTTCCAAGGGGCTGGTCAGGGCGCCCCCCAGAAGAAAGAGGGGGGAGACAAAAAGAAGGAGTTCTCTAAAGGCCCCCAAAAGAGTTCGCAAGGAAAGGGATTAGGATTCCTCCCTAAGGTTGGCCCCCACAAACCTCCTTATCCTGACCGTGGTCAGCAGCCTAGGGTTGTTCGTTGTTATGAGTGTGGAGAGATTGGGCACTACAAGGGGGATGCCAAGTGTCCCAAGAGACCACACCCTCCCATTGGAAGAAAGACCCCTGGGGTGGCGAGTGTAGTGCTCGGGGAGGAGTTGCCCCTAGATAGGGGAGGTGAGTGGGCAGGGCTAACATTAGTGTCCCTAGGGGATTGTGAGATGGTTCCTAAGACCCAAGTGCCCTCGAGTACTACTAAGTACAGGCAATGGGTCACCATCAATGCCCAGAGGGTGGAGGCTCTGAGGGACACAGGAGCCAGCATGACTATGGTAAGGAGTCAGCTGGTGTCCCCAGAGCAGGTGGTTCCCAACGTAGTCCACCCGGTTGTGATGGCTGACAACCAAGAGGTTCACTATCCGGTGGCCCAGATTCCCTTTGAGTGGGGAGGGGTTGTGGATCCTCTATGAGTTGCGATAAGCCCTGCCATGCCGGTCGACTGTCTGTTGGGAAATGACCTTGAACATTCGGCATGGAAGGAGGTCGAGTTCAGGGCCCACATGGAGATGTTGGGGACACCTGAGTGGACTTGTGCCAACACACGGTCCGTGACTGCCCGAAGAGGGAGTTCACAGAGGTTGGAGCCTGGGACAAAGGCCCAACCAGCTGCCAGAAAGGGTAAACGGGGACAGGGGAAGCCTGCCCCGGCATCTGAACCTCAGAAGGTGGATGGGGCGACTGAAGTGGTCCCGGAGTCTACAGAGGGGGATGTGACTTCCCTGGAGGGCTTACCTACCCCTGCAGAATGGCAGGTGGAGGGAGAACCTACTAGGGAGGAGCTTTGTCGGGCCCAGAAGGAGTGCCCTACCCTTGAGGGTTTGCAGCGACAGGCCGAAGCCCAGGCAGCGGGTAACGATTCGGGGAACTTCCACATATATTGGGAAGATGGTCTCCTCTAAAGCGAACCCAAGGCTCCGGTGCATTGGTCATCCCGGGCCTTGGTAGTTCCCCAGCATTACCGAGCCTTCCTGTTGGGATTGGCTAACGAAATACCCTTGGCAGGACACTTGGGATAGGATAAGACTTTTGCTCGACTTGTTCCTCATTTCTACTGGCCTCAGATGAGGATTACGTCCGACACTTTTTGTAGGAGGTGTGTAACCTGCCAAGCTAGTGGGAAAACAGGGGTGAAGCTGAAGGCTCCCCTGGAACCACTGCCTGTCGTTGGCATCCCCTTTGAAAGGGTGGGCATCGACATAATCGGGCCATTAGATCCACCAACGTCTGCCAGTCACAGGTTCATCCTGGTTCTGGTGGATCATGCCACCCGGTACCAAGAGGCTATTCCTCTGAAGACCATTACTGCACCTGCGGTGGCACGGGCTCTGATGGGGATTTTCACCCGGATGGGGTTCCCCAAGGAAGTTGTGTCGGACAGAGGTACCAACTTCATGTCGGCATACATGCGGGCTATGTGGAAAGAGTGTGGAGTCACTTACCGGTTCTCCACCCCTTATCACCCCCAGACCAATGGTCTGGTGGAAAGGTTTAACAAGACCTTAAAGGGCATGATCAGGAGTCTGCCCGAGAGCCTGCGGAGGAAATGGGACGTCCTCCTACCTTTTTTGCTGTTTTCCTACATGGAGGTACCACAGAAGGGAGTGGGCTTCAGCCCCTTCGAGCTGTTGTACGGACACCCTGTGCGTGGACCCCTCAGCTTGGTGAAGGATGGATGGGAAAGGACTCCCAGAAAACTTCCCCCGGATGTGGTGAGCTATATGCTGGCCTTTCGTAGCAAAATGGCTCGGTTATGGAAGCAGGCTTCCGAAAATCTAGAAGCCAGCCAGACGGTCATGAAGGAATGGTATGACCGAAATGCTCACCCGGTGGAGCTGGAGCCTGGCCAGAAGGTGTGGGTTATGGAGCCTGGAGAGCTTAGTGCCCTCCAGGATCGCTGGTCAGGCCCCTTTGAGGTGATTGAAAAGAAGGGTAAGGTCACATATGTGGTGGACCTTAAGACCCCCAGGCAGCCCCATCGAGTGCTCCATGTCAACCGCCTCAAACCCCACCAAGAGAGACCAGAGGTCACGTTGATGATGGTGACTGATGGATCAGAGGAAGAGGAAAGTGAACCTTTTCCTGATCTTTTCGCGTCCCAGGAAAAGGATGGGTCGGTGGAGGGAGTGATCCTCTCACCATCCCTAACTCCCGAACAGCGGAGGGACTGCCGCCAGGTTTTGGAGCAGTATGCCTCCTTGTTCTCCCTTATCCCGGGAAGGACTCATCTGTTTACCCTACCGTTTATCGGATAAGGTGAAGGCTAGCATCCATGGAGAAGTCACCATGCTAGAGCTGGGGGTGATTGAACCTTCAAGCAGTCCCTGGGCCAGTCCGGTGGTACTGGTACCCAAAGCAGCCCCGCCGGGCACCACCCCAGAACTCCGGTTCTGTGTGGATTACAGGGGACTGAATTCTGTGACAAAGACCGATGCTCATCCTATCCTGAGGGCGGATGAGCTCATTGACCGGTTGGGAGCTGCCCAATATCTAAGTACCTTTGACCTTACATCCGGGTACTGGCAGATCTCCCTGACAGAGGGAGCAAAGGAAAGGTCAGCCTTCTCCACACCCGAGGGTCACTATCAGTTCTGTGTGATGCCCTTTGGGCTCAAGAACGCCCCTGCCACTTTTCAGCGGCTGGTGAACCAGGTCCTCTCCGGGATGGAGGCCTTTTCGATTGCGTACCTGGATGACATCGCTGTCTTCAGCAGCAGTTGGGAGGACCATTTGTGTCACCTTCAGGCTGTCCTTCAGGCTTTGCAGCAAGCGGGTCTGACGATCAAGGCCAGTAAGTGCCAGATCGGGCAGGGGTCGGTAGTGTACCTCGGTCACTTGGTGGGTCGGGGCAAGGTGCAACCCCTCCAGGCCAAGATTGAAACCATCATGGCCTGGGAACCCTCCAAGACACAGACGGAGGTCCGAGCCTTTCTGGGCCTCACTGGCTACTACTGACGCTTTGTCAAGGGGTATGGTACTATCGTGGCTCCCTTGACTGAGCTCACTTCTAAAAAGCACCTTCGACGGGTAGTCTAGACCGAGGGGTGTCAACAAGCCTTTGACACCTTGAAAAAGGCGATGTGTGCGGCGCCTGTCCTCAGGGCCCCTGACTTCTCCAAGGAGTTCATCGTCCAAACGGATGCGTCGGAGCATGGCATCGGGGCAGTGCTGTCGCAACTCAATGAGGAGGGTCTGGACCAACCTGTGGTCTTCCTGTCCAGGAGACTACTCCCCCGGGAACAGAGGTGGAGTGCGATTGAGAGGGAGGCTTTTGCGGTGGTGTGGGCTCTGAAGAAGCTGCGGCCATACCTGTTTGGCTCGCACTTCCTGGTTCAGACCGACCACCGGCCCCTCAGGTGGCTGATGCAAATGAGGGGCGAGAATCCCAAGTTATTGAGGTGGTCCATCTCCCTACAGGGAATGGATTTTAGGGTGGAACATCACCCAGGAGTGGACCACGCCAATGCTGACGGTCTCTCCAGGTATTTCCGCCTTAGTGAAGAGAACTCCCAAGGGATTGGGTAGCTCTCCCCACTTTCAGCTGGGGGGGACGCGTGTTAGACCTGTCAGCCCTTTGGCTGTTCCCTCCTCATTTTTATTTTTTTTCCCTTTACCCTCTCATTTTTTTATTCATGTCCATTAACTTTTTTTGGTGTTGATGTAGAGGCTCTGGGCGCCCCTTTCTCACTATCTGAGGGAGAGGCGCAAGGTGCTTTACTGAAGAAACAGGAAGAGGGAGGTTAGTCTCACAAAATGGTGGTTCCAACTGTCACCTCAGAACTTGGGCCATAGACTGCCATGAGAGGTTCCGGAACCTTCTGGGCCACTCTGGCCAGTCAGGCCCCAGGTGATAAATAGAGGTGAGGGCGGGGCGGCCATTTTAGGACTTAGTTGAGCTGTGAGGTAGTCAGGAGTAAGGCACCTGAGTGGGGAGGTGGCTGCGCTAGATAGGGAATGGACAGGTCTTAGGGTCTGCACGACTTCCCTCTTCAGCTGACACCACCCTCAACCTTCTGACCGGTCCCTGAACACAGCCAATGACTTTGGAGGTCATCGTCCCTCTGGAGGCTCCCATGTAGTCAGTATTCCTGAGGGAGGACCAGGGGAAGAATCGCCGTCTGGGACTACCTTTCCCTCATCCCTGTTGTGCCTGGGATGTTGAATCAGACTGGCCCTAGCGATTGTCCTTCATTCCTGACTAACAGGGGAGATGTCCGTGCCCAGGAATTAAGAGAGCTTTGTTAGTCCATTCATCCGCTCTAGTGAAATCCTGGCACCCTTAAGTTCAGTCCCCCCCCCTTTCTTTCACGAGTCCCTACCTGGAACGATCACCGCCGCCACCCAGAGGTCGGGAGGTTGCCTGTTGTCCTCCGGAGGTGGCCCGCTGTTGCCGAGAGTTCTGTGGAAGGGCTTCATGTGAGCGACCGGTGAGCAAGCGACGCCGCTGTCAGTGTGAGGAGAATCATACTCCGGAAGAAAGGGACGGGCTTCAGGCCTTGAAGCCGCCGTCCTGCTGTCACGTGAGCAGGGCAGACGCCGAAGCGCCGCCCCACTGTTGCCAGATCAGGCTGAAGGCCGCGCCCCAGCAAGCCGCGCTGCTACGGGTGGCTGCGGGCGCGCCTCCCCTGGGGAAGGGGAGTAGGATTAAGCCTGCGCCTAGCCTAGGAGTCCACTGAAGAGTGGGACAACAGCGGTGAGTGAGCGCTAGAGCGAGGCCCCCCACCAACTAAGGAGACCACACTACGGAGAAGCCTGTGGGATAGGTAGTCAGTGGTTGTGCTCTGTCCTCGCCCCCCCCTGGAAAGGACTTCCGTTTAGCAACCAGTGAACTCCGCTTCACGAAGAGAGGGAGCGCACCTCCCGGCATCGCCGAACTTCCTATGAGAGGGACCCAAGGTGTACACAGTAAGCTGGGCAATATCACACGGGGGAAGGTACAGGAGAGTACGTGTTGAAGGCCAGATGATGGCCCGTTAGAACCGATTGTTTGTTCCTTGGAGAAGCCAGGGGCCAGTGGTAAATACCGGCACTTTGGCACAACCACATGTGTGACTGAAGTCAATGTAATAGCAGTTTCAAGCATAGCGCTGAAGGCAGCAGATCGAGTTCTAGTGACAGCGAGAGTTCATGTGTACTGCCTATCTGGAATGGATTAGTCTTGGTAATGAAGTAACCTACAAATAAACTGCCTAGAGATAACTAATTGACTGCCAGCAGCATTGTCGTTTTCCAGCTAGTATCTAAATGTAATGAGTTGATTATTGGTGACAGTATAGGAGTCAGAAAGTATAGCCGTTAGGGAAACCATCTGTCAGGCAGGATGGGAATCTCAGAGGGTGCTTAAGTAACTGCTGTACAAAAGCAGAGAAGGGAATGGTACTGTCAATTCAAATGCAATGAAATGTTTTACCCTGAAATGTGAACCTGAATAACCACGTTTGAGAAGGAAAGATAAAGACTTCTGTTAAACTTTATAATTATCCGGTGTAGTGTCATTTTTAATTGGTGTTACGTTAAGGTGTGAGTTGAGTGTGATGCAAACACGATAGGCCATAGTGGGATAAAAGCCTTTTGACCTGAGCCAAGCTACCTCAAGGGCGTTAGGTCCAACACTCCCCTATCTATTTTCCTCAACTTTGCCTCATTTATCATTGCCCCAAATCCTTTTATACTTGCTTTTTATTATTAATGAAAGTAATCCTTGATGTATACGCCTCTTTACAGAATTCTTCGAAGAAGATTCCTGTTTCTTCTGATATTACAGAATATTTGATGACTGGCCCTAGGGCTTCAGCTGTTTGTAAATATTTCTTCCTTCCTGACTCCTCTAGAACCAAATCCAAGTCGGAACATTTATGGGAGAGAGATCTGGGAGTTTCTTGGACTAGCTCGTTTTGGAATAAGGTATGGGCATGCATATATAAAATCTCACGGTCTGCTGGTATCACACAATCTCTATTTTTCGTTTACCATCGCCTCTATTTTACTCCTCTGCAATGTTCTAAATTCTCATTTGATAGTCCTGCTAAATGCTGGTCCTGTGATTTTCCTGATGCAGATTTATTGCATATCTTATTTAATTGTTCCAATACCCATAGTTTTTGGTGCAAAATCTGGACTCAGATTAAGAGGATTTTTAATTTTGATAGTCCGTTTAATATTGTCTATCTTTTTTTGGGTTCACTGTCCAAGTTACTTATTCCATCTTTCCCTAAAAATAAATTATTAGATATTCTATTAGCGATTGCCTTTCACCCGATTTGTTTGAATTGGAAAACATTAGGGGGCAGAGTTACAAGAAAGTGACGCATCTTTTCAGATGCGTCACTTTCCCTGCACCACCCTTAGAAACCCTTGCTCCACCATAGATGCGCTGTATTTACAATACGGCGCACTATAGCGCAAGGAGTGACAGATGCGTCAGAAATTCTGACGCATCTGTTGGCGGAAAAGTCACGCATTGCTGGAGTCGTGTCGTAAGCACGACGCAACTCCAGCAATGCGTGTTGAGGCCTATTCCCACTACACTGCGTCACTAGTTACACCTGCTTGAAGCAGGCGTAAGATTTTGACGCAGTGGCGTCCTAAAAGTGGCGCAGTGAAATCTTGTAGATTTCACTGAGTCACTTTCACGAGGCCTTCCTGCGTGGGAACGCCCACGCTGCATGCATTATACCTGACGCAGGTATAATGTGACGCAGTGCTTTACAACGTGACGCATCTCCCTAGATGCGTCACGTTGTAAATAGGCCGCATTGTTTGCGCCGCTGTTGCGTTAAAAAAGTGACGCAACTGCAGCGCAAAAGTCACGCAAGGGGCTTGTAAATCTGCCCCTAGATATATTATCCTATAAAATGTGGTGGGATTCGGTGAGTTCCCATCATAAGTTAGATACTATGTACACTACACATAATGTGCAATTATTATGGTTGGTATTAACACAAAATAATGGGATGCTGGTTTTCTTAAAACCAAACTTGTCTTCAAATAAGAGAAAAAGGGGGGGGGGAGATCTGTGTCTTAAAGACGAGAACCCTCACTCACCCAAAGGTGACATGCTTCATCATTGGGTCCCCTCTTGCACACAGTTACCGCAAGGTATCCAGTGTGGGCTACAACTCTCACTATAGAGAGGAGCGTGAGGTGTTTTAATGTACCCAATTTCGACAATTGGGGTGAGGGGCAGAATGCAAAAAGGAGAATCGTGTGCGTTTAAAACTAGCTCATGGGTGACTAAACTTAATTTAATATTTGTCCCCATAGACCAGTATTAAAACAGCTAGTGATGTAAAGGACTGAAAAGATGTCCTATTCGTAAATGGTCAACATGTTTCTGCCAGATGACTAAAAGTTTGCGGCATTCATCAGGACCTTAAACGATGTCACTCTGCTTAGAAAAGGTGCAAATATTAATGTAAAAAACCACACTTAATTGTTATGGTAATTAAGACAAAGGTACCAGCTGCAGTCCGGTCCAGTGTCTGAAAAATACAAACATTAATGTAAATATCATGATCCTTTTTCTACCAGGAATCCCTTAAACACCACACTCGTGATGAGAAACCCACATGTGATAAACAACGTGAGAAGTTAAAATCAAAAAAAGTTAAAGTCAAATAACCACTCACCTAGGCGGTAATCTGAATTTACCTCCACCTTATGGGAGTTTTACCTCAGATCACAGATTTTCTGAGGATACAAGGACAAAAAGTAATCTTTTGAGGGGGTCAACTTCCAGAACATACCACACAATTATCAGAAAACATCGTATCCACATGTTCCTATTGCTCATAAAAATTGACAACATGTATACTTGAACTACTAAAATGGTCAAAAAGGATCGCAATGAAACACCTCTGACACATATGCAAACATAAGCATGCAAATTAAACATGTCACTGTGATAATGTTTGTATGTGTTGGTATATCGCCTCTATATGGTGGTGAGTAAAACACCTCTAGCACATATCCAATCACGAGCATTCAGTTTATAACACATCCCTGTTAAAATATCTATATGTGTAAACAATATGGCTCTTTGAAGGGGTCTCAAAAAACGAAAAGAAACTGCTCTCAAATAACAGGGCTACAAAAGCCAAGAACACCTTAAATGCCCAATGGCAAATACTTAATAGCAACTATCTTGTCAAAGGGTAGTCACTACTATCAGTATTCATAATATCAGCAGAGAAAAGCGCGTGCTGACTAATGCGCTCCTTCTACAGAAATAATATTCAATACCTCTTATTTGTCTGTGTCCGTATTTCTGTGGGTAAAATCCAAAGGGGAAGAAGCCATTCTCCTCGTGTAATTTTATACCCCCGATTCACTTTGTGATTGCGTGTGACCCGGAAGTTGACGTCATGGACTTCCGGGTCAAAAGAACCTTGGGAAATGTAGTCTAGAGGAATCCCGATCTGGAAATATCACGCGGGAACCTCTAATGACAGCAAAAAAAGGTGGGGGGGATAAAGCTCTTCCCTATCTAAGATGCCTTCATAAATTCAAGTAACATAAATAGCGAAAAAACAAACCAACTACAAGAAAAAACGCCAACATTATAGTTAGAGTTTATCACAATGTAGGTCAAGCCAAGCCCTTATATAGAGAAAATATATATACTGGCAGAACTCACTATAATTTCGCTAGTACTGTATGCGGTATATATTAATTTTCAAAATAGAAAGGAGGGGCCTGGAACATGGGTGTGTCCAAAGACTATGTATACAAATGTGACATAAAAAGGACCAACAATAGCTAGTCTGGTGTTGTTAAAATTGCGTCTATATCATCCAATATGACAGGGTGCAACACAGGACAAATTGTGAGGAAGCCCAGTGATACAAAATGCACCCAAGCCCGTCCAAAAATGAAATGTGTGCCCTAAAATGGAAGATATTGACGTCTACAATAAACTGTCAAACAAAAGGAAAAGACAAGGCTTACACAGAGCACCAGGGAATGTCCTCATTCAAACCCCTCAAATGGATCTTTGTGCGAAACACCCATCGTTGTTCGCGACGTGGGTTTCTCATTACGAGTGTGGTGTTTAAGGGATTCGTGGTAGAAAAAGGATCATGATATTTACATTAATGTTTGTTTTTTTCAGACACTGGACCGGACTGCAGCTGGTACCTTTGTCTTAATTACCATAACAATTAAGTATGGTTTTTTACATTAATATTTGCACCTTTTCTAAGCAGAGTGGTGACATCGTTTAAGGTCCTGATGAATGCCGCAAACTTTTAGTCATCTTGCAGAAACATGTTGACCATTTACGAATAGGACATCTTTTCAGTCCTTTACATCACTAACTTTTTTAATACTGGTCTATGGGGACAAATATTAAATTAAGTTTAGTCACCCATGAGCTAGTTTAAAACGCACACGATTCTCCTTTTTGCACTCTGCCCCTCACCCCAATTTTTGAAATTGGGTGCATTAAAACACCTCACGCTCCTCTCTATAGTGAGAGTTGTAGCCCACACTGGATACCTTGCGGTAACTGTGTGCAAGAGGGGACCCAATGATGAAGCATGTCACCTTTGGGTGAGTGAGGGTTCTCGTCTTTAAGACAAAGATCTCCCACCCCTTTTTCTCCTTTTTCTCTTATTTGAAGACACGTTTGGTTTTCAGAAAACCAGCATCCCATTATTTTGTGTGAATACCAATTTCTGGAGTGGTGATGTGGATGCAGATATTCACTCCTTTTGTTCATACCCCCTAGTGAGAACTACAGTTATTATGGTTACCTCTTAATGTATATCTCAACAAAATTGGTAGGGATGAACCAAGTATTGTACCTATATCTATTGAGAATTTTCGTACTCCATGAATTTTATCTCTTTGTCCTTCTTTTATATCCTATATATAATTATATTTTTGAATATGTTCATAGATATAATGTTTATTATAGGCAGTTAGCTTAGAGGCAAATTGTTGTCATTTTTCATTGTTGTCAAATTTTTATGATTCACCATATGATCTTTCCCTTATCCTCCCTCCTTCCCTTCATCTTTCCCTTCCCTTTCCTCCCATTATCTCATAAAAATATAAAGACTTTTATTGTTTTTTTATTGATATCTAATACAGCAAATTCACTATGGAATTATATTATTGTTCCTTTGTATTGTGGATATGTAGTATATACTGAAATTAGCACAAAAAAGAATTTGTACCAGATCTTGATGGTCTAGACGTTGTGGCGGCTGCCACAACCTTTGAAGTAGATAATCATTGTGCTGTGTTACAGGATCTACAAACAGCTCGTGATGCCCAGCAAGAGCCCAGTTGCCCTCTTCTGCCGCTCCAGCTGTGCTGATTCCTGTTTCTGGCTGGCTTCCTAAAGTTGGAGATCTGGTCCAAGAAAAGGTGGAGAACAAAAAGGAATTTGGTCCATTCTACCGCGCACTGGTCAGTGTCCTTGGTATGAAAGGCATCGGTAGTGTAATCCTGCCTCCTTTACCTGGTTGTATGGAGAATAGTTACATTTCAATGGCACATGTCAAGCCACACCATATGACCAATACTGAATAGTATGCCTCCAAGCATTCCACGCCGGGATCTTTCATTGAATCCGATGGCTTCTGTTTCGTCGTCTACTCCCCAACACACTGAGGGGGAGATTGAAACTTTAATTGATTTATTACCAGTTTTTCCTTCTACATCCATATCTGCAGATATTGAGTATGCTTCTCCTCCAGTTGAAGTCCTAATTGACATTCCTGAGAGTACCATACCTGAAACATCCAATGCTTGACATCCACCGTTGTTTCAGCTGGGGTCTAGTGGTTGTTATGTGGACCTTACTAACTTTTCCTCTGACACATCTTCCTCATTATCTTCTGTGGCAGTGCCCTCTACAGGTACCAGTCTTTTCATCTCCTGTTTCAAGAAGACTTACCTAGTCCCTCCATGGACATACGTCTGGATGGTGCTGACTCTGGTGTTCCTTTTTATGTGGATTGGGTTTGTGACTGTGTTTTTCCTCTTGATTAACCGGCATTATTTACTTGAACGCTCTGCTGTGAACTTTGTTGATGGAGTTCTAGCCCCTCATACGTCGTCACATATCATGAAAGAGACCAAGCCCTTGGCAATATTTTGGATTTCCTGTTGCTGATGGCCCAACCAAAATTTTAAACATTCCAATCATTTTCCGCGTTTTGTTAGGAGATGTGGTTTTGTCAGACATACACTCTGATGACTGGGATGTTCATGCCGTTCATTCACTGTTCACTGATTTGACATATTCTGCTGCTTTCAACGCTGAAGACCTGTATTTGAATTCTGCAAATGGTGCTGATTTATTCTGTTAACAACATTATGGCCATCATTTTTTACATAAGACAAATACTCTGAGAACGTTTTTTAATTATACACAGTGGGAATATTGCCCAACACCTTTACAGGGAAGTTCGAGAACCCAACAAAGTAAATTTGTGTATTTTTCTGGTTACAATCTGTCAGACCCACAGTCCTATTTTTATACATTGAAGAGGCCACCCCAAAGTAAATTTATATTAACATACACTAAATTGGTTTAGTCCGTGTCCTTCAGGAATGATTTGTCCGTGAAGGGTTATGATTATTGAAAGGACACAATTGATTTAAAATCCATTTGGGGTACTAAAGATTGGCAAGTAAAAGGCACCGAAGCATTGCATCATGCTTGTCTGATACCGTCTCAAATAATATTTTTAAATGACACGGTACAACAGACCACTTGTTTTGGTTTGGCCACGGCCAAAAATGTTACATTCCCTCGATTCCATAATTGGCTACATATGATACATGGCAAACACACATCAATTACACAATTGAAGATTTGGCGGTCATGTTTCAAACTGGCACACTTACCTCTTCTAATATTGCCCCCTTGGGATGGTTAGTGTGGCCAACGAGCTCCAATGCATGCCAATTACGTTTTCTGAATACTACACAAGGTTTTACACAAAGCAGACCTGATCCTCGTTTTCCACACTCCCATACTGTTCTCACATACTCGGGGGATAAATTATGTCAGCAATGGTTGGAACATTCCAAAGTCCCGTCTGTGAAACAACACCTTTGTCTTCTGTCAGGTGACATAAATTTAGCTGATTTACTTTTAGGTCCAAAGTCCCCTCGCACAAAACGTTTTATTTATTCAGCATACAATGAATTTTGAAAACTGTTGCAGATGGAAGCTGTGATGCGTCTCCACCAAATTGACCAAGCAAATTTAGAAAAAGTCCTTGTGGTGGTAGATAACAGCATTAATACACTGTCTTCCTGTATATACTTTGGATAATATTGCATCATCTGTCATTGACATTGTTCAACATGAGTTGTCTGTTTTGTATCATGGTCAAAATCAGTTATGTTCTGTAATGCAGTTTTCTTGGACCTTGCAGACACTCAAAAATGGAAAGTGCCATGGGATTATTTGAATGCTTCCGCACTGTTTTTACCCTTTAATTTGACTGATAAACGGAAATTGATGTCCATGAAAGATGCAACATACACATTGTTACATATTGAATAATTAGAACAGTTACCCTTTTCTGTAGCAGCGACTGATTCAGCTGTGTGGTTAATACATAGGGTTATTTCACTGCCCATTTCACTTTTTCAGTTCACTGCCTGCATGAAACACTACCTGATGGGTAGATATAAACCCCTTTGCAACCATTATATTCACGAATTACGGCCGCTACCTTTCACTTATAGATGCCAGCACTCGGCTAAGGAAGTTTTCCTTACAGGGGAGGACTTTGATTCCACAGTAGGACATTCCCTAGTCTATAAACAAGTTAAACTGCACGGATCCTGTAACGTTTCGGCACCTAATCTGGCTTGTTTTTTAAAAGGTAACCTTGTCCCAGCTATTATTCCGGCGCTAACTTTGCTTTCTAATGGAAGGTATTTTATTTTGAATGACACGACTGATGCAGCTTACGGGCAGGCGTCCTGTATAATACTGGTTTCTCAACAAGCCCAGAGATCTTCTATTATTTAATAAATATTCTTCTTAGAGAGAGCAGGGAGGTTAGGCACTATAGTCTCTTCTCCGTTGTCTTTTTATAATGACATCTCCCTTCATGATATGTGGACTAGCTGCTATGCTGACTATATTTGTACTATGCATTTTCCTGCTTGTTGAGGCACGTAAAAGGCCTGTTAGGACACGTTAGTTAAAAAAAACAGTTTTGTGTCTCTGTCAGATCTTATTGTGGGCAAGAGTGTGAGTGAAAGGGTGTGTCTTGTTGCCGCGATTCCTGAGAGATCTGGGAGTTTTGTGTTCTGCGGTGTCTAATCATTTTCTTCTCTGTGAGTGAATAGGAGAGCAAGTGAGACACTATAGCTAGTCGGTCCTGGGTTTGTGGGTACTAAGGTGGTAGGAAGACACAGTCCCTATACACCAAGGTGCCATATTCCTGCGCATTGTTCTGTATTTGTGCAGAATCCCTGCAACACAGTAAAAGGACTAGAAAGCAAGTGTCACGTGAGGCCAATTCCTGCTCTGCATGCCACTGAAGGGAAAGGAGAGAGGGTTCAAGACTATTCAAGATGATCCAAATGTCAGAGCGCAAACAGAGAGTGGGTTGATTCTTGCTTGTGGGTCATGCCATCAGGGAAGTGTGGGAGTACTGCATAGGGAATGATCCCTGTGTTGTGGTAAGCGTCAATTACACAAATTGGCTTTCGACTAAGACGCTTTGCCTCTACTTACCTCTGATTTTAGTTTTTTTGTATAGGGCTAACGCCCTGGCCAAGGGGAGAGTGTCACGTGGCCCATGGGGACATTGTCGTTTTTCACTAAGTTAGCATGAGCACATCGCAGCTTGCCTGCTGCTTTTGCGACCTTTATTACACATCTTTATTTTTTGCAATATTTCAATGACTGCTGTCACATGAAAACTCATCTCTGTGTTCACTCTCTGCATGTCCCTGGGGTTTTGACTGAACATTATGTGCAAGGTCGTACAACAATGCCCCTTGTTATTTTGTTCTGGCCATACCTTAGCCCTTAGACAAAACATACCGATGCAACTGTTGTTTAGACAAATGTACTTGAGTTTTATTAGAATACACAAGTAGGTAGCACACACTTGGAGAGGGACCTTTCCAGGGAGAAGAGCGAGACAGCACCTATGATGTAGATTTACCATCAATAGGCTAAGGTATGGGGTCTGCTGACAAAGCCCAGAGATCTTCTATTATATAATAATACTTCTTCTTAGAAAGAGCAAGGAGGTTAGGCACTATAGTCTCTTCTCCATTTTCTTTTTATAATGACATCTCCCTTCATGATATATGGACTAGCTGCTATGCTGACTATATTTGTACTATGCATTTTCCTGCTTGTTGTGGCACGTATACGGCATGTTAGGACACGTTAGTTAAAAGAAATATTTTAAACACTTTTGTGTCTGTCAGATCTTATTGTGGGCAAGAATGTGAGTGAAAGGGTGTCTTGTTACCGAGATTCCTGGGAGATCTGGGAGTTTTGTGTTCTGGGGTGTCTAATCATTTTCTTCTCTGTGAGTGAATAGGAGAGCAAGTGAGACACTATAGCTAGTCGGTCCTGGGTTTGTGGATACTAAGGTGGTAGGAAGACACAGTCCCTATACACCAAGGTGCCATATTCCTGCGCATTGTTCTGTATTTGTGCAGAATCCCTGCAACACAGTAAAAGGACTAGAATGCAAGTGTCACGTGAGGCCAATTCCTGCTCTGCATGCCACTGAAGGAAAAGGAGAGAGGGGTCAGGACTATTCGAGATGATCCAAATGACAGAGCCCAAACAGAGAGTGGGTTGATTCATGCCTGGGGGTCATGCCATCAGGGAAGTGTGGGAGTACTGCATAGGGAATGATCCCTGTGTTGTGGTAAGCGGCAATGGGACATCAACAGTGACACCTGGTAATATGCCGCCAGACACATGTAGGTGATGTGGGGATAGCTCATGGTGAGCGCTTATCAATCTTGGCTTCCACTTTAAGTAGAAAAGTCTTCCAGCATTCACAGCTTCTGCGAGAGACATCCCTCATACGGAGCAGATTAAGGGTGTGAGCTTCAGCCACGGTCCAGCTTAATAAGACACGGAGCCAATGTTGGAGTTCTGGGGGGCGGGGTATTTCAATACCATGGCTATGTTGCATTTAACCCCTTCAATGCTCATGACGGAGCTGTTCCATCATGAGCATCGGTTGGGCTGTGATTATGATGGAACCGCTCCGTCATGAGCACAGCCCCTGGGGGAAGTGCTGGTGCTCCCCCCCGGGACATCGATCTTGCCCCCACAGAGGGTGATGGCAGCGGAAGAGTTTCCGCTGCCACCCCGACCCCCCCCCCACGCTTCCTCATGACGTCAGCGCGCACAGCGTGCGCCGACGTTATCAGGAAGCGATGGACGTGCTGGAAATCATTTCTTTCCAGCGCGTCCAGAGGAGGAGGTAGGTTTTTTGTCACCGGTGGGGCGGGGGGCCAAATCAGGATGCCTTGAGGCATTGGGGGAGAGGAAAGACACTTGATGTCTCAATGCAGGTCATTCCTGCTTCTCGATCGCGCACAGTCGCGATCGTGGAGCAGGAATGCCTCTCTTGACACCAGGGATTGTACAGTTTTTAAGTATATAGATCTTTGTGATAAAGGCACACATTTTTTTACTTACTTGTTTTGCACAGTGTTGGTTGTTGTTGACTTGTTTGTGCAGTCTCCTTTCTTAGTAAGGATAATGGCTAGCCGCAGGATTACTGCTCAGCAGGTTGTTGGTATGCTTTTTGAGTCTTCCTCTGACCATGGTTCAGAGACTGACTTTGCATCTGAGTCAGAGGAGGCATGGGACGATTCAGGCAGTGAGTTTTCTCTCCACATGGAATCATCGGATGATGAAGATACTCTTAGTGCGGATGAAGTGCCTGTGTTAGAGGAGGAGATTGATGTGCCGATAGTGCGGCAAGAGGCATCTGGGCTGCAGCCTGGGGCTGCAAGGCTTCCCATTGGTGTAGTGCGGCAAGGGCATCTGGGCTGCAGCCTGCGGCTGCAAGGCTTCCCGTTGGTGTAGTGCAGCAAGAGGCATCTGGGGCTGCAAGGCTTCCTGTTGGTATAGTGCGGCAAGAGGCATCAGGGCTGCAGCCTGGGGCTGCAAGGCTTCCCGTTGAAAGTGCTGATCTATGGGTTGCCCCAGGCATGGTGCAGCAGGCATTGCCAGACATTACTGGTGTCCCAGGGTGTAGAGTGAATAGTGAAAACATTTTGCCGATACATTACATTCAGTTGTTTATGGAGAATGGGTTTTCGGCAGAGATTGTTGAGCAGACTAATTTGTATGCCGAACAGTTTTTGAGGGACAACAGTGCCAGTCTTAAGCACCACTCTAGAGCTACCCGGTGGACTCCCACAAATCTGGAAGAGAGGAAGAAGTTCTTGGGTTTAACTTTTTTGATGGGCTTGCTAAGGAAGTCATCAATGTCTTCATGTTGGTCTACTAGTCCCTTGATGGCAACTTCTATTTTTCCGGCAGTCTTGAGTCATGATAGGTATTTGCTTCTGCTTCGGATGATGCATTTTGTCAATAATAGTTTAGCGTTGCCACGAGATCACCCTGATTGTGATCGTCTTTTTAAGATTCGGCCTGTCATTGATCACTTTGTTGATCGATTTTCTGAGATCTATGCTCCAGGGAAAGAAATTGCAGTGGATGAGTCTTTGGTGTTGTTCAAGGGCCGCTTGGATTTTAGGCAATATATTCCTTGTAAGAGGGCACACTATGGAATTAAGCTGTATATGCTGTGTGACAGTAGGACTGGATATGTCTCTAATTTCAGGGTGTACACCGGTAAGGAATCCAGGATTAACCCCCCTGGTTGTCCGTCCACTTTTGGAGTGACTGAGAAAGTTGTGTGGGAACTTGGCAGAGGATTTTTAACAAAGGCCACCATTTATATGTAGATAACTTCTACACTGGGGTGCGGTTGTTCAGGGAATTGGCCAAAGTGGACACTGTTGTTTGTGGCACAATCCGCTCTAACCGTAAAGGTTTCCCAAAATAACTTGTTTGTCAAAAGCTTGTGCGGGGACAGTGCAGTGCATTGCATTGTGAGGAGCTTCTAGCTGTGAAGCTTTCAGACAGGAGAGATGTCTACATACTGACTACCATCCATGATGAAAGCACTGCACCTGTGACTGTTGGGGGTCAGGTTGCTGAAGCGCGCAAACCTGAGTGCATTTTAGACTATAATAAGCACATGGGTGGTGTTGACGGAGTAGATCAGAGGTTGGAACCTTACGCTGCTCTTCGTAAGGCTTACATTTGGTACAAAAAGTTGGCTATCCATCTTTTCCACTTGGCAACCTTTAATGCTTTTGTTGTGTTCCAGGATTCTTGACCTGAGTCAAAGATTACTTTTGCTAAGTTTCAGGAGTCTGTAATAGGCAGCCTTGTTTTAGTGGAACAGGCAAGTGTTCCTAGAGTTGGAGTGGTGGAGGATGTTGCTAGATTGAAAGATCGCCACTTTCCTGATCACATTTTTCCCACACCCTCAAAAGACTTTCCCAGTAGGAGATGTAGAGTTTGTTAGCGAAGAGGTATGCTGAAGGAAACTCGTATGTACTGCCCCGAGTGTCCTTCTAACCCTGGGCTTTGTGTGCCTGCTTGTTTTAGAATGTACCACACGCAAAATAATTTTTGGGAGCATCCATGAGTGGTAAAGTGAATTGCCTGGCCTCTATTGTTTAATATGTTTGGTTCAGTTTCAAGGTTGGCATTTGTGTACTGTATTGAGTTTCAGATTTTGTGGTGTTAGATTTGTATCTATTTGCAATTTGTTTGTGTTTTCTTATTTATATAAAAAATCCTAAATGTGTGTGTGGAGTAGTGCTTGCCTGGTGGTGTGTGTGGTCTGGCGTTTGGCTGGCGGTGTGTTTGGATTGGCGCTTGGCTGGCGGTGTGCGTGGACTGGTGCTTGGCTGGCGGTGTGTTTGTACTGGTGCTTGGCTGGCAGTGTGCGTGGACTGGTGCTTGGCTAGCGGCGTGCGTGGACTGGTGCTTGGCTGGCGGTGTGCATGGACTGGCGCTTGGCTGGCAGTGTGCGTGGACTGGTGCTTGGCTGGCGGTGTGCGTGGACTGGTGCTTGGCTGGTGGTGTGCGTGGACTGGCGCTTGGCTGGCGGTGTGTGAGTAGTGACTTGCTCCTGGTCACTACACACACTGCTAGCTAAATGCCACTCCACGCAATCCTTGAGCTGGTGTGGTTGCTGTGTCAGGAATGTGGGCATGTGAAAGTGATGGGCCCTTGAATGGCGCTGTCTGCTGGTTTGAGTGTTGCAATGTGCTGGGCCCGCGGCTGGCGGTGTGATGGTTTTGTATGTGTCACACGTATGAAAGGTGTATGAATGGCCTGTAAAGCGGTTGGTGCCTTGTCGTGGCTTTACAGCTCACGAGCTGTCAGTCAATGGTTCAATTTCTCGTCATTTCAATTATTAACAGTGCATTTCATTTTTGTGAAATCTCTGGTTAATACAACTGTATATACTGAACCATCACTCACCCTCGTACTAAATCCAACCAGTATGTCTGTGTGCTTGAAGAATAGGTGGTTGTGCAGAAATGTTTGGCTTTTCTGTCTTCCTCAAGCAGGGTGTACCTTGTCCCTTTTTGTGAGTGTTGTAATGTGTTGGTTTTGTGCCTGGTGGTGTGAATAGTCTTGTGTGTATCATGTATGAAAGGTGTGTGAATGGCCTGTAAAGCGGTTGGTGCCTTGCCGTGGCTTTACTGCTCACGAGCTGCGAGTCACTGGTTCAGTTTTTGTCCATTTAATTATTGTCAGTGCATTTCATTTTTGTGAAATCTCTTGTTAATAACATTTTATATACTGAACTATCACTCGCCCTCGTGTCAAATCCAACCAGTATGTGTGTGTGCTTGAGGAATAGATGGCTGTGCAGGTATCTTTGTCTTTTTAGTCTCTCGGCCAAGGTGTACATTCCATCTAAGAATAAACTACCAACTGTAGATCTTGTCGTAAACTAAACACCCATGGGAGTACATGGTGATGTATCTCTTGTGGATACCAACATGTTATCTTACCCACAATGTCCTGCAAACCTCAAAATGTCTGTCACATTTTCCTTGCATTATAGTGCCAAGGTTTTCACGCTGCAGAAAGAAACGACAACTTTCCTATCCCCCGCCTTTCTCCAAGTAGTCCAATAGAAATGGTATCTCACTCGCGTGGGAGGCCCAATTTCCCGTGACAGGCAAGGGCCCAAAACGAAGTGAGGCGACATCAAAATTGCCCATCTCAAAGCAACCTGATTTTGCAAGGGAGTCACCTTTGTTTTTGGCCCCGTGCTTGGCAGCTATCTATGGAAACCTACCAAACCCACACATTTCTGAAAACTAGACACCAGGGGGATTGCAGGGAGGTATGGCTTGCGTGGAACCCCCAACTTTTCCTTACCCAGAATCCCCTGCAAACCTTACATTTAGCTGAAAGAATCACTTTTTTCACACGTTTGTGTGGGAAAGTTGTGGTATCACCGTGCTGACACAAATTTCCTTCCACCCAGCGTTCCCCCGGGTCTCCTGATAAAAAACGGCGCCTCACTCACCTGGGAGGCCCAAGTACCCGCAACAGGCAAGGGCCCAAAACATAGTGAGACAACATCAAAATTGCCTATCTCAAAACAACCTGGTTTTGCAAGGGGAGTCCCCTGGGTTTTTGGCCCGGTGCTCGGCGGCCACCTAGGGAAACCTACCAAACCCCACACATTTCTGAAAACTAGACACCCGGGGGATTTTAGGGAGGTATGGCTTGTGTGGCTCCCCCAACGTTTCCTTACCCAGAATGCCCTGCAAACCTCACATTTAGCTGAAAAAAATCACTTTTTTCACACATTTTTGTGTGGGAAAGTTGTGGCATCACCGGGCTGACACAAATTTCCTACCACCCAGCGTTCCCCCGGGTCTCCCGATAAAAATGGTGCCTCACACGTGTGGGAGGCCCAAGTACCCGCGACAGGCAAGGGCCCAAAACGTATTTTAAAATGGATTTTGGGTAACAGAACCTGGTGACAGGCAGTCAAGTCACCCCATCCTGGATTCCCCTGGGTGTCTCGTTTTCAAAAATGTATAGGTTTGATAGGTTTCCCTAGGTGCCGGTAGAGCTAGGGGTCAAAAACTACAGCTAGGCACTTTAGTAAAAAAGGGTAATTTTTCACTGTGAAATTGGGTGTGTCCACATTGTGTTTTGTGCCGTTTCCTCTCGCGGGCACTAGGCCTACCCACGCAAGTGAGGTACCATTTTTCTTGGAAAACTTTGGGGAACGCAGGGTGGGTGAAAATTTGTGGATCCACACAAATTCCAGAACTTTACACCACAGAAATGTGAGGAAAATGTGTTTTTTTGACAACATTTTAGGTTTGCAAGGGATTCTGGGTAGCAGAACCTCGTGAGAGGCAGTCAAGTCACCCCATCCTGGATTCCCCTGGGTGTCTAGTTTTAAAAAATGTATAGGTTTGCTAGGTTTCCCTAGGTGCTGGCAGAGCTATGGTTCAAAAACTACAGCTAGGCACTTTGCAAAAAAAGGGTAATTTTTCATTGTGAAAATGTGGTGTGTTCACGTTGGGTTTTGAGCCATTTCCTGTCGTGGGGACTATGCCTACCCACACAAATGAGGTACCATTTTTATTGGAAGACTTAGGGTAATTCAGATTTGTAAAGCAACTGTTATTACCTATTGACTTTTGATGCATTTCTGCCTTCCAAATGAAAGACACTGTGTAAAAAAGAAGTCATTTTAAAAAATGACCAATAATTCTCATGCTAGTATGAGTATTCCCAATTTCGGAAATGTGCAAATATCTACTGTTTCTAAACCCTATATTTTGTTCCAATTTCAGAAATACATAGGTGTCTTTCATACCGATTTTTCCATGTACACATTTTCCCAGAATAATTGCTATATACCCGGTACATAATAAAAAACCATAGCAAGTCGCTGCTCAGTTTTTGACTCTGGGTTCGTCGGGATCTTGGTGAACTTACAAGTCCTATATATCCCCACAACCAGTAAGGTCCAGCGGATGTAACGGTATATTGCTTTTAAAGAGCTGTCATAATTAGAAGAAGTTACAGGTGAAAATGTTGACACAAAAGGCAGTTTTTTTCAACTAATTTTAAATTTTTCCTAAATTTAACTGTTAGGGGCCGATTCCGATCCCAGGTCAGACAGCTCTCCGAGAGCTGTCTGTAGGTCTTACCGTGCGACCGACACGTACCCGTAGCCGGTCCGTCTTGTAGAGGAAGTACGATGCGCATAACTGCCAAAAACACGACCAACACGTAGGCTGTGATTCAAGCTTCATTCTCCGTCAAAGCCGGACCCCCAAACGCCGAACCGAGTCGCCCGGAAACAGTATCCATAGCAGTTTCCGCCCTGACAAGTACGACGGGTCGCCACGTATGGCAAGTCACACCATCCGGGAAACAAGCATATCAGCTACGATTCGCGCCACAACTCAATCCACAGCTACGAGATGGACCAGCTTGCAGCGGGTACGAGACGAGGCAACAAGCAGCGTGTACGACACGAACACATCATGAATCCCATCGCGCAGGACACGTACCCGCAAAATGGCACACACACTCAGGGGATCCACATCCTGGCCACTAACAGCAGGCCACCATAGGGGTTGCATGGCCAGCACCACTAACACCCCCACCCATAGGGCTTATGTTATCCATGACCCCTGCCACCCCCAGTCATAGGGGACCTGGTGCCCATCACTACTGCCACCCCCAGCCATAGGTGACCCCTTGCCCATCACCCCTACCACAACCCACTCCTAGGGGACCTGGTGCCCAGCACTACTGCCACCCACAGCCATAGGGCATATGTTGCCCATCACTACTGCCACCCCCACCCATAGGGGACCTGTTGCCCATCACTACTGCCACCCCCACCCATAGGGGACCTGTTGCCCAGCACTACTGCCACCCCCAGCCATAGGGCTTATGTTGCCCATCACTACTCCCACCCCCAGCCATAGGGCATATGTTGCCCATCACTACTGCCACCCCCACTCATAGGGGACCTGTTGCCCATCACTACTACCACCCCCAGCCATAGGGCTTATGTTGCCCATCACTACTGCCACCCCCAGCCATAGGGCATATGTTGCCCATCACTACTGCCACCCCCACCCATAGGGGACCTGTTGCCCATCACCCCTGCCAACCCCACTCATAGGGGACCTGTTGCCCATCACTACTGCCACCCCCAGCCATAGGGCTTATGTTGCCCATCACTACTGCCACCCCCAGCCATAGGTGACCAGTTGCCCATCACCCCTGCCACCCCCACTCATAGGGGACCTGGTGCCCAGCACTACTGCCACCCATAGTCATAGGGCATATGTTGCCCATCACTACTGCCACCCCCACCCATAGGGGACCTGTTGCCCAGCACTACTGCCACCCCCACCCATAGGGGACCTGTTGCCCATCACTACTGCCCCCCTAGCCATAGGTCTTATGTTGCCCATCACCCCTGCCACCCCCAGTCATACGGCATATGTTGCCCATCACTACTGCCACCCCCACTCATAGGGGACCTGGTGACCATCACTACTGCCACCCCCAGCCATAGGTGACCTGTTGCCCATCACCCCTGCCACCCCCACTCATAGGGGACCTGGTGCCCAGCAGTACTTCCACCCACAGCCATAGGGCATATGTTGGCCATCACTACTGCCACCCCCACCCATGGGGGACCTGTTGCCTATCACTACTGCCACCCCCACCCATAGGGGACCTGTTGCCCAGCACTACTGCCACCCCCAGACATAGGGCTTATGTTGCCCATCACTACTGCCACCCCCAGCCATAGGGCATATGTTGCCCATCACTACTGCCACCCCCACTCATAGGGGACCTGTTGCCCATCACTACTACCACCCCCAGCCATAGGGCTTATGTTGCCCATCACTACTGCCACCCCCAGCCATAGGGCATATGTTGCCCATCCCTATTGCCACCCCCATCCATAGGGGACCTGTTGCCCATCACCACTGCCAGCCCCACCCATAGGGGACCTGTTGCCCATCACTACTGCCACCCCCAGCCATAGGTGACATATTGCCCATCACCCCTGCCACCCCCACTCATAGGGGACCTGGTGCCCAGCACTACTGCCACCCACAGTCATAGGGCATATGTTGCCCATCACTACTGCCACCCCCACCCATAGGGGACCTGTTGCCCAGCACTACTGCCACCCCCACCCATAGGGGACCTGTTGCCCATCACTACTGCCCCCCTAGCCATAGGGCTTATGTTGCCCCTCACCCCTGCCACCCCCAGTCATACGGCATATGTTGCCCATCACTACTGCCACCCCTACTCATAGGGGACCTGGTGACCATCACTACTGCCACCCCCAGCCATAGGTGACCTGTTGCCCATCACCCCTGCCACCCCCACTCATAGGGGACCTGGTGCCCAGCAGTACTTCCACCCACAGCCATAGGGCATATGTTGGCCATCACTACTGCCACCCCCACCCATAGGGGACCTGTTGCCCATCACTACTGCCACCCCCACCCATAGGGGACCTGTTGCCCAGCACTACTGCCACCCCCAGACATAGGGCTTATGTTGCCCATCACTACTGCCACCCCCAGCCATAGGGCATATGTTGCCCATCACTACTGCCACCCCCACTCATAGGGGACCTGTTGCCCATCACTACTACCACCCCCAGCCATAGGGCTTATGTTGCCCATCACTACTGCCACCCCCAGCCATAGGGCATATGTTGCCCATCCCTACTGCCACCCCCATCCATAGGGGACCTGTTGCCCATCACCACTGCCACCCCCACCCATAAGGGACCTGTTGCCCATCACTACTGCCACCCCCAGCCATAGGGCTTATGTTACCCACCACTACTGCCACCCCCAGCCATAGGTGACCTATTGCCCATCACCCCTGCCACCCCCACTCATAGGTGACCTGGTGCCCAGCACTACTGCCACCCACAGCCATAGGGCTTATGTTGCTCATCACTACTGCCACCCCAGCCATAGGGCATATGTTGCCCATCACTACTGCCACCCCCACCCATAGGGGACATGTTGCCCATCACCCCTGCCACCCCTACTCCTAGGGGACCTGTTGCCCATCACTACTGCCACCCCCAGCCATAGGGCTTATGTTGCCCATCACTACTGCCACCGTCAGCCACAGGTGACCTGTTGCCCATCACCACTGCCACCCCCACTCATAGGGGACCTGGTGCCCAGCACTACTGCCACCTCCAGCCATAGGGCTTATGTTGCCCATCACTACTGCCACCCCCACTCATAGAGGACCTGTTGCCAATCACTACTGCCACCCCCAGCCATAGGGCTTATGTTGCCCATCACTACTGCCACCCCATCCATAGGGCATATGTTGCCCATCACTACTGCCACCCCACCCATAGGGGACCTGTTGCCCATCACCCCTGCCACCCCCACTCATAGGAGACCTGTTGCCCATCACTACTGCCACCCCCAGCCATAGGGCATATGTTGCCCATCACTACTGCCACCCCCACTCATAGGGGACCTGTTGCCCATCACTACTACTACCACCCCCAGCCATAGGGCTTATGTTGCCCATCACTACTGCCACCCCCAGCCATAGGGCATATGTTGCCCATCACTACTGCCACCCCCACCCATAGGGGACCTGTTGCCCTTCACCCCTGCCACCCCCACTCATAGGGGACATGTTGCCCATCACTACTGCCACCCCCAGCCATAGGGCTTATGTTGCCCATCACTACTGCCACCCCCAGCCATAGGTGACCTGTTGCCCATCACCACTACCACCCCCAGCCATAGGTGACCTGTTGCCCATCACCACTGCCACCCTCACTCATAGAGGACCTGGTGCCCAGCACTACTGCCACCCACAGCCATAGGGCATATGTTGCCCATCACTACTGCCACCCCACCCATAGGGGACCTGTTGCCCATCAGTACTGCCACCCCCACCCCTAGGGGACCTGTTGCCCATCACTACTGCCACCCCCACCCATAGGGTGTATGTTGCCCATCACTAATGCCACCCCCAGCCATAGGGCATATGTTGCCCATCACTACTGCCACCCCCACTCATAGGGGACCTGTTGCCCATCACTACTGCCCCCCCCAGCCATAGGGCTTATGTTGCCCATCACCCCTGCCACCCCCAGTCATAGGGCATATGTTGCCGATCACTACTGCCACCCCCACTCATAGGGGGACCTGGTGCCCATCACTACTGCCACCCCCAGCCATAGTTGACCTGTTGCCCATCACCCCTGCCACCCCCACTCATAGGGGACCTGGTGCCCAGCACTACTGCCACCCACAGCCTTAGGGCATATGTTGCCCATCACTACTGCCACCCCCACCCATAGGGGACCTGTTGCCCATCACTACTGCCACCCCCACCCATAGGGGACCTGTTGCCCAGCACTACTGCCACCCCAGCCATAGGGCTTATGTTGCTCATCAATATTGCCACCCCCAGCCATAGGGCATATGTTGCCCATCACTACTGCCACCCCCACTCATAGGGGACCTGTTGCCCATCACTACTACCACCCCTAGCCATAGGGCTTACGTTGCCCATCACTACTGCCACCCCCAGCCATAGGGCATATGTTGCCCATCACTACTGCCACCCCCACCCATAGGGGACCTGTTTCCCATCACCCCTGCCACCCCCACTCATAGGGGTCCTGTTGCCCATCACTACTGCCACCCCCAGCCATAGGTGACCTGTTGCCCATCACCCCTGCCACCTCCACTCATAGGGGACCTGGTGCCCAGCACTACTGCCACCCACAGCCATAGGGCTTATGTTGCTCATCACTACTGCCACCCCCAGCCATAGGGCTTATGTTGCCCATCACTACTGCCACCTTCAGCCACAGGAGACCTGTTGCCCATCACCACTGCCACCCCCACTCATAGGGGACCTGGTGCCCAGCACTACTGCCACCCACAGCCATAGGGCATATGTTGCCCATCACTACTGCCACCCCCACCCATAGGGGACCTGTTGCCCAGCACTACTGCCACCCCCAGCCATAGGGCTTATGTTGCCCATCACTACTGCCACCCTCCACTCATAGAGGACCTGTTGCCCTTCACTTCTGCCACCCCCAGCCATGGGGCTTATGTTGCCCATCACTACTGCCACGCCCAGCCAAAGGGCATATGTTGCCCATCACTACTGCCACCCCCACCCATAGGGGACATGTTGCCCATCACTACTGCCACCCCCAGCCATAGGGCTTATGTTGCCCATCACTACTGCCACCCCCAGCCATAGGTGACCTGTTGCCCATCACCCCTGCCACCCCCACTCATAGGGGACCTGGTGCCCAGCACTACTGCCAACCACAGCCGTAGGGCATATGTTGCCCATCACTACTGCCACCCCTACCCATAGGGGACCTGTTGCCCATCACTACTGCCACCCCCACCAATAGGGGACCTGTTGCCCATCATCCCTGCCACCCCCACTCATAGGGGACCTGTTGCCCATCACTACTGCCACCCCCATCCATAGGGCTTATGTTGCCCATCACTACTGCCACCCCCACTCATAGGATGGGTGATGCGCCACACATCCATCATACTCCAATAGTAGGTGTGTCAGCAAAATACATCCCCCCTAACATCATGACAACAGTGTGTAGTCTGTGACAAATGCCCACAACAGTGATTATGACTTCGAACATACAATGTAGCTAACAGCACATGTGTGACCAACAAATGAGTGTGCCCTACACAAGGCAAGCATCACTATAGCACTGTGTCAATGTAAAAAGAAGACCCCCTCACTGTGTAGAACAAAAGTGTGGGCTTCCAAACTGCAGCAGATGTTGAGCATTGTGGTGATGGGGTCTAAGCCCCCCCTCATCACAGTGACCAAAAGGTAAGTGTCTTCATGGCCAAAGCTGCAAATAACAAACAGCATGTATGATCCCTGTTCCCAACACATTAAACACTTCTGGGTCAAACTAGTGGTTGTGTCCCATTCCCACAGAGATGTGGGGAGGCTAACAGTGCTGCGAAAACATAACACACTCTCGGCCATGTGCAAACAGGCACCACACATAGGGGCTGACAATGCATATGGTGTACAATGACACAAGAGCAGAAGTGACCATCACAAAGCATACACACATCTCGAAAATAGACACACTAATCAAAACAACCTGTGTAGACTGTAGGTGTCAGCTCACAAAATCCCATTCCATGCCAGCAATGGCACCTAACAACCAGGATGAATGTGCACAATGATGTGATATGACTCACAGGGACAGCAGGGAAAATCACAGAAACAGCATCCAGACAATGGCCCACGACAGTAATACCAATGCACTGATGCAGATGCACAATCACAAACAGGCAACCTCACACTGCACATCTGACACAACATGTGTGTTTGTGTCTCAGTATCCACAGTGACACAGATGTGGACACAGTGCCATACAAAAGTAAACCATCATTGGGACACCCTTAGTGGGCAATCATGCATTGTGAGATTAGAGGGAGCACAACAGACACATGTGACATAAGCTTGAATGAACACCAACTAACACAGCAAGAGACTGACACACAACAGCACTACCCCCAGTGACCGGACATTGGGTTGACACAAGCATGCATGACACCTCCACTGTGATGACAAAGGCAGATGTCGTACAAACTGGGAAACCCAGACATGTGTACTGTTCCACAAACGTACATCACACATACACAAACACAAATCACTCAGCATAGCCCCTCATCCATGGACAAACGGGAGCTAGGGGACCATCCATGCAAATATTTACATCAGTCCACCCTCATCACCACACACCCTGAACTGCAACAATGTGCATCTGTGAAGCTCACATGGACAGGTGACATTGCACATGCACCCATGACAAACACAGGAATGTTGGGAGGAACTGAGGTGCACAGACTCATCACACAAGGACAGTTTACAACCCTGGGGAATAACAGACATACTGCATAGTATGCGATACCTGGCCATGACGTCAAAGCTCACGTAACCTTCAGAATACCCGCCACAGTCCCAGGACAATGCAGAAGCCAAGGAGAACCACGAGGCACACATGCTGACACCTGCCAACATTGCAGCCATGAACCTGACAAGTGGGAGCAGTCACACACACATACACATGTCTCAATCACTGAAAGGTACCACCTAGGGACAACAACATGATATTGCGCATAAACAAGTGACTTGGGGAACCCGGACTGTGTCCCATCTGCGTCTGATAACTTCATCACCACACAGAACTGACAAATCCCAATGATGATACACCAATTAACAGTAGTGTGTCATGCGCCCAAACATCTGGTAGCCCCTGACAAAGTAGTGGGATGAACCCAGTACCACTCAGCAAGCATCAACAACAGGAACATATCAAGGGAACACTGCCTGTGTATGAAAAGGGATGTGGACACACACGGATGTATGACGTTACAACGCATGCTGTTACAACGCATGCTGTCACAACGAAAGTTTTACAACGCGAGTGCATTGACAACGCAGGACATTACAACGCAAGTCTTTACATCGACTTGCACTAGATGGCGTGCTAACATTAAAAAAGTGTAATTTACTATTCCAACTCCAGTCCACGTAACAGTAGGGAAGGTGTTGGGATAGCAAACTACACTATTTTTAATGTTAGCACGCCATCTAGTGCAAGTCGATGTAAAGACTTGCGTTGTAATGTCCTGCGTTGTCAATGCACTCGCGTTGTAACAGTTTAGTTGTAATGGTAGTGCGTTGTAAAAGTTGCGTTGTAAAGGTTGTTCCCCGACACACACACATGCTCATACAACACACACCATGGGCCCAGGCTATGTCACGGGACAACACACTTACTTGAGGGGACCCAAATCCTTTGGAAGCCCAGCTGTGCCAAACATATTCACAGCACGTCTCACTCATGTCAGCAGAACACTTGGTCAGTCAGCCATCAGTTACCACACAATGAAGGCTCTGGTCACAACAGCCTGGGTACGTGAGTCTCCCCTAAGTCATCTGCACATACTCAAAACATATGTCTAGCATGTCTAGCAAGTTGCACAGAGGACCCAGTTGCTCGTATACCAATGATGCCCACACCTGTAGGTCCAGAGGGGATCAGTGTTCCCAGCAAAGTGCGCTCCCGCGCGCGCGCACGTCTGTTCTCCCGAGCGCGCAGTGCTGCGTGTGGAGCGCGCACCCACAACACATCCCGGGAGAGCATTCGCGCTGTCGCTTTTATAATGCTGGCGGTGCGAAAAATGGTAATTTCCTGGCTCCTGCTCTTACTGCTGTTGTTCCTTCTTAAGAAGCGCGGCTGGGGGCTGTTTGTCGGCCTTTGTGAAAATATTTGTTAATTGCAGCATCGTAATGCCCTGCAATTAACAATTATTTTCACAATGGCCCACAATCAGCCCGCAGCCGCGCTCCTTTAAGAGAAGAAATTCAGTTTTGTCGCTGTTTGTCGGAGGCGGTTGCATCCTTGTACTTACCATCGCAGGGGCAACCTGTTCGGCAATGGACGGCATTGTCTCTGTTGTTGAAGTTGGTGTGAAGAGAAAATCAGACAAACTGCTTTCAGGAAGTGTGCTTTTGAGACGTGTAGGCAGCGGATTGATAACAGCTACGCACATTGCACCTATAGATAGAACCTCTATCACGTGATCACAGAGTTTTACATCCTTAGCTAGCTATCATTACGACCAATTGTTGAATTGCTCCGCCGAGGTGTTAGCCAGAAATACACCGCAAGCATGTCATTTCTCATGGGTTATTTTCTTACTAAAAAGAATGAGAAAGATGTAAGTCCCATGTAACCTCCTCTGTCCTCTGCATCCTCGGCAGTTATACTATTTTATCCCCTCATTCCCAGTGTTCACCTGAATGAAGCCAGCGTCCCGCACCAAAAACACTAACCCATTGCACCTCCAATAGTGCAGTGTCTTTCGCCCCCTCTCCACAGGGCATGCTCGCGCTGCCACCGTCCCTCCTCTTCTACAACTGGCTCCTGGGTCATTCTGATGTATGAGGACAGGGCCACTTAACTGGTTCTCTGTAAATGTAAATGTAAATGTGATACTTGTATAGCGCACTACTCACCCGCAAGGGACTCAAGGTGCTTGTACGAATACCGCTGTGGAACCCATCCTGGCATTCCCTGTGAGGCGTCCACTCCTGGGCACCCCCAAGGTGGAGGCCAGGCATCCTTAGCGTTGTGGGGACCGTTGTGGAGATTAAGTAAGCTATTGCCCAGAGTTGCAGAGTGGGACTCCATGATTGGAATAGGCACCGAGGCAAGTCCGTGGAATTTTTGAGCCCAAGACCCGCCGAGGTGGGGAATTGAACCCTGGTCCCGGGCTAGACCTCTGCATCAGGGTCTGCCGCTCTAATCATTGAGCCACACTTCTCACTGTGGCGGCAGTCAACTGATGTACTTTTTCACTCCCCTGTTAGCAATGCTGCAGAGTCCCCGCCAGCCACGCAGCCATCTGCCGGTTTCTGCCAAGCGCCCCTCAATCACTGCCATAAAGAGAATCACTCTATAAACTTCAGTGGGTGATTTTTTTAAACCATGGAGCCAGCTTTTCATTTTCTTCTGAAGAGCAAGATTTATGTCAGCATATTTCAGTGCAGGTTGTTGTGTTTCTAGAAAGAATCTGAGATGGAAGTAATTGCTTTAGGTTTGCCTTTTGGCAAAGTTACCAACATCCTTATGTTGAAGGGAAGAAATCAGGCGTTTTTGGAAATAGGTAGTGAAGAGGCAGCAATCACAATTGTTTATTACTATGCAACAATGACTTCCAATCTTCGTAGCCAACCTGTCTATATCCAGTACTCTAATTATAAGGAGTTGAAAACAGATGGCCATTAAATCAGCGAGCTCAGGCTGTTCTTCAGGCTATTACATCCGTACATACATCGAATTCCTCTCTAGCTGGTATAACTGGCAACATTTCAGTTTATTCATTCTGGCCAGAGTCAAGTTTTAGGAATAATTATTGACAACATGTACTATCCTGTGACACTTGATGTCCTTCACCAGATATTTTCAAAGTTTGGTGCTGTCTTGAAGATTATTACATTTACTAAAAATAACCAATTTCAAGCTTTGCTGCAGTATGGTGATCCAGTAAACGCACAGCAAGCAAAATTAGCATTGGATGGACAAAATATGTACAATGCCTGCTATACTCTGAGGATTCCTTTTTCTAAATTGGTGAATTTAAATGTGAAGTACAATAATGACAAAAGTAGGGACTACACTCGCCCTGACCTACCATGTGGCGATGACAGCCATCTTTGGATCCAGCTATTGCTGCCGCTTTTGCCAATGAAACGTCTCTTTTAGGGCTTCCAGTTACAGCTGTTTCAGGAACTCTAAGTCCCATGGGTATTCCTAATGCTGCTGTGGCAGTTCATGCTGCTGGTCATGCTGGTATGGGTGGAATGACACCTGGAGTCTACACTGTACACTTGGTTAGCAATCTAAATGAAGAGATGGTTTCGCCCCAAAGTCTGTTTACCCTCTTCAGTATTTATGGGGATGTCAACATTTTATACAATAAGAAAGACAGTGCTTTCATACAGATGGCTGATGCGAACCAATCTCAAATTGCAATGAGTCATCTTTTTTTTAAACATAATTTTATTGATTTTTGCAATTTGCATGTGTCATATAGTGGCGTGACATTGCAGCATACTTCTATCACATGACTTGTATCGTTAATTAACATCAAGTCTGTGTTCCTCAGCTGTTCTTTGCTCTTGCAATTGCTTACCATATTGTTCGACTCTACAAGTAACATATAACCCACAATCCTAGCATTCCCTCCCCCCTCCCCTTCGTCCTGGGCCCATACACATCTCCCGTTGTCATTGTCGGCCTGTACATAATTGCTTCATACTTCATACACTTTGCAAATTCCTTACTTTTTATATTTGTCTGCACGTATCCTGACCTTATGCACTATCCTGTGTATTGTTATTAGGTGTAGTAAAGTCTACGTCCATGGCTCGACCTGCCTCTAACATGACATCCCACTCCATCGCAATAGGAGTCCTCCGTAGCCCTCTTGCCTCCTCCCGTCTCAATGCTGCACTTTCTGCTCCGCCCCATCTCACCACTTCGGCGTGCCATGCATGTATTGTGGGCGGTGTTTTTGATTTTCATCTCATAGTGATCGCCCGCACCGCCAATAGGAGTGCTAAGTTCACAAATCTGTTCTGTACTTTATATTTGGAAGCGTTCTTCCTTAATCCCAATATGCAGCTCTCTATTGTAGCGGGTATCTCCCTGTGTGTAATCTCCGCCGTATGACGTCTGATCGAGTCCCAATACCCTCCAATTCTGTTGCAGGACCATATCGTATGTATAAGGTCTGCTCCCTCTAGTCGACATCTGGGGCAATGATGTTGTGTAGTTGGGTGCATCTTGTCTAATCTGCGCTGTGTGAGATACGCCCTGTGTAAAATCATGGTTTGGATGTATTTGAACCTCGCATTCCTTGATACCTTCTTCGGGTGCTCCACTACTTTCTCCCATTCCTTGTCTTCTAAGGCTCGGCCTATATCACCCTCCCATGCTGTGCGCAGCGGTGTCAAGTCTATTTGTGTATGGGAACGCAACTCTACATAGAGCCATTTAATAAGGTGCCGCCCCCTCCCCATATAGTACAGTGTTTTTACCAGGTCATTCATGGAGGGCTCTTGTCTTTGTGGGGCCCAATGTGTCCGGGCGTATTGCATTAATGCTGCGTGTAAGAGATAGAGGTGGTCCGGAGCTCCGGTTTCTCTCACGAAATTATCGTGATCCATTAGTACCCCATCTCCGAAAAGGTCCGCCACCATGCTGACCGCCACATCCAACCAAGGCACCAGCCTGCGTGACTTCAGACGTCCATCTTGTAAAGGTATACCGAGCAGAGGTATATTCCCGGCGTACACAGGGGATGTTCCAGTGTACTGCAGGGCTGCCCTCCAGCAGCGCAACGCCGTGCGCAAAAGGGGGGGAGATCCCGCGGAATTCTACTGTGTGGTAGCAGGAGGGTGTGTAGGACCCCTCTGTCAACATCCTGCTCAGTCATTCCTATTTCCTGTAGGTTATGCCCTGTGGTCCAGAAGGCCAGCCACTGCAATTGACAGGCATAGAAATAAGCTCTAAAATCGGGCACTCCTAGACCGCCTCCAGCAGTGCTGCGTTGCAGCTTCTTAAGGCTGATTCTCCGCTTACCTGTCCCCCAAATAAGGTCGATTAGTAGTGTGTTCATTAGTTTGAAAGTGGTGCACGGGAGCAGAAGTGGTATGTTTGTAAAGTAATAAAGCAGCCTTGGGAGGACCACCATTTTTGCTATTGCCGCCCTGCCTGCCACTGACAGTGGCAAAGCAGTCCAAAAGGTAATGCTAGCCCGTAAGGCCCTAAGGGCTCTGTGCAGGTTGCCCTCTATCATGTCTGCCTGGGACCGATAAACTTGGATGCCTAGATACTTAAACGTGTGGGGTGCCACTTTGAACTGTAGCGTACCAAACAAGAAGTCCCGCATGGGCGCCTGTTCCTTAAAGTAAAACACCGTCGATTTCGTTGGGTTAATAGCTAGCCCCGACACCTGCTCAAAGCGCTGAAACATCGCTGCCATGGCGTCCACCGGTGTACGGAGGTCGCGCAAATATAATACAATATCATCTGCATATGCCGATATCAAGTGCGTGGTACGTCCCACTCTGATCCCCTTTTCCCCTATTTCCTCCCTAATCCTCAACGCCATAGGTTATAGTGCTATTATAAAAATAAGCGGCGACAGCGGGCACCCCTGTCTCGTTCCTCTGCATATCTGGTATTCTGCCGATATGTGCCCTCCCGTTCGCGCTCTCGCCGTAGGGGCGTTGTAGAGGAGGCGGATCCACCGGACGTATTCGTCTGGCAAACCGAAACTTCCTAGGGCCTTGAATATGTAGTCCTATTTAACAGAGTCGAATGCTTGTCGCATATCAAGTAAGATACAACCCGCGTAATCATAGTGCTTCGGGGCCTCCGCAATCAAGTGGTGCAATTTCCTCGTGTTTAATTATGTATTTCGCACAGGTAAAAAACCCGTCTGATCCATATGAATCAGTTTATGCAAGTTCGGCAGGAGTCTATTCACCAGCACTTTACTAAGTATTTTATACTCCGTCGTTAGCAATGATAGCGGGCGATAACTGGCCATATCGGTGGAGTCCCTGCCTGGTTTCGGGAGCGACACCACCAGCGCCTGTGCCGTAGTGAGGGGCAAGCTTCCCTTTTCCAGTGCTTCTTTATATAAAATTTCCAACTGGGGCACGAGTATGTCCGCGTAGGTAGCATAAAATTCGGCTGGCAGACCATCCATCCCGGGGGTTTTATTCCTGGGGAGGCCCTTGATGGCTGCTTTAATTTCTAATTTCATGATGGGGCCTAGTAATCCTTTCTGCGCGTCTGCCGATAGCTGGGGACAGGGTGCCGCAGTTAAAAACTCGTCTATGTCTGCGTCCCGTACATCCCCAGGTTCACTGTAGAGTGGCTCGTAATATTGCCGGAAAGCCTCATTTATCGCTCCCTGGGTGGACACGACTTCTCCTGTGGTGGCAGAGACCTCACTGATAACCACGCTAGGGGGGTCGTCCCTCAACAATTTTGCCAGCAGGGTCCCCGCATTGTCCACCTCTGCGTGGCACAGTTGCGTGTACCTTCGATGGTCTATGACCCTGAGTGATTCCAGGAGTTCAGCATGTCTAATTCTAGCCTCCTGCAGGGGTGCCCGATTGTCGGCGCTCTGCACGGCTTCCTGCTCTAGCTTGTTGAGCTTGTCTTCTACCTCCATAAGGGATTTATGAACCTCTTGCCGCGCACCCACCGTCCCCCTATTGCCTTCCCATGGATCACCGTTTTAAAAGCGTCCCACTAGATTAATCTAGTAGACGCCGTGTTGCTATTTTCAGTGAAATAATGCTGAATAGTGTACAATATAGCGGAGCAAAATACTGAGTCTTCTAGCATTTGGGGCCACAACCGCCATGTAGGCACTGGGATGGGTATCCTCCCCCACTCGATCACCACTTCCAGTGGATTGTGATCTGAAAAAGATTTCGCCAAGTAAGTGGCATCCATCACCTGCATCGCGATGTTATTTGAACAGTATATCCTATCAGTTCTCGTGTGTAGCATGTGTACTGGTGAATAGAAGGAGTATTCCCTATGGGTTGGGTGCCTCATCCTCCAAACATCGCACAACCCCCATTCCTCCGCCCATCCACACAGCGCACCCGCCTGCTTGCAGACCCCTGTCCCATGTAGGGGTGGATGCGACCTGTCAAGCGCCACATTCATCACGGCGTTGCAGTCCCCTCCGAGTATCCATGGGTGACCCTCCCGTCCAGCCAAGGCAACCAACAGTGCTCCCAGGAACCTCTCCTGCTCTGAGTTCAGTGCATATATAGAGCCCAATACAACTGGCCTGCCATCCAGGGTACCCCGCACCAGGATGTACCTACCCTGCTGATCCACTCTTTGCTCCACCGGCGTAAAGGGCACTCCATGCCTGACCCATATTGTGGTGCCTTGCGCAAATCCCGAACATGTGGTAGAAAAAACCTGCCCCTTCCATTTTTTATGAAGTTTCCCAACCTCCACCGCAACCATATGAGACTCCTGTAGGTAGACTACCTGCGCCATGTGCCTCAGCAGCTGTGCGTGTATCCTATGCCGCTTCTGAACTGAGCCTAGTCCCCGGACATTCCACGTTATTATGGTGTATTTATTCTGCATGTGTATCGCTTATCCGGGTTTGGCCGCCACCTGGTCGCCCTATCTTGCTCCCTGCCGTGCCAACCTAAGAGAGCGCACAACCCAGGACTAGTTCCCACCCCTACAATACCCAATACTCGGTCCGATTGTAGAACTAAACCGAACCACCCAACCAAACAAAAAAGATAAAAACCAAACCAGCATTCAAACAAGGTTTTCGCATATTGGGGTACGTGGCCTAATCTACCCATCCAGCGCATACTCCGACTCCTGGGTGCTGCAGTGGTTCTCGCATCCCCGGGCCATGTATGCCACAAATACAATACCGTTATAACTATTATGACACTAAGGAGCTAGCAACCATGTACGTTACTGTTCTGTTCTGATCCGGGTGCACAGCACAGTCCAACCCGCTACGGGATCAGCTCGTCAGCAGTCTGTGGAGTCACCGAAGGAAACAGGGCCACACTCCCATCAGAGTCCGATCTCTGGGTGTCCACCTCCGAGGTAGTCAGATCGCCAATACCCGCCGCGCCTCGGAGGGAGGAAACCGCAAGCATCGCCGTTTCATTGTCTTTCTGCACCTGTTGGGACGTTGGGCGGAGCTGCATATCTCTTCTGCGCAGCCTGTGCGAGCTGCGCTGCCCTGTCGCTCGACCTTCTCGTACTGTGGAAGTCGAAGTCTGAGAGGCTGTCCTTGATCGTCTTTCCGGCTCCATCACCTCCAGCCACTCCTCCGCATCACCGGGGATTTCAAAGAAATAAGTCTTCCGCTCGTAAATGATCCGTAACCGCGCCGGGAAGAGAAGGGCGTACTGTAGATTCCTTTTAACTTCCTGGAAGGAGGAGCGCTGCTTCTGCACCAGCTTTGTGTAGTCGGGGTACAGCGAGACCATAGTGTTCTAGAATCTAATTTGGGGCACGTCTCTCGATTTCTGCAACAGCACATCCCGATCCCTGTAGTTGAGCAATTTAAGTATGAGTTGTTGTGGCGGAGCCCCCGGTTTCGGACAGCTCGCAGGGATCCTGTGTGCCCGCTCTAGGCAGAAATGATCGGAAAGCCCATCGGAGGTGACGTGTTCCCTGAGCCATCCCTCCATGTATCGGGCAGCGTCAGCCCCCTCGCTTCTTTCCGGCATACCAATGATGCGGATATTGTTCCTTCGCGCTCTCCCTTCCGCATCCTCCACGCGCGCAATTAGTCATCTTAATGGTCAAAAAATGTATGGAAAGATAATTCAAGTAACTCTCTCAAAGCATCAGACAGTGCAGCAGTGCAACTGCTCAAAACCTTTGGTGTAACTTCAGAGGACTTTTTATAGTTTTTCCACAGTCTGATCTTTACAAAACTGAGGCATTTTCAATATTATATTCAACAAAGCCATAGTTGTTGCTTATTTATCTTATGCAACTAACAACGATTGACAAAGTCAATAGTCCTGACATGTTGTAGGTATAAAGTTACTTGTTGTATTATATATCTGGATGCAATGACAGAGGCAGCACAATAACGGCCGGGTGGCACACTATGATAAGCAAAGATTTTTAGCTTATGTGTTTTTAAGCCACTCCCTTAAGTACATCAGGCACGCTACTTTGAGAGACCCCCCAGTTTTTTCATCCAACTTAAAGCCCTGAGCAAGCCTAAAAGCACCACGTGTGCTTTCAGAATCACTAACATATATTAGTGACTCTGAATGCACACAAGCATATCCAGGAAACCATCTTTAGAGCTGATAAGTAAACTCATGATTATCAGTTTTAAAGGTTGGAATAACCCCCGCCTTGGTAGAGCCAGATCTGTTCTGCAGAGAGTCTTGCCATGATGACCTTGAATAAATCTCAAAGAGATTATCGCAAATAGCATTTTCCTTTAATTTATTTTTGATCTGGGTAATGAGTGAGAGTGTATTACAGACATTTTATGACAAATGTGTTTTTCTTTCATGCAACATCCATAAAAAATGTTTCTTTTAGATCCAAACAGGTACTCAGATATGAGAAATGGGAGGATGTCACAGTGATTATTTGCAGTAGTATTAGTGGGTTTCTACTGGGTTACAATATTGGAAAAATACATCACTATCCTTGAATATTAACTATAAACACATTTGGAATTTGAACCAGTGTGTCTGTGCACTGTTTGTGATCTGGCCAAAATGACAAGAGAAAGGTGAAACTGGATCATAAATTCAAAGCTGATCCGCACAGAGGCCCCAAAATACGTTTGGCCTAGGGTGCTCAATGTCCTTAAAATGTCCCTGAGCCACCGCTGTGTAGTTAGTTAGAAAAAAGAAGAGTTTTCACTGGCACTGTGGAATGAGGCCGGTTGCCCCGGTTTCCTAATATATATTAGTGTAGCTTTGTCGTGGTTGCAGATGCTCTGCACTGCACTTTCTCATTTCGAACATGATACAACCATTTATCTGCACAATCAAGCAGGAACCCCTGTGTCAGAACCCCTGTTGCTGCACCCACATATGCGGTCGGGTTCTTGGCGCACATTGCCGTGGCTGGAGCGCACAGAGACCTCACACTGCCGCACACAGAGAAAAAAAATTAGAGGGAACATTGGTGGTGATGCGCACAAAGTCTGTGAAATTGACAAGTTGGACAATGGGAAGCACATCATATGTGCATGGGTGCAAGCCAGAGATGTGACCATGCAAATGAAATGTTCACAGAGATGTCCACAAATAGTTGATCATGACACACCCAGGTAGCTGCAAAGGAGGACATGGATACCCACCAGATTAGGATACATATCTCATGGACCACATGGAGTACCTCACATCAACACATCAGTATTCAACATTGGAAACCAAGCATTACAGGTGCAAGGGCATGTTAAACATCACCAACATAATGTAAGCTAAATCAAGTTCACAGGGATAAAGAAAAAAGCTTTATTCAGCATATTAAAAGTTAAACGTCCGTTCAAACAAAAGGCCAATGGCCAGTCCATGTCCAAATGCCAAGGAGTGAACTAGAGTGACAACTGTCACACGTTGCTTGCCTGCACTGCTAAGGACCGGGGTCATCCCCTCGGAGGGGCATACATGGGGGCAGGCCAGGCACCGTAGGGACAGGATCAGGGCGCAGCAGAAGGAGGCAGTGAAGAGGTGGTGGATGCAGGCGAGACACTTGCAACTGCAGTGAAGCTGACTGAAGTGGTGGGTGCAGTCACAACTGTGGGGCACAAGTCAGATGGGGTGGGTGCCGACACAACTCCAGTGGGCAGGTCAGATGGAGTGGATTGGGTCCCCACTGCAGTGCCCAAGTCAGACAGGGTGGTCATGGACTCCACTGCAGTGCCTACATCCATGTGAGCGGAATGGGGTGCAGGTGAGGTCGGCAGGACAGGGGGGGACACGGTCCCCACATCAGTGGCACTAACCGTCTGACCAGGTGTGGAGGAGCAAGTGGTGGGGGGAGGGCCTTAGCATTTTGGGGATGGTGTATCTGTGGGTGGGGTAACCCGGGGCAGGAAGTGGCAGGGGAACCTCTGGAGTGGTGGCCTGGGGGATGGAGGACGGAGACTTTGCCTTGCTGCATGGTGGCGGGGGGGTCTTGCTTTTCTGGCTCCGGGGGGACTTGCGGGTGGGGGTCTCAGTCTGACTGTGCCTGGGAAGGGTGTCCGGGTCTGAAGGGCACTCCCCTCTGTGTGTGGGGACTTCCTCTTCCCCTTGTAATCAGGATCTGCTGGGTCGGTGGGGAAGAGGCCAAGGTCACAGAGGAAGAGCTTCTGGGGAGATGGGGTTGCAGGTGAGGCAAGGGAAGGGGGCTGGGAGGGAGAGGTTTTGGAGGACTGCGGAGTGGTTGTGGATGACTGTGTGTGTGTCTGCAAACCAGCCCCTGTGAGTGTGGTATCAGTCCCCTGCGCTTGCTTGTGTGCACGTCTAGACCTTGATTTGGATGTTTGTGTGCAGCCCGTGTCTGTGGCTCTGTGAGAATGTGCAGGTGTTTGTGTGCTTGGGACAGGTAGGCTGCTAGGAATTGTGGGTGGTGCAAGGGTAGGAGGGGTGCGGGACTGTTGGAGGAGGGACACTGCTGTCGTCAGGGAGGAGGCCATGGACTGATTGGTCCTCTGTAGGGCAGACATGCCCAATGAAATGTCCTCCATGAACTACACCAGTTGTGTCAGACTTGTGTGTGCATGGAGGACCTTCAGCATCGACGTCTGCCCTACATGGATCTGTCTAAGTAAGTCCACAGACTCCTCACTTAGGGCAGCAGGGGACACAGGGGCAGGGGGTGCGGTGCCTGGCACAAAGGAGACATGCTACGACATGGGAGCCTACAGGGACCTCTGGGATGGGAGCCGATGGGAGGGTGGTGATGGTGGTGGTGGTAGCGGTGGCGGGGACAGCATCACTAGCTGGGGTTTGGTGGCTGCTGACACCCGCCTCCACAAGAGAGTTATCCTCAGACTGCTGTGGCCCTCAACTGGGGGTGATGGTGCTGACGACTCCTCTGTGTGGCTCCACTCGCCCTCCGTGCCACTGGGTCCCCCCGACTCCTCTCCTTCTGTCCCTGTCAGGCTCTGTGGCTCCTCCTGGTCTGTGGAGCTGTCCCCTCCTGTGGCCGTGGATGTATCTGGATAGGAATAGGAAGTAAGAGAACAACATCAGTCACCTGCACCGACTGCACACACCTCAGTGAGTACATCACATCACAGGGCAAGCTCTGGCATCATCAGCTGAACACAGCTCAAAGTGCCAACACTGTTTAGAATAAGCCAATTGTCATTCTCAACATCAACCATGGCACACATATCCCTCCTTGACTTGCACATATATGCCTGTTGCATGTTGGATGCTAATACCCCAATGTTGCGACATGCACCACCCACACATTATTTGGACATGCAAGTGAACATGTAGGAGTATGTCACAATACACACAGCACATCTCTTGCTACTGACTCAGTACAGGTGTCCGGATGAAGGGATGGGCAGAGACTCATTTCACATGTTTGTGATGCATGCCAGCAACACACACTATGATGTTCGCATGTCCTGATGGGCAATGCCACAATGGGGTGCATGGTGCACACTTGAACACACTGCAGGATCACTCATAGCAAGTTAAATGCCATGGCACTGGGATGCCTGGAAAGTCAGTCAACACTGTCTCCTGTCACAGGGGCAGGGCATTCAGACAACAGCAATATGCACTGACTCACAATCCTAGCTCAGGGGTAAAGCTAACTCTGCAGATGACCGGCGCACTTGCCCATCCCCTGCAAACAACATATACAGGACCCAGAAGACCCCACATCATGCAAATCAGACATATGAGTCTCTGCAAACACAACTCCCTGTACATTAACACATCACAGCCTGCCATGCATGTAACCCAGCTGCATGAAGGACACAGTTGCATACACCATTGTGCGCTGTCATATGATCACACACCTATATGTCACACAGGTCTTGTCTCACAGTCACATCTCAGATGTCCTGCTGACCCTCTGAATCATGGACACCCCAGTTGTACGTAACAACAAGCCACACCCTAATGACACAGAGGCAGACACCTGAGGGCATATGTCACTAAGCACAACCTGTAATTTAATACACAGGAGTGGGATTACAGAGTGTTTCTAAATGCCCTTGAGGAGGCATGACTGCCCAGGTCTCCATGAAACAGTGTTTAGCCCTGGACAGTAGTCAGGTGGCTAAGCAAGTGTGACATGACTGATATACATACTCCAGAGGCCCCAAAATTGGAGCCCCCTGCTGCATGGGTTTGTTTGGAATACCCCAGCCACATGTGGCGAGTCAGACCAGCAATTGTAACACATGTCAAGGGCACACGCAGATCACATGTCAGATCCCAGGCATTGGGTAAACAATTGAACCACCCATAAAACACACAACAGAGTCACGGGAACAGATGCTGTCCGGTAGATGAAGCATAGCTGACTGCAGGGACACAGTGCCCTAGTAACACAAGCAACAGACTGTAGGGGCCACACCTGTGGAACAGATGAGGAGGGTGCATCACACAATTGAGGAACCTGAGTATTGGACTACAAGACCTACGTAATGTGGAAGTGTGACCAGGCCAAAAGACTGCAATTAGCATGTCAGACATAGTACACAGATTAGGCATGGACTTACCCCCTTCCTGCTGCTGTCTGGCCTTCAGCTGCCTGTCCAGGTCCAGGAAGACTACCGCCAGTATCCGGAGCATGTGGGGGGGTGAGGGTCCGGTGTCTGCCCCTCCTGCGTGGAGGTGACAGCTTCAGTTGGACTCTAGCTATCCTCCGGGTCCAGCCCCGAAGGTCCTGCCACCTCTTCTGGCAGTTGTGGATCCGGCGCTTGTAGACCCCAACCGAACGAACAGCCCGGGCAATGGTCAGCCATATCTCCTGCTTCTGGTGGGCATCAACCTGTGAGGATGACAAAGTTAAAAGTACATTAACACACCTGCCCCATATTTGTGCTGCACACATTTGGATATACATGTCATCATCACAAAGGGAAATGAGTTACACAGGTAGTGCAACCATGGGGAAGGACAAATCACCTGCATGTCTGACATGTTAACAATGCCTGGATAGTTTAAGCTTGCACTAATGCACTTTAGCAGCAGGACACCTGTTCATTACATGTACCTACACACTTTGGGGGATGAAAGTAGTCAGTGAGAATGCTTGCCACTGCTTTACACACTGCTAGTACTGCTAGTCAGACAACATGCATAATTAGGAAGGCAGTGGACTGCACACTCACCTGCTACCCTGGTTTCCCATAGAGCTTGCTGTACTGTGGAAGGAGCCCGTCCAGCAGGGCCTGGTTCTCCTCCTCAGTGAAGGCCTGGGCCCTCTCCAGAGTACGGGCCATAGCAGGAGCCAGAGGATGCAGAGACAGCAGCAGTGGTAGCAGGGATGTGGTCCAGTAGCATGTAGTGCAGGCAAGTAAGCTCCCTGGGGTCCAGCCAGCCTTATATCTGTGTTGCAGAGGAAGAATCTGTGCCATGTGTCCCAAGTGATAGGTCCAACAGTGTTGCATTCTATGAATCTGGCCAATCCATGGAAATGTACGACTCGTACACGCCTTCCGCATCGTTCAAATCTTCACCTTCATGAAACACTTGAAATTGCAACATTGTTGTAGGCATCCAACTGAATTTCCAGTGCACAACTCGTACAACTTTTGAATCCGCATCCGTCTCCATGACAGTCCGGAGCCAATGGGTGCGCCCGGCTCGGTCAACTGACTGTACAACGTGTATTTTGAAAATACACATGCACCCGTCTCCATACGATTCAATGGCCAAGGCGTACGCCTGTCTCGGAACATGCCTGCCCGACGCGTATGCATGATAGTCACCCGCGTCGGACCTCATTGCATTCAATGGCAAAGCGTACGCACGGCTCAGTCATGAACCGTGCAATGCATACACATTGTCACCCGCGTCGGACCTCATTGCATTCAATGGCAAAGCGTACGCATGGCTCGGTCATGAACCGTGCAATGCGTACGCATTGTTACCCGCGTCGGACCTCATTGCATTCAATGGCAAAGCGTACGCATGGCTCGGACATGAACCGTGCAATGCGTACGCATTGTCACCGGCGTCGGACCTCATTGCATTCAATGGCAAAGCGTACGCACGGCTCGGTCATGAACCGTGCAATGCGTACGCATTGTCACCCGCGTCGGAACTCATTGGTGTGACTATTCTACGGATTCAACACACAATTACTTGCCAGGGACACCTGTGTACACCTACCACACTACAGCATTGGCCACACAGTGTCCCATGGCATGTAATGCTGCATTCCCTGGGTGTTTGGGTGGGGCACATTTGGTTTGTTGGGTGGCACTTTTGTGCAGCCACTTACAGGCTGTGCACGTGTACATGGGGGCAGAATCCTTTGTGTGTCGTGCACATTACCACTGTGATGTGCAATTGTACAGTAATGGGCATGAGTCACGGACACAGTTTCCTGTTGGATATGTTTGGGGCATGTCACATACACCCTGAGTCCAGGGGATGATGGCATGTACGTCACAGTGAGACCTGTAGCCACAATACTGATGTGCACCCGCAGTCTGTGTGCATGTTGTGTCTCAGATGTGTCTGATCAAATGTGTCCAATGGGTAACAGTCTCCACATCCATGTGGTATATGCATCAACCTTGATGGTGTGTGTGTTTGTCTAAGAGACGTACATGTAGGGCCTGCAGGAACAACAGTGGCCACTACCTGTGGGACTTACGCTTGCCTTGTGGTTTGTACGTGATACGCTATGTACATTCCAGTATCAATGTGGTAATACAGGGACCCTGGGTTTCTGCGTGACAAAGATCTGTGATGCCTGGGATACATCAGGCCTCACTTGTTACTGTGGTGTGTGTTTGGAACGTCACAGCAATTCATAGGTTGGGGTAACACAGCCAGATATTTGGCCATTGCACTACATGGGACTCATGTGGACATGTGGAATTGAGATATGAGGTGATGGTCATGTAGGTGACATATGTGTCCATGCCCAACAGCACACACCTCAGTACATTGTGTAATGTCATGATCTATCATGTGATATTGAGCCTGGTCATGGCCACATGGGTGGATGAACTGACAATCTTCCTTTGTGCATCTCTGTACTGCAGGGCACCAGCTGTCCATAGACCATTCCCAGACCTTGCGACCATGCAGGACCGCGACTGCATCAGACGGTACCGCTTCACCAGACCACTGATTGAGGAGTTGGCGGAGCAGTTGGCGCCACATCTGCTACCTGGCCGGACATACCCTACAGCACTGACCCCAGAGGTGAAGGTGATGGCAGCCCTGCACTTCTTTGCTACTGGTACCTTCCAGTACACTGTGGCTACTGCTGGTGGTATGTCGCAAACAATGTTTAGTCGGGTGCTACGCGATGTCTTGGAGGGGATGTTGCATTTCCTAGACTCGTACATCAAGTTTCCGAGCCCAGCTGAACTCCCGGAAATAAAGGATGCCTTTTATACACAGGGGAGGATGCCGAACGTCATCGGATCTATTGATGGGACACATGTGGCCCTGATACCACCACAGGCACATGAGCAGGCATACCGGAACAGGAAGCACAACCACTCCATCAATGCTCTGGTGGTATGTCTTGCTGACATGTCTATCACACATGTGCGTGCACGGTTCCCTGGTTCGGCGCACGATGCCTACATAATGAGGAGTAGTCGCATTGCAACGCTGATGTCACAGTTGCCAGCTCAGCATGCCTGGCTTGTCGGTGTGTACTGACTGTTTATCATTGTGTGTGTTTGTCAATGTTGTATTCCGCACTCCTACAAAACTCAGCTACTTGTTCATTTTTGTGTGTGTAGGTGACTCCGGATACCCCAACATGCCGGGGTTGCTGACACCCCTCCGGAACCCTGTGACACCAGCCGAGATGCGCTACAATGAGGCACATGGTAGGAGCAGGAGGGTGATTGAGTGGACATTCGGCCTCCTGAAAAGCCGCTTTCGCTGCCTGGACAAGACTGGAGGGGCCCTCCCATGTGAGCCTGCAAAGGTATGCAAAATAATCCTTGTATGCTGCATGCTACACAACATGGCACTGCGGGAGGAGGTGCCTCTCATCCAAGATGACGATGACGATGACCAACCTCCGGCACCTGTGGAGGATCCCGGCCTGGGCCAAGATGCCAGTGATGATGAGGATGAGGGTGACGTCCGCTCACAGCTCATCAACAACTTCTTCACCTGAATGTGAGTTTCCAGGTTTGTTATGTCAATGTATGGAGGTAGCCTGGAATGTGTTGTAGCGGCTCTGTTGCTGTATGAGTGTGTCTGTGTGCCACTTGACTGGATGCGTGCAGTGATGTGTCCCAGGTGATGTGTACTCCACAATAGGGTAATACTGCTAACTTGTTTTTGTGTAGGTTTCTTGCGACATGTTTTGTGCATGTGTATTGCATTTCTCTCCTGTTCTGCTGTGCTTTTGACTATGTCTTGTGTCTGTCCTTCCCAGGGTGCTTTGCCTGTTGTTTGGTCAACACTGACCCCCAACACCCAGAATCCAACACCAGTGTGGAAGTTGTCAATTCCCATCAACTGATGTACCACACATCCCTGGACTTCAATTCTCCAACACTTTGTGAGCGTGTGTCCACTGTTACGTAGAATTACCTTGCAACTATTGTGGAATAAACATGTTGCTGATGTGTAATGAACCTGTACTACGCTTTGTTATGTGCGTTGTCTGTCTTCCCACATCTGACTGACATCTGCTTACCTCACCTGTGGACTTGTTACCACTGACTGGGGTTGGTGTTGTGTCTGTGTATGCCAATGTGTTTCAGGTCAACATCATTGTATGGGATGAGTAACATGGCCATGGTGAGTATGTGTTGTGGTGCCATAGTGGTGTGTCTCCCTCACATGTGTCACATCACCATGACTCACCTTACGTTGGTCACATTGTTGCAGTATTTGGCATCCACTGTGTTGTGTAGCAGATCGACATCTCCCTGAACATGACAAGTTGGAATCACAACAGAGGCAAGTATGGTGTACTGGTGAGTTTATTTTCAAACACGTGTGAGGAAAGTGCACAGGATGGTGGGTGCTGTACATTGGTTTTGGAATCCAAAGTTCACATTAGAGTTGGATGTGCTGGTAGATGAAATGTCCAGAGTAAAGTCCACAGTCATCTGCTACATTGGCCCAACATGAACCCTCCATGTCATATGGGCGAGTTGAGGGCGATTGGACAAGGTGAACGTGTTGCGCACAAAGAACATTGTCCAGAACAGGTTTAGAGGCCCTGGGGGATGTGCTGGGACATCTGCCTCTCACATGTCCTTCTTCGGATGACCCCTCTTCTTCCTGGGGGGGGGGATCCTCAGGTGCAGGCCTCTGCGGTGCAGGGGACTCTCCGACAGAGTCCTCCTCCCTCCCTGTGGCGCTGGCAGATGGTGTTGCAACAGATGTTGTGGCCACACAGGGAGGTGTGGGCAGGTTTGTGTTGATCTGGCGGAGGCATTGGAGTATGTCCCGATGCACCACAGTAAGGGCATCCCACTTGGCCTCCATGCAGGCATGGTGGGCAGCCTGCTCCTGTTGCATGTCCTTGAGGATCCCCACTACCTGGCCAAATCCTCCGGTGCTATCCTGGTACGCATCTATGATGCGTGCCAGGTGGGAGTCATCATGCAGTCCAGACCCCTCTGCAAGGCGTGCCGTCTGCCTCCCACCCCTCCCAGCACCCCTATCCACACGGGCAGGACCAGCGGCGGGATGCACAGGTGACACTGAGACCCCTTGGGTGGTGTTGCTGGTGGTGTTTGCTGTAGCTTCTGGGGGGTCCTGTGTCCTTGTGCTGTGGGTGTTCAGTGGCCTTGGTCTGTCCGTGTTGGCGGGGGTGCCCTGTCGGTTTCCAAGATGCTGGAGGCGTGGGTACAGGGGGTGCAGATGTTGATGCTGCTGGTGCTGCATGATGACTCACACCGGAGGGGCCAGGTTGGTTGTCGTCATCCGAATAGGACAGAGACAGAGTCAAACCAGAGAGCTCAGTGTCTGCCAGAGTCTGGGACTGGGAATCCTCTTCATTTGGTGCTGGGTGCCCAGCACCACCTGTGTTTGAAAGAGACACACGATGTGAGTTATGTTTCGACATGCATCGATGGTTAACAAACATGACATTTTCTACTTTACGAACAGATGCCTACCTGTATACTGCTTTTTCCCAGCTTGTCACGGACAGTTGTTTGATATTGTTGTTGCCCAGTTCCCAGCATGGCCTTGTGCTCCCCACAACAGAGCCCAGTGTGAGACATCCTGTCAGTGCCTGCCCACTCCCTGTGGGGCGAGTATGGTTCAGTTAGAACTTGTTGGGCCATGTGGGTGGGTGTGGATTGTCTGTGACTGCGACTCCCATCATACTCTTGGCTACACCCCCCTTCCCAGCATGCCCATACTTCCTTCCTCTTGACTCTGCTTCCCTGTGAGGGGGTTTGACAGCAATGGCAAGATGGCTGACTGTGAAGTCCTGGTGTTTGTTGGGTCCCAGTTCCTGGCATGGCCTTGTGCTCCCCACAACAGAGCCCAGTGTCAGACATCTTGTCAGTCCCTTCCCACTCCCTGTGGGGCGTGTATGGTTCAGTTAGAACTTGCTGGGCCATGTGGGTGGGTGTAGATTGTCTGTGACTGTGACTCCCATCATAATCTTGGCTACACCCCCTTCCCAGCATGCCCATACTTCCTCCCTCTTGACTCTGCTTCCCTGTGAGGGGGGTGACAGCAATGGCAAGATGGCTGACTGTGAAATCCTGGTGTTTGTTTGGCTACAAATCCAAAGAGAGCCCCTGTGCTTCACACAGCAGCACCCAGTATGGTGTATCTTTTGCTGATATTTCACAGAGGTGTGGGTCAATGCATTCTACCCGGTGAGTTGTGTGGAGTTTGTGTTGAGGGGCGTGTGTGTCTCCACATGCTGGTAAGTATGGTCAGAGCTGTCAGTCCTCCTTTCCACCCGGCCAGACATCCCACCATGAAACGTGCTTCCATTGTGGGGTGTGCAAGTTGTCTTTCAGGATGTCAGTCAGTGGTGTCCTGCTTCTGATTTGCACACATGCCCTAGCAGGGCCTTGTGCTCCCCACAGCAGGAGCCAGTGTCAGCCATCTTGTCAGTCATTTTCCACTCCCTGTGATGTGGGCATGTTTCAGAGAGGTCTTGATGGGCCAATCAGCAGGGGGAGCATTATCTGTGACTACAGGCCCCATCATGCTTTTGGATACACTCACTTCACCTGCATCCCCACAATTCCTTCCTGTCAGTCAGTTGCACTGTGAGGTAGTGTGTTTGTGGTGGCAAACTGTCTGGCAGTGTCTATTTAGCTTTGTGCCACTGCCTTGCTCTATTTGTTTGTAGGTTGGTGCATGTCATGACACAGTTCCAAGTCACTATGAGATGGCAGGTATTGTGTTTGTCTGACTGGCATACACATCTTTGGTTGATTATCTAATGGTTACTGTAGCTTTGCTTGCGGTGCATGGTTTCACTGTCCCCTTGCCACACAATCTTGGGTATGTTGTTTGTGTACTCACCAGGCTCTGGTATGTCTGTTAGCCCATGGACGCTCTCTGGTGGTCGGATGTCCCGCACCTTCTCCTCCCAGGTCCTGAAGTAGACGGGTTTGGCAGGAGGGCCACCGCCGGTGCACTGACTCAGGGCGTGATCTTTTTCGATGAGTTTCTTGACCCTCCTGCGCATGTCATACCACCTGTTCTGGATATTGTCCTTTGTGCGCCTTGCTGGTGCTTGAGCGTTCACCTTGTCCACAATCCTCGCCCACATCTTGGTTTTCTGTGACATGGGGGTCCTTTGGACCAATGTACCAAACAAATGTGGCTCTACTCTGATGATCTCGTCTACCAGCACTTCTAACTCACTATCTGTGAACTTTGGATTCTTCTTTGGGGGCATGGTGCTGGGTGGTGGTGGTGAGGGATGTGTGTGTGAGGGTGCAAGTGAGGGTGGGTTAGTGTTGGTTTTGCTGGCTGTATGTGTGTGTGCTTTTGGATGAGGTGCTGATGGTGTCTGGTTTGTGTGATGGGTGAGTTGTGAGTGTGTCTGTGGTTGCTGTGTAATGGTGATTGCTGCTGGCTGTGTCTCCTGTTTGCAAGGGATGATGGTAGTGATTGTAGTCCTTTATATAGTTGGAGTTGTGGGTGTGTCTTTGTCCCAGTTTTTTTTTATTTGATATTTATTGGCTTTGTCATTGCTTGTTTGGTCCTTTTTTGTCTTTTTTCCTTTGGGTTTTGTAGGCATGAAGGAGACGTTCATCTGACGGAAACGGACGCTGATGTTGGCTCGTGCGGGTTTCTCCGCCTCTAATTCATGCTGCCTATCTTCTGTGTTTCATACGCGTCGGTCGCGAAGGTCTCTATTGCTTGTGGGCCCGGTTGTCTGTGCATGTCGGTCGTGCGGCTTGGTCTCCGTGCGAGTCGGTCTGGTTTTACACGCATTGCATCGTACTGCGCGGATCGGTCATCGCGGGTACGGGTCGGTCGTGTTCATTCCGGGTTCGTGTCGGTTGGTGAAATTCACGTCAGTTTTCCGACCGGATCACTATTTTCCCTACGATTCGGTCGTACGGCTTGTATTCCGTACGTGTTGGTTGTAATTCACACACGTTGCATCGTACAGCACGGGTCGTATGGCGCTGGTCCGTGTCGGTCGGTATCTAGTCCGGGTCCGTGTCGGTCGGTATGTTATGCGGCGGAATCGGCCCCTTAATTTCTATAAAGAAACCTTGATGGATCTACACAAATGACCCTTTGCTGAATTCAGAATTTTGTCTACCTTTCAAAAATGTATAGCTTTTCAGGATCCATTATTGCTTTCATACCCCTTTCTACCATTAACTGGAAGGAGGTTGAAAGCACAAAAAATAGCAAATATAGGCTATGTCCCAGAAAAATGCCAAAACTGTGTAAAAAATATTGGTTTTCTGACAAAAGTCTGTCATTCCCTAAAAGCTGGGAAAATGGTGATTTCAGTTCCACAAACCCCTTTTTGAGACCATTTGCAGGGAAAAACCCAGACGCTTTCATTTGAAGCCCTTTTTTCCCATTTTTCCCCAAAAACCCAAAATTTAGCTGTATTTTGGCTAATTTCTGGGACCCCTCCAGGGGAATCCACAAACCCTGGGTACCTTAACAATCCCCATGATGTTGGAAGAAAAGGACGCAAATTTGGCATGAATACCTTATGTGGTCAAAAAGTTACAGGGGCCTAAGCGCGCACTACCCCAAATAGCCAAAAAAAGGCTTAGCACAGGGGGGGAAAAGGCCTAGCAGCGAAGGGGTTAAACAGAACAAAGGCCAGATCAGTGAAGCAATGATGATGTTTATCACCTGTTGCTCGGGCACGCAGTCCCAACAAATAAGATTCGGGAGTGGGAGTGAGGGTACGTGCCGACATTTCAGCCGCTGCTGCAGTGACTATCAACCATGTCAGCTGTAGTGATGTGTATGCCCACAAAATATGGAAAAAGTCTGCATTCTGTAACTTGCATCAAGGGCTTTCAGGGTAGAGTGCCGGGAACATACACTGGATGCGCTGCAGCAAGAGGTATGTGTGGTGTGTGTAATTGAACTGTGTGAAGCAGAACCTGGCATTGCAGGATAGGAGCCTTGGCCTTTTAATAAAATGTAGGCTTTCCAAGCTTTAGTAAAGGAAAGTCTTGATTTCTTTAAAGATACAGAGGCAAGTATTATCCAATAGCTGTATTGCTCTTAAATACCCTCCCTTTTTTTAGGTCTCGCCTAGCGTTGCAGCGCGCATGCGTTGCTCGCTTTGCGAGGCATGCAGTATACACTATTGTGTGGAAGCTTCATGGAAATTCCACCCACTCTCTGCCCATGTTTTTGATTGGCTTAGGTGCTAAATGCTGCCTTACCATTGGTTTTAACCTTGTTAGTCCCTTCTCCTGACAGCCATGTCGTCATTTGTATACTTCCATGGCTACTGGCCACATTTTCATGACTTCTTGGCCCACCACCACGCCCCCACTCCCGTTTTTGCCCGCCCGCACTCTTGTTTTAAATACAATAGGATTGGCGTAAATGCGAGTTCTATTGTATTGCAAGTGCTTGTTTTTTAAAGTAGTGCGCAGTCATTTACATTTGAAATGCTCGCGATGCCCGACATCACAGCAACCGCACCTTCCCCTTCCTTCCACACACCATTTGCATATGTAGGTAGTTTGGTCAGGCATGAGTTTATTATCATCTATGCTTGAGAAGCAGGTGGCTCCTGAGTGTGGTTTGGCCGCATGTTGCCGTTGGTGACGCTGGCAGGAGAGGATAGCAACAGTTGCCTCGAGACCCCCACGCACCATAGTGACTGTAGCCGTGGACACTGTTACTTGCCAACGGGAGCAACGTGCAGGAGAGCGACGGCGGCGGCCCGGGACCAGAGCAAAGGCGGCTCCTGCCCGGCAGTGGAGCCCGGCGTGGCATGTCCAGGTGATGCGGGGTAGTGGCACCAGGGCCGGGTCGGGAAGAGGGAGGTGTGCAAATGGCAGGGCTACCTCCCACCTTCCGGGGTCCAACAGCCTACCCTCCCAGAGCTGAAACTTTATATCACTTTACTGCAAGCCCTGCCTGTACCGAGGAGGGAAGCGGAGCTGTGACCGGAGATCGGAAAGTGAGCTCGGGGTTTAGGAGACCCATCCCATCAGAGCCTGTAACCGTGCATGGAGCACACTTTTCCTACTTAATTGCAACTTTTTTCTCACTTTCAATTCTCTTTATCGCATTTTTTTTTCTCTCATTCAACACGTCCCAGTTATTGTACTTCATTTTCACCTGCAGACTATTTTTTTCCTAGTCTGTTTCCACCCTTCGTGCTCACTTTGGTCTCCCGTTTTTTTCTAAATTTATATACCTTTACCACTTCTTTACTATTCTAAAGTAGTCATTTTTAGGTCTCGCAATGCATTCGGTCTCGCCTTTGGGACCTTATATGTATTTAGCTATCCTGCATTGCCAATCCCTGGTGAGTTGCACTGCTACTGCTGAAACAATGTCAATGGAGGCACCAATGGGTGAGGCGGACTGGCCTCAATGGTCCTGTGACCTCAGTGACAATCACTGTTACTCTAGGGTGTGGCACATCAAAGTGTCTCCGTTCCGTGTGGATACGGCATTGGCAACCCTCCTGCTTCTAGTGATGCTGTGGTTCATGCCCTTAGTGCTGTCGGTGCCAGGTCCCAGCTGGTAATTTGTTTATTGATTTGGCAACCCTTATTTTCTGTTCAAGGGAAGAGGGAGCAGAAAGTATCTCCCTAGGGGCTTTACAAAGTTGCACTCTGCAGGAAGGCCTCCCAATCACATATTTAGCATATATTTAGCACTGTTAGTGTTTCTTGGGAATGTCTCAGGTGTTAATGTACACATAGCAGTTGTCGTATTGCATGTGTTCAATCTGTAGTCCCAATTTTAATGTTGCAAAGTATGGGCCAGAAATGTGTTGCGGTGGTTATGCTTTGTTACGAAATGTAGCCATGTTGTTTTGCTCTCTACCTAAAATATTGACTTTCCCACTCAAATCACGCTGTGTAACTGTAACCAAATTCACTTGCATATCTTCCTTCTCTGGCGATAATAATCTGGGGCTTTTTGTTCATCAAAAGCAATTGTCACAGGAGTCACTGACAAGTTCCAAAGTATTGAATATGGTGTGGTAATTACTGTCATCTGGGAATGTCATTGTGCTACAAATACATGTGAACGAAGCTACGTTGCAGTAATGTGCGGTAAATGTTTTGCATAGCCAAATACTTAAAAGGCCCTAAAGTCGAGACTGATTGCATTGCAAACGCTTGTTTCTTTCCTTGTGTCATCTGGATCAGCACTCACACACTCTCTGTGATCAGCGTTTTTGACCCGGTGCTGCCAGAGGCACCAATTGGTTTTACAAGGAACAGCTCCTTTTTAGAAGGGGCCAAAGTGGTAAATGAGGCAATTACTCCTTCGGGATCATCTCATCAAAGGACTGCTGCTAAGAATCTCATGTACGACCTTGTGATTATGGTTTTAGCAATCATCATTGTTATTAATAATTCCAATATTTCACTCGACTTAATTGTCTGTTCTAAAAAGGAAAAGGCTCGTTTTTCACTGTAAACAGTGACCGAGAACTAGCTGGCTGCCTATTGCTTTATATTCTTTAGGACTTTATACATAGCTTCTGTATCCCTGAGTTTCATGGGATATATATAGTCTTTATGCTATCTTGGCTGATGCCTTGTCTTAGAGAACTTCCTGTCTTTAATAAACACAAGACTTTCCCTTACTAAGTCTAGAAAGTTCTACATTACATTACCTTTCTGTGGGTCGATTGCGTAACACCACAGAGAAGTTCCCTTACCAACAACCATGTTACTGAATGTATACTGAGGCATGGTGCTGTGAATATTTAATTGCTTTCAAACTGGAACTGCTTCACCACTAATGTTTGTTTGAAAAACGTCTAATGAATGGTCTATCATAGAATTAATACAAGTAATCTTGCAAAAAAAACTGTAGAGTAAATTGGTTAACTGCAACACAGTCAGCTCCATTGTAGAGTCATACTGTTGAAAAGCAAATAAACATTTGATTATAGTGTATGATATATAGGGTGGTGGCTTACATGCCGTACAAGATGGTGCGGACCCGGGAGCTCCGGCGCTTCGCAGAGCTTTCATTGCATAAATAAGCTGCTTCCTTCATGTGAGGACCTATTTCAGGCGGTATGCAGACATAATATCGAGTTTTAAATATCGATATACCATAATATCAATGTTTGAATTACGATGTGACAGAATATCGACCTGCAAGAATATCGTCAACAAGAATATTGACATGCAGGTAAGAAATATCATTTTACTTAATATCGAAGTTAGTAATATCGTAAGTAAAAATATTGTTGTTTATAATATCACATTTTTTGGGGTGTTCTGCATGTTAGTATATGTGTGAAAAGTATAGCTTATTTTTATATGTCATTTGAGATGTCATCAGTGATGTCATCAGTGATGTCACTGACCATGTCATGAATGATGCAATATGGGACATCATCAGTAGTGCATTGCGCGCGCCCGAGTTATAGTTAGCAGAACTAACTCTAACGGAGGAATTTCTATGGTTTTGTACAAGTGAAATGGCCAGCTAACTATAATACCCCTGAAACCTATGTTTTTTTCTGTGAGTTTCTAAGGTTTTTTAAATGCTAATTTCTAATTGTAACGTCTCTGAAACCTATGGTTTTTTCAGTGAATTTCAAAAGTTTTTTAAATGCTAATTTTTAAGTGTGATAGTAGTTATACCTATTTTTTTATACTGATTTTCTACAGTTTTTTAACTGTTCATTTATAAAAATTGTATTCATTAAATAACATTATATATTTTTCTGAAAATTGCAATACATTTTTTTTTTAATTCAAATTGAAATATTGATTAATTTTCTTGTTTTCATTTTTTATTTTAATATATTTATATTATTTTCTTCAAAGCGTACACATCACGGTGAGTGCGCGCATTCTAGCCGCCATTCTAGAAAAGCCGTGAAGGATCCGCGTACGGTGTGCGACGGCTGCGTGTTTTTCAGTTACATCATATACATTTAATATTACATGACGTGCGCGATTGGTATGCGACCAGTCCGTGACTCCTGCTCCCGTGCATTCGCGCCACATGCGCATTACAGTACGAGATGCTTGCGAGGTTGCGGGTCCCGCGTGATGTCCTATACGTGCTGGGGCGCGCTGGGTGCGAGACTCCAGCACAAAAAAATTATGTTCCAAAATTATATGTATGTGTCTTTAATATACATATTAGGGCAAGAGATTATCTAAAATATTCATAAAAATAATATATTTGTACTTATAATAAACTTATATTATTTTTTAATATATTTTCGCGAAGTCGGGTGCGTGCATCGTGAGTGCAGAGAACCAGGTCAGCAGAGCTGCTGTAGAGCCAGAGAAACCAGGTCAGCAGAGCCGTTGTAGAGCCAGAGAACCAGGTCAGCAGAGCTGCACTAGAACCTAAGAAGCAGGTCAGCAGAGCTGTTCTAGAACCAGAGACCCAGGTCAGCAGAGCTGCTCTAGAGCCAGAGACCCAGGTCAGCAGAGCTGCTCTAGAGGCCGAGAACCAGGTCAGCAGAGCTGCTATAGAGCCAGAGAAACCAGGTCAGCAGAGCTGCTTTAGAGCCATAGAACCAGGTCAGCAGAGCTGCTTTAGAGCCAGAGAACCAGGTCAGCAGAGCTGCTCTAGAGGCAGAGAACCAGGTCAGCAGAGCTGCTTTAGAGGGAGAGAACCAGGTCAGCAGAGCTGCTTTAGAGCCAGAGAACCAGGTCAGCAGAGCTGCTCTAGAGCCAGAGAAACCAGGTCAGCAGAGCTGCTTTAGAGGGAGAGAACCAGGTCAGCAGAGCTGCTTTAGAGCCAGAGAACCAGGTCAGCAGAGCTGCTCTAGAGCCAGAGAAACCAGGTCAGCAGAGCTGCTTTAGAGGGAGAGAACCAGGTCAGCAGAGCTGCTTTAGAGCCAGAGAACCAGGTCAGCAGAGCTGCTCTAGAGCCAGAGAACCAGGTCAGCAGAGCTGCTTTGGAGCCATAGAACCAGGTCAGCAGAGCTGCTCTAGAGGCAGAGAACCAGATCAGTAGAGCTGCTTTAGAGCGAGAGAACCAGGTCAGCAGAGCTGCTTTAGTGGGAGAGAACCAGGTCAGCAGAGCTGCTTTAGAGCCAAGGGACCAGGTCAGCAGAGCCGTTGTAGAGCCAGAGAACCAGGTCAGCAGAGCTGCTCTAGAACCTAAGAAGCAGGTCAGCAGAGCTGTTCTAGAACCAGAGACCCAGGTCAGCAGAGCTGCTCTAGAGCCAGAGACCCAGGTCAGCAGAGCTGCTCTAGAGCCAGAGACCCAGGTCAGCAGAGCTGCTCTGGAGGCCGAGAACCAGGTCAGCAGAGCTGCTGTAGAGCCAGAGAAACCAGGTCAGCAGAGCTGCTTTAGAGCCATAGAACCAGGTCAGCAGAGCTGCTTTAGAGCCAGAGAACCAGGTTAGCAGAGCTGCTCTAGAGGCAGAGAACCAGGTTAGCAGAGCTGCTCTAGAGGCAGAGAACCAGGTTAGCAGAGCTGCTCTAGAGGCAGAGAACCAGGTCAGCAGAGCTGCTTTAGAGGGAGAGAACCAGGTCAGCAGAGCTGCTTTAGAGGGAGAGAACCAGGTCAGCAGAGCTGCTCTAGAGCCAGAGAACCAGGTCAGCAGAGCTGCTTTAGAGCCATAGAACCGGGTCAGCAGAGCTGCTCTAGAGGCATAGAACCAGATCAGTAGAGCTGCTTTAGAGCGAGAGAACCAGGTCAGCAGAGCTGCTTTAGAGCCAAGGGACCAGGTCAGCAGAGCTGCTCTAGAACCAGAGAACCAGGTCAGCAGAACTTCTTTAGAGCCATAGAACCGGGTCAGCAGAGCTGGTTTAGAGCAGGAGAACCAGGTCAGCAGAGCTGTTGTAGAGCCATAGAACCAGGTCAGCAGAGCTGCTCTAGAGGCAGAGAACCAGGCCAGTAGAGCTGATTTAGAGGGAGAGAACCAGGTCAGCAAAGCTGCTTCAGAGCCAGAGAACCAGGTCAGCAGAGCTGCTCTAGAGCCAGAGAACCAGGTCAGCAGAGCTGCTTTAGAGCCATAAAACCAGGTCAGCAGAGCTGCTTTAGAGCCTAAGAATCGGGTCAGCAGAGCTGCTGTACAGCCAGAGAAATCAGGTCAGTAGAGCTGCTTTAGAGCGAGAGAACCAGGTCGGCAAAGCTGCTTTAGAGGGAGAAAACCAGGTCAGCAGAGCTGCTTTAGAGCCATAGAACCGGGTCAGCAGAGCTGCTTTAGAGCCAGAGAACCAGGTCAGCAGAGCTGTTGTAGAGCCAGAGAACCAGGTCATCAGAGCGACCACCAGTAGGTAATATAAATAAATATATATATGTATATATATATAATTTTTATATTTATATTACAGGTTTATGGATATATATATATATATATGTATTTATCATTTTTATAATGTTTCTAACATTTTATAATTGAATACAATAATCATTTTTTAATATTATTAAGTTAATATACATATATATATTTTTTAAATATGTATGTTTAATTTTCTTTTATATTACATTTATTATTTATCATTTGTAACTTTTTAAATAATTCTAACTATGTTTTTATTAATTATATTTATTATTTAATTATTTTATATTATTTTTAAGACATTTATAAAAAACGATATTTTAAACAACGATATTTTAAATAACGAAATTTTAGTTTCGATATTTTTGTACTTACCTTTGTAGAGATAGGATGTCGAAATTCTGTCCATCGATATTCTGTACTCGATATTGTTGTAGGTCAATATTCGGTCCGTCGATATTCTGTCAGTGATCCATTTCAGGCATGCCTTTAGGCTCTATTCAGCTCCCGCATCACGGTAATCTTGTGGCTGTCCTTCTTCATGCCTGCTTCACACTACTGTCTCACAGCGGTGATCTCTGATAATTAGCGAGCGTCTGCCATTTACTCAGTGTGCTGCTCGTATTCATTTTTATGATGGTCTTGTCATTTTTTGCCCTCCTAATGTCTTAAATACAGGTTTTAGCAGCTATGACTGCTGCCATTTTGATGCTGTCATCTAAAACTGCACAAGTGTAAGTTTCCTCTGCATTCTCTAACTTCTTTACCTCATACAACTCTCACCTATTTGGCCAGGAACTCTGGAAATTGCATTTCAATGCTGATACTTCCTACATTTTGAATGTTTTGAATCCTGATTGTCATCTAAAGACTACACTCAGAAAGGTATTTTATCACTGGCTGATATTTTTTGTGCCTATATACTTACATTTTCTGCCTTCTATTTCTACCTGAATAATTATTTCATTATATGGGCAGTACAAAATCCCTTCAAAGGATTCCTCATTGTACTGCACACCATGTTAACATGGCCAACAATATGATTGTTAATGTTAAGGCCACTTCCTCTGGCACAGAACCTAAAAGGGTGAAGAATGATCCTCCAACACCTATCATCTCTTCCCATAATTCAGTTTTGGATACCTTCCTTGATGAAGGGTGTGGACCTGCAACCCTTTATGTGTGCCACTAATGAAAAACTTCAAGAAATTGTGGATCGGTGGATTATTATGGAGGGTAAAATGGGCGAAATGGAGCAACGTGTTAGTTCTCTTCAAGATGTGGCCACTAAGATTCCTTCCCTAGAGCAGGAATTCCTAAAACTCAAACTGCATATGGAAGACCTTGAATACTGGAATCGGAGTAACAATCTTCATCTGTGCGGTCTGCCGGAAGCTCCTGAGTGTCCTGATCTACTTCAGTTCCTGAAGAAATTTCACGCAGGCCTTCTTGGACTTCCAACTACTCCTTCTCTTAACATCCAGCGAGTTCATCATCTGGGCCAACTTCACCCTCATTCTTCTAAGCATCAAGGAATCATCATGCTATTTCTTGAATTTGCAGACATTTTATTGCGTTTTGAGGGTGCTAAAGAAAAGTTTGGTCTGACCACAATTTATTCATTTCTCAAGGCATCTCCAACGCAATAAATGCCAGATGAAAGGAGTTCCGTGCTTTGTGACCTCAAATGAGACAACTGTAGATATACGCTATGGCACCCTTCATCCCTGCTTATGCAAGATTACTTATGAGGGCACCTCAAGATCCTTTGATGATCCTGTCAAATTAGAAATGTTTCTTCAGACTAGGATACTACTGTCCATAAATCTTTAAAACATTTATTTGTTCTTGTTTTATTTCTCTCTCCCAATTTCTTTAATATTTGTTTTTTTTCATAACTTCATTTACCTTTTCTCTGCTGTTGTTCTTATTATAGTGTCAATAGGTCACACACTATTTTCATTACTTATCTTTTATATTTAGATTTGTATCCTTGATCTGTCTCTTTTTCTGCTTTTTTTTATATCTCCCTTCTCCTTTATGTCCTGTTCTTTTTTTTACATCTAATCTATGAGGGATCACTTAGTGTCATCTAATCACTTTATTCATGCCCTATGTTATTTTTAATAAATGGAATAATTTTATCTCCCTTTCCATTTTTGCAGGTTGTAAATCATGTTCCTGTACCCTTTATCTCATGTGTCCACTATGTTTCATTTATTTATTTTGAAAGTTTTCTATAGCGCGACCAAGACCACCGGGGGTAACAGAGCGCTTTACAGTTTATACATCAAGAGGAATACAGATACATGTAATCAAAACAGAACCCACAAAGCAGAAGATACAAAGTCATATACAGCAAAGCGAATCTCGTGACCATAGCAGCTGGGCCACAGAACTACGACTATGACCTCAGTATCCACTTGAATAGCCAGTCAGAGGCAGAAATTTCTTCATCAAGAGCACTTTGACTTCCTTTTTGAAGAGGACAATGGAAGGGTTCACCCTGACTTCAGGGGGGAGGGAGTTCAAAATGCACAGTGCTATACCGGAGAAGGCTCAAATATAGGTTTTTTTCTTCTTAAATTTTTGCGGTATGAGCAATAGGGTGCTAGCGCTTCTGGAGGCTCTCTCGCCACATGTGAGCTCCAGAGTCTGAGTGAGGTACAAAGAGGTATTGAAGTGAATGGGTATGTGTGCCATGCAGGCAATTTTTAATTGTCTCCGAGCTTCATAAGGCAGCCAGTTCAAGGACAAAAGGTATGGGGTGATAAGGTTGTATTTTTTGGTGCCTGCTACGAGCCTAGTAGCTGAGTTGAGTGCAGCCCTAAGAGGAGCAGTCTTCACTCTAAGTAGGCCGCAAAGGGTTACGCTACCATAGTCCAGCTTTGATAACACTAAGGCTTGCACTGCCACCTTTATGTCATGAGCAGGGAGGTAAGGTTTGAGTTTCCTTAGAATGCCGAGTTGGAAGTTTGCTCCTTTGGAGACGGAGCTGATGTGCCTTTTTATGTTCAGACTTTTGTCTAACATAATTTCCAGAGAGGTTGCAGAATCAACAAGGTGTGGCCTACAGTTAAGAGCAGTGAGATGATTCAACCATTGTTCAATGACCGCACTTGAGTGGTGCGATAAATAGGAATTCTGTTTTGAGAGCGTTTAACTTCAAGTGGTTGAGTGTCAGCCAGCTTTGAGTTTCCAGTAAGACTGAATTAAGGGACCAAATGTCCTCAAGGGAGGCGATCTTCAAGTATAGTTGGGTATCATCCGCATACATGTGATACTGAATGCTGGATGATTTCTGAATTTCTGTCAAAGGCTCCATGAACAGGTTGAAGAGCATGGGTGAGAGCGCTGAACCCTGGGGGACCCCCAGCGTGACCGGTGAAGGATGCAAGAGGGACTGGTTCACCTTGAAGCTTTGGGATCTGTCATAAAGGAATGAGGAGAACCAGTTTAGTACAGGCCCAGACAGCCCCATTCTGTGTTCCAGGAGGTCAATTAGGTTATCGTGTTTGGCGGTGTAAAATGCTAACGAAAGGTCGAGAAGGATCAGAAGGCAAGATTAATTTTGATACAACATTCTTAGCTCATCATCGACAATGTGATTTAACTCCGATTCTGTATTATGACCCGGGCGAAAACCAGATTGACACTGGTCCAGGAGTTGGAAGTGATCGATGTGGTTGCAGAGTTGGTCGAGAACATATTTCTCCAGGAGCTTTGCCAGCGTGGGGATGTTAGAGATTGGGCGAAAGTTGTGAAGGTCTGTGTGATCTGCAGATGGTTTCTTTTGGATCAGGGTAACTTGACCCGCTTTTAGGCAATCCGGAATAGCACCTTGCTGAAGTGATGCATTGACGATCTTAGTCCAAAGAGGGAGTAGGGAGGTTCTAACTTCGGAGTAGAGGTTCGATGGCAGGGGGTCGTTGTAGTTATTAGATGGTTTCAGAGTAGCCAGCGTTTTGCGTATGGTGTTTCATCCAAGGATGGGAACAGGCTCCAGGATGCGTTGTTTTTGGGGAGGTAGGGCTGTACTGGGACCGTGACAAGCAACCCAGTGGGCGGGAGGGAGTTCAGCGGCCTGAACGACAGTTGTTCGAGTGCAGAGTGTAGTTCAACTTTGATCTTAGCGATCTTATCAGTGAAGAAGTCAGTGTAACGCCCTGAACGTCTCAGGATCGTTTAACAGACACGATAATGAGAACGCAACCACTTGTGAAGGTTTAGTTATTTTAATGAAGGCAAAAATAATACAAGGAATAAACAAAGGTTATAGTCACTGGAATCCTCCAGGCTAAGTACGTTACCAGCCCACAGCACGGATGGTCCTAGCCGTCCTCTGCATATACGCCGATCCCGGCGTATGCCAACAGAGGGCAGAAATGAAATGGCCGACAATGCCAATCGGTAGGCTGTGAGGGGCACGAAGAGTGTTGGGGAGAATCGAGGAGTCAGGGAAACACCCAGCCGGGGTCTCTACCTGAAGGGAGCAGCCGCTCAACCTCTTCCTCAGACTGCACTGGGACGCGGAGTCACCTCCTGGTGATGCGTCACCGATACCCCAATCACAAGCAAAGAAGACTGAACCGAGAGCAGCCGCTCGATCGATCCTGTGGACTTCCGAGTCTGTAACGCGGCAAACACCTCCTGGTGTGCGTTACAGCTGGCAGTCCCTGTATCTCTGGTCGGGCTGGGAGTTACGACTCCAACCAGCAAAAGCGCCACGGCGCTTTGACTCAGCCGAGTCAAAAAGCGAAGCTCAATGGTTATCCGGTAGAGCTTCCGGGTCCTTCACAGGTGACGATGGGGCAAGACACGGCCCAGGGAGTAACGACTCGACCTACCTCCGTTCTTGCCTTACTGGAGCACCACTCCGGAACACTGCTCTTCACTAAGCAGGTACGTCGGTGTAAACACAATATCCGACAGCGTTGTACCTCCCGGTTCCTCCCTTTATAGGGCGTGTGTTCCTTGAGTTATGTAACAGCTCTCCTGTTTACATAACCTCTCAACCGCTAAGCATCCTGGGAGATGTAGTCAGTTTTCGCTGGTTACCGTTTTCCTCCCCTCGCATGACAGGAATTCTTGACAGTACATCCTCCCTCTCAGCGGCTCCCCACGGGTCCAGCGCTGGCAGGAAAACGCCGATGGAACAAGGAGACCAAGCGCGGAGCATGAACCCCTTCAGCCGGTTCCCATGACTGCTCCTCCGGGCCATAGCCTTTCCATGCAACCAGGTACCACAGCTTCCCCCTGCGCCATGTGGACGCCCGTATGCCCGACACTTCATACTCCACCTCCGACTCCACGCATACCGGCCTAGGTGTCCCAGACGGCTTGGAGGGCGCTGGTTTGAGCAATGATACATGAAAGACAGGGTGTATCCGCAATGACTGGGGCAAGCACACCTTCACGTTCACGGGACCCATACACTTGGTAATTCGATAGGGGCCCATGTACTTGGGATGGAACACACTGTTCTTTCGAAACCTCATGTTTCTTGTGGATATCCAGACGTAGTCTCCAGTGCGGTACAGTGGCCCGGGCCTTCTCTTCCTGTCTGCCGCAGCCTTGTATCTTCTCTTGGCCTCTATTAGGACAGCCCTTGAGCGCATCAACGTGTCTTTTATGTGTGCCACCCTGTCCGCTGTGGCAGGAATCCTGTCCTCTCTGAACGGATGTAGAAATGGCAAGAACCTGGGATGTTGGCCATAGTTGCTATAGAACGGAGATGCCTGTGTGGAGCTGTGAGTGGCGTTGTTATAGGCTATCTCTGCAACCCATAGCAAGTCGACCCATTCTTCCCTGCCCTGGTCCACAAAACATCGCAGATACTGTTTGAGCGTTTGGTTCAGGCGCTCGGTTTGGCCGTCCGTTTGAGGGTGGTAGCTGGTGGACAGGGCGGTCTTAACATGCAGCGCAGTGCACCAAGTCTTCCAGAATTGCGCAGTAAACTGCGACCCCCGGTCCGACACGATCACCCCAGGTAATCCATGCAGTCGTACCACATTCTTTAGGAGTAGTGACGCCAATTCCCCGGCCGTAGGGACTCTCTTGCAGGGGATGAAGTGCCCCATTTTCGTCAAGTAATCCACCACCACCAGTATTGCCGTCATCCCCTGGTCTACCGGTAGGCCCACCACGAAGTCCAGTGATATGCTATCCCATGGTCTATCCGGGGTCGGAAGTGGATGTAAGAGCCCTTGGGTTCGGCCATGGTCGGCCTTCATGGTAGCACACGTAGGACACTCCTGTCCCCACCTCCTGACATCCACTCTCATGGTTGGCCACCAGAAATGCCGTCCCATGCTAGCCACCGTTTTTTCAAAGCCCAAATGACCTGCGCATGGAGAGTCATGGCACCAGATGAATGCTTGTTTCCTTAGCCTAGGCGTGGGTATCAATAGGCACCTGCCCTTCAGGGGTATCCCGTCCTTCAGCTGCCATTCTCTGTGACTGAGGAGCCACCTCCGCCATGCGAATGACCTGATCCCTCTCTTTATTCCCCTCAGGAAAGTATCCGGTTGGATAACCCCCAATACCATCCTCGGGGAAATGATGGAATGCTCGGTCGCAGGCAATGGTTCCTTAACTGCAGATTGACGGGACAGGGCGTCCGCCTTCCGGTTTTCCGTCCCCGGCCGATATGTGATGCGGAAGTTGAACCCCGCAAAGAAGATCATCCACCGCAGCTGTCTGGGAGAAAGGTGTCTTGTGGCCGTCATGAACTGTAGGTTCCGATGGTCCGTGTACACCGATACCACATGTCTTGCCCCCATCAACCAATGCCTCCATTCGGTGAAGGCGTCCTTGATTGCGAGAAGCTCCTTCTCCGCAATATGGTAGTTGCGTTCGGCGTCGTTGAGTTTGCGGGACATGTACGCAACGGGATGAAGCACCCCTGTGTCGTGGTTGCGTTGGGACAAGATAGCCCCCAGCGCCACATCCGATGCGTCCGCTTCCACCACGTAGGGGAGATCTGGATCGGGGTTAGCCAACACCGGCGCCTTACCAAAGGCGCTTTTCAGGGCCTCAAAGGCTTTGTTCGCTTCAGGGGACCAGACAAACTCCTTGGACTTCCTCAGTAGCTGTGTGATTGGGGCCACCAATCCTGAAAATCCATCTATAAACCGCCTGTAAAAGTTGGCGAAGCCAATGAAACTTTGGACGTCCTTCACGTTTTGGGGCACCGGCCATTCTTTCACCGCCTTGATCTTTCGTTCTGCCATCTCCTGTCCCTCTGGACTCAGCATCACTCCGAGGAATTCCACGGATGTGACGTGGAAGTCACACTTGCTGAGTTTACAAAACAGCATGTTTTCCCTCAGCTTTTGGAGCACAGCTTTGACGTGGTGTACGTGCTCCTCCACACTGGACGAATAGATGAGGATGTCGTCGATATATACGACCACGTAGATATCCATCTCCTCTCTGAATACCTCATTCAAAAAGTACTGAAAGGCTGCCGGGGCGTTGCACAGACCGAACGGCATGACGAGGTACTCAAAAAGGCCGAACCTGGTCTTAAAGGCGGTCTTCCACTCGTCTCCGTCCCTCATGCGCACCAGATGGTATGCCCCTTTCAAATCCAACTTGGTGTAGATACGAGCTTTCTTGACCTGTTCCAGAAGTACACTGATGAGAGGCAAGGGGTACCGATTCTTTACGGTTATCGCATTCAATGCCCTAAAGTCCACACAGGCTCTCAGCTCCCCATTAGCCTTCGGGATGAAGAAGAGTGGCGAGGCGGCCGGAGACTTGGACGGGCGGATGAATCCTAGCTTGAGGAGTTTATCCAGGTACCCCCGGAGATGCACGTTTTCAGGCTCCGTCAGGGCATACAGCCTGCCGCTGGGAACGCTGGCCCCTGGCACCAGGTCGATCTGGCAGTCAAACTGTCTATGTGGTGGTAGCACTTCCGCCTTCACCTCATCAAATACATCCTCAAAACTGTGATAAGCCTGGGGGAGAGCCACATCTTTTTCTGCCGCTGTAGCCACCGTCTGACTCCCGCTCTCATCTGCGTCAAGGGATTCCGTTCTTATTCCACAATGCAGGATGCAATACGGTGACGTCAGTTCAATGCGATGTGTTGGCCAATCCACAGAGGGGTTGTGTTTCTGTAGCCACGGCAATCCCAATATGACGCCATATTGGGGCGCTCGGATGATGTTAAAATCGATTTGTTCCAAATGGTTCCTCCCACATCTCATCGGAAGGACCCCCGTGTGCTGCCCGATGGGCCCCGTCACCAATCGCCTTCCGTCTACAGCATAGACGTCTTCGGGTACAGCTTTGGGAAGAAGCACTAGCCCTAGCCTGCATGCCTCGTTGTGGTCCATAAACATGCCAGTGGCCCCTGAATCCACCATGGCCACAACGGGTATCCACTGGTCATGCACTCCCACGTGCACCGTGAGAAACAGGTGTCGTTGTCCCTTAGTGACCGAGTTGGAAAGTGAAGGGATGGATGAGTGACTCCGAGATGCCCCTTCTTTGGTCTGGGAGTCCTCTAGTTTTCCGCCGGTACGTCCACCACGGCTGTTACCGACCGGTTGGCCCGATAACGTGACGTCTTCGGTTTGGCAGGGCATTCACGTACGTAGTGGCCTTTTTTGCCACAATATAGGCACAATCCTTGTTTACGGCGTGACTCTTTCTCCGTGGCTGTGAGGCTCGCTCGTATTGCGCCGATGTCCATGGGTTCTCCCTTGGATGCGGTGGAAGTTTCAGGACTTCCCACTGTCACATAGGATGGAAGGGAGTTTCCTTTTCTCCCATGATCCCCCTTTCTTTCACTTAGCCTATGTTCCAGCCGTAATACCAGGTTGATAAGGCCCTCACATGTCTTGGGTTGTGGGTCAATATGAGCCACGGCGCCCTTGAGCTCATCGCACAGCCCGTGATGGAAGAGCGCCGTCTGTTTAGCAACAGGCCACTTGGTTTCCGCAACCAGCCTTCGGAACGCGTTGAGATACTGCACCAGGTCGTTGGATCCCTGTCTCAACTCAAGCATTTCACGGTCCGCCGTGTACAAGTCAGCCCTTCTGTTGAAGACTTTCAGGAATTCCTCGCGAAAAGCACCCCAATCACATAAGATGGGGTCGTCCCTGCTCACCAGAGGTACGGCCCATTGTGCCGCGTTTCCAGCCAAATAGGATATAAGGAAAGCCACACGAGCCTGACTCGTGGGGAACGCCCTTGGTTTGCACGATACATGTAGCGACACTTGTGTGAGGAATACCTGCACTGTGTTAGGATCCCCACTGTACCTCTCTGGTGTTGCCAAGGGGACGGCTACCGGCATTTCCACTACTACCGCAGGGGTCTGGTTCGTGAGGGAGGTGCTGGGCGTGAGCGGGTCCAGTTGGATAGCATCCAGTCTGGCTTTTACATCGGCTGTTTCTTGCCTGGAGGCAGCCAATTCAATTTGCACGGTCGCTAAAGCAGCCAGCACATCATCAAGTGTTGCCATGTCTGTTATCGACCGGGAGACAGTTAGTGTTATTAAGGTCGGATATTTTGTAACGCCCTGAACGTCTCAGGATCGTTTAACAGACACGATAATGAGAACGCAACCACTTGTGAAGGTTTAGTTATTTTAATGAAGGCAAAAATAATACAAGGAATAAACAAAGGTTATAGTCACTGGAATCCTCCAGGCTAAGTACGTTACCAGCCCACAGCACGGATGGTCCTAGCCGTCCTCTGCATATACGCCGATCCCGGCGTATGCCAACAGAGGGCAGAAATGAAATGGCCGACAATGCCAATCGGTAGGCTGTGAGGGGCACGAAGAGTGTTGGGGAGAATCGAGGAGTCAGGGAAACACCCAGCCGGGGTCTCTACCTGAAGGGAGCAGCCGCTCAACCTCTTCCTCAGACTGCACCGGGACGCGGAGTCACCTCCTGGTGATGCGTCACCGATACCCCAATCACAAGCAAAGAAGACTGAACCGAGAGCAGCCGCTCGATCGATCCTGTGGACTTCCGAGTCTGTAACGCGGCAAACACCTCCTGGTGTGCGTTACAGCTGGCAGTCCCTGTATCTCTGGTCGGGCTGGGAGTTACGACTCCAACCAGCAAAAGCGCCACTGCGCTTTGACTCAGCCGAGTCAAAAAGCGAAGCTCAATGGTTATCCGGTAGAGCTTCCGGGTCCTTCACAGGTGACGATGGGGCAAGACACGGCCCAGGGAGTAACGACTCGACCTACCTCCGTTCTTGCCTTACTGGAGCACCACTCCGGAACACTGCTCTTCACTAAGCAGGTACGTCGGTGTAAACACAATATCCGACAGCGTTGTACCTCCCGGTTCCTCCCTTTATAGGGCGTGTGTTCCTTGAGTTATGTAACAGCTCTCCTGTTTACATAACCTCTCAACCGCTAAGCATCCTGGGAGATGTAGTCCGTTTTCACTGGTTACCGTTTTCCTCCCCTCGCATGACAGGAATTCTTGACAGTCAGCAAATTCATTGCAGTTCGGTAGTGGCATTAGACCCTGTGGTGATGGATTAGGCTGACTGTTCGCTTGGGACTTGATGAGTTCGAACAGTCTACTGGGACGGTTTTTTGCTTGCTCTAGTTGATTTCAGAAGAAGGTGGCCTTCGAGCATCTGATGCATTTGTTGTAGATGCTTCTTAAGGATCTCAGATGGTAGAGATGTTCAAGGGAGGGATATGCTGGCCACAGTCTTTCCTCGAGTCTTAGATTCCTTCTCTCGGAATTAAGACTGTCATTAAACGAGAGTTTGGAGAGTTTGGAGGACAGTCTTTTAAGCTGTAGAGGCGAAACCAAATCTAAAACATTGGTCATTGAGCGGTTTTAATGGGCCGTCAGGTCATTTACATCCAACATGTTCATGGGAGTGGGCAGGATGTCATCGCAGAGCGCATTCACATCGTGCGAGTTGATGTTCCATAGGCATCTTTTCAGTTGGTTTTTTTTTTTTGGCTGGGCTCTACTAGCTCTTACCAACTCCAGGATGAGGAAGGTGATGCAGTAGTGGTCAGTCCAATCACATGGGAGGATATAATCCAAACGGATGGAGTTGGGTTTACCAATGACAACATCTAAAGTAGCTCCTTTAATATGAGTTGGGGTGTCACATATTTGGATTAGATTGAAGTCCAGTAATAAGGTTTTAAGGCTATTGACCACCTTATCATTCACATCGTTCCAATGCAGGTTGAAATCTCCCTGGAAGTTTTGAGTGCCATGGAAATCAGCGTTCGCCGAGATAATGTCCATGATCTGTTCAGTGAAGGGAAGGTTGTAAGGTTGTCTCGAGGCGGGTGGTAGAACATGTGCAGTTTGCATGGATGATTGATACTACCAGCCACTTCAATGCATAGGTATTCACAGGACGGCAGGAGGTACGATTGTAGTGCTTTCACAATTAGGTTGCAACGACGTAAGCAGGCGATGCCTCCACCCTGACCACTTGCTATGTCCAACCAAATAATATCACAGTTGGGTGACACTAAAATGTCCATGATGGGAGCAGCTGAGTCATTTAACCATGTTTCAGTCAGCATCACAAGGTCCAGGTCCTGTGCAAGGATGAGGCCAGCAATATCCACAGCATGTTTCACTGCCGATCTACGGTTTAGGAGCAAGCATTTGAGCTTTATGTTGGCGTCAATTGGTGCTGATAATGTAGTGGTGACCTTCGTGAGGTTATTCTCATTCAATGCTCTAGTGGTTAGACTAGGTTTCCTGAAGGGATCAGTGGTGATGGATTCAATTTATTGCAAGTTGGATATGTTGGAGGAACGTGTAGTATCATAGGAAAGTAGGAGAGAATGGATATCCCTATCCGACAGTGAGGTTCGACATCTGGATGGCCGAGAAGGGTCGTTAGGAAGAGGATGGGGTGAGTGGGTGATGTGGGCTGGTGCCCGGTGATTTGTGGGGGAGGAAGGGCGCAAGGTACACACTTTAGATGACAGCGAGCAGAGATGGTGATTGGCCATAGTCGCGCAGCTAAGCTTGGAGTTGGCAGCCAGTTCTACGGAGATATGCAATAGGTTACGTACCTCTGACTTAAGTTGTCAGAGGCAGAGTGAGATCTCATTAAGTCTGTCTTCCACTAAGGTGTGGGAATGGAATTGGGAGGCTAGGATCTGTGGACCCTGCAGTGACGAATGTATGTGCTCAGAGGGGAGAGATTCCAGGAATTGGAGCTGGGTGTTATTAGGGTTGGGTAAGATAAGGGAGGCAGGGTGTGACGGATAATGACTCCCAGACACCAGTGGGAGCAGGCTGGGAGTAGGGGCTGGGCTGGGTGAAAGGATAATGGGGAGAATCGGGTCAATGCTGTGAGCTGTGGAGCTAGGGGAGATAGAGCTGGCTATCCTAGAGGAGGGGGTAGCAAGCCTAGAAGTATTCTGACTATACTGTCGCAGCTGAATCTCACCGGGCATTTAAGTAGAATTGTATTTATGGGTAGAGGTAATTAAAGGGGGGCCCTTCGGAGCTAAGGTAGGGACAGCAGAGGGTGCTAAAAGGGTATGGGATAGATTTTGAGGAGACTGGGGGACCATAGGAAGGAAGACATCACCGGAGGGGGTGTATTTGATGTTAGCCACTTTATTCAGTATGGTGGGTAAGAATTTGTGAAAGACCATTAGGTTGTGATCTGAGGCTTGTATAAGGATGGTTTCATTTTTGTAGAGGGAGATGGTGGCTTCTGCTCTGTAGGCAGAGGAGGGCGTGACCAACAATCTAAGACCATGAGGAGTCTTCAGGGAAGTGGAGATCTGGAGCAGCGTGTATATGGCCTTCCGCCATTGAGCGTGACGTCTAGTGTAGAAAATGAGATCATGTATGGTGACACCTTTTTTTATGTAGAAGTAGGGATCTTAGATAAGGGTTTCCAGATGAGTTTTCAATAGTCGGTGTTTGAAGTTTTTTGTGGCCTTTTTTGATAGGTTAGGGGGATATATGATTCGGAAAGCATTATGGCCCGCCTGCTTGAGTGTGGGAAAGATGGAGTGCACGGATTTAGGATCCATATCAATAGCCCAATCAGCGCTCTACTCCGCTCCAGAACTATGAGGCGCAAGTAAGCCCGAAACCGTAGGGTTTCAGGGAGTAGAGGTGGAGTGCTCGGTCTTCCCTCAATATCAAACAGCGAACCATCAGGTTCCTTTTTGTGTAAACCCTGACCAATGTGAGTCTGACTATAATGGGCTAAGGAGACAGGAGGGCGGGCCAAGACCACTAGAGGGCAATTCCAAGGGTTGGATGTAACATCAGTATAAAGTAATAGGTTCCCGTGAGGCGTTAAACACAGGCCATTGGAGGGAAGGCAACGTATCAGAATGTGTGGAGGTGAGAAATGATGACCTCTCAGGCAATGCCACATGTGGAGGAATTTATAAAGCTGGCTGTAGGGAGTGAACGCATGGCATATCTAGGCCGACCCTGTAAGGGCAATTTGGGGCCCAAGAGAGATGTATGTATGTAAAAAGACCACACCAGGATGGTGTCTGTATGTGGGTGTGTATCTATTATTTGTTGAAGGGAGATCCTTTAAGGTATACCATGCATGAGGTTACAAGGAGAACGCAGAGCCCAAGTGTGTGGGATAGAGGGCAAAGTAACTTGATCACTCCAAGATGGCCACCAAGTGTTAAGGATGTAGCCCACCTATTTCTATTTCCATGACCAGGCAAGCCGAAAGACCAGGGAACTCCCCTCCTCAGTTTCCCTAAGGTGTGGTCGGTGACAAAATGGGTGCCCCCAATGGCCCCAGGCAAAAACAAACAAAATGGGCACCCTTCAGTGTAGATAGCCAAGCCCAGGGACATTCAGAGTGTCAGCAGGATCCTGATAACCCCTCCGGAACTAACCAAACCGACCGGGCTGGAGTGACAACCCACGTCTGAGGCAGGGAGGAGTAGGCGACGCCTGCATGCCCGTAGGAGCCTGTGTGCCTCGCGCTCAGAGCAGCAATAGCCCTGCATTCCCCCGCAATTTTCATTTAAATTGAGGCAGCGATAATGCACAATTTTCTAACTCAAGCCCAAGGCGACACTTGGCGCTTCCTAGGCTGCTCTGATCTTCACGCACATCCCCACATCCAGGATCCGGGAGGCGTGGGGGGCTCCAAGTCTATACAGAGATCAGCCACAGCAACGGGGCACGCTTCGGAGGTGGCCCGAATCTTCAAGCCCTGCCCCCGTCAAGGCTCAGTCAGGTGGCGGAGGGGGGGGGACACCATTTATGCCCAGCGATCAGGCACCGCATCACTCAGCGCTCGGGGTGCGCCGCAAGGGCATCAGACTCACCCAGTCGGGTTAGGACTCGGAGGACGTCGAAGAGTCTCATGGAAAGTCTGTGGATTTGGGCACCTGGTTAAAAGAAAAAAGGTACTTTCTCAATTGTCGAAGCTTAACTCCCAAATTGCCTTTTTACAGGATACTCATTGTACTGATGTGGAGTCAGTTAATTTAAAATGACAATGGGTTGGGCAGTTTTTTATTCTCCAGCTACGAATCGCAAAGGTGGTGTTGCTATTCCCTGTCATAAAACAAGTTATATCTACTTAATGTGACACTGATGGTTGATGGGTATTGGTTAATACCATTATTCAAAGTAAACATGTCTCCTTGTTTAATATTTATGGCCCAGTTAAACTTGATCCTGATTTTTGGCATAACAATAAAGTAAATCTTGCTAACATTTGTAATCCAAATATTGGTATAGCAGGTGACTTTAACTAATGGTTGGATCTTGTTACTGATAGAAAGTCTAAATGTAAATTTAACCCAGACAAATGTCATAAGGCATTCCAATCGGCCATCGTATCTCAACCATTATTTGATGTTTGGAAAGCTTGCAATCCTGATAAGTTTGAATTAACTTTTTTCTCTAATGTACATCATACAATGTCCAGAATGTATTATATTTTGATTACAAAATTCTTACTCCCTTCTATGCAAACATCTGAAAAGTCTCCATTTTTATTTCCGATCATGCACTAGTACTGTCCTCCTTTGATTTATCTAATAGTGACTTCGAAACTGGCAGATGGAGATTTAATAACTCTCAGAGGAGAGGTGTGGCTCACGTGGAGAGGTGTGGCTCACTGGTTAGAGGCGGCAGATCCGTAAGCAGAGAATCAGCCAGGGACCAGGGTTCAATTCCCGACGCGGCAGGGTCATGGACCAGGGTCAAAACGGACTTGATAATTCTCGCCTCGGTACCTACTCTAACCAGGAACACACTTGGCAACTCTGGGCATTAGCTTGCCTCATCTCCACAACGGCCCCCCACATTCGCCGGGGATGCCTGGTTTCACCTTGGAGATACCCTGGAGGGACCATCTCACAGGGATAGCCAGGACGGGTTCCCCAGCGGTCTACAGCGCCAGGACGCCTCAGGGCAGCAGTGCGCTTTACAAGACACATACATTTACATTTACATTTACATTATCTGATACATATTTCATAACTATAGCCACTGCTTTTATTTGAGTTTTTTTTCAATTGAACAAATCTACTGACACAAATCCACTTTTAATAATCTGGATGCTTTCAAAGCCTCATTCAGAGCTTTCCCTATAGCTTATACTGGCAAAAGGAAAAAAAGGTTTAATTCTCAATAGCTCACTTTACTTCAACACATTAAAACTCTTGAACATACTTATTTTACTTCCAAATCTTCCTTATTGTTACATGACTTGATCAAAACCAAATCTAATCTCGACAAACTTCCAACCTTTGACATATGGAACGTCTCACTTAAAGTAAAATCTAAATTTCATGGCAGTCAAAATAGAGCTGGTAAAATGCTATCTAACTATTTAAAAATAAAAGCAGAACATAAAACTATAGGCCCCATTGCATTGTCAATGAATCTGCTAATACTACTTTGAGCTGCAATTCTGATATCTCCAATGCCTTCCAATCCATTTACAAAACATTATGGGGCAGATATACAATAACTGGCGCATCCCTGCATATCAGCAGGGATTCGCCAGTTATTTTGCGTCATGGTTAAAACCCCTTGTGCCACCATGGATGCGCCGCATTTATAATGCGGCGCACCGTGGTGCAAGGATAGAGAGATGCGTGACGCATCTGATGGCGTAAAGGTGACGCAGTGCTGGAGTTGTGTTGCAAGTGCGACGCAACTCCAGCACTGCTCAGGAGCGCCCTATGCTTGCTGTTCTGCGTCACTCCTTACGCCTGCTACAAGCAGGCGTAAGGTTTTGACGCAGCGGGGACGTAAAAGTGACTCAGTGAAATCTTGTAGATTTCACTGCGTCACTTTTACAGGGTTTCCTTGCGACGGAATGCCCACCCTGCCTACATTATACCTGACACAGGTATAATGTAGCGCAGGGCTTTACAACGTGACGCATCTCACTAGATGTGTCACGTTGTAAATATGTTGCATAGTGGCGCATTGTTTACGCCGCCGGTGCGTCACAAAAGTGACGCAACTGCGGCGTAAAAGTGTCGCAAGGGGCTTGTAAATCTGCCCCAGAATGCAAAAGATACCACCCCATACAAACCTACCATACAACATTATTTTAATGGACTCTCTAAACCACCCTCACTTTCATTTCACATATATTTGAGGAATTAGAAGCTGACATTACGCCCCAAGAGATTTGGGAAGCAATCAAATCCGTGAAAAGAGCTAAGGCAAATGGTTCAGATGGATTCTCTATCAAACTAATTTCTTCCTTTTCTACATTTTTTGCTCCCAAATCATTAGAGCTTTTTAACTTTTCTCTTTTGAATCCAAAGGCTAGTGGCTCCTTCTCAGAAGCCTTGATTGTTATCATCCCCAAACCATATAAAGACCCTACAATCCGCAAAAACTATAGGCCCAATTAATTGATCAATTATGACTGGAAATGTTTTGCCAAGATCCTAGCACCCTGCCTCGAAATTGTGGTGCCCCTTCTTGTCAAACCTGATCGATCTGGCTTCATAAAGAGCAGACCTGCTTCAGACAATGTTCTTTAACATTCTTGCTCTGGCTTGAAAAACCCATATTCCTTTTGCAGCCTTGTCTCTAGATGTTAAAAATGCTTTTGGCCGGATTAATTGGCAATTTTTGTTCACCAATCTTCACTGGTTTGGGTTTGACCCAAAATGTATCTCATTTATAAAATTATTGTATTCCGATCCTTGTACTCGTGTTTTTGTTAATGGTTGTATTTCCCCTTATTTTAATTTACACAGAGGTACAAGGCAAGGTTGCCCCCTTCTCCCTTTAGTGTTTGTTCTTTGCTTAGATTAAAAAATAAGAGAGAGGGTTCCTACTCAACCAAAGGGACAGGACACCAACAATCGACACTTCTGTCAAAAAAACAATCCCTTTAGACTCTTTTCTTAAAACATACCACAATTACTCTCAAACATTCTTCAACATCCCATCAGTTAGCACCAAATAGAGACCAACAACATAATATAAATTCTATACATTTTTTATTTTTAGGATCCTTATAGATTCAATAAATGTAAAAAAAAATTCTTTAAAAACATGTGTATATCCAAAATACACATTAAAAATATTTCATTGCACAAACAGGGAGAATATATCAAGTTTATTGAAACCAATTTCAATGACAAAATGAATTGTATAAACTCTCCAAGTATGTATTTGGATATTTTTGATGACCCTAGAATAATATTTGATCACGTTCTTCCTTTTATCCTTAGCTATCCAAACCAGGTATTATTTGGGTGCTTTTCTTAACCAAAGCAAGCGACGCGTTGATATATTCTCCCTGTTTGTGCAATGAAATATTTTTAATGTGTGTTTTGGATATACACATGTTTTTAAAGAAACATTTTTTACATTTATTGAATCTATTAGGATCCTAAAAATAAAAAATGTATAGAATTTACATCATGTTTTTGGTCTCTATTTGGTGCTAACTGATGGGATGTTGAAGAATGTTTGAGAGTAATTGTGGTATGTTTTAAGAAAAGAATCCAAAGGGATTACTTTTTTGACAGAAGTGTTGATTGTTCTTTGCTTAGAACAATTCCTTGAATGTACACTTTGCGATAATTTTATCTCCGGGTTTAAACAAGATTCCCTGGAGTTTTAGTTATCTGCATATGCAGATGATGTTCTAATATATATGTCCAATTCTTTGACCTTTCTGGACCCTTTCATATGAGAGATTACTTTATACTCAAGTATTTCTGGATATAAACTTAATTTCTCCAAAACTGAAATGTTACCATTGAACTCCTTTTGTTATCAATATATGTTTGCCAACGCTAAATTCAGGTGGTGTTTCTCCAAAATGAAATACCTTGGTGTTTGGTTTTCCCCTATTAATTCTAACACATTTAGCCATAATTGTGTGCAACTAAAGTCAAAATTGCACACATTCCTTTCAACTTGGTCTCCTCTGCATTTACCATGGTGGGGTAGACTTGATACCATCAAAATTATGATTGCACCACATGTGTTTTATACAATTTATATGTTGCCTTTTAAGAACCCTTATTATTACATTACACAAATTGACTCTATTTGTTCAAAATTCCTATGGAATAATACACATCCACTTATTGTGCTCTGTGAATTTAATCACCCCAAAAACGAAGGGGATTTCCTGATTTTAAGCTTTATCACTCTGTTTTTTGATTCGATAATTTTATGTTCCAATCAACGATTTCCAAGATACACCCCCCCCTTGAGGGACTACCTTTGAGTGATTATTACGGAATACTTTTACCATGAACAATGTACTACATTTGAGTGATCATTACTGAATGGTTTTTCATTAATGATGTCATTCATTTGTCTAACTGTACTTCTATATGCACAAATTCAATTTGAAAATACTCACATCACCTATTCAATGCAATGTGTTCTGCTAGTCTTGATTTTTAACAATGTTTTTTGTCTTCTTTAATTTGGTACAATACATTTCTTACATTTCATCATAAATCTTTTTTTTCAAACACTGGAAGGAGAAGGGTATTATGTTTGTTCACCAATTTATGAAAGACAATTCCTTTGTACCCTTGCCATACTTACAATTCCAATGTCACTAATATAATTCCCTTTTGAAAGAATATAAATTAATTTCCTCCTCTCACCATTCTTTTTTCTCACTAACAAGTTCCATCCTCCTCTAATCACACCTATACCTTTGACACTTTTAGATATGGTTTACCATGATCCTATTCCTAAAGCTGCTCTTATACACAAAAGATTAATATCACCTGATACTCTTAGAACTAAAAGCTCTCTTGGATTATTATGGTAAACTGATCTATCTATCTCATTTCCTGCATTATTCTGGGACAAAATTTGGCTCAAAATATTCAATACCTCCAAAGCTCTCTTATTATGCAGTCCCTCTTTTTTATTTATAATAGAGCTGTTATTACTCCAGAAAGCATTTTTAAATTTGACTCATCTGCTTCCATATTATGTTGGTCGCGCTCTACATGAAATGGTTCTTTAATTCATTTGTTTTTCTATTGTTCTCATGTTTCTAATTTCTGGAACTGAATATGGTCTAAATGTTTAAAGATTTTTAATTGTAATATGCCACTAACGTTCCAGTATGTTTACTTAGGTTGTTTATCTCCTAGCTTTGAACATTTATCTCCAAAACATCTATTGTTTGATATTTTTATTGCTCTTGCTTTAAAAGTTATACTATTTTGTTGGAAAGATGTTTCAAAATTATCTGTACTAACATAATGGAACTTTATATGTGATTAACATAGAATACATACTGTTTCTTCATTAACTTTACATCAGAAGATTCATTCTGATTTATGTTGATTACCATTTACTATCTTTCTTTCCTCTCACTCATCATTATCGTAATTCCCTTTGCCTTTCTTCTTTCCTTCTGCTTGGTTTTTCTCTCTTTCCTGTTTATCTCTGCTCCTCTCATGTCACCACGAAAGGTGAGGTCCATTCCTCGTAAGATACGGGTGCCTCCAGCATCTCGTGAACTACGGAGGATTTGAACACCTGACTATCAGGTTACATGGTTGTATTTGTTCCAACCTTGTTTACATTATTATTTTTTCACTAAGCAGTAGCAATATTTTCTTGTGGTCCTGAGGAAGGCCTAGGATTACTCATAATCCGGTTGGCTGAAACATGTAGATCCAGTTATTACATCTCTGCAGTTATTTTGTTAAAACTGCTGTTGCACTGTTTTTAGTTTGGATATCAAAAGATACTTATTAAATTCTTCTCTTTTGCTATCCACTATTAAACTCACCCTCACTTTCATGCACTGTGCCCATCCCTCTTATTCAAACTCTTCCTCACATCTGTGAGATCCTATATAACTCTCCATTCTTACTATATTGTTTGAAAACATCTGTAAGCTCCCCTCTCTCAGTGAGAGGGTTGCAGTCCTTGGTTACACAAGTGTGTGACTAGGAGGAGATCCCAGATGATGAAGCATGTCACTTCGGTGAGTGATGGGAATCCGTTCTTTTTTAAGGATTTGCCTTTTTAAAAGTTTGTTCCTCTGATAATAGAATTACAGGCATTTAGGTCTTTTGTTGTTTCAAGAGTCTTTTTTTACTCATTAGGCCCGTGGATTTTTTCATTGTTTTTGCAGTTACTATTGTGGAATACATCCACGCTTGGTCTTTAAATATTCCCTGAGACCCTCTATTTACTGTTGGGTTTTTCTCTTATGTTAATTTAATCCATTTGTAGAGCACAACAATTACCCCAAAAGGTGTCCTGGCACTATCAGAGAAAAGAATCAACAGATCAAGATAAGGCTGCTGCAAAATAAAAGGAACCAGGGTTCCCCAGAGAAGACCAAAGAGAACTAGGTCAGAAAGAGCCACTTCTTAAGAGAGTTTCTCAAGCGGAGCAAGAAAAGAATTAGCTGCAGGGCAACAGGAAGTGAATTTCTGAGTTTGACTGCTTTGACCGAAAAAAGCTTTACATCTTGGGCAGCTACGTTTTCTTCTAGGTAGGACTACAAATTGAGTGACCAAAGAGCGTAAGCAGAGTGTTCGAAAACAATGATGAAATCATTGTGATAGGCGTGCATGGTCAATGCAAATACTGCTTTAAACACATGGCAGAGGATTTGAATACAGAGAAGGCAAGGGCCATTCTGGCAGCTGCATTTTGTATTCTCTGCAGTCTCCCAATTTGCCTCCTTTCCATCCCATGATAGAAGGAACTGCAGTAATCCAGGCGACTAAGTATGGTTGTCTGTATCACTGCTCAATGCACATTCTTTGGAACAGAAAGCAAAAATTTCTTAAGCGCCTTAAGCAAAAAAAAGCAAGTTGGTATCACATGTTGTCCTGTTCAGCTAAGGGAAATTCTAATTCCAAATACATCCCAAGATACTTAATTGATTTAGCTGGAGTAGGATGGACAGCCCAAAGGACAGGCCTGACGTCTGATGGTAGTAGAGTAGGAGTGTGTTGGTCCTGACCCTTTCTGTAGGGTCATCTCCAAACATTTTGCCTTCCTACTCCTATTTTTTCTGAATTCTTTTTTGCTGGCCATAGGACTCGGTGCACTTTACCACTGCTAACCAATGCTAAAGTGCTTGTGCACTCTCCTCTAAACATGATAATATTGGTTTATTTCCAATTTTGATACTTGATTTACTTGTAAGTCCCTAGGATAGTGGCACTCTATGTGCTCCGGTCCTGTAAATTAAATGCTACTAGTGGGCCTGCAGCACTGATTTGTGCTACCCACTTGAGTAGCATTTTAAACATGTCTCAGTCCTGCCATTGCAGTCTGTGCAGTCTGTGCTGTTTTAAACTGCTTTTTGACCTGGCAAAGTAAACATTTCGCCGTGACCAAACCTTCCATTTTAAGACATATAGGGTGCAATGTATTTAAAAAGTAGGATATGCACTTTTAGAATGTACATATCCTGGAAGTGAAGAACTCTTAGATTCATTTTTTCACTACTGCACAGCATATCTCTCCAATAGGATAATATTGGAGTTCCCTTATTACAACTTATAAGTGTAATTTCCAAATGGGAATAGATAACTAGTTTATGTTTGGTGTCTCTGAAATCACATTTTTAAATCCTAACTTATGGTGAAGTTGGATTTCACATTGCAGTCTCTCCAAACAAAGGGCGGCATACCAGCGGCAGTTGCTCCATATTGGCCAATGAGCGTCGCCTCACCCCCGCTGCAGATGTCACAAAAGTGAAAAATAAAATGGTAATAAACTGAGTTTATTATCATTCTATTTTTTTCCTCTAGCAGCCAGAGCTGTGAGGGCAGGGAGGGCACACTGCTGCAGACTGGCAGCAGAGAGGAGTAGTGACTGCAGTTTAAAGTGTCCATGTCACGTTGGCCAGCTGTCTTTGGATGGCCAGCCTGATGTGGTGTCCTGAAGTGCAGTGAAACCTCTTACACTCCCTGATAGGCACTGTGAGAAACTCACACTTCCTTCAGCCTCAGATCTCAGTCTTGGCACGTTATAAACACTGTTTATAACAAGCCATGATTGGGAGCTTTGGCATGGATCCACAAGGCATTGCTGGTGTCTCTTAGTGCCAGATTGCTCACCCCACCACTTACTTTTGTCACCAGCTGCCACTGCTGCATACCCCTGTAGTTAGTCTGGAGCCAGGGCCAGGAATGCAGGACAGCTGTGTACTTCAAAGGCATTCCTCTAGAAGATGCTCTCCCACTTCAAAGGCCCAGCTGAGTTTAAATACTGGACCTCAGACACCAACTCTTTATTACACTTCTGCACCTGTAGAGACTCTGCCAGGAAGAAGGACTGCTATGCTGCTACGAGGACTGCCACTCTGCTGGACTGCTGCTGTAATGGAACTGCCACCCTGCTGTGCAGACCTGCAGGCCTCTTGCCTGGTGAAGAAGAACCTGCAACCTCCTCTTGAACCTAGGACACCCAGAGGGACTCAAAGGGCTAGTCTGCTGGCCTCCTGATCTGAACCGCAGGGATACAAAAGTCTCCCCAACTGACCCCCAAGTGAAGCCCCTGAGTTCCTGGACCCTTGGTGTGGCTCAGCACACTCAAATCAAGCTTTTGGGCTCTTTGCGACCGCAAAGGGGCCCATTCACACCGAGACTGCACCACCAGCACCGGAAATGAATGTGAACCCCCGGCAGCCCATCTCCTTGCACTGCAGCATTGAACTCTCGCAGGAGATTGCCAATATGAAGCACAAGCCCGCCCATCCACGATGGCGGGTCTGCTCTTCGTGCCACACTGACAACTGCCCACAGCACGCTTCTTGCTCCCTGCAACCCTCTCCAATGTGAACGAGACTCTTGGCACAAAACGTGAGAAGGTAAACCTCAGAGGGACCAATCTGGGACTGTATCCAACCTGCACTCCATTCCGGTTGGCCTGAAGATTTGATTTTGACCCGGTCTAGCTTTACTGTTTGAATTTTGCACAAATACTTTACACATTGCCTCTAAGCTAAGGTTGGCTGTTCTTTGCCAAGCTACCAGGCGGTTGAGCACAGGTTAATTTGGGGTTGGCTTGTGCCTTACCCTATGGTATACACAAAGGAGCTGCAGAGGGAAAAAGATCAGGTCACCCCACACTTAAAGTATTACAACACAGAAAAGACCTGATCTTTGAGGTGAACTGAGTAATTGGAACTCCCTCCATTAATGTATGGTCACCCAGATGTGTGTGAATGAACTGTGGCTACATATATACCGTCTGTTCTAGGGGGTCCATGGTCACCTATTGTTTTCTTAAAAACGTGTTATTGAGCTCTATCTCCCATGGTCTGTTCCACCCTCAAGTGTGGAAACATAAAAAGAACAGAGAAAAAAGTGGTGAAAAAAGGTTGACAGTGCCTCACGGGAGTAGCACCATGGGAGTTTGCAGATTGGTTCTCACCTGCACCCTCAGGTTCTCATCATCAGCAACTGTCAACCCGTAACAGAAAAATTTGAAAAAGTAAAGTAAAGACAATGTGTTCAGTGTGGTGTATCGTGATGTCGGCACGTAGGATGTCTTATCCACGCGCCCAACTGTATCAACCCTGTAAGCGGGATCTGGACTTGAATACTGCTATTCCAAATCTAAAAACGAGCTAGACATCCACTGGCTATCCTACTTTATTATGTACTGTGGGTCTGCTCACATTAAAACCAACATGTTTCATTGCCAAAGGAAACTCACTGCAATTTCTTCAGGGTAAGGGTCAGTTTTTGCCACACTGCACCATTGTTTGTATATTTTTTACCGGGTAGTTGCCCATTTTGAGCATACCTGCAACCCCCTCTGTTTGTGAATGTGTACTAGTCCACACTCACACAATCAGTCACACCCGCTGCTTAGCGTCAGCTGGGTTCACGCGAGTGTCTGGCATCCGCTCACTGACACTCGTGTGAACTCTCGTGAACCCGGCTGACGCTAAGCAGCGGGTGTGACTGATTGTGTGAGTGTGGACTAGTACACATTCACAAACAGAGGGGGTTGCAGGTATGCTCAAAATGGGCAACTACCCGGTAAAAAATATAGAAAAATTGGTGCAGTGTGGCAAAAACTGACCCTTGCCCTGAAGAAATTGCTGTGAGTTTCCTTTGGCAATGAAACATGTTGGCCCTCTATAACTAAACAGATAGTAGGCAACAGTGTGTCTTGGTTTTAATGTGAGCAGACCCACAGCACATAATAAAGTAGGATAGCCAGTGGATGTCTAGCTCGTTTTTAGATTTGGAATAGCGGTATTCAAGTCCATATCCCGCTACTCCTTACAGGGTTGGTACATTCGGGCGCGTGGATAAGACATCATACGCGCCAACATCACGATACACCACACTGAACACATTGTCTTTACTTTACTTTTTCACACTTTTCTGTTACAGGTCGACAGTTGCTGATGATGAGAACCTGAGGGTGCAGGTGAGAACCAATCTGCAAACTCCCATGGTGTTTCTCCCGTGAGGCACTGTCAACCTTTTTTCACCACTTTTTTCTCTGTTCTTTTTATGTTCCGTCGTCCACACTTGAGGGTGGAACAGACCATGGGAGATAGAGCTGAATAACACATTTTTAAGAAAACAATAGGAGACCATGGACCCCCTAGAACAGACGGCATATATGTAGCCGCAGTTCATTCACACAAATCTGGGTGACCATACATTAATGGAAGGAGTTCCAGTTACTCAGTTCACCTCAAAGGTCAGGTCTTTTCTATGTTGTGCCTTACCCTGACAAGGATTGTGGTTGCTGCTTGACCAAGGCTCACACACCAGTCAACCAATAACCCAAGTGCAAGAATGTTATATCCCAAGAATCTTTGTTGTCTGTGAGTTAGACTCTAAGGAGTTCTGTTGGGGCCAGACTGAAACAGCAGTCATACATTTTTGCGATGTTTCGAAAGTGACAGTGCCCTTCTTGCCCATTGTGATGACTAGCTGGGTGTCATCAGCATGATTCATAAACCACAAGCCAAACAGGTTGATCAGTTGCACCAATGGACAAATGTAAATGTCAAAGAAAGTCATGCTGAGTGCTGGCCCTCAGGGCACTCCTTTGCAGTCTTGCATCCTGACACATAAGGAGTAAGATAAACTGCGTATGTCCACGGTGGTTATGCATGATCTATACCAATCTAAGGCTGAGAAAGAGAATAGTAAATAACCACTGAATAGACAACAAGAAACCAGAAAAGGAACACTAGAAATGGCAGTGGAGAAATATGGATGAAAAAGATGACACAACTGATCACACCCCATCTTCCGCCCCAGGCAGTCAAAAAGGAACAATGCTTAAAAAACAAAGTAAACGATGATATAATTAAAAAAGAATACTATAACAGTAAAAATGTATATTTGAAAAGATGTATACGAAAATATGCAAAAAATTCAAATAATAAACATTTACAGATCGAAATAAACATGTACATGTATTAACAGGCACAAAGAAAATATAATATGATAAAATATGAATAAGATAAGATGTAACATATCTAGCCTCATTTCTCCCTTGCCATCTACATTTCAATGAAATTATTGGAAGGCAAGAACATCAAAACATAAACCAGAGAAAACTGTAGATAAATATTTTTGTAACATGCCTAAATAATGCAACCACCATTCACAACAAGAGACACAGAGCACAACAACATAACAATAAACTTACAAAGAACAATAATTGGAATAATAAATAAGTAGGTGAAGTAGGATGAGACTTTGGTGTATCAATATCTTCTCTCTTGCATGCAGATATTCATAAACTGCAATTTTGCTGGATAATCATGAGAAGTTGTTTTGTGCTCATATGTTACTTTAAACAAACATGGATAATTCAAGCCACAACTAGCCTGTTAAGACTTCACATTGGCCTTTAGTGGAGAAACTCCTTTCTCCTGTGATCTGCGTTTCTGGCAACATCTCATCAATAGCAGCTCTTCACTGTGGGTGCTGGAGCTCCAGCCACCCCAATTTGCAACTTCAGGCAAGTTATGGATAGCACAGCTGACTGCCATGTGTGCTGCTGGGTCTCAAAGCAATCATTACAACTCAGATGTTATCAACAGTCAGGCTGCCAACGACATTCATCTGAATAAGTCTGTGCAGGCTTTACTTCAGGCAGGGTGTTGTGCTCCAGATGTTGGGCACTTCATCTGGAATAGGGTGAGGTGATTTTAAATCTGGGATGTATAAGAGGTTACGGCAGGACTGGACAGTTGGGAACTGCAGCCTAGTAGCTTCCCTGTCACTGCTCAAATTACTTGGAATCAAGAAGTCCCTCTCCTCTCTTTGGGTCTTCTTAACTCCTCACCAGTGTTTTGTTTCCTTGAACCAGACATAAATCCTGGTGCTAAGGTGGGTCCTGAATTGAATTTAATGGATTTTTCGCTGATGGAGTTTGTTTTAAGGGTAAGGAAACAGGTGGAAAGATTTATGTTGCAAAGAAAGCAGATAATCATTTGAGTTGGAAATATTTAGGGGCAGATTTACAAGCCCCTTGCACCACTTTTGTGTCAATTTTAACATGGGAAAAGTGACGCAAAAGTGGCGCTAGGGGCTTGTAAATCTGCCCCTTAGTATTTAGGCACAACGCAGAACACACACTGGACCCCATTTTCATGGCCAACAACAGAGTCAAGTACAGCCACATCACCAAACTCACCTGGACAAACCACACCATCATCCACTTCACCATTACGGGTCCCCATGGCACCACCAACAAACCGCCCAGCACCCCTCACCGAAGCTGGAACAAGGCATCAGAAAGCCCTCTACTCCTCCCATTTGGACACCTCATCCAAACTGCAACACGCTGTCAAGTACTATTCTGCCTGGATCACCGATTGCGCTGACAGAGTTGCCCCCATCAGGCCCACAAAACCGAAACAACCCTCCAAACAGGCCAGCTGGTATACCACGGAACTAAGAACCACAAAACTCAACTGCAAGCAACTTGAAAGAAAATGGCTTACCAGCAAGTACACCACAGACCGAACATCCTACAAAACATCGTTCATCAATACCATCAACTCCTGAAAAAGACAAAAGAAGTGCCTTTGGCAACCACATCAAGGCCAGTAACCACTGCACCAAAAAACTATTCAATATTGTCAAAGAGTTTTCCAGCCCGTCAGCTTCCCTGGCGGGCTTCTTCCATGACAAGATCTCCGACATCTACAAACACTTCAAGCCCCAACCTACCACCAACAACAACATCCTCAGCCTCATCACCCGCACAGAGGCAAACCCTGACTACCTGCTAACCACCTGGGGCTAGGTCACCACTCAAAATACCACTGGCATCATGCACTCCTTCCACTCAGGAGCACCGACGGACCCCTGCCCCCCACCACATCTTCAATCTTGGAAGCATGACGATCAGCAACACACTCACCGCCATCTTCAACGCATCCATCACCACGGCCACCTTCCTCGATGAATGGAAATAAGCGGAAGTCAAACCCCTCCTCAAGAAACAGTTTGCCAACCCCAGCGAACTCAATAACTTCCATCCCATTTCTCTGCTCCCCTTTCTCGCCAAGGTCTTCAAAAAAGCCATCAACCACCAACTTACAGAAAACCTGGAGAATAACAACCATCTGGACACCACCTAATCTGGATTTCATGGTAACCACAACACCAAAACCACCCTCATCGCTATCACAGACAACATTAGAACCCTCCTTGACCATGGAGAAACAGCAGCTCTGATCCTCCTCCACCTCTCACCAGCATTCAACACCGTATCCCACCACACCCTTATCAGGAGACTCCACCAAATCGGAATCCAAGGAGACACCCTCAGATGGATCGCCTCCTTCCTCAAGGGAAGAACCCAGAAAAGAAGCCTGCCTCCGTACACCTCCGAAAACAAAAGCATCATCTGTCCCTCAAGGCTCACCCCTCAGTCTCACCCTGTTCAACACCTATATGACCCCCCCCCCCACGGACTAAACATCATATCCTATGCTGACGACACCCAGCTCATCCCCTCGCTCTCAGAAGAGCCCTCACTACAAGCACCAACTTCTACAAGTACAGGACAAGCATCACAGACAGGATGAAAGACAACTGCCTGAAACTCAACACGGAAAAGACAGAGCTACTGATCTTTGGGAACAACACCTATCCGTGGAAAAACTCCTGGTGACCTTCCAATCTAGGACTCTTCCCCCATACCAACAGACCATGCCCACAACCCCGACATCATTCTGGACAGCAAACTAACCATGAATAACCAGATTAATGCAGTCTCCTCTGCCTGTTTCCTCACTCTCCGCATGCTCTGCAAGATCTTCAAATGGCTCCTGGTCAACACCAGACACACCGTCACCCAAGCCCTAGTCACCAACCGCTGGACTATGGCAACGTACTATGGGAATCAACTCCCACCTCCTGAAGAGACTACAGACCATACAGAATTCTGAGGCCAGACTTGTCGCAGGGATTCTGCTTAGAAACAGAACTATGCCTGGGATCACGGGACATCAGCATGAGGGACTCAGTCACCTTACCACATCAGTACCTATGGCCCCAAATCCAGACTAACTGATAGTGTTTTACCTGCCCTCCTAACCTTCCAGAGAGACAGGTAACTTAGCACCCCAGAACACACCACTCTGAACTATCTCAGGAGTCGCAGTAACAGGTCGTCACTTTTTGTTCTCTCACTCATGTATGTCCACAATAAAAGGAGAGAGACACATGGAAAGCAAAAAATATTTATTGAAACGAATATGCTCTATCGTGCAAAAACTGTGCCGCAATTAGGAGACATATGCAGGCCAATAATGTGATTAGCACAATTAATAAACTGCATTCAATAAAAAGCCCTGTCTTAGTGAATGACAAATTAGTCTAAACCTACCCTCACTACATAAATACAATGTTATACTTAAGGTCCTTGGGATTAGTACCGGACCACATTCCTGAGAGTCAGAATCCGTTGGTCTACATGTCAGGCTCGTAGTTAGTTCGTCTCAGGACCTTTTCTCTGCAAGCCTCGTTGCCCGCTAATTTTCGAACTGCAAGCCTTGACGTATCTGGATCTCTCTATTATGTCTACGTGTTAGTGTCTGACCACAGAGAAAAACAGAGCACAATGTTGTTTGGCCTTGCAGGATGTACAGACTGAATCCCAACAGAAAGCAGAATAATAAAACCTGTGCAGCGTATTTTGAAAATAATAATGTGGCACAAAAACAAGAGTGTTACTGTGTAACGTGTGCAAAGCAAAAGCGGCCTATTTTGTGTGTAGTTATGCTAACATAAGGAAAACTGCAGTGGGCCCTATAGGAGAATCACGACACCCTCACTTCAGGGCAATAATACTATAACTAAGTAAATACTAAAAGTTAAAAAGCATAAGATAAGCTGATCCAAAGCATTGCTCAAAGTACATTGTATATAAATTCAATTAGGTAAAAAAAAATCTAAAATGTATCGGAGGTATTGATGATATTACTTGCAAATTCAAAGGCTAGTGAATCCGGAACGGATTCCATATCCACAGACAATGATAAGATCGCGGCCCAGTTTACAAGTGCCAGGGTACATGCCCATTTTTGAGGGTTTGTAATGTCCAGCTGAACTGCATAATAGATCTAAGCTGACATTACCCAGGGTACAATCTCAACATGTCACTTTGCATGAATGACACAATGATTTTCAAATTGTAAGTATGAGAAGACAGCATATTAATACTATTATCAACAACAGCAAGCACTTTATCCAAATTATCTTGATCAATTTGTCTTAAAAGTGCAGCAGCTTCTATTTGTGACACTTTTTAAATGTCATTATAAATAGCATAAATACATCTTTTAGAACGTGGGGACTTAAGGCCTAATAAAAAATCTGGCAAATCCATATCTTCGGGTAGGACAAAAAGGTGTTGTTTAACTGCAGACATCGTGAAATGTTCGAACCATTGTTGACATAATTTCCCCACTGAATAGTTAGTAACGATAACTGAATGTTCGGAGGGGAAGTAACAAGGATTGGGCCTGCTTGCCTTATGCTCTGGTGTGAAATTAAAAAAATAAACATGACAATCATTTGTGCCTACTAGACACAATAACCACCCTAGTTATTCTGCAACATATGGTTCAGTTGCTCTTCAGTGTAATTTGCCATATTTTGCCAATTTTCAATGCGAGCAATAGACGGAATAGTGGGTGCATTCATTTCTTTAATTTTAGCAAATCCTAGGCATGTGGTCTATTGAACAATGTCATTCTGGAAAATCATTTGTGTTGGGATTGCTCGGAATAGCGTTTCTGTTCCCTGAACTTGCCAAGGTTTGGTACCCCAAATCAATTTCATTTCAATTGTGTCCTTGCAATAGTTATAGCCATTAACGGCTAATTGTGTGGCAAAGGAAGCAGTATATATGAGTTTGGTTTGTGTAAACATATATTTTTGGGGAGTAGGGGCTAACTTAAAGTAATATGATGTTGGCTCGAATGTATTGTATCCTGAAAAATAGATAAATGTGTCTTTATGTGTTTTAGAACTATTGAGTGTGTAATAAAAAATGGGCCGCTGAACAGTAGCGTGATGCAGATAATAATGTCCAAAATGATGATAACAAAACATTTCTCTATAATTTGCAGAATTCATGTTCAAATTCTTTGACTCAAAAACATTATAATATTTCAGCTCTGTGAGCATGGAGTTTACAGTTTCAACATCCCAGCCATCTGAATGTAACTCAGGTACTATTACATAACCCATAGTAACTCTAAACACGTATGGTATCTGCAGGATCTTCGTAGGACTCAATATATCAAAAGGAACTTTACCCAAAACAATTCCATCAGTCACTGGAAGAGCTGAAATGTTCATGAGGGACATGTCTCTTTTTGGTTCAATGAAAAAAAAACACAATCATGAATTCAATCCACAAAAATAGAAAAAGCGAGGAAAGTGTAATCAAAACACATATCTAAGGTGGGACCAGGTAAGTGCGCTTCAGCCATGAAATAAAAAAAGAGCTCCTTCATGGAGGCGTGTCAAAAACATAACTGTGAGAAAAAAAATCAGCTCTATCGATATAATACCCAGAATACATTGGTTGAAAAACTGATGGGTCAGTGTGAGAAGTTGGCCTGGTATATGCTGTCCACTGATTAAAGTGGGCACCTTGCACCAGTACAAACAACCCTTATGGTGCTTTAAGAGGTCAAAGATAACCTTAGAAAGCTATCCAAGTGGTAGCTGTGGAGAGCAGCCTTCAGGCTTAGTCTTGAAGGAATGTTAAGCAGCTTGTTTTACGAGAATGCAACCTTATATTATTGGTTAAATGAAAGGAGAACTACAAAGTAGGTATAAAAATATGTATTCATTGATATAACACTATCTAGTATGACAAAGTATCTCCTACACAGAGATAATCTCAAAGCACGCAATACTTAAGCACAGAAATGATAGTAAATAGCATTGATACACAGTGGGCCCCAGGGGGGAACCAAACCATATACTAAGAAAGTGGTATAAGAACCACGACTCGAGTCAAGACAGTGTTGAGAGGACGTAGAATCGCTGGGACCCCAAGGAGCCACCCAAGGTGAGTAAGTAGGGTCCCTACGGAGGACGGGTGCAGTGGGGGAACACAACAGCCTCCTTCCGACAATTCTATGGGAAAGGCACGGTTTAAGTTTTAGAGTTTATGGACCCCTGCTAGTGGACTTCTGAGAAACCCCGTGGAATATAGAAGGTTTGAGAGCCACCCCATCGGTGGATACTAAGGTACCCCAGGGAAGCCGGGTGCATAGGTCTGAAGTGGCATCGGAAACCGCTGTTAAACCCAATGGAGGACTTCGAAGAAGACCCACTGCAGGAAGGAAGAAATGTGTCTATTGAAATCCAAAGGTGGATTCTTGTCGAAGAGTACCTGAAAGCAGAGGGGATATAGTCTGGGTCATTCAGGAGTGACCAGGGGTTCGATAGATGAATGCCCACGTATATCGGCTGCTTCAGGTGCGTTGATTTAGTCGTTGACTCTGCAGCTATGGGGACCAGGAGATGCTAAGGATGACCAGGAGCCGGATATGAGCTGTCCCACAAAGGATGTCGAGTACTGAGGGGTCGGTGTCTGGCGGGGCACCAACAAGCCTTGGCAACGGCAACCCACACAGAAGGCCAAGGATGTGTACGGTTCGGACCAGCAAGGTCCAGGAGACTTACCAAACACAGGGGAGTCAGGGCAAGCCTGGAGCAACTACGGGAGCCCAAGAAAAGCAAAGTGGACCCTCAAATAGACCCACAAGCCAGAAGCACAGGAGTTGCGAGAGGACCTTGAGCGATTTCACCAAACAACAACCCACGGAGCATTCCGTGCACGGAGGCCAAAGCTCTTGGTAGGAAATTATGCCAGAGATTGATGGCTACTCGGAGCTCAATGCATTTGTTCGGGAAATGCCAACAAGCATATGCACTTGAAAAATTAATGTGGTGCACAGGGGTTCGGGTATTGCAGCCCCCACAAGGGATTCTGACCTCAAACTTGGTGAGAGGCAGCTCGGACCTTGAGGGACATAGAAACTCATCTCCTGTGTTGCTGAAGCCTTCGGAGTCCGTAGGAGCTCAGGGTCAGCAGAATGCAGGGGAGTGAGTCCTTCACTCCAAGGGAGATATCTTTCATTGTCCTTGATGCTCCACAGGTCCTGCATGGATCCTGTATGGTGCATGGGTACAGACGATGCTTCAGGCTGAGTGTGAGACGAAGTCGGGCCCAAATGAAGTCCAGCGAAGTCCAGTTTCCAGATAGTCGAAGTTCAGTGGTTTCTGGTTCAGAATCTTGTCCAAGTCGAATCTAAGGACCTACAGCTAGGTAGGGCCTTAAGTATCCACGGAAGAGGGTTGGCTAGATTCAAGGGACCCTACCAGGGGAGGGTCCGAACAATGGGGAGGTTACTTACATGTCCTTTGTCCAGTTTCGCACCAAAGCGGGAGTAAACGGCTCCCAGGACTGGTTTGAACTTGACTATGCTCAGGGACGCCAAATGTGCCCCTCATGCAAACGTTCAGTCACTTGCAAGCGCACCCACCCAGCCCTAATACACTAAATCCTGTCTGGGAGGTGGTCACACCTCCCTGTGACAGGATGCCTATTGTTCTGACTTCCCCTGCTCGGGCTTGGCTCAGCAGCAGGAGGGCGGAAATGTGTCTCGGGTCGACAGCAACCATTTTGTGCTGTCTGGGACTAGAAGGCTGGTACCGGGAACACCAGGGACCCCACGAAGCTCGCTTCTGAGGGGTGGAATCATACCTTCCACACCAGTTACCGATGTGGGGGTATGATTCCAACATGTTTGACACCAAACACGATAGGGTTTGTTTCAGCCGTTGTAGAGTTGGTCATCACTCGGTCATAAATTGCCATTCTATACGTTGGAAATGGCTGCTTCACTGACAACCCGGGAGAATAGGCTCCGTAGGCTGCAGGGGTGTTCTGCTCATGCAGTGGAACCCTCTCACTTAGAATTAAGCACCCTGCCCTCAGGATTGTAAAGGCCTACTAGAGGGATGACTTATAGGCTTTAAGTGCAGTGACTCTTAGATATAATAAACCTATATCTTAAGTAAGTGGTGCATGCACCAACTTACACAGGCTGCAATGGCAGGCCTGTAGTTCCATTTTGCATGGCCCCTCATGAGTGGTATAATACATCCTTTAGCCCATGGGAGGCCTCTGGGGTACGTATGCCCTTGGTACATGGGTACTAGGGACTGACAAGGGGTACCCCAGGATTCAATCTGGGGTGTACCTAAGTACATAATACACAGATTAGGGAGAAAGCAGATACTGAGGTCCTGATTAGCAGGATCCCAGTTAGTCAAAAACAGCATTACATCAAGCAAAAAGTGGTGGGGGTAACCAGAAGAAGCAGATTCTACTTTCCTACATACATCCTCCCCGCTTTATAGTTTGAATGCTGAGTCTTCACCACCCTGTTTGCTTAGTGCAATCGGGTAAGGTCACAGTGCAAGCGGCTCACTGGCTGCAGCATCGTTGTTGAGACTAGGGTTGCAGTGTGACGCGGGGCGGTGCTCTCTGCAGTACCAACCGATAACGGAGCCAGCAGCGGCATCATTGACAGCCTCGGGTTGCTTTTTCTTCTATTGCAGCACAAAACACACAGTTCCCAGTGCTGGTAGCAGATGATCTTGAAATCTTTGCTGTTCCTGAGACTTCTTGAACAGGGGGCAAGCTCTACCTCAAGCCTTTGGAGACACTCAGGAAAATAAGTTACAGAAAGTCCAGTCCAGTTATTTCGCTTCCCAAGACAGAAGCACCCTCTACAAGTCAACACAGCAAGGCATACAGCAAAGTGGTAGTTCCTCCTAACAGCTTCTCCAGGTCTTCTTCTTGGCAGGTTCCTTAGTCCAAAAGGGTTCTAAACTGGGGTTACAGCCCCAATATTTATACCACTTTTCCCTTTGACGTTTTAGGCATCAAGTCCCCCATGCTCAGTAGGAACCAGTTCTGTCCTCTCCAGTCCAGCTTCACTACAGGAGGTGGAGATAGCATTGTGCAGAGCAGACACAGCCTATTCAGGTGCTAGTGAAAACTTCCCTACACCTCAACCCCCCTTGAGACTGTCTGGAGTGAATGCACATCCCCAGCTCCCGTCACTCCAAAACCAGACGGTGAATACACAAACAAACAGAGGTGCACAGGATGATTAAACAAGAAAATGCCCACTTTCTAAAAGTGGCATTTTCAAACAGACAATTTTAAAAACACCTTTACTAAAATATGTGAAAGGGAGCATAAACTCCATTTCTCTATCTTTGCCCATTTGAAAGGTACACTTGTAAAGTGTTACAAGGCAACTCCAATGATCACCTATGGGAAAGATATCCTTTCAATAGTGAAAACCAAAATGCACAGTACATAACTATCATGACATGTAACACACAATACTAAATGTTAAAACCTTTTTACGTGCTCTGCACCCTGCCCATGGGGCTACATTGGGCCTACATAAGGGGTGACTTACATGTAGGACAAGAGAAGGTTTAGGGCCTGGCAAGTGGATGCACTTGTCAGGTCGACATGGAAGTAAAAACTGCGCAGATGCTGCAGTGGCATGTCTGAGACACCTTTGAAAGGCTACTTGTGTGTGTGGCACAACCAGTGGTGCAGGCCCACTTGCAGCATTTGATTTACAGGCCCTGGGCACACACAGTGCACTTTACTAGGTACTTACTAGTAAATCAGGTTTACCAATCATGGAAACCCAATCATAATACAATTTACAGTAGGCAGCACTTGCACTCTAGCACTGAATAGAAATGAAAAAGTGCACAGATGCACTAAACAAGCAAAAACGAAGTCAAGCACACCATAAAAACTGGAGGTCATAAAGCAAAAAAGACAGGGGAAACACACCAACAAATCCAGGTCTAACATCGCTCGTACTATTTTTTTGTGTTGGATGTGGTTCACACAAACCAGGGTTATTGTTGATCTTATATTTTTTGTGTTGTTTTCTCCACGTTGCTTTTAACCTTGTCAATTGGTATGTCACTTTCATGTGTAAGCTATGTTTATGATTTATGGCTGCTACCTGTATGTACTTGTATGTATTGTCTGCTTGCTTACACGTTACTGTCTTACATGTTTTTAACAGCCCTGAAGAAGTCCCTGTGTTTTTGTGACGAAACGCTTTGGCTGTGTCCTTGTTCCTTTTTTGAAAATGAAAGCAAAGAATTGAAGAAAAAATATTAAGGATAAATATGTCTTATGTTTTTTGGACTGAACAACTAGTGTTAGGTATCTGTAATTCTGCATGTTTTACCACTTTGGGATATTAGACCTAGTTTGAAATGTCTTTTGTAGACTGACAATCTAACTAAAGGTTCCTTCTACCTGTTGTGAATTTTCCAAGTATTGGGGAATTACAGACGTTTGGCCCTTGGAGTAAGCACACTATACCGTGGGAACATACTGTCTGCGGCAATAGTTAGCCATAACTGCTCTATTTGTACTTCTTGTATTGTATTGATATGGTCTTTCTTAATCTGTATGTAATTGTTGTCTTTATAAGCACTCCCAGTATACTATGTATTGTAACAGAAGTGTAATGTCGATGCTTTGTTTTCAAAACAATAAAATGCCGGAAAACAAAAAAAGGGCTCTCCAATCAAGCCAAATAGGCCTCCATGAAGGCTGAAACAGGTACCCAATTTCTGAAGCAACAGTCTTAGCTCTGCAAAGGCAGTGGCTGCATCAGCTGATTCTATACATGTGCACCAACCAGAATCTCCATTCTGAGCTGAGCTACGTCTCTCAGGTTTGTACACACATAAAAATGGATAGAAAATAAATCAAAATGAAAAGCAAAATAAATGTATAATACTATGCACATGCAAGAAATGTCAAGCCCACCCCGGATCACACAACACTGGCAGAAGCAGACACAAAAAAGAGACTTAATGGAAGGTCTAAAGGATAATTTATGGTTCCAGAGAGAAAGAGTGCAATCAATCATGTGATAACTAGGTCACATGATGTATGGAGACCTGTAGCATACCTCACTTTTGTGAATACTGAGAAAAGGTAGATTTGAGGAGGTAATATGATACATTCTGTAGGCCGATTGTTATATTGATTTGGGAACACCACCCATGAGGATAACTGCACCACACACACACATTTAGAACCAATATCTCATTCTCCTGCCTACATCCGCCTCTACAGCACTCCTGGTCCTATCCAGATATGGGAATTAAACCACATTCCATCCTGGTATGGTGCCAGGATTTTGTAACCAAAATATCGTTTGACAGAATTATCATCTCCTAAATATGACCCTATTGGAGTTAATAATAGAAATCTAAACTCAATTGAAGAATTTTTCTTTTGATAAACAAATGTTATTCTTTTGCGAAGGAAACACAAGTCACATTGCGAGTCCATCAAGCACACCATTCTGTAACAAGTAAGAGCAGCAATAATCCCATCATAATCAAACCAGCACATACAGGAATAATGAAACACAAAAATTGTTGCTTTTTCATTCTCCTCCAGCTTCCACATCCGACGCCCCAAGCCACTTACCCCAAACTCTTGCATGTTAGCCGGACAACCCCTGAACTCATAGAAAGGCTTTTCCCGCTGCGCGCATCAGTCGACCCCATGCCTTCATAATGCCAGTGATCGTGCCCTGGGGGCCTCCCAATATGCAGCAATATCTCTCTTAGTCACTACAAGAGCGGTGCTCAACAACGCTCTATCAACCCAAGAGCCCTTACCACCATCATCCACCCCCAGGAGGATCAGCAATGGGGAGAAATCCAGGGACAGGTCCAGTACATCCGATAATTCAGCAACCACTGCCTCTCAGTAACGGGTTATAACAGGATAGGACTACACCATGTGAAAGAAGTCTGAAGGTATATGGGAACAGCGATAGCAGGTAGGGTCGGTTGCAAGGCCAGCACGAAACATCCTGATAGGAGTAAGATAGGCACAATGTAAATAATAGGTTTGCACCAACAGTAGCCTGGATGAAATCGTGATCACTGTGGGGGTCATCAACGCATCGCACCAGTCATCATCTTCTAAAGGTTCTATCCATTCCTCCCAATGGGCTATGAGGGCGTTCAACGACCCCAGGGCATTAAGGAACAAGGTACGGTAGATCTGGGATGCCCCCCTCTGCCTAGGGCCCTCATCAGTAACTTGGCTTCCTTAGGACTAAACTCTGGGATGGTCGTGTCTAATGGGATGTGGGTGCGGAGTGGATGGCGCAGATTTAGGAATTTATGAAATTGTGTATTGGAGAATGTATTGGTCTGTTAAAGATCCTGGAAGGAGACCATATGTAATCATGTCCAGACATCACCTATAAGGGTGATAAATATGGCGTCCCAACTAGCAAACCCCTCAAGTGCTGCCACCTCTCCCGACCATGTACCATGCCATAACGGGGTATGTTAAGTAAGTTTCTTCCACCATCCTGTATGTTTCTGAGCCGCCCAGCACCCTGTGAACACCTTACGGGTGACCTCCTGTACCGTGGTCGGTATGGTATGTCTTGTCTTGTGTGTATGTCTCGTATTGGAGGTGCCAGGCGTTCAGCTGTCAAAGGGGGCGGCGGGTGTGGTCTGTTGTACCAATATGGAGAAGTAATGGAGTAGGAGCAAAAATTCTATGTGGCAGTATCTGAGCATGTTATACTGACAGTACATCCATGGCTGGCATGAAAATCATATCTATATGTGCATGTGTATGGTGTGAGGAGAAGGTGTGCGTGTACTGCCCTTGTCCAAGGTTCCAAATCCTTCATACAAGCCCAAGGAGGGCACCCATTTATTCAATGATGCGGCTTTCTGTCACTGAACAACAGAGGGGGACCCAGTACAGTCCACCACAGGGTCTTAAAACCAAGTTAAAGTATCCCCCTATTACTGTGGAAAACCAACAGGAGTTGAGCAATAACCGTAAGGGCAATATAACTACATTGAGCATCGGCCCAGGTCTGGGTGACCACCAAGGGGAACGTGCGAAACAGCAAGATCCCCACTCCATGGGACCACCTCGTATGGCCCGCATGGTAGACTCTGTCAAATCGATTTTAGGCTAAAAATGGGCAGTTAGTCCCGAGGTGTATCTGCTGCAACAGTAACATAATTGGGAGAAACTGTTGCGCATACCTCAGAACCACTGAGCGCTTAATCCGGTCCAAAAGACCACTCACATTCCTTGATAGAATCACAGACTGGTCCATAGGTGGGTTAGAGATACATTACATATAAGGCTTAAGGGCATTGCAGCTGTTTGCCAGGAATTTAAAAGCGAGTGTAAGACATCCATGCTTGGGCACAATGTAGCCATAATAGGTTGGGCTGTGTTGGGACTGTATGACAAAATAGAAAAAGGAAGAAATATGATACATAACTAACCAGTGCCAACATCTTGATAAAGCAACCCGCACCCCCCAACTGTCGCATAATTCTCCCCTGGAAACAACTGTTGCCCCAAAACATTGAACCCAACATATAACCAGATCTTCATAGATTGGAGTGGAGTGGTGGACCCCTCCAAAAAAACACGGATAATGACTGCACGCAGCCATGAGATCCAATGATATCTGTACAGAAGTATTAGGGTTTCCAGGCCCAGTGCCACTATATAGATTCCTATGTCTCTTTGGGGTGGGAGACAAGGCAGAGGCAGGCAAGGTCCACACCATTACTTATAAGAGAGCCCCTACATGGGTAGTAGGTACTCTCAATAACACGCAAGGGGGCCACCAGTGAACACAATCACCGTTTTGGGAGTGAAGCCAGGTCGGGTACAGATGATCACCCCCCTTCAGTCTCTCTTCTCACCTCTCATTATCAGCAGGCAGGGGTCACAGGGCATTACTTCAGAGATCAGCAGCAAGTGCTTGCGGTGTCAGCAAGACTCGGAGCAGCAACTAGGCTTGGCTTGCACCTTCGCCCGCGTCCAGCAGCGGAACCCAGGCTGCCTTCCCAAGAACAGGCGCCTCCAGGTCCAACAGCCTGTATTATGGAGTATCTCACGGAGACATCTCACGCTGCACCTCAGCGCGTGGATGTCTCCGATCTTCTTATAATGCATTGTTTGACTGTAGTTCCACGACCCGTGCTGGAACGATACGTGCCAGGACTCTGTGAACGTTAGTTTCGTTGGCAGAGATCCTGGTGCGCAGCCGGAGCTCTCGGTCGTGGGTGCTGTTTTATGAGAATAAACGGACCTGTGTTAGCGGACTACAACGCAGTATACTTCATCATTTTACATCTGGTGACGGCCGGACAAACCTACGGAGTCAGCACCAAAGACCTGCTTCAGATTCTCTTCAGGCCTAGAAGGAATCCATCACTCGATGAACCACGCAGTGCCACGGCTTCTTTCTCTTTTCTTCAAGCTCTTTGCGGTGCACCTTTGCTTTGAGGTCTTACACCAAAGCAGGCACAAAGTTTATTACAGCTGCTGATGTCACGGCTTGAGGAGCGGTCGGCACACCGGCTGTGAAGCCTTCACGTTCGTCAAAACATCATCACATCAGCAGGCCTGTTGTCGCATACAAAAACGACTTCATGGTTGTAGTGAAGAGAGAGAGTCTCTTGGTTGTAGATTAGTTCTTTATCCCACAAATAGCAAATACACAAGAAACAGGTGAGCGCCAGGATACACCTCCCTTCGGTCCAAAGTCCAACCGCAACTCCCAGAGAACCCGAAGGCCACTCGCATAGTGACATTCCAAGCACGCTCACACTCTACCTTAACCCCTTCAGTGCCCATGACGAGCTGGACTCGTCATGGGCTGCGGTGGCGCTGTGCCCATGACGAGTCCAGCTCGTCATGAACTCCGCCCGCTAATAAAAAGCGCGGCACTGGGCGGGGAAAGGGGCGGGCATGCAAAGGGTTAAAGGTAAACACCTAACCGCTTGGCACTAGCCACAAACATTAAAGTAGGACATAACACATCCCCCCTCCTTAATAAACAACAACAACACACAAATAAACCAAATCACAAAACAGCTAACAAACAAAAATAAAAAAAAACATAATACGGGACAACTTGTAAGACGAACCACCATAACATAAAAACAAATAGTACTACACAATGTATTCCTTGAGCCAACTAGGCAAAACCCTTTTTCTCTTGCTACCACCCGTACAATCTCGATTTGAGTTGACATTTTCCTGAGAAGGTTCTATGACCGACTGATACACTGCAGACCCTTCCCCCTCCGTAATGGAAGAAGTATCCTCAGTACTCTTACTTGTAGTTTTGCCCGCCATACCATCCTGAACCACCCCAAAATCATGTGAACTTTCCGTAGCTAATTGCAACTGTAAACTACTATTTTTGAAATAATCTTCAATCCACTCCCCCTTGATCATGTACCTGATTTTTTTCATCCTGATCCTGATTACTAACCATAGCTATGTCTTTTAGATTCCACACACTCCCATCTTCCAGTCTAACAGAATTCCTTAAGACTTCCACTACTAGCTTGGGTGCTTCAAATTTGCTTTCCCCTTTAATAACCTTGAACGGTTTCCTGACACGCACCCAATCCCCCACACTAATATTCACCTCCTTGGCACCATGGATCCTGTCATAGTAATCTTTTGTCCTTGAATGTACCACCTCCAACTTTTCTTTCCCATCGGTAGGAGACCAATGTTGCACTTCACTTTGTACTAACCAACTAGGATTGTACTTACCCCTAGGTGTTCTACCCCTCATCATGACAAAAGGGGACAACCCTGTTTGAACTTGAGAAGTGATCCTATATGACCACACCGCTTTTTGTACTTGAATTCTCCAATCTAAGTTTTTGTTCATTGACGCTTGTATAACACCTTTGATTACCCTATTAAACAGTTCCACTGTGCCATTCCCACTTGGATTGTACAATGCAGTGGTTTTGTGTTTTACCCCACATCTCTTAAAATATTCCTTAGCCATGTTCGATAGAAATTGTACCCCATTATCCGTAAGAATGCAAACAGGTAAGCCCTCCATTACAAAGATATTATCCAAAAACTTTATAACAATGGTTAAGGTAGGATCGAAGCCTGCCTACACATACGGTGACAGGCACACCTTTCTGTTTTGTGTATAAAAGCCTAGATTGACTTATTTTAAAACTTGGACCCTGCAATTTCAGTGATAGACTCACCTTTTACAATAACTACTTTATTATCAGCCTGCAACCTCGGTGATAGGCTCACCTTTAACTGTGCATAAGTTTCAGAATTGTTTTGTGGCATTGTGAGTTTTAAAAAAAAACCCGAACAAAGGGGTTATTTTGCATAACATGATGCTTAAGTGTATTTTCTGGGGCATATATTAAACTTTTTTAACTTACATTTATTTACATGTACACTCTTTAATTTTTGTTACTGGCTTCATTCATGGCAACTTTACAACAATTTGCACAGCCACCTCCTTTTCTGCAGAATCCAGGAAAACCTAGCATCAGGTGGCGGCAATGGATACAAATATTTGAAAATCATCTCCTAGCTATCGACGCAGTCAAGTTTTCACCTGCTCGTAAAGTAGCAATTTTATATGGGTGCTTAGGACTAGCTGCTCAGCACGTCTTTGAAAATCCACCCTCTTTTCCTCCACCCCTAGGAGACGCTGGTGATAGTGATCACTGGGATGCTTACAAAGAGGCATTCGCTCGCTTGGCAAAACAGTATGATCAAGAGTCAAGCATAATGTTAGAAAGACACAACGTTTTCAGGAGGAAATAGGGCGCAGATGAGAGTGTAGATGAATACATTTCAGAGCTACGAGTTTTAGCATCCACATGTGAGTTTGAGGCCCACACTGACATCTACATACGTGATCAATTTGTTTTCGCTTGTTTTTAAAGGAATATTCAAGAACACCTCCTTAGTTGAAGAAAACCCTCGCCTCTGGAAACAATTAACATTGCGAAAAGCATTGAACGATCCATGATTACTTCAAAAGCACTACTAAATGAACAGTCTATCAATGTAGTCAAGACCTCAGGAAATGAACCTTTGGATTGTGTGAATGCAGTGAACTTAACTAGACCTTCTAAACAATTTTTAAGAAAGGGGAATACAAGTTGCTATAGGTGTGGGCCGAGATCACAACTGAGTAATAATCCTATGTGTCCTGTTGTAACCAAAAGATGAATGCTGTGTAAAAAAAATGGGCCATTTCCAAGGTGTCTGTAGATCCACTAAAAGAACCAAAAGAGTCAACAGTGTAGAGATATCCGAAATCCTTGATGGCTGCACTGAACATTTGCATGATGTGCTATTAACTGTAGAATGCAATTCCATGTTTGATACCAGGAAAGTCAAAGGACCTTTGGGGAATGCATTGTATGGGAGAATAGAAATCCCAATCATGGCAGATTATGTCTCGCCTATAACAATCTTATCGGATGTTATATTTCTTGACAAATGGCAAGGTTCTGTTACTTTAATTCATACTGATATGCACCCCAAAGCATTCGGTGAATTTGATATAGAAATGTTGGGTTATTTCAATTCAAGGTTGGAGTGCTTAGGAAGATCAATTTACAGAAAGGTTTATGTTCTGGTCAAAGGACGTAACATGATTGGGTGGCAGGGCCTGGCAAAAATGGCCCTATATCTAATTCCAGGTTCGGAGGACCCCTTTGCTGTAGGAGATATACCTGAAGGTTATACTGGAGTTGGGTTTTCGGAGGACGCAGAAGATAAAAGACACCTTAGAGGTTAATAAGATCGCTTTCCAGGTTTGTTTTTAATAAACATTGGGCACTGTTAAAGGCTTTCTGCACCAAATCCGACTTAAGGCAGGTCCTCAATCTATTGTCCACAGGGTACGCCCCTTGCCTCTCAGTGCGAGAGATAAACTAAAGGCAGTCCTTAAGTCATTGTGTTATGAAGATGTCATTGTACCATGCGACTCCTCAGAATGGGTTTCCCTCATCGATATTGTCAGGAAAAAATCTTGGGGGGTCAGGCTGTGTGCTGACTAGCGCACTTTGAATAAAAGCATTTTGATTGATTGTCACCCCCTCCCTAAAATTCACAAACTTCTTGCCAGTTTGGGGGGTCCAAAAATGTTCTCAATCATTGATCTACCCTCAGCCTATCACCAGATACCTTTAACAACAGATTCCTAGGAGTTCACCACATTTGTTACTCCTTTCAGAGTTTATAAGTATCTTAGATTGCCTTTTGGTCTGGCCTCCGCAGCTAGTGTCTTTCAAAAATGGTTGGATAATCTTTTTGGAGGCATCCCGTGGGTCCAGGCTTATCAGGATGACATTCTGGTGTTTGCAGATGATTGGGAAACAAACTTGAATAATCTGACCAGAGTATTGAGTAAACTGGACAAGGCAGGTATGACTATTAGGATTGACAAGTGCAAATTTGGAACCCAACAACTGGCATATGTGGGTCACATTTTGTCTTCAGAAGGCATCACACCCAAGTTGTCATTAATTAAAGCAATCAGTCATGCTGCTTCTCCCAAAGATAAAGATACCCTTCGGTCATTTTTGGGATCAGGGGAATACTACGCACGATTTGTAAAGGGCTATGCTCAAACTGTTGAGCCCTTGTGTGCCCTGCTGCGCAAGGGTTTAAAGTTTGTCTGGTCTGATGAAGTATTGTCATCCTTTGACCAAGTCAAGAAGTTGATTGTTGAGGTACCTGCTTTGCATGCTTTTCAGGACGTTTCCAAATGCTTCCTCATGGTAGATGCCAGTCTCACTGGATTGGGTGCAGTCCCAGGACAATAGGTGTCCAGAAAGGAACACACTATAGCTTTTGCATCAAGAATGCTTAGACAGTCTGAGACGCATTACATCACAATTGAGCGCGAGGCTCTGGCTTGCGTATGCGCAATTGACAAATTCAAGAATTACATTTGAGGACGTGAGTTTGAGGTGTTTACTGACCACACACCCCTTACACATATACTCAATGAAACTGGTTTGGGTAAGGCTTCAGCTAGACTTGTGAGGTTGCTATCAAAACTACAGGAGTTCCACTTTTCTATTAAGCATATACCAGGAAGAAGGAATTTCAGGGCCAACTGCTTGTCACGCATGGCCTTACATGATGAGTCTGTACTGGATGAATTTGGGGACACTCAATGTGTGGTAGCAGCCTTGGATGCTATCAAGGAATGTCCCAACATAATAGAACAATCGTGGCTGGAAGCTTATGGCGATGACAAAAATCTCAAGCAGGTTATGGAGTATATTGCAAAGGGATGGCCGGATAATAGAAAGCTTACTGGTGAATTGAAAGCTTTTACCATGGTGGCATCTGAATTGTTTCTCTCAGTGGCATGGTCATGCGTCATTAATTATTTGTCCCTCCAGTAAGCCTTAGAGAAGACATTATTAACTTCGCACATCATGGTCATTTAGGTAATACCAAATTTCTCAACCTGCTAAATTGTACTATTGGTGGGCTTCTTTGGAGACTTAGTTCAAGTTTTATATTGGTTAATGCAATGAAAGTCTAGTGTTCGACAAAAAATGGAAATTGATGGATACACCTTTGCATCCTGTCTCCTGTCCAGACAAACCATGGGACAAGAATGGCCTAGATTTTTCAGGGCCTTATGATGTTTTGCCCCATAATCTTAAAGTTTCTCAGCTTGATGATTGACTATCACTCCAAATGGATTTATCATATGTTTTGTGATGCAGCTAGTACTGATAATGCCATTAAATTCTTGAGGAAGGCTTTTGCTGTTGAGGGTTCACTTCCATTATTGTAACCAATGATGGTCTCACTTTGTCTCCCACAAGATCAGCACATTCTTGGCAAAAAGTATTTTAAACACTATAAGGTTGCTTTGTATTCTCCATAGTCGAATGGATTAATTGAGAGGGAAAACAGATTGGTTAAGGATGTTATACAGGCAGCTCTTTCCTCCGACAGGATGTTCAGGATTTTGTTGAGGCAAAGTTGTGGTCTTATAACATCTCACCCCACTGCACCACAGGCGTGCCACCTTTTTTTTTTTTAAATGCTCACACAATTTGTGTCCTTATTGGTTGCAGAACAAACATAGCCAGTTGGATAAAGGTTTTGTGTCTCAAGTGATGCAGAAGCAGAGCGTGATGAAGTTAAGGCATGATGTGTGCAAAAGTTTTAGCAATACGGATCTAGATGCAAATGATTGAGTCCTTATCAAAAACCCTAAAAAGATTCCCAAGGGTATGTCAAGATTCTCCTCTTCAGTTCAGGTCACCGATGTAAGCAAGGGCTCAGCGCTCCTTGGTAATAAGGGCTGGTGGAACAAAAGATCGCTTGTGTGTCTTTCAGACTCACAGGTGGGCTCCTTGTTTAAATTGTCCAAATGGGAGGTTGAACAGTATGGCTGGACTAGCTGGTTGCTGGATCCGTCATCAAGTGTTTCACTTCCTGTAAACGGAAGAGACACTGGAGAAACTACAGTCTCTCGGTGCATCATCCTATGTGACAGCCAGCACTTCATTCTTGCTGCAAAGGGTGGTGCACGGAGAGATGCTGTATTACCACATACTGGAGATGTTGGGACCCGCAAAGGAGATTGCCCTCCAAATGTAATGATTATATTTTGTCTTGAAATTGCAATGTACATTTACCTTCCTGTCACGTTGTGTTTTTTTATCCGCACATCTTTCCATGTACTTTATGACTACCCTTGTCGTTAAGTGCTGAATGTACTTTCATATTTGTTCATTTTAATTCATGTTGTTGCTTATGCTTTGTTTCATGCTTTGACCTCCTTGAGGAGGGAGAAGTTGTAGAAAAGAGTATCTTGCGGAGACATCATGTGCTGCACCCCAGCGCGTAGATGTCTCTGATCTTCTTATAATGCATTGACTGTGGTTCTACGACCAGCACTGGAACGATGCATGCCAGGACTCTGTGAACATTAGTTCAGTTGGCAGAGATCCTGGTGCACAGCGATAGCCCTTGGTCGTGGGTGCTGTTTTATGAGAATAAATGTACCTGTGTTAGCTCACTGCAACGCAGTGTACTTCATCGTTTTACACAGCCAACCGGCCGTCATGCCGGGCCCCGCACTTCAATCCCAGGGTTGCACACCAGGCTCGAGGCCCTGCCGACAGGGACCGTCTGCTGCAACGCCAGCCCAACTGCTCCAAGCAAGGGTAAGCACGCGGCAGCCACGCTGAGCGGGGCCTATCAGGATACACTCCGCCCCAGTCAGGTAGGCGTAGTCAGTCACCATGTGAAGGCACGCTCGCCGGCCCGGGATGTCACCGAGCCCAGAACTCCAGCTCTCATCACTGCAGAGCGGGTCCTCCCAGTCCACAATTACACCCTCCCATCATGATCAGTGTCCAGCAGGCGGGCAGCGCAAATATCAGGTTCTTGAAGCTCTTGTCTGCCATCGGTGACACAGGATCCGCAGCAGCACACGCACCTGTGTGAATTACTGGGCCCGACCCAGCCCATGCTCAACCGTCGGGCCCTGATCAGCGACCACCAGCCAGCACCACCATTTTTGGAGCCAGGCAGGCCCAATCACATCGGTCTCAATCGTGTCGGTGTTCTGTCGGTATCATCACCCTGTCTCTATATGTACCCAACACTGGTTTCCAGTCATTTTTACTCAGTTGGAGGAACAGATGTATATTGAAAGATATTGAGTCAGTGGGAGCCGCTCACATGAGGTGGTATATCGCGCAGGATCAGGGCGGGACGACGGAGGGGTCCGGAGCACTCTCAAAGTGTGACCGCCATCTTGACGCCCCAAACCATATATTTTTGTCAGTCGGATATTTTTGCTAACAATATTCTGCCATACAACGCATGTGCTGTTACCATAATTCCACAAAACGTAACCAGGATGTACAAAGAAATACATCTGCTCCTACAGCCCCAGAAAGAACACATCAAAGGGCTAAATTGTGTTATGACTATTTTTGAACTTTGACGAGAAAAAGCAAAAGAACTTTTTCGGCTAAATGGTATTATTAACAGACACCATTACACACCAACAATAACCAGTTGCAGTATACTACTGGAATAAACGGTAAATGTCTATAGCATGGCCGTGGTTGACCAATAACCCGGAATGCAGCCACTGGGTCTAGTGCAAACCATTTATAACTGGTTCACTGCACATTGTTTTCATACTAAACCCTGACAAGCTTTACTGATGACTGAGTTATTTCTAGGGCTCCTTCATGAATAAAATTGAGTCCCAATTGTAATGTTTTTGTAAGTTTTACCAGAGACTTCTTCTGCTCGGATGAGAGGTGTTTAAACGTACTGCCTAGAAAAAAACACTCCAATGTCAATGACTTTGTATGTGGTCATGTCTGAGGCTCAATATTAAATGTATGGCTTAGCTACGTTTTAAAATCTTTTCAGCAATTATAAAACCTTTAACTTTCGCAGTTTGTCCTCAAGGACACGCTAAATGATTACAATGGAAGAATAAATGGTAGTCTCCAGTTCCGTTTTAATTAAAACGATTTCACTCTGGACGAAATTAATTAAACCTAAATTAGTATGCAAGTCTTAAAAGACTAATGATTTCGGTGGTACTCTGCTATGAGAGTTGATTGGTTTTGCGACTACCGTTGTTTGTATTTGGGGGTGAAAGGGCGGTCTCATCACTTGACCTTCCCAAGAGCCCGTCTCTCCAACCTTGTGTTTGGTTACTCTTTGCTTGTTGATGTGCGACATTTCCGCCTCGGTGCAGTGAACTGTGAACAGAGGTTATTGTCGAACCCTCACAATTAGAAATGAGAACGGTCCGACTAATCAAGCGTTGTACTTACTGCCTGCGGCCCGCTGACAGACTGCGTGAGTCTGAGGGCGGGAGAGACTGGCGTTAGAGGGGGTTTGGGGGCAGCAGCGTTTCCGTGTTCCAGGAATGTCACCTCGTTTGTAATGTGCAAAAGGCAAATGCGAGGTTAGAATCATTCAGAATGCAAATCGGGTTATTTTCGGAAATCAGAGTCGGCAGAATGCCAGCTTCCTGACGCCGGTTTATTTTTTATGTTCGAAGCAGCCCGGGAAGCAGGCAGGATGACAAAAGCCTTTAGCTAAGCTGTCATTTAGCAGAGCTCGGCAGAGCTCCGCGGAGCTGTCTCCCCTTTGATGGGTGTGCGGCAACCATGGAGGCTGAAACGAAAACACACGTCCGCGCTACAAATAACCTCCCTTCCTTTGCAATCAGTATGTCCTTGTCGTTTGGATTTAGCATCGAAGGCGCGAACCTTAAATGCCAGATATAGAATACACAGGGGAGAGAAAAATCGAACTGCCAAAGTTGTTAGAGGCACCTGGCATGCAGCACCTGCCAACCTCACGCACATTGCAGCACTGCCCTCTTAGCTGTATCTCAACAGAGATTAAACCACATATGGGTCGTGTTTTCCATTACAAGTCTTTAAATAAAAGAAAATAACTTTTTCAATGTCCAGGATTTAGTCACATCAGTTGTCAAAGGAATGGCTTGGTCTTCTTGGTGAAATATTTCGAGGGCGGATATCCTTCAGTGTCTGTGTGTAACCTCAAACAAACCGCATATTGCTTTGTTCATCCAAGCAAAATGGTCGAAAGATGTAGAGAGGATTAGTGGCTAACTGGCTGTCAGAGAGCTGACATTCACTTCTGGATTTTCTCTGTCAGGAGCATGGAGATTTTGTTGAAATGGACAAGAGAAATTTATTTGTCAATCTCAATGGTTTGACTTTCTAGGTCTGGCCTTTGAGGCAGCTTTAGTTCTTGCCATACTAGTTCACATTTTGCTTCCTTCCACCACAGCATATGGCATGGGGAAATTGGTCAGCCGCCTACTTTACCCATTGGCTCCCTTCATTTTGAGTGATTGCACCATGCCTGTGCACATTGTTTTTTAAATAATTTTTATTTAGTCTTTTACAAACTGATAGACATTTACATAGAAAAGATAATAACGTATCTGCGATTTCAGTTCAGGGTTACATAGACAAATAATAATATGGACACGAGAGCAGCAGAAAGCAAAAACAATGGTTTCAAAAACCTGCAGTAGTACACATATTCCAGTAGGCATTTTGTATATTATGGTTTCTTAAGCATAAATCGTATAGTATATGTCTAGGAGCCTGTTCGGATGTGAAACAGTCTCTTTAAAAAAGAAATTCTAATCGTTTAGAGTCTGATCGTGCAAATGGGCATGCAATGGTGCCCGTATATTTCTAGGTCATGAAATTTCATAGGGGTTACAGGCACAATGTGTTCTCAGTGATTTATCACCATTCTTACGCAGCAGAAAAGTACATATGGTTATAGTTTGCATGTGTTGAAATATTGTGTTTTTCAAGAGTATGAAAGTATTGATATCAGAATTATGAAAATGCCAATAAAAACATACATTAAAAAATAACTATAACTGATGCCCCCGCTCTGCACTGCTTATGACCTCACATATTTCATCACTCATTACATGTGTGATATCACTAATGACATCTCAAATGACATCACTGTTGACGTCTCAAATGACATCACTGATAACATCTCAAATGAAAACACTGATGACACCTTCCAGTGAGTGTGTGTGTTCTGCAAATGTTTGCTTGATATAAATGTTTATACTAAGCTACTACAAAAGTTAATGTCGTATACTTTCGGTACTACTAATGAGTGATACTCTTTCTAACAATATCTGAAAGCATGTGTGAGCGTAAGTGGGTATCTGAGTGACTGAATGCAGTGTGTAGGAAAATGCCCCTCTTTGACATGGTCACCCCCTCTTTTTACCTGGCATTTGATGTGATTTCAACTTGAAGTGCACTGGGTTCCTGCTAACCAGGTCCCCAGTGGCCAATCTCTTTCACAAAACTGTGCAATTGCACCCTAATTGGCAATACCTTTGCCACTCCCTGTAAGTCCCTAGTAATTGTTACCCCTGGTACCTAGAGCAAGGAGGCTTAAGAGGGCCTTAAGGGCTGCAGCACAAATTGTGCCACCCTAAAGGACCTCCTCACCAAATGCCTACAGACTCCCACTGCAGACAGTGTGTCTTGGTGCAGACAAAAGTGAAAACACGACATGGCACTTATCCCTGTGTGCCATATCCCAAACACTGCTTACAGTATAGGTAAGTCACCCCTACAGCAGGCCTTACAACCCGAAGGCAGGGTGTTCTCTACTAAATGTGAGGACATATCTGCATAAGCTGATATGCCTCTGTGCTGGTCAGCTCAATTGCTGCCAGTACAAGTGAACATGGGAGCCATTTTTAGTACCTGTGCTGGACACTGGCAAAACCAAGTTCCCCACCTACATGATGGCATCACTGGAAATAGGAATGTTTGGTATCAAACATCTCATATTAATAAACCCCCACCGAGGCCAGTGTTTGATTTATTAATACATGCACACAGAAGGCATCTTAGAGGTTAACCCTGAAAACCTACAAGCCACTGATGGGCTGACGGACTGGGTTTGCTAGCCTACCACCAGAGGCAAGTTTCTGACCCCAAAGGGAGGGCCTTTGCTCTCAGGAGGCCAGAAATCAATCCTGCTCGGGCAGAGGGTGCTTACACCCCGCCCACTGGATGACCTGCAGATTATCATTCCAGGGCAGGGGAGCTTCAAAGAGCCTAAAGCCTTTGGTATGCAAATCTGGCTTGGCTCACAGGAGAGGGAGCAGACCCCTCTAAGAGAGCCCTTTGGCACCTAGACAGGAGGGAAGATTAGTTAGTCAAATAGGAGTGTCCACGCTCAGGCCAGTGCCACCCCTAAGAGGCGCTATCCGAAGTGGTGGCGACTTTTCAGAGTTAGCCATTTTGGTGATGGCAAACATAGGTAATCTGGGACAGGGATAGGCCCACTTCCTACAGGAAGTGGTCATGGAGAGGGCATAGTGACTCCAGGGATAGGTAGCCCATTGGCTACTCCCTACAGTCCCCTAAATTCAGTATTTAGAGGAGTCCCTTGCACCAGAAAGACAGATCATGATGAACTACGAAAACGGACAAAGAAGAGCCACAAAAGCAGAAGACTGAAGAAGAGCCACTGACTTGGCACCAGCCCTGCCGGCCTGTCTGCTGTTCCCCATCGAACCTGCACCAAAGATGTCTCATCCTGCAGCTGTCACGCTTCCAAAGCCTAGGAGGATGACCTGCCTTCAATAAAGACTTAATAACTCCCATGGAGTAGCAGAACTACTCCACTGCATCCTGCAGGCACCCCAAGAAGAACCGTAAGGACTCTGCGACTGCCAAAACCAGATGCCGCCAAGCACCACTGCACCCGAGCCCCCAAGCCCGAGTTAAAGTGGGCCAATGGTGCCAGCTGGGTCCCAAGCCCTCAAGAGACAGAGCCCACTTTGGTATCACCCTTCGTGAACTCCCAACCTCTATGTGCAGGCCCCTTCAACCACGAGTGCTCCCAGGTGAAGATACCAGGCACCTCAAAGACCCTCTGCACCTGACCGCCGTCCCACGGAGAAGAGGACCATCAGTGCCCACACGTCCTCGAGCATTGCAAGCCTTGAACCCTCCTGTTGGTTCAGCCCAACTGGCCTTCCAGTCCCCATAGACTAACATTGGGCACCCAACACTGTATTGCACCCCTGCACCCATCCACCCTAGTGTTGCTGGAGGAGACCTGCTGGTGTTGCCTTGGACCTGGCCCAATACTCTCCTACAATTAGTGAGTTGGTATGTTAGTGGCTGTATGCATCTGTCAGTGGGTGTGTAAATGGCTGTAGAGGTTTCATAGTTGGTGTGTGAGTGGCTCTATGAATGTGTGGATGGGTTTGTGAGTGGTTTTGTGGGTGTGTGAGTGGCAATGTGAGTCACTGTATGGGTGTGTGACTGGGAGTGTGTGGTTTTGTCAGTGTGTGAGTGGCTGTATCAGTGTATGGGTGGGTATTCTAGTGGTTGTATCAGTGTGTAAGTGGGTGTTTGAGTGGGCATGGGATTGGGTATGTGAGTGGTTATATTTGTGTGTGTGTGTTTGAAAGCTGGCATGAGTGAGTAAGTGGGTGTGTGAGTGGTTAAATGGGTGTGTGAGTGGCTGTATGGATAACTGAGTTGCTGTATGAGTGGATGCAAGGTTGTGTGAGATGTTGCATGGGATGTGAGTGGCTGTATAGTGTGTGAGTGGTTGTATGCATGTTTTAGTGGGTGTGTGAGTGGTTGTGTAGGTGTGTGAATGGGTGTGTCAGTGGTTCTGTGGATGATGTCATCAGTAAAGTCATCAGTGATGACATCAGTGATGTAAACAGTGATGTCACTTATCATGTCATGAGTGATGTAATATGTGATGCCATAACTGCTGAATTTCTATGGTTATGTGCATGTGACATCTGAGCCTAAATATAACGTCCCTGTGATCTTTGTTTTTTTTCAGTGTATTTCTCTGGTTTTCTTAATTCTATTTCCTAATTATAACACCCTTGTAACCTTTTTCTAAAGTATATTTTTAAGGTTTTTAAAACTTTATTTCCTAACTTTATCCTGTAACCATAGAGAATGGGTGTGTGAGTGTCTGTATGGGTCTGCCAGTGGGTGAGTGAGTGCTTGTGTCTGTGAGTGAGCATGTGTGTGTCTGTAAGTGGGTGTCTGAGTGTGTGTGTGGGTCTGTGAGTGGATGTGTGAGTGGGTCTGTGAATGGTTGTGTCTGTGTTGGTCTGTGAATGGGTGTGTGAGTATCTGTGTGGGTCTGTGAATGTGTGTGTGAGTGTCTGTGTGGGTCTGTGAATGTCTTTGTGGGTCTGTGAGTGCCTGTGTGCGTTTGTGAATGTGTGTGTGAGTATTTGTGTAGATCTGTGAGTGTATGAGTGTCTATGTGGGCCTGTGAGTGGGTCTGTGAGTGGGTGTGTAAGTGTATAGGTAGGTCTGTGAGTGGGTATGTGAGTGTCTGTGTGGGTCTGTGGATGTCTTTGTGGGTCTGTGAGTGACTGTGGGGGTCTGTGAGTAGGTATGTGAGTGCCTGTGTGGGTCTGTGAATGTGTGTGTGTGAGTATTTGTGTAGATCTGTGAGTGAGTGTCTGAGTGTTTGTGTGGTTCTGTGAGAGGGTCTGTGAGTGGGTGTGTAAGTGTACAGGTAGGTCTGTGAGTGGGTATGTGAGTGTCTGTGTGGGATTGCCTGTGTGGGACTGTGACTTTGTCGGTGAGTGGCACTATGGGTTTGTGAGTGGCACTGTGGGTCTGTGAGTGGCTGTGTGAGTGCCTGGGTGTGTCTGTAAGTGAATGTGTGAGTGCCAGTGTGGGTCTTTTGTTGCTTTTGATTATTCAGGGGGACTAAGAGTGTGGCTTAACCCTCTCTCTCTTGTTGTTCGAATTAGTTTCTAGGCAGCGCACAGCTGTGAGAGATCGACCAATTCTAGTGTTGACAAGCATTTTTGGCACGACCATGGAAAATACAGGCCTTTCATGTACAGATGCAGAGGTGGATGCCTTACTTGCGGATCCCTCTCTCTTTGCTGACTCGTCAATAGCACAGACTTTATCACAGACGAACGAATGGGACAAATTAACTGAACAAAAACGTAGTCGCATCCGCACAATCTTACATGGAACCATACTTACAGAATATCTACGTAATAATGTGGCTCCTAAAGGCTCCCCACATTTTTTTGGAAGACCCGGTCTTCAGGAGAGATTGGGCCCAAATCGCGTGGCATTGCACGCGCGATTGGCTTGTTCTTATCATCAAAACAGCGCTACGACTTTCTGAGGCCCTTATGGTGGAAATCCAGTTAACTGAAACACATTTCCGTACTACCTTGACCGGCTATAAAAAGAAACTGGATGAGCTCAATAAGGAGATCAATGAGTATAAAGACACATTAACACAGTCCAAAGCTCAGAAGTTTCAGAAGGATCTGAAACGTTTCTCTTATGTTAAAATCTATCCATATGCTAGCCCTGACTATACACCGCCGGTACTAAGTAATGACCAATCTGAGACCACGGATGATAACGATTCATTCTCAAGCGGGTCAAGTACTGACAGTATCAAGTCTAGACAGCGGGGCAGGGGTAGAACCAGACCTCATCAGTATCAACCTTTTTGGCAACAACCTCCCTCCAATCAAGGTAATTTGGGTTATCAAAACCATTTCCAACCACCCCAATTCCCAATGATGGGCTGGAATCCGGGCTTTGTCCCGCTTCCTCCTTTTCCTCAACCCTCATTCCGCCCTCCTTTTTTGGACAGAGGCCGACGTGGGCGAGGGAGAAGAAGAGGGCGCAACCAGGTTCATTGGGAACAAGAGGAGAACATGGGGAACAACACACGCAGCAAAGGTGCAGCCAACAACCTAAAAGTTTAGTCACCAACTTATCCTCAGTGGTCCTTACTCAGAGTGAGAGTGATGTCCTTGAGAGAGGTTTAGGTTTTGTCCCCACTGCACGTTTTGACCGGTTCAAGTTGCACTGTGAACTGTCTGAGTTTTTTAGAAAACTTAAACTGAAGTCCTTCTTTGAAAGAAATCAATCTGAAGTCCTTGCAGATCATCCGAGCGATACTGGTTTATGTCTGAAATCAACATTCATACCCCCACCACATACATAGAGTTTTAAATGTCGACCTACAAGTATATCGAGTTGTAAATATCGTAGGTAAAGAATATCGAAGTCAAGAATATCGATGGACAGAATATCGACCCCAAGGTAAGTATTATCGAAGTTAATAATATCGAAGTCATTAATATAGATGTAAGTAATATCGTAGTCAAAAATTTCGATGTCAAGAATATCGATATTTTATTAGTGTAATGTATTTTAATATGTATTTTATTTGTATGTGAAAGATTATTGTAATGTATTTTAATACATTTAAAAATAAATGTTTAGAGATTAATAATTATTTAAAATATAATTTAGCGTTTTAGTATCAGAGCGGGTTGTGGGTTTATAGGGGAATAGGGTGGGAAGTAATTTAATTATAATTAATTAATTAATATGTATTGTTTATTTGGTATTTATGATTAATTAATTGTTAATTAATTACTAAGTGTTAATTAAATATATTAATTGATTAATTAATTGTTAATTAATTATTAATTGTAAATTAATTGTATTAATTGGTTAATTATATAAGTTATAATTAGTTTAATATTAATATTTCTTTATTGGTATTGTTAATTAATTAATTGTTAATTACTAATTAATTGGTCATTTAAATTTATTAAGTGATTAATTGATGCTTAAATTAATTATGTGAATTTTTATGTGTAGTGGGTTGTGGGTTTATAGGGGAATAGGGTGGGATGTAATTAAATTCAAATAATTACTGATAATTTTTAATTATTTGTAATTAATAATAATTATTTGGTAATTAATTATTAATTGGTAATTAATTGTTATTAGTACGTTAAATATAGTAAATATAAATAATTTATTATTTCATGTTCTTTGTTGTTATTGCTAATTAATGTACTGTTAAATAATAATTAATTTGTGAATAATTGTAATTTGGTAGTTAATATGTATAAATTTGAAAATAATAAGTATATTAATTATAAAGAATGTATTATTAATTGTAAATAATAGATAAACTGATATTTAAATATATTGTGTATTTTGTGTGTGTAGTGTGTTGTGTGTTAAAGGGGGAATAGTGTGGGATGTAATTTAAAGTTATTTATATAAATATTTATTTTAAATAATTGGTATTTAATAATACATATTTTGTAAATTAATTATTAATATGCTATTTTTTTACAACTAATTATTTAATTGGTTATTATGTTTATAGAATCCCTATGCTATCCAGTGCTTTCCCAACTGTTTTACTATCTGCAGTGGGAATAGTAATTTGTACCCCTACGCTATCCAGCGTTTTCACTACTGTTGCACTCTCTGGAGTGGGAATAGTAATTTTTACTCCTACGCTATCCAACGCTTTCCCTTGTGTTGGACTCACTGGAGTGGGAATAGTAATTTTTACCCTTACGCTATCCAACGCTTTCCCTACTATTGCACTCTCTGGAGTTAGAATAGTAATTTTTACCCCTATGCTATCCAACGCTTTCCCTACTGTTGTACTCTTTGGAGTTGGAATAGTAATTTTTACCCCTACGCTATCCAGCGCTTTCCCTACTGTTTCACTTACTGGAGTGGGAATAGTAATTTGTACCCCTATGCTATCCAATGCTTTCCCTACTGTTGCACTCTCTGGAGTTGGAATAGTAATTTTTACCCCTACGCTATCCAGCGCTTTTCCTACTGTTCCACTCTCTGGAGTTGGAATAGTAATTTTTACCCCTACGCTATCCAGCGCTTTCCCTACTGTTTCACTTACTGGAGTGGGAATAGTAATTTTTACCCCTACGCTATCCTGCGCTTTTCCTACTGTTTCACTTACTGGAGTGGGAATGGTAATTTGTACCCCTACGCTATCCAGCATTTTCACTACTGTTGCACTCTCTGGAGTGGGAATAGTAACTTTTACCCCTACGCTATCCAACGCTTTCCCTACTGTTGGATTCACTGGAGTGGTAATAGTAATTTTTACTCCTACGCTATCCAACGTCTTCTCTACTATTGCACTCTCTGGAGTTGGAATAGTAATTCTTTTCCCTACGCTATCCAACACTTTCCCTACTGTTGCACTCTCTGGAGTGGGAATAGTAATTTTTACCCTTACGCTATCCAACGCTTTCCCTACTATTGCACTCTCTGGAGTTGTAATAGTAATTTTTACCCCTACGCTATCCAACGCTTTCCCTACTGTTGCACTCTTTGGAGTTGGAATAGTAATTTTTACCCCTACGCTATCCAGCACTTTCCCTACTGTTTCACTTACTGGAGTGGGAATAGTAATTTGTACCCCTACGCTATCCAACGCTTTCCCTACTGTTGCACTCTCTGGAGTTGGAATAGTAATTTTTACCCCTACGCTATCCAGCGCTTTCCCTACTGTTGCACTCTTTGGAGTTGGAGTAGTAATTTTTACCCCTACGCTATCCAACGTTTTCCCTACTGTTGCACTCTCTGGAGTGGAAATAGTAATTTTTACCTTTACGCTATCCTACGCTTTCCCTACTATTGCACTCTCTGGAGTTGGAATAGTAATTTTAACCCTACGCTATCCAACGCTTTCCCTACTGTTGCACTCTTTGGAGTTGGAATAGTAATTTTTACCCCTACGCTATCCAGCGCTTTCCCTACTGTTTCACTTACTGGAGTGGGAATAGTAATTTGTACCCCTACGCTATCCAACGCTTTCCCTACTGTTGCACTCTCTGGAGTTGGAATAGTAATTTTTACCCCTACGCTATCCAGCGCTTTCCCTACTGTTGCACTCTTTGGAGTTGGAATAGTAATTTTTACCACTACGCTATCCAACGTTTTTCCTACTGTTGCACTCTCTGGATTGGGAATAGTAATTTTTACCTTTACGCTATCCAACGCTTTCCCTACTATTGCACTCTCTGGAGTTGGAATAGTAATTTTAACCCTACACTATCCAACGCTTTCCCTACTGTTGCACTCTTTGGAGTTGGAATAGTAATTTTTACCCCTACGGTATCCAACATTTTCCTTATTGTTGTTTTTGTTGGAGTTGGACTAGTAGTTTTATTGTGTCTGATATTTCATATATTTTGTATTTTTTTTCCTATTGTAATATATCATTAATAATAAAAATTAATCACATTAAAAATATTGATTATTATTTGCTATATGTAATTATTAAATATTTATTAATGTTATTATTTTATGTGTATAGATGTATTGGTAATTTTTAAAAACATTTAATAATTTATATGTTACAGAAATTATTAGTAAAATTAATTATTCAGTAAGTATATATATTATATATTATATGTACATGTTTAATTAAAGTTTTATTAAATTATATATATTAATTATACATTTTATTTATTATACAATATATTTAATTATGTTTATTTAATTTCTAAGTATAATTTGGTTTATTTTACATATATTTTTAAAGTAAAAGAAAAACGATATTTTTAATAACGATATTTTTGACATCGATACTTAATTTTCGATATTTTTGTACTTACCATGTTGTAGATAGGATGTCGATATTCTTGTCATCGATATTTGTGTTGCGATATATTTGTAGGTCGATATTCTGTCTGTCGAAATTATGTCAGAGATCCTACAATACCAGCAGAGATAACTGCGTTTGAACAAGCAGTTTTTAATGATGTGGAATCCTTTCAGGATCAAGGGACCTTCAAAAACATGAGTTCCGTGGACTTTCAGGCACTCCAATCATTACAATCTAATGCCCTTATCGTGATTAAACCAGCAGATAAGGGGGGTGGGATTGTAATTCAGAACAGTATTGATTATGACCTTGAATGTAAACGTCTGCTTGATAACCCCAAGAATTACATTCCACTGACCACAGATCCTTCCACCTCTTTGAGGGCCACCATATGCAACCTTGTGGAACATACTGAATGTAGAGGGTATATTAGTAAACACGAAGCAGACTTTCTGATGAAGGTCAAGGTATAGTGCCCTACTTCTATACCCTACCTAAGACCCACAAGAATAAGTCACCTCCACCAGGTCGCCCAATAGTATCGGGCATTGGCTCTCTCTTAGAGCCTCTATCTATTTACTGTGATTATTTTTTAAAACCGATAATCCAGAATACTGTTACCTATCTGAGGTATACAAAGAGTTTTTTGGCATCCCTACAAGACTTGAAAGTTGATAATGATAATACCATTCTTGTATCATTAGACATTGAGAGTTTTTACACCAGTATTCCCCAGGACGATACCATCAAGGTCATTGGGGAATCTTTAGACTCTATAAACTGGACATTTCAAACACCTAAAAGCTTTGTGATTGACTGTGCTACTCTAGCACTCAAAAAGAACTTTTTTGAATATCAAGGTACATTGTACCTCCAGTGTACGGGTACTTCTATGGGCAGCACATTTGCGCCAAGTGTGGCAGGACTATATGTTTACGACTTTGAGCGCAAACATATTCTGGACCCAACCAATCCTTTCTCTACTTACCTCTCTTTTTGGAAGAGATATATAGATGATATTTTTATCATCTGGCAGGGCCCTGAGAATATCCTACGCAACTTTCTTGCGTGGATTAATACACGTGACCCCAATTTGCTATTCACTTACACATTTGATAGCAATGAGATGGTTTTTCTGGACGTAATTGTGTCTAAGATCAATGGTTCTCTATTGACCAAAACATATCATAAACCCACAGCTAAAAACAACCTTCTTACATTTTCAAGCTTTCACCCACGACCATAACGGGAAAACTTACCGTATGGACAATTTTTGCGGATCAGACGTAATTGTAGTAATCTGTCTGACTTTCGTACGCAGTCTAAGGAACTCACAGAGAAACTGCGACAAAGAGGGTATCCTGATATGATTTTGACAGCCAGCTGTAAGAGGGCCAGAAATCAACCACGTGAAAATCTATTACGTGATTATCCCAAACCACCCAAAGACATTCCACTCACTTGTGTGACAACTTATAATGCTGCCTCCAATACCATCTCCAAATCCATCAAAAAACACTGGCGAATTTTGGAGAGTAATAACATCAAATGGGAAAAACCTTTATTTGCATATAAAAAGGCTACAAGTTTGAAGGACTCTCTTGTTCACACTAGACCACGGAATTCCAACACGCCTAGTGAAAGGTCTATCCTCAATGCGGGGGGTCTACCACCCGTTCTTGGCCATTTCCCTTGTGGGTCATGTAGCATCTGCTATCTCACCTCTACCACAAGAACTCTGACTCTGGAAACAGGGAAGATCTGGACGCAAAGGAGTCACACCAATTGTACTACTGCTGACGTAGTATACCTAATCACATGTCCTTGCGATCTGAGATACGTGGGGATGACCACGCGAAAGGTGAAGTTACGCATTGGTGAACATCGGAGTAATATCCGATGTAAGAAAAGCACTACGAAACTTACAGAACATTTTCTGCGTTTTAACCACACGGTGGATGATCTGCATTGGACCATCATTGAACAGGTGAATCCAGTGATTTTGTTCGAAAAGGAACAACGCTGGATTTACCGTCTTTCCACACATCTGACCGGTCTTAATGATAATATCCCGTGGGGTACGGTTCTGAGACGCAAATAACTATCATTAGCTAGCAATTTTGCCTATTTAGTTCCCAGGCATATTAATAATGGAAATTTTTCATGCCCTATTAACTTTTTAGGTTTTGACTGGGACCGCTTACACATTAGTTGTTTTTTTCGATCCTCGTCATTATTTGCTCACTCGGGGGTTCATAATGGGAATGATGACACTTCCCTGCACTATCATGTATGGTATTAACAACATTGATTTCCCTGCACAATCATGGATGGTATCTACAACACTGATTACCCACCCAAGAGAATTTTTACCAAAATCACTTTGATTATGGATCGTCCCTATTCTGTGATATTGTCTGTCTGTTTTCTAAATCGAGTAAAGCTTTGAACTACGTGTTCAGCATTCAACGGTCTAGTCTTTTCTAACCAATCTAGCAGTCCGTTGTTTGTGTTTTCTTTTGCCGGAACCGGATTTCCGGTCAACATGGAGTTTTCTCCTACTTTAACCGTCATGACTACATCGTCGCTGACTCCGGGCTCGGTGGTTTCACGTAGGTTTAAGAGCCAGGCAGTGGACTTGGAAGATGTGAGTACCACAGACGGTTCTTTTACTATCGTTTGGCTCTTTGTTAAATGCCGACTTGACGGAGCAACTGAGGGGCTTTCGGATTAAATGCAACCTTTCCGTTTTGTGTCCCCCACAGTTGTCCTGTAGTCCCGTCACCCACCTTTTTGCCTAAGGAGTACAGCACCACTTTTGAACACATGTGAGTGCCTTTATTTTCCATTCTAATCCATTTGGTCATCAGTGCCTTTTTTTATCATAGTCACACTGGTTTGGTAACTTTATTTAATTTTTCGATGACTCGTTGGTCGAAGCGTCCAACTGAGTATTTCCTAAAATCTAGGTCTACTTCATCATTCATAATGCAATTATCACTTATGGATTTTTTAATTCGAATACGGTGTTAGAGCACAGCCTGTGGGAATAATGAAATTAAATTGATTTCTTTGTTCCTAGATAGACACTGCATTAATTTGTTCCTGGCATAAAATAATACACAGATGATAGTCACATGTTGATGCATTGCATTTGTGTCATTTTTTCCTTACAGGTATCCTTTCGGAATTGCGGAAGGCACATAACGAAAACCGTGAGTGTATCGGTTCCTTACACCTGAGGTCAGGATAGGCTTTAGTAAGCTTATACCGCCCTGGTGGATTTTTTGATTTTTTTGGTTAGGTCCTGAAGAAAGCTTTGTGAATCACACATTAGAAGCTGAAACATGTCGACCAATATGACCGCAACTGGATGTATCTGACCCACTAATAGTCAGGATTACACATCCTTCACTGTTTTTAACGTCTAAGCTTCATCACAATTAAATATATCGGTGGATGAATCTTGACATTTTAAATCTTCCCCTTTTTTCACTGACAATCACTATCCCTTTAGTCTGATCTTGTTGCTCCGCCTTAACATAGCGTCGAAGCACACTGGAGGTACACAAGGTACCCCCAGGAGAACCCCATGATGAAGCATGTCACCAACTATGTTGGTGAGTGAGGGTTCCCGAGGAACTTCAGATTGATCCGCAGTGTCACAATTGTCTTGTTTTACGAACCACTAGTCCTGTGTATATTATTTTCACACTCTTTTGTTGTTGCTTTTGGGTCTGTGAGTGCCTGTGTGGGTCGGCAAGTGGGTGTGTGGGTGCCTGGGTGGGTCTGTGACTGAGTTTGTAAGTGGTGCCATGGGTCTGTGCATGGGTATGTGAGTGGCTGTGTGGGCCTGTGAGTGTTACCAGCCACCTCAGCCCGAGCTACAGGTGGCATTTTGACCCTTTTAGCTAACACAATCAATGTTAACATTGTGAAATTCTTTGATACTTCACCCTATTTGCATGCTTTGTTATGTGAGGGGAATACGTATCCTGAAATAATTTTAACCCATTTTTATAATAATTGCTCTGATGGAGATATGTCACTAGTGGTTGATTCTTTGGAACATGCAATTGGTAAAATTATTACTTATCAACATAAACCCCTGGATGTCATCAGGGTGGGGTACTTTAATGCCAAAAGCTGTCCAAAGGTGGTGAAACTGGTTTGTGGTATAACAGATTGTGTTGGCGACAACATGATCCATTATAAACATGACACCTATGGAAAGGCCTTGAATAGGCATATGGTGATATGGAATCTTGCGATTGTTAACACCATAAAAGTTGCGAGGTTTGACTAGGGTTCCACGCTAGACTTCATAATTGTAACAATCACCCTTAGTGAGAGAGTGACTAATACCCAAAGTTTTGGGGACTCAGTGATCATGCTGTCCTTGCCTGTGAATTAAAATGGGAAGGTAGACTGAAGATCTATGCAGACATTAATCCCAAACCCCTCTTAGCTAGGAAAAATGGATACATCCGGAAATGGGATAAAGCGGATAAGGAGAATTTTTTCCCTTTGATATTACATCACAAACAATCAGAGGTTATGGCCTATTTAGATCCATGTTTGGAACCTTATTGGGTTAAAACCAATTTCACCTCATTACTAGCCAATGTAAAATTTTATATGACAAGACCCTTTCGTTCTAACCCCCCTCCCCCCCCTCCCCGAGTGTTGGTTCGACTCTTTGTCAAATCTTCGGAAAGTCCTGCATATGATCCCAAGCTCATAGTAAGTTATGGGATATCATGATCTCCATGGGAATTGATAACGCAATCATCAACTCTATTAGGCAGCTTTATGCAGGGGCCACAGTTAGTGGTAGGTATAGCTGAGCTGTGGAATGCACTAAGCCATTAAGCCATTTGGCATCAAGCATGGAATGAGACAAGATGCATGCGCGCTCAATTCTTGTTTTCTCTGTACACCAATAGGGTGGAGAATGCCCTAGGAAAATGCACTAAGGATGTACCATATATTGAAGGGGTAAGCTCCCGATTCTCCTCTATGCAGATGATGCAGTGCTCATGGCGCGTACTCCTAGAGCACTGCAAAGTCTCATAGAGGAATTTGCTAGGTTCATGCAGGGGCGGTGCCTCCATTAGGGCATTGGGGCGTTGACCCGCTTATTATTTTGGCCCTCTTGGCCCACCAATTAAATGTGATAGTAGAAGTGTTTTATTTTTAATTGCTCTTCCGTGGCCAACCAGTTAAAGTATTAAGGGCTGAGGTGGGGCATGAGGAGGGGGTGGGTCTTCACAGTCTGACTGACACCGTCAGAGTTAGCCAGTGACAGAGCACCTGGGGCCCAAGTATGCATGATGGGTTGGACGACTGCAGCTTTCCGGTCAACCCGACATGCGCACTAGAGACTGCTCGGAGTCTCTCCACCAGCTAATACTGGAGACGGGGGTGACTCGAAGCCGCAGCCCCCAGGCCCAGTAAGCAGCAGTGAGGATGTCTGCCCCAGTCAATCCAGGCACTTCTCTAGAGAAGCAGGAGCAGCGCCTGGATTGGCTGAGAAACGCGGTACATTGCAGGGGCCTCTGGCACTGTGTGCATGTGATGTCACACAGCGCAGGGGTGGGAGTAGGCTGTTTTTCTCCTCTTACTAATCTCTCCTCAGTGTGGCACGAAGAGAGATCGACTCTACGCACTCATTGCTTGCTTTGAAAAGAGCTGCCGACTTCACTTTTCCCTCCATACTCCACCGCACCAGGCTTGCTGTTCTCCTGTGCTGGCCGCCGCAACGTTTTACTTCTCAGCAGCACAGATTGGTGTCAATGCTGCAGTATTGTAGCTCAGGTTTCCTTCTTTTAACATGACATAACTTGGGGGCATATTAACAAGGTGGCGATATGAAATTATCGCCGCTTTTGCGTCCGTTTTCGGGCGAAAAGCGGCAATAATTTCATCGCCTTATCAGCAAAGACACGCTATCGCGTGTCTTGCTGACTTAGCGCCCGTTTGCAGCACGCCTGTGATCGCATCGCTAATGAGATGCAAAGGAGGCATGCCTGACAAAACTCCCTTGGGAAAATATCGCGAAGGCAGCTTTATTAACAAGGGAGGGTAGCGATTTTTAAAATCGCGTTAAGTATGCCTTAGCGCAGGAATTTAACGTCTGTTAAATTCCTGACTAAGGCATACTTAACATGGGGGGTGGATTTTGTGGCTAAGACCACAGGCCCTATCATCTAGGATATCGCCGTTTTCCACCATGGAAAACGGCGATATCCCAACTATGGTGCCGATTAGGATCCTGGAAAAAATTTCCCCAACCTAATTGAATCTGGACTTTTTTCCGTACAAATGGCAAAAGCGCCGTACAAACTGCCAAGTACGATTCGTATGGGAAAAAGTCCATACAAATCGCATTGGGAAAATTCCCCCACACGTCCTCGGGTCGGGAAAAGTCTCCGACACGTCCCCGGACATTTTTACGTACAAATGGGAAAACTGAAGTCCAAATGCGCAAGTACGATCCGTCCCATCCGTCCGATTGTACAACTGTATGGAAAAAAGACGGTCCGGAGCGAACTCCCATAGCAACCATGGAGATGTCCAAACAAGTGCCCGGTATGCGCCGTACCCCCCCCCCCGCCCCCCGTATGTTCGCGCCATACCCCCAGCCCCCCCGCGGATGGGCGCGCTGTACCCCCCAGCCCCCCGTATGTATGGAGCGTACCCCCAGTCCCCCGTATGTACGGAGCGTACCCCCGTTCCCCCAGCCCCCCGTATGTACGGAGCGTACCCCCCAGTCCCCCATATGTACGTAGCGTACCCCCCAGCCCCCCGTATGTATGGAGCGTACCCCCCAGTCCACCGTATGTACGGAGCGTACCCCCGTACCCCCCAGCCCCCCGTATGTATGGAGCGTACCCCCGTACCCCCCAGCCCCCCCCGTATGTACGGAGCATACCCCCGTACCCCCCAGCCCCCCGTATGTATGGAGCGTACCCCCATACCCCCCAGCCCCCCGTATGTACGGAGCATACCCCCACCGTACCTGCACCGTACATACGGGGTGGGGGTACGCTCCATACATATGGGGGCTGGGGGGTACGGGGGTACGCTCCGTACATACGGGGGGCTGGGGGGTATGGGGGTACGCTCCGTACAAACGGGGGGCTGGGGGGTACGGGGGTACGCTCTGTACATACGGGGGACTGGGGGGTACGCTCCATACATACGGGGGGCTGGGGGGTACGGGGGTACGCTCCGTACATACGGGGGGCTGGGGGGTACGGCGCGTCCATCCGCGGGGGGGCTGGGGGTACGGCGCGAACATACGGGCGGCGGGGGGGGGGTACGGCGCATACCGGGCCCCCTAATCAGCTCGCATCGCTGCGTACTTAGCTTTTCCGGCACTTTTTAGGTGCCGTAAAAATATTCCCATCCGGACTGCAGTCGGTGCGAATCGTAATTGCTGGTACGTAAAAACATGCCTAACTCCGTCCGGACGTCACATCCGCGGTGTCCCGGATCATATTTGTATGTATTTTTCTGTCGGTTGGTCTTTTTTCCGATTCGGACGGAAATGGTGTTTCCGTACGAATCGTAATTGCATGTTTGTAAAGTTTTACAACCCGGTACGAGTCGGACGGAGAAAACGCTCCGACCCACGGTTTGTACCGGGTTTTTCCAGGATCGTAATCGGCCCCTATCTCTGGAATTTTTATCGCCTCGGCGATGTGCGTTGTTAATAACGCGCAAACCGGACGATAAATTCCAGAGATAGCCGGCGATAAATACGCAAGCGCTAAGCGCGCTTTGCGATATTTATCACCGGCCCTTGTTAATATGCCCCTAAGTAAGCAGTGCATGTCGACGGTAAACCCAGATTCCAATTGAGCTTTTTACTGTTAGGCGGAAAATAAAATGCCTACTTTTTCTTGGATAGTAAAACACAGTATTTTAGGAAGCGGGAAAGTGATTTCTGCCCACAGATCCGCATATGGCTTTCAGCAGCAGACTTTGTGGCACTATCAGGAAGCGTTTTTTTTATTTGGGAGAACAGGAACAGCCTCGCTCTGCCGTTTCACTGCACAGAGGTTTGTGGTAATTTACTACTGAAACATGCTGGCTGTACTCTATGTAAATGTGGAAGTCATATGAGTGATGCAAAATTTCCCTGGCAGGTGACGCAGTTTAGAGTGCACATTGGGCTATGTTTCACTTTCATGTTTTAACAGCTATAAACGCACTGGGGCAACTTAAAAAGATCCATTTCAATTTAGTTAATTAAGTGTATTTGTTTATTATGTTTAGGTTGAGTGTCTGTGCCTCCTTATTTTTCCAAAGAAGAAAGTTTTTTAGTACGATTTGCCCTCAGGCCGAAATACGGGCAAGAAGTATTCATTTAAATACCCCGAAATAGAGAAAACATGGCTACTTGCGCCATCTAGTGGAGTGTCTATGTAAGCGGCCTGATAATTAATGACCGCATGCTTGCTTTAAATTAAAAATCTATGCATAAATATTGTTGTAGGGACATGGTGCCTAGGGCACATTGTCTCCTCTGCGCCGTCCTTGAGCCGGTCTGTAGGCAGGCCAGAGTGTTCCCTTTCCAATGGTTGCATCACTTGGACTTTTGGTAGCTGAGGATGGTTGTCTGAGTCAACAGGAGAGTCCACACCCAGAAGTGAATCACTTGAACCAGTGGTGTTGGTCACAAGCTATGTTGAATATTCTTGATTATTATGCACACGTGGTGGTGGTTATCAACCTCATAAATAGTGGGTTGTGTGATATAGCGCTTGCTTTCTCAGAGTCTAAAAAAAGGTGGGAGCATGTGCGCATTTTCAGGCGGTAGTGTTGGTTTATCTGACTGGGTGCAGCCATTAACTAACTGTCAGTGCTGCTTCAAAGGAGTCTCCTTACCATACATAGGTTTATGTGGCCTGAGGACTTAAAATGAAGATGTGGGACACTGCTGTTTTAGCAATCAGGGATATGTAATGGCGCTGACCAGAATGTTTTGTGATATGGCTCATGGTTGAGTAACACAGCGGCTGCTCGGCCCACTTTATTCTCAAACAGAAAACAATGTACAACAACAATACCTTAGTGGGTTAACGTGCCTGTTGCAGATGTCTATGTGTATTTAGTTGGGTACAGGCTATAATACTGCAGCGATCTGTGTGGATACTGCTAGTCATAGGTTTGCATCATCAAAAAATAAGTTGGAGGATTAATGAGCTAACTCATTGCTTGCAAGTAGCAAGTTGCATTTCCTATTATGAATTCCCAGTAGGTAAATGCATTTGTGCCGACCTCCTTTTGCAACCTGCAGGGCACAACTCAAATATTAGTAAGGTCGTAATGTAATTTCTGATTAGTGTGTGTTATGTGCTTGTGTGTGCGCAAGTCTTTGTATGTTTCTGCCTGTATGTGCATGTTGTATGTTCTTTGCCCATCATCATAGCTGAGAGGATGTGTGCACTTATTTGACATTATAGAAGAGTTGTGGGGTTATAAAAGAGTTGTGGGGTAGTTCCCGTATCTAAACGTACGAAAATTAAGCTACACCTTGAAAATGGCAGAGAATTAACCATTTCTACAGACGGGCATCTGCTTAGCTATTTCACACAACTAACATTTTTTAAATGGATGTCCAAGTATTTTTAGGTGTTCATTCCGCTCTGTACCAATTGCATCACCAGGTTATGTGGCCCTCTCTACCTACGTCATTATCATATGAAATCTCTTTATTGATGTCATAATTACACTCCACAATTGCTTTATTAACCTTCTCGCTTTCTCAATTTTCCTTGAAAATGCACCATTTGCCCACGTTTTTTTTCAAAATTGTCCCGGGAAACCCCCCGCTCCCCCCTCTTATGGCAGTCAGGCTCGCTCTCAACGCTCGCTAGCCACAGGGCACTGATCCAGAACCAGGGCCGGCTTTAGCACAGTTGGTGCCCAGTGCGACAATGTTTTTTGGTGCCCCCCAATGATCACCTCCACCATGGATTCCCTCCCTACCACCCTTTAACAGTCTCCATAACCACTCCCTCTCAGATGCATTTAGTTAATTTTATAGCGTCACTCATAAAAGTGAAGGGTGTCAGAGCACTTTACATAACACACACATTACACAGAGATTATCAATCATAGGTGTGTAAATAGGAAATGTTACATAAGACAGAGGACAACAAGGGGTAGATTCACATATTATCCATATAGGTAGGCAGTATAGTTGAAGAGTACTTGGTCTGGAGAAACACAAACTCTGAATTTAAAATGTAACACAATGGATTGGGGCTCTCTTTAATAACAAGAACTATATTGTACCCAAATGAACCCTTTTTGCAACATTAGAATAATGAAGGTCTGGGGAAAAATCCATACTCTCTAATCTATACCTTGAAGTCTGCGCACAGTTCTTTGATGACGGTTAATAGCTCACTATAAACTGAAACTAACAAAAGGAAGTCTCTGACAAAAGCAGTAACCCACTCACCTGTTTACATTACATTCACTTTGTGATCTGCGTGGTACATATTCTTTCCAGCAGGCATATTAACTTTCTGTGCTACCTTACTATTAATAAAAACGTCCACAAGTCAAAACTTTTAATAGACAAAACTCTGATATCGCCTGGAGGAACATTAATCACCGGACTTTCCTTGACATATTAATTGTTGCAGGTGGTATTAATTGTTGCCTGAAAATTGCTGGAGGCCAGGAACGCGGCAGCAGGTGCTTTTGAGCACAATATAAACTAGCAAGCAGGCGCTCCCATGTGAAATCAGCACCCGGTGGGGTGGCACCGGTCGTACCGCCCTGTCCAGAACTTTTACGTCCCACCACTTTCAAAGCTCACCAGCCCCCAGTGGGTTCATACTTTCCCTGGACCTGCGTGTCATCAAGTCCAAATCATTTGTACTTATCGCAGGTTCACCATCAAAGAAGTCGCCCATTATTTTATCTTGCCGCGCGCAGATTGGAGGTGGTTGACACCTTTCCATACCTTGGAGTTTTATTTGATGAGAAGTCTTCATGGAAACATATTGTAGTGATGGATGGGTGTGGGGTGCAGTGTGTCCAGCCCTCGAGGGAGTGGCTGGGATTACAGCTTCCTGTGAGACCATAGAACGTGTCTCGCAGGAAACTACATTCCTCCCCAACTTTATTGAAGGACAAATAAAAGTGTCAGTCCAACCTGTGGGGAAAAACAAACGGTTAATTAAATACCACAGGGTCCATCCGTCTCTCGAGTCAGGTGGCAGGACGACATCAGACATGGGCTGGTGAACTTGGCTCGCATCAGGACCTTCTCCGCAGACACCCGTACTTTAACCTGAAGGACTCAGGACACGACTGCTGGCTTGGAGACGTCTGCTGCATACCGTCCGTTCGCTGACAGTGACATGTTTTGCATGGCTTCGTCTTGGCTGACGTCGGTGATGGCCTGTGGTGAGATCTAACAGTTCTTTTGGTTGGCTGCGTCATGACCATGGATGGAGTCTAACGTGAGAGTTCACGGAGGTGTTGCTGGACCGACTGTCCCTGTTGAACTGCTTGGCTGTGACCGGTACCCTGTTGGTGGGGCAATGTCTCTTCTCGCTCTCCCGCCTGGGGAGGCCCGTCGTCGGGGTTGCTGCTGGACTATAGGAAGGCTGCACTGGAGCCGCTACTTGTGTGCCGTCTGGGGGCAGCTGCAGGACCGCCGAGGAGCCGTGGCTTGGTCGCACGCACAACCCTCCCGGGTGGATGAGCCTTGGCCAAGACTTGCACTTGCTGCCGCGGTTCCGGTGTAGGCCAGGTTCACAGGTGGTTTCGGGTTCCAGTTAGTCGGCGTGTGTGGCAGCGGTTTCGGACTCCAGTCCATCGGTACTCAGGGAGTGGGGCTTGACGCATGTGTTGATGGCTGGCGTGGTGATGGCTGCCAGCCACGTGGTGAGTCGGAATTACGGGCGGCGGTGGCTTGCTGAGAGAGTTCGGATGTCGGGATGGACCTGGGCAGCCACGTGCCTTGCTGATGTTGAGCGTCCGTGGCGGTTTTACATGTAGAGTGTGTTGATCCTCTCTTACCGGGCTTGGGAGCCACTGCCGACTCCAACTTGAGGCGGTGTGAGGACGGACACTCCGAGCAGATCTTCACCCATGGCATCTGCGGTCAGGAGCAGGGATGCCACTTGACTTGGACAGCCGACGCTTGGGGCGTGGCCGTTCACCTGAAGACGCGTTGTGGAGAGATGCGATTTGCGACTGCTGCGGCTTACTTTCGGTTCTCTTGTGAGGCTGTGTCCAGGGACGGTGGTCCGCCTTGGTGGCTGTCAGACGTGTCAGGGTGAGTTCTTGGCTTGCTGGGAGTCCCCGGTCTTCTCCTTTTTCCGGTCTATTCAATCTACCTGTGTCTTCCGGTTTTCCAGGGTGACAGGGCTGTCACTCTTCTTTCTTCGAGGGTGTTGCGCTTGGACCTCGAGGCGGCGCTGTCATGGCACCGGCTTCTGCTTTCGCTCCGGCGCGCTCCTTGCTAGCTGGGCGACGTGACGTCCAGTCGCGTGTCGCTGGCGTTGGAGCGCCTGTTGCTGTGGCGTCCGCCACGTGGAGTGTGCGACTCCTTCCTTGCCTGTCGTGGGTCACCGCCGACTCCATCTTGAGGCTGTGTTGAGGACGACACTGTGTCACGGACACTGACGCTTTCGGGCCGCTGCGGGTGCGACTCCTCTCTTGCCTGTTGTGGGTCACCGCGACTCCATCTTGAGGCTGTGTTGAGGAGGACCCTGTGTGGCTTTCAGCCCACTGCGGGGCTTCGCTGGTGCAGTGGGGACGTGGTCGCTCTCTGTGCTGCATTCAGCTGTGTTTCGTTGCGGAGATGCTTCTATCTCCCGGGCGCCTGCCCGTGTTGTCGGATTCACTGGTGTGGTCTTCTGCGTGCTTCAGACCATGTGCGCTCCATCTTCGCCTTGGGCGCTCCCTTCTGGCACTGGCTTGCCTGTGGTTGGCGGTTGTGCCTGTCCTCTGGCGGCGGCGTTAAGTAGCCGCTTGTGGTGCATGCCTTGCACTAGTCTCTGCCCACGCTGTCGGTGGGGATAGCTCCTTTGAGACGTTGCTGTTCTGGCTGATCGTCCACTCTTGCTAGTGGGGCTTGTGTCGCAGTGTCTTTGCTGGAGGTATAGTCAAACAACCACTGGTGGTGTCCGCTTGGCACCAGTTCCCCTTGCTGCTCAAGGTGTGACAGCTACCTGGAGACTTTGCGGTCTTTGAAGGTGTCCTTGCTGCTCTCACTTCCAGGGTGCAGAGGGTCACTCCATGAGCATTCTTCTTTGAGGGCGTGTCTTGCTGTGCCAGGTGTAGTTTGTCTCAGCCACTGGGCAGGGGTAGGCCGTCTTCCAGGTGACGGCAGTGTGCTCGCTTGTATCTGTTGACTGCCGCTTGGGACCACCTTAGGGCTCTTGAGAGTGTCAGCCACCTGGAGGCTCCGCTGTCTTCAAAGGCGTCCTGGCTGTTCTCAATGGCAGGGTGCAGAGGGCCACTCTCTGATCATCCTCCTCTGAGGGCACGTCGTGTTGTGCCTGGCGCAGTCCTAGCTACCGGGTGTGAGCAGGCAGTCTTCCTGGTGGTGGCGGTACTCCCCTTGGATCTGTTGACTGCCGTTGCCGGTTGGTTAGCGGGATGCTGTGCTCTAGTACTGCTGGTCTGTGGGGTGCAGTGCAGCAACTCTGATGCCAGTCGTGGTGGGCGGCCAGTGTGCTCGTCTGCCCTGTGGATGCACCGATGTGGATCTTCCTGCTAGGAGCATGTCGGCCTCTCCTTTTGCTGCCCTTGCACTTCTGGCAGAGTAGTGGGGTGTCCACGTCTTTCCTCTGGTCCGTGGTGCTGCCTGGGCTGACGGTCGTGGGACACAGTTGGCAAACTGCTCTGGCCGGGCAGTTCGTCCGTCTTTAGCGTGTCGTATCAGGGAGCTGTCAGGAGGAGCTGCGGGGGTCCAAGGCATCCCTTACCGCTCAGCCTTATGCCTGATCTGGGGACTGCTGGTCGCAGTAGCTCCGTGGGTGCATGGACGTGGACCTCCCTGCTATGGCGACCTTAGCATTCGGTTTGTTCTGCACAGTAAACTGTTTCTCCCTCACGTGCTGGGTAAGTGTGGCTGCAGTACTGTACATGGCCACTCGGTGGCGGTGTAGCGCCTCAGTGTTCAGCGTGGCAGCTTACCACCTGCTGCCGGCCATGCTGTGTCAGAGTCATCGCGTAGGCTGGTGTCCGTGAGCCTGGTTACGGGGTGAGCAGCCCGGGGAAGGTAGAAGACTTTACCTTTTCCTCTGTTTTTTTTTCTTTGTTTTGTTTTAGCGCTGTGGGCTCCTGCGGGGACACCGCTGCCTGGAGCAACGCTGCTGGCATGGCAGGCCTCTGGGGATGTGTGTGCTTGTGGGGGGGGTGAACCGACTATTGCCAGTGCTTGTTAGTTTTTTTTTTGTTGGGAGCAGACGCGCTGTGGCTCCTGCCCACCAGGTGGCGCTGTCAGTACTTCGGCTGATTCCAGCGAGTTGACCGGGCCTGGCGTGGAGAACGGATGACGCTATGCCGGTGAGGCTGGGCACCGGCTCTTCCCTCTTGCCGCTGCAGATGTCTCCCCCCCAGGGCGCTGCACTCGTTCCTGTGCGCAGCAACGGGGAGGCCGTGAATCGGCGCGGAGTCACCTCGCCAGGCTGCGGCGTCCTGTCACCTGTGGCCAGCTGCTGGGGGTTCCGAGGTGAGTGCCGGGCGGTGTGTGATACCAGTGGTAAGAATGCGGGGGTTGAGAGCAAGGTGGTGGGCATCCAGGCTGCACAGCCTCTCCGGACTCGGGAGCGCTCCCTGTCTCAGGTCGCTGTTGGCGGCGCCCTGAATAGCTGCACCGTGTCGTGCCCTTTTACTTTGTGGGTGTCAGGGCCATGACGGCCGGCGGGACGGCCTGTGGGCGCTTCCGGGCATGGGGGGGAAGTACCCGGAGGGTCAGGGTCTCGGGCGCCTCCAGCGTAGCGCCGATGGCAGCAAATCTTGGGTGTGCTTCCTCGGCCACTGACCTGCTGTCGGGCCGGTTGGTTGGCATCACTGCCGCAGCGGCTGCCGGTTGCAGGTGCTACCGGGGCTTCTCCTACGACGCCGGTGCATGTGCCAGGTGGCTTGCTTTTCCCACAGCAAGGCTTTGACTTCTGTGCAGGCACATGGTATGAGAAAGTCACTGCGCCGGCAACACCAATCCTCCGTGGTCTAAGAGGCGGTGAGCGGTGACACGAGGATTTCAGTTCCCTCGCCGTCACGGGTGGCTGTGGGCAGCTGGCCGAGGGTGTCGTGTCGCTTGCCGGGCTCTTTTCTTCCCCTGCGAGGAACGATGAGGCGGAGCAGCAGGCATGCGGGGTGAACTACCCGCCTCGTCGCCAGTGTAGTGTTGGGCCTAGGGCCCACATCACTAGAAATGAGGGACACCGACACTAGGAGAAATACCGTAGTAACTGGCCACGAGCACGTGCACTCGGGCTCTTTTATTGACGGGGCCACGTCACTCGTGACACCCGTGATGGATGGGTGTGGGGTGCAGTGTGTCCAGCCCTCGAGGGAGTGGCTGGGATTACAGCTTCCTGTGAGACCATAGAACGTGTCTCGCAGGACACTACACATATGGTGAGAACTAGAGCCTTGCATGTGGAGAGAGATGTCGCAGCCGTTATTAGATTTTCAAAGAAGGTAGGGAACAAACCTATTCCTGAAAGGCCACAGATTTATTCCTCTTAAGCTAAGGCAGCAGCCACTTATGAGGCAGCAGTGTGGGGCGTAGCAAATATAGATTTATTACAATGCATAGAAGACACCTTTGCTAAAAAGGCTACTTTCCTTGCCTTGAAGCTGTTCCAATTTTATAGGCCGTAAAGAGTTGGGATTCTCTTATTTTAGCGATGCTGTTAAATTGGCCCCTCTGTTATTGTGGCTTTCGATTTGGAAGAGTGAGACATTGATTTTAAATCAAGCAGCATTAAGGGATTGCTTTAAATTGGATCATGCCAAAGCAATACCATGGCTGAAATATGTAAAATCTACATTGGCAAGTATTAGCCTGCACAAATTGATTGACTCTCCGTTAGTTTGTGTTACTTTGCCTAAAACCAAACTGAAGCATTTCTTTTTGGAAAATGTAGCTGCTATTAGAGACTAACAAAAACACATTTAGTGTAGTTCTTTATTATAGGGCACCCACAGTAAGATGTGACTCTCAATCCTATCTAACCTTTGTTCATAATTTGCAGCATCGCTTTAGTTTTGTTAGATTTCGCTTAAATGTTATCACACTCATGGTGTGTTTCCCAGCTAATTCCCACACATTTAAAAAATTGTCTTGCTGTCAATGTAATGTGTTTTCAGAACAAACAGTTAATCATTTACTCTTTTTTTTCTTCATTTTCTTCCCAACAAAAAAAATCAATATTGACTCCATATCGGCGCTCAATGAATTTTAGACAATATAAACAAACATTGACCCATTTCCAAAAGCTTGACAGCCCTATAGTCTGCTGCGTCTTGGCCATGTACTTTATTCTACTGTTAAAATACAGGAAAGCACTTTAGTGGTTTGGAAGGTCAAGCTCTGCTACCATTGGTCAAAGGGTGAGGTGCTTGGGTTAGGGGGCTCTGCATCATTTTAACCCCAAGTGTTCTATTAATTTAATATAGAGGTGGATTAATTATTTACGTAATTGGCAGTCATTGATGCAAAATGTTTTAATAACTGAATTATATATGATTTATCAATAATATTTGAGTAAATTAACACATTTTTATTAAATGAATGTATTGTTAGTATCTCCTTTTATGCAAAGAAATATTGCAAATAAAGTATTATTTACTGACTGAGTGGCTGTGTGGGTCTGTGAATAGGTGTGTCGGTGTGTCTGTGAGTGGGTGCATGAGTGGCGCTACAGATTATGGGCATTTGCATTCTTTTTTTTTTTTTTTTTTTTTAAAAAAAACCTTTATTTGTGCATATTAAAAGAACAAATACGGGCCTACAACCATCAGGCCGGCCACAAAACGGTTAAGCACTAAGACAAACATTACATCCCCTGTGCATCACTGGTCAAGATTAGCAACGATTCAGGAGTTATACACTGGAGAGATCCTTGACACCAGGGGAAGGAGAAGTGAAGGTTAATTTTAAGGTTTTCAAAATAATTTTATCGAGGAAAAAGTCAGTAGAGGATAGAACCAAGGAGATTCGAGTCCGCAAGAGGGCATTTGCATTCTTAATGTCATCGGCGGCTCCTTTGCAATGGCGGAGGAGCGTCGCCCCACTGTCGCAGAGCCAGAAAACTGAAAAACAAAATTATATTTTGCTATAATTTTATTTTTCAGTTTCTGGCTGAGCCAGCGTGTGCAGGGAGGGGTGGGCCGGGCCATGGATGGGGAGGAGGTGTGGTAGATGTGCACCTTTAAGTGCGCGTGTCAATTTGGCCGGCCATCTTAGGCTGGTCAAACTGAAACACACACTTAGGTTTCTCCAACCCAGCTGTATTGCACAGTCGGGTTGGAGAAACAGCACAGACTCCCTGTGCCTGAGCGAGCATTAATATAGCCCACTCAGGCCAATCCCCACGCTGCTTTCATGCTTGAGAGCAGCACGGGGATTGGATGGGGAGTCATGATGCTGCATTTGTTTCTGGAAGCAGCAGTATGACTTTGAAGAATGTATTTTTTATGCCCTGCACTATTTGTCATTGTTTGGTATCCAAGGGGATGGTTTACATCTTACCCAAAGGTTGGTGATGGTTTGTTTAAAGTCTGTTCTCTGGGCATTGGCAGGGAGGGTGTCTGCTGTTCATTGGGCCATCTGTTCCACATGTGCGGGTGATAAAAAAAAAAGATTGAGATCAGCCTGCTCACTCTGCCTGCATCAGAGCACAGGCCCGGCTGTCTTAGCATGTTTTCTGAGCTGAGTGCTGAAATGCGAACCATGTAATTCACGCAACAACCCAAGCTGTCCTCCCTTAGCAGCTTTGGTGGGAGCAGTCAAGAAATGGGGCTAGGCGGAGGAGGACACATTTAGGAGAGAGGAGGCACAAGTGACACGTAAAAGACACATTTCCATGGAATGGTCCATGCTTCTGCATCAGTGGGTCTCTATGCTGCATATTATTTGTTTTTGATGTTGAACCTGTGAATGTCACAAAACTTTGATGTTGATAATTTATGATTTTTTAAAATCCTATTTGACCATTGTTTGTTCAGCACGCGCAATTGTGACCTAGATTGTAACCCCTACGATGTTCAAATTGCTTGAAATTGACTCTCTGATTTCAATTGTAATGATATGTATTTCCATGATTTTTGTAGATATATATATATATATATATATATATATGCAAGTACCTGGCGCATTCTTCCACTTCCTGGCAGGCGAGGGGGAAAGCAAACGGACACCAATCGTGCTTCACAGAGATTTATTTAGAAATCAGCAGCGGCATGACACGTCATTACGCGTTTCGGCCAACAGGTGGCTTTGATATATATATAAAAATTGAAGGTTGCCATTTCTTGAGATGCACTTGCGGGGCGATTCCGCTGGTTTAGGACAAGCGCTGGCTGTCTGACACGCTTGCTGATCTCTACCATCTCTGCCGACGCGTTTCGGGCTCACGCCCTTCTTCCTGGGCAGTTAGAACAACCAAGGGCAAACGATAACAACCAGTGACATCCCCTTATTTATTAACAGCACACGTGACATGATACACTTCAGGTGAGTCACGCTATGAATTCTGGGACTGGTAGTCTATGTTATCACCCAAGTGGGTCGCCGCCCTCAGTTGCGATAGAATAAAAGTTCTTAAAAGCACTTCAAATGTACAGTTCAGCCACACTTGTAAATCACCCAGCGTCACCCTGCTCCTGCAAACGCCGCCCCAATAAGCAGCAAGGGACCCACCAGGATATTGTGGCGGTGCATTCTCGTGGCCACAGGCAGGGCCACATTACAAAAAATTGAAGGTTGCCTTTTCTTGAGATGCACTCGCGGGGCGATTCCACTGGTTTAGGACAAGCGCTGGCTGTCTGACACGCTTGCTGATCTCTACCATCTCTGCCGACGCGTTTCGGGCTCACGCCCTTCTTCCTAGGCAGTTAGAACAACCAAGTGCAAACGATAACAACCAGTGACATCCCCTTATTTATTAACAGCACACGTGACATGATACACTTCAGGTGAGTCACGCTATGAATTCTGGGACTGGTAGTCTATGTTATCACCCAAGTGGGTCGCCGCCCTCAGTTGCGATAGAATAAAAGTTCTTAAAAGCACTTCAAATGTACAGTTCAGCCACACTTGTAATTCACCCAGCGTCACCCTGCTCCTGCAAACGCCGCCCCAATAAGCAGCAAGGGACCCACCAGGATATTGTGGCGGTGCATTCTCGTGGCCACAGGCAGGGCCACATTACAAAAAATTGAAGGTTGCCTTTTCTTGAGATGCACTCGCGGGGCGATTCCGCTGGTTTAGGACAAGCGCTGGCTGTCTGACACGCTTGCTGATCTCTACCATCTCTGCCGACGCGTTTCGGGCTCACGCCCTTCTTCCTGGGCAGTTAGAACAACCAAGGGCAAACGATAACAACCAGTGACATCCCCTTATTTATTAACAGCACACGTGACATGATACACTTCAGGTGAGTCACGCTATGAATTCTGGGACTGGTAGTCTATGTTATCACCCAAGTGGGTCGCCGCCCTCAGTTGCAATAGAATAAAAGTTCTTAAAAGCACTTCAAATGTACAGTTCAGCCACACTTGTAAATCACCCAGCGTCACCCTGCTCCTGCAAACGCCGCCCCAATAAGCAGCAAGGGACCCACCAGGATATTGTGGCGGTGCATTCTCGTGGCCACAGGCAGGGCCACATTGCAAAAAATTGAAGGTTGCCTTTTCTTGAGATGCACTCGCGGGGCGATTCCGCTGGTTTAGGACAAGCGCTGGCTGTCTGACACGCTTGCTGATCTCTACCATTTCTGCCGACGCGTTTCGGGCTCACGCCCTTCTTCCTGGGCAGTTAGAACAACCAAGGGCAAACGATAACAACCAGTGACATCCCCTTATTTATTAACAGCACACGTGACATGATACACTTCAGGAGAATCACGCTATGAATTCTGGGACTGGTAGTCTATGTTATCACCCAAGTGGGTCGCCGCCATCAGTTGCGATAGAATAAAAGTTCTTAAAAGCACTTCAAATGTACAGTTCAGCCACACTTGTAAATCACCCAGCGTCACCCTGCTCCTCCAAACGCCACCCCAATAAGCAGCAAGGGACCCACCAGGATATTGTGGCGGTGCATTCTCGTGGCCACATGCAGGGCCACATTACAAAAAATTGAAGGTTGCCTTTTCTTGAGATGCACTTGCGGGGCGATTCCGCTGGTTTAGGACAAGCGCTGGCTGTCTGACATGCTTGCTGATCTCTACCATCTCTGCCGACGCGTTTCGGGCTCACGCCCTTCTTCCTGGGCAGTTAGAACAATCAAGGGCAAACGATAACAACCAGTGACATCCCCTTATTTATTAACAGCACACGTGACATGATACACTTCAGGTGAGTCACGCTATGAATTCTGGGACTGGTAGTCTATGTTATCACCCAAGTGGGTCGCCGCCCTCAGTTGCGATAGAATAAAAGTTCTTAAAAGCTCTTCAAATGTACAGTTCAGCCACACTTGTAAATCACCCAGCGTCACCCTGCTCCTGCAAACGCCGCCCCAATAAGCAGCAAGGGACCCACCAGGATATTGTGGCGGTGCATTCTCGTGGCCACAGGCAGGGCCACATTACAAAAAATTGAAGGTTGCCTTTTCTTGAGATGCACTCGCGGGGCGATTCCACTGGTTTAGGACAAGCGCTGGCTGTCTGACACGCTTGCTGATCTCTACCATCTCTGCCGACGCGTTTCGGGCTCACGCCCTTCTTCCTAGGCAGTTAGAACAACCAAGGGCAAACGATACCAACCAGTGACATCCCCTTATTTATTAACAGCACACGTGACATGATACACTTCAGGTGAGTCACGCTATGAATTCTGGGACTGGTAGTCTATGTTATCACCCAAGTGGGTCGCCGCCCTCAGTTGCGATAGAATAAAAGTTCTTAAAAGCACTTCAAATGTACAGTTCAGCCACACTTGTAATTCACCCAGCGTCACCCTGCTCCTGCAAACGCCGCCCCAATAAGCAGCAAGGGACCCACCAGGATATTGTGGCGGTGCATTCTCGTGGCCACAGGCAGGGCCACATTACAAAAAATTGAAGGTTGCCTTTTCTTGAGATGCACTCGCGGGGCGATTCCGCTGGTTTAGGACAAGCGCTGGCTGTCTGACACGCTTGCTGATCTCTACCATCTCTGCCGACGCGTTTCGGGCTCACGCCCTTCTTCCTGGGCAGTTAGAACAACCAAGGGCAAACGATAACAACCAGTGACATCCCCTTATTTATTAACAGCACACGTGACATGATACACTTCAGGTGAGTCACGCTATGAATTCTGGGACTGGTAGTCTATGTTATCACCCAAGTGGGTCGCCGCCCTCAGTTGCAATAGAATAAAAGTTCTTAAAAGCACTTCAAATGTACAGTTCAGCCACACTTGTAAATCACCCAGCGTCACCCTGCTCCTGCAAACGCCGCCCCAATAAGCAGCAAGGGACCCACCAGGATATTGTGGCGGTGCATTCTCGTGGCCACAGGCAGGGCCACATTGCAAAAAATTGAAGGTTGCCTTTTCTTGAGATGCACTCGCGGGGCGATTCCGCTGGTTTAGGACAAGCGCTGGCTGTCTGACACGCTTGCTGATCTCTACCATTTCTGCCGACGCGTTTCGGGCTCACGCCCTTCTTCCTGGGCAGTTAGAACAACCAAGGGCAAACGATAACAACCAGTGACATCCCCTTATTTATTAACAGCACACGTGACATGATACACTTCAGGAGAATCACGCTATGAATTCTGGGACTGGTAGTCTATGTTATCACCCAAGTGGGTCGCCGCCATCAGTTGCGATAGAATAAAAGTTCTTAAAAGCACTTCAAATGTACAGTTCAGCCACACTTGTAAATCACCCAGCGTCACCCTGCTCCTCCAAACGCCACCCCAATAAGCAGCAAGGGACCCACCAGGATATTGTGGCGGTGCATTCTCGTGGCCACATGCAGGGCCACATTACAAAAAATTGAAGGTTGCCTTTTCTTGAGATGCACTTGCGGGGCGATTCCGCTGGTTTAGGACAAGCGCTGGCTGTCTGACATGCTTGCTGATCTCTACCATCTCTGCCGACGCGTTTCGGGCTCACGCCCTTCTTCCTGGGCAGTTAGAACAATCAAGGGCAAACGATAACAACCAGTGACATCCCCTTATTTATTAACAGCACACGTGACATGATACACTTCAGGTGAGTCACGCTATGAATTCTGGGACTGGTAGTCTATGTTATCACCCAAGTGGGTCGCCGCCCTCAGTTGCGATAGAATAAAAGTTCTTAAAAGCACTTCAAATGTACAGTTCAGCCACACTTGTAAATCACCCAGCGTCACCCTGCTCCTGCAAACGCCGCCCCAATAAGCAGCAAGGGACCCACCAGGATATTGTGGCGGTGCATTCTCGTGGCCACAGGCAGGGCCACATTACAAAAAATTGAAGGTTGCCTTTTCTTGAGATGCACTCGCGGGGCGATTCCACTGGTTTAGGACAAGCGCTGGCTGTCTGACACGCTTGCTGATCTCTACCATCTCTGCAGACGCGTTTCGGGCTCACGCCCTTCTTCCTAGGCAGTTAGAACAACCAAGGGCAAACGATACCAACCAGTGACATCCCCTTATTTATTAACAGCACACGTGACATGATACACTTCAGGTGAGTCACGCTATGAATTCTGGGACTGGTAGTCTATGTTATCACCCAAGTGGGTCGCCGCCCTCAGTTGCGATAGAATAAAAGTTCTTAAAAGCACTTCAAATGTACAGTTCAGCCACACTTGTAATTCACCCAGCGTCACCCTGCTCCTGCAAACGCCGCCCCAATAAGCAGCAAGGGACCCACCAGGATATTGTGGCGGTGCATTCTCGTGGCCACAGGCAGGGCCACATTACAAAAAATTGAAGGTTGCCTTTTCTTGAGATGCACTCGCGGGGCGATTCCGCTGGTTTAGGACAAGCGCTGGCTGTCTGACACGCTTGCTGATCTCTACCATCTCTGCCGACGCGTTTCGGGCTCACGCCCTTCTTCCTGGGCAGTTAGAACAACCAAGGGCAAACGATAACAACCAGTGACATCCCCTTATTTATTAACAGCACACGTGACATGATACACTTCAGGTGAGTCACGCTATGAATTCTGGGACTGGTAGTCTATGTTATCACACAAGTGGGTCGCCGCCCTCAGTTGCAATAGAATAAAAGTTCTTAAAAGCACTTCAAATGTACAGTTCAGCCACACTTGTAAATCACCCAGCGTCACCCTGCTCCTGCAAACGCCGCCCCAATAAGCAGCAAGGGACCCACCAGGATATTGTGGCGGTGCATTCTCGTGGCCACAGGCAGGGCCACATTGCAAAAAATTGAAGGTTGCCTTTTCTTGAGATGCACTCGCGGGGCGATTCCGCTGGTTTAGGACAAGCGCTGGCTGTCTGACACGCTTGCTGATCTCTACCATTTCTGCCGACGCGTTTCGGGCTCACGCCCTTCTTCCTGGGCAGTTAGAACAACCAAGGGCAAACGATAACAACCAGTGACATCCCCTTATTTATTAACAGCACACGTGACATGATACACTTCAGGAGAATCACGCTATGAATTCTGGGACTGGTAGTCTATGTTATCACCCAAGTGGGTCGCCGCCATCAGTTGCGATAGAATAAAAGTTCTTAAAAGCACTTCAAATGTACAGTTCAGCCACACTTGTAAATCACCCAGCGTCACCCTGCTCCTCCAAACGCCACCCCAATAAGCAGCAAGGGACCCACCAGGATATTGTGGCGGTGCATTCTCGTGGCCACATGCAGGGCCACATTACAAAAAATTGAAGGTTGCCTTTTCTTGAGATGCACTTGCGGGGCGATTCCGCTGGTTTAGGACAAGCGCTGGCTGTCTGACATGCTTGCTGATCTCTACCATCTCTGCCGACGCGTTTCGGGCTCACGCCCTTCTTCCTGGGCAGTTAGAACAATCAAGGGCAAACGATAACAACCAGTGACATCCCCTTATTTATTAACAGCACACGTGACATGATACACTTCAGGTGAGTCACGCTATGAATTCTGGGACTGGTAGTCTATGTTATCACCCAAGTGGGTCGCCGCCCTCAGTTGCGATAGAATAAAAGTTCTTAAAAGCACTTCAAATGTACAGTTCAGCCACACTTGTAAATCACCCAGCGTCACCCTGCTCCTGCAAACGCCGCCCCAATAAGCAGCAAGGGACCCACCAGGATATTGTGGCGGTGCATTCTCGTGGCCACAGGCAGGGCCACATTACAAAAAATTGAAGGTTGCCTTTTCTTGAGATGCACTCGCGGGGCGATTCCACTGGTTTAGGACAAGCGCTGGCTGTCTGACACGCTTGCTGATCTCTACCATCTCTGCCGACGCGTTTCGGGCTCACGCCCTTCTTCCTAGGCAGTTAGAACAACCAAGGGCAAACGATAACAACCAGTGACATCCCCTTATTTATTAACAGCACACGTGACATGATACACTTCAGGTGAGTCACGCTATGAATTCTGGGACTGGTAGTCTATGTTATCACCCAAGTGGGTCGCCGCCCTCAGTTGCGATAGAATAAAAGTTCTTAAAAGCACTTCAAATGTACAGTTCAGCCACACTTGTAATTCACCCAGCGTCACCCTGCTCCTGCAAACGCCGCCCCAATAAGCAGCAAGGGACCCACCAGGATATTGTGGCGGTGCATTCTCGTGGCCACAGGCAGGGCCACATTACAAAAAATTGAAGGTTGCCTTTTCTTGAGATGCACTCGCGGGGCGATTCCGCTGGTTTAGGACAAGCGCTGGCTGTCTGACACGCTTGCTGATCTCTACCATCTCTGCCGACGCGTTTCGGGCTCACGCCCTTCTTCCTGGGCAGTTAGAACAACCAAGGGCAAACGATAACAACCAGTGACATCCCCTTATTTATTAACAGCACACGTGACATAATACACTTCAGGTGAGTCACGCTATGAATTCTGGGACTGGTAGTCTATGTTATCACCCAAGTGGGTCGCCGCCCTCAGTTGCAATAGAATAAAAGTTCTTAAAAGCACTTCAAATGTACAGTTCAGCCACACTTGTAAATCACCCAGCGTCACCCTGCTCCTGCAAACGCCGCCCCAATAAGCAGCAAGGGACCCACCAGGATATTGTGGCGGTGCATTCTCATGGCCACAGGCAGGGCCACATTGCAAAAAATTGAAGGTTGCCTTTTCTTGAGATGCACTCGCGGGGCGATTCCGCTGGTTTAGGACAAGCGCTGGCTGTCTGACACACTTGCTGATCTCTACCATTTCTGCCGACGCGTTTCGGGCTCACGCCCTTCTTCCTGGGCAGTTAGAACAACCAAGGGCAAACGATAACAACCAGTGACATCCCCTTATTTATTAACAGCACACGTGACATGATACACTTCAGGAGAATCACGCTATGAATTCTGGGACTGGTAGTCTATGTTATCACCCAAGTGGGTCGCCGCCATCAGTTGCGATAGAATAAAAGTTCTTAAAAGCACTTCAAATGTACAGTTCAGCCACACTTGTAAATCACCCAGCGTCACCCTGCTCCTCCAAACGCCACCCCAATAAGCAGCAAGGGACCCACCAGGATATTGTGGCGGTGCATTCTCGTGGCCACATGCAGGGCCACATTACAAAAAATTGAAGGTTGCCTTTTCTTGAGATGCACTCGCGGGGCGATTCCGCTGGTTTAGGACAAGCGCTGGCTGTCTGACATGCTTGCTGATCTCTACCATCTCTGCCGACGCGTTTCGGGCTCACGCCCTTCTTCCTGGGCAGTTAGAACAATCAAGGGCAAACGATAACAACCAGTGACATCCCCTTATTTATTAACAGCACACGTGACATGATACACTTCAGGTGAGTCACGCTATGAATTCTGGGACTGGTAGTCTATGTTATCACCCAAGTGGGTCGCCGCCCTCAGTTGCGATAGAATAAAAGTTCTTAAAAGCACTTCAAATGTACAGTTCAGCCACACTTGTAAATCACCCAGCGTCACCCTGCTCCTGCAAACGCCGCCCCAATAAGCAGCAAGGGACCCACCAGGATATTGTGGCGGTGCATTCTCGTGGCCACAGGCAGGGCCACATTACAAAAAATTGAAGGTTGCCTTTTCTTGAGATGCACTCGCGGGGCGATTCCACTGGTTTAGGACAAGCGCTGGCTGTCTGACACGCTTGCTGATCTCTACCATCTCTGCCGACGCGTTTCGGGCTCACGCCCTTCTTCCTAGGCAGTTAGAACAACCAAGGGCAAACGATAACAACCAGTGACATCCCCTTATTTATTAACAGCACACGTGACATGATACACTTCAGGTGAGTCACGCTATGAATTCTGGGACTGGTAGTCTATGTTATCACCCAAGTGGGTCGCCGCCCTCAGTTGCGATAGAATAAAAGTTCTTAAAAGCACTTCAAATGTACAGTTCAGCCACACTTGTAATTCACCCAGCGTCACCCTGCTCCTGCAAACGCCGCCCCAATAAGCAGCAAGGGACCCACCAGGATATTGTGGCGGTGCATTCTCGTGGCCACAGGCAGGGCCACATTACAAAAAATTGAAGGTTGCCTTTTCTTGAGATGCACTCGCGGGGCGATTCCGCTGGTTTAGGACAAGCGCTGGCTGTCTGACACGCTTGCTGATCTCTATCATCTCTGCCGACGCGTTTCGGGCTCACGCCCTTCTTCCTGGGCAGTTAGAACAACCAAGGGCAAACGATAACAACCAGTGACATCCCCTTATTTATTAACAGCACACGTGACATGATATACTTCAGGTGAGTCACGCTATGAATTCTGGGACTGGTAGTCTATGTTATCACCCAAGTGGGTCGCCGCCCTCAGTTGCAATAGAATAAAAGTTCTTAAAAGCACTTCAAATGTACAGTTCAGCCACACTTGTAAATCACCCAGCGTCACCCTGCTCCTGCAAACGCCGCCCCAATAAGCAGCAAGGGACCCACCAGGATATTGTGGCGGTGCATTCTCGTGGCCACAGGCAGGGCCACATTGCAAAAAATTGAAGGTTGCCTTTTCTTGAGATGCACTCGCGGGGCGATTCCGCTGGTTTAGGACAAGCGCTGGCTGTCTGACACGCTTGCTGATCTCTACCATTTCTGCCGACGCGTTTCGGGCTCACGCCCTTCTTCCTGGGCAGTTAGAACAACCAAGGGCAAACGATAACAACCAGTGACATCCCCTTATTTATTAACAGCACACGTGACATGATACACTTCAGGAGAATCACGCTATGAATTCTGGGACTGGTAGTCTATGTTATCACCCAAGTGGGTCGCCGCCATCAGTTGCGATAGAATAAAAGTTCTTAAAAGCACTTCAAATGTACAGTTCAGCCACACTTGTAAATCACCCAGCGTCACCCTGCTCCTCCAAACGCCACCCCAATAAGCAGCAAGGGACCCACCAGGATATTGTGGCGGTGCATTCTCGTGGCCACATGCAGGGCCACATTACAAAAAATTGAAGGTTGCCTTTTCTTGAGATGCACTCGCGGGGCGATTCCGCTGGTTTAGGACAAGCGCTGGCTGTCTGACATGCTTGCTGATCTCTACCATCTCTGCCGACGCGTTTCGGGCTCACGCCCTTCTTCCTGGGCAGTTAGAACAATCAAGGGCAAACGATAACAACCAGTGACATCCCCTTATTTATTAACAGCACACGTGACATGATACACTTCAGGTGAGTCACGCTATGAATTCTGGGACTGGTAGTCTATGTTATCACCCAAGTGGGTCGCCGCCCTCAGTTGCGATAGAATAAAAGTTCTTAAAAGCACTTCAAATGTACAGTTCAGCCACACTTGTAAACCACCCAGCGTCACCCTGCTCCTGCAAACGCCGCCCCAATAAGCAGCAAGGGACCCACCAGGATATTGTGGCGGTGCATTCTCGTGGCCACAGGCAGGGCCACATTACAAAAAATTGAAGGTTGCCTTTTCTTGAGATGCACTCGCGGGGCGATTCCGCTGGTTTAGGACAAGCGCTGGCTGTCTGACACGCTTGCTGATCTCTACCATCTCTGCCGACGCGTTTCGGGCTCACGCCCTTCTTCCTGGGCAGTTAGAACAACCAAGGGCAAACGATAACAACCAGTGACATCCCCTTATTTATTAACAGCACACGTGTCATGATACACTTCAGGAGAATCACGCTATGAATTCTGGGACTGGTAGTCTATGTTATCACCCAAGTGGGTCGCTGCCATCAGTTGCGATAGAATAAAAGTTCTTAAAAGCACTTCAAATGTACAGTTCAGCCACACTTGTAAATCACCCAGCGTCACCCTGCTCCTCCAAACGCCACCCCAATAAGCAGCAAGGGACCCACCAGGATATTGTGGCGGTGCATTCTCGTGGCCACATGCAGGGCCACATTACAAAAAATTGAAGGTTGCCTTTTCTTGAGATGCACTCGCGGGGCGATTCCACTGGTTTAGGACAAGCGCTGGCTGTCTGACATGCTTGCTGATCTCTACCATCTCTGCCGACGCGTTTCGGGCTCACGCCCTTCTTCCTGGGCAGTTAGAACAATCAAGGGCAAGCGATAACAACCAGTGACATCCCCTTATTTATTAACAGCACACGTGACATGATACACTTCAGGTGAGTCACGCTATGAATTCTGGGACTGGTAGTCTATGTTATCACCCAAGTGGGTCGCCGCCCTCAGTTGCGATAGAATAAAAGTTCTTAAAAGCACTTCAAATGTACAGTTCAGCCACACTTGTAATTCACCCAGCGTCACCCTGCTCCTGCAAACGCCGCCCCAATAAGCAGCAAGGGACCCACCAGGATATTGTGGCGGTGCATTCTCGTGGCCACAGGCAGGGCCACATTACAAAAAATTGAAGGTTGCCTTTTCTTGAGATGCACTCGCGGGGCGATTCCGCTGGTTTAGGACAAGCGCTGGCTGTCTGACACGCTTGCTGATCTCTACCATCTCTGCCGACGCGTTTCGGGCTCACGCCCTTCTTCCTGGGCAGTTAGAACAACCAAGGGCAAACGATAACAACCAGTGACATCCCCTTATTTATTAACAGCACACGTGACATGATACACTTCAGGTGAGTCACGCTATGAATTCTGGGACTGGTAGTCTATGTTATCACCCAAGTGGGTCGCCGCCCTCAGTTGCAATAGAATAAAAGTTCTTAAAAGCACTTCAAATGTACAGTTCAGCCACACTTGTAAATCACCCAGCGTCACCCTGCTCCTGCAAACGCCGCCCCAATAAGCAGCAAGGGACCCACCAGGATATTGTGGCGGTGCATTCTCGTGGCCACAGGCAGGGCCACATTGCAAAAAATTGAAGGTTGCCTTTTCTTGAGATGCACTCGCGGGGCGATTCCGCTGGTTTAGGACAAGCGCTGGCTGTCTGACACGCTTGCTGATCTCTACCATTTCTGCCGACGCGTTTCGGGCTCACGCCCTTCTTCCTGGGCAGTTAGAACAACCAAGGGCAAACGATAACAACCAGTGACATCCCCTTATTTATTAACAGCACACGTGACATGATACACTTCAGGAGAATCACGCTATGAATTCTGGGACTGGTAGTCTATGTTATCACCCAAGTGGGTCGCCGCCATCAGTTGCGATAGAATAAAAGTTCTTAAAAGCACTTCAAATGTACAGTTCAGCCACACTTGTAAATCACCCAGCGTCACCCTGCTCCTCCAAACGCCACCCCAATAAGCAGCAAGGGACCCACCAGGATATTGTGGCGGTGCATTCTCGTGGCCACATGCAGGGCCACATTACAAAAAATTGAAGGTTGCCTTTTCTTGAGATGCACTTGCGGGGCGATTCCGCTGGTTTAGGACAAGCGCTGGCTGTCTGACATGCTTGCTGATCTCTACCATCTCTGCCGACGCGTTTCGGGCTCACGCCCTTCTTCCTGGGCAGTTAGAACAATCAAGGGCAAACGATAACAACCAGTGACATCCCCTTATTTATTAACAGCACACGTGACATGATACACTTCAGGTGAGTCACGCTATGAATTCTGGGACTGGTAGTCTATGTTATCACCCAAGTGGGTCGCCGCCCTCAGTTGCGATAGAATAAAAGTTCTTAAAAGCACTTCAAATGTACAGTTCAGCCACACTTGTAAATCACCCAGCGTCACCCTGCTCCTGCAAACGCCGCCCCAATAAGCAGCAAGGGACCCACCAGGATATTGTGGCGGTGCATTCTCGTGGCCACAGGCAGGGCCACATTACAAAAAATTGAAGGTTGCCTTTTCTTGAGATGCACTCGCGGGGCGATTCCACTGGTTTAGGACAAGCGCTGGCTGTCTGACACGCTTGCTGATCTCTACCATCTCTGCCGACGCGTTTCGGGCTCACGCCCTTCTTCCTAGGCAGTTAGAACAACCAAGGGCAAACGATACCAACCAGTGACATCCCCTTATTTATTAACAGCACACGTGACATGATACACTTCAGGTGAGTCACGCTATGAATTCTGGGACTGGTAGTCTATGTTATCACCCAAGTGGGTCGCCGCCCTCAGTTGCGATAGAATAAAAGTTCTTAAAAGCACTTCAAATGTACAGTTCAGCCACACTTGTAATTCACCCAGCGTCACCCTGCTCCTGCAAACGCCGCCCCAATAAGCAGCAAGGGACCCACCAGGATATTGTGGCGGTGCATTCTCGTGGCCACAGGCAGGGCCACATTACAAAAAATTGAAGGTTGCCTTTTCTTGAGATGCACTCGCGGGGCGATTCCGCTGGTTTAGGACAAGCGCTGGCTGTCTGACACGCTTGCTGATCTCTACCATCTCTGCCGACGCGTTTCGGGCTCACGCCCTTCTTCCTGGGCAGTTAGAACAACCAAGGGCAAACGATAACAACCAGTGACATCCCCTTATTTATTAACAGCACACGTGATATGATACACTTCAGGTGAGTCACGCTATGAATTCTGGGACTGGTAGTCTATGTTATCACCCAAGTGGGTCGCCGCCCTCAGTTGCAATAGAATAAAAGTTCTTAAAAGCACTTCAAATGTACAGTTCAGCCACACTTGTAAATCACCCAGCGTCACCCTGCTCCTGCAAACGCCGCCCCAATAAGCAGCAAGGGACCCACCAGGATATTGTGGCGGTGCATTCTCGTGGCCACAGGCAGGGCCACATTGCAAAAAATTGAAGGTTGCCTTTTCTTGAGATGCACTCGCGGGGCGATTCCGCTGGTTTAGGACAAGCGCTGGCTGTCTGACACGCTTGCTGATCTCTACCATTTCTGCCGACGCGTTTCGGGCTCACGCCCTTCTTCCTGGGCAGTTAGAACAACCAAGGGCAAACGATAACAACCAGTGACATCCCCTTATTTATTAACAGCACACGTGACATGATACACTTCAGGAGAATCACGCTATGAATTCTGGGACTGGTAGTCTATGTTATCACCCAAGTGGGTCGCCGCCATCAGTTGCGATAGAATAAAAGTTCTTAAAAGCACTTCAAATGTACAGTTCAGCCACACTTGTAAATCACCCAGCGTCACCCTGCTCCTCCAAACGCCACCCCAATAAGCAGCAAGGGACCCACCAGGATATTGTGGCGGTGCATTCTCGTGGCCACATGCAGGGCCACATTACAAAAAATTGAAGGTTGCCTTTTCTTGAGATGCACTTGCGGGGCGATTCCGCTGGTTTAGGACAAGCGCTGGCTGTCTGACATGCTTGCTGATCTCTACCATCTCTGCCGACGCGTTTCGGGCTCACGCCCTTCTTCCTGGGCAGTTAGAACAATCAAGGGCAAACGATAACAACCAGTGACATCCCCTTATTTATTAACAGCACACGTGACATGATACACTTCAGGTGAGTCACGCTATGAATTCTGGGACTGGTAGTCTATGTTATCACCCAAGTGGGTCGCCGCCCTCAGTTGCGATAGAATAAAAGTTCTTAAAAGCACTTCAAATGTACAGTTCAGCCACACTTGTAAATCACCCAGCGTCACCCTGCTCCTGCAAACAACGCCCCAATAAGCAGCAAGGGACCCACCAGGATATTGTGGCGGTGCATTCTCGTGGCCACAGGCAGGGCCACATTACAAAAAATTGAAGGTTGCCTTTTCTTGAGATGCACTCGCGGGGCGATTCCACTGGTTTAGGACAAGCGCTGGCTGTCTGACACGCTTGCTGATCTCTACCATCTCTGCCGACGCGTTTCGGGCTCATGCCCTTCTTCCTAGGCAGTTAGAACAACCAAGGGCAAACGATAACAACCAGTGACATCCCCTTATTTATTAACAGCACACGTGACATGATACACTTCAGGTGAGTCACGCTATGAATTCTGGGACTGGTAGTCTATGTTATCACCCAAGTGGGTCGCCGCCCTCAGTTGCGATAGAATAAAAGTTCTTAAAAGCACTTCAAATGTACAGTTCAGCCACACTTGTAATTCACCCAGCGTCACCCTGCTCCTGCAAACGCCGCCCCAATAAGCAGCAAGGGACCCACCAGGATATTGTGGCGGTGCATTCTCGTGGCCACAGGCAGGGCCACATTACAAAAAATTGAAGGTTGCCTTTTCTTGAGATGCACTCGCGGGGCGATTCCGCTGGTTTAGGACAAGCGCTGGCTGTCTGACACGCTTGCTGATCTCTACCATCTCTGCCGACGCGTTTCGGGCTCACGCCCTTCTTCCTGGGCAGTTAGAACAACCAAGGGCAAACGATAACAACCAGTGACATCCCCTTATTTATTAACAGCACACGTGACATAATACACTTCAGGTGAGTCACGCTATGAATTCTGGGACTGGTAGTCTATGTTATCACCCAAGTGGGTCGCCGCCCTCAGTTGCAATAGAATAAAAGTTCTTAAAAGCACTTCAAATGTACAGTTCAGCCACACTTGTAAATCACCCAGCGTCACCCTGCTCCTGCAAACGCCGCCCCAATAAGCAGCAAGGGACCCACCAGGATATTGTGGCGGTGCATTCTCATGGCCACAGGCAGGGCCACATTGCAAAAAATTGAAGGTTGCCTTTTCTTGAGATGCACTCGCGGGGCGATTCCGCTGGTTTAGGACAAGCGCTGGCTGTCTGACACGCTTGCTGATCTCTACCATTTCTGCCGACGCGTTTCGGGCTCACGCCCTTCTTCCTGGGCAGTTAGAACAACCAAGGGCAAACGATAACAACCAGTGACATCCCCTTATTTATTAACAGCACACGTGACATGATACACTTCAGGAGAATCACGCTATGAATTCTGGGACTGGTAGTCTATGTTATCACCCAAGTGGGTCGCCGCCATCAGTTGCGATAGAATAAAAGTTCTTAAAAGCACTTCAAATGTACAGTTCAGCCACACTTGTAAATCACCCAGCGTCACCCTGCTCCTCCAAACGCCACCCCAATAAGCAGCAAGGGACCCACCAGGATATTGTGGCGGTGCATTCTCGTGGCCACATGCAGGGCCACATTACAAAAAATTGAAGGTTGACTTTTCTTGAGATGCACTCGCGGGGCGATTCCGCTGGTTTAGGACAAGCGCTGGCTGTCTGACATGCTTGCTGATCTCTACCATCTCTGCCGACGCGTTTCGGGCTCACGCCCTTCTTCCTGGGCAGTTAGAACAATCAAGGGCAAACGATAACAACCAGTGACATCCCCTTATTTATTAACAGCACACGTGACATGATACACTTCAGGTGAGTCACGCTATGAATTCTGGGACTGGTAGTCTATGTTATCACCCAAGTGGGTCGCCGCCCTCAGTTGCGATAGAATAAAAGTTCTTAAAAGCACTTCAAATGTACAGTTCAGCCACACTTGTAAATCACCCAGCGTCACCCTGCTCCTGCAAACGCCGCCCCAATAAGCAGCAAGGGACCCACCAGGATATTGTGGCGGTGCATTCTCGTGGCCACAGGCAGGGCCACATTACAAAAAATTGAAGGTTGCCTTTTCTTGAGATGCACTCGCGGGGCGATTCCACTGGTTTAGGACAAGCGCTGGCTGTCTGACACGCTTGCTGATCTCTACCATCTCTGCCAACGCGTTTCGGGCTCACGCCCTTCTTCCTAGGCAGTTAGAACAACCAAGGGCAAACGATAACAACCAGTGACATCCCCTTATTTATTAACAGCACACGTGACATGATACACTTCAGGTGAGTCACGCTATGAATTCTGGGACTGGTAGTCTATGTTATCACCCAAGTGGGTCGCCGCCCTCAGTTGCGATAGAATAAAAGTTCTTAAAAGCACTTCAAATGTACAGTTCAGCCACACTTGTAATTCACCCAGCGTCACCCTGCTCCTGCAAACGCCGCCCCAATAAGCAGCAAGGGACCCACCAGGATATTGTGGCGGTGCATTCTCGTGGCCACAGGCAGGGCCACATTACAAAAAATTGAAGGTTGCCTTTTCTTGAGATGCACTCGCGGGGCGATTCCGCTGGTTTAGGACAAGCGCTGGCTGTCTGACACGCTTGCTGATCTCTATCATCTCTGCCGACGCGTTTCGGGCTCACGCCCTTCTTCCTGGGCAGTTAGAACAACCAAGGGCAAACGATAACAACCAGTGACATCCCCTTATTTATTAACAGCACACGTGACATGATATACTTCAGGTGAGTCACGCTATGAATTCTGGGACTGGTAGTCTATGTTATCACCCAAGTGGGTCGCCGCCCTCAGTTGCAATAGAATAAAAGTTCTTAAAAGCACTTCAAATGTACAGTTCAGCCACACTTGTAAATCACCCAGCGTCACCCTGCTCCTGCAAACGCCGCCCCAATAAGCAGCAAGGGACCCACCAGGATATTGTGGCGGTGCATTCTCGTGGCCACAGGCAGGGCCACATTGCAAAAAATTGAAGGTTGCCTTTTCTTGAGATGCACTCGCGGGGCGATTCCGCTGGTTTAGGACAAGCGCTGGCTGTCTGACACGCTTGCTGATCTCTACCATTTCTGCCGACGCGTTTCGGGCTCACGCCCTTCTTCCTGGGCAGTTAGAACAACCAAGGGCAAACGATAACAACCAGTGACGTCCCCTTATTTATTAACAGCACACGTGACATGATACACTTCAGGAGAATCACGCTATGAATTCTGGGACTGGTAGTCTATGTTATCACCCAAGTGGGTCGCCGCCATCAGTTGCGATAGAATAAAAGTTCTTAAAAGCACTTCAAATGTACAGTTCAGCCACACTTGTAAATCACCCAGCGTCACCCTGCTCCTCCAAACGCCACCCCAATAAGCAGCAAGGGACCCACCAGGATATTGTGGCGGTGCATTCTCGTGGCCACATGCAGGGCCACATTACAAAAAATTGAAGGTTGCCTTTTCTTGAGATGCACTCGCGGGGCGATTCCGCTGGTTTAGGACAAGCGCTGGCTGTCTGACATGCTTGCTGATCTCTACCATCTCTGCCGACGCGTTTCGGGCTCACGCCCTTCTTCCTGGGCAGTTAGAACAATCAAGGGCAAACGATAACAACCAGTGACATCCCCTTATTTATTAACAGCACACGTGACATGATACACTTCAGGTGAGTCACGCTATGAATTCTGGGACTGGTAGTCTATGTTATCGCCCAAGTGGGTCGCCGCCCTCAGTTGCGATAGAATAAAAGTTCTTAAAGGCACTTCAAATGTACAGTTCAGCCACACTTGTAAACCACCCAGCGTCACCCTGCTCCTGCAAACGCCGCCCCAATAAGCAGCAAGGGACCCACCAGGATATTGTGGCGGTGCATTCTCGTGGCCACAGGCAGGGCCACATTACAAAAAATTGAAGGTTGCCTTTTCTTGAGATGCACTCGCGGGGCGATTCCGCTGGTTTAGGACAAGCGCTGGCTGTCTGACACGCTTGCTGATCTCTACCATCTCTGCCGATGCGTTTCGGGCTCACGCCCTTCTTCCTGGGCAGTTAGAACAACCAAGGGCAAACGATAACAACCAGTGACATCCCCTTATTTATTAACAGCACACGTGTCATGATACACTTCAGGAGAATCACGCTATGAATTCTGGGACTGGTAGTCTATGTTATCACCCAAGTGGGTCGCCGCCATCAGTTGCGATAGAATAAAAGTTCTTAAAAGCACTTCAAATGTACAGTTCAGCCACACTTTTAAATCACCCAGCGTCACCCTGCTCCTCCAAACGCCACCCCAATAAGCAGCAAGGGACCCACCAGGATATTGTGGCGGTGCATTCTCGTGGCCACATGCAGGGCCACATTACAAAAAATTGAAGGTTGCCTTTTCTTGAGATGCACTCGCGGGGCGATTCCGCTGGTTTAGGACAAGCGCTGGCTGTCTGACATGCTTGCTGATCTCTACCATCTCTGCCGACGCGTTTCGGGCTCACGCCCTTCTTCCTGGGCAGTTAGAACAACCAAGGGCAAACGATAACAACCAGTGACATCCCCTTATTTATTAACAGCACACGTGTCATGATACACTTCAGGAGAATCACGCTATGAATTCTGGGACTGGTAGTCTATGTTATCACCCAAGTGGGTCGCCGCCGTCAGTTGCGATAGAATAAAAGTTCTTAAAAGCACTTCAAATGTACAGTTCAGCCACACTTGTAAATCACCCAGCGTCACCCTGCTCCTCCAAACGCCACCCCAATAAGCAGCAAGGGACCCACCAGGATATTGTGGCGGTGCATTCTCGTGGCCACATGCAGGGCCACATTACAAAAAATTGAAGGTTGCCTTTTCTTGAGATGCACTCGCGGGGCGATTCCGCTGGTTTAGGACAAGCGCTGGCTGTCTGACATGCTTGCTGATCTCTACCATCTCTGCCGACGCGTTTCGGGCTCACGCCCTTCTTCCTGGGCAGTTAGAACAATCAAGGGCAAGCGATAACAACCAGTGACATCCCCTTATTTATTAACAGCACACGTGACATGATACACTTCAGGTGAGTCACGCTATGAATTCTGGGACTGGTAGTCTATGTTATCACCCAAGTGGGTCGCCGCCCTCAGTTGCGATAGAATAAAAAGTTCTTAAAAGCACTTCAAATGTACAGTTCAGCCACACTTGTAAACCACCCAGCGTCACCCTGCTCCTGCAAACGCCGCCCCAATAAGCAGCAAGGGACCCACCAGGATATTGTGGCGGTGCATTCTCGTGGCCACAGGCAGGGCCACATTGCAAAAAATTGAAGGTTGCCTTTTCTTGAGATGCACTCGCGGGGCGATTCCGCTGGTTTAGGACAAGCGCTGGCTGTCTGACACGCTTGCTGATCTCTACCATCTCTGCCGACGCGTTTCGGGCTCACGCCCTTCTTCCTGGGCAGTTAGAACAACCAAGGGCAAACAATAACAACCAGTGACATCCCCTTATTTATTAACAGCACACGTGACATGATACACTTCAGGTGAGTCACGCTATGAATTCTGGGACTGGTAGTCTATGTTATCAAGAACTGGAATGTAAATATCCAACAGTGAGTTAACTAAGCCTGAATCTATCAACAGAGGTGAATGTATAGAAAACAGGAATACAGACCAGTCAATTGGATTTCCATCAACTGCCAAGAGAGGCCAGTGTCATCACTTGGTCATCCTTAGGTCTTGTTACTACTCCTCTAAGCCTAGAGGCAAGCGTAGTAGCCAAGATTGGAAGAACGGCAAACAAGAGCAAGCCAGAAAGAGAAATTGACCAAGGTCGGTCATATGTATCTCAAGTGATGGAAAACGTATAAAAGGGAATTGCAGTGCAAGTGAGAGTTAAAAAGGGAGTTGGGAGGGAGAATTTTTTTTTGATGTACGTCTCTCTGCCAATCCAGTTAAAAAGCGTGTAGCGGCAACTTTGAACAAATAAGTTGCATTTACAGAAGGGTCAACTAGTTTCAGCCTAAAGGGATTAGGTTCCCGGCTTTCTTCAGGACCAGATTATAATAGCTACTGCAAAAACAGTGAAAAAAAGGGGAAAGTGTGACATGTTGTCTCACAATACAACCTGATAAAGTTGGTTCTCTGGACAAGTAGGGTGTATTTCACTCCTGTTGGAAAAAATGAGAAAAATATAGACATATGACACTGGATGTATACGCTAAATTCAGTTCAAGTATTCCTCACAAAAACATTCATTGTTTCTCCATGTACAAGTACCATAAAGTGTATCCTGTATGTAGAGTGCATAGAACTCACCTTACTTGTGTGAGTATCTGACCTCACCTCACCCGGTAACGAACTCAGGTAAAGGAGACCCCGCCCTGAAAGCATTAATCAAGCATAGCATATCAGTCAACAAATACGTAGATCAACAAGGTATATAAGCATTGCTGATATCTTGTATTATTAAAAAAGCGGTCATAGCCAAAGTCTCAGTCATAAGTTTAGTTATAAGATAGCTCACAGGGCATTTAGAAAGGCGACAACTGTTGGAGTGTGGACATCAAACCAACTTGGACAAAGTAGCTCGTGTTAGCTCGTTTATCAATGTTCTGTCATGATGGCGTTCACTTGCCTGGGATATACCCCACAGAGAAGGGGCAAAAAATCATAGGCAAGTCACAGAGAAGACGGTGTATATCTCATTCAACGCCCCAAGTAGAAAGTGCGCTTTCACAAAACTACAAATACGGTTATGCTGAAAGTCGTACATAGATGGTACGGGCAAACAGCCACTCGAAACATTAAACTAATCCCATGCCGAGTTATGTTTTGCTGGTATGTTGGAAACCAAGGGGTCAATCAGCAACCCCGCTTTCCTCACCGTCGATGCCTCGGTCCGTCCTGGATAAGTAGGAGGTACCGAGGAAGCGACCGGCTTGAGTTTAATGCATACAATCTCAAGGGTATGGTGAAGGCGAGTGAATGGCAAAATAGCGATAGAGCCAGCTCATTATTCCTGAATGAAATGGTGCGTTCAAACTTGATAGCTACTACAGAATTGCATGGTATCAGTCAAGCCAGTATAAAGTTGTGCACTATCACGGAATCAGAAATGCGACCATACTGAAAGTCGTGTATATACGATTCGAGCAGGCAGAAGCTCGAAACGCTTACTGTTCACACGCCGAACATCATTTTGCGAGCATGTTAAAAACCAAAGGGTCAGCCAGCAACAACGCTTACCTCTCCGTCTGTGCCTCGGTCCCTCCTGGGTTGGTGGGAGGTACCGAGGAAGCGACCGGCTAGAGTTTTATGCGTTAGTGCGTGGCAAACAACGGCGTGCTATGCGTCTCATGCGCGCCGGATGATGACGAGATTGGACCACAAAATTACGTCACCAGAGCAGGAAGTTGTAGTTCTAAAATCGTCTCGTGCTTAGACTCTCCAATAAAAAACTTGTCAAGAACGCATGCAAACGTGCTCTTAACAATCACAGGGAAGCACTATTAGAAAAGAGAGTAGACAAATCACAATCAGGTCGCCTTACCTTTGTCAATACTTTTAGCACTCTCACTAAAGGTATTCAGAAGTGTATCCGCAAGAACTGGCGTTTTTTGAACACTTGTAAATCCAAGATCCCCCTGCCCTTAGTTGCCTTCAAATGAGGACCCAATTTGAGGGACAAATTAGTGCATACTCGCATCAAGGAACTAGAACCCAGGAAATTAGGCACCCTATGGGACCTTCCATCAGTCCAGGGACATTTTCCGTGTGGCAATTGTGCAATTTGCCCACAAACTAAACAATCTAAAACCCTAGATTTAGGCATGACCAAACCTTGGATTCAGAAGACCTTTTCGAATTGCAACAGTGATCACTTAATCTACTTGCTACAATGCCCATGCCATTTTTATTACGTGGGCATGACAACTCGAAAGGTCAAAACAAGGATGCTCGAGCACAAGAGCACCTTTAGATGTAGGAAGACTAACACAAGACTTACAAAGCATTTTGTGGAGCTTAATCACCAGGCAGATGACTTCTCCTGGACTGTACTGGAGAAGCCCTTTATACCCTCTCACACTAGTGATAAAACTAGATTTCTATTCATCAAAGAACAACGCTGGGTCTTTAGATTACAAAGCGATACAAAAGGTTTGAATGATTCCATTCCCTGGACCCTCCTGTAATGATTCCTGATAACGATTTATGATCACTTTGCACTGAGAGACAATGTCAGAGGGAAACCTCACTCTCCTTCATCATGTGCCACTGACTTGTCTTTGTAGGAGCATAAGTGATTATACTGGGGAAGATCTTACATTTTCCACCGCTACATAAAGAGTTGACACATCCAACACATACATCTTGGTGATGACTCCCATACATATATACAGAGAGATACTTATGGTAGTTTTGATCACCCATTTAGTCTGCTCTGTCTATGCCTTGCTCTTTATTGGAGAGTCTAAGCACGAGACGATTTTAGAACTACAACTTCCTGCTCTGGTGACGTAATTTTGTAGTCCAATCTCGTCATCATCCGGCGCGCAGGAGACGCATAGCACGCCGTTGGTTGCCACGCACTAACGCATAAAACTCTAGCCGGTCGCTTCCTCGGTACCTCCCACCAACCCAGGAGGGACCGAGGCACCGACGGAGAGGTAAGCGTTGTTGCTGGCTGACCCTTTGGTTTTTAACATGCTCGCAAAATGATGTTCGGCGTGTGAACAGTAAGCGTTTCGAGCTTCTGCCTGCTCGAATCGTATATACACGCCTTTCAGTATGGTCGCATTTCTGATTCCGTGATAGTGCACAACTTTATACTGGCTTGACTGATACCATGCAATTCTATAGTAGCTATCAAGTTTGAACGCACCATTTCATTCAGGAACAATGAGCTGGCTCTATCGCTATTTTGCCATTCACTCGCCTTCACCATACCCTTGAGATTGTATGCATTAAACTCAAGCCGGTCGCTTCCTCGGTACCTCCTACTTATCCAGGAGGGACCGAGGCATCGACGGTGAAGAAAGCGGGGTTGCTGATTGACCCCTTGGTTTCCAACATACCAGCAAAACGTAACTCGGCATGGGATTAGTTTAATGTTTCGAGTGGCTGTTTGCCCGTACCATCTATGTACGACTTTCAGCATAACCGTATTTGTAGTTTTGTGAAAGCGCACTTTCTACTTGGGGCGTTGAATGAGATATACACCGTCTTCTCTGTGACTTGCCCATGATTTTTTGCCCCTTCTCTGTGGGGTATATCCCAGGCAAGTGAACGCCACCATGATAGAACATTGATAAATGAGCTAACACGAGCTACTTTGTCCAAGTTGGTTTGATGTCCACACTCCAACAGTTGTCGCCTTTCTAAATGCCCTGTGAGCTACCTTATAACTAAACTTATGACTGAGACTTTGGCTATGACCGCTTTTTTAATAATACAAGATATCAGCAATGCTTATATACCTTGTTGATCTACGTATTTGTTGACTGATATGCTATGCTTGATTAATGCTTTCAGGGCGGAGTCTCCTTTACCTGAGTTCGTTACCGGGTGAGGTTAGGTCAGATACTCACACAAGTAAGGTGAGTTCTATGCACTCTACATACAGGATACACTTTATGGTACTTGTACATGGAGAAACAATGAATGTTTTTGTGAGGAATACTTGAACTGAATTTAGCGTATACATCCAGTGTCATATGTCTATATTTTTCTCATTTTTTCCAACAGGATTGAAATACACCCTACTCGTCCAGAGAACCAACTTTATCAGGTTGTATTGTGAGACAACATGTCACACTTTCCCCCTTTTTTCACTGTTTTTGCAGTAGCTATTATAATCTGGTCCTGAAGAAAGCCGGGAACCTAATCCCTTTAGGCTGAAACTAGTTGACCCTTCTCTAAATGCAACTTATTTGTTCAAAGTTGCCGCTACACGCTTTTTAACTGGATTGGCAGAGAGACATACATTAAAAAACATTTCTCCCTCCCAACTCCCTTTTTAACTCTCACTTGCACTGCAATTCCCTTTTATACGTTTTCCATCACTTGAGATACATATGACCGACCTTGGTCAATTTCTCTTTCGGGCTTGCTCTTGTTTGCCTTTCTTCCAATCTTGGCTACTACGCTTGCCTCTAGGCTTAGAGGAGTAGTAACAAGACCTAAGGATGACCAAGTGATGACACTGGCCTCTCTTGGCAGTTGATGGAAATCCAATTGACTGGTCTGTGTTCCTGTTTTCTATACATTCACCTCTGTTGATAGATTCAGGCTTAGTTAACTCACTATTGGATATTTACGTTCCAGTTCTTGCTCCCTCACTTTAATTCTTAATTTTTCCTCTGTGACCACCAGTTCATTATTTGTTTTCCAATTGAATGATATAGGGGATTTGAACTGTTGTTGGCTGGTAAACTATTCCCTTAGACCCTTTTTTCCTTCTGGAAGTTATTGCTGATAGTCTATGTTATCACCCAAGTGGGTCGCCGCCCTCACTTGCGATAGAATAAAAGTTCTTAAAAGCACTTCAAATGTACAGTTCGGCCACACTTGTAAATCACCCATATATATATATATAACTCCAATTTCTCCGTGAAGGATCCTCAACCACACAGGGCAGTCAGTGCCAGGGGACGGAGAACCCCTCTTAAACAACAAACACCATTTCCTTCACACTTCCGAAAGGAATGCACTGCACACTGGACTGTCGGGGCTACAAAGGTTTTAATCTTCATTCTTAAAGCAAAGTGACAGCTTACATCAAATCCGTTGCATAAAAACCTGACGCGTTTCGGCCGACATGGCAGCCTTGTTCACAGGTAAGTTGAAAATGGATTGTGGCGCTTTCCGCTTGGTTGCGCGCGCTTTTTGAAGACTACCGGATTTCAATGTAGTCTGCATGTACTACAATCCCCAGAATGCAGTGTAACACTTTTTCATTTCTGTTCCGTTTTTCTTGCAATTCCTTTTCCCTCTACATTATTTTCAGGGACATTGCAGTCTTAAGGAAACTCCACCTGGTGTTACAGTGCATGAAGCTTTCAAATTTTGCCTTGCTGCCACAATTAAAAGTCTGTGACGTCATCAGCAGTGGATTGCGGTCGCGCAAGTTATAGTTAGCTGAACTAACTATAACGGGGGAATTTCAATGGTTTTTTACGAGTGAAATGTCCAGCTAACTATAACATGTGTGAAACCTATGGTTTTTTCAGTGAATATATATATATATATATATAAATACACATAGATATTACAGAGTGGCTATAGCCACTCTCTAGTTATAATTTGGATCCCCGGAGATAGGAAACCCTCAGAACTTTGCTCAAAATAACATTGCCAACATTTGATGAATCTACATGAAACTTTGCAGACCTATTGCTTTTTCAACATTGGTGGATGATGCAAACCTTCACGGTGATTCGTTATGGGGGTACAAAGAAAAAAAGGGGGAACCCAAAACATGTTTTTCCACCAATACATTTTCCATAGACATTATACTCGGGTATAGCATGAAAATGGTCAGTCAGATTTCAATAAAATCTGGCATTCATATAGTTTTATGGTGTAGAGGATCCTTTTTAGTAGTGGAGGTAGGTAGGCCAAATATTTTTAAACTTTTAAGGGACTAAAACTTAGTGTTATCTCAAGCCGCTGTATACTGTGGTAATTTTATGGTAATTGCTGATGACAAGGCAATATATGATTGGCTAGTGGATGCCTTTGCAAAAGTAGAAGGCAGCCATGTTGTTTTTACCATACTTTGGCTGTGTTCTGGGTTAGGGCATTAGATAAAGATAAGTAGTAGGACTGGATTTTGGTTATCTTGGCACCTTTAACACCACCACCAAGGGTCCAGGACTGGAGGGGCATGATTTGGGTGGTTAGGACTCACTCAGGTAGTGTACGGGTGTAGGCTCAAGATGCTTGGAGCCTTTTCTGTTCTGGAGGCTCTGATCAAGAGGCAGACAACTAGCCCTTAGAGTCACTCTAGTAGCCCAGGTTCAAAAAGTGGAACAGGGCTCAAACAGCAGGGCAGGCCTTTGAGGATTTAAGGCAGGCTTCAGGCAGCAAAGCAGTCCTTCCAGGTGCAGCAAAGTGGTCATCTGAAGTAGACAGTTGGCCAAAGCAGCAAGCAGTCTTCTGAGAGTCATTCTGCTGGTCTAGAAAGTGAATTGAAGAGTGGATCTGAGGGTCCCTTTTTTATACCCGGTGCCTTCTTTGAGATAGTGAACATTTCTAGAGAATTCCTTTTGAAGTGTTTGAAGATTCCTGCCTTCCCTGCCATGGCTCCAAGCTCCCTGCATAAACAATGCAATTGTAACAAGTCCTATGTTTAAAGGCAGAGCACAGCCTTTTCAGTTGCAAGTGGGCTGTGTCCAGATCCACCCCCCCAGACTTCCAGTGATAGCCCATCCAAGCACACATAATCCCTCTATTGTGTGGCAGTCTGACAGGAATGAACCAAGTCCAACTACCAACTTTGCCTAGTCATGTACCGAGGAATAAGCTGCAGGCATCAAATAGGGCAGGAAAATGCCAACTTTTCTAAAGTGGCTTTATCAAAATCTTAACTTAAAATCTGATTTTCCCATTAAAGAGGACTTTAAATTACAATTTTTCAGACACAAAACCTGAAATGTATATTCTGTCTTCCCAATCGAAAGTTAGCACATATTAAATGTAATATGGCAACTCAATGTAATTTTATGGGAGAGGTAGACCTCCCAGTAGTGAAAAACGATTTTAGGAGTTTTTCACTACCAGAACATGTAGAAACTTAAAACTACTTGTCCAGGAGGCGTGGCTTGGCAAGCGAGCAAGGCGGACGTGTGCTGAGTGAGCTCCGTCCACCCCAAGCCTCGGACACCGAGGGCGGACCTTCCTTGTTTGACGGTCAGACCGGACGGCGAGGGGAGCTAGTAGAGGGCCTGTGCGATGCTGCTGGTGAGTTCCTGCAATCTCTGTGGAGATCCGGGCCGTGTGGTGATTGGCCTCCCTCCAATTTGGCAGACTCTCTTCTCCGGTGGCCTGGGGCCCCGCGACCTGCACCCAGGAGGCCCGAGACATCCTACGGGCTAGGGCCCGCTCCGTCATCTGGGTCCCCTCACTTACCCCCCACAGGTCTGTACGGGGGATCGGTGGCATTTTCAAGCCACGTGGGCGGGTGTGTGGACTGTTGACCCCTGCTTCCCCCGGTGGCCTTGGGGGTGCTCCCTTGGGGGCCTGCTGATGCTGGAGGTGCCTCCCTGTGTCTCCTGCCTGGCCTGCAGTCGGTGGCCCATTGATGTGCACGAGATGACCCCTGGGCGCCTGGGTGACGGGGCCTAGTGCTGAGGACTTTTACCCTGCTCCTTGGATGTCCCGGCGTCTCTCCCTTGTTCTCCCTCTCACGGGCTGGCTGCGGGGACTCGCCGGCCTTGGAGACGCTGCCTGGGGAGTGGTGCAGCAACACCGGGCATTTTGGGGCCTGGACGGATGGGCGTACCCACCTACATCTCCTGCCGCTTGCTGGGGGGCCAGTGGGGCTTTCCATCCCATCGGCAGTCAGTCCTTCCTCTGGTGCTGGTGGCGCCGCCTGGGTTTGGTGTGGAAGTTCTGGAATCCGTGTCCAGCCCCTGGGCCTTGCCTCAACAGTGGTCGTTTCGGCAGCCAGATCGGGCCGCGTGGGCCGCAGCCCGAAGCCGTAGCTACCCTTGGGACGCCTGTGCTGACCCCATCTTCAGAGCACGTGTTCACTGGTGCCAGATTGCTCGCTGCCTGAGTTGCGGGTGAATGTTTGGCCAATCATGACGCGGGGGGGCTCGGCCAAGCAGAGCACGAGCACGATGGACAAATTCACCGTCCCGGGGACCTCCACTGCAGCATCGGGGGGGACCCAGGGAGCTGTGCCGGACAATGCCGCTCTCCTGTCAGCCATTACCCAGTCCAGGGATGCCCTTGATGCCAAGATTAGGACAGTTGGATCCGATGTTGTGCTGCTGTTATGGACCTGTGGAATGCGGTGGCCCGCATCACCGAAACAAGAATCTCGTGGTTGGAGGATGTGGTCACCACCCTGCAACAACGAGTGACCTCCTTGGAGAGCACCCAGCGGGGCCTGGTGTCTAGGGTGGAGGATGCTGAGGGACAGGCAAGGCGCAAAAATCTCCGCTTTGTTGGGTTCCTGGAGGGGTGTAAATCTGGAGACATGGAGCGGTTCCTTACCCAGTGGCTGGAGAGCTGGCTACCCCCGGAATCCCTCTCCAAATGCTTCGTCGTTGAACGCGCCCACAGGGCCCTGATGCAAAAACCACCAGTGGGGGCTCGCCCAAATCCAGTAATCGCAAAATTACTTAACTAACATGACCGGAACGCTATCGTGAAGCAGGCTAGGACCAAAGAACCTTTGCTGTATGACAATGCCCGCATTTTGATCTTTCCTGATTATACAAAATTGGTCCAACAGCAGCGACAATCGCTTTTGCAGCTAAGGCCCGCCTTCTAGAGCTCAAGCTCCCATATGCATTGCTCTACCCCACCAGGTTGCGGGTTGTTTATCGCTCTCGTACCCACTTCTTTGATTCACCGGAGGAGATGTTCCAATAGACGGACGAGACGGTGAGGCTGCGTCCTCACTCGACATCCGGGAGAGACTCTGATTCATCCTCGAGTGGGGTGGCTGGGAATTTGCCTAAAGTTAAGGGGAGGGGTTCCCGGCGCTCAAGTCTTGACGGCGATCCATATCTGGTGATGCCTCACCTCGTGCGGGGTCTGCCCGCACCAACTGACTAATCAACACTCGAGCCAATCGTCTATGAACCTCAGGTACTTTGAATTGGCAGGAGGAGACTGCAGACGGTTGATGTCTCTGCTGGACTTTAACGGACAGAGATAGGGCCAGTGGACAATGGTCTGTAAGTTGGGGATCCATTGGCGGGTGAGGGGTGGTACACCCTGTTGGGGTCAACCTGCTCTACCTGCCACAACAGATACTTCACTATTTTTGAGGTATAGGGTGGGGGGACTGATTGGGAAGTTCTTGGGAGTTGTTTTATTTTTAATCGCACAGTTCTATTTCACGTCAGAGCCATGCTGCGCTGCTTTCCTGCGCCACTGGTGTCTTTCATATTTACGTAGCCCCTACATGGCTGCTATGCTGGGCAGATCATCAGATCCTACTGGGTCCCTGCGAATATTGAGCTGGAATGTTAGAGGGGCGCTTGATAAGATTAACTGTGGGGTAATCCTTAAACAAGTCAAGCGCGCCAGCGCGGATATCCTCATGCTGCAGGAGACCCACCTCATGGGGAAGAAGGCACTGTGCTTTCAGCGCTTTGGCTACATACACGTGTTCCATTCGGGGTTTGTGCGGGTGTCTCGGGGAGTCGCAGTCCTGATACATCGCCGGATCCCCTATACTCACATTAAGACATGGAGGGACATCCCTTTTACTTCAGGGCACGGTGGGTGGTGAGACTGTGATACTGGGGAGTGTATATGCCCCCCGCCGCTGCCCTGGGGGCTTGTGGAGAAACTTGTGACCTTATGGGTGGACATACCAGAGGGCCTGGCGGTAGTAGGTGGGGATTGGAATGATGTACTAGACGTAGTCCAAGATCGGTGGAGGCCTGGAGGGCCCCCTGAGGCTCGTCGCCCTACCAAGCTCCACTCCCTGGTGACGGGCCTAGACTGGGCTGATCCCTGGCGCAGGCTGCATGGTGCGGCTCAGGGGTACACATACCTATCGGCGGTCCATGACTCCTTTTCCTGTATTGATTGTATCTTTGTCTCTCAGGGGTCAGCCAACCGGGTGGTGGCAGCAGATATTCTCCCCCTTGGGCTCTCAGACCATTCTCTGGTGGCTATCACCCTGCGCGCCGGGTTGGCACATGGGCCATTTCGGTGGCGCCTCTCGACCTGGACCCTTCAAAATGAAGACTACAGTGAACATATGGAGGAGGCCATTGACTAATATTTATCACTTAATGTTGGGTCGGTACGTGCTGCCGAATCTCTTTGGGAAGCAATGAAGCCCACCCTCTGCGGGGCGGACATCTCCTTTTGTGCTGCGGCCCGCAAATCGCGTAGAGAGTCTCTTACTCGAGCAGAAGCTGAAATTCTGGGTCGGGAAGGGCACAGCAGGGAGGATGGGGGGCCGCTGGTCCGCCGCCAACTGTTGCTTGTGCAACAGGGCTACTCTCATCTTCTGCTGGATGAAGCCCATCAGGCTTGGTTGGCGACCCGGAGCAGGACCCATCAGTGGGGAGACAAGTCGTGCAACTTGATGCATAGATTGTGTCAGGGATCGTTGGGCTCCCTAGATCCCCCGGGCATTGTGGAACCGGATGGGTCACCCATATTGGACCCTTCCGCCATCGCAGAGAGTTTTGCGGTGTATTATGCTGACCTGTACGCTCCCAAAGAATGTCTACCGGCAGATACGATAGGCCGCTTCCTGGATGACCTCCCGCCTAGGGCCCTACCGGTTGATGTCAGTGCGGAGCTGGATCGCCCTCTTACCGAGGATGAGCTAGGTACTGCTATTGGGGAGTTACACCCAGGGAGGCCCCCAGTTCCAATGATTTCCCAAACAAATTTTTCAAACAGTATTTCCTACAGCTCGGCCTTCATTACTGTAAGGTGGGGGAGGAGGCTAGAGAGCGGGTTTATGCCCCAGCGGGCGACCCGCCATAACATCCGTAAGGCACATGTAGCTATTGCAACAGTCATGGGCCTGGGGGAGCGTGCGGCACTCCTGCTTGTGGACATGGACCGCGCATTTGATTCTTTGAGTTGGGAGTATCTAATTGCACTTCTGCGTAGACTGAACATAGGGCCCCGTTTCTTGTCCTACCTTACTCTCCTTTATACCGGCATGACGGCGTCTGTCCGTGTGGCGGGGTCTGTCTCATCGATTTTCTCCATCGGTCAGGTCACCAGACAAGGGTGCCCATTGTCTCCCTATTTGTTTGCCTTGGCCATTGAGCCCCTGGCTGCCTGGATGCGAATTGACACTCAGGTTACTGGCGGATGGGCTGTTGGATCGTATAGCCCTGTACGCCGATGATGTGTTGTTTTTCCATACCAACTTAGACAGGGCTGGCCCGCGGCTGTTGTGTATCATGCAGGTGTTCGGTGAGACTTCTGACCTCTCCATGAACCCGGGGAAGTTTACTCTTTGGGTCCTGGGCGGGGGGGGCGGCCTTGGTGCATGGGCCTCCACAGTACAGGTGGTACATGGGGGGATGAAATATCTGGGTGTGTTCCTCTCTGATTCACAGACTACCTCATGGGACAGAAACTTGGTGCCTGTGTGGGATAGGGTGCATGAGGATATTAGGGCTTGGTCCCACATGCCTCTGTCTATCTACGGTCCCTCGGCCATCTTCAAGATGGTCTCTCTTCCGCGTCTATTATATCAACTACAGAATCATCCGTATCCTATCTCCCCTAGATGGTTCCGTCAGGTCAACTCGGCCTTAGGCCAATTCTTGTGGGGTGGCGGGGCAGCTAGAGTGGCCCTATGTACCTGCTTTCAGTCCACATAATGTGGAGGACTTGCGACCTCTGATATTCTTTCATACTATATGGCCTCGCACCTGTTAGTCCTCAACGAATGGTGGTATGGGGATAGATTGGATCCAGCGTATGCTGTCGAGCGGCGGCGTATGGGAGACCATACACTACATACGATCCTGTACTCTGCGCCATTGCGGCCCTCCTTGCCTGCGGCTACGCAGCTCGTTTTTCAGATCTGGAGGCAGGCATTGCGGAGGATGGGCTGGTGGAACCGCTTGACCCGGAAGACCCCTTTATGGCATAATGAACGCCTGCCACAGCTGGCGACCTTGCCTGGATTCCACGACTGGGACGCAATCGGGATCTCTACCTTTGGAGATGTTATGCAGGGACCCATCTTAAAATCGTTTCAGGAAATGCAAAAAGATTTTCAAATGCCACGTACTCAATTTTTTAAATATCTGCAATTTTGACACGCTATTTCCCCCAGTCTGTTGGGACTGGAGGCACTGACGGAATTCAGTCCGGTGGAAGCGAAAGTGTTCATAGAAGATCTGCAGGATCACAAGATCTCCAAAATGTATCAGTCCCTGGTCACACACAGCTCCCCGTCCTTGCAGCATCTCCGGGAGGCCTGGGAGGATGATGTGGGCTCGTTGGAGGAGGAGGATTGGACGGAGGCCCTGGCCTCCCCACGTGGAGCAGCCATCGCAATGAGCTTTCGGCTTATCCAGTTTAAATACCTCCACAGGGTATGCTACACTAGAGTCAGACTGTATAGGGTGGGTTTGGTCGCTTCCCCAGTGTGTCTTTGTGGCGCGCATGAGGAGGGCACCTTGCTTCACACCGTATGGGACTGTTCCAAGCTAGCGCGGTTCTGGAGGGGAGTAATGACCTGCCTATCGGAGGTTCTGTGTTGAGATCTTCCCCGTTCACCCAAGCTGGTTCTCTTGCATGTCATGGAAGGTATCGGGGGAAATGTTTATAAGCGTCATCTTATGCTCTCATGTTTTACACTGGCTAAGCGAGACATTGCCAGGGCCTGGAAGGTGACAGTTGCGCCCTCTGTCTCTGTTTAGAAGAATGGCCTAGATTTTTGTATGGGCTTAGAGGTTCCTATTTTTGTCGCGAGGGGGTGTCCTCGCAAACACTACAAAATTTGGAAACGCTGGGCTGACTATCGGGCCTGGAATTAGAACCTGGCCCCACGCAGTGCCCAGACTAGTTCTAATTTCTCCCCTCTTCTCTGAGGTGTTCTTTGTATACATGTGGTGGGATAGAAGCTTCTTGGGAGTGGCATGTAGTGAGCGTTGGATCGTGGCTTTGACTGCACTTATTGCTTTTGCGTGATCGACAGTGCGATGGGGTGGGGGGGAGGTGTATGTTTTTCCTTATGTTTTGATTTAACTGTAATGTCTTTTTTAATTTCTTCTGTATAAGACAAATTGTCAGAGTCACGATAATGTATATTGATGCTACGGAATTCTCTGGTTCCAGAGCCCCGCTCTTTATGTGTTTTTTGACAAATAAACAATGTTTTAAAAAAAAAAAAAACTTTTGTCCAACCTTTTAATTACATTGCAACCTGTCCTATGGGCTACCTAAGGCCTACCTTATGGGTGAATTATATGTCATGAAAGGGGAGTTCAAGGTTTGACATGTGGTTTATTTTGCCAAGACAAAATGGCTGTTTAAAACTTCATTCAGGCTGCAATGGCAGGTCTGTGACATGGCTTGAGGGGATAATTAAGTGGGTGGCACACTAAACGCTACAGGCCCACTGGTAGCATTTAATTTACAGGCCCTGGGTCTATGTCATACCACTTTACTAGGGACTTACAAGTAAATTAAATATGCCAATTAGTTGTAAGCAAATGTTACCATGTTTTAGGGAGTGAACACAAGCACTTTAGACCTGGTTAGCAGTGGTAAAAGGAACAGGACAAAATTATGACAGGTGAAGGCAAAATGTTTGGGAATGATCCTGCAGAGAGGACCAAGTCCAACAGACTGCCATGTCAACCATGATGGTGATCCTGGACAGAAAAAACCCAATGGGGACCCAGGAGGACCGCGGCTTGAGCCGGTGTCCCCCTGGAGTTTTTCGTGCGGTGGAATGATCCACACAGCGTGTGGGAGATTTAAGTCAGATAGGGGGCGGGGCTTGTAGCGCGAGGCTCTTAGCGGGGACGGTTGGCGGGGAACGGTTAGTCTCTGAGGAGATTAGGAAGGCTGTCGTTTTTATTGACTGCAGCTTCCTTGGCTTTTCTCCTCACAAATTTTGGAAAGCTTTAGTGTGGGAGGATGTCAGATGCAGCAGGGGTGAAGGAGGCGCTCCGCATCATTTATGAGGCGGGCCGTGATGATCTCTTGGTCCCCAGTGGGTCGGTGGTTCTGGCGGTGACCGGGTGACGACCGAAGCGTGTGGCAGCACAAGGTATCTCTGAAGCAGTAGCAGCCTGCCTACCTTCGCGGAGCCGGTCCCAAGCGCCAGAAGGTCGCGCTGCCATGGTGCCACTGCAGCTCCAGAGCAGAGGTCGTTCTGCGCGTCGGAGCAGAGGTGCCAGGCTTCAGGTTTCACGCTGTTCGTCACTTCCTGACAGGGAATCAGGTCAGTAGGGGGCAATAACAGCAACTCGTGTGGGCCGTTCTAGGAGGCGAGTGCAGGGGAGGGGTGGCGCCGCCTCCAGGAGCCTTACTGCCTCAAGTTCTCGGGTGAACAGTGGGAGGGGTTATGTCAATGGGGTTGAGGAAACTTTTGTTTTGCCGGTTTCGCATTTGGCTGTTCAGAGGGCACATCTCAGTGGCAAGGTGCTCAAACAGAATGCACAGTTTAATAAGGGGGTGTCTTTCATTAATATAGCGCCTCCAGTTTCTCTCGAGGGACGCTCTGCTGTTTTGGTGGATTATTCCAGTGACAGTGGCGAAGAGGATGATGGGGTACAAATTCTGTTGACTGAAATTAACAGTATTGCGAACAACAACAGTGCTCATGTGCTGGGTCCTGTAGTGGAGGGATCTGTTTCTGAGGTGATTTTGTCGCCGATTTCTAGAGGCCCGCCTGGGAAAAATTACAGCCTATATTTACGAGACAATATGTCCACTGGCCAATTTGATTTAACAGAGCCAGCCATGGGTGATGATGTGCAGGAGTTTTTGGATGACATTGACTTAATGTCTCACAGCATATATCCTTCTTCACGTTTGGACCTGTAGGAGAGTAGGATCTGCACCTTATGTTGCCCCCACTTTTTTTCTGATGTTTACACTGGTTTCTGGCTATAGTCTGGCTGGGACCCTGCTAATCAGGGCCCCAGCCTCTCTGTTCTCTCTAAACAACTTGGAGTGCATATTAGATGCACTAGTGATTGGATACTGTGGTACCTTATGAGCCCCTAGTATATGGCACCTTAGGTACCAAGGGCATAGGTACTTCACAGGCCTACCAGGGGCTGAAGCATGTATTATGCCACCCCTGAGTAAGGAGCAACAGCGCTGCCCCTCTCTTGAACCCCTCAGACAGCAGGCTGCTGAGGCTGCTGGGAGTGCTAGTGGGTCCCATAAAGTTTATTGGGATGAGGGACTCCTATATTCTGAGGCTAGAGATCCAACCCCTGGAGCCACCGGGAGGTTGGTAATGCCTCAGAAGTTTAGGGGGTTCCTCTTGACCCTAGCACATGACATCCCTTTAGCAGATCACTTGGGCCAAAACAAGACCTGGGACAGGCTTGTTCCACATTTTCATTGGCCACATATGTCAGAGGACACCAAGGAGTTTTGTCGCTCCTGTATCACTTGCCAAGCCAGTGGCAAGTCAGGTGGCACAACAAAGGCCCCCCTGATACCACTACCTGTGGTGGGGGTACCCTTTAAACGGGTAGGAATTGACATTGTTGGTCCCCTTGACCCTCCAACTGCATCTGGGCACAGGTTTATCCTGGTGGTAGTGGATCATGCCACCAGGTACCCAGAGGCAATTCCCCTGAGGACCACCACAGCCCCTGTGGTGGCAAGAGCCCTCATTGGAGTTTTCTCCAGAGTGAGTTTCCCAAAGAAGGTCATATCTGACAGAGTTACCAACTTCATGTCAGGATATCTAAAAGCAATGTGGAAGGAGTGTGGTGTAAATTATAAATTCACTACTCCCTATCACCCACAATGCAATGGGCTAGTTGAACGTTTCAACAAAACCCTTAAGGGAATGATTAAAGGCCTCCCAGAAAAGCTTAGGCGAAAATGGGACCTTTTACTTCCCTGCCTTCTGTTTGCATACAGAGAGGTTCCACAGAAGGGGGTTGGCTACAGCCCATTTGAACTTCTGTTTGGGCATCCTGTAAGAGGTCCATTATGTTTGGTGAAGGAGGGCTGGGAGTTACCTCTCAAACCTCCCAAACAGGATGTGATGGACTATGTACTTGGTCTCCGCTCCAGGATGGCCGAATACATGAAGAAGGCAACCAAAAACCTGTAGGCCAGCCAAGAACTACTAAAAACTTGGCATGACCAAAAGGCTGTGCTGACTGTGTACCAGCCAGGACAGAAAGTGTGGGTGTTGGAGCCTGTGGCCCCAGCAGCCCTCCAAGACAAGTGGAGTGGCCCCCATACAATTGTTGAGCAAAATGGAGAAGTCACCTACCTGGTGAATCTTGGAACTCCCAGGAGCCCCCTTAGGGTGCTCCATGTCAACAGATTGAAACCATATGTTGACAGGGCTGACATGGGCTTGCTCATGGCAACTGATGAGGAACAGGAGGAGGAGAGTGACCCTGACCTGCTCTCACAGAACCCTGATGATGGGTCAGTAGATGGTGTTGCTTTGGCAAGCAGCCTCACTGACCATCAGCAAACTGAGTGCAAACAAGTTCTGCAGCAGTACAGAAATATGTTTAGCCTGACCCCTAGTCAGACTTCCTGGTGCACCCATGAGGTGGACACTGGAGACAGTCTGCCTGTCAAGAGTAAAATCTACAGGCAACCTGGCCATGTCAGGGACTGTATCAGGACTGAAGTCCAGAAAATGTTGGAGTTAGGTGTGATTGAGCCTTCAGATAGCCCTTGGGCTAGTCCAGTAGTCCTAGTACCCAAACCTCACACCCAGGGTGGTAAGAAAGAAAGAAGGTTTTGTGCAGACTACAGAGGCCTCAATGCAGTCACCAGGACTGATGCCTACCTAATTTCAAGGGCAGATGAGCTGATCGATACTTTGGCCTCAGCCAAGTATATAAGTACATTTGACCTAACAGCTGGCTACTGGCAGATCAGGTTAGCTGATGATGCAAAAGCCAAAAACAGCATTTTCAACCACTGGTGGGCACTACCACTTTGTGGTGATGCCCTTTCGATTGAAAAATGCACCTGTCACTTTTCAGAGGTTGGTGAACAAAAGTTCTGGCAGGGATGGAAACTTATTGCTCAGCTTATCTAGATGATATTACTGTCTTTAGTTCCTCCTGGCAGGATCACCTGTTCCACCTCAGAAATGTTTTGGAGGCCCTGCAGAAAGCTGGCCTCACTATCAAGGCCACTAAGTGCCAGACAGGGCAGAGTCAGGTTGTGTACCTGGGCCACCTTGTAGGTGGAGGCCAGGTTCAGCCTTTACAGAGAAAAATCCAAACCATCATGGAATGGGTTGCTCCAACCACCCAGACACAGGTGAGAGCCTTCTTAGGCTTGACTGGGTACTATAGGAGGTTTGTAAAGGGATATGGATCTATTTCAAGTGAACCCCACGAGTGAAGAGGAACCGCAATCCCTGGGTACCATGCACTATTTTCGAGTGCAACCCCTTCACGACGTTCTACGAACTTGTGCCTTGGACCACATGTGGTCCAAGCCTCCAGCAGGATTTCCCCCGAAGATCAGAGGTCTACCTCATCCCGAGTGACCGTGGGCTCCTGGTGAGTGAATCCTCCCGAGGCGTCTTCGCGATCCCTTGCCGGTTGGCTTGTGGGTCCCCAGAAGACTTTCCTACAAACCCAAAGGGCTCCCCTGGTTGCTCCAGGCCTGCCCTGACTTACCCTTGCTGGGTAAGTCACTCAGACCTTGCTGGTCTGCACTGCTGACTTTTTGTCCTTTCTACAAGACTTCCTGTTACCAAGGCTTGTTGGCTCCAATCTGGTCACCGACACCGCAGTAAGCTGCAGACTTTGTGGGACACACCGAATCAAGCTCCTGGTTGTCGTCGACGCCTCCTGGACCTCGTGGCTGAAGAGTCAAGACACCCGTAATCACCTGAAATCATCCGACGACTGTGGGCATCCAGCTTCCTTGCCCCGGGTCACTGCCAAGTGACTTTGAACACTGGCCCTTCTGCTTTCAGGTCTTCCTTCTTCTGAATCCAGGCTTGGATTCCACCGGACACTTCTCCTGTATTCACAAGCAGCAAGTCTTCTTTGGCTCCCATTGAAAACTACGCCGCGACCCGACACCAAAAGACACCTATGCACCCGGTTTCCCTGGGTGAGGTAACTCCAGCACTATGGTGCTCCTGTGTGTGTTGGCTCTAGAACTACTTACCCTGTAAGTGACTTGCTTGTAGACTCTCCTGAAGTATCCTAAAACTTTAAAATTCCAATCACGACTTGGTCCATTGAAGTCTATTGGGATCTGCGGCTGTGTTCTCACACTGCATGCGTCTCCCGTGGGTCCTTTACTGCCTTGGGTGGATTGGTGAGGCCCCAGCGCTTCTGAAGGCCCTAGGCCTTGTCCACTCGCAAGTCGATATTCCTAAGTCTCTTTTTTAGTATATGGTCTGGTACGCCCCTAGGGACCCAGCCATATTTGTGCTTAATTTATTGTGAAACGTTGATTTGTGCATATGTTCCTGACTTCTAATCTCATAAAAAGATTAGTAGAGTGTGTCTAGTAATAAATACATATATATTTGATATATATACCTGTGTGGTGTCCTTTCATTAAGTAATTCAAGAGATTATAAGGTAAAACAAGCTGCTTTACATTCCTCTAAAGACTTAGCCTGAAGGCTGCTCTCCACAACTACCACTAGGATAGCTATCTTTAAAAGGTTGTCTTAAACCTACCAACCATAAGAGTCGAATTGTACTGGTGCAAGGTGTCCACTTTAACTAGTGAACAGCATATACCAGGCCAACTTCTCACAGGACCCTTCTGGTCAATATTCAGATTTTGAAGCTATTTTTCCGGAATTTCGCTCCCCTCCTTGTTACTCACAGATCTCTTTTGACTCTGGTTTGGGTGGATCATTCCACTCTTTCATCATCAGTAGCTGACAGCTCAACACAGGTGCCTGAAATTGGTAAGTTGGTAACGTCTTCTGGCAATAGCGGATGGAAGTCTACATCATCCACAGCCCCTCATATGGCGCTTGGTGTTCCCTGGTTTGCGAATACGAAGCAGGTTGCGGCTTTGGGTAAGGTGGTTAATAAACAGAGCGGATCAAGTGCGGATTTTTCTGTTACGGCCGGGCGCTCTGAGCGGCGGCCTGTGACCAATTGGGATTTTTATGATGGCGGGGTGGGGGACGGGGAAATGCCGAGTGGTAGCAATACTGAGTTGATTATACCTGAGGAACATGTCGGGCATGGGATGGTGACGGAAAATATAAATGAAGGGTTTCTTGTTGATAATTGGAATGTGGATTCAAGAGCTATGGGTCAAGAACAGGTTTTGTCAAAAAAGGGATTGGGGTCAATCGATTCTTATAGTATTTTACAGAAGTCAAGAGTCGACAATACGGCGGAGCAAGAACGGCTTCACAGTCATCAGTGTCGAGATGATCCAAGAGAGTTTCAGAAGCGTGCTGCTCAATTGACATCAGGTAGGCCTCAGTGGTGGTCTTCGTGGCCACAACCTTTAACGGGCAAGCATAATATGCGTTCAGTTGGGGTTGGCAATGCATCTGTGAATGAAGTTTCGGGTTTGGGGGCAGGGGAAGGGGTGGAGAAAACAACAGAACAGGTACAAATAAGTACAGGTGTATTGGAGACGAAAAAAGTTGCAAGAGCTGATAAACAGTTGTTGGTTGGGGCAAAATCCTCCTTGGGGCAGGATTCGGGTGTCATTAATACTATACATAAGAAACTCCATTACATGGGTTTGGCTATGCCACTGGGGACACATCTAGCTGAGAAAACAAAGAAGAGAATTTGGGACCATGAGTTTGTTGACATTTTCAAACTCCTTCATAGAGACATTCAAGCGAAGGAGGGGTCCAAAGAGGAGGAAAGGGAGCTTTCTAGACGTCCCAGAGTACCTAAAAATATCGAAAACTGGACGGCTGCATTTTTAATCTATGCAAGCGTTTACTGTGAGAGACACCAAGACAGGGCTGTGGCCATGTTTAAATATCTTAATATTATTCGCAAAGCTCAATTACAATTCGGTGGTTTCGCATGGCTCAGCTATGATGAGGAGTTCAGGGCTAGAGTCAGTATTTTCCACGACAAACCCTGGGGGGGAGGTGGATCAGGAACTGTGGCTCCAGTGGATGACCTCTACGCAACCGCCGGCGACGACACATACCGCAAGCGGTCTTCCAATTACTTATCGGCCCTTTCTGCCTCGCCCCGCCCAATTTGGGGTGGGTGGGTTGGGTAGAGGACAAATGTCAGCTACAGGATCCTGCTGGAACTTTAACTGAGGTTCATGCATCAGGCAATTTTGCAGGTTTAAACACAAATGTTCCCAGTGTGGTGGGAAACATGCCATCACCCAGTGTTTTGCCAATCAGAGGTTTGGGGATCAAGGGAAATTGCCAAGGGGTAGTGGAACATTTCCACAGTTTATTCCAAAGGGCTCATACGCCAATTAAGTTATCGGTCATGACAACATGGTTGGAAGGGTACCCTGACTCAGAATCTGCCTCTAAACTTTATTGGGGTTTTAAGGAGGGTTTTAAGTTAGGTTACCAAGGTCCTCGTTTATTTTATTTAAAATCTGCTAAGGAATTGCCGCAGGTCGTTCAGATGAAACTGGACGTTGAGTTACAAGCGGGCAGGATAGCAGATCCATTTAAACACTGTCCTATAAAGACGTTGATGATATCCCAGTTGGGCTTGGTTCCCAAAAAATTGGCAGGTGAATTTAGATTAATTGATCATTTATCGTGGGCGGAGGGCCAATCTATTAATTATTTCATTTCCCCTTCAGACTCTAATGTATCATATACGTCTGTTGATGATGCATTAAGGATGGTACGCATGGTTGGGTATGGCGCTGAACTCGCAAAATGCGATATTCAGTCAGCTTTTCGCTTATTGCCCATTCATCCGTCGGATTTCGAGCTTCTAGGCATGTTTTTCAATGACTCCTTTTACTTTGACAGAGTTCTTCCAATGGGTTATTCAGTGTCCTGTGCACTGTTTGAAATGTTTAGTACTTTTCTTCAATGGTGTTCAATGGTGTTCAATGGTGGTCACAACCAAGTTTGTCACTATTTAGACGATTTCTTGTTTATTGGCAAGGCACATTCAGATCAGTGCCACAGTTTTCTAAACATCTTTCAGGATTTGGCTGAGGAGTTCGGAGTACCGCTGGCTCCGGACAAAACTGAAGGTCCATTTACCAAACTTACATTTTTAGGTATAGAGATTGACACGGAAGTTATGATGGCTCGTTTGCCGGCAGCTAAGGTGAGCGAAATCAGGTCCTTTTTGTTGGAGATTATCGACAAGGAAAAAATTCAGCTCAGGCAGGTTCAGCGCTTGTTAGGCTATTTAAATTTTGCTTGTCAGGTGGTCCGTGCTGGCAGGACTTTTTGTAGACATTTGGGGATGGCAATGTCGGGAGCATTCCTTCCTCATCACAGGATTAGGCTCACTAAAGCTATCAAGGAAGATCTATTGATTTGGCTGCAATTTTTGAAGGATTTCAATGGAGTCTCTCTATTTTTTGTGGAGGATGATACCATTTGGCAGTTTCAGATTTTTTCAGACGCTTCTGGGGCACACGGTTTTGGAATTTTTTGGGAGGGGCGTTGGTGTGCAGAGAAATGGCCTCCTCATTGGCTCAAGCAGGGTCGGAGCATAGCTTTTCTTGAATTGTTTCCTCTCGTTGTGGCTTTGTTAGTATGGGGGATGAGTTTAAGGACAGAAGTGTTCTCTTCCATACTGATAATATAACCGTTGTTCAGCTAATTAACAATCAAAAGGCAAAGGATGTGCGGGTGCTAAACCTTTCGCGGTTTTTTATGCTGCAGAGCCTTAGATTAAAAACGTGTTTAAAGCCAGACACATCCCGGGCATTAATAATTCAATTGCAGATGCGTTGTCTCGCTTCAATTGGCAGAAATTCCACAAACTGGCACCGGGGGCGGACAGCTGCAAAACTACGATCCCGCAAGACATCTGGGCACTGGGGGAATGAGAATCGTTGATTTGGTGGAAAAATCTATAGCCCCTTCTACCAGATGCAGTTATCGTCAGACCTGGTCGGAATTTTCAAGTTATGGTAAGTTACACAGTTTTGATCGTTCTACAGTGGGTAACAAATATGTTATTTTACAGTTTGTTTTGTATTTGATTAAAATGGGTCTGTCTCATACAACCATTTCTGGGAAGTTGGCAGGCATTTCTTTTTATAGTCAGTTGAGGTGGGGACAGGAGTTGGTGGGGGATGTTTTGTTACGATGAATGTTGAAGGGTCTTGGGAGGGAGCGTTCCATTTCTTCGCCTTTACGTGAGCCAATCACTTTTCCCCTTTTGCAGCAGCTTTTAATACAATTACCGGTTTGCTGCTATGACATTTGGGAGGTTTCCCGTTTTAGACTTTGCATGATTTGGTTGTTTTTCGGCGCTTTAAGAGTTTCTGAATTGTTGGGTTTGCAGGATCAGATGGGTATTCAGGAAAAAGAGGTTGTGGTGCAAGGAGGGAAACTCAGGATTCTTTCGAGGCGGTCTAAAACCGACCAGCTAGGTAAGGGCACATGGATTCATTTAAACAGTAGTGGCGTACAAGACTGTTGTCCTTTATGGGAATGGGAGTCATTCGTAATTTCTGCGGATTTGCAACATGGGGCCATAATTACTCATCGTAATGGGAACAAAATTACTAGCGCCCATTTATTGGCGGTGTTACGCAAAGCTTTGATATTGCTTGGAAGAAACCCCTTACTTTTTGGAACTCACTCGTTTTGTATAGGGGCAGCTACTGAAGCGGCTAGATTGGGTTGGGTTTGGGATGACATTAAAAAGATTGGTAGATTGAAATCTAATTGTTGCACACGTTATGTGAGGAAATAATAGCAACTGTTGTTACTTAATTACAGACTAATTTTGTTTTTTCCGTCTAGGTGGTGTTAAAAGTTCATTATCAACAAAAAGGCATACATGGATTGTGGGCCATTCTTTCGTTAAATGGTCATCCATCTTCGCTCAACAGCAGATTTACGGCAGAGTGCTTTGATTGCCTAGCAAGGGTCATGAAGTCTTAACGGGAAGGGAAAGGTGGTATGAGGTGGGAGGGGTTATTTCCCATGCTCTCTTTGCTGTCTTCTACAAGAGGTTCTCCAGATTTATTAATTATTCATTTAGGAGAAAATGATCTTGTGCCTTTGTCTGGTTTATCCCTTTTGAAGAAAATGAAATTGGACTTAGCTGTGATCAAGAACAATTGGGTAGGTACAACACTTGTTTGGACTGAGTTGATTTACAGGCACCACTGGAGAGGAGCTTGCAGTCACACGGCGTTGGAAAGGGCTCGCAGGAAACTCAACCAGGAAATGAAAATTATTTGTTTTGCAATGCGCATTAAGTTTTTGGCTCCTGATAATATCTCTGGTGCGGAATATCATCTATTTAGGGAAGATGGGGTACACTTATCACAAATGGGCCAGGCATACAATTTAATGGAGTTGAGAGATTTGCTAGCTGATTTTTGGTGTGAAAATCTTTAGTGTTCTGTTAATCCAAGTTAATTTTGTTTTACAGCAAAGTTTTCGCGGGGTGGGGGCAGGAAAACTCCTTGGTTTTCCTGGGTGGCGTTTTCTTGGGGGTTTGGATAATCTGAGCAGGTTTATCCTTCCCTCTGGGGTGGAGGAGAGGGGTTGGAAAGCTTGATTTGGATTGTGCAGTTCATGGGGTATTTTGCTGAAAAGTCTTGTTGGGGATATTTGGTTGTCTATCAAAAACGTTTCAAAGCGTAATGACAATGTGGTATTTATTTCTACAATGTTTATTCTAGGGAAAATCTATTTTCTGTTACCTAGCCTAATAAAGTGACCTCTTATGCTAAGTCAAATAATGGTGTGTGGGTTGTTCTTATTGCGCGATGGGGACCCAGGGGGACCGCCGCACGAGCCGGTGTACCCCTGGGGTTTTTCACACGGTGGAATGATCCACACAACACGTGGGAGATTTCAGGTAGGGGGCGGGGCTTGTAGCACGAGGCACTTAGGGGGGACGGTTGGCGGGGAACGGTTAGTCTCTGAGGAGATTAGGAAGGCTGTCGTTTTTATTGACCCACCCGCCCTCCCCAAAAATGTTTTAGAAAGTTGTTTGTAGGCACTTCTTGTTGTATATATATAAAAAAACAAAACAAAAACAAATATTTGTTACGTCACTTTAGGTCAAGTAACAGTTTTTTCCTTCCTTTGCTAGTTGTTCTGCTATAGGCGTTTTCTTGGGAGTTTGGATAGACTGAGCGGGCTTATCCTTCCCTTTGGGGTGGGGGAGGGGGGTTGGAAAGCTTGATTTGGATTGTGCAGTTCATGAGGTATTTTGCTGAAATTCTAGGGAAAATCTATTGTCTGTTGCCTGGCCTAATAAAGTGACCATTTATGGTAAGTCAAATAATGGTGTGTGGGTTGTTCTTATTGCGTGATTTGTCCCCATGCATTGGGAGAAAACGACCAGCAAGCAGGGACAGAGTTATATTTTTTCCAAAGAAACAAGTCATTGCGAACCCACAGTCGCAGTTACTCCAAACACAAAGCAGCTCCTGCCCTGGATATAGAGGACACTCTGGAGGGGTTGGGGCGGATGGGAATGGGACACTAGCAGGAGGGAAAACTCTTGATTTGGTAGGTCAGCCACAGTCATATAGGGTGCACCTCACAGCCAGACTATTGAACCATCAATGCAGCCCTAAGTCTTTAGTGTCTAGGCAGCTGAAACACAGGTTCCAAAAGAACTAGAGACAAGAAATGCAGTTAACATGAATACAGATCAAAAATAGATTCCTGTGGGGGGAGTGGCCTGACGCACAGCTAAAATGGCTGCTCTTCCCTGAGCTCCACTCATTCACCGTCACAAATTCTGTCCAGGGCACCTGAAATGATTGAGTAATCACTTTTGCAGGTGGCGGACTATGGCAGAACTCCAGAGATGTGGCAGATGAACCTCAGTTTCTCATTTGGGCAGCACTTTTACTGCTTATTGAGTTTGCCGATGGGCACATCAAGATGGCGGTATCAGCTTGCAGTGTTTTTTGAGTGAGCTGCGTCTTGACTATGAATCCCTACTTTAGGGCGGATTGGTCTGCATATTAAGGAAAGACCTTTATCCTCTTCCTTCAGTAAGATCTTACCTTTTCTTCTTTTGCATGCTGGAAGCTCCCTTTGTTACCCTGTGACGCACCTCCTCAGAGACTCTAAAATTACGGTTTTGTTGTTTTTAGTTAGACCCAGCGCCTGCTGCCACCTACTGGTTTGTTGCAGTTCCTCATGCTGAGCTGGTTTAATTCTTTGTTGTTGTAGTTTGGAATTGCCTGGATTGTCACTTGATTGACACTGCAGGTCAAATATATTACAGATAATTGAATAATCAACGTGGCAGTCTTACCAATACTCTCTGCATTCAGTATATACATACTGTACTTAAGCCCTATCTACTGTGCGAGGAGCTGACTGTCAGTGCAATTCTTTTGCTATTGGTCATAGTGGCATCCACTGTAAAGCAGTGAAAACCAGTGTAATCCAGTGGTTAGCAGCAAAGTCAGTGGAGTTATTGTAATTAGTGCGGGACCAGTGCATCTCAGTGGGAGCTATTCTACTCTATCTCAGCCTTTTTTCCGATAGAAACACTCTCAGTCACCGCGGCGCTCATGGCGGAAGGTGTTAATGGAAACATGAAACAGAGAGACACTGAGGCGACCCTGAAATGGTCAAAGCAATCCCCACCGCTCCCTGAGTCCCCGATCAAAGGTAGCCCTGACTCGGCATCTACCTTGGAGGCCATTTTGCTTAAACCTAATACTGTTCACGACATTGCCCAGAGTACCAGGGGTGGCTTCTGCCTTTGACAGTGGAGGCTGCACCCGTCCAAGTTTCCTTTCCTGCCTTATTTATTAACACAAATGTCAATTCGGATGGCACATAAATCCTTTATGTAATTATTTACCATCCGGATCCAAGTTTTTGATATTAATAAATTCCAGTACACATTGTATTGCAAAGTTAACAGGTTTTCCTGTGCCTTGGTGTCACACTCCCATCATTACTTAGTGAGGGTCACAAAGTAACCTGGCACTTTACGCAGACGTGCGCTAGGGCGATAGACCCACCACAACGCGTTAAATGAACGCGTTAAAATAAACACAACGCTGCAAAATGCGAGACACGAACGTCAAAAAAGCGGCGATGATGCAAATCGCAATACAAAAATCAATGCAAACCAGCCACAGGTCTGCAAACCCCATGCGACATGCGGGAAAATGCACTATAAAAGTTGGAGAAAAACACATACAAAAGCCAAACAACAGCGAAGCACAATGGAGGCAGCCGGAGCAAGTGCAGAGGACAACCAGAACCCCACAAGCCCCCCAGAGGAACAGCCTGGGACCTTGGGGTCAGGGAAGGGCAAGGAGAATGTCAGGATACTCTGTGCTTAGAAGACGATCCCCTCAGAAGCAGATGACTTAATCCCCAGATCCCACCAACCAAAGCCAGAGGCAGAGAACAAACTGCTGCCTCCTACTTCAGCCCGGGGGAAAGGGGAAGTGGAAGACAAAAACAAGAGAGACTGCTTCCAGATGCTGGGTCCTCTCGTGTTGATTGCTCTCCTTTCTATCTTGGGAGTTCAAGAGGCGTCCCTAAAAAAGAAGTGAACATTCAAATATCCTATTTAACTTTTTACTTAAATTTCTAATTCTACTTTTCTGCTATCTGGCCCTTACCTGCATCTTACTAAGGAATTGCCCCTCTCATGAATGTTTTTGTCGTATTAATTGCTTTATCTGGTTAACTGGAAGAACAACTGGAAAGACTTGTGAAGTTCTGAGAATTATCTATTTACAATTATTATTGTGGTTAAATAGTTCAGATGTAAATAGTCTTTAGGAGTCTTTCTCCAGCATCCTTCTCAAGTGGAAAATAGTTCTGATTCAAGGGGTTTCCCTTTCAATTCTCTTTTAATTTCTTTTGAAGATTGCAAGTAAATCTCTTTTTATTTCTTTTGAAGACAGCAAGTAATTCTCTTCAAGGGATTACAGTTTAACTATCCTGAGCCCAGGATAGATGACTCTCTGTCCTATTATTTCCTTTTCATTCAGAATGAGCGTACAGGACTGTTCTCCAAGTTGCCAAAGTTTACACAGGAGAATTACCTGAAGACTTTCTGTCACGAAATATACTCTGCTCTGATACGCTTACTTGGTTTTTTCAAAGCGCTTCTCTTCACAGAAGCTGCTTCCTCAGATACCCAGGATACTCCTCAGCCAATCCCTTCACCAAGCTCCACGAAGGGTTGCAGCCGGCTCTCTCACCTTAGCAAGCCGCTACAAGAATTCCTGCTAGAGAGATTCAAACTAAAATTATGGAAAGCACAGAGAACAAGGATAGCAAGCACTCTCTGAACTTCCCTCACGATAACTGCCAAAAGCGCTGACTGGAAACAAGATTCTCCTCACAATTTTGTAGAGCGAGAGGAAGTTCGCTCCTGACTGGAATTATTTTTCAGTTGAAGTGCGCAGCGCGAGTTTCGCGCATGCGCGATACGCACTTCAGTCTGCATCAACATGAGAACCACTAGACCGCAACCTCAACCAGGAAGTGAGGGCGATCGGTAATGAACAGATTTTGTAGCGCGCTTCAGTTCTTTTAAAATAACGCGCAACACAGCTTTCCAACCTGGATTCAGCCTCTTCAAACGAGGATATTGTCTGCGAAGAATCTTTTAGCGGGTGAAGGGAATCCTGACAGTACTCCCCACCAAAAAGTGTTCCCCCAACTTAGGTTTCGTTGGGTTAGTTCGGTGGAATTCTCGAATGAGTCTTGGAGCATGAACGTTAGAGTATGGTTCCCATGATCTCTCTTCAGGACCAAAGTTCTTCCAATCAATCAGAGAATACAATTTGCCTTTTCTGAAGGTAGAATCTAAAATCTTGTGTACCTCAAATTCCTCAATGGCATCAATTAAAACTGGTTTTGGCGGTGTCTGATATCTCAAATTAGATGGGCTTTTCCTTAATAATGACACATGAAATGTAGGGTGTACTTTTAGGTAAGGTGGCAAATGAATTTTGACTGTTACTGGGTTTAACACCTTATCTACCTGAAAGGGACCAATGAAACGAGGTTGAAACTTTCTATTCTCTTTTAGCCTAAGATTTTTGGTAGATAACCATACCTTGTCCCCTGGGCAAAAAACTGGGCTAACCCTTCTTTTCTTATCAGCCTGAATTTTGTAGGAGGTCTTTGCCTTAGTTAAATTCTTTTGGACTTGCATCAAGGACTTCTGCACTTCTTTTACAAATTCCTCAACTGCAGGGACTGAGCTTTCCTCCTTTTCTAAAATTAAACTTGGAGGCCTCCCATAGTTTAGGTAGAAAGGGGAATTTCCAGTGGAAGAATGCTCAGCATTATTATAAGCAAACTCAGCTGCCCATACTAAGTCAGACCACTCTGCCTTTTGATCTAGTAAATATAGCCGAAGGTACTGCTCTAGCTCTTGATTTACCCTCTCTGTCTGGCCGTCTGTCTCAGGGTGGAAACTAGTAGAATAACGGGAATCTATTCCCAACTTTTTTGTGAAGGCTCTCCAAAAGTGTGAGATAAATTGGGAGCCACGGTCTGAAACCAAAACTTTCGGAATTCCATGTAACCTCACAATGTGCTGAGAAAATAACTGAGCCAATTCTGGAGCTTTTGGAATTCTTTTGAGTGGAACGAAATGAGCCATCTTAGAAAAAACATCCACCATTACTAGAATGGTATTAAACCCTTGACTGGGGGGAAGATCGACAATCAGATCCATAGAAACTGTGTGCCAAGGATAAGGTGGAGTGGGCATTGGCATCAACAACCCTTGTGGAGCCATTCAAATTGATTTTCCCCTAAGGCATCGCTCACAAGTGGAGACGAACTGTCGTATCTGAGGTCTCATTCCCGGCGACCAAAAATTTCTTTCCACTAACTCAGTGGTGTTAGAATGGGGAACCTCTGGTTGGCACAGGTAGGTACTTGTGACAAGCAGTGGTCCCTTCTTCTATTCAGGGCGAGAGAGTTACCCCTTCAGAACAACCCCTGCTCACCCTATAGGTAGTGTGGCGCGAGCAGTCAGGGCTAAACTTCAGGGCGCTAGTTAGTTAAGCATTTATGATCACACACAGTAAACCACAATGATCCCCCACAAACGGACACCAGGCGTAAGTTGTATCAAAAATACGGATGCTTTATATAAAAGATTCTTTGTTACGCAGGCATGTACAAGACCATCAATAACGGTTACGAAATGGAAGCCACAAGACGATAATTAGGCACTGTTCTTGTCGTTGGTAATTTATTCGATCACGAGCGCTTCACAGGGCTCGGTTGAGTCGGTCCAGTCACGATGATGCGCAGTGCACCCAGGGTACAGTGATACGGGGAAATCAGAACGTTGCGGACCCCGAGTCCGATAGAGAGTTCACTGTACCTGGGAACGTGCGATGTGCTTGGACGAGACTTCAGGAGAGATGCAGGTTCTGCACCTCGTGGGTCTTCCGGATCAAGAATTCAGCGGGCGGCTCTCGGTAGACAGGTGCGGCAGAGGGCCCCCGACACGGACTGTGCGGGAGGTCACTGCGGAGGGCGGCACGGTCAGACTCAGGCTGGGAGGTGAAGCGGGGCGGCCGGATACGTTACGACGTACGGGCGGCCGTCCGAGGCTGGATTTCACTTCCCCACTAGAAATCCGGCGGGAGGGCGAAAGGGCACCAAGCGCGCTCCAGTAGCAGGCAGGTGACAGGGAAGCGGGACGGCCAGACTCGATGGGTCCAGAGCGACTCAGGTAGAGCGGGGCTCTCGGCGAGTGGAGGCGGCCAGGCTTCTGGGTGTCACGGCCCTAGGAGGGATGCGAAGGTGCGCAGGGCACTCCGGCGGGAGAAAGCACACGGCTCGAATTCTCAGACGAGCGGAGACACGGTGAACCCACTGGTCCTGGGGTTCAGTTCAGGGGGCAAGCTCTTCTTCCAAGCCCTTGGAGATAGTTGAAGAACAAAGTGCAAAAGTCTCTTTCAGTCTTTTTCCTCTCCTTCCTTAGCAAGGCACCTACTGCAGGCCAGTCCCTCAGGTCAGGGAAAGTTACTCCTCCTTCAGCTTCTTCCAGGTCCTTCTAGTCAGGCAGAGTTCCTTCGTGGTTCAATCTGGATCTGATTTCTTAGGAGCCAGGCTCCTACTTTTATACAGGGATTCTTTTGTTCTTTAGCGCCAGGGGGCCTAGGCCTGGCTCAGTCCAGTTTTGGAGCACTCTGTTGTGGTGACTCGGCTTGTTCCTTTCAGCAGCAGGGCAGAGACATCAGCCGCTCCACAGGGGGCGGCGCCGGCTTTGTGGTGGCAGAGCACAGGTCTATTCAAGAGTCAGGGTGCACTCCTCCCACCCATCCTGGGGTAATCTCCCTACCCACCACCTGGCAGCCAACCTGTCTCCTGGAATCCCCCAGCCCTGCTCCTGTACTGTTGCTAGGCAGAACACACACACACAGCAGAGGCAGACTGAGATGGTTAGGCACGCAAAGGCTAACTTTCTAAAAGTAGCATTTGCAAACCCAGGATATTAAACTAACCTTTACTAAAAGACGTATTTTATTATCCTGAGTTCAGGCATACTAAACATGACTTTCTACCATGCTCTCTGAGTCCACTGGGGTCACAGCGTGTAGCGATCCCAGCAGCCCATTCTGGCCTATGGAGAGCAGGTAGCCTTCAATAGTGAAAAACGAAAATGGCTGTAATTCACTATTAAGACATGCCACACACATCAGGGCATGTCCTACCTTATACCTGCAATGCACCCTGCGCTTAGGCCTACCAGAGGGGTGACTAACATGTAGTTAAGGGAAGGTTTGGGGACTGGTAAGTGGGGACACTTGCTCAGTCAGCGCGACGGTACCAGACCGCGCGCAGGTTCTGCAGTGGCAGACCCTAGACACATTTTACCCCGCTGCTTCGGTGGGTGGCACAACCAGTGCTGCAAGCCCACTAGCAGCATTTGGATATACAAGCCCTTGGCACCCCTGGTGCACTCTACTAGGGACTGATAGTAAACCAAATAAACCAAACGTGGAAGTCAATTCACATAATACATTTTACCATAGGGAGAGCATATGCACCTTAGCACTGGTCAGCAGTGGTAAGGTGCCCAGAGTCATAAAACAGCCAACACCAGGTCAGAAAAAATGCAGGAGGAAGGCAACAAGTTTAGGGATGACCCTGCAAGAAGGGCCAAGTCCAACACAACCCCCTTCCAGCCAAAACGCAGGGTAGACCAATCACCACCGTGATGGTCTTCCCTGCTTGGGGCGATAGAACAAGGACCTGGCCCGCAACTGCAGGGGCAGTCTCCAGTTCTATGCCAATCTGAACCTATTGGACTCCCTCTGTCCATACTCTCAGGGCCCACCAAGCCAATCCATGGGGAACCCTTCTCCTCACCTGTGGACACCACCTGCGCAACACCTAACCTTAACCGGCCCACAGGTGTGTCCCAACAGACAGACAGCAAAATGCTACAGTGGCCACTGACAGTAGTCAGGGATGAGACCCAGGCCGTATGCCTCTCAGGGCTCTCAAACCTATGTGGTGCCAGGGAGCGGGGGGCAGTAGCCCCAGGTGCTTGGCACCCTTTGTCCATTCTCCCTCCTGTCAGGTCAGGTATGACATCCTGGCCCTGACCCACCAGCCGCGGGCCTGTACCCGGCGGCTGGACCAAAGACTGGGGTGGTCTCTCCCACACCCAGTCCTCCTCCTTGCGGCTCAGTACCCTCCCACCTGGAGTGGTACTCCCTTCCAGAATTGCCAGGGCACCTGTGGCAGGTGTCTTGCGCAATTCACCCACCAGTTCAGGGGTTCTATCCTGCAACTGGGCGTCCAGGTCAGGGGGGACACCCTGAACCTGGCCCTCCAACCTGGGGTCTAAACCCTTCAGTTGAGCCGGGGTCAGAGGCGAGGACTCCCTCCCTCTGCACCCCCTTCCAGAGTACTGCACACTCCCAACTGGAGTGGTACCCCTAGAAGCAACCTGGGTCAGGACACTGATTACAGTTGTCCCACCCTCCAGGTCAGATAACACCTGAATCTGGCTTCCCAACCCTGGGTCCAACCCATGCGGTTGAACGCTCGCCTGGCGCACCAGGACTTCCCGGGGAGCACGCATGCCCCCTCTGAGGGGGACACATAACTCATGTGTCATGTGACAGTCTGCCTGGCGCTGATCTCCCGACCCCTGTCCATCTGACAGTGTCTGAAGATCCCCCAGGACAGAAGTGATGTCACCATGGTCCTTCACTGGTGACGCAGCCCTTCTGGCTGGCCCCTGACCCAATGGTTCTTCCACTGGGGACTCTTTCCCCCTCTCACCCCTCACCCTGGACTTCTGCACCCTCCCAACTGGAGCGGTACTGCCAGATACCAGAACTGGGGGAGGCCTGCTTACAGACACTCCCCGTCCACCAGACATTAGGGGATCCCCCTCAACGGGCGGACCATCAGGACAGCCTAGGCTCCCCGCCTGGTGTTCCCTTAAAGAACCATCCAGGCTCTGAGACTGGGTTTCGGGCACCTGGGGGCACGCAGCCCCACACTCACTCCTTCTCCACTGAGACAGGACGTGAGCCCCAACACCCCTCCCACTACCATGGGACCTAGCTGGGCTACTCTGCACCACTTCCGCCACTCTGGGTTGGAAGATACCTGAGCCACTCCCCACGGGGTCACTCCCCAATGCCTCTCCAGACCCTCTGGAATCCACCAAAAGGTCTGCCTCCAATGTGGGCTCTCTGCGGTCAGAGAACTCACCCTCACACAGGTGTTGGCATAGCTCTGGAAAACAGGGAATTACAATATGCTCTCCCACAATTGGATCACACAGCCCCCTAGCAGGGTTAACCAAACTATCCTTCACCTTACCATCCAGTGCCTCACACACGTACTCCACACCACTCTCCTGAGACTGGCAAGACAGTACCTGACTGTCTCTGTCACACAACCCACACTCTTCTGGGCGGTCTTCACACTCACCCACCAGGACTTCAATTTTGGGGGAACCCCTCTCCCTGCACCTCTCATCTAGAGTCAGTAGAGTGTCCCTCCCTCCACTAGGACTATGAACCCCTGCGCCAGTTACCCTATTCCCTTCAGGGATACTGCGCACTACTGGAGCTACCTCATGCCCTTGAACCTCCTGGTGTATGTTAACCCCCTCCTTCAAGTCAGGTGCCACATCTCTGGGTGTGCGTACTACTCTCTCAGCACTAGAAAATTCAATATTGCTGCCACCAGAGGGAGAGCGGTCTAAACTCCTGGCCTCGAGATCCAACTCCCTCATTCTTACTTCATGCTCCATGGCCAGCCTTTGTCTTTCCATTTCCATTCTCAGTTTTGCCATCTCCACTTCATGTGCTCTTGCAGCCCTCCTGTCGGCCATCTCCTCTGGCGACAGGCCTCTGCCAGGCTTAGAAGCACCCTCTGGGGGCGTCACCTCCTGCCCATTCTCTGGGAACTTTGATTCGTACCAGGCCCTCAGCGCCTTCACGTACTGATCCTTGTTGCCAAGTCCACTCTGCTTGATTCTGTACTTGGAGAGATATCCTTTCAAGATATCATTGTTGCACTTCCGCAGTGCGTCCTCCTCCCAATCGATGTCATCAACTCCAGAGAATACGGAGGACGCTCTGCTCCCACTGACTGAGCTAGGCATGGTTTCGTAAGGTGGAGATTCTTCTTTAGCAACAACTGTCACTCAATCTGTGGCTGCGTTATAGGTCTGCTCTACGTGGTGATCAATAATTCACTGTATGTAAATCATAAATGCAAATTCGAAATCCCACCGCTGCCACCAATGTTAGAATGGGGAACCTCTGGTTGGCACAGGTAGGTACTTGTGACAAGCAGTGGTCCCTTCTTCTATTCAGGGCGAGAGAGTTACCCCTTCAGAACAACCCCTGCTCACCCTATAGGTAGTGTGGCGCGAGCAGTCAGGGCTAAACTTCAGGGCGCTAGTTAGTTAAGCATTTATGATCACACACAGTAAACCACAATGATCCCCCACAAACGGACACCAGGCGTAAGTTGTATCAAAAATACGGATGCTTTATATAAAAGATTCTTTGTTACGCAGGCATGTACAAGACCATCAATAACGGTTACGAAATGGAAGCCACAAGATGATAATTAGGCACTGTTCTTGTCGTTGGTAATTTATTCGATCACGAGCGCTTCACAGGGCTCGGTTGAGTCGGTCCAGTCATGATGATGCGCAGTGCACCCAGGGTACAGTGATACGGGGAAATCAGAACGTTGCGGACCCCGAGTCCGATAGAGAGTTCACTGTACCTGGGAACGTGCGATGTGCTTGGACGAGACTTCAGGAGAGATGCAGGTTCTGCACCTCGTGGGTCTTCCGGATCAAGAATTCAGCGGGCGGCTCTCGGTAGACAGGTGCGGCCCAGGGTCCCCGACACGGACTGTGCGGGAGGTCACTGCGGAGGGCGGCACGGTCAGACTCAGGCTGGGAGGTGAAGCGGGGCGGCCGGATACGTTACGACGTACGGGCGGCCGTCCGAGGCTGGATTTCACTTCCCCACTAGAAATCCGGCGGGAGGGCGAAAGGGCACCAAGCGCGCTCCAGTAGCAGGCAGGTGACAGGGAAGCGGGACGGCCAGACTCGATGGGTCCAGAGCGACTCAGGTAGAGCGGGGCTCTCGGCGAGTGGAGGCGGCCAGGCTTCTGGGTGTCACGGCCCTAGGAGGGATGCGAAGGTGCGCAGGGCACTCCGGCGGGAGAAAGCACACGGCTCGAATTCTCAGACGAGCGGAGACACGGTGAACCCACTGGTCCTGGGGTTCAGTTCAGGGGGCAAGCTCTTCTTCCAAGCCCTTGGAGATAGTTGAAGAACAAAGTGCAAAAGTCTCTTTCAGTCTTTTTCCTCTCCTTCCTTAGCAAGGCACCTACTGCAGGCCAGTCCCTCAGGTCAGGGAAAGTTACTCCTCCTTCAGCTTCTTCCAGGTCCTTCTAGTCAGGCAGAGTTCCTTCGTGGTTCAATCTGGATCTGATTTCTTAGGAGCCAGGCTCCTACTTTTATACAGGGATTCTTTTGTTCTTTAGCGCCAGGGGGCCTAGGCCTGGCTCAGTCCAGTTTTGGAGCACTCTGTTGTGGTGACTCGGCTTGTTCCTTTCAGCAGCAGGGCAGAGACATCAGCCGCTCCACAGGGGGCGGCGCCGGCTTTGTGGTGGCAGAGCACAGGTCTATTCAAGAGTCAGGGTGCACTCCTCCCACCCATCCTGGGGTAATCTCCCTACCCACCACCTGGCAGCCAACCTGTCTCCTGGAATCCCCCAGCCCTGCTCCTGTACTGTTGCTAGGCAGAACACACACACACAGCAGAGGCAGACTGAGATGGTTAGGCACGCAAAGGCTAACTTTCTAAAAGTAGCATTTGCAAACCCAGGATATTAAACTAACCTTTACTAAAAGACGTATTTTATTATCCTGAGTTCAGGCATACTAAACATGACTTTCTACCATGCTCTCTGAGTCCACTGGGGTCACAGCGTGTAGCGATCCCAGCAGCCCATTCTGGCCTATGGAGAGCAGGTAGCCTTCAATAGTGAAAAACGAAAATGGCTGTAATTCACTATTAAGACATGCCACACACATCAGGGCATGTCCTACCTTATACCTGCAATGCACCCTGCGCTTAGGCCTACCAGAGGGGTGACTAACATGTAGTTAAGGGAAGGTTTGGGGACTGGTAAGTGGGGACACTTGCTCAGTCAGCGCGACGGTACCAGACCGCGCGCAGGTTCTGCAGTGGCAGACCCTAGACACATTTTACCCCGCTGCTTCGGTGGGTGGCACAACCAGTGCTGCAAGCCCACTAGCAGCATTTGGATATACAAGCCCTTGGCACCCCTGGTGCACTCTACTAGGGACTGATAGTAAACCAAATAAACCAAACGTGGAAGTCAATTCACATAATACATTTTACCATAGGGAGAGCATATGCACCTTAGCACTGGTCAGCAGTGGTAAGGTGCCCAGAGTCATAAAACAGCCAACACCAGGTCAGAAAAAATGCAGGAGGAAGGCAACAAGTTTAGGGATGACCCTGCAAGAAGGGCCAAGTCCAACACAACCCCCTTCCAGCCAAAACGCAGGGTAGACCAATCACCACCGTGATGGTCTTCCCTGCTTGGGGCGATAGAACAAGGACCTGGCCCGCAACTGCAGGGGCAGTCTCCAGTTCTATGCCAATCTGAACCTATTGGACTCCCTCTGTCCATACTCTCAGGGCCCACCAAGCCAATCCATGGGGAACCCTTCTCCTCACCTGTGGACACCACCTGCGCAACACCTAACCTTAACCGGCCCACAGGTGTGTCCCAACAGACAGACAGCAAAATGCTACAGTGGCCACTGACAGTAGTCAGGGATGAGACCCAGGCCGTATGCCTCTCAGGGCTCTCAAACCTATGTGGTGCCAGGGAGCGGGGGGCAGTAGCCCCAGGTGCTTGGCACCCTTTGTCCATTCTCCCTCCTGTCAGGTCAGGTATGACATCCTGGCCCTGACCCACCAGCCGCGGGCCTGTACCCGGCGGCTGGACCAAAGACTGGGGTGGTCTCTCCCACACCCAGTCCTCCTCCTTGCGGCTCAGTACCCTCCCACCTGGAGTGGTACTCCCTTCCAGAATTGCCAGGGCACCTGTGGCAGGTGTCTTGCGCAATTCACCCACCAGTTCAGGGGTTCTATCCTGCAACTGGGCGTCCAGGTCAGGGGGGACACCCTGAACCTGGCCCTCCAACCTGGGGTCTAAACCCTTCAGTTGAGCCGGGGTCAGAGGCGAGGACTCCCTCCCTCTGCACCCCCTTCCAGAGTACTGCACACTCTCAACTGGAGTGGTACCCCTAGAAGCAACCTGGGTCAGGACACTGATTACAGTTGTCCCACCCTCCAGGTCAGATAACACCTGAATCTGGCTTCCCAACCCTGGGTCCAACCCATGCGGTTGAACGCTCGCCTGGCGCACCAGGACTTCCCGGGGAGCACGCATGCCCCTTCTGAGGGGGACACATAACTCATGTGTCATGTGACAGTCTGCCTGGCGCTGATCTCCCGACCCCTGTCCATCTGACAGTGTCTGAAGATCCCCCAGGACAGAAGTGATGTCACCATGGTCCTTCACTGGTGACGCAGCCCTTCTGGCTGGCCCCTGACCCAATGGTTCTTCCACTGGGGACTCTTTCCCCCTCTCACCCCTCACCCTGGACTTCTGCACCCTCCCAACTGGAGCGGTACTTCCAGATACCAGAACTGGGGGAGGCCTGCTTACAGACACTCCCCGTCCACCAGACATTAGGGGATCCCCCTCAACGGGCGGACCATCAGGACAGCCTAGGCTCCCCGCCTGGTGTTCCCTTAAAGAACCATCCAGGCTCTGAGACTGGGTTTCGGGCACCTGGGGGCACGCAGCCCCACACTCACTCCTTCTCCACTGAGACAGGACGTGAGCCCCAACACCCCTCCCACTACCATGGGACCTAGCTGGGCTACTCTGCACCACTTCCGCCACTCTGGGTTGGAAGATACCTGAGCCACTCCCCACGGGGTCACTCCCCAATGCCTCTCCAGACCCTCTGGAATCCACCAAAAGGTCTGCCTCCAATGTGGGCTCTCTGCGGTCAGAGAACTCACCCTCACACAGGTGTTGGCATAGCTCTGGAAAACAGGGAATTACAATATGCTCTCCCACAATTGGATCACACAGCCCCCTAGCAGGGTTAACCAAACTATCCTTCACCTTACCATCCAGTGCCTCACACACGTACTCCACACCACTCTCCTGAGACTGGCAAGACAGTACCTGACTGTCTCTGTCACACAACCCACACTCTTCTGGGCGGTCTTCACACTCACCCACCAGGACTTCAATTTTGGGGGAACCCCTCTCCCTGCACCTCTCATCTAGAGTCAGTAGAGTGTCCCTCCCTCCACTAGGACTATGAACCCCTGCACCAGTTACCCTATTCCCTTCAGGGATACTGCGCACTACTGGAGCTACCTCATGCCCTTGAACCTCCTGGTGTATGTTAACCCCCTCCTTCAAGTCAGGTGCCACATCTCTGGGTGTGCGTACTACTCTCTCAGCACTAGAAAATTCAATATTGCTGCCACCAGAGGGAGAGCGGTCTAAACTCCTGGCCTCGAGATCCAACTCCCTCATTCTTACTTCATGCTCCATGGCCAGCCTTTGTCTTTCCATTTCCATTCTCAGTTTTGCCATCTCCACTTCATGTGCTCTTGCAGCCCTCCTGTCGGCCATCTCCTCTGGCGACAGGCCTCTGCCAGGCTTAGAAGCACCCTCTGGGGGCGTCACCTCCTGCCCATTCTCTGGGAACTTTGATTCGTACCAGGCCCTCAGCGCCTTCACGTACTGATCCTTGTTGCCAAGTCCACTCTGCTTGATTCTGTACTTGGAGAGATATCCTTTCAAGATATCATTGTTGCACTTCCGCAGTGCGTCCTCCTCCCAATCGATGTCATCAACTCCAGAGAATACGGAGGACGCTCTGCTCCCACTGACTGAGCTAGGCATGGTTTCGTAAGGTGGAGATTCTTCTTTAGCAACAACTGTCACTCAATCTGTGGCTGCGTTATAGGTCTGCTCTACGTGGTGATCAATAATTCACTGTATGTAAATCATAAATGCAAATTCGAAATCCCACCGCTGCCACCAATGTTAGAATGGGGAACCTCTGGTTGGCACAGGTAGGTACTTGTGACAAGCAGTGGTCCCTTCTTCTATTCAGGGCGAGAGAGTTACCCCTTCAGAACAACCCCTGCTCACCCTATAGGTAGTGTGGCGCGAGCAGTCAGGGCTAAACTTCAGGGCGCTAGTTAGTTAAGCATTTATGATCACACACAGTAAACCACAATGATCCCCCACAAACGGACACCAGGCGTAAGTTGTATCAAAAATACGGATGCTTTATATAAAAGATTCTTTGTTACGCAGGCATGTACAAGACCATCAATAACGGTTACGAAATGGAAGCCACAAGATGATAATTAGGCACTGTTCTTGTCGTTGGTAATTTATTCGATCACGAGCGCTTCACAGGGCTCGGTTGAGTCGGTCCAGTCACGATGATGCGCAGTGCACCCAGGGTACAGTGATACGGGGAAATCAGAACGTTGCGGACCCCGAGTCCGATAGAGAGTTCACTGTACCTGGGAACGTGCGATGTGCTTGGACGAGACTTCAGGAGAGATGCAGGTTCTGCACCTCGTGGGTCTTCCGGATCAAGAATTCAGCGGGCGGCTCTCGGTAGACAGGTGCGGCCCAGGGCCCCCGACACGGACTGTGCGGGAGGTCACTGCGGAGGGCGGCACGGTCAGACTCAGGCTGGGAGGTGAAGCGGGGCGGCCGTATACGTTACGACGTACGGGCGGCCGTCCGAGGCTGGATTTCACTTCCCCACTAGAAATCCGGCGGGAGGGCGAAAGGGCACCAAGCGCGCTCCAGTAGCAGGCAGGTGACAGGGAAGCGGGACGGCCAGACTCGATGGGTCCAGAGCGACTCAGGTAGAGCGGGGCTCTCGGCGAGTGGAGGCGGCCAGGCTTCTGGGTGTCACGGCCCTAGGAGGGATGCGAAGGTGCGCAGGGCACTCCGGCGGGAGAAAGCACACGGCTCGAATTCTCAGACGAGCGGAGACACGGTGAACCCACTGGTCCTGGGGTTCAGTTCAGGGGGCAAGCTCTTCTTCCAAGCCCTTGGAGATAGTTGAAGAACAAAGTGCAAAAGTCTCTTTCAGTCTTTTTCCTCTCCTTCCTTAGCAAGGCACCTACTGCAGGCCAGTCCCTCAGGTCAGGGAAAGTTACTCCTCCTTCAGCTTCTTCCAGGTCCTTCTAGTCAGGCAGAGTTCCTTCGTGGTTCAATCTGGATCTGATTTCTTAGGAGCCAGGCTCCTACTTTTATACAGGGATTCTTTTGTTCTTTAGCGCCAGGGGGCCTAGGCCTGGCTCAGTCCAGTTTTGGAGCACTCTGTTGTGGTGACTCGGCTTGTTCCTTTCAGCAGCAGGGCAGAGACATCAGCCGCTCCACAGGGGGCGGCGCCGGCTTTGTGGTGGCAGAGCACAGGTCTATTCAAGAGTCAGGGTGCACTCCTCCCACCCATCCTGGGGTAATCTCCCTACCCACCACCTGGCAGCCAACCTGTCTCCTGGAATCCCCCAGCCCTGCTCCTGTACTGTTGCTAGGCAGAACACACACACACAGCAGAGGCAGACTGAGATGGTTAGGCACGCAAAGGCTAACTTTCTAAAAGTAGCATTTGCAAACCCAGGATATTAAACTAACCTTTACTAAAAGACGTATTTTATTATCCTGAGTTCAGGCATACTAAACATGACTTTCTACCATGCTCTCTGAGTCCACTGGGGTCACAGCGTGTAGCGATCCCAGCAGCCCATTCTGGCCTATGGAGAGCAGGTAGCCTTCAATAGTGAAAAACGAAAATGGCTGTAATTCACTATTAAGACATGCCACACACATCAGGGCATGTCCTACCTTATACCTGCAATGCACCCTGCGCTTAGGCCTACCAGAGGGGTGACTAACATGTAGTTAAGGGAAGGTTTGGGGACTGGTAAGTGGGGACACTTGCTCAGTCAGCGCGACGGTACCAGACCGCGCGCAGGTTCTGCAGTGGCAGACCCTAGACACATTTTACCCCGCTGCTTCGGTGGGTGGCACAACCAGTGCTGCAAGCCCACTAGCAGCATTTGGATATACAAGCCCTTGGCACCCCTGGTGCACTCTACTAGGGACTGATAGTAAACCAAATAAACCAAACGTGGAAGTCAATTCACATAATACATTTTACCATAGGGAGAGCATATGCACCTTAGCACTGGTCAGCAGTGGTAAGGTGCCCAGAGTCATAAAACAGCCAACACCAGGTCAGAAAAAATGCAGGAGGAAGGCAACAAGTTTAGGGATGACCCTGCAAGAAGGGCCAAGTCCAACAAGTGGTTTTACGGATTCCTTTGTGACCAGCCAACAAATCATCATGGCAGTTCTTCAATGCTTTTTCTTGAAGAGTCTTTGTGGGGAGAAATAGACGATTGCCAAAATATGGTAGACCTTTCTTGATCTCTCTGCCCTTCTCTTCTTGAACCCATTGACGCATCTCTTGTCCGGTCATAGCCTCTGGTATAGCCGCTGAGAAATCTGCATTGTTTGTCACTGATATTATTTTTTCCTCAGATATGATAGGTTGGGACTCTTGAGCTCGTTCTTGGGACTTTGAATTGATTCTAGAGAGTGCATCAGCTCTTGCGTTACTTGCTCCTGGGCGAAAGGTGATGACAAAATTAAAATCAGCAAAAAACAATGACCAACGCAATTGTCGGGCTGTTAATGTGCGAGCAGACTTAAGAAATTGCAAATTTCTATGATCAGTAAAGACTGTGACTTTATGTCTGGCCCCCAACAAATAATGTCGCCATTCCAAAAATGCACATTTGACCGCTAACAGTTCTTTATCTGCAATTGGATAATTACATTTTGGTGGTGTCAATTTCCTGGAGTAGTAAGCCACTGGATGCAACTGGCCAGTATTTGGATGACGTTGCAATAGAATTCCTCCAATTGCCACATCTGAGGCATCGGCCTCAACATAGAAAGGATCTTCTGGTCTTGGGTGCAAAAGGACTGGAGCTCGCGTAAAGGAATCTTTTAGAAACCGAAAGGCTTCTTCTGCCTCTGGACTCCAAAGGAACTTCACTCCCTTCTTTAAGAGGCAAGTAATGGGTGCCACCTTGTGAGAGAAATTTGGAATGAATCTTCTATAGAAATTTGAAAACCCCAAAAAACTTTGAATCTCTTTCACATTTGTGGGAGACGGCCAATCTTGCACAGCTTTCACCTTAGTAGTATCCATGCTGACTCCTTCGGCTGACAGTACAAATCCCAAAAACTCTACCTTTTCCACATGAAATGCGCATTTTTCCAGCTTCACATAAAGATGATTCTCAAGCAACTTCTTGAGAATGGCTCTCACATGAAAAACATGTTCTTTTATGTCTTTAGAAAAAATCAAAATGTCATCGATGTATACAACTGCCACTCTGTCCAAACATTCTCTCAAAACATCGTTCACAAAATGCTGGAAGGCAGCTGGAGCGTTGCACAACCCATATGGCATTACTTGATACTCAAATAAACCATAACGAGTTCGAAATGCAGTTTTCCACTCATCACCGGGAGCCACTCGGATCAAATGATATGCTCCACGCAAATCTAACTTGGTATACACCTTGGCATCTTTGACTTGATCCAACAACACAGAGATGAAAGGCAGTGGATAACAATTCTTGACTGTTACTTGATTTAGTGCTCGATAGTCAATGCAAGCACGCAAATCACCGCTCTTCTTAGGAATGAAAAATAGGGGGGAAGAAACTGGAGACTGAGACGGACGGATGAATCCATTCTCTAAATACTGGTCTAGATAAGTCTTTAAAAATTGATTCTCTTTTTCTGTGAGAGCATAGATTCTGCTACAAGGAAGAACCGCTCCTGGCTCAATTTCTATTTTACAGTCATATGGACGATGAGGTGGGAGTCTTTCTGCTTCTTTTTTATCAAATACTGAAGATAAATCTTGGTATTCCAACGGAATTTCCTTGGTCTCTACTGTGCAAATCTGTACAGGATGATGGAGCACCAAATCTTGAACTGGAGAACCTTGAGCTGTTTCTATTCTTTCCTTAAAACAATTCTCAACACAGAAAGGGGAGTCCATTCTGACTGTTCTCCTACTCCAATCTATGCGTGGATTATGTTCAGTTAACCAGGGGAGCCCCAAAATCAACTGAAACTGGGGGGCATCAATAAGATTGAATGTAATTTGTTCCGTGTGACCATTCAACCCCGTTAACTGTAACCACTCGGTCTCATGAGTGATTGGCCCAGAAGACAAGTTTGTTCCATCCACGGCTCGCACTGCCACCAAAAATTGCTTTTTAACAAACTTTATTCCAATCTGCTGTGCATATTTGATGTCACAAAAATTCCCAGTGGCCCCGGAGTCAATCATCACAGAAACCTTACTTATTTCCATGTCTCGGAACCTAACTGTGAAAGAGACCACTAAATGAGGTGCAGCAGATTGTAGGGTGTTCACTATTTGTTGGGTCTCTGGAGTTGTCTTAACACTTGCTTCCACCCGAGCAACTCCTTCTACAGGTGAAGCCGACCTTTTCCCTGTTGAGAGGATTTTGGCTTCTAAGGACATTCTCTCACAAAATGCCCGGATGACCCACAGTACAAACATAACTGAGCGTTTCTCCTACGCTCCTTTTCCTCTTTGGTTAAGGGGCCTCGGACTGAACCAATTTGCATGGGTTCTTCAGTAGAAACACTCTCTGTGGACTTATGACCTTCAGATTTTACCCGATCAAAACGAGGAGGCGGAGGGCGAAATTCTTTTCTTCTCTCATGACGACGTTCACTCAATCTATGGTCTATTTGTAACACCAGATCAATCAACTCTGAAACTTCCGTGGGTCTGTGAGGAATTTGAGCCAGAGCATCTTTAAGCTCGTCCTTTAATCCTCGATAAAAAATGGCAGCTCTTTTCTCCTCCGGCTAATTTGTTTCCACAATCGATTTGTTAAATTGAGCTAAGTATCCAACTAAATCTTTAGTCCCTTGCTTAAGTTCAAGTAACTCATTGTCTGTTGCTTGAGATGCAGACCGTCTTTCAAAAATTCTTAAAAACTCAATCTTAAAGTCCTCAAAATTGTACAGAACCGGATCATTTTTGGTGACCAAAGACATTGACCAAGCTGCTGCATCGCCATTCAGATACGACAGAATAAATGCCACTTTCGATTGATCCTCAGCAAAAATCACAGGACGACACAAAAAGTGCAAGGAACACTGTGTTAAAAATATTTGCGCTCTTTGAGGATCTCCCCCAAACCTTTCAGGGGAAGCTAAAGGGATAATAGGAGAAATAGCATGAATTACTTGAGTGGAAATATCTGCTGCAGATGACGTACTAGGTAAGGGTTGAGGACCTTTGAAAACTGATCCTGATGCTACCAACTCGTCTAATTTTTGTCTAGTTTGGATGGACTCCTGACTAGACCTTCTAACTTCCTCTCTCAAGGATTTATTCTCAATTAATGCAGCATTTAATTGTTCCTGCATATTGCTCAATAGCGGTCAATGACGTTAAATCTAAACCTTCCGTCATTCTGCCCGGGAGGGGATCTACAATCCTCAATAAAGAGGTGGTCACTTCAATCTGTCAGGATACTCTGTGCTTAGAAGACGATCCCCTCAGAAGCAGATGACTTAATCCCCAGATCCCACCAACCAAAGCCAGAGGCAGAGAACAAACTGCTGCCTCCTACTTCAGCCCGGGGGAAAGGGGAAGTGGAAGACAAAAACAAGAGAGACTGCTTCCAGATGCTGGGTCCTCTCGTGTTGATTGCTCTCCTTTCTATCTTGGGAGTTCAAGAGGCGACCCTAAAAAAGAAGTGAACATTCAAATATCCTATTTAACTTTTTACTTAAATTTCTAATTCTACTTTTCTGCTATCTGCCCCTTACCTGCATCTTACTAAGGAATTGCCCCTCTCATGAATGTTTTTGTCGTATTAATTGCTTTATCTGGTTAACTGGAAGAACAACTGGAAAGACTTGTGAAGTTCTGAGAATTATCTATTTACAATTATTATTGTGGTTAAATAGTTCAGATGTAAATAGTCTTTAGGAGTCTTTCTCCAGCATCCTTCTCAAGTGGAAAATAGTTCTGATTCAAGGGGTTTCCCTTTCAATTCTCTTTTAATTTCTTTTGAAGATTGCAAGTAAATCTCTTTTTATTTCTTTTGAAGACAGCAAGTAATTCTCTTCAAGGGATTACAGTTTAACTATCCTGAGCCCAGGATAGATGACTCTCTGTCCTATTATTTCCTTTTCATTCAGAATGAGCGTACAGGATTGTTCTCCAAGTTGCCAAAGTTTACACAGGAGAATTACCTGAAGACTTTCTGTCACGAAATATACTCTGCTCTGATACGCTTACTTGGTTTTTTCAAAGCGCTTCTCTTCACAGAAGCTGCTTCCTCAGATACCCAGAATACTCCTCAGCCAACTCCTTCACCAAGCTCCACGAAGGGTTGCAGCCGGCTCTCTCACCTTAGCAAGCCGCTACAAGAAATCCTGCTAGAGAGATTCAAACTAAAATTATGGAAAGCACAGAGAACAAGGATAGCAAGCACTCTCTGAACTTCCCTCACGATAACTGCCAAAAGCGCTGACTGGAAACAAGATTCTCCTCACAATTTGTAGAGCGAGAGGAAGTTCGCTCCTGACTGGAATTATTTTTCAGTTGAAGTGCGCAGCGCGAGTTTTGCGCATGCGCGATACGCACTTCAGTATGCATCAACATGAGAACCACTAGACCGCAACCTCAACCAGGAAGTGAGGGCGATCGGTAATGAACAGATTTTGTAGCGCGCTTCAGTTCTTTTAAAATAACGCGCAACACAGCTTTCCAACCTGGATCCAGCCTCTTCAAACGAGGATATTGTCTGCGAAGAATCTTTTGGCGGGTGAAGGGAATCCTGACAGAGAAGAAGAGTAGGAAGAAAAGGTTCAGTCTGCAGGAAAACAGGATCCTGATAACCGAGGTGATAGAACACCATCAACTACTGTTCGTCACCGCCACTGTGTCACTGGCAACTAAAAATGGAATATGGCAGACCATCGTGGACAAGGGGAATGCAGTTGGAGTGCTGAAGAGGAAATGGAAGTGGTCAAGAGGCACTGGAATGATGTCAAGCGCAAAACCAAGCAGAAACTCGCAAACAACTGGAAGGCAGCAATGCAGACTGGAGGTGGGAGCACAGCGCCACAGGAGGAGATGGACGAGATGGAGAAAATGGTGTCCACAGTCATCAGTGGGGAGATGGTGGCAGTAGTTGGGGGCCCGGACACTGCTCAACATGACCGGGCACAACAGCAACAGGGTGAGTAACGACCAGGGATGGGGGGAGATGGGCACAATGTCACACATGCACAAGTAAGGATAGCACATCTGCGGACAAACCATGCCCCAGACCCCCAACTCCCACCAAGAGACCAATGCATCCAAGTATGCAACATCCCAGCACTGTATAAGCACAGAAGTCAGAGGCACACCGCATGTAAGGGATAAGGGCCAGACAAATTAGAGCTGCAAGGGCGACTCCCCCAAAATGGGGCACACACACATCACCTGCAGAGCACATAACATTGACAACGATGTGGCACAATCCGCAACACGTCCACAACAGAACAGAGGACACAACTGGTGCCGCTTGTGTGCAGAAACTGGCCAATCACATGTGGCATAGCAGGGAAATGTGAGTTGACAATGTACAAGTACAAACACACATCCATGATGTTGCGGGACAGTGGACTTTCCGACATCACATAGGCAGCTCCCCACAAACAGTCACAATGTACACTGTCATGCAGTCTGAATGTAAAGATGTACAATGCGACAACATAAATGTGAACTCAATGTTAAACTGCATCTCCCCTTCACATTGCAGAGGGAAATTCAACACCTCCTGCAGAGCAGTCCCAACCTCTCTTACCTGATGATGAAGAGGACCAAGACACCTTTGACTCCAACGCCCTCCAACAGCTCGTGGAGAGCCTCCACAGCCCACTTCCAGGAGCAGGGCAGCCCGGATGCTACGAGGAGAACCCACCCCCTGCACAGAACACACAGCAGGCAGCACCCACCACCACGGCTGCCTCCCAGGACCCCCACGACAAACACATGGCCTTCCAACGCCGTGTGTTGGGGTGCCAGGAGAAGCTGGCTGAACAGGTGCAGGTAGGGTTCGACTGCATGGCAGAAAAACTAGACGCCATACGTGGGTGTCTAAGTCCCATCAGGGACCACTCACAGTCCCTAACAGATACCCACAGTCTGTTCCATGCCCTCCAACGAACCATGGCTGACATCGCCAGAGTCCTGACTCTGAGACAAGAATGACTGTCTAGTCAGAGTGGCTCCAGCGAGTTCGCACGGGAGTTGGGACTCATGCGGAGGCTCATGGAGAACATGGAGCGGACGCTGGGGGAAAGATCGGCTGCCACGGCTGCACACGAGCGAGAGGTAGCTGGGTCACTCAATGCCATAAAGAGACTCCTCATGGCATTGCTGCCACAAGGCATGGCGCTGATGCATGCTGCTGCTACCACTCCATCCACATCCCCGGCCCCTGATGTCAGTGCCACACAGTGCAGCGGACATTCCACCTCCGGCCCCTGAGGTGTCACTGCCACACAGTGCTGGAGACAGAACACTACCACCCACATGTGAGGCACCTGAAACAGCAGAGGATGAAGATGAGGATGAATTTGCCCTCGTGGTCAGAACGTAGCAGTAGCGTTCATCTCCGCCATATGGCCTGTTTCTGCTTGGTTCGGCCCTCTGCATCATCACCTTCCACTATCCACCGATGCACTCTGCGACACTCACCTTGGACCTAGACATGGACTGCCATATTCTGTTTGGTCACCAATGACACAGCTATCAGACTGCGGACTGAACTCTTCCTCTTACGATGTACATGTCATTCCCTGAAGGACTCTGGCTGGCCCTCCACGGGCTAACAATGTAAAGTGGGGTTTGCAGGGCCCTGTACTGCGCCAGCTGCAACACTGCACTGAATGTGCATTAAACATTCATTTTCACACCGATGTGTCATGTCTATGATCTTGCAAGTGTGGAGGTACGGATGCATGTAGGATCAATGATTTCCCTTTACGTCCATGTTGCACATGTTGTGGTACTTTGATCACAGGGTGACACATTGCCGAATGCGTGCAGGGTGGCGTCGACACTAGAACGGAGACACACGCACTAGTTACTTCCTTGTCCAGCCCAGAACGGAACCACGCCCAGAGCCCGGGGGTCATTGTTCATACCATTAAGCTGGACTGGCATACGCCAGGCCAACCCACTCCGCTTATGCTCATAGAGCACGACGACAACGCTACATGTCCCAGCTCTAACATGTAGAGATCTGCTGCTCACAGGTCTAGTTGTCAGCATGCCACAGCCACTCCCTCACAGATGGTTTACACCCACACCACACCCATCCAGCACAGCTGTCACAGGACATGTGACCCTGCCAATAAAAAGGGCCTGGCGCACGTGCTGGATGCCATTTCCACTCTGCAACGGGGTGTCTCCTTGTGTTTATCATTTCTGCCTGAGGGCATAGGGCCTGGGCACAGCACATTGCCTGGTGCCGGGGGTGACATGATGGCATCCGCACCACGGGACTCAATCATAAAGGGTCCATGTCTTGCGGGGCACAGACTTGGTGGCACCGGATGCACTGCGGCAGGCACAGGCACACTGCCACGAGATGGTGTCTTTCAGTACACTGAGGTAGGGGCACCTTAAGGGCTGAGCGGGTGTGCAGCCTGCGATGATGCGCCGTCCAGGTGGTCAGGAATGGTGGCATTATTGTGAGCCCTGCTGGACAGCAGTGTAGGCCTGAGCCAGCGGGCAGTGCGGACCGACCGCCACGTGGCGTCGCCTTGCGGTTCACAAAGTTAGTGGCACCTTGAGGGCTGAGTGGGTGTGCAGTCTGTGATGAGGCCGGGTGCACTGATATGTTCTCTGCCATAGCGAAATCAAGACCCAGAATCAAGTGTGTGACCTGGTGGCCAGCGGTCCGGGGCTGCATGATGTGAAGGGTGCCATGGTCGCGGGCTTGGGGCTCCCACCGGCATGTGGTGGGCCCTCTTGGAGACACGCCGGTGGCAGAAGGTGAGCAGTGAGGCCTGGTTGTGCAGGGGGGGTAATCTCCGCTGGGCGGCGGGAGGGGCTGGGGTGCATCGGCCTGTGTGCGCAGGGGCAGGCAAGCGCTGATGGCGTGTGCTACTGTTTGGACTCTGCCATTCATGTCTCTGGCAACTGTTTCAGATGTGGGACCTGGGGGACTGCAGTGTGTACCGGCACGTGGTTGGAGACACACAGGTGGCTGCAGGTGAGCAATGAGGCCTGGGTCTGCAGTGTCGGCACTCTCTCTCCCTCTTTCTCTCTCTCGCGCTCTCTCTCTTTCTCTCTCCCTCTTTCTCTCTCTATCCCTTTCTTTCTCTCTCTCTCCCTTCCTCCCTCCCTTTCTCTCTCTCTCCTTCTCTTTCTCTCTCCCTCTTTTTCCCTCTCTCCCTCTCTCTCTCTTTCTCTTTCGCTCTCTCTCTCTGTACTTTGATGGGCACATGACACACCTTCTTATCTGCATTTCTGTCTTGCAGGCTGTTACTTACAGAATGCCCAGAGAAGACCCGCTGTGCCTCTTCAAGATTGTTGTTTTTTATCTGCAATAAACGTTTTATTTGGATTATATGATATCAATGTAGGATTTCTATTTTTCTTTCCACACCTTTATGTTAGGTGTTGTGATTGTGCGACTTCTGGTGATTTGTTTGGTACATAGTTTCGTGGAGTTGATGTGCATTCTCTTTGTCCAAAGGGAGGGGGGGTGGGTGGTTGGGCCCAGGGTGGGTGGTGGGGCTCGTGGGGTGGCGGGGCCCGGGGCGGTGGCGGTGGGTGTTGTGGCCCTATTGGGGCTCCAGGCTGCATGTTCAGTTGCTCGGGGTCATCTGTTGTTCTTCATGTTTGGCTCTGGGCTGTGCTCCCTTGGCTGCTGCAGGTTGTCGTCCGACTTCACACATGGTCAGAGCAGGTGTTAGTTTCCTGCAGCTAACGCGCCTTATCGCCTGTTTTGTGCTCTTATCCCCGAACTGGCTGTTCGTCGAGAATGTTGTGGAGTGGTGTTTTCGCTGCTTTTTGCTCAGGAATGCCTACTCTGCATCTCATTAGCGATAGTTGCCGGGGTCATCCGTGGCGATGTTTTTTGAGGATGCTACCGCCGGAAAACTGGTGATATGGGCTGTTAGCACCAGCTTGTGAATGGGTCTGTAAATTTATCGTGACTTTGGCAGCAATAAAGTGCCGATAATTCAGCTATAGCTCCTGGAGAATATGCCCCATAGTGTGGAAGGGGGGCTCCAAGAGGTAGTCCGTGATTTCACCGGACATGGATCCTTCATGCAATGCGCTTATCACCTACTTGAGCCACCACAACAAACTATGCCAGCACTCCATTTGCACCCTAAAGAGGCCAATTACCACCAGTCTCCCTCTTCAGACAACATTTTAGGAGCAGCTAAAGTGCTTAAGCTAGGTTCAATCCATTCCCCACAGACTAAATGCCTTGGGTGAGAGGGGTGGCTTGCAATTGAATGCAGAAATTGCATATTTTTACACCACTTTTTGTTTCTTTTCTCAAGGGAGAACTTCCCAGTATCCTCCTGAGAACTTTTCAGCTTGCTCGCTCTGCTCGCTCACATGCCAAAGTTCTTTCATTGGTCTTATGACTTACCACTTTCAAATTGCACTAGCCGCCACTGCAGAGTACTACAACAAATACTGATCTTCTTCAATTGGAAGTGACAGCCATCCGCAATGACTTTAAAGAGATGTCAATTCAAATGTCCAATGCTGAAACCAGAATTAGCACTGTGGAAGATTATACAAACTCTCAAGCTAAGCAGATTCAAAGCCTTGAATGGTCCATTTCAGCTCGGAGGAGAGACCTCACAGATCAGGAGGACCATAACCATAGGAGCAACCTGCGTATTTTTGGTCTACCAGAGGGAATTGAAACATCTGACTTTCTGATTTCTTGGCTACCGGAAGCCCTCCAGCTATCATCAGACATTGAAAGAGCCCATAAGGTTCCAAAGTTCAAGCCCAAAAATATCGCACATCCGAGACCTTTGATCTTTAAACCATTGTGTTGTCAACACACAAAGCAAATCTTAGCCTACATGAGAGAGACATGATCGGGGCAGTGACATGATCACAAAATTTCAATTTCCCAGGACTATGCCAGGGACACTGTTATTCGTCATAAAGGTTTTCTGAATCGGCAGAAAAGACTATTGGTTTTGGGTATTCCTTTCTCTTTTGCAGGTCCTTCGAAATTCTGGATCACCTTTAAAGACCGATCAAGGACCTTTGTTGAACCCCTAGACTTGGCAACGTTCCTGGATAACCAATCTGAAACGCAGATAGATGCTGATGCTTCGCCAAGTGTCTCTTCTCCTCATCGTTGTGCTTGACCTGATGCATGCCTCTTTTTCTGGTTTTCGACTCATTTGATATCCTTTCGGGATGTTTTGGTGTTATTCATCTTGATATCTCTTGATATCTTGTTTCCTTTTTGGGGCTTTCGAATGCCATATACTTTCCGTCTTTACAGTCTATAATTGTGTTTTACGGTGCCTCTTTTCATATCAGGTGCTTTACTCTTTTCGTCCTCTCTCATATTTGTGTTCACAATCACTTTCTTACATCTACACTCATAACCACCTCACTTTTTCCTCTATTATGTCTCCCACTCTCTGCTATCATCACTCCAAGTCTTTATATCGCCACTTACTGTCAATACATATCGTTGCTATATATTGGCGTTGTCATTCAGGTTGTTTCTGTAATGTTGTCTGTGTACAATGTAGTTATTGTAACTACACTTTGTCACTAGATATCGTCATCTCCAGCCTTTATTTATTTAAGTTTCCACATATTTTCCACATATTTTCTGACCCTCTAATACTTTTTTGTTTCTCCTCTCCCTTTTTTTGTGACACTCTAGTGCCTCACTGTCCTCTCCTACACCTGGAGTTACTGTCTGTTATTGTAAGTTCACATGTTCACTTATTCAAGGTTCAATTTGAATTTGGTTAAGTCTGTCTCAAATTAATATTTCTATATACTACGTATTTGATATCTGATATAACATGCTGTTCATCCTGGTTCACTCATTTCTAACCATGCACATTATTTGTACCTATGTTGGCACTGCTAATTTTTGGTAATATGTGGCATTCTTCTATATACATGATTTCCCAGTTGCTTTACTGCTCCTCATGACCGGCACCTGTGCTAGTTACCTTCCTGGTGGTTTTTGCCAGTGTTACTTTTGTAAGCCATTGCTGCGCTTTGTCAACGTCTTTTCCCCTCTTGCAGACGTCCGCTGGTGGGAGGGGGTCTCATTACCTCTCTGTCATGGCTTCGTGTAGATATGGGTCCCCACTTTCCCTTTTTCTTTTTTCTTTTTTTGTACTGCCCTTCTTTTCCCTTTTTCCAGTGGAACATCTGCTTCACTTTCAGTGCTTTCCTTTGCTTAGTATCACGCTAAGCTCATTACACTCCATTGTGGATCCAGTGTAATATTGATGCCCATATGCCCCCCTTAGAAGTTGTTTACTGAAATATCAAAGGGCTGAACCACCCTGTGAAGAGGGCCAACATTTTGGATTATTGTAAAGGTCTGAAGGGAGACATTGTACTCCTCCAGGGAACCAAGATAGGTTTAAAAAAAGCTCTACTCATGAGGAAAGTTTGGGTTGCAGACATTGCTTTCTCTGAGGCTTTGGGGAAACGTAATGAGGTTCTTACCCTTATTTCTAAACAATCTGGTTTGTCCATAGACACAGCAGAACATGACACTAATGGAAGACGGCTACTTACTAGACTGACCAATGGTTCTCAAGAATTATATGTCATGAATATTTATGCACCCAACTCGGATGCTCTGAGTTTCGGCATACAATCAACAAAAAACTTTCTGATATTCCTTCACATTCTAAAACAGTTGTAGGAGGTGTTTTCAATCTTCCTTTGAACCCTATCGTAGACCGTCATTCTGCTTTCAGATACAGAGCTCCTAAGGCACACAAACAATTACTTTATGTATGCAAGTACAATCAGTTTGTGGATGTTTGCAGACTACGTAATCCACAGCTTTGTGACTTTATGTTCTTCTCTTTGCACCATTCTAGCCTTTTCTGCATTGACTATCTCCTTGTAGATGCCTCTCTCCTCCAAGATATGTCTGATGCATGATTCCATCCAATACTCGTGTCTGATCAATCTCAATGTCCATTCTTAGCGTAGCTGTCAAGGGTGGGAATCGTATGTGGCACATAAAAAGGGAAATATTGGACAAAGAGTCTGATGTTTTTGACCTCCAACAAGAGGACAAATTTTTCTTTCATGAAAATAAAAAATTGGTTGTTTCTCTGATAGTCCTTTGGGGTGCTTTTAAATGTGTCATGAGAGGCCAGATCATCAAAAAAATGTCCAAATGAAGCAGTGAAATTAACTATACTCTTATAACTCTATTGTTAGCAAGAGAGCCTATCCAGGGGTTTCATGCCGAAAAATCTCGTAATCTTCTATTACGTAATAGAGCTGGTAAAGTGTTAGCACTTACTCTTAAATCCACCAACCGATGCACCCAAATTCCTCATATCACAGATAGAAACGGTTCACAAAAAGTTCTCAATCAAGACATCCTTGAGGTATTTAGAGATTTCTATGAAAAGTTATATACTCCTCAAATGTCTTGTGATAAATCTATTTGGCTAGAGCTCCTTGGCCCCCACTTTCTGACACTGAACGGCTGCGTTTGAATAAACCAATAGACTGAGGAAATTATTAAAGCCATGCTTTCGGGCAAGGCACCGAGTTCGGATGGCTTCCCAATCATATTCTATAAAACTTTTACTCGTTCAATCATTGGCCATCTTAAGAGTTTTTGATCACTACGCCTTGTTTGGCAGTGTCTTGAGATCGGCTGCAGAGGCCACCATTGTGGTCATTCCGAAGGAGGGTTAGGATCATTCTGATCCAAAAAACTATCATCCTATTTAGCTTTTAAATTTGGAAGCCAAAATCTATGCTACATTTTATCCAACAGATTGGAAGCCTGTATCCCTAATATAATTCATGACTCTCAAAGGCCACCTTGCAAGGGATAACATCCGTACCTTTTGCCCTATTATAGAAAAGGCTTGTTTATCAACACTTCCTTCGGCTGCCATTGATCTTGACGCGGATAAGGTGTTTGATAAGGTTTATTGGCCTTTTCTACATGCCGTCCTAGAAGTTCATGACTTTGGCTCCTCCTTTACTAACATGATCTTAGCTCTGTATGCGAACCCTAAGGCAAATATTAGAAATAATATCTCTACTTCTTCTTTCTTTGACCTACACCAAGTAATGAGACAGGGGTGTCCTTTGTCTTCCCTTCTTTTCTTACTTACTATTGATCCTCTACTTAGACTTCTTAATTCAGATGCTGACAAAAAAAGTTCTTTCATTTGGACATCTTACATTTAAGACGGCTGCATATGCAGACGATATCCTCATATTCTCAGAGGGTGTAGAGTTGGCTATCCCCTGATAATTAGTATTATACAGGACTTTTAGACGGTCTCTAGGTATACATTGAATAAAGATAAGTATTTCCTCATAATCCTTTTTGCTTTCCCTCACACCTCGTTGTTTCAGTGCTGAAATGGCAGTCCTCTCGCCTTAAATATTTGGATATCTGGTTCTGTAGAGATCTTATGGAAACAGCTTCCTTCAATCAATCATATATACTTGACAAAGTTATAGATCTTTTCAATAGTTGGTCTCCCAAATTCATTTCCTGGTGGGGAAGGTTGCATACCCTCAAAACGATGAGTGACCCTCAGCCACCTTTTTTCATGAGCTTGATAAACTTACCCCTAAGTTTCTTTGGGATGACAAACGTTCTCATATTCATTTCTCAGGAAGCCAGTTGCAATAGGTGGTTGTAACTTTCCAAATTGGTATCTTTACGAAACTGCTTTTTTAGTGTCTGATAGGGCGGTTTGATTTTACCCAGATTCACCTTACTCTCCCCCATGGATACATATTGAACGTTCTCTTTGCCACCCTTATAGTTTATCGTCCCTCATCTCGATGACAAAATGTGACCCCTCTCACTCACAGTGTATTCTCTCAGAGACAGTATCTGCCTTAATCATTTGACAAGCGGCTGGAGAGCTGTTTTAATAATTTTAGAAGGACATCTCTTTGGCTTAATCCAAAACTCACTTTTGATGTTGACCCTCACCTTTCTACTGTTTGGGCTTCTAAAGGCATTAAGACTATTCAGTAACTTTATGGTTCTAAGGGTGATCTGCTTCCTTGTGTTACTCTTGCCACAAAATATGAGCTAACTAAGCTAGATTTTTATAGCTTTTTGAAGTTTAAGGTTAAACTCTCAAAATACCAGTTTTCTAAGCATTTGTCTTTATTTTTTGTTTTTTATAATTCTTTTTATTAAACGATATGAATCGGTGTGGTTGCGTGAATCAGGTGGATAGTTTAGACAGGAGGGATTCATTCGATAACACAGTGACAATCATGTTGACTACAAGAACGGAGCAATGAAACATCATGGGATACAGCATTTATGGTGAGGACAGTTCATCAGAAAAGGAATTGCGTGGGGGACTACAGATCTCCCCTCAGTACGTATTCTTTTCCCCCCAGATTTGAGACCACTTCTTGGGGCAGCCCCTCACAATATACACCGTTTTTTCCCCAAACATACACCAGTCCATGTGTTACTTCCATTCTGTTATGGTGGGTGTGTTTGTGGCTCCACATAGCTGAGCAATGTTCCTTTTTGCCACCATGTGGCCTAGCGTTACCCAGATCTTACCCATTCTGCTCAGGTCCATGGGTTCCCATACATTCAATAGACACCTCTTCGCTTCAGGGCGGATGACCAAATCCAACACTTCGCCAAGAACTGCATATATTTGACGCCAGTACCTCTGAATGAGATCACATTCCCAGAGGATATGCATAAACGTTCCCTCATGACCACATTGTCTTCTGCATTCCCCCTCTTCTGCCATTACAATGCGGACCAGGCAAGGTCCAGTAACATACACCCTATGCAAGATCTTGAGCTGGACAAGCCTTAGTCTGGCCAAAATAGCCACTTCCCTTGGGGAGGCCAGTGCCTCTTGCCATTCCTCGTCATCCAGTTCGAGGCCATCCCTTTCCCACTTTGCCCTGGTGCCCCAGAGGGGGTCTGCAGTGTTGTTTATCAGCTTTTTATATGTTAGGGAGATTGCTTTCTCTGGTAAGTATCCATCGAGCAGTCTATCCTCGAGAGGTGTGGATTGTGGGGGGGAGGAGCCTTTAGTTAGATGGGACTGTAGTGCATGTTAGACTTGGAGATAACTGAAGTATTCTGGGTTAGTGAGCTTATATTTCTGTTGTAGGGAGGCAAATGTCACTACGTCACCCTTTACCCACATGTCTCCGATACTCAAGATCCCTATGAGGTCCTATTTATCAAACCCTTTCGAGTTCCATAGATCACCCAGCCTCTCTGAGTCCCAGTTGCTAGCATCAGTCTCCGCTCCCATCCCTGACTTTTGGTTTCTATGTGCCAGACCTGCACAGAGTGTTTTGTTGGCCCAGTGAGGGGAAACCGCTGTGGCCTAGAATAAAGAGCTCTGTTGTACTTCCCTCCTGGGAGCAGCCACCGGTCCATGGTGTAGCCCGGGTCATCCATGCGGCGATATGTGCCATGATTAATAGCTGCAAAGTGGGCCGCCCAATAGTATTTCTTAAGGTCTGGAAGGCTGATCCCACCATCATACCAGTTAAGGGTGAGTATGGTTAGTGCTATCCGAGGCTTCCCTCCCCACAGTAAGTCCCTCTGCAAGACCTCAATTTCAGTAAAGTAATGAGTAGGCACTGGGTTAGGGTAGTTTTGTAGCACATAGAGGAAGCGAGGCAGGGACATCATCTTAAAAAGCGCTGCTCTGCCTAACAGTGAGAGAGGAAGTGCCTTCCATGCGGTTATGTCTTGTTTCAATCTTTGCAGTGGCGGGAGTAGGTTGCGGTCATAACGCAGTTGTGGATTCAACGTCACATGAATCCCCAGGTATTTAAAGCCCACTGTGGTAATTTGAGTAGGTTGCGGTCATTACGCAGTTGTGGATTCGACGTCACATGAATCCCCAGGTATTTAAAACCCACTGTGGTAATTTGTATAGGGCAGCCCTTAGGCGCAGCGGCCGGGTCCCCATGGAGGACATATATAAGAGATTTACCCCAGTTAATGGAGTATCCAGAGAATCTGCCAAAGCTTGCAAAGATGTCGAACACCGCAATCAACAACGCTTTTGGAGAAGCTAGGAACAGAAGAATGTCGCCTGCATATAGCGAGATACGGTCTTCCCAGGTTTCTGCCCATCGTAGACCACGTATAACTGGATCTCTATGAACCCATGCCGCCCGGGGCTCCAGGGCAAGGGCAAAGAGGAGGGGGGAAGTGGACAACCCTGGCGGGTCCCCCAACCCCACAAAAACACTTCAGATTTTTTGTTATTCACTACAACCTGTGCCAGGGGCTCCGAGTAGAGGAGTTTGATCCAGTGGATAAACCCAATCCCAAACCCCATCTTTGCTAGCACGGCAAAAAGGTATAGCCATTCAATGGTATCGAACGCCATAGATGCGTCCAGTGAGACTACAATCGCTGGTTCTTGTATCGTGTCTAGTCGTCCCATCACCCCGTGCACTCTACGGAGATTCAACGCAGTGTTGCGCTGGGGCATGAAGCCCGACTGGTCTGGGTGTACCAATCCGCTGATCACTTTAACGAGACGGTTGGCCAGGAGCTTAGCGAGGATTTTAGGTTCCACATTTAGGAGAGAGATAGGCCTATACGAGGCGCAATCCATCTTAGGTATGCCCTCTTTATGAATGATGATGAGCGTGGCCACCCTCTGATCTAGTGGGAGTGTCCCCTGCTTCTTGCTCTCTGCAAACATGGACCGAAGGTGTGGGGCTAGTTTGTCCGGCTCTAGTTTATAGAGTTCACTTGGAAGGCCGTTGGAACCCAGTGCCTTGCCTGCCTGACTGGAGACTTCTAATCGCTAGTGCGATTTCATCATTAGTGAAATCGCTGTCCAATAGTTCACGGTCATCAACCGGTAGGGTAGGAAGGGCAATGTCCCTGAGGAGGAACTGGGAATCCTCTTCTGTGTAAGATGTGTGAGTGCGATAGATGTCACTATAGTGAGCAGCGAACATATTGGCAATAGCCTGAGGATCTGTGATGGATTGGCCATCTTTGTCTATCAATTCTGGCACCAACCTGGATGCCAGTTCTTTTCTATCTAGCCATGCTATGAGTTTCCCTGCCTTGTCCCCATGGTCGTACACCCTGCCCGCCGTCTCCCTCCCCATGGATCTGGCCCTGTGTCACCTCCTCTTCCAGTTCTCCTTCTAATCTGAGGATTGCACTTTCTACAGCCACCAGTTCCTTTATTTTCTCCTTGTATGTTCTGGCTATCAGGGAGAGTGCCTGCCCTCGTATTACCGACTTAAATGCCCCCCACAGTGTCTGGGGGGAGTCAACTGTGCCTTCATTTTCTTGGAAGTACTGGTCAATGACTTGCAGTAAGGCCTTGCGCACATCTGGGTCGCGAAGATACCATGGATTTATAGGGGCTATCCTACCCACTCCTCCCTGACTTAGCGCCAGGTGAGCCTATAACGGGGAGTGGTTGGAGATGCCTCTTGCCCTGTGTATGATTTCTCTGATATGCGCTATTTGGAATGCTAGGACGATAAAGTAGTCTATACGGGAAAGGCTATTGTGCGCCCCGGAGTGAGTTGGACACTATCTGGATGGTATGCCCCCAACGCATCCGTTAAACCGAGGGCCTTTAGAAAGTCTGGAAACCATCTGACTGATGCCCCAGTGTCTTGTGGGGAATAACGGTCCAGTGTGCCTGAAACAACAGCGTTGAAGTCCCCTCCCATCATCAGCAGGCCCTCCGGAAGTGAGAGGAGTACAGCTCCCAAGTATTTGAATGTGTGGTTCTGAAGGCCTGGTGGGACATAGACAGACATGCAAGTGAGCGTACTGCCCTGTGATACAAATATATCTCCCCAGGTCATCCGACCATGTAAATTGGACCATAAATGGGAAGAAGTTTCGCATCAGTATTCCCACTCCCCGTGAGCCAGTGGTGAAGCCTGCGTGGGCCACCAGTTTGTAACCCCACCTGTTTAGTGCCTTGCAGGAATTTCTCACCAAGTGTGTTTCCTGAAGAAGAATTACGTCCGGGGCATGTCTCCTAATATATTGTAAAACCACACAGTGTTTAACTTTGTCCCCAGGCCCATTGACATTCCATCTCAAAAGTTTAATGTTGCTGTCACCATGCATTTTTATGGAGATGTGTGAAGGTTAACGGTTCTTCCCATAGAACACAATCTTTTTGTGTTGATTCAACAAAAACAGAACAACTATCAATACCCCAATCCCAACAACCCCCCTCCCTGCTCCCCTGCACTCTGGGCCTTAAACCGCCCATAAACTCAAATATGCAGAGTGCCTGTCGCCCAACTGAAGAACTAAAGGAAGAAACGTGGGGGTGAAGTGGATGCTACATCTCCCCATCTCTCCCAAATCGATCAACGTCCCACAACTCCCTGAGAGGGGCGAGCCCCAAGAGTCATGTCCCATCAAACATGTTTGGACCCAATAAGTCAGCAGTGGTCTCTGTTGCATGGTAACTGTGTCACCCGCCGACGCGGGGAAAGTTTGGTGAGGTGGCGGATCCCAATGCGCCCTGGAACTGAGTCCTGTCGTCTCCATGGGCGGGCTCACTGGTTTTCTCAACAGGAGTTGTGTTACTTAGCTCCGCGCTAGCCCTCCAACCACTCCGCCACAGTTTCTGGATTATCGAAGAACCAAGCCCTGCCTTCAGCCTCCACGCAAGGTCGCACCGGGAACAGCATGGCATACTTCACACCTTTTTCACATAGCGTCTTTTTGACGGCTAGGAAAATTCTTCGTTGTTTTGGGCTGCTTGTGTAAAGTACGGAAAAAAGAATATGTCGGCGTTCTCATGGGGCCACTCTGGCATTTTGTAGAATCATGTCTCTGTCACGAAAATTCAGTACCTGCGCCAGGAGCGGCCACGGGGGAGCACCAGGCTTCGGTCGCTCCCCAAGGACCCTGTGTGCTCTCTCGATTACAAAGAATTTGGACAGGCCTTTGGGTTGAAGATGAGTAAGAATAAGTTCCTCCACAAATAGATACGGCGTCTGCCACTCCGCCCATTCCGGCACCCCAAGGATTCGTATGTTGTTGCGGCGGGTGCGTCCTTCATAGTCGTCAAGCTTACATTCGGCAAGCTTCCGGAAAAGCTGTAAGTCGCGGATCTCAGTTTGGAGGTGCGAAGTGTCTTCCACCAAACTCGTTGTTGTGATCTCCAGTTGCTTGACTTTTTCGTTGATTTTTGCTAGGTCAACCGTGATGAGTGTGACGTCGGTGGAGATCGTGTCCATCCTTTGTTCCAGAGATAATCGGACCCTAGGTATGGCCTCCATGACATCTTTGAGTGTCGGTTCGGGGGGATTCTCCTCTGATCCGCCTCCCGCTTTGTCTCTGGCCCGCTGGTGATGCTTTGGGGAACGCGTGTTGGTCCAGTTTGTTTTGTTGGACCACCTTGGAACCCTTTGTACCCGACATCGTGGTTTTCACAAGTTCAGGTCCAGCACTGGATTTCAGCAGTGGTGTGCAGCAACTCCAAGTCCTTTTCTATACCAGCGTGTCAACTGGGAAGTTTAGCACCAGTGGGTCTCCGCTTAGCGAGTGCCGCAGATCGCTGAGGTAGGGATGAGGTGATATCACCCAATCATAGCAGTATGGCCTCGTCAGTGCACTGGACCCACTCTCCAGTTCCGTCTCTGGCTCTCAGGTCACTCAGCAGGCACTGCAGCCACTCACCACCGCAAGAGCAACGGCACCACTAGTGTATGAGGGGGGAGAGGCTCCCCCCGCAGCAGTGTATGAGGCGGTCCGGCCTCCATCAATGTCTAATTCAGCTGGAGCCCCTGTAACTGCGCCTCGCCACCTACTCACCTTCTCAGTGCGGGTTGCTCCGGTGCTGCACTGGGGATCGCCCGCCACGGCGTCCCCCCCTCTCCCGCAGAAATGCACCGGTAATTATGGGCTGTGCAGAGCTGCCCATGAGTCAGGCGGAGACCCCGACCTTGAGTCTGTCTCTGGCGCTCGAGGCGAATGCCACGCCACCCGCAGAACCTCGCCAAGGTCCACTGTGGCTGGGGGTCGCACCTTACCCGCCTCAGATCCTCTGAAATGGGCCCCACAGTTGTGCTTCTCCAGGGGCTTTAGCGACGTAAATTACTTTTATGTGGGCCCAAAGCCCGGGCCGGCATCAGACGTTCCCCGCCTTGCGTCGTTACGCACTCGGCTATGATGATCAATCCACTGCCTGGCTGCACCTCCCGTCCAGGCCGTAAATGGCATTGTCAAGATCTTCACTACAGGAGTCTCACATCTGCAGTTCTTGCACCGATGGGATCAGCAGGTCTTCCTCTCCCGTATGTTGCCCTGGGGGGCAGGATTAATGTCACAGATAGTCGGGGATAAGAAGGGTGTGACGGAGCAAACCTAACCAGCGGACATCATGCTCCGCTGCGTAGCCACGCCCCCCCATTCGTCTTTATTTAACCTTTTAACCCTTTGGCTCTGGGTGGGGAATGAAGCCTCCCAAGCTTTTACATTTTTATCGAACCCGCTGGCCCCACAATGTTCATCTATTTATACCACATGGTCTAAACACTTTGATAAAGGGGTTTACGAACATATTTCTCGGAATGACTGTTTTTTGATTGGGATTCTCACCCTACCCAATAAAATTGCTCCAGCCCTTGTCCAATCCAAATTCTTTACAATGCACTTGTTACATTGGATACCTGCTCAACTATATAGCTTGAGGCTAAGGAATAACAATAGGTGCTGGAGTTGTGATCTGGAGCAAAGGTACGCATCAACACATGTTCTTTGACTGTAAGTTATTAGCAGTTTATTGGGCTTCTATTCATATGCACTTATGATGTATCTTTAATATTCCTATTACCCTATCCTTTTCTATGGTAATATTGGGCCCCTGGGCTTCTTCTGTTCCTCTACCTTGAGACAAGACTGACATGTCACTACTGGACTTACTGTTGTCAATTGCAATCAAAGTGATACTTACAGAGTGGAAGTCCTTCCAACATCTTACTTTTCACACTAGGTGGGCCTGGGTATCCTACCTTCATAGTGCTCACACGTTGCACTCTGATAGTCACTCTTCTCTGAATATTTCTAGCGTTGTCTGGAGATCTTTGGACAATTATGATCAACACTGTGCTCAGGACTCCAGGGCATGTATCCCTAACTCCCCTATTACCTGAACCATTTTAAGACTATTTTCAAGTTTATTTTTCTATCTCTTTTTCTCTTTTTCTTTTTGAAGCAGTTGTTCCACTGGTGCTTCTTTACCCCTCCTTCCCTATCTTCCCCCCTTTTTTCTCTCTTTGTGTTTTCCCTTACCTAACTTTTAAGGTATTATTTATGATACATGGCTTGTTTCCTCCCAGTCCCTTTATAACATCTTTGGATGCATTTGGATTATATATCGTTCCTTTACCTGTATACCGTTTCTTCATACTTTTTACAGGGACATATTGTAATACTTTTCCTTTTTATTATTGCCATCTTACTTTTGTTTATATCTGATTTTCATATGCTCATTGATATCTTTTGAATATGTACTGTTTTGTCTCGCCTCCATCACTTAGTCCATTTATTATTTGTATTTCCTCTTTGTTTAAACGTCAATAAGATTATTTGAACACTAAAAATAAATTCCTGTTAACAACATGCATCTAGTCTCAGATGTCCATTTTTTTCATGGAAGCTGTTCTAAATTGCAGCTATTTATGTGCACCCACAAAGCATGTTGGGCCTGGTGTACAAAGGATTTAGCATTTGAAAACCATCTGATTTGGTAAATCAGAGGGTTTGGGAAAGCCAAAACCGTTTTCAAGTGTATTAAGCCTTTTTAACAATGCAGAAAAGGTTTTCTGAATCATTAAATGAGTTTAGGAAACCCTACTGAATTGGTATATAGAAGGGACATGTTACAGGTTACCCTTCCAAATGTTGATTCCTTATGGTAGGTATTAATGAATGTTCTGCGACCGACATCTGATAGCAAAACAATAATATTTTACTGACTACACAAAGGTAGTGGTAATCCAGTTACAAGAAGGAATGTTTAAAAAAACATGATTAGCAGTAGGCAGTGATCCATGGGAGTGCTGCCTCCTCCTAAAAAAGGTTCATCTTTTTTTAAAAACGTAACCCTTTTTCCTTTAGGGAAAGCGAGTTGCAGTCAAAAAAAAAAAAAAAACATTTTTTTTTAAAGCCATCACAGACATGGTGGTATGCTGATCCCTTTGATGGCAATAAATCGCAGTGAGTCAGAAATTAAGACCTACCTCACTAATATGCATGAAGGGGTCAGATTCCAACCCAGTATGATTTGAACACAGATTGGTTCTTAAAGATCTTTACTGGTCGCAAAAATACTGGTCACTAAGTGCGTACAGTATTTTGAGACCATATATTAGTATTCCTGGCCCCTAGTGGTTGGAGCTTCCATATTTCTAGGCTGACATTACATAACCATCCCTTGGTGACGAAAAATAACTGAATACACGGGCCACTGTGGTAAGCAGGAGCATTCTTCAGACAGGAGTGATGGGTTGTCAAGCTTGTAGAAGATCTCACCAGGTTCTTGATGTCAAGCCTCTGGAGGAGCGTGAGGGCTGACAGGAGAAATAATAGATACCGTTTTGTGGTTGTTTGATGTTTCCATTACTCTAAGGAAATATCCGACAGCCACAAATTGCAGTGCGTCGCCCAGATGGTGGCATGAAAACAAGGGGCTCCTAGTCAAGTGGGGTGGGTTTCTCCTGCATCCCACGCAGATATTTCAGCTGTGCAGCGGACAGTGAAGGGAGCGCTCGCGCTTGTCAGCCGCGTGGAGCGCGGGGTAATTACTATGTATCCATCCCGTGCTCATGGCTTGCTGCGCAATAGACACGCTAGTTAGTTAGCATGCTTTACAAGCTTTAATCCCAAATACCTAACCTCAACCGAAAGCAAAGACTGAAAAACAAATGCGCTTGTATTACACCGCTGTGTTATCATTTTTCAGACGTGTAAATTCACACTCAGACTCGTGCATAAAATATTGTTGATTCAGTATCGATGCACATTCCAGAGCGATTCCTGGGTACAGTATGCTTGTTAGAATAGCCATCTGCAAGGTATTAATATATTGGTAATTATGTCTCTTTCCCTGACCTTAAACTTAAGTAATGTGGTCAATGTACACAAGTCAAGGGCAATGTTAAAATGAGGGAAACCGCAAATTATTGTCCATTTTCCTGAACAGAAACGATTTTAATAATCCATAAAAAGATACTGAGAAAGGATGCGTGACTGAATGCAGGAGGGACCTGTGTTTTAGTCTCAATACCAATTGCTTATTTTTAGTATTTATTTTTTATATGCAGATTTATCAGTCACCCACAGCACAGGTATCCCACAGAAAAGTATTTTCATCCAATCATTCAAATCCTCTTTATTACAAATCAATATAATATATCAACAAATTAGGCATTTATTTACAATAATTTCATTCTTTACGTACGTTCTTAACTAATAGGTCACACACACATTGTGCAGCGTATTATGAAGGGTGCAGGTGGGTGGCTGTTGTGTCGAGTTTAGGGGTGGGCGGAATTTGCGGAATTAACCTTCGCAAATTATCGCGAGAATGTTTAAAATTATCGCAAACAAGCAGAAATATCGCAAAGATGCGGAAGTTTTTTTCCGGCATGTTCGCGAGATTTTCTGCATGGTTGCGGGTCGCCAACTTACCCATGTGGTTGCTTGCGGGCGCGGCCATCTTGTTTTGAGTTGTTCTCGCGGTGCATGATCGCGAGAAGAAAGACGTGATCGCGCGACGCATGACGTCACTGCGGGCGCGAACTGTCGCGAGACAGCGCAAATGGCTAAAAACAATACAACATCTCATGGAGAACGCGACCGGATCAAGAAAACTTGTCGGCGAACGCAGGGATTCAGGTAAGGCGATCGCGCGCGCGCAAGAATGTATCATTTTACAGCGCGAGCAAGAAACAAATTATCGCCAAGCTGCGGAAACCGGAATTTTTGACATTTTCGCGCTCTCCGCGGAACGCAAAAATGTCAAATTATCGCAATTTCCGCGAACGGAACGAAATTTTTGCCCAGGCCTAGTCGAGTTACACTTCTCTGCTTTCTTTATGTCTAACAACATTCTTTATCATTCTCGTTCATAACATGGTAACTCCCTCCTTTTAGTGCTGACGTGTTTGCGCTACGGAAATTGTCCAACAGTCTTCTTCAGGACACGCAGGATGTGGAAAGCGCTATTATAAATACCAATACAATACAATACAACACACTAGGTCGTCGTGCTGTAGTCAACATATTCTGCCCTTCTTCAGGGGAGACACAAAGCACACTATTGGGACGGACTAAGGTCTCCCCTGAGCACGTTTTTTTAATCTAGATTAGCGTACTGCCTGCCATACTTACCCCCACTGGTGTGCACCCATCTGTCTTCCGACCCATTGGGTTTCCGAATCCAAATGATACCACATGCTCCTGCATAATACCTTTATATGGACATAAATGGTGTCCCCAGCTCCCTACACTGTGCTGTCCTCCATGTCTGCATCTCCTGATCGCCTCGTGACTTCCACCTCAGCAGAATCTTCCGGTCACACTTTATTGCGATTTCCTCCCCATTTTCAATGCACATTTCTTTGCACCTCTATGCATATACTATGCACATACTTGGTATACATTTATACTGGTGATTAACTTACACTGGTGATTATGCCCCGGAAAAACCGCGGACTGATTAGATCGTTTCCAAATCTTAAAATTGAGTAAAGTGCTCAATGCATGCATTACAGAAATGTAAAGTTGGGAACATTGTGGAAGTGGGGAAAGTGAGGATTACTGTATATTGTTCTGAATAGAATGTTTTTTTTATTTGTATACCGTACATGAAACCCGTTTCTCCAAATCACAGACAAAACTGAGATAACGGGTGGTCATATTGGAGCAGTTGTCGAAGTCCATAAAAAAAAGTATGGGACCTGTAATGCTGCACGCATATGGGGCAGGGGTGAGTGAGAATGGGGCAGGGCCAATGGCAGGACTAAAAAACGAAATATTCTTCAGCTCCAGCAACTACATATAAAGTAATGTACTATCGAACATTATGAAATCTCTATTAGTTAATGCACTACAGAGATCTGTGTATGTAACCAGAGAGCCATAGAATTGAAACCTGGTTTGAGCAGTGGAGAATAGCGACTTGTGTATGTTTAGTGCTACCAGGTCAGTCTGTTACAGAAAGCACTGTGAAGATGCAAGTCATTATTTTAAACTTGTATTACAAACATCATAGGACCGGCTGCTACAAAATGTCCAAAAAGGTTTAAGATACAAAAAGTGCTTGCAAAATATAGATTTTATTAATACCCAACTGTATGTTGTGCAATTTTTTGATTACTGTCTTTTAAAAGCACACAGTTCACAGCTTAAATGTTAACTCCCTTGCAATACCACTCAAAAAGAATAAATCTGTGTCATTTTGAAGTTTCAAGTGATTCTGTTAATTAAAGCCAATACTGGGTTACAAGCGCCCTTTACATTTGAAGACTGACCAGTTGCTCACATTTGCAATTCTTTCAGGCAAGCAGACCCCTAACAAGAAGGATTGGTAAGTTGTCTGCCCCTCCCTCGGTTTCCTAGCAGAGGAGAATCCATGCTTTACATTTCAGCTGAAGCATTTCAACTGTCAGAATGAATCATCCCAGGACCCTTGTATCTCTACAAAAAGTTGGGGAACAGTTTCTGTTAAAATAAAGAATAGGGGCAAGTCGTGTCCCTCAGCTCCCTCCCACGTCAACCACTGTGTTGGAGGGAGCTGGTGACGCAAGATGACTGGGGGGTGGGAAGGCAGAGAGGGAAGGGGATTGGGGAGAAAGGTAAAGATCAGCGCTTAATTTTAGCCAGTGGTTTCCGGTGCTCGGCACCAGCACTTAATTGTCTGGGTAATTTAGAGGGGACCACAACAACAGTTAATTATTAATTGAATATACATTGAAAATTACTACTACCTGCCGCCCAAGCCATTCTTATAGCTTTGGGACCCTGAAATAGTTCGAATTGTCACTCTTGTAGGAGTGAGACGGTTGATAGTTGTGTTGTAACCATCATTGGCAGCATGGCAGGGGCAATGCTTGGTGCAAGATGCAGTGGCCACCTGACGAGAGCCCTGGCCCTTATGTTTTTTTACAAATTAGGTACTGGTAAAGAGCATATGCACACGCTCAAAAAAGAAAGAATTAAGGAGAGCGAGAGAGGAAGCAGAAGGACATACACGCCCATGGAGTGCTAAATCACAAATGGCGCGCTTAAAAAAAAAGAAAGAAAAAGTATTCCTTGTCGTCAGCAAGGGAAGGATAAAGCTCATCCTATCACAAAGCAGGATAAATCAGATATGCTGACAGGTGGGACGGGGGGATGTGCTTGTGAATAATGCTGGAATACGATTCCTGGCAATCCTCGCATGTCAGCTATTTTGCGCTACACAGAGACTCCCTCACACCTTTGCTTACTGCTCGATATCCACTGGTGAATGGAGAGGAGCAGCGTCAATGGCGGCACTTCCGTTTTCGGCCTTTTGCCACTTTTGCTAGTGATTAAGCCAGAGTCGGCACTAGGCATGGGCAGTATGGGCAGCTGCCCAGGGCCTTGCATTCGGTCCACCAGCATGGTGCCCCGCACCAGTGCAATACACCACCAAACCTCTTGTGCCCCTGCCGATCCCGTTGAAGAATGGTGTCTGTTTGCAATTGGGCTTACAGGAGGGGCTCCCCTCTCTGGGCCTCTCAGGGATGGTGTGGGGAGGCCTTAGGGAGAGGGACACTTCATCTTGTGCCAGTTGCAAGGAGACACATTTTGTCCTGCAATTAGGCCTCCTGCCTGGCTGCCCATTGAGAGACACTGCGGCACACCCATTGTCAGCACTTTACCATCTGCACAGTTTCAACTCTCAGCCCCCAAGCTATTCTCACATCTTCAGCCCGAGATGAGCTGTGAAAGAGGTGCTTGTAGGTGGCAGAGAGGAGAACTGTGGTCCATGAGGAGTCTGCACAAAGCAGCTTCTGGAGCCCTGAAGGTGTCACTTATGTAAATTTAGAGGGGCCTCACACATTCCTCTTCGCCCGGTGCCCCAAAAATCATAGAACCGGCCCTAGATTAAGCAATCCATGGGCCTTTGATGCCTCCAGACCGCAGTGGAGCCTGAATCTCACAAAAGGAGCTCCTGTGGTCACTTTCGGCCTTGGGCCATTCCAGTTGGTGTTGGTCTAGACTTGGGAATACCCCAACAGAAGTGATGCGAGAGAGCATGAGGAAATTGAGGGGTGCAATCTTTAATTATGGCAGTCCCAAAGTGCCTTTAGGTTTCTTTTTTTGTGTAACTGTTTTCATTATTGCTTGCCTGTCCAGCACTACTCCTAAGCTAAATTACTGATTCACAAGAACATTCCATCACATTAGTTCTGCATCTAAAGACCTCTGAACTAAAGGGGCAGTTATTTATTCTCAACGTAGTACACAACAATCTCATTTCCCAAATAACCTCTGATAGTCTGCCTGCTCTTCAGCAATTTGGAGGCAGTGCCACAAAAAGGTGTTCTCTCTGAAAACATGCTGCTCTTTGGGAATCAGTTCACAGGATGACTATATTTCCTAGAAGGCTGGATATTTATAGCGAAAACAACAGTTGATGGACAGAATGCAGAACAATGTCATACATTCACCCCAGTACAGAGATCTGGGCCTAAATCCATCGTTTTTTTGCTCACCATGCCGTTCCAGTTTGAACCCAGCCATATGCAAATCAGTCTTGACCCTGTGCCTCATGGGAACAGTCCAGCCCAAACTGCCAAGCCAGGTCTTCCCTGGACTGGAAACAAGCATCCTAGGACCGGTTATGGGGTTTCACTCCTCTTCAGCCAGGATAGCTTGATTCCAGTGGCATGGAGGGCACGGGACCTACGTCTGAGCATACCATTCCCACTCGGGCTGACAAATTCAAAAACAACAGTTGACGGACAGAATGCAGAACAATGTCATACATTCACCCCAGTACAGAGATCTGAGCCTAAATCCATTGTTTTTTTACTCACCATGCCGTTCCAGTTTGAACCCAGTCATATGCAAATCAGTCTTGACCCTGTGCCTCATGGGAACAGTCCAGCCCGAACTGCCAAGCCAGGTCTTCCCTGGACTGGAAACAAGCATCCTAGGACCGGTTTCGGGGTTTCACCCCTCTTCAGCCAGGATAGCTTGATTCCAGTGGCATGGAGAGCACGGGACCCACGTCTGGGCATACACTTCCCACTCGGGGTGAACAATGCAAAAACAACAGTTGATGGGCAGAATGCAGAACAATGTCATACATTCACCCAAGTACAGAGATCTGGGCCTAAATCCATCGTTTTTTTGCTCACCATGCAGTTCCAGTTTGAACCCAGCCATATGCAAATCAGTCTTGACCCTGTGCCTCATGGGAACAATCCAGCCCGAACTGCCAAACCTGGTCTTCCCTGGACTTGAAACAAGCATCCTAGGACCAGTTTCGGGGTTTCACCCCTCTTCAGCCAGGATAGCTTTATTCCAGTGGCATGGAGAGCACGGGACCCACATCTGGGCATACCCTTCCCACTCGGGGAACTGGGGTGGCGGAGTGAGCTAAAGAATGATGATGGATTAAACCCAGATCAGTTTACTGGGGGTGAGTGCTTGCAATGTTCAACACTCCGTCCATCATCCCCTTTGGTTTTCCATTCTTTGCCCTAAGTTGGCAGGGTATGCCCAGACGTGGGTCCCTTGCTCACTTTGCCACTGGATTCAAGCTAGCCTGGCTGATGATGGCTGATTAGCCAGAAACCGGTCCCAGGATGCTTGTTTCCGGTCCAGGGGAGACATGGCTTGGCAGTTCGGGCTGGACTGTTCCCATGAGGCACAGGGTCAGACTGATTTGCATATGGCCATGTCTGAACTGGGGTGATGGAGTGAGCTAAAGAATGATGATGGATTAAACCCAGATCAGTTGACTGGGGGTGAGTGCTTGCAATGTTCAACACTCCGTCCATCATCCCCTTTGGTTTTGCTTTGTTCGCCCTAAGTTGGCAGGGTATGCCCAGATGTGGGTCCCTTGCTCACTTTGCCACTGGATTCAAGCTAGCCTGGCTGATGATGGCTGATTAGCCAGAAACCGGTCCAAGGATGCCTGTTTCTGGTACAGGGAAGACATGGCTTGGCAGTTCAGGCTGGACTGTTCCCATGAGGCACAGGGTCAGACTGATTTGCATATGGCCATGTCTGAACTGGGGTGGCGGAGTGAGCTAAAGAATGATGATGGATTAAACCCAGATCAGTTGCCTGGGGGCGAGTGCTTGCAATGTTCAACACTCCATACATCATTTTCTTTGGTTTTTGCTTTGTTCGCCCTAAGTTGGCAGGGTATGCCCAGATGTGGGTCCCTTGCTCTCTTTGCCACTGGATTCAAGCTAGCCTGGCTGATGATGGCTGATTAGCCAGAAACCGGTCCAAGGATGCCTGTTTCCGGTACAGGGAAGACATGGCTTGGCAGTTCAGGTTGGACTGTTCCCATGAGGCACAGGGTCAGACTGAATTGCACATGGTCATGTCTGAACTGGGGTGGTGGAGTGAGCTAAAGAATGATGATGGATTAAACCCAGATCAGTCGACTGGGGGTGAATGCTTGCAATGTTCAACACTCCGTCCATCATCCCCTTTGGTTTTGCTTAGGATATTTATAGCAACACATATTAAAATATTGAGGCACATTCAATGTTACTGCAACCAGGTTTATCATATTCTGGGATTGCTACAAACCAATAAAACATAGCCTGAATTTTGTAGAGATTTTACATAATGCAATTTAACTAATATACAACCAAAAAACAACTCATTATTTAAAATCCCGTGTCTGTGTGAAGATGTAATCAGAACATTACTGGAATTCACTTCATCCAGTTTAGGGTACATTCAAAAAATAAATCAACTGTCAAAGCCTGCATATATCATCTTATTAGTATTTCGGTCTGTGAAACTGGCTCCTGCTAAGAACAGTGCCCATCGATTTTGTCTCTGTTTAATCTAACTGTTAGTTTCAAATAATTCAATGTTCCTTCCAGATAACAATGTGGTAGCTGAATAGCCAATGATTGTTATACTTAGATTCAGAAGTTGTCAACTGATTGAAATGAGAAGCCACTGAACACAATACTCTTGTAGCTGGTTGGCCTGGTCTCAAGACAATATCAGACGCATCTATGTATTCAGTTAGTACGCCTTCCACTGCACCCTGGTAAGCAATGGAACGTGTGCGGAGCAGCTCTGCAAGAATTGAAGCTGTCACCATCACATGCACTGGCCAACCAAGCATAGCTTTAATGTTACATAAATCCCTTTCCGCAATTTAACCTGCATATTCAGAAGCCATACAGTAAACAGCAGGAGTATACATTTTGACATCTTAGAATAATCATTCATTTTTCCTGGTCTGAATAAAAACAAATGCAACTCACAAGTTTTTTTTAATAAGCTATTCATTTTTAGGGATGGTAAAAACCTTTGCACATAGAGAGTAACAAAAATGCATTTCCATGTATTAAGCTAATCCTAAACCAGTAGATATTCTGCCTGTGAAGAAACTGTTGGCTTTAGGAAAGTTCTAAGGTGCAGGGTCACCTAAACATTTTCATTCTTATTTCCACATGGAAAATATTTTACAGTGGATAAAAAAAACCTGAAAATGTCGGGGTGTGGAGGCGCAGTTATACTTCTAACAAGCATGCTTATTCCACAAACTTTTAAAACTGAGATTGAATGTGAACAGTCATTATGTACGTTAGTGACTGTTCACAAAGGTATGGAATGTACAGCATATCCCCAATTACCACCCTCTTACCCTTCACGAATGCATTTACAAATGTATAATGTTTTGTGATTCAGGCCAGTTTAATCTAGACAATGCTTCCTTTATGTGCTGAATAGGGTGAGTATAGTTGGCAAAACATGCTATTTAGGAATATGACCATATGGGTGTTAGAATATTCACAAAATACCATCAATGGAGGCCTGATATGTATCTAGTGCATTGTTTAAGGCAAAGGGCATGACCAATCACTCAAAATGCCTAAAGCACTCAGCATTTCTAAATTGGGTTTTAAAATCAAATCTGCTTTGAGATTTAATATCCTAAGAGATATATCTTTGTGCACTACGTAGTTTCTTTCACTCTAGGCTGAGAAGCTCTCAAGTTAACAGCAGAGAATATGTGTAGGATATGGATTAAGGGCCAGAGTTGCCAACTTTGGACCTGGAGAACCTGGCTCGAGTCTCAGTGTCAGCTCAACATCCTGTGATTCCGGGCAAATTACTTAATCTCCCCGTGCCTACCAAAATTAATGTGTCCTTGTGTAATGTAACTGGTGCTCATGTAAAGAGCTCCAATACCTACGGGTCGAGTCTGCGCTATATAAAAACTGCAAAAATAAAAAAAAAATGTTGAATGCAGTACCATTCAGTTGTCGGCAATCAATGCATGGTCTTAATTTGGTAGTGTCTTTTTGGGAAATAGAGTAAACAGGTACTGATGAAGCCTCTTTCACTTGATTGAAAATGTGCTAAATTAATAGGAGAGAAAATTTATTTTTGATTGTAATGCCTTGCTTTTGCCTTTAATCAATGTATGGACTCAATTTGATGGTGTGATTTATAGAAACAAAGTAAAGAAGTACTACGCTAGACAGTTGAAGGATGCAATGAGACCATTTAATTTGTTAATCTCCAAAGTTATTTTTCAAAATCTCTTTTTCTGTATTGGCCAAGGTTTATATAGTTCCACGAAGAATATTTGCATTTGGCTGCAAATCTATTTGACTTGTTTGGCTTCTTTGAATTGAAATTGTTTTCAGTATTTGTGTCACCACAGCCATTTTATTGCCCACTATTAGGCTATAATGGATTACTGCTTGGGTTGGAACTAGAGGATCAGTAGCAGAACATGATTCGCAAAAATTGAACCATATTGATATAATTCTCAATTCATCTCAAGATTGTGATCCACTATCAGAGTTTCCGCTAAATAAGAAATGGTGTGGAGAACTATGATGTTATCAAAGGAATTAGTTTGCTTACGCCATCCAATTCATCCTTATCATTGGGTGCATCAATGGATGTGAATTCAATGCAGATTGGTCAGTGAACATAACTGCTTCTGACTGATATAATTGATGCATTCTCAGAGTGATAACCGGCAAATATCATATATATATATAAACTTTCCTGTGACGGACCAATGTAGATAGGTTTTCATATTTAAAATATTTCCTTGACTCCACTGTATTTGTATCTGTAGATAGAAATGTGGCACAGGTGGAGCATTAATCACATTACCAATAGAGAGAAAAGCCAAGTGTCTCACCAGATGATCTCCCATTACTAGTGAAATTGTGGTTTCACAGGACCATTTAAACCATTTAAACGTAGGTACGCTGTACATTTACCATGCAGTAATTAAAACTCCTGGTACCATACAATGCAAGACTTTCCCATGTTAGACTTTACTAAGCAAGACTGTAAAATGTATTAAAGGGAAGTAAGGTAGGTGGGTATGTTGTGGTAGGGTCATATAAAAAGGCAATGGGTATGAGATGCAAAAAATATAATGTAAGAGGGTTAGTCGTTAATGCCATAGCTAAACAAAATATTGGATTTTAGGAGAATTAGTTTAAAATCTTAAATCAAGGCGTATGTGTTATTTTTAGCCCCTGACCCAATAAGAAATTTAAAAAAATGATTTTAAGGGTGTCAGTTTAAACACCTAAGGTATGAGACAGAGGGTATTTCTGAGGGTATTAGTTTAATATTTTAAGGTAAAGTTAGTTTGGAGGGCTTACACCAAAAGATAAAACATTTGGCATTTTTGGAGGAATTTGATTAAAAAAACATTGTTATTAAAAGTATTAATACTTTAGATTAATACTAAAAAATGTTTTCGTTGTGTGTAATTATTAAAGTTAATACTATATAAAATGGAATAAAAAATGATCTGTTCATATTATCTTCATTTAAAGAAATAATACAATTAATTAAGTGTGCTGGGGGTTAAGGGCCCTGGGTGTGGAGTATTTTTAAAAATGAACTAACCACTGCTTAAAAACACTTGAGCATTACGTTCTGTTTTTAAAACTCTGTTAGCATCTTTTTTAAAATATATATAAATAGAATTTATTTTAAGGGGTAGGACAAAAAGTTACTTACTTGTGGTAACGATCTTTCTGGTGGCTACGCCTTCTACCTGAAGCTTCCTCACCTGTAGAACAAACGCCAGATGTCAGACTGGGTCTGGAAAACTTCAACGCAGCAAGGTCACCAGTAGAGGGTGCAGGACCTGGTCGGTGCCGGAAGTGATGTCAGGCAATGCCAATGAGGCCTAAAGCACCCAACTGGGTACATCAACAACAGTTTCCCTCCAATTTTTTCCAAGCCTTTGAAGTGAGAGGACAGATTGAAATCAATAAATGATTGCAGTACCCAAATGTTACAACACAGGATTAACTTGCCCAATACCTCATCCTTCAAATGGGGAGGCTTGTGGGTTGCTGAGAAATATGCAGGTAGTTAAAGTATCCACCGGAAAGATCCTTAGAACAAGTAAGTAACTTTTTCTTCTACCTGCAGATTCCTCACCTGTTGAACAGATTTGACAGCAATACCCTGCCCAGGATCACATTTCATTTATTGATCCGCTAATATTGATAAATATTTTTGGGTTACCACATGGATAGCTCTAGGGATGCTACTATTCACTAGTCCTAATGAGGACCCTGTTAAAGTTGTTTTAGGGCACTGGTTCCCAAACGTTTTTGACCTGTAATTCCATTGACCTAATTGTCCGTGTGCCGTGGCTCCCCATCATGTCACTTTTTTTTACCGATGGGGGGATGTAAGCCTGACTTTAGGAGTACTTCCAGTTTTCTCCCTGAAATTATTTGGGATGAAGCCGATGAAGGTATTATATTCATATTTGTAACAAAATAAAAATATAACAGTTGTTTAATAAAACGTTGCACAGGTTAAGTAAGAAACGAAACAATATTAATTGCCAAATATGTTTCCATGACTTAACAACCTTTTTTAACCACATAACAATAGTTAAAAAAACTCCTGTAGAAAATATGTTTTTTAATGAACAGGAGAAACCATGAAGTCCAAATTTATCTTAAAAATTCTAGTGAGATGGATGTGCTTGTTTTTCCTTACTTAGCTCCTCAAATCTTGGCGTTATTTTTGAGATAGCAGCATGCATTTCTTTTTGAAGTTTAATTTTTACCCTATAGTTTGACTTAATTACTGCAGCTGCTGAGAAGCCAGCTTCACAAAGGTAAGAAGTAGCAAACAATATCAAAACATGCAGGGCTCTCTTGCTTATCATTGGGTATTCATCTTCAGTTTGGCACCAGAACTCAAGCAGTGACTGAAACTGGAACCCTACTTTCATTTCTGACTCACCTGAAACATCAATAAGCTGTTCTGCTTCCTCATTGTTGAAATGCTGAGGTATCTCAGCATTGAAGCGGTCTCTCACCCATTTTATTGGCTCCACCTCATCCTCTGGAAAATATTTGTCAAGGTAAAAACTCAGTTGCTACAAATACAGAACAAAAACTGTCCTCAGTTCCTCCTTTAATGCCATCTCATTGTCCTGTAGAAACTGGTCCAATGAAGGAAAACATTTATAGTCACCTTTGCTTACACTGCTTTTCCAAAGGATCCCTTTCTTCTTAAAGCCTGAAACTTTGTCTGAGAGTTGCAAGATCTTAGTATTATTGCCTTGCAAGGACTTGTTCAGTGCATTCAGTTTTTCAAATAGATCATAAAGAAAAGCCATTTGTATTAGAAAGCCTGCATCAATAAATTTGTCGGTGAACAATGTTCATCATCATGTAGATATGAGTATATTTCATTCCTCAGCTCATAGACTGAATCCCTCAACGTCCTCTTTCAAAAAAGAAGTCAAAGCACTTCTTAAGCATATACTGTGAACTTGTAATGTACCTACTCCCACCTGAAACAATGCTCTGAGGCTCCCTCCTTACACTCATACTCATTTGCTGTATTTATGTGGTGCTCTGATCCTTGGGTACTCTTGTTTACTCGTTTATCCTGCACTTTCAGATTGTTGTTTTACCTACTTGTCTCCATTTCTGCTATCCTTGTCATTATGTGAAGCGCTCTGATACCCGCTTGGGTCATGTTCGCGCTATATAAAACGTTATAAATAAATATAGCAGGCAGTTACCGAGAGACAGCCACCGAGAATTGGTGTAGAAGAAGAGGTATAAGTGTTTGGCACCCATGTCATCCCACAGTTTAGCAAAAAATCTTGTTTTAATAAAATGTGCTCCTTTGATGACTATTTTCAGAATACCACACACTTCATCACAGAGGTTTCCTGCTGCCAGTGCTTCTCTATGTATTATACAGTGTGTCCAAACAGCATTAGGCGCTTTAGATCGTATGCAAGTTTGAAGTCCTTGGTAGCATCCTGCCATTGAACGACCCCCCATCTGTACAAACTCCAACACACCTCTCCCAGTCAATCTGATTATGTTGCATAAAATCACCCACAACCGCAAACAAGTCTTTATCTGCATTTCCACTTTTGATTTCTTAACAGAACAACAAATCCTAAACATTTTTTTTTTCATTTTCAAACCAAAGAAGGTGGGTGTCTTTGGTTATCTATTGCCTCGTCCAAATGGAGTGCAAAGTCTTTGCCTCTTAAATTAAAGATGAGCTGATTGTTAATATCTTCAGCCATATCAATTTATCCTCCGGCTCATAGTATTATTAGAAAGAGGCGTGTTGAGCAGCTGTTTACCTGCATCTTCGCCAAGCATGATTGTTACCATATCAACAGCAGCAGGCAAAACCAGCTGTTCTGCAATTGTGTTTTGTTTTTTTTACTCTGTGCAACTCAATAGGCCACTTTATATGAAGACAGAAGGGCGTTACTATTAACTTTGGCTTGTTTTGAGAAAGTGGACTTTTGTAGTTTGGCTTTGGTAAGCTTTCTTTAAAAAAATTCCCCTGGCTTTCTGACCACCTTTGGGTGAAGACTTTCAAGATGCCGCTTAAGTTTACTTGGAAGCATTGATTCCACAGCCAAAACGTTTATACAGATTACACATTGAGGAGGCTCCTCATTTTTAACGTGTACATACGTGAAACCATAATCCAGATACCTGTTTTCGTACTTTCTGTACTTGTTTTTTTGTTTCCCGTCCTCCTTTTTGTCAGAAGAACCTGCGACTTCACTTTGCTCAGACGAACTAGAACTTCATATTAGAAATCTTTTCATTGTCAATCAGAAAGATGCCAATCATTTCAACTCGTCTTAACTATTCAGACAGAGAAGAGAAGAAAGGGATGAAATGAATCAACAAAAATATATAGGAAAGGTCTTTCGCTCTGTAAAGGTCCTTGTCTTCTTTTTTTTCCCTTTGCTCAGAGTATCTCCAGGTTTCTTCTGGGTCCCATCCACAGTACCCACGGCAGAATAAGCCTTGAGAAGAAAGCATCCAGGTAAGTATAGGAAAAACTAAAGTTACTCTCTTTCTAATGACCTATCTAGTATTCTGTTATTTTGCAATAGTGGCACATGATGATGGTGACCATTGTGACTTTATTGGTACCCCGCACGGACAGAGAGCGCATTCAGTTTTTTTATGAAATCTAAGATCAGCACATTTTTTCAAACAATGAAGGAAGCCAAATTGGAGCTAATGTGTACATCAGACTGTCATTTGTAACTGCAAATATCACACTTCAACGATTCCTGGGTCCATCCATGGACATATCACAGTACACTACGGACATATCTTTTTTTATCAAAATCAACTATTGTCATGGCAGATGTTTTGGCTATCGGTCCCATTCTCTGACATAACCAACCAATATCTGTTGTGTATTTTTAAACAAGACAAATGAAAATTGTACGAAAGCATGCCATTTGCTGTTTGTGCTTGTTGCAAAGGTTTTGAGTCCATTTTTCTGGCATAAACGTGACAGCAATGAAAGGCAGCACAACATGTACAGAAAAATGAGCAAGTCTATTTTACAAGTCCCAGGCCCACAAGACTAAGACTAGAAAGAACAATTGTTATGAATCGCAATGTACCCCAATATAGACTGGGGTAGTCTCCTAACCTTTGACCTACATTTACACTGCCATTGTACTGCGTAACAGTTTTTAGTGCTGACCTTTTACCTAGTTAGGTGCTGCAAAAACGTTGTATGGTTTTCCCTGAAAACAAGCCTAATTTAATATGCATGAGGATTCTCAGAATCACAGCAGGACTACCATCTCTAGATAATAACTGTGTATTTGGTTCATCACCATCGTCATCCTCGGCCGACATGACACAGCAAGGTAGAACCTCTGAGGGTACCTTTTTGGGTATATAAGCACCATATCATTGCTGGGGAAGGCAGAGGAGAAAGACTTCCATGCTGACACACTGATGCAAGACTCTGAGCTTCCTGCACGCAGTGTTCTGACATCCCTTGCAGGGTGTCTGTTCAAGACCAGGACATGGTCCTTCATTCTCTCACACCAGGTAATGGGGTTGGTTCTTTCCTATGGGAATTCTTGGCTCTACACCTACATACATGCTAGGTAAATTTTGAAACATCTAGTAAGGGCTAGCATCGTAGCAGTACATATATTTCCTGACATGTATCTATATACCTGCATATATCTATTGTTTTAGCAATATGGTAGAAATCCACCATCCATTTACTCTTTTGGTGCTTATAATCATTTATATCTGTTTCTGTCTTATGGTTGTTGCGGCACACATATTTTACTCTAGAATGACGCTGGCTCAATAAATGCTTATTGAAAACATCCCCATTGTTTATTATGTGTATCCCTCTAAAACAAAGTGAGCATGAGTGACTGAGCTAAAAGTACCGTACTGTTGCCACGATCCCTGAGGGATCAGGGTTATCTGTTCGAGAGTTGCCTGAAACTATTTTCTCTGTGGTACGAGGAGTTAATAATAGCAGTGTGAGCTAGCTTGTATAGGCGAACATACCCGGTGGGGGTGTCTGGAATCAGTCTAGAAACCAGTCACACAGTTTATGTTGTCTAAATGCACGGACCCTCTATAGAATTATAGGAACTACACGACACAATAAAATGTCAAAAAGAAAGTTTGCTGCACTTTAGAACAGTGGTTGCAACCAACAATAGAAAACATGAGCTACTCTGACTTAGTTCGTAAAAAAGCTGGGTAGAAACCACTTCATGTACCTACTCGTACTTCAACGAATTGATGTGCATGTACAAAAGGTGTTCTTTTAATGATGGATCCAGCTTTGGCAACAGCAAGTGATACACCACAGATGGCTGTACTGCCTGGAGGAATTGGTTCATTGGGTTCAACTGGTGGGATCGGCTTTTCCTCCGCAGCATGCTTCTTCTCTACAACTAGGATTTAAAAGCAATGAGACAAATGATTACTTTAGTTTTCTTTTACCAACCAAAGTTATAATTTTTTTTAATGGAGATCGCCATCTAAATAAATAATGATCTGTACATGCTTCCAATGGCAAATATAACTTGAAATTACTTTGAAATGTATTTAGAGCCTCATTAATTATCCGTTCATAATAAGTGAAGTATAAAGAACAAGGTGATGGTTGGAATGCTTGAATTAATCTCAACCACTGGCAATCACTCGGGCCTCATCCCAATCAATCCCTTTTTGTGCCCGCCATGCCACCTCAGTAATAACTGAAGTTAGCACTGTCATACAAAGTGCTGCTGCTAGTGAAGAAGCAAGCAATGGGCATGTGAAGCGAGGCCAGCAAGTGCCAAAGCCAAGTTTTGCAGCCCAGTTTAAAAGCTCTGAGACTCAGAGCTGACAGCTGTCAGAGCTAAGAAGCTGCATAATAATGACTGCTGCTTCCTCTATAATGGCACGTGAATTAAAATGCGGGCTGCAACACTTTGGCTTTTTGGCACTTGCTTGCTTCCCTGCACAGGCACGGCCCTGATGCCCTTCCTAATCCTCTCAGCCTCGGAGTCACATATTGACTTTATTTAATTTTTCAAATTGTTGTCTAATATTTACTTTCTTAATTGGGAAACAGGGTACATGTAAAATCGGTAACAGAATCATCATTTTTTCAAGGGAAGACTCGGGAATAGAGCACTAACTTTTTTGTTCAGTTGGCAGCTCTGAATATTTCTGTAAGAATGCTTTTTTATTTTCCAATTGCTGACAAGCAGAGGAAGTCATGTTTTTGGAGCATTTTTTGATTAAAGGTTCCCTGGCAGGCCAAATCAGGTCAAGTCAAGTTACCAGAAAGATGGGTTTATGCCAGTCCGCAGAGTTTATGCATTGAATGGCCACAGATACAAAATTATAGACTTCACTAAGCCATTAGATTGTTAATTTATTTGAACAGCAGAGCTGAGGCAAATACAATGTCGCGATAGCCAGGGGAGGCTGGGGTGGAGCCAGTTGCCTGTCAGGCCAGCGAGCACTGTCATACATAGCCAGTTGCATGCCAAGTCACTGTGCACAGGCAGAGTCAGTTGCCTAGGACAGTAGGGATGGGGCAGGCAGTTGGATGGCAGACTGGGAGAGCTGGTAAACAACAAGTAATATACACTATCAGTGGGGCCAGGTCAGCGAGCATTGGTACAGCTAGTAGGCACACTCCAGGTCACAGGGGCTGAGGCAGAGCAGGACAGTAAGGTTGGGGGCAGAGCGAGATGGATGGCAGAAGACAGGGCTGCATTAGATCCATTCAGCTCAGTGGGATCTGGGGTAGAGCCAGTCTCATGGCAAGAAGAATAGAAGGGCAAGAGGCAGTTTTGTAGCAGGCTGGTATGGATAAGGTAGAGTCAGTCACATTCGGCGGAAGTGGTAGACCCAGTCACATCCCAGGTCAGTGGTGACCCGGTTAAGATACATGCATGGTATGCCAGTTGGACTGAGACTGAGACAGATTGCATGACAAGCAAGCAGGAATCAGCCAAAGTCAGTCAGAAGCCAAATAAGGGGGACCGAGCTAATTCTGTTTGCAGGGCAGACAAGTAGGTCTGGATTACAGCCAGGCACGCAGCAAGCTCATGTAGCGAGCCTGTCACGTGCCAATTCTGCTGGGCAGTGGGAGAGAAAGACACATTGCACATTGGGCTGTACATCTCACCAGAGCAAGTCACAAGACAAGACAGCAGGGCAGAGGAAAAACAAGTGGCATGATAGGCTAGTAGTGGATGTAGGCCTGGGTGTCTGCCAGTTGCATCCAGGAGCAGAACCAGTCTAATTGAGCATTAGATCCTGCAGTCCACAAGCCCTAATTAAAGAAGATTCATTACACTCCACAACCCACATCTCTGGATTGCTCCATATTAATTTGCATTGGGTACTGAAATATTACTTTCTTAAATCCAAGAGGCTTGTGCTCTTCAATTCTGGGTCCCAGGCTGCTCCTGTAAATGACAACTATGCAGTCCTAGAGCAGCCGATTTACAATAGTAGACTTGTGGACTATTCTTAGACTAGTGAGCTGAGTAGCTGGTAAGCTTGGTGTAGGTGGGCAGCTCACACCGCGCCATACATTACAAGACACAGTGCCTGTTAACAGCGAGGAAACAATCCTTTCACCCTCCTTGAGGGGGGAGAATGATGTCTTCTGCTACAGGCCTGGATTCAGTGAAATATGCTTTATCGGTCTGCCTGTGAAGTTACACAAATAAAGTGTACCATGATTAGACAGATTGAAGCATTCCTGCCATCACCTTCTGTGAGTTTGACACCTCTGAGCAGTCCTGGCATTTTAGCTAAAAGCTCTCTGTGGTATCTTAGAATGCTCTATTCAGGTTGTCAAGACTATCCCTAGAGGAACTACTAACCATAAAGAAATCCCAAAAAACGAAATCTCAAAAGAAGCACCCAAGAAATTTGACTTTTCTAATGTGAGATGTTTCCGTTGTGGGAAAAATAGACATTTTGCAAATGACAGACAATGTCCAGGATGGAAAGTTACTTGTGGTAAATTAAAAAGAAAGGACATTTTTCTGTCATGTGTAAAGGGAAAAATTATAAAGGGAAAGTAAGTGAAATCTATTATGATGTTGATGACAATTATCAATGCCAAGATGAAGTAGATTATGGTCAAATCCAAGTGCAGGTTGTACAAAATGAAGAAGCGAAAAATTGCCCTATTGATGAAATCCTAGTTGAAGGGAAACCTACTAAGGTTCTTTTTGATTCAGGTGCAATGAAAACCATCATCTCTAAAGATTTTTTTAACAAAGATATCATGGGAAAAGTAAAGATTTTTCGCCCTGACATAAAACCTTTGGCATATGGTGGTGAACCAATTAAGCTGTTCGGGTACTTCTTGGGTTTGATTGACTATAAAAACAGATTGACCAGCGCAAAAATATACATTTCACAAAAGGGAGATAGCATTCTGAGTTGGTTCCACCAGAGGGACCTTGGTGTTATGTTAGATCCCAACTCTTCGCCCCCTATCATATTGAAAGACAACTTTGTGTTGAATTCGATTTCTGTTGTTCAAGACTCTACAAACAAAGAATTTTCGGATGTCTTGAGAAATAGATTTCCGAATGTTTTTTCTAATAAATTGGGTTGCCTCAAAGGGTACTTCCATCACATTCGGATGATGGACAATGCTAAACCTGTATGCTGTAAAGTTAGGAATGTACCTGTCACAGTCAGGGAAATGGTCAAATTAGAATTGGAGCGACTCAAAGCTGAAGGGGTAATTGAGGATGTAGAGGCAACTCAATGGGTTGCTCCGGTAGTCGCCGCCAAGAAAGGTGACGGATCTCATCGCTTGTGTGTGGACCTTTGCGAATTAAATAAGAATGTTGTCATTGACCGTTATCCTCTACCAAAGATAAACGATATGTTGATGTTATTAAAAGGTGCGAAGGTCTTTAGTACAATTGATCTAAGATCAGCTTACCACCAGAATAGATTGGACGATGATTCTAAAGATCTAACGGCATTTGTCACTCCCTTTGGTACGTTCCGCTTTGCAAGACTCCCTTTTGGGCTTGTATCAGCAGCCTCAGTTTTTCAAAGAGAGCTGGAGAAGGTTTTAAAAGGTCTAACAGGTGTCAAGATTTATCAGGATGATATATTGATTTTTGGATGTGACACAAAGGAACATGATGACAGACTTTACATGGTATTGAACAGGTTACATGATTTTAACCTCACAGTGAAAATTGAAAAGTGCAAATTCAGGAGAAGCTCAATTGAATACTTAGGGCACACTATCTCTCAAGGGGGAGTGTTACCAAAGGAGAGTTTAATTACTGCCATACAGAATCTAGCTTCTCCAACGAATAAGGAAGAACTCATGAGCTTCCTGGGTATGGCCGAATATTATAACAAGTTTATAAATGGTTTCGCTTCGTTGTGTGTACATATGAGGGCTTTGCTGCGCAAAGGTTGCGAATTCAGATGGGATACTAAATGTGAACAAGAATTTTGTACCCTTAAAAAGAAGTTGAAAACCGCTCCCAGACTATGTAGTTTTGACCCTGAGAAAAAATCGATTTTGATCACGGACGCAAGTCTGAAGGGACTGGGAGCTGTTCTTTTACAAAAAGATCATTCTCGTGAACAGGTCATTCTTTTCTTATCCAGAAGTTTGCGAGGTGCAGAGTTACGCTACTCCGTAATAGAGAGAGAAGCTCTTGCTGTTTATTGGTCGATAAACAAACTAAAAAACTTTTTGTGGGGTGCTACATTTGAAGTCAGGTCTGATCATAAACCTTTATGTGAGATTTTCAAGAATAAGGGTATTGGCGCAGTTTCAGGTAGAATTACAAAGTGGGTGGTTGGTCTCCAAGATTATAATTTTGAGGTAAAGTATCTACCTGGGGTGGAAAACAAGGTAGCTGATGCTTTGTCAAGACTTGTTGTCAAAAGTGAGGCCAACTTTGATGACGAAATTGAACAGGATGAGGATATGGTTTGTGTGATTGAAGAATCCATTATTGACAAGGACAGATGGGAAAAAGCTTTACTACAGGATCAAGAATTACTAAAAGTCTTAGAAGCTGTCAACAAGGGTTGGGTGACAAAACACAAAAATTACATAGAGTTAGAGAAGTTTTGGCACGTCAGAGACCAGTTATCGGAACGCAATGGTCTGCTGTTCAGGGGTTTGAGACTTATTCCTCCGAATGCCATTAGATTGGAACTTATATCTCTTGCACGTGTCACACATCAAGGAATTTCTAAGACGAAAGAGAGACTTCAACTTAACTATTGGTGGCCAGGGATGGATCTACAGGTTGAACGTAAAATAAGAGATTGTGTAGAGTGTGCTCTGATTGAGAGGGTAGCAAAACCCAAAACGCAACCCATGATTATAAGAGAGAGACCTGATGCCCCATGGAAAGAAGTGGGATTAGATATTCTTGGCCCCATACAGTCATCTGGAACCGACTGGTACATTTTTGTGTTAGTCGACTTCTTCTCCGGGTGGCCAGAAATAGGAATTTCTAGAGGGATTGAAACCAAACATGTCATAATTTTTTTTTATTTTTATTTCTCTAGAGAAGGAATAACTTCTAGTATCCTTACCAACAATGGTGTGCAATTTGTATCCAGAGAAATGGAAACATTTTTTGCAAAACATGGTATCAAACACAAAAAATCGTCCTTGTATCATTCAGAAACGAATGGCATGGTCGAGAGATTCAACCGTATACTAAAAGAAACTATTAACATGGCACGTTCAAATGGTCTAGATTGGCGTAGCCAAATTTGGGAAAAGATTGAGGCTTACAGGTTGTCGCCCCACTCAGTCACGAATAGGACCCCCTTTGAATTATTCGGTCTAGATGCCCCAACACTTTGGTCGCACCTCCTTGGGTAAATAATATGCAGCCTGAGTTACTGGCTGAGAATGATAAGTCTAACTGGAAGTTAAAAGAGTCACAAAGAATTGAATCTAGAAAAACGAGCTATGATTTGAGGAAATCTGTAAAGAAGATAGCTGTAAAAATAGGGGATTGGGTTCTCATAAAAAATCAGAGTAAAAGGAAGTCTGACAAAAGATTTTTGAAACCCATTCAAGTAATCACAATTTTTAATAATGCTGTAAAAACTGCTGACCACCGTATTTGGAACTTGAACAGGGTGGTGGTGGTAAGGAAAGACTTGTTGGCTAGTCATCATATTCCTAGTTGTAATGATGTAACTCAAGTCCCTCAGGACATTCGTAGGTCCACCAGAGTTTCCATTCCACCTATGTTCTTAAAAGATTTTGTTAAATAGATGTTAAGTATTTTTGATTTGTTGCATAGTTTGCTCTCCTGGTATAACTCACCTACTTTCTTTATAAGGAACAGGGATGTGTGGTATCTTAGAATGCCTTTCACATTGCCAGGTGCTAAAGAATATTTATCTATGTATGTGCTAGGATGATGTAAGCGACAGCAGGGCAGTTGGAACCTGACTTTCATCCCTGCAGGAGCTTCTGGTGGATGGGATCTTTACTTACAATAAACTTGATTATCATCTAAATAATCCTGAGTGACCTTCATCTTTACACTCTCGCTTGCCACGAGCTGTGAGATAATACTTATAATGTAAAAAAGACAAACTACAAGCCCCTGAATGCACTGACTTAGGGAGTCAAAATGTCTACGATCTATCCTCTCTACTGGAATTAATATGGAATGAACAAACAGAACTTTCATTATTGGTGTTTTGTTGTATTTTAATGACTTTTTCATATGTACTCTTTGTTGGTTTTAAATCACAAGTGCACCAATTATCACTTTTTTCACCATTGATGTGCATTACACCATATTTTGGAGCACCTACTTTCCTTGTTATTATATTATCACTGTTATTTATTTCAAAACAGTAGGAGTACATTTGTATGACTATAACTAAATGTCTAGTTTTTCATTCGGTATTGTATATTGCCAAGCAAGCATAGGCCAATAGCTCTCTCAGAAGGAATCACTATTTTTTAGGTTTAGATAACATTTTGAAAAAAGCAGGAGAACGTCATAATTTTCCAATGTCTGGTTGAATTTCTATGCATTTTTGGAAAACGGATTGGTTAAAAACTCTTGAAATTCTCTAAAATACAGGAATACATTCCATAAAGAGCATTACCCCGGCTAGTCCATTACTGTCAGCACACCTTGAAACTGATGCTTTATCCAACAGCACTTTTACGTGGCTATACAGATGATGCTTCAAGAATCCATGCTTGTGCTCAAGTGGTTGGGCCAGTAAGGAGTAGTTGGTTCTGTTTCATAATGGGTTCTAATTAAGCATTTGAAGCAGACTTCATTTTCCCAAAAGCCTGCTAAATGGCTGATGTCCAGGCTAATTTATGGCGGAGATGCAGAAACTAGAAGAGCTGACTCTGCCGCTCCAGAGACAGGAGCCAGCCACAGGTTTTGCCAATGGTGGATCTAATTTTGTAGCTGCAACTCTATGGGTCCCTTCACTGCTGCTCCATGTATACCACAAAACCTTTTTTGTTAATAATTTTTTTTTCTGAAATTGCATGCATACAAGCTTGAAGAAAATAAAGCACATTGAGTACAGTGATTGCACAGTATCCTTGTGACTATATGGGGACAAACCCCCTTGGAAGGACAGAATCTATTCTTGTGTTTTCACTTCCACACCTGTATTGATGATGTGTTCTGAACATTAAGCTCAACACATGCCGAGTACACATTAACCAGGGCTATTTTGTCCTTATTTCATCTAGATTTGGTTACATATCCCTACATACTTCTATTGGTTAGTCTTGGTCCGTGGAGTCACTCCATGATCTCCATATTGTATCATATTTCTCTGGTCTTCTTCGCTTTGTACTCTACTTCTTCTGCCTACATATATCAGTCCATGTTTCCAGCCCATTGTGACACTGAAGGGTCCCCCACTACCCCAGAGTTGCAGCACATATCTTTTGGCTATGATAAAGGCAATATTATATAGTGCTAGTTTATGCCTTGAATGGGATTGGTGTCCCCAGATTCCCAAGTAGACTACTCTGCTGTGTAAACTAAGACTCTGGGGTATGTTCTACAAGGCTTGCTTTCCCACTCACGGGTGACATGAGTGAACTTAGTTCAATGTACCAGTGCTTTAATGTGAAATCTAGATTATTGAAGCCCTGCAGGACTCCACCCAATACAAAGTTGAAGTAGCTTCAGTATTTTTGGGGTAATAACAGTCCCCAAACAGGGATTCTGGGACATAGTGGGTATTTGAAGGCTCAATTTCACTCTTTACTATATCTCACACACAAACTGCACTATGAAAAATACACTTTATCTAAAAAGTGTTTATTTCAACAGTCTCGTTCTGTTACTTAGTACATCCAAAACAACCACACAATGAGAATAAAATGAACATTTCAACCATAATTATGTGAACAGCTCAATACCAAAAAAACCTACTTCTGTGTGGTACACTAAGAGAGCATGGTGCAGGGTAACATGCATCTAAAGTTTCTTAGAGAGAATCAATGCACTGCATACCTGTTTACAAAACGTTGTGCTTATCAGCAGTCAGGAACCAGTGTACCCTCGAAAGAAAAACACACATCAGCTATAGACTCTTTCCTCCCAGATTTGGATAGGTAACAGCTTTCAGCATAAAATTAAATGCAGCAGCATCATGCAAATGTGTCAGTCAAGATCTTCTTCTTGTAGTATCTTACACACTAATCTGGGGCGAAATACCATTTCTCCCAAGAGGTGGATTGGATAGCCTGTTATACTATATCTTATCTGAGATTGTAATTTCTTAAATAAACTTAGGAATGCCTGAAATAACCTGTGTGCATCAACATGCAAGGCTGATATGCATTCCTATAAGCAAATAAGGTAAACACATGTACATTCAGGTTACGCAATCTAAATTCTTATTATCTGACCTTGAAAGAGAAATAACAAGGCACATGGTATTCCAGAGAGGTCATTGGGTGTGCATCAAGTGTTTTATAGATTTCATTCTCTGAATGCCTTGACACTTTCAAAGGTTCTTGGAAAGATAAGGATAGACAACACCTGTGTCAAAGGCAGACATGTCAATGATTCTGAAAAAATAGAGAAAATTGAGTCTCGACCTGCTCAAGATGGAGTCTTGCCTTATGGACTTTAAGTCAACTTGCTTGTTCGTGTCGCATTCGGTTTTAATCAGTCTAGTGAGTCGTTGTGTTATCCCACTCCAGAACGTTTGTAGTCTGAAGCATTCTCATTGTGTGTGGATGAGCATGCATCCTCTGAGATATTTATTGGATTCTAGTTTGCCCATTTTAAGAAAGTGTATGCAGGTTAATAGGCTGTATGTAGTGTCTTTAGTTGTATCAGGCAGAATTTGTTCTTATCACCACATGCATTCTCCCAGTCTGCATCTTCCAGGATCCCCATTTTGTCTTGACACTTTCCAGTGGTGTTTACAGTTTGCCATTAATGTTGGGTATTTATTTATTTTTTCATCTTTTATATAGCCCAAACTCGACCCGAAGGTATTGGAGCACTGTACATGAGCACCGTATTTTCATTACATATTCAGGCACGGGGAGATTAAGTGTTTTGCCCAGAATCACAGAATGTGGACGCTACCCCGAGGCTAGAACCCTGGTTTCCAGCACCAAAGTCGGCAGTCTAGCCGACGGACCACATCCTCTCCCCAATCATCCCCTGGGACCCCTTCCCCTTTGCGAGTGGTTTACCACCTACTTGAAGCAGGTAGTAAACTGCGAGTGTTTTGCGTCCGCAAATGCGGTCGCAAAACACTAGTAAATAGCATGCTGACTCGTTATTAGGAAGGGACGCCCCTTCCTAATAACGAGAGTCGCAAATGCTATTTTGCGAGTCAGGGACTCGCAAAATAGCATTTGTACGTGCTATTACCCTTTTTTTGCCGCCGCAAACGTGAGGTTCTCCCATTTGCGGCCTCAAAAAAGGGTCGTACATCTGGCCCCTAGTGACAGGAGGAATGTGAGCTCTGTAATTGAGTCCTTCTTGTGCTGGACCCCATGTTTACATCTAAGATTATGCAGCATAAATCTATGTGGCATGAAGCTGGATTGCACTGCCTGAATTAGGGTTTCTATCACTGAAATGGCCGATGTGCCAGGACCTTTGCTATTGCATATTGCATATTGAACAGGGAGATAGGTGTATAGGACGCGCAGTCAACCCATGGCTTTCCTGCCTTGAGTATGAGGACACTACTAGCTGTTCTAACATACCGTGGTAGGCATCCCTCTTTTCAATTCTCAGAAAACATCTGTGCAAACGGTTTGCTAACCAGTCCCCCCAAGCATTTTAAAAACTCTGGGGGGAACCCGTTAGGGTCCGGGGCTTTGCCTGAGTTTAGTTGCTGAATTGCGTCTTCCTCTTCCCTCACCACCAACTTCTGGTCCAGTTCTACCCTGTCCTCTTGATTTAGGCAGGATATCATCCTCTCTGTCTCGAATGATATAAGGTCTCAAGGTGGGTTGCGAAAGACTATGCAATGTCCAGTGCTCAATCTACTATTTTGCCTATTGTGGTTTTGATCTTACCAACCTATCAAAGGCCTTCCTCCATTCAGAAAAGCCAAGCTAGTAGCTTATTCACCTTTTTTTCCACTTTATACAGTTTATGTCACCCAGCCGTGTGGTGTACCCTCACTTTTTCTTCTAAGAATTAGCTGTATTTTTCCCTTTTCATGGCTATTTTGGTGTGCCAGTTCTGCGGTTGGTTTTTCTACGAATTCTCCTTTTCACTCGGTCTGTTTGTTTTCTAGCTCTCTGACTTGTCTAAGTTTCTCCTTGAGCTTCCCAGACTTTCTTGAGAGCAATTGCCCTCGCATGACTGTCTTGTTTGCCTCCTATACTGTTATCTTCGATTCTACCAATCCAACATTCTCGTTTATGTAAGTCTCCATCGCCTCCCGCAGGAAGATTTTAGATTCCCTGTCAAGTTAATGTCAAAATAAGCTTTATTCGGTACATAATATACAGCCATAAAAGCATTCTAGTAAAAAAAAAAATCATAATAGTCATTAAGGTTTATGCTAAAACAAGATGATTTACTTTCATACAGACACTCCACATATAATTGATATGCAAGGACAGTTCAACACTTAGAATATAAAATGCACATTAAAAAATATTTCTAGGTCCATGCAGATGTTAAAAGCAATATATTTCACAATCATTTAACTCATTTGGGTAAGGTGCGTTTTCATGGAGTGCATAAAGTGCACAGTAATAGCTTTTGTTCATGGTAAAAACATTTCTAGTTCAATACAAATGTTAAAAGTGGTATATTTCATAATCATTTAACTCATTTGGGTAAGATGTATTTTCCTGAAGTGCAAAGTGATGGTTTGTATCAGGATAAGGAATAATAGGCCTTCTAAAAAGCAGACATCAATTATACAAGGGATATTTTCCTATAGTACAAAGTAGTAACTTATCTCTGAATAAAAAAATTATGATTCTTCTAGATTCAAGCATCAGGTTTTCCATACATTAGAGCCTCTAAATGAGTGTTATCCTTTCTTCTCCTCATTGCCATTTGTGTGAAGGCGATAACTGCATTCAGAATGTTTACATTTTCCAGGCTACAAATGTAATTAAAAGCATGTTTATGAAAATAGAGCTTGTTGGCTAAAAAGAGTGGTTTTAACACAAGTATCCGAATATCCCGATAAAAACTATAAAAAAGAATAAGATGCAGCGTGGACTGGGGGGGGATTTACCGTCACAAAGACAATTTGGGAGATTATGGCTCCACTTTCCCATTCTAGGGAATGCTATTATATAGTGTAGGGTGCCAAATTCCCTGTCTTTTATGGACCACAAGTCCAGTCTCCATTCTCCTCGGCATACCCTTGTCCCAGTGTGCAGTCTTGTACATAAAGGGGAATGGTCAGAGATGCCCATCAGCAAGAATCGAGTTTCACAATATTTTATCATCCCGATTCTCGGGGAACAAAAAGTTGTTCAGTTCGACACATAAGAATATTGTCTTTTTTCGGGTGTTTCCCTCTCCATAGGTCCCTCAACCCAAGGGGATGTACAAAGTTATGCAGTCTGCCGATTGTCCCCAACTTTGTGTTGGGCTTCGTTACCCTCTCTAACTCAGGCTGCATTGTTAAATTTAAGTCGCCACCAATGATCAACAATGTGTTAGGGGTCTGTACAATTTAGTTCCCCATTTTTCCAGGGCTCGCATCTGTAGCCCCGGGCTATGTACCATGATACTACAATCACTGTGACCCTGTTCCAGTCCCCCATAATGTCCGTGGAGCACTCGTCAGGGTCAGTCTAACTCTATCTCACCGCAGTCTGACGTGAACCCCAACTAGGCTAACACCCTCTACCTCCCTTGCCCCTGAAATTCATATTTATTGCCCCCTAAGTGGGTTTTTAGGAGAAGTATTAGATCAGGCTCGTGCCTTTGTAGGTATTTTTGCACCACCCTGCTTTCGATTTTGTGCCACGGCCCATTCATGCTCATGTTCTATGTCTTGAAGTTCAAGCTTAGGATCTGGATTGCGTCCTTAGATAACATTAGGGTGGTGGGAATCCCAGTCCATACTTAGTGTAATGATCAGTGTTAATCTCAAACAAAAAATCAGTGCTTACTGCCATGAAATACGCCCCTTCCCCCAACTCCTCCTCACCCCATGACCTCATGCTGCAGGTATGAAATGTTACTCTAGTTTCTGCAAGGGGTTTCAGAGAAAGCAAGACGGTAGCGCTCAGGCAGGTTACCAGAATAGTGTATAAAAGAAATGAAGAACTAATGCTTCACGGTGCAACCAGGGCAGAGGTGGACCCCAAACCTCTGGAAAAGTTATGAGCCAAAAGGCCCTAAACACTGAAAACATAAAACAAGTCCTGGGCACACGTAATAGATAAACAGTTTTTACAATAATGAAAATTATCTGGAGGTCGACACCGGTAGTTTCAATAAAGTTGTTTATGTAAGAGGTATTCGTGAAAAAAGCAACAACGCAAGCCGACACGTGTGTCGTCAACAGGTCAATGCCCGTGACTCTTCAGGGCTAGAAACAATATAATGTAACACAATCATAATACGAAAATAATAATGTAGTAGTAGTAAAGCTTTATTTCGATATAGAAACATATCATAAAAGCAAAACATGACAGCATAAAAACAATGGTCGAAACAAAGCAATTCACAATTCATATTACCATTAAAAACATTTCATATTTACACGAGATAATCTTAAAATTTATGAAAAATGAAAAAGGGACACTTTACTGTATCGTCAGTTGTTTAGCAGATCTTATGCGCCAAGCCCAGCCTAGGAATTTAGCCAAACAAATGGCAAAAAAGGGTCTTGTATCTGAGAGCAGTATTCTTATAGCTTCCAGATGTGAGCGAGTTCCCAGGCTCCTACAAAGAGGCTTCAACCACCTCCGTCTAGGGGCCATATAGACTCGACACTCAAATAAAAAGTGTGCGACAGATTCGATTTTTAGCTCGCAGAATGGGCAATAGGGTACAGTTTGCAGTGGTGGTTTCCAGGTAGAGGTAAACTGACATAAAGGTAAGACCCCAACCCTGAATTTAAAATATAATGCCCTATCATGTGAACTGTAAATCAAGTCCAAATATGGTTCTCTGGAGGGGATATCTTTAACCATCAAGAAGTTGGCAACAGATCTTGGGTGATTTGATTTACCAAGTCTCTCGTTATCCACCCAAGACCAGTAAGCCTTCTTCAGTTCTTGTTTAGGAGGTGCTGTTTTATTTTCCCACGCAGCTCCCAGACCGAGCTGGTATAATGCCCTCTTGACCTCTCCGAGCCAGGCGATCTTATGCCAGCCAGGTAAGGACAGTACATCTTTTAGGGCGTCTGCATAGCTGTGGAGTTCGGGGACGTTCCAAATTCTAGACCATAGTAGTAAGGGGCGTAATTTAGCTTGCTCGCAGATTGGACGAGTACCTGCGTCCAGCAAGAGGGGGATTGTGGGGGTGCTCTGGGGTAGCCTCATCAGATCTTTGTGAAATTTATTTTCTAGGTGGGCCAAAGTATCCACTCTCTGGGTACCCCAAAGTTCTGCGCCATACAGTGCTGCACTCACAACCCTACCCCTATAAATATCAAGAAGTGCCCCAATAGGTTTTATGGAGGAAGCACGCTGCTCTTTAAGTAAAGCACCAACAACCCTCTTATGGGTTAGAAACACTTTTTGGTGATGGGCCTTCCAGCTCATACTATCACAAAGACGTATGCCTAGATAGTCAAATTCTTTGACCCGTTCTAATGTGACAGAGTCTAGAGTGGGGGGTTTAACAGATTTCTTAGGGGGGTTGAGGACAAGAAATTTGGTCTTGCCAATATTTATGGCCAGTCCCTTGGTGTCACAGAAGGCCTTGAAGCTGGAAAGTAGTGACTGTATGCCTGCAGGTGATTTCGAAATCAGGAGGGTGTCGTCCGCAAACAGGAGCGTCGGGATTTTCCTTCCAGCCAGGGATGGTGCATCTGCAGGATGTTGAAGAAGGTGCTCCACCACTCCATTGACGTAAAGCGAAAACAGAGTGGGGGCAAGCACACACCCCTGGCGGACGCCCCTGTCTACTGGAATACACGGGGTTTTTTCTCCCTGGGCACCCCATCTGATTTGGGCAAAGTTGTTTTCATGGAATTTTATCAGCAAGGCCAAAAAATAGGGAGGTAGACCTAACTCGTCAAGGACCTTCCACAATAATGCTCTTGGAACCAGGTCGAAGGCTGTTTTTAAGTCTATGAAGACTAAGTATAAGCTGCCCCCTCCTAGCACCACTACCTTCCAATAGAGCATTAAAAGGCGGAATGTCTGCTCAACGGTGCCTGTCCCTGATCTAAAACCCGCTTGGAAATCAGACAATATCTGATTTTCATCCACCCACTCCAGAATCCTGCCCAATACCACTTTCCCCGCTACCTTTTGCGTCGAATCCAGCAAACTGATGGGGCGGTAATTGGCTGGGTCTTCCCTGCTACCCTTCTTGAAAATGGGGACTACTTCAGCGCCCCTCCAAGAGTCAGGGAAAGACCCCCCCAACATAACCTCATTAAGAAGAGCAGCAATTAATCTGCTCCAAAATGGGGGATTATTTTTTATCAAGTCGCCCGGGATCCCATCAGGTCCTGCCGCTTTGTTAGAAACAATACACGCCTTCTCTACTTCCAAGGTGGTAAATAGGACTTCCAAGGTGGTAAATAGGACTTCATTTGGTGGGAGATCTGTGGAACTGAGCCTTGGGAGCGGGTCTGGTTGCGGAGGCCCTGTCTGACCGAATACAATTTCGAAAAGTGGGCAAACCAGGCAACACCAGGGATATTACAAGTCAGTTGTTGATCAATGGGCTTGTCTCTTGATCTTAGCAAGTCCCAGAACCCCTTAGCATCTTTCCTTGTGCTCGCCTCCGTTAGGTCACGCCAAAAGTTGAAATCATATGTCCGCTTGGCCTCAGTCACAGTTTTCCTATAAAGTTTCCTTGCAGACCTGATGGTAGCTTGGTCTTTTCCTTTTACTGCAGCAACAAGATCACCCTTAGCAAGTCGACACTTGGCTCGGAACCACTTTTCACTTGTTCTCAGGGCCCCCTTTGAAGCAGTTCTGGAGCTGGGTTTGGGAATGATGAACAGCCCACTTAGTGCCGTTACAGTCTCCGTAAATAATGATAAAAACATCTTGCTATCGCTATTCGTGCTATCAAGCCTAGATTCAGCCTCTAGTAAGATGGTTTCAGCTAGTGACATCCTAGCCTCATCCGCTGAGACTCTTGCCCATTTAAGACGTCTGCCACAGTTTGAGGGAAGAATCTCATGTGAAGCTTTCCATAACTGGTTAGTGGTTTCTTGAGACCCAGTTTGCCAGGGGACAGAAATGGTTAAAGCGAGAGGGTTGTGGTCGCTGTCACAGGTCTCTACAACCTCCATGTCTTGATGATATGGCCAGAGGTTATAGTTGAGCATAATAAAGTCAATTCTGGATGAGTGGCCCGTCCTATTGTATGTATGGGCACCCATGGGATCTGATTTAGAACGCCCATTCGTTGCTCTCAAGTTATGCTCCATGCAAAGAGCATTTATATCGATCGCCTTTTGTGTCCATTTAGGGATCGGTTCGAGGTTCAAAATAGGGATGCCCCTCCTGTTATCCTCCTCGTTGGTATCCAGAATATCTTCTTTGGCTAAAGGCTCAAAACAGCAATTAAAATCGCCTGCCAGCAGGACGAGAGAGTCGGCGTCACAGGCAGACAGGTAGTTACTTAAGCCTAAAGAGTTTAGAGATCCTCCGTTCCTATTGCCCCTTAAGTAGAGATTAAATAGTTCTAGTTTCCTTCCCCCTTTGTAGTGCACTGTTAGCCATTGAAGGGCAGGTGTTTCGGTGGTCCTTTGAGAAACACTGAGGTCTAGTGCTATGTTGATCCAGATGAGAAGACCACCGGATGGGCATCCTTTAGAACCTTGGTGACATACAGCCGGAACATAGAAGGTCGAAAACCCCACTCTATGTCTAGGTTCCTGGCACCATGTTTCCTGTAGCAAGCAAATGTCATAGGGTGCCAGGAAGGTGTTCCATTCCGGGTTATCAAAGTTACGTGCAAGGCCAGCCACATTCCAGCTTAAGACACTCAGTGAAGAATCGCCTGGGGAGACAACTCTATCAGGCAGGTCGATCTCCATTGGATTAGATTGTACTGGAGGAGGGGGGATCGAACAGGGGCTGTCTGGCCTCGTTTCCACTCTTTTGCAATCTAAAATGGCCATTTTGATCGGTTCCATGGCCCGGGGCAAGAGAGTCAGAAGCCCGGCTTGGCTAGTTGGAGGGCCGTTGGTTGGATTTCCAATTATGTCTATAACATGTGGAGACAATGCTTTTTCTAGTTGTGGGCATGCTGGGAACATAGAAAGTCAATCGACCTCCTCCAGGCCTCCAAATCTATTGTAGGTTGAAAGGCCATTCCAGTGTAAAAGAGTATTCTTTTGCCTCATGGGATGGGTGTTCCATGGGTGGTGCTGCACCAAGGACCAGTTATCCGCTTGGGTATGCAATTGGCGTGGGGGGTAAAAATAGGATAGCGGCCTTGGTATGACTAAAGAATCTTCACTAGTTGGCCAGGAATAGATATGGTGCGCCGTATGTGGGTCTTCAAAAGTTACAACTACACAGTCCCCTTGCTTAGATTTCTTGGTTGGGCCCACCCAGGGTATTCTACGGACCATCATTACTCGGCTTCTTTTGCCATTGGGAATCGGTCTGTTGACGTTAAGCCAGTGCATAGTTTTATTTTTCAATGACCAGTGGTTTTCGTGTTGGTCAGTGCCAATCACAGGGACGCCTGTCAACAAGACCACATAGTCATTGGCCTCTGGTGGAAGGTCTATATAGCCTCCTCTAAAATTTTCTTTTGGACGAGGACCCTGGGTTTCGGCAGGCTGGGGTCTGGCGGATGCTACCAGGTTTGGATTTACTTTTCCAGGCTTAGAGTTCCGTGTGGGAATCTGCGGTTTGGTAGCCTGAGGTTTAGCGGTTATGGAAACTTGATCCACAGCCACAGTCCTCGGCTTAGGAACAGGCCTTACAGCAACAGGTACTGGTGGGGGGTGCTGCTCAGCTTGCAAAACAGGGGCTGGCGAAAGTGGGTCAGATAAGGACACGCCCTGGTTTTCGAGACTTCTCAGGCCAAGAGTGGCCAGAGCAATAATGCTCTTCTCCATCTCGAGTAGATTGTTTTCTATCCTAGACAATCTTAAGTCGAGTGGTGAGAGAAGTTTTTTTAATGTTTCCCAGACTTGATCTATAAATTCCTTATCATTCCTTCCCAGGTCTTGTACCTGCGCCCCCTCGTCTACTGGAGTGGTGTTGGCTGGACCCTCTCCCATACTTTGGCATACTGACTGTGTGCTCGAGGAACCCTCAGGTAAAGCATTACGTGCCTGAGTGTTGGTCATTGTGAGCTGGTGGGAGACTGCGACCTTTGCCTTTTTACGAGAGTAGGCTGAGCGTGATTGGCGTTTTCTTTTGGGTTGTGCACCACTAACACGGGAAGTAGTTGGGAATACTTGGGAAAGGGGATTAAGGGTGGGGGTCTGGGCGTGAGAAGGTGCAGCAAAACTTAGCTCTTCTGTAATGCGTGATTGTTCTAAGGGCGGAGTGAGGGTGGAAGTAATCGGGGGCTGGTGTAAATCAACCTGGGTGGTAATACTATTTGGGCGGGCAGGGCGTGCTGGAGTGACAGCAGAGGCTATATGTCCTAGGGATAATTTTTTCGAGAGGGCAATTACCTCGGACAGCCTACGTGCAGCTACCAATTCTAGGGATACCCGGGTTTGAAGTTTAGATATTTCTTCATCGATGGCTATATTTGTGCGGGTGATGAAGTCGTCCATAGGGCCACAGATTTGTGAACCACCTTTGGAGGCTTTGCTACGTGTCATCCTAGTACTCATGGTGCTTACGATGAGATCAGGATCGTCACTCGACTTACTAACTAGGGAGCTTCAGTTTAAGCTAACCTGTCTCAGCACGATGATACAATAACAAGCAGGTTAGGAGCAATAAGGGGGGTGGGCCAGGGCCGTCCTCTGCCGTCCTCGAACGGCCTCAAACGGCCCGCTCTTAGCCCGGTCTTCGCCCCGGCCGTTGCCCCGGCCGTTGCCCCGCGTGCGTCCCGCGTGCGCGTTGTCCACACAAGCTATGAAGGAAAAACAAGAGGAAGGGGCGGGAAGAGGACCAGCTGCGGCCGATCCACGCCGCTAGGAATGCTGGTCCTCGCAGTCCCGCCTCTACCCCTGTTGACCAGATGACAGCTTGCAAGGGGCGCGTTGGTGCTCAAAGCACGTGAAGGGAGGCAGAAAGGATGTTCCCCAGAAAGAGTCTAAGCCTACGAGCGGCTCCCGCGAAGCGGGGGCCGCGAGGCGTGGCGAAGTGGCCAGACAGCAACAACACAGGAACAGCGCTTCTTTGCAGGAAGGGTCCCAAGGCTCACTCACTCCACACAGATTTTAAAGAGGAGGAGGAGGGGGCGGGAAGAGGACCAGCTGCGGCCGATCCACGCCGCTAGGAATGCTGGTCCTCGCAGTCCCGCCTCTACCCCTGTTGACCAGATGACAGCTTGCAAGGGGCGCGTTGGTGCTCAAAGCACGTGAAGGGAGGCAGAAAGGATGTTCCCCAGAAAGAGTCTAAGCCTAGGAGCGGCTCCCGCGAAGCGGGGGCCGCGAGGCGTGGCGAAGTGGCCAGACAGCAACAACACAGGAACAGCGCTTCTTTGCAGGAAGGGTAAACATGTATGTAATGTTCAATCAGTGGAACTAGTGCGGTGACATCACACAACACCCAAACTAACAGTGGAAACCCTAAACAAACCTGTTCTAGGAGAGAACAAGTGTGAGAAAAAATGACTAGTAGTTACAGTGCTGCAGTAAGGCAAAACAGTAATGGGGATGTAAAAAGAGAATCACCAAGATGAGAAATGGTCAACATAATTGGTAGAACACGCATGTATCGCATCAAACGAGATGATAATACCAGAAAGCGAAAACGTTAGAAACGAGTGTGAGGGAGTGAAAAAATAGTGAATGCGCGCACGTTTGAGTGACATAGCGTATAAAAACACAAGTACAGATAATATGAGTTATGAAAACAAGTAAAATGTTCCAAATTACGTTACGTTACGTATCTGTTTTAATTCTATTTTGATCGCATGGGATGTCTTGCTACCTTTGGAGGCCATGTTTCAATAGCCACACAGCTTTAGTGGCACTTGTGTTCATTTCTCTAACGTAATTTGGAACATTTTACATGTGATTACATGCTGGTATGTTTTGAGCCTCCCCCAGCCCTTCGATGTATCAGGATTCATATTTTACATACCATTCCTGTTCTACTTGTATTGACTTTCAATCCCTAAATATAATGAGTTTAAAACTCTCTGATAGTTTGTAAGGGTGTTTCATTACTTGAATCCCAAATACCTTAAAAAGAAGTTTGTTCACTAAATTATATTGTGCTACTGGAGATCTTCCTTACTTCACTGCCTGTCACTTACCATGATTCACTTTTCCCATACTGGCAGCTGCTTCTTGCAAAATCTAGCTTCCAAGCCATAGAATTCTCAGCCTCTTGGCATTCCAGTTATCGATGACCATTTAGCTTTTGCTAAGCCCTAAGAACATTTCTGTTCTTCTTGCCTCTAATTTCTTCTGGCTATTCTGCCTAACCCACATAGAGCAGGTGAAAGTACGCTATTTAAATGCACCGGAATAGAGTAGCACATATGTCAGTATGATCTCAGTCAACATATGCGGTCCCATGGACTTTTTCAGTGGAGTGGAGAATATGCATATTTAGAACATTATTATACAAACTTACCACAAGTCATACAATACTTGTAATAGTTAATGATAATTTATCATCGCGAGACTATACACAGTGTTTCCGTCTATGCAAACTTAGTGCAGCCTTATGAATGACGTGTTGAAGTACACCAAGTTTCATTCTATGCAAACTAGTGCAGCCTTATGAATGACGTGTTGAAGCACACAGATCATAAGTGTGCACTCATAGAAAACCCAGGAAGATAGTTCATTCTTGCACCATATTTAAGAGGACACTATATATTAGGTCTCAAACATTTTGTTTTTGTTTTGAGTGTTTTGCTGTTTGTTTTGAGCCCTACTAAGGCTCTCTTTAGGACTGTGATGTTTTCAGGGCCTCACTTCATATGGTAGAATACACACCAATGTAAATGGTTCTTCAACCCGTTTAAAGATGCTCAAGGCAATGTGAAGCGTGCCATCCTGGTTTAGGCGCTACCAGGGCACATGAGTAACATCCAATCACTGGAGCCTCGTCAGGTTCCATCCAGGATGCACAGCAAATCAATGAATCATTAAATGGCATTCCAAAGTTAAATTCCTTATTTCTTTGAATTTTATCCCACAAAGTACTCCATGATAATTTCAATATTTTTTCATTAATGCTTTACAAGTTTAAGGAGTGCCGTCTGACACGTTGAGGTGCAAGATTCCTCATGATTTAAAGTACAGATGGTAATCCCAATGCATTTCGGGCCTTCACTTTCCTTTCGTCAGGGCCGACATGAGGGATTTGAGTTCCTGCCCCGGTAAGAAGGGATTTAGCCCGTCTTTCCACCTTCAGGCATGGAGCGCGGCAGTCATATTTGATCCTTTTTTACAAAGCTCTGTTGTTAAGTTTTGTTCAGCTCTTTCACAGTACCCGTGTGGCACACACTCACCTTGTTGTCCTGAGGTGGCCTAAAGATAGTAGCGGAAATGCATTGACCCTTCAAATTATAGGAGATCGTCGCCAGAACCTTGATGTCTGCACAACTTGGTGCTGTGGAGAATAGCACTCATATTGAATGTTCTTTTATATTACACCCACAACCAAATGCCGGTCTACCTTCAGCAGACCACGGACTAATGGCTTTTAGTGGACACCTGGGAAAAACTATACTTGACAATGGCACTACATTTCTACATTAGGGGAAGAAGGGTTTATACGTGAATTGATGCGAAAACAATTAAATTGAGCTATCACGTTTTATCGATTTTATTTTATGTACAAGCATTCCTATACAGTGACAATGGAAATGTGTAAATAGTCAAAATCATGCTAAATTTCAACCTGTTAATTAAATTGCCTAGCCCAATAATTATTGATTATATTATTGTAGACTGATTGAGGGATTAAGGTAGGTGATTTTATTCCTGTATAGAACTATTTGCCCAGGTTTATCAGGGCTATACGGGCTTCGTCAGTACTTAGCAATTGGTGTATGCCAGCAGCAATATGACTACTTAGTGAATGGATATTTGAAAGTGTGAGAGCAATTATGAAAAAAAAGGATGCATGAAATTTTCAGCAGTGCATTTTGCTTCCATGGAATGCAAATAAATAAAAAACACAAGATGTAACAGGTGGGATCAGAAATGGTTGTGATGGATGGATTAGACCGTTTAATATAATATTGATGGCACTAGAGAAGGGTCATAGCCTGGTGAAATATAATATTTCATTGGTAACTAAGAATCATCAAGGTTCTCCAAAGATGTAGTAAGTATGGATGCAGACTCTGTCAAAACACCATAGTCAGAGACTGCTTGCTAACTGCAAAATGGTGGCCTCCTTTGTGGTGTAGGCTTCCCCAAAATAATGGTGATGATATGTTGGGAGGTAGACACGCAAGAGAAACTTTTGATGGAAAGTGCAGCAAATTTCAAAAGTCCACCCCGGACGGCACGAGTTTTGGGGGCAGCGGCTTCCCCCCCTCTAACTTGCGGCTGTCGCGGGGCAGCAAACGCAGGAATCGCCAGCAACTCCCGTTCTTACCTGCTGTCATCGCAGGGTGGCAAACGCAGGAATTGCCAGCACCCCCCCTCCTACATGCAGCAAACGCAGGGCCTGCCATGGGCGGCAAAAGGTCAAGCTACGCCACTGCTTAACGCTGAAGGAACAGGGACAACAATCGGGCATAGTTAGAAAAGGGCAAGGGGAAGTAGAGACGAGAGCTAGAAGAAGGCTTTCATCGAGAATGGGGCTGACTACCTGCCGCTTTTGTGTTTATTAAATGATGCCCATTTCCCAATCTCGTATCTACTGCCGCCCATTTCTATGGTAGAAACTTTGTAGCTTGGGTTATTTATTTTCTTACTCCTTCCAGGAAAATGGCACGGCCAGAGCATGTAAAATTCACTTAATGTTATTATTCTTAACCTTCTCCCATTGTGGGAATTGTACACTTGGTAGGCAAAATACTGGAACATTCCAGTGGTGGAGAAAGCTTTTAAAGGCCACTGGTCACCTTCGTTAAGGTGGAAACTTCAGGCATTCAGGGGATGCATACAGCATCACTGACTTTTTCAACAAACATTAAGCATCAGTAGCGGCTCCTGGAGGGAGTGCTGCGGGGTGGTGGGGCGGGGGAGGGGGAGTGTGGGGGCGAGTAGACTACGGCATACGGCCGAACTGAGGTAAGTACATAAATAAATAAATAAAACTAATTACATTACGCACGCTGCAACGTAATTCGCTTTACTCATTTATTTATGTACTTACCTCGTTTCGGCAGTATACCGTAGTTGAGTTGGCCCCATGCAAATGAGGGCACACTTTGCCTCTGCACCTGGTACGGGCACGGCCACAGGGGCAAAGGAGCTGACACAGGGCACATGGACTGCCTACCACATTGAGGTGGTGCCCCTTGAGAAAGGGAGTACTAGGTCCCATGGTCCTCCCCACCCCTCAGACGTCCCCCTCACTGGAACCACTTGCACAGGGACCCCCCCTCCATTGAAATGCAGGTCAGTTACCGCCTGCACAGTAAAAGGTGGACCAGCGGCTTCAAACTACCAGCCTGCCAATGACCTGCCACCAGGGTAGGCACACGTTTGTGGCTGTGCTATGGACAGGGCACACATTGTGAAAACAACCCAACAAAAAATGTAAAATACTGCTACATTTATTAAACACCTCGAATAGTTACTGTTAAATTTAAACATTCAATATATAGATTCCAGGACTGAAGACTATAAAATCACGTATTAAGAAAAAAAGATATTGAAATCGAAAATAAGTGCTACCAACAAATATGGCACCTATACAAATTTAAGTATAAAGATTATAATGCAACAGAAACATATTTAAAACATACATTACTACATTGAATACCAAAATCATTAATAAAACCAGTAAAAAATATTATAGTTTAACTTTAAAAAGAACATAATCGAAAAAAAAAAATCTTCCAAAAATACAACTACCAACGCACTTAAAAAAAGAAGACAAGATAAAATGTAAGTATAAAATTAAAAACGTAAAAAATGAATATCATTAATGCATATAATTAATTAAAAATAATATAGATTTTTTGTAATATTACAATCCACGGAGCCTAAAATGTCTGAAGCTCCTGCATATGTATCATCCAGAAAAGAACCCCTCTTTTAAGTTTCACGGATTATATGTATGGCAAAGAATGCAGCACTGACAGGAAAACACACTGGAAATGTACATAACACTACTGCATTGTTTTTTTTATGACACAGAACTAAGAACAAATGATAGGTTTGAGACTGTCAGAGAAAACAACCATCCTCCAAATAATGCTGATGTGTTGGTAAGAAATGTCATACAAGACTTAAGAGAAGCCAGCACCGGTTCCTTTGCACCTACAACAACTATTTTAAAAATCATGTGCCCCATATTAATGTGGAAGATATAGGAATGCAATAGCCAGTCCTAAAAGACTGATCAGCAGAGCAAGAAGAATAGAAAGACAACAACAACGGTCCCAAGACCTTTCCATGACACCGACAACCCAAAAGTAACCTAGACTAACCTAAATTAGATTTTCATGACAAAAACAAAATTGATAAACAAATAATTATTTTTTCTTCTACTAACAATCTACTAATTTTCACCCTTAGGCCTCCAACTGTTGGCCTCCGACACCGCTCACATTGCAGGAGACACTCACAATCCTATTTTCCCAAATCTAAATAGCATTTCTTTACCCCCCCCCCCCCTTTGACACTCATCTGGTTGGATCATTGCCTGCCTATATTTCTTACCCCCTTATTCTACTTCTCCCTCCAAAACTTAGGCCACAAACCAAGTCAGTACAGAGTTTGGGACAGAATCACCTGAAACAAGATGGAGATAGTTCCAGCTCGAGTCCTGCTCATACTAAACATCCAACTTCCCACTGCTGGATCGCTCACTTTATTGAGTCCACAGCTCTGCTTAAAACCTGTGCGAACATCACAACCACCCCTCTGTGACCTTGTACACAGATGATTTCAGTCATCTCAAATGCTTTTTTTAAAAACTCTTGAGCGTACTTTTAGACATACCTACTCTGTCACCAACAGGCTCGCCTTCAAAGCAACCCTTAGCATTTACCATGAACATACTCACAGTATCAATTGCAGTCACTTTTCTGACTGCATTAGGAACAGCAGTAACTCGTCTCTGGAATTTTTCTCCATTGTGAAAGAATTTATCTAACTGCATGCCTGTGGCCATGCCATTGCCCTCTTCCAGAATGTTTGTTACGATCTAGCAAGCTTCCCACATAAAACCATGAAGATCTATTCTAATTTCAAACCCAAACCGAAGCCTGACTCGCTTCCTTCTTAGATGTCACTTCTATAACTCATATGGGCACTACCCTCCCACATGTTCTGCTTATAGATCCTTTTGCCATCATCAGTCTGATGAACAACATCAAATCATGCCCCCCGATGACCCATGTCTCCATCACATTTTCAATCTCTGTCCCACCCTAGTTGTCCTTATGCTCACTTCCATTTTCAATTCCTCAATCACTCTTGCTGAAATGCCTCCTGCAAAAACCTCAGAGAAATGGAACAATTCTTATCTCTGCTTATTTTGAAATCAATTGGCTGGTTGATTGCTCCCAACAGAGCTTCCGATCCCTGCACAGCACTGAAACTGCTCTTCTGGCCACCACTGACAAAATACGCCATGGTCTTGACCACAGTGCCTCATCAACACAGATCCTAGATGTATCAGCGGCCTTCACCTTAAAGTGGTTTAAATCTTTTCTCTCCCTTCGGCTCCAGTGCCTCCTCACTGTCTTGCGGTGTCCTACAGGGATCCTCTCTTAGTCCAACCCTCTCAAACGCCAACCTATCTATGACTCCTCTGGCGAACATCATCAGATCATTTGATCTTGATTTAATCTCTTATGCGGACCACACCCAGTCTATTATCTCCTTCTCTGATGACATTGACCTCACAGGCTCCAATTTGTGCGCTTCAATGCTGCAGCTATACAAATGGATGTGCATGCATTGCTTAAAAATAAATAGTGACAAAACGGAGGCAATGCTATTTGGGAGAAAAAGTACATGATGGTCTGATGCTTGGTGGCCATATGCACAAGGTGTCACCAGGCAGGCGTGGCCATCTGAGCATGAAGCAGCCTGTGCAGGGCTGAGCTCTTTGCCTGAACACTTGATCCTGAAACAATCTGTGGTGCCTGCAGACTCATGTAAGGCATCCAGGTCCAGAGTAGCCTTCAATAAGGGCGAGGGGTGAGAGGAAGTGGAACAATACCCATGCACCTTGGGAGGGGACGCCATGACCTGGAGAGATGTGCAAAGAGGAGTCAGAGGCTTGCATGAAGGATGGAGGTTGCAGAGTGAGGATGAAACAAAGCATGAAGTCCTTAAAATAAGGCACTCCTGATATGCGTTTGGAGGGACTCTGGGGAGAGAGGCAAAGGTGTCTGACTAAGTGGGTGTCTAAAGTCTGCAGGATGACACATTGGGAAATTCTGAGGTGCCACTGTTAGGGATGAGTGGAACCCCAGGGTCCATGATCGCTGCACAAAGGCCTTCGAAATCCTGGTGGGAGTGACGTGACCAAGGTAGCAGCGAGTATTGCCTGCAGATGGTGCAGGAGGCAAAGGTATTGGCCCCTTGAGTACTGGACCAACTGAGCAGCTACCCCTTCCCTTTATGTTGCTCTGCTGAACTCCTGATTCACAGCCTTCAGCACTTGGGACACTGTGGAGGTTGACAACCTGTGTCATAAAACCAGGCCCAGGATAGCCCACAGCGAGCACAGGATAGAAGGGATGAGATTTATTGGCCCCAGACTGAGGTGATAATAACAGGACAGCTCACAGCTGGATAATGAGGCCAAAATGGCACCCTCTATGCGAGGAACTTAGTGTGTTGATCTTGGAGGGATGTCGCTCTGATTTGAGGTCACGGAGACCACGAACAGCAAGCAGAGCCCAGTAAATAAACAAGGTAGGGCTGCAATGGAGCTGAAAGGTTCTGGAGTTGAGGGTGTTGCTGTGGGACATTGTGGCGGTTGCCTGTACAGCTTACTTATTTGCTACTGGTTAGAAGTTCTAGTGGCACTGGAGAGTCCCTCAGCATTCATGGAGGGGCTTGAGAGACAACTTGATGGAACAGGGATTGAAACAATGTTGGATGTGCAACAGAGCCCTACAGAAAATGTGAGGCCAATCTTGGGCTTACCTAAGGCTATGCAAACACTGGAAGTGGTCACAGTGATTGCTGTGGTAGAGTGCCTACTCTGCGCTTCAGTTTAGGCACTATGGAGAAACCAACGGCAAGTAAAAACCACAGCGCTCAAGGCAGTTCACGACACAGGAGAAGGATTTGGTGGAAGAATGGTTGGAAACCCCCCTCCTCCCCGGCGAGCCGCTAACTGTGAACGTCATCTTACAAAACAAGCTTTACAAAATACTGGAGCCAATCTGGGTCTCCTGGGAGGCTCTGGAAGCTATAATTTACACCTTGGTGGTTGATGTTGGCATCCTGTCTGATTATCATCGTAAGCTAGCTGGCAGAGGAAGCTCATGGAGGATGTTTTGAAAGAAATCCATTCCAAACCCAAAATTGTCCAGGCCTCACAGGGTCACCTTCTTGAAGATGCACAGAGCAGAAGTCGTCGTAATATTATTACAGTGGTGAAGCTGTCAGAAGGCAATGAAGGAACAGACTTGGTCTTGTACCTAGAACAGTGGCTGGCCATAGCAGTACCCCCTAAGGGTCTCTTGAAATTCTTTGCCCTGGAAAAGGCATACAGGGTCCTGGGCCGGCACTCGACGCAGTCAGGGTTCCGAGACCAGTAGTGGGTCATCTCCTTCACTATAGGGATTGAGACACACATCTATAGAAGGTGAGGATGGCTGCTCCATACAAAGTTGAGAACTATACAAGATCGCTGTTCCTCGATTACACTGCAGCAGTTCAATTTAAGAGTACCTCCTTCAACAAAGTTAAGAAAGCTTTGACGGTGTTCGGCCTCCGGTATTCTCTATTGTTCTCAGCTATATTAAACTTGATGATTGACAGCAGGTCTTTGTTCTTCATTGAATCATCTGAAGTTTGGATATGGCTAGAACTGCATAAAGCCACGAAAGACGAAGAAGTGTGGACCAAGAAACAGATCTGCCAAAAAAATAAAAGGAGAAAAAGATAGCTGAGATTTGCAGCATCAAAAAAACAACCAGATCTCAAAGGAGAGAGCAGCTGCGGTGGTTGCTGCGACGGAAATTGGACTCCTTCAAAATTGAGATATGGAAAGCGGTGGAGCTTCTGGACTTCTAGTTTTTGATTCACAATCAGATGCATCGTTAGGCTAACAGTATGAGCCACAACAGCTCGCAGCTCACAGCTCACAGCTTGTGCACCATCCATGAGAGAGAAGATAAACAACAGCAGAGACACTATTAGGAGGTATCTAGCATCCTGATGGTGAAGTCAAGATGTCCATGAAGGGAGTTAAAGGGCCACTACGAAACAGTCCCTCACAGCCTCTATACAAAAACATTATATGAGCTAGTATTTTATTAAGAAACTTGGAGGAGAGAAGGTTCTAAGCCTGAAACTCTGAGAACTAATGGGACGTTTCCCCAGTTACCTTCCCTCTCTTTATTAAAGAGGGCAAACATATATTATGATATCAGAATTTGAAGTATGTGTGCAAAGAGCCATTCCTGCTTTTCTCTAGGTCAAGGGAGTTGGGTATTGTTTGAATTGGTGAGTTCAGCTGTAATTACCGGATTGCTGGGTGAGGACTTGTGGTTGGGTGTGGGGGTGTCTCTCTTGGATGCTGTGGAACTCCCCATGATTAGAGTGACAATATACCATACTTGGTATTCAAGAAAAGGAGCCAATATTGTCTTTTGCCAATAATGCTTATTTGTTCATTACGTGGAACATGACAGGGGTTGGGGACTAAGTACTACAAGACTAATGTATATTTGAGATCATGAATGGCCCATGTAGCAATCTTACAGGAGATACACCTCACAACACAAGATGGGCCGGGTGTTCGTCACTGGGTACTCTTCTTATACTAGAGGGACCCTAATTCTGGTCAGGCTGGGAGTGCTCTTTGTGGCCTCGCAAATCCAGATAGATAAATACAGCCAACTTGTTCTTGGAAAAGGAAAATAGGATGGCTCTGAGATATTACTGGGAAGCATTTCTGCACCTAAACAAGATCAGCTGAAAAATCCTAAATCTCTTTTGACATGACTGGTTTAGGAGCCCAACTTCCTATAGTTTTAGGTGAGAACTTCAATTGTGTTACTAATATTAAATAGAATTGTTCAGCACCACCTTTTTATATGTCCCAACTCTTCAAGGTTGCTTGTGGGTTTGCTAAATGGAGAGACGACTGGGGTCTGGTAGATTTTCAGAGACGGTAACACTCCAAAAAAGGGACTACTCCCTTCGCTATACACTAGAGACTTCATTTAGCTAATTGTAGTGTGAGTACCTGAGCCGGACCCTTGTCGGTATAGTATAGTTGAGGAGACGTTCACAGCCTATTCCTACCTGGAAGTTGCAAGTGGGGTCATTAGCAGAAGTCCATTCAGGCAATCCCCAGGAGAAGAAATTAAAGGCTATTTTGACATGGTACCTCCTGTAGTGTACTATTGGAATGGGAAGTGTTCAAAATAGTGATTATGGGATACTGTATGGATAAGACAATGAGTATTAAAAGTTTAAATTGAGAGGGAGTTTCCCAGGCTGGATGAATCCATACATGAATTGGAGCGAGACGTGGTCCATGAGCCAACAAGGTGGGAAGCACTTGAGGCTAAGCTGGGGAAGTGTGCCCAGCCTATTGAAAAGCAGCGATGTCACAATTATAACAAGTATGGGGCTAGAACGCATTAGGAGGATGGCCAAACTGGGAGACTATTGGTGTTGCTTATCCGACCAGAGACCAGGAGGGCCCCTATTACAAAAGTGCAGAGTTCAACAAGGCAACTAGTGTATTTGCAACTGAATATAAACAAGGTTTTCCTGGAGTATTATAGTACCTTAGACAATAAAGCTAGAACAGCCTAAGCTGAGGGTAAAGAGGCTCACCTTGATAGGGTGCCTCTGTGTCATTTAGTTGAGACAGAGAAAGGTACTCTTCTCTTAATTTGTAATTAAAGGAGCAATGTGTTGCCCACAGAGTTTTATCAGACATATACATCTTGCCCTCTACTCACACTAAGCTGTATGAAGCCATGCTGGAATGTGGAGTGCTTCCGGCCTCAACTAGAGAGACCTTAATTATATCATTGCCTAAACGAGAGTAGCCTCTTATTGACTGTTCTTAATGCTTAACCTGGACTACAACATACTTAGAAAAATCCTAGCTCATAAGTTCTACTCCCACTTGTTCTTCCTATACATGATGACCAAAACAGGCTCCTTCCCATATGTAATAAGTCTCTCAATCTAAGGAGGCTCCATAGGGGCCTTGAGGAGACTGTGGCTGCTAAACAATGTGAAGCGGATGTAGTCTTGGTAGATCTAGAAAAGGCATTCAGAACTTTGCAGTGGGAATAGCTCACCTTGCTGAAGTGTTGCATGGGAATGGGGACAGGTTGGGCTGGATGGATTGCACTGTTGTACTCCTCAAATGGAGCAAGAGTAAGAAGAGGTTGTTGTATTTCGAGGCAATATCATATCTTCAAAGGAATGAGGCACGGTGGCCCTTAATTCCCACTTCTTTTTCTATTAACAATCAAATTCTTTGCTGTGATGATTAAGGCTGAGGAACAGAAGAAAGGAATCCATTTGTGGGATGCAGTCCACACCATCTCTTTGTACCAAGATGGCTTTTTACTGTATTTAAAAAATATGCAAATCGAAAAATGGCAAATCGGACTTAGCACCAACAGGACAACTCCTATTGGAATTCGAGAAAATATCAGGCCTTAAGAAGATGTGTGCATCCCTACTCATTCTTTATGATAGTGAGCTATCAATGGAAAGATATGGAGTAATATGTCGGTACTCATCTTTAAATACTTGAGTGTAAACATGTATTATAAGGAGAAGGACCCCCAAGAAGGGAATTTAGGGGCCTATTATGATGGCGGGACGGATCGCCACCGCCCGCCATAACTCCCCACCCGACAGCCATTTACCCCTGCCATATTAGTTTGGCGGGGTACCGCGGCGGATGGAAAGACTGCCCGCCGCTTTTATGCCGGCAGGCAATCGTCACAATTGCCTGCCAGGCAGAAAAGGCCCACAATATGGTGGCGGTGCCTTGCCATATTATGATGAGTGCGGTGGGCATGCCTTTCCATGGCAAAGACTCCGCCATGGAAAGGCATGCGAAGAATGACTTTGGGGGCCCGTTGGGGGCCCCCAGGGGGTGGCTGCACTGGGGGCTACTAGGTACCCACCTTCATTGCCATGCACAATAATGCCTGTCACGTTGTGCATTGCAATGCACAACATGCACCTTTAACATTGCGGCGGGTGCTGTGCACTGCCCTGCCTGCCGCAATGTTAAAGGCAAGAATGCGCCAGCCAGGGTGGCGGGCACATCCTAATTGGCTCCGTGGGACCGCCACACCTCTGGCAGTCAGTACCGTTTTCCGTTACGGTGGCGGGCGGATCACTTAAGGTAATTAAAGAGAAAAGTAGCATGCTGGACATCCCTTAGATTACCCATATAGCCGGGTCTGGTGGATATAGCCGGGTCTGGTGGCTCAGTGGACTAATGCGTCTACTGCAGTGGCCTGTGTTCGACCTCATGGTCACAGGTTCAAATCCTGGCGGGTCCACTCAGCCTTTCATCCATCTGAGGTTGATAAAATGAGTACTATTGAGTTGGGTAACAACAAATATCTGTTATTCAGCGCCAAGATACCTGTAGTGGTGAACGTGCGCTTTACAAATACACTGGTTATGTTATGGCAAGACTGGCTCTTACTAAAATTATTATTCTTACCAGACTGATTTATTTATAAACTTACCTGGTTGGGTGCCAGTGAGCTGGTTTAAATAAAGATTAATTATTTAGGTACTTAAAAGGCCTATAATGGAGGGGGTCTAGGAGCACCAGATTATGAAGTATATTATTTGGCGGCACAGCTACAATGGGTTGCTAGATGGCTGATGGTAACTGTAAGGATGAGAGTGGTCCCCTAGGTAGTAAGTCTAATCATGGGGGCTTTGGTGGCATTGTTGTTGGGGTGAAGCGGATGGAAGAGGGAAAACCATTGATCTTTGATATTGGATTGAAACGCTAGAAGCGCCGTATTAAAAAGAAAATGTAAGTTGACAATTGCATGCTCCTGCCAAGTCTTTAGTTCGGCTCCCCCATGGGATGAATTTTTTACCACCAAATGTTACGATGGACTGAGGTGGGGATTGTCACTGTGAGGGATTGCTACTCGACCGGGAGATTATCCCCTTGGAAACACTGATCGGGGAGTGTGATTTATCCCCCATAGGTTTTTAACCCATGGATCTCTGTTGCATAGGTTTCAGGGCCTCTTGGGCACAGGTATAAAAGAAGCCTCCTAAAGCTCCTAGTTATGATTGGAGCTAGTTGTAAACTGGTTACCTGGTTCTATAAAACAGGATATAAGGTAGTGAGAACAAGTCTCAGCTAAATTAAGATATGCTGTACTCCAACCTCAGGAAAGAAATAGGAGACAAACAATGGGAAAGTGTTATGGCTACACCCAGGGAGTTTCTTTGAACATTACATTTATATTCAAACAATATAATTATCTCCATCAGATGTATATGTCACCACAAAAACCTAACGAAATGTTTGGGGAAGATGCCCCCATGGTGCATACCCTTCAGCAGACGTTTTTCATAAAGTATTTATATGTAATACAATTGTTACATATTCGGAACAAGTAACACTCAGTCGGAAAGACCTGTGTAATCCGGAAGCATGTTTTTTGGGCATATTTCAGCACCCTAAACCTAAAAAGGTTTTAATAGATTCTTGAATGTTATATTGATGTTAGCCAAGAGGTCGATATCAATGACAAGGGAGGCAGGGGGCAGTCCCACTTGCATGTGGTGAAAGCAGTGGGGGCTCGCCGAGGGAGTGCTGCGGGGCAGTGGGGCGGGGAGGGGCAGGGTGGGGGTTGTAAACTCCAGCATACTGCAGAACGTAGTTAAGTAAATAAATAAATCAATTTACATTGTGCGCGCTGCATCGCCGAGTTGGCGTTGCAGCGCGCGCGCAATGTAAATTGTTTTATTTATTTACTTAACTCCGTTTTGCCGTATGCCGGTGTTTACTACACCCCACCCCGCCCCTCTCCCACCCTGCCCCGCAGCACTCCCTCGGTGATCCGCCTCTGGGTGGAAGAGAAAGGTTGTGCATAGGTCTAAGAAGTGGCAATGGAAAGTGAGGAGGGCCGAGGTATACAAAAACGCCCAATAACTAATTTATGGGGCATCGTTCGCTAGGAATTTGAAAAACTTGCAGAGGAAACAGAAAAGGTGGAATTGGAAAGCTGAGTTTATACACCTATGTCAGTCAGCAGAGCAGAGCAGAGAAGACTCAGGGGCAGATGCGCAACCTTTTTTTGCGGTCGCAAACGAAAATTCGGCCCATTTGCACCCGCAAAATTGGTCAGCCCCATGTACAAACCATATTTTGCGACTCGCTAACCTATTAACGACTCGCAAAATATAGTTTGCGACTCGCTATTAGGAAGGGGCATGCCAAGGGCGTCTCTTCTAATAGCGAGTCTGACTGCAATGTACGATTGTATTGCAACCGGTCACAAAACACTCACAGTTTACCAACCTTTTCAAAAGGGTGGTAAGCCACTCGCAAACAGGAAGGGCTCCCTTAGGGGACCTCTTACCCTTTGTGAATGGGTGCAAAAATATTTTTTAAGATCAGGCAGTGGTCCCAGGGACCACTGCCGGATCTTAAAAAATGAAACGGAAAAGTTTAATTTTTCTTTTTTAAATGCATCCTGTTTTCCTTTAAGGAAAACAAGCAGCATTAAAAAAAACTGCTTTATTGAAAAAGCATTCACAGACATGGTGGTCTGCTGACCCCAGCAGGCCAACATCCATGTGAGTGCTAGCCATTCCAAATGGGGTCGCAAATAGCACTTTCCTCATGAATATTAATGAGGCATGCAATTTGCGACCCCATTGGGAATCACAAACAATGTCTGAGACACTGTTGTACATTCACTTTTGCGAGTTGCAATTTGACGTAATTTGTGACTCATAAATTTGAATGTTTGTACATCTAGGCCTCAAAGATTAATGTGTAGGAGGCACCTGTCTGGGGGTCGAAATCCATCTCACACTAGGTCTGTGTACTAGATCTTCAAATCAACCTGCCCAGCTCATGCTGGAAAAGCTGTACTTAGTCACCTAAGTTGGAAAAGTTGTATGAGTTTAAATTACACATTATGTTATCGATGTTTAAGTTTGTGAACTCAATGTCTCCACACAGGTTACTAATGAAAATTTCGTAATAATTTAATGAAAAATACTAAGTGCCATTACAATTGAGGACATGCAGGTAAATAATTTCCAATAATTTTTTTTTTTTTAAAACTAGGTAACAACTTATACCCTAAAAAATCCGCAAAGAATGTTTCTGGGCCCCAACTTGCCCATGAACGCTCGGGTTACCTTGGTCGCAGTCTCCTGCTTCGGTATCCTGCGGACTCTGCGGCAAACATTTCCTTGACTCCCTATAGATTTCCACAAATCTGTTATCCAAGCGCTCATCAAAAGCCTTCTCGATTATGGTAACTCCCAGTACGTTGAGATCTATTCCCACCTCATCAAAAGACTCCAGTTCATTTAGTTAGTCAGTAAAATCTTTATTAGGTCAGCACTTGACCATAAAAACATATAAGAAAACAGCAATATCACTCAGTAATAAAAACAGACTTTCAAATTTAGCATATCAAGAGAAGACAAAAGGGCATAAAAACAGAAGGACATGCCCATTTATGAAGACAACTAAAAACATTGTAGCAAACCACCCCAACATTATCCATAGAATGAGAGCCACAAATATGGGTCCATTGTGTATTATAAGAAAATATAATAAGGAAATAACACAAACAGCAGTCTGTACACAATAATTAATAAGACGATAACATTTCAAAAATAAGTACTATGCAGCTAAACAAAGGTCCAGGATTAGCCATGAGGGATATTTACTTCTTAATCTTAGAACAGAAAAATTTAGTTTATAACTGAGAAACATATTGAAGGTGAACCTAAACGCTGTGAAAAGTACAACCCTTCTTGGTGTGTATTGTAATTCATATGACGTAAGAGAGGGCGTAGAAAGTGCAATGTTAAAGTGAAGTACAGTGTGCAAAATAGCATAAAGTGTGTCGTAGATTGGATAGAAACCGCATCACAGGGACAACAAGGGAGCGAGGCAACCCAAGAGCCTGTCAGTGGGAATGCTACTAAGAAGTGAACCGCACTTAATCTTAAAGGTGTTAGATAACATCTATACTCGGGATTCACTATCCAAGATAAGTACGGTGCTGGCTGAGAGGGGTGTGGCAAGATTGCTGAAGACCACATAACAGGATTGTGGATGTTGCAACAATTGGTCCACTTCCAGGTGCCGCGTGCTAGATTGGTCCATTGGTAATCTGTAGATACCTGTTTTACGGCTTCCTATGTCGAAGCCTCTTTGGAGCATCTGTCGATATTACTATGTTATGCAGTGTATTGATGATGACGGAAGTTGTAATCTTGTGGACACCAATAAAGTTTGTTTAAATATAAAATAAAAAAATTAAAAAAAAATCCAAGATAAGTACGGTTCCATCCCTTCAGTAGTTGAAATTGGAGCATATAGAAAAACCGGGGCCATATGAAAGAACTTTATTATTTTGCCATTTTCTCTGTCTGCGGTGTACTTTAGCTTTACCACTTCCTTTGAATGGTGGCCAATGCAGCCTGGAGAGTCGAAAAAAAGCTCAGCCTAAAATCAAGAAAGGCTTCCTTGACATATGCTAGCCAGGGAATTGCGGCCATGTTACTTAAACTAAGACAGTCTTCTAAAACCGTAGGAGAAAAACTGGTCTCGGTGTAGCCCACAATCTCAGCCATAAATAGGGGAGCCATTCTCACTTGGACCTCCGGATAACCCAAGCCAAGTTCAAGCTGTGAAATTCTATTTGGCAGGGTTTTGGGAATAGCCAGGACTCTACAAAAAAAAAGTATTCTCCATTGCCTGGAAATTACCCGGTCCGGCATAACCCCAGACTCCCACCCCATATATCCCAGCTGAGAGGCATTTACTTCTATATAATAAGATCATCTCTCTTATTGGCCTGAGGTCTAGCTTTTTTACAAAGCTACAGATCACTTCACAAGTCGCCACCATCTTCTGAGCTCCTGGGGAATTTTAACTTGAACAATTTTTGATTGGCGTCAAACAAAATACCCAGCCATGTTCAGTTTTCTCATCAATAATTTCACTGCAAATGTTGCAGTGATATTATTGATGATGTGATTGAGGACGTCATAGGTGATGTAAAATGTGGGGTATTTAGCAGTGCATGACAAGGGCGCAAGTTATAGTTACCATAGGGCACAAACTATAGTTATTTGAGATAACTATAACTGGTAAATTGTAGTGTTTTTTAGAGTTTAAAACGTTACTTTGTTAATAAACATTTCACCTTACTATAACTAATTTCACCTTTGTTTTTTCCAATGAATTTCTAGAGTTATTGTAAAGTAAAATAATATTTAATTACCATACGTAAACCCCTGTGCTTAATGTGTGCCGGTGCTTTGCACCAGCACTTATTTCCCAGGGCCGGGTCTACACTCCATATTGACTCACTTAAGTTCACACAGGTCTTTCCAGTGAATGCCGTAAAATATTTCAAATTGGATGCCGCATGGACGCATGCCTTATTATGAGGCACATTCCGCCTCTCTGGGGAGGGACTGCCCGAGAGCACACAGTGGAGCAGTGCCTGCCCATGCTCCTGCCTAGGGCTGATGATGGAACATACATCTTTCTCTCCGGCTGTAATCATGTACCTCCTCCTCAAAAAAAGCAGCGCAGCCTCCAGGGCAGATCAGCCTTCTCGAATCTCTGACTTCTGCCTGCCTTTGTCCTGACATCACTCGAATCGCGGCAAAAGGCGGGTATTTTCTTTTCTTGAGGGAACATTTGAAAATTAATAATACAGGTGCTCCCGGCCTGCTCCTCCAGTTCCCTCTCTCCCACAGTGCCACCGGAATGCCCTTACAATCCCCTGGAGCAACCACTGTATTAAGCAAAGGGTTGAGGCTTGGCTGCTTGTCTGGGTGGCTGAGGGACTCCTGGGCTCTGTGTCTCTCTGTCACGGAGAGCACCATGGCCCCGCCACGCAGCACTCCACATCGCTGGCTTCCTCTGTTACTGAATGCTCCTGCTGCTCTTTCCGGCACTGGCGGGCCTCCAAGCTGAACATTCCCAATGTGCTGCTTCCCTACGCTGAGGCCTGTAGTACGAGAATCAGCTTCACACTGGAGGCCATTGAGGGCTGCTACCGATGGTGACTGCTGAGCTTTTAGGGCAAGGAGGGTACGGCAAGGTGACAGGAAGCAGATCATGTCTTCACTATGAGGCAGGAGCGACCGGTTCGTGAAACTGATTCTACATAGATTTTCATAACTTATAGGGAAGACCAAGATGTTTAGCCAATTTTGAAGCAGCCTGTACAACACCAAGATGATGAAGTCTCCTATAAGTTGTATGATTTGAGGATGATTTTGTAGGTGATTTAAGCGTGGTCAGCCCAGCATGTTACCAATGGTCTGCGTCTGAGCTCTTAAAGGATGGAACACAGATGAGCAAGAAAGGCAATGCCGGAATGTAACAATAGCTGCTCACACTATGCATGCTGTAAAAAGCACTCTGCATAGGCCAGGTAGAATAGAGGGGTCTTCAGGACATTCCTTCTTTTAAAACACTTCTCCTAAAGAAAGCAACATTACACCTCTTGACTCAGCTGACCCATGGGGGTCTGTCCCTTACCATGGCAGCGTGCTTGATACTTTCCAGCTCCACATCTCTTGTTGTTTGAGGTGATACTACCTAATTATTGTGCACAGTAAGCACTGGACAACGGCACCGCGTTTTTCATCTTTAGTTGTTTAAACTATGGTGCCAGCCAGACATGCTGCACAGATGCTGAACAAGATCATAGAGTAGACGGCCAGGCAGTAGTGGGGGTTAAAAAAGAACAGATCAGTTTGGTATGAGACAAGCACAGAACACCTTGGGTAGCTTAGGAAAATGTCAGAATGTATGCAAGATCTGTGGGGTGTTTGAATGGTCTGGTAACTCCTTGGCGATACTTATTGCAGAGCATGTCTGGCTTCCTAGTTGAATTTTCCTCTCCGTGTCTTCACCACCCTACAAGACTTCTTGTGTATATGTTTTATTTACTTAATTGTTTAACACAGTTTGAAAATTAGACCTTAACAGGTAATGGAGCGCTTTGTTCCACTGCCACTCTTTGACATTGCTAGCTGACTTTAACACGGGTATTCTTAAAATATTGCGTGTGCTGTCTAAATTTAAGAGTCTGCCTTGAGAAACCACTTCAACTTTTCAGGCAAGGTCAGGCTGTACAGAATCTTTCTGGAGGTTAATCATGTCAGCAGAAATGTTTAAAAGCTCATGCAGCAAAAATATCTTTAATGACCCTAAAAAGTTGGCCTAAAATTTGCACTCAAAAACAGCAATTATTGGGGGGCGTGGCTTGGCAGCCTAACATGGCGGACGTGTGCTGAGTGAGCTCTGTCCAGCCCACCGATTATCCGACATATATCCTTCCTCCCCTGCGACCTACCAAGACGTGGAGACGAGCCATCAATGCTGCGCTTCCCTGCAGTTGCCCCGAGAGTCAATCGGGTGCCTGACAACGTCCGGAGAGGACCGACTGCGGGGCACCTGGGAGCGGCCTGCCTGAGAGCGGTGGAGCCGGGGGCTCGAGTTTGGCACCATCGGCGACGAGAGGGGGATGTGCGGCCGTGTGGGGCCCGACCATTGCGGCATAATAGCGGAGGACCTGACTGGCCGGCGGACAGGCGGGAGGTGGCTCAGTGACACTGTGACTGGGCCCGAGATACGACAGGAAGCAGAGATTCGGCGGTCTGATCGGGCCACGTAGGTGAGGCGCGAGCGTGGAGGTGTGCGTGGGCCTTGCGGTGGTGGAGGTGGCATAATCGTTGCACCGGCACGCAGGCTCAGGTCCGGTGGTGTGTGTCCCCCCCCTCCTGGGGGCTCTGCATTCACTGTGCCAGGGATCGGCGGTGCAGATGGCCCGCGGGGGTGGCGAGTGGGGGACTAATCTTCTGTGCTGTCCGCCTGCATGGGCCGGGCTCAGGGGCGATGTGAGGCGCTTTGGAGGCAGTTGAGGAGTCTGGTGGCCCGATGGAGCGACTACTAGGCCTAAGGGAGAGTGAACCAAGGTGAGGGTCTCCCCCCCATAGGGGCGACTGACTTTGAAGGGGGATCGGCGGTGCGGTCGGCCCACGGGAGAGGTGCAGGGGGGTCATTGCAGGTTTTGTTTTTTCCTCCTCGCCTGGGCTCCGTGAGGATCAGGTCGCTTCCCACATCGGCGGTCGGGCGGTCCGCGTGGGGCTGGTTTGCCAGCTGGGGGGCACCTCCACCTAGCTGGTGGACTGGTAGGGGATCAGCGGCTGAAGCGGGCCGCGGGGGCAGGCCCCAGTGGCTTGAGTTTGGTCTCGACTCCCCCCCCGGGCAGGATTATTCCAGGTGCAGGCACAGACGGTGGCCTATGGATCTGCGACGCCACGTATATACTCGTCCCGAAAGAGTGCAGGTGGTGGAGGACTGGTGGTGACGTCGAGCCACGAGGGGGGGCGGTGGACTGGCTTAATACGCAAATATTTATTTCCCTCCCTGGCGTGGTGTCGGGATTGGCGGGTACCCACATCGGCGGTCGGTCGGGCCGCGTGGGCACCCATTGGGCCTCAGGGACGGTGGATATAGCCGCGAAGGGTGGCACAGCACAGCAGGAGTGCTAGCGCGCCCCATTGTTCCAACGATAGCGACCGGGCTGTGGCAGCGGATTCAACATTGTGTAAGAGTCTGGGATCCCCGGAGAGGGGGGGACGAGTAAAGGTCAGATAGGCAGGGGGAGCGGTTGCGTCTGCTGGCAGGCTCTCATTTGGCGGCGGGATCGGACCGCGGGGGCTGGCAGTTTTCGCGCCTGGGCCCTGCTCGGCTCTCCCGGGTGTGGTGCGGGGACGTCGAGGGCAATCATGCCAAGAGACAAAGGGGGTGACGGATCGAGCAAGCAAGGCCCCATTGACAAGTTCAAGGGTCCGGGGGCGGGGGTCGCCGGGGGCCCACCGAGGGCAACGCCGGACAATGCAACTCTGCTGGCAGCCATCACCCAGTCAAGAGATATGTTGGACGCAAAAATTGGGGCGGTCGGGGCGGATGTAATGTTGTTGAGGCAGGATCTGCGCTCTGCGGTGACCCGCATCACGGAGGCTGAAACCCGGATTTCAGGGGTGGAGGACGAAGTTACAGTGCTGAAACAGAAGGTTGCTAAAATGGAGACAGTTCAGAAGGGCCTAGCACTTCGTGTGGAGGATGCGGAAGGGAGGGCTCGACGCGATAACCTGCGGTTTGTTGGTTTTCCGGAGGGCTGTGAGGAGGGCAACACGGAGCGCTTCCTGACACAGTGGCTTGGGAGCTGGCTGCCCCCGGAGGCCCGGTCCCAGTGTTTTGTGGTGGAGCGGGCTCACAGAGCCTTGGTGCAGAAACCCCCGGTAGGGGCCCGCCCGCGGCCCATCATAGCCAAGCTCTTGAACTATCTTGACCGGGACGCTATCCTGAAGCAAGCTAGGGCGCAGGAATCCCTGAATTACAATAATGCCCGTATTCTCATATTTCCGGACTACACGAGGCTAGTTCAGCAGCAGCGTCAATCGTTCATGGTGGCGAAGGCCCGCTTGCGGGACCTTAAGCTCCAGTATGCTCTGCTCTATCCAGCGCGCCTTAGGGTGATATTCCGTTCCCGCACCCATTTCTTCGACACCCCAGAAGAGGTGTTCAAATGGACAGATGAGACGGTGCGAGTAAGGCCGCATACCCCGCCAGGCAGGGAGTCGGACTCATCATCGGGAGGGGTGGCTCGGAAGGGCCCTCCGGGGCCACACCAGAAAAGCAGCAGAAGATCTAGATCCAGGAGGCGCTCCCGGTCCGGCAGTGTCTCCTCTCGAGGGGGCTCTATCTCAGGACACCAAACTCTTGAACCCTAACATAAGATGCTAAAGGGGCATTGTGGGGAAGTGGCAGCAGTTTCCGTAGGGGGAGTCACAATGTGGGTGGGTCTTCCAGCCACGACCATGGGGGTGGGGGACACGCTCAGGTGATATGGGCTGTGAGTTGGAGATCCATTGGTCGGGGTGGGTCTCATCCCCCTGTTGGGGATCGGGGCCCGGTCCCGCCGCGACAGATACTTCAGAGTTCTTTGAGGTATTGGGTGGGGAGTTAGTTGGGGAGGGGTTGTATAATGTTTTTGATCGCACTTATGCTGGACACTTGTTCATGGTCTCTGCGCCGCCACAAATCTATGCTCACTGGACTGGGTCGTGCGCTATCACATGACAGGCATGCCTAATAATAGTAACCTACACCTGGGTTGTCTTCGTATAATGAGCTGGAATGTGCGGGGGGCCCTGGACAAAATTAAACGCGGGGCAATACTCCATCAGGCGCAGAGGGCTAGAGCGGATGTATTAATGCTACAGGAAACGCACTTGTTGGGTACAAAGGCCCTTTGCTTACAACGGTATGGCTTTCAGCAGGAATTTCATGCTGGCTTTACAAGGGACTCGCAAGGAGTGGCGATATTGATACATCGTAGGGTCCAGTATGTACATGTACAACAGTGGGCCGATACATAGGGGCGGTATCTATTTATTAGGGGCAGAATTGGGGAGGATTTCCTCACCCTGGGTAGTGTTTATGCTCCACCTCCTCTACAATGGAACCTAGTAGAGAAACTGCTCTCCTTGTGGGCTGATATGCCAGATGGAATATTCGTGGTGGGCGGGGATTGGAATGATGTGATGGACCTGACCAAAGATAGAACTAGAGGTGGGGGTTGCCTGGGGAGTGGTCCTTCCACGAAACTACACTCGCTAGTTATGGGCTTGGATTGGATAGATGTATCGCGACGGAAGCATGGTGATCGGCGGGGATACACATACGTTTTGGCGGTTCATCACTCATTATCTAGGCTTGACTATATCTTTGTTCCTCGGTGGCAGGGGGAAGGGTGGTGTCGGCGGACATTCTGCCTCGTGGCCTGCCGGATCACTCTCCGGTGTCCGTTGAGATATGTATAGAGAGGGGGAAACACCCGTTTCGATGGAGATTATCCACCTGGCACTTACAATACGCGGAGTATGGGTCCCATATGAGTGAGGCGATTGCTCGGTATCTATCAGAAAATGAGGGAACTGTTGATGGTGCCGCGCTGTTGTGGGAAGTGATGAAGCCCACATTGCGAGGAGTTGATATCTCTTGGTGCGCGGCGGCTCGTAGGAAGCGCAGGGAAGAGCTAATTCTAGCAGAGGCGAAGGTGGAGGCGCTTGAGCGTCGGTGCCAAGGGGTGGGGAGGGATCAGAATGCGCGGCAATTGCTCTATGCACAGCAGGCCTGTGCAGCCCTGCTGCTGGAGGAGGCACGTCGGGTCTGGTTGGTGACGCGTAGCAGAGTAAATCAGTGTGGGGACAAGTCTAGTAAAATGTTGCATCGTCTCTGTCAGGGTACTTTCCATGCTCAGGATCTACCGGGTATTCTGGACTCGGCGGGGAGGCCGATCACGGACCCCCCAGCTATAGCAGAGAGCTTCGCTGTCTATTTTGCAGAATTGTACGCTCCGCGGGAAGTGTTGCCAGGAGCCACTATAGATGGGTTCCTCACGGACTTGCCTCCCAAAATGGTGTCGGATGAGGTGCAGGACCAGTTGGAGGCCCCTTTGACAGATGAGGAGCTGGGGGTGGCACTGGGGGAGCTCAACCCGGGTAAAGCACCGGGACCCAATGGGTTTCCAAGCAAATGTTTTCGACGGTATAATATGCAATTGGCCCCGTATTACCGAGCAGTAGTGGAAGAGGCCCGGGAAAGGGGGGGCTCCCGTTGGATTGGAGGCACGCAGAAGTGGTGGTATTCCACAAGCCGGGTCGGCCCCTGGATCAGCATGTCTCATCTCGCCCCATAGCCTTGTTAAATGTGGAGACTAAAATACTGGCGAAGGCATTGGCAAATCGTCTTTTGCCTCATATTACTGCCTTAGTGCACCCGGACCAAGCGGGATTTATGCCCCAGCGGGCGACTAGACACAACATAAGGAGGGCGCACGTCGCTGTGGCGGCAATACGGAAGACGGGAGAGCCGGCGGCTCTACTACTGGCAGATATGGACAGGGCGTTTGACTCTCTCAGTTGGGTTTACCTCTTTGCATTGTTACGTAGACTTAATCTTGGTCCCCGCTTTCTCGCATATATAACGCTCCTCTATACGGAGCTCACGGCGTCGGTTCGGGTGGCTGGAGCATCTTCCCCCATTTTTTCCATCAGGCGGGGTACGAGGCAAGGGTGCCCATTGTCTCCATACCTCTTCGCCCTAGCCATGGAGCTGTTGGCGAGGTGGGTGCGCATTGACGCGCAGGTCCGGGGATTTGGAATGGGCCCCGGGACTGTCCGATCGGATTGCGTTATATGCAGACGATGTCTTGTTTTTTCTTACTAATGTGGACAGGACGGGGCCGCGGCTGCTACGCATCATGCAGATTTTTGGGGAAACATCGGGGTTGCATATGAATTCTCGCAAGTCTATATTGTGGGCTCTGGGGGAGCGAACGAGAGTTGGTGCCTGGGCTTCCACGATCCAAGTGGCAGTGGGGGGCCTGAAGTATTTGGGGGTCTTCCTGTCGGGTGTGCCGACTATCTCCTGGGAACGGAATGTGGCTCCGGTGTGGGAGAGAGTTCGCTCAGACATTAAATCTTGGTCTCGTATGCCCCTGTCCCTATCCGGAAGATCAGCAATTTTCAAGATGGTGGCGCTCCTTAGGCTCCTTTATCAGCTGCAGAACCACCCATATCAGATTCAGCCTGGCTGGTTTAGGCAGGTGAATTCGGTGCTCGGGCAATTTTTGTGGGAAGGGGGTAGGGTACGTGTGGCAATACGAACGTGCTTTCTGTCCACGTATTGCAGAGGGCTGGCGACCTCGGATATCTTACCATACTACCAGGCTTCACACTTGCTAGTGCTTAATGAATGGTGGTATGGGGAGAGGGGAGACCCGGCATTTGTGCTGCAGCGGCAGCTTATGGGGAGTCACAGCTTACACACGCTCCTATACTCGAGGTCATTGAGAGGTGCGCTGCCGCCGGTCACACAGATAGTGTTTCAGATCTGGAGGCAGGCGTTGCGTCGCATGGGTTGGTGGAACACCTTGACTCGGGAGACCCCTCTGTGGAATAATGGGCGTCTGCCCCAATTGGCGGCATTACAGGGATTCAAGGGCTGGGATGCTATTGGCATTTCGACACTGGGAGATGTCATGAGAGGTAGGACACTCAAATCCTTTCAGGATCTACAGCGGGAGTTCCACATGCCACGGGTACAATTTTTTGGGTATCTACAGCTCCACCACGCCCTGTCACCTAGTCTTGTGGGGTTACAGTCCCTCCCTCACTTTAGCCCACTGGAGGCGAAAGTCTTTATGGGGGACCTCGGGGGGGAAAACATTTTCCAAGATATATCAATCCCTGGTCACACACAGTTCCCCCACACTGAGCAAACTGCGGGGGGATTGGGAGGCAGATGTGAGTGCCCTAGAGGAAGAGGACTGGAGGGAGGCACTAGCGGCACCGCGGGGCGCAGCTATAGCCGTGAGACTCCGACTGGTTCAGTTTAAATATCTTCACAGGGTATATTTTACAAGAACACGTTTGTGGCGGGCGGGTTTGATTGCGTCCCCGGAGTGTCTGCGGTGTGGTAGGGAGGAGGGTACATTTCTGCACACAATATGGCAGTGCACGTCATTAGTTTGGTTTTGGAGGGGAGTGCTAGCATGCCTTTCGGAGGTGCTGGGGTGGGAGCTCCCCCGATCGCCGCGGCTGGCTATACTGCATGCCATGGAAGGCATAGGGGGTAATATTTATAAACGGCACCTTATGTTGTTGGGGTTTACGCTGGCCAAGCGAGATATTGCTAGTGAGTGGAAGGCGGCACAAGCCCCGTCCATGACAGTATGGAAGAATGGATTAGACTTTTGTATGGGTCTGGAGCAGCCCGTCTTTGAGGCCAGGGGGTGCCCACGCAAACATTACAAGATCTGGAAAAGGTGGGCGGATTATAGAGGAATATGGTTAGAGCCGCCGGTGGAGGAGGAGACCCATGTGTTGGGGTAGTTGGTAGTAGGGTCCAGTGGCCACGGAGGGGGAACGTGGGGGTACGAGCCATGAAGGTGGGATATATGGTTGGCGGGAGTGGGAGAGCAAAATTAGGTGGCAGGAGTGCGATCATAAGGGAGTTGGGGGAGGGAGAGGGGAGTTCAGGGAGGGGATACCAAGTGTTTTCGAATATGCATTTGTCATATATTGTGATTTTACCCCCCCCCCCCCCCGCTTTTTTCTTTTTTTTTTCTTGTTTACCACATGTTTTAATATATTTCTGTCATTTGCTTGCCGGTATATGTATGATGAATATGGCAGACGTCTCTGGAGTACAGAGCCCTGCGCTGTGATAGTCAAATTGACACAATAAAAAAATATGTTTTCCAAAAAAAAAAAAACAGCAAGTAATGTTATGATAGGAAACACACCAAAAATTACAAAATGAAACTAGGCAAGCTTTAAGGAACGTTTTGTTTGTGACATGGTATTTGCACAAGTGCATCTCTAGTTAACTGGACATTAGAAAGGGTCAGTGTACTGTCTATGTCTAATAGTGGGCGAGAGGCATTTTTCATCCGCTTCTGTTTTTGTTGTGCAGTTCTGATAAATTGTATGTTATTTGTGGATTTGGGTGTGTTCCATTGTTATGGCCTATATACACTGTCCGGTGTGGTAATTGCAGAATAGTCTTGCCCGGGGATTTCAGTAGCTTCTTATATGATGGAGCGAGACGAGTGCACCTGAGAAGGGCTCGGGGTTGTCCAGTCAGAAGCTGGGACGAGTGTGAGACCAAAACGGAGAATGCGTTGTAATGTACACTGTGGTAGTGCTGGGGACAAAAAAGAGCATTTCTGATTCCATTTCAAGGGAAGAGGATGTGGCATAATGGCCACAGCTGCCCACTTTGGAACAGGGGAACCAGGTCCAGCTTCGAGTCTCGGGTCAGCTCAGCATCCTGTGATTCTGGGCAAATCACGACATCCGCCCGTGCCGATCAAGCAAATGAATGTGTCCTAGTGTAATGTAACTGGTGCTCATGTAAACCGCAATGATAATCTGCATAAAATACAAGCATTTGCAATGCAATCGGTCTCGCTTTTGGGCCCTTCTAAGTATTTAGCGATGTAGCACATTATCGCACAACATAGGGTGACTTTTCTGATCTGTGTACAGACAAAGGAGCTAGTTTCGAACGTCAGTGTTTTTCTTTTGATAAATGCATGCGATGTGTCCCCTGAGTCTCCCCCATCTCAGCCCTGCATAACCTGCAGCGGACACAAGCCCTTTGGATAAAGCCTGTACCTTGTACTTGGACACCGACTTATTTTTAAGTGTGCAGCAGGTCCTGCTTGGATTCATCACTCCTTGGGGCCATGGATGCATGTAATGTGAGGGTCACAGAGTCATGTACTACCAACAGCCATTGAAGGCTGTAAGGCAATGGGCCACTAATGCGTGTATAGTGAGGTATCACTGATGCATCTGCTGCAGGAGTGTTAGGTGGGGCTACTAATGCAGCGTATCTAGAGTGGGGACACTCATGCAGCCGGACCAGAGTGGAGACATGGATGCAGCAGGTCCTGAGTAGGGACACTGATGCTGCGGGTCCAGGAGGGGGACAGTGAGGCAGGAGGTCCAGCTTTGATGCTCATCACTCCTAGGGGCCATGGATGCATGTAATGTGATGAGTCACAGACGCATGTGCTACAAACAGCCATTGATGGCTGTAAGGCAAGGGGCCTCTAATGCATGTTTAGTGAGGTATCACTGATGCATCTACTGAAGTAGTCTTAGGTGGGACTACTAATGCAGCGCGTCCAGAGTGGACACACTGATGCAATGGGTCCTGGGTGGATGCTGATCACTCCTTGGAACCATGGATACATGTAACATTAGGGGCCACAGATTAGTGTACTAGAAACACCCACTGATGCTTGTAAGGCAAGAAGCCACTAGTGCATGTATAGTGAGGTAAAACTGACGCATCGACTGCAGAAGTCCTAGGTGGGACTACTGATGAACCAGGTATTCAAATACTCATCACTCCTTGGGCTATGGATGCATGTAATGTGAGGAGTCACAGACGCATGTGCTATGGACAGCCACTGATGGCTGTAAGGTAGGGGGCCAGTGATGCATGTAGGCGAGACCTAAAAAAGGCTGAAGACGAGATGGAGAGTAAAGGTGCAGTGAGTAGCCTGGGCCTCCCAGGCCCTAATCCAGAGAAGAAAATTACCTCCCAAGTAGTCAGAAGTGCCAGTTGAGGAGGTGGGTGGAGCAACTAGAGTATGAGGGTGGAGCCACTGGTGGAAGTGGGTGGAGCAGAGGGAAGTAGGTGTGGCCTCCTAAAAATAATTTGAGCACCTGCACTTCATATTTTCCAAATTGAACACTAAACCCAAACCCCCCTCACCACACAAGGCCTTTGGCCAAGTGGGAGAAAACAGAGTTTTCCCTGCCTGTGCCGGTGCAAGCAGGGAAACCACTATTTCCTTGGGGTGGGCTCCCCTGGACATAGTTATTGAGCTAACCTCTGGGGATGGGGTTCCCTGGGCATTGATGGTTCAGAGAGGGAGCTGCATGGCCCTGTCCCTTTTCAAAAGTTTTATGGCCCCAGGGGATGGGGTACTCGGACCTTTAGAGGCTTGGGAGGGTGGCCACCTGGCCCCCATCCCCATAAAAAATAAGTTTGGCCCCATGGGATGGGGTCCCCGGGGCCAAAACCAGCCTGAGAGGGGAGCTGCAGGCCCCACATCTCCTCAAAAAGACATTAGACCCGAGTGGTGGGGGACCTCTGTCCCAAAACTGGCCCAGGGAGGGAGTCTACATGCCCCCTCCCCCTGAAAAAGACATCAGATCCTGGGGTTAGGATCCCCGGGGACAAAATCAGCACAGGGAGGTGGCCGGGCACTTCCCCTCCCCCCCATCCAAAACCTTCTTCCCCTGAGGCCCTAGCCCACCCCTGGGCATGGGGAGTTAAAAACAAGCACTGGATCCCACACTTGCTTTTATTTTTTTTCATCTCACCATAGATTCATGCAGTCTCCATGACAAAATGAAAAGAAAAACTGTTTTGCTCCGAAGTGGGGTCGCTCTTGGATCCCATCACCAGTCCTACGGTGTCAGGGTTTGCCTACCCTGTCCCCTTATGTCATTTTAAAACTTTTTATTAGGAATCAGGACTGAGTCCTCAGTACTAAGATAGCTGCTACCACTTCCTAGTTGAGGTGGTGGCAGCCAATCAGATCTCAGCTTAAGATCCGTTTGGGATACACGGATGCTCCAAGTCTCTAAATATATAAAGTTTTTGAGCATTACTTGCTCAGAAAATACTGAACAGATTTATGCTAAAACACAAAAAGCGCTCTTTCTGGACCAAGATCAATCTTTCTGCCAAATTTAGTGCTAATCCGTTCAGCAGTTTAAGGTGTGTCTAAAGTTCAAATGGGAAAATGAAAGTGGAAAACATGTTATAGGACCCTCCTTTTGTTCTCGGGCCCCGCTTGATAGCGGTCCTTTTTTCTCGGGCACACTCGACGATCAGATCGAAAGTTTCCATGCACAAACTAGTCAAAAAGTAGCACTTTGTTAGAAAGTGTCATTGAGATTCATCAAATGGCGCCAAAGTTATTAGCAACACACAAAATGCATTTACTGTGGAAACATGATCCTAACTCTAACTACTCAGTGGCAATCATATATATATATATATATATATATATATATATATATATATATATATATATATATATATATATATATATATATATATATATATATATATATATATATATATATATATATATATATATATATATATATATATATATATATATATATATATATATATATATATATATATATATATATATATATATATTTTTTTTTTTTTTTTTTTTTTTTTTTGCTCCTCCTCGCTCAGGTAACTGCCGCCACGCTTCCTAATCAGAGGGTGCGTCGTCTGCCACGGGCTACCCCAGCACAGCCCGATTCATATAACCAAGTCCTCTGTACAAAGGCAAAGGATGACGACGCCGTGTCCAGGTTCAAAAAGATATTTATTTCTTATACAGCCGGTTTGGACGCGTTTCGCCTGCCCAGCAGGCTTGTTCACCAACTGTTTGTGCAAGTTTCGAAACCTTATTTACATGCTTACGTGTTCGTCCCAAATCACGTGACATGACTACAACCACAATATCATGGAAGACAGACTCGTAGTTTAAACCAGAAAATCCTTCACCCTTGGTGAAACAATTATATACATATATACAAAAGTCTGTGTGAATTAAAGCAAATGCATTAACGGGGGTAATAATAAATTGACACATCTTTTATAATTGTTAAAGATTAAATGTCAATGAACAGGATATTATTCTTGATAATCCTGTACCTAGCGTGTTATCAATCGTAACCAAAGCATGGTACCAATAATATATTACTCTTATCAAAATTGCTGAGTTTTCACCGCTCTCATACCACCACGTTAATCAACACGTTATTCTTCTCATAAAGCCCAAGTGGGCCTGAATTCACTTATAAACATTACGGTCTAACCAATAATTGTGTCAGACAGTCTGCGTTCCACATGTCATATACCGTGCAAAGGACAAACACATTAAAGAAAATACATTAAAAACAGTGACGAGGGAGGTTTCTTGGCTGCTAATCTTTCATCAATACATTCTCAAGCTATTTATAAATGCGTGATAAGGTCTTCTTCCATATTAAGACCTATGGGGGTACGTGTGTTCAAGGCAAGGATGTAAGAAGACTCAAGTCTCCTTAACTTCTTCTCGCGATTGCCCCCTCTTACATTCGGCATGATGCAGTCGATGACAAAGTAGGATAATCCTTTCTCATTTTTGGCGTGATGGGATTCGAAATGCCGGGCCACGGGGTATGTTCGATCCCCGTTTTTGATGGCCCTCAGATGCTGTAGGATTCTCTTATGCACTGGGTGGATTGTGCTGCCCACGTACCGCAAGCCACAAGGGCATTGAAGCACGTAGACAGCATAATCAGTCTTACACGTGAAACACCCTTGGATCTTTTTCACTCTCTTTGAGAGACCCAGTGCATAAGACATAGTGTTTTTCCCGTGAATGCAAGCCTTACATTTGTTGCATTTCAAAAAGCCTGGTTTTCGCATTAACCAGGCACTGCCTTTGGACCCTGATTTTTTAGAGGGCAGCATGTTTGATACTAGCATCTGTTTGAATGATCTGGCTTTTCGGAAAGTTATTGCTGGTTTTTTCCGAACGGCTTTCCCCAAAAGGGGGTCATTTCGAATTATATGCCAATGCTTGGTGAGTATGCCTCTGATCTGTCTATGCTTTGTATTGAAAGAGGTGATCATTCTTATATCCTTATTGTTTCTTTTAATTTTGCTGTTGCTCGCATTAAAAAGAATGTCCTCTCTAGATCTTTGTTTAGCTTTTGTTACAGCTTGGCTAATGACCTCTTCTGTATACCCTCTGGCCTTAAAACGATTAGTTAGACCTGTGAGTTCCTGGTCAGTAATCTTTTCCTCACTACAGTTTCGAATTGTCCTGAGGCTCTCCCCATAAGGGATACTTCTAATCAGGCTGAAGGGGTGGAAGCTCCTGGCATGAAGCACTGTGTTGCTAGAAGTCGGTTTTCTAAACAGTTTGGAATGAACCCTCTCTTCTTTAATATAGACAGTAAGATCTAAAAAGTTAACTTCAGTTTCACTGATGGTGCTGGTGAAACTTAAATTTAGATCATTCGTTTGAAGTTTGTCAATAAAGTTTTGGGCTGCTAGTTTAGACCCCTTCCAGATAACGAAAAGGTCGTCTATATAGCGACTCCAAAGCAACACATTTTCCTCCCATTCTTCCTGGTACAAGGCTCTGACCACTGTTTAGAAAACCGACTTCTAGCAACACAGTGCTTCATGCCAGGAGCTTCCACCCCTTCAGCCTGATTAGAAGTATCCCTTATGGGGAGAGCCTCAGGACAATTCGAAACTGTAGTGAGGAAAAGATTACTGACCAGGAACTCACAGGTCTAACTAATCGTTTTAAGGCCAGAGGGTATACAGAAGAGGTCATTAGCCAAGCTGTAACAAAAGCTAAACAAAGATCTAGAGAGGACATTCTTTTTAATGCGAGCAACAGCAAAATTAAAAGAAACAATAAGGATATAAGAATGATCACCTCTTTCAATACAAAGCATAGACAGATCAGAGGCATACTCACCAAGCATTGGCATATAATTCGAAATGACCCCCTTTTGGGGAAAGCCGTTCGGAAAAAAACAGCAATAACTTTCCGAAAAGCCAGATCATTCAAACAGATGCTAGTATCAAACATGCTGCCCTCTAAAAAATCAGTGTCCAAAGGCAGTGCCTGGTTAATGCGAAAACCAGGCTTTTTGAAATGCAACAAATGTAAGGCTTGCATTCACGGGAAAAACACTATGTCTTATGCACTGGGTCTCTCAAAGAGAGTGAAAAAGATCCAAGGGTGTTTCACGTGTAAGACTGATTATGCTGTCTACGTGCTTCAATGCCCTTGTGGCTTGCGGTACGTGGGCAGCACAATCCACCCAGTGCATAAGAGAATCCTACAGCATCTGAGGGCCATCAAAAACGGGGATCGAACATACCCCGTGGCCCGGCATTTCGAATCCCATCACGCCAAAAATGAGAAAGGATTATCCTACTTTGTCATCGACTGCATCATGCCGAATGTAAGAGGGGGCAATCGCGAGAAGAAGTTAAGGAGACTTGAGTCTTCTTACATCCTTGCCTTGAACACACGTACCCCCATAGGTCTTAATATGGAAGAAGACCTTATCACGCATTTATAAATAGCTTGAGAATGTATTGATGAAAGATTAGCAGCCAAGAAACCTCCCTCGTCACTGTTTTTAATGTATTTTCTTTAATGTGTTTGTCCTTTGCACGGTATATGACATGTGGAACGCAGACTGTCTGACACAATTATTGGTTAGACCGTAATGTTTATAAGTGAATTCAGGCCCACTTGGGCTTTATGAGAAGAATAACGTGTTGATTAACGTGGTGGTATGAGAGCGGTGAAAACTCAGCAATTTTGATAAGAGTAATATATTATTGGTACCATGCTTTGGTTACGATTGATAACACGCTAGGTACAGGATTATCAAGAATAATATCCTGTTCATTGACATTTAATCTTTAACAATTATAAAAGATGTGTCAATTTATTATTACCCCCGTTAATGCATTTGCTTTAATTCACACAGACTTTTGTATATATGTATATAATTGTTTCACCAAGGGTGAAGGATTTTCTGGTTTAAACTACGAGTCTGTCTTCCATGATATTGTGGTTGTAGTCACGTCACGTGATTTGGGACGAACACGTAAGCATGTAAATAAGGTTTCGAAACTTGCACAAACAGTTGGTGAACAAGCCTGCTGGGCAGGCGAAACGCGTCCAAACCGGCTGTATAAGAAATAAATATCTTTTTGAACCTGGACACGGCGTCGTCATCCTTTGCCTTTGTACAGAGGACTTGGTTTTATATATATATATATATATATATATATATATATATATATATATATATATACACATTATCTACTGGCAGTTGCCAGTAGATAGTTATAGTTAGGACCGTGTTTCCACAGGAAATCTCAGAATTCTATTTTGAATAACTTTGGCGCCGGTTGATGAATCCTCGTTAAATTTTCAAAACTAATGGGGCGCTCCGCTCAGCTCCTACCCTGAAAGTCTCGGGGGGATTCGTCAAGCGGGGGCCGAGAAAAAAGGGGGGTCCCAAAACACGTTTTCCCCATGCATTTTCCCATAGGACCTTTAGTCGAAGGTACAGCCCGAACGGCTGAACAGAATTACTTGAAATTCGGCAAAGAGGTAGTCCTCAGGTCAGGGATGTGCCTTTTGCATATATGGAGTCAATCTGTTCAGTAGTTCCTGAGAAAATTGCAGTTAAATTACATAAATATCTATAGCCATGCACCGTGCGCGCACCGTGCACGCACGGTGCGCGCACCCTAACGTGCGCGAGCGTAATTCTGATTGGTGGTTACATGTCAGTCAACGTTCGAATCGGTCGAAATCAGGAAGTGTCGGCCGCTATTTTGTTTGTTTTGAGCGCGAGAGTGAAAAAGGAAGGTGGGGAACGTGAAAAGGGGGCAGGGTAGAGAGTTCCTGACCCCCTAGCCTTTGTCAGGGGGTCCCCGAAGGACCCCAAAGGCAGAAAAAAACATTAAAAAATTTTTTTTAAAAATCGCGGGTTGCGCGCACCGTGCGCGCACGGTGAAACCCCCCCAAAAAATACATAACTTAGCATTTGAAAAACCGTACAAATTCACTGAAAAAACCATAGATTTCACACACGTTATAGTTAGGAATTAGCATTTAAAAAACCTTGCAAATTCACTTAAAAAACCATAGGTTTCACACAAGTTATAGTTAGGTGGACATTTCACTCGTAAAAAACCAATGAAATTCCCCCGTTATAGTTAGTTCAGATAACTATAACTCGCGCGACCGCCACTCTATCAAAAGGATGATGTCATCAGTGATGTCATGAGTGATGCCACTGACCATGTCATGAGTGATGTAATATGTGACGTCATCAGCAGTGGATTGCGGGCGTGCAAGTTATAGTTATCTGAACTAACTATAACGGGGGAATTTCATTGGTTTTTTACGAGTGAAATGTCCACCTAACTATAACATGTGTGAAACCTATGGTTTTTTAAGTGATATATATATATATATATATATATATATCCAAGAACCTGGGCACTCCTACTGGAAACCGGAGACCCAAGGGAGGTGGCGCGAAAAACCGGTGGAGCAACCGGTAATTAAATCCAAGTACGAGGCACAATAGAACGCGCGTCAGAGACCACACCAACACTTCAAAATAGTCAATTTATTCCTTCATAAATCAAATGTGACGCATTTTGGCCATCAAGTGGCTTTGATCACACAAATGAATTACAGCCTCATTATATACACAGTGTAAACACTGAGGTTGGACTGTGCATACCACTAGGAGCCAATAGTTAGACCCTGTAAACTTGCCGCCATCTTGAAGTGGATACAATAACAGTGCATAGGATTGCTAATTCATAGTTGGCCTGCCGTGTACTTCAAAGTAAACAACAATCGTCAATTTCAAGCATTAATATGTGTTATGGAGTTTGCAAACACATTGCATGACTGTATTCATAACGGTTAGCGCTAACATTCAGTTTTGGTTGCCATCTTGGAGTGTATACCTGAACGTATATATCATAAAACGCAGTGCCGGTACTCAAAATAATGCATGCCACATAGTGTGTACAGATAAATGAAAAAAGTCAGACACATAAGACCTAACAAGTGCAATGCCTAGGTCCTTGCTACATCAAGACTTACAATCATACCTGATGTAGTCTCAAATATATCTTAGAAGTACAATGCGCAGTGCAACAACCATGAGACAGCATAGTCAATATCCCTAAATACTTTCCCAAAGTGGGTTTAAACGTGGTATGTTCATGTAGAATGAGGCATCAGAATATACAATGTACAAACGTGAAAACAGTGATGCACATGGATGTGCAGGTGAAGAAAAGAAAAAGAAAGAGAAATTAAGAAAATAGCAAAGGAAAATTTCTTAGCTGTGGCGACCGGAACATCAGGAGAATGATGCCACGAGGAAAAGGGTAGGGACCCATGTAGACATACAGGTTCCATCCAGTTGGTCCCTTCCTTTCCTCCTGTAAGAGGCGAAAGATAAAAAGTTAAAATCTTAAAGCACAAGAATACTTCATATCATCAATCAATCTCATGTGTACACTCCTGGAAAAACATATAGGAAAAGCATTTTTTGATTTGCTAATAACTTTGGCGTCGTTTGACAGATCTTCGCGAAATCCTCCAAAAAAAAGTCTATCCAGGTCAGCTTCTATCCTGAAAGTTTGGAGGTGATTCGTCAAATGGGGACTGAGAAAAAAGGGGGGTCCCAAAACGCGTTTTCCCCATGTTAGTTTCCATAGGAAATTTTGAGACGGGCTACAGCCCGAACTGCTGAACGGAATTACCCCAAACGTTGGCAAAAAGGTAGAGCTTGGTTCAGAAAGCGACCTTTTTTTAAATGGTGTAAATCCATTCAGTAGTTTTTGAGAAATTCAAAAAATAAGAGTAAAAAAATCAATTTCTCATAGGAATCTTTGGGCAAGGCTACAGCCGAAACTGCTGAACAGAATTACATCAAATTTGCCAAAAAGGTAGTGTTTGGATCAGAAAGCGACCTTTTTTTTAAATGGTGTAAATCCGTTCAGTAGTTGCTGAGAAATTCAAAAAATAAAAATATCGATATTTAGAGGCGGGGTGGATCCGCGCACCCTCCCGACCACAAGCTTAATTCTAATTGGCTGTCAACAATCCAAACCAGGAAGTGTTGGCAGCCATCTTGTGACTCAGTAGAACCGAGTCACAAGAAAAGATAAAAACAAATGCGAACAACAAGAAAAGGGAGCAGGGTAGAAACACCCTGACCCCTAGGCCTGCTCAGGGAGTCCAACAAGGACCCCCAGGGCTAAAAAGCATTAAAAGAAAAATAAATCGGCCGAATTTGCGCTGGGTGCGCGAATCCGGCTGAGAAAATTTTCAAAAAACAAAGCGCGGGCTCCCGCGCTTCGTTGTATTGAAGCCCCTGGGTGAGCCAGGTCCCGGGGGCACTGCAAAGATGTGTGGGGGGTCCCCGGGGCTTAATTTAAGAGTTGCGGGGACCGCCACTCCCGGGACTAATTTTTAAATGTGGGGGGCCCTCCAAGCCCCCCCCAAGCCCCGGGGACTGCCACCCCAGGGCTTTTATTAATTATTTGCAGGTGGCACACGGCCCTCCTGCTGCCCCGGGGACCGCCACCCCCAGGGCTTTTTAAATAAATATTTATGCCTGTGGTGGGGCTCAAGCCCCCCCACACGCCCCGGGGACTGCCACCTCCCCGGGGCACTAAGATGCAAATGTGGGAGTCCGTTACGGACCCCCGAGCCCCAGGGATCACCACCCGAGGCTTTGCAAACGTTGGGAGGGGGGGCATGTGGCCCCCCTCCTTTAGCCCTCTGTGGCCCTGGGGACCGCCAACCCATAGGGCCAGCTCCTGCAGTGTCCTGGGGTGCCCACCTCCGGGACACTGCTATTTGCTATGGCAGGGCTGGAGCCGTGCGGCTCCCGCCCTTTCATAGCAAACTGTGGTTTTGATTTTGTAAGTGAGAGCAGGTTTCCTGCTCTCGCTTACAAAATTCAAATCACATTGCTTTTCCACAAGAGGAGCTGCTTGTCAGCAGCTCCCCTTGTGGAAAAGCAATGCCGGCTCCCGCAGGAGGTGGGGAGCCGGCAGGACCGTGGGGGAATTGGGGCTCCCCCCACTGTCCCCAATGAAGAGGCCAGGCTCCGGGGGATGGGGCCCCCGGGGTCAAATTTGGCCTGAGGAGGGGGGCCATGCGGCCCCCTCCCAAAACAAATTTAAAAGGATGGCCACGCCCTGGGGGATGAGGTCCCTGGGCCAGAAGTGGCCCGGGAGGGGGGCCACGTGGCTCCCCTCCCCAAATTAAAAATAAATAAATAAAGGCTGGCCCCGGGGGATGCAGTCCCCGGGCCGGAATTGGCCACGGGAGGGGGGCCCACGCGGCCCGCCTCCCATTTACATTTTTTTTAAAAAGGGGGCCTGGGGGATGGGACCCCCTTGGCCCAAAAAAGGCAAGAGAAGGGGGACCACACAGTCCCCCTTCTTAAAATGTTTTTTTGTTTTAAAAAGCCGGCATTGTGGCTAGGGCCCACCCCCTCCCTGAGGCACCCCCTGGTGCGTTATAAGTTGGGGAATTAATTCCCCTTGAATACTGAGGGTCTCTGGGGGCCAACTAGCCCACCAGGAACCTCCAGTATGCGCCAGGGAGCTGCGTTGCAGAGAGGTGTTCAGAGGTCACGCCCCTTTTTACACCTCTCTGCAACATAGCTCTGTGGCGCTTACTGGAGGTACCTGGTGGGCTAGTTGGCCCTCAAGGACCCTCAGGACTCAAGGGGAATTAATCCCCCAATTCACAACATGCCAGGGGGGTGCACTTGCACAGTGGTGGAGGGAGGGGCGGGGCCAGACATAGCAAGTGGGCAAACACACCCCCTGGCACATTGTAAATTGGGGGATTAAGTCCCCTTCAATCCTGAGGGTCCCTGGGGGCAAACTAGCCCACCAGGTACCTCCAGTATGCGCCAGGGAGCTGCATTGCAGAGAGGTGTTCAGAGGCCATGCCCCTTTTTACACCTCTCTGCAACGCAGCTCTGGGGCGCTTACTGGAGGTAGCTGGTGGGCTAGTTGGCCCCCAGGGACCCTCAGGACTCAAGGGGATTTAATCCCCGAATTTACAACACTACAGGGGCCGCGTTTGCATAGTGGCGCAGGGAGGGGACGTGGCCTGATGTGACAAGTGTGCAAACGCACCCTGTGGCATGTTTTAAGTTGAGGGATTAAGTCCCCTTGAATCCCGAGGGTCCCTGGGGGCAAACTAGCCCACCAGGTACCTCCAGTAAGCGCCAGGGAGATGCGTTGTAGAGAGGTGGTCCAAGGCCACTCCTCCTTTTTACACCACTCTGCAACTCAGCTCTGTGGTGCTTACTGGAGGTACCTGGTGGGCTAGTTAGCCCCCAGGGACCCTCAGGATTCAAGGGGAATTAATCCCCCAACTTAAAACCCATCCAGTCACTACACATGCACTCATGCAATGACCCATGCATTAACTCATGCACTGCTACAATACCCTGAGCAGTACCCATGCAGCCCAGCCATCACTCTGTCACTAACCATGCACTCCTCCAATCAACCAATGCACACCATGTACTTATCCAATCACTCCGCCAAAACCCAGGCACTTATATATTCACCATGCACTGTCCTTGCCGTACTCTAATCATCCAGTCACTACTCATGTACTCATGCAATGACCCAGGCACTAACTCATGGCAAATACAGAGGAGATCATGCTAATTACAGGGGTACCTCATCGCATAGTGTTTCCTAGTGTATGTTGGTGTTTTCACTGTATTCTAAGTGTCTTTTAGCATAGCATTGGCTCCAGTCCTGGTTATTCAGAGTCAGTTACCACCAGTACCAGTCAGTAAAATGTTGGGGGCACAGGAGGACTTGCTGCTCCTCTGTTGGTTCTTTCTGCACATCTCTTGCTTCTTCCTGCACTTTTCTTCGTCTTTCTGGACTTCTGTTGCCTCTTTCTGCATTTGTCTTGCTTCTTTCTGTGCTTTTCTTCCTCTTTCTTCACATGTCCTAACTTTGTAGGCATAACTAGAAATTAGCATTTAAAAAACCATTGAAATGCACTGAAAAAACCATAGGTTTCAGGCACGTTATAGTTAGAAATTAGCATTTAAAAAACCATTGAAATTCACTGAAAAAACCATAGGTTTCAGGCACTTTATAGTTAGAAATTAGCATTTAAAAAGCCTTAGAAATTCACTGAAAAAACCATAGGTTTCAGGGTCGTTATAGTTAGTTGGACATTTCACTCATCCAAAACTATAGAAATTCCCCCGTTATAGTTAGCTCAGCTAACTATAACTCGCGCCCCTGCAATGCACTGTTGATAACGTCACATATTACATCATTCATGACATGGTCAGTGACATCACTGATGACATCTCAAATGACATCACTGATGACATCATCCACGTCAAAATCTGATGCACCTCCTCACACTCTAATATAACCTTTGATATACCAACTGTAAAATAGAGACTACCATTCTCGAAACCATCGACACACCAATACCAGTTACTACATACGCACACACTGATTCCTAGGACTACACACACATCGACTCATTCACCCATACATTCACTCATACATACAGTCACTCATCAATACAATACTATCATATGCACTCATACACCTATACAGACACTCACACACTGACACTCATCCATGGAGTTACTAACACACCTAGTCAGTCATGCAAAGAATCAATCACACTCCCATTACCTCACCTATACAGTTATACACACACCACCTCACTTATTCAAACATACACTAACACATACTTACTCTCTTATACAATCACTGATACAAGTACACACTCCATACAGCCACTCTCACAATAACTGACTCTCACGTATAGTCATTTATATATTCCAACTCTGACATACATTGCCTTTTACATATGTAGTTACTTGGACATGTACACTGAGACATCCAATCTCTCACCAACACACCCATACACACACTCACCCGCGCATACAGCTGTTTACACATGCACTTGTGAACCTATTCACCCAGTGAATCAACCACTCACACATCTATGCACAGAGTCACACACCTTCCACCCACCCACCCACACACACACTTAGTCTCCCATACAAATACTCAGGCGACCAATCAATAACCCATATAGACACTCATGTAGCTACTGACCATAACATGCAGCATCCTACACAACAACAGACATTCAGTAAGACATATTTAATCACTCACTTATACAGTCAGTCACGCACCTACTAAATCCTTCATCCAGACGCTTATACACACACTCATTCTTCAATACACCATGGCATATATATAAAACATATTTAAACTTTACAGAAACACGCAGTCACTGGATGATGTCATCAGTGATGTCATTTGAGATGTCATCAGTGATGTCACTGACCATGTCATGAATGATGTAATATGTGACGTCATCAGCAGTGCATTGCGGGGGCGCGAGTTATAGTTAGCTGAACTAACTATAACGCAGGAATTTCTATGGTTTTGTATGAGTGAAATGTCCAACTAACTATAACGTCCCTGTAACCTATGGTTTTTCAGTGAATATATATATATATATATATATTCACTGGAAAAAATCAAAAAAGTAACATATTTAGGTGAATATGCCAGTGACAATATTTCAGTTTGGAACAAAAAAAAAACACAGAAATTCACCAGTTATAGTTTGCCATTTTCATAAGCCTGTCATGGGTGATGTACTATGTGAGGTCATAAGCAGTGCATGTCGGGGCGCAAGTAATAGTTAGCTCTGCTAAATATAACTGGTGAACTAGTGATGTAATTTGAGATGTCATCAGTGATGTCATGAGTGATGTCACTGGCCATGTCATGAGTGATGTAATATGTGACGTCATCAGCAGTGCATTGCGGGGGCGCGAGTTATAGTTAGCTGAACTAACTATAACAGGGGAATTTCTAGGGTTTTGTACGAGGGAAATGTCCAGCTAACTATAACACCCCTGAAACCTATGGTTTTTTCAGTGATTTCTAAGGTTTTTTAAATGCCAATTCCTAACTATAACGCCCCTGAAACCTTTGGTTTTTTCAGTGAATTTCAAAGGTTTTTTTAAATGCCAATTTCTAACTATAACGTCCATGAAACCTATGGTTTTTTCAGTGAATTTCAAAGGTTTTTTAAATGCTAATTCCTATCTATAACTTATCTCTGAAGATATGACGTTTAATGATTTTCATTGGATTTGTATATTTTTCAAATTCAGTGTGTTAATTTCATTAATTACGTTTTTTTAAAAATACTTTATCACCATTTTTTAAACTTATTTTTTCAATTGATTCTTTTAAAAATTAAAAAATATTATTTGAACTTAATGGGTTTTTCCAACATATTTTTTTAACTATATGTTCAAAACTTTATTTTATATCTATTTTTTCAATGTTTTTGGATCCGCGCACCCTAAGCACACCGTTCTCGATCCCTACGCGATAGCATCCGCGCATGGTAAGCGTTGGGTACGTGTTTAGTGCGCGATTGCAATGCGACCGGTACGCGACTCCCAGCCTATACGCGACACATTCGATGTATGTCATCTGCGTCTATGACGCGGTAGGTGCACGGATCCCGCGAAATATTTAACATTTAAAAAAACATATATATATGTATTTCATGTGAATATTAATTGAAGACAAACTCTAACCTAGTCTTAAAACTAATATATTTTCACATCTAATCCTATAATTTTTTTTTATTCAATTTCGTGGATGCGCGCTGGGTGCGTACTGCGTAAGTGAAGGGTGCGCGGATCCCATATGACCTGCAAAAAAAGAGATTTGATCGGTTCATTACACTTCCTCTTCTAACTATTGAAAGACCCCACCCATTTCAATCATTCTTCTTTGACCTTCTTTAGAGTACCATCTCTTTGGAGAGAAGAAGATTTTTTAGACTAAGTTTACACTTAGCTCTAACTTTTTTCAACTAAAAATGGCTTCAGGGCAGCAGGCATCACCTGCATCACCTCATACTTCTGAGGATGATTTTTTGGCGGAGGCACCACCAAAAGAACGTTTTTCTTCAGTGGTGTGGACATTTTTTACTTTTCCCGAGGGGCAGAATAAGACCAATGCCACCTTGGTCACGTGCAAGATTTGCAAAAGAGTCCTGTCGCGAGGGGATCCTAACAAGAAATACTCGTGCGGCACGCCAAGTATGATGAAGCACATGAGGACCCTTCATCCAAACAATCTTGCATGAGAAGAGTGCCGACGGATGAGAAACACTCCTGCTCCATCCACATCATCGGAGCCGAGCACCTCAAGAGTGCATCCATCAGCCCAAACCTTGGACAACCGTCCTCAATTTCAATTTTTAAAAGTGCTCTGCACTAAGTGCAATGCGACTTTGTGCTATGGTGAGAAGTCGATCGATCTGATCTGCCACCGGCAAGAAAGTCACATTTGCTAGTTTTTTTTTCTTTTTATTGTTCCCTGAAGTTCATTGTTTGGTTTCTCCTGTTTTGTTTTTTGTTTTGTTTTTGCAGAAAAATGAAAAAAAAATTAAAAATTGTTCAGAAAACTCCAAAAAAATTATAAAAGAAGAAAGAAGAAAAAAAAAAGTTCTTGTAAGAACTAACTTTCCTGGTTAAAAAAAAAGCTAAATTTATCTGTTAGTGTTAGTTTAGATGAATGTATGTGTAGTACGTAATTGACTGAATGAATGCATTAGTAGCGTATAGTGAATGTATAAGTGCAGAACTATGAGGAAGTGCTGCAGCATCACACAGTAACCTCTTTAACTGCAGTGTGCTGTAGTACTTCCGAAGCACAGGGATGCAACATATGTACAAAAATATGTTGCAAATCTATGTTTCTGTCTGCACGGCTACTTAAACTGCTGCTATGTGGTGACAAAGGCACCCTTGCACCATAGTGCAAGGATATCTGTGTCATGTGCTGTTTGTTTTTCTACAGGAAGACACACATTCCTGCACAAAAACAATGAGGAAATGCATTTTTCTCCTTCAATGTATGCTGAACATTTCAGCATGCACTGAAGATATAAAAATGTGGAGAAATTAAAACAATTCTCCTTGTTGTGCTTTCCTACACCAATTTTAGAATGGTGCACCATTCACACACATATCGAGATTTATGATTTCTGATAAATCTAGACATGTGTCTTGTTCTATGAGTATTAAGTGCAATCATGCACAACAACACTTATAGAACACCCTTTCAACACAAAGTGGTCTGCATGATGAGGTTGTATTTACATGGAGTATAAAAAGCGCACAGAGTGCCTTTTCCTCTCTTTGTAAATATGAAAGAGTATCTTACACAATAACTATGTTACAAAAAGTGACATATTTCCAGTTTTAAAATTCCTTGCGAATGATAAAAGGTAAGCACAGAGTTTTGTCTGCAAAGATGCTCAAAGAAGAATGATTGAAATAATCGCGGTCCTTCAATAGCTAAAATAGGAAATATTATGAACCCCTCAAATCTCTTTTTTAGCAGGTCACATGATATCTGATTATGGTCAGATTTCAAAACTACAAAGGTATAAACAGAGTGTTGTTATAAACATGTTTCAACTTTCTAGCTTCTTGCAGACCTCCTCATTCTGCATATTGAGACTTAGTTAAACTTACCTTCAAAGTAATAGGAATAAAATATGGTACACATTTTTTTCACATTTTCATTCCAATCTAAATTCATAAAAATTGCTTATTTTAAAATTTGGATCTGTGACAGAAAAGGAAAAAAACACAGCATATTTTCCACAAAGTAATTTTTTTGCCTTTTTTGGGGTTCTCAGAATATATTTAATTTCACTAAGAATAGTGATTTCAATCGTACTCATCACTTAACAGCGGGCAAAAAAAAAACAATCTCAAAGATTGTTAAAAAAACCCAACATGCTATTCTCAAAAAAAAAAACAAGATACAAATCACAGATATATAAAATGCATACAGCTAACAACATTTTATAAGTTTAACTTACAAAAACTGTAAATGTTGTCACTTTAAAATATTCACCGAATCTAAGGATGAATTTTTGGAGGATGCACCACGCCCACAACGTTTTCCTTCAGTGATTTGGAAATGTTCTACTTTTCTCGAGGGGCAAACAAAGACCAATGCCACCTTCGTCACGCGCAAGATTTGCAAAAGAGTTCTGTTACGAGGGGATTCTAACAAAAAATACTCGTGCGGCACAGCAAGTATGATGAAACACCTAAGGACCCTTCATCCAAACAATCTTGCACGAGAAGAGTGCAAACAGATAAGAAACACTCCTGTTCTGTATCTGTAAAAAAGAATCACAAATAAATGTATATTAATAACTTTCAAATTTATACTATTCCATTACTGTACAAACACATTTTATATAAAAACTGACTAAGAAACTTTTGCCCTGAACCACAAGTGTGACGATGATTAAAACACTGCATGCATAGTGCATACTGCTTTGAAGCAGTTCATGCCCTACAGCCTACCTCACTAAAAGACTACATGCTAACTGACTAAATGATTACAGTACTATAAGGAGACACACTCGGTGAGTGACAGGGTGTTTGCTAGAAGTGTATGAATACTAACTAGGGAATTGAAGGTGTGAAAGACAACTGTGTAGGTGATTAGAGGACTGCATCGATACTGCATAGGCATTTAAAGCAGTCCATGTGCTAAGGCCTGGCTCACTGCATGACTACTTGGGTACTGACTGAATGATTAGAGTACAGCAAGGAGTGCCAAGGTGAATTTATAAGTGGTAGGCTTTTCGCACAGGGAATGGATTAGTACTTGGTACTGAATGGGTCACTAGAGGAGTGCAAAGGGAGTGACAGGATGTTTGCTGGACTGTATGGATACTGACTAGGGAATTGAAAGTGTGAAAGACAAGTGTCTAGGTGGTTAGAAGACTGCATACATAGTGGATAGGAGTTTGAAGCAGTCCATGTGCTAAGGCCTGGCTCAGTGCATGAATACTTAGGAATGATTAGAGTACTCCAAAGATAGTATCTTGGTGAATTTATAAGTGTTTGGGTTTTGGCACAGTGAATGGATTAGTACATGATGCTGAATGGGTCACTAGAGGTCTGCAAAGGGAGTTACAGGGTGTTTCCTGGAAGTGTATGGATACTGACTAGCGAATTGAAAATGTGAAAGACAAGTGTATAGTATGTTAGAAGACTGCATGCATACTACATAGACATTTGAAACAATCTATGTGGTAATGTATGGTTCACAACATGAGTACTTGGAAACTGACTAAATCATCAGACTACTGCTAGCTTAGTGCCTGGGTAAAACGTTTAAATTTTCAGTTCTGGCACAGTGAAGAGAATAGTACATGGTACTGCACTTTAGTGTCAAACCCTGACTCATTTTATCAATGCATAAGCAAAGAATAGCTTCTAAACCTACTAAAACTTTACAACATGACCAATTTTAAAACAGTTATCTGTCATCAAATACACTATGCTACCAAATGCTTCTCTCACAATCCTTACCCAAATGTACACAGACTCACAGTGTGATTTTAGACAAGCAACACTATCCCTAGCAGTTTACCAAAACTCATTCACTAGTCTAGAAGAGGTAATGGTACTGCACACAATCTACATATTTAAGTACAGCACATTAGTGTCAAAGCATGACTTATTTAATCAACGCATAAGCAAAGACTGGCTTCTAATGCTACTAAAACTTGACAACTAAGGAACTTCGATTTTTGATCGCGATCGTATCGACCCGCCATTTTGTGCTCTGCCGCCATTTTGTGTTGCCCTCACTCAGGCAGCACGACGATCGAAGTCTTTTCTGCTTTTCCCGCAATATTGTGTCGAAGTAGCCTTGTGCCTCTGTTTACAAAAACTGGTGTTAGAGACTGGCCGAGTACACTAATCCCTGTCTGGTTTTTCTAATCCCTGTCTTTACTATCTGTTGCTTCACACTATTCTCTTCTGACTTAATCTTATCATCTGGCCTTCGCTGTCCTCTGCTCGTATTCTCTTGTTTCACAACTGTCCTCCAAAACACACAAACGTATCTCGTCACCTGCAAGTCAGCTACAAGTCAGTTAATGAATTAGCTCGTGGGGAGGGGTGACAAACACAGTTAGAGGAGAGGTTTCTTCGAGTTACTCGATACTTTATTTTCAAACCTTTCCTATTGGTTCTGTTCTGTTTTCCAACTTGGCTCCTTTTATATGTGTGTTCTTAGTTATTGTATATGTCATCTATGTTCTATATAAGATTGTGCGCCACGGAGTGAAGTGGCAGTCTCCTGAGAACCTTCCGTGTGTACTTCTAGGACAACTGTACTAGCTGCAGCTAATAAAATCTGATCTTTTACGCCGACAGAGTGTCCCCGTGTCTCTGTGTAGCTAAGCATGAGAACCCAGGAGATTAAGGCGTGCCCTGCGCCGCCAGGTCCAATTGGTTCTGGTTCTTCACAACATGACAGGTTTTAAAAGAGTTATCTGCTAAAAAATACACGATGTTACCAAATGCTTCTCTCACAGTGGTTCCCAAATGCACACAGACTCACAGTGTGATTCTAGACAACAACCACTATACCTAGCACTTTACCAAAAATCATTCACTACTGTGGAACTGATAAGGGAACTGCACACAATCTACATATTTCAGGACTGCACCTTTCTGTCAAAGCCTGACTCATTTAATAAAAGCATAATCAAAAACTGGCTTCTAATTCTACTAAAACTTGACAACATGACAGGTTTTAAAAAAGTTATCTGTCAGAAAATACACGATGTTACCAAATGCTTCTCTCACAGTGGTTCCCAAATACACACTAACTCACAGTGCGATTCTAGACAAGCACCACTATCCCTAAGAGTTTACCAAAACTCATTCACTACAGTGCAAGTGTGTCGGGATGTCCCTCCCCGGGCAGTGTAAAGAAGGACCTTATACTGAGGTAGGTTGAAAAGGAGTTTAATCTTCAAGGTGAGACAATAGGTTATGATCACTGGAGTGCAACATCAGAGGTGGCTGAGTCTCTAGGCTCCGAGATTTTTCTTCGCTCTCGACAGTCTTCTGGGGGCCTCCTGCTTCCCTGGTTACATCACCGGTGGCGGGAGGACGTCTCAGCACATAGAAACAAAAAATAAAAGAGAATCCTCTTTAGGTTTCTGGGAATGCTCTTGTAGTATTGGGGCAGCGTTTGTGAGGGACACCAACACGCGGAAGTAGAGTGCCAAAAGGTCAAAGACCCGACCACCAACAGTTGTACTCAAAGGTGGTACCCGTAGATGAACCGTCTACGGCTTACCACGACGTGTCCCTCCCTTTATCTCCGCCCTGCTTCCCTGGACCCAGGATACGATATCGTACCTGCTGGAGCCAGGAACCTCCGGGTCCCTGGCAGGGCGCAGCGCGGTTCCCGCCTCCTGGCTCGCTCGCCGGTGCTCCTTCTGCTCCCGGGTCTCATTTCTTGCTCTCCGGTTCATCGTCCCGATCTCCTTTCCCGTGTTCCGCGTCTTCTCCTCGTTCCTTCACTTCTCCGCCTTCTTCCGGGTCTCTCACAGTTTCCGCATCTGCGTCCTTTCTCTGCAGGGCTAGCCAATCCGGACCGGCGACGTCACAAGGGGCGTGTTCATCCTCCGTCGGGGAAACCCAGTCCTGAAAGGGCCAGCGCTCTTCCAATCCCGTCGATGACGTCAGCGCCGATCCCCTCCAGTTCTCCGGAGACTGCTGGACAGAAAAGGGAGGTGACATAGGTGAGTCCGGGGTCGGGCTGCGCGGGAAAGCAGGCACCTCCCGACACACACCCCCCCTAGCATAGTCCCGGTCGGGGATATGTGGTACTCTGGAGAGGAAGTCCGCATTGGCGTTGGCCGAACCAGCCCGATGAAAGACGTCAAACACGAAAGGTTGAAGGGAGAGGAACCACCGCATGACCCGTGGATTATTGGATTTATTACGGCTCATCCACACGAGGGGAGCGTGGTCGGTGTACAGAGTAAACCGACGACCCTCCAAATAGTAGCGCAACTTTTCCACAGCCCATTTCACCGCGAGGCATTCTTTTTCTATGGTGGGATAATGTCTTTCCCGGGGAAAGAGTGCTCTACTGATAAACAGAATGGGCTTCTCCACGTTCCCCTCCGTTATCTGAGAAAGAACCGCCCCTATACCTGAGTCCGAGGCATCCGTTTGGAGGATGAAGGGACGGTCAAAGTCCGGGGAGATAAGCACCGGGTGGTTCGTAATAGCCTGTTTTAGTCGAGAGATTGCTCCCAGGACCTGGGGTGTGGGGTGTCGCAAAGTCCGGTCCGAACCAGATTTTTTTAAGAGGTCGGTTAGAGGAGCAGAGATCTCCGAGTATTGGGGTATGAAGCGCCGGTAATACCCCAAGAGGCCCAGAAACGCCCTGACTCCACGTTTGGTGGTGGGGACAGGGGAGTCCCTGATGGCTCTCACTTTTTCGGTTTGGGGCGCAATGCAGCCCTTTCCGAGGAGAAAACCCAGGTATCGTACTTGGTGAAAAGCCGCAAAGGACTTTCCGGCGTTGATGTGTAGTCCCGCTTTCCGGAGTTCCTGAAGTATTCGTCGGCAGTGCTCTAGATGGGATGGCCACGACGAACTGAAAATTACGATATCATCTAGATATGCCGAGGAGTAGTCCGTGTGGGAGCGGAGGACAATGTTCATTAACCGTTGAAAGGTGGCGGGGGCCCCATGCAAGCCAAAGGGTAAGACCGTAAACTCAAAAAGACCCTCAGGGGTGGAGAAGGCTGTTTTTTTCTGATCACACTCCCTGAGGGGTACCTGCCAATACACTTTTGTTAAGTACAGAGTGGTTATGTATTTAGCCTTTCCCAACCTTTCTATTAACTCGTCTACCCGTGGTAAGGGATAAGCTTCTAGAGAGGAGATGGCAGATTTTTCTGAAGTCAATGCAGAACCTAATGGATCCATCGGGTTTAGGGACTAACACTATAGGGGATGACCAGTCGCTCTGGGAGGCTCGGATCACCCCCATCTGAAGCATCTTCTGAATCTCCGTGGAAACGGCCGGTCGCCGGGCTGCCGGGATACGGTAGGGTCTTTGTTTGATGGGTTCCCCAGGTCGAGTGTATATACAATGTTCCACCAGGCTGGTTTTTCAAGGAGAGTCAGAAAAGAGATCCCTAAAGGAACAAAGGAGGTCTAACAAGTCCTGAGTGTCCTGGACGGACAAGTCGGGATTCACGGTCAGGGCCTCTAATGTACAGGGGGAACATGGTTCCGGTTGGGACAATTGGATATTTTTGGGAGGTGGACCTAACCATTTTTTCAGTAGGTTGATATGATATGTTTGACTGGTGTGGTCGTTCATTTGTAACCGATAGGTGGTGTTTCCGATAGTCGCTATGACCCTATAAGGGCCTTTCCATCCCCTTTTTCCTTTGTTCAGGGTGGAGGGTTGTGAAACCAAAGCCCAGTCATTTACTAGAAGAGTACGTATTTTGGTGCCTTTGTCGTATTGTTTCTTGTGTTGGATCTGGGCTTTCTCGAGGTTCTTATGGGCCAACTCTCTTAGTTTACCCAAGATGGACCGGAGATGCCGAGCGTACTCCAGGAGAGTCTGGGTATTGTCATCTTCTGCTTCCCAGGTTTCCTTTGTCATTTCCAGCAGGGTACGCGGTTGTCTACCATAGAGGAGCTCGAACGAGGAACACCCTAGGCTACTTTGTACCTGCCCTCTAATGACAAAGAGAGCCAGAGGCAGTAGACGTGCCCAGGACTTCCCTTCGCTTTCTAGCATCTTTTTGAGAGTCAACTTCAGATTGCCATTGTACCTCTCGACCAGTCCGTCCGTTTGAGGATGGTATACGGAGGTCTTCAGATGTTTTATGTTCATGAGTTTGCATACCTGGGCCATGAGAGAAGATACAAAGGGGGTACCCTGATCAGTGAGGATTTGTAAGGGGAAGCCCACCCGGGAGAAATATTCCATACGTTTGTCGGCTATGGCAGTGGAGGTGGTGCTCCGAAGGGGAAAAGCTTCTGGGAACCGTGTGCAATAGTCCACCAAGACCAACGCATATCGAAACCCCTGGGACGTCCGGGGTAAGGGCCCTATGAGATCTAACCCTACCCTTTCAAAAGGTTGCCCCACGATGGGTAGAGGCTGGAGGGGGGCTCGCGGGGGTTGGTACGGATTCTTGATTTGACAGACCGGACAGCTTTGGAAGTAGGATTTTATTTCTGCGTATATCCCGGGCCAATAGAAGTTTCTCAGTATATTGTCGGTGGTTTTCTGGGCCCCCATGTGACCAGCCAACAGGTGACTATGAGCAAAAAATAGGACCTGTTCTCTGAATGGTTTAGGGACCAAGAGTTGCGAGGGACTCTGAGCCTGAGGGACACGGTATAAGAGTCCTTTTTTTATGGTAAAGCAGGGGTATATTCCCAGCCGCTGGGCAAGGGGCTTTTTGGCCTCCATCCAGGCGTGAAGGAGTGTGGGGTCGTTAACTTGTGCCAAGTGGAAATTCCTATCAATAGCCCACGGCTCCTGGGCCAAGAGACCGGTAATCGCCTGGCCCGGGGTTTCGGTGGTCTTCCGGAAGAGGGACAAGAAGTCCGGGTTGTCCGTACCCAAGATAAGATCCTCCGGAGGAGAGTCCAACAGCCCAACTGTGACATAACTGGAACCGGTTGCCCCAGGGCAAGACAGGGGAACCCTGGCTGTGGGATAACATCGCACGTCCCCATGAATGCACCTAATAGCCACCTGACCTCCCGGAACCCTTTGGTTGGGGGAGACAAAACAGCTCTTCATCATGGACTGTCTACACCCCGAATCTAACAAGGCGGCCACGGTAAATGTATTGACTCTGAGACTTACGTAGTAGGCCGCACCCATTTCGGTAGAATACAACAAGTTGCGGGGTCCGTAGCTAACATCCATGGGCTCCTCAACTCTTTTTCGTGGACAAACACGGGCGATATGCCCCCACTCGCCACACTCGAAGCACTGTGGTTGTCGGGGAACCAGGGGTTCTGGCCGCACTGCTCTCACTTTTTCGGGTTCTTTGATGGGGCGTAGTGGTCTGCGGGGTAAAGTAGTGGGTCGTATCCCTTTCTCGGGCTCCCAGGTTAGAGGACGTGGCTGTGCTCTAACATATGAAGTGGCCATTTCCACGGCCCTGTCTATTGTGAGTCCGGCATGTTGACGAAGCCAACGCTAGGTGGCAAATGGCAAGGCTTCGACGAATTGCTCCAAGATGACTGCGTTCATTATCTCTGTTTTTGAAAAGTCATTCGGACGTAGCCATTTTTCCGCGGCCATCTTTAGTTTTAGGTACAGGGTTTTAGGAGTGTCGCCGGAAGCGCCCTTTTCGCGACGGAACCTTAGTCTATATGCTTCGGCGTCCATTCCCAAATGCTCAAGTATCACTATCTTGATGTCGTCATCTGGGACGTCCCCCCCTTCGTTGGCCAGCTGGTAGGCGGCTTGGGCTTCCCCGGACAGCAGAGGTGCCAGGAAGAAAGGCCATTTTTCTTTGGGCCATCCCGCTGCTTTGGCTGCACGTTCGAAGTTGACTAAAAATGCATCGGGATCCTCCCCGGGGATATATTTTTGTAGGGACACGGGGGGAAAGGCGCTATATGGGCGTACATTCGCCTGTCCAACGGGTCCAGAGGACATCTCGTCAACCACGCGGGTCAATGCGTCCAACTGGGCCTTCATCAGATCTTTGAAGGTGTCTCGGTCCGCCTGGGCGCTTGTCAACTGTCTTTCCACCGCCCATTCTAATTTACGCTGCCCCTCCACTAGATGCTGGATGAGCGCCTCCATCAGGTGTCCTTGTCCTGCGCTACTGTGCCCGCGTTCTCCACCAAATTGTTGGGATGTCCCTCCCCGGGCAGCATAAAGAAGGACCTTATACTGAGGTAGGTTGAAAAGGAGTTTAATCTTCAAGATGAGACAATAGGTTATGATCACTGGAGTGCTACATCAGAGGTGGCTGAGTCTCTAGGCGCCGAGATTTTTCTTCGCTCTCGACAGTCTTCTGGGGGCTTCCTGCTTCCCTGGTTACATCACCGGTGGCGGGAGGACGTCTCAGCACATAGAAACAAAAAATAAAAGAGAATCCTCTTTAGGTTTCTGGGAATGCTCTTGCAGTATTGGGGCAGGGTTTGTGAGGGACACCAACACGCGGAAGTAGAGTGCCAAAAGGTCAAAGACCCGACCACCAACAGTTGTACTCAAAGGTGGTACCCGTAGATGAACCGTCTACGGCTTACCACGACGTGTCCCTCCCTTTATCTCCGCCCTGCTTCCCTGGACCCAGGATACGATATCGTACCTGCTGGAGCCAGGAACCTCTGGGTCCCTGGCAGGGCGCAGCGCGGTTCCCGCCTCCTGGCTCGCTCGCCGGTGCTCCTTCTGCTCCCGGGTCTCGTTTCTTGCTCTCCGGTTCGTCGTCCCGATCTCCTTTCCCGTGTTACGCGTCTTCTCCTCGTTCCTTCACTTCTCCGCCTTCTTCCGGGTCTCTGGCAGTTTCCGCATCTGCGTCCTTTCTCTGCAGGGCTAGCCAATCCGGACCGGCGACGTCACAAGGGGCGTGTTCATCCTCCGTCGGGGAAGCCCAGTCCTGAAAGGGCCAGCGCTCTTCCAATCCCGTCGATGACGTCAGCGCCGATCCCCTCCAGTTCTCCGGAGACTGTTGGACAGAAAAGGGAGGTGACATAGGTGAGTCCGGGGTCGGGCTGCGCGGGAAAGCAGGCACCTCCCGACAAAGTGGTAAGGGAACTGCACACAATCTACATATTTCAGGAATGCACTTTTGTGTCAAAGCCTGACTAATTTAATCAAAGCATAAGCAAAAACTGCCTTCTAATGCTACTAAAACTTAACAAAACAGGTTTTAAAACAGTTATCTGTCAGCAAATACACAATATTACCACATACTTCTCTCATTCACTACAGTGCAAGTGGTAAGGGAACTGCACACAATCTACATATTTCAGGACTGCACCTTTCTGTCAAAGCCGGACTCATTTAATCAACGCATAAGCAATGACTGGCTTCTAATGCTACTAAAACTTGACAACATGACAGGTTTTACAACAGTTATCTGTCAGCAAATACACAATGTTACCAAATGCTTCTCTCACAGTGGTTCCCGAATGCACACATACTCACTGTGTGATTCTAGACAAACAACACTATCCCTTGCACTATACCAAAACACATTTCTTCATCTAGAAGAAGTACTACATTTTAGTAGAGATACATAATATTACTAATTTCACAAATTCATAAACAATGACTGGTTTCTAATTCTACCAAAATATAAAAACAGCACAGTTATCTGTCTACAAACACATCAAAAACACAAATGCTTATCACAGAATAGTTTCTACATGCACATACACTGTCAATAAAATTGTAGAAAAAAAAAGTTCTCCCTACACTTTAGCAGGAGAAATACATTAGTCTGATTAAAATGAAAATAGCCTACATACATCCCCTCACAATTAAATAGCTCACCTTTCAAGTTGTTTTGTAGATTAAAAAGTATATCAGTCAGTCACCATATTTTCTTTTACAGAATCTCTGCACTGTGCACCTCTCAGCAAAAACAAAGAATGGAAAAGTTTCCCTTTCATTTTCCACACAGATACATGTAAACATCAAATCACAATCCTTCACACATAAACTCAAAAGCAAACACACATTTCTATTGGTTAAACATTTCAACCCTTTCCAACTGAAATACATTTCAACCCTTCCCCCAATCTGCCTTCTACCTGTTACCATAGAAACAGCTCATGGAACACTGCACTGAGCACACAGGTCACAAGTTCAGCACACAATGTTGCTAAACAAGACAGGAAGTGTGCTTGACTTTTCAACATATCAGCTTATCATATATAATGTTCCTTACAATCTGTTTTTGTCAACCAATAAGAATCATACCTTTAACCCCTTCAGCGCGGTGCGGATTTCCGCGCCACGCTGAAGGTTCCGTGCGCGGGCGGGGCCATGACGGAACGGTTCCGTCATGCGCACAGCGCAACCGACGTGCATGACGGAACCGTTCCGTCATGCGCGTCGAAGGGGTTAAAAAACAGAAATATACACCCTACCTTTCAGTGTAGAAAGTAGTCATACAACCAATGATTTCTTGTCTTTTTTCCCAAAAAAGTTCCGTGGATCCTCGCACCCAACGCAAGAGAATCCGTGCACCCAACGCGATAGGATGCGCGCACCGTGCGCACATTCCGCCTTTTAAAAAAAAACAAAAAATGGGACCCCAGGGGGTCCTTCTACGACCCCCTAAGCACCTCAAGAGGGTCAGAGTATTTCCACTCTGCCCCCTTTATATGTTTTACACACTTATTCCCCAGGCTTCTTCAGCCTCGCTTCTACCGAGGCAGAAAATGGCCGCCAACAGTTCCTGATTTCGAATGTAGACAGACACTCGACAGCCAATTAGCATTCAGCGTGTGATCGGGAGGGTGCGCGCTCGGTTCGGGGAGGGTGCGCTTACGGTGCGGGTAGGGTCTGCGGATCCTCCCCGGCCATAGATAGTTATGTACTTTTAACTCTAATTTTCTCAGGAACTACTGAACAGATTCACACCATTTATGCAAAAGGCACGAGTCTGAACTGAGGACTACTTCTTTGCCAAATTTGGTGTCATTCCGTTCAGCGGTTCGGGCTGTAGCTGCGACAACAGATCCTATGGGAAACATGCATGGGGAAAATGCGTATTGGGACCCCCCTTATTTCTCGGCCCCCGCTTGACGAATCACCACGAACTTTTCAGGGTAGGAGCGGAGCGGAGCTGGCCAAAAGTTTGGAAAATTTTGCGAGGATTTGTCAACCGGCGCCAGACTTATTGGGAATAGAATGTTGCGGATTTCCTATGGAAAATAGGTCCTAACTATAACTACCTTCTGGCGACCGCCAGTAGGTAATATATAATATATATATATATATATATATATATATATATATATATATATATATATATATTTGCCCCGATTTGAGAAGCACACACAGGAGGCACACACAGTTCAGGGAAACTTCTGCAGTCACCGCGCCGCCTGGCGCGTTTCGGGCTATGCCCTTCATCAAAGGTATGTTGCACGCGGCTCACCAAAACACACAACTTCAAGTATTTCCCCTCTTTTATTTCGATGGTAGAACACAACTCAGGTGAGTACATCCACAGCATTATAGACTTGAAGTTCATCACATTCAACCCTTGTGGGCTGCTGGTGAGACACGATTCACAGTTCTTAAAAACACGATGGTTGCACTTTGAATCCTTCCCCCTCCTCCATTTGCCGCTATTGTTTCCAATTACAGCAGAGCCAAAATGTATGGCGGTGCTCCTCCCGACCTGGGCTTGGCCGTAATTGCATGAGAGGAAAGGGTTGCCCCCGATTTGAGAAGCACACACAGGAGGCACACACAGTTCAGGGAAGCTTCTGCAGTTACCGCGCCGCCTGATGCGTTTCGGGCTATGCCCTTCATCAAAGGTATGTTGCACGCGGCTCACCAAACACACGACTTCAAGTATTTCCCCTCTTTTATTTCGATGGCAGAACACAACTCAAGTCAGTACATCGACAGCATTATGGGACTTGAAGTTCAGCACATTCAACCCTTGTGGGCTATTTGGTGAGACACGATTCACAGTTCTTAAAAACACGATGGTTGCACTTTGAATCCTTCCCCCTCCTCCTGCTCCATTTGCCGCCATCGTTTCCAATTACAGCGGAGCAAAAACGTATGGCGGTGCTCCTCCCAACCTGGGCTTGGCCGTAATTGCATGAGAGGAAAGGTTGCCCCCGATTTGAGAAGCACACACAGGAGGCACACACAGTTCAGGGAAGCTTCTGCAGTTACCGCGCCGCCTGATGCGTTTCGGGCTTCGCCCTTCATGAAAGGTATGTTGCACGCGGCTCACCAAACACACTACTTCAAGTATTTCCCCTCTTTTATTTCGATGGCAGAACACAACTCAGTACATCCACAGCATTATGGGACTTGAAGTTCATCATATTCAACCCTTGTGGGCTGCTGGTGAGACACGATTCACAGTTCTTAAAAACACGATGGCTGCACTTTGAATCCTTCCCCCTCCTCCTGCTCCATTTGCCGCCATCATTTCCAATTACAGCGGAGCCCAAACGTATGGCGGTGCTCCTCCCGACCTGGGCTTGGCTGTAATTACATGAGAGGAAAGGGTTGCCCCCGATTTGAGAAGCACACACAGGAGGCACACATCGAAATAAAAGAGGGGAAATACTTGAAGTCGTGTGTTAGGTGAGCTGCGTGCAACATAGCTTTGATGAAGGGCGTAGCCCGAAACGCGTCAGGTGGCGCGGTGACTGCAGAAGCTTCCCTGAACTGTGTGTGCTTCTCAAATCGGGGGTATATATATATTTATATATATATATCAACAAATGCCCTAAAGCTTTCGGGAGGGCACACGCTTCAGAGTCTACCATCCGGTCTGCATTGCTGGCTCCCCACACTTGCCCGCAATTAATTGTTGTGCCTGATGCGTTTCGATGCACAGGGCATCTCATCAGAGGCTTGCTTTGCGTTAGTACAGCGGAATTCGCCCTCTTTTATTTTCATTATCTGCACGCATGTGTTAATTATCATCCCTAAGTGGGTGTGCCCTGTAGGCAAATTGAATTGCATGCAGGGAACTGAAGTTCCTTCATCCAGGTACTGGAGTCCTTAAGAGAGCCTTAAAATATCCCCCGAGTGGGTTCCCACTGACATGTCTTTTAAAAGCTTTAACTTTTCCTTGGTAGGATTCAGAATCCTGTGGAGAGTTCATTATTCAGACTCGAAGTGCTGACATGCCATCGATCAGTTCAAGGCTCAGCTTCTCTTTTTCACATCGTAGAGACGGTGCTCCTCCGGTGACGAGTCCGCTGCTGGAAATGTAGATCAACAAATGCCCTAAAGCTTTCGGGCGGGCACACGCTTCAGAGTCTACCATCCGGTCTGCATTGCTGGCTCCCCACACTCACCCTCAATTAATTGTTGTGCCTGATGCGTTTCGATGCACAGGGCATCTCATCAGAGGCTTGCTTCGCGTTAGTACAGCGGAATACGCCCTCTTTTATTTTCATTATCTGCACGCATGTGTTAATTATCATCCCTAAGTGGGTGTGCGCTGTTTAGGCAAATTGAATTGCATGCTGGGAACTGAAGTTCCTTCATTCAGGAACTGGAGTCCTTAAGAGAGCCTTAAAATATCTCCTGAGTGGGTTCCCACTGACGCGTTGGCAGATGATATAAGTTGAGCGTGAAGGCAGGCATGGAAACTTACAGCCGGAGGGCAGAGCCCTGTTGAGTGCATTCCCGATGCTAAAGGCATTTTGTTGATTCATTTTACCCCGCACGGCGGCCTGGCCCTGGGGAAAGCGCCGTCATCTGCAGAAAGAGGAATGTGCCTTCCAGCAGAGCGAGGCCGGAGTCAGGAACTTTTTCGGGACTTCGTTGGCACAGCGCTCATTCCTAATCAAGCTTGCTTCATTGCAATACAGCCTACTAAATGTAAAACAATTAAAGCATCAATCAACAAATGAACTTGAATTTACTTAAAGTAAAGCACTTTAAACGTATATCACGGACTTCAAGTCCCAGTGAACAATAGTGAGGTGTTACAACTCATCAACGCCCACAGGGGGACTTGAAATAAAATGATCCGGAAATACAATGATTACGTTTTTCGAGTCATTTGTGCAGCCCTGGAAGAAGAGGTTTCGACCTTGAAACGCGTTGGCAGATGATACAAGTTGAGCCTGAAGGCAGGCATGGAAACTTACAGCCAGAGGGCAGAGCGCTGGCGAGTGCATTCCTGATGCTAAAGGCATTTTGTTGATATATATATTATCTACTGGCGGTCGCCAGTAGATAGTTATAGTTAGGACCGTGTTTCCATAGGAAATCCGCAACATTCTATTTGGAATAACTTTGGCACCGGTTGACGAATCCTCGCAAAATTTTCAAAATAGGTGGGGCGCTCTGCTCCGCTCCTACGCTGAAAGTCTCGGGGTGATTCGTCAAGCGGGGAATGAGAAAAAAGGGGGGTCCCAAAACACGTTTTCCCCATGCATTTTTCCATAGGGACCTTTAGTCCAAGGTACAGCCCGAACGGCTGAACAGAATTACTTGAAATTTGGCAGAGAGGTAGTCCTCAGGTCAGGGAAGTGCCTTTTGCAGGTCTGGTGTCAATCTGTCCAGTAGTTCCTGAGAAAATCAAAAGTAAAATCATATATATATGTGGGTGGAGCCTAACCACACATCTCATCCTGAGATCTGATTGGCTGTCAGCACTTCATCCAAGAAGTGTTGGCAGCCATCTTGGGACCAATATACATGATAGCACCTCATTAAAAAGCATTGCAGTTAATAGAAGGTTTTAAGACTTTAGTTATATATATATTCACTGAAAAAACCATGGGTTTCACACACGTTATAGGTAGGAATTAGCATTTAAAAAACCTTAGAAATTTAATGAAAAAACCAAAGGTTTCACACATGTTATAGTTAGCTGGACATTTCACTCGTAAAAAACCAATGAAATTCCCCCGTTATAGTTAGTTCAGCTAACTATAACTCGCGCGCCCGCAATGCACTACTGATGACGTCACATATTACATCACTCATGACATGGTCAGTGACATCACTCATGACATCACTGATGACATCTCAAATGACATCACTGATGACATCATCCAGTGAATGTGTGTTTTTCTGAAAATTAAATATGTTTTATATATGTATATCTCAAGGTTGATGGAAGAATAAATTAGTATATAAGTGTCTAAATTGATGATTTGTTTCTGAAAAATTGATTGTATAACTGACTGATTAAGTGTATCTTTTTGAATACATGGCTTAGTGAGTAATGTTTAAATGTGTAAATACCTGTATCAGTCTCTCACTTTGTATATAAGTGGCTGCATGGGTTGGTGAGTAGCTACATGAGTGTCTATATAGGTTAATAGTTGGTTTTTTGAGTATCAGTATGAGTGTCTGAGTGTCTTCATGGTGCGGTGGGGGGTATTACGTAGTGCATAGATGCATGAATGAGTGACTCACTGTTTGTATGTGTTGAAGACAGCATGTGTGCAGGACTGTATGGGTGGATGAGTGTGTGCATGGGTGTGTTAGTGAGTGAATGACTGTCTCAATAGTGTCATAAGTAACTACATATGTTTTAAACTAGTATATGTGACTATTGTTGTTCATAAGTGAGTATATGTGAGAGTGAGAGATTGGAAGAGTTCCTGTATGAATAAGTATGTGTTTCTATAAGTGATTGTTAAAAAGACTAAGTATGTGTAAGTTTCTGTTAAAGTAAGTGTGCTGGTGTGTGTATAACTGTATATGCAAGTAAATGGATGTTTGTTTCTTTATTAGCATGAGTGACTATGTGTGTGAGTAACTCTATGGATGAGTGGGATTGTGTTACAGGATGTTTAGGTGTATGAGTACATATGATGTGTGAGTACATGTATGAGTGACTGTATAGGATTGTTGGTGGATGAGTGGATGTGTATGTGGATCTTAGAATTACTGAATAGGTTGTTGTAACTGTTATTGGTATGTCCATTGTTTTGAAAATTTTAGTGTCTATTTTTGAATGTTTGTATCAAAGGTTATATTAGGGTGAGAGGAGGTCTACCACTCTGTCACAAGGATAATGTCATCAGTGATGTCATTTGAGATGTCATCAGTGATGTCATGAGTGATGTCACTGACCATGTCATGAGTGATGTAATATGTGACGTCATCAGTAGTGCATTGCGGGCGCGCGAGTTATAGTTAGCTGAACTAACTATAACGGGGGAATTTCATTGGTTTTTTACGAGTGAAATGTCCAGCTAACTATAACATGTGTGAAACCTTTGGTTTTTTCATTAAATTTCTAAGGTTTTTTAAATGCTAATTCCTAACTATAACGTGTGTGAAACCCATGGTTTTTTCAGTGAATTTCAAAGGTTTTTTAAATGCTAATTCCTAACTATAACGTGTGTGAAACCCATGGTTTTTTCAGTGAATTTGCAAGGTTTTTTAAATGCTAATTTTTTTTTTTTCTTCTATTTTTTTTTACATATTTTTATTTTAATTTTCTATCCTTTTTTAAAGACTATGGTTAAATTTTTAAAATTCTATAATATGTTTTTTTTAATATATTTTATAAAATAAACATGTAAAATGTATTAGCAATACATTTTTTCCTTTTTTTTTTATTTTTTTTTTAGTACGCGTACCGTAAGCTTACGGTAAGCGTACGGTTTACGCAACGTCGTAATTTATCTACGCTGTTTGCGTATAGTTACGCAATTTGCGTAGCCGCGCGTACTCCGCGTGGGACGCGTACGCGTGTACGCTACACGCGCACGTTACGCGGAAGTGTCGGGGAGTGACTGTTAAGCGCATGCGCGCAAGCGCGTGTCTTTTTTACGCGCATGCGTACTTTTGCCGTAAGCGTACCGTAAGCGTACGGTAGGTCATGTGATCATGAAACACAACTTTTGATTGGTTGAAACTACTTTCAGTTCTAGAACTCTCCTACACCACACCCATTCCCCACATTTCTGCTTGTGATCCCTTAGGAGAAGGAGCTGGGTTGTCTTTGTGATACGATGGCAGAACAGCAGAGCTCTTCTGAGAGTGAGGCTAGCAGCACTACCTTGAGGCAGAGAGCGAGGAAACAAAAGACCTCTTACGTATGGGATTATTTTACTTTTCCAGAAGGCCAGCAAAAGGTAAATGCACCCTTAGTGACTTGCAAGCTGTGTAAGCGTGTACTTTCAAGAGGTAATCCTGACAGGAAGTATTCCTTTGGGAATCACACCATGATGAGACACCTTAAGGATGTACACAGAAGGACACATGCTCGACTTACTGAAGGTAACCCTTCAGTAAATCAACCAAGCACATCCACAGCAGCTCAGCCTGGACCATCATCTGCAGAGCCGAGTCCTTCTTCTGCAGGTCAGGTGAGCCCTTCATCTGTGGGGGGAGCATCTCCTTTTTCTGGTCCTCTGGAAATTAACCCTCGGTTTGCGAGGGTTGAAGTACGGTGCGCCCATTGTCACGATCTAATTACTTATAGGGAGACCAGTGTTTCCCTAGTGAACAGTAAAATAGATCAGCACACTTGTCGTACCGTCTAATATTCCCAATCTTTCTTTCCTCTGTCCCTGCATGAACACAACGGCTCTTTTAAGAGCCAACCTTACCTTTCATCTATTTTTTATATATTTTTTAAAAAACTTTTTGTTATTTTTTTTTTACCGTACGCGTACGGTACGCGTAATTTTTTTTTTTTTTTTTTTAATACACTAAAAATCAATTATCACATTACAAGGTCCTTGAGAGACTACAATTAAAAACGGCAAATGTGATTGTAGAGAAGTGGAAAAAAGGGACCATGACATTATTGACTTACCATACCCACTCAAAAAAAGATTTATTCATTTAATTTATTTTTAATTGCTTTTTAAATGGTTATAGTTTTCGAAAATTTTCTATCTCAATCTGAAAAAAAAGAAAAAAGTATTAATATTTAATAAAACATTTAATAATACAGTACACATATTTACATATTTTTCAAAAAATATTTTTGCCTTTTTTTTGCTGTTTTCAGAAAATATTGCATTTCACTATAAATTGTGAAAGCAACTGCATTCATCATTTAACAGCAGGCAAAAAAAAATTAACAATCTCAAAGATTGTTTTTAAAAAAGCCCAGAATCTCTTTTTTCATAAACATAACTTTAAAGAAATGCATAATATTCTAAAAAAATATCATCTAATATCTATACTTATTTCTTTAAAATACCGTCTGATATTTTTGTTTCAGAAGTATAATCACAATAATATATGTCAAATAACTCCACAATACATCTGGTTCCATTTCCTTTAGGCCAAATAGTAATTTTAAAATTCTTTTTTTGTTTAATTTCCAATGGTAATCCAATAAAAAACAAAAGTTTAAATTGTACAGATGTCACCGTTTCTCTGTAACATTTTGGTTTCCGAAAGATTAATTAATAATTAAATAAGTCCACAATAGAATTGTTTACTTTTCCGCATGGCCAAATAGTAATTTTAAAAATCTTTTTTGAAAAAATTTCCAATGGCAATCCAATAACATTCCAAAATTTAAATTGTGCAGATGTTACCGATTTTTTCTAAATTTTTGGTTTTCCAAAGTTTCCTTAAAAAATGGAAAAATTCCACATTACAATTGGTTACCTTTCCATTAGGCCAAATGATAATTTGTTAAATCTTTTTATTTGTAAATTCCAAATGGTAATCCAATAAAATGGTAAAATTATTTTCTCCAGATGTTGTCAAATCTCTCTAAAATTTAGGTTTCAGGAAGATTAGATAGGAATTTGCTAAATCAAAAGGCAAACGTTGCTTAAAATCAATTGGGAATCATTACACAGTGTCCAGCCTTTTTCACATTTAAGATAAACTGTGTAATGACCAGAAGTTACAGTAGGTCCATCATGGAAAATTATTGCAACTGTTACAAAAGTTTTTCCTGAAATTGATAATTGCTGTCCTGTAAACTTCTTTATTAAAGTATCCAATTTTGAACCATCAGCTCTACATCGTTGCATCATTAAAATTACATACTGTCTGTATTCCTTTAAAATTAATGTTGAAAACATGTCAGATTTACACTCACTGCATTGCATGCTATGATTAGCATCTTTAACTAATTTAGCAAAAGTGACTGTTTTACTCTCTGGCAATGTTAAATAAATAAACCTTTCAGAATCAACATTAGAGCCACATATATTATAACAGTTTTCACAACTATGTTCCCATTTATAAGAGAGACCAAACATATTTTGTATTTGTACCCCTTCCTCTTCCAGTACCTGAAGAAAATACATCAAGAATTCCTGTGCATCTTGCTGTACATTTTGAGAAAACTGTGTTCGTCCTGAACATAAATCTAAAACTTTTCTAATTTCAGTAGCACTTTCTATTTGAGTTTTATCATTACTCAGCTTTTCAAAAAGGAGACTCAGCACAGTACAGAATCTTTTTCCCTGATTTACTATTATCTGCTCTTGCAAACTTTCCAGATAAAATGCAACATTCAGCACTACATTAGCGTAGCAGTTGACACCAGAGCTATTTTCAAAATAACATCCTACAACCTGTTCTTCATTTTCCTTATTATTTTTGCTTGCAATTACATCACTCCTCTTTTTTTTCCTCCTCTCTACATCTTCATTACAGATATTCTCATTTCTCCTTTTACGAGAAACTACACGTTTCTCCAACACAGGATACTGACCTAAATGAGGAGCATAGCTTCTTCTTAATCTATTATACTCCTTTACACAGTTTGTATCAGCACTAACTTTTGAATCATCAAAGTCTATCATGAATAAACCTGATAATGTTTTCACTCGTGACAAAGCAACATATGCCATACCTTCTTTGAACACAGTTGAACCAATGTTCACAAATGCACAATCTACAGTCAATCCTTGAGACTTGTGAATAGTTACAGCATATGCTAGAGAAAACGGAAACTGCTTCCTACGTACATATAAGTCTTTCACAAGCATGAAACGAACTGTACAACGACAAATATCTTTAACTTCTTCTATCTGATCAAATTTTATTTTTAAACATTCAATTCCATCTTTTTTCTGATAATTAATAAAACCCACAACTCTTCCCATAGCTCCATTAACTAAACCTTTTTCAACATCCAAATTTCTCCTTAAAAATACTCTACAGTTCATGCAAACATATAGATTTTTTTCTAATCCAGCTGTTTTGGAAATCTGCTTCTCTAGTGAATCCAATTTATTTTTCAGTGTGCCTGTTAATGTGACAGTAATTCTTCCATCCTCAATTTTGTCCACTGCTTCCAATTTCCTGATATCTTCCTTTTCCAATTTCAAAAGCTCCTCATTGAATATTGAGCATTCACGTAGAGTTGGCATTAAGCAGATAACACTTTTGTTTTCTGCAATGTTCTTGTATATCTTCTCTGCAACTATTTCTTCCTTTGGAAATAAATTATGTAGCAGCCGAGTCTGTAATGCTTTTTTGCCAGCTTCTGTGAGTAGTCCAATCCTGATATCTTTCAGAATACTTCCATATTCTTCATCGTTTGCTTGCCTCATATTAGTTGTAAGTTCCTTGTACTCAAAGAAGGACCAAATATTTGCATTACCGATGCTTCCCAATGACTTCTTCGTGTCTTCATGTGTCACAGTATTAAACACTGGTTGTCCTTTAACTGGAGTAAGTTGCAAAAGATCTCCAAAAACTATGACGTGTTTTCCTCCAAATAACACGTCATAGTCTGACTTCAGAATTTGCTGTATTCTTAAATGCACAAAGGCAAGCATTAAGTTCGATACCATGCTCACCTCATCAATAATGAGAACTTGCATCTTCTTCAATACTCTTGAAACTTCCAAGCATGCTTCTCCAGTTAGCTTGTTGTATTGTATTTTGTTCTCATGCTCCACTGGTAACATTAGCAAACGATGTAAAGTGATTCCTTTTATGTTATATGCTGCTAACCCAGTTGGAGCAGTAACCACACAAGACAAAGTAGAATCCGTTTTTTGCTGTAGGTAGCTTCTGATGACTTTTATAAGGAAACGTTTTCCAGTTCCAGCTTGTTCGCTTACATACATCCTGATTGGATGAAATGATGTGCATGAGCACTCTTTTTTTTCATGTAGAAATCCGTGATCAATTTTGTTTCTGATCTCTTCATAAATTTGTTGCTGCTCTTGATTCAGTTGTCTTTCCAAATTTTGTAAGTCTATAAATTCTTCTTGAGCTTGATTCATAGCTGTTTCCACTTCATTCATGGCTATTGATGCTTCATTTTCAACGATTGGTTGTCCTAGGGGATCTTGACTGAGTGTTCCTGAACTTTGGCTGTCCTGAGAACTGTCTCTAGCTATTTCTGCTGCAATTGTAGTTTCCTGTTCAATTTCTTCATTTAACATTTGCAGATAAGTTGTGAATGTTCTGCATTGTATGCTGTCTTTGCAAGCATTAAATGAATCTTCATAGCTTTGAAATTCTCCCAGTAGTTCATCCTCTGTACGCCATGGTTTAAACAGCTGTAAAAGAGCCAAGTAGTAAAATTCCTTTTTGTCAGTAGTGTCGCAACTCAGCTTCCGGTGATTTATCAAACTTCCTTTTGTTTGCTTCACCAAACATCCTTCCTCACCAATAACTTTATATTTTCCATTGTTGGTGTCTTCTGCGGCTTTCCGTGAATAAATGTAGTTCTGCAGCACTTCATAGAGACACATGTTCTCCAGATGATGACTTCTCTTTGGGTAATATGTATCCAACATGTTTGATTTAAAAATATCTGTACTTTCTGGGTCACTCTCGGCCAAATATTCAATTTCTCCAACAGATTTCAGTACCCGATTTCTCATTGCTGCAAGGCCTAAACTTGCCCAAATTATTCTTCTTGATTTCGAGTAGAGACTTGCAGAAGATAACCTATCTGAACATTCGTAGGATCCAATTTCTCGATGCGATAACATCTTCAAACTGAAACTGTACAGCTTCTTACTGACAGTTTTCTCGTGAGAAATCTCTTCCCACATTTCCTTCAATTCTGTTTTTTCTGATTTCGTAATGTAAGAAGTTACATATCGAGCAACAGCAATGGAATTGTCAGCTACATACTGTATATCCATGTTAGCGTTCCACATGGATAAAATCACTGGGTTGTAGTCATTTATATTTTTTGATTCTTCTTTTCTTTTAAGGTTGTAGGTATTCTTAGGTGATTTTCTTGTGATAGTATGTCTCACAGCTGACATAAAACTGTTAACTCTTCCATTTGAAAGAACAGGTCTAGGAAATCCAAATCGACATTTAGTGTAGTATTTATCTTTGCTCTTGTATTTCCGTCGACAGTATTTTCCACACTGATGACTTTGGAAACGTAAAACTTGCTCCTTTAACTTTTTCTCTTCTGTGCTTTTTGGTATAGCACATGTTGCATATTCTTCAATGTAAGATAACACTGCTTCATCAGTATCTGTTCCAAACTTTGGGGCATCCTTGATCCACAACAGCATATGAATATGAGGAGCACCTCTTGCCTGGTACTCTTTTCTCCAAAAGAAATCCACTACTTCTCCTAGAGGTGGATTTTTTTTATTGCAGATGAAGGACATCATAGCCTCAAATCTATGATTGAAATATCTGCAAACATTAACCGGATCCAATGAGCACAGTTCTCCTGCTGTTTTGTATTCGATGTTTTTAATGTTTGAATTTGCCTCTCGTAGAAAATCCAGTAAATCATCCCAAGCGTACTCAGCACAGCTTAGGGTAAGGAACCATGTTGGTGTTCCTAAATTCCGTAACATGCATTTTAATTCACCATGGCGTCGGTACCAATATTCATTTGTCCCACGCTGACAAGCCATCAGATTGATCAGTTGTGTTTCCAAATGATCATCTCGGTGCTGCACTTTCTCCATAAAATCCTTAGCAGACACATTTTGTAAATGTACTCCACTTTTTAAAATGTGATTTACTGCATAAGACAGTGCAGACAAGTCGCTTTCAAATAAAAGATGGAACAAATAAGGAATACTTTGTCGAAATCTAGGATCTTCAGCATATAGTCTTGTAGTCCGATACTCAGAAGCTGGAATCTGTTCCGGACGTTCATCGTATCGTCCTCCTTTTCCTTTAGGAAACAGCTGGGGAAAACATCGAGCTTCCAAGCTCTCCTCCCATACACTCACGGGAGTTCCTTTTGCTTTCTTCATCTGAAATAGATCAATATTGTCTCCCATAACTTCTTTTGAATGAAGAGGATGTATGCTAAAATGTTCATAAATTTCTTCTTCCTTTGACTTGTCCACTTTTTCAATTTGTCCAGTTGGTGTTTCTGTGTCTTCTTGTAAATCTTCTTCTTTTTCTTCTTCTATATAAATTGATTCATGCCATTTGTTATTCCTTTTCAAATACAAATGTGCTCTTTGTACTTTCCGTACATCTACCAGCTCCTGCCAAATCTTCTTATTCTTTGTAGGTACACCATTAACCAGAATAATTAATGGTTCAGTTTCCAAAGTATCCGCATCAATAGTTTCCATATTTTTTTTCAAATCCAAGGGCAAATACACCACTCTACCTTTTAAACCTCTCAGTAAATCTGAAGGAGGTAATTTACCAGTTTTGGGCTCCATACGTACTATGGTCTGGAACGGATGAACACATTGAATGAGTATAGACTCATATGTATTTAATTCAGAAAGTTCAACAGGAATAGCATCCAATTCTAAATTATTATGTACAGCTCTGGTCGGCATTCTATTTTCCTCTAACTTGTTGTAACAGTATTTACAAATACGCTGAACTTCACCCAATTCAAAACAATTTTCAAGAAATATATAGGTGGCAAAATCCTTCCACTTATAATTATCTTCATTTTCACTCTTTCTGTAGAGATCAACATACCTGGTTTGTTTTCTATAATGAGTTCTGCGGCAACAAATACAAGTTATATTTGGTCTTTCATTAGAGATTATTGCAAATTTTGTTATGTGATCATTAAATGTCTTACTTACAGAGGGTTCTACATTTTCTTCCACTTCTTCCTCATTTACTGTGTCCTTCTCTGCACTGTTTTGTTCAGGACCAAAGTAAAAAAACTGAATTTCATCAACAACCTTCTCTACATCTGATACCGTTCCACGGAACAGAGCCCTATTCAATTCATCTAACTTTATTGCTGGACTTTTAGCAAAATACAACCGTCTCACAAACTTTCTCATTTCAGTATGATGAACAGCCAGCATCCTAAAATGATGGAAAACACTATTACACACTTTTCTAGATAGACAAGCCAGAGAATGACCCTGCAAACCAGTATTCTCTCTCACTCTGCATGGATCTAGACTTTGAAGCACCTTAATCTTCTGTTTCACACTTTTTTTGCTATATTCTCTTAGAAACTCACGAAATTTATCAATAGATTCCTGACGCACAGTGCAAATACTACTACAATTCCAAGTGTACACTGGGGCTTTAGGACGTCTCCCCATAGCCTCATCCGCCATCACTTGTACCTCATCTCTTGGAACCATTATCTCCTTCTCCATTATGCAACCATTTTTCACTTCATAAGCACGACCTCTGGTGTCAACTGCATGCAGCAAACTATTACTTTGAAAATAACTCTCTTCATTAAAAAAAAGGTTCACTACTTGAACTATGCATCCATTTTCCTAAAAACACTTTACAAAAGTTTGTTCTGTTCACTACTCTTTTCCTTTTGCTATGTGATTTCAGTACATTAACCATTTTGTCTAATGTACGCATCCTATTCAAAATTAAAATGAATAGTTTCCTTTTTAATTCTAATGCCTTTGCTGCAATGGCTTCAATTTCTTTTTTTCTCTTATAAAACTTTGCCTTTTGCTTATATTTCTTCACATCCTTTATCAAATTGGACATAACTCTCCTCTGAAACATTTTTCTACGTATCTCTTTAAACGCTGTTTTTCTGTTTAAGTTTATCTTTTTAGTTGCAGAAGGTATATTTGCATTAACTAAATTCTCAATTTTTTCCTGTCCTTTTCGATTCAAATCATTCTTTCCAGTACAGACATTTTGTACATTTTTCCTTTTTTTGAATATGTTCCTTAGAAAATCTTTTTTTTGCTTACCAGAAGATTTTTTCTTCTTCCCAACATGAGCATCTTCAACTAACTTAGGTCCTCCAGTTGTCTTCAAATATAGGTTTTTTTTCTGCTCTTTTTTTACTCTGGATTTTGTAGGCATCTTAAATTTTGTTCACTGCTCTTCAGCAATACCTGAAAAAAACTAAAAAAAAATTCCTTTATTTTATTTAAATATATTACTACATTTGTTTTCACATTAGTCACAAAACGAAATTTCTTTGCCAATTTGAAAGCACACTTACTGCTCTTTTTTTTGGCAAGTGATAAACACTTTTACAGACTGACACATTATGAATCCACTTTTCAGATTTTTTACAAAGCGCATGTCCAAACTGCTTTTTCAGACCAGCATCATTTGTAACCTGGGTGTCTGCCTACACTCCAGCAAGGGCAACCAGCCTTAGTGATGCTGAATGTATTTGCATTACTGACTGAAACCTCAAACCCCACTCGCTTGTGAATACTGTGCATGATTCCACATGGTAAGCAGCTACCTGTGTGCTAAGAGTCTGCTTCTGCACCAAAAAATGGCTCCCCCTTTCCATCTAATGCAACTGTGAAATCTCCACAGCAATACGCAATAAATCTCTGCCTGTAATTCCTATTTGCACACAGAGTCATGTTTTCACATTAGTCACAAAACGAAATTTCTTTGCCAATTTGAAAGCACACTTACTGCTCTTTTTTTTGGCAAGTGATAAACACTTTTACAGACTGACACATTATGAATCCACTTTTCAGATTTTTTACAAAGTACATGTCCAAACTGCTTTTTCAGACCAGCATCATTTGTAACCTGGGTGTCTGCCTACACTCCAGCAAGGGCAACCAGCCTTAGTGATGCTGAATGTATTTGCATTACTGACTGAAACCTCAAACCCCACTCGCTTGTGAATACTGTGCATGATTCCACATGGTAAGCAGCTACCTGTGTGCTAAGAGTCAGCTTCTGCACCAAAAAAAGGCTCCCCCTTTCCATCTAATGCAACTGTGAAATCACCAGAGCAATACGCAATAAATCTCTGCCTGTAATTCCTATTTGCACACAGAGTCATGTTTTCACATTAGTCACAAAACGAAATTTCTTTGCCAATTTGAAAGCACACTTACTGCTCTTTTTTTTGGCAAGTGATAAACACTTTTACAGACTGACACATTATGAATCCACTTTTCAGATTTTTTACAAAGCACATGTCCAAACTGCTTTTTCAGACCAGCATCATTTGTAACCTGGGTGTCTGCCTACACTCCAGCAAGGGCAACCAGCCTTAGTGATGCTGAATGTATTTGCATTACTGACTGAAACCTCAAACCCCACTCGCTTGTGAATACTGTGCATGATTCCACATAGTAAGCAGCTACCTGTGTGCTAAGAGTCTGCTTCTGCACCAAAAAATGTCTCCCCCTTTCCATCTAATGCAACTGTGAAATCACCAGAGCAATACGCAATAAATCTCTGCCTGTAATTCCTATTTGCACACAGAGTCATGTTTTCACATTAGTCACAAAACGAAATTTCTTTGCCAATTTGAAAGCACACTTACTGCTCTTTTTTTTGGCAAGTGATAAACACTTTTACAGACTGACACATTATGAATCCACTTTTCAGATGTTTTACAAAGCACATGTCCAAACTGCTTTTTCAGACCAGCATCATTTGTAACCTGGGTGTCTGCCTACACTCCAGCAAGGGCAACCAGCCTTAGTGATGCTGAATGTATTTGCATTACTGACTGAAACCTCAAACCCCACTCGCTTGTGAATACTGTGCATGATTCCACATGGTAAGCAGCTACCTGTGTGCTAAGAGTCAGCTTCTGCACCAAAAAAAGGCTCCCCCTTTCCTTCTAATGCAACTGTGAAATCACCAGAGCAATACGCAATAAATCTCTGCCTGTAATTCCTATTTGCACACAGAGTCATGTTTTCACATTAGTCACAAAACGAAATTTCTTTGCCAATTTGAAAGCACACTTACTGCTCTTTTTTTTGGCAAGTGATAAACACTTTTACAGACTGACACATTATGAATCCACTTTTCAGATTTTTTACAAAGCACATGTCCAAACTGCTTTTTCAGACCAGCATCATTTGTAACCTGGGTGTCTGCCTACACTCCAGCAAGGGCAACCAGCCTTAGTGATGCTGAATGTATTTGCATTACTGACTGAAACCTCAAACCCCACTCGCTTGTGAATACTGTGCATGATTCCACATGGTAAGCAGCTACCTGTGTGCTAAGAGTCTGCTTCTGCACCAAAAAATGTCTCCCCCTTTCCATCTAATGCAACTGTGAAATCACCAGAGCAATACGCAATAAATCTATGCCTGTAATTCCTATTTGCACACAGAGTCATGTTTTCACATTAGTCACAAAACGAAATTTCTTTGCCAATTTGAAAGCACACTTACTGCTCTTTTTTTTGGCAAGTGATAAACACTTTTACAGACTGACACATTATGAATCCACTTTTCAGATTTTTTACAAAGCACATGTCCAAACTGCTTTTTCAGACCAGCATCATTTGTAACCTGGGTGTCTGCCTACACTCCAGCAAGGGCAACCAGCCTTAGTGATGCTGAATGTATTTGCATTACTGACTGAAACCTCAAACCCCACTCGCTTGTGAATACTGTGCATGATTCCACATGGTAAGCAGCTACCTGTGTGCTAAGAGTCTGCTTCTGCACCAAAAAAAGGCTCCCCCTTTCCTTCTAATGCAACTGTGAAATCACCAGAGCAATACGCAATAAATCTCTGCCTGTAATTCCTATTTGCACACAGAGTCATGTTTTCACATTAGTCACAAAACGAAATTTCTTTGCCAATTTGAAAGCACACTTACTGCTCTTTTTTTTGGCAAGTGATAAACACTTTTACAGACTGACACATTATGAATCCACTTTTCAGATTTTTTACAAAGCACATGTCCAAACTGCTTTTTCAGACCAGCATCATTTGTAACCTGGGTGTCTGCCTACACTCCAGCAAGGGCAACCAGCCTTAGTGATGCTGAATGTATTTGCATTACTGAGTCCAACCTCAAACCCTTAAACTATTCTTTTATTATACCAGTACACCTTAATTTATTGTGAAAACATAGTCCATATTATTTTACATGTTCCTCACATTTAAATTTCTCCCAAAACAGAAAATAATAAACACAACTTCAACAAAAAGAATTGCATTTCTATTATTCATTTCTTAATTTACCATATACATCCCCTCTCAGACTCTAAACTCACCTTTAAAATTAGTTAGTTGTGAAAGAAATGTGGCACTCAAACAGCAGATTATCAGAGCCAGGATCTCTGTTCTCTACACCTCTCTCCTCTCAGCAGAACCAGATAATGGCAAACTTTCCCTCTCTTTTTCCACACATATACATGTTAGTTTCAAATCTCAGTGCTTGCCCCTTTTTTTCAAATGTAATCACACATTTCTATTGGTTGAAAACCAACCCTTTTCCAAAAGTACCCTTCCCCCAACTTGACTTCTGCCTAGTACCCTTCCCCCAACTTGACTTCTGTCTGCTACCATAGCAACAGCTCATGGAACACTGCTGTGTGGAGTCAGGTCAGAAGTTCGCCAAACAATGTTTCAATTCCAAAGAGCAAGAGTGCTTGACTTTTCAAACCTAACAGCAAATCCATAGTACTGTTCTTTGGTAACACATTTTTCTGTACCAATACAAAACATGCTTCTATTAATTTACACATACAGCCTAGTTTTTATTCTAGAATGGTATGAAACAGCCAATCAGTTCTTTTTTTTAAAAAAAAAATATGTATGCCTCCATTTCCAAACTGTCTTTCTTTTCATATTGCCATTCTACTGAAAGACACCTCCTGAGTGCATCCAGTTCTCCTTTGAAGATGTTCACAGTGTGGATTGTAGGGCACAGCTATGTCTTCTGGAGTGAAAAGTATGCAGAAAAAACAGATATGGTGAGAGACCTTGCTTTGCCAAATGTAGACATTAAATGGATTGGTCAGAGAGGGTTAAAGTGGCACCAATTGATGCCATTGGTGAAATCCTTCATGCACATCCAACACCCTGACCTCATAATAGTGCACTGTGGTGGCAATGACCTAGGCACTTTGACTGGGGTAGGTCTGGAAATGCTTATGAAGGAGACCTTTGCACAACTGTTTTCACTTTTCCCTAAAACTGCCTTTGTGTTTTCTAACATATGCCAAAGGCAAAAATGGAACTGGTCCAATCATTTCTGTCCGCAGATTGACAAAGCAAGAAAGCACGTCAACAAATCTGTTTCTGCTTTCCTCCGTGACTATGGTATGGGTTCCATTTACCACAACAACTTGCGTTATGACATGCAAGACATTTATAGAGGAGATGGTGTACACTTCAATGATGAAGGGAACAGAGTCTTCCTCTTGAACCTTAGACTCTGCATCGGTACTTACTTGTAGGTACCACTAAAAAATCACTTAATAAACACAACGGCTCTTTTTAGAGCCCCCTAATATCTAAACACTTAAATCTGATTTTCATTTCTTTTTTTATTCTTTTTTCTACCGTACGCTTACCGTACGCGTACCCCGTGATTTTTTTTAAAATCAATAAATGTTTTCTTTGTACTTTTCTGTCCTTCTTTGACCCCCTTACAAATGTTAGGGGGTCTGTAACTCTCCTCCTTGCCCCCTTTTCTTGTTATCACTCTTTTTTTTCTGAGTGAAACACACGAAATGGCGGCCGCCGCTTCCTGGTTTCGACCGATTCAAATGTTTACTAAGATCTAAGAGCCAATCAGAATCGCGCTCGCGCACGCCACCGTACGCGTACGGTAAGCGTACCGTAAGCGCACCGTAATCTGGCTCAGATATATATATTGATTTAAAGGCTATTTTCTCAGAATCTACTGAACAGATTTACACCAAACCTACAAAAGGCACTTCCTTGACCTGAGGACTACCTCTCTGCCAAATTTCTAGTAATTCTGTTCAGCCGTTCGGGCTGTAGCTGTGTCTAAAGGTCCTATGGAAAAATGCATGGGAAAAACGCGTTTTGGGACCCCCCTTTTATCTCAGCCCCCGCTTGACGAATCCCCCCCGAGACTTTCAGGGAAGGAGCGGAGCGGAGCGCCCCACCTATTTTGAAAAATTCGCGAGGATTCGTCGACCGACGCCAAAGTTATTCAAAATAGAATGTTGCGGATTTCCTATGGAAACGTGGTCCTAACTATAACTACCTACTGGCGACCGCCAGTAGGTAATAGATATATATATATAGATATAGATATATAGATATAGATATAGATATATATATATCCTCGCCGAAGTTACTCCTTCTGGAGACTATGGCCCGTTGAAGGGGGGCACGAGGCCGGCGGAGAAAAACGGTAATCACTAAGAACAGGATACCAATCGCGCTGTCAGGTCACTCCGAAAAACCACCAGGACTCGAAAGGTCGATAACAAAGGGAGTTTATTTCTTCATAAACCCGCCGTGATGCATTCAACCTCAGAAGGGCTTGTTCACACAACGGTGTCTTACAAATCAGACCTTACATACACTTCCTGGTACGTAATAAGAAAGACTTTTAAAAAATGTTCTATCTAATTTTTATGTGCACTTGAGGTTGGGGGTGAACAACAAGGACAGATCTTACCAGTCCCGTAGTTAATTTTAAGTATTTAGCCAACTGGTGGACACATCCAATTTTAACTTCACAGTGAGAGAGCAATAAAAATTAGATAGAACATTTTTTAAAAGTCTTTCTTATTACGTACCAGGAGGTGTATTTATGTTCTGATTTGTAAGACACCCTTGTGTGAACAAGCCCTTCTGAGGGTGAAACGTGTCACGGCGGGTTTATGAAGAAATAAACCCCCTTTGTTATCGACCTTTGGAGTCCTGGTGGGTTTTCGGAGTGACCTGAGAGCGTGATTGGTATCCCGTTCTTCAAGTATATATATATATATATATATATATATATATATAGGGGTCCATAGGTGTCCAAAAACAGAGCGCACTCATCATCGGGTAACAAAAGTTAAATATGATGGCAGGTAAGTTTGGTGCATGCTGTCAGAAATCTCAATTAATGCCCAACGCGTTTCAAGCTGAAATAGCCCTTGGTCACGGGCAAGCGGCAGCAGAAATAAAGAGTGCGGGTTTGTTCGTCAATTTAATTCCCCACAGGTGAGTTGAAAGTTCAAAAAATTGCACCATGGGACTGGTAGTCCAATCACAACACTCGTAATTTCATGCCACTTTAAATAATTACAATCTTGCCTAAAATAGGCCAACAGTTCCATCACCAGCTTTCCCTGCAAATAAACATCTCCCAATGTTCCCCAGTGCCTCGCTGTTACGAAGCCAGGGACCCGCCGTACATTCAAGGCGGAGGTGCAGCTCCAACGGCTGGACTGCCGTTATACAAAGGGGTCCACAGGTGTCCAAAAACAGAGCGCACTCATCATCGGGTAACCAAAGTTAAATATGATGGCAGGTAAGTTTGGTGCATGCTGTCAGAAATCTCAATTAATGCCCAACGCGTTTCAAGCTGAAATAGCCCTTGGTCACGGGCAAGCGGCAGCAGAAATAAAGAGTGCGGGTTTGTTCGTCAATTTAATTCCCCACAGGTGAGTTGAAAGTTCAAAAAATTGCACCATGGGACTGGTAGTCCAATCACAACACTCGTAATTTCATGCCACTTTAAATAATTACAATCTTGCCTAAAATAGGCCAACAGTTCCATCACCAGCTTTCCCTGCAATGTCATTTGAGATGTCATCAGTGATGTCATCAGTGATGTCATCAGTGATGTCACTGACCATGTCATGAGTGATGTAATATGTGACGTCATGAGCAGTGGATTGCGGGCGCGTGAGTTATAGTTAGCTGAACTAACTATAACGGGGGAATTTCATTGGTTTTGTACGAGTGAAATGTCCAGCTAACTATAACATGTGTGAAACCTATGGTTTTTTCAGTGAATTTGCAAGGTTTTTTAAATGCTAATTTCTAACTATAACGTGTATGAAACCTATGGTTTTTTCAGTGAATTTGCAAGGTTTTTTAAATGCTAAGTTATGTATTTTTTATTTATATTTTTTAAATATTGTTTTTACAAAACTTTCCTATGTATTCATTTATATATTATCTTTATCCATTAATTTTTTTTGGCTCATTTTTTTATTTTTATTAAGTTATGTCCTTTTTTTTTTATATTAATTCTTAGGGTGCGCGCACCTAGTACGTTTCCGTAAGTTTTTATGAATTCCGTTTTACGTTATTTACGTACGCATACATACGTATTTTTTCGCGCTCGGAGCGCGCACCCAGTACGCATGCGTACGTACGCATGCGTGTGTGCGTCGTACGTGCTCCACGCGGTACACTTCCGTATACGCGTAGAGTATGCGCGCTGTCATTCGGGAAAAGCGTGTGCTACGTATGCGCGTTACGTACACGCATACCACGTATGCGCATGCACTCGTACGCGTTCGCGCATGCGTAATTGCCGGGTGTGCGCTCCGAGCTTGCTCCGTGCGCGCACCTCGGGTTATGTTCTGAATAAAACAACACTGCTAATTGGTTTTCATTACTTTCAGTTTCTGATTGTTTCAACACCACACCCAATCCCCTCATTGCAAGTCATGTGATCAACAATAATCACTTTTGATTGGTTTGAAGTACTTTCAGTTCCAGATTCTTCCAACACCACTCCCACTTTCTTCATTATTAGTTCTGATTCCCTTGGAGAAGGAGCTAATCTGTTGTTGAGAGACAATGGCTGAGCAGCAACCATCTTCAGAGAGTGAACAGGACACTCTTGAGAGACAGAGGAACAGGAAGCAGAAAGACAGCTTTATATGGCAGTTTTTTACTTTCCCTGAGGGACAAAAAAAAGTGAATGCACCGAAAGTTACTTGTGCATTGTGTCAAAAAGTCTTATCACGTGGGAATGCTAACAAGAAGTATTCTTTTAGCATACACACAATGATGAGGCATGTTGAGGCAATGCATCCAGTGACTTTTCGTCGAGCTTCTGGAGAAAACCCTCCACCTGCTCAGCCGACGACATCTGCAGCAGCTCAGCCGAGCACATCTTCAGAATGGCCCTTCAGAAGCTCTCCCCGGTGAGGGGAACTGGGGCTGCGAGCAGCGTACACAGCATATCGTGGTGTTTTACTCGTCATTGTGTTTTTCTATTGAGCATTTGGAACGCTTTTAAAATTGATTACTTTGTACCACATTGATCCGCTTTTTCTGGGGGGCTTCAAAAAGTTAAGGGGAATTATTTTAGGGAGGCACTCTGACACCTTGACACTTGCAGCAGGCTTTGACCGCCCACATTTGGCACAACCGCTTTTACCGACTCTCGGCGGCGGTGGGCGCCATCTTGAGTCAGGCGGGGACAGCGCTCTAGTCGCGCCGTCCTCCCGCCCTTTTCTCTTTCTATAACATGTGCATGCCGGCCAGACGGCGCAGCGGGCTGGCGCAGCGGGCGCGCCGGACGCGCGCCGAAGCCGCGCCTCAGCCAAGCCCGTCTGCGCCCGTCCGCGACCGGACTGCGCCGGGCGCTGGGCATGCTGCCCAACTAGCCCCTAAAATCAGGTACGACAGCCGAAATTTACTCGCCCTACGTCCTAAAACAGTCAATCACTGCGCTGATTGCCCCCCTATTGATCCCCTCTCCAGCCCCTTCTTATGTTCACATTGCAAATGGGTACCCCCCCTCTTAACCTCGGAAGTACTTGACTCCCCTTCCCCTTTAAAGACTAATCCCACTTACTTTAAGGGAGGTCTCATTAATGCTAGATCCCTAGCCTGTCACAGCCAAGACATACTTGATTTAATAACAGGACATGATTTAGATGCTCTTCTTATTACCGAAACCTGGCTCAATGACTCGTCAAATCCCGACCTGGCTACTGCCCTTCCCCCTAATTTCACAATTTTTAGGCGGGACAGACCACTTGGGCGTGGCGGTGGGGTAGCTTTAGCTATTAAAAAAACCTTCCCCTGCCATATATTTGATTTAGGCCACCTCAAAGAAAGTGAGGGCATAGGCTTTTCAATTAAAATTAATGCCGCGACCTCCTTTTCAGGGGGACTCATATACCGCCCTCCTAGGAATGCCACCCCTTTTCTTGAATCACTAGATGAGGTCTTGGGAGCACTTACACTGCACTATCCCAATTTTACCTTATTAGGAGATATGAATTTGCATTTAGAGTCTTGTATAGACCCCCATGCCATTTCTTTCCAACATTCATTAAATATCTTTGGATTGTCCCAACTTGTCACTGCGGCCACTCATATCGCGGGTCATACCCTTGACGGTATTTGCTCTAATCTTACAACTCTGACCACGTCCCTCCCGATACCCCAAATTTGGACTGACCATTCTTTCATTCCTTTTAATATCAAGACACAAGCCCCCACCTTGCCTAACAAGAAACGCCCCCCCCTCCTTTACAGTGAATTGGAGGAAAGTGTCGGAACATATTAAATTGGCCTCTCAACCCCCACCTAAACCCCCGATACTAACTGGAGACGTAACTGCCGACTCCCATAACTTCCATGCTTGGATTGACCAAATTGTTTTGGAGAATTCCGCACCCAAAAATCAACATGGGAATCAACATAAAAGAAAACCTAACGCACCTTGGTTTACCCAGGCCCTATCCGATAGCCATCTTCTCTGTCGTAGACTAGAAAGAAAATGGAGAAAAACGTACGATGAGGCTGCAAGGGCGCTTTATGTCCAACAAAGGAAATCATACCTCTCTAACATAAAAAAGGCAAAAAAGGAATATTTCACGAAAGCCATAAATGATGCCCATCAAAAACAAAAAACTATCTTCACTATAGTTAAGTCCTTCACCCATCCCAAAACTCTTGCGCCGGTAATTCCTCCATCGGCAACCTTGTGCAATCAAATCGCTGACTTTTTCGTAGAGAAAATTGTTAATATTCAGAAAGACTTCCCTCCTTCCTTGACCACCTCTTGCAAGGTCACAGACAACCACTGTCTGCTCTCTAGTTTCAAACCTGTTTCCATTCAACAAACACGTAAGGCAATTTTGGCATGTAAATCAGGAGCCCCCACTGACTCCTGTCCACCTAGCATCCTGCACCATTTGATTGATACAGTGAATCCCTATATTAACACCATCATAAATGAATCTCTCGACTCCGGGATGGTGCCCAATGACTGGAAGAAGGCTATTGTGAAGCCTCTGATGAAGAAGCCAAACAAATCCCCCACTGATCTTACCAATATGCGCCCCATCTCATTACTACCTGTCCTTGGTAAAATCACGGAACAGCTGGTATATGAAGAGTTGAAAACCTTTGTAGAGACTGGTAACATCCTGCATCCGCAGCAGTCGGGATTTCGATCTGGTCACTCCACAGAAACAGCTCTGATCGAACCAGCTGATTCTATCAAGTTCCTGCAGGATGAGGGCAGGCAGGCCATCCTCATCCTGCTTGACCTAACAGCAGCGTTCGACACTATCTCGCATGTCATCCTGATCAACAGACTGCGAGAGATCGGCGTGACAGACACAGCTTTGGCATGGGTTAAATCTTTCCTATCTAATAGGTCCCAAACTGTGTCCTTGGGTCCCTATCTATCCAGCGAGAAACCCATAACATCAGGAGTGCCCCAGGGGTCCATATTAAGTCCCCTCTTTTTTAATATCTATATGGCCCCCCTCCTCGCTGTGATAGAATCCCATGGGATCCTCGTCACACGCTGACGACACACAACTTGTCGTTACGATCGACAAAAAGTGTACGAGCGCAGATCTGCGTTTCCAAAATTGTCTTTCCGATGTCTTCCAGTGGCTTAACAACAATCATCTAAGATGCAATAGTGCCAAGACCGAAATCATACTGCTGAGCAAAGATATATCCTTCTGCCCGAAGGACTGGTGGCCCACAGGATCTGAGGCTCCACCTAGCGCTGTACATTCAGCGCGGAACCTGGGCGTGCAATTCGATTCATTCCTCTCTTTCGATGACCACGTCAGGATCACTGCTGGCCGCTGTTTTGGACTCATTAAGTCTTTGAAAAAATTCTTTGACTTCCTCCCCATTGCAGCCCGAAAATCAGTCGCGGTAGCTCTAATACTCTCCCGACTTGATTATTGTAATGGTTTAATGGCGGGAGTAAAAAAGTCCACCCTTAAAAAGCTGCAGAGCACACAACATGCAGCCGCCAGATTGGGGTTGGGACTTCCTAGAAGGTCATCAGCTTCAACGGCGTTGAACACTCTCCATTGGCTACCGTTACACAAAAGGATTCTTTTTAAACTTCTCCTTACTGTTTTTAAAACTATGAAAAACTCAGGGCCCCATTACTTTGCAAAGCGCTTCATACGCTACAACCCTTCGCGAGATCTGAGATCATCTGGTACAAATCTTATTACCATTCCAAGATTCAAATACAAAACCAGGGGTGGGAGGACCTTTACCGTCCTGGCAGCTAGGGCATGGAACAATCTACCTGTCAATCTTAGATTCACCGACAAGGAGAGCACCTTTAGAAAACTCCTAAAGACCTGGGTTTACCAACAATCAGATACCTCTGTATTGGCAGCTATCTAGCTTTAGTCTCCTCACCACGTACCATCTCTTATGTACCCGCTGCTTGCTAACTTAGCGCCAAGATGCTCCTTCCGGAGCGTATGTCTGCGCTCTACAAATACCCAAAAATATCAAATATCAAAATATCTTCGGCAGCTCAGGCAAGCACTTCTACTGCGATGGTGCCTTCACCTTTTTCTACACCTCTTGTTGGCCCACCTTGTTTGGCGAGGTTGTCTACACGGTGCACTGATTGCTGACGAGCCCTGAGTCTGCACCTGCACGCCAGGAGAGGTACTTGACCTGCTTTTAATTACATTTGGCAGTCCACGCGGCACCCCTTTACATTGACCTGCTCCCTGCTGACGAGAGGCAACTACCTCGAAACACGTGTCCAGGGATGGCTAACGCATACACATACTGTTCTATTTACATTTTGTGGCATAGGCGTACCCGCCGTCGCCACTACATTTCCCACAGTCCTTTGTGGCAACTTGCTGGTGTGACGAGCGGTGTGCGACCTACTTTTCCTAAATCTAAACGGCTTCCTTAAGCTAACGGGCTGACGAGCCTTGAGTCTGCACCTGCGCACCAGGAGAGGTACTTGACCTGCTTTTAATTACATTTGGCAGTCCACGCGGCACCCCTTTAGATTGACCTGCTCCCTGCTGACGAGAGGCAACTACCTCGAAACACGTGTCCAGGGATGGCTGACGCATACACATACTGTTCTATTTACATTTTGTGGCATAGGCGTACCCGCCGTCGCCACTACATTTCCCACAGTCCTTTGGGGCAACTTGCTGGTGTGACGAGCGGTGTGTGACCTACTTTTCCTCAATCTAAACGGCTTCCTTAAGCTAACGGGCTGACGAGCCTTGAGTCTGCACCTGCGCGCCAGGAGAGGTACTTGACCTGCTTTTAATTACATTTGGCAGTCCACGCGGCACCCCTTTACATTGACCTGCTCCCTGCTGACGAGAGGCAACTACCTCGAAACACGTGTCCAGGGATGGCTAACGCATACACATACTGTTCTATTTACATTTTGTGGCATAGGCGTACCCGCCGTCGCCACTACATTTCCCACAGTCCTTTGGGGCAACTTGCTGGTGTGACGAGCGGTGTGCGACCTACTTTTCCTCAATCTAAACGGCTTCCTTAAGCTATCGGGCTGACGAGCCTTGAGTCTGCACCTGCGCGCCAGGAGAGGTACTTGACCTGCTTTTAATTACATTTGGCAGTCCACGCGGCACCCCTTTACATTGACCTGCTCCCTGCTGACGAGAGGCAACTACCTCGAAACACGTGTCCAGGGATGGCTAACGCATACACATACTGTTCTATTTACATTTTGTGGCATAGGCCTACCCGCCGTCGCCACTACATTTCCCACAGTCCTTTGGGGCAACTTGCTGGTGTGACGAGCGGTGTGCGACCTACTTTTCCTCAATCTAAACGGCTTCCTTAAGCTAACGGGCTGACGAGCCTTGAGTCTGCACCTGCGCGCCAGGAGAGGTACTTGACCTGCTTTTAATTACATTTGGCAGTCCACGCGGCACCCCTTTACATTGACCTGCTCCCTGCTGACGAGAGGCAACTACCTCGAAACACGTGTCCAGGGATGGCTAACGCATACACATACTGTTCTATTTACATTTTGTGGCATAGGCGTACCCGCCGTCGCCACTACATTTCCCACAGTCCTTTGGGGCAACTTGCTGGTGTGACGAGCGGTGTGCGACCTACTTTTCCTCAATCTAAACGGCTTCCTTAAGCTAACGGGCTGACGAGCCTTGAGTCTGCACCTGCGCGCCAGGAGAGGTACTTGACCTGCTTTTAATTACATTTGGCAGTCCACGCGGCACCCCTTTACATTGACCTGCTCCCTGCTGACGAGAGGCAACTACCTCGAAACACGTGTCCAGGGATGGCTAATGCATACACATACTGTTCTATTTACATTTTGTGGCATAGGCGTACCCGCCGTCGCCACTACATTTCCCACAGTCCTTTGGGGCAACTTGCTGGTGTGACGAGCGGTGTGCGACCTACTTTTCCTCAATCTAAACGGCTTCCTTAAGCTAACGGGCTGACGAGCCTTGAGTCTGCACCTGCGCGCCAGGAGAGGTACTTGACCTGCTTTTAATTACATTTGGCAGTCCACGCGGCACCCCTTTACATTGACCTGCTCCCTGTTGACGAGAGGCAACTACCTCGAAACACGTGTCCAGGGATGGCTAACGCATACACATACTGTTCTATTTACATTTTGTGGCATAGGCGTACCCGCCGTCGCCACTACATTTCCCACAGTCCTTTGGGGCAACTTGCTGGTGTGACGAGCGGTGTGCGACCTACTTTTCCTCAATCTAAACGGCTTCCTTAAGCTAACGGGCTGACGAGCCTTGAGTCTGCACCTGCGCGCCAGGAGAGGTACTTGACCTGCTTTTAATTACATTTGGCAGTCCACGCGGCACCCCTTTACATTGACCTGCTCCCTGCTGACGAGAGGCAACTACCTCGAAACACGTGTCCAGGGATGGCTAACGCATACACATACTGTTCTATTTACATTTTGTGGCATAGGCGTACCCGCCGTCGCCACTACATTTCCCACAGTCCTTTGGGGCAACTTGCTGGTGTGACGAGCGGTGTGCGACCTACTTTTCCTCAATCTAAACGGCTTCCTTAAGCTAACGGGCTGACGAGCCTTGAGTCTGCACCTGCGCGCCAGGAGAGGTACTTGACCTGCTTTTAATTACATTTGGCAGTCCACGCGGCACCCCTTTACATTGACCTGCTCCCTGCTGACGAGAGGCAACTACCTCGAAACACGTGTCAAGGGATGGCTAACGCATACACATACTGTTCTATTTACATTTTGTGGCATAGGCGTACCCGCCGTCGCCACTACATTTCCCACAGTCCTTTGGGGCAACTTGCTGGTGTGACGAGCGGTGTGCGACCTACTTTTCCTCAATCTAAACGGCTTCCTTAAGCCAACGGGCTGACGAGCCTTGAGTCTGCACCTGCGCGCCAGGAGAGGTACTTGACCTGCTTTTAATTACATTTGGCAGTCCACGCGGCACCCCTTTACATTGACCTGCTCCCTGCTGACGAGAGGCAACTACCTCGAAACACGTGTCCAGGGATGGCTAACGCATACACATACTGTTCTATTTACATTTTGTGGCATAGGCGTACCCACCGTCGCCACTACATTTCCCACAGTCCTTTGGGGCAACTTGCTGGTGTGACGAGCGGTGTGCGACCTACTTTTCCTCAATCTAAACGGCTTCCTTAAGCTATCGGGCTGACGAGCCTTGAGTCTGCACCTGCGCGCCAGGAGAGGTACTTGACCTGCTTTTAATTACATTTGGCAGTCCACGCGGCACCCCTTTACATTGACCTGCTCCCTGCTGACGAGAGGCAACTACCTCGAAACACGTGTCCAGGGATGGCTAACGCATACACATACTGTTCTATTTACATTTTGTGGCATAGGCGTACCCGCCGTCGCCAATACATTTCCCACAGTCCTTTGGGGCAACTTGCTGGTGTGACGAGCGGTGTGCGACCTACTTTTCCTCAATCTAAACGGCTTCCTTAAGCTAACGGGCTGACGAGCCTTGAGTCTGCACCTGCGCCAGGAGAGGTACTTGACCTGCTTTTAATTACATTTGGCAGTCCACGCGGCACCCCTTTACATTGACCTGCTCCCTGCTGACGAGAGGCAACTACCTCGAAACACGTGTCCAGGGATGGCTAACGCATGCACATACTGTTCTATTTACATTTTGTGGCATAGGCGTACCCGCCGTCGCCACTACATTTCCCACAGTCCTTTGGGGCAACTTGCTGGTGTGACGAGCGGTGTGCGACCTACTTTTCCCCAATACTTTCAGTTTCTGATTGTTTCAACACCACACCCAATCCCCTCATTGCAAGTCATGTGATCAACAATAATCACTTTTGATTGGTTTGAAGTACTTTCAGTTCCAGATTCTTCCAACACCACTCCCACTTTCTTCATTATTAGTTCTGATTCCCTTGGAGAAGGAGCTAATCTGTTGTTGAGAGACAATGGCTGAGCAGCAACCATCTTCAGAGAGTGAACAGGACACTCTTGAGAGACAGAGGAACAGGAAGCAGAAAGACAGCTTCATATGGCAGTTTTTTACTTTCCCTGAGGGACAAAAAAAAGTGAATGCACCGAAAGTTACTTGTGCATTGTGTCAAAAAGTCTTATCACGTGGGAATGCTAACAAGAAGTATTCTTTTAGCATACACACAATGATGAGGCATGTTGAGGCAATGCATCCAGTGACTTTTCGTCGAGCTTCTGGAGAAAACCCTCCACCTGCTCAGCCGACGACATCTGCAGCAGCTCAGCCGAGCACATCTTCGGCAGCTCAGGCAAGCACTTCTACTGCGATGGTGCCTTCACCTTTTTCTACACCTCTTGTTGGACCACCTTGTTTGGCGAGGTTGTCTACACGGTGCACTGATTGCTGACGAGCCTTGAGTCTGCACCTGCGCGCCAGGAGAGGTACTTGACCTGCTTTTAATTACATTTGGCAGTCCACGCGGCACCCCTTTACATTGACCTGCTCCCTGCTGACGAGAGGCAACTACCTCGAAACACGTGTCCAGGGATGGCTAACGCATACACATACTGTTCTATTTACATTTTGTGGCATAGGCGTACCCGCCGTCGTCACTACATTTCCCACAGTCCTTTGGGGCAACTTGCTGGTGTGACGAGCGGTGTGCGACCTACTTTTCCTCAATCTAAACGGCTTCCTTAAGCTAACGGGCTGACGAGCCTTGAGTCTGCACCTGCGCGCCAGGAGAGGTACTTGACCTGCTTTTAATTACATTTGGCAGTCCACGCGGCACCCCTTTACATTGACCTGCTCCCTGCTGACGAGAGGCAACTACCTCGAAACACGTGTCCAGGGATGGCTAACGCATACACATACTGTTCTATTTACATTTTGTGGCATAGGCGTACCCGCCGTCGCCACTACATTTCCCACAGTCCTTTGGGGCAACTTGCTGGTGTGACGAGCGGTGTGCGACCTACTTTTCCTCAATCTAAACGGCTTCCTTAAGCTAACGGGCTGACAAGCCTTGAGTCTGCACCTGCGCGCCAGGAGAGGTACTTGACCTGCTTTTAATTACATTTGGCAGTCCACGCGGCACCCCTTTACATTGACCTGCTCCCTGCTGACGAGAGGCAACTACCTCGAAACACGTGTCCAGGGATTGCTAACGCATACACATACTGTTCTATTTACATTTTGTGGCATAGGCGTACCCGCCGTCGCCACTACATTTCCCACAGTCCTTTGGGGCAACTTGCTGGTGTGACGAGCGGTGTGCGACCTACTTTTCCTCAATCTAAACGGCTTCCTTAAGCTAACGGGCTGACGAGCCTTGAGTCTGCACCTGCGTGCCAGGAGAGGTACTTGACCTGCTTTTAATTACATTTGGCAGTCCACGCGGCACCCCTTTACATTGACCTGCTCCCTGCTGACGAGAGGCAACTACCTCGAAACACGTGTCCAGGGATGGCTAACGCATACACATACTGTTCTATTTACATTTTGTGGCATAGGCGTACCCGCCGTCGCCACTACATTTCCCACAGTCCTTTGGGGCAACTTGCTGGTGTGACGAGCGGTGTGCGACCTACTTTTCCTCAATCTAAACGGCTTCCTTAAGCTAACGGGCTGACGAGCCTTGAGTCTGCACCTGCGCGCCAGGAGAGGTACTTGACCTGCTTTTAATTACATTTGGCAGTCCACGCGGCACCCCTTTACATTGACCTGCTCCCTGCTGACGCGAGGCAACTACCTCGAAACACGTGTCCAGGGATGGCTAACGCATACACATACTGTTCTATTTACATTTTGTGGCATAGGCGTACCCGCCGTCGCCACTACATTTCCCACAGTCCTTTGGGGCAACTTGCTGGTGTGACGAGCGGTGTGCGACCTACTTTTCCTCAATCTAAACGGCTTCCTTAAGCTAACGGGCTGACGAGCCTTGAGTCTGCACCTGCGCGCCAGGAGAGGTACTTGACCTGCTTTTAATTACATTTGGCAGTCCACGCGGCACCCCTTTACATTGACCTGCTCCCTGCTGACGAGAGGCAACTACCTCGAAACACGTGTCCAGGGATGGCTAACGCAAGCACATACTGTTCTATTTACATTTTGTGGCATAGGCGTACCCGCCGTCGCCACTACATTTCCCACAGTCCTTTGGGGCAACTTGCTGGTGTGACGAGCGGTGTGCGACCTACTTTTCCTCAATCTAAACGGCTTCCTTAAGCTAACGGGCTGACGAGCCTTGAGTCTGCACCTGCGCGCCAGGAGAGGTACTTGACCTGCTTTTAATTACATTTGGCAGTCCACGCGGCACCCCTTTACATTGACCTGCTCCCTGCTGACGAGAGGCAACTACCTCGAAACACGTGTCAAGGGATGGCTAACGCATACACATACTGTTCTATTTACATTTTGTGGCATAGGCGTACCCGCCGTCGCCACTACATTTCCCACAGTCCTTTGGGGCAACTTGCTGGTGTGACGAGCGGTGTGCGACCTACTTTTCCTCAATCTAAACGGCTTCCTTAAGCCAACGGGCTGACGAGCCTTGAGTCTGCACCTGCGCGCCAGGAGAGGTACTTGACCTGCTTTTAATTACATTTGGCAGTCCACGCGGCACCCCTTTACATTGACCTGCTCCCTGCTGACGAGAGGCAACTACCTCGAAACACGTGTCCAGGGATGGCTAACGCATACACATACTGTTCTATTTACATTTTGTGGCATAGGCGTACCCACCGTCGCCACTACATTTCCCACAGTCCTTTGGGGCAACTTGCTGGTGTGACGAGCGGTGTGCGACCTACTTTTCCTCAATCTAAACGGCTTCCTTAAGCTATCGGGCTGACGAGCCTTGAGTCTGCACCTGCGCGCCAGGAGAGGTACTTGACCTGCTTTTAATTACATTTGGCAGTCCACGCGGCACCCCTTTACATTGACCTGCTCCCTGCTGACGAGAGGCAACTACCTCGAAACACGTGTCCAGGGATGGCTAACGCATACACATACTGTTCTATTTACATTTTGTGGCATAGGCGTACCCGCCGTCGCCAATACATTTCCCACAGTCCTTTGGGGCAACTTGCTGGTGTGACGAGCGGTGTGCGACCTACTTTTCCTCAATCTAAACGGCTTCCTTAAGCTAACGGGCTGACGAGCCTTGAGTCTGCACCTGCGCCAGGAGAGGTACTTGACCTGCTTTTAATTACATTTGGCAGTCCACGCGGCACCCCTTTACATTGACCTGCTCCCTGCTGACGAGAGGCAACTACCTCGAAACACGTGTCCAGGGATGGCTAACGCATGCACATACTGTTCTATTTACATTTTGTGGCATAGGCGTACCCGCCGTCGCCACTACATTTCCCACAGTCCTTTGGGGCAACTTGCTGGTGTGACGAGCGGTGTGCGACCTACTTTTCCCCAATACTTTCAGTTTCTGATTGTTTCAACACCACACCCAATCCCCTCATTGCAAGTCATGTGATCAACAATAATCACTTTTGATTGGTTTGAAGTACTTTCAGTTCCAGATTCTTCCAACACCACTCCCACTTTCTTCATTATTAGTTCTGATTCCCTTGGAGAAGGAGCTAATCTGTTGTTGAGAGACAATGGCTGAGCAGCAACCATCTTCAGAGAGTGAACAGGACACTCTTGAGAGACAGAGGAACAGGAAGCAGAAAGACAGCTTCATATGGCAGTTTTTTACTTTCCCTGAGGGACAAAAAAAAGTGAATGCACCGAAAGTTACTTGTGCATTGTGTCAAAAAGTCTTATCACGTGGGAATGCTAACAAGAAGTATTCTTTTAGCATACACACAATGATGAGGCATGTTGAGGCAATGCATCCAGTGACTTTTCGTCGAGCTTCTGGAGAAAACCCTCCACCTGCTCAGCCGACGACATCTGCAGCAGCTCAGCCGAGCACATCTTCGGCAGCTCAGGCAAGCACTTCTACTGCGATGGTGCCTTCACCTTTTTCTACACCTCTTGTTGGACCACCTTGTTTGGCGAGGTTGTCTACACGGTGCACTGATTGCTGACGAGCCTTGAGTCTGCACCTGCGCGCCAGGAGAGGTACTTGACCTGCTTTTAATTACATTTGGCAGTCCACGCGGCACCCCTTTACATTGACCTGCTCCCTGCTGACGAGAGGCAACTACCTCGAAACACGTGTCCAGGGATGGCTAACGCATACACATACTGTTCTATTTACATTTTGTGGCATAGGCGTACCCGCCGTCGTCACTACATTTCCCACAGTCCTTTGGGGCAACTTGCTGGTGTGACGAGCGGTGTGCGACCTACTTTTCCTCAATCTAAACGGCTTCCTTAAGCTAACGGGCTGACGAGCCTTGAGTCTGCACCTGCGCGCCAGGAGAGGTACTTGACCTGCTTTTAATTACATTTGGCAGTCCACGCGGCACCCCTTTACATTGACCTGCTCCCTGCTGACGAGAGGCAACTACCTCGAAACACGTGTCCAGGGATGGCTAACGCATACACATACTGTTCTATTTACATTTTGTGGCATAGGCGTACCCGCCGTCGCCACTACATTTCCCACAGTCCTTTGGGGCAACTTGCTGGTGTGACGAGCGGTGTGCGACCTACTTTTCCTCAATCTAAACGGCTTCCTTAAGCTAACGGGCTGACAAGCCTTGAGTCTGCACCTGCGCGCCAGGAGAGGTACTTGACCTGCTTTTAATTACATTTGGCAGTCCACGCGGCACCCCTTTACATTGACCTGCTCCCTGCTGACGAGAGGCAACTACCTCGAAACACGTGTCCAGGGATTGCTAACGCATACACATACTGTTCTATTTACATTTTGTGGCATAGGCGTACCCGCCGTCGCCACTACATTTCCCACAGTCCTTTGGGGCAACTTGCTGGTGTGACGAGCGGTGTGCGACCTACTTTTCCTCAATCTAAACGGCTTCCTTAAGCTAACGGGCTGACGAGCCTTGAGTCTGCACCTGCGTGCCAGGAGAGGTACTTGACCTGCTTTTAATTACATTTGGCAGTCCACGCGGCACCCCTTTACATTGACCTGCTCCCTGCTGACGAGAGGCAACTACCTCGAAACACGTGTCCAGGGATGGCTAACGCATACACATACTGTTCTATTTACATTTTGTGGCATAGGCGTACCCGCCGTCGCCACTACATTTCCCACAGTCCTTTGGGGCAACTTGCTGGTGTGACGAGCGGTGTGCGACCTACTTTTCCTCAATCTAAACGGCTTCCTTAAGCTAACGGGCTGACGAGCCTTGAGTCTGCACCTGCGCGCCAGGAGAGGTACTTGACCTGCTTTTAATTACATTTGGCAGTCCACGCGGCACCCCTTTACATTGACCTGCTCCCTGCTGACGCGAGGCAACTACCTCGAAACACGTGTCCAGGGATGGCTAACGCATACACATACTGTTCTATTTACATTTTGTGGCATAGGCGTACCCGCCGTCGCCACTACATTTCCCACAGTCCTTTGGGGCAACTTGCTGGTGTGACGAGCGGTGTGCGACCTACTTTTCCTCAATCTAAACGGCTTCCTTAAGCTAACGGGCTGACGAGCCTTGAGTCTGCACCTGCGCGCCAGGAGAGGTACTTGACCTGCTTTTAATTACATTTGGCAGTCCACGCGGCACCCCTTTACATTGACCTGCTCCCTGCTGACGAGAGGCAACTACCTCGAAACACGTGTCCAGGGATGGCTAACGCAAGCACATACTGTTCTATTTACATTTTGTGGCATAGGCGTACCCGCCGTCGCCACTACATTTCCCACAGTCCTTTGGGGCAACTTGCTGGTGTGACGAGCGGTGTGCGACCTACTTTTCCTCAATCTAAACGGCTTCCTTAAGCTAACGGGCTGACGAGCCTTGAGTCTGCACCTGCGCGCCAGGAGAGGTACTTGACCTGCTTTTAATTACATTTGGCAGTCCACGCGGCACCCCTTTACATTGACCTGCTCCCTGCTGACGAGAGGCAACTACCTCGAAACACGTGTCAAGGGATGGCTAACGCATACACATACTGTTCTATTTACATTTTGTGGCATAGGCGTACCCGCCGTCGCCACTACATTTCCCACAGTCCTTTGGGGCAACTTGCTGGTGTGACGAGCGGTGTGCGACCTACTTTTCCTCAATCTAAACGGCTTCCTTAAGCCAACGGGCTGACGAGCCTTGAGTCTGCACCTGCGCGCCAGGAGAGGTACTTGACCTGCTTTTAATTACATTTGGCAGTCCACGCGGCACCCCTTTACATTGACCTGCTCCCTGCTGACGAGAGGCAACTACCTCGAAACACGTGTCCAGGGATGGCTAACGCAAGCACATACTGTTCTATTTACATTTTGTGGCATAGGCGTACCCGCCGTCGCCACTACATTTCCCACAGTCCTTTGGGGCAACTTGCTGGTGTGACGAGCGGTGTGCGACCTACTTTTCCTCAATCTAAACGGCTTCCTTAAGCTAACGGGCTGACGAGCCTTGAGTCTGCACCTGCGTGCCAGGAGAGGTACTTGACCTGCTTTTAATTACATTTGGCAGTCCACGCGGCACCCCTTTACATTGACCTGCTCCCTGCTGACGAGAGGCAACTACCTCGAAACACGTGTCCAGGGATGGCTAACGCATACACATACTGTTCTATTTACATTTTGTGGCATAGGCGTACCCGCCGTCGCCACTACATTTCCCACAGTCCTTTGGGGCAACTTGCTGGTGTGACGAGCGGTGTGCGACCTACTTTTCCTCAATCTAAACGGCTTCCTTAAGCTAACGGGCTGACGAGCCTTGAGTCTGCACCTGCGCGCCAGGAGAGGTACTTGACCTGCTTTTAATTACATTTGGCAGTCCACGCGGCACCCCTTTACATTGACCTGCTCCCTGCTGACGCGAGGCAACTACCTCGAAACACGTGTCCAGGGATGGCTAACGCATACACATACTGTTCTATTTACATTTTGTGGCATAGGCGTACCCGCCGTCGCCACTACATTTCCCACAGTCCTTTGGGGCAACTTGCTGGTGTGACGAGCGGTGTGCGACCTACTTTTCCTCAATCTAAACGGCTTCCTTAAGCTAACGGGCTGACGAGCCTTGAGTCTGCACCTGCGCGCCAGGAGAGGTACTTGACCTGCTTTTAATTACATTTGGCAGTCCACGCGGCACCCCTTTACATTGACCTGCTCCCTGCTGACGAGAGGCAACTACCTCGAAACACGTGTCCAGGGATGGCTAACGCAAGCACATACTGTTCTATTTACATTTTGTGGCATAGGCGTACCCGCCGTCGCCACTACATTTCCCACAGTCCTTTGGGGCAACTTGCTGGTGTGACGAGCGGTGTGCGACCTACTTTTCCTCAATCTAAACGGCTTCCTTAAGCCAACGGGCTGACGAGCCTTGAGTCTGCACCTGCGCGCCAGGAGAGGTACTTGACCTGCTTTTAATTACATTTGGCAGTCCACGCGGCACCCCTTTACATTGACCTGCTCCCTGCTGACGAGAGGCAACTACCTCGAAACACGTGTCCAGGGATGGCTAACACATACACATACTGTTCTATTTACATTTTGTGGCATAGGCGTACCCGCCGTCGCCACTACATTTCCCACAGTCCTTTGGGGCAACTTGCTGGTGTGACGAGCGGTGTGCGACCTACTTTTCCTCAATCTAAACGGCTTCCTTAAGCTATCGGGCTGACGAGCCTTGAGTCTGCACCTGCGCGCCAGGAGAGGTACTTGACCTGCTTTTAATTACATTTGGCAGTCCACGCGGCACCCCTTTACATTGACCTGCTCCCTGCTGACGAGAGGCAACTACCTCGAAACACGTGTCCAGGGATGGCTAACGCATACACATACTGTTCTATTTACATTTTGTGGCATAGGCGTACCCGCCGTCGCCATTACATTTCCCACAGTCCTTTGGGGCAACTTGCTGGTGTGACGAGCGGTGTGCGACCTACTTTTCCTCAATCTAAACGGCTTCCTTAAGCCTACGGGCTGACGAGCCTTGAGTCTGCACCTGCGCCAGGAGAGGTACTTGACCTGCTTTTAATTACATTTGGCAGTCCACGCGGCACCCCTTTACATTGACCTGCTCCCTGCTGACGAGAGGCAACTACCTCGAAACAAGTGTCCAGGGATGGCTAACGCATGCACATACTGTTCTATTTACATTTTGTGGCATAGGCGTACCTGCCGTCGCCACTACATTTCCCACAGTCCTTTGGGGCAACTTGCTGGTGTGACGAGCGGTGTGCGACCTACTTTTCCTCAATACTTTCAGTTTCTGATTGTTTCAACACCACACCCAATCCCCTCATTGCAAGTCATGTGATCAACAATAATCACTTTTGATTGGTTTGAAGTACTTTCAGTTCCAGATTCTTCCAACACCACTCCCACTTTCTTCATTATTAGTTCTGATTCCCTTGGAGAAGGAGCTAATCTGTTGTTGAGAGACAATGGCTGAGCAGCAACCATCTTCAGAGAGTGAACAGGACACTCTTGAGAGACAGAGGAACAGGAAGCAGAAAGACAGCTTTATATGGCAGTTTTTTACTTTCCCTGAGGGACAAAAAAAAGTGAATGCACCGAAAGTTACTTGTGTATTGTGTCAAAAAGTCTTATCACGTGGGAATGCTAACAAGAAGTATTCTTTTAGCATACACACAATGATGAGGCATGTTGAGGCAATGCATCCAGTGACTTTTTGTCGAGCTTTTGGAAAAAACCCTCCACCTGCTCAGCCGACGACATCTGCAGCAGCTCAGCCGAGCACATCTTCGGCAGCTCAGGCAAGCACTTCTACTGCGATGGTGCCTTCACCTTTTTCTACACCTCTTGTTGGACCACCTTGTTTGGCGAGGTTGTCTACACGGTGCACTGATTGCGGTAGTCTTATTTCTGTGGGGGAGACCAGTCTTGATCTCCTTCAGCGAAAATTTGATGCGCATCATTGCTCTAGGCCATAGATGTTTTTTCTTTTTTTCGTTTTTCTCTTCCTGTTTCCCTACATTAACTCAAGGGCTCTTTTCAGAGCCACCTAAAAACTAAACCCAAAAATTTTTGGGGGGGAATTTTTTTGGGTTTTTTTTTGGGGGGTGCGCGCACGCTGCGCGCACCCGAGGAGGTTTTTTAATTTTTTTATTTTTTATTTTAATGAACAAAGAGAGGTGAAGAAAAGGAATCATGAAAAGGAAGGATTAATAAATTCAAATATTTTTAACTTATCTTTTTTTTAAAATAACATATTTTGATAAAAAACATTTTTACTAATTTGCAAGGAAACACAATTTCATTTTTTTATTTTTCTTTCAAGTTCTGAAAAAAAAGAAATAAATATTAATATTCAATCATACATTTTATAAAGCAGTACATGTGTTTACATATTTTACAAAGCAATTTTTTGCCCTTTTTTTGCTGTTTTCAGAATTTTTTAATTTTCACTTAAAATAGTGAAAACAATTGTATTCATCATTTAACAGCGGGCAAAAAAAAAACAATCTGAAAGATTGTTTAAAAAAGCCCCAAAACTATCCACACTAAAATATGCTTTGATAGAAATATTACATATATATTACAAATACCTTTCTAGATGAATAAAAATTTTGTAGATATTCCATCTTTAAACATTGTTGCAAAAGCACATATTCCAAAATAATATCTGTCAAAGAAGTCCACATTTGTTTTTATTACTTTTCCTTTAGGTCAAATAGTAATTTCAAAATCCTTTTTAAGTGAAAACTTCAATTATAATCCTTTAAAATTTCAAATAATGCTTTCTTCAGATGCAGTTTTTAAAATTTAGGTTTCAGAAAAATTAAGTAAGAATTGGGTAAATCAGAGGAGGAGCCTAGCGCGCAGCCAAGATGGCCGCGTAGGTGCGAGGCTCCTGAGGACCTCTGCAACCTCCTACGTTTATCCTGTCTTCATCCTGCATCGGTTGAGGGGACTGTGCCGGTGAGCCTGAGCCGAGGTGGTACCCGTTTCCCGTTTTCGAATCGGACCTCGGGTGCCGGAGTGAGCACCGATTGAAGTTTGCGGCCTACTTCTCTCCTGACCCCGGATTCGCGTTCGGGGGCGACCCAGTGGCAAAGTGAACAACAACGGCGGGCTGGGCCTGGCGAGTCGCGTACCCCACACTTTCACTTTCACTTTTGCGCCCCCTTGCCGTTTTCGCAAGTGGGATCACGGCGCTCTTTGTGTTGGGGTGGCCGCGCTGGGAGACCCTGCCTGCCTGCCTGCTGTGGCCCGCTCTGCCGTCCTGGGGTGGCCCCCCGGAGTTCGTGGCCTTGATTGCTTGCTCTTCACTGCGTGACTGGTGCGGGTGTGAGACCCGCGACGATGGCCACGAAGCAGGATGGGGATCGTTTGAAGGCCAAGTCAACCCGGCGTGGCGCCGCACATCAGGCCAACATCATGGACCGCTACACCCTCCCGAAGGGGTCTCCCGGCGGATCGCACAAGTCCTCTGAGTGCCCCCCGGATGCCCCAGACTTGCCCACGGATCTGTCTTTGCAAGACGTCATGAGCGCCATTGCTGAGATGAAGGCCTCGGTGGGCCAGTAGTTCGACACTTTAGCGCACAAAATCGACGCGGTCCTCATTGATGTCAACCTTGTGAGAGCTGATCTCTCTAAGACCAACGACCGGGTCGACTCTTTGGCCCACACCGCGTCGGGCCTCACGACTGAGGTGGCGGCCCTTCAAACGGAGGTGCACCGGCTCCGTCAGGCGAGTGCGCTCATGGATCGGCGCCTAGTGGACTCCGAGAGCCGGGCCCGGAGGAATAATATCCGCATCATCGGAGTGCCCGAGGGACGGGAGGAGTCGGCGGCGGATCTCTTTGTGGAGGACCTGATCACTACCCATCTCCAGCCTCGAGGGCTGAGTAAATTCTTTGCCGTGGAGAGGGCCCATAGAGTTCCCGGGGGCAGACCGAAGGTTGGAGCCCCTCCGCGGCCTCTTATTGCCCGTATCTTTAACTTTCGGGACCGGGATGCGATTTTGCAAGCTTCCAGACTGCAAGGGCCGATTAAGCTGGAGAACATGGAGGTGAACTTTTATCCTGACTTCACCCAAGCGGTCCAGAAGCAGAGACTGAGTTTCCTGGGCGTCAAGCGGCGGCTTCGAGGCATGAACTTAAAATACGCCATGCTCTTCCCGGCCAGGCTGCGGGTGGAGGTGGATGGTCGCACTCACTTTTTTGACCATCCTGAAATGGCCGGGGACTGGCTGGACACTTTGTCTGGGGGTCATGATCGGGATGGCGGGGGGGGGCTGCGGGAGGAGATTGCCCACTGGACCGGGTCTGAGGTACTGATGCCGGGGCTCACTCCGGATGACGCAGCCACTTTCGGCCAAGCCTAGGGTCTTTTGTTTGTTGTACTCGTCTCCCCTCATTTGGAGGATGTGCGGGGTCTTGAGGGGGTACTCTTTCCTCCTCTAGGGGGTCTAGCTAGTTCCACTTATATAGGGGCGACAGGCACATTGCAAGTTGGGGGGGCTGTTTGGGCTCATGCAGGGGTGCAGGGAGGGGGGAGTTTTGTTGGGGCGGTTGGGTTGGGGTGGGGTATTGTTTATTTGTACCACAAGGCAAAAGTATTGTTGTGCTATTCCTAAAGTGCTCTCGGGGGGACGATTGATCGCTTTCGGCTATGATGGGGGGTAGGGGACTGAGTCTTTTGTCCTGGAATATCAATGGACTGGGGGACAGGATAAAACGGGGTGTGGTCCTGCAGTTTCTGAAACGAATTTCACCTGATGTAGTTTTTTTGCAGGAGACGCACCTCATTGGCAACTCCTTTTGTGCTATGAATCGACGGGGCTACCGCCTTCTGGCCCATTCGGGCTTCACGTCTGGTTCCAGGGGTGTGGGCATCATGGCTAAAACCTCGCTCCCATTGGAAGTTGATGAGGTGCTCCATGATGACAGGGGACGTTATACGGTTCTGGTGGGTAGAATGGAGGGCAGAGTGATTGTTTTTGTTTCTGTCTATGTCCCGCCAGGGTTGCAAACGACTACTTTTGCGGATCTGGGGCGCCTCCTCCTTGGCCTTCCGGAGGGGATTCTAGTGGTTGGGGGGGGATTTCAACGCGGTGGTTTCCGGAACTGAGGACCGTCACCCCCCTAGGGATCTCCCCCGTGCCCAAGCGTGGTTATCTGGCCTCATGGATACTTTGGGGTTGGTGGACTGTTGGCGTTTGAAACACCCTACGCAGAAACAGTATTCCTTTCATTCCGGGGCCCATGGCAGTCTCTCAAGGCTAGATTATGTCCTGGTGCCGGCGGCGCATGCGGGGAGGATCGGGGAGGTGCGCCATTTGGCACGGGGTATTTCAGACCACTCCCCGCTCCTGTTGCACTTCGACATTCTCCCGAGGGGGGAGGGTAGGGTGGTCCCGATTAATCCCTGGTACCTGCGTGACCCCACCATTCGCGCAGAATTGCTTAAATCCCTTAAGCGTTATTTTGACGATAATGTGGGGTCAGTGTCATCGGCGGTCTCCCTGTGGGAGGCTTTCAAGACGGTACTCCGGGGGGAGGCCCTGTCCCTTATTTCCCATTCCCGGAAGCGCGAGCGGGAGGAGGTGACCCGTGTTGAAACTGAGATAACCGAGTTGGAGGGTGACCTGGAATGTGGGGTGACGGATGACAAACTACATGTTCTCCGACTCAAGCAGGCGGCCTATAGGGCCCTCGTTACGGAGGCGGCCAGGGTCCTCAGTAGAGAGCAACAGGGGAGACTGTATGATGTGGGTGATAAGGCTGGGAAACTGATTGCGTGGCTGGATAAAAAGGAGAGAGCGAGTCGAGTTGTCCCGTCGATTGAGAAACTGGATGGTGTGTGTGTCACTGAACCGGAAGAAATTGTTGATTGCTTTGCAGAATATTTCCGTGGGGTGTATTCCCCGGTGTCCTCCCGCTCGGAAGATGATTCCCATGCCCTGCTCAGGGATATCGCACTGCCTTCCCTTTCGGATGAGGACAGGGTGTTATTGGACGCCGCCCCAACATCTGAGGAAATTGCCCTCGCCATACGTTCGGTCGCTTCCGGCAAGGCCATGGGTCCTAATGGTCTTCCTATCGAATTGTACAAGCTGCGACCGGATACGCTACAAGGCAAAAGTATTGTTGTGCTATTCCTAAAGTGCTCTCGGGGGGACGATTGATCGCTTTCGGCTATGATGGGGGGTAGGGGACTGAGTCTTTTGTCCTGGAATATCAATGGACTGGGGGACAGGATAAAACGGGGTGTGGTCCTGCAGTTTCTGAAACGAATTTCACCTGATGTAGTTTTTTTGCAGGAGACGCACCTCATTGGCAACTCCTTTTGTGCTATGAATCGACGGGGCTACCGCCTTCTGGCCCATTCGGGCTTCACGTCTGGTTCCAGGGGTGTGGGCATCATGGCTAAAACCTCGCTCCCATTGGAAGTTGATGAGGTGCTCCATGATGACAGGGGACGTTATACGGTTCTGGTGGGTAGAATGGAGGGCAGAGTGATTGTTTTTGTTTCTGTCTATGTCCCGCCAGGGTTGCAAACGACTACTTTTGCGGATCTGGGGCGCCTCCTCCTTGGCCTTCCGGAGGGGATTCTAGTGGTTGGGGGGGGATTTCAACGCGGTGGTTTCCGGAACTGAGGACCGTCACCCCCCTAGGGATCTCCCCCGTGCCCAAGCGTGGTTATCTGGCCTCATGGATACTTTGGGGTTGGTGGACTGTTGGCGTTTGAAACACCCTACGCAGAAACAGTATTCCTTTCATTCCGGGGCCCATGGCAGTCTCTCAAGGCTAGATTATGTCCTGGTGCCGGCGGCGCATGCGGGGAGGATCGGGGAGGTGCGCCATTTGGCACGGGGTATTTCAGACCACTCCCCGCTCCTGTTGCACTTCGACATTCTCCCGAGGGGGGAGGGTAGGGTGGTCCCGATTAATCCCTGGTACCTGCGTGACCCCACCATTCGCGCAGAATTGCTTAAATCCCTTAAGCGTTATTTTGACGATAATGTGGGGTCAGTGTCATCGGCGGTCTCCCTGTGGGAGGCTTTCAAGACGGTACTCCGGGGGGAGGCCCTGTCCCTTATTTCCCATTCCCGGAAGCGCGAGCGGGAGGAGGTGACCCGTGTTGAAACTGAGATAACCGAGTTGGAGGGTGACCTGGAATGTGGGGTGACGGATGACAAACTACATGTTCTCCGACTCAAGCAGGCGGCCTATAGGGCCCTCGTTACGGAGGCGGCCAGGGTCCTCAGTAGAGAGCAACAGGGGAGACTGTATGATGTGGGTGATAAGGCTGGGAAACTGATTGCGTGGCTGGATAAAAAGGAGAGAGCGAGTCGAGTTGTCCCGTCGATTGAGAAACTGGATGGTGTGTGTGTCACTGAACCGGAAGAAATTGTTGATTGCTTTGCAGAATATTTCCGTGGGGTGTATTCCCCGGTGTCCTCCCGCTCGGAAGATGATTCCCATGCCCTGCTCAGGGATATCGCACTGCCTTCCCTTTCGGAGGAGGACAGGGTGTCATTGGACGCCGCCCCAACATCTGAGGAAATTGCCCTCGCCATACGTTCGGTCGCTTCCGGCAAGGCCATGGGTCCTAATGGTCTTCCTATCGAATTGTACAAGCTGCGACCGGATACGCTGGCGCCGCATCTCCGTGCTATGTTCCTCGCGGCCCGTTCAGCGGGTTCCCTCCCGCTAGACCAGCGTCTGGCTACTATCGTGGTTATTCACAAGGAGGGGAGGCCGCGGGACCGGGTCACGTCCTACAGGCCCATTTCGCTGCTGAATGCGGAACCCAAAATTCTCGCCAAGGTGTTGGCCAATCGGCTGGTTGGCGTGGTTTGCGATCTGATTCACCAGGATCAGTCCGGTTTTATCCCTCATCGCAACACTGCGCTCAACCTGCGGCGCTTGCATGGGGTGCTCGCGCGTGTCCCGTTCATACGGGAGCCGGCCATTTTGGCGTCCCTGGACGCCACTATGGCGTTTGACACACTTGAGTGGCCATATATTTGGGCGACGCTGGCGAAGTTTGGGTTTGGCCCGGGATTCATCGGTTGGGTGAAATTGTTGTATTCCGGACCGCTGGCGTAGGTGGCTGTAAACGGTAGAGTGTCGGCTCCATTTGAGCTGGGCAGGGGCACGCGGCAGGGCTGCCCGTTATCGCCGCTCCTCTTCGCGCTTGCCTTGGAGCCCCTGGCGGAGTGGCTGCGGTGGCATCCTTCTATCCGTGGTCTCCGATGGACCCCCGAGTATGAGGACCGCGTATCTCTTTACGCTGATGATATTCTTTTGTACCTGGCTTCCCCGCGTAAATCGCTGATAGTGCTGGTCGATGTATTGCACTCATTTGGCCTCAACTCTGGCCTAGTCATCAATTGGGCTAAATCTTGTGTGTATGTCCTCTCTGGGGAGGCTCCTATCCTTCCGCGGGGTTGTCCTATCCAGATTGCCCCGCGGGGATTTAGGTACCTGGGTATCTTCATTACCCTGGACGCGGAGGCCCGGTATAAACAGAACTTGCTTCCCCCCCTCCAGCGCCTGAAGGATGATGTCGCGCGTTGGAGGCGCTTGCCGCTCTCGCCGCTCGGCCGGGCGGCATTGTTTAAGATGATGTCGCTGCCACGTTTCCTGTACGCCTTACAGAACACAATGGACGTTGTCTCGGCGCGCTACTTTCGCGAGGTGGAGAGTTTGCAGCGCCGCCTGTTCTGGGAGGGTAGACCGCGTATCGCCCTGGCGAAGCTGACGCTCCCGTGGTACGACGGGGGGGTTGCCCTCCCAGACATCAAGAGATATTACTGGGCCTCCCAGCTGGCTGCGATAAATCACGGCCTTTACGGGCCCGCTCTAAACCCGGCCTTTGAGATGGATAAAATGTTACTGCCGGGCGGCGACTATAATCGGGCGCTTTATTCTAGCTCGCTCGACGCACGTCTGACGGGCCCCATGCGGGTCATGGTGCGAGTGTGGCACGCGGCTAATTTGGCGATGGGGTGGAAGGATCGTTTGACCCGGGCGACGCCACTATACGCATCTGAGCGGCTGGGCTCCCTGTGGACCTCGAAGGGCTTTGAGAAGTGGGACATGATAGGCATCAGCAGGGTGGGCGATCTCTGGACGAGGGGGGGATTCAAAACATTCGATGTGCTGCAGACGGAATTCCAGTTGCAGGACAGGGAGTACTTTCGGTATATGCAGATCCATCATGCGTTGTGCTCCGTATTCCCGGACGTTGCCTCCATCCCGGAGTACTCCCCTCTGGAGGATAGAGTGCTAGATGGGCATGTACCGGACGCCACGATTTCATTAATTTACAAAAAACTCATCAATGATCGCTCGGGACTGCAGGCTGGCCTTCGTGAGGCGTGGGGGGCTGATGGATTGGAGCTGGATGACGAGGACTGGGTGTCTGCGGTGGCCTCCCCGAAAGAGGTGGCCATACCGGCTCGCCTTCGCTTCGTCCAGCTCAAGATACTCCATAGGGTCTATGTTACGGGGCCGAGTCTGATGCGTATGGGCTATGCTGTGGACGGGTTGTGTAAGTGTGGGTGTGGTTCTTTGGGGACCTTTCTCCATATATTGTGGGAATGCCCGGAGGTGGCACGATTCTGGCGTGGTGTGCACGAGGTCTTGCAGGCAGTTACGCATGCGCCGCTGCTGCCCGAGGCGAGGAGATGTCTCCTGAATGTGTGGGAGCCAACCGACTACTCAGTGCCGCAGACGTGGTGGGTGACTCTGGGATATATGGTGGCCAAGCGTGATATTGCGCAATTGTGGGGTTCCCAGAGGTCACCGACTGTCTCGGCGTGGAAGGACAACATGGATTGGTGTATGTTTCGGGAAAAGGTGGTGTATGTTGCGAGAGGTAAGCCTGGGAAATGGGTGAAAGTGTGGGGCCCCTGGAACGCCTACCGTGGGGGAATCTGTACCCCGCCGCTGGCGCCTGATCCGTCACCGACCCCGTCTCCATAGCCTGCTTGTCTTCCTGGTTCTGGGCTTGAGTCCACTTTGTCTCCGTCCCGACCTATCCCCCCCCCTTGATATTCCTGTGGACCGGTAGGGTCCCCCCCAGGGGAGCACATGCTATTGTTTCCGATTGTGGGTTGCCTTGTGGACTTGTTTTCTTCGTTATTTATATAAAAATGAAACCGTTGTGTGGGGTCCGGATGGTGTGGCTGCCAACGCTTCTTTCAACTCCTGTGATCTCTCTTCTGCCGCAGCGTGTGTTCTACTGTTTGTATTATATGCTCTTTCTGTCTGCTAGCGGCCGGCCTGAAGGTTGTAGGCCCATCTTTGTATATCTTTTGGATTCTGTAATAAACGGTTTCAAAAAAAAAAAAAAAGAATTGGGTAAATCATAAGGCAAACGTTGCTTGAAAATCAATTGGGAATCATTACACAGTGTCCAGCCTTTTTCACATTTAAGATAAACTGTGTAATGTCCAGAAGTTACAGTAGGTCCTTCATGAAAAATTATTGCAACTGTAACAAAAGTTTTTCCAGAAATTGATAATTGTTGTCCTATAAACTTCTTTATTAAAGTATCCAATTTTGAACCATCAGCTCTACAACGTTGCATCATTAAAATTACATACTGACCGTATTTCTGTAAAAATAACGTGGAAAACATGTCAGATTTGCATTCAGAACATTCCATGTTGTGATTGGCATCTTTAACTAATTTACTAAAAGTCACTGATTTACTTTGTGGTAATGGTAAATATATGAACCTTTCAGAATCAACATTACTACTGCATGTGTTCATACAGTTTTCACAGCAATGTTCCCATTTATAAGAAACACCAAATAAGTTTTCTACTTGTACTCCTTCATCTTCAAGTACCGTCAGCATATAAATTAAGAATTCCTGTGCATCTTGCTGAACATTTTCTTTAAACTGCGTAGATCCTGAACATACATCTAAAAGATTTCTAACATCAGAAACACTTTCTATTTTAGTTTTATCATTACTGAGCTTCTCATAAAGGAAACTCAGCAGAGAACAGAATCTTTTTCCATGATTTACTTTTATCCGCTCTTGCAAATTTTCAAGATAAAATACAACATTCAGCACTACATTTGCGTAGCAGTTGACACCAGAGCTATTTTCAAAATGACAACCAACAACCTCTTGAACACTGTCCTTTTTCTTTTTGCTTACAATCACTTCACTCTCCTTTTGTTTTCTCTTCTGTCCATCCTCATTACAGATATTCTCAATTCTCCTTTTCTGAGAAACAACATGTTTTTCAATCACAGGATACTGACCTAAATGAGGAGCATACGTTCTTCTTAATCTATTATACTCCTTTACACAGTTTGCATCAGCACTAACTTTTGAGTCATCAAAGTCTATCATAAATAAACCAGATAATGTTTTCACTCGTGACAAAGCAACATATGTCATACCTTCTTTGAATACAGTAGAACCAATGTTTACAAAAGCACTATCTACAGTTAATCCTTGAGACTTGTGAATAGTTACAGCATATGCTAGAGAAAATGGAAACTGCTTCCTACGTACATACAAGTCTTTCACTAGCAAAAAACGAACTGAACAACGACTAATGTCTTTAACCTCTTCAATCTGGTCAAATTTTATTTTTAAAAATTCAATTCCATCTTTTTTCTGGTACTTCTCATAACCCACAACTTTACCCATAGCTCCATTTACTAAACCTTTTTCGACATCCAAATTTCTCCTTAAAATCACTCGACAATTCATGCAAACATATAGATTTTTTTCTAATCCAGCTGTTTTTGAAATGTTCTTCTCTAGTGAATCCAATTTATTTTTCAGTTTGCCTGTTAATGTAATAGTAATTCCTTCATGTTGAATTTTGTCCACTGCTTCCATTTTCTTAATCTCTTCTGTTTCCAATTTCAAAAGTTCCTCATTGAATATTGAGCATTCGCGTAGTGTTGGCATTAAGCAGATTACAGTATTTTTTTCAGCAATGTTCTTGAATATTTTCTCTGCAACTATTGTTTCTTTTGGAAATAAATTATGTAGCATCCGACTCTGTAATGCTTTTTTGCCATCTTCTGTGAGAAGTCCAATTCTAATATCTTTCAGAATACTTGAATAATCTTCATCGTTTGCTTGCCTCATATTGGTAGTGAGTTCTTTGTACTCAAAGAACGACCAAATATTCGCATTACCAATGCTTCCTAATGACTTCTTCGTGTCTTCATGTGTCACAGTATTAAACACGGGTTGTCCTTTTACTGGAGTGAGCTGTAAAAGATCCCCAAAAACTCTGACGTGTTTTCCTCCAAATAACACGTCATAGTCTCTTTTTAGAATTTGTTGCATTCTTAAATGCACAAAGGCAAGCATTAAGTTTGATACCATGCTCACCTGATCAATAATGAGAACTTGCATCTTCTTCAACACTCTTGAAACTTCGAAGCATGCTTCTCCTGTTAGCTTGTGATATTGTATTTGGTTCTCATGCTCCACTGGTAACATTAGCAAGCGATGTAAGGTCATTCCTTTTATGTTATAGGCTGCTAACCCAGTTGGAGCAGTTACAACACACGACAAAGTGGAAGCTGTTTTTTGCTGTAGGTAGCTTCTGATGACTTTTATTAAGAAACTTTTTCCAGTTCCTGCTTGTCCACTCACATACATCCTGATTGGTTCAAATGATGTGCATGAGCACTCTTTATTTTCATGTAGTAATCCATGATCAATTTTTTTGGTGACTTCTTCATAAATTTGTTTTTGTTCTTCATTCAGTTGTTGTTCCAGATTTAGTAAGTCTATTGAATCTTCCTGTGCTTGATTCATAGCCGTTTCTACTTCAGTCATGGCTATTGCAGCTTCATTTTCTACAATAGGTTGTCCGAGGGGATCTTGACTGAGTGTTCCAGAACTTTGGCTGTCTTGAGAACTGTCTCTAGCTACTTCAGCTGCAATTGTACTTTCCTGTTCTATTTCTTCATTTAACATTTGCACGTAATTCGTGAAAGTACTGCATTGAATTGTTTCTTTATACGCATTAAATGAATCTTCATAGCTGTGAAATTCTCCCAGTAGTTCGTCCTCTGAACGCCATGGTTTAAACAGCTGTAAAAGTGCTAAGTAGTAAAATTCCTTTTTCTCAGTTGTATCACAACTGAGCTTCCTGTGATTAATCAAACTTCCTTTTGTTTGCTTCACCAAACATCCTTCTTCACCAATAACTTTATATTTTCCATTATTGATGTCTTCTGTGGCTTTCCGTGAAAAAATGTACTTCATAGAGACACATGTTCTCAAGATGACGACTTCTTTTTGGGTAATACGTGTCCAACATGTTTGATTTCAAAATATCTGTACTTTCCGGGTTATACTCGGCCAAATATTCAATTTCTGCAACAGATTTCAGTACCCGATTTCTCATTCCTGCCAGGCCTAAACTTACCCAAATTATTCTTCTGGATTTCGAGTAAAGACTTGCAGATGATAACCTATCTGAGCATTCGTAGGATCCAATTTCTCGATGCGATAACATCTTTAAACTGAAACTGTATAGCTTCTTACTGACAGTCTTCTCATGAGAAATCTCTTCCCACATTTCCTTCAATTCTGTTTTCTCCGATTTAGTGATGAATGATGTGACATACCGAGCAACAGCAATAGAATTGTCTGCCACATACTGAATATCCATGTTAGCATCCCACATGGATAAAATGACTGGGTTGTAGTCATTTATGTATTTTGACTCTTCTTTTCTTCGTAGGTTGTAGGTATTCTTAGGTGATTTTCTTGTGATAGTATGTCGCACAGCTGACATAAAACTGTTTACTCTTTCTTTTGAAAGAACAGGTCGTGGAAATCCAAATCGACATTTTGTGTAGAATTTATCTTTGCTCTTGTACTTTCGCCGACAGTATTTTCCACACCGATGATTTTGAAAACGTAGAACTTGCTCTTTTAACTTTTTCTCTTGTGTGCTTTTAGGTATAGCACATGTTGCATATTCTTCAATGAAACTTAAACTACTTCATCTGCATCTGTTCCAAATTTTGGGGCATCTTTGATCCACAACAGCATATGAATATGAGGAGCACCTCTTGCTTGGTACTCTTTTCTCCAAAAGAAATCCACAACTTCCCCAAGAGGTGGATTTTTTTTATTGCAGATGAAGGACATCATAGCCTCAAATCTATGATTAAAATATCTGCAAACATTAACCGGATCCAATGAGCACAGTTCTCCTGCTGTCTTGTATTCGATGTTTTTAATGTTAGAATTTGCCTCTCGAAGAAAATCCAGTAAATCATCCCAAGCGTACTCGGCACAGCTTAGGGTAAGGAACCATGTTGGTGTTCCTAAATTTCGTAACATGCATTTTAATTCTCCATGGCGTCGGTACCAATATTCATTTGTCCCACGCTGACAAGCCATCAGATTGATCAATTGTGTTTCCAAATGATCATCTCGGTGCTGCACTTTGTCCATAAAATCCTTAGCAAACACATTATGTAGATGTACTCCACTTTTTAAAATGTGATTTACTGCATAAGATAGTGCAGACAAGTCGCTTTCAAATAAAAGATGAAACAAATAAGGAATACTTTGACGAAATCTTGGATCTTCTGCATATAATCTTGTAGTCCGATACTCAGAAGCTGGAATCTGTTCTGGGCGTTCATCGTATCGTCCACCTTTTCCTGTAGGAAACAGCTGGGGAAAACATCGAGCTTCCAAGCTCTTCTCCCATACACTCACGGGAGTTCCTTTTGCTTTCTTCATCTGAAACAGATCAATAGTGTCTCCCATAACTTCTTTTGAATGAAGAGGATGTATGCTAAAATGTTCATAAATTTCTTCTTCTTTTGACTTGTCCACTTTTTCAATTTGCCCAGTTGGTGTTTCTGTGTCTTCTTGTAAATCTTCTTCATCTTCATCTATATAAATTGATTCATACCATTTATTATTCCTTTTCAAATATAAATTTGCTCTTTGTACTTTCGGTACATCTACCAGCTCCTGCCAAATCTTCTTATTCTTTGTAGGTACACCATTAACCAGAATAACTAATGGTTCAGTTTCCAAAGTATCTGCATCAATAGTTTCCATATTTTTCTTCAAATCCAATGGCAAATACACCACTCTTCCTTTTAAACCTCTCAGTAAATCTGAAGGAGGTAATTTACCAGTTTTGGGCTCCATACGTACTATGGTCTGGAACGGATGAACACATTGAATGAGTATAGACTCATATGTATTTATATCAGAAAGTTCAGCAGGAATAGCATCCAATTCTAAATTATTATGTACAGCTCTGGTCGGCATTCTATTTTCTTCTAACTTGTTATAACAGTATTTACAAATACGCTGATCTTCACCCAATTCAAAACAATTTTCCAGAAATATATATGTTGCAAAATCCTTCCACTTATAATTATCTTCATTTTCACTTTTTTTATACAGATCAACATTCCTTGTTTGAATTTTATAATGGCTTCTGCGGCAACAAATACAAGTAATATTTGGTCTTTCATTAGAGATGATAGTAAATTTTGTCATTTCATCCTCAACATTTTTAGTAATAATGAGTTCTACATTCTGTTCCTCATTTTCCTCATTAACTGTGTCCTTTTCTGCACTTTCTTGTTCTGGACCAAAGTAACAAAACTGAATCTCATCGGTAACCTTCACTACATCTGATACAGATCCACGGAACAGAGCATTATTTAACTCATTTAACTTTACTGCTGGACTTTCAGCAAAATACAATGTTCTCACAAACTTTCTCATTTCAGTATGATGAACAGCCAGCATCCTAAAATGGTGAAAAACACTTTGACACACTTTCCTAGATAGACAAGCCAGAGAATGTCCTTGCAAACCAGTATTCTCTCTCACTCTGCATGGATCTAGTCTTTGAAGCACCTTAATCTTCTGTTTTACACTCTTTTTACTATATTCTCTTAAAACCTCACGTAATTTATCAATAGATTCCTGACGCACAGTACAAATACTACTACATTTCCAAGTGTACACTGGGGCTTTTGGACGTCTCCCCATAGCCTCAGCAGCCATCACATCTTCCTCATTTCTTGGAACCATTTTCTCTTTTTCCATCACACAACCGTCTCTAACTTCACATGCTCTACCATTGGTGTCAACTGCATGCAACAAACTATTACTTTGAAGATAACTCTCTTCATTAAAAAATGGTTCAGTACTTGAACTGTGCTTCCATTCTCTCAAGAACACTTTACAAAAGTTACTTTTTTTCACTTCTCTTTTCCTTTTGCTTTGTGACTTCATTGCATTGACTAATTTGTCTAATCTACGCATCCTATTCAAAATTAAAATAAAAAGTTTTCTTTTTATTTCCAAAGCCTTACTTACAATATTTTCTATAAAAAAAAAATTCTTAATAAATTTTGTTTTTTTCTTATATTTTTTCACATCATTTAGCAAATGTAACATCACTCTTCTCTGAAACATTTTTCGACGAATGTTTTTAAAATCTAATTTTCGTGTGAAATCACTTTTACTTACTTCTGATTGTACATTAGCTTTTGTTTTTTGCTGTTGACTCTGTTGTTGCTTTGTACCTAAAACACTGTTTGTTTTACATTTATTTTTTCCATTTTTTGTTTTTTGAAGATCTTTTTTAAGAAATCTCAACTTTGCTTACCAGTAGACTTTTTCTTTTTGCCATCACAAGCTTTTCCTCCTATTTTTTTTTCCAGTTTTGTCCAGATATAGTTGTTGTTGCTTTTCTTTCCTCTTTCTTGTCCTTAAAGGCATTTTTTTATTTTTTCACTGTTGCTCAGCAATACCTGCAAGAAACTGTCAAAAAAAATACCTTTTTGTAATTATAATTCATTTAAAAAATTTTTTAGCTTTTCAATAATTTAAAATGTTTTAGCATTTGACTCTCATTTGCGATTTAGTGATCTCTGCTGAGTGCTAACCATCACATTTGAAGAAAACAAGCTGTCCCTTTCCTGCAAGTGCATGTTTTACAGAACAACTGCAACACAAATTACAACTCTTGCCACAATTCCTGTGCGCACACAGCCTCATGGTGTGATTCTAAGCAGGAAACAGAATTTGATTGGCAATTTCAAAGCACATTTACTACTGTGGTAGAGCAAGTGATAATTACTGTTACAGCCTGACACATTTTCCTTGTAGATTACAGAGGCAGAAAAGAGCACATGTCCTAACAGCTACTTCATACCATGAGCATGTGCAACCTGGGTGAGTGACTACACTAGAGCAAAGGAAATGAGCCTTGGTGACGTTGAATGTCTTTGCGTTACACAGTGCTATCTGAAACAGCACACAGAGCTGAGTACTACGCATGGGAGTGTTGGAGAAGCTGCTGCGTGTGTGCCAAGAGTGTGTTTCTGGAGACTGTGTATTGTCTGGTGCAAGACAGATGAGCAAAGAGACTTCCAAAACTGCATGAAGACTGCTGGGATGTATGTAACAGTGCATGTGTGCTAAGGGTTATTTTCAGTTTTGAACATATGGCAACTACCTGTGCCTTTGCTATTTTGAAAGGAAAATCTACCCTGTTGGTTTCAAATGTTTTAGCTTTTGCCTCTCATTTGCGATTTAGTGATTTCTGCTGAGTGCTAACCACCCCATTTGAAGAAAACAAGCTGTCCCTTTCCTGCAAGTGCATGTTTTACAGAACAACTGCAACACAAATTACAACTCTTGCCACAATTCCTGTGTGCACACAGCCTCATGGTGTGATTCTAAGCAGAAAACAGAATTTGATTGGCAATTTCAAAGCACATTTACTACTGTGGTAGAGCAAGTGATAATTACTGTTACAGCCTGACACATTTTCCTTGTAGATTACAGAGGCAGAAAAGAGCACATGTCCTGACAGCTACTTCATACCATGAGCATGTGCAACCTGGGTGAGTGACTACACTAGAGCAAAGGAAATGAGCCTTGGTGACGTTGAATGTCTTTGTGTTACACAGTGCTATCTGAAACAGCACACAGAGCTGAGTACTACGCATGGGAGTGTTGGAGAAGCTGCTGCGTGTGTGCCAAGAGTGTGTTTCTGGAGACTGTGTATTGTCTGTTGCAAGAGAAATGAGCAAAGAGACTTCCAAAACTGCATGAAGACTGCTGGGATGTATGTAATAGTGCATGTGTGGTAAGGGTTAATTTGTGTTTTGAAAACAGACTGCCCCTTTCCTGGGTCTGCAATTCTTACAGAACAACAACTTCACAAATTAAATCTCAGACAACAATTCCTATATGCACACAGACTCATGCTGTGTTTGTAGGCACAAAACACAGGCTGCCCCTTTCCTGGGACTGCAATTCTTTCAGAACTAATGCTAATTTCAAATGTGTTGCCATTTTCCTCTCATTTCTTTCATAGTGATTTCTGCTAAATCCTAACCATCACAATTAAAAAGAAGCTGTCGTTTTCTTTCAACTGCAAGTCTTACTTTTCAACAGCAACACAAATTAAATCCCTGTCAACAATTCTTCTCTGCACACAGACTCATGGTTTGATGGTAGGCACAAAACAGTATTCCTCATTGTTACCAGTACACATTAACTTATGGTGAAAACATACTCCATAATATTTAACTAATTAAAGACAGTTAAATATCTCCCAAACCTCAAAATGTAAAACATAACTTTTGAAGAAGATTCACAATTCTAATATTTATATAAAAAATCACCACATACTTCCCCTCTCAAACTCATAACTCACCTTTAAAATTAGTTAGTTGTGAAAGAAATGTGCCACTCAAACAGCAGACTATCAGAGTCAGAATATCAGAGCTCTACACCTCTCTCCTCTCTCCAGAAGCAGTAAATGGCAATGTTTCCCTCTCTTTTTTCACACATATACATGTTAATTTCAAATCTCAGTGCTTCCCACTTTTTTTCAAATGAAATCACACATTTCTATTGGTTGAAAACTTCAACCCCTTTCTAAATGTACCCTTCCCCCAACTTGACTTCTGCCTGCTACCATAGCAACAGCTCATGGAACACTGCTGTGAGGACAGAGGTCAGAAGTTCAGCACACAATGTTTCAAATCCAAAGAGCAAGAGTGGTTCACCTGTCCAACCTAACAGCAAATCCAATCTAATCTTCTGTGGGAACACAATTTTCTGAACCAATACAAAACATGCTTCTAAAAATATACACATACAGCCTACTTTTTACTGTTAAAAGATTTGAATCAGCTAATGTGTTCTTTTTATGTTAAAAAAAATATGTATGCCTCCATTTTACAACTGTCTTTCATTTCATATTGCCTTTCTACTGAAAGACACCTCCTGAGTGCATCCAGATCTCCTTGGAAGATGTTCACAGTGTGGATTGTAGATCACAGCTATGTCTTCTGGAGTGAAAAGTTTGCAGAAAAAAGAGGTATGGTGAGAGACCTTGCTTTGCCAAATGTAGACATTAAATGGATTGGTCAGAGAGGGTTAAAGTGGCACCAATTAATGCCTTTGGTGAAAACCTTTCTACATCTCCCACAGCCTAACCTTATTATTGTGCACTGTGGTGGTAATGACCTAGGCACTCTAACTGGGGTAGGTCTGGAAATGCTTATTAAGGACACCTTTGTTCAATTGATGTCTCTTTTTCCACAAACTGCCTTTGTATATTCTAATATATGCCAAAGGCAAAAGTGGAACTGGTCCAACCAATTTTGTCCACAGATTGACAAAGCAAGGAAGCACGTCAACAAATCTATTTCTGCTTTCCTCAGAGACTATGGTATGGGTTCTATATACCACAAAAACTTGCGTTACAACATGCAAGACATTTATAGAGGAGATGGTGTACACTTCACTGATGAAGGCAACAGAGTCTTCCTCTTGAACTTAAGACTCTGCATCGGTACTTACTTGTAGGTACCAAAATACACACAATGAACACAAGGGCTCTTTTTAGAGCCACCTTATATCTAAACACTTGAATGCGATTTTTTATTCTTTTTTTAAAAAGTTTTTTTTCGGGTGCGCGCTCGGTGCGCGCACTCGGCGATATTTTTTTTAACAATATAAATCTTTTTTTATGCCCTACAAGGTCCTACTGTGACCCCCTTACAATGCCTAGTGGGTCAATATCTCCCCACTCTGCCCCCTTTACACGTTCTCCCCCTTTGTTTCTCACCCCCTCTAAATGCGAGAGACAAAATGGCTTCCTGATTTCCACTGATTTGAATGTTTACTTACTTCTAACAACCAATCAGAAGTGCGCTTGCGCACTGCCGAGTGCGCGCACCCAGCGCGTACGCTGCGCGCTTACAGATATATATATATTGATTTAAATGCTTTTTTTCTCTGGAAATACTGAACAGATTTACACCAAACCTGCAAAAGGCACTTCATGGACCTTTTAGCTACCTCTCTGCCAAATTTCAAGTAATTCTGTTCAGCCGTTCAGGCTGTAGCTGCGACTAAAGTCCCTATGGAAAAATCAATGGGGAAAACGTGTTTTGGGACCCCCCCTTTTTCTCAGCCCCCGCTTTACGAATCACCCCGAGACTTCCAGGATAGTAGCTGAGCGGAGCGCCCCATTAGTTTTGAAAATTTCGCGAGGAATCGCCAACCGGCGCCAAAGTTATTCAAAATAGAATTTTGAGATTTCCTATGGAAACTCGGTCCTAACTATAACTATCTACTGGCGACCGCCAGTAGATAATATATATATATACATATATATATACATCAAAGAAATACCCTTTCAGGCATAGAGTGACGAATAAATTATGCAAAAAAGAAGCTGAGAACTCTGGGTAGTTCTCAAGTTTAGGTGGAAAGCAGTTCCTGTATGGAGCACTCTCAACACCAGCGACACTCTAGATCTTCTCACCTCAAATGTCTGTTTTTCTATCAAAATCTTTAAGCATAGGATTAGCACAGTGCCATCCACGCCGAGAGAGAAAAGGACAAAGTATTTTGCCATTTGTACAGCAAAGTCTTTAAGCATAGGACTAGCACAGTGCTGTCCTTGCCGAGCTGTAAAATGACATAAGCCAATTACCACTCCAGGCACAGTATTACAGCTTTGAATTGATAAAATACCAATCAAGCCAACCTGAAATGAGTAAAAGCAACCCCTGACACAGTGTTTCGCTCTAATTAGAGCTCTTCAGAGAGGTATAGCTTTGTCCAGACACAAGGGAGCACCCAGTATAAGTCAAAGAAATACCCTTTCAGGCATAGAGTGACGAATAAATTATGCAAAAAAGAAGCAGAGAACTCTGGGTAATTGTCAAGTTTAGGTGGAAAGCAGTTCCTGTATGGAGCACTCTCAACACCAGCGACACTCTAGATCTTCTCACCTCAAATGTCTGTTTTTCTATCAAAATCTTTAAGCATAGGATTAGCACAGTGCCATCCACGCCGAGATAGACAAGGACAAATTATTTTGCCATTTGTACAGCAAAGTCTTTAAGCATAGGACTAGCACAGTGCTGTCGTTGCCGAGCTGTAAAATGACAAAAGCCAATTACCACTCCAGGCACAGTATTACAGCTTTGAATTGATAAAATACCAATCAAGCCAACCTGAAATGAGTAAAAGCAACCCCTGACACAGTGTTTCGCTCTAATTAGAGCTCTTCAGAGAGGTATAGCTTTGTCCAGACACAAGGGAGCACCCAGTATAAGTCAAAGAAATACCCTTTCAGGCATAGAGTGACGAATAAATTATGCAAAAAAGAAGCAGAGAACTCTGGGTAGTTGTCAAGTTTAGGTGGAAAGCAGTTCCTGTATGGAGCACTCTCAACACCAGCGACACTCTAGATCTGCTCACCTCAAATGTCTGTTTTTCTATCAAAATCTTTAAGCATAGGATTAGCACGGTGCCATCCACGCCGAGATAGAAAAGGACAAAGTCTTTTGCCATTTGTACAGCAAAGTCCCAGCGCGAATTTTGGCGGAAAATAAATAAAAAAGAAGCGCGGGCCTCCCGCGCTTCTTTGGTAATTGGCCCCCGGGGAGTGCCACCTCCCGGGGCTTATTGAAAATGGGGGGGGGGGCTCGCAGCCCCCCAAGCCCCGGGGACCACCACCCCCCGGGGCTTGAAATGATTTGGGATGGGGGGTTCTCAGGCCCCTCCAGCCCCGGGGACAGCCACCCCCCAGGTCAACTTGTCAGTGTAGGAGGGGGCCACGCGGCCCCCCTCCTGGAGCCTTGAATAGGCCCTGGTGACCGCCACCCCCCAGGGCCGGCTCCTGCAGTGTCCCGGGGTGCCCACCCCCGGGACACTGTAGTTTGCAATGACAGGGCGGGAGCCTCGCGGCTCCCACCCTGTCATTGCACACTGCTTTGCTTCATTGAAGCAAGAGCAGGGAAACCTGCTCTCGCTTCAGTGAAGCAAAGCTGATTGCTTTTCCACATGGGGAGCAGCATGTTAGCTGCTCCCCATGTGGAAAAGCAATGCCGGCTCCCGCAGGACGCGGGGAGCTGGCTGGGACCGTGGGGGGATTGGGGACCCCCCCATGGCCCCCAACAGAGGCCAGGCCCCGGGGGATGGGGTCCCCGGGGCCATACGTGGCCTGGGAGGGGGGCCACGTGGCCCTCCTCCCCAATTAAAATTTTTTAAAAAATTAAAAAACAATGTCCGGCCCCGGGTGATGGGTCCCTGGGGCCTTAAAGTGGCCAGAGGAGGGGGGCTACACAGCCCCCCTCCATAAAAAAAAAGGGCCATGCCCCGGGGGATGGGGTCTCCGGGGCAAATTATGGCCTCTGGAGGGGGGCCACGCGGCCCCCTTCCCGATTTTTTTTTTTTATAAAAAAAATTGGGGGCAGGCCCTGGGGTATGGGGTCCCCAGGGCCCAAAAAATGGAAAAAGAAGGGGGGCAGCCTCCCCAAAAAAAAGAAGAAAAAAAAGACCGGGATCGGCCGGAGGCCACGCCCCCTCCTTACACCACTCTGCAAACGCACCCCCTGGCGTGGTTGCAGAGGGGGAACTAATTCCCCTTGAATACTGGTGGTCCCTGGGGGCCAACTAGCCCACCAGGAACCTCCAGTATGCGCCAGGGGGCTGCGTTGCAGAGAGGTGTAATGAGGCCACTCCCCTTTTTACACCTCTCTGCAACGCAGCTCCCTGGCGCTTACTGGAGGTACCTGGTGGCCTAGTTGGCCGCTAGGGGACCTCAGGATCCAAGGGGACTTAATCCCCCAACTTAAAACGCGCCACGGGCGCGTTTGAACAGTGGTGAAGGTAGGGGGCAGGGCCTGAGGTGATACTGTGCAAACACGCCCCCCCCCTAGGGGCCAACCAGCCCACCAGGTACCTCCAGTAAGCGCCACGGAGCTGCGTTGCAGAGTGTTGTAAAAAGGGGCATGGCCTCTGAACACCTCTCTGCAACATAGCTCCCTGGCGCATACTGGAGGTACCTGGTGGGCAAGTTGGCCCCTAGGGGACCTCTGGATTGAAGAGGAATTAATTGCCCAACTTAAAACGCGCCACAGGGCGTGTTTGCACATGTCACCTCAGGCCCCGCCCCCTTCCTTAACCATTGTACAAATATTCCTCTAAAATCAGCTGAACTACGAATACCGATTTACTCACCTGTTCTCAGGAGAGAACCCAGGGCTGCATCTTTTAGCCCAGCACTGACCCTGAAAAATAATTCTAAGCGTACTTACCAGTAACTTGTATTTCCTTCCATAGGAATCCATTGTGTGGTTTTCAGCAGAAAAGTTTCTAAGTGTCCATTTTTGAAACGTACAAATATTCCTCTAAAATCAGCGGAACTACGAATTACGATTTACTCATCTGTTATCAGGAGAGAACCCAGTGCTGCATCTTTTAGACCAGCACTGACCCTGAAAAGTAATTCTAAGCGTACTTACCAGTAACTTGTATTTCTTTCCATAGGGATCCATTGTGTGGTTCGCAGCAGAAAAGTTTCAAAGTGTCCATTTTTGAAACGTCCAAATATTCCTCTAAAATCAGACGATCTACGAATTACGATTTACTCACCTGTTATCAGGAGAAAACCCAGGGCTGCATCTTTTAGACCAGCACTGACCCTGATAAGTAATTCTAAGCATGCTTAACAGTAACTTGTATTTCCTTCCATAGGAATCCATTGTGTGCTTTTAAGTAGAAAAGTTTCTAAGTGTCTATTTTCACAAACTAAAAATATTCCTAAAAAATCGTCTGTATGACTTAAACACATTCTTTCAACTGTTTACAGGAGATTCACCTGTGCTGGATCCAGGATCCACCACTGAGTAAGAAAACGTAACGATAACACTACTTACCTGCTAAGTGAATTTTCTGCCATATTGGTGATTCTATGTGAAAAATGTTCTGTCAACTTTTAAAATACAATAATAATCCTTAAAAATCACTACTGTAACCAAAACGCTTTTACTCAACCGTTTACAGGAGATGTCCAAGGACTGAATCTAGCATCCAGTCCTGTGGTTAGAAAAGTAATCCATAAAGTAACTAATTGCATTTGACTAGAAATTCACATTGAGCCCAATGTTGCTTTGTGTTTGAAATTGTGTTGCCCATTGCAACAACTGTAACTACTGTCCTTAAAAGTCTATTGCCTATTTGCAAAGTATTTAAACTAAAGTAATTCATTCTGAGAAAGTATATTTTGTATTGTAATCTATAATGTAAATAAAAAAATAAAATATCTAAAAATAAACAGTTTAAACAATGTAGTAAATCAGTATCAATAAAATCAGTATAACAATGAATACATTAAAATTTGTCATTTACAAAACCATTGAAATTCACTGAAAAAAACATAGGTTTCAGGCCTGATATAGTTAGGAATTAGCATTTAAAAAACCTTTGAAATTTACTGAAAAAAACATAGGTTTTTGGCCTGATATAGTTAGGAATTAGCATTTAAAAAACCTTGGAAATTCACTGAAAAAACCATAGGTTTCAGGCCTGATATAGTTAGGAATTAGCATTTAAAAAACCTTGGAAATTCACTGAAAAAACAATAGGTTTTAGGGGTGTTATTGTCAGCTGGACATTTCACTCGAACAAAACCATTGAAATTCCTCCGATATAGTTAGTTGTACTAACTACATCTCGCGCGCCCGCAATTCACTGCTGATGATGTCACATATTACATCATTCATGACATGGTCAGTGACATCACTGATAACATCTCAAATTACATCACTGATGACATCACTGATGACATCATCCAGTGAATGTGGTTTGGTTCGTTATTTAAATATGTATTTTGTTTTGACAGAACTCCTGGGGAAGAGGTTCGAACTTAAAAGTAGCCACTGTGTCACTGTTAAGATCACGAGGGGTTGAAGGACGTTCCTTGAAAGTACACCTCCCCCTCATTTTTCAGCCATTATATAATAGTAGGTCGTATGAAGATTGGCATTGAAAAAATCTGATTTAGTTTGTAATCTGGTCACTTATACCAGGTGATGCACTGCTCGTTCACCTATTGGGTCTCAGTAACAGTGGGCTCTACTTCCCGTTTCCTAGAGATGGTAGAATTTAATCAAAGGGTACTACACCCGGAATGCATCTCATACTTGCCGACATCCACTCTGATCTACGGGTCCCCAAATATTCTAATTTTCAAAATCTATAAAATTAAAAATTGAACTGTATTTCCTATTAACTTTGCTAGACACGATAAAAGCAGCACCGATTGTAAGGCCATGTGGTCCTGAGCATATTACATAGACAGTATGCTTGTAAATATCTGGTGATAATAATTATGGTCTTGCTAAATACTTTATTTATGTATATACGTATATTTAAAGTCAATTTGTGATCATGAACGGTTGATTTAGGTCCTTATCTTTTATTCTATATGATTTGCACTTTATGTTAAACCACACACATGAATTTTCCGTACAGTTTTTCTTTCATTGTTATTTTGCACGCTGCATTGTGCATGACATTGCCACTATATTACTTCTTGAACATCGCACCTGGTCATGTAACCAAGACGTGTCTTTTGTGCCATTAAAGTTAGTAATTTTGCATCTCAAAACTGGAGTGGCTCGGTCTTCTCACCGTACCTGTGTGAGGAATTTCTTCTGCATATATATGTATATATATATATATATATATATATATATATATATATATATATCACAAAACCAATCCAGCACCGCCTGACTGACAGCCAACAGGCGGGAAGAACGCTGGCTGGGACCTCTACGATGTGCTCACGTTGATAAACATAGGCAGGAATCCAGAATCGGTGCAAGACTTCATTTATTTAAGCAAAGGCAAGTGTGAGTCCATTGCAATCGTCGGACATAGTGTCCACCATGACACGTTTCTCTCGCATCCGCGAGCTTGATCACATGACGCGCTCGGGAACAATCGTGCATAAATTAACACACAAGCACAAATTCCTTTAAAAATAAACCTTAGTGTGCATAAAACTAAACAACAGACTCCTGATACAAATGATGTTAAGCCTTGAAACTACCGACAGTCCTAAAACACCGTATTGGTAGTTAGTAGCAACTAAATAAAATCCAATACTATGAAGCTGCTGAATTGATACAGATGATAATGGCAAATATTATTTACAAACATGATAGATAGCATTTTGAAAATACCATTAAAACTCATAGGCAAGTTTCATCAAAAATGTAGTCAAATCAGCAAAGTTACTGTTTTGAGTGCAAAAGATGCAAGTGCAAAGAATCAAAAATATTGTGCAAATATCTCTGAATCCATGGCCAGTGCCAAAAATCAGAATAAATGTGCAAATACCGCTAAGTCAAAGGCAAGTGCCTAGTGCCAAAGGGACATAAATATGAACACAATGGACAATAACAATTGACATATAGCAATAAAATTAACAATAGTAATTCTAAAACACAGTGCAAATGAGCATATTGTTAAAAAGATGACAGATAAAAACTCATATAACATGTCAGGTGGCGAGAACCGGTAGTACACCGCTCGCATCCCCGCCACGCGGGGGAACTACGTTTCCCAGGACGCCCGGCAGAACACGCCCCACGTGTTCGGCGCCGAGTGCGACAGAGGTTAAAACCGCCAACAAACACCAAGCGGTGCCGATGATTCCAGCCAGTCCTGTTCGCACTCTTGTTTCGGAAACAGCGTTCCAGCCTTGTGTTCTCGGCCTTACCCTCGTCCTTGTATCCAGCCTCTCCGTCTCCAGCAGGGTTACCTCGCCGCCTTCCCTGAAGCAAGGAAGACCGCGGGGAGCTCCCAAGCTTCAACGTTCCAGACTCCAGGGAACCTCCATCAGCGCTCCTCTGCCCAAGGATTACCGGGTCCAGAGTGGTAGCGCGAAGGTGAAAACCTCGCCGGTGAGCCCCGACGCGGGTACGCGTCGGAACAACCTTCCACGTTCCTGTTTTCTTCCCTCATCCATTCCACGCGCTCCTCTGCCCACGGAGTTCCGGGTACAGAGTTGTAGAGCGGACTGGTGCGCTCCTCTGCCCACGGAGAACGGGTCCAGAGTGGAAGCGCGAACTGGGGCGCTCCTCAGCCCATGGAGTTCCAGGTTTAGAGTAGCAGCGCCCGTTCCTTTTTTCAGCACTGCACAACTGTGAGTACTGTTCTTTCCTTTAGCCTCCAGGGAGGCGATTTCCTCGTTCTTTTGGGAGTGACCCTGATCCAGGACGCGCTCTGGGGGGCTTCAAGCACTGCCGTTCAAGTGCTGGCTTTTGCTCCCAGGGGGTAGCGTCCCTCTGCCCGTCCGGTACGATCCCAAGGGTTCGCCCGGGCTCTGCGGTGATACGTCAGTGCTAACCTCAACTGAGCGTCACGCAGGCCAGGCCAGAGAACCCCCAATACCCCGGGTTGGAAGGTGACAGGTGAGAGACCACTGCAAAGTGGGAGGGGGGAGGCCACAAGTGGGTCATTACTGACGGGTGTCTGACGGTGTGCTTGTTTCGTTCCAGATCCCTTTTCCCAGCTGCTCCTTCCCTTCCTTCCCTCGCCCACCTGTCTCCATAGTCCGTGTGTGTTACACGTTCTCCGGACTGGGGATGGATGGGAGGTGGACCCCATTAACTTCAGCGTCATCCTGAGGAGAGAATTCCCCGGCCATCGTGACAGAATCATCGGCCCACGAATTACCGCTCCTCCCGATCACGCTGTCATAAGGGATGACCACCTTAGAGGACGTAGTGGCGGCCCTGGCTCTTGTCCAGGGTGAACTAGCCGCCTCACGTCAAGAAACCGCTGCCCTACACTCCCGGATGGACCGTATCCAACGGAATCCCTTTGATGCCGGGAGTATTGGCCCAGCCTCCACGCCCCAGGTAGTGGTAGAGATGCCCGCACATGTTCCCCTGGCCCCTCCTGAACGGTTCCATGGGGATATGCAGAAAGTACAGGTCTTCATGACTCAGGTCCTCCTCAACTTCCATTGTAAAACCAAGCTGTTCGCTACTAACCAGGCTAGGGTAGCGTTCCTCATCTCGTACCTGTCAGGAGAAGCGGCCCAATGGGCGGTTCCTATCGTCAGGAGGGACGACGCCCTGCTCTATGATTGGGATACGTTCCGCGAAGAGTTCGAGAAAACCTTCGACCGAAGAGCCGATACCTTCTCCGCGGATCGCGATCTTCTCGACCTCAAACAGAGCAGTTCCGATTTTCTCGGATACCTCAACAGTTTCAGGAGGCTGGTAGCGGAAACTGACTGGCCTGAAGCAAAACAGTCAGCCATCTTTTACCGGGGGTTGACGGAAGAATTGAAGGACGTCATTGCACAAATAGATCCCCAACCACGCTCCTGTGCCGCGATGATGGAACTTGCCTCGCGGTTGGAATACCGCCTCCGAGAAAGGAAAGGAGACCATAGGAGAAAGGAAAGGCCCCCTCCGTCCTCGGATCTGGCACGAGCACCTGATCACAGGCCGGCCCGGCCCGAACCCATGGAGATAGGGGCAGTGAGAGCGTCCCTAACCTCGAGTGAGAAGGATTACCGCCGGAAGCAGGGCCTCTGTCTGTACTGCGGCAAGAAAGGCCATTACCTCAGAGAATGTCCCGTTCGTCCTAAGGTTGGGAGGCCTCGCGCAGGCCAAGCAGCGACAGTGACGGGAGAAGTGGAGGCGGGAAACGCCCGGGCTTGAAGGACCTCGAAGGGAAGCCTTCAAGCCACCACTCCATCCCTTCGGTGGAAGCCGATGCTGAGGCAGAGCCGGACCACTTCTTCCTCACGCTTCAAGTCGTGATAGACCAAACCACTCGGACCATTCGGGCCATGATTGATTCTGGGGCCACAGGATGCTTTTTGGACGAGACCGAAGCCCAGAAGCTGGGGGTCACTCTTCTCCCCAAACACACGCCAGAACTCGTCTATGCTGTAGATGGGAAAGAGTTGGACTCGGGGCCCATCCGTTATGTTACCCCAGCCCTCTGGATGACCATCGGGAAGACCCACGGCGAATGGTTGGCCTTAAACATCATCAAAGCTCCCCGGTGCAAACTCATTCTGGGGCTACCCTGGTTAAGAAAACACGAACCTACCATAGAGTGGTCCGCGAACACCATTTCCTTTTGCTCCACCTTTTGCCGTCAACACTGTACGGTGCCTGACTCGCCTCCACCCACTCTGTTGGTCTCTCAGCAACATATCGCCACAGCGGCGGAGAAAGACGTAGTGCTCCCGGCTTGGTATAGCGCCTATGCGGACGTCTTCGACAAACGGAAGGCCGAAGAGCTGCCACCCCATCGGGCATATGACTGCCGCATCGACCTGGAACCTGGAGCTGTCATCCCCTGTTGCCGTGTCTATGCTCTCACTGGACCCGAAACGAGCCACCTCCGAGAGTATCTGGACACATACCTCGCGTTGGGTTTCATTCGCCCCTCTCGATCGCCCGCAGCCTCTCCGCTCTTCTTCATCCCAAAGGCCAACGGTGAGTTGCGTTGCTGCATTGACTATCGCGCGCTCAACGCAGTGACAATAAAGAATCAATACCCCTTGCCGTTGATCCCGGTGCTGCTCGAGCAGGTCAGGGAGGCAGCCCTGTACACCAAGCTGGACCTCCGTGGGGCATACCACCTGGTTCGAATGAGAGAAGGAGACGAATGGAAGACGGCATTCAAGACGCGGTATGGGTTATTCGAGTACCTCGTGATGCCCTTTGGGCTCTGCAACGCCCCTGCCGCCTTCCAGTTCTTCCTCAACGAGGCCTTAAGAGACTACCTGGATAAGTCCGTCATTGTCTACATCGACGACATCCTTATCTATTCGGCCAGCGCGAAAGAACACGTCGTCCACGTGAGACAGGTCTTGCAAGCCCTCCGCGCGCACCGTTTATACTGCAAGCTCACGAAGTGTGAATTCCACGTGACGACAGTGGAATTCCTGGGTGTTCTCCTGACTCCCGCCGGACAAGTCATGTCGGATCGGAAGGTGCAAGCAGTGGTGAAGTGGCCGCCACCTACAACTGTCAAGGAAGTGCAAAGCTTCCTCGGCTTCTCCAACTTCTACCGGCGCTTCATCCATCATTTCTCCCAACTGGTGGCACCTCTTACGAGACTGACTCGCAAAGGGGTTCCGTTTTCCTGGCAACCCGAGACACAGAGAGAGTTCGAGCAGCTCAAGACCGCCTTCACCACCGCTCCGGTCCTACGCCATGCCAAACCTGAACTCCCGTTCATAGTGGAGGCGGACGCTTCTGACATCGCAGTCGGGGCGGTTCTGTCACAGCGGCATCCAGACACTGGCCACCTCCATCCAGTGGCCTACTTGTCCAGGAAACTCAACCCCGCCGAAAAGAACTACACGATCGCCGAAAAGGAACTGCTAGCAATTCGGGAAGCCTTCCTGGAATGGAGACACTGGCTGAAGGGGGCACAACACCAGGTCACGGTCTATACCGACCATCGCAACCTCCAGTTTTTGCGGTCTGCGAGGCATCTCACCCCCAGACAACAACGGTGGATGCTCTTCTTCGCGGAGTACCACTTCCTCGTCACGTTCCGACCAGGAACCCAGAACCAAAAGGCGGATACCTTATCCCGCCAGGGTATGACCTGTCTCCCCTTGGCAGACGCCGAACGAGCCATCATTACCCCCGACAACGTGGTGGGGAGAGTGGAAACCGGATCGTTCCTTGACGGAGTGAAACGGGGTATCAAATCGTTCGCCTGGTCGTCCTGGTTGCGTAGCCACAAGGAGTGGCGTTTGTTGCAAGGCATCCCCTTGTGTGGCTCCCGAGTTCTGGTCCCTACACTCCGCCTCCGAAAGCTCGTGTTCAGCTGGTGTCACGACGCCCCCAGCGCCGGTCACATGGGTGGCTCCAAGACACTGGAAAAGGTACTGCGACAGTTCTGGTGGCCGTCGGTTCGACCAGATGTCTTACGATGGGTCAAGCACTGCACCGTCTGCGCTCAGATGAAAACCGACCACTGCAAGCAACAAGGCCTCCTACGTCCACTACCGACCCCTATGACTCCGTGGGAAAAGATCTCCGTCGATTTCATAGTGGGACTGCCGAAAGATCAGAACTGCACGGCTATAGTGGTCGTCATCGATTACCTCACCAAAATGGGGCATTTCATCCCGTGCAGGCAGATACCCACAGCGGGGGCCTTGGCGAAACTCATGTTGAAGGACATCGTATGGCTACACGGCCTTCCATTGGAGATCGTGTCGGACAGGGGGTCCCAATTCACAGCCCGCTTTTGGAAGGTCTGGTGCACCGAGCTGGGGATTCAATCGTCCCTGTCCACCAGCTTCCATCCCCAATCCGATGGTCAAACCGAGCGCCTCAACCAAACCCTGAAGCAGTACCTCCGTTGCTATGTGAACAAAGCCTCCGAAGCCTGGGTGGAGTGGTTATGGGTGGCTGAGATAGCTTATAACAGCACCGTTCATGCATCCACAAAACACACTCCTTTCTACCTCTCCTCTGGATTTCACCCTCGTTTCACCCCTTTTTTGCTCCCTCGCTCTGGCGTCACTCTGCCCGATCTCCAACACCGACTCGCGCAGATACGCTCGACACTCACAACGGCCCGCGAAAACCTCCGCATAGCAAAGGACAGGTACAAGGCGCAGGCCGACAAGCACCGTAGGCCCAATCCCGTTTACCGTAAGGGGGATAAAGTATGGTTGTCCACAAAACACATCACCTTCAAGAAACCCAGTGTGTTCAATCCCAAGTTTATAGGCCCCTATGCGGTGGTCCGCCACGTCAACCCCGTGGCCGTACAGCTCCGCCTCCCACCGCACATGCACATACACCCCGTGTTCCACGTCTCGTTGCTCAAACCCTCCTTTTGTCCTGTGAAACGTGTTCCTCCTCCGGTTTGGGTGCAGCATGAGCGCGAGTACGTGGTGGAGAAGGTGCTGGACTCCAAGCTGGTGCGGGGCAGGGTGTGGTACCTCCTGGCGTGGAAGGGGTATGGGCCGGAGGAGCATTCCTGGGAGCCAGCGTCGGCGATCCACGCCCCCCGCCTGGTGGCTGCCTTCCACCGCCGCTGCCCCGGGAAGCCCGGTGCTCCTCGCGGCGCTTGACTCGGTGGGGAGGGGGGTGTACTGTCAGGTGGCGAGAACCGGTAGTACACCGCTCGCATCCCCGCCACGCGGGGGAACTACGTTTCCCAGGACGCCCGGCAGAACACGCCCCACGTGTTCGGCGCCGAGTGCGACAGAGGTTAAAACCGCCAACAAACACCAAGCGGTGCCGATGATTCCAGCCAGTCCTGTTCGCACTCTTGTTTCGGAAACAGTGTTCCAGCCTTGTGTTCTCGGCCTTACCCTCGTCCTTGTATCCAGCCTCTCCGTCTCCAGCAGGGTTACCTCGCCGCCTTCCCTGAAGCAAGGAAGACCGCAGGGAGCTCCCAAGCTTCAACGTTCCAGACTCCAGGGAACCTCCATCAGCGCTCCTCTGCCCAAGGATTACCGGGTCCAGAGTGGTAGCGCGAAGGTGAAAACCTCGCCGGTGAGCCCCGACGCGGGTACGCGTCGGAACAACCTTCCACGTTCCTGTTTTCTTCCCTCATCCATTCCACGCGCTCCTCTGCCCACGGAGTTCCGGGTACAGAGTTGTAGAGCGGACTGGTGCGCTCCTCTGCCCACGGAGAACGGGTCCAGAGTGGAAGCGCGAACTGGGGCGCTCCTCAGCCCATGGAGTTCCAGGTTTAGAGTAGCAGCGCCCGTTCCTTTTTTCAGCACTGCACAACTGTGAGTACTGTTCTTTCCTTTAGCCTCCAGGGAGGCGATTTCCTCGTTCTTTTGGGAGTGACCCTGATCCAGGACGCGCTCTGGGGGGCTTCAAGCACTGCCGTTCAAGTGCTGGCTTATGCTCCCAGGGGGTAGCGTCCCTCTGCCCGTCCGGTACGATCCCAAGGGTTCGCCCGGGCTCTGCGGTGATACGTCAGTGCTAACCTCAACTGAGCGTCACGCAGGCCAGGCCAGAGAACCCCCAATACCCCGGGTTGGAAGGTGACAGGTGAGAGACCACTGCAAAGTGGGAGGGGGGAGGCCACAAGTGGGTCATTACTGACGGGTGTCTGACGGTGTGCTTGTTTCGTTCCAGATCCCTTTTCCCAGCTGCTCCTTCCCTTCCTTCCCTCGCCCACCTGTCTCCATAGTCCGTGTGTGTTACACGTTCTCCGGACTGGGGACGGATGGGAGGTGGACCCCATTAACTTCAGCGTCATCCTGAGGAGAGAATTCCCCGGCCATCGTGACATAACATGAGAGAATATCATAATGGTATACCTATGAACATATCATATACAGTACTAAAGATAAATATTGCCAATCTGAATCTGATGTACAGAGATAGGTATAGAAGCAGCAATACAGGGAAATAATTCTCACAAAAGAAACTGTCAAGTCTATCAAACTGGCAAAAAAGGCCATCAAGGAGTCAACAAAAGTGCAATGTGCAAAATATAAAAAGCTAATAGCTAACGTAATTAGAATGAGGCAATAAGCAAAATTTGTTCAGGCCTGAACAAATATACGGAGGTAGATATTGAGAACCTAACACACAGTACATAGGCAAAATTCTCAGTAAGTTACAAAGGGTAGATAAAAATGTTAAAATGAATGACACAGTTAGCACAAGTGAGCTATTGTACCTAGTTTAAAATAACTACAGCATGATTACACCAGGACAGGGCAAGAGTCCAGACAGGGTAGACTAAGGTGAGGCATATTACAGAAAATTGTGTAAGTCCTCACTATTATTAAGGCCATAAGGCATCTTAGTGTCGAGGGACATGATAAAGGGACATGATAAAGTGGGTCTCTAATTGGCGGAGTGTTTTCTCACGGTTGCCTCCTCTCACCGAATTAGGGACAGCCCCTAACACAGTGTATTCTAGATCCTTAAGTTTGTTGTCGTGGACCATTTTAAAATGTCTCGCCACAGGATAGTTTGGGTCTGAGTTGACAATAGCCCTGACATGCTGTAGAATCCGTTTATGTACAGGGAGCTTCGTGCTTCCAATGTACTCAAGGCCACAAGTACAACGTAGTTTGTAGATCGCAAACTCTGTACGACATGTGAGATAGTCGCGAATTGGTACTTTCTTGTTGTCAAATGCAGTAGTATATTCAATGCTGTTAGTGGCAAAGGTGCATGCACGACAGCAGTTGCATTTATAAAAACCTTTTTTAGTCAACCAAGTTTTTTTGAGGGAGACTTCAGGACTGGATTTGACAAGGGCATCCCTCATAGAGGGGGCCCGTCTAAAAGTGATCGCGGGCAACTCTGGCAAAATAGGTTTAAGTGTCATGTCAGTGAGCACAATAGGCCACTGTGTATAGATCATTTTGCGAATTTGTTTGTCTTGCTGACTATAAGTGGTAACAAATCTGATGTTGGTTAAATCAGCCTCACCGTTAGATTGTGGAGAAGGTGTCACTTGTGCTTTTTTAACAGTAAGGAGATCTACCCTAGGTAAGAGATTGGACTTAGTGAGTGCAGAATCCAAAATTGTTTTGGAATAACCACGAGTGAGGAAACGAGCATAGGCTTCTGATTGGCAAGTTTGGCATTCTGATTCCTCACTACAGAATCGGCGAATCCTGAGGAATTCGCTATAGGGAATACTACGAATAGTGTGGTGGGGATGAGCACTATCCGCATGAAGAATGGAATTCCCTGCGGTGGTTTTCCGATGCAGTTTAGTGTGAAGTTGGCCATTGCTAACGTAAAGAATCATATCCAGAAATTCCACTTTAGCATTATCAATGGTAGCAGTGAATTTAAGATTTAAGTTATTGACATTGATGGAATCAACAAATTCTAGTGCACTAGTTCTGTCACCCTTCCAATCATACAAATATCATCTATGTAACGCCAGAAGTACATCACATTAGCAGACCATGTGGCTTGAATGTGCAATCTGAGGACATGCTCCTCCCACCAGCCCACATGTAAACATGAGTAGCTGGGGGAGAAGCAAGCCCCCATAGCCACACCTCGCAGCTGCTGGTACACCTCAGTACCAAACAAAAAGAAATTATTGCAGAGGCATAGTTCGATCATCTTTAGCAACATTTTGTTATGGTCACACATAATAATATCCCTTTGCGCAAGAAAATGCTGCACTGCTGCTAAACCATCTGCGTGGTTGATACTAGTATATAAGGATTCAATATCCATCACAACTAGCAAGTAATCTGGCTCCCATGAAATATTCTTGATTTTGTTAAGAAAGTCAGGAGTGTCTTTGATAAAAGAAGGAAGGGCAAAAACAAAGGGCTGGAGAAAATAATCCACATACTTGGACATCTTTTCAAGTAGACTTTTCTGCGTTGATATTATAGGTCTCCCGGGCACAGGATCAATGTTTTTGTGAACTTTAGGCAGAAAATATAAGACAGGAATCACTGGGAAGTCTACTTTTAAGTAAGTAAATTCATCCTTGGTTAATAGACCTTGTCTTTTCCATTGTGATAGATGTTTGGTGATAGTTTCTTGAACAAGTCGCAACTCTTGGCGTGAAGATTTGCGATAGCAAGTGATATCACTCAAATGACGCATTGCTTCTGCACAGTATTGATCTTTATGCCAGAGGACAACATTGCCACCTTTATCTGCTTTGTTGATTATAATATCACATTTTTGCTTCAATTTGTTGATCAAAGTAAAGTATTGAACACTCTTGAAATTGTGACTTCTAGTTCTAGAATTAATACCTCGATTTAGTTGTTTCAGCTCTTCGATAACTTTCTCACTAAAAATGTCAATTGCATCTTTTTGCATAAGAGGTAAAAAAAGTGGACGGTGGGCGAAAAGGACTAGGGGCAGGTTGGTTACCGATGATGCCCATGTTAAGCAGTTGATCTTGAGTCGCCATAGCTTCATCATTTGTAGAGTCAGAATCAGAGAGGTGAAAGATTGTTTGAAGCAATGGAACATCATTGACCTGTAGGGGCTCGCCAGCTATCCTATTCACAGGAGTGATTTTGGGTCCAGGGGCTTTCTTATTCAGTTGAAAGAATTTTCTGAGTTTGATTTTTCTAACAAACTTGTAGAGATCAATTCTGGTATGATTGTAAGAGAAGTTGCTAGTAGGACAGTAAGAGAGTCCTAAACTAAGAATTTGGATTTCAGCATTGGTTAGTTTTTCTTGAGTCAAATTAATTACTGTTTGGTTTGGAATGATTGCTGATTTCTCCATTTCTTTCCCCTGTACCCTCTGTTGAAACCTCTTGCGGTATTTATTCCGCCTCTCCCTCCTACTCCGATTGCGGCGTGTTCTGATTGCCCTTGCTTCATAGGAGGCTGTCTCGGTCGCAAGGTTTGTCTCCGATCCTCTCTGATAAAATTCAGCTCCTCCGCTGGTGTTATTGGATTAATAGATGTAGCCAAACTAGGTAGAGAATTTGGACCAATATCATCAGAGTCTCCATCTGAGGTGAGGGATTCGATATCTGAGATGGTGTTGGACGTTGCAGCTCCCCCCAAATTATCAGATTCTATCATGGGTTTCTGGGTTGAGAGTGCTTGTCTCTTATAATTATTTTTGGGAAAATGTAAAAATACGCCCAGTAGCATAGTCATTGAGGTCACGGGCAAATTTGAAAGCTTTGCGAATCTTAATAGTTTCCTCATGTTTTTTGATGCGGATATCGATTTCAACCCGACCTTTGGTGACAGAGTCTTTATCACTGATGGCGTCCAATAGTTTATTAACACGTTCAATTTCGAGAATTATTGCTTCTCTATCAATCTCGGCGTATTTGATTAATATCAGAACCATATTCATGGAGGCCTGTAAATTGTTATCAGCCCATTCCTTTAACATAGCTGGATTGGGATTCTCAAAAGTTGGAGCAATAAGGACTCGCAATCCTCTAGGTACCCGATTGACATCTCTGTACTTTTCCAAACTTTTCTTTTCCCACCACTTAGTGAGTTCATTTCTGAGGAGCTTTTCCAGTAATTTCAAGAGTGACCTTAAGTCTTGATTCACAAGTTCACCATTGGTAGATGATACTGTTGGATGAACGTTAGGTAGGTTCAAAAAAAGTGCCTCCGCAGCTGCCTCTCTATCCCGAAGTGCGTCATTGGTTGTCATAATTGAATACTGGAGGATCACCTCACTTGTATCTGCACCAATCCGAATAATATAAATTAATTTAAAGTCCCGTAATAATGTTCACAGAAATAGAGCAATAGATCCCGCACCCTACTTAGTCATTGAATAAACACTGTAGCACGCACTCGCTCTTACCGCATGGGTGACCGCCGATCCCACCAGTCCTCCAACTACGTGTGAAACACGGGCTCCCTGCCAGTGTCCGAGCGAGAAAACGCTGCTACTCCGTGAAATTGGCAAGTCTGTAGGGGGGCACAACAACGGCTTACTCCTTCAGGGGTTGTGCACGATGCGCTTTAGAAAAACGCAGATGACTGACATAGGTCGTGCCTCTTCAAAGCGGGAGGGACCCGGAGTCCGGAGTCAGTCTGCCCCGGCTTCCGCAATAACACAAAACCAATCCAGCACCGCCTGACTGACAGCCAACAGGCGGGAAGAACGCTGGCTGGGACCTCTACGATGTGCTCACGTTGATAAACATAGGCAGGAATCCAGAATCGGTGCAAGACTTCATTTATTTAAGCAAAGGCAAGTGTGAGTCCATTGCAATCGTCGGACATAGTGTCCACTATGACGCGTTTCGCGCGCATCCGCGAGCTTGATCACATGACGCGCTCGGGAACAATCGTGCATAAATTAACACACAAGCACAAATTCCTTTAAAAATAAACCTTAGTGTGCATAAAACTAAACAACAGACTCCTGATACAAATGATGTTAAGCCTTGAAACTACAGACAGTCCTAAAACACCGTATTGGTAGTTAGTAGCAACTAAATAAAATCCAATACTATGAAGCTGCTGAATTGATACAGATGATAATGGCAAATATTATTTACAAACATGATAGATAGCATTTTGAAAATACCATTAAAACTCATAGGCAAGTTTCATCAAAAATGTAGTCAAATCAGCAAAGTTACTGTTTTGAGTGCAAAAGATGCAAGTGCAAAGAATCAAAAATATTGTGCAAATATCGCTGAATCCATGAATATAAAATATATTTACGTTTCAGGTGCAATGTGGGAGTTGTATTTTCTGAAAAGAAGAACACGTGTTTAATGGGATTTAAGGCCGACCTCACTCTGCACTATTACTCGGTTCACCTGCGAACAAGGCTGATGGTACAGCCGAACCGCGTCAATGCTTCAAGTCTGATAGAATAAAACACTGATATTCCTCAGATTGGGGCTTTGAGAAGTAATCTTCGTTGTGTGGTGATTTGAATGACAGGACACTCCTTTCCTGTCTTGACGAAGCCGCCCTGCAGGGATGGGGGCTCCCAGCAAAAGGACATGTTTGTTTGGATCTATTTTGGGAGCATGTCCCACTTGTCACGTGGTTACAATCCTAATATCTCTAATTTAAGCAAACGCCAGACTTATTGCATTTCCAATGCTTGTTCTACTATGTTAATAAAAAAAATTGAACCACCAAATTGTTTGAATTAATGGCACTTGGCGCAACAACTACATTGGGAGTGATTTTCTCTGGTGTTAATGTACATTTGCTGGTACTAGGATAAACAGTAACTCGAAGTTTGAAAGCAGGGATTCGGGAAAAAATACAATGTTTGTCATGGAAAAGAAACCAAGCACACTAGGATGATCTCTTAAAAATAAAGGAGAATTTATATCATGACAAAATGCTGAAAAGATGCCCCTTAACTGCGCTCCATCTATTCTGTGTTTAAGGATATTATATACTGGGTTGTCAGATGCAGTGTGCAGCTCTGCTCCAAATGAGATTAGCTGTTATGTTCCTGCCTTTCATCATGCTGTCAGGAAGCGGATACCGCTCCAGAGCAGCGCGGTATGAATCTGCCGCGATAGCATCTGAGCTCCTGCAGCCCGGCTGAGCCCGGCCTGCTTTATTGCTTTTGTTTTATTCAGCATGTTGCGTAATACTCTGCATATTAATGAGACAGTTGTGCTGCTCGACTCCCCAAAGAGTGCTGGTTTAGTTTAAGGCTAAGTAACATAATATTAGTTACTCTGTTCGGTTCGTGCAAAGGGGAAGTAAAACCCGAGAGCAGCATGATTTGGTGATAACTCGCGCTCACTGAACGTCCATACATATCAAGGTATTCTCAGCACGTGTTCCTGCTGGCGTTCACGGCAGAAGCGAAATGTGAACAGATGCACACCGGAAGGGGAATGACGTGCAAATGAGCACGGCTGGATTTGGAAACAGATTGTATCGCCGATTTGATATAATACCGTGCTGGGTGATTCATTAGAGGTGTTACAACATTTACTGACTGCAGAATGTCTGAAAATATTATATACCGACATGAAAGAATTAGAAATGATTTACGGTAAGCACTGTGGGATCATAACTGCTCACTCTATAAAACAGCGACATTTGGCGAAGAGAAACGAATAAATGAAGAAGCGCCATGAATTAGTAACCGGTGCTCTTACACAGAATGCCCTACAGACGGAATTGTTTCTAGGTCCTAATAGTAATCTTTTGAATAAATAACTGTGGCTCATTCTATCATCCTCTTTAGGATTAAAAGCTTTTTGGGTTAAAAACCGGTGCTTAAAGATTGCATTCAGATCTCCGCACCATTATGTTTACCTGTTGTGTAGGCCTCTTACCTAAGTATCCAACATCTCTTCAAAATGAAAATGCGACGCAAAATATTCGCTTCCATGTACGATGGTGTAAGCATGGCATGATGGTATTCCATTATGCCAATAGATGTTACACCATCTTGGAAAATAATCCCCTTGTTCCAGGCCTCAAGGGCTGAAGCTGTTGCTCCACTATATACTCTAGTACAATGCATCTCATCCAAGAAAGAAAGAGGATGCAATGGCGGACGACACAATGGTTTATTTACAACTGGGGAAGGACTGTTGTATGATTTGCTTGCTGTAGGGAATTGGGTTACTGGTTAGGGGGGGTGAAACCCTGCTCAAGCAGCAGCCACAATTCTTGTCACGGTGAAACACAAGCAAATCCCAAATTAATCTGCGCTCAACACTCTGGTAGCTTGGCACAGAAGCAGTCACGCTTCCCTCAAAGGCAATGTGTAAAGGATTTAGGTACCACTTCAAACAGTAATAAAGTGGAACACAACAGAAGAAAAATACTACACCAACCGAGGACAAGCATTAGTAAATGCATTAGGTTTCTCCTCTGGGATTAATAATAGGCTTTTTTTGTTGTAAGTTGTAGCTTGCTGAGTAGTTTTACAATAAAGTTACAGAAAGTCTGTTAAAGTGTTATGACTTGTTAATGTACAGAGATACATTATATTGTGCTGTTACTAGTGGTATAATAAGTGGGACGATTAGGTAAATGGTGGAGGACAAAGAAAACAATGTAACTGTTGAGTAGGCTTAAAAGGGGTGCAGCTATGGGGAAAATGGGTAAAAGGTGGATGAAAAACCATATAAGTACAGCGTAAGCACTGTTTTTACAAATCCCAAAAAACAAAATTATGAAAACTAAATGAAATGTTGATGTTTGGTTATTGTCCATTGTGAAGATAAACAAATGAAAATTAACTTAACATTTTCCAAATGAGCATTTGAGCAATTGTGCAATATAAGTGAAAGAAAAACACAAGATGGACAAGTTAAAACAATTTTTTTTTTACAGATTTCTCTTGCTAAGTTTTATATTTTGCACTGCACATATCTTTTTTATAATTGCAAACAAACTAAAACATGAACATAAACTCTGAAACAATAATGAGCATATAGTAAATATTTGCACTTGCATTGTCATTGGCTTTGTGTTACTTATTGTTTACAATTCTTATTTATTTAAACAGTACACTGTTACATGGTCAATTATTGTGCTATATACTTCGAAGATTGTATGTTGAAACAAATACTGTATTTTCTTTCAAGGCATTCATTAAAATAAGTCCAGGTGCCACTGCATCCGCTGCACCATTGACATCATGACCTTAGTGCCTGCTAGATAACTTCACTTTGCCTGTTTTAAGAATGTGCAGTTGGTCTTCCTTATGTTATATACCAATGAAAATTCAGGAGGCTCTTTAAATGACTTTGGACAATTCAAACCCTTTTTACCAGGCATTAAGTGAGCTAAATCAGACAAAGCGTTTGCCTGTTTTATGAACGTGTGGCTGATGTTCTCTATGTTATATAGCCACAAAAATACATGAGGCTGTTTAAGTTACTTTGGAGAGCTCAACCCCCTTTTAGCAATTACTAAGCTAAAATACCACGCGTTAAAAGTATGCAAATCTATATAAATGCCTTTTACATCCACAGAAAGATGAAAGGCAAAATTCTCACTATTAGAAAATCACTCCTGCTTCAGTTTACAGAGTAAAACTCAATTACCCTGTTGCTTATTCACATGGTCAATGGAAAATAAAGAAAAAGATATAACATATTTTTGGTGGTAGAACAATATAATCTGCACAGTAAAGGGCAGTCTGAAAAAAGCTAGTCTTACCACCTACCTGCTTACTAAGCTAAACGCTCAGTGATAACAAAGTGGAGAACTCACACCAAAGAAGAATAAAACGTTTTTTTTTCAATTTAAAAGTATTCCAAAATAAGATACCTTCATAAAAAAGAACAGCAGCTCTAATCCCATACAGTCATAAAATACACTTGCTCACAAAGACAAGCATTGACGTAATGCAACAACAAGGCTCCTCAGCTGGAATTTTCAAATTCACAGCTCTTGAAACAATACAGCCTCCCTTCCCAACCAGTAGAAAGAATAGGCTGCAGCACAAAACTCAAGAAATTCTTTTAGAACAGGCACATGACAGTGTTTACAATCCAAGACTCTACGGCAGTTGTCTGGCGTTGTAATGTTATACAGAAACTGTCCCAATGGAAAAAGGAAGGTAAAACATCCTTCAAAGCACCATGGAGTGCGGTTATGTAGAGCACTGCAATCACTTTGTTCGGGTTTACGCTACATATTGCGCCAACAACAAACATATGGCACAAAATTGTTTTTTTATTAGCGACAAACATATGACAAAGAAAACATGTAAACAGTAAACGGTATGTAGCGTTAACCAAAAGAATAAAAAGTTTGTACCACCAATGTGCATGGGAATGAGTTGATAGGCCACGGAAAACTGATAAGAGAGACATAGAAGGGAGAATAGGGTACAACCAATAGACACAGAGTTAAGTAAACTGGCAAGCATACGGACCAATAAAAAGTGAAGGTAGGATGTAAGTACCTTTTACAATATATTAAAAACAATAGATTTCACAAGCACAGCACAAGCTCTGTGCAGACGAAACCTAAAAATGGAGTAAAATTGAATACATTCATTGAGACCAAAATGACAAAAATCCAAACGGTAGAACCAGAGATATAGAATTGTTTTACGATTTAAGTGAAAATAGTGCTTAGATGTACAAAGCGCCATCTGAGGTTATCTGGTTGCTCTGGGCCTGGACAAAGTCACAAGTATAGGCCAACCGCAATGCAGCACAGGCCAGATACAGGGACCAAATTTGGCCTGCTGAACACAGTACCCTAAATCCCGGTTGCGGAGTGTTGCACTATCCCACTTCAAGGATATCACGCGGCAGTGGTACTGATGAGCTGCAGGTGGTGATGAGAGATCCGGTGTCAAGGATGCATCATGCAGCAGCAGCTCTGATGAATTCTTCCACAAGGCTTACAATGCAAGATCCTGGCTCATCAACAAGGAGCCCATCGACGGAGGCTTGCGATGTAAAGTCCTGTCTCGGGGATGCATCACGCAACAGCAGTTTGGAGAGGCTCCAACGCGAGGTCCTGTGTCTGGGATGTGCTGCACAGTGGCGGTCCGAATGTGGGGCTGTGAAGATATGCATCCTGCTGCATCGGTTCTGCCCAAAGGACCACAGCTGGGCTGGCAAAGCACCTTCATGCTCCTCCCCCTCATCAAGTCAGAGATGGATCATCCTACAATCACCTATTTCCCCCTTGTCTCATTATCTGGGAGCAATTCACAAAGACCTACTGCCAACCACACCTAGTCATGTGACCCACAATACAGTCTGCAGGTACCAAATGGTTGGGACTAAGTCTGGGCGGTGAACTCCGCTCTGCATGCGGAGTTTTCCATACACTGTGTTAAGCAGAGATCGCGGAGTTCTGAAAATCTCCGCTTCATGTTGGGGATCATAGTTTTTTCTCAACATCATGTTGCGAGCATGAGCAAGGAAAATCCAACTCTTGGCGAGATTTTTCCTTGTTAGCGATTGTCAACATCAAGTTGGCAAGCGCAAGCGTGGAAAATCAACCTCCCGGCGGGCGGTAACATTTCTCATTGCGAGTGGTCGCATATGCTCATGACCGCTCGCGTTGAGAAACCGTCCGTTCTCGTTGAGAAAACTGCGACTGGAGTAAAAATCTACTCGAGTGGCAGAAAAGAAGCAGCGCCTGCTTGTGCTGTGCAAGGTGCCGTTCGCGATGATTGCACAGTGTGGACAAGCACCTGCCACTGAAAATCACAGCGAACAGCATTTATCTAACACACTCCGCTGCTGGAGGAGCACAAAGTAGAGTGTTTTTTGCACCTCGCGGAGTGAACTCCGTGAACTCCACCTAGGCTTAGTTGGGACAAGAAAATACCAACTTACTAAAAGTTATATTTGTAGAATTCAAACTCAACATTCCTACCTGCTCTCAATTGAAATGTATAATTTATTAAATATAATAAGATAACTCAATGTTATCCTAGAGGAGAGGTAGGCCTTGCAGTAGTGAAAAACGGCCTTAAGTGTTTGTCACTACCATGACATGTAAAAGTTAAAAATACATGTCCAATGTTTTACATACACTGCACCATGCCCTATGGGATATTTAGGGCTTACCCTAGGGTGACATATGTATTAAAAAGGAATGTTTAAGTTTGGCAAAAGGTTTATTTTGCTAGGGTGAAATGACAGTTTAAACTGCACAGACAAGCTGCAGTGTCAGGCCTGAGACATTTTTAAAAGGCTACATAAGTGGGTGGCACAAGAAGTGCTGCAGGCCCTCTAGTAGCATTTAATTTACAGGGCTTGGATACATGCAGTACCACTGTACTAGGGACTTACAAGTAAATTAAATGTGCTAATTGGGTGTAATCCAATGTTACCATGTTTTAGGGAGTGAGTACATGCACTTTAGCACTGATTAGCAGTGATACAGTGCACAGAGTCCTATGGGCTTCAAAAACTAAATCAGTAGAAATGTAGTAGTAAGGCAAAATGTTTAGGGGGAAGACCACTCTGAGGCCGACAGGTCTAACACTGGCCTTGTGTGTAAGGAAGAATAGGAGTGGAAGCTTTGGTAGACCTTACTTCAGAGGTCAGTTTGAGGGTTAGTCTCTAAGTAGAGTGGAGTGGAGTGGCACTCATGGGCACTGCTAATGAGGCAGCCCATCCAGGGAGCTGCCATGTGAGGTACCCGGCAGAGTAGGGTCTGGACATCTTTCCTTGTTGAAGGCACCCTATTGGTCCAGGCTCCCTGCATGACAGTAAGGGCCAGCCTCAAGGGGTTCAAGGGCTAGATGGCTGAGCACTAGTTCACATTGAGCCACCAGCAGTCAGATTTCTAGAGTCTCTTTGCATAAAAGGTCCATCTTAATGAAATTCAAAGGTGCAAATGTTGGAGAGGAGTGCTTGACCCTGCCCTGCAGCTCATTGGTCGGCTACACATGACTGTCAACATGTTGTGAGTCACCACAGGCTATACCAACCAAGTGGATGAGTCACTGGGCAATGGGAATCGGTCAGATCCTTAAAGACATTCCTGCCACAGACACCTGCTAATCACGATTGTACTTGCAATATAGGCATCAGTAGCATTGTCCAATTGGTACTCGGATCTCAAAAGAATATTAGGAGGAGTTCATTTTAAGAAGCATAAACTTCAGTAAGTTGGAGCACATCTATTGCGCTCTTAGCAGCACAGCACTACATCAACTGACAGAAAGGAATGTCAGATGAACAATACATCTCACATCAAAGACGTTTGCAAACAATTATAATAATGAAAGTAACATTCGCAGGAATGTAAAATGAAGTACAACCGGCTAAATACAAAAACAATAAATACATGATAATGTGTCACAGAAATATTGCAGTACAACAATTATCCCAACATGTGAATGAAAGATGAGTTGTGTCTCACTAGTTATTGTTTCATTAGCCAGTGGAGATGTTGGGAAACTTACCACTGGTCAGGACAAACCCTGCACCCAGAGGCTTATACACAAGAATAAAGTACCTGGTCCTGCCCAGGTTGTGTGTGAAGGCCATTTTTGCCCCTAAATCCACTGTGCCCCCCCTAAGGGTGGGGGGTGACCACAGCCTCCTTTACATAGTTAAAAACTGCCAGAAGTAGGTTCTGGGACACATAGACTATATGTAAGTCATGGTCAAATGCATTCCCCTGCATCCAAGGCTACTGCACACAACCAAAGCCACGTAGAGTGGGTTCAGGAACTTGATGACATCACATTGCATCATTGTTGGCCACCTATTCCACTAACTGCCTGTGCAAAGGGAAAGGCTGTGTATTATTAGTTCTGAGTGTATGAAAGCTATATACAGGGCATGGTCTAAGGCAGCCCATACCCTACAACCAATACCTATAACCCTATAAATGGCCCAACGCCATGAGCAATGGGGTAGGGCATGTGGACTGGGGTCACTTGCAGTTGGAGGTCTAGTCTGGCAAAGCCCTCATTCAGTGGCTAATGTGTATGGCCAAAGGTAATTTTACAGTCCATTCGGGTACCTGAAACGTAGGTGAGGATGGGGCTAATCTGTGCTCAGTAGCCACTGTACATGGCTGGAAGTCATGTGTTGTTGTTTTTGGTGACTGAAGTCTGGACACATGGAGTATCCAAAGACTGCACTTTTCCCACTCTCCCTTCTCCAGAGTCCAATGCACATGGCTGATAGACATGCACAGTGGGACTGAGGCATGTAAAGAGGGCTCAGGGCCAATGAACATAAAGTGTCTCATGCAGTACGCCTGTGGACATTCCCAAAGGCTAAGGGGGTTGGTCATGCACTCTATACCACTACTTTGACAAGGGGTGTGAAATATGTGGTGTTCCCTAAAATCCCTCCATTGCTCAAGGGGAAAAGGATTTCCTCCATCTTTTTGTCAAAGCCATATCTTCTTGTTCTCCTTGCAACACCTCATTGTGAAGGGCAAGGAGAACCACTACAGCGGACATCGGGCTCTGGCGCAGTGTACAACTGCAAACAGGATCCAGCTGTCCCAGTCCTCCATGAGCCACATTTTGTTTGATGCTCAAAAAGCAATGAGATTGCTGGCAGTTGCCAAACTGTTGTGTTCACAGTAGCAAACATGGGGCAGGTTGTCCTTGCCCTGCACAAGGCTGTGGGGAAATAAGGACCAGGGCACACTCGTTTCATAGTAAGCTGGGTGGAGAGCGGGTCTTCCAAATAGGTGAAAGAGCAGCATGTCACCTTTGATGAAGGTGCGACTACAGGGACATGCCCCTCCCCAGTAGGGAATCATGACCTATTACGGCTACTTATAGGCGAGTAATATTTTACCTTCAGTGGCGGATCCTTCACTAAGGCAGAGAAGCATTGCCCCACCGCTTTTAAGCAGTGTAAATAAAGGAAACATTAAGTGATAATAACAGTTCTTCTAATTTTATGTTTCCATGCTGCTTTGCGGGCGGGCGGGCGGTTGGGGCTGCTCTGCTTCCAGGACTGGGGAGGAGTGGTGTGCCCATTCCAAGTGCACAATGACTGTTTGGCCTACCCCAAAAGTCCTGCGCACTTTGCATGTTCTCCATGCATTGCAGCCTGCATGGAGAACATGCCCAGGCCCCCATTCCCTGGATCAGCGCCCAACCCAATCAAAATGCTACATTGCACTGTTGTGATTGGTCAGGGGAGCCTTGGTGCTTCCTGGTTCCTGTTCGGCGCCAGCTGAGTCCTGATGCAGAGGAGGGATGTGGCAGCGATAAGGTAAGTTGTTATTTTATTTTTTTACATTCCCCCCTCATCTCTGCCCCCACCCTGCCACTCTCGATCAATGCCGGCCGCCACTGTATGTTTTGTTTGGTGAGAATGTGCAATCTATGGCAGTGTGTGTTATCTCCTGATGAAAGACCTGGACCCAAGAGCCCATAGTTGAAGGGCTGAATCATGTCAGCCAGTTGTTAGAGTAACAGGACCATACCCCACAACCAAACAGCCATTAATAAAGAGAAATGACGATTCTCCAATTATTATACAGAGAGAATCTTGATTTCATTAAAGACATACGGAGGCTAGCATTATGCAAATACTTTTATTTGCTGCTCAAACATGCAGCCCTTTAAAGAATGTTATTACATCACAATAAATAGAACATTAGTAACATGACAAGTAGACTGTCCTGGCTCCAATCATCCTCTTGGGCTGCAATGACACAGCTAACGAACTTGAAATTCCAGAAAATCCAGTTCGTCTTTAAGATTGTTATCTAAGAGGAAATAAAGAAATTGAGTAGTGAAAAGAATAAATACCCAGATAATTATTGTACATTAATGTATAATAATAATAACACATTAAAGGCATAAATATTAATCAACCCAAGCCTCTCGGGGAGAGGAGGGTGGGATAATGCTAGCCTCCGTATGTCTTTAATGAAATCAAGATTCTCTCTGCATAATAATTGGAGAATCGTCATTTCATTACAAGACCGGAGGCTATCATTATGCATGTTTAAAGCCATGTAGAGCTACACTGCTAACATGCTCTATTGGTCTCAAGTAAAACTTAGAGAAAGTACTTGCGTTAGACCAGTCTGCTGCTTTAAGTATCTCGGGGAGAGATCCTCCTCCCCAAAACACTTTGCTAGCCATTGCACCTCTGGAAGAATGAGCTCCGAATCTAGACAGATCCACTCCAGCCTCATGCATGATCGAGCGGATCCATCTTGATAGGGTAGCTGATGAAACAGGTTTAAAAGGTTTGACATATGATTTAAGAAGTTGGTCGCAACCAATAGGTCTAAAAGTAGAAATCTTATTTTCATAGCATTTCATACAATTCGCAACACATAGTTTTTCACATTCATGAAAGGTAGGATAGAAGATGGATTCTGACATAGTTTTCGTTCTTTTCCAAATATCGAAATGAACGCCTTCGCAGGAGTAAAATCTGTTAGAAAGTTCTAGTGCTCTAATATCGGATACCCTTATAAAGGAAATCAGACACAGGAGAGTAGCTAGTTTCATTGATAAATTCTTAAGGGATAGTGAGCTATTGATAGGCCAAGAAATGAAGAGATTAAAAATGAGGTTAAAATCCCAAAGGGATTGATAGAGGGCCTTGGGAGGTCTCCTTAGATGGATACCTTTCATTACTCTTTTGATACGTGAGTTGCTACCAATTGCAAGATTGTTAATAAGAGAATGACCAGAAGAAATTGCTGATCTGTAACAATTGATGGTTCTAAAGACCTATATCAAAAAGATAAGCAAGATGAATCTTCCAATAGGCTTTTAGCTTCTGCCGAAAGCTCAGTATATCTTCCTGAATCCCTGATATCCTCCAAGCAAGAAGGTTCATCTTCCCTTCTAAGACTAAAGGATGTTCTTCTCCGTCTGGACCCAGAAGTAGGCCTAGGGATGACGGGATCAGCCGAGTAAAGTCCACTGCTAACTCCATCACCCCAGGAAACCACACCTGGGATTTTCAAAAAGGAGTTATCAGAATGATTGAGCAAGGTTCGAGTCTGACCTTCCACAATATTCTTTGAATCATTGAGAAGGGGGGAAAGGCGTAAGCTTTGATCCCTTCTCAAGTTTGGATAAAGGCATCTACTCCTGAGGCATACGGGTCCGGCCTCCAACTGAAGTATCTCTCCACTTGGTGAGTCAATCTGCTGGCAAACAGATCTAATTGTATTGGACCCCAAATCTTTTGGATTAGAGAAAAGATTTCTGGATTCAATTTCCAGCCGCTTGAATCGTGAAGGAAACAAGAATTCCAATCTGCCCTCACATTTTGTGATCTGGGGATGAATTCTGCTCTCAAGGTGATCTTTTGATTCCAACAAAAATACCATATTCGTTTGGCAATATCTGATAGATTTTTGGATCTCGCTCCACCAAGGCGATTGATATAAGAGACAGCTTAGAAGTTGTCTAAACGGATTAGGGTATTTGAGTTCTCTAGGTGCTCTTTGAAGCTCATAAGAGCATTCAGAGCTGCTAGCATTTCTAGAGAATTTATGTGAAGAGATTGTTCTTCTATGGACCATCTCCCTCCTGTCTCTAAATTGTTTAGGCGAGCACCCCAACCGCGGTTGCTCGCATCTGATTCTAACGTAAAATCTGGAACATTCCCGAAAATAGCTTTTCCGTTCCAGGATTGCAGATTTTTCAACCACCAGTAAAGATCCTCTCTTGCGTCTTCCGAAAGAGGTAGGGAGTCTTCGTACCAAAGGCCCTTCCTCAGGCCCAGTGCTTTTAGTCTTTGTAGACCCCTGTAATGAAGAGGACCTGGTGAGATAGCTTGAATAGAGGAGGAAAGGAGTCCTAAAACTCTGGCCAGATCTTTTAATCGGATATAATCTTTGGAAAGGATAAGGGAAACCTGTTTTTTTATTTTGGTAACCTTGTGGGGAAGGATTAAGTTTGAGTGAATAGTGTTTACATTGAAACCCAGGAATTCTAGTTCTTGTGAGGGGGTCAGAATAGATTTCTCCATGTTTATAATGAAGCCCAGGTCTCGAAGGAGGTCCATAGTAATTTTTAAATGTTTCATAGTTTCTAACTTGTCTTGGGACATGATGAGGATATCGTCTAGATAGATTATTAGACAATTCCCTCTTTCTCTGAGATGGCTGACTACTGGACGTAGGACCTTGGTGAAGCACCAAGGGGCTGATGATAGTCCAAAGGAAAGACACTGGAATTGGTAAATAGTCCCTTTCCAAGTAAAGCAAAGGTATTTGCGATAGTCCTTGTCCATGGGTATGGTAAAATAGGCATCTTTCAGGTCCAATTTTACCAGCCAATCTCTTGTTTGCAAGATGTCCCTTAAAAGATGGATACCCTCCATCTTGAAGTGTCTGTATGTTAAAAATTGGTTTAGATATTTGAGATTTATGACGGGACGCCAACCCTTGTCCTTCGTTTTTTACAAGGAAAATAGTACTTAGGAAACTCTTTGATATTTCTGAAAGAGGAATTTTTATAATAGCTCCTTTGTCTAACATTTGGCAAATTTCCATTTCTATTAATTTTTAGTTCTCCTTGTCTAGAGAAATCTCGTTTGGAATCTTTTTTTGGAAGGGTTCTAGGTCAAAGTCTATCTTGAAGCCACTCACAGTTTCTATAACCCATGGATCTTTGGTGATTTTGAACCAACTCTTTACAAAATGTTTCGGTCTCCCTGCCACTTGGGAGGGGAAGGAGGGCTTCAGACTTTCCTTGGAAATTTTGGTTGGAGAAATTTGATCTTCCACCACGGGCTCTAGAACCCCTTCCTCTCTGGGGGTAGAAGTTTGAGCGGGAGCCTCTGTAAGGGCGAGTCTCTCTCGTCTCATGTGGATAAAACTGGGACCTGAAGTAGCCTCGGCTGACAGCTTGTCCCCTTCTGCCAGCCCTTCCAAAAAGTGGTCGTCCACCAAAGACTCTTCGTATGTTAGATTGAGCTTTACTAAAGGCGTTAAAGCGGGCCACGTATTTACCCAACGATTTAACAAAATTATCTCCGAATAACATGCCTTTGGTATTGCACATGTCTTCTTTAGCGGATAGGTCCGCGAGTTTAGGATTCATTCTAAGGAGGACCGCCTTTCTCCGTTCAGTAATGAGATTGGCGTTGCCAATTAGACATATTGCGTATTGAGCCCATCCTCGTAATATGACAGAATCTATCGGGGAATTATTAGACCTGGCCTGTTCACTCATGTCCAAAATTTTGGATAGAGGTCCCATTACGTCGAGGAGCTTGTCTTGTGCTTGTTTAAGGCATTTTTCAATTCCTTTTCTAGGATCCCTTCCTGATTTGAAAAGGAAGGTGATTAATTCTGGGTCAAGGTTGGGTGTGCTGCAGATCTTATCCTCCGTGGAGGGTCAGGGCATTCGTTTCAGAGTAAATTGCGAGTATTTGTATCAAGAGGTTTTCTCACCCATTGTGAGAAGTATTTACCTACGTGCTCCACCATTCAGTGCTGCGAGGGTGATGAATGGTTGTAGGATTAAACATTTCTTCTCCAAGGGGATCTTTAATATTGAGAGAAGAAGTGGCGGGGTGATCTAAATCCTCATCGAGGTCCTCGAGTGTATCTTTAGGATCAAAAATGAATTTGTCCAAGTCCTCGTAGTCTGTTGTTTGATTATAAAAATCATTGTAGTAACCATTTGTCCCGTCGAGGGTACCGCTTTCTATAATGCCGCTATGGGCACCCCTTCTCTCAGCCCCAAGGAATTAGGGTCTCTCTATTGTGCTGCTATGAGCACCAAATTATTTTGTAGCGCGGGGGCTACCAAATCTCATTGCATTGTTGAATGCTTCAGAAATATGTTTCTTTTTCTGTGTAGCCTTACCCCTTTTTTGAACTCCAGAGGTGGAGGGGGAGTCCCCATCGGAGAGGGAAAAATAGATCTCCTCGGGAGGGGAAGAACTTTTTCTCTTATAAAGAGCAGCATCTACTGCTTCTCTGATTGAAGATTTTAATTCTTCTCCAATAAATTCTTGAGGTTGTCATCCAATGTTTCCAAAGAGGAGTGTTGGGTAACGTTGCTATCAGATTCCATACTAATATAAATATATATATTCTTATAATGATAAAAAATCTCTTAATGATTCAATACCCAAATGTATGCAGGGTTAAACAGTTTAAATAAATCAAATCAATTGTTAGATGGCTTATTGATGTTATATGGCTTACCAACAGACTATTTGTTGAGGATGGAGTTTCTCTTGATAATTCAGCAAGCGATTAAAATGCCAACTAACGAGTAAAATGCCCTTTAAAAAATCTCTGAGAGCTTTTTGGTTAAGCTTAGTGAATAAACAAATATCCACTAGATGGCAGTCTTTCTTAGATATTCTTATCGTTGAGAAAACGGGTCGGTAAAGGTTTCCGTTATGCTCAGAAAGCGAGCGTAACTATGGAAACCATCCCGACCGGTATTAAGGCGGAAGCAGCGCGAGGGTGATCATGGCACGTTCCCTGCATCTCTCTAGCTTGTCGCTAGGAGACGCAGGGAAAGGGTGAGAATGGCCATGCTTGTATTGTAAATAAACAAGGATCGCGGAGGGCGCGAACCTTGCGAGCATTAACAATTTAATTGAAAAGGGGAAAGATAACCTCCTTCGTGAGCGCGATCGCGAACCTTGCGAGCATTAACAATTTAATTCAAGAGGAGAAAAAATAACCTTAGCGCGATCGAAAGGGGCGTTCAACCTGGGAAAAAATAATTATGGTGAAAAAGAAACGATCATTAATACTAAAATGAAATTGATTAAAGGGGGCTAGACCTGCCATAAATTGGTAGAAGTACTGAAAGTAAAGTATATATTTAAATATAGTTGATGCATAGAAGTCAAAATTTAAGTAAATTGACAATAATATTATGATAAATATAGATAAATCTATTCAATCCAAGGCAAACGTGAGTAACAAGTATAAAGGTACTTAGCTGTGTCAGGACAGCGAACAAAAGAGGATGATTGGAGCCAGGACAGTCTACTTGTCATGTTGCTAATGTTCTATTTATTGTGATGTAATAACATTCCTTAAAGGGCTGCATGTTTGGGCAGCAAATAAAAGTATTTGCATAATGATAGCCTCCGGTCTTGTAATGAAATCGAGGTTAGTTAGCAGTATTTTTATCTTCTTAGGTACTCCGGCTGTGAAAATATTCAGAGTGCTCCCTGAAATACGGTCAAGCCCGTCCTGGTTTTGAGGGACAAGGATGAGAGCCGATGATGAAAAATGCCACTACTAGAGTGGGTGAGGGCCCAACAAAATAAAAAATTCTTAATTTTTTTCGATATTAGCAGGGTATTTTTGAGAGGTAAACCTCTACTTAAGGCAGGGGATACTCACGTGTCTTTTCCAATTTTGGGGAGTGCCTGGGCTGTTGCTTCTTGGGCATATAAGGACGCAGGTTGCAGCCCATCTCTGTAGAGTGGGTGTGTTGCAGTGTCCTTGCCCTTGTCCATAGTCTTTCTGGCAGGTGCTTCACCTCTTAGATTGCAGGCTGACCTGCTGAAAGTTGCTTGATCTACACAGAGAGAACACATAGAGCTCCTCTCACTCCATTTACTTTTATGTGAATCTAAATCAGACACTTACACCCTATGGCACAACCTTCAGGACTATGTACATCTTGGTGACACCCTACTTCTCATTTGTTCTCGTACTATTTCATACACACCTCCTAGATTCAGGGGAAATGTAGCATGTTGTTATGGTAGACTACATGTATTTAACCAGGATAAGTAAGTAGGGAGTTTACCCAGTGGGATGAAGAAGCAAAAGCCTCTACTCCAAGAACATATATCAGCATATTTGTATGGCTAATGCACTTTTTAAATATTTTTAACACTTCACTATTCAAAAGATACAGAAAGGCCTACTAACTAAGAAGAAAACACCTTCAGTGGATGGAGAGCCATGTACCAGTGCAACATTCCAAGATGACATCATAGGGATCTTATGTATAAATATACTTAACAGTGGATATGCTATGAGGACCTGCACATCGTAAGGTATGCACTGTAATGCAATAGATTATTATTAACAGTTGTATTGGGTGCTAGCAAATCACCACATACTCATCCACCTAGAGTAATAGTCATCTCAAAGAATACAGAATTCCCAAGATGTTACAATTTGTCAAACAGGCAATGCAGCACACCACAAAAGTAACATACACCCCAAAAGCCAATCTTATTTCCGGGTGTAGTCCGTTAATTGTAAATATTATTCAAAGCACACAATCAATATCCGTTCTTGATATCACTGGATATTTATTCGGTAGTAATCATACAGGTGTCCAAATTTTCAGAGCGCAGCCGACGCGCGTTTCGCCCAACGGGCTTTCTCAAGGCTGCATATATACAAAAGAAAAGAAAAACATGGTATCTAATCACCTGTACAAACAGATATATAACCAATATTATCAACTGTACTACGCGTACAAAGCAAAGTCATTATGTTTAATATGCAAACATAATCAAGAAACTGTCGTATAATTTAATACATTCAAAACAGGGCTCCAGGGGAAAGTACCCTCAGAAACAGAGTGCTCCCCTAGAGTGGGCGATTTATAGAAAGATAGGTCCCGAAAGGTTCCCCAGATGGAAAGATCGTGCATGTAAAAAACACCAATGAGTAACTAAATCCTGTATCTTTAAGTTACCCAATTCAATCATGTGCATATCACCAATATAAATATTGAGTGTTAATGGGGGTGCCCATGTTCGATATTAAATCAGCCAAAAAAGGGGGACACGCCCGTGAGGTGCTCCAGGTAAATGTATACGAGGTGATGTGGTCTCACCTTGTACAGTTCAATGTCTCGTTTGTAAATAATATGTGAAATTTGTAAAGTCTGTAAGAAAAAATAATGAACCAGATCTAAGCACTGGTGATAAATTGTCACGATATCTGACACACCGCTTATCAAAACGTTAGGTATTGCTTACCTAATCTTAACAGAATCATCCCGTGTAATTTGTAAAGAGTGTCTTAAATTGGACACTGTCGGCGTTTTCAGCAGTTGTAATAATATTGAAGCAATCAGAAGGACCAGGATCCGTCCCCTCTGAAACAAGTATATTGCACAAACAAGTAATCACTGCCAAGTTCCGTACATATCCTTACCGCAACGAATCAAATGAGCGCGTGTATGTCTTGGATTGGGTATTCAAAACCCAGAAATTAACGTTAAGTCAGCAAGTTACCGTGGCGTCTATAATGTTAATTCATTCGTACATATTTATATTAATTCACGTCCTTTGATTTGCATTATGTGCATCAAAAACGGCCTTTTTTTCATAATATGACACGGTATCGTTCATATAAGCCCAGCGTCTCTAGTGTCTCATGATAGTTCCCAAATAGCATCTGGCCCGGATAAAAGCAACAAAAAAAAAAATAAATAAATATATCTATCCGTCGCCATTACGGTGGCCAAAGTCGCGCTAAGACAGCTCGCATTATACAAAACTCGTCACAACGACAGACCCATGTAACACTCACCTTGCTACTGTAACTCGTTCAATCACAGTGTATGGGCGTTTGGAATCCGTGTGACTCCCGCCATTGTCGGAAATAAACGCGGAGCGTGAGGTCATAAAAATGGAAAGTGGACTACAGAATTAGGTAGTCGAAGTTTACTTTCATGAATTGGCGGCCATATTGGAACGATCCAATATGTATGTTGTAAATAAGTATGTCGTGTATCTAGACATGTCACAAGTCTCCTAATAGGAAAGTAATTGTAAATTATCATAAATAGACTATTTTTCACAGATACAAACCGAAATTTTGTATCCCCAGTGTTGTTAGATAAACCAGAAATCCTAATGTTATGTGATGAATATTTGTAAAATAGAAATAGAAAGGACAGATAGCAGCAGGTCATATGGAATAAGAATCCTGGAGCCACAACATATGTCAAAAATGCTATTCTGTAACGCATGAAGTCCGAGTGGTCTTTTGTTGCATCATTAGTACATGTTAAATTAAGAAACATTAACAGTTGGAATCAGCATCAGTCGAATAATTTCCCAGAACAGACAATCATAGTTATCTCTCATTGTACATCAAACATTAACTTATAAGAATTCAAATAGCTCCTTATCAATGTTAATCCCGTGTTCCACTGCTCTCAGGGAGATGATCCATTTACATTCATTCTGTCTTAAGACACTCACTCTGTTGCCACCTCTCTGATGTGGCAGTATCACCTCAAGGCCATGAAACGTTATCCTGATCAGTTCTGTATGGTTATGTGAGGTATTAAAATGTGAGGCCAACGGATACTGGGTATTATTGTTTCTGATAGCCCTTAAGTGCTCTTGTATCCGTTCCTTAAGTGGTCTGATCGTACTACCTACGTAAATTTTCCCACATATACAAATAATACAGTAAATGACAAATTTCGTATTGCAATTGATAAACCCATTGACTGTATGGGTTTTTTCAGAATTATATTTAAAGGTAGTTGTCCTGTTTAGCGCAAAGGGGCAGACATTACAAGTCCCACATTTAAAAAACCCCTTTGGTTTAGCTGGTAACCATGTCGTTTGATCAGTTTTTGGGATAAAACTGGGGCATAAGGTTTGTCTCAGAGTATTACCCCTAGCAAAAGTGATGTTAGGTCTGGATCCCACCGCCTCCAAAATCTTTTCATCATCTGTCAATAAATGCCAGTGTCTTTTCAGAATTTTAAATATTTCAGAACTGGCATTGGAGTACGGTGTAATGAACCTAATCGTTCTTGTGTCACATGGCCTTTTGTTGGTTTTGGTGCGGCCCTTCAGCAAATCTGTTCTTGTCATGCTGTTTACACTGTTTCGTGCCTTACGGATATCTGATACTTTGTATCCTCTAGCCAAAAATCGTTGTTCAACTGTGTTTAATTCCTGCTCCAATGTTTGTATATCGCTGCAATTTCTTTTTGTGCGGATCATCTCCCCCAAAGGGATTGCTTTAATTTGTGATGGTGGGTGTGCGCTGGTGGCATGCAGGACTGCGTTGCATGCCGTGTCCTTTCTGTATGGACGTGATATTAGTTTATTCTTATCAACTATGATTGTGATGTCAAGAAAATTGATATGTGTGGTGCTTTCTGTTTTGGTGAAAGTTAAGTTAAAGGGATTATTGTTTAGATACTCAAAAAATTCATCTAACATTGCCTTTGTGCCTGACCAAAACATAAGTATGTCGTCTATATAACGGCCTAAGAAAAGGACATTATCCGTTAATAGACTGGGGCCCTTCTTCCAGAGATGATTGAGCTCAAAGTAGCCCATATAGAGATTGGCAAATGAGGGCGAAAATTTTGCCCCCATTGCCACACCTCTAATTTGTCGGTACCAAACATCATTGTGAATAAAAATGTTGTTTTTCAACACCAATTCTGTTAATTCCAGTAACATAACCGTGTGTTCCAGGTATTGTATAGACCTAGATTCCAAAAAATATTGTGCTGCCAGGATTCCCATATCCATAGGTATACTTGTGTAGAGGGAACACACATCCAAAGTGACAAGATAGTGTCCCTCTACCCAGTCCACATCCGAAATCTTGCTTAACACCTCTGTAGTATCTTTTATGAACGATGGTAAGTTAACTACCAATGGTTGTAAATATGAGTCAATATATTCTGAGATACGCTCAGTTGGAGATCCGATTCCCGAGATGATTGGCCTGCCCGGGGGAAAGGGTGCATTTTTATGTATTTTGGGTAAGACGTACATGCACGGTATGGTTGGTGTGTCATTGTAAAGATATTTAAATGCGATATCTGTGATCAAACATTTGTCTTTCCAAAACCGTAACATGTTGCATATAAGTTCTTTGGTGGCATGAAGTGGATTATGATCTAAAAGTTGGTATGTCATATCATCATTTAATTGTCTGGTTATTTCAGCCATGGAGTCAGATTTATTCATGAGTACCACATTACCTCCCTTGTCAGCCTCCCGGATGACAAGGGAGGAGTCATTTTTCAGATTGAACAAAGCCTGTTTTTCCTCCCTTGATATGTTAGTTGGGTGATGTATTCTCTTTAAAAGGTATTTGTCTTCTAATTTGTATAGATCCCTGAAGATATTATGCTGGAATCTATCTATCAAATTATGACTTGGCATTTGTGGTGTAAATCTGGATTTGTGTCTCAGCCCACTGTCCGAGCTGGCAAATGTATCCAAGTCTAGATCCATTGCTACGTCTTGTAGTGATGGGGTCCTGTCACTATCATCAATTGAAAGTAGTAATTGAACATCTCTAATGTCCCTGATTGAAGGTAAATTTTGTGTGAGTAGCGATGTCAGTGGTACTGCCCAGTTGTTGTTTATCTTGAAAGTATTTAAACAGTTTGATCTTTCAAACAAATTTAAAACAACTTACATGCAGCGACGTAAAGTCTGGAACAGTACTGGGACAGAAGCTCAGTCCTTTGCTCAAAATTTTAATTTCATGTTCATTCAGCACATGATCCGAAAGATTCACAACATTCACAATATCCGTGCATGTGGTATTAGCAACATTTATCAATTCTTTTGGTTGCGTGCACTTGATCTCGTGGTCACCCCTGTTCTTTCTTGTCCGCCTGTGACTAGTTTTTCCCCTTCTTGCCTTTTTTGGCCCATATCTTTCCTGTATGACTGCTTGTTCCCTTTCCTGAAACGTTGTAGTTCTAAAAAAAAGGGGTCAGATGTAGCCCCCTCCCCCTGTGTTTGTATGTTCAATGATTCGCTGCTAGTAGCACTGCTGATACTGGACGTGTCTGGGGTACTGGCCGTGTCAGTTGGTCGTGGGGGATGTCCAGAACCAGCCGAATTCACGTCCATTCCAACATTATCAAATTTTTTGGCGAAGGTGTAAACCCTTCCCTGTTTGTAGTCTCTTTCATCCCTCCTGATTTTCTGAGATTTTTTATCTTTTAAGTATAATTGGTGTTTATATAGTACTTCTTTAAGAATTACCAGGTTTTTGTCCCTTACTTCCGGTAAGTTTAATTCTTGTATTTCCTCTTCCAATTTAGTGATCTCTAAAATGATTTTACTGCGTTTGAGTTCAGCATCCTTGATCAAAATCTCCATCATTCCGACCGATGAGTTAGAAAGTAATCTTTCCCATTCTTTGAGATGACCCCTGTCCAGATCTTCGAATGAGGGAAAAATAAGAATTCGGAGACCCCTGGGTACCTGTCCCTTTTCTATGTATTTGCGTAAGATTGTTGCGTCCCACCATCTGGAGAGTTCCTGACGTTTCAACCTCTCTAATCTAATGAATTTTTGTCTCATTCCTTCTTTGCCAGTTGTATTAGTATTAGCTTGACCTGCAATTGTTTCGTTACTAAAGAGATCTTCTAGCAACGCGTCTCTATTATCCTCAAAATTGGCCATTATCAGTTGTCAGAATACAGCACGCAGTGGGTAAATAGTCAATACCCTAGACACAACACAATTCAAAAAATAGTAATCTCACATGTAATGGTAGGTTATATGCAAAACGAGTGCTCGATCAGCAAAATTTGTTGTATAAATATACTTAACAGTGGATATGCTATGAGGACCTGCACATCGGAAGGTATGCACTGTAATGCAATAGATTATTATTAACAGTTGTATTGGGTGCTAGCAAATCACCACATACTCATACGATTCTGTTAAGATTAGGTAAGCAATACCTAACGTTTTGATAAGCGGTGTGTCAGATATCGTGACAATTTATCACCAGTGCTTAGATCTGGTTCATTATTTTTTCTTACAGACTTTACAAATTACACATATTATTTACGAACGAGACATTGAACTGTACAAGGTGAGACCACATCACCTCGTATACATTTACCTGGAGCACCTCACGGGCGTGTCCCCCTTTTTTGGCTGATTTAATATCGAACATGGGCACCCCCATTAACACTCAATATTTATATTGGTGATATGCACATGATTGAATTGGGTAACTTAAAGATACAGGATTTAGTTACTCATTGGTGTTTTTTACATGCACGATCTTTCCATCTGGGGAACCTTTCGGGACCTATCTTTCTATAAATCGCCCACTCTAGGGGAGCACTCTGTTTCTGAGGGTACTTTCCCCTGGAGCCCTGTTTTGAATGTATTAAATTATACAACAGTTTCTTGATTATGTTTGCATATTAAACATAATGACTTTGCTTTGTACGCGTAGTACAGTTGATAATATTGGTTATATATCTGTTTGTACAGGTGATTAGATACCATGTTTTTCTTTTCTTTTGTATATATGCAGCCTTGAGAAAGCCCGTTGGGCGAAACGCGTGTCGGCTGCGCTGTGAAAATTTGGACACCTGTATGATTACTACCGAATAAATATCCAGTGATATCAAGAACGGATATTGATTGTGTGCTTTGAATAATATTTACAATTAACGGACTACACCCGGAAATAAGATTGGCTTTTGGGGTGTATGTTACTTTTGTGGTGTGCTGCATTGCCTGTTTGACAAATCATAGGGATCTTAGCTCAATCCATAAGTCTTCACTATGGCCATGAGAATGGGCTGTTGGGCATCTTGAAGTGGGGTCGCTTTACCGGTGAAAAATTCAAACATAAAGCCCCTAGAATCACAGCTATATTACAATTCTCTACTCATCTCACCTAGAAAGGGTCTCCACTCAATGCTCTTCTTGCGTGAGAATTATTCTGGTTGTTTATGTTTAATTAGTGTCTAACAGCATGTAATGTTCTGAGAAATAGTGACTGCCTCTTCAGAATGATATTTTAACTGGTGGTTGATCCTGAAGCTTATTTTTAGAGTAATTTACACTGCGCTGCTGGCCTTAATGGACTTGTTCTGTGTTGCTACAAAGCAGCTAAACTTATTGTTTTTGTTAATGCTTGCGATATAGCGTTGTGCGCTCTAGTTGAAGAGAAAATAGTGGTTGGAATTTGTAGTAAAAATGGATTGTAGTCACGAGGTAAGTTCAAGTAGAAGTTTATTGGTAAGTTACAAATTAGTTCAAGATGATAGTTGCAAGTTCAAGATCGAGATCCCACCAGGAGCTGCATCTTCGCTGCTCAGCCTACTCCCTCTAACTGTCATTCCACTAGTCCACCAGGCACACCAACATTCCACACAGTCATCACGCATTCCAACATTCCATACACACATACTCATGCATACTGGCTGCGCAGCAGGAAATGTAAGTACAACACATCCTCTTCCCTTGAGAAATCAACAAACTAAAAATAGAACAAGCCTATAAGAGGGTAACACCAATATGCAGAGGGCTTGTTGAAACATTGCATCCAAAAGAATATTTTAGGTGAAGAAAAGATGCAAGATAAGGAAGAAGATTGAAGCTGCAGAAAAATAGGTACATATTGCAGAAGAACAGAGGATGGAAGAGTGAGTTAAAGTATACAGCAAGGAAAAGAGTGCAAATGAGAAAATACGAACGTAACATAGCACATCCCCTTCCCTTGGAAACATAAAGAAGAAGATCCAGAAATCGGAATAAACAAGAAACTGCAAATATGAGATAAAGAGGAAAAACATATAAGCAATTCACATAGAAATGAGGATTTCAGATGGAAAATGAGAATAGGAGGAAGGCTATCCTCTAAACAACTATATTAAATTCAACTATAGCATGGAAATACTGTGCAGGGTTGGGAGAAAAGTTGATACCAATAAGGTATATAACCCAAACTAGTCACCCATTTCAACACACCACGCACTAAAGAGGGCAAGGTGTAGGACTTGGAGAATGGAGGATACCCGCGGAGTGTAAATTCCAAACCAATCACACTGTTCTACACGCCAACCATATAAGGAACACTAAGGAACACATAATGCATTTAAATAAATACATACACAATAATCAACTATAGGGTACACTGCCCATTGCGCACAAAAATATATAATGTATAGGGAACACGGCCCATTGCACACTATAAATTTAAGAAAAGGGTACACTACCCATTGCGCACACAAAAAATATATAATGTATAAGGAACACAGCCCATTGCGCACTATAAATTTAAGAAAAGAGTACACTGCCCCTTGCGCACTAAATATTTTAAGACTTGGGTAAACTACCCATAGCACATGTATGCAGAAAAAAACAAAAACAAATATGTAAAGTGTAAAGGAAAAGTAACCCACACTTCTGGATATAACAAATATACAGTAAATATACGGGTAATGCAAGTGTAAAAAGGTTAAACAACCCAAACTGCTAGGTAGAGCAAATATACCAGTTCATACAAGTGTAAAAAAGGTAACCAACCCACACTGCTAGGCAAACAATCTATACTAAAGTTAGGCACAAATGCTGTTTAAGGAGAAATCAGTGTAAAAAGGTGTGCGCACCACCCACGCTGAATGTTAAAAACAAGTGTATAGAGACCGGCTCTAATACACAACTACCCTAAAGGAAACATCTAAGCTTAGTGCCTTGAAGATATCTAGAACGGCAAAATCATTAACCAATAAAGCTCACACTAAATGCATACCACGTAAGCAACAACTCAATTAAAATATGAGTAAAAGATAGAATAACACAGTGTAAATAACAGATTACCTCCCCTTACACCCCAATTGTCAAACACTTTAGAATAACATTTGAATTATTACATAAGTCATTACAAGCACATTAAATTGTAGTTCTAAACCAATTGCAGATGACAATATATGAACAAGGAAGAACAAACACCGGTGAGCGAACTCTCTCACCCGAAAAATATTGAACATTTCCCACACCGATTAAAAAGTCCTTTGAATGTTAGGAGTCTGAAGAAAAACAACTGCACACTCTGGCGGTTGTCAACGATGCTGATAGATTAAAATCATGGAAATGTTGCAAAAAGAATTGTAGTACCAATTCACCTCATCTAAACATTTCCGGTGAGTTGCGTAGCTTGACTTCAATACGTCAGTGTTCACAGAGACTGTCAATATGCTGGATTGATCGTGGATAGCTTAACAAGAGCACAGCACAAAAGTATTAACCTTGAATGAATGCGAAGAGCTACGGAGCACGACTATAAAGCGGACAGCAATCCCCAAAAATGATTCCTCGGTGTTGAAAGAAGTCAACGGTCAATATAACTTTATTGACACACACAAAAAAAACGTGGTTGGCAGCCATCGTATTGTGAGTGAAATTGCTGGGCACGAAGGAGAGCGCCAAACACAAAATGGCGGCACGCGTCGGTGACGCCGAGCAGGATGGCTCCCGGCACTTCCGTGCTACAGAGCGTAATGCATCGAAGCCCTGAAAACCATCACACGTCATAGAGGAAGCCCAGCAGCTTCGCTGGACACAGGAACGCGGTAAGGCTGCACACGCAGCGTCCACACACAAGGTTAGCGCGCGATGTAGTGATTTGAACTGGGCGATTGAACTGTCACATGTTGGGGAAACGGCTGGGGCCCAAATTAAAATCCAAACATTGGGCTTACCTCCATAAGTCTGTCACATCACAAGTTCGGTAGTCATGAGAAGTCGAATATTCAGCAAACAAAGATAAAAAATAAAAAAAACGTACATTGCCGATCTCGACTCATCCACAGCGTCGTATTAAACCCTCCTTACACAAAGCGCTCGCCGTGCAGATGTCGCCTCACTCAAAGCGCCGCATTAAACACTCCTTACACAAAGTGCTCGCATTGCAGATCTCGCCTCACTGAAAGCGTCGCATTAAACACTCCTTACACAAAGTGCCCTTCTCAAAATTAAACCTTGTCATGAGTTCTTCTCTTCAGCACTGTCTCCGTAAGTCTTTGAACGTCCAATAGTGTAGCCAAACAAGAAAATATGCCAGACCTTGATGTCTGCTGGTCAGCGCTGTGTTTGTTTCTACTGAATATAAAACCACAAGGAATGTGAAGCGCCCTGGGTAGGCTGTCCAGATGGTGAAGGACACTGGTGGGACCTGCGAGGGCGTTCTTTTCCTTGATCAGAATGTTTCTTTTCTTTGAGTAGTTTCGTGAATCAATACAGTTCGATAAAAATGTAAGTATCTTCACCTTCAGTAGTCTTGTCACGCAGGGTTTCTTCCAGATCGTCGCCAATGTAGAAAAGATGGATTGTAGTCATGAGGTAAGTTCAAGTAGAAGTTTATTGGTAAGTTACAAATTAGTTCAAGATGATAGTTGCAAGTTCAAGATCGAGATCCCACCAGGAGCTGCATCTTCGCTGCTCAGCCTACTCCCTCTAACTGTCATTCCACCAGTCCACCAAGCACACCAACATTCCACACAGTCATCACGCATTCCAACATTCCATACACACATACTCATGCATACTGGCTGAGCAGCAGGAAATGTAAGTACAACAGAATTTATTTGAAAAGAGTGTTCTTTATCGACATTTAGTCATTTTATATTTTGTCATGCCCTGTAGAGCGTTGTTTGAGAGTATAGAGCATAAATAAGGATATATGTGTAAATGTTGTGCTGATTTAGGTAAAAAGGGAAAGGTATCTAAATAAAAACAAGCATTGGCAAAGCCAATAGGTCTCGCCCATGGGTGAGCTATTGACTTTGGCAATTGAGTGGGGGTGGTTAACAGGGGAGAGGGTATGGGGGAAGAAACAGAGACGAGGCGGGTGGGAGGGGGATAAGAAACATGGATGGGATAGCAACAATCCGGGAGGGCAGGGGGGGATTAAAAAAAAACGGGGCATAGGGAATAAGAAACAGGGGCAGGTGAGATAGGGAATGAGAGCCAGCAGGATGCCTGTAAGTGGGAACACGCATTGAGCAATCGGTCTGCGTTATTTCAGTTGCAGTTCTCGCTGCACTGCATTACTATTCTCTATGTCCCTTCTGTGCCCCGCAGCCATCACTTTGACACTATGGTGCCCCACTTTGTGTTCCCATGCCACTCTTTCTGTTCGACCTCTGTTTATGTGCAGCCCAATGTTTATAAATGAAGCCTCCCAAATGCCTCTAATCCTCCTTCGAAAGGAGGAAGAAATTTGGCATCCACTTCACAAACTTAGGGTCGAACCATGCACGTACCTTCCAAAAATGAAGCCAGAAAGACACTGTTCACAACAACCACTCCTCTAACAACCGAGGACTAGAGAAAGATCTCAGAGGATACTGGAAAGAACTTGCTATCAGAAAATAAACAGCGATGATGGGCACATCACCCATGAGTGTCCTATGAACACCAGGCATGAATGTTTCCCTACATCAAACATGGCCACCAAAGGAATGCAATAAACTTTAGCAGTTGTCTGGTGTTTCAGATGTCCGTAACCAATCACCAGCCAATGAAGAGGCCAAATTCACAGCAAATGGGGCGTGAAAATTATTCAAATGAGAAGTTTAAAAAAAGAGACCAATTCAGGTCATAAAGAGTCATACAAATACTATAGCATCGTCTTTTAAATGGTATTGATTCGCAATCCTATGTAAAATTATTACTGAAAAAATTAGCAACAGAAAAAAAACAAAAGCATTATTTTATGTTTTTAATGCTGCTGCAACCCGAGCAGTACTCTGCATCGACAGCAAATTGCTTCCTGCGCCTCCTCCCTTTCAGTGGCTGAACCTTTAAGGTGGTGGGAGAGGGAGAAGAAGGTGGGGTAAGTTTCAAACAATGAAGAGATTTAAATGCCTCCTAGTGCAAATTGAGCCTGCATCACGACACATGCGACAGATGGCCAGCGGAGGGACACTAATCAAAGGATCAAACCATGTAGAGGTGCCCTTCATAGGAAATGGGCAATTAAAGCAGCGCAGGCTGTCTGCTGGACACACTGCGAGGCAACAGAGTGCTGGGCCATTACTGCTCAGTAATTGCACTCCAGCGATGTTTGTTGTCCTCTGCCCTCTATAAGGATCACCTAATTATCTACCTCTTGCGATAAGCGCATTTCATTTAAAGTATAAACACAAGCATTCAGAAGGCCAATCCTCCACCAGCTCCGCTCCTCACAACCGAACACATGCCGAGAGGAAAAACTGAAATAGTTCACAGCAACCAGCATAGAGCGTCAGGAGAGAAAGATTATGTGTAAGAGGGCCAGTAGCCATGGAAGAGAGCCTAGCACACAGAGGGGGGACAAATTCAACCAATGAAAAGCCAGTATTTTACAACGTCACACAAAATAACGAGTGGAAAGCATGGGAATGCCAAAAGCCCACAGAGGGATTTCAGCATGCAGCGCAGAGCAGCGCATGCGCACTGCCTCTAGGTTCGACCTAAAAAAGGGGGAAGACAGCCACCAGTATATGTCTTGTGGTGACTTATTTTGGAGAAATAAGCAAAAACATTCCCTTTTTCCAAGGAACATGGTCCATAATCAGGGAAACAGTGCAATACAAGCTATATTTACCCGTAAAAGTTAATATGTTACCCAAAATGTGCCAAATAACACCAGAAGAACAACTACCAGAAGCAAAACATGATGTAAAAATGATATAATACATTGGAGGCAGCAAGCCCTTTGTGAAAAAGGCTGCAAACCTTTTGTGAAAACCTGCCTCGTATTGCTTATCACCCTGCTTCTGGCACCTTCCAAAATATTGGAAAAGCTGGTAAATCAACAACTAAATACATTTCTGGATCAGCACTGAGTTATTACATCCTTCCCAGCCTGTTTTTTTTCCTAGACATAGTATAGAAACAACTCTCCTGGCGGTCTCCGAAACTATCAAGGACTATCTAGACGGGGGCAGTGTGCCACCCTTATCCTTTTGGAGGTATCAGCGACATTCAAAACAATTCCCGACTACGTTTTTCACTCCAGACTCGCTGCTTGTGGGGTAGGTAGAATTACCCTACAGTGGATTCAGTCTTAGGGGACAAATAACTTGGAACGAGCCTTATTTTTTGTCCTCTAAAACCTTTAAAATATGGAATTCCTCAAGGGGCCACTCTTAGTCTGACACTATTTAATGTGTATATGGCACCTCTAGCTGCCATTATGGAGGGCTTTGGTATTTGTGTTATATCCTATGCGGATGATACCTAACTTACCTTTTTGTTGGGGAACAACCCTATGGGTTAACAACTTGCATTTACACTCTGCCCTCTTGAGGTGGTCAACTGGGTGGATAAGAACTGCTTTCCCTGCAATTCTACTAAAACTGAGATTCTTCTTTCTGGCCCAAAGAGGTCCAGTTGGTTGGAGGATTGGTGGCCTACTGAACTGGGCCTGGCTCCCTTTCCCACTATGGTGGCAAAAAACTTTTATGTCAAATGCAATAAAACACTCTCCTTCCGACCACATATTACATCCCTAGCAGGGATGTGTTGTTCATTGCATTGCTCTCTGAAGTAGACCTTAGAGTTTGTCCAGCTTGAATTGAAGAAAACTATTGTTCATGCGACAATCACGTCCCAACTTGATTACGCTATCACCCTGTTCCGGGGCCTTCCGAGCTATTTGATTAAACATCTGAAAATAGTACAAAATACCACAGCCAGATTAATACTGAATGTGCCAAGGCGCCACTCGGTACTAGATCGGCTTAAAGAATCACACTGCCTACCGATTGGATAATGGATCATCTGCAAAGCCCTAGATATTGCTTTTCACTCCTTTCACAGGGCGGCTCCCAGCTATCTATTCAGAAGGCGCTATCCCTAAAAGAGTCTTCCTAGGGTCTAGCCATACCTTTTGATTTCCACTCCTAGGGTGGTCGTTCTTTTACCGATCTGGCAGCCAAGGCTTGGCATGTGTCCCCTTCATTCTTGCCTCAGATTTCCAATGAACAGCAGTTTAGGAACCATCCAAAGACTGTGCTATTTAACAACTGAGGGTTGCTGAGGTGATTCCTCCTTGCTTCTAGCGGCGGGACGCCTGGTTGTGCACTTTATAAGTTTTTATTGTATTGTATTGTAGCCTAGATATTCCTTCACAAGCCGCCTGTAATAAAATATTGTGGCTAATCAGCTATAAAAATGGATCAGGCTTCAGTTCAGCTGCCACAATACCTGCTCCACGAGCCAAAAGACAGTGTAAAAGCAGGTCTTTAAACAGAATTACTACCGCTGTTTAAATATGGAAAACTACAAGTAGCTGTTTAGGTCTCATTACCTGCCTCCCTGAAAAGAACAGGGGCTTTTATGGCAGCATCTTTATTCTTAGCATGGCTAAGGTTCATTACAGAAAAGTGAATTACAATATGTTTTTTCAGGGGAACAACCTTTACAACGCAACTTTTACAACGCACTACCTTTACAACGCATTTTTTACAATGCATAATCCATTACAACGCATGACATTACAACGCATGACACTACAACGCATTTTTAAAAACTACCTTTACAACGCATTCCATTACAACGCATACTACCATTACAACGCATACCATTACAACGCACAATATTACACTACACTATCCAACACTTACCCTACTGTTGCACCCCCTGGAGTTAGAATAGTAATTTTTACCCCTATACTATCCAACACTTACCCTACTGTTGCACCCCCTGGAGTTAGAATAGTAATTTTTACCCCTATACTATCCAACACTTACCCTACTGTTGCACCCCCTGGAGTTAGAATAGTAATTTTTACTCCTATACTATCCAACACTTACCCTACTGTTGCACCCCCTGGAGTTAGAATAGTAATTTTTACCCCTATACTATCCAACACTTACCCTACTGTTGCACCCCCTGGAGTTAGAATAGTAATTTTTACCCCTATACTATCCAACACTTACCCTACTGTTGCACCCCCTGGAGTTAGAATAGTAATTTTTACCCCTATTCTATCCAACACTTACCCTACTGTTGCACCCCCTGGAGTTAGAATAGTAATTTTTACCCCTATACTATCCAACACTTACCCTACTGTTGCACCCCCTGGAGTTAGAATAGTAATTTTTACCCCTATACTATCCAACACTTACCCTACTGTTGCACCCCCTGGAGTTAGAATAGTAATTTTTACCCCTATACTATCCAACACTTACCCTACTGTTGCACCCCCTGGAGTTAGAATAGTAATTTTTACCCCTATACTATCCAACACTTACCCTACTGATGCACCCCCTGGAGTTAGAATAGTAATTTTTACCCCTATACTATCCAACACTTACCCCACTGTTGCACCCCCTGGAGTTAGAATAGTAATTTTTACCCCTATACTATCCAACACTTACCCTACTGTTGCACCCCCTGGAGTTAGAATAGTAATTTTTACCCCTATACTATCCAACACTAACCCTACTGTTGCACCCCCTGGAGTTAGAAAAGTAACTTTTACCCCTATACTATCTAATACTTACCTTAAATGCAATTTAATATTATGCGTTGTAATGGTATGCGTTGTAAAGGTATTATGCGTTGTAATGGAAATGCGTTGTAAAGGTAGTTTTTAAAAATGCGTTGTAGTGTCATGCGTTGTAATGTCATGCGTTGTAATGGATTATGCGTTGTAAAAAATGCATTGTAAGTGCATGCGTTGTAAAAGTGTGCGTTGTAACGTCATACATCCGTTTTTTCAACAAGGACCTATATGCATATTGGTGAGTTTAATTTCCTCTCACGGATTTGGTATTCGTTTTGAATATCTGCAACCATAATCTTTCACATAATGAAGCAAGAGTCCACGGATTTAAATTTTTGGTGGGGAGGGTAGTGGAGTGATCATGTATTATAAGCACTACAGTAACCTCTACTGTATGTTATAAGGGTACTATCAATCCCTCTGGAGATCCATGACCTTACAAAGGGAACTCCTTCATTCCTTTAGATGGTCTCAGAACTTCTTTGTGGCCTTCAACATCCTAGTAAAACATGACAGAGGTTGGGCACTTTATCCCTTCTGGACCATGTGGAGGAGCATAATATGCTTAGAAAGTTCCATTTGCTATATTCTAATTACAAACACATCCTGGAATCAGACCAGGCCTCTATTGACAACATGGTTCACTTAGTCGCCTGTAATAAGTTATTACAAGTGGTGGTAACTGACGCCGCTTGTCGAAGGACGATCCCATTGCTCCACGAGCTGTATTTGGGAGAAATTAGATTGCTGCACTTTAGGGCAAGGCCACTTTCTTTTTAGATATTTTAAGTTTTATTTTATGATTGGTATTTTAGTTACCTGGCTTTCATTTTGATATTGTACTTGTATTACTGCTACTTGCTGACCCGCACCATAAAACCGAAAATCACTGGAACGCTTTTGTTCCTTCTTTTAACCTCTTGTAATTGCTAATTTGCACTGCCTAACATGGCGCTGTTCTGAAGCGCTCTGTCACTGACTCCTTCAGGGTCACGTGACTCGCGAGTCTATCGCGAGCCTATCAGCTTGCACCGGCCTCTATTTCGGACTGCCGGATGCAAGCGCGCACTTGTGGTAACTGACGCCGCTTGTCGAAGGACGATCCCATTGCTCAACGAGCTGTATTTGAGAGAAATTAGATTCCTGCACTTTAGGGCACAGGCCACTTTCTTTTTAGACATTTTAATTTTTATTTTATGATTGGTATTTTAGTTACCTGGCTTTTATTTTAATATTGTACTTGTATTACTGCTACTTGCTGACCCTCACCATAAAAACGAAAATCACTGGAACGCTTTTGTTCCTTCTTTTAACCTCTTGTAATTGCTAATTTGCACTGCCTAACATGGCGCTGTTCTGAAGCGCTCTGTCACTGACTCCTTCAGGGTCACGTGACTCGCGAGTCTATCGCGAGCCTATCAGCTTGCACCGGCCTCTATTTCAGACTGCCGGATGCAAGCGCGCACTTGTGGTGACTGACGCCGCTTGTCGAAGGACGATCCCATTGCTTAACGAGCTGTATTTGACAGAAATTAGATTGCTGCACTTTAGGGCACAGGCCACTTTCTTTTTAGACATTTTAATTTTTATTTTATGATTGGTATTTTAGTTACCTGGCTTTTATTTTAATATTGTACTTGTATTACTGCTACTTGCTGACCCGCACCATAAAAACGAAATTCACTGGAACGCTTTTGTTCCTTCTTTTAACCTCTTGTAATTGCTAATTTGCACTGCCTAACATGGCGCTGTTCTGAAGCGCTCTGTCACTGACTCCTTCAGGGTCACGTGACTCGCGAGTCTATCGCGAGCCTATCAGCTTGCACGGCCTCTATTTCGGACTGCCGGATGCAAGCGCGCACTTGTGGTAACTGACGCCGCTTGTCGAAGGACGATCCCATTGCTCCACGAGCTCTATTTGAGAGAAATTAGATTGCTGCACTTTAGGGCACAGGCCACTTTCTTTTTAGACATTTTCATTTTTATTTTATGATTGGTATTTTAGTTACCTGGCTTTTATTTTAATATTGTACTTGTATTACTGCTACTTGCTGACCCGCACCATAAAAACGAAAATCACTGGAACGCTTTTGTTCCTTCTTTTAACCTCTTGTAATTGCTAATTTGCACTGCCTAACATGGCGCTGTTCTGAAGCGCTCTGTGACTGACTCCGTCAGCCAGAGGCGTGCCAGAGGCAAGCCCGTCCGCGCCCTGCTGTGCTCAGTGCCAGGTAAGCTCTCTTTGCATGTTATTGCAAGGCCTAATATTATTAAATATTCTGCCGTGAACCTGAGGTCTTTGCGAGTTTGGGCCTCTCCTGATTGTACCGTAGCTACATGTCTACAGCAAAGATTTGTATGTGTTAATTGCCACTGCGCCCTTGGCCGCGGCCTAAAAAAACGCCAGAGGCCTTCAGTCTTGTCTATTCCAAAGAATATGTCACTTCCAGGAGCAGAAAAGGTTTTCCACTTCTGGAGTTTAAACTGTCGCTCTCTCCCTAAAAATAGGGCTCATATCTATGATTTTTTACATTCAAAGAAACCTGACGCCCTTTTTCTTACTGAAACTTGGCTTCATGATGGCTCTGGCCCGGATATTGCTGAGGCTCTTCCCCCTGATTATGTCTTTGTCAGGAGTGACAGGAGTACGGGAAGAGGCGGCGGAATAGGGATTATTTTTAAATCTGGTTATTCTTGTAAATTTGAGTCCCAATCTCTCCCAGGTTGTGAGTCCGCCCTATTTAAATTTGCTATTTCTCCGCAACTTACTGTTTCCGGACTTCTCATTTATCGCCCCCCTGGCTACGCAAAACTTTGGTCATCGTCCCTGCCAGACTTAATTGCCCCTCTCATTCTACACGCCACTAATTTCTTGATTTGGGGCGATCTCAACCTTCATTTGGAAGACCTAACGAGTTCAGATAACGCTACTCTTCTAACCGACCTGGAAGCCCTTGGCTTATCTCTCCACAACAAGGGACCTACACATCAAGCAGGGCACTTACTAGACCCTATTCTTTCAAATCTTTCCTTTGTGTGCAACTACCCTGCTCTGCCCCTAAATTGGTCTGACCATGATGCGGTCTATTTCCAACTTAAGGTTTTTGATTCTCCAGCGTCTCGGCCAATATGTGAATCAAGGAATAAGAAACCCTGGCATAAGTTGAAACTAGACACGTTAAATGATCTTCTTGAAGGGAATCTTCCAGATCCGACACTTCCACTTATTCCATTAAATAAGGCAATATCAAACTGGTTATTTTCCTCTTTAAATCCTTGCCTGCCTCCCTCGTCAAAAATGTGTTCTTCCCATCGTACCCCAGCTCCATGGTTTAATGAAGATTTGAAGAGTCTAAAATCACAATGCAAAGTTTTAGAAAGGAAGTGGCGAAAACTTTATGCTCCTAATTGTAAAACTGACTACAAGATAGCCCTTCATAAATACCATACCGCCTATAAGGCAGCAAGAGCATTGCATATCTCCAAAACCATTACTAATTCATTGAACAAACCTCAAGTTTTGTTCTCAATGGTTAAAAAACTGTCTGGGGCAAACACTCTTCATGTACCTCCTGCCCTGGATGTCACCAAATGCAACAACATTGCTAATTTTTTCACCGAGAAAGTGAAAACAATATATAGTAAATTTGTTCCCACTTTGCCTCAGGACTCAAATCAGTCTGACACAGACACGAGACACATGGATGACCCCCCTAACACAGTGCAAATGGATTCCCATTCTGCCACAGTGAAAATTTCACAGTGGCCTCCCCTTAATGAGGAATCATTTAAATACTGTTTATCCAAGGTAAATTCAGGCTCTCCTCTGGACCCTCTACCAGCTAATATTTTAAAATTACTTTCCCCAACCGTACTGAGACTCTGTAGAGATCTCCTAAATACTTAAATACGTGAATCACATGTTCCAATGGATTGGAAACATGCGATGGTGATTCCTTTACTGAAAAAACCCAATGTCGATCCTTCGGTCTTGGCGAATTTCCGCCCTATTTCACTTCTACCAGTATTTTCTAAAATCCTGGAAAAGCATGTCAACTTTCACTTAACCACTCACATTGAAAAATCTGGATATCTGCACCCCTCTCAATCGGGTTTCAGAACGCACCACTCTACTGTAACTACCCTTTTGGGAGTAACTGAAAAACTACGTCAATGCTTAGATCAGGGTGAGACCATGGCGCTCATCTTGTTAGATCGGAGCGCAGCATTTGACACCCTGTCTCACCCTATCTTGCTGAATTCTCTTCAGTTAGCAGGTGTTGAAGGTTCAGCTCTACTTTGGCTGTCCTCTTTTCTGAGCGACCGTTCATTTCAAGTCTTTTCTTCTGGGGTTTCTTCCACCTCTCGAGCATCCGCATATGGAGTTCCTCAGGGTTCTACCTTGAGGCCACTACTTTTTAATATCTATGTGCGTCCCCTTGCTACCATTGTTGAGGACGCAGGGCTCACCCTCTACTCCTATGCAGATGACACTCAAATCATCTTTTCGTTATCCTCCTCTAAAGACAATACGATATCGTCTTTAAGGAACGGTCTACTCCAAGTTTCGAAATGGATGAACACCAACTGCCTGAAATTAAACGGGAACAAAACTGAGGTCATCATCTTGGGGAAAGACAAACATCTTTGGAACTATTCTCATTGGCCTCAAGAAATGGGTTTATGTCCTCAGCCGGTTACCCAAGCCCGTAATTTAGGTTTCATCATTGACAGCCAACTTTCCATGAGGCAACAAGCAGTAAGTACGGTGGGTACTTGTTTTTCTATACTCCGATGGCTGCGGAAAATAATTTGGATACTCCCTTTCTCCACACAAAGAACCGTAGTCCAATCTCTTATAATGTCCTAATTGGACTACGGGAATATACTCTACTTAGGCTGCAATAGGGAACCCGTGAGGAGGCTGCAAATGGTTCAAAATTCTGCAGCGCGCCTTCTCTGCCATATTGCAAGAAGAGCCTCGGTTACTCCTTTTTTGCAGGATCTTCATTGGCTCTGCATTAACAACCGCATCAAATTCAAAGCTCTTTATCATATTTTTAAAATAAAACAAGGTGCAGCTCCAGTGTATCTGCGAGAGCTCATTTGCCCTTACATACCACATCGCGCTTTGCGCTCCTCCTCCCAGGGTAATTTAACGCGTACCTCGGACCGAAACTTTGGAATTCCCTTCCTAATCATGTGAAGTTGGAACCCTCTTATATAAAATTTCGCCGAGACATTAAGACCTGGCTCTTCATTCAGCAAATGGCCTAGTTACCTAGTCTAAATTTAGACGTATTTGCGCCGGGAAACCCTATTAGGGTAGCTGTGCGCCTAATAAATTTAATAATAATAATGGCAACACAGTGGTATTCACTCTGTATAGGTAAGCTGGTGCAGGCCACTCTAAACGCTGTGTTGTTTGAGTACCGGCAGCAGTTTGTGAAACAAAATGATACTTTCAGGAGCATAAAGACATCTAAAAATCATACTCCAATTCCTCTCATCACCTCTGGCAAGCATGCACTCTCAGAAAGCCTGCAGGAAGCAATCATTTCAGTCACAGGTCAAATGCAGGAGGAAGAAACAAACGAACTGCAGCCTGTAACTCTGTTGACAAAGGATACTTTTAACAACGTGTATTTTAGTTGCCAAATGGTCCTTGTGTCATGTGGGATACCTTCAGCCAGTTCAATAATTTTAGCCTGGAGCGAATGCATTCTGGGACATGGAGCGTCACATTTCAACATTGCAAGTATTGAGTACAAATATTCCAGCATGTTCAGTGCTGTTGGCTAATAAGCCAAGATAGGCTGCAGGTGTCACACATCCACTGGTAACTATGTTTGAAATATCTATTTTGAAAATATTTTGGTCCGTGTTACAAGATTTAGGCCTCCCAGGGCCCCTCTTGCACATACTGGTGCGTCTCCACACTAATAATTATGCGAGGGTAAGATGCGGGAGAGGTGGCAGCCTTTCAGCTAGTTTCCCTGTTGAAAGAGGGGTAAGGCAGGGGTGTGTCTTGGCGCCCACCCTGTTCTGCCTTTATGTAAACGGTCTCATCTCTCATTTAAATGAAGTACCCAATAGAGATGCTCCACGTCTTGCGGGCACTGGCATTTCGGCCATTATGTTTGCCGATGATACGTTGCTCTTAGCTAAGACCCCCATGGGGTTACAACGTGTCTTGGACGGTTTTGTATCCTTCTGTATTGATCGGGGGTTGGAGATCAACACGGCTAAGACTAAATTTATGATCTTCAACCCCCCGAGGTCTCTCCGACCTAATCCCACTATAAATGGAACCAGCTTAGAAAGAGTCCACACTTTCGAGTATTTGGGTCTAACACTCAATGAGAAAATGACCTGGTCTCATCATCAGACCAAATCAAATTTAAAGTTAAATCAAAGGGTAGGGGGAATCCTGAAATTATGGAAGCAATCTATGACGCACCCGATTGGCCCGCCTCTGGGAATCTATAAATTGCAGGCTCGTGGGGCTTTAATTTATGGCGGTGAACTCTGGGGCATTGATTGTGCCCCTGAGATTGTCGTTACGGAAAACAAGTTCCTAAGGAACCTGTCCGCCCTTCCACCCAGCACGCCCTTACTTCCCCTTAGGCTCGATATGGGACTAAGACCGATAAGGGAGGAACTCGGCGTGAAGCCTTTAACTTTTTGGAGGCGTCTCTGGACAACCCCTGAACTTTTGAGTTATCGCTCTGAACTTTTGGAACTCTACCTTCACCCAGCCCTGAGCAAAATCCCATGGCTGAATTATGTTAAAAATGAATTTGCTAAGCTGGGCTTACAGACCCATTGGACAAAACCCCTAGAGTCGTGTGCGACCATACCCCGTAAAGAACTTGCTGCACTCTACCACAATTTTAATCTCTCGGCTACTCTTGCTAATGAGAATTTGGGATCAATGACAACTACATTTTTAACTATTAAGGACCACTATATATTGGAAACCGTCCTGAATGACATTAATCCTGTCGCCCTGAGAAAATTATTTTTACAATGGCGATATAATGCACTCCCAGTTAGAGCACTCACCAGTAGGTGGCACCCCCCTACTGTAAAAAATTGTCCCACATGCTCTAGTGAGCTGGAGGACGATATTCATTTAATGTTTTTTTGCCCTATGTACACGAAATCTAGGAAGAAATGGATTGCTCCCATTTGTAGGAGCTGGGGATTTAGACGACATTTAGATGCCTATAGGCTGCTGAAAAGTGATTTATCTCCTTGTACTGTCTTTGCTATTAGCAAGTATCTAGCAGCAATATGGCATATTAGAAGAATCCATCTAACGGAATGAAATGTAAATTGTCTACCATTGACTAGGATTATGTTCCAATCCACTTATTTGCAATTGTATTCTCCCTAGTTTTTAGTGTATCCTTCATTTATGAATGATTTTTTTGTTTAAGATAACCTCTGTGATCTAAATGTATTTGTATGTTCTTTTATGATTTACATAATCGAAATAAAGATTTAAAAGAAAAGAAAGAAAATATATTTTTTTTGAGTACTGCAGATGATATATGCGTATACACAATCGAGAGCAATAATTTGTTTATATTTTCAATGACAAGATAGCATTAGACATGCATGTATCCTGGGTCAAAGCATGTATTGAGTTAATCCACTCTACATGTAGTACACCATCACTATCAACATCAATGTACAAACTGTATACTTGTATACTGAATAAAGACACACATAAAATCGACAAGTCGCAGTATTCCCTTTGAACCCCACCCAAGAGATCCCACCCCCAACAATACCCAAACTAAACAATTAACCCATGTGCCGCTACAAAGACAATACACCCAGCAGATGTTTTCGTACCTGGTGATTGTCAGGTCTGATACCATGTTTGAAATATCTATAGCGATATATGGGGCAAGAAGAACAAACTAAAATGGTATATGGGATAGATCACACCTTTGCTGTACATTCTTCAGGATTTAGTAAGCAACCTCGAAGTACCATGACCAATGAAGCTCTACTCGATCTCTATGAAGCTGACCTCATGCCTCTATAAAGTCATAGGACTCATCAGACACCTGCAATCACCTTGTAATGTGCATTAGGAGCAGAGGCTGAAGTCGGCAGAAACTGCTGGGATCAGAGTCCCAGTATTTTTTCATTAATGCAAATCCCTTCCTATACTGTGTGAAATTGGTAGTCAGCTCCTGCAATCCTCTAAGCCTGCGCTCAGCTCAGCTGTGGACAGGGGCATCAGCGCAGAGGATCATATCATGTCAGATGCACACTGCTAATGCTGCAGACATTATCATAGGATGAGAGAGGATGAGGGGATACATATCCTATGCCTGAACCCAAAGGGCTCTCACTGTGCTAGGCTCTTTGTTCCAGATGAATGTGAATGTTTAACCACTAGCTTTTTGATGTCGGTGTCCATCTCTGCCATCTCACCCACTTCCCAACATCACCTTTTATTACCTCCAAAACTGTGGTCTCGCCTTTTAATAAAATGTGACTGCTTGTTTCCAAATTTATCGAAGCTGACAGAAAGCACCATGTCATGTTTAACAACATAATCCTGGTGTGAATTATTTGCTAGCTGCATGCCTTCTCAGATTTCAATGTTTTTTTCTATGTCATAGCTATCAGTCAGTAAACAATATGTGGGGCTCATGGTTCTTGATAGTCAAATATTGTATGCTGATCCCACCTCCAATCTCAACACCCGTCCTGCCCCAACAGCTTTCGATACCACATCAGCGTTCCAATGCTTTTTATTTTACTTAGACCACTCTGTACGAGATATGTCATGCCATATGTCACATGTAACATCATTGTGTCTTCACGTGTGCAACGTGTAGCTTGAAGAGGAGCATTTTTTCTCGAAACTAATAAAAAATAAGAATTGGCAAAGCCAATTGGTCTGCATGGCCACCAGCATTTTGGCTTTGTCAATGCTTGTTTTTGAAAATGTTATTGTTGAGGATGTTGCCTGGCTGAAAGCAAAAATACTTTTGGGTCTTAAGCAACCATTGCCATTCTAGTTCCTGGCACCTAGGGGAACTACTCTATCTGTGGATGAGATACTTGTGAAAGGGCGGAATGCGTCACTGACAGTGAAGTCAGCCAGTGGTTGACCCATTGTCCCTTGCTGTATGCTCTTGTGAGTGGAAGAAAAATGTGAGTGACACAATAACAAACCAATGGATGAAAAAGGCTGTATCAAGGCCCATACATGGAATTTTAGTAACATCAAAAGATCGCGGCTAACTGCAGACGTCAAACGAAACATCCAATATGTATAAAATAAACTAGAATCTTATGATTATACTCTTGTTACAAGCAAGACTAGCGACAGAGCCCTGATCCATGTGTGGAAATGTGGATTCTCCTGACCAGTTATGTCCCCTATCTTGGACCCCAACGGTTCTATATGCATGTTACAAGTACATGTATGTTCCCTCCAGTTCCAGTTTCGAAGACGCAAACACATGTGCGTCCACCGTTAACATGTCCTCTGTCAGATCCGCCATGAATGGGCTGGATATTCGATTCCTAAGTATGAAAGGCCACCGACTTTATATGGCTAAGTTACTCCATTTTTACAGTTCAGGCAAGTAGGCCCGATTCTGTCCTCAAAGCCTTTCCCTGCTCTCTGCCTCTGACAGCTTCAGCTTGAGCTCGCATCTGTATCCATGAACTTTGTCCTACTCCCTGTGCGGCTAACGGTGCCTGCCTCGGCCAGTTTTGCCTGCCTGCCAAGAAACCGTATTTCACCTTCGAATTATCTACTTTGCTCCTCAGCCGATGCATTCCTGTCTAGTAGTTTAAGTAAACATTCTTCCAGCTACCGAGCAAAAGGGCCCGGCCTCGCTGTCTTCATGCAAGTAATTCATAGCCCTGTTACCATGGAAAGTTTCTGCCCCTTGCATCTCATATAGACACTTAGACGCTTGTACACGCACTCACAGTCAGTATAGAATAGATTTTGTCCGAGAGCCCTTCCCTTGTGGATAACACAGTTCTTTAAACATAGGATATTAGATATGATTTGGGATTAGGTTGACATAACCCCAGACTTTTGTCTCCACATGTAGAGCTAAATGTCAAGTCCCTTTCTCCCTCTAGTTGCACGTCTATCACACGTCATGCTGCTGCGCGCGCATCTCTGCCAAGTATTTCTGCTGACATTACGAAATCATCTCCAGGTATCCACCCACACATGACAAATTACCCATTATCATCAAGTGGACGCCCACATGGACGCCCACCTTCACGCCTACTTACACGCCCACATGCTCTTATCTCATTCTCTCTTGCTCTCTTGCTTACGTACAATTGAGAAATGTATATATACTGTACTCTGTGAATAATGTTTTGAGAATATTGAGAATACTTTTCAGCCCCGTCCAGATCCTTTTTTGGTGATGGAGATATTCTCCCTTTGACTCGAGTTATTGGAATAAAGCCCTTTATGAATCTGATACCACAGACTCAGCCTCTTGCTTTATGCATGATCTTATTGATATCTGAAAAATTATGACAGCGTAATATTTTATTTACCACAGAATGGCGCCCGAATAGGGCGCCATTCTGTGGCAATTCAAACTTGAATGCGTCTTTTTGTATGTTATATATCAACTCAGGTTTCAATAGTGCCAACAGCAATAAAGGCCAATTTTAACTCTTGAAAGGCCTGTTTTAAATAAGGACTGCCACCACAGAGTGACAAATATTCACATCAGACTAGCAATGCTACAGACTGCTGGGTCTGTGGCCGACTCCCCCCCTATCAGAACTATAAGGGAGTTTTTGCCCCTTTTTCTCTATCCGTTCACACACAATGGCTCCTGTGGAGCATGGTTTAGTTTGATTAATTCCCTAGATTCGAATTCCGCAGTTTATCAAGACAACTGGGTATGGGGAAACCTGAATTTAGTTTTTGCTTAAAGTCTGCTACCCTAACAAGGAGGGACTTCCCAAAAGAACAGGAACTGATCTAAGAAATGAAGTATATGGATTAGGTAATTTTACACTTAACCTCATGATCCTGAACGTTGAATCTGAAGCTACACCAATCTTGCCCGCCATGTCCGTATTCCCAGTAAAAGAGGAATTATGTATAAGAAAGAATGGCTCCATACACATGGGCCATAGTAAATGCACCACTGTAATAAAATTCAGTGATCAAGGCAAGTCTACATTTAGAGCTTCTCGTCATTCCTACTTTATATGTGGCCAGACCGCATATATACGCTTACCTCTAGATTGGGATGGTACCTGTTACATAGCATTCCTCCTACCACCTGTTTTCCTAGCTCCTCCTGATTCTCATAGAAATACTCATTTAGTACACAATAGACAGCAGAGAGATCTCCCAATTGTCAATTACACTGAAACAGCATGGGAAAAATACACAGATTTCAATAAAGGTTTCTTTCCCTATATAGGTACAGTTACCAATAGTAAGCTGATACGTAGATTAACCAGAACCCTTGAAGCAGTAGTGAACGAAACTATTTCCGCCTTAGGCAATTTAACAGAAGAGCAGTCTGCTATGCGGATTGTTGTGCTTCAAAATAGCCTTGTCCTTGACGTTATCCTGGCCGATAGGGGCGGAGCTTGTAGGGTCATCGGATCAAGCTATTGCATTTTTCATACCAGAAAATTCGCCATCTGTATATAAAGCCATAACTCGCCTTCATAAGATTGTAAGCCAGATACACCAGAATCCAGGCACCTGGACTTGGTCCGGTTGGTTTTGGAGTGTATTATCTACCTTTGGATGGAGGGTCCTATCCTTCCTAGGTATTGGCCTTCTCATACTATTCAGTTGCTGTCTATGTCTACAATGTGGACCAGCGATCTGTGGTCTGTGTGCCACATCGTGTATTCCACCACCAAGATTTCATTCAAGATCACGGAAGAAGAAAGAAGAACAAATGATGCTATATGAACAGATCAATGGATTGATGAAGATTGATATCTCTTGAAGGGCAAGTAGGGGACAAGGAGGGAATGTGGAAATGTGGATTCTCCTGACCAGTTATGTCCCCTATCTTGGACCCCAACGGTTCTATATGCATGTTACAAGTACATGTATGTTCCCTCCAGTTCCAGTTTCGAAGACGCAAACACATGTGCGTCCACCGTTAACATGTCCTCTGTCAGATCCGCCATGAATGGGCTGGATATTCGATTCCTAAGTATGAAAGGCCACCGACTTTATATGGCTAAGTTACTCCATTTTTACAGTTCAGGCAAGTAGGCCCGATTCTGTCCTCAAAGCCTTTCCCTGCTCTCTGCCTCTGACAGCTTCAGCTTGAGCTCGCATCTGTATCCATGAACTTTGTCCTACTCCCTGTGCGGCTAACGGTGCCTGCCTCGGCCAGTTTTGCCTGCCTGCCAAGAAACCGTATTTCACCTTCGAATTATCTACTTTGCTCCTCAGCCGATGCATTCCTGTCTAGTAGTTTAAGTAAACATTCTTCCAGCTACCGAGCAAAAGGGCCCGGCCTCGCTGTCTTCATGCAAGTAATTCATAGCCCTGTTACCATGGAAAGTTTCTGCCCCTTGCATCTCATATAGACACTTAGACGCTTGTACACGCACTCACAGTCAGTATAGAATAGATTTTGTCCGAGAGCCCTTCCCTTGTGGATAACACAGTTCTTTAAACATAGGATATTAGATATGATTTGGGATTAGGTTGACATAACCCCAGACTTTTGTCTCCACATGTAGAGCTAAATGTCAAGTCCCTTTCTCCCTCTAGTTGCACGTCTATCACACGTCATGCTGCTGCGCGCGCATCTCTGCCAAGTATTTCTGCTGACATTACGAAATCATCTCCAGGTATCCACCCACACATGACAAATTACCCATTATCATCAAGTGGACGCCCACATGGACGCCCACCTTCACGCCTACTTACACGCCCACATGCTCTTATCTCATTCTCTCTTGCTCTCTTGCTTACGTACAATTGAGAAATGTATATATACTGTACTCTGTGAATAATGTTTTGAGAATATTGAGAATACTTTTCAGCCCCGTCCAGATCCTTTTTTGGTGATGGAGATATTCTCCCTTTGACTCGAGTTATTGGAATAAAGCCCTTTATGAATCTGATACCACAGACTCAGCCTCTTGCTTTATGCATGATCTTATTGATATCTGAAAAATTATGACAGCGTAATATTTTATTTACCACACATGTACCGATTCCGTTGTCATCCCGCGCTTTCTCGGCCTAACTCGCAGGCATCCCGCCTCCTCTGCATAACAACCTGCAGAGCCCCTCTCATCTCCTTTCCCGCCAAATCCCGTCACTGAGATAAATGCTCGTTTCGTCCCCGGCTTCTCCGTCGCTTTAGTTAATGGCGGACACTTGACGGGAAAGGATGAGCTCGTTAATCAGAGGTGTCCTCTGGAGCTGTACAGCCTAGAATTAAAGAAACCCCAGGACAGAGAACATGAACCTGGAGGTAAACAGTGTCTCTCGCAGCTCGAGCGATGCCCCGATCTAATAACTGCGGGAGCACGAGTGTGTGGAAACAGTCTCTGCTGTGTGTAAACCTCTCCGGGCAATCCTATTAGGAGCTCCATTTGTCAAGGGTTGTACACTGCTGATTCAGTTCTCTTGAGAGAGCGGCTGCCTTTTCTGCGCCATAAAAATAACAACCAATCCCCCCCACCCCTTCGCCCCCACCACCGCACAAGCCTTACCTCTGAAGCCCGGGCCGAAGGACAGCGTTAAAGTGTGAACAATCCTCACCTATACTCGATTAAAATAACTCGATTTGGCTCAATGATAAACCCTGTGGGACACCATAATTCAGTGCCTGATGTGCGGATGTAAATGGTTCAAGAGACACCACTTGCTCACTTTCAGACTAGTAACTTACTAGTCTGCATATTGAGCAAATGGTGTCTCTTAAACCATTTACATCAGCACCTCAGGAAATGATTTATGGTAAAGGATGAATTCTTCCTAAAACTAATCCACCTACCCAGGGCTTTAAGTAGGATGAAAGAAAACTAGAGGGGGGGGGCTCTCCAAGGGGCGTGGCCAATGTAATTAAGGGTGTAGCTCAAAACACGTAAGCTAAACATCTGTGCTTAGCATAGTGTGCAACGGACATGTATTTTACTATTTCTGTGATTGCACCCAGATATATGATACAACAAGTAACATCATACCTACAAGAAGTCAGGACTATTGGCTTTGTTGCATACGATAAATAAGCAGCAACTATGGCTTGCATATAATATTCAAAAAGCTTCCACTTAAAGCCCCGGTGACACCACGATAATGTTGCTGCTCCTGAGTTTCACAAAGAGAAGGGAAATCCAGAGAGAAAATGACTCTTTTTAAAGAGTGTCTCTTCCCCTATAACGCTCACCTGGCATGACATCATGCCCAAACTTCTCCACTACTGAGAAGTGAGCAGTTTGAGCACAGGCACATCATGTGCCTGCTGTCACTGCAGTCCGGGAAAAAACGGACCGCCTGTGGCAGGGCACAACACAGGGCCGATAGAGACCCATTTTGAGGCCCCCTCTAATAAACTGCTGGTGCTCAGCACCAGTGAGACCCGGCCCACTTAAAGCCCTGGCCTGCACCTACCCCTATTGCTTCCAGCCGCTGAAGCAGTATCTGATGAGACTAGGCCGAGCGTTGCCGGGAGGTCAAGCAAAATAAGGGCGGCATAAAGGCCTTGATCTAAAAACGCCTTAATGGATTCAGGAATCACTAGCAGCGTTGATTCAATGCTGACTCTGGGCCTAAAGCCCGATTGAGAGGGGTGGAGCAACGCAAAACTTTCTATATATTCAGATAGTTGGATATTCACAAACCTTTCCAAACATTTTTGAAGCAGCAGGAAAATTGGCTTAAAGTTGGAAGGGTTGGCTGAGTCAGCTGAAGGATTTTTTGAAAGTGGTATTACAGTTGATTGGTTATACTTTTTCGGGACAGTAGCTGTCGCTAAGGGAGCATTGAAGATAATGGTTTAAGGCTGGATTCATTGTCAATCGTCAGGACTAAAAAGGCAGGATGACCAGGGTCGCTAGTAGATCTAGATCTGCAATTTAAAACGGCCTGCCTCAAGTCCTGGAGGGTCATCTGGCAGAAGTGTAAGAGCATACTGGAGGCTGTAGGAGTTTTACCGCCTAACCACTACTCCTGTCCTCTCGGAGGAGTCGAGTCAGTCACGGAATGGTGTATTTTTTCAGGCGATGTTATCACAGAGCACTTTAGAGGGTGAAATCTTGACAATAGTCACTTTAGGCTGAAGAAATTCTTTAACAAATTGAAAAGTTTCAAGAGTGGAATTATTAGATGTACCGATGTACTGAGAAGAACGCCACTTAAGCTGTTTTTATTGCTTTTTGATACAGTTTCAGTTTCTTCTTCCATATTCATTTGTCCTCCATTTTATAACATGCCCTCCATTTCCTTTTTATATGTTTGCAATGTGTGTTTTTCCCCCCGCAAGGGTGGCGGGGAGAACCAGTGGGCAGGTGCGGATCACCCAAGTGAATGTACATATTTTGGAGGAGCCAATGGATTGGCTGCGGGTGTAAGCAAATGATTACATTGTTCTACATGTTCTTTGATAGCTCCACTAAGCGAGGTTGGGGCTTGATCTAACAAGTTGAAAAGGTTTTGTTTGTCAGCTTTTATCCTGGGATAGAGCTTCTTGTACAATTATTGCCACTGACACCTAACGTAGGAAGTATACCCTTAGAAGGAATAGGACCATGATGTGTCCAAACAAGAGGTAAGGGGCATTCTGATGTCATGCCTTCTAAATTTGAAAATAGTAAATATATATTGTGTGCCCTGCTTTATGTCTAGGTCCTGAAATCAATTGGTGGAGATTCAGGACTGCTAGAATGTCCACAAAGATAAGTGCTAGTGTATCCTGCTTCTCATCTACAAAGCTGTGCTCCAAATAAATAAATAAGCACCCCAGATACAGAAAAATTAGGATGAATTTTCATGGAGAAGCCAAGCTTTTCTGCATTAGTAAGACTGTGCAAACTAAAGGTGGAGCATTGAAATGTGTCTCTAACAACAATTGCAAGGCCTCCTCCTCTCAACCCTAATTTCTTTTCTTCCGGAGTTTTGTATAGTGCGAACTCGACCCGAAGGTATTAGAGCGCTTTACTTGAGTACCAGTTGCTTTACAGACGGACACTTTTATTTTGTTAGGCACGGGGAGATTACGTGATTTGCCCAGAATCACAAGATGTTGAGTGTAGTTGCGGAGACTCAAACCCGGTTCTTCAGATTCAAGGTTGACCGCTCTAACCGTTGGTCCACATCCTATCCTGATGAATTAGATGAAAGTTAGGTGGAATACCAATTGTTATATCAGGACTCCAGGTATCGCTTTGCCATGTCACAGTAAGGAACACAATGTCCGGTTTGAGATTATTTAAAAGGTTGTAAATATCCAGGGAGTGCTTAGGTAGGGAGCGGACATTAACGAGTTAGGCTTTAAAATGAATTTGTAACTAAAATTTAAATGTTTCATAAGATTGCTTTCAGATCTTAGAGAGGAGTGACAACTCCTACATGAAGCTGGTCCCTTAAAGGTGTGAAAACTAAGTTTATTTAGGCACTCACCTCGAACACGGAGCACTAGTAATTCAGTTATCGACCACATTATATTGATCTGAGATTTCTCAAAAAGGGCAACATGGCTGGTGCTGGACTTGGACCGGATAGGGGCTGACAGGCTTGCCTTTGGCGCACCAACGGCTCAGCCGCGCCGCTGTTCTGCCCATGAATGGTGCTGAGATACTGAGCTCATTTCCCTGACCACTAGTGTTCTAACCATCCAAGATAGTGGCTCAAAAGGAGCACAAGGAGAAGAAAAAATGGCCATCTGTTTGTCTCCAACAAAACGCGGGCTGGAGAGCGAAAATGACAAGACGTGATATGTAGCAAAACCCTCTGCTCAAATGGTAGGTAAAAAGTTTAATGTTCCACAAGTACAACTTTTTCTAGGTACAACGAGTCCCTCTGTCTGATGCCTGTAAACATAAAGAGTAAACTAAAAAGCAATCTTTAAGTAATCTTTAAACACTGTGCAGTCTTAAAAAACAATTTAAAATCAATTTGTGCAACAAAGTCAGTGAAATGCAAATATAAAGTTTGCTTCCCAGGTGAACAAAGAGGCAAGAGACTCATTCTTCTGCACAAGACACACATAATACAGAGATCTCTATTTCTAGTGATATCTAGATGGGTCTATGCAAATCGATTCTGCATTGGTTTTACTAAGAAGTAAATTGTCAATCTATAAAGAATACAGACCACTGCAGTGAAACCAAAACAGGCAGGTCCACAGAACGGAAAGCACTATACTGCCTACTGATGATCAGAAGAATATCTTGCAAAGTCTTTTGTATTGCACCTTAAGCAATCCATGGGCTGGTACCTGACTTCTTACAACTGACATTTAGACTATACAATCAAAGAAGAAAACACAAATCAAGAATGCATACACTGGTAATTCTTACATTTGGTGAAACACACATAAGAGAAAGATTTCCCAGTACAGAGATGCATATTATGGAATAAACTGCCAAAGGCAACCAGATCCATCAATCAATTGCATTCAAAAAGCCATAAACTCTTAGCTATTCCTATAATCTAGGCCTCAAGACTCAGGCACCTGTTTTGCTACAACCCTAATTGGATTGTATATGCTACTTGAGAGCCTATGGTCACACTTTTTACTTCCCACTGCATGAGTAAAATGTACTCATGTGCCGCTGCATCAGATGTGGACCACACTGTCTGTGCAGCATGTACAATGAACTGAATTAAAAATATTTATAAAGCGCACCATCATCCCCTAAGCGATATCCCAGCGCTAGACCTAAGACACCAAACTCTATATTCTCCACTAAAGGAGGACTAACCAGGTCTTCAATCATTTTGGAAGTCCTCTGTAAGACGAATTTCTAGGGGTAACGGGGTAAAGAATTCCAGTGGAGTACCGCTAGGTAATTAAAAGAGCGGCCACCCTTTCTGGTTTTATGAATTCGTCTACTGCAAACCAAGGGTTCAACTCAATATCAATGCACTCTTGTAGGCTTATACAAAGCCACTTGTCCACGCGATATAGATGACCCTGAATCATGAAGTGACTTATGGACATAGCAGAGTAACTTAAACTTGGCTCCATTCCCCACTAGGAGCCAATGCAGCAAACTGAGACAGGCCGAGCTGCTTCTAGAGCTGTTGCAAATCAATCTGGCTGCCTCATTCTGTATGAGTTGAAGGTGATGAAGCAAATAGTCGGCCATTCCTAAAACAAGTCATTGCCATAATCTAGTCTGCTCATAATCAACGCCTGGATGAAATTCCTACACCATGCTGTCATAATCCAACGAAAAGTTTTTCTCAGCATGCATAGGAGTCCAAAACATCTCCCACACACAGCACTAAAACTCACTTCAACTACTAGACACCACTCCTAACACCCTTTTTTGTTCCATGCACCTTAGAATCCGAACCCCCGACTCCTGGCTTGCAAAGCACTTTGAGATTTTGACACGAGATAAGGAAACGTTATATACAAATAATGCAATGTAATACAAGCCTGTTGATTGTGGCTGTTGTATAATGTGGTGGTTATGAAATGTAAACATCTACCATACCTGAAACAACCATGAATTACGGAAAAATCAAAAAGAGCAGGAAGCCTGAAGTTCATGGGAGTACTGGTCTCATACTGAAATGTATCTGCGTCAAGTTCTACTGCTGCGAAGGTGACAAACATGCTAGTGATGCAACGCATTCTTGTTGGTAATAAACTGTCAAAATATATTCAGCCGACTATTGAAAACACTTCAGTGGTATTAGGGTGACCAACCGTCCGTAAATTTCACGGACAGTCCGTAATTTGGATCTCACATCCGTTGTCCGTAATGATCCCTTTTACGTACGCCTTTTGTCCGTAATTTTGGGCATTGCAGGTACCAGCGCTGTTCCCTGCAAGAAGCCTCAGCTCCCTGATTGGGCTGCCTCGCACTCTTCCTCTGAGCACAAGAGCAGCCCTGCCCCACTCATTGTCATTCTGTATGGGGCTGATGATTGCCACATACAGAATTACAATGGGCCAGTCTGGACTCTTACAGCATGGGATGGTCTCATCCACCCTCTGTCTATGGCAGGGCATTCTGTCAGATGGAAGAAATGTGCAAACACGCCAATGCTGCTACGCTATCCAGTTCATGAAAAGAAGCTGGTGAAAGAAGTTAAAAAGAAGGGGCAGAAGTTCTTTCACAGTCTCGTCATTTGAGAACTGATGCATTTTCAATATTGTATTCAAGGAAGCCATGATTGCTGCTTTTTTATTTTATGCAACTAACAACCATTCACAAAGCCAATAGTTCTGGCTTGTTGTAGGTGTAACGTTACTAGTGTTATAGATCTGGATACAATGACAGAAGAGGCAAAATACCAGTCGGGCGGTACACTATTCTAGGCACAGATTTTTAGCTTAGGTGTTTTAAACCATGCACTTAATTACTTCACACACCCCTTTGGAGATACCCCCCAATTTTTTCATACCACTTAAAGCCCTGCAAACAACACCATGTCACAGTCACCTCATGGCCTGGCGCTGTGCATCATGCATGACACATGATTTCCACTTTTTCAGATTGCCTATGTGCAGGGGCATAGTGAGCCCTCCCCCACCCCACCCCTTGCTTTAGGAACTACAGCAGGGGTGAAGTTCTTGATGGGCCTCTTCGGTCTGCAACTCAGTAGACAAAGTCTCGGCTCATAATTAATATGAAAAGGTGGGCAAAAGAGTAAGTGAAGGGATGGGTGGATGGCTGGATGGATTAGTGAAAGGGTGAATGGACGAGTGAAAGGGTGAATGGATGAATAAAAGGGTGAATGGATGGATAACAAGAGAAAGGATGGATGGGTAGATGAGTGAGTGGAACGATGATGAGAGAAAAGGTAAATAGATGGATGTATGGGTAGATGGATAGGTAAAGAGTGGATGTATGAGTGAAAGGATGGATGGATGAGTGAAAGGGTGGATGATGGGTGAGTGAATGGGTGGATGGATGAGTGAAAGGATGGATGATTGATGAATTGACAAGTGAAAGGGTGAATGGATGGACGGATGAGTGAAAGGGTGGATGTAAGGATGGATCAGTGAATGAAAGGGCGGGTAGATGGACAAAAGGATGGATAGACGAGTGAAGGAGTGAAATGATGGATGAGAGAAAGGATGGATGAGAGAGAGGGTCAATGGATGGATTCATGAGGGGATGAGTAAATGGATGGGTGGGTGGATAGATGGAAGGATGGCTAAGTGAAAGGGTAGATGGAGAGAGAAAGGGAGTATGGATGGATGACTGAAAGGGAGAATGGGTGGAAGGATGAGTGACTGGGTGGATAGATAAGTAAGTGAAAGGATGGCTGTATGGGTGAAAGAGTTAATGGCTGCTACATGAATGAGTGAATGGATGGATGGGTGGAAGAGTGGATGGTTGAGTGTACGGATGCATAGGGTGAAAGGGTGAATGGATGGATAATGGATGGATGAGTGAAAGGGTGGATGGAGGGATGGATGAGTGAAATGATGGATGGAAGGATACATGATGGATTGGTTTGCAAATGGTTGAAGTGTTTGGATATGGATGGGCTTACTTATATACTATTGCATGACCTCCTCCGATGTGTCTGTAAAACTTACCCTTTGTCCCGAAGTTTTGTCCTGAATTTTGACCGCCTGTCCTGAATTTTTGTCCTGAATTTTTGTCCTGAGAATTTTTGTCCTGAATTTTGACCCTTTGTCGTGAATTTTTACACTCACCGTCCTGAATTTGCACTCATGCCAGTTGGTCACCCTAAGGGGTATGCCCTTTAAAAAGAAAATCCAGTTTTGCTCGTTACACTCCAGATCGCACATCACGGCTCTGTTTTTTCTGAACATGTTCTCTCTGCATATTAGTTTGTATAATCTGACAGCATTCAAGAAAAGTCACACCTTCTCGATATAAATCACAGGCGTGCAGATAAATGTTATGACTGTACTAACAAAATGAAGGGTATATGGCATTGCCCGGCAGGTGCACTCAGAATGTCCCTGCCGAGTAAACAGACGAACAGTGTTCTCCTCGGGCATACATATTTGCAGCGTTTCTCTATTGGCAAGTAGAGAGGTAGGTACGACCTGAATCCTTCACTGTAAATCTGGGGGATTACATTCAACACATCGAAACTGCCTCTGAACGGACCAAAAGAGACCCAATCGCTTTGCTGAAAGTGTGCAACAATGCACAAAACTGCCTGTATCTGACAAAATCTGTTTTCTGGAAAGACACCTGGATACATTATGTTTATTTATATCTGCTATCGTATGCATCAGCCTGTGAAAACCTCTTCTACGGCGTGCTTATGCATCCTGGAGCAAATAATTAGAATATTCACATTGCTCTTGTTGATAAGGATCACAGCTTCCCAAAAACGTTTAGGCCTACATAGGTCCTTTAGAATGTGGAAGGCTGCGGGATGTAATAAGGTAACTGTACAATGTCATATGTGTACAATAAATTAGTGTAGTTGGACACATGAAATACCTGGAGGTATGTGTAGTTTATTGATGCTATACGCAGTAGGACCCTTGTGGTTATGTGTGAACTTCAGATAGGAACTACGTGATATGCTGGGAGGTGTCAGGGTGTGGTTATGGTAAGTATGACACAATGTGTGAGTGACTGTTGTAGAATAAAGAAGTCTGAAACGTAGCTCAGTGTGTGGCGAGATTCATTTGCATGCTCCGTGGCTGGGGAAGATGCTACAACTAGCAAATAGTAGGGGATAAGTGCTCATGGAAAAAAGCCTGCTCTCTCTGAGTGTTCGCAATGGTATGGCAAACTGCATGTGTGTGCCACATGTGCCCCGAATTGATGCAAAGCAGTCTGAGACTGGCACATGTGTAGTCAAAGCCCTGCTCCTTATAAAGCCACAGAAGAAAGTGAAAGCCCTGTAGAGGAGCATATTTAAAACGCCTGCCAGAAAGCTACCAGTGAGATTGCCAGCACAGACATTGCGCTGCGCCCGACAACAGAGCAATGATTCAGACAAAGCAAAAAAAAAAAGATAAAAAGAAACACAACTTACTCACCATCAAGAGCGATTGAAACATACGGCCGTGCATACTCCTCCCGAGACCTCTGTTTGCAGGAGTTGAAGGAGACACTCTGCACAGGGAACGTCATCTGAACAACAAGTGCTCACACAATGGTGGCGGAAGGGAGCACAAAATACAATGCAGCCGTGTTCCCGAAACCACCACTACCATTCGACCCAGCTAAAAAACAGACCATTGTTGCCAGGTGGGCGGCGTGGACTGAAACGTTTGATTATTTCATAGACGCACTAGAAGAAGATGACAAGAAAATCATAAAATATTTCAAAACCTCGCAGGTGAAGGAGTGAAAGAAGTGCTAAAGAAAGTTTCACAAACTGATACATCGTACTGAAAGATAAAAGAAACGTTGGAAGCCAAGTTCAAACCAATGCAGAATGTCGACTATAAAAGGTACATTTCCAACCAATCATGACTTCAAGCTGGATGAGTTTGTTTAAAGACTTGCCACACTTATTAAACATTTCAAGTTCTATGATTTTACCGACGAAGAAGCCATTACCTCAGAGTCATCAATGGTTGTCTTTCGTATTCCTCTAGAAGGCACATGCTGAGAGAGACACTCAGCATAGAGACAATTTTTATGGCTGCATGAGCAGAAGAATGAGCAGAACGACAAGCTGCTGACATGGAAGCAAGGACAGCACATAATGAATCAGTGTTGACCGTAAAAATCAAACATAAGCACAAAACAGATGCACACAAGTCACATCATCAAAGAAAACAAAGTTATGTTAAAATGGAATTTATAGAGCGCACGTACACCGGGGAGGTTTCATGGTGCTAATTCGGTTGAGATCCAAGTCCTAAAGAAAGATTCAGAAGGCCTGTCGGAAGAGCCAAGTTTTTAAAAGACCTCTGAAACCATGAAGATTGGTGCAGAAGCGGATTTCGAAGGGAAGAGAATTCCAGAATGTGGGGGCCAGGGTAGAAAACCTTGCACCCTCGGTGCGCTTTAATCTAAAATGAGGAGTGAGTAATAGATTTTTGTGAGCTGAACGAAGATTTCGTGTAGGAGCATATTTGTTAATCATATTATTGACACATTTCGGGCTCCTTCCGCTAAGTGATTTAAAAATAAGACATCCAATCTTGAAAGCACACCGCTGAACAACCGGAAGCCAGTGTAATTGCTTGAAGAGAGGAGTAATATGCTGATGCCTAGGATGGTGAACAATCCGACGCGCAGCCTGGTTTTGAATTATCTGTAAACGTCTGGAAAGATACAGAGGGATGCCAAAGTATAATGAATTGGCATAATCGACATGGGACATGACCATGGGAATGATCACCTGAATCCGGGCGTTATGAGCGAGGAATCTACTGATCTTTTTTATTTTGCGGAGTTGAAAAAAGTTATGCCTCTGATGTGGATGTTCATTTCCCCATGAAGGCAAATGTCCAGCCCGAGAATAGGTCTGCAATAGTTGTTGGAAAAATAATCATTTCATAACAGTGTGCTGAGCTAAAGAGAAATCAAGTGCATCATGGCGGAAAGAAAAGATGGACGCCAGAACGTTCCAGATGCACTCTCACCATACCCACAAAACCAAAAGGCAACATTAGCTACAACAAGTAGAAACCAAGCAAAATCAATTGTCATGAAGTTCATTGCATGAAGGTTCTTCAAGGTCGCTATGGAGCACCAGTTAGGAAGACGGATGTCCACTGATGATATCTCCCAGAGGACGGCATGCATATGTGGATTTAGTTTCTTGAAAAGAAGATCAGAAGAAGACTCAAAAAACAAAGCGACAATCTTCATTTGGACACTGCCCCAAAATTACATTGAAAGGGAATTTCTACCCAATAACCTTCAGCATAGACAGTGGGGCGAGAATTATAATCATTTACCTTTTGAACTCACATAGCGGGTATGCGGCGGTCGGGAGTCCGGAAAGCATCACAAGTCACTGAGAGAAGTGCCCAAAAAAACAGCAAAAAGATAAAATGGACTTCGTATAGCTGCACGCATTGCCTTTACAATTAATGTGACGATAAATAAAACGAAAGAAATCAAAGAAAACAAAAGAGAACTGATAAGTTGGAGAACAGACAACAGATGGACAACCAGCGCCCTATGGGACACGTATGAAGGACAAATATGTGGGCCTGCTTTTTGAGCCAAGGAAATCATCTTGACACATACCAATTGATCCCCCAATCAACCTCCGCTGCATAAACTTTAAGAAAGCAAGCGGTCCTGAAGAAGGTGGAATGAATGATAGGTATCCACTGAAACATGCGTCGGCCTGTTCCATTTTCCAGCTGGCGGCATTACCATGGATACTAAAGAAAAATCTTCACCATGGGTTCATGCTGTAGCAAGCCATTTTTAAGCTGGAAAACAATGAATGTGATGTGATGTGTGAATGAGAATACGTGGTATGTTATGACTGGATGTGAGGTTTGTATCAATGTGATAATGATATGGGGACAAATTTAATATTGTTATATTGTATGTTTTTCCTGGTACAAGTTATGTCAAATTTGCACATTAACAGTATTGTATTTATGTTTGCACTATTCGTATTGTATATAAGGACACAGAGAAAATTATGGGGACTTGTATTACCGCCTTATAACATTTTTTTATTTATAATGCCCCCAAAAATGAGACAGATAAAATGTATAAAAGACAACAATAAATAAAACGTAAATTTATGTAGATTCTTCTGTAGATTGTTTTTGATATTTCTAAGCACAGGGATAGCCCAATTGAGCTGCATTCAGCCAATAGATAGTTAGAGTTGGTCGAGTGGGAGGTATTTGACTATTTATGTGTTTGTTTTCCCCTTTTCTCCCAGACCAAAAAAGTAAATATTAAGGGGTACCTTTTTCCTTGAATGTCAATTAAAATCGTGCCAGTGGAAAAGTTGAAGAGCCTGTCCCCTGTGCGAAGCATCACTCTGTCAAACACAAAGTTATATACTTGGGCTGCTTCTAAATAATTACAAAGCCAAGGGTGTCCAGAGCAACCATGTGACATAAAATGATGGTAGTACAGGCCACTATTCCTGTTCCACAAGGAACCGTGTCTAGTGCATGCCTGCTCAGTTTTGCCACCGCTGCTGATATGGGGTTGATATCCCTCAACTACAACCTTCGTACTCAGTCTGAGATCATGAGCTGATTCCTATCATTCTTTCATGGCCTGGGAAGACTTAAGACAATTTAAATACAGTTTCATATTAACAAGGACATACACCCTGTTGCCCAGCGGCACTGCAGAGTTCCTTTTCATTTACAAGTAGCCACAGAGAAAGAGTTACAAACACTGTTAAAACATGACATCACTGAATGCTCCACAGTCCCCATGCCATGGGTTTTGCCCATAGTTGTTGTACCGATAAAGGACAGTAGAGAAGTGGTGAGCATTTGTGTTGATAAGCGCCAGGCAAATAAACCAATGGAGAGAGAGCGACACCCTGGTCCCCATATAGCGAGCATGATCATGCACATGAACAGAGCAAACGTCTTTTCCCATTTTGACCTGAATAAAGGATACCATTAAATCGAGCTAGAAGAGGACTGCAGGTACATTACTACTTTTTCTTCTTTTATGTTGGTTTGTTCAGATACAAGAGATTGAGTTTTGGAGGGTCTTCGGCTGCAGAGATATTTCAGGATGCTTTTCACTGAGTAATCCAACCTGTTACACATGCTTTCAATTACAGTGACAACATACTGGTTTTTGGGAGGGCACAAAAAGAGCATGGCAAAGCCTTTACTCAAGTGTGCCAGCTACTTGTCAATGCAGGTCTCACTCTGAAAGCAAAGTTTGAGTTTCACAAAACCAAACTTAAATATTTTGGGCACATATTCTCTGACGGGTGAATGGCTCCAGACCCAGCCAAAGTGAAAGCACTGTCATCCACTTTTCCTCTTCCCCCAAGATGTTACCATGCTGGCAATCTTTATTGGCCATGGACAGTTATTGCTCAAGATACATTTGTAACTTTGCTATGATGAGTGCCCCATTGAGAGACTTAACAAAGCAAAATGTCCCATTCCAGTGGTCTTCTGAATGCACCCAAAGCTTAAAAGAAATAAAGCATGCGATTGAGAATGCAACCAATTATGGCCTACTTTGAACACAAGTTACATACTGAAATCATGGTAGATGATAGCCCGGTAGGGCTGGGGGCAATCCTAGCTCAACATAGGGGACATCCAGATTCCCAGAGACAAATGGTAGGCTATGCCAGTTGAAGCCTATCTGAAACAGAACGTGTCTACTCTCCGCTGAAGAAGGAGAGCCTGGCTGTGGTGTGGGCCTGTGAACATTTTCATGTATTCCTCTATGGAAAATGATATGCTGTCATCACAGGCCACCAGGGGTTGCTCACTATTTTTTTTAAACCCAAAGGCCAAGATGCCTCCTCGCATCAAGAGGTGGGGATTGAGGCTGCAGGAGTGTATCTCTGATATTGCACACAAACCAGGGTAGGATCAAAACCCAGCAGATTACTTTTCAAAGTGCCCTAACAACGTCACAGTTCAACATCCAGGGCGGCTGAAGAATATTTCAACTTTATTGTGAAATCGAACATGCCAGCGGCTCTAACTGTGAAACAAATCCTTGATGCCATCAATACGGACAAAGACATGATACGGACAAAGACATGATAGTCAGTCATTGCAACCCACCCTTGGCAAAAAAGTTCCCGGCCCCATGACGATGATATTGAATTCCAAATGTTTAAATATGTACAGGATGAACTAACAGTCACCCAAGAAGACATAATATTGAGAGGCTCGAAAACTATTATACCCGAGAGCCTAAGGCAGCAGGTCATTGAGCTGGCTCATGAAAGACACCTTAGTATTGTAGATACCAAAAGAACCTTAGGTGATCAAGTGTGGTTTCCCCGACTAGATAAGCGAGTTGAGAAGGAGTTGAAATTGTGCCACATTTGCAACTGCTCGTCCCCCAAGGTGACGCAGCAACCAGTAACAATGTCTGACCTTCCTGTTCATGCCTGGGAGAGAGTTGCAGTTTATTTCTCTGAGCCTCTAGGGAATGGAAACCATCTCATGGTAGTTCTCAACGAATATTTGCGTTTTGCTGTAGAAGTCCTATCATTGACAACCCATGAGAATGTCATAGAGCGACTTTATGACATCTTTACAGCGTGGGGTATCCCAAAGAACCTTAAATCTGATAATGGGCCACCTTTCAATAGAAAAGAGTTCAGGGTATTTCTGATTTGAGTCAACGTCAAACACCAAAAGAGTTCACCCCTCTGAACTCAAGCCAATGGTATAGTTGAACGATTAATGGGTACCCTCAAGAAGTTAATTTAATGAGCATTGATAGAAGGAATCGATCTGAACCAAGCCCTGTGCCAGGCCTTCTAAGCCTATTGATCGACTCCTTCTTCCACGACTGGTGAGAGTCCGGCTACCTTGCTGTTTGGGAGATCCATAAGAACAAATCTCCCTCAATGGACATTGGCTCGATCAGTAAATGCTGACAAAGTTCGTAACACCAACGCTACTCAGAAAAGCAGAATGAAAACATATACAGATCAGAGCTGACATGCCCAGGAAACAGTCTTTAACAAAGGAGACTGGTTACTGGTTAAACAGACACAGAAACGGGAAACGAACACTCCTTTTGTAGCTGAGCATTTACAGGTGGTAGCTTTCAAACCATCACTCGGGACACATCACACTTTAAACACCTACCTCGACACATGTTGAATCCTGAAATCACGTGTGAGGCAACCCCACCTGCAGGTCCAGTTCAAGCGTCTGAGCCTGTGCAGCCGTTATTCGATCAGGGCATACCGTAATTACCTCTGATCACCTGAGCCAGCAGACCAGTGCGAGAGCATCACCTACTAATTGAAGAGATGTGATTTAATTATGGCTGCCACTTTTTTATTTAACAAAGGAAGTGATCTAGCATATTGATGCAGTATGCACTAGGACCGCTGTGGTTCTGGACTCAACATGAGCTATGTGATATGCTGGGAGGTGTTAGGGTGTGGTTATGGAAAGTATGACGCAATGCACAGTGTGTAATGGAATTTTGGAGAATAAAGAAGTCTGAAACCTAGCGTAATTAATTTGCATGCTCCAGGGCTGAGGAAGACGCTCCATTATGCATCTCAAGCAAAAACAAAAAGGACATTTAAAAGAGTGCAATATGAATCTTTTCATTCAGGTGAGTTAAGTGTTTTCTGCTGAAATGTGTATGCTACTATGGTTTACACGTTCAAAACACCACAGGGTTGACTCCTTCTGAGATTGGTAGAATCAGTACAGTTGGATGTCAGAGACAACTGTAGGAACTAGGGAGAGATCAGTGGATTGGAGATGAAATTCTAAAAGTTAATGGATTATTATTGACTTCAATGTTCTTAGTGTAACCTTTTTAAAGGAACCAAACCCTCACCTACAAAATGAGGCTTGCTTCATCATTGGGCTGCTCCTCGCTGTAAGTCCAAGATGGGCATTGTTCAGGCTCTTTCAGTCCTTTCCAGATGATCTGCTTTCATGAGTGGTTTTGTCTTTATCAAATATACAGAGCTGTCTTATTATACGGCATTTTAATGTTAACGTTTCCCTCACTATCACAAGGAATTTAGAAATGTCCGCCAGCCCAAGGGACATCCCTTAACATTGGCAGGCACTGTCATCATGACGGCTTCTGTCAATGTATGAAAAGTTGGACGGACAGCTCCGTCAACATGACGGTATCGTCTGTCAATCTTTTAACATGTTTGGAGCTTTCTTTTGGTGGCGTGCAGCAGGGCAGCAGTGAGCCCTGGGACTCCAGTGACCAGTAGCCTCGGCGGCAGAAGCCGCCGCCGTCATTAATCCAATTCCCCTGGAGGCGCTTTAAATACCGGCGCGGGCTCCTGCAACGCTGGACGCACACGGGCCGTGCCCGGGCCAATAGCGGGCCTGTCTGCACCCGTCCGCGGCCGAATGAGGCTGGGCTGGGCTTTCTCTCTGGGATCTTCTCCGTGAGCAATATTTATCCACAGCAGCTGCCTTTCCTGGTGAATCCGCCAGCAACGGAGGAGGTAGGACTGACTCTTGTTGATGTTGGCCCCTGGGAGCCCCTGGGAGCACGGATGCGATCTGCGCAAAATCCTGGTGAATTCTAGGTTGGAGTGAATGTGCTGTGTTGGCCCAGTGCCTTAACTTATCCATGCTACTTAGTAAATATATGGTTGCTCGCTCCGGAACCATCTACCTAGCCTTCACGGACTTATCATCCGCATTTTACTGCGTAAATAGGGTCACATTGTGGCAGTCCATGAGGGATATGGGGGTAGAGAGCAATATTGTTAACTTCCTAGAGGACCTCCGCAGGGCAACAAAGGCCAATGTTAGATTTTCTCAGGACCTCCGTGTCTCCAGGGATTTTGATGTATAGAGCGGTGTAAGACAAGGCTGCATTCTGTCCCTATTTTTGTTCAACCTCTATATTAATGAGCTAGATAGAACTTTATTGGCTACAGGGGTAGATTTCCCGTATGTAGGGCGACGTGTGCTCCCCGTCCTTCTATACACGGACGACGCAGTGCTTTTATCGAGGGCTGCTAGGGATCTCCAAGCTTTGCTAGACGCCTTCCTAAATTTTATGACGGACCGAGATTTATCTATTAATAATTCGAAATCCTATATAATGCAGGTGGGGACTCGCCCCCCAAAAAAGCTTTCAATTTTGAGTTGGCCCTGCTAAAGTTCCCCGGACTGATGTTTATTCATACCTGCGGGTTCTATTGGATGAGCAATTAAAATGGGGGCCTCTGATCCAGAGGAAAAAGGGCGATTTGGTTCGAGTGAACGCGGCCATTTTCAACTTTGCGCCTAAATTAGGAAAGCGACCAATTGTAGCTATGCTGAAAGTTTCCCAAGCTAAAAGTGTAGCTGTAGCCTGCTATGGTTGTGAAATCTGGGGGCATACCGCCACAGATGCACTTCAGGTGGTCGAGAACACCTTCCTGAAGCGCCTGTTGGGTGTTCCGAGCGGCCTGTCGAACCTGGTGGGCCACGAGAAATTGGGGGTGCCTCACTTAAGAGATACCCTTGCAATGCGCCCCCTTTCTGTTTTGGCTAAATTGTTGGTTGAACAAGGAGTTAAATCTTAGCCATCTGATTTTAAAAGAGTTCATGTCTCTTGACAATGCATCCTGAATACCGTGGCTCAGATATATTAAAAGTGGCTTAAGGAGTAGGGCATGCTGACCTATATTCCAACCCCGAATCTATTGTAAAAAAGTATGTGGCAATAATTAGGAAATCCTTCACTACTTTATGGAAAATGGAAAGGGATGAGCGGGAATTGCGTCAGCCTAGTGTCCGCAAAGTCCTACTGTTAAAAACAATTCCATCTGCCGAGCCTTATCTCCTGGGGTCCTTCTACACTTATGAGCGATTTTTATTGTCCAGGTTTCGCCTGAACCTTTTCCATCACTTGCTTGCCGTTCCAAGAGGGTGCACCAGAGGTCATTTGTTAGCACCCTGTGGCTGCGATGGAGAGTCTCCACAGGATTTGCTACATTTTATGTTCTTTTGTAATTTTATAAAGTGTCTCTGAGATATTTTTTAAGACCTATTTTAAAGAAGATGAATTTTAATCAGGCTCGTCCAGCTCTCCTTTACCTACAATTGTTGAAGGCTGATTGTATTTTTTTTTTTATTGTTGGCTACTTGAAATCCACCGTGAGAACCAGGGCTTATTTAGATCAACAGCGACCTGACTGAGGATTCAGCCTGGAGACAAACGTTTATTCAGCTGGGAGATAAATGTTGATGAAGGGTAGGACACGTGTGTAGGGTAATGCTGAACTAAAGGAGTACTTTGACTCTGAACTGTGCACTTTATTGTTAGAGATTATTATAGGCGGCTGTGCAATGTTTTTTTTAAATCACATTTTAATTATCTTGTAATTTTGGAATCATGTTTTTAAAGCATTTTGAATGTCTGCAACTTGTATGGTTTGCTCAATGTGAAACCGAATAAAGTTTATTTGATTTGATTTGATTTAACATGTTTTCAAAAACAAAATCCCAAAGTGGGATTTTGTTTTTGAAGATACAAAAACAAATGACCCCTACACTATGGGAGTTGTCTGCCATGATGTGGGGGTCATTTTGCCGGTTTCACTGCCCTGTACCGCGGCGCCAGGTTTTAACCAGCGGTGTTGGACAGTGCAAATCAGCCATTCGGCGGCCCACTACACATAAGTTAGGTGGATGAATGGTCCAACCTCTAACAGCCCTTTCTTTGTCGGGCCGTCGGGGGAGTATGTCAGTGACGGAGATGGAGTAGTCTCGGTCGCCGGCATACTTAAGGTCCACCGGTCTGCAAATTAGAGCCAGGCAGCAAAGGATGGCAGTGGTGTCTATGAAGCAGGGTTACATCCCTCGCGGGGGAACCACTGGGGAACAGACTACAGCAGACTGGGAAGTGCTGTGCCTGTCCGACTGCGGGGTGGACGACAGTGGCCGTACTGCATGGCCCTCCTTAGAAAGACTGAGGACACCTGCACTTACAATTTTTTTGTTAAATATTAAGCATTGCGGCAAAGAAAAATTTCAGTTTTGCCAAGCAAAAGAAAAGAGATAAATTAAGCTATGTATTTATATGCCTTAGTCACAGGTTTCACAATTGCCAATCAAAGTTTTTTTTTGTTCAAATATATTAATTTCTTATTTAGAAAAGAAATACATTTATTGGCAATCAAAGTTAAAAGGAAATCAAGTCATTAGAATATCTGTTTTTTATTTTGCATCCGAAACCCACATAAAACGAGGCCTCTTTGTCAGCCCGCAAAACATTTTCTAATGAAGAATAAGGGCATCAATTTCCAGAAAGCCTTATAACAACTGCATTACAGTACTGCAATATTTTCCAAAGTGAGGGCCTCAGTGGAATTACTAGAGACAAGCCGTCTAAACTGTTCAAAGAACTAAAAGCACCGAAATTAGAGTAGAATCAACAGCATCTCAGCTGATGATCCCTTATTATAATTCACAGGCTGCGAAATGACGCGTCCAGGGATTTGAAAGAAAAATTGAATTATGAGCTAGCAGTCAGAGATTACATTATTTCTGCGAGCTTCCAATTTCTTTTCTCACGGCTCAATTAATTGCGTGTGTGATGTTAAATAACATTTCGACGGATGTGTTTATGAGTATTTACGGACACTTTCCTGCATCTGCGCTTTAGATCTATTTGCATGCACCTCGTGTTCCCTTCTCTTAATGAAAAACTCTTGCGTGTGCTGCCGCGTGCGACGCAACCAATAGCGGCCCTTGATTAAATGCCATGGGCTGAGCTGAGATGTTTAATCATTTGGACGGCTATTAATTGCTAATGTGCTATGACATTGTGCTGGTTTCCTTTCATGACACGCGACACTTTTGCAACGGGTATTTCCCACCACTGTCTCGCAGATACTACGAATTCATCCAAGGAAGGATGCGACCCCCTCAACATACACAGAGGTATGTGCGTTTCAGCTGTTGCCAAAGACATGGCAAAGGTAGCGTAAGTGACACAACACACCCGTGAGTCCTATTACATCACTTGTGGGCCCACCCTAGAACCGCATTAGCCGCCTCCTTCAAATGAGGGGGAATGGAAAGCTTTAAGGTGGAACTAAAGACAGTAAACAGCTAATGCAAAGTTCTATTAATTTTCCCTCACTATGTCCATGACCCCTGAGACCAACAGTGGGAAGGACTGCACCATGAGCACCCAAGAGCAAGCTAGGGGTAGCTGGTGTTCACCCCGGCTATCCATATTTGACCTCCCGACCAAAGCACCCTGAAAAAATCGACACCACCCATCTTCCGGGAAGATTCACACTACGTTTCTTAGGTCTAATTTTTAAACGTTATGTCATGGATCCTTTTCAGCAAAGCCTTGCTTTACCTCATTCTGTTTTGGTTGATGGTTTTACTGAATATGAGATACAGGAGATATGAGATTCCTTTCTTTTTAGGGATCGTCTCCTGCTGTTTGTGGATCGGAAAGGGTACTTGTCTAGTGACTGCTCGTTTGAGCATGCTTCCTCCGTTCAGGCCCAGCTTCAGAGCTGGGTACGTGCACAGAATAGGAAGGGTCTTCAAGTGGGGAAATATAGCCAATTTGAAAAACAACTTGTAGAAAAGCAAGAAGGGGGCAAAGAAGTGGCTGTCTGGTACTGGTCTATGGTAGAGGAGGTGGATGGAGATTTCATCTTACCAGATAATTTATGGGGAAATGAGTTTGCGCTTCAGTGTGAGGATTTATGGATTAGATCCTTTTCTTTATAAAATAGTGAAACCAGCCTGGCTAAGACGTAACCACCTGTTTACCCTGCACCGGGCCTATTTTTCACCTCTAAGGCTGTCCAAGTTTCTTCCAGGGAAGAAATGTAATAAGTGTAATTTGGCGGCTGCCTCAGATATACACATGTTTATGGAATGCCCGGTTATTAGGTTATTTTGGGAAGAAGTAACAGCTACTCTGGAATCTATGTTAAGTATATCACTGAAAGTTACTCTCCCGTTAATAATTTTTGGACTGGAGGAAAACATAAATGGACAGGCAAAGTCTTTTCTTTTTTACTCCATTATTCTCGCAAGACGACAAATATGCAAAGTTTGGGAAGAAGCCAAAGCCCCATCACACACAGCTTGGCTGACATCATTGTATGAAACTTCCAAGACTGATTTGGCCAGATCATGCTCCAATAAGAATTTGTCTTTCTGGGATCTCCTAATAAATTGGAGCTAGGATACCGGGGTTTTTTTTTTTTTTTTCCTTTTCCCCCGGGTCTGATGATTATGTCAACCAGGCTCCAGAAGATCCTGGGAAGCGGTCCCCCTCGCATGTAAGCTCTGGGTCTTGTTACTACTGACTGGTGCTTCTCCGTTTTTCTGCCTAATGAGGTAGTCTCCCGCCTTATTCAACAAATCCTGCCTGGAATACGATATGGCGGATAGACCGTCAAAATCAGTCTAAGGCAGACGTCTGGTGGTTGGCTCTCGTGGGTAGATGAAGGTATTGGCAAATGAGGACAAAAAAAAAAAAAAAGATCACTAGATCTGGCTCCCCTAATGATCCATGTCCCCCAAGGATTGTCGTATGGTTGCCGAAGCCATTGCTCCAATCCTGATGAATATTTCCCAACTAATATTTAGGGCTGGCTCCTTTCCTGGAAGAAAGTCTCAATTTTGCCTCTGCTAAAGAAACCTTCTTTGGACTCTTGTGATCCAAATAACTACCATCCTATATCTTGTCTTACTTTGGCAGCAACAATTATTGAGAAAATAAAGAATTTCCAACTAGTAGATCACATCTTATTCAACAATTTATTGCATGCCACCCAATTTGGCTTAAGCCTAGGCCATAGTATGGAATCAGCCTTAATTAAGGCGACAGAGGAAATCAGGATGTCTCTTGAACAAGGAGGTAATGCTGCCCTGATCCTATTGGATATGTCGGCGGCCTTTGATACTGTCAATAATGACAGATTACTGTCATGCCTGACCACCATCGGCGCCACACGCTCAGCATGGAACCTACTTAACTCCTTTCTGCATGCATTCGAACAATCGGTCTGTCTGGACAATTTTGTCTCTCAGCCTTTTTTGACCTTCCTTGCGGGGTGCCTAAGAGGTTCTCGCTTAGTCCTACACTCTTCAATATATATGTAACCCCTCTGGCCAAACTAATTAAATCTTTTGGTTTTTCTCTTACGTCTTGTGCTGACGATTCACAGATCGTCGTCTCTCTAGCTAGAGAATTATCTGACACAGAAACCAAGTTTTGTAACTGTATGTGGGCGGTCAACATATAGATGGCTGATAACTGCCTACAGTTAAATTCAAACTAGACTGAGATGCTGTTCTTCGGAGCTCAGTCTTCCTTTTGGAAGCCTACTTGGTGACACCGGTCAATAAAACTCAGAACTTGGGGGTCTTGATAAATGATAAACTTACCTATGGTAACCAAGCCAATGCTGTTACGTCTAAGGCATTCTATACACTCAAGATCATCAAAAACGTACTCCCGTTCATTCCATTACAGCTCCAGAAAACAGTTGCTACTTCGCTCGTGCTGTCCAGGCATGATTATTGCAACGGCCTGTATCTTAATGCACACCATCATGTTCTCAACAAATTAAAAACCTTGTAAAATGTTGCTGCAAGTCTGCTTCTTAAGATCCCTAAATACCAATCAGCTGCTAATTCAGTGAGGAAACTTTATTGGCTACCAATCTGACAAAGACTCCTCTTTAAAGCCCTTTGTTTCGCTTATAAAGTCTTACATGAGGATGGACCGATGTTCTTGCTAAACAGTTTCAAATGGTGCATTCCCAATAGGCCACTCAGATCAGCAAATGTCAAATCGGTGATCTTGCCCAAATTAAAACGCATGGCCGGGGGAGGTCGAAGCTTTGTGTTGGGCGTCTATTGCCTGGAATAAACTTCCTCTTCATATTAAAAGTTCACCAAATCTACTAATCTTTAGAAAATCTTTGAATACCTGGTTATTTAGCTCTGTTGAATCTGTTCCTTAGTCTCAACAGCACATGGTAGCTAGCGCCAAGACACCTTTGGGTATTCGTACGCTCAACAATTTCTATTAACATAACACTCAGCCTGTACCTTGTTTAATATGGAGTAGCACTTGCACTCCAAACTTGAGTGAATTATAAATGATGCACAATATAACTTTCAACATGCACAACCACACTTGCCTCCAAGGTTTACACTATTTCCGTGCTATGCACCCACATGTGCACCCTCTGTAACTCTATGCTACACATGACTATGGAGTTATGAGTGATGTTATAAATTATGTCATCAGTGGTGTGATCAATGATGTCATTTAATAAGTTATGAGTGATGTAATTCTGGAGGACATAAGCAATGCATGGTTGGGGGTGGAAGCTATAATTAGCTCATTGAACCATAACTGGTGAGTTTTAGTGTTTTTTCTTTTTTAAATATCACCTAACTACAACGCCCTTTAAGTTTTTTTCAGTGAATTTCAGTTTTATTAACATAAACTAAAATCTTGTTATTATAATTAACTAACAAAGTTTTAACATTTGTGTTTTCAGGTAATATAAAGTTATATACTCCATGCCTCAATTGAATTTTATGGAAGTGTATTGCAGTATCATATTTGTACTAGCATGTCCCCTCTAAGCTCTCCTTAATTCTCCTTTAACTTTTGACTAATTATGCCCCATTTTTCTCACAACGCTCCCTCCCACAGTTACTACAGTAGAGCACACTCAAGTAGGGGAAGAACTTCGCCACTGGGCTGGAGTTCCTAGTACAGAAAAGATAGTAGGGGCAGAGTTGGAGGTTCGTGAATTACAGTTTGTAGTAAATAGTATGATTGGAGTACTACTTTGCCTAATACAAAATGCAATTTGTGAATAAGAACCTAGAAAGAGTTCCTCCAAGCTTACATTATGTTACACTGCCTTTCTTTTGCAGATCATGGAGAAGGTGCTGGCAGCAAATTTAATTCCCTCAGTTAGGCGATTTTGTATTATTAGGGGATGCCCAGGGCAGGGAGAATGGAAGCTCAGGTACTTTTCTTATTGGGCAGAGAAGAGTTTCCACAGGGGAGGGATTTATGTTTCCAGTATCTCACCACACACTTGCTGAGTGTCTTCAGCAGAACTCCAGGATAAAAACTGTACCTTTTGTCATGCCCACAAAGAGGGTAAAAGGCAACCTACAGGTCATCCACTATTTTGTAAAGCCACCACTGCATAAACCATAGAACACCATTCATTGTGTACATTGATCTTTGGCCAAATGCTACACACAGGACTGAATATGCTACTTACCAGTATGCATCTGTTCTTGGCATGTAGGGCTGCTGACATTCATATCTGTGCATAGATCGCCGCCTAGTGTTGGGTCCGGATGTTTGCACGTTGTTGTCCTGGAAGAGTCTTCGAAGTATCCTTGGATAGGTGACTCCTCCCCTGGACTACAGTGCGCATGGGCATCCTCTCCATCCTCAGATTGTTTTTCGCCATTGTGGCAGTGATGGAGTAGATACAGAAAGTGATGACCATGCTTGCAGTAATTCTGAGAGCTGCAGCTGCGACAGGCGCCGGGGAGGAGGGAGGGCGATATGAATGTCAGCAGCCCTACATGCCAAGAACAGATGCATACTGGTAAGTAGCATATTCAGTTCGAGGCATGTGGGCTGCTGAATTCATATCTGTGCATAGAATACATAGCAGTGCCCTCTATTAGCGGCGGCTACCCGTGCCAGCTGCAGCGGTCTGAAAAAGTGTCTTGAGAACAGCCTGTCCTACAGCTGCCTGCTGTTTTGACTGCACATCTACACAATAGTGTTTTGTAAATGTGTGTGTAGTGGACCATGTGGCTGCTCTGCATATATCATGCAGGGGAATATTTCCTAGGAAGGCCACGGAAGCCCCCAACTTACGTGTTGAGTGGGCTCGTGGTGGAATAGTTAATGTGCGTTTTGCCTTTTGATAACAGATTTGAATACACTTAACTATCCATCTGGCTATCCCTGCTTTGGAGATGGCGTTACCTTTGTGGTGTGGGGCAAAGGCAACGAACAGTTGTTTTGTCTTCCTGAATGGTTTAGTCCTGTCGATGTAGTACATGAGGGCCCTCCGTACATCTAGTGTATGTAGTGCCCTTTCTGCAACAGTTTGTGGGTTTTGGAAGAAAACGGGCAGTTCAATAGTCTGATTCATGTGGAACTGCGATATTACCTTGGGCATGAATTTGGGGTTGGTACGTAGTACGACCCTGTTGGCGTGAACCTGAATAAATGGCTCTTGAACGGTTAGTGCCTGGAGTTCACTAACTCTTCTTAGGGAAGTGATCGCTACTAGGAAGGCCACTTTCCAGGTAAGGAATTGAATCTCGCATGAGTGTAGAGGTTCAAAGGGTGGACCCATCAGGCGTGTGAGGACCAAGTTGAGGTTCCACATTGGAGCCGGTGGGTGACTAGGTGGAATGACTCGTTTGAGCCCTTCCAAGAATGCTTTGATGGCAGGCACTCTGAATAGAGAGAGGTGCTGCCTGGTTTGCAGATAGGCTGATATTGCGGTCAAATGGACACGTATAGAGGTGTACGCCAGATTGCATCGGTATAGGTGTAAGAGGTAACAGATGATGTCGTGGATGGATGCGTCCAGCGGGTTGATGTCATTATTACCGCAATAAATGACGAACCTTTTCCATTTGACTGCATAGCAAGCCCTGGTAGTGGGTCTCCTGGCCTCCTTGATGATGTCCATACAGTCAGGTGGCAGGTTGAGATAGCCAAACTCTAGGACTTCAGGAGCCAGATCGCCAGGTTCAGCTGTTGCGGATCTGGGTGCTGAACCTCTCCATGGTTCTGCGTCAAATGCGCGGGTTTGATCCGCAGCCTTTGATGCGGCACCACGGAAAGTTCGAGGAAGGTGGTGTACCACGGCTGGCGTGCCCACGTGGGAGCAACTAGGACGAGTGTCAGGGAGTGTTGTCGTAGTTTGCGAGCCACCAGCGGTATCAGCGGCGCTGGGGGAAAAGCGTACGCAAATCTGCCGGACCAGTTCATCCATATCGCATTGCCCTGCGACTGCGGATGTGGGAATCTGGCGGCGAAGCTTTGGCATTTTGCGTTTTCGCTTGTCGCGAATAGGTCTATCTCTGGATGACCCCACTGCTGGAAGTACGGTTGGAGTACTGATGGGTGTAACTCCCACTCGTGCATCTGGTGGCTGTGTCTGCTGAGCAGATCCGCCATCTGGTTGTCCTTGCCAGGGAGGTGTTCCGCCATGAGGAACATGTTCCTCTGAATGGCCCACTTCCACATGCTCTGAGCCAGATGAGACAACTGTGGAGAGTGTGTTCCTCCCTGCTTCTGTATGTAGTACATGGCAGTCATGTTGTCCGTCCGGATCAACACGACTTTGTTGCACAGATGTACTTTGAATGCCTTCATGGCCAGGAAGATTGCCATCAGTTCCAGAAGGTTGATGTGCATCTTCTTCTGTTGTGTCGTCCATAGTCCCTGCACTGTGTAGTGGAGTACATGAGCTCCCCATCCCTGGAGAGACGCGTCCGCTGTCAGTACTATTTGCGGAACAGGCTCTTGGAACGGTCGGCCCTTGCAAAGGTTTTGTGGATTCCACCAATGCAGAGAGTTGTATGCCCGACCGCTCACCAACACTAGGTCTTTCAACTGTCCTTGAGCCTGATTCCACTGACGTGCTAGGCACTCCTGAAGTGGGCGCATATGTAACCTCGCGTGCGGGACTATGAAGATGCAGGAGGCCATCATGCCTATCAACTGCATAAACACTCGCGCTGGAAGCGAGTGATTGGGTTTGAACTTGGAGATCAGCAGTTGTATGCTGTTGATCCTCACTAAATTTGGCTGAGCTGTGGCCGCCAGAGTGTCTATAGTCGCACCTAGGTACTGTTGTACGTGTGCGGGCTGGAGATGGGACTTTGGGTAATTTAGTGAGAATCCCAGACTGTGAAGAAGGTGAATGGTGCGGGACATGTGGCTTGCACATTGCTGGGCTGACTTCGCTTGAACGAGCCAGTCGTCTAGGTAGGGGTAGACGTGTATATGCTGCCTCCGTAAATGTGCTGCCACCGTAGCTAGGCACTTCGTGAAAACCCTGGGCGCTGTTGTCACGCCGAAGGGAAGGACTTTGAACTGATAGTGCTGCCCCTGAACAGTGAACCTGAGGTATTTTTTGTGTGAGGGGTGGATGGGTATGTGAAAGTACGCATCCTTGAGGTCCAGTGAGGCTAGGAAGTCTCCCTGCTTGAGAAGCGGAAGGACTTGCTGTAGGGTGAACATGTGAAAGTGCTCTGAAAGAATGTACTGGTTCAGGGGTCTCAGGTCTAATATAGGCCTGAGCGACCCGTCCTTCTTTGGAATTAAAAAGTAGAGGGAGTAAACCCCCGTACCCTGCTCGTGGATGGGGACGACCTCTATAGCGCCTTTTAGAAGCATACTTTGCACCTCTTGCTGTAAGAGCGTTAAGTGCTCTGAGGACATAGGACGGTTTCTTGGTGGTATTGTGGGTGGAGTGGAGGTTAACTCCAGACAGTAACCGTATTTTACAATATCTTTGACCCACCTGTCCGTGGTGATGGAGTTCCACGTGGACAGGAACCTTTGTAGTCTTCCCCCGACAGGTGTTATGTGGTCGGGAGGAAGGGAGAGGGCGTCACTGCTTGTTCTTGGGGGAGGACCTGGTGTTGCCGTAGCCACGTCCTCTGCCCTTTGTACTGGAGCCACGATATCCACCTCGGGTGTTTTTATCGTAGGTGGTCTGTGTATTGCCTTTGTTATACGTTTGTTGTGACCCCTGTCCTCTACCTGCCCCCTTGTTTCCGGGGCGACGAAAGGAGCCGCTCCGAAAGGACTGAGTTTGGAGGGCGCCCATGGACTTTGCAGTGTCCGTGTCCTTTTTTATCTTTTCGAGGGTGGTGTCAACCTCTGGGCCGAATAAATAGTCGGGGTTGACGGGCTGGTTCAGTATGTTGTTTTGCACCTCAGGCTTGAATCCTGAGATTCGTAGCCAGGCATGTCGTCGCAGCATGACGCTTGTGTTTATGGCCCTGGCAGCCGTGTCTGCAGCATCTAGTGCACATTTGATGGAAGCATTTGTGAGTAGCTGTCCCTCTCTGATAAGAATTTCTGCACCTTCTTTGAACTGGTCAGGGAGATGTTGGAGTAGTTGCTCCAATGTGTCATAGTGCGCTCTATCGTAGCGAGCGAGGAGCGCTTGAGTGTTGGCTATGCGCCATATGTTGGCAGCCTGGGCGGCAACTCGCTTGCCGGAGGTCTCTAGCACCTTGGACTCTTTGTCCGGGGGAGGAGCGTCACCTGTCGTTTGCGAGTGTGCCCTCTTGCGAGCATTCGCTACGACGATGGAGTCGAGTGGTAATTGTCCTTTGATGTAAGTAGGATCCCCAGGTGCTGATCTGTATTTTTTATCAATCCTGGGGTTTATCACTCGTGCCCTGGTGGGTTCCTTGAAAATGTCCTTAGCTGGTTTGAGGACCCCCTTCAGCATTGGCAGAGTTTTTACATGTCTTTCTGAGGATGCAAAAGTGTCCATTAGAAAGTCATCCTCGATGGTATCTGAGTGAAGCTGTACCCCATGGTTATTTGCAGCACGTTCAATAAGAGCGTTGAACGCCGCAGTATCCTCCGTGGGAGGTGTTTTTGCCCCATAGAGTTGTGTGTCCTGTGTATCGAGAGGTGCACTGGGGTCTGCAGGGCCGCCCCAAGTTTGATCAGGGTCCTGCTGGTCATCAGGGTCTGTGTCTACATGGTAGGGTGCTTGGTCATCCATGTAGTCCTCCAATGCATCCGTGTCGGAGCGTGTGGGGGAGAACCGGTGTGGATCCTGGTAGGAGGAATGGAACGGTTCATAAAGGAGAGGTTCTGATTCCACAGGCAGCTTCCTTTTTAGTGGGATCCTGAAAGGGTCCAATGGCGGTTCCGAAGTTATTCTTCGGTCGTGGAGAATCATCCTGCCAGTGTCGGCGTCGATGACACGTGGCGGAGACGTCTCATCCGGTGGAACCGGAGTCTGGGTAACCCGTGTCCTGAGTTGGAACATCTTCGGGATTGTTGACGGAGGCAAGCCGAAGGTAATGTTGGCTGGCCCCGTAGAGGTTGCTGGAGCTCCGATCGGGCCGGAACCCGACGGATCTTTGAGGGCCGCCGTGGTTTTGTTGCTTTGCGTCGCAGCAGGCCGCACTTGGGGCGTCTTTGAGGCTTTGGCACCGGGCAGGTTCGTAGAGCCGGGCGTGGATTTTTTCGGTGCCGGCGGGTCCTCGAGTCGAGGTGTGGAGATCACCGTCGACGTCCTCGATACGTGAGGCATCGGCGTCGTCGAGGGAGCGACGCGAGGCGAAGCAGGCGGTATTGCCCTCGGTGTCGTTGGCGTCGGTAGCCGAGTAGGTTTCTCGGTGCCGATGGCCTTTTTCCGTTTGTCGACTCCGATGTCGCCCGATTCCAGTTCGGCACCGAAGTCCCTCTTGGTGCGGTCGGTGCCGACGCGTTGTGCTGGCGTCGAAGGCGTGGAAGGCCTCGATCCGACCAGCGCCACTTTCAGTTTCGGTTTCGTATGAACCGGAGCAGCTTTCGGTTTCGGTTTTGTGGTAGGGAAACCAGCTGGCTTATGCAGCAATGGCTGCCGCTGGACGTCCGAGGCCGGGCCCGAGGGCGGGGCCGAAGAACTACGGGATGGGTCTCGGGTAAGGCCCGAAGGCGATCCCTCGACCGGAGCCAAAGGCTGTGGCGCTGGTGTTTCTTCGGTTTGAACAGGTAGGCCTTGTTCATCATTGGAGCTACTCTCTTCGGCCCCTAAGGCCTCCTCGTCGTCTCCTACCTCGGGGTCGTCTTCACCTCTGTGGAAGAGTGACTCGTCGCCCTCGTCCGATCCGGGGTCGTGTTCGGAAACGGGACTGGAGGGTATGACTTCTAATTCTTCGACGTCGGCCTCGTCGAAGATGTCTGTTGGGGCCGGTGCCGCGTGCCGCGCCTCGAGTCTCGCCGCTCTTCGGTTCCTTAGAGTCTTCTTGGAACGGAACCGGGCACAGGCCATGCATGTCGATTCGTCGTGGTCCGGCGAAAGGCATTTGTTGCACACCGGATGGACGTCGATGTGTGGGTACTTCGCATTGCATACCGGACACCTTTTGAATGGCGTCCTGGATTCCATCGTCGAAGTAGTCGATGGACAGGTAAATGCGAAAGAAGTCGGTGCTGAAAGTTAGTAAACTAACAAAATGCTATCGAAACCCGATCGATAAACAGTACCGACGCGAACTAAAGGCCTTTTGGCCTCGACCAAATATTTTCCTAACTTGAGCTAAGATAGCACATCCGAACCCAATGGCGGAAAAAAACAATCTGAGGATGGAGAGGATGCCCATGCGCACTGTAGTCCAGGGGAGGAGTCACCTATCCAAGGATACTTCGAAGACTCTTCCAGGACAACAACGTGCAAACATCCGGACCCAACACTAGGCGGCGATCTATGCACAGATATGAATTCAGCAGCCCACATGCCTCGAACACCATATACCGGGGCAGAAGGAGGGACCGAAGTTATGGGATACTAGATGGATTTTGCTGAGGAGATACCTCTAGGCCCACTAACCATCTGGTTACAGGTGAAAACAGTGCCTAATTTGACCCAGTGGTTTCGGGTGAACTGTCAACACCGGCTCTTATGAGAACTTGCCACATGCTGGCACTGTTTGTGTAATTTGGAGATGAGAACATCAACAGTTGTTTATTAGTTCAATATACATTAAAAACGACTGATACAAGCTGCCCAAGCTGTTTTTTTTATCTTTGGAGGCATGGAATAGTCTGAATTGTCACACCTGAAGGGAAAACATCATTAACAAAGCATGCAATACATCGCATGCAATTACAAAGGGTACATTACAACGACTGCGATGTTACATCGCTTACTATTACAATGCAAATCGTTACAACGACTTACTGTAGGAGGCAGAAGGTGTTGGATTTCAAATCCACCACCTTCTCTACTGTTGCACAGATTGGAGTTGGAATAGTAAATGATACTAGTCCAAAAACCAGCAACCACCCCACACAAAAAGTCGATGTAATGACTTCTTGTTTGGTAATGGTATGCGGTGTAACAACCCAGTCATTGTAATGACTGCATTGTAATGGCATTCGTAGTAAACGCATGCGTTGTAACATAGTCTATTTACCTGTAGGAGTGTGCTGGTTAATAGTTGTGATGTTACTGGAACTGGCTGCACTGGTGGGGGCAATGGGTGATGCATGCTACAGTGGCCTCCTGACGAGGGTCCGGGCAGCTATTTTTTTAAACAAATTAAGAACTGGGTAAAAATTCCTGTATCACTATACTTGAATCAGATGCCATATACCTTCAAGCCCAAATGTTGCCAAGAATGATAGCACAATAGTCTAGAGATGAACACACACTTTGGTTGTACCGCTGAAAGTCAGAGCCTAGTGCTCTGGTGCAAAACGTCAGCAAAATGGTCGAAAACCTCTAGCAGACGTGTGAAAGGTAGAGTCCACTAGGGGTACAAACTACTGACAGGCCAGAAAAAGTTAATGAGGAGCAGGATGGACAGCGTTGTGAGACAAGCAAGAACTTCAAGCCCTACCGAGCCACTCATAGGATCACAGGGGTAGATTTACAAGAAAGTGCCGCAGCGCGACACCGCAAGCCCTTTCAGTGCTCAGGAATGCAATATATTTTTAATGATATGTCGCATTTCTGTGCTCTCCCCTGAGCTAGCGCACAAACAGCTGCCATGCGCCAGCGCAGGCACCCTTTCACCATGGTACAAGGATGCCTGCGTCATGGGGATATTGTTTTTGTGCAGGAAGGGACACCTTCCGGCATGAAAACAATCACCAAAGGCATTTTCCTCTTTCAATGCGTGCTGTAGAATGCAGCACGCATTGAAAGAGGAAGAAGCATTAGCATAGCCAATAGGTCTCGCCTTTGGGACCTTATAAGTGTTTAGCCATGCAACACTTGATGTTGTTGCACCAAGGATATTGTGCTGGATAACTAAACACTTATAAAGTCCCAAAGGCGAGACCTATTGGCTATGCCAATGCTTGTGTAATGTGTAAACAATGCGCTTTCAAAGTGAACACTGGCATAGCTCTAAAGATCGCTATCGCTCTTGTGACTTGCATCTGTGTCTGTTTTCGGAATGTAAAGATTCAGTAAAATGCCCTTAATCACAGGGTGGGAAGCTTCCCACCGCGGGAGGAACCTTGTTTTCAAGTAGTAAATAAGTTTGGTATTGCTATCAAGCCTTATGCTGTGTTATTTTTGTATAGGTTATCTTTTCAAAAGTAAAATGTTAACGTGCAGCAGAGAAAAAAAGAGCACGCTTACATTTTGCTACAGCAGAGGAACGAACAAAAGGTTGTTGTATTTTATTAACCCTTCATTTAAAGGACAACCTATGTGCGGCTATACGGATGAAAGGTTGCGTGTCTTTTTGTAGTGGTTTATTTGTTATATGCTTTTTGCACATTAGGAAGAGAGCTTGTCTTTTGTTTCTAATTTATGTATTTTATTTGCTAGACAGTCGAGGGGTGGTCTGAAAACGCCACCTGCAACCCAAGGGGATTTCAATCACTTGTGGAACGTTTTCATGATGTTCTATTAGTGTAATCCACATTATTGTGGTGTAGGCAACAGTGTATTAATGAACAGTCCCCATAAAAACAAACACAGCTGGGACTGATGTTGCATGAGGGGTGGGAAAACACAGTCCTCGCAAAAAAGGGGGACCTGCATAGCAAGACTCGAGAAAAATGTGAAAATGCCAAGTGATGGAGGAGACTGGAGACGGAATCTGTTTAAGTGCCAAGAGCAGGAAAGCGTTGCAGAGGGAAAGGGAAAACAAGCAACAGAGCGGGAGGTGCGTCTGTAATGATAAAAGATGAAGCGTGGCAGCCAGGGACAGGGGGCAACAATAAATGGAGCGGGAGCTGCAGCTGCAACAATGAAAAAAATGAAGCGCAGCAGCCAGCAACAAAGTAGTGTTTACGTGAAGCCTTTATGGCACGCATCACGTGCACAGAACGGTCTGAGGCAGTGCTTAAGTATCGTGGAGGGACGGATGAGAGACGGGGAGGGGGCAGCAAGCAACGGAGCAGTGGTGTGGCCACAATAATGAGCACGCGGAAAGTAAAATCACGTGCACGCGACGGTCCGAGGAAGTGCTAAAGTAACGTGGAGGGAGGGGTGAGGGACAAGGAGGGAAGAGGGCAGCAAGCAACAGAACGGGTGGTGTGTGGCCCCAATAATGAACACACTGAAAGTAAAAATAATTCATCAGACAAACCATAAATAAACAAACTAGTAAGACAACATGTAACAAGGAAAATCCCATAGAAGGAAATCAAACAGCAAAAGGTGGAACAAAGACAAAAAAGGATCATAGAAAAGCAAGATTGTACAAAGAGCACTACAAGGAACCAATGTAACAAGCACGCTAGTGGTGCGTGCGCGCGCGCATGCCCATGACGAGAGAGAAAAGCCAGGAAAGCGGGAGAGTGGACAAAAAGAAAACAAGCACGCGAGTAGTGCGTGAGTGCCCATGACGAGAGAGGAAAGCCAGATGGCACCTCTGCTCGTAACTGTGCACGTAACCACACGCTCTAGGCCACACAAAAAGCTGTGGTCGGCTTTTTAAAGCCCACTCACTAAATGTCTCGCCAGAGCAGCGCATGCGCTGGCTCAGGCGAGACCTAAAAAACTAGGAGAAATGAAAACATTTCTCCACATTGCGCCTCGCTACGCCACCCCTAGGGTGGCGTAGCATACTGACGCATTTCCAGGTGTACGATTCCTCGTAAATCTGGAAATGTGTCTGGTTCCATGGGTGTTGTGTGGGAACACCCACAGCAACACCCTTGGAACGCCCCTTTCACGCAAAGTGCTGCGTGTAAAGGGGCCGTATTTGCGTGGCTTTTCCATTCCTCAGCTTGAGGGCGCTTTCTGAGCATTCAGTAGCTTACCGTAAATGATATCTCTTTCACAGAAAAAGAGAAAAATCACCGTACAAGTAATTAAAAAGCACGTCATACTATTCATCTTTAAGGAAATATAGATCACTGTTTAGGATATAGGTTTCAGTTTTTCCTGAAAAGCGCATTTGTTCCTCTGTCTATGAACAGCGTGTATGTTATGAAATGTCTAACAACAGTTACGATATTATAAATAGCAAGCTAGTTACAGGTTTATGGATTCCAATATTTATATTAGATGTTCCGTGTGACACATTAATGGTCACTTACTAGAATCTGAAAATTGTCTCCTTGCCTTCTGGAAGAGCCTGTCAGACAGCATTTATTGGAAAGGGATTCACTGGCAAACGGCTTTATGAAGAGTGATTTCTGCACGATTAAAAGGAAAATAAAAGGCACATGGACTTTCAGATGTTAGTTACATAGAAGTCATTTTTCCAGCAAGAAATTTCTATCTTTTTAAGTAGATAGTGGAAGCGGAACTGGGCACGCAATTGCAAATCTAGTTGATGGGTTTAAGCAATCAACCAGATGTCGCTCCTATTACAAGTACAGCATGAGTTTACTGTATGTCACTTACATGCATAACCTCAAGCCTTGTGTTGTGCTAGCCATCATGCAGAAAATGGAAGCAACATTGATTTAGGGAATTTGTTTCAGTCCTTGCTTACAATGCTTTGTAGCACAGACTATGTTTCCAATACACCTAAAACCCATAACGATACATCCAAATTATATAGTGGCGCCTCCTCCGCTAAGGCGGCAGGAGCATCGCCCCATTGCTCGCTCAGCAGTGCAAAATAAAATGATAAGAACAAAAACTTATTATCATTTTATTTTTCTTTGCGGGACTCCAGCCAGGTCGAGCGGGGTGGGGCTGGGCTCGCCACCATCAGAAGGAGCAGGAGTGGTTTGCACTCCCTCCCTAAGTGTGCATGATGGCTTGGCCGGCACTCTGTGTCCAGCTAAACAGTCACGTGTGTCGTGTCGTGATACGATCTCAATAACGACAGACACCGTGTTCTATCTCGTCAATTCTTTATTATCGACCTTCCACTCCCCCGTCCCTACTCTAACTGCCGTCCTCCCACACGCTCCTCCTTTTCCTCCTTTCCCGGATACTCCGCCCCTTCAACCACTAGACACACACACGACTGTACATCTCCCCCTTTGTTAACAAAAGAAAAACATGAGTTTATATTTCTTCAATTAGCCGCTTGGGTTGTCAAATTTCGTGCCGTGGTCTGAGGGACCGGCCTTCTGCCACCGCTCCAAGGTTGTCCCCATCTTCCTGTTCCTGACTAGCGGTACGCTCAGCTTGTTTCTCAGTTCGTTCAGTTCTCGGCGTTGTTAGCCTCAGCTCAAGGGCGTCCTGCAGGGCAGGACTGCATTTTTGAAAATGCGACACATTCCGCGTGATGCGTCTGCTGTCCGATTCCGCAGTCAACATGGTGCCCTTTTGTCGAGTGACTGTCAAAGGTTCTGCTCTGAACCGACTGTCCGTCTTCTTGCTCTGCTCCTGCTTGACCACTACACAGTCCCCTTCATGAAAAGAGAGAGACTGGGCTCGTCTCCTGCGGTCCGCATACTCTTTCATGTTCTCTTTTCTGGTTCTATCTGCCACCATCACTTCTTGGTGCGTGCGGCCTGGAGATACAGGTCGGAGTGCTCCCTCCCATGTAGGTATCCGTGTTCGAACAGGGCGTCCCAGCATGAGTGTTGCCGGACACTTGCCCGTGGTGGCATGAGGCGTTGTTCGGTAGGATCGGAGCACATCGTTGAGGGCTGTTTGTGGGTCTCTTTTGTCAAGCATGGCCTGCTGGAATGTCTTTTTGAGGGTGGCCATGAACCTTTCGGCAGCGCCATTGGCCTGTGGCCATAACGGTGTTATCCGCCGGTGTCGCACGTCCATTAGCTTCATGAAGTCACTGAACTCCCGCCCGGTGAAGGGAGGACCATTGTCAGTTTTCAGTTCCTTGGGTACACCCCAGGCTGCGAAGACTTCGTCTAGCACAGCGATGGTAGTAGCTGCACCGGTCGACGGCACAAACTGAGCAATGGGGAATCGGGAATATTCATCGATGATTACCAGAACGTATTTGCCCGACTGCATCGGGCCGTAGAAGTCCATGGCTAACTCATGCCACACTCCAGGGGGCAATGGCGTCATTTGCAAGGGGGCCGGGGGGTCACCATGCCCCACTACCCGACACTGGGGGTAGTCCTTCAGGGTGTGTTCCACCATCGTGTCTAGGAACGGGAACCAGACGCGCTCACGGAGGGCCCTCTTGGTCGCAACTACCCCTCGGTGGCTTTCGTGAGCCAGGTTGATTACTCCTTGACGCAATTGTCGGGGAATTACAATCCTGTGGTCTCTTAGTAGCAGACCCTCAGCAGTTATGGACAGCTCCTCGCTCACATTCCTGAATGCCTGCAGTTCCTGGCGCATTGTCGGGTCGCTCTCTTCATGGGGTTCTTCATGCCGCCATCGGTGTGTCTGCACCCTGCGGATCACTCTTTGCAGCATCTCATCCTGCGAGGTGGCTTGTTGGATGACCTCTAGGGGGACCGCCGGTGGCCGCGCCTGGTCCACCACAAAGTGAATGTATTCATCAGCGACAGACGGTGTGGAGAGTTGGGATGCCTCGGGGTGCCGCGACATATAGTCTGCGGGGTTGGCTGATTTCCCCGGCTTGTGGACAATGGTGAATGTATATTCCTGCAGTCGCAACCCCCAGCGTTCAATGCGGGGCGGCATTTTCGAGCGTGGATTCCCAAAGATAGTGACGAGCGCTTGGTGATCTGTCACCATGGTGAAGTGCTTACCATAAATAAATACGTGAAAGTGCTCACAGGCCCATACTACTGCAAGGCTCTCCTTTTCAGGTTGGGAGTAGGCTTTTTCCGTGTCGGAGAGACTTCGGCTGGCATGTGCTATTATGTGGCGCTGGTCCGAGTCATTGTCATATTGGGCCAGGATAGCACCTAGGCCGACTGGGCTTGCGTCGACTGTAATTTCTGTCTTGCGGTCCGGGTAAAAGTATGCCAGGCTTTCAGCTGCTCTCACGGCGCGTTTGATTTCCTGGAAAGCTCGCTCACACTCGGAAGTCCACTCAAAGGTCAGCCCTTGCTTTGTCAGTGCTCGGAGTGGGTGGCTGATCGTGGCATAGTCTCTAATGTATCTCGAGCAGTAACTCGCCATACCCAGGAATGATCGCACATCGCTGACATCTCGTGGGCTCTTAGTGTCGTTTAGAGTGCTCACTTTATCAGGGTCAGGCTTCATCCCGGCCCCCGAGAAGATGTGCCCGAAGAATTTCAGCTTCGACTGGTGAAATTCGCACTTCTCTTTATTGAGTGTCAAATTTGCTTCCAGAAGCGCGTGGCAGACTCGGTCCAAGGCCGTATCGTGCTCCTGGACGTTCGCCCCATACACCAGAATGTCATCACTGTAATTCAGTGTGTGAGGGATGTGATGGATAGTTTGGCGAATGGCTTCTTGAAATATCTCAGCGGCTGATGAGATGCCGAAATTCAACCTCTTATACCTGAATAACCCCAGGTGCGTTGCGAAGGTTGTGATATATCGAGAGCTCTCATGGAGTTCCAGCTGGTGGTACCCTTTGTTAAGGTCTAGCTTGGAGAACACTCGCGCACCGTTGAGTGCCGCTATCATGTAGCTCAGGTGGGGTCCTGGATGACGCTCTCTCTCGATAGCGGTGTTGGGCATCCGCATGTCCACACACAACCGGACCTTTCCGGGAGTTCCTTTCTTTGGGACAATTACCACTGGCGACACCCACGGGGTGGGACCCTCTGTGCGTTCGATGATATCAGCCGTCAGCAACTCTTGCAGTTCGTCTTCCACAGCCTGTTGGAGGTGGAATGGCACCTTGCGAGGGTGCTGGGCAACCGGCTGGACCTGTTCATTGATGTGGAGGCGGATCCGGGTTCTGAGCATCTTGCCAAGTCCCATGAATAACTTCGGGAATTTGTGAATGATGTCGCTGTTATTGCTGACACGGTATAGGATTTCCACCAGCCTGAGTCGTTCGGCCGTCGGCAGACTAAGGAGACAGTCCGCCTCTGGTCCTTCTATGACATGAATCACGGTGGGGACGGACGTTGTCTAGTGCCTCAGCGTCGTTGAAAACTTCCCAAGGCAGGGAAGTGGCTTCCTGGACATCCAGGTGTAAACACGGACATATGCCGGGCTCAGTTGGGGACGAGGGTTCATTTTGTTATATTCCGTCACTGGGATGTAGTTTAGCGACGCCCCCACTGTCCATTACAAATTTCGTATTGTGCTCACCGACACTGATGTCTAGCCGGGGGTATTTCTTTAGCTGATCAGGATCAGCAATCGTGTTCGCATACTCCACCGAGTATTCACGTTCGTCTGAAGTCGATCTCGAGTCTCGAGAGGGTGATCTCCTCGACCATCGCGATGCTCGCGACTCCCTGCTGGAATGCGATGACCTGGATGACGATTTTGGGCGATCACGCACCGCTCGCGCGTGGTGCCGGCGAGTGTCGCTCCGCGCCGTCGCAGGCAAATTCTTTTCTTTCTCGCGTCGATACTCTCCGCACATGGCTTCGAAGTGGTTGCTCCGACCGCACTTGTGGCACTGCTGTCCCATGGCTGGGCACGCACCGGAGTGTGGGAAGTCATACCCGCATCTGTAGCATCTCCGTGCTGCCGCCTTCTTCACGTGATCATGTCGTCTGCTCTTCCTCTCTGAGTCCGGTCGCCGATGCCCAGAGTTGCGCCGGCGCGATGGTGGCCGAACGTACTGCCCTCGCTCCCTGGATCCTCGACGAGAGCGGCCGGTTCGCACCTGACATATCTGTTCTCGGCGTTCCGTGCGCCCAGCTTCCATGGCCTTGGCCTGCTCCTCAGTCTGGTCATGCACTCTCGTCAGCTCTTCGATTTCGTCTAAGGTGTGGCTTTTTTTTAGCAATTTTCTCCGGAGGGTCTCAGATTGACAACCGTCAATAACACGCAGCCGTATGGCGTCATCCGTAGAGAATGCTTCAAAATTGCAGTGGCGTGCCAGCCTTCTTAGGCGAGTAATGTATGTGCCCATCGCTTCATCTTTTTCTTGGTGTGCCAGCTGGAACACATACCGCTCGTAGTCCACGTTCTTTTTGTGTACGAACTTTCTGTCCAACGCTTCCCGTACCTTGGCATACGTCCCTGCATCCGCAGCTGGGATTTCCTTGATTATTTTGCTGATGTCCTTCTCTACGAGGTTTCGAAGCGCAATCAGTTGGTCCTCATCCCCCTGTACTTTGGAGCCTTTGATGTAGTCTTCAAAGTCTTCGATCCACTCTTCCCAGCGGGGGCCCATGCTGCCTCCGACCACAAGCGCCAACGGCTCTGGAGGACGCAGGTGCGACAGTCCCATGACGATGGGTTTCGCCTCTTGGCGTACGGGTGATCCCTGATTTGACATTGCGTCTCACGTGGATTTGTCTCCGCTTGCTTGTCTTTACTTAGGCTTGTTGCAAGGTTATCCTGCTTTTGCTCGTGTTTGTTTGTTTCTGTGCACGTGGACTTGCCTCCGCTCACTTGTCCTTGCCTGTGCTTGTTGCAAGGTTACTCTGCATTTGCTCGTGCTTGTTTGTTGCCGTGCACGTGGACTTGTCTTTGCTTGGGCTTGTTTGATGTGTTTGCCGCCCTTGCTCACGCTCATTCACCTCTTGTACTTGTCTTTTCTCGGGTTTGTTGTAAGTTTATCCTGCTTTTGCCCGTGCTTATTTATTTCTGATTTTTTTCTTTTTTTTTTTCTTGCCTTGGCTTGTGCTTGTTCAATCCCCTTTAATGGCTCCTGGGCGCCTGACTTCAAGATGGCCGCCTATCCGATTTAATGGGGTTGTCCTTATAGAACTGCCTGGTATCAAGATGGCCGCCGGGCCGGCTCCACACACCGGGCTTCAAACGTGTCTCAGCCTTTGTTCACTCGCTGCTCATCATGCTCTGGGAGCCTCACTCACCAGCTCCGCGAGGCCTCAGTCGGTGTCAGGCAGGTGAGCTGCGCTGCCGCTTTCACCGGATCCACTCGTCTTCCGCTTCTTGCCGGGGGGGGGGCTCTCACACGGCGGGTCACTCGCTCGGAAGGGACCAAACAGGGGGGGCCAGGGTCTCACTTTCATCCCGCGCTCCCCGGACAGACGCTGAACACGGTTGCACGCGTAGCGCTGCTCCCGACGTCTTCTTCTGTGTTTCGCGCTCGGGCAGATGAGGTCACACGTTGGGGTTTAGGAGAGCACACTGCTCATCCCACCCTCGTCGCCAGCTGTCGTGTCGTGATACGATCTCAATAACGACAGACACCGTGTTCTATCTCGTCAATTCTTTATTATCGACCTTACCTTCTACTCTAACTGCCGTCCTCCCACACGCTCCTCCTTTTCCTCCTTTCCCGGATACTCCGCCCCTTCAACCACTAGACACACACACAACTGTACAACGTGCACATGTCATGTTCTCCGCTCAGCTGTGTTGCACAGCCCAGTGAAGAACATGCCCAGCCTCCCAGATACTGCTTCATCGGCCAAACAGCCCACTCAGACCAATCACGACACTGCTCCAACAGCGTCGTGATTGACTGGGAGAGTCTGGGTGCTTCCGGTGGCAGACAGCGAGGACGGAGGCGAGACGTGCGGTGGCGAAGAAGGTAAGTATATATATATTTTTTTCATGCCTTCCCCTCCCGCTCCGCAGCCGCCACTGTCAAAATACTGAGGGCCAGATGTCTCAAAGTGACCTGGCTGTGCAAGTTTGCACCAACAGTCTATATAGCACCAGTTATACATTTTAGTGTGTGATATTTTGCTTCTTTTCTTTTTGCAGACACCTGTGCCTTTTGTGGCAGCACAAATCAATAATCGACTAAAATTTTCACATACAATATATAATAATGTTCTAAGTAGCACAACAGTGCAATTACTAGAAAGCAGGTAATTTATGAAATCACAGTGGTGATAACGGGAAGGATAAGGTTGGTATTTGCATCACGCAAACTGGGTGCAGAAGCTCTGCTACACCCACTAGGATGGACCTTTTTCTCCAGCTGAGGCTGAAGAGCAAGTTACTTGCCTTCAGTAATGCATTATCTGGTAGAGACAGGACAGGGTCTCGCCGCAGATTCCTTACTTTAGAATCCTCCCCAGTCGCAAGACTAGATTTGGAATTTTTTTCCCCATAGCACGTTTGCGCGTCAGAAGCGTGTATTGAGTGACTCCGTATTGATGTTGTCTACTGGAAATGACAGTGACGGAGTCCATAGAAACCCCCCCACTGACATCAGTTTCTTCCGCGAGCCACATATAGAAACTGCCTATGTGAGTCAAATAATCACAGAATTTTATATATATAAAAAATAAAAAAATCAGGATGTGAATCTCAAAAATGAAATCCCTGAGACATAGGACGACTCAGTTTGCTGGGAGGATGGGAGGGCCGTTAAGGAATTTGCGGCTATCTGTCTCTACCAGATAATGCATCAACGAAGGCAAGTTACTTGTTCATCTGATGGAGACATCTAGCCATAGAGTCCTTACTTTAGAATCAGATACCAAAGCCAAATCATCACCGGAGGAGGGTTTGTGAACTGAGACCATTAAAAGTCTCTTACTTGAACAAAACTGGTCTAGAACAAGAGAAAAAGACTGGACATCTATAATAATTTTGGGAACAACAACATACTGTTCCACATATAAATCTGTGGAAGTAACCACAGAGCAGCAACGTCGTAAGACTTTAAAAAACATGGGAATGAAATTATCCATGTAAGAATGACAAATCTGTGTCAGAAGTCAACCATCAATATGAATGTTATGTTCTAATATTTATAAGGTGCTTGGTTACTCCAAGACGGGGTGTCCCCGAGCTAAGAAGTCAAACTGCCAGGACCGCACAAGAAGAGGATATTAGGATGCTTTAAACAGCCAAGTTTTGAGGTTTTTTTTTGGAAGGTAAACTTTGACTTTTCCTACTTCAGGTCAAGGCGAAGGGAATTCCACAATTCGGGGGCCAGAAGGCTGAAAGAGCGGCCACCCATCTAGACACTTTTCACCCCTGGCACAGCCACAAGCCTAACTTCAGAATATCTATGGCACCTATTAGGACTGTAGGGCTTGATCAGAGTATGAAGATAGCAGGGCCTTTGGCGTTCAGGATTTTATGGCAGAAACATAGGGCTTTAAAGGATACTCTTACGGGAGTCAGCGCGATTTCGCTAGTGAGGGTCCCAGAGAAGAGTGTCTAGGAATATAAAACTATTTGCACCCTTAATAGGACCTGAACACATACATGCTCACCCCATAATAACGGTGGAAAGGACCACAGTAATAAAAGTTGTAAAAACATTAAAAGCATGGGGACACATCACCCATGACAATAGGGCAACTTTGCCAAATGACCCTATGAATATAAACCTATTTGCTCTTATGTGCAGGCTCGTACTGTGTGTTGGACACTTGTGGTACACAGAGCAGCTGGCCATGCCACTGAACAATACCTCTATGCCATGTAAAGTCCTGTCCTAGCCAGAACCGCCCTGAAAAAGCACAGAGAAAGGTCAATCTCCTGTGGAGAAAGCATAAAGAATGTTCTATTAAAAAGAAGTCAAAGACAACAACAGCAACTATTGGCATAAAAGCAGTCTTTCCCTGGAAAAAATAACTAGAGATAATACAAATACCTCTAGGATATCCCTAATATATGTAGTGACTTAGGAGTGAAATAAATAAACGCCTATGCATATATATAGATACAAAAATAAAGCCCATTAACCAGTCAGACAATACTGACATAAAAGAATGGAAACTATAGTGGGATCATCCACTTAGGAAAGCAACATCTATCCAACAGGTCAGATTAATGCAAGCTACCAGAGACACCACCATTAAGTAATAGTAGTATACAGTGGAGTAAGACATTAAGTATGAAAAAGGAACACTCATACCCCAACAAATACAGGATTAGCATGTCACTTTACTGTATGGATAGAAACCTTGAGGTGATCAAGAAAAGGTCCCCCATACGGAAACTGGAAAATGTAAAGGATTCCAAAATAAAAGGAATCTGAGTGACCTATCAATTTGTATATTCCAACGAGTAACAATATTTCGCAAAGTGTGAACCCAAACTACAAACAATTAGAGTCTGTTAAATGACGAAAAGAGTTGTCATCTAGAAGATGAACGAACTACAAACAATTAGAGTCTGTTAAATGACGAAAAGAGTTGTCATCTAGAAGATGAACGATCCTGTAATATAGTAATAAAAGTCTTCTACAAAAAGTAGAAGCTATGAGGCAAATGCCTATTACCCTCAAGTATCTACGTATATGAACACATGCATAGAGAAGAATGTACCGCATTAGTGGGAAATTTCCATCTGAAAAGAAGAAATGCTAAGTAAGAACTCTCTACAATAGAGTCCCAGCGTCCTGAAACCCTTACGGGTGATATGTTCGCACTTTACAAATAGGAACTATTATTATTTATTATTATTATAGAGTGATAGAATTGACCAAGAGACGATATCTCCCTGGGGACCTATAATAGCATAACATAATCCATAGAAAACAATACAATTATGTTCAAAGAACATGTATAAACCTACAATGTCTACACAAAAGTTTAGAATAGCCAAGCAAACTATAATGGCTATAGGAAAGAATCTGAGGAGCAAAAAATATGTTGTCTTAAGGCTCCTAAAATGATAACCTTTTGGTTTACAATGTTCTAAATCTAGCAAAAGTAGAGAACTTTTACTACCAATCATAAGGAATGTCATCTAGCACCGAAACGTAAGGCCAGTAGCAGGTGAAAAAACAGCACTCACAAACTAATAATGCAGTCTACAAGCTACCATACCAGAAGGAATTTTGGGAACGACATCCTCAGTGCTGTACCATCCCATCAATGGCACATCACCTTAATAAACCTGGTATTTGTAAAGCGAAAACTAATCACCCCTAAGGGTCTCAAGGCGCTGGGGGCCATCGGGGAGATTAAGTGAGCTATTGCCCAGAGTCACTTGATGCTGAGCTGATCTGCCTCCGGTGCAGGGGATCGAACTGTGAGCCCCGCGCCCCGGAGTCAGCTGCCCTGGCCGCAGCGCCACACCTTTCCCTTTGTCTTAATGATGACAAAGACTAATAAGAGGATCATTGCAAATAAACACTCTCAACAGAAGGCAGATCATATATACTAAAACTCCCATGGAGTTACAGATATCAAAAGTACCTTATAAGAGGTACTAAACCCCACAAATTTATGATATGTTACACCAGAGAAAATAAGCCTCTACAAGCTGAGCAATCCTGCTCAGTATATATATATTTATAAATGCTTACTGTGGCATACAAATGATACTCCACATAAGAGTTGTTGCCTCTGCCCGGACGGACTGAAGTGGCCCCCGGTGAGAGACAACCCAGTGGTCTGAGGCCCAGCCTCCGGGGGATGACCAGATCACGGGGGCCGACCAGGCCCCAGAGAATGGAGGTCGGGCCTACTACGTGGCAGGGGCCCCCTGGCCGACCCTTGGAGTGAGCAGGGGTGAGTCTTTGGCCGTTGGGGACACTACCTGCTTGGTGCACTGCAGTGACTGTCTCACAGCTGTGGGTGGCCCTTGGTGACTCGGAGCTCGGAGGTTGGTGCCCACTGAAGGCGAAGACCCCTCCGGGGACTATCTGCTGCCATGGGGAAGCCTAGGGGTCGCCAAACCGGCGCCATACTGGACCCAGAAGATAGCATGCAAGAACAGTTCCTAACCAATTCAGGTGACCCAACTTAGCAGCAGCTCAACAAAATCCTGGAGGCAATTGCAGACACCAAAGTGACCCTCCACCAGGACATTACTACAGTCGCGGTGGCACTTGGCCTGCTGCGCGAAGAACATAAAAAACTATCGGAGAGGGTCAAAGAGACGGAGTCTAATGTTGCGGAGCTGACACCTGCCCATAAGGCATTGGAGCAACGGATGGGGGCCCTCTCAGACAGAATTGGTCAATTGGAACGCAGGGCGGAGGATGCGGAGGGGCGCAACCGGAGGAACAAGGTACGCGTCCTAGGCCTGCCGGAAGGAGCGGAAGGTGGTGATATGGTGGCCTTCCTTGAGAACTGGTTTCAATCTGTTCTGGCGCCAGAAGGCCTCTCCTCCTTCTACACTTGAATGAGCACACAGGGTGCCGGCCAGACATTTGGAGCCGGGGAGACCCCCATGTCCGGTTGTGGCCCATCTGCTACATTACCGCGATAGGGACCTCCTCTTACAATAGGCAAGAGTGGATGGCCCCTTTACTGTTGATAACAGTAAAGTCTCACTCTTTCCAGATTACACGCTCGAAGTCCAGAGGAAACGGTCTTCATATCTGGAGGTCAAGAAGGCCTTACAAGAGGAGGGCCTTCAATACTCCCTGATGTTTCCGGCCCGCCTCCTTGTCATACTGGATGGAACCACTCATTACATCGATAGCCCTAACGATGCATGGGACTGGTTAGAGGCCTACAGGGGCGAGCAGCCCAAATCTGGTGGCTCTAGGAGTGTTGGACAGCAACCTAAGGAGCAACGGAAATGGCTGGGACGGCGCATTCCCAAGGGGACCTCCAAGAAGCCGTCTACATCAGAGTTGGAGAAAGAGAGGGCGGAGACTTTGCTGGCTGTGGTGGATCTGATGGGGAGCCAGGGCTCAGCTCTGGGTGCAGGGACCGGCACCCCTGGAGAGTCCGGCAAAAATGAAACGGACTCCTCCCAGAACGATAGTGTGAAGATGCCTGAGGTGACTCGTCGCACGGCGGATTACATCATCTGATGTGTCTGGTAATCTGGGGCAGATGCACTCACTAAGAGACTTATTATTTGAGTGCTGTCCGCCTCGAGCCCTGTGCTGTGTCTTGCTGATTGAGGGCTGGTGCGCTCTCCCCGAGAGGAACATTTCTTTTCAGTTATTTCTTGCCCTTTTCTGCCTAGCCTACCCCCGTTGAGTGCCTCACTAGGTTGAGACCTCACTTAGCACGTTTTGTTATGTAAGATGTTTGGGCAGCTGGCCGTTGTTGGACCACCCTGGGATCGGGGAGTTGATCACCATAAGGGTTTTTATGGCCTGGAATGATTGCAGACGGGTGGAAAATTGCATGCGATTTGTGGGCGGGGTGGGGAACCTGGTTGCCGGGATGTTTCTTGGTGTGTTACAGCAGGCATGGCTGGGTTTCAACAGCATATACGGTTCCTGACGTGGAACATTAGAGGGATGGGATCCATGGTGAAGCATCATAATATTTATTCTTACTTGAGGCGTAGGGACATACACATAGCGTTCCTGCAGGAAACCGATTTAAACTGTGAAGAAGCTGGGAATCTGAAACGACGTTGGAGGGGTCATGTATTCACGACCACCTGCTCTGCCTTTGCTATAGGGGTGTTGATTTGGGTGAAACCGGGAGTTCCTTTTGCAGCAAAGAGAACATGGTTGAATGAGTGAGGCAGATACGTCCTGGTGGCGGGGAGACTGGCACGGCGTGAAGTTACACTTGGAAATGTTTATGCCCCTAATCAGGATCAGGTTGGCTTTTTGGACCTCTTTTCTCCTACCTTAGCGGGTAGCATGCAGGGCAATGTAATCCTTAGGGAAGACTTCAATTGTGTTGCGGATGTTGTTGCAGACCGGTCACACCCGCCTTCAATGGGGTCTGCGGCATGCCGTACCACTTTGGGGTTTCGGGTGTGGTGGGTACACTGGGGGTTTGAAGACGCATGGCAGCTACAGCACGATAGTCATAGAGCATTTTCCTTCTTCTCCCCAGTACACCAGGTGCATATGGGTCTTGACATGTTTTTATGCTCCCCCGCTTTTACCAGTACCATCACATGCACAGAATATCTAGGCCATACACTGTCGGATCACAGCCCATTACTGATGACACACCAGCCGCTGGGGCGGTGTCCTCCTGTTCCCACTTGGAAACTCAATCCGCCAATGCTGGAAGATGACCCATTTCGGACCTCGCTAGTTACTCTCCTTGATACATATTTCCCTATCAATGCCAACACTGCATCCTCAGTACGGGTAGAATGGGAGGCATTTAAGGTGGTGGTGTGGGGCCATTGCCTGCGACAGGGGTCTATAGGGAGCTTCTCCAGGACTTCCTCACTTTGGAGGAGAACATTCACAGGTTAGATAACATTCAAGGTACAACCTGAACTGGGTGGCTCTCCCATTACACAATTGGATACAGGGGCTGGTGGAGTGCAGTTCTGCCCCGATGACATTAATGATTCCTTTGGCACATATTATGAACGCCTTTACACGGCTCCGGCGGAGGCCCCTTGTTCTGCGATTGGAGAGTTTTTGAACCCTTTGCCCCTTCGGGTGTTGGCGGATGAGGATCAGGAGAAGCTGGGTGATACAATTACCCTGCAAGTAATTAAAGCCACTATTCATGCGTTGGCGGCTGGTAAGATGCCGGGTCCGGATGGACTTCCGGACGAATTTTACCAGCGCTTTTCTGATATACTGGCACCACAGTTGGTCCGGCTAGATGCAGATACCTATGAGGCTGGGGTTCTGCCTGACTCCACTCGGAGTGCCCTGGTAATCCCTCTTCCGAAAACCAAGTTGCCAAGGGCCGGAGTCAAGGATTATAGGCCCCTTTCCATGCTTAAACTGGATTTCAAGAATATGAGGAAGGTACTGGCCGGTAGGCTGGCTCCACACATGAAGGCGCTCGTGCACCCAGATCAGAATGGGTTTATACCTACCCGTAGCACCTCCTATACCCTACGTAGGCTTTATTCCATACTGTACCATGCTGATGCTCTGCTTCACCCTCGAGCTGCGGTACTTTCTGTTGACCTGGAAAAGGCCTTCGACACAGTGGGGTGGAAGTTTTTGTTTGAAGTGATGAGGCACATGGGGTTAGGAGACGAATGGATCCGTTGGGCATGGTTATTATATGCGGTGCCCACTGCCAGGGTCCGAATGGGTAGGACAATATCCAGGGAATACGGTGTGTTTCGAGGGACCAGACAGGGGTGCCCCCTCTCCCACCTTCTTTTTGCCTTGGCGATCGAACCTATAGCCGAGATATTGCACCAGGGGGTAATGGAATTGGACTGGATTCTACTGGGCAGATGCATTACATCTCCCTATACGCAGATGATATTCTGGTGTATCTGGGGGATGCTGTGGCGGGCACCCCAACGGTAATATTAGAAGAATTTGCTGGCCTCTCGGGTTTGCGGGTTACCAAACCAAAAACTTACCTATTCCCTGTGGCAGGCCCTCTTCCTAGGCCGGACGTCTTGGCGTCCGATATCGTATGGCCTCAGAATACGTTTAAATATCTGGGTACACAGGTGTTCCATACATTAGATGACTTGAAGGAGGGTAATCTCGGAAAGGCGGTCCGATCCCTACGAGGGAGTGTTCAGTTTTGGCATACGTTGCAGCTGCCAGTGATGTCCAGGGTCTCCTTATCCAAAATGTTCATGCTTCCACGCTTGTTGTACTTTTCTGTCAGTCTTCGTGTCCTCATGCCTAGCCGGTGGTTCCACCCCCTGAATGCTCTGCTTCGGGATCTGGTGTGGGGAGATGGTCGTTCCCGGGTGTCGTTGGCAACGCTGCAGCATCCGGCTGCAGAGGGTGGCCTGGGAGTGCCAAATTTTGAACATTATATGCTAGCTGGTCAATTACAGTGGCTGGCGCAATGGATAGAAGAGGTCCATGAGGGAGGTACATTCTTGGCTCTCCCGGATGCCTGTCCTAGATTGGTAATGGCAAAATTGCTACAGCCTAGGACGCCTACACCGTACTGTTCCTTACTACAACGCACTGCCTTTCAGGCCTGGTGAAGATGTGGGAATCAAGGACGGTAGGTTGCTAAATACACCCGGTGCTGCCCCTGGTGGGCCTGCCGCATAGCTACCCCCAGTCCGTCTTTACCACTGAGCTACTGGCCCCCTGGACAGATGTCGGACTAGATGCAGTTAGGGATTGTGTTTTGGACAAGTCCCTAATTCCCTTCGATGGCCTAGTAGAAGATTGTGGTCTGCCCCCTGGCCAGTTCCTGCATTATGAAGCCCTGACCCGAACTTTTGCGCAGTTGTGGGATGTGGGTAGAAACGAGCCGGAAACACATCCAGTGCTTCACACCTTGTTCACGCTTGGAACAGCAAGGCACCTTGTGAAATAGTTCTATGTGGCCCTCCAGGAGGCCTCGGTGTGCCCCTTGACCAGACTACGTGCTAAATGGGATGAGATTGGGGGTAAAGAGTTAACAGATGTGGAATGGCGAAGTGTCCTGCATTAGCCCAAGAAAATCTCTCGAAACTCCAGTCTTAAATGTATTCAGTTTAATTATACACAAATGGCGGCGAGGCTCGTTCTTCAGATACGGATGCAGACCAAGAGGCGACTCCGCCTGCAACACCTACTGCTATTTGAGAAGGCTTGAGATCCTGACGGTGCAACATGTCCAATTGCTGAGTGAATATGAGCTTACAGAATCTGTGTAAACTGGAGGAGGCACCCTTACTGGTAGCTATGCATCTCTCACTTATGTGTCAACCCGCTTGCTCTCTGCTGTAGCTTCTTTATATTAAATTTACCCACCACAAGCCAAAATAGATGGACATGATATGTTTTCCCCTCTGCAGAAGGTACTTTCTTTGTTTTTTTTTTCTTTGCCCCAGTTGGGCCATTTGTTTTGGAGTCATTCTATTATCATACTACTGGAAATATGTTTTCAATAATTGAAGTGGAACTTTGCGAATTCAAGTTTTTATTTGGGTACCCTGGTAGATTGGCGGTTAGCCCCATACTGTATATTGTGAAGTATTGAGTTTGACGGGCCATGTACTGTGGCCTATGGCAAATATTCTGCTTTGAGGCTATCCTGATAATTGTACTTAGGAATGTGTCTATTTTATGGGACTTGTATACCAACAATTGAAAATGCCAATAAAGATACTTATAAAAAAATATATATATATTAAAAAAATATGTTGTGTTATATGGCTTGTAGAGCGCGCTAATGCCTGGAGGCGTATTGACATTGGTGTCTATAAAACATAACACAACAGTGAAAGACATATTAAATCTGGAAGGTTAGAATGCAAAGTACCAAAAAGGTAGTACTATAAATATAAAAGAGCCAGGTTTTGAGATCCTTCCTCAATTTTAACAGATAGGGTCGATCTCTTAAATAAAAATGTAAAACATTTCACTACTTGGAGGTGGAAAGAAGGAAACTTCTTCCTCCTCAATGGAATTTTTTATTCTAGGAACCAATACTTTTTTTGTTTTACTGGAGGGTAAAGTACGGGAGGGAGAATACCATTTAAAGATACCCTGCAAAAAACTAGGGCCTTCTTGGTATAGCACTTATGTGCCCAGCAAAGAGTTTTAAGTTGAATTTGAGCTTTAACTGGAAATCATTGAAGATTTCTAATAGTGGTGGAGAATGAACAGAATTTACGGAGGTTCATAAGTACCCTCGCCGCAGCATTTTGGAGTGTCTGAAGCTTGTTAAGAAGATGCTCTTGAGCACCAACATAAAGGACATTGCAGTAATCTATATCGGTGATGACTAATGCTAGTATCACAGATTTTTGAAGTTCCAAAGGAAGAAAAGGTAAGATTCTTTTTAGTATTTTTGACATTAGGAAACAAGAAAAGAAGGAACTGACGGTACATCGGCGAGGGGGTTATATGGACACCGTCGACATCACATCGAGTGGACGACGTCCATACGAAGTCCCTCAACACCCTCCTCTGACGTGTAGACATGCTCGCGGGAAAAAAATCCGGAACCAGTCTCGCGCCTGGGAAGGATAATAAAGTAAGGAATCTGCCGCTAGATGTCTCTATCAGATCAAACCTTTTAGAGCTAAGCCAAAGTCTTATTTTACACACCATAACCAGACATGATCATGTGCCTTTTTACTACCTGTGAATGTTGATCTTCTTCTGGATGGGATTCATTTGTTGTTTCGTACTATATTGTTTTACTCCAGTCAGTGCATGCCTGAGGTTATAGTAACACATTGATTAAGGGCAATGTTGTGGAAGATGATGTTGTGTTTGCTGAAGAGAAAGAGTAATTTCAATACGGAGGAGATAACTCCTGTAGTTTTATTTGTAGGGGAATAATTGCAAACTACTTGGGCTGCCTCCATTCTCCCTTAGTAAAACCCAGAAGACAGCCTTATGTTAGGTGGTGAGTGATGCGATAAACACAATGGGGTTTACCGGGGCACTTAAAGAAAAAATGGCACAATGAGAGGAGGCAGGTGAAGGAAAAGTTCTCCAGGATTGAGCTTTCTAAAGTTCTTTCTGGAGGACCACTGGAGCCCTCATCCATCTCACCCCCGCCCCAAGAAGGACATTGTCTACACCAAGCACCACCACCTATTATATTGGCTGCCTCTTCCAGACAACACTAATGCGGTGGCAGGTAAGAATTAACAACACACACCCTGTACTCTCTCTAAATTCAGTCTTTCTCTGTTTCATGTGTGATTAGATAAGCCAGTCCATGTTTTCTATTTTGCATAATGTGACTTGTGTAATGATTTTAAATATGTTTCCCATATCCCAAGTAAAAAAATGGAAATGGCCTAGCTAGTCATGCAAGAAAATATATATATTTGAAGAATAGTAACTTAATTGGTGTGTGTAATGAGGGATATATGTGTACATATATTGTCTACTGGCGGTCGCCAGTAGATAGTTATAGTTAGGACCGAGTTCCCATAGGAAATCTGAAAATTCTATTTTGAATAACTTTGGCGCCGGTTGACTTATCTTCGTGAAATTTTAAAAACGAATGGGGTGCTGCGCTCAGCTCCTACCCCGAAAGTCTCGGGTGATTCGTCAAGCGGGGGCTGAGAAAAAAGGGGGGTCCCAAAACGCGTTTTCCCCATGCATTTTCCCGTAGGACCTTTAGTCGAAGGTACAGCCCGAACGGCTGAACAGAATTACTTGAAATTTGGCAAAGAGGTAGTCCTCAGGTCAGGCATGTGCCTTTTGCTTAAATGGTGTAAATCCGTTCAGTAGTTCCTGAGAAAATCAAAAGTAAAATCACATATATATCTGGGCGGAGCCTAACCACACATCTCATCGTGAGATCTGATTGGCTGCCAGCACTTCATCCAAGAAGTGTTGGCAGCAATCATGGGACCAATATACATGATAGCACCTCATTAAAAAGCATTGCAGTTAATAGAAGGTTTTAAGACTTTAGTTACATTATAAATCATTTGTTGATGGTACCATACTCATTTTAGGAATTGTGGTGTGTTCTAAGGCGATTTTACCATGTGAAAAAGCCTTCTGCTGTGATATCATGAATCATGTTTGAGAGAAAACTATTTTCTCATGCTTTTCCCACAGAGGTTTGGAAGGTGATCTATAAGCTAACAGAGCATATTTTCTGTAAATTCACATTATCTTTTTCAGTCATGTGAGAATGAAGTCTGACATTCTCAGTAAAACATGTACATCCAACAAGGGCAGAGACTGTCAGTTGATTCCTTTGTGTTCTATTGCAGCTTCCCAGAGTGTTCTAAAGAACAACTAGAGCGCTAACAGTCCTACTTATGACAAACGTATGGCACACCTGAAGTCATCTTGGTTGGAATAAAGTGGTAATTCTTAAAACATTTAATTTACAAAGGAACACAATGAGGGGATTCATTTTGCCATAGAAATTATGATTAGTGCTGCAGAAAGAAAAATTAGGGCACATTTTGACTTCTCAAATCCTCTTCTATGTCATAAAAAAATTCTGACATGCAGACTGAAACATGCACTTTGAATATCAGCAGCAGACTTCCCTGGTGAGCAGTAGCTTTACTACAGTGATCTAATGAGCAACTAGAGTGCTAACATTCAGAATTTATGGCAAATGTGTGACACATCTGAATGCCTTTTTGATGGAACCAAGTAAAAAACTGAAAGTATTTCCTACTGTGGAGACTGCAGTATATGAGGAAATTAGGAAACTTCATAACAAATAAATCTCCCAAGCTGGCCACCAGACACAAAAGAGCCTAAATGCAGCACAAATATCACCCAGATGTAGCCCACATGTAGCCCAATGACAGAAGTGTGCAAAACACTTATTTTTTGTGTATTTGCAGTTTTATATAGTGCAGACTTGCCAGGTATTGGAATGCTTTACATGAGCATTGGTTACATCACACAAGATCAAATTCATTTTGGTTGTAGACATGGGGAGATTAAGTGATTTGACCACAATCACAGAATGTTGAGCTGAAGCAGAAACTCCAACCTTGTTCCCCAGTTGCAAAGTCTGCAGCTCTGGAAGTAACACCACATCCTCTCGCCAAGGTGCAACATTTAATCAAGTGGTCAACTGGATAAAAAAACAAAGATTAGAAAGAATTTCAAAGTTCTTTGTCGCTATTTGAAAACTCAGAAAATATGTCCTCATTTTAGTTTTTTAGAGCACTAACCATAATTTTGATGCAAATAAGACCCTCTCATATATGTAATTTCTAAAGGATATACTCTAGGTATTACAGTTTTGATTACATCAAGATGACGTCAGGCGTTCCACACTTTTGTAATAAATATAGAATGTTAGCAATCTAGTTGTTCATTGGGATACTGTTGAGAGGCAGAGGCCAGGGGCACGGACGCTGAAAATTGAAGGCAGGTAGGAGAGTGCAGAGGCAACAATTTGACCATACTGGGCAGGCAGGAAGGGCAGTGGCAGCACAACAGACTATGGAGGGCAGTGGAAAGGGGGGCAGGGGCAACAAACCAACAATACAGGACTGGCAAGAGAGTCTGTGGCAATATAATAGACCATTGTGGGCAGAAGGAAGAGGCAGTGGTAGTACAACCATACATGCCAACAGACCCGTTTCAGCCAGGAAACGTCCAATGTTTTTAAGCTCAAATGGGCTTTATTTGATCTGTCTCCTGTCTACAATCTCCTCTTTTTCAATGTAACTCAAAGGGGAAAATCAAAACCCCAGTTTTTTTTCAAAATCTCCCTCTTACCAAGTTCAAAATGTTCGCAAGTATGGTACATTGAATCATGGTAGGCAGGAGGAATTGGGGTAGGGACATGGACTCGGATAACAGAGGACAGGAGGGACATGGAGAGGTGCACCAAACTGACCCTACAGGGCAGGCATCAGGGTTTGCAGCAGCACAATACACCACACAGCGCATGCGGGACGGGAGTGCAGCACAACAATCCATAGAAAGCAATAGGGAGGGGACAGGACCATGCACATGGACAACAGAGAACAGATGGGAAAGAGGCAATGGTAGCTAGCTGACCATAATGGACAGACAGGAGAGAAATCTGCAGCATAACAGACCATAAGGGGCAGGAGGGACGGATCAGGGGCATTACAATGGAACAGACAAGCCAGGAGGGAGGGAATAGGGGGTCTGCACATGGAAACAGAGGGCTGGGGGTAAGGTGGCAGGGCAGGAGCAGCAAGATGACCATGGAGGTCAGGCAGGATGGGCACTAGAAACAAGACACACCATGGAGAGCAACAATGAGACTATGGTGGCATACACACAGACCATGGAGGGAAGGTGGGAGGGGGTCAGGGGCAGCTAGCTGACCACACAGGGAAGGTGGGAGGGGCCATGGCAGCACAGAAGACCATGCATGGCAAGCGGGAGGGTTAGTGGCAGCACAATGGCTATGATGGGCAAGAAGGAGGGTGCAGGGGCATGCACAAAGGACCATGGAGGATAGAAGGGAGGGTCAGGACCTGGGCACAGACAAGAGAGTTCAGGGGAAGGGGCCTCACAACAGACCGCGCGGGGCAGGCAGGAGGAGCAGTTGCAGCACAACAGATCAGGGAGGGCAGAAGGGTGTGGCAGTAAAATGGACCATGGAGGACAGGAGGAAGGGGACAGGGGCATGGCATGTGGACAGGCAGGGTGGAGGTGGCAGGGACAGGTTACAGTCATCTGACAATGCTAGGCAGGTGGGAGGGGAGTGGCAGCTCAACAGAACACTCAGAGTAGATAGGAGTGGCAGGTCCATGGAACATAGTGGGCAAAAAGGATGGAGCAGGGGCATGCACAAAGACATCGGAGGGCAGGGGGAAGGAGAATAGGGGAAGCAAGCTAAGCACAGAGGCTAAGCAGGAGGTCAATGATGGGCCATAGAATTGGGCAATGGAGGGCAGGAGGAGTGGACTGGTACATCATGCTAAATGGAGGGCCGTGGCAGCACATCAGACCATGCATGGCAGGAGGGAGGAGGCTAGTCCATGGATTCAGACAACAGAGGATAGGGAGGAGGTGGATGGGACAGCAAGCTAACTGTTCAGAGAAGGTGGGTATTAGGAACTTTACTGTTTTTAAAATGTGTGTCTGTGCGAACACATTTATTCAGGAAGAAGAGGACGTTTGTGACTGTGACTCCGGGCTCACTTAGCAGAAACACCCCCTGACCCTCCACCCCCATCGCAAAATGTAATGCCCGTGAAAAGGGTAGGTGGACGCAGTGCTATATAGAACATAGTCCGGAGAGCACGATTGAAAATGAAAACTAGATGTAGTATATGGTATAAACTATGCACCAAAAAGTGTGATATAAGATGAACCGGGGCGTGAAATATAATATGCAATACATTGTGCGCAATGACAGATTCATTGGAGAGCGCGAGATAGCACAGGCACTAGCGCGTGCTATGCGATATGCGCCTTGGAGTGTAATATGCACAGGGCAGTGTTGTGTAACATAACTAGTCTCTAAAGTTGTAATATAAAATATGTGCTGGAGAGTGTAATGTTGCATATGCACTGTGACAAAGATATGGATCCCAGATTGTAATATGTATGGCATAGCGCTGTGCGTTATAACATACACATCGAGGAAGGCACATTAGATGGGGCAATATAACCCATGCGAAGGCAAGTGTGGCATGACATATTCATGGGGTGGTGTTACAGTGCACATGGGCTAGAGAGTGTCATAGCATACGCACTAGCTGGTGGAATACAACACAGAGGTGTGAGGCAATCGGCGGGCACTGGTGGGTGTAACACAGCATTGGGCTCAGCCAGGAGCACGCTGTGACTCTCAAGCGAGGTTCGTCTCCTTTCCAGAGAGTAAAATAAAAAGTATTACACATCCGGCGGTGGATGTGTTTTTTATTAACCATGAGGGGGGTTTCTTGCATAGTTTGGTCGAATTTTTGTCGAATCCCCTTTGAATGGCTTGGTGTGCGTGTATATTAAATGTGCCTGTCAATAGCTACCCATGTTTGTATAAATAAACGACAAGGGTGTCTACTTGGAGAGTACCCACCGGCGGGGGTGCCGGGATTAGGCACGGTAGGGCGTCAGACACGTCAGAGCTTCACTAGCGGTGTAAATACATTCCATGTGGATTCATTCTATGCATAGTCGCCTTTTAATGAATATCACGCAAATCGTCATGGTGATAGGTACATACAGTTTGTCCAGCATGTCCTAGGTGTTTCTATAAATATATATATTTTTAAAATAATAAAAAACAAAGGCCGGCCCCGGGGGATGGGGTCCCCGGAGCCATAAGTGGCCTGAGGAGGGGGGCAACGCAGACCCCTCCTAAAGAATTTAAATTAAAAAAAGGCCATGACCCGGGGGTTGGGGTCCTCGGGGCCGATTAAGGCCTTGGGAGGACCACATTAATTTTTTTCAACAAAACAAATTAAGGTGCAGGCCCTGGGGGATGGGGTCCCCAGGGCCAGAAAATTAGAAAAAGAAGGGGGGCCACACAGCCCTCCTTCTTAAAAAAATAAAATAAATAAAAGACCGGCATCGCACTGGAGGCCACGCCCCCTCCTTGCAGCACTCTGCAAACGCGCCCCCTGGCCAGTTGTAAGTTGGGGAATTAATTCCCCTTCAATACTGAGGGTCCCTGAGGGCCAACCCGCCTAACAGGTATCTCCATAGTGCGCCAGGGAGCTGTGTTGCAGACAGGTGTTCTGAGGACACGCCCCTTTTTACACCTCTATGCAACGCAGCTCTGTGGCGCTTACTGGAGGTACCTAGTGGGCTAGTTTGACCCTAGGGACCCTTAGGATTTAAGGGGACTTAATCTCTCAACTTAGAACGGCCACAGGGCGCGTTTACACAGTGGTGAAGGGAGGGGACGGGGCCTGAGGTGACGTGTGCAAATACGCCCTGTGGCGCGTTTTAAGTTGGGGAAATAATTCCCTTTCAATCCTGAGGGACCCTGGGGGCCAACTAGCCCACCAGGTGCTTCCAGTAAGTGCCACTGCTCTGCGTTGCAGAGAGGTGGTGCAGGCCGTGCCCCTTTTTACACCTCTCTGCAATGGCGCTTACTGGATGTACCTAGTGGGCTATTTTGCCCCTAGGGATCCTCAGAATTCAAGGGGACTTAATCTCCCAACTTAAAATGGCCACAGGGCGTGTTTACACAGTGGGGAAGTGAGGGGACGGGGCCTGAGGTGACGTGTGCAAACACACCCTGTGGCACGTTTTAACAGGTAGTTTTTATCCCTTGCCCTATTATATACTAGGGGCTTACAGAGGAGGTCATGCTGATCACAGGGGGACCCCAACGCATAGTGTTCCCTAGTGTATGTAGGTGTTTTCACTGTATTCTGAGTGTCTTTTAACATAGCACTGGCTCTAGGACTGGTTATTCAGACTCAGTTACCACCAGTATCCGTCTGAAAAAGTTGAGGGTACAGGATGATTTTGCAACAAGGCTTCTTTCTGCTCTTCTGTTTGTTCTTTCTGCACGTTATCCTTCTTCCTGCACTTTTCTTCGTCTTTGAGGACTTCTGTTGCTTCTTCTGCATTTCTTTTTTTTCTTGCTGTGCGTTTTTTCTTCTTCCTTCACATGTCCTATCTCTGTAGGCATAGTAAAAAACCTTTGAAATTCACTGAAAAAACCATAGGTTTCAGGCACGTTATAGTTAGGAATTAGCATTTAAAAAACCTTAGAAATTCACTGAAAAAACCATGGGTTTCAGGGGCGTTATAGTTAGCTGGACTTTTCACTCGTACAAAACCATTGAAATTCCCCCGTTATAGTTAGTTCAGCTAACTATAACTCGCGCACCCGCAATGCACTGCTGATGACGTCACATATTACATCACTCATGACATGGTTAGTGACATCACTGATGACATCACTGATGACATCTCAAATGACATCTCAAATGACTTCACTGATGACATCATCCTTGTGATAGAGTGGCAGACCTCCTCTTCCCCTAATATAACCTTTGATACACACATTCAAAAATAGAAACTACAATGTTCAAAACAATGGACATACCAATACCAGTTACAACAACCTATTCAGTAATTCTAAGATCCACATACACATCCACTCATTCACCAACAGTCCTATACAGTCACTCATACATGTACTCACTCATCATATGTACTCACACACCTATACATCCTGTTACACAACGCCACTCATCCATAGAGTTACTCACACACATAGTCACTCATGCTAATAAAGAATCAAACATCCATTTACTTGCATATACGGTTATACACACACCACCACACTTACTTCTACAGAAACTTACACATACTTAGTCTTTTAAACAATCACTTATAGAAACACATACTTATTCATACAGGAACTCTTTCAATCTCTCCCTCTCACATATACACCAATAGTCACATATACTAGTTTAAAACATATGTAGTTACTCATAAAGACACTATTGAGACAGTCTATCACTCACTAACACACCCATGCACACACTCATCCACCCATACAGTCCTGCACACATGCTGGCTTCAACACATACAAACAGTGAGTCCCTCATTCATGCACTACGCAATACCCCCTACCGAACCATACAGACACTCATACTGATACTCAAAAAACCAACTAATAACCTATATACACACTCATGTAGCTACTCACCAACCCATGCAGCCACTTATACACAAAGTGAGAGACTGATACAGATATTTACACATTTAAACATTACTCACTAAGCCATGTATTCACTAAGATACACTTAGTCAGATATACAATCAATTTTTCAAAAACAAATCATCCATTTAGAAACTTATATACCCATTTATTCTTCCATCGACCTTGAGATATACATATATAAAACATATGTAATTTTCAGAAAAACACACATTCACTGGATGATGTCATCAGTGATGTCATTTGAGATGTCATGAGTGATGTCACTGACCATGTCATGAGTGATGTAATATGTTACGTCATCAGCAGTGCATTGCGGGCGCGCAAGTTATAGTTAGCTGAACTAACTATAACGGGGGAATTGCAATGGTTTTGTAGGAGTGAAAAGTCCAGCTAACTATAACGCCCCTGAAACCTATGGTTTTTTCAGTGAATATATATATATATATATCCCTCATAAACACCCACTAACATAATAATTAATAATTTTTTAATGTGTTAATGGTGTTAATGCTATTATTACTATTCCTCATACAGTCAGAGCAAATGCTTTGGCTTGGGTAGATGTCCATGGAACTACAGTAAGGCAACACAAAGGCAGGTCTTGCAATGCAAAACACCACCAAAGACTAGTATGAAACTATGCTAATAGGTTGTGCCTGTTTTATAGAAAAATATACACTGATGTATGCCCACACTGAATAAACCCACACTGATGCCAGTGCTGGATTTATTAATAAATGCACGCAGAGGGTACCTTAGAGGTGCACCCTGAAATCCTACCAACTACTAGTGTGTTGACTAACTGCTTAACTAGCCAGCCACCCTAGACAGGTTTCTGACCTCCTGAGGTGAGTGCCTTTGCTCTCGGAGGTCGGGGTCAGGTGCAAAGCCTACTCTGGGGGGGGAGGTGTTCAAACATTGTCCCAACAGGATGGGCATTCCAGGGTGGGAAGTTTGATATGCGACCCCAGGCCTATCCAGATAGTAGAGGTGCCAACCCCCCTGGTCCTGACCCCAGTTTTTGGCAGCAAGACAGGTGGGAAAATTAGTTAGATTAGGAGCACCACACCTAGGGCAAGCCAGCTGATGTGGACCCAACTTTTCAGATTCCTCCATGTTGTTTTTGGAAGGAATCAGCCTTCTAGGGTCAGAGTTATGCCCACTTCCCACAGGAAGTGGTCATATAGAGGCTGTAGACAGCCCATTGGCTACTACCTGTCACTCACTGTAGACACCTCTACAGTAAGTATTTAGGTGGCGCCCTAGAACTATTGCATAAAACCCTGCCGTCCTCAGCCCTCTCTTGACAATTGTGACAGAGTGACTCATCCTGCGAGTTGGAGAACCCCCAAAGCCTTGGGTAGCCTGCCAGCCCTTCAACAAACCCCGAAAGTGTCCCTTGGAGTAGAGGAGCTACTCCCCTGCAATCTGCAGGCATCAACAAGCAGAGTCCGATCCACCACCATGCAGCTACCCGGCCCAACCGACGCCACAGACAACCAGGAAAAGGTACTCGTGTTCTAGAATGTCAGATCTGCCTCCTCACCAAGCGTGAAGACACCAAGACCAATCAGAGCCGCACAGTACCAACCCTCAGGGTAACAGACGCCCTGCACCAGTCACAAACCGTAAGTGTCCAGTCCACACTCTCACCGTGCTCCCTGAGCCCCCTTATGGGAGCCCTCGGATTTCACCACAAGTCTCCCCGTGCAGCCTCTTTTCAGCTGCCCCCCCACTTCTCCATAGAGCACCGTATACCAGCCTCACCAGCACTCCGCTCCCGGTAGAACACAGGTGGTTCCCTAAGAACTACTACTAGTACTTTGAATCTTGGCTCACTACTCTTCAGATCCCTGATAGTGAAGCCCTGAAACTGTCTGTACCTACCTTTGTGGATTTTTTTACTTTCCCTTCCATAGGATTGCATTGTGCGTAAAAGCGCACAGGTCTGAAACATTTACTTAACTGTGCATATTTTTATCAAAAACTGTACTTACCATGAAACAAAGTTCTTGAGTTTTGAAATAAATTTAAAAAGAAGTGTAAATTTTCTAAATTTGTCTTTGATTTATTCTTTAAATGCGAGTCTCATTTATTGCCTCAGTAAGTTCAACAAATGCTTAGCACTACCCTCTAATAAGCCTAACTGCTTATCCACACTAACACAAAAGAGAGCATTAGTATTATCTACTTTAGCCTCTGTATTGGGGATCCACAGGACTCTCTACACAGTGTACTTCATTTTAGTGCACTATATAGAGAGCCAGCTTCTTACAATTGTTATATATGTCTCCATGAAGTAGGTCGACACTTTAAATGAGTTGCATTTAAAATAAAAACAAATTGCTACACATAAAATAAAACCAAACAAAGATTAAATTGTTTGCATTGATTTATACATTTCAATTAATAAATTATAATAGATTAAAAAAAAACTTTTATTTTAGTCCAATTTAGTTTATGGAGCTACACCAGAAATATTTTACTAAAAACCATTAAATGCAATAATTTGAAAGTAAATACATTTTGCACAATTCTTTTAAATAAATGTGATTTAACATTATTTGCTATGTATCCCTACCTCCATTACTTTCTACGGAGAGTGTTGCAGTATCAGATTTGGCCATGTGTGGTGCCTAACTGTGTTTTTTGGGCAGTAGTAACTTTAGAAGTGCAGTTTGTGAACATCAAAGGGCTTACTCTTTTGTGGGTGGGTAAGGTTCCACTCTAAACCCATAAACAATTCCTTACTATTCCCTATCCCCCTCCCCTTTTATATTAGGTATGCCCCTTTTTCTAGCAAACTACCTCCAGTACTTCCACATTTACATCTTAAACTATCTAAGTAATCTTTGCACGTAGTTTGTGAAGAGCATTTTGTATTATGTTCTGTAATGTTACAAAACATACTACAAAGTGCAGTTTGTGTGTCAGGCCCAAAGGTTTCTATTTTGCCAATAAAATCTGTTTTTCAGTAGTCAAATAGTTTTCTGGATAAAATTACGTTTAAGTATGTGAACGCTCTTATAACAGTTTTCAGATGTGTACTTGGGTTCCTGACTACAGTCATCAGTCAATCAGCCTTGTATTGCTGTGTCAAATAGTTTTTTATCAGCTTATAGTACTACCAAAGTCTTTTCATTATTGCACATTAAAGAACAAGTTACTTACCTTCAGTAACGCCTTATCTGGTAAAGACTATTTCTAGCCTTAGATTCCTTACCATACAATATTCCCCAGGCATCAGACAGGATTTGTAAACTTTTGCTGAGCAGTACCCCTCTGCACCAGTACATGGCGTTGTTCGGCTCAGCGTGTCGTTGTCAGCGTCATCCGTGCCGGAAGTGATGTGCGCAGTGCCTATATAGGTCCCTCCCCAGCGTGCTGTCGTCAGTTTCTTTTCACGCCTTTCTACGTCTGAAGCGCGGTGCCACGAGGAACACTGACCACGAGTGCGCTAAGCTAGGGCCCTTAAAAAAGGGGACAACGCTTTATTATAAAATCCATTCGCAGGGCAGGGAGAATAGGAGAGTCAGTAAGGAACCTGTGACTAGATAGAGTCTCTACCAGATAAGGAGTTACCGAAGGTAAGTAACATGTTTATCTGATAGAGACTTCTAGCCGCAGATTCCTTACCTTAGACTAGATACACACGTTCCAATGGCAGGCGTATTTAGTCTTGGTGGAGGGACACCTGGCTGCTAGTATAAAATCACAGACTTCAGAAGGAAGGTCAAAAGCTGTCAACTATGGCCAATCTCCATGCATGAAGGCCAAGCGTTTTCAGGTTTGTGTGCAGAGCCTGCCCTGCTACTGTGATAGAAGATCCTCCCGAAAAGGCTGCCTGACCGGGGGACCAGTTCTCATGCTTGAATGCTTGGAATAGCAGACTCTCCATACCCAATCCAGAGCCACAAGAATGACTTGGGCCTGGTTGATCCTGATCTTCTTGAGAACTCTGGACAGGAGTGGTATTGGCGGAAAGGCGTACAGGAGGCCAGAGCTCTACTTGAGATGAATAGCGTCTCCAAGCAAGAGCAGCTTTGGAAAATCCAGCACGCAAAACTGCTGAGGCAAACAGATCTAGCTAAGGATCTCCCCACTCTTGGAAGAGACCTTGCGCCATCTCTGGATGGAGATGCCATTTGTGACCTGCTAGACATCAAAGGCTGAGTTTATTCTCGCTGGTGTACAGAGAGCCCGCCAGGTGTTGAACCACTAGGGATGGGCCCTGGTGCTCCAGCCATGTCCAGAGGCGCAAAGCCTCTTGATTAAGAGTCCACGACCCCACCTCGTCCTGTTTGCTGCATTACCACATGGCAGTGGTGTTGTCCTTGAATACTTGTATTAGCCTTCCCCCGATTGAAGGAAGAAAGGCTTTAAAGATTAAGCGGATGGCCTGAAGCTCCAACAGATTTATGTGGAGCCCAAATTCGGCCGTAGACCACAGTCCTCTGATCTCCATCTCTCTCAGATGGCCGCCTCAGCCCAGGAGTGACACATCTGTCACTGCAATCAGCTATGGTAGGGGAAGGGAGCGAGATCTGCTACTGACTCAATCACGGTTCATTAGCCACCACTGCAGGACTTTTGCAGTTCCCTCTGCGATCTGAACAATGTTGGACAGATTCTGAGAGAAGATTCCAGGATGCAGTATGCCATGAAGCCCAGTAGCCTCAGAGTCAGTCTCACTGAAATCCAGGATGCCATGAAGCCCAGCAGCCTCAGAGTCAGTCTCACTGAAATCCAGGATGGAGGCTAAAACATTGGTGAATATCCTGTACTCGCTGCTTGGGAGGATAGGGCCGAAAATGCATCGTGTCGAGAATGGCTCCACTGAAGGGGTGTCTGAGAGGGAGTCAGGTATGACTTTGCCATGTTGATAGTGTACCCCCAACTAATGCAGAAAGTTTGCCGTAGTCTGGAGGTGGGAGACAACTGCCAGGGGCGAGCCTGCCTTCAACAGCCAATCATCGAGTTAGGGTTAGACTGGAACCTCTAACCTCTGCAGGTGAGCTGCGGCCACTGCTAACACTTTTGTGAATACCCAAGGGGTGCTGGTACGGCTAAAAGGGAGCATGGCAAATTGAAAGTTTTCTTGGCTGACAATGAACCACAGGTAACATCTGTGTGCAGGTAGGATGGGGATGTGAAAATATGCACCCTGGAAGCCCAACAATACCATCCAGCCTCCTGGGTCCAGGGGAGATATGACTTGCATCAGCATGAGTATCTTCAATTTCTCCTTTTTAAGGAAGAGATTGAGAAAGTGCAGGTCTATAGTAAAACAAAGGCCTTTATCCTTCTTGGGTACCAGAAAGTAGTGGGAATAGCAATCACGACCTACTACTGATACCTGCACCCTCTCTATAGCTCATTTAGCCAAGAGAGTTAACACTTCCTGATGGACCAAGGAGAGGTGGTCCTTCGCCAGCTTGTCATAAGTAGGTGGCATGGGTTGGGTGTTGGTCACAAAGGTGAGGACGAGCTTCAAAACAGAACGGTCAGATGTTATTAACCTCGAGCAATGCAGGTGATGGTGTATCCTGTCCCCCACTGGAACCCCACCATGGGTCCCCCACTGGGAGACCATGATGGTCAGAGGACAAACTAATGGGGTTTAAAGGCTGCGGCTCCCTGGGATGGTGGACTGGCCCAACTTTTAGCTACCTGTCCCACATGGTCTGTGGGAACCGTGTCCTCAGCCACAAAAAGATTGTGAAATTTACTGAGTGTGGTGGCTGGGTGTGTAGAGATACAGTTGAAAGCCCCTTCTGTGGCCACGAAAGGGGTGAAAGATGGACTGGGGTTGGCAAGGATCCATAAAAAAGCCCAAAGACCTCGCTGCAGCCCTGCTGTCCTTAAAGCACTCCATTGCTGAGTCCACCTTCTCTCCGAACAAATGGGAGTCATCAAAGGAAATGTTCATGAGCAAAGCATGGACATCCCCCGAAAAGTCAGTGGTTCTCAACTAGGCGTGATGCCTAGGGGCCACCGACAATGATATCAATCTGTCCGGTGAGTCTGTCGTGTCCAGCCCACATCTTATAGTGAACTTGGCTGCATCCCTCCCATCAGCAATAGCTTGAGAGAATATGGCTCGGGCCTCCTCCGAGACCATGGGCAGAATTTGTGCAACTGAGTCCCAGATCATGTGGGAGTATCGGCCCAAAAGCAACGTGATGTTCCCTTACCACAGTTCTAGGCTTGCCGATGAGGCCATCCTCTTCTCGAAGGTTTCCAGCTTTTTGGATTCCCTATCCAGTGGAGTGTTTGGGAATGCGCTAGGGTTGATTTTGGAAGTGGAGGCCTGGACCACAAAGTTTTCCAGGGTGGGGTGTTGTGTGAGAAAACTGGGGTCCCGTGGGGTGGGGCGATAGCAGTGGGCTATTGTATTATGTACCGGAGACTGTGTGCAGAGTTTGGACCGGGCCCCAAGTAGGACATCGTTAAGGGCTTCACTGAATGGGAGTAATGGTTCTGTGGGGCCAACTCCCGGCTGAAGCACCTCAGTCAAGACGTTTTTCTTGATGGTCACTGAGGTTAGTGTAAGGTCAAGGACCTCAGCCTGCCCTCTGCACCACCATTGTGAATGAGGCACCCTCCTCTGTACACACAGTAGTGAGGAGAGACCAGGCCAGTGTCTGGGGAGAAGTCCAGTCCACTGGCATCTGCCAGATCCTCATACCAGTTGTTCTCGGGATCTTCTATGTCTGATATCCATAAGGGTCCACAGACCCTGGCCAATCATCACCAAATCTAGGCCTGATATATGAATAAGGCCTTGGCTCCGATATGGGTAGTCTGCCCCCGGTCAGCGCCGGATGACGCTGGCCCGGCTCCACGTCAGAGTCGGGAATGATGATGGGGCAGTGCCACCACTGAGCATTGGTGGCACCTGGGGCGTCGGCACTGGAGTGAGCACTGAGGAAGGTCGAGATCACTAGACTAGCGCTGCTCTGGATCGGTCAGTCCTCTTCAAAGTTTTTTTCTTTTTGTGGGACTTCTCCACTGACTTGGAAAGGAATGACGATCACTGGGTACAACTGCCTGAATGATCTCAGGACCTTCCTCGAGTCTGAGATCTGGAGCAATGAGGAGTCGCTTGACATCGTGCAACAAGGAGCTTGAGGGACAGCTCCCTCAGTGCCTTAGGGTGTGAGGTACAACAACCCTCACATGTCTTGGCATCGTGGTCTTGCTCAAAACACCAAAGACAAGCCAAACGCGGGTCCGTCACCGACATCTGTCAATGACATGCGCTGCATGTGTTAAAATCTGCCTTTCTGCTGAACATCCTGCACAACAGGAGACAAATGGCCTGACTTGGAATTTGTTGAGACAGCGACAGAGTGGGCCTTTTTGGCGGTCTTCCCTCACGCCTACCTGGCAGTCTGCCTGCTCTATTACAATTCTGGCAGTTTGACGGAGTTAAGACCGCTGCTGTCCCGCGGACTCCGCCAGGGATGTTTGCTCGCATCGACAGCACAATAGGCATAATCGGCTGTCAGAGGGCGTAAGCCCATGTTCACCTCTCGGCCAATCACAATGTGCCTTCCTGCCAATGTGACTGTGGCGGTCTAGCCGCCACACTTGAATTGGTGATGTGGGACGAATATAAGGCGCAAACTCACATTTACTCACGTTTACTCTCCTTCGTAGCCATGAACCCGATCTACCAGTTGGTGCCCCTGATCCTGCTGAGAATGAAAAAAATCAACACTGTCGTGGATGGCATCAATTGCAAACAACACCTTTACCTGTTACCTTTTCAATTGGTACAGAACTGAAGTGCTGTAATCTTGTTTCAGAAAATCGTACTTACAAGCAATAGCATACCAATGTGCAATACATATGTTTGAAATGTTGATAGTAAAGACATTTAAAGAAACACACCTAAATAATATAGAAATAATTAGTGCAAGCTGCCTTTAAACAAATTTACACTTGCACAAAAAAGGGTAACAAATTTTAAACAAAATACATACAGGTGTGTTAAAAAATTGGGAGAAGTGCAATGTAACAATGTACAAATTGAACTACACAAGCTGAAACCTTTACCTTATTTATTAGCACTAGAATCAATGTCCGCTCCAATTTGGAAGCATCCAACATATAAATGCATGGAACTTTACCCTTTTTCTACTGCAAGTCCTGTACCATATTTAAATTCAATAGTCACAATACTTGATAAGGTGTAATCCATGTGTTCAGACTGAGCAGGAATCAAGGTCAAACAAACACACTTACAGTAAAAACATTTAGAAAAACAAATGTTAACATCAATTAGTTGGTAATAGTGGCTGTTAATAGGATGAAAGCCTGCATCTACATCCAATGGCCATCGCATAATGTGTTAACCAGTGTATCCACGTAACCAACTATACATCAACTAATCTATCAAGAGTACATTTCACCATGGTAAAGAAAAATAACTAATTCACAGTTTAGTTAGAAACATTGCTAGGAATCAAACAATTGTGAATTAACATTATTGACATGACATTTTTTTTTTTTATTTGGGAGGAGGTGTTTAGGACATGGCGGGCATTAGGGCAAGCGTGAACAGGACATCCACTCAGGGAAAATGGGTGGGATATTCGGGAGGGGTTGAGGTTTGGGAGGGAGTGGATATGTCTGCTGTATGTGTTGAGGGTGTTGGTGCCTGTCGATCTGGTGAATGAGCTGAGTGTTTTGTGGTCTGTCGTTTGCTAGGTTTGTGCTGCGTGGCTCAGCGTTGGCGTTTGTTTTCCTGAGGTGTCAGGCTGCGAGACGCGGGGAGTAGGTGGTAGAATATGTTATCATATTTATGTAGTGCGCCTTGTGACCCCATAAGCTGCTTCGTAGCATGAGGAGAAGGTCTTCTGCCGAATCCAGAGTGATGGCGCTCTGTCTGCTGTAGTCTGTGGTTCTTTTACAACAGTTTCCTCCGTTGCTCGTAAAGCGCTCCGATGCCTCGTTGGGCATGGTTTGTGCTAAATAAAAGTACACAAAACAAACGTAAATATTGGCGCACCTTGTGCCACAATGAAAACCAGTGAGGAGTTGGGTCATAGGAGTCCGGGGTGTCACAGAGTGAGCCGACCAAAGGGGCTCGTATCCTGAATAATGACAATGTAACTTCATTCACAGAGTCGGGGAATAAATAGAGTTAGGGCACATCGTATTGTATTATTTAGTTTTTAACATCAGTGTCTGTGTTTAACCATATTATTTCCACTCAGGTCTGCTGATTTATCCTTCTTCATTAGGTTAAGAAATATATAAATTTAGAATTTGAACAATTATTTGACTGATAGATGCACCTTTGCGCTTCGGTGCCGGTTAGGATTTAATAATATAAACAGCTGCATGTAAAAAAAAGACAGTCACCTGAGAAGATTGGCATGGCGGTACAAACACGAGCAGATTGGCAGCTATATAGGGACCGCGCACCCCTTATTACTGTAACACCCCGTGGTACTAGTCCGGTCAGCTACTGGTTAGGCAGCTGTGACATGAAAGAATCACTGGGAGAATCCCAAACGCTTGTAAGCGCGAAGGCGGGGGGAGGGGCGGAGGCAGGGAGCAAGCGAGAGGAAAGACAGATGGTGCTGAAGGCTGGCGGTTTGCGCGTGCACGCTCGCGTGAACGCAAACTTGTCGCCAGCCAGCAGCACTTTGAAAACTCACCTACTAAAGTCTCTCCGAGCATGCGCGTTGACTCGGGGAGACCTAAAAAGGGGGTATCAGGCAAACTGGACACCCACAAAAGAGCTCGTAGGATGAGCAGACCGGGGCGAAGACCACGGACACCACAGGAAGGAACGTTGCCTGCTGTGTGAAGAGCACAGAGCAGATATAGATTAAGAAAACATATGTGTAAAACAACGTTCTACCTGATTAAATACTAGAGTATGTGATAAGCAGATGTGGACAGGACCATGTCCAGAGTCGCAAGCGACATCAGCCACCTGCCTGGGACAGATGAGGAGATGGAGCCAGACACGATAGTGGAAGTGGAGAGGACCAACCTAATGGCCCAGGGACCCAAGAAATGAGTATGCTGAAGAGAACACTCCCCTTGACAGTGTTACAGCCGGATCCAAATACCGAAGTGTTGAAAACACCTGTGCGGAAGCAACAGGGAATGTGGAACAATTCCCATATGGAAAGTGCCCAGAGAAGGAGGGCAGAAGGCAGTGTACAGCAAAGTCGTATGCAGCAAAGCCGCCAGCTTCAAAGACAAGCCCAGTAAGGGCCGAGTATAGAAGCGATAACGCAAACACCCAATAAAAGTAGACATACCAGGTTGTACTCCAAATTGGCACCAGCACCAATAAACGTGCCGCCCAGCGGCTTGTTCCCGGCGCAAAATGATGACTGTGTGTCATCCGTTAAAGAACTGTCCTTGAACTGAACAGAACAAGAGCCCCAAGAGGCAGTGGTCGGCAAAAGAAAGCAGCCATCACGGACAAAAGGAGCTCTATGATGCTGAAAAAAGGGGACCTAAGGCAGGCAAAGCATAGGCCGCATGGTAAGGAACTCATACTGATGTATAGAAAGACCAGAGGCGACTGGAGTCTACTGTAGCCGGAAGTGCAATAGAGCGATATAAACATTAAGATCACAGAACATCAGATAGGATGGGCAGTCTGACCCAGAGAAGGATGCCTGTGAGGAAGTCTCCATAGGAGCGTACCAAGGCTAAGGTAACCACTGAATAGCCAGCAAATAACCTACATAGGGTAAATTTTAACACCTGGGCGGGGAGCCCTCTTGGGCAAAGTACACAGTCAGAGGGCCTAAATGAAGACAGAACCAGCCGTCCGGCCGGACTGACGAGAAACTGAAATGGCAGAACAACCGCCTACATTAACGGGGTACTATGCATAGAACCCGGAATATCATTGAAAACCAAAACAATAAGGCCACATCGCCTATACAGAACATAAGGACACTATAATGCAGAAAGTCGATAGTTAAGGTAGTCCCGACATGAGGTGGGACACCGCTGAATCTGCGTGGCTGTCAAAAGGTTCCACGTCATTGAATGGCAGATCTCTAAGAGCATCCCGAACATTGTCTGGGAAACGACTGTCGCACAGCCATGCATGGCGGCGCAAAGCTATAGACCGAGCAAGTGCTCTAACTATAGAGTCAGTGGCATCAAGGGAAGACCGGAGGGAAAACTGTGCCATTCCCCTCATAAAGAAGACGATGTAAATCTGGCTGTTGTTCTTCAGGAAGAGAAGGCAGAAGGGCCTCGACCAAGTCCCAATGGTCAAAGTAAGTGCGCGCGAACACGCAAGACGTATTCAAGGCGCGGATGCTCGCACTGGCAGATGCAAAAAGCTGGCAGCCACATGCGTCCAACCATCTAGACTTCCTCGTGGGAGGTAACAACTGCAAAGTGGAGGAAGACTGCAAGTCAAAAGCCGCTTGAACAACCAGACCCTGATCCCTAGGGTGAAGGGACAGGCACAGTGGGTCACCCGGGGCAGGACAGTGTCTGCGAGCAATGGCCTGATCAACAGGGTCACCAGTGGAGGGCCTCGCCCACGTGCCAAGCAGGATGTCAAATAAAGAACCCCTATGGTTAGCAAAGGCTCAACCTCAACAGGCTCCATGTGGAGAAGATCCAGTAAAGGATCAGACGTCAAGGAAAGCCCTGGGGGCTGACAGCAAAGAATAGCTGCCGCCCTGTGAATAGCTCGTGCGTAGGCAGCACTAGCCTCAGTCGCCATTTTGGGAGGCGACATCAAGCCGTCAGTAGGAGAGGATTGGAGACTAACCCGCCCGCTAGACAGTAGAAGTGGAGGAGCCTGAGGCAGGTCTGAAGGCCATGTCACACTAGGTACCTGCACCATGGGGCGCAGAGGCGACCTCAGACCTGTAGAGTCCAATGGGACGTCAACCTCTTGCAGATGAAGAAGCATAGACGCCGGCACCTGTGTTGACCGACGCAGCGTGGGAGTCTCATCAACATCCGAGAAGTCCAGAGGAATATCCTTATACAAAGGGGGAGGTGTCGACATTGGTACCGGCGTCGACCGATGCCGAGTGGGAGTCGAACCGACATAGACGACCTCCAGAGGGGACCCAGCCGGGGCACCGCCCAACGGTGATCCTACCGCAATAGGCGGAGTCCATTCTACTTAAGCGCCACCTACCTCGCCCCTCTGGTGGAATACCTACTGAAACTGATCCTGTACCAAAGACACCTCCACCTCCTAGGATTCAGTGTGTCCACGGGAAGAATAGTTTTAAAAGCAGCCTCACAAAAGATCCTTCCTTCGATAAACATTAAAGTTTCAGTTCCTGACGGTTCTTTGCATAGGCCAGTTTGTCTTGAATTCACTCTCCTTCCTTCACATTCATCTGATATGTACATGCAGATGTTTCCAGAGTATCTGATACCCTGTAATTATCTTGACCTTACCCTGCTCAGCAGGGTAGAAGCCCCGAAAAGCTTGGTTGTTCTCCAGGAAGATCCCGGATGACAGTCATCCACACATTTTTCTCAGCTGTTCCAATCTAAGGAAAATCTAATAACCATCATTGCAGGAGATCGAAGCTTGGGAGAGCCATTTTAGGGGCTGTTGGTGCATAGGCAGAGAAACAAATCTTTTCCACAAACCATCTTTGGTACATTTGTACTAAAAATCTTACATTCACAAATGAATTACATGTGTAACAAATAAATTACCATGAACATGACATCTCGAGACGTTCTTGTGCCAAGTAATGTTTTTATGGATTTGAGCCTTTACTCCACCTGCTCTGGACAATGAAAGCTGGTGGATCTGCCAGAATAGGCTGCTGAGGGTGACCTCCTGATAGGAAGGGTCCTTGGATAACAGACTTCGCTACTTGATCAGTAGGAATGGTAAGTAGGATTTGGACTGGTGGCTCCTTAGTATTCTTCCCAATGATAAAATCCTTCATCACCTGCACCCGCAAAGCACTGTTACTCGCTATGTAAGCCAGGTGTTCTGGAGACGCCTTGTACCAATAGCTGGACCTAGAGCATAGGTGTACCTGATAATTGTTGCTAAGGAAAGAGACTCAGAGTTCATAAAGGGCAGTTGTTGCAAATGGTCGAGACAACAACAATGGTTTAAAGCTTGCGTTACTGCATAAGAAACCTGTATTGGAAGAAGAGATAGGAGGGAAGTTAACAGCAAAAACAAATGAAAGATTTAAAAGAAAGAAAAAATTAGGCATAAGCCCTGCATACAGAATAACGTTGTGTGAGAGAAGCAAGTTCCAATACACAAAAATAAGAGGTAAAAAAAAAAAAAAGGTTGACAGGCGAAAGAAGGGGAACATTTAACATTCCACCTATGACACACTAATGTGTGAATAGTAAAGGTGCACAAAGCTCAGCTTTTGAACTATTGCCCATTGAGATACTCGGTGTCAGTGATAATCAAACAATAAGAATTTGAAAGAGACAGCATTAGGAAGTTATAACTGCTACAATACACTTTAAGAAGCAGGAAGTCTTTTGAAGCTGCTAATCTACCATAGTTCTGCAGAGACAACAGACTTGAACTACCAAGCCTTTTGAGGTGGGGAAATGCTAAATTTAGAGATGTGAAATATTCTGATCATGAACATCTTCTCCCACATCGCAGCAAAGACTTGAAACAGCCCCCCACGCACCTCTAGACCATCACCTCACTTCCCTCAAGACCTGGTGGTTCGAAGAAGCATTCGGAGGCAAGAAGCCCCATGACACCATATTGGGTGATTAGCCACGCTTTATAAATCTTTATTTATTGATTTGATGAAAATTATTTTTATCTCTATTTATTTAAGGGGGTGTACACTTGAAGGTATTTAATACATCTAAATGTTTGAGAATGCAATATTCAAAGTCACCTTGGCGCTCGATGACTCTACAAATGCACTCGGACTCAAGTTCAAGTTTATCCCATATTTTACAACTCCATGAAAACTAATTCAGTGTTTATGTTTGCTCTTCAAACAAAATGGTTAATTATATCAGTACAGTAAACTGCAGTTACTATATCATGAGGTCAACCACAAGTGAAGAGTTATTATGTAAAAGAATGTGCTTGGATCATTTTTAGGTCTCGCCTTGGCAGCGCTTGCGCTGTCTCTTCGAGACATGCTGTATTCAGGATATGGACATGAAGCTCCGCCCATCCTTTTAAGTGACTCCCGTCACTGTCCTTTGTAAATGGGAGCTTCACATTGGTCAATAGGCTTAGTAGTCCCTCCTTAGTACCGCCTTTTCTCCTGTTGTAACCTCACAGGAGGACATCCCCTATTACATGTGTTTTTACTCAGGATGTTTTGATTACAGCCTCGAGCATTATTTTCTGAAATACCTTTCTCCTGCTTGCTTTCTGTACATAAGTAGTATGTAGTGTAGATTTCAAGGTTCCGCCATGACCTTTTCAGAAAGGAAACCTTCCCCCAGGGCACTACTATTATTTTTAAAGAAAATATCAAATTTTCAATAATCGACATTGCCTTAGGAGATTGGGCAGAAATATTTATTTTTAAGCTTGACTCATCCTATAAATTCAGCTGGAAAAGAGCTTTAGTCTATCGTCTGCCCAGACCTAAAAAGGGCTTTAGGCAACCCCTACTTGAATATATTGCACCCCATGTGCTTGCAGCACAATAGTTCCTCCTGTTGGGAGATTTTAATTACTATGGGGAAGATCTCCTTGATCAAGAGACTAGCCAATTACATTCTGAACTGGCAACATTAGGCCTACATCACCAAGTCAAGGGTCCAACTCATGTCGCTGGTCATATCCTCAACCTAATTTTTACCACCACCATACAATTTTCCTGCGATTCACCAAAACCTTTACTTTGGACTAACCACTCACTTATTTGCTTACAGATTCCCACCCACAAGGTGATGGGAAAATCGCATTCTCGTCACAAAAATCTATCTAAACAGTGGTGGAAAATAACACCAGTCTCATGGGCCAAGGAGCTGACGTCCACTATCCACTCTGATAATTCAGATGTGGACAGAGCGCTTTCTGACTTCAATAGAACTCTGTTTTTGATAAAATAGTCCCTCTTAAACATTATGAAAATAGACTACACAGACCCCACGTACCTTGGTATTAAAGACAGAGAAAGCCGCGTGCAAAAGACTTGAAAGAAGGTGGTGCCAGACTAACCCTACAGACAAAAATACTTATAAGCTTGCATTAACCCCGCACCATTGTAATATCAAGAACGCTTGCAAGCTATATATAGGGAATCAAATGGCTGAGGCTAAAAGCTCCTCCAAAGCCCTTTTTAAAATACTTAAATCCTATTCAGGATGCATGCTCTCCAGAATGAAATGTGTCACAGTCACTTTGTGATGCCTTAGCTAATCAATTTGAAAATAAAATCAATGTGATCTATCAAAACTACCAGCTCTCCTGATCAGCCTAGTGAGAAGCAATTAGTCTATACACCACTCCCTGACTGTGTAACCAGACTAGAAAGATTCACAGAAGCCTTGCTAGAGACAAATCAGAACCTTTTGATCTCAGTGAAATCTGACACCCCTTAGACACCTCCTAGAATTATGGCAGACCTCTCATATCAGCTGGCCCCTTCAATCTGCTCTCTATTTAATTTATCTAGCAACATGGGAAAATCCCCTTAGATTGGAAGACGCCCCAGATTACACCCAAACAAAAAAAAGCCAATTTGGCATCAACAGATCTTATCAACTACCGGCCTATTTGCTCCTCCCTCTACTGGGGCAGTTGCTGGAGAAGCACATTAATAAACAACTCATAGGCTATCTGGAGTCAAATAGTTTATTAGATCCTTCTCAGTCGGGTTTTAGACCACTACACAGTACAGTATGGCTTTCAATGCTGGTGCTGCTGGATTTGTCAGCAGAATTTGAGATGGACTCCCATCTTGGGCTTCTAGGTAGCCTACAAGAGATTGGTATCCATGAATAGCTGTACAATGGCTGGCTGTCTTCCTTTCAAATAGGACGCAAATGGTCATTCTGGGCCCTTATAAGTCTCGAACCATGACTCTGGATAGAGGAGTACCACAGGGAGCTTGTCTCACCATTTATGTGGCTCCCATAGCCAAATTTGTTAGAGCTTTTGGTTTGAGATCATATCATATGCGGACGATTCCCAGCTACTCTTTCCCTTTGAGAAAAATCTAACTAAATCCAAAGAATCTTTTTCTGCTGGGATGAAAGCCATTGCTACCTGGATGTCCGAAAAATAGACTCCAGCTAAATGCCGCAAAATTGTAGAATATGTAATTTGGGATGACCAAACAACTTTGGTCACCGGATTGGTGGCTCCCAGAACTTGGTATGGCTCCTCCACACCAAATCTGAGAGCTAGATCAATCCCTCACTATGAAAAAACAAATCTCGGCCATTACATGCTCATGCTTTTACATGATGCATCTGCTGAGAAGAGTTTTTCATTTATTATCACTCTCCACAAAAAAAACTTTATTTCAGGCACTTGTCATCAGCCATCTAGACTATGGAAATGCGCTTTTGGCCTCTGCCAATGAGAAGTTGCTAATTAATCTTTAGGAAGTACAGAACACCGCTGCACATCTTATCTGTAACCTCTCCTCTGGAACAGCATCTGCCCCTCTTCTACAGACCTTACATTGGCTACCTGTGAGAAGAGGAACTATTTTTAATATCTGCTGTTTAACTCTCAAGGCTATACATGGTAAAGGGCCTACCTCTATATCAACAAAGCTCACTCGCTATACCCCCCAGACTCTTAAGACCATGCAACAAGGCTTTGCTTAAGTGCCCAGGTTCAGAAAGGCCAGGTCAGGATGCAGGTTGTTTTCCTTCTTTGCCCCTACCACTGGAATAACCTACCACTGCAATTACATATCTGTGAGGACCACTCCCACTTCAGGGAATTACTCAAGACTCACCTATTTCAAAGGTAGCCGTTGTCTTGGGTTCACGCGTAATAAAGCAAAATAACAATATAATATAAAACATTTTTCCAAACGCGCCACACCACGTTTTATATTTAACATGGTACCCTCGCGCCGTTGTTTTGTTGTGCACTCGGCACCCAAACAATTTTTTATTCGCGAGATGGGAACTCTTCAGAGCTCAGCCCAGCGGCAGCATGCAGGCAAGGGTGGGCCGTTTATAAATTTGTTTTATTTTTCTACAGCGCACCAGGCTTTAACTTAAAAAATGTTGCTTCATATTAAATAATGGTGGATGCAATTTTTTTACTAATCTGGACCTGCGTTTCCATACACACAGGTGCCCAATCAAACACACGTATACACGTGAGCCACAGTGTTTTTTTATGCCTTGGTTTTGCAGAAGCGCAATATGATCCTTTTTAGGTCAAGCCTAGGCAGCGTGCATGTACCTGTAGTAAACAGTATCTTGAATGTAATCCCGCCGGCCACTTTCCGATGGTTCACTCCGGTGTTGCTCCGCTTTCCTGGCTCATTATTGGCTGGCGCTCCGAAACGTAACTTCCGTTTTGTGGGAAGCACCACCGACCAACTACAGTTAAGTTACGCAGTAGGTCTTTATGTCTTTTGTTTTGGGACTACTTAAATTATTTATTTTTGGGGAATCGCCATGACTCAGGTACAGTTTGCACACAATAGATGATCTTAGTAGCGCATTCACGTTCCCACACCAAACAAAAACCAACTCTCAAGCTTGTTTTTACACAAACAAACGTGACCTCTGTGCCTCGGGACTTTTTCTGCAAAGTCACCTCAGGCGGGTGCCATTCTGTAGGTTTCAGCACGGCACCCGCAATGGGTCCTCATTTCTAAATGCTGTGGCGTGGGGGGGGAGGGGGGAGGGGGGGAATTATTACAACTAAGAATATGTTGTAACAACCAGAGTTACTGACTTTGGCCCTGGAGAACCAGGTTTGAGTCTCGGCGTCGGCTCCACATCCTGTGATTTTTTTTTTTTCTTCAAATAATTTAATTTACCCATGCTTACAGTTCGCACGATATAAAGCTGCAAAATGTATAGCATCATTAACAAGCTGCCTGACTTTAATGGGGGAGGAGGGCTGTTTTGCCTTCCATATGCGCACACTAAACTTCACCTTTGACGTCACCTAGTGATTCCTGTGTGTTACAGCTTGAAAAGGGGCCGGAAGTGTTGCTAGGGTCGGCATGTTTTAGGCTTTTGTAGTAATTGATACACAAAGATCTCCTGATTCAAATAGAAGCGACAGGCTGGGCTAGCAGTAGGAGGACAGTGTGGGGGCAAGATCAGAACAAAAGGCAGAGCGCAATAATAACACTAATATAAAAGAACAAAAGCAATGTCCTGCATGATCTGATATACCAAACTAAACAGCAAAAGCATCGCACTCTGTGATTTTTATTTTTATAAGAAACATGGTATTTGCCTTAGATGTGGAACATTGAATCAACAATATCAAAAATACACAATGCACAAATACAGTCCTAAGCACACAGCGCCCCAGGCTAATTACATACTGCCAATTTAAATAAAGTGCACACAATCCAAATCCCATTACAAAACTGGAGGATTGCTTTGAGCCACAATGGTTTTTTTAATTGGTCAGTGAATATTTAGCTCCAAGTCTGTCAGTTTGCAATGACGATCACCTCACACTGAATGCTGGTCCATGACTGGTACCTGTGAAATACACTGAACTGCAGAAAACATTTTGAATTGTGACACGAATAAAGTAGTTTATTAAAAAGCATTTGCAACCAATAGGTCTCGCATTTGCGAGAGTTTGTGCTATTGGCATTGTAAATGACAATTCCTTTTATTTATGTGTTGGATTTCAAAACAAATAAATAAAATGCATTGCAAATGCTTGTTTCTATTACTCAACTCGCACACCACAAGGTCAGTTTTGCCGTATTATCCTATGCTGAGGACACGTGATGCCTTTTACTTTTGCGCTTCCTTTTGTCCATTTAACTTGGGCCAGCACGAAGACAGCACCTTCTACATTGACCTGGACGGGACGCGCTGCCACCATAGAGGAGGTAAGGGAACCCCGGATTAGCAGCACATATCGTATTTGGTTTTTATAGTGTGTCTGCTAAAATAAGAGGCTGTCCGTGGGAACTTTATTTGAATTTAGTGTTTAAAGCTTACGTTCAGAGCCAGCTGCTCTTCCTCAACAGCTGACAAGGTAAGTGCGCCTGAGTCATATCGCAACTTAAAGGGAAGTGTTGCTTGCGCTCAAGCTATATCCCATGCATTCTACAGGGAGCCACATGCTGCATTAGAGCTCCTGCTTCCTTTTCTTAGCTACACGAGAAGCACAGAAATTCACTTACCAGGGAACAGGCGCAGCGTACCCGCAGGCATGTTTGTAAAGGTAGAGAAATTGCCATTTACAATGACAATAGCTCAAAATCTCGCAAATGTGAGACCTATTGCATTGCAAATGCTTGTCTAAACTAGGCATCAACCTGTAACCTGTGATATATGTTTATCTACATCTAAGCCCTAAACCAATACCGGATTAACACACGTGCTAAATACAACCGAGTTTCAGAGAAATTTAGGATCATAATGTTGCTTTCACATTTGTGCAATACTTAAACAAAAAGGCCACTTTATTCTGTAACAATGGAAAAAAAGAAAAGACACAAATACAAATATTTTACATTTATTGGCAGAATACAGTAAAAAACAAAACAGAAGATTGCTTGTAGATTAATTAGTGGTCCATTTTAACAAAAGTGAGTGCCTCAAAAACTTGTAAATAAAATACAAAGAACATGATTTAACAACTGGAAAATATAGGTACATGTTAGATTACATTCAAAAGTGTACATTGTTCGTATGCAAAATGGCAAATAAATAAGTGTTAGGAAGCAGATCTGTTATAATAATAAAAGAAACAACAAACAAACCATTGAAGTTTAACCATATAAAATTGTTAAAATTGCTTCAAAGCCAGATAAAACGGTGACGAGTATTTCTTACTATGTGCTTTCTGGAAGAAGCAACCATTTCCAGTGTTAGGTATTATCACAAATATATTATCTTTTAACAAAAAAGTGTAAAAAGGTGCTTCATCCGATAAACGTGCTGGCGGACGTTTTTGGGAGTAAAGTGAAAGAAAATCGCATTTATTTTAAACGTTCTTAAGTACAAGAGTGCCATGCATTTCAAAGTCCAGAAAACTAATAAAACTTAACAGTGGAAAATATTTTTCACACAAATTAATTAAAAGAAACAGAAATGCATGTTCATGCAAAATTAAATTCAAGTGTCTTTTACTAAAGTATGTTGGCCAAGGAATATGACGTTTCAGCTACCAAAAGTATACGAGTGTGTTTCTTATTAGCAGACAAGCCCAGATTTGGAATTTGAGAGTTTCGTAAAATCTTTGGTAGGTTTTGAAAGATTTAATTTTATGGTGATCAACCCATGCATATTAGGCAATATAAGCTGTTTGGATACTTCCTCTTCACACATATTAATGTACTAAATCACAAAACAATTTCCAGCATCAGGTTTCAGCAGAAAATACTAAAGGAAATGTATGCCGTGGACAAGAGATCTAACCCGTATACCTTGCCTATTTATACTTGGTTGCTCTAAATAGCTAACTCAGCATCAGGACTGTAGATGTGTGGTCATCCTAACAGAATATCATGAAGGAATCAAGCAGACAAAAGAGTAAAATGAAGCCTCACATTATTAGTAATTTCTATTTTGCTTATTACTCGCATTACTATGTTAAATATTTGAAATAAGACCCTACAGAAAATGAGATTAGACTACAAATGTGCTACAGAGTGTTTTCCTGCAGAAAGAAGCTACTTGATTTATTGAAATATTTAGTTGTGGCAGTAGTGTTTTGCAAATCCATTTATCATATTTAATGCTGAGTAAATCGCTTAAACAAAGCATTAAGCCGCAACCTTATTGAGTGGAATGGGACGCAACAATAATAAAACCCTTACAAAAAATATGGCACATTAATTATGTAACTTAATGGCAAGTGTTCAATTTAGTAAGAATCTCTTTTGACTTTACAATCGAATGAGAAAAGTGATCTACTGACTAGGTTGTCAGTAGTGGGACCTAGAGGATTTAATTTTTATCAGAGCTGATCAAACTGTGTTAATATGGGGAAATTTCTTCCTGTGCATAAGTTACTTTATTTGGGAGAAAGGAAGCAGCTAGACATCAATGATTTATCCTCAGCATAAAGTGCTATGTAGCAAATTAAAAAGGTGGCCACATTGAAGCTGAAATGGCAGAACCAACTTTAAGATGACTAGAGTTATTTCATACTACATGATTAGCAGTTCCAAATTATCATGTTTGGTAACTGCAGAGGAAGAGTGTACAGCATAAAAATAAATTAACTAGATATAAGATGTCAGCTTTGTCAACCACAAGTAGAGAGCTGCTATGTGATGGATCAGGTGGATGAGAAAGATGTTGTGAAAGTCATTAGAAAAAGGAACGGTATTTAGACACAGACTTACAGGAGAAGGGGCAACAAATGGAGAGGGGCAAAGATAAGTGAATGCTCCCTAATAACCTAAAGAAGGCAACTTAGTAAATGCAATAAAGTGCATTCATAACAAAAAAAATCTGCTTAAATCAAAACAAGGGGTATACCTCGTCACTACAGTTATTGAATGTAGGAACTTGAGGACAGTCCTATATTTGTCACTGCTTGATGAATAGATGAATGTATGGAACAGACGATGCAGATGCTGAAAGACAGACAGATCATATAGTGGCAACAAGACAGATGGAGTATTTTTATCATGAGTAGGGGCATAGGAATGAAGATCTTCCATTGAGTTTCCTAATAACCTTGTTCAATTTTAGCTCTTGGTGAACATACACATACTAAAATGCTCAAGATGAAACAACCCACATAACACAAATGGAGTTAAAATCCACAATGAACACAAGTGGATGAGAGACAACGCCATTAGATAGGGACTGCAACAGAGCTTAATTCTAGTACTAGAGGCACTATGAGGGAGCTCCATAAGACCAGTAGTGTTTTCTGAAATAAGTAATATTCTCTAAGAAATAAGACTCTGAGGCTCCCACTCCTTCAAAGAAATATGCCTAATAAATATTACAAAAAAGACAAATGCCAGGCGCCAAAAAGTAGATTCTGAGACCCACATCTGAAAGTCTTAAAACAGATGTGTTTCATATCATGCAATTAGATAGCGATAGGCAGCTGCACAATATTTAAAAAGTCTTCTGAGGACTGAGCAAATGATTTGGCAGCCACCTAGGTGCTAAACAACAGATTAGTCAGCAGTTTTCCAAAAAAATTCTCTCATACTGATTAGGGCCATTTATATCAGATTAAGGAAAGAGGGTTAGGGCCATTGATATCAGATTAAGGAAAGTGGGTATGAGTCAGGATTGACATTCAAAAGTAGTAAGGGTATGCTGATCCAGTTATCTTGTAACTCCCTATGTTGACAGCTCTTGAATTCAGCTTGCACTTATTGGAAACATGAGACATTTGGTCCACACCACCTCTTTGTCTTCATAAAGAAGCATCAAGAATAGATCCATCAGCAAAGCTACATTTTAAATACCTGGTGGAAAACATGAGCATTAAGAAGTCAGTCTGTCAGTCTTCAGTAAACTGTAAATTATTATAAACTGGGCTTAAAAGTGCAAGTTAATTACCAAATATAAATTGAGAAAAAGCCCTGCAAAACATTCCCAGTGTGCATTGATGCATTAACAAAAACAAAAACACTTAGCAAAATATGAAAATTGTCTGTAAACACTGAGGGGATAATCTATTCAAACAGGTGTACCTTTGGAATAACTGATGTAAGAAACCAAAGGTACCTAATGCCATAAAGGCACAGAATGTTGACCAATATATTGTAAACATAAGGATACAGGAGATTTCTTTTTGAAGATGACAAACTACATCAAGTGTTCTTAAACGGGTTTGTAGTGTACTTGACAAGTCTTCATAACCTCTTTTTTAAATCTTTGACACCTGCTATTCTGAAATTGTAAAGATTTGACACAAAGCAGGACAAAGTGTACAGTGGGGAAAATATCATTAATTACAACAGCATAAAGAGAGTGACATGCATTACTAGAAGTAAATCTGAATAATGGTCTCCAGCCAGAAAGTGGTGAATACTTTAAATTAGAAAGGGTTATGTGATGAGGGCAACACCACTTGCTCTACCAGTGGAACCACCAGCATTAGTATCGGTAACACTCTAAAATCCAATGGAAACACCAACATCAGTGAACCTCCAAAATACTAACTCTTGAACCAACGCTTTAACTAAACAAGGTTGCAACAAGGTTGCACAAGTGTAATCATAAAGGGGGTCATTTACTATATTGTAAAATGACTTTTCATACAATATAAAAGTCTATCCTTCAGGCTCTGGGGAGCTTTGGCGCTACACCTTCCACTGTTGCATGTAGTTGAAGTCTGCTAAACAATATTGTCATCTGACTTGCTTTACCACCCACTTAAATAAAGTCTCAAACCAAACCTAATTGTCTCGGACCAACTGATAAGATCTTAACTTTGGTACAAAACAACACGCACCATTACAAATTATGTCCTTGTTAGAAGAGTTTGAACTACCCTCGAGTGCACTCTGAAGCTGGATTGGTGAAAGATTGGTTAGGTTAGTAGTTGAGATATGCACAGATGCTGTTGAGACTAGTTCTACATGCCTAGAAAGAGTCCTTTTTATAAATGCAAAAACCGAGCTGTGACCAGTGTGAGAGAAGAAGGCATCATACAAGCTATGTGTTACAAATGAAAGATAGTGCTGGGCTGATAAGTCTGTTTTTTGCATTGTATATCAATGAGCTATCTGATTCATATCAACACACTCAAACTACTGATAGTATGACCAAAACACACGGCAAGTGAAGGTCACTGAAAAGCAAACTCTTGTTTTTTGTTTAATGCGTGGTTAAATATAAAATTCTAATACTGTTACTTTTGAATACAGTGGTCATTAGTTCCTCCTAACTCCTAAAATGTTATTTCCCTTTTCTCTAATCCATTTTTTTTTTACATTGACTTCAAATACCACAGAGACATCTTTTCCCCCACATACATAAACACCTCCCCCTCGATAACATATGGAAACAATGCCAGCCAAAGTAAATTTGTCGTGCATAAATACTGGGCACTGCCCAACTAGTTTTGCTCGCTTTTTTGCTTCCCCAAATGATTGCCAAGTATTTTCTTATGCTTTTTAAACAGCAATTTTTTGCAAGATGGCCACAGTGTATTCCTGAAGTAATATCAAAGGTACAATCATTCAGGAACCAATTCTCTTCCATCACAATAACAATTTGAACAAAATAAATAAGTAAAAAGAGGGAATGAAAAGGTACCCACACAGAAATTTCTTCAAACCAGAAAAGTTATTTTTGGTATTAACGTAAAAACATTCCACATCACATACAATGCCACAATCAATACATAAAAACACTCTTTGTGCTCATAATGTCACACTAAAGGAACACGTACAAGGACTATATACAGTGTAAACAGTAAACAGTGGCAGAGGGATATGAATATAGTAAGATTTGTTCGTATGATTACAAGAACATAATGCAACAAATGCTTTGTCCAAAGCATTTCTTGTATTATGTTCTTGTTATAATACAGACAAATGTGTATAAATGCTTTATCCAAAGCATTTGTTGCATTATGTTCTTGTGATATTACAGACAAATCTTACTTTTTTCTTATCCCTCTGCCACTATTTTCTGCTTACACTGTATATAGTCCATGTATGTGTTCGTTTAGCGTAACAATATGAGCACAAAGAGTATTTTAAGTATTGATTGCTGCACTGTATGTTATGTGGAATGTTTTTACAATAATACCAAAAATAACTTTTTCTCCATAGAAGACATTTCTTTGTTAGTACCTTTTCTTTCTCTCTTTTTATTTAACTTTTGTTCAAATTGTTATGGTGTTGGGAGAGAATCGGTTCTCGAACCATTGTAGCTTTGATATTGTTTAATGCCGCAGGTTCTGGGTAATAGGGCTGCCCCTGTTGGGTGTAACCATGTATTCTTGTAGGACAGCCAACTGGTAATTTCTTTTCCTCTTTTCAAACGGCAGGACCACACTATTACCATTGCCATTGCTTGTGACGCAATTCAACAAGTATTGGCAAAGCTAAAAGCATGAACAATGCAGGTGTCAAGTAGCAGCAATGGGCCATGCCCTCACCTGGGAGAGCAGAGACAGTGAGGGAGTGCAGGATAACCTGAGTGCAGATCGGCCTGAGCAAGAGTGGAGAGGTTACCACAGGGGACAACTTAAAGACCTAGTAACCTGCCACAAAATCCCATATCTTTATGAGAACTCTACCTGATTATTGCAACTCCTAAAATACATGTCAACAGCTGATGACTGAAGGGGGCTAACCATTGTATATTATGTGTATGTATGTTGTACTGTACTGGAACACTAGGTCAAAATCTATATCTGTTTGTAGGAAAGATCAGAAAACGTGTATTAACAACAGTGAGAACTTCTAGAATAAGCAGAGGTGTAATTGTGCATTTACTCTACTGTAATGTGTCACATTAATACAAGTGGGTGGTCCCTGTATCTTAAGACTGAATAAGGAGTATAACACAAAGTTCTATTAATATTTTTTAGGTGAAGTCCGGAAAATCAAAGTGGCTTTGAGTAAATATTGCACATCAGTGCAAGAACGGGTTGATAACATGACACAAAAGTTAAAATTCATGCCGCCTATGTTACATAACATGACCTTTAGGCACATGGCAGAAAAAATTAAGTTTTATAAAAAGCAAGCCCCTTAAAACACTATCTATGCATTCATTTGTTTGCATAAAATGTCGTCAAGGGATCCATGATTAGTGAATATGCAGTGTGCGTATCTGTAGACACAGGCTTGTTTCTCGCTATTCCATGCCAAGTAAACTGTTGAAGCTTTACACTCTTGCCTAAATCATGGCTCAAAGTTTCGAAGCCTCAGTATCCAAACGATGCAAATGTTAATTAATCCCCTTAACCTATTATGAAAAAATTTACAACAGTAAACAAAATTACCTCATCACCATCTTTTCAGTGTATTAGAGGATTTTCAAACTGTATCACTTAAGGGAAATTGTTGACTAGAGAGCATTACTTTGAATTTTCAAATATGGGTTGAGAACTACAAACGGAAATTGAAATTATTAAAATTTGTTACTTGGTCATCTTCGTGGAGTACATTTTCCTTTAAAATATATTAGTTATATACAACACACAATTAACACGGAGGTCATGTTTTCCCAATCAAAACCGGTAAAATAAGACATTGTGCCTTCCAGCCTATGTCAGCATACTTAGCTATAGCAAAATCGAAAGCACCAAATGTTGAGATAAAGAAAAATACAAAACACTGTACAAAATAAAAACGATCAGTATTGTCTAGTACGTTTAAAGGTTGTGTGTGACTTGAGCACTCAATTTTAGATTACCAGTCCATGTAAAAGCATTATTTACTCAAGCACTGCTGGTACCTAAATGCTACAAAAGTTCGTTTTCTGTTTTAAAAATCACAGTTTAATTGTAGCTGCACCTGCGAGCTTTGTGTTAGGTACAGTATCTATAGTTACAGGTATTTGGCATGGCGTGTGTGTTAAAGCACACAATGATTGCACACGTTCAAGTTAGAAGACAAATAACTTACAGCACAACACACTTTAGTATTTCATGTCAGATTATGATTTGTACATGCTTCTAAAATACATTTTTGTATTAACATTTTTTACATTTCGAAAAGCGGAATTGATCCTGGCAGTCACGGTTACTCTACTTGAGGAAAAAATATAACACGCTTTACTGCATGTGTCATATATTTTGAAGTGCTTCCGGTCCAGCACATAAAGTGACCTACTGATTACCTCTAATGTGCAAATATATTATGGGTGGTACATGCAAACAGAACAGTTAATAAAAACAGTTAAAACGGCTTGTGTTTTTCGTAAAATCATTCGAGGATGGCACGTTTTATCCTGGAAAAAGCAAGCAGGCAGTAAAATAGCTGCTGGGGAGGAAGTTTTGAGGTGGCATCCAGTGGATAGACGGGACAGAGACCTACCAATGCAGCAAACAGTCACATCTTCAGTTAATAACCCCAGCTTCTCTTGTATGAGCTTTCTCGCACACAAAGATCCTCGAGTTTGGTTTCACTAATTTAAGAAGCTCTTACCTGGATGAAACAGCCGCATTAAAAATCGATAGAATCCTGATATATATTTTTTTACTGTTAAGCTGTCCAATTATTTTTAAAGTTCTGTTTTGTGTTTCTGTGTTTTTTAAAGGCTGGGAAGTCAGATTGTTCGCGCTGGTCTACAAGAAAACCGGCACATATGCCTAAGTGGGCACATGGATATTTGAAATTGAAAATAATAATACATATTGTATTACTTATTTCTGCCAATAAAATACTGCCCCTCTTACTTAGATGTCCTAAATCCTAAAACAAAGGCGCACGGATTTATGGTAAATAATAAACTGACACATACAACTCGGTGGCCGATTTAACTTTTCTTTACCTACAGTCTCAGGTGCACTTGCTGATAACAATCTCTACCCTTCAAATTCACCTGGCACAATCGTCTCCCTTTAAGGATGCAACTGCATACACTGTCGCCAATGTGTCTGACAAAGGTGATCGATTGTATATGCAAACGGTTTTAATTAATTTCCTCTTCTAAACAGTACTTTGTAAAATCATTTGCAGAAACGTCACCGTGGGTTAGCACCCAATCTCAAGAAGGTGTGCATTGGAAAATTAACTTCCTCCGACTTTTGGATCTACTTTAATTTTGCATTCAACTTCAGAATTCAAAAATCTTCTTTATAGTAATCTGTACGTGGCATCACCTGGGATGCAGTAGTAATGCAAACACTGTTTCAGCCATGACCAATGGCGAGAAATTGGGTTGTTAAAGTGGGCAACACTGACTTACAAAGGCAGAGTCTACTTCTCGAGAACTGCCAGTGGGCCTTGAATGGCTATTTTATGATTTTAATTGTATATGAAACATGATTAACAACCTAACTGGGAACCACGTATCAATTAAGTTAACTTAATCAACAGCATAAGTCCCAATTTCGCAGTCTTCCATTTGTTTCTCAAAGCTCCCTATTCTTGTGCACAGATTGATAATAACAATCTATTTATAAACTCCATCTGAGCAGCATGAATGTGTGGACGGGTTTAGAGAGTCAAAAACAGCGGGTGCATGAAAAGATTTAGCTACGATGATGGACTTTGAATTCAGAAACAACTCGATTCTCAAATGCTATCCATACAGCAGAGATCACATGTAGTACTGACATAATGCTCAGAAGTCACTTTTGTTTAACTCATACCGTGGGAATCTCATTTCAGTGGCTTCCAATGTCGATTCACGTTATCCTTGAATGGTCATTGGAAGTTAAGCTTGTTAAAACATGCTGTCTCTTAAAAACTGATGTTTCAATTTAGTTGCACCTCTTGTCTGTCAATGGAAAACCAAGTGATGATGTCAACGCAAGTAAAAGTAAGCAAACTCAACTGCAAAATTTTGCCCGAGTACTGCACCAAATTTCGACTTCCTTACGTTGTTCACTGCAACAACTTTGTTCTTCTCATTATGTACCTGTTCCATACTACAGCTTTATCAAATTAAGGGACTTAATAAAAACATTTTTCTTTAAAAGGCACATGTACGAGACCAGTTATTTCTTGAACTAGAAACGAATTGAAAAAAACTGCAGAGGTTGCAGCATGTTGCTAACCCACACAGGCCCAGTTTGAAGACCAACAGTGAGGTGCCAAAAAGGACTATTGGCATTGTAGACTCGCCGCTTTCATGGAGGACTACAGCGCACAAGCAGGCTCTTGCAAATGTGCAGACCCAAACACCTTTGCTTGGGGCACAGGGTTTCCAAAAGACGGTTATCAGGAATGCTGTGCTGAAAATAAAGTCCGTTAAAGAGGTCTACGGCTATGTCACTTTCTTCTTGATTGCTGTGAGCTCTTTCTGCATTTCGATGAACTTGGGGCGGTTTTCAGGCTTGTACTCCCAACACCTTTGCATTATTTTGAAAATCTCTTCTGGGCACTTCTGCGGGACTGACATCCTATAACCTTCAGTGCAGAAGGTGAAGGAGATGCACAGATAATGGAGAAAAAAGAAAAACAAGTCAATTGAAAAAAGATCCGTAGACGACTTGAAAATGAACTCTGTCATTGAGCCCCCCACCCCTCAACAAAAGAAAAAGAACAAAAAGGAAACTGTTACATTCATTTAACAAACTCTATTCCGTGTCAAGTACTGTTCTGGAAGCGAATCGAAATAAAAATAAACATTGTAAGATCATTTTTATGTTCTATTTTCACTTATTTTCAAACAAACGTAATCTACATAAATATAAAATTCGATTAGGAATATAATTGATAATTTTAACATTTTTGCTCGTCCATTCCTGATGCACAAATGTTTCCCAAATATCAAATAAATGCAAAAAAAACCTGGTGCCTCTCATCCGGTTTAGGCGCATCCCTGCACTTCCATTGCAGACTCACAGCTAATGACGCATGGGCGGATCCTCCAAAAAGGCAGAGGAACGTCGCCCCACTGACTAAATTGCCCTCCGAGATGAAAAATAAAATGGTAATAAAGTTAATTTTAATTTTTTTATTTTTCAATAGCTCCGCCACGAGCTGAGCGTCAGGACGGGGGCGGAGCCGGTGCTGACTGCCAGCATCAGAGAGCAGTGATGAGCACCTCACTTTAAGTTTGTGACGGCCAGCCAAACGTGCATTTTAAACCTCTGTAACGAGAAAGCATTGGGCTCCAGTGTCCTTGGGAGCGACAAAGGAGGCCGCTTCCTCCAATCCTGGAGCTTTTCTCATGCTGCATGATTAGTGCAGTTTCCTGGGTCCCTTGTTGGAGCCTGCCCTGAGAAGACCCAAGGGAGGAGGACTTTGCACCAGGAAAGTAAGTGTAATTATTTTCTTATTTATGTTTGTCCCATGCGCCCAACCACCCTCTGTACATACCAGCCACCACTGCTACCACCAGTTTTGGGTCCATAAACCTGCTATGGGGCACCAATCAACTTATGCATCCAGTTGGCTGTTACCGTCATTCAACCGACATGGCCACATTCTTCACAAGCTCCTTCCGAAAATGGAGCAAGTCTGGACCATGACCGGACTGTATGATCCCAATCTCCAACGTCTGGGTGACAATGAAGTCACTTACAGAAGCGTCTAATAGTTGGAAAATAAAAACACTGGATCTAGGATAAGCCGAAGCATGAAATGGGTTAATTTCATAACATTTTGCTAGCCTGACAAACTTAAAAACAATGGACTTATTTTCCCCAAACTACACGGAAGTAAACTACATGCACCTTCTCCTTTATTCCGAATGGAATAAATATGTGAAATATTTTATAGAAGCGTCTAATATTTTTTTTCTTTGTCAGTAAGGTGCTCCTCCCCAGCTCACTGCTTCGTTCAATGTCTAATCAACTTGTATAATCCAAACTATTTAATTGTGACCCGAACCAGTGTACAGGTTGCTGCAGATTCACACCAGACACATTCTGAATAATCAATTCTAGCGTAGCAGGGTGAGTCTAAGCAAGTGTATGCTGATGTATAATGTCCTCGCAGAGGAGTCAGTGCCATAAATCCTGTGAGCCAGCTCAAGTAAGATATTATGGGTGGGTCTTAAGATCATCTTCAAACTGATTATAACACATTTGCTAACCAGTACTTTTAAAAACTCAGTAGTAACAACGCTTTTAACAAGGAAAAAGAACAACCGCACACTATTTCCGGTTTGAGTGTACCTACATTAAAGAAACACATTCTCTAATATCTTCCTGGATAATTTCTACCAAATCATCAAATCAGTCGCGTAGAGTAACACGATATAAAACCTCCAATTTATTTGCCTGGTTTTTATTAACTGCTGCACCACGTCTAGAGTGAAGTGTATGCAGATATAAGGAGAGAAATAGTTCCCCTATTCCTCTACCAAAATCTCTGCCCCCACATCAACATCCATCTTTTGAAGGAAGGAGGCACCATCCACATTAATCAACAACCAAATTCATCAGTACATTTCAGTTAACAGTATGGATGACTCATTGTGTATGTCCAAGATTAATCTGATCTAGGAGATGGAAAGCCCCTGCAGAGGTGTGGCTACCAAGCACTCTCCTTGATTCGGGCATGGACACCAGTTTATCATCATGATTGATTCTCTGCACAACTTTCTATCTCTGGATGTATCCTAACGCAGGTCACAGATTAATTTATTTATAAAATCATAAACTATTACAGCACTACATGACTTTGAGGCCAAAATTAAGTTTCAAATGAGTGTTAACCATCTTGAACAGCAGTGAGAAGATCCAGATCTTTTGCCCAGCCTACCTTGCCTACAGGGCGGCTCCTCCACAATGGCGGAGGAGCATTGCCCCACTGCCTGGCTCAGAGCCAGCAAATAAAAAATAAGACTATGTTCTGGCATCATTTTAGGTTTCATTTGAGGCCAGCTTATGCGGCTGGGGGGGCGGGTTGGAGAGGTACGGAAGGAGGAGTGCTATCTGCACTTCCTAAGTACGAATATGTGTTTGGCTGGCTGTCTCAGGCCAGCCAAAACACAAACGCACACTTAGATTTCTTCAGCCCGGCTGGCTGGAGAAACCCCCACAGACTCCCTGAGCGGAGCGTTATTTCAGCCCGCTCAGGTCAATCCCCGCGCTTCTCTCCCAGCAGGTGAGCAGCGCAGGGATTGGATGGGAGTCTGTGACGTGATGGTCCCAGTTCCTGCTGGGACGAGGAAGAGAAGAGGAAGAGCGATGTGGGAGGCGGACCAGCACATTACAGCAAGTGTTCTTTTTTTAATATTCTAACCTCCCCATTGCTCCCCCTGCCGCGTTTCCTACACCCGCCCCACCGCCCTTTGTTTGTGGCGGGTGACGCTGCTTGCCTGTTTTTTGACCTCTCATTTGATCATCTTGGCTAGTCTTGTAACCAGCTTTACCTAAAATTGGTTCAGCCTTGTCAGTGGATCAGATAAAACTCTGTGATAAAGGCCAGCTATTTTCAACTGCACACACTGAAACTGTACCCATTTACTTTTTCTTAGAAAGGTACAAATTACAAATGATTTCCTTTCTGTACGTCTTGACTACTGTAATTCTGTCTGTCTTGGCCTGCCAGGTTCCTACTCAAGTTACAAATCATCCAAAACTACGCAACTAGCCTGGTGTAAAGAGTCAATTTAGCCCCACTGCAATGCCTTCCTGTGAAAGCACAAATTAGATTTTCGTCAACATGTTTTGTGCACAATTTCTTTTCCTCAACATCCACTGTTCTCAGTTCCCTTTTCAGTCTATTCCAACCCTTGCCACTTACTGAAATCAGAGGACAAATTTCTTCGTACTGTTTATAGATTTCGTCTTCAAACGTCTGGTGGAAGTGCCTTCTCAGTAGTGGCCACTAGTAAGTAGAATTTTCTGTATCTCTTTGCAAATTTATAAAGGTGCTAAAATTGTGATTGTTCACGCACTCCTTTCTGGAATCAGTCTTAATGCAGGAAAACTGTTCTTGTTGCTTGAGTGTGGTTCTCGGCGCCATGATTCTTGTTCCGGGGTGAAACGCAGAGCTTTACAAAACGCTAGTATGAAATTAAAGTTTATTACATCCTTAGAGTCTGATGTTTTAGCAATCCCAATGAGGCTGATCTTGGATTGCCTTGATTTGGTCTCCATTGCACACTGTCAGGCAGTGTAATGGAGCCCAAGAAATTATGAGCCGCTGAAAACGATTTGGGGCTCTATATCCTTCATATAACTCAAGGAATTTTTAACAAATCTAGAGCAAATTTCTTATCAATGGCTTCCACCTTTTTCAGAGCAGCCGCTGCAGCAACCAAAGGCCCTTGAACTTCTAATGGACAAGTTACTTACCTTCGGTAACGCCTTATCTGGTAGAGACATAATCTGGCCGCATGTTCCTTACCTTTGTATTTCCCAGGTGTCAGACTGGATCTAGGAGATTTTTCTTCGAGCTATACCTCTGCTCGCTGGTAGGTGGCGTCACTCAGCTCTGCGTGTTGTCGTCATCCATGTCGGAAGTGACATCACAGCACCTACATAGGCGCCACCTCGGCGTGCTAACGTCAGTTACTTTTCATGACTTTCCACGCAAGAAAAACAAAGCCATGAAGAGTACTGATATTGGTGAGTTTTTAAGAAACTAGGATCCTGAAAGGGAACATCCCCGACCCTAAAAACTTGTCCGCAACATGAGGAGGATGAGTGGGTCGGTAAGGAATCTGTGGGTAGATCATGCCTCTATCAAGAAATGTTCCTCTTTTGCACCGCCCGACCTTTCTCCAATCCAACGTACCCTACGAAGAGTTGGTTGCCTACCTGGAACTCTTTTGTGCATTCAAGGTAGAACAACGACGCTCTTTTTGGGTCCAGACGATGGAGTTGCTCCTCTTCCTTAGAGGGATGTGGAGGAGCGTAGAAAGTGGGTAAGGTGACAGTCCCACATGGAATGGAGTTATCACTTTTGGAAGGGAAGAGTCCCAAGTGTGAAGCACCAATTTGTCAGGGAATATTGTCAGAAAGGGGGGCTTAGAGAATAAAGCCTGCAGCTTGCTCAATCTCACCCTCCTGGCAGATGTAATTGCTACTAAGAAGGAAGTTTTGATAGCGAGCAGACGAAGGGGGCAATTATTCAGGGGCTCGAAAGGAGAGCACATGAGGAAAGTGAGAACCAAGATAAGGTCCCACTGGGGCATAATGAAAAGGGCAGATTGGGACATATGTACAAGGCCTTTCAGGAATCTATGTACAAAGGGTGATTTAAATAAGGAGGGTTGGTCTGGCAGCCATAGGAAGGCAGACAAACCCGAAAGATACTCTTTTAAGGTGCGCAGAGCCCTGCTGGGCAAGGGTCAAAATAAATAGCAAAATATCTGAAAGGGAAGCAGAAAGAGGGTTCATAGTCTTTTCTGTACAATATATTATACATTTCTTCCACCAGCAGGTGTATACGTCTTAGTGGAGTGACGCCTGGCTGCCAGAATAACATTACAGTCTTCAGGAGGAAGGTCAAAAGCTATCAATTGCCGCTGCTCAATCTCCACGCAAGAAGCTGCAGAGTTGACCGGTTCGGATGGAGGACCCACGCCCTGCTGCTGAGACAGAAGATCCCCACCGAAGGGACAGCCAGAATGGAGAATGGATGCTTATTTCTAGAATATCGGGATGCCAGACTCTCCATGCCCAGTCCGGAGGCACAAGGATAACTTGGGCCTGGTCGTTCCTGATCTTCTTGAGAACTCTGGGCAGCAATTGTAACTGGGGAAATGCGTACAGGAGGCCTGAGCTCCACTCGAGATGAAGTGCGTCTCAGAGCGAGAACTGCCTTGGAAACTTCAGCGTGCAAAACTGCTGGCATTGCTCGTTCTCTGTAGAGGCGAACAGATCTAACCAAGGCTCTTCTCAGTGCTGAAAGAGACATTGCGTCACCTCAGGATGGAGATGCCACTCGTGATCAGCTAGGCATCGATAGCTGAGCTCATCCTCCCTGGCGCTCAGGGAACCTGCCAGATGTTCAACCACCAGGGATATGCCCTGCTATTCCAGCCATGTCCAGAGATGCAGGGCCTCTTGACAAAGAGTCCACGACCCCACTCTGCCTTGTTTGTTGCCGTACCACATCGCACTTGAACCAGCCTTCCTTTAATGTGTCACTAGCAGGATGCCCTACTGCCTCAGAGTCCTTCTCACCGAAATCCAGGGTAGAGCCTGAAACATCGGTTACATATCCTGGACTTGCCCTTCGGGAGGATAAGCCTGACCCTCCACTGTGTCCAGAATGGCTCCAATGAAAGGGAGTGTTTGAGAGGGAGTCAGGTGTGACTTCGGCATGTTGATAGTGAACCACAGCAAATGCAGGAGGTTCACCGTTCTATGGAGGAGGAAGACGGCAGCCTGCAGTGAGCCCACCTTCTGAATTTAGTTGTTGAGATAGGAGAAGACTGGATCCCCTGATCTGCACGGATGAGCTGCGACCACCACTATCACCTTCGTGAACACCGGCGGGACGCTGGTAAGGCCAGGACGGAGCACAGGGAACTGAAAATGCTCATGGACTACTGTAAACTACAGGTAGTGCCAATGGGCAGGCAGGACGGGAATGTGAAAATAGGCATCCTGTAAGTCCAGCGCTACCATCCAGTTTCCAGGGTCCAGGGCAGACAGGACCTGAGCTAATATGAGCATGTTGAATTTTTCCTTTTTTAAAGAAGGAGTTGAGGGCTCATAAGTCTAGGATAGGACGAAGGCCCTTGCCCTTTTTCGGAAACAGAAGGTAGCAGGAATAACAACCACAGCCTACTTTTGGCGCCCAAATCCTCTCAATGGCCCCCTTGGCCAAGAGAGTCATGACTTCCTCCTGTAGCAATATGAAAATGATCCTACATCAGCTGGTCGTAGGAAGGAGGAATAGAGGGAGGAGTATTTTCGAAGGGGAGGGAGTAGCCCTTTCAGACTATCTGTCCCACCTGTTCGATGTGATGGCCTGCCAGTGGTGGAGGTAATGGTTGAAACTGCCACCAAGTGGAAACCCATGGTTTGGAAGGGCGAGACTAGGAGAGTTTGGAGGCTGAAGCAGCCGGTGGAATGGGGGTGGGGTGGTTTTGTGGGTAGTAGGGAAATTTGGGTCTCCCCAAGCAGGGCAGTGGCGGCAGGCAATCGTCCTATTCACAGAAACCCCAGTGCTGGGCTTGGACCAGGATCCAGTAGGACGTCTGTGAGAGATCCATTAAAGGGAAGCAGGGGTTCAGAGGAGGAAACTCCTGGTTGTAGCACCTCCGTCACGATGTTGGTCTTAACTGCCAATGAAGGAAGCTAAAGACCAAGGACCTCAGCTGCTATTCGCACCACCATAGCATAAGTCGCTCCTTCCTCCGTAGCCACGGTAGGGGGAGAAAGCATGCCAGTATCTGGAAAAGTATCCAGTCCAATGGCGTCACCCAATTCCTCATACCAGTCCATTTCCTCATCAGTCTGGTATTCTAGAGGGTCCAGCGACCCCTCCCAATCTTCTCACACTCCTAGCCCTTCAGAATAAGGCTCAGATAACGACCTAGGACCTGGAGGCCTGTCAGCGCCGGATTTGGCATTGGTCGATGTGGTACCGGCTCTGGGTTGTCGGAGATCAGAATGGGGCTGCCGGTGGGCGCAGGCATCGTCGGGAGCATCGACGTCGGGCCAGGGAAGGTTGTAATAGTATGACAGATGTCGGCCTGGATCCATTCCTGGATCCATAGGGGGACATCAATGCCAGAGCCGCTGGCGCGGAACCTGATGGGGCCTCTTTAACTCCATGAGGCCCAAAGCCTCGCAGGTTGGGTCAGGTCGCCCAAAAATGAGGAGCATTGCCTCATAAAATTCTCTAAGATGGGAGGGGGTTCCTCCGGCTCCCTGAAAATCAGGGAGGAGTTGAGCCGACCAAGGCACAGGTTCAGTAGAACGAGGCCTTGAATGCCGTGGCTCCTCCATAGAGTCGGCCGAGGGACAGGGAGAAGTCCAGCACGATTGATTACTTGTCTTTTTGGTGCCTCAAACCTAAATGTCCAGACGATTTTGAGGGGGACGAAGACGACTGGAGACTCCTGGAGCGCTGCCGGGACCCTCCTCTCAACTGGGACCATGACCTCCAAAAAGTCAAGTGAAGTGGTGTTGCCTGCTGGGCTGCAAGCAGCTTTAAGGACAGCTCCCTCAAAGCCTTCCAGCCTTCCTGGTCGAGCTCCAGACAGCAGAGACAAACCAAATGAGAGTCCGTCACCAACATGACGGAATGACAGGCGCCGCATGGCTTGAACCCTGAAGTCTTTCTAGACATGGTAAAACCTACACACCAAAAAGGGGTCAACAAAAAGTCGAAAAAATCCTGTCAAAAAGAGACAGAGGTTAGTTTACTGTACAGATGCTTGACTTGGTGCTGGAAAAAAAAGGAACTGACATCAGTGCATCGAGGTGGCACCTATATAGGTGACACTGACGTCACTTTTGGCGCTGAGAATACGGACATCATGAGGGACTGACCGACGCCACTATCGGCGCGCAGGGGTACTTCCCAAAGAAAAAATCTTCTGGATCTAGTCTGACACCTTGGAAATTCAAAGGTAAGGAATCTGAGGCTAGATGTCTCTATAAGATAGCTTATTCAATATTACCAGCAGCAGATGCGGAATAGAACCACCTTCACCCCAAGGAGTGTTGCCATTTTCAGTCCTTTATTTGAGGATCGATCACTAACTAACTGCTGCTTCTTTCTCTTCCTTGTCACAAGAAATAGTTACCTCCATTTTGAAATCCCCTGAAAATGTTAATCAATGGCTTAAGAGTTTGTCTGGAAAACAAGATGAATCACTTCTATCTGGGTGTAGCAATAATATTTGCTAATTTAGATAGGTCTCCACAAAAATCATCTGTATCATCTGTAGTTGGTCAACTACTTCTGACCTTTTAAAAAGAGTTTGTACAGCTATGCCTTTCTACAAAAACACCCACTTTGAAGTTGTTCAACTTTCTTTTTAATTTATCTTCTAAACATTTACTAGATGTCTCGTACTGCAATCTTGGTTAATTTCTTTTGCTGTTGGTGAAACCATGAATAAAAGCATGAAGTCAGGCCAATTATTTTTTCCTGGAATGACAGTGTGACAGGCCTTTCACACACATCAGCACTATGCCTTTAATGTTGCCATACTGTTTAGTGTGTAAACAGTAGATGGCTTCATCTACATATGACTCAGTTCATTATAATAATATCAACAACTTCTATAATATACATGCTTGTGAATATGCTGTCCACATGTGTTTAATAGTTACATTTCAAACGTCTAGATTAATAGACCACCAGATCCACATTTGGAAACTTCCAGATAACCTGTTGGCACCAAGATGTCTTGGATTCGGTCTGTTTTTCTGTACACCAACAAGATATTTAAGACTTGTCTGGTAGACAAACAATGGCAGGATAAGGAACCGTCGCTAACAAGCCTCAACAGACTGATCAATTTGGTCATAGTGGCATCCTCAGCCAATGCTGTTCTGTCAGACTGTGGTCCAAATGAGAGACATACTTCTTGTCCCATGTCCAATGGTGTAGCTTAAGGAGGGTGTTTGGGATGTGAAACCCCCACCAAAGAAATGCATTATTGGTTTGGTAGTTGGGTCTGAGAGTCCTGAGTTAGGTCTGCTAACTCTGTATCAGTTTTTCTTGCCATGAGCTAAGAATGAAAGACAAAACAGTGACCTCTAATGTAAATGGGAGCAAGAGAGAGAGACATACACCCATCTGGTGGCTGAATTAAAAAATGTGAAATCAGATAACATGGAATCAATACCGGCTTCTCTGCATGTTCAAACTGTGTGATCATAGTGTAGAAGGCTGGCTCAGTATATAGTGTCCACCTATGGTGAGGCAATGTACACTTAGGCCAGGCAATGCCTAGTGATAGTGTTTAGGTCCCTGAAAACCAGAGCTCTCAAGGGGTAGCTGTGGAGAGCAGCTAAGGCTTATCCAGAAGGGTGTAAACCAATTGTATTTACCACTAGCCAGTCAGTAAGCTTTTTACACAAGAAAGCCACACCAGGCGAGTATTGTATAGTATTGTACTGTAATTGCATTTATATAGCGCTTACTAATCCTGACGAGTATTACTACAAACTAGACACTAACTTGGTATATCTCCTACCCGGAGATATCAATTACACACAAGAAATACCTTAGACAGATGTTAGTTGCATAGGAAAACGCATAGGGCCCAACCGGGGGGCCAAACCATATACTAAAATAGTGGGATGTGAGGTAAGTATCAAAACAGGAATAGTACCTAAAGATGGTGGACCCCAAGGGAAACACAGAACCACCAAAGGTGAGTAGCCAGGTGGTTACACTCATGGTAACTTGCTGTTGGAATTTTACAATTCTATGACCCTTCCCAAAGGACCTTGAAGGAACCACTTGGATCAAGGAAGGTTGGATAACCCCGCCACCCATGGATACCCCAGGAACCAGGATACCTACACCAGGGAGCCCATATTATGGATGCAGCACATTTTCCTTGTTTGCGCCGGGTGCACCTTTTATTATGGTGAATGTGCTGCCCTCAGGGAAGCCGCAAACTTGTGCTGTCCCCAGGGCAGCGTATTCATGAGAAACACTGAAGCGGCTGCTTTAAACCCACTTAGTATTTCCATAGTGCAGGTGGCAACCCACCTCCACTTTTGAAGGGGATTAGAGATCCCCTTGCAGCCAGGTGCAGTCACTGTAAGGGGATTACTGAGAGGTCCATGGGCCCCCTTTTGCCTCAGCTAGAGGACTGCTATCAGGGGGCGCACTGGTAGCGTGCCTCCTGAGAGCTACTTTGCCTCTGCGCCTGTGTCTGTAATATGGCACGGGTGCAGAGGCAAAGGGATTACCTCACTTGTAAGGGGCCTACTCCCCCATGCAAATGAGGGAACACCCACTTGAGAAAGCACTGGCGCTGTATGTGCTACAGCACTTTCAGTATTACATAAGGGGACGCACAAGTGTCTGTGTCACCTTCTGTAATACCATAGTGCCCCATGGGCGTGTAAAGCAGCCACCAACACCCATTACGCCCCTGGGGCACTTCTATAATATGGCCCCAGGTGCATTGGGATGAAGTGGTGTCGGAACCGCCTGTAGACACCAATGAAGGTCCGTGGAAGAACAGCCGCTACAGAGCCTGGAGGACCAGGCCGGTGGAACCAGGATTTGGAATCCAGATGCAAAGAATCTGAAAATAGAGGGGACAGAGGCCAAACCACCTAGAGGTGACCAGTAGGTACAGGAGCACAATACCAGCCCTGGTAAGAGGTTCTTGCTGCAGATTGAAGCAGCAGCTGTGGATTCCAGGTGACGATGCGGGAGCACAGGAGCCTTCCAAAAGCTGTCCAACGCCAGTTGATGACTGTAGGAAGATCAATGACTGGCAGGACCACCAACAAGCTTTGGCAAGCGCATACAACAGCGCAAGCGCAAACAACGGTTTGCGTGAGAGGATGCTGTTTTGCAGATCAGCAAGGTCTGGGAGGCTAACCCAGCAAGGGTAAGTCAGGCCCGGCCCTCAGCACGCAGGAGAGCCAGCAGGAATTGATGGAACCCCCTCGAGGACACTCTGGCAGCAGGTACAGGGAGTCGCAAGGAAGCTTCAACAGCACACAGGAGATGAAGGCCTATGATTCAGAGGATGCAGGCAGGACGTCGTTCTTGGAGTTGTGTGGTGCTGGAGACTGTGGCTTCTTGAATATGTTTCGTAGATAGAGCCAACAAGCCTTGGGAACAACAAACAGACACAGTGCACAGGGAGGCAGTTCACGTCGGCTAGAGAGGGATTACAGTCACCCAACTTGCACGAAGTCTGGTCAGGCCTCTGGAGAACCAACAAACCACCACCTGTGCTTCAGATCTGGCTGATATACATGGAACAACAGGATCAGCAAACCAGTCGTCGTAGAGGTGCCTACGGAAGCTGGGAAGTGACTCCCTCACTCCAAGGGAGATACTGTCTAGCTGAGTTCATGGTGACTCGGAGGATGCACGGCCACAGAGTTGCAGAACTTGAAAAAGCACAGAGACGCAGATGCAGCAGGAATCTTTCCATCAGAGCAGTCTTTTCTTTGGTCCTGGCTCGAAGAACAGCTGAGTTCCAGTGGCTACCAACAGAAGAGACTTTGGACAGTCTTCAGATGACAGACAGTCAGGTCAAGAAGCTGTTGACGGGCCAAATCTAAGGACCTATCTTCAGGGGAGCCCTTAAGTAACCCTTAAAAGGGTGACCTACCTATCAGAGGGAGTCAGGGAGAGTACTCAGCTGTCCTAGCCAGTCAGATGCTCCCAGGGGCCAAGATTCAACATGGCACAATCAAGTGGCCACCTGGAGAAGCTCTGGGCCCCTTCCTAGGGAGGAGCTGGACAGGGGGGTGGACACTCCCCTGTCCTTTGTGTGGTTTGCGCCAAAGGGGAAGCCAAGGCCTCCTAAACAGCACAAAACTGGTTTATGCATGGAGGGCACCAAATGTGCCCTTCAATGCAGGCTAACGGTGGGGGGTTGGAAGCACTCCCAACCTACCTAATTCTAAAGGAGAGGTGGTCACACCTCTCCTTCGCAGGAAATCTATTGTTCAGCTTCCTCTGCCTGAGTTTTGCTAATCAGCAGGGGGGCAGAACACTGTCTAGGGTCAGTAGCAGCGTGGGCTGGCAGTCAGATACTTTAAGGCTACACAGGTAGGTACTGGGGATCCTATAAGGAGCACCCCCCATGCATGGTACCATGCAACTAGCACTGGAATTGATGCAGTTGCAAGATTCCAACATGTTTGATACCAAACATGTCCAGGTGGTTCAGGGCAGCCATTTTGTGGTTGGGCATTACAACTTGCCAGTGTCCACTGCATAGCTTACAATAGTTGTCCCACACTTACAAAGCCCAGAAAATGGAGTCGGGGTTTAAAGCAGTACCTCCGCTCATGCAGGGGTACCCACACACTTAGAACCATGCACTCTGCCCTAGGACTGAAGGACCTACCTTACGCATGGCTTATAGGTTAAAAGTGCAGTAACGGGGAGGGAAACCTTATATCCCAAGTGAAAGGTGCAAGCACCATTTCACGCAGACTGCAATGGCAGCTCTGCAGACACAGTTTGCATGGGCTTCCATTGGTGGCATAATACATGCTGCGTCCCATGGGAGACCCCGGGTGTACCAAAGCCCTGGGTGCCCCAGTACCATATACTAGGGACTTTCAATGGTACCCAGTATACCAATTGTGGGCTAGAAAGTACTTAGCAGAGAATTTAGAGGAGAGCACACTGCCACTGGGGTCCTGGTTAGCAGGATCCCAGTCTACTACAGTCAAAACACACTGACACCAGGCAAAAAATGGGGGGGATTTATGCCAGAAAGATCCTACTTTCCTACACATAGGCACATATTTTGTTTCACAGAGCCTCCTTTTTCTGTATGATCTCAGGAGTGCACTTTTTTAGTACTTGAGGTCAGGATGTAAAAGCACCTCTTATATTAGATTTAGGGGGGAGGAGCCTAGCGCGCAACCAAGATGGCCGCGTAGGTGCGAGGCTCCCGAGGACCTCCGCAACCTCCCACGACTATCCTGAATTTATCCTGTCTCGGATGAGGGGAATGTGTTGGTGAGCCTGAGCTGAGGTGGCACCCGTTTCCCGTTGTCAAATCGGACCTCGGACACCGGAGTGAGCACCGATTGAAGTCTGTGGCCTTCTCCTCGCCAGACCCCGGATTTGCGCTGAGGGGTGACCCAGTGACAAAGTGAACAACAGCGGCGGGCCGGGCCTGGCGAGTCGCGCACCCCGCGCTTTCGCACCCCCTTGCAATCACTGCAGGGTTGGGTCGCGGGGCTCTTTGTGTTGGTGTGGTCTCGCTGGGAGACTTGGCCTGCCCGCCGGCTGTGACCCACACCGCCGATCGGGGGTGGCCCCCCCCGGAGCTTGTGGCCCTGATTGCCTGCCCTTCACGACGTGACTGGTGCGACCGGGAGACTAGTGGCCATGGCCACCAAACAAGATGGAGACCGGGCAAAGACCAAGCCGACCCGGCGTGGCACCACCCATCAGGCCAACAGTATGGACCGCTATACTCTCCAGAAGGGATCTCCCGGCGGACCGCACAAATCCCCTGAGGACCCTCCTGATGCCCCGGACCTGCCCACGGATCTGACTCTGCGGGATGTCATGGGCGCCATTGCCGAGATGAAGGCCTCGGTAGGCCAGCGGTTCGACACACTGGCACAGAAGATCGACTCGGTCCTCGTGGATGTTGGCCTGGTGAGGGCCGATCTTTCCAAGACCAACGACCGAGTTGATTCTTTGGCCCACACCGCATCGGGCCTTACTACTGATGTGGCGGCGCTACAAACAGAGGTGCGCCGGCTTAGTCAGGCGAGCGCGCTTATGGATCGGCGCCTGGAGGACTCCGAGAGTCGGGCCCGGAGAAACAACATTCGCATCATCGGAGTACCCGAGGGACGGGAGGAAGCGGCGGCGGACCTATTTGTGGAGGACCTGATCGCTACCCATCTCCAGCCACGGGGGCTGAGTAAATTCTTCGCGGTGGAGCGGGCCCACAGAGTTCCCGGGGGAAGGCCGAAGGTCGGAGCCCCTCCGCGGCTCCGCATTGCCCGGATTTTCAACTTTCGGGACAGAGACGCTATCCTGCAAGCCTCCAGACTGTTGGGGCCGGTTAAGCTTGACAACTTGGAGGTGAACTTTTATCCGGATTTCACCCCAGCGGTCCAGAAGCAGAGACTGAGCTTCCAAGGCGTCAAGCGCCGTCTTCGGGACTTGAACCTTAAATACGCAATGCTCTTCCCAGCCAAGCTGCGAGTGGAGGTAGAGGGTCGCACGCACTTTTTTGATCGCCCCGAGGCGGCCGGAGACTGGCTGGACACTCTGTCTGGGGATCGTGACCTGGGGGGCGGGGGGGGGGCGGCGGCACACTGGATCGGGTCTGAGGGGGTGATGTTGGGCTTCACTCTGGACAAAAATGTTGCCACTCTCGATTAAGCATCTGTCTGTATAATTTCCCCTCCTATGGAGGTTGTGTGGGGTCTCTTGGGGGTTCTCCCTCCTCCTCTAGGGGGCTTAGCTAGTATTTATTATATATATGGGGCGACAGGCACACTGCACGTTGGGGGGGCTGTTCGGGCTCATGCAGGGGTGCAGGGAGGGGGGAGTTTTGTTGGGGTGGGTGGGTAGGGATGGGGGGGTGTTGTTCGTTTTCACCACAAGGCAAAAGTATCATTGTGCTAGCTCTATAGTGCTCTCGGGGGGACGAATGGTGGCTCTTGTCTATGATGGGGGGTAGGGAACTAACTCTGTTGTCCTGGAACGTGAATGGACTGGGGGACAGGATTAAACGTGGGGTGGTCCTGCAGTTCTTGAAGCGAATCTCGCCCGATGTAGTTTTTCTGCAGGAGACACACCTCATTGGCAACTCCTTCTGCGCCATGAATCGGCGTGGCTATCGCCTAGTGGCCCATTCGGGCTTTACGTCTGGCTCAAGGGGTGTGGGCATCATGGTTAAGAGCTCGCTTCCGCTGGAGATTGATGAGGTGCTCCATGACGACAGGGGACATTACGCGGTCTTGGTGGGAAGGATGGAGGGCAAAGTGGTGGTTTTTGTGTCAGTATACGTCCCACCGGGGCTGCAGTCGACTACCTTTGCGGACCTGGGGCGCCTCCTCCTTGGCCTTCCGGGGGGGATTCTGGTGGTGGATGGGGATTTCAATGCGGTGGTTTCCGGGACTGTGGATCGTCACCCCCCTAGGGACCTCCCCCGGGCCCAAGCGTGGCTCTCTGGTCTATTGGACACTTTGGGATTGGTGGATTGCTGGCGTTTAAAACATCCCACGCAGTTACAGTATACCTTCCATTCGGGGGCCCATGGTAGTCTCTCACGACTAGATTATGTCCTGGTCCCGGCGGCCTATGTTGGGAGGGTGGGAGAGGTGCGCCATTTGGCACGGGGTATCTCGGACCATTCCCCGCTCCTGTTACACCTGGACCTTTTCCCGAGGGGTGAGGGTAGGGTGGTCCCGATCAATCCCTGGTACTTGCGCGACCCCACTATTCGCGCTGAATTGATTAAATCCCTCCAGCGCTACTTTGACGAGAATGTGGGGTCCGTGCCTTCGGCTGTCTCACTGTGGGAGGCATTCAAGACAGTACTACGAGGAGAGGCCCTGTCCCTCATTTCCCACACCCGGAGGCGCGAGCGGGAGGAAGTGACCCGGGTGGAAGCTGAGATAGCCGAGTTGGAGGGTAATCTAGGAAGTGGGGTGACGGATGCCGTATTGCATGTCCTCCAACTCAAGCAAGCGGCCTATAGGGCCCTCGTCACGGAGGCAGCCAGGGGCCTCAGTAGAGAGCAACAGGGGAGATTGTATGATGTGGGTGATAAGGCTGGTAAATTGATTGCGTGGCTGGACAAAAAGGAGAGAGCGAGTCGTGTAGTCCCGCTGATTGAGAAAACAGACGGTGTGTGTGTTACTGAGCCGGAAGAAATTGTCTCCTGCTTCGCTGACTATTTCCGTGGGGTGTATTCCCCGGTGTCTTCCTGCTCTGAAGAGGATTCCCGTACCCTGCTCAGGGATATCGCGCTGCCTTCCCTCTCGGAGGAGGACAGAGTGTCGTTGGACGCCGCCCCAACCTCCGACGAAATCGCCCTCGCCATACGTTCGATCGCTTCCGGCAAGGCCATGGGTCCTAATGGTCTCCCCATCGAGTTGTACAAATTGAGACCGGATACGCTGGCACCACATCTCCGATCGATGTTCCTGGAGGCCCATTCGGTGGGCTCCCTCCCGCTGGACCAGCGTCTGGCTACAATCGTGGTTATCCACAAGGAGGGGAGACCTCGGGACCGGGTTACATCCTATCGGCCCATTTCGCTACTGAACGCGGAGCCTAAAATTCTCGCCAATGTCCTGGCCAATCGGCTGGTCGGCGTGGTGGGCGAACTGGTTCACCAGGATCAGTCCGGCTTTATCCCCCATCGTAACACAGCTCTTAACTTGCGGCGTTTGCATGGGGTGCTTGCACGTGTTCAGTACATACGGGAGCCGGCCATTTTGGCATCCCTGGACGCCACCATGGCGTTTGATACGCTTGAATGGCCATACATCTGGGCGATGCTTGCGAAGTTTGGCTTTGGCGCAGGATTCATCAGTTGGGTCAAATTGCTGTATTCGGGCCCATTGGCGCAGGTGGTGGTGAACGGTAGAGTATCGGCTCCGTTCGAGCTGGGCCGGGGCACGCGGCAGGGCTGCCCCTTATCGCCGCTCCTTTTTGCGCTTGCCTTGGAGCCCCTGGCAGAGTGGCTGCGGTGGGAGCCTTCCATCCGTGGTCTCCGTTGGACCCCCGAGCATGAGGACCGCGTATCCCTATACACTGATGACATCCTCTTGTACCTAGCTTCCCCACGTAACTCACTTATAGTACTGGTTGATGTTTTGCATTCATTTGGTCGTAACTCCGGCCTGGTCATCAACTGGGCTAAATCGTGCGTGTATGTTCTCTCTGGGGAGGCGCCCATTCTCCCGCGGGGCTGTCCGATCCAGATCGCCCCGCAGGGATTTCGGTACCTGGGTGTCTTCATTACTCTGGACCCGGAGGCCCGGTATGATCGGAACTTGCTTCCCCCCCTCCAGCGCCTGAAGGAAGATGTCACGCGCTGGCGGCGCTTGCCGCTCTCGCCGCTCGGCCGGGCGGCATTGTTTAAGATGATGTCTCTGCCGCGCTTCCTCTACGCTTTGCAGAATACTATGGACCCCGTCCCAGCGCGCTACTTCCGTGAGGTGGAGAGTTTGCAGCGCCGCCTGTTCTGGGACGGGAGGCCGCGTATCGCCCTGGCGAAGCGGACGCTCCCATGGTATGATGGCGGGATAGCCCTCCTGGATATCAAACGATACTATTGGGCCTCCCAGCTGGCTGCGATTAATCACGGCCTGTATGGGCCCGCTTTAAACCCGGCATTCGAAATGGATAAGATGCTACTCCCGGGTGGGGACTACAATCGAGCGCTCTACTCCAGCACGCCCGACGCTCGGCTGACCGGCCCCACGCGTGTCATGGTGCGAGTGTGGCACGCGGCTAATGTGGCGATGGGGTGGAAGGATCGTCTGACCCGGGCGTCACCACTATACGCGTCCGAGCAGTTGGGCTCCCTGTGGACCTCGAAGGGCTTCGAGAAGTGGGACATGATAGGCATTAGCAAGGTGGGGGATCTCTGGACGAGGGGAGGATTTAAAACGTTCGAGATGCTGCAGACGGAATTCCACTTGCATGGCAGGGAGTACTTTCGGTATTTGCAGATCCGTCATGCACTGGGCTCCGTCTTCCCGGACGTTGCATCCATCCCGGAGTGTTCCCCCCTTGAGGATAGAGTGCTGGATGGACACGTTCCGGACAGCACGATCTCACTGATCTACAAAAAACTGATCAATGACCGCACGGGATTGCTGACTGCCCTTCGTGAGGCTTGGGTTGCCGATGGACTGGAGCTGGACGACGAGGACTGGACCCTTGCGGTGGCCTCCCCGAAAGAGGTGGCCATACCGGCCCGCCTTCGCTTCGTCCAGCTCAAGATACTCCACAGAGTCTACATGACGGGGCCGAGGCTTCTGCGTATGGGCTATGCTGTGGACGGGTTGTGTAAGCGTGGGTGTGGCGCTTTGGGGACCTTTCTGCATATATTGTGGGAATGCCCGGAGGTGGAGCGATTCTGGCGTGGTGTGCATGAGGTCCTGCGTGTGGTTACGCATGTTGTGCTGCTACCCGAAGCGAGGAGATGCCTGTTGAATGTGTGGGAACCTACCGACTACTCGGCGCCACAGACGTGGTGGGTGACTCTGGGATATATGGTGGCCAAGCGTGATATTGCTCAACTGTGGGGATCTCAGAGGTCCCCGACTGTCTCGGCCTGGAAGGAACATATGGATTGGTGCATGTTTCGGGAAAAGGTGGTGTATGTTGCGAGAGGTAAGCCTGGGACATGGGTGAAAGTCTGGGGCCCCTGGAACGCCTACCGCGGGGGAATCTGTACTCCACCGTTATTGCCTGATCCGTCGCCTGCCCCATCCCCGTAGCCGACCCATCTTCCCTGTTCCGGGCATTGAGTTTTACCCAGCCCTAATCCTGATCTCTTCCCCTTCTTGATACTCCTATGGATTGGTAGGGCCCCCCTCTCAGGGGAGCACATGCTGCTATTTCTGATTGTAGATTGCCTTGTGGTTTTTATTTTTTCTGGTTGTTATTTCAGTTTAAAATGAAACCGTACAGTGGGGTCCGGATGGTGTGGCTATCAACGCTGCTAACTCCTGTGCATCTTCCTTAGCCGCAACGCGCGCTCTACAATGTGTATCATATGCTCCTTTTGTTTACTAGCGGCCGGCCGGAAGGTTGTAGGCCCATCTTTGTATATTTTTTTGAGTTTTGTAATAAACGGTTTAAAAAAAAAAAAAAAATTATATTAGATTTAATAGACCGTAATATTGCTTCATCTATTATAAGAATCTAGGCCATGTTTAGGTTTACATGACTACTGACTTAACTCTTAATTCACCAATGACAGTCGCTGGAAGGAGAACCGTGAATTTTTCTAACTACAATCACTTTTCATAAATGTCTGTCTATGTAGTCATATAATCTGATGTACTAAAGAGCAATGCTTTCACATGATAAAGAAATACACTTTTTTTAAATTTGAAAAGATTGTATTTTTACATTATGTTTGTTACACAATATACACGCCAAACGTTTTCACGGCTTGGCCTGTGCACGGACTCTTGGAGCGAAGTACGGCAGTTGCTCAGCTCTGGTTAGGCCCGTCCTATTAATTTGCCTCCTCTATGTGCGACTCAGCTTAGTATTTGGGATGCTTAGTCACTTGATAAAATGATTTGTAAATGGCGAGGACTAAAAATTTTAAGCCCTGCCCAGAAGGCATTCTGTAGCACAGACGAACAGGAGTGCGTGCAGTGAAGAACAAGTTACTTACCTTCAGTAACGCCTTATCTGGTAGAAAGAGTATCTAGCCGCAGATTCCCTACCTTTGAATTTCCCAGGCGTCCAACTGTATCCTTAAGATTTTTCATCTAGCAATGCTCCTGAGTGCTGGTAGGTAGCGGCAGTCGGTTGTGTGATGTCATCAGCATCGTCTGCGCCAAACGTGACATCTGTGTTGCCTATATAGGCGCAACCTAGGCGTGCTAACGTCAGTTACATTTCATGACTTTCCAAGCTAGAAATTATACTAGAAAATCCTGCAGGACTGAGTGGCCATAATGGTCTTCCCTGCAGATTTTACTGTCTAGGCAGTAATGCAGGGATGCTCACGTTGCCGCCCGATAGATGTTCAGGCCTGGATCTCCACCTTAGCTCTGGTGGAATGAGCTTTTAAGCCTTCAGGAGGCTGCTTCTTTGCCCAGAGAACATCAAATTTTGATGCAGAGGACAACCCATTGGGAGATGGTCCTCTTCTGCACTTACAGACCATTCCCCGCTCCAACGTACCCCACGAAGAGTTGGTTGTCCACCCGGAACTCTTTTATGCCATCAAGGTAGAACAACACCGCTCTTTTTTAGGTCCAGACGGTGGAGTGGCTCCTCTTCTTCAGAGGGATGCGTAGGATTGTAGCAAGTGGGCAAGGGGAAAGATTGTCCCATATGGAAATGTGTTACTACTTTTGAGAGGAAAGAGGTTCTAGTGCAAAGCACTAGATTTGTCAGGGAATATTGTCAGATAGGGAGGCTTGGACAATAGAGCCTACATCTGTTTTTGTGATGTCCGGATTCCGCTGGAGACCAGAGTCCTCTGATTTTCACTTCTCCCAGATGGCCGCCCCATCACAGAAGTAACACATCTGTTACTACTGTGAAATCTGGTTGGGGAAGGGAGAGGGGTCTGCCTCTGACCCAAAGGTGGTTCATCAACTACCACTGCATTTCTAGTCCATTTCCCTCCAAGATCTTTACCATGTCAGAAAGATTCCCTGATGCTGTGCTCACTGGCACTTCAGGTCCCACTGCAGAACCCGCATAGGCCACCTGGCATATGTCACCAGCAGCCTCAGAGTCATTCTCACTGAAATATAGGATAGATGATGAAACATTGGTATCATAGCCTGAATATCCTGGACTCGCGTTCGGGAGGATAGGCCCGAAACTGCACTGTGTCCAGGACAGCTCCGATGAAAGCGAGCATACTAGAGGGTGTTAGGTGTCACTTCGGCAAGTTGATGTTGAACCCCAGTGAATGCAGGAGGTCCGCCATAGTCTGGAGGTGGGAGACAGCGAGGGGCAAGCCTGCCTTCAACAGGTAATCGTTGAGATTGGGGAAGACTGGAACCTCTGATCTCCGCAGATGAACCACGACCACTGCCATCACCTTGGTGAACACCCGAGGGGCGCTGGTTAGGCCAAAAGGAAGCAGGGTGAACTAAGTGCTCGTGACCCACTGTGACTCACAGGTAACGCCTGTAGGTAGGCAGGATGGGGATGTGAACATATGCATCCTGCAAGTCCATCGCTACCATCCAGTGTCCTGGGTCCAGGGCAGACAAAAGCTGAGTCAATGTGAGCATCTTGAATTTTTCTTTTTTTAGGAACTAGTTCTGGGCTTGTGGGTTATGATAGGACAAACGCCCTTGTCATTTTTCGGGACAAGAAAGAAGCTGGAATAGCAACCACAGCCTATTTCTGGCGCTGGAACCCTCTCAATGGCTCAACTGTACAAGAGAGCCACAATTTCCTCCTGGAGCCAAAGTAGATGATCCTCTGTCAGCCGGTTGAAGGATAGATGCATAGAGGGAGGGGTGGTCTCAAAGGGGAAGAAGTAGGCCATTTGGATAATCTGGAGTATCCACTTGTCCGAAGTAATGTTTTGCTAGTTGTGGAGGTGATGGCAGAGCCTGACACCAACTGGACGATCATATTCCTGATTGATTGATTGAAGGGCAGGACTAGGAAGGCTTGGAGGCTGAAGCTGTCGGAAATGATGGTGGCTTGACAGGACCTCTGGCTACCCGACTCACAGGGTTGGAACAATCCACGCCGTCGTCCGCGAAGGGGTTGTGGAACTTGCGCTGCTTGGTGGCTGGGGTTGGGTTGGCGCAGTTGAAAGCTCCTTCAGTAGCCATGAAAGGAGAGAAAAGCAGACTGGGAACGGGAGGCAGCTGAGAGGCCCAAGGACTTGGCCGCAGCCCGGGAGTCCTTAAAGTGCCGGGTCTGTCTTGTCTCCGAAAAGATGGGTGCCATAAAAAGGCATGTCCATGAGCGAAGCCTGGAAGTCCCTTCAAAAGCCGGATGCTCTCAGCCAGGCGTGGCGTTTAACAGCCACCACCATAGAAATCGCTCTGCCCAGCGAATTGGTCATGTCTAAGCCAAATCAAAAGGCGTACTTTGCTGCATTTCTCTTGTCTGTTATGGCTTGGGAATGGATGGCCCTGGCCTCTCCTGGGACCTGTGGCAGCACTTGCGCAACTGTTTCCCAGAGAGTGGGAATAACAGCCCAAAAAGCATGTAGTGTCCAGCGACCGCAATGCAAGGCTGGCCGGAGAAAAAATAATTCTTGCCCCAACTGTCTAGCCTCTTGGATTCCTTGTCCGAGGGAGAGGCAGGGAACGCACCATGGGAAGTGGAGGCTTAGACTACCAAGCTCTCTGGGGTGGGATGGGTAGTGAGGAAGTCTGGGTCGCCCGGGGCAGGACAGTGGCAGCGGGCAATCGTTCTGTTCACAGTTGCCCCTGTTCTGAGTTTGCCAGAAGGACATCCGTGATGACTTTGTTGAGTGGAAGCAAGGGTTCCAAAGAGGAAAAATCCTGGCTGTAGCACGTCTGTCAAGATGTTAGTCTTGACCGCCACTGTCGGGAGCTGAAGGCCAAGGACCTCATCTGCCCTGCGCACCACCATTGCATAAGATGCACCCTCCTCCGTAGCCACAGTAGAAGTAGAAAACATACCAGTGTCCTGGAAGGTATCCAGACCACTGGCCTCACCCAATTCCTCATACCAGTTCATTTCGTTATGGGGCTGGTCTTCTAAAGGGTCCAGCTATTCCTCCCAATCTTTTCCCAATTCTAGACCTCCAGAATAAGGCTGTTGGTCCTGTCGGCGCCACAATCGGCACCAATCGATGCCGTTCCAATCAGAATGGGGATTCCACTTTCACTGGTGCTATATAGTTATACCCTCTTTTCCAAGAAGAATGGAGGCGCACTCACGGGTACTTTTCACAATATTTTCCTTTTATCCTCATATCACGGGTCATCGATATATATATATATATATATATATATATATATCTCACACTTTCGTTGTGCACCTAAATGGCGATGCACTCACAGGCGGGAGCTTCTATGTGGTGGTGCCCCACGTTATATCCACGCTCCCAAAACTCCGAAATTCCTTAAAACAGAGTACAGCAATCACAGGGGTGTCGTATCGATTTGTCTTTAATCAGCAAACAAACAGACGCATTTCGGAAAATCCTTCGTCAGTGTCTAGTTTGATCACAGCGAGGAGCCATTCAAATTCATTTACATCACTCATAGATCGACATAGAGGATGGTATGTCCATCACTAGCAATGCATTTGTATACATATATACATACATATTTATTTACCAAAAAGGTAGTATGTCTATAACTATAGAAGTACTCCTTGAATAGGTGCAAATCTACTTCTTTTTGGAATTCAGAAACATTGGTAGTAGTAGGCTTACAAAGTTGCACCAGTCTCGCATTTCTAGGCATTCTGCTGGCAATCAAACACCCAATCGCTAGGGCAGCATTCCAACCTATCGTTGTTTGCCCACTGTGCTACTCTAGATATGGGGCCTGCCGAAAGCTAATCAGTACTGTCCTGTCCCTCATAGAAACAGCCCATCCAGTACTGTGGTCATCTCATTCTTCATTCTGCAGCCCACTGCTTTTCTAGTAGGGAAATTTGAGACTAACCCCCCCCCCCCCCCCCCCCCCCTCCCCAAATATCATTGACTAAGCTACGACCCTGCCCATGACTTCTTTTGCTTTACTCCAGTTATCCCGTTTCCCACTGGCAGCTGACTATATGCAGCACAAGCACTGTTGGTCCATTGAATATCAGCTACAGTTGGCCTCATTAATTGCACTGGTTTGAGGGGGAAGTAACAGCATTCCCAAAACTGGAGGTCTCAAAGGGAAATTGCTTGAGTTACATACGTAACCCATTCCTCTGACTTCTGCATTTTTAATACCTTGATGTTGCAGATGGTCATAGAAGTTCAGAGTATTCCATGTTTACTCAATCTAGGAGACATCATTAGCTTACCAGTATTATAGGAGTTACAGATTTCAAAGTTCTCAATTATTTTGTGCTCTGAGCTCAACGTGCCCTAACTCTGCCTTATCCAGACCTCTCATTTGCCACCTCACCAAGACACACTGTTTCACTTAGAGACTGCCTTTCCAATTTCCACAGGACCGGTAGCAGCATTTTCATTGTAGGATATGGTGGGGTTCTCAGAGAACAGCGAGCGTAAAATGGCAGAGAAGCTCACAGGGGTTGTGCTCGATGTATGAGAAGATTACGCCTTTGCTGACACATGCTTGAGGCTCAGCTTTATGAATGGTCCAGTGGCATATTTTTCTCCAAACTTTCTACAGTTGCACAATAGATACTGGTGCCATTTATCATCTGTTTGGCTTGTATCACTCTTAGGCAAAACAGCAGAGAGGATAGTAGGCCTCATTAATGAAGGATAAAGGATACCACTGCTACACTAGAAGCTAAACCTAGTGTGTGTAATCGACACAACAGAGTGCTCCTAAGTCGTATCTCATTCCATTCCGTGCCTTGTGTCTGCCTTTGCCCCTAAGGAAGAGCATATCATTATTCACCGGGTTACGCCCATGTCCTTTTGAGAGCATATTTCTATTCACTGGGTGACCCTTCACTCCCCTTTCCTCCCCTAACCCTGTCGCTTTACCATAATCATTCCTGCACCTGAAAGACCAATTATATTTTTTTCTCTTTGGGAGATAACCTGCTGCCAGTGTCTCTTCCAAATCGGTTGCCTTCTAATTTAATCTTGTGCCCTTGGCATTGGCATAGTGTTGTGCCACAGTAGGCCTTGCCTGCACTAATTTTATTACATTTACTGCTTTAAAACTACAATAGCTGGCAGGATGGATCAGAGAGTTGAACATCTGCTGACACATGCTGCCATTTTTCTGGGAAGCAGTGAAAAGGGGCCAGACCGAGATGATCTGTGGTTCACCCTTATTGCACCAGACAAAATGGGTTTCAGTGTAAGAAGTATATAGAGGTAACTATGCATTGGCTTGAATAGCGATGCACTGAGGAACATCAGCACAAAATTCAAATCCTGATGTCAAGCAATAAACTGAGTAGTGGAAACATGTCGTGCAAGCCTTTTAGAAAATGTGCAACTTAGAAAAGGAAGGATAGTCAGAGAGACACATATAGGTGGGCAGACCAGTCAAATAACCTTTTACAATAGCCACTGCAAGACTTTGGTGTGGACGAGAAGATGAGGCGCATTCAACCTTTGAAAGGTAGGACTGAAAGGGATTAAAAATGTCCTACTCACATCACTGAACAAATTAATTGCAGTGGCCTGCTCAATGGATTTCGTGGTGGGTTTCCTGGCAGCCAAGATGGCCCTCGCAACCTCTGGCAGCAAGCAGAAGGTCTCTAATTTGCACCACTAATTCTCAATGCATGCAGCTACAGCATTAAATAATTGGGTTGGAGGACTCTACCTGCTACTAAAGCAGGTCTTCCATGTGCAGACAAGCAAGAAGGGACCAGCAGATTGGTGTATCAAATATCCTTGTCCAGTCTGGGGCAATCAAGAACATTTATGCCTGATCACTTTGCACAATCTGGAGGACATCTGACAGCAGCATGCGTCAGAATGCATAAAGGGGACTCGACAACTAAATGCACCTTAATGTACCCTTAGGGAAGAACTTGGCATAAAACCGACAATGTCTCCTATTTTGGGCTGGGGCAAAGAGATCCATGCATGGACACCCCAACCTGGAAAAGATCACTGCTGTCACTGCAGGTAGAAAGGACCCACTTGTGATCCTCTAAAGAAACATCACTCGGAGCACCCACCTAAATTCCGAGGGAGCCTGCTAGGTGTTCTTACAGGAAAGAAACCCAGTTGCTGTTCCCACCACTACAGATTAATTACATCCTAACGTAGGGCTAAAGCCCTACACCACCCTGCCAGTTGATACAATGGAAGGTCGGTCGTGTTGACTGACCAAATTTGAATGGTGCTCCCTTCAACTTAAGTGAGTAGGTCTTCCTAGCAAGGAGGACATGCCATTTCCAAAACAATTATGTGCAGGCCCAGCTCAGATATGGACCTCAGGCTCCGCACTGTAATGACTCTGAGATGAGCACCCCATGACAATGTGGAGGAGTCTGTAACTAAAGTAGCCTACAAATGCAGTTGACTGAATGTACAGCCTACAAATAGACTGGAGGGTACATCTATGAGTAAAGATCCAGAAGGACAACATTGTATATCTACAAAAAGCCAAAGGGCTCCACTGAAGCATGAGCCACTGTTTCTTCAGGCACCATTAGCCCAGTGCACCAACAAGATGCACATAGTAATCAGACCTAACAGGCATAAGACTTGCAGAACCCGGATTGGTGCCGGAGCCATAAAAGTCGGCATCATATTCCAAATGCCAGCAGTCTTCTGAGGAGAAGGGAAACCATTCTTACAGATTGTGTCTTTTACTGCTGTTATGAAGGTTAATATTTGTGTGTGAATGAGATTAGTCTTCTAGGCATTAATCACGAAGCCCTTCTCATGGCATGCTGAAGATGATGTTCTGTGCACAGGCAGGGGGCCACGCCTTCACCGGACAATTTTCCAAGTATAGAAAAACACCTCCCCCCACACCCTCCACCACCAGAAGCTTGTGGTTCCGAAGGGGACGGGGGCTTTAAAAAGAATTAGAGGCAGCAAAGCAAGTAGACGATGGCGGGGACTGGAACAGCTGATGATAATAGCATCCACTGAATCCATACCTCACTCAAAAGGAGCAATACATTTGTTGGAGTGCTTGGACCATCTAGGAAGGCCGACTGTTGTGCCCTGGAGTGGTCCTGAAATTTTCAGTAATGATGCTGGAACTGCTTTTCCAGGCAGGCCAGGCTCCAAAAGCGTGCTGAGGCTCAGCTACTTTTTAATTGTTCCAGAGAGGAGTTTGACTTCTTTCTGAACAGTCAATTGCTATCAAGGGTTTTTTTCATGTGGCCAGGGGGCTGCTAACAGTTAATTTTGCCAGGTGCCACAGAGCATGAATGTACCTGCCATGAAGGTATGTGGCATTCGTAGTATAAAAAGCTATGCTCCTAGAGGACAAAATGTTGGTCCCTAGGGTCTGTACATTCTTAGACTCTTGATTTGGCTGGGACACAGTGGGGTGTGGAGTGGGCAAAAGAGGCATGAGCCATCACACTCTCTGAATGCGAAGACAGGAACTTTGGATCGCAAAGAGGAAGTCAATGTCAAAAGAGAATTCGACTGCTAGATATTAGCGAGGAGTCTTTCAGGCAACCAACAAAGGCTCTAAGATTGGCTTATTAAAGTGCTACAGAAGTATTTATACTGCAGACGACAGTTGTAGGATTTTGGCACAATGTTAGATTTAGTATCAGTGATATGCAAGGTCAATTCCACTGCCTCAGCTGCTTCTCCTGCTAAGGATGTGAAAACAGAGGCTGTTAAGGAGGCTCAGTAGGGAAGAGGATGTGCTCTTCTGGAGCAGTGATGAGCTCAGCTGCATTTTGGAAGTCTAGGTGGAGGTCACTATCAGTACTGTAAGAAGGAAGGAGGTTATCAGCTTCAGAGTCATTATCATCCAATTAGAAGGTAAAAGTAGTTTTAAAGAAAAAGGAACTCCAGTGAACAGGAATGGGCAGATCTGGAACAGGCAGAAGACACTGGTGACTGTAACCTGTCCTGGAAAACTATTAATTCCCCCTTCCTCAGAGATAACTTTATGTCAACCATGGAGGCCTCAGTTTCGTTAGAGACTTGGATTACAACACTTTGGGGTACCTTTAATCCAAATAATGTTGATATCGATATGGCCCAGGGTCCCTCTAACATAACCAACTTTGAACTCTGAAGCCTATAACTATGGAGAAAGTTTGTGTAGCCTTAAAGAACAGAGGCCCTGAGAAAGCCCCGAGACTAGTCAGGGTCCCAGTCGATGCTTTAAAATCTCACACACCGTTATGGGTTACAATATAAACCCGAATTTGTAATGCAGCAGCAAATGTTTAAAAGTAAAGAAAACCTCAGTGATGTACTTAAGCAGGAACTTGCTCCTCTATATGCACATTCAGATGCTATGGAGTCACATTTTATGATAATAAAAGGTATGTTAGAAAAAATACAGGGGGCTGGTAACATGACTGATGTGATCTCATCGGCAAATATGATTCTGGGGTGCCACTCGCAATAGCTTGAGAGATAGAGTACAACAGGGAATACTAGCAGGGAGACAAACTACACCCGCCCCCGTAGTCCCTCCGACACCTAACCAACCTTTAGTTCCAAAGAACATAAAAATAAATGACAACTCAGGTCCACAAGGAAAAGTACATGAGAAGACACAACGCCCTTCTAAGGGTTTTCCACAACTACCGGTTGAAATCAAACTCTGTTTGGGGTGGGGGATCTGAAACGGTAAATGATACATGTAAGGCAGACTGCATGGTTGGGAGTTCACCCAGAAGAGACAGCAGAGGATTGCAACATAGTAAATTTTAAGGAGTCCACGCATTGCTGAACTACTATTGCAGAGTTTAGCACTATTGACACCTTGCAAGAGTAGAATAAAAGCTGTTCCACTATGGTACTTTTACAGACCTTACAAACATTGCAGACCTATGGAGCCAGCGCCATACCCCTGTGAAATATGTGCCGATCAGTCATGGGAAAGACAGCGTGATACGTATTAGGCCTAGAGTTGTATACCTTATAATCCAATTTTCACAACAAACAGAGTTGCCCCGTTAACCCAACTAGATGGCCTAGATTGACAGGAGGCGGAATTTTGTTAGGTTTTTGTGAGAGGGGCACAAAGATACAGGGCCCCAAGGAATTACAAGGGATAGCTGCGGGGATACTAACACTGTAAGTAATACTGTTGAGCAAATAATAATCAAATCTTGACATTTTTCTGGTGTGAAACTCAAACTGAATAACTTAGCTTGCCTAAATATTATAAAGTCTGCTCATTTAATATGTTTGACGGGAACTTGGCTAAGGGAAGATTTCCATATAGCTGTATATGTTTTCATACTCACACCAGCCACACCTTCGGCTAGTGGCTGAGTTAAAAGAGGACCGCTCTTCAGCACCTCAGGCCCGGTAGGTTTCCCATGGGCTCCAGATTTTTTCCCATTTCTTAGGGCAGCCCTTGCTTTGGTAAACTATTTTCTCTGCCAGACAGCACCAGTCCAGGTCTTGTTACCAGTCTGTCAGCCGCGGTGCATTAGTCACCCCCCATAGTCTTGCTATGTTGTTTGGCACTGACTGCTGCCAACAGTAACCAGTTTCTAGTATGTGTGGGCCATCTGTCTTCCCCAGAGAACCTAAGCAAGTGCCACCTGGCATCTAGCCGTACCTTCGTACCTGCTACTTCAGACATTACTCTGTTTATTTCAGACCAAAATTGTTGCATTTTTAGGCATGCCCAGAAAATATGAAAAAAGTACCCGTCTCCCCACATCCCCTGACACACAGGCCCGCATCGCATCTGTCCAGCTTATATTGGAGCGTCCTAGGCGCATATGCTCTATGTGGCACTCGGATCTGGATTAGCCTGTACCTTGCGCTTATTGCCACCTCCCTGGAACACTGGGTCGCCTCTTGCCAGTCATCCTCCTCTAGGAGTCCCACATAGGTCTGCCAATGCCTCTCTAAGTAGGCCTAAGGGGTCCGGAAGATTGTTCATTATTTTCCGGTATGTAAGTGAGATTGCCTTATCCGCCATAGGATCTAACAGTAGCCGATCTTCTAAGGAAGAATATTCAGGCAGGATCTCCCCCTTGGACGCATGACAATGCACAACATGCCTCAATTGTAGGTAGTGGAATCGTTCCCCGTCCGCCATATGATACTCAGTCTGGATGTCACTAAAGGTTGCCATGGCCCTGTTTCTCCATATGTCCCCAAGGCTGTCTATGCCACAGAGACTCCATCCACTAAGGCCCTGAAGACCTCCCACCTCGCTCATGGCATCACTTTGCCAGAGTAGGGTTTGCTGAGTCAGTCACGAGTCCCAACCCAACACCTTTGTGACAGAGTGCCATGTTCGCACCACGATCTGTGTATGTATCGGTAGTGCCTTCATTCGTTTTTTTTTTTTATACAGGAGTGAGGCATATCCTCCAACCCTGATGGCACGTCGGTATGCCCGGTAGGCGGGTTCAGAGTGAGGTGCAAACACCCAAAAATTAATATTGACTAGTTGGGCCGCTCTATAGTAATTCTGAATATCCGGGATGGCCAGGCCGCCCTTGTGTACACCCGTTGCAACTTACGCAATGCAATGCGTGGTGTACCTCCTTCCCACAGTAGGTGACGTTGCTCCCCTTCTATAGTCTGGAAGAATTTCTCTGAAATCTTGCACGGGGTGTTTTCAACACATATAGCTGCCTAGGAAGGGCCATCATTTTGAATAACACTGCCCTTCCCATAAGGGATATGGGTATCTTGCTCCAATGGAGGATGTCTTCGTGCAGTCTCGTTATCTGGGCCTGCACGTTTAGATTCATGGAGTCAGTCTCTGATTTGGTGATCCAGATACCCAGGTATTTAAATTGGTCCCGGCATATCAGAGCCTTACATCCCAAAGTTAGGTGGGGGTCCTCACCAGTCAGTCTAAAAAGGAGCGACTTCTCCCAATTGATCTGATATCCCGAGTAACTACCGAACAGGCGGAGTATGTTGATAATTCTGAGGATCGTTTGCCTGGGCCAACGGACATATAGCAGTACATCGTCGGCATACAAGGAAATGCGCTCAGTTGGTTTACTTATTGATTGATCAGAAACAAAATGGTTACTTACCAGTAGGAGTAGGTTTGCAGCTTGAAGAGTTTTCTGGATTCATCTGCTGTGCAATATTCCACCATTTAGTGGTTGGGTGCGGAATAATCTTTTTTTTTTTTTTTTGCTTGGGGCGACTTCGACCATCATTTGGTTCTAGGTCCATCCCTTGTGTGACGTCAGATGGCACCCCGTTAGTTTGTGTGCGTGGTAGCCTCCTTAAGATTCTTTTTCCCCATTTTTCTATAGGGTTTGTCTTAAATCCGGTTCTCTCTAGATGTTAGTTCCTTGGTTTTTCATCTTTTGTCCCACCTGTTAGTATTCCTCCTTTGATGGGAGGTGGGTAGGACGCATGTGAATCCAGAACACTCTTCAAGCTGCAAAACTACTCCTACTGGTAAGTAACCTTTGTTTTGCAGCATGAATCCTTTTCTGGATTCACATGCTGTGCATTAGATTATGTAGCAGTTTCCAGCTCCCTGGGGTGACTGTGGTAAATTGAGGAAGACTTTGCGATCAGTGTTGAAGTACCTTTTGTCCCACTTGAGGTTCTTTAGTCCTCTGTACATCCACGCAGTAATGTTTTGTGAATGTGTGTGGGATGCCCATGTTGTCGCAGCACATATGGTGTCTATTGGCACGTTGGCTATTAACGCCAGGGTTGCCCCTTTTTTCATTGTTGAGTGGGCTTTTGATCATGTGTTTCCTGCTGAGGATTAGCATACTGGAATTGCCTCTAAAATCCAATGTGCAATTGTACCCTTTGTCACGGGTGCTCCCTTGTTGGACTTGGAGTGCGAGACAAACAACTGATTGCCCTTATGGAGATGTTTGGTCTCTTGCAGATAGTATAGTAAAGCTCTTTTTATGTCCAGGATATGAAGGCTTCTTTCTAGTCATGTTTGCCGGTTTTGGAAGAAAACTGCTAGCTGTATGCTTTAGTTTATGTGGAACTTACGTACTACCTTAGGTAGGAATTGAGGGTTTGTCCTTAGGATAATATTGTCCTTGTGGATTTGCACGAACGGTTCCTCAATAGTTTTTTTTTTTTTTTTTAACTTTATTTATGGATTTGGTTCCTCAATAGTTAACGCTTGTAGTTCACTTACTTGTAGTAGAGATGTTATGGCTATTAAAAGGCAGTCTTTATGGTGATGTATTTGAGTTCTGCTTTGTGCATGGGCTCGAACAGCCCTGTCATTTGTTGCGTTAGGAGAGTGTTTAAGCTCCACATAGGGCCTGGAGCCTTTCTTGGGGGTGCACTTTTCTAGGATCCCTCAAGGAATCTTTTTATGAATGGTGCTGTGAAGAAACTTTTACATGAATTTCCCCTGGTGTAGGCTACAATTGCTACCAGGTGCATTTTGAGGCTTGAGTAGTTGATATTACTGTCAAGCAAGTGTGTCAGATATATGAGCACTGTTTCTTGTGTGGAAATTGAGCTTAGGGTATTGTTTTTTGTGCACCATATGGTGTACTCTTTCCACTTAGCTGCGTAGCATTGTCTTGTGGTCTGTGTTGTTGCCTCCTTTAGCCTTTCCATCGTTCTTTGTGGCAGGTTTAAATGTCAGAACTCTATGTATTCAGATGCCTGGCTGCTAGGCTGAGCGTCGCTGGTTCTGGGTGAAAGATTTGCCCCCTTTGCATTGTGACGATGTCCATATCTGCTTTATGCTTGATCATTTGTCCCCTGAACAGTTTGAGTAGGCTAGAGTACCAGGTATGCCTAGCCCACTGAGGGGCCATGAGTATTAGCTGTCTGGCTTTCCCCAGAACCCTTTGTAGTAGGGGAATTGGAGGAAAACTGTATGCAAATGAACCCGACCAGTTTAGTGACAGGGCATTCCCTTTTGATAGGTGGTGTTGAAACCTGGAGGCGAAGGATTGACATTTCTTGTTCTCCATTAATACAAATAGGTCTATGTCTGGCGTTCCCCAGAGGTTGAAGACATCTTTAAGAGTTGTTTGTTTTATCTCCCACTCTAACGAACTGCTGTTCTGTCTGCTGAGTTGATCCGATTCAGTGTGGTCCTTTCCTGGCAGGTGAATTGTCTGTAGGCTGTTTTTCCTTGAATTGGCCCATTTCCATATGTCTTGAGCTAGTTTGTTTATGGTAAATGATTTTGTTCCTCCCTGTTTGTTGATGTAAAACATAGTGGTAGTGTTGTCCATTTGGATTAATACTGTCTTCCTTCCTATATGGGCTTGGAATGCCTTTAGTGCCACAAACACGGTCTTTATCTCTAGGAAGCTGATGTGTTTTTGAGTTTGCATTGTTCCATTGACCCCGTACCTTCAGGTTTCCTGAATGTGCTCTCCAAACCCTGTGGGATGCATCTGTTGTGATTGTCACTAAGGGAGTTGGTGTTTTGAAAGGTTTGCCTAGTGTTATGTTCTTGGATGCCCACCATTGTATCTCCACAGCTGAACCTTTTCTGTTACAACCACTAGATCCTCCCAACTCCCTGTGGTTTGTGACCAACTGCTGCATAGCCACTCTTGCAGAGGGCACATGTGGAGGCATGCGTGAGTGATGAGGGGGTATGCCGGATGCAATCATGCCCATGAGCTTCATGACCGTCCTCACTGTCAGAGAATGACCCTTCTGGAACGACGAGTTTCTTGTTTGATGGCTTGTATTCTTCTTCGGTGGGGTATACCCGTGAAACCTTGGAGTTTAATCTTGCTCCTAAGAACGTTTTTTCTTGTTCTGGCTTTGTTGATTATTTCTTGTGGTTTATAGAAAACACCAATTTTTGCAATGTTGCAAACACCTGATGGACGTGTGTGTAACATCTTTGTTTTGAATTTGCCTTTACCATCAAGTTGTCTAGATAGGGATAGACGTGTATCCCTCTCCTTCTTAGGGATGCAGCCACCGCTGCTTGGCATTTTGTGAAGACTCTTGGTACCGATTTTATCCCGAAAGGCAGGACTTTGAATTGGTAGAGACTGTTCTTGAGAAAGAACCTGAGGTATTTCTTGTGAGCTTAATTCATGGGGATGTGCAGATAGGCATCCTTTAGATCAATTGTGGCCATGAAATCTCCCTTTTGCAGCTGCGGGATTGCTTCCTGCAGTGTTGCCATCTTGAAGTGCTGTGTGCAAATGAATTTGTTTATGAACCTGAGGTCTAAGATGGGTCTTAGTGTGAGATCTTGCTTTGGTACCAAGAAGTACGGTGAATAGTTTCCTTTGAAGTTCTCCCTCCTTGGTACTTTCTCTATTGCTTGTTTTTGCAGGAGTTCCTTTATTTCTAGTCATAGTTGTAAGAGTTCTGTTCCTTGGAACTTTTTTTTTTTTTGGTAGGTTTGTTTCTTTGTTCGTTTTATACAATAGCCATGGTGAACCACGTTTAAAATCCAACTGTCTGATGATGTCTGTCCATTGCAGTAGTTGGTGTACTATTCTGCCTCCCACTGGTGTTTTGGGGTCCTTTGTTGCGGGCAAGTCACTTGGAGTTTGCTCCTCCTCCTCTCAAGGGTTGTCCCCTGCCCCGAAAGGGTTGCCTTAGTTGCTGTTGCCAGGCTTGGTATCCAGACTGCTGGTTTGATTGCTGTCCGCTGCCTTGAGTTTGTTGTTGATGTTGTCCTGTTGAGAAAACTCCCCTTCCTTTGGGTCACTTGGTGTTAAAACCTCATCTTTTGATGGTGCCCCTCTGTTGTAGGGCTGCCCATAGCCCTGGCTGTTTCATTGTCTTCTATTATTATTCTTGAAGTGATTCATCAACTTCACTTCCAAAGAGGGCGTCTCCTGTGTAGGGACTGTTGATTATTGAGGTTTGTACCTCTGGTTTGAAGCCTGATATTCTGAGCCAGGAGTGCCTTCTCAATGTTATGCCTGTGCACATTCGTCTGCTGGCTGTATCGGCTGCAACTAGGGTTGATTTCAAGCAGGTGTTAGCTATGCTCTTTCCCTTCTGTATGATGGATTTTGCCTTCTTTTTATCTTCTTCAGGGAGCTTCTTCATCAGTTCCTCAATGTCATTCCATTGTTGGTGGCCATACCCGTTGAGGAGAGCATTGGAGTTTGCAATGCGCCATTGCGTTGTTGCTTCTTTCTCCTTACCATGCCCATTCTTTTGCTTTCTCTCTCTAGAGGTGGACCAGTGGAGTAGTGGGCGTTGCCCCTTTTTCTTGCTGTGGTGACAATAATGGAGTCCGGCACTGTGTTTCCCTGAATGTATTTAGGGTCGTATTTTTTATCCACTCTCTGTGTTACCCCCTTTGCTGAAGCAGGCTCCTTGAAAGCCTCCTTGCCCTGACCCAGAATGCTTGGTAGCATTGGGAGATATTTTGTCCTTTTTGTGGATGGTGCCATAGTCTCTAGGAGGAAACAGGAGTCTCCTTTCTCTTCCTCTAAGGGGACCCCGAAGGTATCAATTGCTTTTTTGATGAGGCTGTTGTAGAATGCTATGTCCGGTGGCTTAGGCTTCGAGGGATAGCTACAGACCTCTTCTGGGCTTTCTGTGTCGAGGTAGTTTCATTCTTCCTCGAAAGTCGCAGAGGCTTCCTCGTCTTCTGGAGCTTCGAGTTCCTCTTTGATGTTGTCCTTGTGCGGTTCGGGGGTTGATGGAGCTTCGAGGTTATCTTCCTCTTCTTTGCCATTATTGGCAGCGTCAGTGGGTTCTGCAGGAATCCGGAATATTCCTTCAGTGCTTCGTTGAACTCCTTTTGTTGAAGGAGTACCGCCATTTCTGCTTCGAGGCATCTTTTCTTTTTCTCCACCTCGAGGCCCTTTCGGCATCTAAGGCTGGGGAGATTCCCTTCTTGGGTGTGGTGGCTTCCGGCTCTGAGGGTGTGGTCTTTCCCTTTGTGGCCTTTCGTTCGGTGCTTGCTTTTGTCAATTTTGACAATCTTCAGTATCCCTAGGGTTGGCTTGTGGGATTCTTTTGGTTGTGGCTGACCCTCAGTCGTCATTTTCTTCGACGCTTCGGCTGTTTTCTGTTTGTGGTCATTGGTTTCTGATGGTTGAGGGTTTCTTACCTTGTCAGTCTTCTTCTCTGTTATTTCTTCGTGGATTTCAACATCTGATCCCCCTTGGGTCAATTCTGCAGGAACTCCCTGGTCATTCTCGTCGCTTGAGAGGCCTAAGTCACTCATCAAAGGTTGTTTCTGGCTTTGGAGCATGGCTGTGTAATGGTTTTCCCTCTGCTTTCAGCATAACTAGAGTTTCTTCGAACACTGCGCAAGCAAAAGGGTGTCCAGAGGTCCTTCTCCGGTGTCTTCGTAGTCCATGTTCAATGGTTTTTTCACTCGAATTCTGTGATTTGTTTCAGGGATTTCGTCCAAATCTTCGGAGTGTCTCCCTTTGTTTCCAGACCCAATGGCGGAAAAAAGAATCTGAAGATGACTACCACACACAGGAACTTCCGGGGCGCCGTCTGATGTCACACAAGGGATGGAACTAGCGCTAAATGGTGGTCAACAACGCCCGAGAAAAAAAAAAAAGAAAAAGACTATCCTGGACCCAACCTTTAGATGGCGGAATAACGCACAGCATGTGAATCCAGAAAAGGATTCATGCTGCAAAACATGAGGTAATGCTAATTAACTCTTATAATGTTTTAACAACACACGTAATAGGATTGTTATGGGAATGGGAAAGGAAACAGTATTTCGCAAACTAAATAGGAAGTGACTTTGTGCACCTCAGCTTTGGGCATTTTAACACAAGTAAGTACCAAAGTTAAAATAGCGCAGCATGTGGCTTTTTGGACTGTTATGGGAAAGAACAATCCCACTTCACCCATATTTTATATGGGACTCATTAAACAAACTCCTATAAAAAATACATTTGGAATTGATAGAAGGAGGAGTAGAATACAACTGAATTGCGCTGCCCACCTTCCATGGAAATAGTCATTCCTCCATTATCGACCATATAATGGTTTCAGTAAAAGACATGAACCTGGTCAAATCCTTTAGAATTGACTGTTCAGTGCTTAGTTACCATTCAGTACTTAACCTCACTCTGGATGTTACCTGCGATAAACCAGAAGTGTTGGAAAGGGCCCCCCCCCCATTAAACCTGTGAAGAAAAACGGTGTTAGTGTAAAATGGGCTGGTATTAATGAGCCAAAAATGCTAGAAGCTATAGTTACGAACACTGGGATGCTTTAATTATATGTACAGATTGGAGAGATAATTATGAAAGGCTGTTGGAGGCTTTTCATAAAATAACTACAGCAATAGCAGATAAGCTGAGAATACCGATAAAAGACCTAGGTAAAAAAAAACGAACAGTCCAAGGGTGGTTTAACTCTCAATGCTCTAGAGCAAACAGGCCCTTAGGAGGGTTTTGCAGGAAATTCCAAAATTAGGGGAAGGAATAAGGAGTTAAGAAGGAATTAGAAGATAACAGCAGCTTTAAGGAAAAGGGACCTACAGGAACAGGCATGGGCAGATCTGGAACGGGCAGCAGACACTGGTGACTGTAATCTGTTCTGGAAAACTGTTCATTCCCATTTCTTCAGAGATAACTCTATGCCAACAATGGAGGCCTCCGTTTCGTCAGAGGTTTGGATTACACACTTTGGGGGTATCTTTAATCTAAGTAATGTGGATATCGATATGCCCCAAGACCCCATAACATAACCAACTATAAACTCTGAAGCCTATAACCATGGAGAAATGTAGTGTAGCCTTAAAGAACAGTGCCCTTGGAAAAGCCCCGGGACCAGACAGTGTCCGTGTCCACACTGTCAAATCTTACACACCATTATGGGTTCCGATATTAACCCAAATTTGTAATGCAGCGGCAAATGGTTACACCTTGAAATCATGGAGCGATAGTGTCATCATCCCAATATTTAAACAGAGGGATAGAGGGGATCCCAGATGCTATCACCCGATATCGCTTTTGGATTCCTCTGTGAAGACCATGGGCAGGTGCTATTCGGAGGCGAGAATCCTGGGCCCCGGAAAAATGCATATTGACAGAATCACAATATGGGTTTAGGAAAGAAATTGGTACTGTGGAGCAGTGTATAAAACTGCATCTTATAATTAGCAAATATACACTGGTATGCGAGACACATTCATTTTTGTTTTGCAGATCGGTCTAGTGCATTCGATCTTGTGAATTGTGCAAAACTGTGGCAATTGCTATCTGGCATAGGTGCTCCTACAGATATCATGTCATCTTTCCCAGATGTACGTAAAATTAACATCTTGCATACGCTTTTGGAAGGACCGGGAAATGAACAAAGACATTTCTGGTAACATGAGGTATTAGGCAGGGATGTGTACTTGAACCGCTGTTGTTCTTATTGTATATAAATGGGGTGGATGGTCTTTTGCAGAGTATAAAAGCTAAAGCGCCTAGAGTGGGTATCCACATCACTCCAATCCTATTATACGCAGATAATGCAGTGCTTTTATCAACGACGGCGAATGGCCTGCAGCAACCGATAAATAATTTCACAGCCTTTATAGAAGGTAGAGATCTAAAACTTAATCTAACTAAAACCTATACTATGGTCTGTGGCAGAAGAACAAACAAGCATTAAAAATGCAATAGGTCTTGCCTTTCATTAAGTTACAGCCATTTGCGTTGCTATACAATACCATTAGCAAAGCAAATGGCTTTAACATAATCAAAGGCAAGACCTATTGCATTTTCAATGCTTGTTTATAAGTTTTCCTGGGAAGATGCCATACTTTGCTTGCCCTGAACTAATAGCGCTTTAGTTTCAAGCGTAATATTCAAGGTTGACTATGCTCACTTCGACTGAAAAGTATAAGCCGGCTTTCATTCTTATTGCAGAATGCAGAATATACTCAGAATGCTCTAGATAAAAAGCATGCTAACTAACAGAAAGCAATGACAGAGGGAGCAGCCGGTAAGTTTTTTTGTGTGACAAAAGTAAATGTGTAAATGTGCTAGACAAGATGTCAGATGTAATTCAAATTGGATTTGAGGACACCACTTATTTTCTTGGGGCATGTACTGTATATGGATAGCCATGTAATTTCAACCTATATTGCCATTGAGGTATTCTTATGACATCATAAACCATGAAGTTGAAATGTTACCAAATCAACAGTTGGCAATATCGGACCATTTTGCATGTTTGACTTTATATATTTTTTATCACGTTTACTGTGGGAAAGTTAGCTTGACATTTTTTTTTGGCCCAAGCAGTGAAATATTCATTGAAAACAATACAAGAAATACTGACAATATTACATTGGTAAAAAAAAAGACATTGCTGATGCTGTTCTTATGCAAGGTGCAACTAACAAAACGCACTATTTCATATTATAGTGTTCTTGTTCTGGTCACCCTTCATGAGTAGAATGTTGATTGAGCAATGGGCAATGGTAAAACACCGCATTGTGATTTGGGTCTGACGGTCAGTATGATGATAAAGTCCATTATTTTACAGAGACAGCTGAAATTCTTCCCATATTTTTCAGTAGATAGACAGATAGATAGATAAACGGACAGATACATATATTTCAAGATGTTTACTTAAGCGTGTGCATCTTCTTATCCGTTTTCTTTTTTTAGTAAAATATTTTAAAAAATGGAAGGATTTTGGCTTGGCTTACCTGGTTTAGACGGTAGATTCAGAGCGTGTGCTTTAAACATGTGTAAACCCGCAAACAAGCTCTGACATTTTTAGTCTAACCCGTAATGTTTTTTAGTGTTAAACAGCTTAGCAGCTGCATACTATTCAACACAGCTGGACAAAAAAACACATGGCCCCCAGAAAACATTATTTGGATATTTTTTCTGATCGTAAAGCACTTTTTGGAAACGTAGCGAGTCAGGGAAGTGTTAAATATGGCGGCACGTGCATGCAAAGCTGTAATTAGAATAATACGCTAGAAAAAAAGGAAAAAATGTGGGGGAGCAGTTTGAGGCTTCACACGACCTGTGCGCTAGATCGCTTTACGGTATCCATTTCCAACAAGGTGTCTGGAAAAATCAAGAAACAGATGCAGGCCGAATTATGGCTCCCTATGCCTTCGAGCTTTCAATATTTTCAAAGAAAACCTTGGCTCAAGCAGACCCTTCGCCTTCTCGGCCGCCTGCAAGGAGAAAAGCCCCCTCGCTGGGCTGTGAGGATAAAAAACACATTTCTTCTTCAGGAATACCTATCCATAACCTCATAAACAGTTATACTAAAAACAAGAGCCAAGGTATTCACCCTCTTTAAACACCCCCTACTTTACCTTGTGAAGCTTAAGCCTTCACCTGTTCTGAAGTGACCTGAATGTGTGGCACTGTACAAGAGTCTTACCAACAAAAATTAACAAAGGCTACCAGTTCCTTAATTTAGGTGGATGAACAAATCATCCACTCGGGTAAAATTCCTCATCTGATAGTCTCCTGTCCACTCACAACACCAAAACAAGCATTGGCAAGGTCAGCAAGTCAATCGGGTGCCTGCTGAAATATGAAGCATGGCGCCCATGTTGCTGCAAATGCTGAAAGTTCAGCGCACACATGAGGGCAGGAAGGCAATGAGGAGCAAGCTGCAACGCTGGCAGAAAAAAAGCAAAGATCGGAAGGGATGCGGCCGCTAAAATTAAAGCGTGCCGAACGTGTACAAAACAAATAAATACATACATATTTAAAGGAGCAACTTGCAAGGAAAATAAAGGCGCGTGACAGCAATGAGGAGCAAGCTGCCGCGCTGCCTACAGAAAAAGACAGTGAGGAAGTGGCCGAGCCAGGAAGGTTTGGAGGGCGGAGCCGGCGGCAATGTGGAAATGAAGCACTGCACTCATGCTTGTGGCGGCATCCACCTTGCAGGAGCGAGCAGCGGCCATATGTGTGTAAATTAACGTGGCCGCGCCGCTGCTCGCTCCCGCAAGGTTGATGCTGCCACAAGTACGAGTGCAGTGCTTTAAAAGGGAAGACCAATTGCTAAAGGCCCTCTCCTAGAGCAGCGCATGCACGCTGCCTAGACGACCCCTAAAAAGGGGAAAAGCCACTATACTCATTGCCAAAAGCTAAAATGATCGTCAGTTATCTAGGTATAATATTCTCACAGAGAGGAGATTGGACATCACATTTGAACACTGCCAAATTAAAATTTACTACGACTATTGATGCAGTTTTTAGGTCTCGCTGAGCCCAGCGCTTGCGCTGGCTCGGAGAGACATTTTGTAATGTGAGTTTTCAAAGTGCTGCTGACTGGCCTAGCGCTTGCGTTCACGCGACCGTGCACGCGCGCAGCCGGCCGCCAGCAGCACTTTGAAAACTCGTGCGTCATCGTGATCACTTTCGCTTTCAGTGCGATCGCGATGACGCACGCTTTCAATGCTTGTTCATTCGGTGACAGCGTGAAGCTGACACGAGCAGCAGGCAGGGACACGGGGCGTGTTAATGGGCATTCTTTTGAGCAATGCCAACAGACTTAGTGCCTACTTCCAGTCAGTTATTACTTGCGAATAATTCCCAGGTATCCTCATTATGCACGGCTGCATTTGGCTGCTAATTGTAGGGCAGACTTAGTGCCTACTTCCAGTCAGTTATTACTTGCAAATAATTCCCAGGTATCCTCATGATGCACGGCTGCATTTGGCTGATAATTGTAGGGAGGGCAGTTAACAACACTTAACTCAATCAGCAACGGGCATTAGCAGCTGTTAATGCCCACCGAAGCAGGCAATAACGTAAACTCGGCATACCCATTCACAGAGCTAAAACCCCAGCAGTATTGTGCGAACAACAGAATTACTATTACCAAGTAAAAAATGTATACATTTTAATCAAATGTCTGGGCGCTGCCAGTCTAACCTTTCACCTTCATGTTTGCACATACGTCACTGCGGCAGCCATTATAAAGCACCAGGCAATCTCACAAGAATGATTTTAGCTCAAACGCCCAGCTGTCTAAGGCACAAAGCTGTTTTTCTGTGAATTTCTACCGTAACACTGGGTACCACTGGTCCCCGGTGAACCGAGGAGCAATGTCACGCACATCGACTGCAATTATATGCTACATTTTTTCAGCAATTCAATGGGGCCCTTACTGCTTTGCTAGCTCGACAGCATGAGATACGGAAGACGAGTGACATGTTAATCCCTGCAGCCTGTAGCTTGGATCAATGAACCAAAACCCCACCGCTGCCTCAATCTCCACACAACAGACACGAAATCCTTCAATGTTCATGTTGCTTCAGTAACAGCAGGTTTCCAGAAGAAAAGCTCAACAACACTTTCAACGTCACTACTCCCTTTCAAAGATGTACGTGGATACTGATGGCAAGAAACTCTCGCGTTACCAACAGGACAAGGTACAACAACATCTTCCTTTTGTGCAGTGGCCAGGGTTATTGGTTTCAAGCTACAAAACTGGATGTGGTCCGTCGGCTTAAACTGCCGACTTTGGTGGAGGAAACCAGGGTTCGAGCCTCGAGGTCGCGTCCATATCCTGTGATTCTGGGCAAATCACTTAATCTCTCCGTGCCTGAATGTGTAATGTAAATAGAATGCTCATGTACAGCGCTCCAATACTTTCGGGTCAAGTTCGCGCTATATAAAGGATGCAAAAAAAAACAACAAAAAAAACCCCGTTGAGTGGCATTTTCAGTCATTTTAGAAGTTTCCCGCTTCATTTGTCAGTGAAGAACCAAAGCAGGTCTTGGCCACCGCACCACTGAGTAGCCTCACTGTGACGCAAAGTATGTGAGGAGTGAACTGGAGTCAGGACTCACAGAGCGCACTTGTACATTTAGGCTCTGCAAGTTGACCACGTCTCACATGCATATTTACTAAGAATACAGAGGGAGCAGCAATGGTCACCAAGCATGTTTGCACCAAACATTTTCATTTAGAGAATAACGAGTTGCCTTTCACATCGCTCTTACAAACTCACTTGGGCATCGATGCAAAGTAAGAGCTATTAGGACGCTATGGATAATACGGTTAAATGTGGTGGAGGGATTGAGGAGGACAAGTGCCGTCACCACTACACCACTCAAATTACTTTTATATTTCACTATTGTAATTCAACACTAATCCTTTATTGGTTCCAGAGTAGCGTGCTACTCGCCAAAAAGTGCTCCAACACCCCATCAGGGGTAACCAGCACTATAGAAATGCCAACCTTTTTCCCTCTTCCATCCCTCCCCTACCCTTCTCAATCCAAATACCTAACATATCCACCACTCAAATTACTTTCATATTTCACTATACTAATTCAACACTAATCCTTTAAGGGTTCAGGAGCTAATTGCCAAAAAAGCGCTTCAACACCCCAATAGGAGTAACAAGCGCTATATAAATGCAAACCTTTTTCCTCACTTCTATCCCTCCCCTACCCTTCTCAATCCAAATAACTGACTAACATATCTACCACTCAAATTAGCTAATCCTTTATTGGTTCCAGAGTAGCGTGCTACTCACCTAAAAAGCGCTTCAACACCCCATCAGGGTTACCAAGCGCTATATAAATGCAAACCTTTTTCCCTCTTCTATTCCTCCGCTATCGTTCTCACTCCAAATAACTGACTAATATCCACCACTCAAATTACTTTAATATTTCACTATACTAATTCAACAATAATCCTTTATGGGTGCCGGAGTAGCGTGCTACTCTTCGAAAAAGCACTTCGACGCCTCGTCAGGGGTAGTAAGAGCTATATAAATGCAATTACAATACAATACAAAACAATACACACTTATAAGGTACAAGGTTTAGCCATGCAACAGCTGATGTTGTTGCACCAAGGATATTGTGCTGCAAAACTAAATACTTATAAGGTCCCAAAAGCGAGACCTATTGGCTATGCCAATGCTTGTTAGTTTTGCCACTAAAGAACCTATAAAAGAAATCACTAAATTATACAAAAGCAAATGTCTTCTGCTTTTACTAAATCAGTGGTTCTCAAAGCACACACCATCTCTTGTGGACCGCAGGTCTTCCTCTGACTCTATTGATAAGTCGAGAGTTGCAGCAGAGAAAGCTGCTACTTGAATGCGGTTTTCTTGTTGCTGGTTTAAGCCACGCAACATGGTTTTGTAATTCTGGGCTTACTTTCTTTAGTTTGTGAAGATTGTTTTATGCGCAGGGCTGACCTGCTCATTAAACAAGCTGAAATGACTGTAGAAACAAAGCCCTGAAACAAAAAACAATGTTGTAAGGCTATGTTTTGTGCCATTTTTGATAATACAGTCACCTTAAATAAACAAGCTTTGACAAAGCCAATAGGTCTCATTTATGAGACATATTGGCAATGATTTTTAGCATCCTGTATATGTAGAATGGCTAAAATAGTTTAAAAAAAGGTACTATGATATGACAGTCTTGTCATTTTGATGGTGCACGCTAACATGGATGCGCCTACAAAATGAGGTGAGCATTTTTTTTTTTATTTACACATCCCCGATGGACTTGCACATAAAAGTTGCATAACAAGCACTTTTTTGTTATTGCACTAATGTGCTTTATGAAATGCTATTGCGGCTAAAGAAAAAGAAAATACGCAAACGTGGCGTGAGTTGAGGATGGGGTGTGGCACTGCATAGATGCGGCCCTCGAGCACAACCCAAGCTGTACTTTATGGCCCGAGAACATTTTTGAGTACCCATGTACTATATGGATCCCCAGTTTGGGGTAGACCAAACTGTAAATCGCTATTGATACAGGAGAACATCTTCTTACGTAGGCTCCTGGATGTACCAAGTTAGACCCCTTCCTATATGGTACATAAAGAACTTGACATCATGTACATAGAAGATGCCATCAACCTTAACATACTGACTAGCTGGCATAGTATTTGGTCGAAAGAAGGTACTAAGTTCACTAGGAACATCATAAGGGATTGCCTGGGACTCAACCGTCGTGAATAAATACCCTTGCTAAAACATGTAAATGATCAATTTTAATATTTGTAGGAAAGCCTTACCATTTTAGAGCTACACAACATTTTACAATTTAGTAAAATGGAAATAAGAACACTTTTTAGTGAGGAACAGGGAGGCCATCAGAGAGTCCCAGATAAGACTTGAACCCACAGTGGACAGATATTGAATGGATCCTTTTCAACAAGGGATACAAGGCTACTTGGTATGAGTGAAAAACATCCAGGACAGATTTCTGTTGACCAGACTACGTCTAGACCTGGTTCACCACTTGGCAGATTTGTGGTTTTTGAATCTACTAAGGTGCCCATGCGATGAAAAGGCTAGGCAAACAGCCATTCACTTTACGTTGTTTTGTAAATCTTATAAAGATATACGATCTTACATACTGCTACCGCTTTTTTTTTTTTTATACAGGGCCTTATATAACATCCTTGAATTTTCTTAAAGATTTCTCAAATTCCCTAATATGTGGTACTTTCCTAGGTTACATAAAAAAGACCACGCAAAGGGGTAAATCATTGACACATCAAAAATGCTTACGTGATGAAGAAAGTTGCATCGGTGACTGTACCAAACAATGATTTTAGAATTGTACTGTTGATAGCAATTTATTGAGTAAAATAACGAAATGTGTTTCAAAAAGCTTCAGGAACATCTATGCATAGTAGATTTGGCGTTTCCTTTTCATTTGCACTGTAGAGCCCAGAATATATGTTGAGAGTTTTTAAAAGAAATGTGTTTTCATAAGTGGAGATTTTTATTTAGTGGAATGGAATACACAGTGATTATAATAATATGTTTATATGAACTCTTTGCACTGTAACTATCAACTGAAAATTATTTTATGGGGATGTTTTATAAAATTTGTAAATGTTTATTGTATTGTGCTTTGATGGATTTGAATATAAATCCGAATAACATTATTGAATCGAATCAATAGATATTTAAGTTCCACAACTTTCTACTGTCGCCAGTAGACACTGGCATGTAAAGGAATTCGAATGAAGTGCTGAGATTTCAGCTTACCTTTCTCAACTTGCTCCCGTGCTTGCTGGTTAGTCATTCCAGGATACGGACAAACTCCTAAACTAAAGGTCTCCCAGAGTAGAATGCCAAAACTCCAGACATCACTCTCCGAGCTGTATCTCCCTAGAAAAAACAAAATTGCCATAAAAACTATATAAACGCTTAGTGAAAATACCAGTTTTAGGAAACAAAGCGCAAAATGTAAATGTTAACCTATAGCCATCAACTAATTACCCTGTTCTATATCGAGGCAGAAACTCTAACCGCACATGTAACATGGAAATATTGGAACACATTAATTTACTTATTTAGCTAGTTCACTGTTTAAACTATATTAGAACTACTGACACAAAAAGCAACTTCAGAATTAGTGTCCATTCATTGACATATAGTTTTTTAAGATAAAAGTGTAGGTCTAGGCTTGTAGTTCTAGCGATTTAACTGTTTATATCCCAGGGGTATAGTACGCTATGGGCCCTAATGTCAACAAGGAAAAGGTGCTCGATTGTCACGGTGCTGAATAGTATAGGATAGCCATTACAAGTTAACAGTAGGACCCGCATGCACTCGAACACTGTTGCCACTATACGAGCTGCACTATGAATATCTATGCCCCTGATGCGCCCAATAACCAGACAGCGGATTGCGAGTTGGTTTGAGATTTAAGTGTCCGCTCTTTGCCGAGTTACCTTGAGACTGACCCACTGCTCCATAACACTTTCATTTGAGTTTCAAAGCAAAAACATTACAAGAAAAGTAGTATATAGGACAACTGGTTGGGTGGTGGCACAAAGCGAAATTGAAGTTGATGCGGATGATGAGGGAAGACCATAATATGACTTTAAAAAAACTTGATAAGTGCATTGAAAGGTCACTGGTAAGGAGACAGGTAGAGGAGGGAAAGGTGGAGAGGTAAGGTGATCCGAGCCACTGAGGCTTACTGCTCATGTAAGGAGTCTTGTGTGACGTGGAGGAAAGTAGGTAGTGTAGGTTGTGGAAGTAAACCAATGAAATGGGGACGAATGTAAAAGGATCAACAGTAATACTGTCTACAGATGTTTTTTGGAAAGGTAAGGAGGCAGAGGTTGGTGGAGCACAGGATTTGAGGAGGAGCATGGTAGGAGGAGGTTTCTGACAGATAATGGAACATTCTGTGAATTGACTTGAGCACTGATATAAGAACCATGTACTGTGCCACGTTTCTAGTGGAAACCCAGATGGCCTGCTGTAGATGAGATAAGGTGAGCTCATTTCTAGCAGGAGTGAAGAACATGTCAGTAACAAAGTTGATAACTTTATCAAAGGGAGAAAAAGCACATTTAAGGAAACCCTTGAACAAGTTGTTATAGTGGCTTGTACTTCGCGTATAAGAACTTACCTTCAGTAACAATTTTTCAGTTTGATAATTTATCTATCTGCAGATTCCTCACTTGAGAATATATTCCCGAAGTGTCAAATCTGATTTAAAAACACATTGAAAGCAGTACTTCTGCGCAGCGCTAGGCAACATTGTGCAGCTCCTCATGGACGCTGTTTCGCTCCAGGACTGATGAGCAGAGCCGCCTATAAGCGCCACCCATGCGCTGACTTCAGTTACTTTTGTACGCTGTCTGTGCCCTTATACACAGAGCCTATCAACAGATTGGCATGACCAGTGTGCAGATCTCTACTTTTAGACCTTTTTAGATCGATAAAGAGCGCAATTCACAGAAGGAGGAAGTAGGAGTGCCAGCGAGGAACATGTGGTTAGATAGAGGGTCCAACAGAAAGATCAATACAGAATGGAACTTGTTCTTCTGATGGATACTTCTAACTGCAGGTTTCTCATCATGTGAATAGATATCATAGCAGTACCTCCCTCCCATTGGTGGATCGGTTAACTGGCTTAGACCAAACAATCCAGCAGTACGGAGCAGGCAAAATGCCCCTCTTCATGGAACTGATTGTCGAGGCAGTAGTGATTTGTGAACGTTATGTACCGCTGCTCACGTTGACGCCGGACAAATGGCTTGGACTTGTACTCTGCAAGCTACCGCAGTTCTGGCAGTCTTAGATCTTGTGGAATGAGCCCTTAAGCCCTCTGAGGGCTGGTTTTTCGTTAGTGCATAGCAAATCCTTATACAGAGAACAATCCATGAGGCGATGGTACACCTTGCACTTCTTTCACCACAGAACCCATAAAGAGCTGACTGTCCATTTAATATTCTTTGGTGCCATCATTAGCGATGAACTATCTATTCCTCGTTGGAGAAATGAGGTGGGGCACAAAAAATTGTAAGGGTATTAGCCTACCCAACATGAAATGGAGTGACCACTTTCCATAGAAAGGAAGCCCAGGTCCTTAACAGCTTATCTGGAAAGAATGTTCTCTAAAATGGATTGAAAGCGCCTGCAACTTGTTCCCATGCCTCACAGATGTTACGGTGAAGACAAAGTCTGCGTTCAATGTCAGAAGCCTCAATTAGCAACTGTGCAGCGGCTGAAAAGGGTGCATATCAAGAAAGTGCGAGCTAAGTTTAAGACCCATTGTGGCATCACACGGGGGTTTGGAGGAAATACATGTTGCAAACCCTTCAAAAATGTTATCAAAACAGGTGATTCAAATAAAGAGGACTGATCCTGCAACCACAAAGCAGAAGAAAGAGATGACAAATATACTTTAACAGTGGCCAAACCTACTCGTTGCTGGGCCAAGTACAAGACAAACAAAAAAAGCATCAGACAACTTGGCTAGCAGTGGGTCACTTGGTTTGGTACCGCACCAAGCCACAAATCTGTCCCAACGACCGTTATACACTAACTTCGTAAATTACATCAACTACCTGCATTGTTCAGCAGAGACAATGCGTTGGTTTCGAGATGCAACAAGGCTGCGGTGCGTGTTCCTAATGTGTTGGCGTAGAGAATCCAGTTAATGTGGCTTACGATGCGAAGCCAGTGTCAAGGATGGGAGGTGCAGTGAAGACGAGCGGTGAAGCAGCGATGCGGAGGTTTGTCATCAACGTGGGGGCTGCCTTGTCAAGGGATGAGAGGAGCTTGTGCCGGGAGAAGTATTGCGCAGTGGCAGTTCTGAAGACGATGCGTCAGTCCCAAGATGTGGGATGCAGCGCTGATGCAAGTCTTTTGCAACGGGTCCAATCCACACAACAGGGACGATGCGTCGTTTCTACCGAAGATGTACCGTGCAGTCAAGGAGATGGGTCGGTTCTGCTCAGGGATTCGTTGCACAGCAGCGGAAGCTTCGCTTTCACTGGAGAAACACCGTAGGCCCACTTCCAAGGGTCCAGGACTGGGGTGGCACCAAATGGCAGGGCAGACTCACAGATGACAGAGTCCTGGTGCAGAAGCAGGTAAGTTGGAAGTCTTCTATAGCCCCGAGACTTCAGATCAGGAAGCCAGACATGCTAGTCCTTGGAGTCACTCTGGGTTCAAGTGGTGCAAGGTCAGTCCCCTCACACAGGTAAGAAGGCAGCAGGTCAGCACAGCAAGGCACGAGTAAAGCAAAACAGCACTCAAGCAGAGTTGCAGTCTTTATAAGCAGCACATCAGTCCTCCTTCCTGGCAGAGTCTCCACAGTTCCAGAAGTGTACTAAAGTGCGCGATTGGACTCTCCAATATAGGTCACCTAGTGAAAAAGGGACAAGTCCTATCGTTCCCGGAACTGCAGGAGAAGCATGAAATGGCCCAGGGGGAGGCATTTTGATACCTGCAGATTCATCATGCCTTAATGACCGCTCTCCCAGACATGAGTAACCTCTCAGAATCGTCTCCTCTTGAGGATCAATTACTCTCTGAATCACTCCCTGACAAGGCCATTTCCCAAGCAAGCTGTGTAATAACCTATCTGACCCTATCCTAGCTCTTTGCAGCCGGTGGCAAGCCAACATTGGTGACATTGACGATGAAGATTGGCAAACTGCGCTAATGTCACCGAGAGAGGCAGCCATTTCACTTCGCTTCCGGCTGATTCAATTAAAAGTTCTGCATACAACCTACCTCACCGGGGTTAAACTAGCTAAAATTGGGACGCGACAGGACGCATCTAGTCTGCGGGGGTGTCACCAGGATGCAACCTTCTACCATACTATCTGGGATTGTCCATGCCTTTGTCCCCTATGGGAAGGGGCTACCACATACTTGCAAGACGCACTAGATTAATAGATTAACCTCACTCCATCACTGGGGCTCCTTAACATTTAAGCACCATCCAACCTCACTGAAGTGGAACAACAACTGGTTACCTTGGGATATGTGTTGGTGAAGAGAGCCATTGCACTGAAGTGGGGGGTGGCGGGGTAGCCGTCGATAAACGCATGGGCAGCTGAGCTAGATAAATGTATGTGGCAGAAAAATAAGTATTCAAAATCAGAGGCTGCCCCAAGAAATGGGAAGTGGAGTGGGTGGAATGCTTATCATGGAAACCTATTCTACGACTGTTGAATTGGAAATGGCTAAAGGGAAGCATCTTAAGCTTGACACGATAGAATGAATGTATAACTATGTTCCGTAATCTGTACCTGATGATCGAAGATCGAACTGTCTGTGATTTACACCTGTGATGATTGGAATTTTCTTATCAATAAAAAAACCCAGTAAAAAAACCAAAAAAAAACCGAAGTGTACTAAAGTGATGGTGTCTAAGGTCCAGTACTTATACCCAGGTGGGCCTTTGGAGTGGGGGAGACTTCAAAGACAGGACTTTGAAGTGCACAGAGTTTCTGCCCTTCCTCCAGACTCACTACAGGGGGGCATGCAGCCCTTTGTGTGGGGACAGGACACAACCTATTCAGGTGTGAGGCTTGCCCCAGCTCCTCCCTCCATTCCTGCCAAGATGCCCCATCAAGTCACACCTAAGCTCCCATTGTGGGTGACTATCTAGGGGAACATACAAAGTCCAGCTGTCACCCACCTCAGATATATGGTCAGAGACAGACAGCAGGCACCAAGTGGCTAATGTAAGAAAATGCCAACTCTCTAAAAGTGGCACTTCCAGAAATGTAATTTAAAATCCGACATCACCTTAAGTTAGGATTTTAAATTAGGATTCCAGAGACACCAGACTTGGGGGTCTTATCCCTTCCCAATCGGAAATTACACTAATAATATGTAAAAAGGTAATCCCAGTGTCATCCTTTGAGAGATATATGCCTTGCAGTACTGAAAAATAACCCAGCACAGTTTACCCCAGAGCATTCTGGTAAAGAACGCTTACTTCAAAGTTGCTGTAGTTTTTCATCAAAGTTGGTACAGGTATTGCTGTTATCTCTAGATGTGTTTCTGGGTTTAGCCCGTCATCAGTAGAGAGCAGAACTAGTAGAGGACAGAAAAAAAGTAATCTGAGTATGCTGAAATGCTGCCCAAGTCTTCACAGGTCACAGTACCACTCCACAGGCACACAGGTGCATCCCAGGTGAGCTTGTCATCTCGTTGGCTCAAGGAAGCCTTTTTAAAACAAGGGGGGAGGAAGGACACTACCACCTGGGATGCACCTGTGTGCCTGTGGAGTGGTATTGTTCCTGTTGAATGTATGCACAAAACAGCTGATGGAAAATTATTTCTGGTCTTCGTGAACAACTTGCAGAAGAGCTAAAACAGACGCCTCAGCTATTACCATTCATAAAAGTGGAACCACTTGTGGTAAATTGTTACTACTGAATTATAGTGCCCAGTCACCCTACTTTGGTCCTCAGCACTATAGAAACAGCCTGCTGTTGCTCTTCGTGTTTTGAAAAGTGGAAATAAAAGTTGATGGAAAGACCTGATTCAAGATTTTGCTCGAAACTTAATTGAAAGGACACCTGATCAGTATAATTGTAACACATTGTGTGGAGAGAAAAAATTTAATTGCTCTTTTCTTTCCCTGACCTCATAGTTGGATAATAGAAATAATGATCGGTGTGCTCTGATGTATTGTGTTTAATTGCACTATAGAAACATGATGCCTGACTGGCTGACACAGAGTGAGCACAAACATCCACTAGGTTAAAGTGAAGCCTACAATGTCAAATAAAACAATCTTTTATCTTCATTCACCACTATCGTATGCCTGTGGCCTACTTTGGTCCTCAGAGGCAGAAGTAAACCCAATTTCGCAGGATCAGTGTTTTTATAAATGTGCATGTCCCTTCTCTAATGAACTCTCAGTTTTTATCCACTTCTAAATTATCTTGCTGGTCGAAGGGCAAGCTTTAAGGATGGCCGAGTGAAACTTAATGAGCATGTCTCTATCAGCTTGTATACAGAGAGCCTCCCCCAGAGTATTTAATATTGCTTAGCAGAACTCCTTTGCAGATTGCATACTATTTTCTCCCTCCACTCCCTCTTCCAAAGAATTGTCATGGATTTTGCTAAGTGCACAATATTTCCCAAGTCTTCTAAACTTACCCTCGCCACTTAGCATTCATCTAACAGTACAACTGTTTCTTCTGTTATTGATTGGACCAGCATAAACTGTGAAAGTAAATGTCCACTGATATTTAATCTCCCTCCAATGCAAGTAACTGTTTTTTCAAACGTCTGCAGACCATCAGCTAATTTCTCACTAAGGCCACCAACTTCCGATGGAAACCTTCTGGCAGTTTCTGAAAGTCTCCTTTGATAATCTGAAATGGTGCCGGTGGGTATGAGGCACACTGTCTTTGAAGAAAGATAGCTTAACTTTTGGGGGATTTTAGATTGAGGAATAAATCCTTGCTATATATTTTATGGCAAGTTATTTTTAACATTACTCTGGATTTTTTGAGATTAGTAAATGAATAAGAAAATTATTTTACATCTGTGATTAAAAAAAGTTATAATCGGTAACTATGTAACAACACAGCAAAATGTTCAAAAGAGCAATGAATAAAATAAATTAATGGAAGGCAGTATGTACATTTAATCTCCAGGTTACAGTTGAGGACAAGATGAGTGATGGATAATTCGGTATATATTTCAGTTTCTCTGCACGCAATATGTCGCAAGGGAGGCTGATGCCAAGAAATGAATCGAGGAAATGAAACTAGGAGCATTAAAAAGAGTACTTTTCAATAATGGACCCGTGATGTGCAAATGCCAGGGAAAACGTGAGATTAAATAACTGCATACATCCATTAACTTCCTGGCTTCTGCTCAAGCGACAGAGCTAATATAATGATGATGAAACGGGATTTATAGAGCGTCCTGGAGCTGAAGCTTCTAGGTGAAGACAATTAGCTTTGAGAAAAGAGGCAGGTTCTTTTGAAAGCGTTGTTCAGATTCAGCTAGGTAGAGTTCTAGGGGAAGGAAGTTTGTTCCAGGCTGAGGAAAGGAACGGCCTCTTGCTCTGTAGGCGCGAATCCTGGGTGCTTTGGCAAGCACCCAGTTAGAGGAACACACCTTCCTGGCTGGGATATAAGAAAGTAGTCTGGATGTAAGGTATCGGAGGCCTGTTAAGAGCAAGGCAAGGTGAGTACAAGTGTTTTACAAAAGATGCGTTTAACACCCTGGCAGGCAATGCATATAATGGAGGTGAGAGGAAATCTGAGCTTTAAGCGGAAGTTGAAAAGCAGGCAAACAGCTGCATTTTGTACCACCTGGAGCCTGTTGACTAAATACTGGGGGAGTCCAAAATATAGTGCATTTGTGTAGTCCTGCCCGGACGTGAAGAGGGCTTGAATGACTGTCTTCCTAGCTGGAAGGGATAGAAAGTGATAAAACGTTTTCACAGTACAGAGCAGGCCAAAGCAGGTCCCAACCATGTAATTAACTTGGTGTTGAAAGGACAACCGGTTATCATACTTAACCCCTCGGTTTTTTACCGCTTAGGACTGCGGGTTTAAGTGAGGGGGCACTATCCAGCGAGAAGCCCCGCCAATCCGCAGGAGAATTATAACCGAAGTAGAGAACTTCCGTCTTATCTGCATTGCACTTCCATTGGTAAAGGCGCATCCAACGGAAGACTGCAGCTAAGCATGGTTTTATTTTATCTGGTGTAATATCTTAATTTTTTTTTAAGGAGATGAGGAGCTGTGTGTCATTCACATAAGAAATTAGTTTTGGAACCAAAGTATTGCGCCATGAATGCCAGCAGAGAAAGGTAGATGTTAAAAAGTGGTGGGCTGAGCCCTGAGGAACCCCAACTGTTAGCCCTTTGAATCCTTGAGAATAAGAGGGAATCCAACCCTCCTGTCCAAGACTCCGACCATTTAGGTGCAAGACCATCAATCCCGATGGTCTGAAGGTGGGAGAGGAGCCTAGAGTGAGGTACCGTGTCAAGGGCTGATGATAGATCTAATAGTATCAGCACAGTCTTACACCCTGCGTCTAAAGTGTCTCTAATATACTCTGTAACCTCAAGCAAGGCAGTTTCAGTGCTAAAGCTGGGCCTAAAGCCAGTTGATTGTGGTGTAGGAGGTCGTTAGACTCCAAGTAACGTGAGAGCTGCTGGTTGACAAATTTCTCCAGCAGCTTAAACAGCTCGGTTACAAGGAGATAGGCCTATAGTTAGCCGACAAGTTGGAATCTGCTTACGTTTCTTTCAATAAATATAGGATTTTAGTCGCTTCCAAGCTGACTGAACCACTGTGGTGGTAAGAGAGTCATTAAGCAGTTTGTTGACCGTAGGGTTGATTGCTTCAGCCCCCAAAGCTGAGGGGTTGGGGGGCAGGGTTCAGATAGTGATTCTGACTTAAGGTCACAACATAGCAGCCAAGTTACAAATTGCTCATGTGTGAAGTTTCAGCTTATTTATGAATGACATTCTACTGCCAAAATTGTGACACTTCGAGTGACTCTTATGAGTAAAAAAAAACAGCACTGAAGTCACTGTAAATGATATGACCCCCTTTTGAGCATTGCACAACTCTAAACGGGTCTTGACACTGCTGCAAAACCACTAAAATCCAGGGGCACTTATGAAGAGAAAAGGGTGCCTGTTTCCCTCTTTCGTTCAAACCAAGTTGGTAAAGTTAAAGAAATATGAATGTTAAAAGATCATTTTTTAGCATTAATATACCAGTCCTCCTCAAAGGCCTCGCAGTCACTCTTACATTTGGTGAAGTTGTTTCCAGAAAAAAAGGTTGTGGTGGGATGAGCAAAGGAAATTACCTCCCTCACCCGCTCAGAGATGGACTTACCTGTGCTAACTTTTTGTCTAGCTAGAGATAGCCTCTATATGCTGCTATCTTCCGTTCAGCTTTTCTTTAAAAACCAGGGGCTGGGTGTGGCCTAGCGAGCCATCATGGTGGACGAGTGCTAGGAGAGCTCCGTCCAGCCCGCTCTAACATCCTACAATCTCCTGCTTCCCCGGTCTACTTCCCTATCTGAATTGTGCCCTAAGGTCATCGCTAGCCGAGGATCATCACGGGTGCAGAGTTTCAGACTACTCCGTGCCTGGGAGCGGGTGCTGCCAACTAGGGCCTGGACCGGGCTTATAGTGACCACACCGTCATCCGCTCCACTCAACACGCATGCACAGACGTCACCCAAGGATTACACTGACACATTCGTTATGGGTGAAGAACTGCTGCAGGTTTATTTCATACAACATAAGTATGACGATAGAGTGGGTTATCTTACGGGCGATCCAGGGCAAGCAGCCCCTCGCTGCTCCGCCCGCCTTACGAGCCAGCACGCACGGTGGGTCGATGCCCGACAGCGCGGCACATTCTTTTCAGATCCTCCTTTGGATCACGTGATCTGTCTAATACTCCCGCCCCCTTTTTACGGGGTCGGAGCGTGTTATGGCACACTCCCGGTTGGTCAGGCCCCCCAACCGCCCAAAGGACTAACGGGGCGCCGTCGCGGTCTTCCCAGAACCTCCTTCGGCTCCCGGACCTTGGCTCGGGCACCCTTACTGTGCCGGACAGGGGTACCCTTACTGTACCGACTGTCGCAGAGGTACCCTTACTGTACCCTTCTGCCTCCAGATCGCCCTGTAACTCCGCCACAGCTCTGGGGAGGCTTCCGTCGCTGCCAGAGCCCCCCCTTCCTCCCGTCGCTGTTATAGGTGCCCTGCCCCTGCGAGCTAGCTTTTAGTGGGCTAAATTATGGATCCTGTTCTGTAATTTTGGAACTTTACTCAGAACACCAGCGCCGACTAACAGAGGGGGGTTTCCTCCAAAAGCGAATTGGCGCAAGGATGTCTTTTGGCCCCACTGCTGTTCAGCTTATACGTGACAGCTGTTCCTAACTTCTTTGCGATGCAACTGGAGATCATCCTAACGTAATTGTGTGACGATCTAAAACCTGCATTGTAGAGCCAGAACTAAACCATAGTTTCTTCAATCCATCTATACCCTTCGTTCCTTGAACATAATTTTATAAACAATGGAAGACTATGTTTTCTGCAGGGGAAGGTGGATGTATTTACGGAAAACAGAGTATCTTTCCTGGCACGAAGAAGGTTTCATTTTCCACTTTGTCTAAAAAGGTGATGTGTTGATAGTGTTTATGGTTCCCGCCATGCAGCTGCTTCGGGGTTTGCATGATTTCTAGGCAGGGCAAAATATTTAACGCTGCCTGCTACAGATGAGAATTTGCTTCTGAAGGATACATATCTTCCAGCTCGCGGACCAAACTTTGCGAACGTTTCAAGCCCCTGGGCTACAAGGAAAGACTGAGCGAAGAAGAGCAACACCTAACTCTGTTTCTCAGTCTGGAAAATATGGCATGGACAACAAGGCATTGAAACTGGCGGTTATGGTATGGACATGAAATCCTGTTGTGCTTTTCAATTGGACCAGATTAGAGTCCTTTGTGGCTTAGAAGTGTATTTCCAACAGCTACAGCACAATAAAGCAGGATGAAGGTAACGTGCGAGTTACTCCCTTCCCTGCGTTTATCAACACAAGCGGACATCACGGGTATCTAATGATGGGATGGGCGCTTAAAAAGCTGTGAACATCAGACAGTAGGGGGGCAACAGCCTCTGTCTTTGTACTCTCACCCAGTACACGGGCAACATATGCTCGCAGTCCCTGGCTGCTTCATGACACTGTCTCTGAATGGTTACTGCCACCCTTCGCTAGTGACAGCATTCTTGGCAAGTGATTCGTTGAGACAATCTCACCTTCCTACAGCACGCAATAAAAATAGATAAAACTGCTAGCTCTGCCGTATTTACCTTTTCGGCCAACGCTCCCTACTTTTGCTTCCTTTACATTGTATTATTATCCTATTGTTCACTTCAAATGACCAATATCTCAGCAACATCTCCTGGACTCCCTACTGCCAATAATGACCTGGCATTCTCGGGATCGATCTTCGCTAACCAGGTAATACTAGTTTTATTGCATATTCTTGCAAACTAAGTTACATTAATTAGATGATGGAGTCTTATTCCAGCCTTGTTCTTCAATAGTTCATATAAAATCAAACTCAGATAAATATTATTGAAATATTTCGGTCCATTCCCACTTTTTAATTTACTTAAAATTGAAAGCTTAATTCCTGAAGACGACATGTCATTTGAACTAATATTTATAGAATTCAATCAGTTTTAATAAGTGGATTGGCTCAGCACCCCCTTCCCTAATTCAAAACCTAATGCTAACCACAACAATCAGGAACATATGTGCAAGTGCCTTAAAAGGCACTGAAACTATTTACCGTTCGTGTGATGTTTGTTATATAATGTTGTCAGTTAAAGTTATTGACTGAACAACTTGAACCTCAATTTTTAGAATTGATTTTGTAAAACGCTGTAACCTTATCTCACCTTTAACCATAACTATTGGTCCACAATATCGTAAAACTTATTGACTTCCATTTAATTAATTTCAAACTAGTGTAATTTCTTTTTTATTAATTGTTTATTCCAACAGTATGGTTTGCTGTCACCTATGAAACCTCCTGTGTGGTTCCACCAGCTCTGTTTCCGAATCTCTCAGTTTGTGCAATAAACACATTATGTTCTGCTCCTAAAAGGTTATGAAAAAACCATCCAACATTTGTTCTGTTATGTTATACTAAATTTGTAGGGCACACGTACCAGATTGGTTTCCAGGCGCTACTCTGAAACCTGTTAGAGTGGTATGTTACTCATATACCTGTCTAACTGGCCATGTTTTAGGAGCTTGCGGGAAGTCATGAGGTCTGTGCAGGACCTACTCTCTAGAGGTGGGGAGTTCCAATATCTGGGACCTGGTGTGATAAACCTTGTTCCACCAAAGTGTTTCCATGTAAAGGATCCCTGGGGAAACCACATGTAGTTTCAATCTTGGGGGTCGCGACGTGGCCAAGGTGAACATTTCGCGTCAACACATTAATATCGTAGAATGGATAAAAGAGAGCGGTATTGGTGGATTCCATAACAAAATGACTTTCGAGATTCTGCACCGTGACCACTTGATGTGCCATTGGCTTGCCAATTTGGCAATGTCCTTTTCCCAGGCGTACAGCTCTCAGATATCATTCACCCAACACAGGGCATCTTATGGGCGACACCAAATATTTACCGCTCCTTGTGCTTACTAAAATGGACCCGGTCCTTAGTTCCCAGAACACGATGCACTTAAATGTCATCTGGCCCTGGTGCCTATCAAACAACTGTGATAGCATCTGTCACCCTCATAAATAACTAAACGAACTTCAAAGGTCGCAGAAGAGGCGAGGCAGGCCAAGTCTCGGTAGACCATGTCACTCTGGGCTTTACCTTGCCTCCCTGTGGAACAGGGAGAATAACCTTACAGATGTTATGTTTGACACACAAACCCCAGGCCTTCCGCTTGTCTCAACACAGCTCAGGATGCCTACTTTCCTGTATAGACTAGGCTGCCACTATGACTGTGAGTTGAAGAAAACATTACCCCAGCTGTTTCCGAATAGCAAGGCTAAAGATTAAGGCAGCAGCATCTCTTGATTTAGGCGTGGAACTCACAATAATAAATCAGTATTCCGAATCCAAACATTTAACCAATATTTGATCTCATGTGACTATCTTAATCCCCATCCGCCTAGGCCTACTTCCCTATTCAAATCGCGAGTGGCTGGCAAAGAGTACGTTTGAATTATCAAAGCCATGCATATTCAGCCTGAAGCCAGGAATCGAAGGAAAGCTTGGGGACGATAGTGTGAATAGCGATGGTGGCATCTGGTTCAGGGCTTCCAGGAATGAAACATCCTTCAAGTTAAGAGAGACCACTAACTCAGCTTGAGCTTGGGAACTGCCCCATAGGTTGCTTGCATGGATTGTAGTTCCACCAGTGGGTGGGCTGCAATAAGAATTACAGTATAGGGGCCAATATGAGCATGAGTGTGGCACAGAACCTGGGGACATCTTAACATCTCTAGCCCCTTCACAACAAACTTAACTACCGTAGCAAGACCTGAGCAGAGGCTCCTATAGACCCCACCGAATCGAAAGGGTAACATTTGTTTACGGAAAGCAACTCACTCCTGGTGGACGACGTAATCAACTAAAGTTTCATAGAAGGGATGCATCATTAGACAATCGTGGCATGTTTTTGAAAACAGTAAAGCACCACTTCACTTCCACCTCTGTCTCATACAAACTGATCATGTGAAGGTGGAAAGACACTGACGGCGGCCCACCCCATCGAGCACGCGAGCGAGCTTCCCGAGCAGGCGCAGGCCCCCAAATCTGCGGCCATGCAGACAGTGCACAGGAATCAGTGCGCCATGGGCCCGAAGGCATGGAGCGCTTTACATATCGCCGCATTTGCACTTACACTCATGGCGAGGAGAGGAATATAATTGCCCCTAACAATCGTGCGCCCAACATAGTTACAACATGACAGCATCAAACACGCTCCGCTTCGCATTGTGCTTGCTGTGTGTGGAATGGCTCGAGTGTTGTAGACCTCACGCACTCTCGCGGTAAACGGCGATGCCGGCCTGGTGATGTTGGTGCCCTGTGCAACAATGTTTGTTGGCGCCCCCCCAAAGCCGCCTCCACCACCGATTCTCTCACTATCCCCCTCTAACAGTGACCAAGTCTTCATAACCACCCTCTCAGATTCATAGAATTAGTTATATAGTGCCACTCTACCAGTGTAGGGTGTCCGAGCACTTTGCATCCTACACCTAATCCGCCGAGCCAATCAATCATATGCATGTGAATCAGTATATAGGACTGTTACCTGAGCCAAGGGACTCAACGTGTAGGAGACACATGTCATCCCTACTGGCAGGCAGTGTATTTTCAGGTTGCTAGGTGTGGAGAAGCACAAGCTCAGTCGATTTCTAGCCAAATTAACCCGTTGCGCAACATTAATCAATGTTCTAATAACGCATGCTTAGCGGCGTGTATGCAGCTCTAGGATGAACGTTCGTAGCTCACTGTTGACTATTAGGGCTTTAAGATATACATTGCCAGTCACAAAAGGATGCCTCTTTTGAACACAGTAACCTGCTGACCTATTTACATCATACGTAATCTGCAATCTACCTGGCACACGTTCTTTGCAGCAGGCCCATTAACCCTCTGCACTAACTGCACCGAAGTCAAAACCTCAACTATACAAAAACCTGATTTCTCTCCAAGAAGATAATGATAATTCTTTTTATTAAATGACCATCGCTCCACCCTATCATGAGTTACAGGTTGAGAACCATGATGTATAAACACTTGCACACAACAACACCAATGTATAGATATCTTCTTGTACTCGACCGTGCAAGCCAGCATGCGGGAAGTGTACCCACACGACACGCACCCACTGTCAGGCTGAGTCCCGCGTATTCTGCCAGCCTTGTGAATAGGAGGAGGGGGGGGGGGCGAGGCCCCTGCACGCCACGCGGTTCCGAGGCACGGACGCCTGTAAAGGGGGAGGCAGCATTAAAGCATATCGTGTGTAGTTCCGAGCACTGTGCCTGCAGCAGCCAGCGCAGGAGAGCGTGGCGTTCGCCCCCCCCGGAATCGAAATCACGGCACTGGGGGCTTGGCATGCAGCATGATTATATCGTGCGAATTAGACCAGACGGCATTGGAGCGCTATGCGTGAGCGCCGGTCTTAAAATGCACCCATAGACACGTCGTACACTGTAAGGTACCTATACCACATTACCCTGCCCTAAGATAGCAGCAGCAGAGCATGCAGCCAGTTCAAACCGGGAATATAACACATAGATATCACAGGCGAAAGAGGGAAAGCGCGCCCAGTGTTCCCGCCTAGCTCCACCCTCCTGCTATTTTTCGTGACACGAGAAAGAGAAGGGTTCTTATGTTGCATATTTTATCTAGCGCGAGCTCGCCCCGAAGGTATTGGAGCGCTTCAAATGGCATTTACAGTACACATTCAGGCCCCGTTTTCCTGCACCAGAAACGGCAGCGCAGCTGACGGACCGCATCCTTCCCCCACATTGCGAACAAAGCATCCTAAACAAAGTCAACCAATCCGTGTAATTCAACCAATCCGTGTAATTGTGGAGGCTCAGGTTTATTTAAGTAAACAGGTACTGTGTATTTGCTAAAGGCTTGTATGTGCACGTGTTAACAAGGACAGCACAATCATGAGCGCTCTTCCCTCAAAACGCAACTGAAATATGTGTGAGGGAGACTCACGTAAATACGAGGCAAAACCAGACAGGCGAAATATCCTCTTTTAACAAAATTTGAAATGTACGGGGAATAACCCTAAACTGCGTTAGTGCGGCAGACGGCCCACCTCCTCAAGGCCCCATTCGGACAACTACGCACCGGGGGGGGGACCGCATTGATTCGAACGCCCAGGATCACCGGAAGGCGCCGCCACCACGAGGCCCGCAGCCTTTCCCCGCCGCCCCATCGGCGGCGGCGCAGTCAACGGGGGGGGGGGGGGGGGCGCGGGGTGAAATGACTCCCCATAAAGCAAGTTTGTGGAGGCGACCACGGGGCTCGGAAACTGCCTTGCGCCCCAGGAAGGCCGTGCAGCAACCGGCCCCCGTTCGACCCTCCGCTCAGCCTGCATCACCGCGCGGACCCTACCTCACTGCTCGAAGCTCCTTCCCCTCGCCCCGTGGCGCCACCTCAGCCGGATAAACCAGCGGGTGGCGAATCGAACTTCCCCTCGGACCCCATCTCGAGGCGCTGAATCTAACCCCCCGCGGACCCTAGCTCGAGGCGCGGGGTGGGTGAGTGATTAGCCCGGGTTTGCAGTAAGGCCGGCCCCAGCAAGGCTCGCGCACTCAATTACTAATTGAGACTGGGGGGGGTGCGGGCATTGCTCAGCTACGAGGCGCGGGGGGGTGTATGATTAGCCCGCGGAAAATTGCTACAGTGCCGGCCCCCCACCCCAAGGATTAGGGGGGGGGGAGCGGACATAAGATCCCGCTACTCTTCCGCGCACTGCACATTGCCGCCCCTCTGCAGCGCCACCCACGGAACGCGGCAACCACCCATTCAAAGCGCCAACCACGCTTCAACCTTGCGCCCCCTCCGCCCGTGGCCATCCGAGCCACAGGGCCCCGTCAACCTGGAAATGCCAAGGGACAGGGCCGGGGCAGAGTGGGAGCAGCAAGACTTACCCTAGATACGAAGCCCCAGCGACTACGAGGCCCCAGCGACGACGGGACAGGACGACCGATGCTGAGTGGCGAATGGCGTATCTCGCGCGGCCAGGAGAGAAACAGGAAGCAGAGGGCGATCTACGGAGGCGGGAGGCATAAATAGGCCTGGCCCCGCCCAGCCCAGTGGCCCGCCTCCCCCAGCAGGGCCATTGATTGGGGTCTCCCCTCCCAAGGCGCGGCCTCACGAGAGGAGGAACAAAGGGGGGGGGGTGAGGCTCCGACGGGTGGCCACTAGAGGGCTGACCTGCTAATGTCCCCCTGCGTGGGACGCGGCCAGCGGCATTCCTGTGGAGATCGGGCGGCCTGCTGCTGCGGAGATCGGGCGACCTGCGGCGGCAGTCTGAACAATAGACTGCTCAGGGGCCTTGAAGCGGCCGGAAGCTGGAGTGCGTCATTTGTGACAGACTGTCTTGGAGTCGTCCGGAACATGGCGGATTCTACTTGGGCCTGAGGCACGGCCGCCGGAGCGGATTATGAGCCCCCCCCCCCGCCTGTGAAGAAGCGGTGAGTGAGGCTGGTCGGCGGCTCCATCGGACAGCGTGGGAGAGAGCCTGGATAGGTGCGGCTCGACCGGGGGCTGAGCATTGAAACCCCAAGGCTGATCCGAGCTTGCTGTGAGCTGCCGCCCCCCCGTGGTGTGCGGGGCCCGCATCGGCGGCATTATCGTACCGCGTGGGCCCTGTGGGGGCTTACGGTGGAGCTACCTGGCACTCCGGGTGTGCACCCCAGTCGCCCCTTGCGTCTCCTGTGCCATTGATGGGCGGTTGTGTCGGGCCGCAGGGGAGCTGTGTCCAACATCCGGATTTCGGCACTGGGCTTCCTTGTCTTACTAGCACCTGACGTAGGGCCTGTTGGGCGGTTCTGTGGGCCGGCTGCACACTAGGGCCGTGTTGGACGCCCTGTCGGTGGAGTTGGGGTCAGGTGTAGCCTTGGGGCCCCGGTGGGGGTCTACGTGCCACATATCTCTCTCCCCCTTGGTGGAACAGCTGTCTCGCCTCGGTGGTCAAGCGGGCCGCGCGAGCCTGTCGCAAGTGCCCTGTGGATGCTGTGGCGACGCCATCTATGTCATATGTGAGGATCACTGAGGTGCTGAGGCGAGGTTGCCTTGTACCCCCCCGGGCTCCCGGCTGGGAGCGTTGACCAGAGTGGTTTGCTTAACTGTGAGCGGGCCTGGTGTGCGGTGCACTGCATAGTTGTGTCCCTTGGTGGTGGGGAGTTCCGGAGCCCACTTATATCTCGCCCTGGTGCTCATCTTGTGTGTGGTGGCCAGGCCACATTCACAGGAGAGGGTTTCCCCTGTCGGACACTGGGCCTGTGAGGTGGGTTAATTGGTGTCCTATCAGGTCTGCGACACACTTTATCCCCCTGTGATATTCTGGGGACCCCATTTTATCTGAACAGCGTCGCACACGGGGCTGGCGCAACACTCTCTAACCCACAGTGAACTTTCGTATCTGCTATGACGAGAGACCGGCCAGGTGGGGGGTCATCCAAACAAAGCACAATGGATAAATTCACAGGCCCTGGGGCCTCTGCTGTGGTGTCTGGGGGAACGCCTGGCTGTGGACCTGATAACGCCGCCCTCCTGGCTGCCATCACTCAGTCGAGGGATGCCCTGGATGCCAAAATTGGAGCAGTGGGATCTGACGTCATGCTGTTGCGTCAAGATCTCCGCAATGCGGTGGCACGGATTACAGAGACTGAAACTAGGGTCTCTGGAGAGGAGGATGTGGTGCAGACCTACAGAAGCGAGTGGCCTCTCTGGAGACGGGCCAACGTGGGCTGGCGTCCCGGGTGGAAGATGCAGAGGGGAGGGCCCGCCGCAACAATCTTCGCTTTGTTGGATTTCCGGAGGGATGCGAGGAGGGTGGTATGGAGCGGTTCCTCACCCAGTGGCTCGAGAGTTGGCTCCCTCCTGGGTCATTGTCTAAGTGTTTCGTGGTGGAGCGCGCCAAAAGTGCACTGACCCAGAAGCCCCCTCTTGGCGCTCGCCCGAGGCCTGTTATCGCGAAGTTACTCAATTATCACGACAGACTTTATCCTGAAACAGGCTAGGGCCAAGAAACCACTGCTGTTTGATAATGCCCGTATCCTGATATTCCCGGACTATACTAAGCTGGTCCAGCAACAACGGAAGTCTTTTATGTCAGCAAAGGCCCGTCTCCGAGAGCTCAAGCTCCCCTATGCCCTGCTATACCCTGCTAGGCTGCGGGTGGTTTATCGATCCCACACCCATTTTTTTGATTCACCAGAAGAGGTCTTTCAATGGACAGATGAGACAATGCGTCTTCGTCCGCACACACCGCCCCGGAGGGATTCAGACTCTTCGTCGAGCGAGATGGTGCGAAAACAACCTACGGAGAAAGGGAAAGGAAACAGACGCTCCAGTTCCAGATGCAGATCTTTGTCATGTAGCACCTCAACCCGGGCGGCATCGGCTCAGCGTCAGCCTACTGCATTAGACTGACTTGTGGGGAATGTTCTACTACATTAATCTCTTGATATGTTTGCCTTGACCGGGGAAGGACGATTGAGGTCCATTACCCCTGCAGTACATTTGCTGACAGGGAAAGGGCCAGCTGACAATGGATTGTAAGTTGGGGATCCATTGGCGGGCGGGGGGACCTCCTGTTGGGGTCTATCACGCACGCTCGCCGCGACAGATACTCCATCGTTTTTTAGGTATAGGGTGGGGGGGGTGTTGTTGGTTTGGTTGGGGAGGTTTGTTGTTCGATCGCACTAGACTACATTGCTTCTGAGTCACCTTATCCAGTTCACATGGTCTTGCCTGGTACATACTCCTGTTTCGCACTTTTTCAGGGCTGGCCCCCTTAGTGATAAGCGGGATCCCTCTGGGGCCCTACAAATAATGAGTTGGAATGTCCAGGGGGCGCTAGACAAAATCAAGCGTGGCGCGATACTTAAACAGGTGAAGCGAGTACGTGCAGACATCCTCCTACTGCAGTAAACACATCTTATGGGGAATAAGGCGCTATGCTTCCAACGCTTTGTGTATGTACACGTTTATCACTCTGGGTTTGTAAGGGGATCCCGGAGGGGTTGCAATCCTGATACATAGAAGAGTCCCGTACACACACGTGAAGACTTGGAGGGATACACAGGGTAGATATTTATTTATTCATGGGATGATAGGGACAGAATCCATAGTTGTGGGAAGTGTTTATGCCCACCCGACCCTTTCCTGGGGCAAGGTTGAAAAGCTCATGACCCTGTGGACAGACATACCTGATGGGTTATCGGTTGTGGGGGGAGACTGATGTATTAGACCTGGTTGGGGATCATTGGCGGCCTGGTGGCCCGTCGGCCACAGGTGGACCTACTAGGCTGCATTTACCAGTATCGGGGCTGGATTGGGTAGACCCTTGGCGTCGCTTGCATGGGACGGCACGGGGTTATACATACTTGTCAGCCGTCCATGGCTCCCTCTCCCGCCTTGATTACATCTCCGTCCCCCGTGCCCTGGAGAACAGGGTGGTTGCCGCCGATATTCTCCCGCGTGGACTTTCGGACCAATCACTCTTACGCTACGTTTGGGCCGAGCACAGCAGCCATTTCGGTGGCGTCTCTCGGCGTGGAACCTCCAGTAGGAGGACTATAGAGAACATATGGGAGACGCCATTGATCAATTCTCGTCAACTAATGTAGGGACAGTGGAGGGGGCTGACTGCCTGTGGGAGGCAATGAAGCCCACACTTCGAGGTGTGGATATCTCGTTTTGCGCAGCGGCCCGTAGATCGAGTAGGGAGACTCTTGTTCAGACGGAGGCAAAGCTACTGGTACCTACAGGTTGAGGAGGGCGGGGAGCGGGGCTGCCTGCCTCGTGACTGGCGGCACGCGGAGATTGTAGTGTTCCACAAGCCAGGAAGAACTCCGGATCAGCATGCATCTTATCGCCCTAATTACCTCCTTAATGTGGAGGCCAAAGTGTTGGCCAAGGCATTGGCCAGTCGCCTTCGTGCCCATATAACATCTTTAGTGTATCCCGATCAGGCCGGGTTTATGCCCCAGCAGGTGACCCGCCACAATATACGGCGCGTCCAGGGGCTGGGGGAGTGGGCCGCGCTATTACTTGCAGATATGGAAAGGGTTTTTGACTCCCTTAGCTGGGTATATTTATTCGCACTTCTTAGTAGATTAAATTTTGGACCACGCTTCCTGTCTTATCGGGCACTTCTCTATACAGACCTGACGGCGTCCGTACGAGTGGCGGGCGCTGTCTCCTCCTCGTTCTCTATTGGTCAGGGCACTAGGCAGGGGTGTCTGCTGTCCCCCTATCTGTTTGCGCTGGCCATGGAACCTTTAGCGTCCTGGGTACGGATTGACACCCAAGTCACTGGACTGGAATGGGCAATAGGTCTATTGGATCGCATTGCCTTATATGCGGATGATGTTCTCTTTTTTCTTACAAATATTGATAGGACGGGACCGCGCCTACTACGTATTATGCAGATATTCGGGGGGACGTCGGGCCTCCACATGAACCCTCGTAAATCTACACTGTGGGTCCTGGGGGGAGGGGCGGGCCCCGGTCCCTGGGCCACCTCCGTTCAGATAGTCTCCGGGGGGTTGAAGTTCTTGGGAGTGTTTCTATCCGATTCGCCGATCAGATCTTGGGAAAGGAATCTGGCCCTGGCATGGGAGCGGGTGCGGGAAGACCTCAAAACTTGGTCTCACATGCGTCTTTCAATATATGGCCGATCGGCCATTTTTAAAATGGTGTCGCTTCCCCACCTCCTGTATCAACTACAAAATCATCCCTATCCGATTTCCCCCGGCTGGTTCAGATGTGTCAATACAGCCTTGGGTCAGTTTCTATGGGCTGGCGGAACGGCGAGGGTAGCTCTGCGGACTTGCTTCCAGTCCACGTATTGTGGGGATTGGCAACCTCTGATATCCTATCTTATTATATGGCCTCCATTTCCTGGTCCTCAATGAGTGGTGGTATGGTGATAGGGCCGACTCAGCCTATGCGGTTGAAAGGCGTTGTATAGTAGATAACACCCTACATACTATACTAGCTTTTGTTATATTGACCGTTTGAAGCATGTGACTAATGTACGCAATGTTCATATGTAAATTTGAGTGTCTTTTTCTAACAATTCACCTATCCAAGATGTCTTCACGTTATTCTCTTCAATATAATGGGACAATGTTCATCCGCTCAAACCCACATGCGTGTTTACAAACAATGCACATCTAGATGTTTCTCTTTATATTTAGTTATGTAATGTATATTATATAGTTGTATGATTTACTTAAACGTATATTTTTTCTCTGTCACACAACCATTTGGCTGATTACGTTCATGAACCTGTTTTTGATCACTCCTGTTGAGTGGCACACTCTAAGACTTGGGGTTTACTTAAATAATGTATAAACACTACTCGTGTTATTGAGATACACCTCTTAGCTTTGCCCACTCAATTATTCATCACCTTTGTATATTATCAATATAGCTCCACCAACCAATAGTTCCTTTCCCCAATAAACTACTCGGGTTGTCTTTCTTCTAATACACCCGTGCGGGCAGCATCTAGCGGCTGCGCCCGGTTTAACGTCACGCGGTGCGTGGCGTTCTCCTTATGAGGGCGTTTCCCCACGGGTCCAGTGCTTTGTCAGAACCCCGAGCGCCGCATTCATGGATGCCGTCTAAAGGTATGGGAGCTCCACCGTTAACCCTTCCGTTTAGCCTGTGTTTCACAACCCTTTACGTTGATAATGCGACCCTTGGTTCAATGTGTGGCTCTTTTCCTCACTCCTTATTTTAACACGATAAGTTCTTTTCCGTTTTAGTATATGATTTTTCCTTTCTTTTCCCTTTTAATTTTGGATGCGATTTTTCCTCTACCAAGCATGGCATTGATTGAGATTCCGGCAGTTTTTCCTTTGATAGGTTTGAACATCTGTTCTCTATTGACGTACAGTTAAATGACAGATTGCACGTCCCACCACGTCTTCACGGTGTTGACTATCCCCCCATTGATTGAACATTATTGTGTGGATGATAGATTAGGGGACCAGGTCCCTGTTGCTCTATATTTCTCTAGGTTTGGATTACCATGTGGGTTTTTTCAAAAATAGTACTCTTTTCATTTGATTTATAGAGGCCGATTCCCCCGTGATTCATTTTACTCAACTCACCGATCTACGTCACGGCGTGTTACGATGGAGTAATCAATACCTCCTTTGTGATTTTATCAATACTAGTAAGTTCACATTCATATTCAGCCATATCATAAGAATCCATTTAGTTGTTCTTTGGATCACCACAATGACACCCTAAATTCGTTATAGGTGTCCGTCACTCTCACCCGTTTTTGGAGCCTACCAGCCCCTGCGCCTTTGGACGCCAAGCTGACATTGACTAGATGCCCGTTCTTTAACATGGTAACTATGGTGATGCCCTCCCTCACCCAGTCTCCCTGATTAATTCCGCTTGGGGACCCGATACTATTTTTAATACCTACCCAATGTCTTTATAGGTGCCTACCCTTCTTGTCTCACCGTCCTCTCTGTCCTGAGGAAGACCCCGCCCGTAAGGACTGAATCAACCTACCCTTGCCGAGGGGTCGAAACGTCGACATTTGACTATGCCAGTACTTTCAATAGTGCAATGAGCACTGTGTTCTTTCGCTTGTATATGGTTTTTGTCAAAACATCCAATCTTGCAATGAATGAATTTCATCCTGACTATTTGGCACGATATTAATGTGCCCAGCAATTGACTTGTACTATTGTTATAAATATATGTATGTCACTTATCCTATTACCCTACCCAATTCGTCACTCCCTCCCCTTCCCCGTGGCACCCTGCACTTTTTTGATTAATGTGAATTTACTTACACATTCATGTGTTCGATCCAGGTGTGATTAAATAACACTTCGATATGCCTTAATTGTTGCAATATTTATTTTGTTATTTTTGTTCAGGTTTTAAAAGTACGCATGTTCTGGGACCATTTCCTTTCTACTGTCTGATACCCAGGTCCCAGTGACTTTTGGGTTTGCCCTTTGTTTTGTCACCTGGGCTGACCACGCCATCGTCCACCTCATCATCTCAGCCCCGCCCCCAGCACCACCCCTGAGCCGCCCAGCACCTCACACCGTAGCTGGGACAAGATCTTAGAGAGCCAATGGACCAACGCCCTCAACACATCCTGCCCTCTCTCAGTAACCAGCCTAGAACAGGCCGTCAAGAACTTCTCCGCCTGGATCAGAGACTGCGCTGACCATCGCCCCCAGCAAACCCACAAAACTCAAGCGGTGTGCCAAGCAACCCAGTTAGTACACTACAGAACTAAGAACCATGAAGCGCACCAGCAAACGATTTGAAAGGAAATGGCGCACCAGCATGGATCTCACAGACCGAACAACATTCAAAATAGCTCTCAACCAATACCACCAACTCCTGAAAAAGATGAAAAGAAGTGCCCTGGCCGACCGAATCGAAGCACGTTCCAACCACAGCAAGGTAGTCTTCAACATCATCAGAGAATTCTCCAGCCCACAACCACCGAAAACAGCATCACACCTTCACATGAACTCTGCAACTCTCTTGCAGACTTCTTCCACAAAAAGTTCTCCACCATCTACAGAAACTTTAAACCCCAACCCACTAACATCCTCAGCCATTGTGCCCTCACGAACGAGGAACCTGATCACATGCTCACCACCTGGGAGCAGCTCAGCACGCAAGACACCACAGCCTTCATGAACTTTGTCCACTCAGGACCACCCATGGACCCCTGCCCCAACCACCTCTTCAACCTTAGGAGTAGGACAATCAGCAGCAAGCTCACCACCATCCTCAAGTCATCCATCAACAGGGCCATCTTCCCCGAAGAATGGAAACACGCAGACATCAAGCCCCTGCTGAAGAAACCTTCTGCCAACCCCAACGAACCTAAGAACTACCGCCCCATTTCTCTGCTGCCATCAACCGCCAACTTGTAGAACAACAATCTTTTGGACACTTTCCAATCTGGATTCTGCACCAACCACAGCACCGAAACAACCCTGATTGCAGCCACAGATGACATCAGATCCCTCCTTTACCAAGGAAAACCTGCGGCACTAATCCTCCTCGACCTCTCAGCAGTGTTTGGCACAGTATCACACCACACCTTGATAAAGAGGTCTCACAACATTTGAATCCATGAAGACACCCTCAAGTGGATCGCCTCCTTCTTCACCAGAAGTACCCAGAGAATCTGTCTTCCTCCCTTCACCTTGGAACCCAAGAACATCATCTGCGGTGTCCCTCAAAGTTTATCCCTCAGCTCCGGCCTTGTTCAACACCTACATGACTCCCTTGGCCAACATCAGATTGCACGGGCTGAACTTGATATCGTACACCAGCGATACCCAGCTCATCCTCTCACTATCAGAAGACCCTTCTGCCATGCTGACCATCTTCTGCAGGTGCATGACTAGCATCGCCAACTGGATGAGAGACAACTGCCTACAGATGAGACAGAAGTGCTGATCTTTGGTAACAACTCCTCCCCATGGCTTGGCAGAGTTATTGCCAAAATCTGTGTTCCAAGTAGACTGCGGAGTGGCAAACCTCCACAAACTCTGCCGGTGGAGCGGAGTTTACCACCCACCCCTACTTGAGATCTGGCTGTTTAACTGAGCCCCCTGCAACAGCACGTTCAGTGCCTGGATACCTTCAAGGTGATTAGCCACACTATACGAATTCTGATTGATTGACAAAAGCATAACATCTACCAACAGACAAAATAAATATTTAAAACCGCAAATGAACTTTCAGTCTCTGGAAGAATAGCCCAGCCATTCGCACCCAGTCAGGACTTTTGGGGTTTGCTGAATGGCTACTTCATAGATAAAATAGACAAAATTAAGATAGTATTCCTGATATTCACACAGAGCCTGTGTTGTCACTTTCTGTGTCGGTAACGAATCCTGTCACTTTGCATAAAGGTCTCTCCTATCAAAAAACATCGCTTAGCATCTTTGATGTCTACGGTAAAATCTGGGCCCCCTTTGGCCCTCTCCCCTCTTAACAATCTTAAACTTTTTCAGTCAGAAATTGCCTGCCTGTTACTATCCTAAATTATTCCCTCTCTCAGGGAATGGCACCTAGATTCTGTAAAGAGGCTGTCCTAAACCCACTACAAAAAAAGCAATGCGAAGATCCCCTATCCTTAAAAGTTCTCTCTCTATTTCCCTGTTAGCTTTTCCTTCGACAGTGTTGGAAGCACAAGCAGCTCATGAATAAGTTCATCATTTACAGTCAACTAATTTTCTTGACCCCCTTCAGGCAGGCTTTCACCAAACCAATAATACTGAGTCAGTTATGCTCTCTGTTCTTGATGATAAGCGTGGAGCTGGTGACAATGAACAAACAGTAGCCTTGGTCCTGCTGGGGGACCTCAAATTTAAGATAAAAACTCAAAGTATTGTCCATTACGTGACGTTTGCTTGTCTTCGTCGTTTCAGCTGGTGGTCCCTAGATTTAAGTAAGTGGGAATGGGTAGCAGCAGGTTTTCCTGTATGGCGCCATCACTCTGGAATTCCCTTCAACTCTCTCTTTGGTCGCAGACTAATAATGCCTCTTTTCACTAAGAATTCTCAACATGGATTTTCAGACAAGCCTATTCTGGTCATTTATTGTCTGTTCTCTGCTTATTGTCAGCAATTCTACCCCCAGCACCAAGAAACAGCAGGTGATCATGTGCTCAATAAATAAATATTAACATAAATAACATTTGTTTGTACAAGAAGCTACAAACATTTAATTTAATGTGCTCATGCGAAATGCTACATATAATAAAAGAAAGCAGGCAAACCTTTATTGAGTCTGCAAAGACCACCTACAAAATAGTAACTATTTTATTCATTTTACATTTTAATGAAGTGCAGCTCTACCAAGAAGGTGTCTGCGCAATATTCACAGAACAACTTGAAACATGTATAATCTCTTTGTAAGGATTTCATGGAATAAAATAGAGAGCTGAACAAGTAAACAATAGAAGAGGGTCAAGCCTCAGAAGGCATAACAAACAAAGGTGGGAGAGACCTGAAACAAACAATTGAACAGAATAGAAGGAGCATAGGGGGAGCAAAGGTGATGGGTTGTAGATAGGATAGACAGGATCATTAGGTGAAGGTAGGATGGGAGGAAGGTGATGGAGGAGAGGAAGTGTGAGAGGGAAAGGATGGACAATGGAATGACTGAGTGGCTAAGGGAGAAGAGTGGAAACAAGGGGATGTGCAAAGAAGGAAAACTGGTGTTACAAGGAAATAAATGTTACTGGTTGAAATAGTGCAAATGGATGTTGTTGTAGCTTTTTCTGGTTCAGAGCCAGACCTTTAGTTCTTCCTGCAAATAGTTCCACATGGTGTGGGCTGGTCTGGAGAATGACTACATTGCTGTAGCACAGTGCTTAAATTGCTTTGTCTCCAGTCTATAAGTGTTTTGCTCCTGGTCTTCTACGTTGACAGAAATTTGAACACAAAAACTGAAGTTATTCTAGTTGTTCAAGTCTAAGGGCTATAAATGGGATGGGGTTTAATTGTTATCAAAGCAGTCTGCATTTTGTTTACTAGATAGGGCTAAGGACGGTGGTTGCCATTCTTATCATAACCTATGTGGGCACATTTTTAATTCACTGCTCTCAAAATTTTCTCTTTTTCTCACAGTAGATCTTATTCAACCACTAGGCCCGGATCTTGTTTCTTTTATGGGCAGAGGTCAAGGCACTCTAATAGATTTCATTGCCCTATCTGAATATTTAAAACCCCAATCTGTGGCTTTTTCCATCCTTAAGGTTTGTTTCAGTGACCACTTCCCATTGGCCATTTATTTAGAAACTCAAACTGGCACTACCTCAGGGAGAAATAAATTATGCCCCATAATTCATAGTAAAAATAAGGGATTATTGATTAAGTGGTCTACTGTTGATGCAGATTCCATCCTTCAACGAATTCTGACCACTAATATGAGACAAATTCTTGAGTGTCTGGATGATAGTGTAAATCCCCCATCCATGTTAAAGGCTTTTGCCGTGATAACTGAAACTATAAATGCTGCTTTACGAAGTGATAATTAACCAAGACCCCGGAAGCAATGTAAATGGTTTAATAGTGACTGTTCACAATCTCATAATAATCTTGTGAAGGCACTGGAAAAAAAACTTAGCGGTAAAACATCTTCGAAACGATTATTAAAGGGCTTTAGGGAGACGTAAGCTGGATGTAAGATTAGAGGCCTGGGAACAACTGCATATAGCATGTCAAAATAAAGATCCCAGACTCTTTTGGAAAACTGTCAACTCTGATTTCTTCCAAAACTCCCATAATAGCAGTATTGAGATAACAATTTTGCCTGATGTGTGGGTACAGCACTGCTCCAGTCTATATAGTGCTAATGGTAAGTACTGCCCCACTCCAAATTATGGGACCTCAGAGCTGGTTCAACCAACGCTCGACGAAGTTGAAAGGGCATTAAACCAAACAGTAAGGAATAAGGCACCTGGCCCTGATGGTGCTTTTGGCCAATCCCGCCCTAGGACTTCCTCTGCTGACCAATATTTTAAATTGTATAGCATCCCAGGGCCACCCCAAATCATGGGGTTTCGTGATAATAGTCCCCATTTTTAAAAAAGGGGATAGGTTGGACCCAAAATGTTATCGGCCCATCTCATTAATTGACTGTACTTGTAAATTGATGGGTAGGGTCACATCAGAACGGCTGGAGGCCTGGGTAACCGAAAGCGGGAAGTTCTCAGATGTACAATATGGCTTAAGGAGGTGCCTGGGAACCATTGAACAATGTCTTAATCTGCACCTGATCATAAGCAAGTACACAATAGCCAAGCCCGGATCTCTTGGATGGATCTGGGCATTGAACCATTGCTGGATCTGGGCATTAAACCATCCTTGGTCCATTTCTTAGCATAAATGTATCAAGATGTGACTGGACGGGTCAGGTACGGTGTGGGTAGGGAACTCTCTGCTCCCATCAAAATAAATTGTAGGGTTCGTCAAGGCTGTGTCCTTGCCCCCTTTTTATTTTGTCTGTATATCAATGATTTAAAAAGCTATATAAATCATGGGAATGTGGATGCCCCCAAGATAGGTACCAGAAATCCTGCGGCATTACCTTATGCCGATGACTGTGTCCTAATGTCTAGAACCACTGCGGGCCTACAAACGTTAGTGACCAGGTTAAATGATTTTATGAACGAACTGGGCTTAAGGACTAACATAGCAAAATCTTTCACCATGGTGGTGGGCAAATTCACCACCATTTTAAAATCATGTTTTATCAATAATAAAAAGTTATCCTATGTCCCAAATTTCTTGTACCTGGGAATCCCGTTCGATCAGAAGAGTATCTGGCACCACCTAGTCAAAACAAGGGTCAGTAGTTTCAATCAAAATCTGGAGGCGATATTTAGGTTCACGAAGAAGTTAGGCTCAAGACCAATTAATACAACAATATCTATAAGGCTCGCTCGTGCTCTGGTATTTTGTATGGGGCTGGAGTGTGGGGCTCTTGCAATCTGGCGCGTCTTCAAACAGCTGAGAACAACTTTGAGACATTTGTTGAGAGTTCCCAATAGTCTTTCCACCATTGTCTGTCAAAGTGAACTTGGCTTGACCCCTTTGTCTTTTCTCGTACAAATTGCACCAATTTTACTGTGGCACTCAATTTGGGCGAAGGAAGAGCCAGCTCTTAATTGCTCAATTATTTTAGACTGTTTTAAACTTGACAACATGTTGAAGATACCTTGACTCAGCTACTTCTTCTGTCAACTCTATCCAAGGCGTGATTTAAACATGCCTCTTCTAAAATGTTTCAATATTAGGAAGTGCATTCCAGCTTAATATCTTCAGCTTTTAAATGATAAATTTATCTGTTTAATGATTTGTAGATGCATTTCTGCAGCTGTTCGTTTGCATAATGTTGTTGGGAAATGATCTTCTTTGTCCTGTCTGAATGATTTATCTCTGGATTTTATGGCCCATGGGACGGGGGACCCTCATGTAGTTTATTACATACTGTTTTTAGTTTATGCTGCTATTTCGTAGAAATATCAATTTATTGAATTATTCTTACTATATCCCGACTATGAATTATTACTGCTTTGAAGTATTTTACCCACTGTCTGTACCATATTTTTAGGTCTCGCTGAGCCCAGCGTATGCGCTGGCCCGGAGAGACATTTTGGAGGTGAGTTTTCAAAGTGCTGCTGGATAGCCTAGCACTTGCGTTCACGCGAGCGTGCACGCGCAAACCGCTAGCCTTCAGCAACACTTTGAAAACTCGTGCTTTAGCGCGTCATCACGATCGCGATCACTTTTGCTTTCAGAGCGATCGCGATGACTTTCGCTTTTACGGCCGCGCGGTGCTACTTTTACTGCCGCGCGGCCAATGCTTGCTTTGTTATCTTTCTCGGTTGACTTTATGAACAGGAATCTCCGGCTACAGACAGTGACCTTTTCCCGGTTGTATACCATTTTGCACTGTACGATGCAACTCTGGTCTCAGATTAGGGACGTATTTTGAGTGCCTTTTAAATTGTCTTCGTTTGCAGTCATTGGTCTTGCTCATCTCTATGTTCGATGCATCTACTGGTTGTTTTGGCAGCAGCAACATGATGTAGTTGGTGGGTCTAGCTACAGGTAGGGTAAATATCACCACTGGTCTCATCTCGTTCCAGGTTCCACCTACCTCTCAATGTGATGAAAATGCACGTAGAAGAAAGCATTTCAGAAATATTTTACTTGCACAGTAGCACTATTACCATGTTATTAACTTGCTCTTACTGTAAAGTCAGAAGCATCTCAAACCATTTAATGCCTTAGCGCTTGCTACAATCTCAGTGGGTTTCTTATCATTTAATTGTGCACTGTTAAATCAACTCGCTAGAAACGTGTCCTTAACTGTTGCTGCCGTAGGTTTCGCTTGGTGTCATGGTATTTATGATAATTTTACTTTTGAGTTTACATTTTCACTTTGCTTTCTTTATTTTAAGGGAATCGTTTCTTTTATGTTAACTGAAGTAAAATAGCAGCTATTGTTTTATACAATGCAGACGCCACCCAACCAGATTTCCTGTGCTGTGCAAGAAATAATATCATGAGTACAGGAAGTGTAAAGAAACAAGCATTGGCATAGCAAAAAGGTCTCGCCTTTGGGACCTTATAAGTGTTTAGTTATCCAACACAATATCCTTGGTGCAATAACATTAACTGTTGCATGTCTAAACACTTATAAAGGTCCCAAAGGCGAGACCTATTGGCTATGCCAATGCTTGTTAACTCATGCTTTAAATGTTTTCTTTTATGATTAATTCTTTTATGGCTGCAAGTCAGCCAACTAAAGATATTTTGACTGACTGACTGACTGTGGGATCAGGTGAAAGTCTATACTCTTCTTTCTTTATAAACCTGTGTACTTTGATACACAACCTTTTGGATGAATGTGTTTTAAAATAACACAACATCGATGTAATGCTGCCACATAATTTGCATTTTCTTAAAGCATAATTTAGTCCTGTACTGCGGCATATTTCCAGGGGCCAGACTGTGCCCAACAAGAGGGCTGTTAAACGATACAGGTTTTACTTGTCACAAAAGCCTGGAGCTCATTTCAAGCTAGCATATATCCTGAGAGTTTGTCGTAAAGCAAGACAATCGGTTATGGACTGACGCACAAGTTACTACTTGTGTAACGATATATCTGTAAGAGACATTAGTTAGTGATCGATTCCTTACCTTAGAATATCCCCAGGCGTCAGACTGGATCCAGAAAGATTTGCTAGCAGTACCCCTGCGCGTCAGTAGGTTGCGTCATGCGGCTCCGCGTCCGTCGCTGGCGTCGTAAGCGCCGAGATGACGTCACGGAGACTGCTTAGGCGCCACCCATGCGCGCTGTCAGTTCTGTACACGACTTTCCACGCCAGGAATGCAGAGCCATGCAAGAAACTGACCACTGGTGCCCAGGAACTAGGGCCCTGAAAGGGATGACCTTAACCTTAGAATCAGTTCGCAGAACGGGGAGGATGGGTGGGGCGGTAAGTAATCTATCACTAACTAATGTCCCTTACAGATATATTGTTACACAAGTAGTAACTTGTGCATCTGAAAGAGACACGTTAGTGAGAGATTCCTTACCTTAGAATAGATACCCCAGCAATACCAACCCCGGTGGTGGGTCTGCGAACAGGATTACACCAGAAAGTCACAGAGAACAGAACAGCCAAAGAAGCCGTCTCTCCGGACTTGACTGTCAAGGCAGTAATGCTTGGTAAACGTGTGCAGCAAGGCCCACCTAGCTGCCTGACAAATGTCCTGCAAGGGAACGCCGCGTTCCAAGGCAGTAGTGGCTCCTGTCGCCCTGGTAGAACGGGCACGCAGCCCCACAGTAGGCTCCTTCTTAGCCAACGAGTAACATGCTTTGATGCACAGAACGACCCACCGAGAGAAATTCCGTTTGTGCACAGCCCAACCTTTTTTGGCGCCCACGTAGCCAACAAAGAGCTGGTCATCCACCCGGAACTGCTGTGTGCACTTCAGATAGAACGAGAGCGCGCGTTTTGGGTCCAGACGGTGGAGCCTCTCTTCCTCTTCTGAAGGATGCGGAGGCGGAAAGAAGGTGGGCAAGGTGATGGTCTTCCCGATGTGGAAGGGCGTGACAACCTTTAGCAAAAAAGAATGTCAGGTCCTTAAAACCACCTTGTCTGGATGAACAGAAAGGAAAGGAGGTTTGGAAGAAAGAGCCTGGAGCTCACTCACTCTTCTGGCAGAGGTCATAGCTACCAGGAAAGCCGTCTTAAGAGTGAGAAGACGCAAAGGACAGGTATGAAGGGACTCAAAGGGAGCGCACATCAGATATGTCAAGACAAGGTTTAAGTCCCAATGAGGCATTATGAACGGCACGGGAGGAAACGTGTGCGTAATGCCTTTTAGGAAACGGTTAACAACCGGGGACTTAAAAAGGCAAGGCTGATCTGGAAGCCGGAAAAAGGCAGAGATGGCCGAAAGATATCCTTTGATAGTGCCCAGAGCAGAGCCCTGCTGGGCCAAAGAAAGAAGGAACAGAAGGACTTCGGAAAGAGGGGCAGAAAGGGGATCCACAGCCTTAGCTGTGCACCATGCCACAAACTTGTTCCACCAGCAGGAGTACAAAGTCTTAGGGGAGGGATGCCTGGCAGCCAGAATGACATCACAGACTTCAGGAGGAAGATCAAAAGTCGTCAATTGTCGCCACTCAATCTCCACGCATGGAGGTGGAGGCTGGACAGGTTCGGGTGGAGGACCATCCCCTGCTGCTGCGACAGAAGATCCGACTGCCTCTTCGGGAGGATCGGGGGATCGGTCGCCATGCTGAGTAGCTCAGGATACCAGTATCTTCGTGCCCAATCCAGGGCCACAAGGATGACTTGGGCCCGGTCGCGCCGAATCTTCTTCAGCACTCTGGGTAGAAGTGGTATAGGCGGAAAGGCATACAATAGACCGCAACTCCACTCGCGTCGAAAAGCGTTGCCTGGCGAGTGCCGCCTTGGAAATTCCAACGCGCAGAACTGAAAACATTGCGCGTTCTCTTCGGTGGCGAATAGATCTAACCAAGGCTCTCCCCACTGCTGAAAGAGACCTTGCACCACTTCTGAGTGAAGACGCCATTCGTGATCCATCAAGCACCGGCGCCTGAGTTCGTCCGCCCTGGCTTTCAGAGAACCTGCCAGGTGTTGAACCACCAAGGTAATGCCTTGATGTTCCAGCCATGTCCAGAGGCGCAGAACCTCCTGACATAGGGTCCAAGACCCCACCCCGTCCTGTTTGTTGCCATACCACATAGCGGTGGTGTTGTCCGTGAACACCTGCACCACACTTCCCCGGACAGAGGGAAGGAATGCCTTCAGTGCAAGTCAGATCGCCCGAAGCTCCAACAGATTGATATGGACCCGGGACTCCGCCGGAGGACACTGAGGCAACACCTGCGCCACTGTATCCCACACCGCATGGGAATAGCGGCCTAATAAACAAGCGGTGTTCACTGACCGCAGCCCCAAGCTGGCCGAAGAGAACAACCTCTTAACGAACTGCTCCAGCTTCTTAGAGTCCTTATCAGGTGGGCCGTAGGAAAAGCACTCTGTGACGTCGAGGCTTGGACGACCAGGTTCTCAGGCGTAGGATGAGTGGTCAGGAAAGCAGGGCCACCCGGCGCCGGGCGGTGACGCCTAGCGACATTCTTATCCACAGGGGCCCCTGTGGCCGGCCTCGACCAAGTGCCCAACAAGACGTCAGTGAGGGCATCGTTGAAGGGAAGCAGAGGCTCCAATGAAGTGGATGCCGTCTGGAGCACCTCAGTGAGGAGATTAGTCTTGAGGGCCACCGTAGGAAGATGGAGGTTGAGCACCTAAGCTGCCCTACGGAACACCATCATGTAGGAGGCAAACCACGGGTCAGAAGAGACATCGAGGTCGCCGGCGTCCTCCAAGTCATCCACCCAGTCCTGCTCGGAGTCACACTGACAGGCAAGAGGGTCCTCGGACTAACCCCTCCCCCCCCCTCCCCCGCGAGTCATCCTCCACCTCTGGCGCAGGGGGAACAGACCGCGGCAGCTGAGCTGGAGCCGGAGAAGGAACATACGGCGCCGTGAACGACGCCAGTCGGGGCAGAGCCGGTGCCGCCTCCAAATGCGGATCCCAGGTAGGAACAAAATGGTCCTGGAACCGGGGCAAGGGCGGGACAAACGGCACCCACTTCGGCGCCAGAGGCGGAGCCGGGCCCGGAAGCGCTGGACCTTGTGGCGCCGGGGCCGGAGCCAACGGCGCAGGATCCTGTAGTGCCGAAGCTGGATCCACTGGTGGCCCCACGGGATCCGGACATGGGACCGCGGGGCACGAAGGCGCACCGGCGGGAGCCCGAGGCCTAAACAGGTGGTCCATGGTAGCAAGAAACTCTTGCACCTGTTCGGGAGTCGCCGACGGACCCGGGTAAGGCGGGTAGGCCGTGGGACTCCCAGGCTTCAAAGGAGCCACAGGGGCAGAACCCCTGTCCCCCTCGTCCGCATCCAAGGACCGACGGGGGGACGTCGGAGAGTGAACTTGCTTCTTCGACTTCTTTTTATGTCATCGCTTACCCGAATTCGAGGGCGAAGACTTGGAGCCCGAGGAGCGACAACTGCGGCCCCGCAAGCGTTCCCAAGAACGGTCCATGGACCGGGAACAGCGTTGGGACGAGTGCCGGGCCTCCAGAAGCTTCCGGCGCTGCTCCCTCAAGGTCTTCGGGGCCATGGCCCGACAGTCCCGGCAGGACCGGGAGTTATGGTCGGTCTCCAGGCAGTAGAGGCAAACATCGTGGGGGTCCGCCACCGACATTGCGACGGCAGGCCCCACAAGACTTAAATCCAGGCATCCCTACGTGCACCAAGGAGAAAGAGGGAGACAAAAAGTCTCAAAAGTGTAGTCAAAAAGTGACTAAGGTACGTGCTCTAACCAGATCTGCGCTTGCTGGTGCGGAAAAAGAAAGAACTAATGTCAGCGCACATGGGTGGCGCCTAAGTAGTCTCCGTGACGTCATCTCGGCGCTTACGACGCCAGCGACGGACGCGGAGCCGCACAACGCCACCTACTGACGCCCAGGGGTACTGCTAGCAAAACTTTCCGGATCCAGTCTGACGCCTGGGGATATTCTAAGGTAAGGAATCTATCACTAACGTGTCTCTTTCAGATATGTATATTATGGTGAGTGAGATAAAAAAAAGACAAGAAGGAGCATTGACTTGTGTACAGTCATCATGAGGTAGGACTGTGCTCAAAGCCATACTCGCTGTATATAGGAGACGCAACAATATCGCCTTACCATAGTTGAGAGCCTCTGGAGCAGTCCATTTGATAGGAATTTGCTTCAAACCAGAAGATGAGTAGATTCCATCATCCTCCTGACGAGACATACCAAAGTCACTGATTTTCAGAACATTGTTTTCACCTACAAGGCAGTTTCTCGCAGCAAGGTCCCTAAGATAAAAAAAAACAACAGAAAACACATATTTATACAAGAACAACATATGAACTTGCATTTTACGAAAAATGTGTCTATTTTACAATTAAAGTAACTGTGAAACCCCACTGCTTGATTTTCAGCATTCCCATCATGAAGAAACCAAAACGCGTAAAAAGTAATACAATGGTGGCGCTGCACAAATGAACATATGCTAATGAAGTTTGATTTTACAAAACATGGGATTACAGAGAGCGAATTTACATCTTAATTTCTTGGCTCAGGAGTAGACAGTCACACTTATCTGCTATCGAGAAGCTGCAGACAGTCAAAGGCTCAAGGAAGCCTGGGAGAATATCTGTGTACTCGTCAGACGATACTTCAGTAAATATTAAACTCGGCAGGGAAAGCAGACTCCGACTGGTGTTGGGGATGACAAACTGAAAACAATCTCATATTAAAGAGCGACAGGAAGCCACAGACAGGGGCGGAAGGCTCAAAACTCTTTTTGTGAGATCCCCGATCCACTTGAATTGATTGTTGCCTTCTCTGGAATTACCTTAGGGTGGTAAATGGACAAGTGAAGCCATCATCACACATCTGCTTATTTTGAGCAAAATCGCTCCATTTTTTCATTCTATTATCAACACTAACAGAGTAGTTTAGCCTATGTTAACTGTCTTAAAGATAGTAGAAATAATTTAATACACCAACAGTAATACCACAAGGAGGAGGATTTGCGGGGACTGATAGGTATTTCATGGTGTGTTCTATTATGGAAAGGTTGGCATTCAGAACGATTTACTTATATGATGATCAGCTGAGGGCTGGTAGACTGTATGTACTGACCTCTTCACTGTCCCAATAAATCCTCAAACAGCTTTAAACAATGTTGCAGTTTCACTGCCACAACTTAACGAATTGGCAACAAAGATGTGTCTGATAGGATCAAATATGCGATTTCTCAGGCACCTGCGTTAAATGCTTTCACGGAGAGAAGGTTAAATTACAGTGCAAGTAAGCACCTATGGATTAAGTGCACTTCTAAGTCAGGTAGAAGGGAAAGATGAATACTCAGCAGGCTTTGCCGCTAGGGCATTGAGACGAGTAGAATGTAGATACTCAAACATCGAAAAAGGACATGTTGGAGTATGTGTGTGGAGTATAGAAAAAATCAGTGTATATTTGGGACAGACATTCTATCACGAAGGAAAACATAGCAATCTACAGCACACTCAGCCAGACTACCAGCAAAATTACATGAAGAAAAAGTTACTTGCCTTTGGTAACAATATATCTGTGAGAGACATAGATTAGTTATGGATTCCTCATCTTAGAATTACCCCAAGGAGTCAGACTGGATCCAGAGAAGTTTTCTTCAGCAGTACCCCTGTCGGTCGACTCCGCGTTCGTCGCTGGTGTCGTGGTCGCTGGAATGACATCGCGGTATCTACTTAGACGCCGTCCCTATGCGCTGACGTCAGTTCTTTACATGACATTCCACGCCAGAAGAGCAGAGCCATGCAAGACACAGACCACTGGTGCACAAAACTTTGGCCCTGAAGGGAAGTCCCTTACCCTAGAAGTCGGTTCGCAGAACGGGGAGAATGGGCGGGGCGGTGAGAAATCCATAACTAATCTAGGTCTCTTACAGATATATTGTTACCGAAGGTAAGTAACTTATGTATCTGAAAGAGACAATTAGTTATGGATTCCTCAACTTAGAATAGATACCCCAGCAATATCAACCCTGGAGTTGGGTCTGCGAACTAATTTCACACCAAAAAGTCCTGGAGAACTGAACGGATAAAGAGGCCGTCTCTTTAGAGTTGGCTGTCCAGGCAGTAGTGTTGGCTAAACGTGTGCAATGAAGCCCACGTAGCTGCCTGGTAGATGTCATGAAGGGGGGACTCCACGTCCTAAAGCAGTAGTAGCTGCCGTCGCCCTGGTGGAATGGGCACGCAACCCCACTGGAGGTTCCTTTTTCGCTAAGGAATAACAGATTTTGATGCAAAGAACGACCCATCGAGAGATCGTTCGTTTTTGCACAGCCTGATCTTTCTTGGCGCCCACATAGCCAGCAAAGAGCTGGTCATCCACCCGGAATTGTTTTGAGCGATCCAAATAGAAAGAAAGAGCATGTTTTGGATCCAGACGGTGGAGCCTCTCCTCCTCTTTAGAAGGATGCGGAGGCGAGAAGAAGGAGGGAAAAGGGATAGTCTGTCCTATGTAGAAAGAGGTAACCACTATGGAAGGAAAGAAGGCCTAGTGCGAAGGGCAACTTTGTCCGGATGAACAGCCAGAAAAGGAGGTTTGGAAGAAAGAGCCTGAAGCTCACTCACCCTGCGAGCAAAGGTGATGGCAACCAAAAAGGCAGTTTTAAGAGTCAAAAGTCTGACAGGACAGTTATGCAGTGGCTTGAAATGAGCGCACATAAGGTAGGTCAGAACCAGGTTCAAGTCCCACTGAAGCATTACGCAAATAATTGGAGGAAACAAGTGAGCAATGCCCTTAGGGAAGCGATTTACAATAGGGGACTTGAAAAGAAAAGGCTCATCACGAAGCAGAAGAAAGATCGAAATGGCCAAAAGATAGCCTTTTAAAGTGCCCAGAGTAGAGCTCTGCTGGGCCATAGAAAGAACGAAGAGGAGAACCTCTGAAAAGGCTGCAGCAAGGGGATCTACAGTCTTTGTGCGCACCATGCCACACATTTGTTTCATCTACAGGCGTAACGTTTTGGTGGACGCCTGGCTGCCAAGATAACTTTCAAACTTCGGGAGGAAGGTCGAAAGTTGTCGCTGCTCAATCATCACGCAAGGAGGTGGAGGCTGGACAGGTTTGGGTGGAGGACCATCCGCTGCGACATTAGATCCTCCCTAAGGGGCAGTCCGATCAGAGGATCCATGGCCATGTGCAGAAGCTTGGGATAGCAGACTCTTCGTGCCCAGTCCGGAACCACAAGAATGACTGGGGCCCGGTCACGCTTGATCTTCTTCAGCACTCTGGACTGAAGTGGTATAGGCGGAAAGACAAAGAAGACCGCAACTCCACTTGTGATGAAAAGCGTCGCCTAGCGAGTGCCACCTTAGAAATTCCAATGCGCAGCATCGCTAACATTGCGCGTTCTCTTCGGTGGCGAATAAATCTAATCAAGTCTCTCTCCACCGCTGAAAGAGACCTTGCACAACCTCTGAGTGCAGACGCCATTCGTAATCCATCATGCACCGGCGGCTGAGTTCCTCCGCCCAGGCGTTCAGAGAATCTGCCAGGTGTTGAACCACCAGGGACATGCCCTGATGTTCCAGCCACTTCCAGAGACGAAGTGCCTCCTGACATAGGGTCCGCAACCCCACCCTGCCATGTTTGTTGCGGTACCACATGGCGGTGGTGTTGTCCATGAACACCTGCACTACTCTCCCTTTGACAGAAGGAAGGAATGCCTGCAGTGCAAAACGGATAGCCCGAAGCTCCAGAAGGTTGATGTGGAGCCTGGACTCCGCCGAAGACCAGAGGCCTCTGATCTCCACCTCTCCCATGTGGCAGCCCCACCCCAGAAGTGATGCATCTGTCACCTCTGTGAACTCTGGTTGGGGAAGGGAGAGGGATCTGCTGTTGACCCAATCCTGGTTCGTTAGCCACTACTGCAATTGGTGTGCAGTGCCCTCCGTGATCTGAAAGCAATCTGAAAGATTCCCCTGATGCTGTGCCCACTGGAACTTCAGGTCCCACTGCAAAGCCTGCATATGCAGCCTAGCATAGTCCACCAGCAGGATGCAGGAGGCCATGAGGCCCAGTAGCCTCAGGGTCATTCTGACCGAAACACGGGATAGAGGCTGAAAGATCGAAATCATTGCCCGAAAATCCCGGCCTCGATGCTCGGGAGGATAAGCCCGAAACTGCGCTGTGTCCAGAACCGCTCAGATGAAAAGGAGCTTCTGAGAGGGAATCAGGTGTGACTTCAAAACGTTGATGGTGAACCCCAGCGAATGCAGGAGGTCAGCCGTAACCTGGAGGAGGGAGACGTCAGCCAGGGGCGAGCATGCCTTCAACAGCCAGTAGTCGAGATAGGGTAAGACTGGAACCCCTGATCTGCGCAGTTGAGCTGCTACCATCACCATCACTTTCGTGAACACCCGAGGGGCGCTGGTAAGGCCAAAGGGGAGCACAGTAAACTGAAGGTACTCGTGGCCTACTGTGAACCGTAGATAACGCCGATGGGCCGGCAGGAAGGGGATGTGAAAATAAGCGTCCTGCAAGTTCAATGCTATCATTCAGTCTCCAGGGTAGAGGGCATACAGGACCTGAGCCAGTGTCAACATTTTGAACTTCTCCTTCCGAAGGAAGCGGTTGAAGTTCCTGAGATCCAAGATAGAACGCAGGTCTTTGTCCTTCTTGGGCACCATAAAGTAGTGGGAATAACAATCACGACCTACTTCTGGGGCAGAAACTCGCTCAATGGCTCCCTTGGCCAAGAGAGCTGTAACTTCCTGTTGGAGAAGGGCCAAGTGATCCTTCAACATACGATGGAATGGAGGTGGCATGAATGGAGGGGTAGTCTCTAAGGGGAAGGAATAGTCCCTTTGGACTAACTGCAAAACCCAGCTGTCCGGTGTGATGTTGAGCCAGTGGGGGAGGTGATGGCAAATTCTGCCGCCCACTGGTGAATGGTGGCCCTGAAAGGTTGGACTAGGAGGGCTTGGAGGCTGCTTCAGAGGGGGCGCTGGTAGACTGGCCTGCCCGCTGGCCCTTAGACCCACGACGGTGGGACTCACGTCCCCGGCTGCGCAGAGGCTGGACAGCTTACGCAGGTCTCTGGCTCTGGGCGGAACGTGGCGGGGCACCCCTTCCGTAGCCACGAAAGGGGCGAAAAGCAGACTGCGCAGGGTGGGAGGAGGAAGCGAGTCCCAAGGATCTGGCCGTAGCCCTGGAGTCCTTAAAGCGCTCAAGCGCGTTGTCTGCCTTGTCGCCAAACAAGAGACGGCCTTCACAGGGGATGTCCAAAAGCGTTGCTTGGACATCACCCGAAAAGCCAGTGGACCTCAGCCAGGCGTAGCGTCTTAGGGCTACTGATGTTGAAATCATCCTGTGTAGTGAGCCAGCGGTGTCCAGTCCACATCTTACGGCGAACTTCACTGCGTCTCTCCCTTCAGCAACTGCACGGGAGAGCATGGCCCGGGCCTCCCCTGGGCACTGTGGCAACACCTGCGTGACCGAGTCCCACAACGAATGGGAGTAGTGGCCCAAGAGACATGCAGTGTTTACCGACCGCAGTCCTAAGCTGGAGGAAGAAAACATATTCTTCCCAAGGTGGTCCAGCTTCCTGGATTCCCTATCAGGTGGTGCGGTGTGGTAGGGAATGTGCCCTTGGAAGTTGAGGCTTGGACCACCAAGCTCTCAGAGGTGGGGTGTTGGGAGAGGAAAACAGGGTCGCCCAAAGCTGGGTGGTGGCGTCGGGCAATCATCCTGTCCACAGGAGCCCCTGTGTTGGGCTTGGACCAAGTCCCCAAAAAGATGTCTATAAGGGCCTCATTGAACGGCAGCAGGGGCTCCGAAGAGGCGGCTGCCGGCTGAAGCCTCTCGGTCAGGAGGTTAGTCCTGACCGTTACCGTAGGAAGTTCAAGGTTTAAGGCCTCAGCCGTCCTAGGCAACACCACTGCGTAAGACGCACCCTCCTCCGTAGCCATTGTAAGGGGAGAAAGCATGCCAAGGTCTGGGGAGGTGTCCAGACCACTGGCCTCACCCAACTCCTCTCTCCAGTCCGGTTCCTCTAACTAGTCTGCCAAAGGGTCCACAGACCCCTCACAGTCCTCCTACCCCTCAGGCCACAGAGGGCAATAGGAAACATCAGGGGAGAACAGTGGTACAAAAGTAGCTGTCGGCGCCGGTACGGGCGTCTGTCGACACCAGTCTGGCTCCGTGTCCACATTGAGGCATAGGCTGGGGTCAACGTCAGCTGGGGAAACAACCGGGGGCGGAGGTGTCGCCACTGGATTCGGTGCTGGAGGTGTCATGAGGTCGACCAGCACCGATCCAGATCCAGGTCTGGATCCCTACGGTGCCGAAGCCGCCAGCATCGAAGGCATAGAGCCCCCAGATGAGTCCGTGGGGCCCGAAGGCGCGTAGGCAGAGTCGGGATGCCCAAAGATGGAATGGAGGGCTTCGTAAAAGGGAGGGAAGGCCGGAGTCGACCCAACAGGCTCCACGGGCGGAGCCAGACGATTACCTTCCGTTTCCCAAGTCGCGTCAGCCGATGGACAGGGAAAAGGCAAAGAGCGACGATGCTTCTTCGCCTTCTTCTTGTGTACCCGAAGACGAAGACTTCGACGAGGAGTGATGATGGCGGCTCTGTAACTGGTTCCGCGACGTCCCTTTCGACTGGGACCTTTATCGGCACGGAGCGGACTGCCGTGTCTCGAGAAGCTTTCGGGACCGCTCCCGCAAAGACTTTGGGTTCATGGCCCGGCAGTCGGAGCACAACTTCGGGTCGTGGTCGCGCTCCAAACACCAAAGGCACACGAGGTGCGGGTCCATAACCAACATCAATTTGCAACAGGAGTAGCAAGCCTTGAAGCCGGTTTGAGGATGGGACATCCCAACGTTAATATCGACAAAAAGACGCAAAAAGAGAGTCAAAAAGTTACTTGAGGTACCGCTCTCTCCGGATCTGCGCTGGCTGGCACAGAAAAAGAAAGAACTGACGTCAGCGCGCAGGGGCGGCATCTAAGTAGATACCGCAATGTCATTCCAGCAACCACAACGCCAACGACGAACGAGGAGTCGACCGACGTACACCTAACAATGCGCAGGGATACTGCTGAAGAAAAATTCTCCAGATCCATTCTGACGCCCAGGGGTAATGCTAAGGTAAGGAATCCATAACTGTCTCTTTCAGATCTTCATTTTAAGGTTGAGTATATTCCAGGAGGCCATTTAACACTGAGGCAGACTTGTGACCTAAATTACCCGAGGAAAATGATGATGATGATGATGAATGTACCAATATAGATGATTCAAAATAATGTATTAGTACATAGATTAACATCAGTAGGTGCATGTGTTGGAGAAAGCTGGGATCCTACAGGACTTTCATGAATTTATAATCAAAGATTGGCCTAAGAAAAAATCACTCCCGTACTTGCAACCTTTTTGAAAAGTGGCTTCGGCACTATCAGAAATGAATGGTTACTAATGGGTAGTGATACATTGATTCTGCCTAGTAGTTTGAGAGAACATTTTGGACGTTGCTCACAAAAAATGTGAGTGAGCAATAATTACTGGCGGCTAAGATGGGATGACGAAGTAGATGGGAAAATGGGGAATGTCAATGATGCACAACAAATGATAAACATATGGTGCTGCACACTCTTAGTGAAATACCAATTTTATGTCCTGAAAGGGAGTGGCAGAGTGTTATTGTTCTCAATTTTCTTTGTCCTTTTCACATTCTTCCACAACATATGTGCTCCATGGTTGTTATGGTGGGCTAATTGTCCCATTTTGTTTACGCGAAATTGGAAAAGAATCTACCATATATGAGGTCAACAAATTTCTATAAGAGCTGTTTGACAAAGAAAGAACTCCTGAATGTGTGTTAACGGAGTCCAGGTAACAGCTCAGGGTATGTCTTCGTTGCTTTGCAACAATGGTATCAAATATTTTAGAACTCCTTTGTACTGTCCTTAAGAGTAACCGAACGGTGGAAAGGTCTAACAGAGTCCTGGTGAAATGTGTGCAGAACACTTAAAGAAGTACAAAAGATACAGGACTAGCTTCTTGGGAGCTGCTATGCACTTATCATACACCGACACCGAGAATCACTGATAAAGCTCCCTTTGAGAAAAGAGAGGGAGAAAGGCGAGCTCCAATTTATCCCTGTTGTGGTGTTATAGAAAAAGAGAATGGTGCAACAGACCTGTTAGTTCTTTATGGTGGGTTGCTAAGATGAGAGTGGACAACCGTTCCAGAAATATTTCCAGTTAACGAGAGGGTCACAGTAGGTTCCTGGAAACTTGTAAATTGGACACATGTAAAAACACACAAACCCTGGTTGGTTTGTGAATGGATGTTCTAGTTTCATGACCCTGTTGGAGTGTGGGAAACTCATGCAAATGTTGGGAGATTGGAGAAGGGTCAGTGATGGCAGATAGAAAGGTTGGCTAAGGTTACACAGCATGTGCCTCCTGTTAAGCATGGTAAGTACATGGCTCCGATGGGAGTCTGCTGTAGTTGTCCCAAATGGAGGTTCCCTCAAAGGTTTGCAAATGCGGTTAGTCTGAGGACAATGGTTTCTGTACTAATCATGATTCCCTGGATGAGTTTAGCCTAATCAATCATCTAAGCGCTGAGACAGTTTCCCACTCATCATCAAGATTTAAGTGAAGGGACATTTGAAAAATTGGACTAGACCTAATATGTTTTCTTTTTGGTCAATTAGTTACCCGGTTTTGAATATTTTCTCATACCTATTTATATTTAATAATAAATAATACAACTTATTTAACAAATCAGTAGATCTGGGCTTTCTGTCCTCAACTAATCCTAAAGACTCAGCATTCCACCAAAAGCAGCATCAACAAATCTTTCCAAGATGGCACGATGGCTAGTAGTGCCAGGTGAGATCAGGGGTAGGCTTAATTCTCCTCTCGAGGCCTCTGTGCTAAATAAAGAGTAAAGGGGACATGCCGTTCGTAAGCATGAAAGGTGAGTTGGCCCTGGTGAAGAGTCCTGGGCGGAGAGAGATAAACACTTGGAAGGCACAGGGATTTGCTATTAATAAAAAGGACCCAGTACAAATGATGGCAGATTGAACACCTGAGTATGTAGGTGCCTGCTAAGGTACATTTGATTGGTTTCATGAACATGACAGCTTTTCTCTAGAAAGGCCATCATTTTCACAATTAAATACAGTTGAAAGCTGAAAGAAACTAAACATGAAACTCACAGGAAGAAGAATGAATTATTCATCCCAAGGCCTCCAGCCTCTGCTGTGGCACAAGAGCAGGGGACGTCTTTGCCTAGACCAAGTAAACTTAGATTATCAGAGTGGATATTTCTACTTGTAGCAAGAATGAAGGATCTACAAAGATTGAATAAAAGTTTAAAACAGCCTCCATGGAAGGCAAAAAATATTTTATCAACAATATTTGCATGAGAAGAGAGAGCTTGTTCTTATACAAAAGGTGTTGCTAGCCCTCTGTTTCTATTCTTCTTTTGCCCTCACAGTATTGCGTCGAGCAGCACTTTGGACATGCCCGACTACCCCCCCCCCCCGCCCCACATGATGGGCTTGAAAAGCAGCAAGATTGCGTGTACGCGCCGCTTGTGTGCCAAAGGTAAGCCCGTCTGCACTTGGATTGCGCTCAGGGCCAGCCACTTTGCTGCCAGCACACAAGTGGTTATCTCAGTACTCCCAGAATTACCTACTTATACTGCGTCCCTATTGCAACTGTTGCTGCCCCCTGTTCGACCCCTAGACAAAGGTAAAATGGTTGACTTGCCCCAGCTGCTGTATAACGTTTCTTAACTCCAAAGTCAGCACAGTCACCAGAGCTGAACAACCTCCATCTAAAACGTTGTTCCCTATCAAAGACTTCACAGCACATTTATTAAGGCCAGATTGCTCATCAAAAATAAGTTAGAATTCTTTGAATTCCTAAAAGCGCATAACATAGACCTTGCCTATGTTACGGAAACCTGGGCCAATGAGAGTTCGGGCCCTGACTTTGTATTAGTCATTCCAGAGGGTTACCCAATGTTCATTCTAGACTACACAGGAAAGAGAGGGAGCGACCAAGCCTTAGTGTATCAAAACTACTTGACCAGCAGTATCTCTGCTGCGCCCATCTCCATGGAATATGTGGCTTTGAATTTTAAGTTCATTCTCAACTACCACGCATATTTTAACAGTCTGTTAGTCTACAGACCGCCAGGCCTTTAGGTCTGCCTTCTTACGCAATTTGTGCCAATTGCTTGAGGCTAAGGAAGCGACTGCGGATTTCACAGTTCTCAGCCATTTTAATTTTCACCTGGAGACCAAGGAAGCTAGAGACTCTGAAGGTTTGTTAGATCTAAAGAACAGTCTTAGCATGACTAAGTTAGTTACTGCCCCATCTCATTCTGTTGGTCACATGCTTGACGGCATTTTTTCTGATAAGACTAGCTACTGGATGACCAATAATTGTTTAAAGTTAAACTCTGGTAAAACTGAAGTACTACTTCTAGGAAACAATACTTCCTTTTGGTCTCCAGACTGGTGGCTCTAGGAAACTTATCTGTTTCTGTCCTCAAAGTAAAAAATCTGGATATAGTATTTGATGATCTATTTTAGTTTGATAAACATAGAAATGCAGTGACCGCCTCATCTTTCTTTACCTTATAGATTCCGATAAAGGTTCTTCTCTTTACTCCACTAGAACTAAGGAAACAAGTGGTTACTGCCCTCATCCTCTCAAAGTTGGACTGATGCAACACCCTGCATATCAGTTTTCAGAAGCGACTACTGAATACTTTACAGATTCTGCAGAATGCTGCAGCACAGCTATTGCTAGGAATTCCTAAGCACCAATATGTCTCTCAGGTCCCAATCCAGCGTCACTGGAAATCTGTGCACAAACACACAGATTTTAAGGTATTGTGCATTGCTTTTAAAGCTCTGCATGGCTTTGGACCCGAATACTTAAAAAATAAATTTGTCTGGTATATTCCACCCAGAGCTCTGCGATCCCCATGAGCACAAAATTTGGATGTAACTAAATTCAAGAGAGCCCACTGGGGCAGAAGAAGCTTTGTCAATGGCAACACTAAGTGGTAGAACTCCCTGCCATTACATTTGAACAAATGTACTTCCCTGTCTTCTTTCAGAAAAAACCTCAAAACCTGGCCTTTTCTTTTTATTATTCTTTATATTGAAAATTGGTCGCAATGCGAATACAATCAACCACCTTCAACTCGGTACATGTTCATAGTTTCAATTCTTACATATTGCAAGACAAAAAAACCTGTCTTTTTAATTTCTAGATCAGTTACTCTTTTCTCTCTTCTTTTTGCTGATGCTTTAAAAAACGTATTTTCATTTAATTTCACCAGAAATTAAGTCAATAAACCACATGGACACTCAAATTGGAAATCAATCAATCAATCAATCATGCTATTTGTAAAGCGCGCTACTTACCTGTGAGGGTCTCAAGGTGCTGAGGGGGGGGGGAGGGAGTTGCACTACTGCTCGAAGAGCCAGGTCTTGAGGAGTCTTCTAAAGGCGAGTAAGTCTTTGGTCTGCCGTAGCTGGGTAGGTAGGGTGTTCCAGGTCTTGGCGGCGAGGCAGGAGAAGGATCTGCTGCCAGAGGTTGTTCGTTGGATGCGGGGGACGGCGGCGAGTGCGAGGCTGGCGGAGTGGAGCTGGCGGGTGAGGGTGTGGAAGCTGAGTCTGCTGTTCAGGTAGGCTGGTCCGGTGTCGTGGAGTGCTTTGTGTGCGTGGGTGAGGAGTTTGAAGGTGATCCTCTTGTCGACGGGGAGCCAGTGTAGGTTTGTCAGGTGGGGGGATGTGGCTGAGGCGGGGGACGTTGACGATCAGTCGGGCGGAGGCATTTTGGATGCGGAAATGAGACTTCATAATCTAAAACTGACTATTATAGATGGAGACAAATTGAGGACTGTGCAATGCAGATTGTAGGAAGCTGGCTCTCCAAAAAGAGGTTAAGTGTGCAGGGATTCCAGTGGATACCAAGAGGCTAAATGAGATAATACTAATGCTCTCTTTTGTGGTAGTGTGGGTGAGCAGTTAGGCTTATCAGAGGGTAGTGTTGTACACACAGTGGTATTAAATGAGATTCACACTCAATGAATAAATATGAAACTCATTTTTTTTTTTAAATAATGCTTGATTGTATTTATTTCGTAGAACCACAGAACTTCGTGTCAGGTAAATCAGTTTTGCAATAGAAATACTTTTCAAAGTAGAAAGTGGACAGTGCAATTTTCAGACTTTGCAATGTCAAACTATAGGAGGAAGAAAACAATCAACATACGTATAGGCAACATCGACTTACAAGACCAGTCTTCTGAAGTTAAGGTCAGTATTGTGTAAGGTTCCGTTCAGCACCAACAGTACACCGCCAGTGGAACGGGGCGGCAAGGTGTAGGGTGCAAGTTTGAGGTTGGGCACCCAATACAAATCAAAAGGAACAGGGGCAATTGCACAGCGGCTTCTTACAGGTAAGTAGCAAAGGCTTGGGGGATCAGTCTCCGGGGGTTGGGGCCAACACTGGACAGGGCCCAAGGAAGTACCAACACTACACCACACTACACTACCAGTGGCACGGGCCGTCGGGGTGCAGGGTGTCAACACAGCGTCTGGTGCCTGAAGGAAAGCTATTGAGGCAGGCCAAATCGAAAAAGGACTGCAGGCTCAGGCCAGGAGGCTGGTCGAAGGAATCCAACAGCTCCAGAGGTAAGTTACGATACTTGGGGATGTGGGGACATCTTTTGTCCTCTTCACCAAGGCCCAGGACAGACGGGTACAGGGGTGCCTTTTGGAGGCAGAAACGGCTTACCGGAGCAGGTCGCGGTTGAGGAGGGTCTCTCTCCATGCATAGGCTGCAGGAGATGACGAAACGTCCGGGAGATTCTAACTCACAGTGGACTAAGGCTTCAGAGTGCTGGAGATCCTTGCTGGAGCTGGGGGGCCACTTGGACTCCGGCCAGAGTCTTCAGGTGCAGAGGTAGAACCGGGAGCAGGTTTCGCGGTTCTTCAGGTCGCAGAGTCTTTACTTTTAAAGATGGTTGCTTTGTGAACAGGTTCCCTGTTCTCTGGAGATCTTGGTCTTTATCAATGGTAGGTCGACCTCCCAAGGTTCTGGAGGTCGCTGGGCTGCGGGATGAGTCGTCTTTTGGAGCAGGATCGTTGGGGGCTGCAGACAGGCTGGTTGGGCTGGGGCCAAGTCAGAAGTTCTCTGCAGTCTTCTCTGCGGGTGCGACTCTGTGGTGTCCAGCTCTTCTTAGTAGTCAGGAACTGAAATTCAGTGTGTGGGGATGCCACCTAAATTCGTAATTTAGGGGCGTTACAAGGGAGTGACAGGTTGTGGCCAATAGGCCCTTCACTTGGAGTGTCTACACCCTTTATAATGCCCACCTCCTGAAGGAGGGGGACACAGTCCTAGCCCTGATTGGATAAGTCCTACCATCTTCAAGACAGAGGGCACTGAAACGTGTACTTCACCTCACCTCCAGCGCTTGAGGGATGGAGTTGACAGCAGGGAGCACACCTCCAATTCTTTCTATGTGTTCCCACCTGTCCTCCCGCCAAAAAGGGGGTGAGGACAGGTAGGGGGTCTGCTCCCTCTAACAGGAGAGGCTGGGGTCGCATTACAAAGATGGCAAGGCCTTTGAAGCTCCCTGCAATGGATGGCTCTTCCTGACCAGGGGAAGGTGTGAACACCTCCACGTAGGAAAGGCATTGTTCTCAACATCAGAGCGAGCAGGGACTCTCCCCATGAGGTCAGAACACTGTCCGGTGATAGCAGGTTGGCTCAAGCCAGTCGGTGACCATACTAAGGATTGGTACGTTTCAGGGGACCCCTCTAAGGGGTCTTTTGAGTGCACATTTAAATAAATCTGACACTGGAATCGGTGCAGATTTATTATGCTGCTTATCATGCATTATGGAGAACTCGTAATGACAAGTGTCCAGCCCGTGTACTTACTATGGCTTCCCTTTGACACTTACAGTAGCCAGGAATCATCAAGGATATTGCAGGGACATATCTACTACTACAAATATGCCTTCAAAGGAGATATAGTGCACCCTGCCTTTGGGCTAAGTCCTGCTGAAGGGGTGTCTTACCTATACCTCATGCAGTGTCTATAGTCATGGCACACAGGGACGTGCCCCATGTCGACTCTTCCGTTTTGTGTGCAACAAGACACGCATGCTGCAGAGGCAGCGTGCATATGCTTGGTGAGGGGTCGCCTTAGAGTGGCACAATTCATGCTGCAGCCCTTAAGGACCCTCTTTAACCACAAGGCCCTTGGTATCTTTTGCTAGAGGCTTACATGTGAGCTAAAGGGGTGCCAATCGTTGAAATCACAGGTACAGTTTAGGGAAGGAGATCTGGCACAGGGGAACCTGCACTTCCAGTCGAAACAACATCATTTTCCAGGCAAAAAGCGAGGGCTATCTATGTCCAAAAAAGGCACATTCCCACACAGACTGTGGCATGACTTGAAGACAGTACTTGGAAAATGCAGCCAGAGCAACCTATTTAAGATTGTTGGAGGTAGTTCTCCATGCAGGCTCTGAGGATATTAAATTGTATGTTCAGGTTTTGATCACTATAGAGTTCCTAGGGAATTGTTATCCGGGTCCACTGACATTGAAAGAAAGTAAAAAGACTGCTCACAAAGGCACTCACGGAGAAAGACACAGGAAAAAGTACACTCTTGGTAGAGTCTGAATACTCACATCAGCATACAACAGGGTCTAGACGAGTGGTGGGTTTAGGTCCCTACCATTCAGGGCTAATGTACTTTATATATACCTTTGATCATGCTCGTTCTATCTAGTTTTCCACCCCTTACCCCAGTATAATCCAGAGCTAAAAGCTGGAGTTTTGCGGTCCAGAGATGTCTTGTTTTCTCCGTTGATTACAAATACACATTTGAATTTGTTCCTATAGTATGTCCTAGGAGCAGTGCCTAAGCTGTTCACTTTGGACATGATAAATTGTGACTGTTTGGAAGCTTAATAAACATGCAAAACTAAAACTAAGATAATTTTTTAACTGCACTAAAATTGTCATTGTATTTATATAGCGCTTAGTACCCCTGACGAGACATTGAAGCGATTTTCAGTGAGTAGCATGCTACTCCGGAAGCCAAATATGGATTATTAGAGTGAAATTTAAATTGTTATTGGGAGTAGTAGACATGTGAGCCTGTTAGTCGGCTGAATAGGACAAGCATTGACAAAGCAAATAAGTGTCACCTATGCGAATCTATTGACTTTGTCAATTTTTTTCTTCATATTGCTGAGCAGTTGAGCTGCTGTGCAAAATTACTCAAAGTAAAAGAATCTCCATGACATCGACAATAGGCGAAACCTATTAGCTGTGCCAGTGCTTGTTTTTACTCTCAGTCGCATGGAAGTGTTTTACTATTTGCTTCCTCTCACTCGAGCTTCTCTCAACAAATAACAATGACATCCCAATGACCAAAAATGAATAGGCTGAATAGTTTCAGTCATTAATAAACATCCTTAAGAGATGTATAATTTTGATGACAAAGTCACATTTAAAGTGGCACTAAATTATTTACTTAGCCCAAAGATTTTGTTAGAGGACACTGACTTGTTTTAATGACAAGCATTGGCAAAGCCAATAGATCTCGGCAATGCCATAGCTATTGGCTTTGTCAATTTGAATGTTGTTTAGCCATGTTGTCTAGCAGCACACCTGCTGTTCAGAATGGCTGAACATCACTGAACGCCCAGAATCATAGGATCTTGAGCCGACGCAGAGTCGCTTCGCCCACCACGTTGAGTTTATTGTCCTGCCACTCTTAACACAAAAAAATCACTATGACATGGCCTGCATTGGCCGCATTATAGCGCTTTTTCAGTCACTTTTGGCCATGCTGAACTGACCCACAACCCAACTCTGCCCTGTTTGTTGCAGTATCACATGGTGGTGGTGTTGTCTGTGAACACTTGAACTAGCCTTCGTTTTATGGAGGCTAGAAAGGCTTTTAATGCCAATCGGATTGCTCGGAGCTCCAGCATGTTGATGTGGAGTACTGATTCCGCAGGAGACCAGAGTCCTCTGATCTTCACCTCTTCCAGATGGCCGCCTCATCGCAGAAGTATTGCACCCGTCACTACGGTGAAATCTGGTAGGGGTAGGGAAAGGGATCTGCCTCTGACCCAATAACAGTTTGTTAGCCACTACTGCAGGTCTCGTGTAGTTTACTCCAAGATCTGGACTATGTCAGAGAGAGTCCCCTGATGCTGTGCCCACTGGAATTTCAGGTCCCACTGAAGAGCCCACATATGCCATCTGGCATGTGTAACTAGCAGGATGCAGGAGGACATGAGGCCCAGCAGCCTTAGAGTCATTCTTATCGCAATCCAGGATAGAGGCTGAATCGGTATCATAGCCTGAATATCCTGGACTCGCAGTTCGGGAGGATAGACCCGAAATTGCACTGTGTCCATACAGCTCCCAAGAAAGGGAGTGTCTGAGAGGGAGTTCGATGTGACTTCAGCATGTTGATAGTGAACTCCAGCGAACGTAAGAGGCCCACCGTAGTCTGGAGGTGGGAGATGACAGCCTGTGGGGAGCCCACATTTAACAGCCAGTAGTCGAGGTAGGGAAAGACTGGAACACCTGATCTGCACAGATGAGCTGCGACCACCATTTCCTTGATGAACACCCGAGGGGGGCTGGTACAGCCAAAGAGGAGCACCGTGAGCTGAATATGCTTGTGGCCTATCGTAAACTGCAAGTAGCGCCGATATGGGCAGGGAGAACAGGAATATAGAAATGGGCGTCCAGAAAGTCCAACACTACCATCCAGTCTCCTGGATCCAGGGCAGACAGGACCTGAGCTAAAGTGAGCATCTTGAATTTTTCCTTTTTGAGGAAGTAGTTGAAGGCTCGTATGTCTAGGATAGAACGAAGGCCGTTGTCCTTTTTCGGGACCAAACATTAGTGGGGATAGCAACCACAGCCTACTTCTGGCTCTGGAACCCTCTCTATGGCTCCCTTGGCCAAGAGAGTCATGACTTCCATCCGGAGTAGAATCAAATGATCCTACGTCAGCCGGTAGTAGGAAGGTGGCATGGAGGGAGGGGTGGTCTCAAGAGAAAGGAGTAGCCCCTCCGGAATATCTGGAGGATCCACCTATCTGATGTGATTGTCTGCCAGTGGTGGAGGTGATGGCTGATCCAGCCACCGTCTGGCTGCCCGTGATCTAGAAGGGCAAGACTAAGTGGGTTTGGAGGCTGAAGCTGCAGGGGAGTGGTGGGCTGACCCGACCTCTGGCCTCCCGCTGAGGAAATATGAATTTTTATGATCAATTGTGTCCCCTATCTTAGACCCCAACGGCTCCATGTACGTGCTACAAGTACATGTATGTTCCCTCCACTTCAAGCTATGAAGACGCAAATACAATTGTGTCCAACGTTAACATGTCCTCTTTCAGATCCGCCATAAATGGGTCGAATATTCCGTTCCTAAGTATGCCTTGCCACCGTCTTTATATGGTGCACCTTTCACGTTTTTCAGCTCTGGCGAGTTAGGCCCTGAATTCTGCCATCGAGCCTTTTCCTGCCTTCTGCCTCTGAATGCTCCAGCCTGGACCTGCATCTGTATCCATGACCTTTGTCTTACTCCCTGCGCGGCTAACGGTGCCTGGCTCGGCCTGTTGCCTGCCAAGACTGTATTTAGCCTTCAAGTTATCTGCTCCGCTCCTCGAGAAATGCATTCCTGTCTAGTAGTTTAGGTAAACATCCTTCCAGCTACAGAGCAAAGGGCCCGGCCTTACTGTCTCCGTGCAAGTAATTCATAGCTCCTGTTACCATGGTAGGCCCATGCCCCCTCGCATCTCATGTAGACACGTAGACGCTTATACACGCACTAGAAGTCAGTATAGGATAGCCTCTGCCTGAGAGACCTTTCCTTCCAGATAATACAGTTCCTTAAACACAAGATATTAGATACGATTTGGGATTAGGTTGTTCTGACATCCCAGACTTCTGTCTCCTCATGTAGGGCTAAATGTCAAGTCCCCTTCACCCTCCAGTTATACGTCAATCACACGTCATGCTGCCGTGCGCGCATCTCTGCCATATATTTCTGCTGACCTTGCAGGATTCTCTTATGGATCCACCCACCTGTGTCATCCTCAGAATGACGTTTCTAGTACACGCCCTTATGCACGCCTATTGTAACGCCTTTTTTCATTACGTATGTGTATTCTTATCTCTCTTCTCAGCTGTTACGCCTCCTGCATCTGTCTTCACTGTAATGCATTTACTATATATATGATAACCTGTCAATAAAGTATGCTCAATCCCTTCCCGAACTTTCGTGGTGATGGAATCCGATTGCCTGGTTCGAACCAATTCCTTTGTAAGGAATAAATCCCCTTTTAAAACCTCAAATACCACGGATTCTGCCTCTTATTTATTCTGAGTTATCCTTATTGAATTTTACCGCATAAATTAAGTACAGGTAATTTAAAATTTACCACATAATTGGCGCCCGAACAGGGACTCCTCCCCCACCCCACGCGCCGGAGGTGCATTGCAGACCCGGTCTCCTGCCACAGCCGGACGGACAACTACGCGTACCCGCAGGATTTCCTGTACCTCCCTCAGGCCAACGGAGGTGACTGAGGCTGCGATCAACACCCAGACGAGGCGGTGAGGAGTGCGGAGGATCCCGACCAGAGCCTAGCTGAGAGAGCAAGATCCGAGGTATACAGAGGCCCACCAGGTTCCAAAGTTCCGAAGTACCTACGTCACGAGTCGAGTCGAGTCCAGTCTGGTCTAGTCCAGTCCAGAGTTTCCGAGGCCTTCTGTTCCGTTCCGTGCTTCCCGGTGAGTACCGTTGCTGGGGACGCATCTAGACGTGCGCATTGGTTTGTGCCGGTCAAGACGGGTTTGGGTACACAGACCTGTCTGCACTGTTTTAGCAGTGTATCTGTACTGTTTAGCAGTACATCCAGTATTATGCAGTTAGCTAGTTTTATTCTAATTATCATTGTTCGTTTTAAAGTGTTTTAATATGTTTTAAATGTCGTGGTATGAGTGATTGTTCGATCTTCATTACTGTGTTTATTGTATTAATTGTGTTCAAGTCCGAGTAAGAATCAAGTAGCAAGGTTTAAGATGCCGTTATTCTCAAAATTAAGACAGATAAAAACTAGAAAAGGGATACTCGAGGAAGCCGTTCCCATTCCACCTAGGGACACTCCAGGGTACTTTATGTACCATAAACATGGCCTAGATGCCATATTATATCTCGATTTATGGGTGGACTACACCAAGGATTTAGCAGAGAATCAGAGATGGCCCGTTGCTGGGACATGGGATGCAGATTGCATCATGAGAGTAGAAGAAGCATTATGGAAAAAGAAAGCCAGACAGTCACAGAAAGATGCCATTGAATTATGGCGTAAAGAATCGCATAGACGCACAGAGAAAGCGCTCAGAAAAGAAGAGAAAAGTAGGGAGGATTCAGACAAAGCCCGAGAAAACGTATTAGTTGAGGAAGGTATCCGAGTAAAAGCAGAACAAGTAGACAGACAACGAAACACTCTTATGAATGGTATGTATCCTCTTCTGGCCGAGGGTTTACCTAAGGCCACCCTGGAAATACCGAAAGATCTGCCATCTCCATTGCTTCCGACTAAATTGCACCCCAAGACCGCAAAGGACATTTTCCTTTCTTCCTATTTAGACGATGCAGCCCCCGAATATGTTAATGTTCCGCCGCCACGCACACCACCGGCTAACGGCGCTCGACCCCGAGATAATTTGTCCCTACCTCTGCAGCAACATACTCCTCCGTCCGTTCCAAACCTTCCGCCTGTTCCTTCACTCCTTCCTGCACCTATTCTCCCTACCTTACACCCAACGAATCCTTTTGGACCTGGCACCTCAGGAGGTGCGATAGGAGGTTTTCATACGCCGCCATCAGCACGTCGATTGACTTATAGGGATTTAGCACACCAACGTACGCCTCAAACAGCGAATTACGACATACTTAAAGAGCCTCTTACAGATTGTAGATATGATCCAGTACCCGGTAAAGACGACAGAATGATGCTATCATCAGTACGTCTACGACGAGTTGCGAACTATTTAATGATACTACCAGGAATGATCGATCATCTAGACAAAATATATCACTTTGTCCAAACAGGGCAAGGTCCTGAAAGTATTGGCGAGGCCATGGCATACCAGAAAGTGGACACGCAAAAACTGTTGTTACGCTTCTTCATAAACTGCCTGATAAGACACAGAGATAGGCCAGGTGTAGACCCGGAAGAAATGAAAGCACTTAACAAATGGGGTCAGAATATAGCAGACGGAAAACATGATAAACAGAATAGTATAGAAAGTATGTACCGAAGGATCCGAAAAACAGTAGAACAAATATGTGAAAGAGAACAGCCTGAAAGAGAAATAGATGCAGATAAGACTGAATCCTCGGGGGAGGAGGAACAACAAGAAACAACAACAGGACAATTACAATTACCAGCTAGAGAAATGATAGCTTATGTAGGTAAGGGAAGATCTTTTAATAATTCAATGCGTCCGATACGTCCAGAAAGTAAGAGAATTTTTCAAGCAGCCATGTCAAATCCGAAGACCCCTGAACACTTATTTCAGGCTACTGATAAAATACTTCAAGAACGAATGGGGTACCATGTACTCGATTCTATGGATGAACAAGAATTAGCCAGGTCAGCAGTACAATGGGCTGACAGTTCTGATAAATATAGTGATGACGCGCTAGCACACACGTTTTTGAATCTTTCACCAGACGAACAGCGTTTAGCTGGTATGTACATGATACAACACCTCCTTATATTGTATAAAGGCCAACACTCCGATCCTGGTCCCCTACCTGATATACTGATAGAACTACTCATGAAGAAATGGAGAGGTCTAGGTACCGATCTAATTAAAGTAATTCTAGAACATCGGCACAGATACAGTGCCTTTCTGTGTCCACAGCTTGATCCAGCTCCCTCCATGGAAAGAAAAATGTATTACATAGACAGACAGAATCCCTTACGCGAAGTGCACCCAGTTAGAAATGATGATAATACATTTAGACGCGTGTTTGTGTACACGCCCCTAACTAAAATAGAATTATTGGAAATGAAAAAATTAGTGCCCAGCCATGACAAAGATCCAGCAGGTTTTCACCGTGAAATAAAAGACATGTTACTCATGGGTGATTATACCTATCCTGACATTATGAAAATATTAAAAGTATTATTGCCTGCCGGTATTTACGAGAAACTCAAAGAAAAAGAATGGGAGGTGGGAGAACAAAAGATTGATTGGACAGCATTAGAAAACGAAGAAAATACCCGAACTCCAGGCCTAGGGCTTGGGGACAAAACTAAAGCGTTACCAGGATTGTTAGTACAAGTATTGCCACGCTTATTAACTACTAAAAAGGAAGACTGGGGCGCAATCTCAGCCTGCAAACAGAAACCCGATGAAGACACTAGTGATTTTTATTCCCGATTTGAAAAATGTTTTGGTATTAATAGCGGTCTGAAAGCAAGTAGCGATTCATATCCACATCTTTTTGTAACAAAATTAGTCGAGAATTCCTTGCCCCAGGTTAAGAACAGAGTATTAAAAGTCGAGAGCTCTTGGCAAGCAAATACCCCGTCACAAATGTTACAAATGTTACAGTACCACCAGAATAGAATTAGAGAAGAACAAGAACACGAACAAAGACGTATGAAAGACACGAAAATGAAAATGCTTGTTGCTCAGTCAGTTCCAGCTGACGGTCATAAAAAGGGTGCGACACAGTCCAATAATTCAGCGGTTCCTGTTAAAGGGACATGCAACTATTGTAAACAGCCAGGTCAGTATATAAACGATTGTGCAGTTCTGAAACAAAATATCTCTACGGGTAAAACCAAGGAGAGACCGCGTCCACCTAGACAGGATCAGATCCAACCACAAGTACCTCAGAATGTACAGCCTATGCAAGCTTCACAACAGACCGTAGCAGTACCACAGCCACAGCCTAGTGCCGCAACACAAAACACGACACACCAGATGTACCAGTATGCACAAAATGACTATCCCGATTATCAGCGATACACATGAAACAGCCTAGAGAGGGAGGTTGGTTTGCCTCTTATTGAGGTTCCTGTAGATCAAGAGGGTCCTTATGTACATAGTCAAGTATTAGGGAAAGACAGAAAGTTCTTAATTGATACAGGGGCAAGCAGAACAACTATAAGTCACGACGAGGTTCCAGGGGCACCCCTCTCAGGCTCACAGAATGTTTCCCTTGGATTTTCAGGAAAGCCTATTGTTAATGAAGTATCGCAACCTCTTCCTCTTGCAGTTGGTCCATTGACACGGACTACAGATTTATTGCTTACAAAATCATGCCCAGAAAACTTGTTAGGTATAAAGACATTGAAAGCTCTAGGAGCTGTAATATGTTGTTCCCCGGAGGGGGTACGACTATTTTTGCGTGACTTTAAAGGTCACTATGTATTTAGAGACATGGATCACCGGTTACAGAATGTCCCTGCACATTTATGGGCACAAGGCCCCACTGATGTAGGTTTTATGCACATTACACCATATCGAGTCACACTCAAAGCAGGAGTGGTATTACCACGAATTCGACAATACAAGTTACTTCCAGATGCTGTAGTGGCTTTGCTGCAAATCATTGACGAGCTCATTGCACAAGGAGTGGTTGTGGAAACCGACTCCAATGTATGTAATTCTCCTATCATTCCGATTCTTAAACGTACTGATCCAAAAGCACCCCCAGTTTATCGATTAATTATTGATCTGCGCGAATTGAATAAATGCATTGTACCACAATATCCCGTGGTTCCAGATATCTCTTCATTATTGACAGCTATTGATTCAGAAGCAACGTTCTTTACTGTAATCGACCTCAAGAACGCCTTCTTTAGCGTCCCAATCGATCTGGAAAGCCAATATTTGTTCGGATTCTGTTTAAATGGACGAAGCTTCAAATTTGCACGCGCACCTCAAGGATTCACAGAAAGCCCCAGCATCTACAGCCAAGCACTGAAAAGACAACTTGACAGTATCCACATGCCTGTTAACACTACCCTGCTTCAGTATGTCGATGATCTGCTGATCACCGCCCGAAGCGAGCCCGAATGTGAAAAAGCATCACTGACGGTTTTACATTTTCTGGCCGACAAGGGGCACAAGGTATCCCCTTCGAAGCTGCAATTCTGTGTTCAGCAAGTTGTGTATCTTGGGCACTTGCTGTCCAAAGGGGGGAGACAGCTCACACCTGACCGCATCCAGTTAATTGTAAACATGTCACCACCCAAGACACAAAAGGAGGTGCGGGCCTTCATAGGTCTCACTTCGTACTGTAGACAATGGATTCCCCAATATGCATTTCTAGTAAAGCCACTCATTCAGTTGACAACCCAGGAGGCAGCGACTTCGACTGTCCTCCCTTGGACTCAGGCACATACACAAGCTTTTGAAGACTTAAAGAAAGCCTTATGTCAAGCACCTGTTTTAGCAACACCATGTTACAGTAAGCCTTTTACACTTTTTGTTACAGAACGCGAAGGTACTGCCTTGTCAGTACTCACTCAGGAACAAGCAGGTTCACACAAACCGTGTGCTTACTTTTCTAGCACATTAGATCCAGTAGCCCAGGCTCTGCCTACGTGCCTGAAATCAGTCGCAGCGACAGCTTTAGCGATCAGACAAAGCGATTCCATAGTATTAGGACATCAATTGACAGTGCAAGTTCCACACTCCGTGGAAGTTCTTTTAAACCGAACACAGACCCAGCACTTGACTATAGCACGACTGACAGGTTATGAATTAACATTGTTCCAGCCACACATAGAAATCAGACGCTGTAGTACATTAAATCCTGCCACACTTTTGCCATTAAGTGGAACAGACCCATTGGCACTTGATTGTATTGAAGTCATTACTCTTACGACGAAACCCAGACAAGACTTGACAGACATTCCATTACCAGACCCAGACCTGACACTTTATGTGGATGGTTCATGCATGAGAACAAGTACAGGAGAGTTAGTGGCCGCTTACGCAGTCACGACAGACACCGAAGTTATTGAAACGAATTGTATTGACACATTGTCAGCTCAAGCAGCAGAGCTCATCGCTCTGACACAAGCCTGTATTCAAGCCAAAAATAAGAGAGTTAACATATACACAGATTCACGTTATGCATTCGGAGTTGTACACGACTTCGGAGTCCTCTGGCGAGAGAGAGGTTATTTAACTTCTCACGGTGCCAACATTCAACACGGTCCCCTCATTCAAGCTCTGTTAGATGCAATACATCTGCCTACTGCGATATCTATCATGAAGTGCAAGGCCCATACAAAAGTCACCGATATCATTTCCCAGGGTAACGACCTAGCAGACCGAACAGCTAAGCAAACAGCACAGAATCGAACTCATGCAACTGACTTGACAAAGACAATAGTTCCGACATCGACACACTGCATGACAGTTAGGGATCCCGCCCTTGATGTAATTGACATACAGACACATGCTACACCAGAGGAAATCAAGAAATGGACTGAACTAGGAGGGATCCAAACAGATCAGGGATGGATGACGAAGGGAAAATCTACATGGTTTCTCCCCGACTCCATGGTTCAAGTTATCATTAACACAATACATAGTCCAGCGCATCTAGGAGAGAAAGCTATGTTAGACAGTATTCAAAACATTTGGTTCAATAAACACTTACGAGCTGCAGCCAAACAGAAAGTGCGTACTTGCATGATTTGTTGTCAGTTCAACCCAGGTAAAGGCGTTCCTGTAGAGCAAGGTGGATTTCAACCTCCCGATCACCCTTTTGAAGTCCTCCAGATGGATTATATCCAGATGGAACGTTGTCGAGGATTCAAATATGTCCTCGTAGTTGTATGCGCACTTTCTCGTTGGACAGAAGCATATCCAGTCCCAGATTACACTGCTCCGACCACTGCCAACCAGCTGGTTCATGAATTCTTCCCACGGTATGGTTTGCCCCGTATCGTGTACTCAGATAACGGTCAGCCGTTCTCATCCGAACTAATGAAACACATTACACTCCTGTTAGGCTATCAATGGAAATTCCACTGTGTCCGGCATCCCGAGGCAGCAGGTCTCGTGGAGCGTCATAATCAGACTCTGAAAATTCGACTTTCTAAAATCTGCAGAGAGAAAGGCGTCGACTGGATAGTAGCTTTACCAGTTGCGCTCTTTTACATGAGAATGATAGCACATTCCCGAACAGGGCTATCCCCGTACGAGGTGGTCTTCGGTAGGCCACCAAATATGTGGGGGACGCCTATACCTCGTAAAATCACTGATGTTGATTGTAATATGCTGACAGATTACCTTGCTTCCTTGATGTCTGCACTACAATCTTGCCGTTCACAGGTAGCTGCAGCCTTTCCCGACAACACCGAGGTGAAGCCCCATGAAGTGGTTCCCGGAGACTACGTGTTTATAAGAAATTTCGACAGGAGGAGCCCGCTGGAGCCTCGCTGGCAAACGCCGAAATTAGTACTTCTGACCACGAGGACAGCAGTGAAGATTGAGGGTCGCAAGGGTTGGCTACACTCGAGCCACATCAAGAAATTTCACGGACTGCCTTCTGATTTGAACTCTCAGCCCTGCCCTCCTCCACAGACTGACTCAAAACTCCCCCTGGTCGAGAAAACTGCTTCCCAGGAATATAAACTGAAACTAAGGTCTAGCAAGTCAGACAATTTGATTGTTTAAGTCCTCTCCAAGGTGAATCGGTTAAATTAGTCTCTGACATGTATCCTCTAGACCGAAACAGAGAGAAAGATAGACAGAAACAGCTCAAGAAACGTGCATATTGTAAATCACTTCGTAGTCACTGTATAGTGACATTGTTGATTATGTTTTTTCTAAATCTTCTGATTATTGCTGCAAGTATACTGTTGCACATATACTATCCTATTTTCAAGCGTGCACATTCTGCTTTCAATGTTACTGCCGAACACTCTTTTAGCGAATTACCTCCACATGAGTTGCCCTACAGACTTGCGCTGCGCAACAACACATTCATTAGTATGTTACATCACTCCCATCAGGCCAACAACGCTACAAATTGTTGGATATGTGGCCGACTCCCTCCCTACCAGAAATACAAGGGAGTTCTGCCCCTCTTTCCGTATCCATTCACACACAATGGTTCCTGTGGTGCATGGTTTAGTTTGATTAATTCTTTAGATTCAAATACCGTAGTTTACCAGAGCAACTGGGTATGGGGAAACCTGAACTTAGTTTTGCTTAAAGCCTGCTACCCTAACAAGGAGGGACTTCCCAAAAGGACAGGAACTGATCTAGAAAATGAAGTATATGGATTAGGTAACTTTACACTTAACCTCATGATTCTGAATGTTGAATCCGAAGCTGCACCAGTCTTGCCTGCTATGTCCGTATTACCAGTCAAAGGTGAATTATGTGTAAGAAAGAATGGTTCAGTACACCTGGGTCATAGTAAATGTACTACTGTGATCGAATTCAGTGATCAAGGCAAGTCTACATTTAGAGCTTCCCGTCATTCCTACTTCATTTGTGGCCACACCGCATATATACGTTTACTCCTAGATTGGGATGGTACCTGTTACATTGCATTCCTTCTGCCACCTGTTTTCCTAGCCCCTCCTGATTATCATAGAAACACCCATCTAGTACACAATAGACCCCAGAGAGATCTCCCGATTGTCGACTACACTGAAACGGCATGGGAACAATACACAGACTTCAATAAAGGTCTCTTTCCCTACATAGGTGTTGTCTCTAATAGTAAACTGATACTTAAATTAACCAGAACCCTTGAAGCAGTAGTGAATGAAACTACCTCTGCCCTAGGCAACTTAACAGAGGAGCAGTCTGCGATGCGGATTGTTGTTCTCCAAAATCGTCTTGTCCTTGACGTCATCCTGGCCGATAGGGGCGGAGCCTGTAGAGTCATCGGATCGAGTTGCTGTGTTTTCATTCCAGAAAACGCGCCATCAGTATATAAAGCCATAACTCGTCTTCATAAGATTGCAAGCCAGATACACCAGAATCCAGGCACCTGGACGTGGTCCGGTTGGTTCTGGAGTGTGTTGTCAGCCTGGGGATGGAAAGTCCTATCCTTCCTAGGTATTGCCCTTCTCACAGTATTCAGTTGCTGCCTGTGTCTACAATGTGGGCCAGCGATTTGTGGCCTGTGTGCTACATCATGTATTCCACGTTCAAGTTCTCATTCAAAATCCCGTAAGAAGAAAGAAGAGCAAATGATGTTACATGAACAGATTGATGGATTCCCGAGGATCGATATATCATGAAGGGTCCGTAGGGGACAAGGAGGGAATGAGGAAATATGAATTTTTATGATCAATTGTGTCCCCTATCTTAGACCCCAACGGCTCCATGTACGTGCTACAAGTACATGTATGTTCCCTCCACTTCAAGCTATGAAGACGCAAATACAATTGTGTCCAACGTTAACATGTCCTCTTTCAGATCCGCCATAAATGGGTCGAATATTCCGTTCCTAAGTATGCCTTGCCACCGTCTTTATATGGTGCACCTTTCACGTTTTTCAGCTCTGGCGAGTTAGGCCCTGAATTCTGCCATCGAGCCTTTTCCTGCCTTCTGCCTCTGAATGCTCCAGCCTGGACCTGCATCTGTATCCATGACCTTTGTCTTACTCCCTGCGCGGCTAACGGTGCCTGGCTCGGCCTGTTGCCTGCCAAGACTGTATTTAGCCTTCAAGTTATCTGCTCCGCTCCTCGAGAAATGCATTCCTGTCTAGTAGTTTAGGTAAACATCCTTCCAGCTACAGAGCAAAGGGCCCGGCCTTACTGTCTCCGTGCAAGTAATTCATAGCTCCTGTTACCATGGTAGGCCCATGCCCCCTCGCATCTCATGTAGACACGTAGACGCTTATACACGCACTAGAAGTCAGTATAGGATAGCCTCTGCCTGAGAGACCTTTCCTTCCAGATAATACAGTTCCTTAAACACAAGATATTAGATACGATTTGGGATTAGGTTGTTCTGACATCCCAGACTTCTGTCTCCTCATGTAGGGCTAAATGTCAAGTCCCCTTCACCCTCCAGTTATACGTCAATCACACGTCATGCTGCCGTGCGCGCATCTCTGCCATATATTTCTGCTGACCTTGCAGGATTCTCTTATGGATCCACCCACCTGTGTCATCTTCAGAATGACGTTTCTAGTACACGCCCTTATGCACGCCTATTGTAACGCCTTTTTTCATTACGTATGTGTATTCTTATCTCTCTTCTCAGCTGTTACGCCTCCTGCATCTGTCTTCTCTGTAATGCATTTACTTATATATGATAACCTGTCAATAAAGTATGCTCAATCCCTTCCCGAACTTTCGTGGTGACGGAATCCGATTGCCTGGTTCGAACCAATTCCTTTGTAAGGAATAAATCCCCTTTTAAAACCTCAAATACCACGGATTCTGCCTCTTATTTATTCTGAGTTATCCTTATTGAATTTTACCGCATAAATTAAGTACAGGTAATTTAAAATTTACCACACCGCCCAAAGGGTGGGAACAAGCGTTGCCCTCGGACATGTGGAGGTTGTGGAAATCACGTGGCCCTGTGGCTGGAGTATGACTGGCATGGCAGAGAACCCCTTCCCCAGTCACAAGAGAGGCGAAAGGCAGGTTGGGGAAGTGTGGCCACTGAGAGGACTAAGAACTTGGCCATAGCCAAGTCCTCCAGCGCCATGTCTGCCTTGTCTCCAAAGAGATGAGTGCAATCAAAGGGCTTGTCCATGATAGAGGCTGGGACATACCCCAAAAAGCCAGAAGTTCTCAACCAGGCGTGGCGTCGTGCAACCACAGTCTATGAAATCGCTCTGCCCAGTGAGTCAGTGTCAAGACCACAACGGAAGGTGAACTTTACTGCATCTCTCTCCATATAACATTGCTTGAAAGAGGATAGCCCAGGCCTCCTCCGCGGCCTGTGTCAACAGTTTCACAACAGTTGACTACAGGGAGTGGCAATTACGGCCAAATAAGCATGCAGTGTTCACCGATCGCAATGCAAATCTAGTAGAAGATAAAATAAACGTACCCCAACTATTCTGTCTCTTGGATTCTCTGCCCGGGGAGCTGAAGGGAACACGCCAGGGGAGGTAGAGGCTTGGCCTACCAAGCTCTCTGGGGTGAGTGGTAAGGAAACTTGAGTCACGTTAAGCAGAGCGGTGGCGGAGGGCAATTATCCTATTCACAGGAGCTTCTGTGCTGGGTTTGGACCAGGTTCCCTGTAGGACATCTGTAAGGGCCTCATTGAGGACAACTCTGGTTCAGAAGAGGAGACACCAGGCTGTAGGACCTCCATCAAGATATTAATCTTGACCGCCACGGAAGGGAGCCAAGGTCCGGGACCTCAGCCACCCATCGCCCCACCAAAGCAAATGATGCTCCCTCCTTCGCAGCCATGGTAGGGGGAGAAAGCATGCTAGGATCTGGAGAGGTGTCCAGTCCAGGGGTCTCACCTAATTCCTCATACCAGTCCATTTCATTCTAAAAGGTCCAGCAACCCCTTCCAATCGTCTCCCACTCATAGTTCTTCAGAAAAGGGCTCAGGAAATTACCTAGGACATAGAAATTCTGTTGGTGTCTGTATCAGCATCGGTCAACGCAGTAACAGCTCCAGGTCATCTGGGATCAGAATGGGGTTGACTATGACCAGGGCACCAGCGGCATCAAGTGCATTGGCGTCAGGCTGGGGAAGTTCGCAATGGCACAACCAGACCGGATCCATTCCTGGATCCATAGGGGCACATCCGGGTCGGAGCCGTCGGCGTGGATCCCGATGAAGCCCTCTCTGACCCTAAGGGAACCGAAGGGCACGCCGGTAGGGTCTGACCATCCAAAAATTAGGCGCATGGCCTTGTAAAATTCTCAAAGATGGGCGGGGGTCACTCCGGCTCCAGGAAAGTCAGGGAGGCACAAAGCTGGCACAGACGCAGGTTCAGAAGAACAAGGAGAATGCTGAAGCTCCTCCAATGCATCGGCCGACGTACAAGGAGAAGTAGAAGCACGCTTCGACTTCTTATGCTTTTTGTGCCCGTGTGTTACCGGAGTGCCTGGAGAACTTGGACATAGAGGACTTGGAACTCCTGGAGCGGTGTCCAGAACTTCCTCTCGACCGAGTCCGTAAAAAAGATCGCCTAGGGGTTGCGCGATCCGGTGTCACGACCTGGACCGCAGGCAGCTTTAGGGACTGCTCCCTCAAAGCCTTCGGAGCCATGGCCCGGGCAGTTGGAGAATGACTTCAAGTCATGGTCTCGCCCCAGGCACCACAGGCAAGCCGAAATGGTGCAGTGACAGGCGTCTCACGGTTTTAACCCAGAAGTCTTAGACATGAGGAAAAAGCCTACTCACCAAAAAGGGTTCAACATAAGTTGAAAGAACAAGCCTGTCAAAAAGTGACAGAGGGTAGTTCTCTTCACGAACCTGCGCTTGACTGACGCGGAAAAAAAACCTAATATCAGCATGCTGAAGTGGTGTCTATATAGGTGATGCGTTACAACAAACAAATGATGGACGGAATGCTGACAATGCAGACATTCTCCCCCAGTCAAGAGATCTGGGTTAAATCCATCGTTCTTTTGCCCACTACGCCACCCCAGTTCAGACATGGCCATATGCAAATCAGTCTTGACCCTGTGCCTCATGGGAACAGTCCAGACCGAACTGCCAAGCCATGTCTTCCCTGGACCGGAATCAAGCATCCTAGGACCGGTTTCTGGCTATCAGCCGTCATCAGCCAGGATAGCTTGACTCCAGTGGCGTAGTGAGCACGGGACCCACGTCTGGGCATACCCATCCCACTTAGGGCGAAAAGCGTTACAACAAACAAATGATGGACGGAATGCTGACAATGCAGACATTCTCCCCCAGTCAAGAGATCTGGGTTAAATCCATCGTTCTTTTGCCCACTACGCCACCCCAGTTCAGACATGGCCATATGCAAATCAGTCTTGACCCTGTGCCTCATGGGAACAGTCCAGCCCGAACTGCGGACATCACTTATGGCGCGGACACCGACGTCACGCGGAGCACAAGGACGCCACCTACCGGCACGCAGGGGTATTGTTCAAAGAAAAATCTTCCAGATGCAGTCTGACACCTGGGAAATTCAAAGGTACAAAATCTGAGGCTAGATGTCTCTATCAGATGTGAAATGATCCAATACCTTCAGGTAGTTTGGCATTATATAAAACTGGTGCTAATTTAAAGCTCAACAATACCTTAGGGTGGCATTTGCGCTATATAAAAATTGCACAAAAAATGTAAATGGTACTTATGTAAAGCGCTCCAAGCCCTTCAAGTGGTATTACCGCTACATAAAACTGCACAAAAAGGGGGCATGGCTTGGCGCATCAAGATGGCCATCGCACTCTAAGAGTGCTCCGGACCCCTCCGTCATCTGCGCCATGATCCACTAGTACCGGCAGCCATCCATCCTTTATTCCGGCAGCCAACACTGTGCTACAACTGAGGTCCCATACCCACGGCATCAATTCCTCTCAAAACCCGGCATTCCTGTGCCAGCCAGGTCACCGCGGCGTCACAGCTCATCAAAATGGCGGAGCCCGCTATCCGGACCGCGATGCACTAGCCTGCTTCACCAAGGGGGGGACCGCGACCAGTGTCCAAGCAACTGGTGGCCAGGGACTAACGCGGGGACCGGAGACCCAGCGGCACGAAGAGGCATCCACGCGTGGCGGACCTGCTGCTGCTCCCCCGTGGCCTGACGGGTTGGTCGCTTACACGGCGCATGGAGGAGGCCTTCTCTCCCAGTGGAATCCTGGGATCGCAGGCCTTGTGGGCCTCAGCTGGAGCTTCCCTATCCTGCCCCCCCGCATGGCGACCAAACACCGGTGGGAGTGACCCTCAAAAGTGCCAGGTGACCCGGTGGCTCGCTGGCCGTCAATGGGAGGAGCCTGTGGGGTCCGTGGCATGCCCTTGCGGGCAGAGGGTCGAAGGTGTGGTACGCGGCCATCAACAGAGCCCCTGTGCTGTGGGTAGCCTGACGCCATGGGGGCCTGGCAGCGGGCCGCGCTGCAGCAGGACTGTGGTATCAGTGCTGTTTCAGGTGGCGGAGAGCAGGATCATCTGTGGTGCCGCTCGTCCACCCTCCTGCCGGCCTTATCAAATCCTGAACGCAACTGCTGACCGGCGGCGCCCCAACCCACCGGGCGTGACTCCTGTGGCTCCTGCAATACTTGGTGAGTGCGCTCCCTGTATACCATGGGCTGCCTGCTGGGGGGTGGAACCGGCTGCATCCATCGAGCAGCGTGGGGCCCTGGGTGAGGGCCCCCTCCACCACTCCCCCTCTCCTGCGGCGTCTCCGCTGGGCCTTGCTGGCCGCCAATCACCTTACTCTCTTTGATTTGAACCATTTCCAGAGGCCTAGGGACTGAGACTCAGGCTCGCGGCCCTGCTCCGACAGCTGGTGTGAAGCCTGATAGCGCGAGGGCCTAACCACAGGCCGCGCTGCGGCGAGATTGCAGTTTTGCCCGCCATTTCAGGCACCAGAGGACAAGATCACCTGTGATGTCTCTGGTTCCCCCCCTCTCCTGCCGGCCCAAACAGATCCGAAGCGCGGCTGCTGACCGGTGGTGCCCCAACCCATCAGGCGCGACTCCAGCGGCCTGCGAGACTCCTTCAGCTCCTGTGGTATCCAGTGAGTGCGGTGGTGGCGGTGGGAGGTGCCGGGACTCAGCTGGAGCGGCACTCCCTGGGCTGCTTGCTGGGGGGTGGAACCGGCTGCATACATCGAGCAGCATGGGGTCCTGAATGAGGGCCCCCTCCACCGTTCCCCCTTCACCCGCTCCTGCGGTGCCTCCTCCGGGCCTAACTGGCAGTCAATCACCTGGGCCGCACTGCCTGACTTGCATCAATCATGGCCCATACCCCGGCTCACAGACGCAGGGATTCCCCCACCGCTCACCCTCGACGCCGATCACTGTCACTCGCCCTGGGAGGTAACCACACACAATTGAACAACCAGACAACTTTTGAAGAGGCGCCCATTCTCGGGTCCGTGACCTCAGACCCGGCAGATTTTTGATTCATAACCAGGGGCACCCAACCGGCCAAGGCCTGCAGGGATCACATCAGACCGGCCCTGACTCTGAACCTGCGCCAGTGTGCCCCTCATCGCCCGCCATGGGGAAAGACCAGGGCTCTAAATCCCCGGCCACCCATACTGTACTGCTCGATTTTTCCGGTCTTATTGTGTTGAAGGGTGATTTAGGTGACTTCAGTCTCTTTCCATTCAAGTCTAAGGGTTAGAGTAGTGTATAGAGCCTACTTATTTGGCACTTCGACATGATCCTGTGTTCTTCCCCATAGATCAGGGTTTGCATATATATCCTAGGGGATAGATTCGTTAGCATTAGGGGTAATCTGTTCTGTAGTGAGGGTATTTCATGGAGCCGTGCTGAATTCAGGCCTGGTAGGCCTTAAACGGGAGAGACTCCATCTTTCCTCCTGCTCTGGCAGCTTGGATGTTTCTAGGTCATAGGCAGTGTTTTAGTTAGGAGGTGTTATTCGCTTGGAGAGAACCGGTTCAGGCCGGCCCTTATCGAAGGATTGTATTTTTCTTCATGCCGAAGACACTACATCAGGCCGGCCGGCTGGGAACGTGTCCTTGGCACGGGGAGGTACAAGAATTTGGTGGGCGGCAGGTTACGGGCTGGAATTTTCCATGAGGAAATGCACGTCTATATTAGTAAAAGTTTGAGGCAGATACTGGCACTTGCTTCTAGTCCATAGGCGGCACCTGGCCGCTGGTAGTAAAGCTGCTACTTATTCCAGGGAAGACAGATGACAAACTTGGAGGTGGAGAAAAACCGAGAAATAGATATTCCAAAGAGAAGAGAGTAGCCGATGAGGAAGAGGTCCCAGTGACTCGGAGAGGGAGACGGGAGTAAACCCGTGATTGCGGAGGTGTGACTTCCAGGCGAAGCAGAGGCGCAGACGAGAAGGGAACCTAGATGACCATTGAGTGCAGGCTACATACGACCAAGGTGATGTCAACCCCTTACTATTAGAGTGTACAACTTAATCTTTCACTTTTCTTTGCAGGTTATGTGATATGTATTATGTTCCGTGAGTGTGCATGTAATAACTAAATAAAGTATTCAGTTTGTAGTAAAGCAATATGTGCTACGTGTTCTTGTGTAAGAGGGTAACCTATTCTTCTAGTCAGCTGTGACTTGACATGAACAGATGTTAATCCTGATCAGGTAGGTGGTAACTGAATAAGGGAGAAAGGAGCCCCTCGAACTGGGGAACAAGTTGTGCTCAACTAGCTGTCTTTGTGTGATCTGATATATAGTAACACTGATTCCCTTGTTATATGTCGTGGTAATTATAGGATGAACTCGTGCTAAGGCTGCCGTCTGGGCAGGAAGTCCTGGGTCCGTTTGGGACCGCGAGGCTGTGGCTGCCGTCTGGGCAGGAAGTCCTGGGTCCGTTTGGGACCGCGAGGCTGTGGCTGCCGTCTGGGCAGGAAGTCCTGGGTCCGTTTGGGACCGCGAGGCTGTGGCTGCCGTCTGGGCAGGAAGTCCTGGGTCCGTTTGGGACCGCGAGGCTGTGACTGCCGTCTGGGCAGGAAGTCCTGGGTCCGTTTGGGACCGCGAGGCTGTGGCTGCCGTCTGGGCAGGAAGTCCTGGGTCCGTTTGGGACCGCGAGGCTGTGACTGCCGTCTGGGCAGGAAGTCTGTGGCTGCCGTCTGGGCAGGAAGTCCTGGGTCCGTTTGGGACCGCGAGGCTGTGACTGCCGTCTGGGCAGGAAGTCTGTGGCTGCCGTCTGGGCAGGAAGTCCTGGGTCCGTTTGGGACCGCGAGGCTGTGACTTGTAGGTCTTGGTATATATAGTAGGAATTCCCTGTCCTTAGGTGGTACATATATGTGGTTATTTAGGTGTAAATAGGCCCTAGGGAGGGGGTAACGTTCTGGTTTAGGTTAGAGAGGCTCTGCTGAGCGGGTTCTATCTGATCCGAAAACCCAAGCAGAACATTTGGCGTCACGAACCGTTTACGAAACCTGTGTGCGTTGTGGTTGTCTTGTGTTTGCTTTCGGCGCGTGCGTGGTTTTGTTTGCATTTTATTTTTGTATATTTCTGTGTATAGTTTTTATTTTTCTTCCTTCTTTTCTTTTTCTTCTTTTTTTTTTTTTTCCTTTTTCACGATGTTTTCTAAAAGGTCTAAATCTACTTTTAAGTTGCCCGTTGATATTCCCGGATGGGATTCAACGCCTTATGAAGCCTTGGCCCGTGAGTGGGCTGATTCTACTGGTTTGAGTGAGAATTGGAATTCTTCTTTGGAGCTGGCAGAGCCGACTAATGTGATTGCTTGTTTGCAGAAGGCACCCGTATCGAAGGGTGAGGAGATTCCCATTTTGGGGCGCAGAGGTTGGATTCTTTTGTCTGCATACAGGATTCTGCATGAGAGATTGTTGAAGTTACAGATATCTCTTAAAGATGTGGAAGCGCACTTTGTTGAGATTCAGAATTCTCATACTTTGTTGCGGTGTCAAAATAAGTTGCTTGCTGATAAACTTGAGACTTAACAAACTATTGCCGAACGGGCGGCTGTGCGAATTGCTCGTTATAAATACAAGAACAGGCGCGGTCGGGTTTCGACGCGAAAGGTGCGTCTGGTCGTGGCGACGGCCGGGCTGGATTGGAATCCTGATGAATGGGATGGTAATATCTGGAACTCGACTGATTCTTGTTCCTCGGGTGAGGAGTCTGCCAAGCGCGAGTCTTCACGCTCCCGCCATGATTGTAAGTCTGCTTCTCGCACCTTTGATGGTGCACCCCGTGATTACGCTCGTTCTTCGAGTGGGATCAATGCTTCTTACATTGATTGTCCCTCTACGAGTACTGATCGGGCTCCTTGTGATGCTCGTCCCGCGGTTTCTGCGCATCCAGTTTTCCGTCGGAAGTTGCAGCAGTCTCCCAATGCTCCGCAGGGTATTTCTTTGGACTGTTTAGAAGACTTTACTCAGCAGGAAATTAGTGATATTTTGCAGCGATTTCGGCAGCGAGCTGGTGAGTCCTTGCTCACATGGATGGTGCGCCTTTATGAACTGGGCGCTGCTGGTATTATGTTGGATACTGGCGATTGTGTAAAGTTCTGTTCCTTGAGTTTGGATTCTACTGTGCAGGATCATTTTCATAACTATAATGGTGTTGGTCAGATTTCTTTACTCCAATTGGCGACTGAGGGTTGTAATCTAAAATATCCTACTGAATCTGACTGGCCTGTGAATGACAAGCCGTGGTATACTTTGCGTGATGCTGCTCAACGTCTCAAAGAGGAGGTGATGAAAAGGGCAATTTTTCTGGGTACTGCTGACAGGTTGCTTGATGGTTCGTTGACATCTTCTGTGCGGAACCGTATCATTCGATCTTCCCCTGTTGCCTATAAGCAGGTCATGATGACTTTATTGATTAATCAGACTGGTAACGTGTTATCTACGGTTTTGGAATCGGTGCGCCAACTCGGTGAGTTGGGTGAGTGGTTTAAACCTGAACGTCAGTCCCGGCCTGACACTCGTACTCCTGGTGAAAATAAACTTACTAGACGTGATATTTTTTCTGGTCTTCTGGCTGATGGTGTGCGGAGGGAGGACATTGATGGTGAGACTACTGCTCGTTTGTGGGAGTTGTTTCGCAAACGTGGCTTGGATCGAAAGGAGGGTGCCCGGCGTGTTCGGACCACTGAGTGTGATCGTGGTGGTTCTGACGGTAGCGGTGATGATGACCGTCGTGGGCGCTCTGTTCATCGTGATGATCGACGTTCTGCACGTGATGTGTCCCCCAGTCGAGAGAGAGACAGGGAGAGAGAGGGGGAAAGAGAAAGGGGGAGAACTGACTATGTTCACAGCAGACGTAGAGATGATAGGGATCAATCCCCTGAGTTGAGGAGGAGAGAGGATCGTCACAGTTTGGTCGATCGTAACCCGCAGTACAATGCAGAAGATACGAATCCGTTCCGTACTGGGAATGGATATGAACAGGAGGTACCGATACCTAAGAAGCGTGAGAGTCTTTATCCTGATTTATCCTGGTATACGGAATGCAGTAAGAATGATTAGGAAAGAGGTCAAGCTCCGGTACACAGATGGGCTCACAGAGATAATAGACCCTATGTAGATATTGACATTTATTGGAGACATCGTAATATCCAAAGGGCCCGAGCATTGGTAGATACAGGAGCGGAGGCCACTCTTATTCATGGAAAATCGAAGAAGTTTACAGGTCAGCCTTTTACTATTACCGGATTAGGTGGAAAAGAAACCCCTGCAGTTCAAACTTTGCTTGAAATGAGAATAGGTAGAATTCCTAGAAAAGAGTATTCTGTACTAGTAGTGCCACTTCTAGAATTCATAATTGGGATTGATATTTTGAGAGGAATGACTTTGCATCTAGATGACGGATGTTACCAATTTGGAACAACGCATTATATATCGTCCAGACCTATACGGGTTGGTCGTTTAAGAATGCCCCCCATACAAGTTCCCCATGCGACAAAAGTGGTTTGTCAGAAGCAGTATCGTATTCCAGGTGGTCATGAGGAGATTAGTACCACTATTCAGGAGTTAGTGGATGCAGGAGTCATAACCCCAGTTACTTCTGCTTGGAATAATCCTGTTTGGCCGGTGCGTAAGAGTGATAACTCTTGGCGCATGACCGTTGATTATCGAGAATTGAACAAGCACACACCCTCTTTGACTGTTGCAGTACCGGATGTTATTACACTAATTGAGAGAATCCAAAAGCATCCAGGTACATGGTACGCGTCCATTGATATTGCTAATGCTTTCTTTTCAATTCCGATTGCCCCAGAGTGTCAGGAACAATTCAGTTTTACGTGGAACGGGCGTCAGATGACGTTTAGAAGTCTTCCCCAGGGCTATGTGCATAGTCCTACGATATGTCACCGGCTGGTGGCAGAGCATTTGGCTGAGGTACCGGTTCATCCCCAAATTCAGATATGTCATTATATTGATGATGTTTTGATCCAAGGCGAAACACAAGAGGAAGTTCAGACCCAATTAGACAGAGTCATTGAGTGCCTGCGTGAGAAAGGTTGGGAAATCAACCCAGATAAATTGCAAGGTCCGTCTCAGGCTGTAAAATTTTTGGGTATTAATTGGCATGAAGGGCACCGTGAAGTGATCCCTCAGGTTAAACAGAAGATTCTTGATTTTGCAGTTCCTAGAAATAGGAAAGAAGCCCAGAGCTTCATTGGTCTGTTTGGCTTTTGGCGCCAGCATATTCCTCATTTGAGTCAAATATTGGCCCCCTTGTACCGGGTCACGCGTAAAAAGAATGCATTTGAATGGGATAAACCACAGCAAGATGCGTTTAGTCTGGCAAAAGAGGCAATTCAACATGCTCTGGATTTATGGCCTGTACGTGATGGTGACGTGGATTTGAATGTGTCTGTACAGGGCCTTTATGCAAATTGGAGTTTGTGGCAGAAACAAGGCAGGAGTAAAGTACCGTTAGGTTTTTGGACCAAAAAGTTACCTGATGCTGGTGAGCGTTACACACCCTTTGAGAAACAGTTACTTGCTTGTTATTGGGCTCTGGTGGATACCGAGCAATTGACTTTGAAACATGATATAGTTCTGCGTCCGGAAATTCCTATCATGCAGTGGGTTCTGAGTTCGCCGAAAACTCACCGAATTGGACACGCTCAAGAGGCGAGTGTGATTAAATGGAAGTGGTACATACAAGACAGGGCACGTGTGGGCCCGAAAGGAGTTGCTTCTTTACATGAGCAGGTGGCGCGAGCGCCATCGACTGAGACTGAGAGTGAATGTTCCGTACCTTTAGCACAGGAGTCTCCTGTCAAGTGGGGTAAGCCTTTTGATGATTTGTCCGCAGCGGAAAGAAACCATGTTTGGTTCACTGATGGTTCAGCGAGGTTTATAGGGATGACACGGCACTGGAAGGCGGTGTCCTATAATCCGATCACACAGAAACTGTTGAGCACAACTGGTGAAGGTAAAAGCAGCCAATTTGCCGAGCTTTACGCTGTTTACCAAGTTTTGAAACAAGAGTTACCTGGTACATGTCATATTTTCACTGATTCTTGGTCTACTGCCAATGGACTGGCTGTTTGGTTGCCAACTTGGCATTCCCATAATTGGAAGTTACATTCCAAAGAATTATGGGGAAAAGAGTTATGGCAAGAAATTTGGGAGATGCTCCCACAGAGTACTGTTACAATCTTCCATGTGGACGCTCACACCCCGATAGATTCTCTTGACAAATTTTTTCATAACATTGCAGATGAGAAGTCTAAAATTGCTGAGGCAGTGGTGGACAGGCAAGATTCTGATATTGCGGGATTGGCGAAATGGGCACACCAGAAGGCAGGACACTTTGGAGAGAAGGCCACTAGAAGGTGGGCTGCTGATCGAGGAATTTATATTCCCTTAGATTTAATCAAAAATGTTATTTTACACTGCCCCGTTTGTCAGCATATCAGACGGCGTAAGGTGCCCCGAATTGTTAAAGGTCATTTACATCGCGGCAAACTGCCCGCTCAAATTTGGCAGATCGATTACATTGGTCCACTTCCCATGAGTAGGAATTGTCAATATGTTTGCACTATTGTTGATACATACAGTGGCCTGCTGGTAGCCCTTCCCTGTAAGCAAGCTACCCAATTGAATACCATTAAAACATTAGAATTAATTATGATGTACTATGGTGTGCCATTCCAAATTCAATCTGACAATGCATCCCATTTTCGTGGAAGATTGGTACAGGAATTCTGTGCGGAAAACAATATTGAATGGATATTCCATATCCCCTACTACCCACAGGCCTCGGGCCTGGTGGAGAGATTGAATGGCCTGCTAAAGGACCAGCTGCGTAAGTTAACGGATGACAAGTATAAAAATTGGCGAGATTTTTTGCCCCAAGCACTATTGATTTTGAATAATCGTCCTTTTTTAAATGCTGAATCTCCACTTATGCGTTTGTTTCCCCCGAATGCTGAGGCTATGCCTAATGAAATCAGAGAAACTGTGATGTATTGGGAAATTACTCCCGGAGCTTTGGCTCCATGTAGAGCGACCCCAGGGTCGGCAGGTTTAGACTTGCATGCTATGGATGACATTGTTATAAAAAGTAGAGATCGAGTCATCATAGAGACAGGTGTTGGTGTTCAGATACCACCTGGAAATTTCGGATTGATCGCCCCTAGATCGGGGCTGGCTGTAAAAGGCATTCAGGTGCTTGGAGGAATTATCGACAGTGATTATCAGGGAGAGATTAAGGTGCTCCTGCTAAATAGCAGTGAGGTTGACTTACTGATACATCGCACTGACCGAGTGGCTCAATTACTCATAATGCCTGTTTTCAGTGGCGTATTAATGAAAGGCACTGCTCCAACGTTGCTAACTGTACGTGGCCAGAAAGGTTTTGGCTCCACGGATAATCCTGGGGCCAGAGTTTGGGTGCAGTCGCCTAAGAATCCCCCTGAACAAGCAGAGGTCATTGCCACCGGTCAGGATAATACCATTTTGGTTATGAGACCAGGGAAAGATAGCTGGGAAGCGGTCCCGGCTGATAAATGTTATTTACGAGAATGATTAATGCCTGTATTTGGTTCTCTTTCAGATCATTCTTTGGATTGTTGCTGCAGGATGTGTCGGAGCCGGACTGTTTTCGGACTGGTACGACGAGAAAGGAGGGATCCTATCAACCCGGGATGAACTGGGAACCAGAGTGTTGCGTTCCTTCGCTGCATGGGATTCATCATCGAACTTTTGGACCGCACTAGCTAAGAGGGTGACTGACGCCCCTCACTTCTGTTTGACACCGATGAGATCTGTACATGACATTCTGGCGACCTGCCTGGTTGCTGTCCCCGCCTCATTGGAAACTTTAACTCATATTTTTAATGTCTCAAAGGCCCGTCCCAATATTCTCCTGGGTGATTTTGCTACCCATGTATATTGCCCCCTATGTATTGAATTGCCGAACGAGCAAACCCCCATCCAGTCCCAAATACTTACTTATAATATCACACAAGGTGATTTGTGCTTCTTTCTTACGTGTAATCCTAGTGCGATCTCTGAATGTCTGCGCCTAAAACTAAAAGGCGCCACTTCGTTTACAACCCACGAACGGACTTTGTGCTTTCAAAGGACACCGACCACGTGTTTCAGTTCAGAACAATATGACTTGTAATAGTTTGGTAGTTACCCCCAGTCACTATCGCACGATGTTACTACCTGCCGGATGGCTTTTCTCATGTGGTAATACTTCCTGGCCATTTGTCCCTGCAAACATTTCCGGAGGCCCTTGTGCCATTACGAGACTCAGTTTGTTGATGTTCGCATCGCATCCGAATGCCAACTCTCGTGTGCTTCGAGATACTGTAATGTTACAGGAGGATTGTGACCCATCTTTGCATTTATATTCCAAGTCTGAATACCTTAGCTTAGCTGTTTCAATTATTGGTGTTCCTGCTTTGGCGGTTTATAATGCCAAATCTATTGGGAAAATGGCCTGCTGGATGGTGAAATCTATTAATCATACTTCTACAATTTTGTCTGACATGCTATTAGACGCCCAGGGTGAACGTAGGGCCATTTTGCAAAATAGAGCAGCCATTGATTATCTCTTGCTTAAACATGGACATGATTGCTCGGACTTTGAAGGTCTCTGTTGTTTTAACTTGTCTGACCATACACAATCCATTCGTGCTCACATCGACAAGTTGCGTGACTTAACAGAAGAAGTTAGAAAACACATTGACCAGGGCTGGTTTGACTGGCTCTTTAATTGGTTACCTGATATACACATACTACGCCAAATATTAGGTGGTATTTTGATTGCTGTTGCTGTTTTGATTTCTATCTGTTGCTTTATTCAGTGTATTCCTTCATTATTTCAATTCTGCACACTTGGTACTAGACATAGATCAGTTAGCTTTGTTTCATATTATTCTTCCACAGATGTTAGCTCCATTTAATGAATGTATAATAGACTGAAGTCAAGGGTGAAATGTACTGCTCGATTTTTCCGGTCTTATTGTGTTGAAGGGTGATTTAGGTGACTTCAGTCTCTTTCCATTCAAGTCTAAGGGTTAGAGTAGTGTATAGAGCCTACTTATTTGGCACTTCGACATGATCCTGTGTTCTTCCCCATAGATCAGGGTTTGCATATATATCCTAGGGGATAGATTTGTTAGCATTAGGGGTAATCTGTTCTGTAGTGAGGGTATTTCATGGAGCCGTGCTGAATTCAGGCCTGGTAGGCCTTAAACGGGAGAGACTCCATCTTTCCTCCTGCTCTGGCAGCTTGGATGTTTCTAGGTCATAGGCAGTGTTTTAGTTAGGAGGTGTTATTCGCTTGGAGAGAACCGGTTCAGGCCGGCCCTTATCGAAGGATTGTATTTTTCTTCATGCCGAAGACACTACATCAGGCCGGCCGGCTGGGAACGTGTCCTTGGCACGGGGAGGTACAAGAATTTGGTGGGCGGCAGGTTACGGGCTGGAATTTTCCATGAGGAAATGCACGTCTATATTAGTAAAAGTTTGAGGCAGATACTGGCACTTGCTTCTAGTCCATAGGCGGCACCTGGCCGCTGGTAGTAAAGCTGCTACTTATTCCAGGGAAGACAGATGACAAACTTGGAGGTGAAGAAAAACCGAGAAATAGATATTCCAAAGAGAAGAGAGTAGCCGATGAGGAAGAGGTCCCAGTGACTCGGAGAGGGAGACGGGAGTAAACCCGTGATTGCGGAGGTGTGACTTCCAGGCGAAGCAGAGGCGCAGACGAGAAGGGAACCTAGATGACCATTGAGTGCAGGCTACATACGACCAAGGTGATGTCAACCCCTTACTATTAGAGTGTACAACTTAATCTTTCACTTTTCTTTGCAGGTTATGTGATATGTATTATGTTCCGTGAGTGTGCATGTAATAACTAAATAAAGTATTCAGTTTGTAGTAAAGCAATATGTGCTACGTGTTCTTGTGTAAGAGGGTAACCTATTCTTCTAGTCAGCTGTGACTTGACATGAACAGATGTTAATCCTGATCAGGTAGGTGGTAACTGAATAAGGGAGAAAGGAGCCCCTTGAACTGGGGAACAAGTTGTGCTCAACTAGCTGTCTTTGTGTGATCTGATATATAGTAACACTGATTCCCTTGTTATATGTCGTGGTAATTATAGGATGAACTCGTGCTAAGGCTGCCGTCTGGGCAGGAAGTCCTGGGTCCGTTTGGGACCGCGAGGCTGTGGCTGCCGTCTGGGCAGGAAGTCCTGGGTCCGTTTGGGACCGCGAGGCTGTGGCTTCCGTCTGGGCAGGAAGTCCTGGGTCCGTTTGGGACCGCGAGGCTGTGGCTGCCGTCTGGGCAGGAAGTCCTGGGTCCGTTTGGGACCGCGAGGCTGTGACTGCCGTCTGGGCAGGAAGTCTGTGGCTGCCGTCTGGGCAGGAAGTCCTGGGTCCGTTTGGGACCGCGAGGCTGTGACTGCCGTCTGGGCAGGAAGTCTGTGGCTGCCGTCTGGGCAGGAAGTCCTGGGTCCGTTTGGGACCGCGAGGCTGTGACTTGTAGGTCTTGGTATATATAGTAGGAATTCCCTGTCCTTAGGTGGTACATATATGTGGTTATTTAGGTGTAAATAGGCCCTAGGGAGGGGGTAACGTTCTGGTTTGGGTTAGAGAGGCTCTGCTGAGCGGGTTCTATCTGATCCGAAAACCCAAGCAGAACACATACACAAACAAAGATTGACCAATTCACCACAATTGACCATGAACCCACAGGGCAGGGCGAAGGTGGCCCTCCTCTCCAGGGTAAAGACTTGGTCGCTATCCTGCAGGCAATCAGCGCATCCCAGGCCTCGGTGGAGGGAAAGATTGGTGAGGTCAGGGTGGACATGTCCCTTATTCGACAGGACCTACGCAATGCCACAGCACGCATCAAGGAGGCAGAGTCTCGCCTCTCCATGGCAGAGGACGACATCCACCAATTAAAAGAGCAAGTGGCTCACTTGCAGTCCCATACCAAGGAGCTCCACAGGCATGCTGAAGATGCCGAGAACCGCTCACGCCTGAACAATCTCCGCCTGGTGGTCTTTCCTGAGGGTGTCGAGAAAGAACAGATGTCCACCTTCATCGAATTCTGGTTCTCCTCCTGGATGCCCAAGGATGCGCTCTCCTCATGGTTCACGGTGGAGAGAGCCAATCGGTCCCTTGCGCCTAAGCCACCACCCGGGGCCCCACATCGTCCCATCATAGCTCGGATCCTCAACTTTAAGGACAGGGACGCAATCCTGCGTGAGGCGAGATCCCTGGGACCCCTTAAGTTCCAAAATTAGACCATCAGCAGGACCAACGCCGCTCATATGTGGACGTAAAGAAGAAACTGCAGACTCTTAGCCTTCAATATCAACTCCTATTCTCAGCCCGCCTTCGTGTCATCTTCCAGGGCAAGACACAGTTCTTTGACTCGCCCCAGGCCGCCTGGATGTGGTTGACGGAGGAGCGTCCCCTTCGATCCCGGCGGAACTCATCTCCCATGCCTCCGGGTCCTCATTCCACGTGGCCTCGATCCCCCAGGCAGCAGCGCCGAAGGCGTACACAATCCCGCATGGGGAGTCAGTCTCACAGAGAGGCACCCAGCTCGTGGAGCCTGGCGACCCCGGGCGCGGAGGTTCTCCTAGCCCCCCCGGGATCCCCATCTCGTCACAGACACCACTCGACCAGCGGCTCATCCGGGGAACCTCTCCCACTGGGCCATCGGGGCTTGCCAGCTGCAGACTCGGACCTGTCTCGTAGCCCAATCATCTGACAATCCATGGAAGAGGGACCGTGATCAGGGAGGCCGGCGCTGCCTCTCAGTTTGCTGTATAGTCGATGCTTTGTCCAATAGCGAATTTGGGGTGCAGGCAAGCGACTTTCCTAAAGCCAGTGCTGGCGTAGACCCCACCCGTGCTGAGAAACTGCGTGCCCCGGAACACCGCCTGCGCCCGGCGACGATCCGTTTCTACAAGCCTGATGGAACTGTACCATGGCCTTTCTAACGACCAGTATGTAATATACAGTAGGTACCCCCTATAATTGAAATGTAGGTCTGGGAGAAGGGGGAAAAACAAAAAATTGAGAAAAACGCTCCAAGAGCACTCCCACTCGACCTGTATTTCGTCGATTACGGCTACAAAAGCTCCTTGGGCAGTCCCTATGCTTATGTCAATACATCAAATACAAACCGCTTTAAACATGTGATTATTATTATTTATTTATAAAATTCATTTTTTTCAGAGTAAAATATAATTTTCTAAATACACATACATATCTTTTTTATTTTTTATACAGAGGAAAAAACGTTTTTCTGTTTAGCCGTGATTCAATAAGTCAAAATCTAATGCATAGTAAAACCTACTTGCAAGAATGAACCCCTATACTATGGTCAGCCTCAAACCACAACTAACTCACAGAACATCACAACCTTACTAACCACACTCACGCATTCATACTTCACACACATTCTTCACCCAGTTTGAAAGGCATACGCTATGCAGCACATGGAGAGGACATTTCATTTAGGGTCCACGGTTGCGTTGCCTCCTGGGGATCCAATAGGTCAGGTCGACGTACGTTCCGGTGGGTAAAATATATTTGTAGCCACCTTCTTCAGGACCCTGTATTAAGGGTAAAATTTATACCGAAGAATAGAAGGGGTATCATAAATAAATAATCTGTTTTCACAGTCTCAAACTCAAATTGATTTTAGAGAGGCCCTTTCCAGGCATAGGGCTTTCTCGGTCGTATCAGAGGCCGTCTGGTTAAATGACACCGTCACTCATAACTGGTTCAGATAGGCAAACAAACTAGCCTGATGATCTTCATGGGATATTAATTCCACAGGTTTAATTTTGTTTCATCGTGCTGCTACTAAGCCAAGACAATGTTTTGAATGGTTTCTCCCTGTCTCTTGTTGGGCATTAGTTTAATCAGTATCCTCATTGCGGGTGCTTTGACTTCTGCGGCGTGTTCAGTAAAACTTGTCTCGCTCAATGGAGGACGACCAGTCTTGCGGCGCCAGTATGAACATGGGCTTTCCATAGCCCCATCTGGCGACATGTCTTCACCGACCCTGCAACGAAGGCGCCATAGCAGAGTTATTGCTCCAATCTATTTGTTTCTCTGCTAAGATACTGAACATCCATCTATAAGGAGGAGTTCTCCACGCAACCCAACCCATACATTTTAGTTTGGTTCCTATTGTGTTGCAGTTGGGACGACAGATGCTTCTGTTCTCGAAGTATAGGGTGGGAGTGGGGGGGGGGGGTTGTAGCCTTGTCCCATTGTTGATGTTCGTTTGATGTGTTGCCTCACCAGCCTTTTCAACGCACACTATGATATTCCCACGTACCACCTGCAAAGCGCAGTTATAATCGCAGTCCTGCGCCCGCGCCAGATCCCATATGCACCCACTGCTAGCCAAGGTGCGGTGAACCTTCACTCTCGCTAGCTACCACCGTGACCTGCACAACCGTTCAGGGAACTTCCCTCCGCACACTGTCTTGGACTCCTAGATAGGGTCAAACGAACGGCTGTCCTGCGCTATGCCCAACGCCTATTTGTTGACATACTCCTGCTGCAGGAGACTCACCTGGTGGGGAACCACTGCCCCTTCCTGGCACGGTACGGGTATGATAGAGTATGGCATTCAGGGTTTGCCCGGGGCTCCCGAGGGGTGGGCATCCTTTTGAGGTGTTATCTTCCCTTTGTGCTCACACAGGTCACTCATGACCCAACGGAGTATATGTGGCTCTGTGCGGGACGTTGGGCGGGAACCCCCTCAACCTTGTTTCCATCTATTCACCCCCTTTGATGCTCACAACGACTTCGGAACGCACCACCGACCTCCTCACCTCCCTGCCTCTGGGCTCCACAATGGGCGACTTTAATGCGGTCCCTAACCTCCACCTCGATACCACAGGCTCACCGTCCACCTCCAGAATTACCCACACTAAACAATTAACGAACTGGGCTGACTCCCTGGGCCTGTGCGACGCCCGGAGAATCTGGCACCCTCAAAGCAGGCAGTTTACCCACGCATCAGCGGCACACCACACTCAGGCGCGTTTAGATGCTATATTCATCCCCTCTACTGACTGCCAAACGATTAAAGACATCTGTATTCTTCCCAGGGGTATTTCCGACCACTCACCAATACATCTCAGAATTGGGGACCCTCCCCCTCGACGCGCCCACCGTGGCGGATAAACACCTGGTTCCTCCAAGAAAAAGAGTTTAAAAAAGCATTTGGGATGCAACTCCAGCAGTATTTCCTCGCCAACACCGGCTCAGTTCCCTCTCCTGGTACCCTCTGGGAAGCAGGCAAAGCCACCATCCGAGGCTTCGCCAAGGGCCAACTTAAACTTCAGCGACAAGCCCAGACATAACAGATTACCCTGTGGGAGGCTCAAGCCCTGCTCCTTGAGCAATCTCCTTCTGACAACCGTGACACCGCCCAAGAGAGGCAACTCACATGCCTCTAGGCCAAAATCAAACAACTGTCCCTGGAGGCCGCTTAGCTCCTCTGGAGATCTTCTATAGCCCGGGTGTACGGATGGGGCGACAAAAATGGGAAGATCCTCCACAGATTAGCTACATACCTAAGGGCCAACCGCATTATTCTGGAGATTGTGGAAACGGATGGTCTAGCACACCGATCCCCTTTGGCAATGGCCCAAGCCTTTGCCTCCTACTATCGCAAGCTTTATTCTGTGCAGTGCCCCGAAACATCCCTCTCCGACTTGCTTGGCACAGGCGGTATCAACCTCCCTTGCCTTAGAACTGCAGAGTCAGCCGACTTGGACCTCCCCATCAACCGTGAGGAAATTAATGAAGCAATAGCACATACCTCAGCAGGCAAGTCCACATGTCCAGGAGACTCTTATCCCACACCTAGTGGATCTCCTTGAGGAGGCTCTAGAGAAAGGCTCCTTCCCAACAGAGACAGACTTCGCCACTATTGTAGTTCTCCCTAAAACACAACCCCCGTCATCCCGATGTGCAGACTACCCCCCAATTTCTCTCATAAATACTGATGTTAAATTATTCGCTACAATTCTTGCCAAGCGGATGAAGCCCCACCTCACCAAAGTGGTCCACCCCAACCAGTGTGGGTTTATGCCCATGCGGGGGACTAGACACTGCCTCCATCGTCTCCATCTGGCCTTGGCACACCGCCATTTGCTCACTCCTTATTTGGCACTTCTTCTCGTCCATTTCGAATAGGCCTTTGATTCTGTGGACTGGCAGTACCTGGATGACGTGCTGGTGGAGATGGGTTTAGGCCCACACTTTTGCAATCTGGTGAAGGTTTCTCTACGCCCGGCCCCAAGCATGGCTACTAGTTAATGGTGTACTATCAGAGGCATTCCCCATTCGTGGAGGAACGAGGTAGGGATGATCCCTCTCGCCTATAACTTTGCCTTGGCGATGGAGCCGCTGGCTAGTCTGATTCGGTCGGAGGACCGCATTCAGGGATGGAAGTGACCCAACTCGGAAGCGGACAAAATTGCCCTGTACGCAGACTCTGTTTTCATTTTCCTTGAGCAACCAGCTCTATCAGGCCCTCATTGTCACCGGATACTACATTCCTTTGGGCAGGCCTCGGTCTTCGACTTAACCACAGTAAGTCAGTCCTGGTCCCCCTGCATTTACTGAGGGATTGCTATGACTGGCAATCCACAATACCCCTCAGGCGACAATCATTCAAATACTTAGGGACCTGGGTCGCTCTGCTTTCCGACCTCGCCTGGTCCCTCAAAATAACTCCACTAGTGAAAAAAGCGAAGTAAGACCTCTGCAAATGGCATACGCTCCCCCTAACTCTTCTGAGGAGGGTCGCCCTGTTTAAAATGATGATTCTCCCCAGATTTCTCTACGTCCTTCAAAACACCCCCTTCTGCTTCCCGCAGGCTTGGTTTCGGGAACTGGACAGCACAGCCACCAAATTCCTCTGTGGGAGATGGGGGGGGGAAGGGGGGGGGGGGGTTGGAGACCCCGCATAGCTCTAATCCCCACTGGCAGTTACCGCCCTTCGATGGGGGCATGGGGATGACCTATTTATATTACTTGGCGACCCGCCTCCTCACATTGCATGATTGGTTCAACGGGGGATGGTCTGACCCCAGCCTACAGGCTCGAACCGAGTGAGCTGGGCCTACCCAGTATTCAAGCTATGATGTACGGGGGTCCATACCTTACACTTTACCAGGGGTGACCCGTGCTGTGCTTCTGGCCTGGCAGGCATTACTGCGCCACACCCAATGGACACAGAAGTTAACCCAACACACGCCTCTCTGGCACGGTACTTGGCTTAGGGAGGTTAGTGGGCTGAGGGAATTTCATCTTGGGACCTTATAGGGATCTCCCAGCTCGGGGATGTGTGGGCCAGCGGCCACATAGGCTCATTCCAGGATTTACAATCCAGGTATTCCTTACACCCGTCACAGTTCTACAAATACCTGCAGCTACGTCATGCTCTCCACTCGCACATATCAGATGGCACAGCAGTACCAGAACACAACCCTCCAGAGGCGCAGATTATGCTGGGGAATCTGGGAAAGGGAGGCATCTCCCGTATTTACTGTACATTAACCAACAACACCCCAACCACACTAGACCGGCTCAGACGCCAATGGGAAGAATGGGTGGGTCCACTGGAGGAGGAGGATTGGAGGGATGCACTAATGGAGCCTAAGATGGCCACTGCATCGGCTAGACTCCGCCTGATTCAACTGTACTACTTGCACGTCGCCTATTTAACCCCTGCACTCCTTTATAGGGCAGGTCTATATCCATCCCCCTCCTGTACGCGCTGCGGCCAAGACTAAGCGGATTTCTTACATATGGTCAGGGCATGTCCCCCAACTGGCACGATTCTGGGGGGCCATTGAAGAGGAACTCACAGAAGCCTTGGGTTGGGAAGTTCCCCGTGACCCACGGCACACGCTCCTGGGGATCACAGATGGGTCCAGAAACGAGAAGCTATTTTTTAACACGGCTATAGTTGTAGCCAAGCGGCACATAGCCGCCAACTGGAAACGTCCTACTGCGCCTAGCCTCAGGAAATGGCGGGAGGGAGTAGACTGGTGTGCTACACAGGAAAACCCTAGGTATGAAGTGCAGGGGTGCTCAGAGAAATACTGCATGGTGTGGGGCAAGTGGTTGGGTACTGTGGCTTAAATTTGTGTAGCCTACTAAATGTCTGTACTATGTAAGACTTTACGGGGTCACGTGGAATGAGTTTAATCATTCAATTGAGTGGGAATTGTCGATCCTATTGTACTGTGCTATTTGCTGGTTTTTGTTACCATATCTAAAAATCAATAAAATTGTTTATAAAAAAAAAACTGCACAAACATTTTTGAAAAACAGAATAGGTGCAGCAGGAATCTGTGCAACAGAGTTCAGTGGGGGCAAGCACGACGGGCAGATGGTGGACGCGGAACCAACAGCAAATACGGGCAGACACGGGGAGATTAATTGATTTGTCCTTAATCACAAAATGGTAAGCTGAGGCTAGGGAGATGATGTGGCGTCCTCTTGGGAGAGGATACGGCGTAAGGGCCAGAGCTGCTGACTTTGTAGCTTGGAAGCTGGGTTCGAGTTTCAGTGTCGGCTTAACATCCTTGACTCTGGGCAAATCATTTAATCTCCCCGTGGCTACAAAGATGAATGTGTCCTTGTGTGAAGTAACTGGTGATAATATAACAAGCTCCAATACCTTTGCGTGATGTTTACCGCCATATAAAACGTCACAAAAATAAAACTAAATGTGAAAAGCAGAGGAGGGGATCTGGGAAAAAGGGCATTTGTGCAACAGGAGTGCAGCATGGGCAAGCAAAGACGGGTGGAAGGTTGACGGACAACCAACAGCAAATGTGGGCTGACACTGGGAGATTAAGTGATTTGGCTGCAATCACAAAATGTGGAACTGAGGCCAAGGCTAGGGAGACTATGTGGCATCCTTGATTTTGGGAAAATGACTTAATCTCCCTGTGCCTACAAAAATGAATGTGTCCTTGTGTAAAGGAACTGGTGCTAATGTAAAGTGCCCCAATACCTTTGGGTGGTGCAGACGCCAAACACGCTTGACCACAAAGAAAAAAGTAGTGCCATAAAAGGAGGAGGAAATGTTCAAAGGCAATATTTTGTCCAAGTGCCACTGATAAGAAAACACACACAGAAAGACGAACACATCAGGAAATAGCATGCTGCAACCAACAGTAAGCAAGGAAAACAGAGTGGAAAGCATACAAACAAATGGAAGTCTGTAAGCCCCTTTAAGATTTTTTTTTTCAAATACTAAAGACTTTGCAAATGCTGTGCAGGCGAAACCTAATAAAGGATGGCTTGAGGAGTGAATTGTTTTGAAAGGATTACTTGGGAGTTCACAGTAGTAAAAGAGGTTTGGGGGGAGTCAGATACCCTGTTAGTTGGATGAATGAGGTAAAGAATTAATAGAAGAGGGAAGAGTTTGGAAAGGGTTATTTGGGAGTTCATCGTAGTAATAGAGGTTTGGGATGAGTCAGAGTACAGGTAGGGGATATTTTGAAGGGGAATAGGATGAGTAAGAGTGGTGGTGAGGTTTGGGGAGATTAGATATCTTTATTATTTGTTTTTATTATTTTAGATTTATGTATTTGTGATTTTTTTAAAGTAATATGTGTATTGAATAGTTGACTTTTACACATACTTTCTATATAATCATGTTTATATATATTGTGGTATAAGTTATCATAATAAATAGAGACCCATAAGCATGCAGTCAAATACTTATTTAAGTAATGCCCAATATGCATTTTAAGCATAAATATAAGGAATGCATACATTTTAAACATAAGTAATATGTACATTTCTGCATTTGTTAAGCATAAATATAAAAAAAGTATATATATTTTTATTCATAAGTAATATGAGCTTTTGTACAAAGGTATAATGATGAAAAATAGGTTGTGATCATCTTAAACGAGTCCCGGCGCCCACCACCTATAGCCACCTTCACAAAGTAAGCACTGCTTTCAGGCCTTCAGCACCATTCCAACATGTTTGCATTCATCTGTCTGTTGCAAAGAGGTGAAGCACCATAAGCCAAGGAGTTAAAACATGCCTAGACTGGGTAGTGAGACTTAATTTTGCAAGTTGTTATTTTTGTTGTGGAAAGAGAGGAAGTCCAAATATTCTTCTTCATCATTAGATGTAGTTAGGGAGGTGCCCCTGGAGACTTTTTGCACTTCGAACAGGACCTACCTACAACACTCAGGGAAACTCAATGAAGAACAAATAAACAAATGAAAAGGTTGGAACACCGACTTCTAAACTTGATGGGCTCAACGTCACACATTTCTAGCCTCAGGCCTGGAATTGTGCCTTAACTCCCTGCCTGCAGCAACATTTTGATCTTCAATTTTTGGGAACGGATTTACCACTGGAGCCCTGAATGTCCATTCTCTACAAAAAAAAAACAATTTTCTAACTTTCATAGGAAAAGAGTGACGTATGCGTAATAAGAATACTAATTGGGATGTCTACATATTCTGAAAAACAAATGTTACAATTCTGTAAGACAAGGACATTTTAACAGGTGGGTTGCATTTCAACCAATGAGACATAGGCAAGAAAGCGAGTGACAAATCAAAACGTACTCAGTCGTAAATTCACTGTTGTCCTCTCCATACCAAGTGCTTCTCTTCTACATAGAGCCCACCCTTCCAATCTGCTTCTACACTCAAACTGTTTCTCTCTACCTCTCCCTCCTGCCTCCACTTTTGTGACACTGCAGATCTTTCTCCATCCCTTCCTGGCTAGAGTAGGACTCCAGCTCCATCACTTTCTGCATGTAGCCTACTTTTCCCTTCTCACTTAGCAATACTTTTGTCTAAAACATTATTGTTCACCTGTTTTCCGACTTGCGCGTAGGTTCTCCTGTCCTCATTGGCTTATCAATAATGGACGAAAACTGAAGCAAGATAGCTGAGAAGGGAGTAGGTGTCGCACTCCACGCCGAGGAAGCTGCAGGTACACTGTGGGCTGCCATCTCAGTCCCGAACCACAACAAACTGCATCCACCAACTTCACAGAGTGACAGTATAGTGGGGTGAGAACTCGCTGGGTGTGGGCAGTGTGGCAAGGTGGGCTGTGTTCCTCGTCACTATGCGTCCCTGCCACTTATATCTTCACCTGAAACTCTGTCACGTTGTTGGTTTTCCCAAGTCTTCATCAATCTCAGAGATTGCGTTTGATGACTTGTAGGAGAAAGACCACAGGAACAGAAAAATAAAGTAATTATCAAACCTCAACCAATAGTTAAAATGTTAGCAAAAGAGGTGGGTTCAAAAACTGTACAAGTTGGTTTTTGGGTAGAAAAAGCCAACACAAACCTACTTTTAACCCCTTCCATGCGGGGCGGATTCCCCCGCGGTGCTGACTGCTGCTTGCGCTGGCGTGGTCATGACGGAACGGTTCCGTCATGAGCACAGCTCAACCGACGCTCATGACGGAACCGTTCCGTCATGAGCGTCGAAGGGGTTAAGCATAAGAATACTCCTGTAAAAATATTTTTGCAAGACAACATTCATGTAAAATCTGTTTCTTTGGTATTATTTCTCCCACAGCTTAAGCTGTGAGATGAACCCAAACTTAGAAGTACAAATGTTCAGGGTGTACCCTGATAGCCATCTCTTCCTTTCAAGTATTAGCCAACTAGTTTGGGTTGGAGCAACATAATTCTCATCAAGTGCTGTTTTGTGGGGGTCCTTCCTATCCTACCTGCTCTTTATTGTGTATACGCACAACTCCTCCAAGTAGTGACATTGGTAAAGTTTCTAATGCATGCTGATAATTTGCAAATCTGTTGCTAGTTGGAAAACAAGCCAGTGACTTATACTGACATCTCTACAGGTCTGCACTACATTTCTCACTAGGTTAAAGAAGTTTCCACAGAATCCTATCTAATTTCATTTGATTGGCTCTCTAGCCTCGGTGGGCTACGAGCACTACCATCATAGTATGAACCTGGGGTTCATATTGGATTCACATAGTGGACTGGAACACAGTAGTCAATTGAATCAAGCTACATCTATTCTTCCTGTGGAAAATCCTCCTGCCCTTCATTACTTGACCACAGGTTAGGCTTAATGTGAGCCGTGGTAATAGCACAGTTTGACTAATGTAATATTGTCTGCACCAGGCTCCCAAAGAAGGCTGCAAAGACTTCAAATTCAGGCTACTGGAATAATCCCGGACATGTCTAAAGGTCAGCATAACAACCCAGCCATGAAAGCAATACATTGGCTTCCTGTAGACATGAGGATCAAGTTTTATTTATTTATTTGTTGGTTTTGTACAGCACCTGAATCACTCCCTGAGGGGTAACTCTGCGCTTTGGGTGAAGCTGCTGGCGAGCTGATGAAAAATGTTAAAACAGGGTGGACGTAAGAAGTTTCCTGAAGCGCAGATAGTCAGGGTATTGCCTCAGGTGTGTGGGAAGCTGGTTCCAGTACAGGGGAGCGAGGTAGGAAAAGGAATTCCCACCTAGTCTTGCTTTCCTAACCCTGGGGACTTAGAGAAGTGATTTGCTGCCTGACCTAAGAGTGCTAGAGGGGGTATAAGGCTTGAGCTTCCTGGAAATGTAGGAAGGGCCTTTTTTATGCAAGGCTTTATAGACTGTGCAGCAGACCTTAAACTTGGCACGCTTGCGAATTAGAAGCCAGTGAAGTTTTTGGAGCAGGGGAAGGGAAGGGGTTTTGAAAGGAGAATTCATGACGAGTCGAGCAGCAGTATTCTGGACCACCTGTAACCTGCTGAGGGATGACTCATTCGCAGAGACCAGGAGAGCATTGCAGTAATCAAGACGGCTCATAACCATGGTCTGAATGAGAGTTTATTGGGTATAGTCTGGCAGGAGAGGGAAGACTCGTTGTAGCAAGCCCAACACATAGAAGCAAGTGCTGGCAGAATGGGGAGCATGCTCCTTTAATGTTAAGGCGCGATCATGCGAATGCCCAAGTTTTTGACTATAGTTTTGGGATTAGGGGAAGGTCCGAAAGCTGCCGGCCACCAATCCGGGGACCAGAGAAGAGGGGCGTCTCCAAAAAGCATTATCTCCGTTTTTCCTGCATTAAGTTGTAGAAAATTACTTTTCATCCAGTCTGCAATAGCAGTCATTCCTTCAGAAAAGGTGGACAAAGCCGACGAGGAAGATGTGTTGAAGGAAAAAAGAAGCTGGGTGTCATCAGCATAAGAGATGGGCAGGAAATCACGGGACCTGAGAAGGTTGGCCAAGGGGGCAATGTAGATGTTGAACAATGTAGGGCTAAAACAAGAGCCCTGAGGGACACCCTTGGTCAGTTCCATTGTCTTAGACTGAAAAGGTCCTAGATTGACAGTCTGAGTGCAGGAGGACAGGAAGCTAGTCATCCACTGAAAGGCAGTTCCACTAAGTCCAATCTCCTTCATTCTCCTAAGCAAAATCTGGTGTGACAACGTGTCGAACGCTGCAGAGAGGTCCAACAGCACAAGAATAGTGAGGTGGCCACTGTCTAAGGTCATGCTGATGTCATCCATGACCTCTAGTAGGGCCAACTGCATACTGTAATTGGGCCTAAAACCAGACTGAGAGAGGTCCAGACAGCCATTGTTTTCGACATGGGCAGATAGATGTTGATTGATGTATTTTTCCAGGACTTTGCTTAAATGAGGTAATAGGGAGAGTTTCTAGATTTATTTCTCATCATCCAGACAAACAATATTTCTAAATGTGGACATACACACTCAACCAGAGTGCAGTGGAAGCTGCTAAGAAATGTACTGCCAGAACAGTAAAATGTACTAAACCCTGTGCATTTAGAGCCATGCTGTAAATAAACATGTACCTGGACTTCTTTCATTATTGAAATATCACAAATGGCAAGGGTGATTCCATTTCTGAAATCCCTCTGCTAAACAATCTAGCTGACCACCACATATAAGACGGTGATGACTTAAGCAGCAGCACCTCTAAATGTGTGAGAAAAAGTATTCAAAACCCTGACAAACGTGGGTGCAGCAGCACATATCCTGGGTTCCAAGAAATACTCAAAACGCTCCTTTAGGAGTAGCAACAAGTATTAGAACAGAAACTGGTGACATTTGCAAAAACCGAGAAGAGGGAGCTGCAAGAATATATCTGCCAGACTCAAGCCACTGAAAATTAGTGCTTATCAGATGTCAGACTACCGCTGGTGTGAACAGCATCCTAGCCATCTTTGCAGAATGTATATCTCTGTGAACTTTAAGAAAGCAATAGCACCATGTCTTATGCGGTCATGAGTTCTGCATTGTTGTTACACTGCTTCATACCAACATATCATGACCCTTGCATAGTGGCATTTCAACACACGCAGTGTCAAGCCACAGCGTGCCACATTATATACTCCATGGGTAGATAGAGCACCAATGCTGTCTCAAGGCCTGTTGTTGCCACGATCAGTATTCCCAATTGGGTGGATGCCACGGATTTCACCAGTAGCCCTATCCAATTCATGGAATGTCTTGTTGGCTTTGACTAGTATGAATATGTTGTGACTTGTGTAATCATTATCACCATATAGGTCATAAAGCATGCACAAACTTAGTACGAGAACTGTCTACATGCTGTTCAGTGTGATATTCCTGAAAGAATTTGGGAAAATATCTTATATTCCACTTACTTTTATTTGGTGAACACCTTTCTGAGTTTTGCAATACGATAATGAATTTGCCTCATTCTACATTATTACATCTGTAATGCAGGGCAGGTGAGAGCAGAATGGGTGAGTTTCTGACTGACCGCTTCAAGGACGTGCCTTGCTCCAATGGTGCCCCTCTGTGGTCATTGCTACACAGTTAGTTCAATTTAGAATTTTGATGATGCGGTGATAGAAACACTAAGGAAATAAGGCAATATCAGGAAAAGCGCAGGCTTGTTTTCAGTTACGCAACTGTAGACAAGCGAAGAGCAGATGGAGGCAAAATACTGACTGCAATGGAAGAATATTTTATATTGAAATAGTGGATTACCAGGCGATGGCAGCATTTTATGGGATTAGCGGCGGGGAAAAATACAACACGTTATAATTAAAATGCTGATATTGTCTGTCTGTCAGGCATTACCGGGGACTTATTGACTATAATTATCGGTTAATTAGCAATACACTTTCTCTATATGTGTTGCGTCTGAAAATCGGTAAAATGTCTGCAAGCCCCAGATAAGCCTCAACATTCTCACCCTGTCTTTTTTGAAACAATGTCCATTTGTGCTCTTAGTTTCATTAAGATAAAGCAAATCAAGGCACACGATGCAGAGCATTATTCACCGAAGGAAGTGAAACTGCTGGAGCAAACAACTTTCTGGCGCATAGTAAGATCCGGAGACATTCAGTAGCTTCTGAAAAGCTGCTAACAATGTCTGGTCCATAACGAATATACTCTACTGCACTCCGTTACAGGCCAGCTGAAATAGCGCCATCTCAATTTCAGGAACTGAACATGGACAGACAATCCCTAAAAGGATATTTTACTAAGTGAAGGTGAACGTACGAGAAGGATAGCAAGCTAAAGAAGTTATATCTGTTAAATACTGATTTTGCTGTGATCGTTGGTCAGTTACATGCGTTTTTAAGGGTCCAGTTTTTTGTACAAATTATTTCTCTCCGCAATGTTAGCAATTCTAAAGGTTCTGTTTATCTTACTGAAGCACAATGCTCACTTTGAGAAATAAACATATTACAGTAATTCTGTCTGGCAATCGCCAAATACGAATAAACATTATCAACTGAAAAATCATATTAACCACTCGTACCTGAACCCGCAATAGGGTAATTGAAGCTGAAATACTTGTTATATAATCACGTGTGGATTCTGCAGTAACATCTCACACTGCATGCTTTTAGTCTTTTGTTTTTTCTCACGAGAATGGGCTAGGGCACTGGAGGTAATTCATTGCACAGGAAATTAAAGGACACTGGTGTGCACCTGGTTCCATTTGGAAATATCAACGAGTGGGGCCGCTGAGACTGTCAGCGGTCGATTTAAGGACGGTATGAAACATGGTGGCTTTAATATTGGCCACAGTCCATAAAAAGGTGTCACAGGCAAATTTTGGTGTGCATATTTGGTTACACAGCCATATTTCACTGTTGATTCTTGGTTGAGTGGAGTGTGATTTGAAAGCATGGAATGTTGTCTCCAGTTATCATGGGTTTCACAAAGGGCCAGACTGGGAACCCAAAGCAGCCCTGGCAATTTTGTCGGACCAGCCCCTGAAGAAGAATTGCCTGGTCCAAGCAGGCTGGGAATGCGGATATTGAAGCACCACTGCAAAACCGGCCCCCAGTAACAAAACCGGTTCCCACCGCTACAAAACCAGCCCCCTCCGTTCCAGCCTCCCGGGGAAACCCACGATACAGCCCTGGTTTCACGTATATATTATTTGCTTATTTAGAACGTAGATAAGGTTGCATTTTATTTTACTGGATTGCACTCTGCTGTGTGACTTCTATGTGGGGGAGTTAAACATGCACTTTCGTTTTTTAGGTCGAGCCTGGGCAGCACATGTGCTGCTCTGTGGGCATGCTGTATGCGAGCATGAACTTGAAGCCCCGTCCACTCTCTGCCCATATTTGTCATTGGCTTGTGTCACTGTCCTTTGTAAATGCTGGCTTCTGACTCGTTAATAGGCTTGTTAGTCCCTCCTAAGTACCACCTTGTCTTTTGTAATCTCCTATGAGGACTGTCCCTTTTACTTCGGTTGTTACACAGTACTCTTATTTAGTTTCTAAGCACTATTTTCTTTAATGACTTTCTCCTACCGCAGGCACAACATGCTTTCCATTGAATGTGCCATTCCCCCTTTCTCTTTCCAAGCAGCCCAGGACAATGGCGGCTGCTTCTTTGAAATGCAGCAGGTCTCACATTTACAAGACTTTGAGCTATTGGCATTGTAAATAAGAATGCCTTTTATTTATGTGTTAATTATCAAAACAGATAAATAAAAGGTATTGTCATTTACAATGCCAATAGCTTAAACTCTCGCAAATGCGAGACCCATTGCATTGCAAATGCTTGTTTTTAAATGGGGTTTATAACTGAAAGGATGTGTGTGTGGGTCACAGGCAGGGCTACACTTCCATATCGTATTTGTTGCAATTGTGGGATTATGCACTCACGTTATTTAGATTTTTATTGAGTTCATTATTTATTGTTCGTGTGGATGGGTTCCTCATTAACCATCTTATATCTTAGTTACCCCAGAGAAATTGAAGTATCCCCAAATGCACTGAGTAAATGTTATAGATGCTGTGTCTTGAGGAATATTGTACCCACGTGTACTGCTGAGAAAAGCCTCGATTGGCATCTTTGAAAACACTGTGATGAAAAATTGATGAAGTAAGAACTTTTTAGATTGAAAATGGAGAACTTTTGTAATACAAATATAATAAACTGGTTGAAGATTTTGGATTCATTTAAACATGTGGCTGTGCATCTTGTTTGGGGACCTGACTACGCTCCTGCATGTGACACGTACAGAAACCCGCACGGACAGAGAGCGTATCAAGGTTGCAAGCCTTTAAAGCCATTGAACATCAACAATTTTGAACTAATAACGTGGAGTTCATTCTACCATTTCTAGTGTGCACATATTTACCTTTCCATACACCAGATAGAATGTACCGAATAATGAAGTGGTAGTCCGTAGGAGTGCTAAAGTTGTGGTTAATACAATATCTGCAGCACTGGAGGATTCTTTTGTTCATGAGTTAATGTACTGAGAACACCATTAGGCATATTCATAGTATTTGAATTTCATATCATTTCGATTTTTACCACGTGCTTCATAAATAAGAGATGTATAGTCAAGTACTGTTATGATTACGTGTTAGCATGCATTTATAAATTGTTGGTGGTTCAGATTTATTTCACGGTTTACATTCACGGGTGATGCATTTTTTACATGATGAGTTATTTGACTGTTTTGTTTATTTTTATATTTATTATTATTTGTCAATATGCATGAGTTTGTGCAGCCATTCACTTTAAGCTTCACTGAGGAGGTTTTGACTGTTCGCAGTACACTGCGCACGGTATGCTTTTAGTAATTCATTTTTTCTCATAAGAATGGGCTGGCTGGGGCATGTGAAAGTAATTAATTGCTCGGTAGATTTAAGGACATTGGTGTGCACCTGGTTGCATTTGGAAAAATCTACGTGTGGCACTGCTTGTCAGCGGTTGATTTATGGACAGTATGAAAAATGGTGGCTTTAATAGCTGCCCACAGTCCTTATATATGTAATATTGATGTACGGGTTCTTTCTAGACCCGGGCCAAGTTTCGCATAGCGGAACTCTGCGAAGTGACCAAAAAACTCAGTGGAGTTCCACAAGTGGCGGAGTGCAGCGCAAACTGCCATTCGCGCTGATCTTCCTGCCACTCGAGTAGAAATTCTCACCGTTGGCGAGTGAGAGCGAGGAAAAAATCCACTGAGATATAGATATATATATATTTACATAAAAAGAAGCAGATACTCTGGGTAGTTCCCAAGTTTAGGTGGAGAGCAGCTTCTGGATAGAGCACCCTACAGCACCAGTGACACTCTAAATTTGCTCACCTCAAATGCCTGCTTTCTATCAAAGTTTTTCAGCATAGGATTAGCACAGTGCCATCCACGACCAGCTGTAAAATGCCAAAAGCCTTTCACCACTCCAGGCACAATACTATATAGTTAGATTGGTAAAATACAATGCAAGCCAACATGGAATGCATAAAACCAAATTTATGGGGCATTCTATGCCGGAATGAGAGAGAGAGAGGGGGGGGGGGTGTACACACACACATATATACACATGAATATACACATACATATATATACATACACCTATACATACATGTATAGAATATAGATACATACATATACACACGCACAAGTTACTACTTGTGTAACGATATATCTGTAAGAAACATTAGTTAGTGATAGATTCCTTACCTTAGAATATCCACAGGCGTCTGACTGGATCCGGAAAATTTTGCTAGCAGTGCCCCTGCACGTCAGTAGGTGGCGTTGTGCAGCTCCGCGTCGTAAGCGCCGAGATGACGTAACGGAGACTACTTAGGCGCCACCCATGCGTGCCGACGTCAGTTTTGTACACGACTTTCCACGCCAGGAACGCAGAGTCATGCAAGAAACTGACCACTGGTGCCAAGAAACTAGGGCCCTGAAAGGGATGACCTTAACCCTAGAAATCAGTTCGCAGAACGGGGAGGATGGGTGGGGCGGTAAGGAATCTATCACTAACTAATGTCTCTTACAGATGAACAAGTTACTTACCTTCGGTAACGATGTATCTGTAAGAAACATTAGTTAGTTAGATTCCTCAACTTAGAATATCCCCAGGCATCAGGCTGGATCCGGAAAGATTTTTCGTCAGCAATACCCCTTGCGCGTCGCTAGGCGTCGTCTGCGGCTCCGTGTCCGTCTTCGGCATTGCGCACCGGAATGACGTCGGAGTACTTAGACGCCGCCCTCGCGCGCTGACGTCAGTTCTTGTACATAGCTTTCCGCACCAGGAACGCAGAGCCATGCAAGGGACCGACACTGGTGCCAAAAAAGTCGAGGGCCCTGAAAAGGATAACCTTAACCCTAGATGTCAGTTCGCAGAACGGGGAGGATGGGTGGGTCGGTGAGGAATCTAACTAACTAATGTTTCTTACAGATACATCGTTACCGAAGGTAAGTAACTTGTTCATCTGAAAGAAACACGTTAGTTAGATTCCTCACCTTAGAATAGATACCCCAGCAATACCAACCCCGGTGGTGGGTCTGCGAACCAAGATCACACCAGAAAGTCCTGGAGAACAGAACGGCCAAAGAAGCAGTCTCTCCGGACTTGGCTGTCCAGGCAATAATGCTTGGCAAACGTGTGCAGCGAGGCCCACGTTGCTGCCTGACAGATGTCCTGCAAGGGGACTACCCGACCCAGGGCAGTCGTCGCCGCCGTGGCCCTAGTGGAATGGGCCCTCAACCCAACAGGAGGTTCCTTTTTAGCTAAGGAGTAACAAGCTTTGATGCACAAAACGACCCACCGAGAGATGGTTCGCTTGTGCACCGCCCGCCCCTTCTTAGCGCCCACGTAGCCAACGAAGAGTTGGTCGTCCACCCGGAACTGTTTTGTGCGATCCAGATAGAAGGAGAGCGCATGTTTTGGGTCCAGACGGTGGAGCCGCTCTTCCTCTTTCGAGGGATGCGGAGGCGAAAAGAAGGTGGGCAGCGTAACAGACTGCCCGATGTGAAAGGCCGTCACAACCTTAGGAAGGGCGGGTGCGGAGCACAACCTTGTCCGGATGAATAGAAAGGAAAGGAAGCTTAGAAGAGAGAGCCTGGAGCTCACTCACCCTTCTAGCAGAGGTGATGGCTACCAGGAAAGCAGTCTTAAGCGTCAAGAGACGAAGAGGACAATTATGAAGTGGCTCAAAGGGAGCGCACATCAGATATGTCAAAACCAGATTCAAATTCCACTGAGACATTACGAAAGGGACAGGAGGAAACATGTGAGTAATGCCCTTAAGGAATCGAGAAACAACAGGGGATTTGAAGAGAGAAGGCTGATCAGGAAGCCGAAGGAAGGCAGAGATAGCAGAAAGATAACCTTTAAGAGTGCCCAGAGCAGAGCCCTGCTGGGCCAAAGAAAGAAGGAAGACGAGAACATCAGAAAGAGGGGCGGAAAGGGGATCCACAGCCTTTGCTGTGCACCATGCCACAAATTTGTTCCACCTACAGGCGTATATCGTTTTAGTGGAGGGACGCCTGGCTGCCAGAATCACATTGCAGACTTCAGGAGGCAAGTCAAATGGCATCAACTGTCGCCGCTCAATCTCCACGCATGAAGGTGGAGACTGGACAGATTCGGGTGGAGGACCGTCCCCTGCTGCTGCGATAGAAGGTCCTCCTGAAGAGGCAGTCGTATCGGGGGATCGATTGACAGACTGAGGGGCTCGGGATACCAGTACCTTCGTGCCCAATCCGGAGCCACCAAGATGGCTTGGGCCCGGTAACGCCTGATCTTCTTCAGCACTCTGGGCAGAAGTGGTGTAGGCGGGATGGCGTACAACAGACCGCACCTCCACTCACGACGAAAAGCGTCCTGAGCGAGTGTCGCCTTCAAAACTCCAACACGCAGAACTGCTGACATTGCGCGTTCTCTTCGGTGGCGAATAGATCTAACCAAGGCTCTCCCCACTGCCGAAAGAGGCCTTGCGCCACGTCCGAGTTGAGACGCCGATAGTGATCCATCATGCACCGGCGGCTGAGTTAGTCTGCTCTGGCGTTCAGAGAGCCCGCCAGATGTTGAAGAACCAGGGTGATGCCCTGATGTTCCAGCCATGTCCAGAGGCGCAGAGCCTCCTGACAAAGGGTCCCGCCCTGTTTGTTGCAATACCACATGGCGGTGGTGTTGTCCGTGAACACCTGCACCACACTTCCCCGGACAACGGGAAGGAATGCCTTCAGTGCAAGTTGGATCGCTCTCAGCTCCAAAAGGTTGATATGGAGCCGAGACTCCGCCGGAGACCAGAGTCCTCTGATCTCCGCCTCCCCCATGTGGCCCCCCCATCCCAGGAGGGACGCATCCGTCACCACTATGTGCTCCGGGTGGGGTAGGGAGAGGGATCTGCCTTTGACCCAATTGCGGTTCGTGAGCCACCACTGCAACTGTTTTGCAGTGCCCTCCGAGATCAAGACATGGTCGGACAGGTTGCCCCGATGCTGGGCCCACTGAAACTTCAGGTCCCACTGCAGAGCCCGCATTCACCACCTGGCGTGATACACTAACAGGATGCAGGAGGCCATCAGACCCAGAAGCCGCAGCACCAACCTGACCGAAACCTGGGATAGAGGCTGAAAGATGGGAATCAGAGCCTGAATATCCCGGACCCGCTGCTCCGGAGGCTAAGCCCGGAACTGTGCCGAGTCCAGAACCGCCCGATGAAAAGGAGCTTCTGGGAGGGACTCAGATGCGACTTCAGGACGTTGATGGAGAACCCCAGAAAATGCAGGAGGTCGGCCGTAGTCTGGAGGTGGGAGACAACCTGCTGGGGCGAGCCCACCTTCAACAGCCAGTCGTCGAGATAGGGGAAGACTGGAACCCCTGATCTGAGCAGATGAGCTGCGACCACCGCCGTCACTTTCGTGAACACCCGAGGGGCACTGGTGAGGCCGAAGGGCAGCACCGTGAACTGGAAATGCTCCTGACCCACAGTTAACCGCAGGTAACGCCGGTGGGCCGGCAGGACGGGAATGTGAAAATAAGCGTCCTGCAAGTCCAACGCTGGGTCCAGGGCAGCCAGAACCTGAGCTAGGGTAAGCATCTTGAACCTCTTCCTCCCGTAGAAGATTCAAGTGATCCCCGACATGCGGTGGCACTGCGGTGGCACGGCTGGAGGGGTCGTCTCGAAGGGGAGGGAGTAGCCCCTTCGGACGATTTGCAGCACCCACCTGTCCGACGTGATGGAACGCCAGTGGAGCAGGTGATGGCGAACTCTGCCTCCCACTGGCGTGGTATAGGCCTGAAAGCACAGACTAGAAGGGCTTTGAGGCGGATGCTTCCGGGGTGGATGTGGACTGACCGACACGTTGACCCCCGGTACCGCCTCGGCGGAATCCACATCCGCGACCGCGTGCAGGTTGGATCTGCGGCTGGTGGCTAGGCGGACGTGAGGGGGCGTCCCTTCCTTGGCCACGAAAGGGACGAAAGGCGGAAGTTTGCAGTCGCGGCCCCGAGAGGCCCAAGGACTTGGCCGTAGCCCGGGAGTCCTTGAAGCGCACCAGCGCACTAGCCGGCTTCTCGCCAAAAAGGAGTGCGCTATCAAAGGGCATATCCATGAGGGTGCTCTGGACATCCCCTGAGAAAGACGTGGACCGCAGCCAGGCGTGGCGGCGGAGCGCCACCGTGGTTGACATCGCCCTACCCAGTGAGTCCGTAGTGTCTAGTCCACATCGAATAGCATGTCGTGCTGCATCCCACCCGTAGGCAAGAGCCTGGGCGAGCCACGTCCGGGCCTCCTCCGGACACTGGGGCAGCACGTCCTCCACCGTATCCCACAGAGAGTGGGAATAACGGTCCAAGAGGCAAGCGGTGTTCAAGGACCGCAGTCCCAAACTAAGGGAAGAGAACAGCTTCTTACCGAACTGTTCCAGCCTCTTGGATTCCCGATCCGGAGGAACGGACGGGAAGGAGGATTGGGAAGTAGAGGCCTGGTTAACCAGGCTCTCGGGCGTGGGGTGTTGGGACAGAAAACTGGGGTCGCCCTGAGCAGGGCGGTGGCGCCGGGCCACGTTCCGATCCACAGGAGGTACTGTGGAGGGCTTGGACCAGGTGCCCTACAGAACGTCCACTAGTGCCTCATTGAACTGCAGCAGAGGCTCCGAGGAGCTTGCTGACGGTTGAAGCACTTCAGTGAGGAGGTTAGTACTCACGGCCACAGCAGGCAGCTCCAGCCCAAGGGCTTCGGCCACCTTGCGCAGCACCACTGAAAATACAGCACCTTTCTCCGAAGTCACAGTCGGAGGAGAGATGAAACCAGTGTCCGGGGAGGTGTCCAGACCACTGGCATCCCCCAGCTCATCTGCCCAGTCCTGAGATAAGTTGGCCTGCATGGCCAGAGGGTCCTCCGACCCCTCCCAGTCGCCCCCGTCATCCGATTCCGGATAAACAGGGGGAATAATCGGAGCCGGATGGTAGATGAAATTATCATCCATCGGCCCCGGATCCGGACCGGGGCTGAACCGGGGAACGGCAGCGTCCGGAGATGGCGCCGGGGGTGGAACCGGTGTCGGGGCCGGCGGAGGAGGCGTCGTGAGGTCGACCGGCACAGACTGAGATCCAGGCCTGGATCCCACAGGGACCTGCGGCGTCAGAACCGAAGTCGACGACGGCGCCAGAGCCGCCGGCTCGCTAGGTTGCCCAGTCGAGCCCGCGGGGCCCGAAGGCGCGTCGGCAGGCGTCGACGGCAGAGCCAGGCCCCTCATGGCCGAGAGGAAGGCACTGATCTCCGCCGGAGTCACGTCAGTCCCAGGGACCGGTTGGTATGGGGACGGACGCAGCTCCTGCGGCCCGACAGAGCCGCGGGGGTGGTACCACCCGGACCCTCGACCGAGCGAGGGGAGTCCGAAGAGCAATGTCACCTCTTGGACTTCTTAGCATGCTTCGACTTACCCGAAGACTTCGACCCCGACGAGCGGTGGTGGTGGCTGCGGCTCCGCGACCGGTCCTTCGACCTCCTCCTAGACCGGGACCGTGAACGGCACGGAGCCGAGTGTCGGAGCTTGAGAAGCTTACGGGACTGCTCTCGCCTAGCCTTCGAGGTCAAGGCCTGGCAGTCGAGGCACGACTCCGCATCGTGGTCGGCCCCCAGGCAGTAAAGGCACCGGCGGTGGTGGTCTGTCACCGACATCAGTCGATGACAGGAGTCACAGGCTTTAAACCTGGGCATCCTACCGGCACCAGTTCGAATCGAGTAGACAAAAGAGTCCAAAAAGTTTTAGTCAAAAAGTGACTAAAGGGGTAAGCTCTTCCCGGATCGGCGCTGTCTAGCGTGGAAAAAAGAAGAACTGACGTCAGAGCGCGAGGGCGGCGTCTAAGTACTCCGACCACGTCATTCCGGCGCATGACGCCGACGACGGAAGCGGAGCCGCAAACGACGCCTAGCGACGCGCAAGGGGTATTGCTGACGAAAAATCTTTCCGGATCCAGCCTGACGCCTGGGGATATTCTAAGGTGAGGAATCCAACTAACGTGTTTCTTTCAGATATATCGTTACACAAGTAGTAACTTGTGCATCTGAAAGAGACACGTTAGTGATAAATTCCTTACCTTAGAATAGATACCTCCGCAATACCAACCCCGGTGGTGGGTCTGCGAACAAGATTACACCAGAAAGTCACGGAGAACAGAACGGCCAAAGAAGCCGTTTCTCCGGACCTGACTGTCAAGGCAGTAATGCTTGGTAAACGTGTGCAGAGAGGCCCACGTAGCTGCCTGCCAAATGTCCTGCAAGTGGACGTCGCGTCCCAAGGCAGTAGTGGCTGCCGTTGCCCTGGTAGAATGAGCACGCAGCCCCACAGGAGGCTCCTTCTTAGCCAACGAGTAACAGGCCTTGATGTAGAGAACGACCCACCGAGAGATGGTCCGCTTGTGCACAGCCCGACCTCTTTTGCCGCCCACGTAGCCAACAAAGAGCTGGTCATCCATCCGGAACTGTCGTGTGCGCTGCAGGTAGAACGACAGCGCACATTTTAGGTCCAGACGGTGGAGCCTCTCCTCCTCTTTCGAAGGATGCGGAGGCGGAAAAAAGGTGGGAAAAGTGATGGTCTGCCCCATGTGGAAGGGCGTGACAACCTTTGGCAAAAAGAAGGACCTTGTCCGGATGAATAGAAAGGAAAGGAGGTTTGGAAGAAAGAGCCTGGAGCTCACTCACTCAGAAGTGATAGCTACCAGGAAAGCCGTCTTGAGAGTGAGAAGACTCAAAGGACAGGTATGAAGGGGCTCGAAGGGAGCGCACATCAGATATCTCAAGACAAGGTTTAAGTCCCATTGAGGCATCAAGAACGGCACGGGAGGAAACATGTGCGTAATGCCTTTTAGGAAACGGTTAACAACTGGGGACTTAAAAAGAGAAGGCTGATTTGGAAGCCGTGAAAAGGCGGAGATGGCCGAAAGATAACCTTTGATAATGCCCAGAGCAGAGCCCTGCTGGGCCAAAGAAAGAAGGAACAGAAGGACTTCAGAAAGAGGGGCAGAAAGGGGGCTGTGCACCATGCCACAAACGTGTTCCACCTGGAGGTGTATACCATCTTAGTGGAGGGACGCCTGGCTGCCAGAATGACATCACAGAATTCGGGCGGAAGATCGAAAGCTGTCAACTGTCGCCGCTCAATCTCCACGCATGGAGGTGGAGGCTGGACAGGTTCGGGCGGAGGACCGTCCCCTGCTGCTGCGACAGAAGATCCTCCCGTAGAGGCAGTCGGATCGTGGGATCGATCGCCATGCTGAGTAGCTCGGGATACCAGTACCTTCGTGCGCAATCCGGAGCCACAAGGATGACTTGGGCCCGGTCGCGCCGAATCTTCTTCAGCACTCTGGGCAAAAGTGGTATAGGCGGAAAGGCGTACAATAGATCGCAACTCCACTTGCGAAAAAAAGCGTTGCCTAGCGAGTGCCACCTTGGAAATTCCAACGCGCAGAACTGAAGACATTGCGCATTCTCTTTGGTGGCGAATAGATTTAACCAAGGCTCTCCCCACTGCTAAAAGAGACCTTGCACCATGTCCGAGCACAGACACCATATGTGATCCATCAAGCACCGGCGGCTGAGTTTGTCCACCCTGGCGTTCAGGGACCCTGCCAGGAGCTGAACCATCAAGGTGATGCCCTGATGTTCCAGCCACGTCCAGAGGCGCAGAGCCAGAGGGTCCAGGACCCCAACCACATGGCGGTGGTGGTGTCTGAACACCTGAACTACCTGTCCCCGGACAGCGGGAAGGAATGCCTTCAGTGCAAGACGGATCGCCCGAAGCTCCAACAGATTGATATGGAGCCGGGACTCCGCTGGAGACCAGAGGCCTCTGATCTCCGCCTCTCCCAAGTGGCCTCCCCATCTCAGGAGGGACGCATCCGTCACCACTGTGTGCTCCAGTTGGGGAAGGGAGAGGGATCTGCCATTGACCCAATCGCAATCCATGAGCCACCACTGCAATCGTCGTGCAGTGCCCTCCGAGATCTGGACATGATCGGACAGGTTGCCCTGATGCTGCGCCCACTGGAACTTCAGATCCCACTGCAGAGCCCGCATATGCCATCTGGCATGTGTCACCAGCAGGATGCAGGAGGCCATCATGCCCAGAAGCCGGAGGGTCATCCTGACTGAAACCCGGGACAGAGGCTTTAAGATCGGAATCATAGCCTGAATATCCCAGACTCGCTGCTCAGGAGGATAAACCCGAAACAGCGTGGAATCCAGAACCGCTCCGATGAAAAGGAGCTTCTGAAAGGGAATCAGGTGTGACTTCGACACGTTGATGGTGAACCCCAGTGAATGCAGGACGTCGGCCTAGATTGGAGGTGGAAGAAGACAGCCAGGGGCGAGCATGCCTTCAACAGCCAGTAGTCAAGATAGGGTAAGACTGGAACCCCTGATCTGCGCAGATGAGCTGCTACCACAGCCATCACTTTCGTGAACACCCGAGGGGCACTGGTAAGGCGGAAGCGGAGCACGGCAAAATGAAAATGCTCCTGGCTTACCATGAACCGCAGGTAACGCCGGTGGGCCGGCAGGACGGGGATGTGAAAATATGCGTGCTGCAAGTCCAACGCTACCATCCAGTCTCCAGGGTCGAGGGTAGCCAAGACCTGAGCCAGAGTCAGCATTTTGAACTTCTCCTTCCGGAGGAAGCGATTGACGTTCCGGAGGTCCAAGATGAGGCGCAAGCCCCCTTTGTCTTTCTTGGGGACCAGAAAGTAGTGGGAATAACAATCACTCCCCACTTCCGGCCCAGGAACGCACTCGATGGCCCCCTTGGCCAAGAGGGCCGTGACTTCCTGCTGGAGAAACACCATGTGATCCCACGACATGCTGTGGCACCGAGGTGACATGGCTGCAGGGGAGGACTGAAAGGGTAGGGAGTAACCCCTGCGGATGTTCTGCAACACCCACTTGTCCGATGTGATACCGTGCCAGTGGGAGAGGTGGTGGCGGATCCTGCCACCCACCGGTGTGGGGTGCTCCACAAAGCTTGGATTATGAAGGTTTGGAGGTAGAAGCAGCAGGGGCGGAGGTGGACTGACCCCCACGCTGATTCCCAGACCCTCCCCTGCGGGAGCCACGTCCACGCTGAGGCTGATTCTGCACAAGCCTGCTGAAGGAACGTGCCTGGGCGCCTCTGCCGTGGCCATGAAAGGAACGAAAACCAGGAGTGGCCGGGCTCTTTACAGTAAGACCCAAGGACTTGGCCGTGGCTTGCGAGTCCTTAAAATGCTTCAGTGCACTGTCGGCCTTATTGGCAAACAGGCGAGTGCTATTAAAGCAGGGGCGTAACACAGGCGTTGCAGGTGCCCCCCCCGTGATCCAGGGGCCTCCTCATTTATCATGAATGAATGGTGCACAGTGCGCTCGCAACGCACGGCGGCCCCTCCTCTTAATAAATTAAATGGTGTGCAAGGCATGCACGCCTGGGCCCCCTCCGGCCCGAGACCTCAGAGCCTCATCATTAATTATTAATAATTGGTGCGTACCGTGCGTATTATGGCAAGTGCCGAGACTCAAGAAGGGGGGGAAGGGGTGAAAACTCTCTCACTTATTTTCTTTGTCTAAGAGCTAAGGACAGAATACCTCCATTGCTTCAAGAATTGAACTCAAACTCTTTTGTTCTGGTGAGTTAATGCCGAGGTGTGGTTTTACAAATAGAGGTTGCTTCGGTAGACCTAGTTTCGTTTTTTCATTAATTAAATTTGGGTTTTGGTGGTACAAAAGTAATTTATAAAGCTGTATTTGTTAGTATCTATCTTTGTTCTACAACCCTTTTTTGGGCATGAACACCCGTGCTTCAGGTAATGTATGTATCTCACATACAGTGGCTATGACAGAAATTCTGTAATCCACAGGAGACCAAACTCACCATCATGGCTGTCGTTCATGGAGGTTGTAGGGCTATGCCCTACACCTCACACAAACATCCCCTCTGCTTCAAGCCGAAAGAGGCACTATTCACACCTAATGATGCTCTTCCACCTCTTTTGTACTTGTAAATAGTGTGAGTATTCCAGAATTTTGTATGGAAGTATTTCACCACTACTTCATGGCACTGCTTAATTTGTAAAAACAATAAGTGTCGGCTCTCGTCAGAAGGCCACTGCAGCTTGCAACACCCATTGTCACTGCCAGCATTGCCAATGTCACTACCTACACAACTACTAACCAGCACACTGCTACAAGTGTGACAATTCAGCCTATTCCAGGCTTCCAAAGCAGGGGCGTAACACAGGCGCCCGCAGCCCCCACGATGCCGGAGGGCCCCCGCGCTCCAGGGGCCCCCTCACTTATCATGAATGAATGGTGCACAGTGCGCACGCAACGCCCGGCGGTCCGGCCTCTTAATAAATTAAATGGTGTGCAAGGCATGCACGCCTGGGCCCCCTCTGACCGAGACCTCAGAGCCTCATCATTAATAATTGGTGCGTACCGTGCGTGCGAACGCTAGGATGGGCCTCAGAGGCTCACCCAGGGCCCGCGCTCTTCATTAATGAAATGGTGGTGCGCAACAACTTTTGCGTACATGGCGGCGCGTGGGCCCCCAGCCGGGCCTCTGAGCCTCTTACTTAAATGGTGCGTGGGCCCAGCCGGGGCTGCCTCTGATGGCTCTTTATAATTAAATGGTGGGTCAGGTGGGTACGCGCAGCGCGCAGTTATTTCCGCGACGCGTCTGCGCATTCTCCAGGGTGGGGGCGGGCAGGGCTGGTGAGGTGACCAATGCCCTGATTGCATTTGCCATGATGATGACATGCGCTTTCAGCGCGCGCGCGATTAAAAGTGCGCGTGAGACAGACTGGTGTGGCATCCCAGGACCCAGCCACGCTCCTACTATGCAGGAGTGTCCGAAGACCGAAGTCCGTCACCGGCCATAAATAATTTGAATTAATTTATTACTAGCCTTGCCCTGCCCCTGCCTTGCCTTCTGCTGCTTGCCCAGCCGGCCCGCCTCACGCCTACCTCTCTGAAGCTGCAGCCTGCAGGCCAGGCCCAGCCCCAGCCCTCAGGTCAGGTGAGTCTACTCTGCGTCGGAGCCTAGTCTTCCACATGGGTGATTTGACCTTCCTCCCCAGCCTCACTTTATTTTTAGAGCATTCCAAATGTGTACACTACAACCTCAATAATTAATTTTATTAAAATATACCGACGTTATATTCCTTTCAACTACAAAATGAAGTTGATAATACCGTGCTTTTATTGGCCTACTTAAAAAAATTATTCAAGTTGGAAAATAGTTTTCTTTTGACTACATTTTTATAAAATCCGTACAGAAAGCTAATGAAAACGGAGTTTTAATGCTATTACACTCTATGCTGCCAATAACAGGTGGTAATGAATTAATTAATTAAACATAAAATATCTGCATATTTTACATAGTATTCCTTTTAATGACCGATGTTCAGTTTCTAATTTTACCTGCTTGTGCAAGGCAACGCAAATGATTATAAATTGTTAGCTTTGGGGGAATTCTGGCATATCTAATTCTTCCCAGAATTGCATGTGAGATTTCAATGTGTTGGAAAGCAAATCTCACAAAACTTAACTGACCTCATACTATGATAAAAGAGATATGCTTTTGGTGGGAAATTATTTTAGTAATAGCTAGTTTTCCTGATACATGGGGAGGATTGCCACTTAATAGACTCTGTACACCTCTTTCTCACCGTTCATGACTTGATGAATGGAAGTATGCAGATTAATTTTCTAGGTTGACAGTGAAAAATATTTGGAATTTGTCAGACCAAACACTTCAATTGGTTTCCTGGAAAAGATGTGGCTGTTTACAGACTGTCCTCTAAACATCGCCTGACACACATTGAGCCTAGTTTCACTTGGAGGATCGCTTTGCCTACTGGAAACTGTTTGCATTGAATTCTGTGACTTGGAAATAGCCCTGTGAATTTCCAGAGGTATCTGTGCTTGAGGCCCAGTTAACCCATAGTATTGGAATCTTGAAGTGGACTGTGCCCAGTTGTGTGGAGGTGAACTCTTCCCATGGGGGCTATTTTCCCGTGTAGGACAATACTTCCTTAAATGCACATGGTCTGAAAGAAAGGGAACTGTTGTTCCCTAGTTGTAATTGTTATTCATTATGTATCTCTTAGAGTCTGCAATAAATTTGTGGTCGTTTTAGCCACGTTTGGGCATATTTTCAGGTTGGTCCCCTTTGGGTGTTATTCACATTATCTTCATTTTTGACACAGGTCTCTGTTCCTCCCTTCTGCTCCCTCAAAAAAGAGAAAGGCGGCCCGTTAGCTAGAAAGTCCACTCCATGACACTGTGCTCACTTTATATGACATAAGGGTATCTATGCACTTCCTATAAGGTAGCTTTTCCATCAGCATCGAGCTGCCTCCTGCCCCCTATGTGTTACCTATCAGTTGGCTTATGTGTTCGGGGTAATTTCCTGCACTTTTTCCGCCACACACGCTCTTCTCATTCATAAGACTTTCAAGCCTCTAATCTGCCTCTATGAATTTCAGACAGTGCTCTAAATTAAACATCAACAATACATGTCAGGGTTATGGGCACTCCAACCACCCACAAAGCGCAAAGGGTTAATATGCCTGCTACAAAAAACGTGTACCATGCAGATCACAGAACTGAGTGTGGGTAAACTATGAGTAGAGCTATAAAAAATTAAATGTTTGTCAGAAAGGTGCTATAGAGAGATGAGGTGCTTTGTTGGTGAGTGGTAGTGAGGGAATTCATGGAAAAGGAGGAGGGAGGGTGCGGCAAAAAAGACTGTCAGATGCCAACCAGAGACTTTTTGAGGCATGGGCAAAGTGGGCTCCGGCCCAGGGTCCCAGACTTTCAGGCGGCCCCCTGATAAAACCAGCTCTGTTCTGTAGAGTCTTGCCCTGATGACATTAAATGATTCTTGAACAGATTGTTTTAAATACAACTTTCCTTCGCTTTTTTAAAATATATGTGATGTGTGGTTCGAGCAGGTCGGCGTGGCGTCGTTGGCTCAACATCCTGTGATACTGGGGATTGGGGAAAAATCACTAATCTCCCTGTGCCTAACAAAAAAGTATGTAGTTCTTTCCAGTGAGTCCCTGTGTATTTCATTCCATCGTGGACTTTGCAAACTTACTATTAACACTGTTAGAGAGTTTGCAAAGTCCATGATGAAATGAACTGAATACTTTTTTGTTAACACACTCTTTGAAGTGCTTCAAAAAGTGTTAATGTTTATATAGCAGGAACGCAACCCGAAAGTTGGCTTTAAATGAGCGTGCCAGTCAGTTCTTGACTTTGTGTGTATGAGGACTGAAGGGAGGACACGGACTGATACCGATTGTGTCCTCCGTGTGTACTGATAGGCGCGCTGATGTAAAGCCAGCCACGCTAATACTTTCGGATCGCGTTCCCGCTATTTAAAGATTAACACTTTTTGAACTGCAGAGTGACTGCTTCTCTAGATTTTGTCTACAGAAAGTGAACAATACGTTAATCATAATATTTCTTCTTGAATGTTTCTGTTTAGTTGTTTGTTTAGTTGTTTGCAGTTTAAATTAAAAAAATCTGTGAGGTTCTCTGCATTGTATCTTGAAGTCTGTTATGAAGCTCTGTGATTATACTGAATAAGCAGCTACCATGTTGTTGTTATATGACATGCCTTTATTAATATAATAACTGCGCTTTCACAATTGCTTTATTAACCTTCTTGCCTCTCACATTTGCTTGAAAATGCACCATTTACGCACTCTTTTTTCAAAATTTTCTCTGGGGGAGATCCCCCACAAACGCCCCTTTAATGGTTCAGGCTTGCTCGCTCGCCATGGTGCTCTCCCACACAGTTTACACCTCACCATTTTCAAATGTCACCAGCCACCACTGGTTGTCAGTCGAGATTTTATGGAATTCCAGGTTTGGGTTAGGCTTTCAAAGTTTCATGTTAGTGTCCATTAATGTCAATTGTAATTCTGACCCTTCATAGTTATTCTTCACCCATAGGCAGTTCCTGAGACAATAGGACCGCTCTTTGGCATTGTTCAGATTGCTGCCATTCCTGAGACAATAGGATCGCTCCTTGGCATTGTTCTTATTGCTGCAGTTCCTGAGACAATAGGATCGCTCCTTGGCATTGTTCTTATTGCTGCAGTTCCTGAGACAATAGGATCGCTCCTTGGCATTGTTCTGATTGCTGCCTCAGTTAAATAATCTGCTTTTGACATTATTGTTACAAATGACTTAGCTTATGTTAAGAGGATTTCCCACTTTCTCATTAGAACTTTGAGAAAGACAATATAGAGGTATTTCATTTAAATGTTGGAGGTTTCAAATCGAAATATGCCAGATTTTTGGGCAGTGGGACAAAGTGGTAGGTGGTGGGCTGGGCCACCGGGGGGCCCCCTCCATGTGTTTTGCAGGGGGGCCCCCTCAAGTTTAGTTACGCCACTGCATCAAAGGGCATGTCTATGAGTGAACTCTGGACATCAGGCGAGAACACGGTAGATCGCAACCAGGCGTTGTGCCACAGTCGTAGAAATCGCCCTACCCAGTGAGTCCGCGGTGTCCAAACCACACCGAATGGCGAACTTAGCCACATCTTTACCTTTAGCAACAGCTTGGGACAGCACAGCTTGGATCTCCTCAGGACACTGAGGCAACACCTGTGCAACTGTATCCCACACCGCGTGGGAATAGCGGCCCAATAAGCAGGCGGTGTTCACTGACCGCAGCACCAAGCTGGCCGAAGAGAACAGCAGCTTACCGAACTGCTCCAGCTTCCTAGAGTCCTTATCCAGCGGAGCCGTGTGAAAGGCACTCTGCAACGTCGAGGCTTGGATGACCAGGCTCTCAGGTGTAGGATGAGTGGTCAGAAACGTGGGGTCACCAGCCGCCGGGCGATGACGCCAGGCGACATTCTTATCCACTGGGGCCCCCGTGGCTGGCCGTGACCAAGTGCCCAACAAGACGTCAGTGAGGGCGTCGTTAAAGGGGAGCAGGGGCTTCGACTAAGTGGACGCCATCTGGAGCACCTCAGTGAGGAGATTAGTTTTGAGGGCCACCGTAGGAAGATCGAGGTTGAGGATCTGAGCTGCCCGATGGAGCACCATTGTGTAGGAGGCGCCCTCCTCCATGGTAGGCAGGGGAGAGGCAAACCCCGGGTCAGAAGGGACGTCGAGGTAACCGGCGTCCTCCAAGTTGTCCACCCAGTCCTGCTCGGAGTCACATTGATGGGCAAGAGGGTCCTCGGACCCCTCCCAGTCGTCCTCCACCTCTGTTGCATGGGGAACAGACCGCGACGGCAGAGCTGCAGCCGGAGAAGGACATACGGCGTCGGAAACGGGATCCCAGGTAGGAACAAAATGCTCCTGGAACCGGGGCAAGGGCGGGACAAACGGCACCCATTGCGGCACCGGCGACGGAGCCGAGGGTGGTGCTGGGGCCAGAAGCGCTGGACCTTGTGGCGCCGGAGCCAATGGAGCCAATGGCGCAGGATCCTGTGGTGCTGAAGCTGGATCCGCCGGTGGCCCTGCTGGAGCAGAGTTTTCTGTTGAAAATTCATCGGGTTTTGAAGCTTCAGTTGTCTAAACGTGGTAAAAATAAAATTACTAATTTTTAATCATTAATTATTTGTCTTGTGTAAATGTTTTTTAATCAACATGTATGTATTAACAAGAGAAAACCCGACACGAGGGAACGCTTACATGTTGCTATTGACAATGTGCATGTTTTATTAAATAAACGTTGCTGAGTGCTGTTTATTTTTAAGCACGAAACGCTTTTGAATTAATGCTTTTCTGTGTTGCTAAAGCTAGATAATTGCATACACATAAGGGTATTAGTGGGGTTAACACTGTTTAATCACTATGCTGTGGTAACGTTGTGTTGTCTCTTTTAATTAAGATGGTCTATTGTGGCCTATTGTGGCCTACTAAAAGATGGCTGACTTTTGAAGCCTGGTTTCGAGTGAGAATTTGTGATGGAAAAGGCCTTGCTGAATATGGACGCGAGTCATCTGTCCACAGTCTTTGCCTGGTTAAAACTTTCCGTGAGGACAGCAGCAGATCTGGGCATGTTTCCAGATGCATTGGGACAGCAGCCTTGGCAGCCTTGGAAAACAAAGGAGCTTTAAAGAAAGACTCTAAACTGTGAGCTCACCAGAGGAAATGTGTGGAAGTTGAGAAGAAACATTTTAAGATTTAGTTCCTGTTCTGTCTTTTTATTTTTGTGACTTTTTCTGAGCGGAGATTTTTCAAAATGTAGCGATGCTACATCCTTTCCTTCTCGCTCTGCTCAGCGGTTCGGCGGATGAAGAAAAAATTAAATGTTTCTTTCCTTTGTTTGAATTATTATAAATATACTAGACCAGAGAGGGTTCCATTCCATTGCGGTTTTGCTTTCTTCCCAAACCTGCGTTGGTGAGGATCGATGCTGTGAGGACGGTGACTTGGGAGATTTCTATCGAGAGACTTGTCCTGATGACCCATTCTGACATTTAGCTAGAATAGGTAATTATGAGAAAAATGATTTATTCTGATTAATTTCTTTTGACTAACTTTAGATAAAGAATCATAACTTTAATACGGTGTTGGTGATTATTTCTTGTCAATTATTGAGTACTCTATTTGATTATTGATGTATAGATTGTTTAGATTATGACAATTGCAATAGCTAGGTCTTATCGACCTCGGTGTAGGTGTGGGGTTTAGGAGTTTAGGAGTTTTCTTTCCACAGGTTCAATGCTAGTAGAGTATTTGAGTGTATGTTAGTGAAATGGGCCCTAGTGTATGGTGAGTGTATGTGCGTGTAACTGTGAAATTACTCTATCCGTGGAAGTAGGGAGATTTTGTACACCCCAAATCTGCATCAAGTTCCTGGTAGCAGAGGATGGTTATTGATGATTGTCTTGATCTGATTAGATTGCTTGTACATTAGCTTATTGATTATTGATTGATGTTGGTATATGTACTAATACTATATGTTGGAGTCGTCATGTTGAGTTATATGTAGTGCTTCTGGAATTTGGGAGCTAGTAGCAGTTCCGTAGTAGGGCAGAGGGAAGTATATGCTGCTCTCGGGAAAGACGGGATTGTTGGTCCTGTATGTATGCAGGAAAATTCACATTGTCTGGGGTTCGGAATCAGTGACATTGTTATATGTTACTATTAGAGATATTTCTGGTATATAAAGAGTGCGTATGGTAGTGAAGGTTATCTATGAAACTCTGGTTTTAGGTCCCAGGGATCCGTAAGGTTCGCCGTTAAAGCTTATCGCAGGAGAAGTAATAGGTATTCTCTGAGCTTGTTTGAGAAACTTTGATGTGTGTTATAATTCTGTAGTGGGGCAGATTGTTCGCTGTTCTCGGGAAAAGCAGGATTCTGTGTGTATGTACTATATTTTCTTGTATGAATGTGCGTGAATGTTTATACATTTAGTTGATTGTAAGACTCTTTGGATAAGTCCTAGAGGAAACAGTTAATGAATGTATGTTAGAAGGGCAGAGTAGAGGGATGTGCTACTGTGTCAACGAGAGGTTTCTTGTGAAATAGATTTTCTTTACTATTCTTTGGTTAGCGAAGCAGACAATGGAGATGTTTATATGTTGTAACTAATAGATTTTGTAGAAATTTGACACGAAGTCTACTGAGAAATTTTGTAAAGGAGGGGTAGACGACTGACAGGAGACAGGAGCGAGAAACTGCAGCGACTGCTGACGTCAAACAGACCGCGCTCTCATTGGATATTAGATCAGAATAGTGCTCGCGCTGAGATTGATGCGTTGGTGTGAGCCGCGCAAGGATTGGTAGAGCTATTCTAGTGACGTAACGTTCCAGGATTGGTGCGTTAGTGTGAGTCGCGCTGTTATTGGTTGAAAAATCATGTTGTGTAGTTGTATTGCGGAAGGGATTAGAAAGTTTTGGTAAGCGTTAAAATGTATTACCAAGAGGAGAAAAAGAAAAAATCTTCGTTCAGAAAGATTAAAAATTGATTCGACAAGGATAAAGATGTTAAAACGAGAGAGGGTGAATTGTTACCTCCATCGAAAACGCCTGCATCCTTCATGGCTGCGAGATATGGGTATCATACCTGTATATGGTTGGAGAATTGGGTTAGGTATACCAAAGAAGATGGAGTTTTAGCATTTCCAGAACATGGTTCATTTAATCTGGCCGTGTTGAAAAATTTACGGGAAAAGATGTTATGTCTTGACCCAAGACCAAGGCCGACACAATTCGAGGCTTTAGTGGAATGGGAAGAGGAAGTACATGAGCGAGAGAAACAGAGGTCTGGAGGCAACTATAGGTATATGTTTGGGAGGAGACATGGTCGTGAAACTCATCATGATCGAATGACAAGATGGCGAGATGCTAGTATGTCAGAGGGATTATATCCTGTGAGAACAGTTGAAGAGGGAGCAGAAAGGGTTCCTGAGGCAGAAGTGAGAAGATATGGAGTAAATGAATATGAGGATGAGGTTTTAAATGACATGATTTACAAAAGACCACCTCCATATAGACCGGAACCAGAAGAGAGTACACCAATTGTTTCTCCGATAAGAGATACGCATCGTATCATTGAGACAGAAAATGTGACACCTGAGTTAAGAAGTGGTAATCCTTTCAGGGAGAGAGAAAATAGAAGCAGTGGCGAAAATACGAGAGAATTAGCCAGAACTACATCGGAGTTGACTGAAAAGATCAAGGAACTGACAAAAAATCTAGATGCTGTTACGGTACCTGTAACCATAGGTCCGGTCATGCCTGTTTTTGATAAGCAGAGGAAGGGTGAGAATGGTTTGGTCATTCCATATGTTGGGAATAGATTGACAAGTTTGGCTGGTCCTTCAGGAGATTCAGGAAAAAGGGCAGGAAAATTCAGACATGACACCTGTAATGAAGGATTAGAGGAGTCTAATTCAGGACTGGATGCTGGTGAAGCTAGTTGTTCAGGAATGCCGATTTTAGAACCGCAGAAGAAAGTGGTTCCAGTGAGAAAATCTACTGAAATAACAGCTGAGGATTTGAATGAATGGATGAAAGTTCTTCAAAAGAGGGATAAAGATTCACAAGCAATTGATGTTGCTAGGTTACGTGTAGAATTAGAAGAGCTTGTTGCAGGGACAGTTCCAACCGAAATTCTAAAAAATCATCATGATGGTGAATTATTATTCATGTGCAAGAATATTACCTGGAGAGCGAGAAATACACATGACAGATTAAGAGCAATAGCAAATGACTATGGAGTTGACATTGATAAAGTGAAAGTTTTGCAGAAGTCTTACAGGATGGATTTCACAGACAAGGATATAGAAAATTTGAATGGTACTGGTAGAACAGGACAGATTAAAGAGATGATCGCTTTATTGCGAAAATGGGGTGATGTTGAAAAGTGGAAGGATAGATGGTACAAAAAGAGAGAAGAATCAGGGGATAGGACTTATTCAGCATTTCCTGTGAGAGAAAAGGAAAAACCAGTGGATACTTATCCTATGAGAGAAATACCTGGAGGAGGATATGTACATGTTCCATGGACCAGACAGGATATTTTGTCATTTACGAATGATTTCCCTCGATTGAGAGAAAAGCCCGTCGAGTGGTACAGGCAGGTAGACAGGTTTGTGAAATTGTCAAAAGTGCTGTGGATTGACCTGAATAGTCTGTTTGATATAATTGTTCCAGCAGACTTGTGGGCTGAGTGTAAAATAGTTGTGAGTTGGCCTACTGAGGAATATCCAAGGGATCAGAGAACAGGAGCACCAGATCCAGAAGTAATGAGAAAGTATGAGCAGGTAATAGTATACCTGAAAAATAAAGTACCTCCAAAAGAAACAGACTGGGTTAAAATAGATCGAACACATCAGGAAGCAAAAGAATCAGTTCATGCTTTTTACGAGAGGCTGATACTGGCATTTAAACAATTCAGTGGAGATGAACACCTGGGTGACAAGGATTTGAGTCATTTTGTATACAGATTTGTATATGGCCTGAGACCTGAGATTAGTGAAAGAATTCGTGAGCATACTGTGGATTGGCAGAGTAAGAAAATAGATGAGATTCTGAGACATGCAAAATACTTCAGTGATGAGATTGAAGCAAAACAAAGAAAGCTGAAAGAGAAAGCAATGTGGGCACAGGTGAAAGTTGCGGAAAGACAGGAAGCACAGTTGGTGGAACAGGCGAATAATCCAGGAAATAATGCAGGGAATAGACCTAGGTATGCAGGGAAAGGAAAGGGGAATCTTGAGGAAGCAAAAAAGAAGTTCCCATGTCACAACTGTGGCCAACTGGGACATTGGAGATCTGAGTGTACCAATCCACCATTAGTGAATAATGAGGGAAACTCCTTGAATCAACAGGTGCAGAACGAGGGGAAAAATCAACAGCAGCAACAGCAGAAAGTTGTGAGACAGCAGAGTCAAGAGCCAAAACCGCCCTTGCCGCAGAATAGAGGAGCACAAAAGTATAATCCGGATTCGGGATTCTACAATGATGAGCAGGTAAACAAACCAAGGCGTTCTAACCAGGTACAACAGTACTTGTTAAAGAATGAAGGGAGTGAGTCTGAGGGTGATTATTGACGGTGCCGAAGAGAGGAGGAAGAGTGCATACTTGGTGCAACTCTAGAAATAGACCAGACAGGACCATTTGTGGATGGAAAAATAAATGAAGAAGGTGTTACTTTTTTAGTAGACACAGGTGCGACAAGATCAACTGTCAGGTCAACAGATATTAGAAATCTTCCTCTCTCGGATGAAGCAATCCAAGTAGTTGGTGTAGCCAATACACAAATCAGAACACGTCTTACTGAACCAGTAAGAGTACAAATAGGGAAATTTTCAGACATGCACAGATTTATCGTCTGTGATACAAGTCCAGTGAACCTGTTAGGTAGGGATCTACTGTGTAAGATGAACTGTACAATTTTTTGTACACCAGATGGAATAGCTTTTGAAACACCAGATGAGGATGTTTTGTACCGAGTGACTCTAGAATATAGAGAAAGTGAGTTAATTGGTGCATATGCTGTGTTTGATCCAGAGGATTTGCCTCAAGAGCTGAGAGACACAGTGAAAAGGACAGTTTGGGATTTTACTGGAGAGGATGTGGGATTGATGAATAATGTAGATCCTGTGAAAATTTCAGTGAAAGAGGGAATTACTTATCCTAACATTCCTCAATACAAAATGACACCAGAAATAATTGAGGGAATAACTCCTATAATTGAGAAAATGATTCAGCAGGGAGTTCTGAGAGAACTACTGAGTAGTCCGTGTAATTCACCGATAATGGGACTGAAAAAGCCCAATGGGAAATTTAGGATCGTACAGGATTTGAGAAAAGTTAATCAAATTGTGGTGGCATGTTGTCCTATTGTGCCAAATCCATCAGTGATTTTGTATCAGATTCCACATGATGCTGAGTGGTATACAGTGATTGATTTGTGTCATGCTTTCTTTTCAATTCCATTGCATCATGACAGCCAGCCGATTTTTGCATTTATATTTGGCCAGCGTATTTTAGCATGGTGTCGTATCCCACAGGGGTATACGGAGAGTCCTTCAATATTCAATCAGTTATTGAAAAAGTCATTGGAGAGTTTGATCATGCCTGAAAACTCAGTACTAGTGCAGTATATTGATGACCTACTTGTGGCATCAAAGACACGTGAAGCTTGTGAAGTAGATACTATAGCTTTACTGAATCATCTGGCAGATGGAGGGTTAAAAGTATCTCCAGCTAAATTGCAGTTCTGCAAGAAAGAGGTGCATTATTTTGGACACAATATTGAGAAAGGTCTGAGAAAAGTGACTGATGACAGGATCAAAATTATCAGGGAAATGAAAGCCCCAAAGACCCAGAGGGAAGTGAGAATGTTCCTGGGAATGGTGGGTTATTGTCGTCAGTGGATAATTAATTTTTCGCTGATAGCAAAGCCACTGATTAAGCTGACTAAAAGTGAGATGACAGACCCATTGGAACTAGATGGAGAACAAATGGCAGCATTCGAAGAGCTGAAAAGCAGAATGTGTGAAGCCCCTGCTTTGGGTATGCCTGATTATGAAAAGGAGTTTGAATTGTACTGCAGTGAGAGAAATGGATGTGCACTTTCAGTGTTAATTCAGAAACATGGATCACTGAGAAGGCCTATTGCGTACTTCTCATCGACACTTGACCCTGTAGCTGTGGGTTTACCAGGTTGTCTGAAATCTGTGGCTGCAACATGCAGAAGCCTAGAACAGAGTGAGGGAATTATAATGGGATATCCTGTAAGGGTATTCGTACCTCATAATGTGGCAATTCTTTTGACAAGAAGTAGAACTCAGTACATGTCACATAGTCGGTTGACTAAATATGAAAAAGTCATTCTGGGAGCATCAAATGTGACTCTTGAGAGATGTGTGAATGTGAATCCAGCGACATTGTTGCCGGATATTGAAAATGTGGGTGTGAAAACAGAAGATGATCACAATTGTTTGGATGTGCTTGATTACTGTACAAAACCGAGACCAGACATAAGAGATCTTCCCTTGCATGAGAGTGATCATGTGTTGTTTGTGGATGGATCATGCCTGAGGAATGATGAGGGTGTGCTATGTGCAGCATATGCAGTGTGTAAGGTTTCAGAAGTAATGGAAGCATAATCATTGAAAGGAGTGAAATCTGCGCAAGTTGCTGAAATAATTGCATTGACAAAAGCTTGTGAAATTGGGAAAGATTTGAGAACGACTGTGATGACTGATAGTCAGTATGGATTTGGAGTTGTGCATGATTTTGGCCAACTTTGGCTACAAAGAGGTTTCTTGACGTCGAGTGGGACTCCAATAAAGAATGCTGAAGTGATTGGGAAATTGCTTGAGGCGATACAGCTGCCTAAAGAATTAGCAGTTGTGAAATGTGCTGCCCATGGACAAGGAGACGATTTCGTGACAGTTGGAAACAGATACGCAAACGACATTGCACAATACTGTGCAAGAAATAATCAATCTATTAATCGGGAACGAGAGAGTGAAATGTCTTTTTGTTCTGTGATGTTTACTAATGTCTTAGAGACATGGGATGAAGTGAAACAGTTGCAGGATGAGGCAGAGGAGGAAGAAAAGAAAGATTGGATTAAGGCAGGTTGTGCACCGAGAGAGACAGACCATGTTTGGGTCTATAGAGATGGCAGACCAGTAATGCCCAACTCCATGCTGTCAGCAATGGCAAGGATGTATCATGGCCAGGGACATTTGGGGAGGGATGCGATGATTAGGTCTTTCAAACAAACCTGGTACAATGCAAAGTTCAGGACAATTGCAGAGAGTATCTGTCAAAGATGTTTGATTTGCCAGCAATTTAACACTGGAAAGAAGACAGTGGTGAGTCTGGGAACAATAGGCAGAGAAGGAGGTCCTTTTACAAGAATGCAGATTGATTTCATTGAAATGCCCCAAGTGAACAGACTGAGATATGTACTAGTGGTAGTCTGTTTGTTTTCAAGATGGGTTGAGGCCTATCCGACTAGGAGAAATGATGGAGTAACAGTGGCAAAGTTACTGTTAAGAGAGTTGATTCCTAGGTACGGATTTCCAGTAACGATTGAGTCTGATAGAGGTGGACACTTCTATAATGAACTCATGAGTTTGATTTGTGAAGCATTAAGCATACAGCAGAAGCTACATTGTGCATACAGACCAGAGGCTTCTGGTGTTGTTGAGCAGATAAACGGCACAATCAAGAACAGGATTGGTAAGATGTGCTTAGCCACTGGCATGAAATGGCCTGATGTTTTGCCTCTAGTGCTAATGACTATCAGATCTACTCCAGATAGAACTACTGGTTTAAGTCCGCACGAGATAATCATGGGACGTGCAATGCGACATGCATATGTACCTGTCAATAAGTTGATGACAATAACTGATGACATGATTTTGGATTACTGTAAAGGCCTGGCTGACGCAGTTCATTCTGTGTTTCACCAGATTGGAGAAGAAGCTACTACACTTGAGAAGAAGCAAGCTCATGATCTGAGTCCAGGGGACTGGGTGAGGATTAAGGTGCACAGAAGAAGACATTGCTTGGTTCCAAGGTGGGGAAGACCAAGACAAGTCATTCTAACTACGACGACTGCAGTGAAGTGTGCTGGTGTGAAAAACTGGGTGCATGCGAGTCATACTCTGAGAGTTCCAAACCCAAAGGATGGGACTGGTAGAGAGTATTTTGAAGAGTCAGATTCCAGTGATGATGAAGACCCAGAACCAGTGAGAAAGAATCAAGGTTCAGGGAAAGAAACCTTTCCTACAAGTTCAAGAGAACCATTGAGAATCTCAGAAAAGAGATCTGATTCTGAGAGAGAGCCTGAAGTTCCAAAAAGCAGTGGAGGAAAAAGAAAAGAAAGGAGCAGTTCCACAGAAATTACTCCTGAATCAGAAGAAAAAGAGATTGAAGAACCACTTGAGATTATTTCTGAAGAAGTAGGGTCAGAAGAAGATAGAGAGGGACAGATTGCGGAAGACCCCCGAGGAGGTGTAGGGAACACTTCTAATAAGCTAGGTGAAGGGACAAGTAGACAGCAAGAAGATTGTGTGTCGGAGACCCGAGGAGGGAAAGAAGTAGGGAAGTCTCAAAGAGTGGTGAAAAAGACTGTGGAGCGAAAGAAAACTGCTGAAGAACAAGAGCGAAAGAAAACTGCTGAAGAACAAGAGGCATTTGAAACAGAATCGGATGAAAGTGAAAGTGAAAAATCAAAGGGTCGAGTTCTGAGAAAGAGAACTTGGATTGGAGAAAGAAATAATACGGAGATAAGACCGAAAAAGGTCATAAGAGGAGATTTTTGGCCTAACAACAGAGTAAAGAGGCTGAGATATAGACTGATAAGAGGAAATACATCGAAAGCTGAACAAGTGAATGAAGTGTCGAGTCAAAACGAAGTAAAAAGGAAGGAGCAAAAGGAGTCAAGAGAACCTGAGGAAATAAAAAGAATTAGAAGACCCAACCAAAAGTACAGATCACCGGAATGGTCTTATGTGGCACTGTCTGAAGAAGGAGAAGAAGAAACAGTGACTCGAGATAATCTGGAGGGGATCTTGAGAAAAGTGGTTGAGGAAAAGGAAAAATCTGTTGGAATCTTAAAAGTTATCCTGACTGACATTGGAGAAGAGTCAGATGCACAGGATGTTGTTGATGATCTGATACAATTTGATGTTGCTGAAGAAGAAGGAGTGAAAAGTGATGAATATCCAAATTGAGTGAACTGAAGAAATCACTTGGAGAAAGTGAAAAGGAGAAAGTCTGAAATTCAGCTGTCTGAAGTAATCCAAAGTTTGAAGAAATACAGTAGTGGAGTAGTAGAGGCTAAGTCAAAAAACAAGGTCAAAGTAGTAAAATGGCTAACATAGAGAATAATCAAAGTAGATGTGCCTTCTTAAAAAGATGGTGTAGAATGTGCTGCTGCTGTACTGGATTATTAATGCTACTATGGGGTATTTTAGCTTTATTAGTTACATTTAGAGTTTCAATAGGTACATTTGAAATACATACTGAGAATGAGACAAATGTAGAAAAGAATTCGCAAAAAGTAGTTCCAACTAGAATTAGTAATACTTACATGCATAAAGATAGGTCAATTAATGATTTTTCTAGTAATGTCTTTTCAAAGTTGTTATACGAATATGTGAAAACAATGGAAGTAAGGGATTGCTACGTTTGTATGCAATTACCTGCATCCGTTTCAGAGGGTGTTACTTATCACCATTTACCAGCTACGTATGGAATTTCTTGTAGTGTATTAAGTAGTGTTTTTTATTTGTTAGGGAAAATAGATTATAAGATGTCTAATAAAGATAGTATTTTTGGGCACTTGCCAATGAACAAAGAGCTGAATCCAGCTAAAGAAGCTAACATTTTTGGTGAGATTTTTATTGAAAAAGAAGAATTAACATTAGATTACATTTTTAAGAATAATTTAACTTGTAGTTTGGAAGAAGAGGAGAAAGCTTTCCTGAACATGGTGGAGGAGAGGAGATTGAGTATGAATGAAAAGGTAGGGAAATATAAAGTGAGTGAGACAATTTGGGACATTGAGATGGGAAAAGAATTGAGAAATGGAGCTAGTCCAACTTTAGCTTTAGATGCACCACAGAAGGGTAAGCTGTGCATTACAAGAGGGAAATCCCAATATGATACATATTTTGTTGGGACTAGTGAATGTCATGATACATACTTCATTGCAACAGGATGGGGTTTCAGAGGTGGAGAAGATACAATTTTTCCAGGAGTGTATTATGTTTGTGGGAACAAGGCTTATTACAAGTTGCCTGACCATTGGTATGGCACGTGTTATGTGGGCCTGGTTTTTCCAAAGATTTTTCATATAGATAGAATAGAAGATGTAGAACATATTAATTTACTAATGCGCTTCAAGAGGGAAACTTGGTTTGAAATTGTGGGTGACATTTTTGGAGCTTTAATTCCAGCAGTGGGAATTTCTTTAAATGCTAATGGGATTCGGAAACTGTCAACAGTGGTGGATCGCTTATCGACAAATACCGCTGGAGGGTTTCTTTTGGTGAATACGGAATTAATTGCCGTACGTGCTATGTCTATGCAAAATAGACTTGCTCTTGATATATTATTGGCTAAGGAGGGTGGAGTTTGTGGAATGCTAAAAGTTCAACATTGTTGCACTTACATTCCAGATGAAAGCAGAGACCTGAAGGTCTATATCAAAAATATTACTGATTTGCATGAAGAATTAGTACCACTTGAAGCTGAAAGTATCTGGACTAAAATAGCTAATAAGGTGATAGCTGTTAAGAGTTTTATTGCAAAAATAGGTAGTACTATTATAGGTAAGATATTGTTTCCTTTAACTTGTATAATTGTTGCTTTATTGATATTGAGATTGGTGTGTGTGTGTTGTAAAAACAGGGGAGGGAGAAAGAAGTTAATTAAAAGAAACAATGAAAAGAGAAATAAAAAGTTGAAAAGAGAACCACAAGAAATTGAATTAGAAGAATTAAGGGAGAGTGTCTACTTAGAAACAAAGAGGGATGAGGAAAGAGTGTCTGGGGTGTAGTGTTGTGTAAGGAGGAAAAAGACATTTCAAATTTCTCCTAAAATGGGACTAAATTTCACCAAATTTTTTTTGTGGATTATTTGGTGATAAAAATCACCAAAGGGGGGATTGCTGGAGCAGAGTTTTCTGTTGAAAATTCATCGGGTTTTGAAGCTTCAGTTGTCTAAACGTGGTAAAAATAAAATTACTAATTTTTAATCATTAATTATTTGTCTTGTGTAAATGTTTTTTAATCAACATGTATGTATTAACAAGAGAAAACCCGACACGAGGGAACGCTTACATGTTGCTATTGACAATGTGCATGTTTTATTAAATAAACGTTGCTGAGTGCTGTTTATTTTTAAGCACGAAACGCTTTTGAATTAATGCTTTTCTGTGTTGCTAAAGCTAGATAATTGCATACACATAAGGGTATTAGTGGGGTTAACACTGTTTAATCACTATGCTGTGGTAACGTTGTTTTGTCTCTTTTAATTAAGATGGTCTATTGTGGCCTACTAAAAGATGGCTGACTTTTGAAGCCTGGTTTCGAGTGAGAATTTGTGATGGAAAAGGCCTTGCTGAATATGGACGCGAGTCATCTGTCCACAGTCTTTGCCTGGTTAAAACTTTCCGTGAGGACAGCAGCAGATCTGGGCATGTTTCCAGATGCATTGGGACAGCAGCCTTGGCAGCCTTGGAAAACAAAGGAGCTTTAAAGAAAGACTCTAAACTGTGAGCTCACCAGAGGAAATGTGTGGAAGTTGAGAAGAAACATTTTAAGATTTAGTTCCTGTTCTGTCTTTTTATTTTTGTGACTTTTTCTGAGCGGAGATTTTTCAAAATGTAGCGATGCTACATCCTTTCCTTCTCGCTCTGCTCAGCGGTTCGGCGGATGAAGAAAAAATTAAATGTTTCTTTCCTTTGCTTGAATTATTATAAATATACTAGACCAGAGAGGGTTCCATTCCATTGCGGTTTTGCTTTCTTCCCAAACCTGCGTTGGTGAGGATCGATGCTGTGAGGACGGTGACTTGGGAGATTTCTATCGAGAGACTTGTCCTGATGACCCATTCTGACATTTAGCTAGAATAGGTAATTATGAGAAAAATGATTTATTCTGATTAATTTCTTTTGACTAACTTTAGATAAAGAATCATAACTTTAATACGGTGTTGGTGATTATTTCTTGTCAATTATTGAGTACTCTATTTGATCATTGATGTATAGATTGTTTAGATTATGACAATTGCAATAGCTAGGTCTTATCGACCTCGGTGTAGGTGTGGGGTTTAGGAGTTTAGGAGTTTTCTTTCCACAGGTTCAATGCTAGTAGAGTATTTGAGTGTATGTTAGTGAAATGGGCCCTAGTGTATGGTGAGTGTATGTGCGTGTAACTGTGAAATTACTCTATCCGTGGAAGTAGGGAGATTTTGTACACCCCAAATCTGCATCAGCCCAACAGGATCCGGACAGGGGACCGTGGGGCCCGAATGCGCGCCGGCGGGAGCCCAAGGCCTAAAAAGGCGGTCCATGGTAGCAAGAAATTCTTGCACCTGTTCGGGAGTCGCCGACGGACCTGGGTAAGGCGGGTAGGCCGCGGGACTCCCAGGCTCCAAAGGAGCCACAGGGGCAGAACCCCTGTCCCCCTCGTCCGCATCTGAGGACTAACGGGGGGACGTCGGAGAGCGAACTTGCTTCTTCGACTTCTATTTATGTCGTCGCTTACCCGAATCCGAGGGCCAAGAATTGGAGTCTGAGGAGCGTAGACTGCGGCCCCGCGAGCGTTCCCGGGAACGGTCCCTGGAGCTGGAACGGCGCTGGGACGAGTGCCGGACCTCCAGCAGCTTCCATGGCCCGACATCCCGGCAGGACCGGGAGTCGTGGTCAGTCTCCAGGCAGTAGAGGCAAACATCGTGGGGGTCCGCCACCGACATATTGCGACAGCAGGCCCCACAAGACCTAAATCTAGGCATCCCTACGTGCACCAAGGAGAAAAGGAGACGATAAGTCTCAAAAAGAGTATTCAAAATGTGACTAAGGTACGTGCTGTAACCGGATCTGCGCTTGCTGGCTTCAGCGCGCATGAGTGGCGCCTAAGTAGTCTCCGTGACGTCATCTCGGCGCTTACGAGGCCAGCGACGGACGCGGAGCCGCACGACGCCACCTACTGACGCGCAGGGGTACTGCTAGCAACACTTTCCGGATCCAGTCTGACGCCTGGGGATATTCTAAGGTAAGGAATCTATCACTAACGTGTCTCTTTCAGATATATATATACACACACACACACACACACACACACACACACACACACACACATTATATATATATATATATATATATATTCACACACACACACACAAACACAGATAATACAGTTGTTGGACTTGGCCTGTTTTGCAGGGTCATCCTTAAACGTTCTGCCTTTCTCCTAGCCTTTTTTCTGACATGGTGTTGATGGTTTTAGGACTCTGGGCACTTTAGCACTGCTGTCCAGTGTAAAGTGTGTGCTCTCTGTGTTACATATGATAAGATTGTTCTACACCTGATTGGCATATTTAATTTACCTGTCAGTCCATGGAAAGTGGTATCTCATATGCCCAGCGCTGGTACCTTAAATGCTACTGGTGGGCTTACAGCGCTGATTGCGCCACCCACCAAAGTAGCCATTCAAACCTATCTCAGGCCTCTGCCATTGCAGGGCCAGTGTGCGCAGTGTTACTGCCGCTGTGACGTGGCACCTTAAGTGTGTGCCATGTCTGTGACCTCCCTTTTACTGCTTGTCTGTCACCCTTAAGGTAGGTCCTATGTACCTTAAGTGTGTGACATGTCCTGGTAGTGACAAACAGCCATTTTGGTTTCTAACTACTGTGGGGCTGCCCTCCCATAGGAATACATTGGGGATTCCCTGATAAGTGTTTTAGTGGTAATTTCTTATATGAGAGGAGCAGCGTGGTCAAGTTTAGTATATTTGGAATGGTAATAAAAAATGCTGCACAATGGTGTGCGCAGATTATAACTATTTTAGAAATGACACTTTTAGAAGTTGCAAAAACAACTGTTGATGGACAGAATGCAGAACTATGTCATACATTCGCCCCAGTACAGAGATCTGGGCCTAAATCCATCATTTTTTTGCTCACCATGCCGTTCCAGTTTGAACCCAGCCATATGCAAATCAGTCTTGATCCTGTGCCTCATGGGAACAGTCCAGCCTAAACTGCCAAGCTAGGCCCTCCCTGGACTGGAAACAAGCATCCTAGGACCGGTTTCGGGGTTGGAGAGGACGGGACCCACGTCTGGGCATACCCTTTCCAGTCGGGGTGACAAATGCAAAAACAACAGTTGATGGACAGAATGCAGAACATATGGCCATGTCTGAACTGGGGTGGCGTGGTGAGCAAAATAACGATGGATTAAACCCAGATCTGTGACTAGGGGTGAATGTTTTGCCAATGTGCAACATTCCGTCCATTATCTTGTGTGTTTTGCTGTTCGCCCTATGTGGGAAGGGTATGCCCAGATGTGGGTCCCGTGCTCACTACGCCACTGGAGTCAAGCTATCCTGGCTGAAGAGGGGTGAAACCCCGAAACCAGTCCTAAGATGCTTGATTCCGGTCCAGGGAAGACATGGCTTGGCAGTTCGGGCTGGACTGTTCCCATGAGGCACAGGGTCAAGACTGATTTGCATATGGCCATGTCTGAACTGGGGTGGCGTAGTGGGCAAAAGAACGATGGATTTAACCCAGATCTGTGACTGGGGGTGAATGTTTTGCCAATGTGCAACATTCCGTCCATTATCTTGTGTGTTTTACTTTTAGAAGTTGGCATTTCTGTGTGCTATGTGTCTGCCTGCCTGATGTGAATTGCATGTCTCGCTTTTGAGTAACAGGGGCTGGTAAGGTGTGTGTGGCTCCAGGAGGGGCAGGGTGAGTCAGAACTAGGCTGCATGGGACATCTGCATTTGGAGTAGTGGGAGGAGTCATCCCCTGTCTCTGAATGGGTCTGTGACTAGGCTGTACAATGCTGGCTCTGGCCCCTTGTGGTGTGTCTGATGACAAGCCCCCACCTGTCAAAGGGGAAGAGGAGCCTGGTAAACAAAGTGCTCCAATTCCCCCCTGAACCAGTTTTGGATGGTTCCCCAAGCCCTGTGCCAGGGTAGACAAAGCCAAGATGTCATATAAATATAGGGCTGTGACCCCATGAGAGTGTGCTGTTCCTGTTCATTGGTGGGGCTTGCTGCTGCTGGGGGCCCAGGAGGAACCGCCACGAGGGCTTGCCTCCATGCTGGAGGGCCCTGTGTGCTGGCCTCCCTGGGCCAAGCTGTGCTCCTAGAAACTTTGCTTTGGACCTTTCCTTTTGAAGTCCAGGGCCTAGCGCCTTGTGGAGCGCTTCTACTGTTACTTTGCAGCACTGGGCTGCGACCTAGAGATTCCCCCTGCGCTGTTTTCTCCAGCGGGCGCCCACCCCGCATTTTTGCCAGCCAGAGCGGGAGCCTACCCCGCTTTATTCATATTTAAACAGCGGGTGCTCACTCCGCATTTTTGCCACTTTTTGAATGGGTGCCCACCCCGCTTATGGTATTGACTGGTGGGAGCCCACCCCGCATTTGTGCGCTGCAGAAGGGCCGCCGCTTCGTGAGCAGCGACCCGGAGAAGAAAGAGGCGTTCCTGGAGGCCCGGAAGTCATGCAGGTTGCCTGCTTGTAGGCAGGGCCGAACCCAGGAAGTAGTCGTACCCCCGAGCGGGGCTCCCGTGAGCTGGTGGGAGCCCCGCGTATGCCTAAGAAGCTGAAGGCAAGCAGGAGCCCACCCCGCCTTCGTGGGTGCTGCGGAGTGCGGGACCAGCAGCAAAGAGAAGCGGAGAGGTCCCTGTAAGCGCAGGCCCGCCAAGGCACACTGTCGGTGCCCGGGACCGGTGCAGCAGAGAGCCCGTGAGTGGGGCTACCCTGAAGAAATGTTGGTGCCTCCGGTGGCACCCCATTGTTCTCTGGTTTGCACGGAGCACCAGTGAATGGGGCCGAGGGCCATAATCTAGTGAGGAGTACCGGAGTGGGACTGCAGTGGCACAATTAGTGCCAGGGCCTTTTTTTTTTTACTCACAGCTGTGCTGTCATAGTGGGCAGCTGCAATATTTGGCCCTATTTGTTTTTAGGGCCCCAGTGGGGGTCCAGAAGGCACAGGGAGTGCCAGTGCCTACATTCATCTCCTCAGTTACGCCGCCTTAGCGGGCAACTGCAACATTTGGGGGCACATTTGTTTTAGAGAGCCCCAGTGGGCACCCAGAGGCACAGTGAGTGCCAGTGCCTACAGTTACACTCACAGCTGCACCGCAATTAGCGGCAGCTGCAACGTTTAGGCCAGATCATTTTTAGGAGTCCCAGTGGGGACCCAGGAGGCACAGTAGTGCCAGCGCAATTGTGCACTTTTGATTCTGTTGCAGTGGCAGCCAGCCCTGACATTTTGGGACATAGGGCATTTGAGCCCGCTGAGAAGGCCAGGGGCCAGTGTGGGGTTGGTAGGACGCCAGGCCCTAATGTGATTTGTGTGATGATATGCCAAATGTGATTTATGCACCCTGATCTGCGCATAATGTGTTTAGGCTTATGAGGTTATTGCATAATGTGTTTTACCCCTAATGTGATGCTGATTGCAAGATGTGGTTTATGTTGCAGGATATAATGCGGAGTACAGTATCTTGCCAGTAATTACTGGCTGTGTTCTACATTTACTATTTGTGCTTTGTGATGGTTTTTTACAGTGGCCGAATTGGCCCCGTCATGTGTATATAATCCCCTGCAAATATTGCTTAGTGCCAATTGGCACAGTGTATATTGTGTGATTACTATTCCAATGTGTTTTGGATAATACAAAGGCTATTTTTATACATAACCTTGTGTGTAGTTTCTTTTTTGGTGTGCCTAGTTTATAGCTGCTGTGTGTGTGTTGCGCAAACGCTTTACACATTGCCTCTGGGATAAGCCTGACTGCTCGTGCCAAGCTACCAAGTGGGTGAGCAGGGGTTATCTTCAGCGTTTAACTCCCTTGCCCGGACTAGAGTGGTGGTTTCTGCCAGGCTTAGGCGCAAGCCCTAGCCAACCAGAAATCCCATTTCTAACAACAGTGATGTATAAAAATATATCGATGAAAGAAAGAAAACAGCACCATGCTGACATTCATGAACATAAGCAATATGGGGCTGAGCAATGAGCAACATATTACAAAGAAATAGAGGGAGAAATTACACCCCTCAACAAAAGAAAAAACAGCGAAGCATTAAGATAATATGCTAGCCGATTAGATGCCTGAAAAAGGTTGGTAAGAGCAACAACCTGGAAGAAAACATCAGGAAAGAGAACCTTGCGAAAAAGAATACAAGGTGACTGGGCCTGAAACAGGCCATGGTGAGTAACGGCTAACTATTGGAAGGCCGAGACTCTTGGAATGGTGAAGGCTGTCAGCCAAAGCAGGAGGCAATGAAAAAGTAAAAAATACACAGTCTCATAGAAAAAAGCAGCTGCATAAAGCATAAGGTCCAACATTTTGAACCAGCAATGTAAAAAAGCCAATTGAAAGGAGAGGAAAGTGAAATAAAAATAATATATATTCATTAGAGGAACAGACGTTCCAAATAGAGCAGGATTCATCAAAATTGAAGGAAAGAGAAGGGCAATCACTTGTAGGCCCGGAGTGAAAGGAAAAACAATTGGCAAGATAGGCCTGTGCATGATATGTCAAACGCAGTGTGTGTTCAAAGAATTAACACAACTGCAGTAAAAAGAAGAGGAAATCACCACAAAGCGGGAAACCAGAAGAAAATCATCTAATGAAGAAAGGTGCTCCAAAAGTGACACAAGTGGCAATAACAGATTCCTGAGGACAAAGCTATATGACACCGTATAGCACAACTTAACATAAAAGACTGTGAAAGAACACCAACCAAGAGGAAAGGAGGCCAAAGACTGAACCATTAGTTAGAAACAAGTAGTAAGAACCAAGAATTTGAGACTCTCATGCACGACCACACAAATAAACAATGTGGAAAAGACCACAAATAAAGGAGATCAGCAGGACGAATCTGTGCATCATAACCTATAAAAAGTGCACCCTGCTTAAGAAAGGCAAGAAAGGTTGCCGAAAGAAACGGGACACGAGAAAAAGATGTCGCAAAAAAAAATCACTGGTCAGGCCCAAAACATGGACTGCCAAGTAGAGCCCATACCAGACATTTCACTGCTCCAGTGGGAATTCCTCTAACATAAAGGGTGATCCCTAAGAGAATCAGGAGAAACTAACGATGCACCAGTAGTGGCGTCTCAACATACTGTACACAACCTTCCCCAAGGGGGAAGCAAGCCACAGGAACCCTTAAGGGATAGCAAATTAAAAAGAATAAGAATAGCAAGATGCCTATCGCAAGTGCACCAAAGAGCATATAACACAGGTAATCGATCTTGTTTGAGAAAGAAATACTATTAAAAAAAGATCTCTTGAGTGAGAAGCTCTGCAGCAGAAAGAACAGAAAAACCTATTCAATAGGTAGTAGACCCATGTAGGTCTCAAAGAAAGACAACCTGTCATTGACAGTGTAAATACAAATAAGAATAAGACCTGCAGAAGTAGGAACACCACTCCAGGTGACGTGCTATATGAAGCAGAACCATTATTAGGGATATTCAGAAAGCTTAACAGAATGCAGATGTGAGTCAGTGACACAACATAGAATAACAGGCTGAACGTGAACAACTCAGCTATAGAATAACAATGAAGGCTGAGAGAAGGGAAACAGAGTAAGGGGTCTGCACTACCCCAACTTTCTTGAAACTAGCGAAGTAGTGTCTGCATAGGTGCTAAATAAATGAGGCCAGCAAAAGACTTGTCAAGTGGATTGGACTGCCTCCGAAAACCAAGGGGGTCGAAGCCAAGCCCACTGGTGCATCACCACAGAAGAAGTCATAGCCCAGCCAAGTGACTCAGCAGTGTCCTTCCCACAACGAATTAATAATTTAGCAGTCTGCTGCCCTTCCGAAATCAATTGGGCCAGATTGTTCCGAATAGCATCCGGGAGCGATGGAAACAACTGTGCCAACGAATCCTGTAAAGCATGAGAAAAATGTGCAAGGATGCAAGATGTGTTAATGGAACGTAAAGCAACACTGGTGGAAGAGAAAATATGCTTTCCACAAAAGTCCGGTCTATGGGAATCTCTTTCTATTGGAGTATGAAGAAGAACATTCAAATCATGAGAAGCCGTAGCGACCTGTACCACGAAACAGAGGTATGTTGGTTGGCAGAGCAGACAAGCTGGGTCAGTGAGGGCAGAGCGGTGCTTGTGGGCAATAGAGCAGTCCACAGGAGCACTAGTATTCGGTCTAGCACAGGCCCCCAGCAAAATATCATGCTGTGCTCACAAAAGAGTAGCACCGGCTCAATGCCAGATTGGCACAGATGAAGAACCCCAATGAGTAGTTCAGTAGATTGTGCCACCAAAGGAAGAGACAAATCTAAAACCACGGCCACCCTCACTAACATGTCTGCCAAAGCAGAGCTGGCCTCTGTAGCTATGCCAGGAGGAGAAAGAAGGCCAGAAGCAGATGAAGAATACAAACCACTTGCTTCACCTGGTTCAGTTATCCACCATACAAGGATCAACAGAAATTGGCTGTACAACCCCAACCCCTTTCGCATCATCTACCAAATATTGTTCATGCAAAGGTTTCGCAGAAACATGATGCATAGGTTCTGCGCCCGACTTTGATCGACGCCAATCCGGAGTCACACCGGCATCAGACGAAGACAGTGGAAGTGCATCAGACGGTGCGGTGGTCAGAATGAGGCCAATGCCACCGGAGCAAGTCCCAAAAGCCTGTGCACCAGCACCGAGTCAGAGTCGATCGGCGCTGTAGGTATGAACCCCAAAGGGCTGTGCACCGGTGCTGGTGAAGATAAGAGCCTAACCTTAACTGAGGGTGAACCGCCAGTGAGGACACAGTCAAGGCACCCCTCACCCACTTAGGGCCCAAAGGTGCTCCAGGGGAAAGCGAAGACCCAAAGATGGTGTGAAGAACACAATAATAATCTCTCATTTGGGTCAGTTGCCCTGGCTCCAGGAAAAGCAAGGAGGCGCGAGAGACATTCTTGCATGGAGTCCTCAACCTGAGGAGCCATGGAAAACCAAGTAGTGCAGCGACTAAGCCGGGGGATGCCGCGACTTTGACCACTTGCGATGAGACTTTCTGCTGGACATCAACAGGGAGTGACGTCCACAGGAACAGCTCCGTGAAGGGACAGCAGAGGGTAAATGAGATCGAGATCAATGAGACTTTGAGGGTTGCGATAACTGCGCCAACAGGAGTTTCATCTGTCGCTCCCCCAGTGCCTTCGGCTTCAGTTGTTCACAGGTGTCACATTCCTCGGAGTCATGGTGCTTGCCCAAGAACCACATACAGATAGAATGAGGGTTCATGGCTGACATCTGTTAAGTACAAGACCCAAAGGGTTAAAAACCAGAAGGCATAGAAATAAGGCACACTTTTCAAAATGAAAAACGCTGTAGTAGGCCAAAATACGGCCAGAAGAGCCACTTCTCCGGATCTGCGTTGTAGAGTGAAACAGAAACTGACATCGGCGTGTCGAGGAAGGACGTATATGGACTCCGTCGACGTCACATCCAGTGGATGACGTAGCTACGGAGTCGCACGACACCCTCAACTAATGTGCAGAGATTCTGCTGGAAAGTTTACCGGATCCAGTCTGGTGCCAGGGGAGAATTCTAAGGTAAGGAATCTACAGCTAGATGTCTGTATCAAATTGTATCATTCAAACATTCAGAACCACAACTCTAGTTCTCTGTGCCTCCACCATTTGCAGTATTGAGTTCTATTAAGTTGTTTCTGGTCCAGGCAGCTACTTTGAGGGAAGTTGAGTTATTGCTACAGAAAACGAAAGACCATGACTCAAAGATAAAACCTTGATGTGCGATCTCTCAATATTTTTGCAGCATTTATTATCACTTAAGCGAACAAATCCTTAAGAGAAGGTCCTGAAATCATTTACATACTAGGTGATTACCCGACTTTTAAAGACTCCAACCTGTATACTTCAGATGCAGGAAACTAGCGTCAGATTGCTGGAATTTGTTTTTGTTTGTCCATAACTTCATGAAATTCACTTTTAACTGGCCTGCCAGAATAAAAATATTTGTTGTGCTCCCTGCTGTAATATGCAAGACCCTGAACACATGCCCACATCTCAGGAGATTAACTTCTGTCTGCTAGATGAAAGGACAGAGAAGGAAGTTATTATTGTGTCTTGGTGATTAGGTCAGAAATTAATTCTCACTTTGACAAAATGCAAAGTGCAAAATCCGGTCCCCACTTTACACCCTGAGGCCTCTTAGAAAGTAAAGGGTGAGGAAGGAGAGAAGTATAAAAGAGTGAGATGATGGTATTTGGAAAATCTTGAAAACTCCCATCATGATCTGTATGGAGAGGACAGGGGGTGATGGCCCCTGAAGGTACAGAGAGGATGGATGCGGTGGCAAGTTAGATAGTGGCGGAGTCAAGCAATGATGAAGGTCTCCACCTCGCTTTAAACTTTCTGCAGAGAGAGAAAGAACTGAGAAATTACATATGCAAGGAATGTTGGACAAAAAGAGTAAGAACCTGCCTGCAGTTGACCCCTGCCAGGAGGCTCAGTGGATGTGCCTAATCCTAGGTTGCATCTCCGGCTTTTGCGCTGCACTCACTTTAGGACTAGCGGTGCCTGTCCCTAAACTTGCTCCTCAGGCCCAGAAACGAGAGAACCAGCTGAGATAACTAGCGACAGCTTTGCTGTAATGCCGCATTGAGAATTGGGCATTGTGGACATTTGCTGCTGAGCACTTTCACTCTGAAAGAGTTTATAGGGATGGAGAGTACAAGCATTCAGCATGATCTGTGACTGAATCTATTTGGTGCTGCAGTAGAGACTATCTTGTCCCAGGACAGGAGATAAGCAAGAGTTACGCAGGCGTCCGATCCAAAGGAGTCTTGGAAGAATTGAAAAGAGTCCTGGAAGAAGTGCTGTTTGTTTCCCCTGACAGGAGGTCAATCATTCCCCACTTTCGTCTAGGTGGTGTCGAAGAGTACCCCCTCCACACCCTGGCAAAGGAGACCTGCCTGAACAGTGATTCGCCAGCCTTTGCAAGACTGAAATGATCATCAACACGGTTTCCCCAACCCAATGTACTTTGAGTTAAGCTCAGCTGAATGCTGCAGAACATGTGGAAATTAGTGCACCAGCTGCAACGTTTGCTTACACTTTGTCATTGCTGTGGGCCCGTGGGTCCAGGTGCTCGCGCACCAAGGCCTAACTTTAGTACCCCACCTGATTCCCACGTGGTGCCCCCATTACGAACCCGCAGCTTGCACTTCTGTCAAGTAGCGTTGTGCTGTGCATTTTTGGTAAGCTCTCTGGGACATTTGTGTGTAAAGACTCGTGTGTGTGTGCCAGTGCAGCTCCTGCATTAAGGCGGGAAACTAGAAATCACCCCTAAAGCTGCCTTCAGATAGCACACAGCGGCAGCTCCTTGGTTACTGAGTGAGGGCTCCATGAGCCCAGCAAACCACACTTCAAGCAAAGAATGTGCACACATGCACAGTTAAAAGCAGGGTCCACTGTTGCGTGCTTGTGAGCTCAGTAGGCTAGGAGTGACAGTGGTTAATTGTAGGTCTTAACAATAAAGATAGGACCTGAACAATGTGAAAAAATAAATCTCCCAACAAATGCCATGGACAGAGATTTGTGTGTGCGCATATAATGTAAAGCCTATGTTAACGATTGAAGGCCACTTTGGTGTATAATGTAATCCATGGATTCTCACTGGGGGGTTACAACTGCGATCCCTGGCTTGCCCTTTGAAACCCCTGGCACTGCCTTTGTGACCCTTGGCCTCAGAGATGACAAAATCAGCACGAGGAGCACGTGGACATCTCTGCATTGCTAATTTTCTACTTGTTATTTATTATACGAACCGGGAATAATATTCTAGTGTCACAGAAAATGAAGCACACTTAGCTGGAAAAAGACCTTTGATGGCAGCTGTGGTAAGAACAAATTGTTTTAAATATAGTTTTGTGCGCGCTTGCGGGTGAGAGTGTATTTATGAGAGAGAGAGAGTGTGTATGTGTGAGCATGTGTGTCTGTATGCGTTAGCATGGGTGTGAGTGGGAGTCAGTGACAGGTAGTGAGCTAGATTGCGTCAGAGGCCAAGATTTACTATTCTTTGACACAAAGAAATGCTGCACCAAAGATGCTGTGCTGCCTTGGGTAAAGGGAGAGAGAAAAATATGCCATATCTACAAATATATGGTGCATTTCTCTCTCCCTGTACTCTGGTGCACTTTTGGGAGCCATGTGCCAACACGCACATCCTTGCGCAATAGTGCAGAGGAATGTGTGCACTCTCTGAAGCATACATTTTTGAACTGGAAGGAGTCTCTTGCAGTCCAAAACTATGCTTTAAGGCTTTTCCCACTTTGTATGAGTGCTGTAAAATGCAGCAAACATGTTTAAGATTTTGGCACCAAAAATTCCTAACTACCAATATTTGTAGATAGGGATTTGTGTCAAAAACCATGGGTGGTTGCATGGTATCCATACACTACGCTTGGAATGCCCCTCGACCCAAAGCAATGCAGCACATAGAGCATCTTTGCTTTGGGATAATATCCAACACAAATCCAGATTTGCATTAAATAGTAAATCCGACCTTAGTAGTTTGCACCGGGTGTGTGACGCAAACCCAGTGCAAAGCATTAGTAAACCTGGGCGGGCCAGAGTGTCAGTAGGTATGAGTGAGTGAGATTAATAGTGAATTTGAGTGAGTGAGAATGAATAAGAATGAGTGTAAGGGTTCAAGAGAGAGAACGTATGAGAATGAGTGTGAGTGAGTGAATGTGAGGGTAAGCAAAGGTAAACAAGAATGTCATATGATACTTGCAAGTTTGGCACTGGCCTAGGCATACTCAAATGAATTACGGTCTTATGGAAATACCCAGGGCAAGATACTGACGCTGGTAAACAAGCAGCAAATCTTAGCATAACAGACTCCAGCAACACAATACCAGCACTGGCAGGGGTAAACTGTCAGTAATGGCATACTAGAGATAATTCAGGGCATATAGGGCACCTGTGGAAAAATACTGGCATGCTTAAAGAAAGTCCTTTTTTTTAAAAAACTTTTTTTATTTGAAGTATTTCAGTTATACAGCAAGCATTGAAAATCATCACAACTCAAGACAGAGAAGTCAATTACAAGTCACTTTCCCCACTCATCATATTAAAATCCCCCCCGCCCTTCACTGTTCTTTATCGTTACATCTGTGAAATGTAATGCTCTTGAGGATTCAGTTTGTAGGACAGAGGAGGAGACACAAATATTTCCCCTGTGGGTGTTCTATTTTCCCCATACCCGGTCCCACTTTTGGAGGCACCCCCTGCTTTTCTAGACTGCCTTTTCTCCTATCATGCACCAGTCCATGTCTCGTTCCCGCTCCTCTAGGGTTGGCGACTTCGACACACCCCACCTCCGTGGGATGTTTCGTTTTGCAATTATAAAGCCCATGGTGATCCAGAGTTGCTCCGTAAGGTTCATGTCAGTAGATTCCCATATATTGAGTATGCATATTTTGGGGGATATCGGTTGGGTTCTGCCACGGACATCTCTCATACTCACAATTAATGTGTCCCAGTACACCGTGATAGCAGGGCATTCCCAGGGTGTATGATAAAAGGTCCCAACACATCCTTCTGCACTCTGCATCAACTCTACTTCCCGTCCTAACCAAAGAAATACATGAAATGTATAATCTATGAAGTATCTTTAGTTGGATTAGTCTCAGCTGTGATGATATGGCGACTACACGTGCGGAGGAAAGCGCGTCGCGCCAGTCCTCCTCCTCTAGAATCCTCAAATCCGCCTGCCAGCGCTCTCGAAGGTGTTGCAGTGGGTCAGGTGAGTTAATAATTATCTTCTGGTTGGTATGTGAAATTGCCCTATGCTCCACAAACTCTGTCAGTAGTCTATCCTCGAGTAGTGAGGCCTCTGGTATTTCCTCGCCCACGCGGAGCACTGCCATCAGAGCATGTTGTAAATATCTAAATGCTTCCCCCTCCTGCAATTCATATTCTTGCTGTTGGTCGGCAAATTAGATTATTTCCCCCTACTGTTGAAATGCCATTGGTATCCCATTTATCGAATCCCTGATAGCGGCTTAGTTTGCCCAGTTGCTCTGCCTGCCACAGGGGCATATTTAGCGTTACTTTGTTATTCCACCCCAATTTCTTGGTAACTCTGTACCATAGGGCAACAGTTTGGGCCCTAGGGCCGGTGAGCTGCTGCTGCTGCTTGTTCAGATTCGTATATAGGGCTTACCTGTATCCCAGTACCCATCAACCACTTATCCATTTGGCAGGGCGGTTGATCCTGCGAGAAAGATATCCACTTATTGATAATTGACAGTTGTGCTGCCTAGTAATATGCTTGGATATTAGGCAAAGCTATCCTCCCATCGTACCATCCCCTGACCACCTTGTGGGCTGCAATGCGGGTGGCTTCCCGCCCCAGAGTAGGGTTCTGACTTCCCCTTGTATCGATTTGAAGTATGCTTCAGGGACTCTGTATGGTGTGTTTTGCAGGGCAAACAGGAAGCAGGGCAGCGCCATCATTTTAAATAGCGCTGCGCACCCCAGTAGGGATAGCAGCAGCAATCTCCAGTGACCAGCCGATTTAGTGGGCCCTGGTGATTAAGTTCCGGGTTAGCAGTGGCAAATGTCCCTAAGTACTGGAATCCCTCTGTGATATAGTTGCTTCACATTCCGCTGGCAGGACAAGCGGCCATGAAGGAGGTATATTACCGATTGGCCCAGTTGATAGTATATCCTGAGTACTTCACGAAATTGGAACAGATCTGGAGGACCCTATTAATGGAGGACCTAGGAAATGCCACATATAACAGAATGTCATCTGCGTAGAGAGAAATTGTGTCTTCCCACCCAGCCATCCATCGTAACCCTCTGATTAAAGGATCCCCTCCTATCCAACTCACCAAGGGCTCGAGAATCAGTGCCAATATAATTGGTGACAGAGGGCAACCCTGTTGTGTCCCTCAGTTTAATGCAAATGTCTATGCTGTATGTCCGTTCACCACTACTTGCCCGAGTGGCTCTGCATATAACAGTTGGATCCACTCGATAAAGGTTTTCCCCAAACCCATACGCTCCAGGACATCGAACATTTATGGCCATTCTACTGTGTCAAAGGCCATAAGTGCGTCTAAGGACAGTATTGCTGCGCTCTCCTGGATGGTCTCTTTCCTTCCGAACACCCCTTTCAATCGCTGCAGGTTGAGGGTTGTAGTAGTGCGGCCCGGCATAAATCCGGACTGGTCCGGGTGTATTAATTTGGTCACTATGGGGAGTAGCCGTGTTCGCTAATAGTTTTGCCAGAATTTTAACCTCTGCATTGAGCAGAGATATAGGGCAGTAGGAGGTAAGGTCTAACGCCAATTTTCCTATCTTATGGATCACTACTATGGAGGCGACTCGTTGATCTCTTGGCAATGCACCCATGCGTTTGCTCTGGAGATACATACTGAGCAGGTTGGGTGCCACTTTTGTAGTAGGCATTTTAAGGAGTTCTATTGGGAGGCCATTCGGCCCCAAAGCCTTTCCTGATTGTACACTATGTATGGCCGTCGCCATTCCTCAATCGTGAGATCTGCCTCAAGTGATTGTTGGTCCTCCAACGATAAAGTCGGGACGAGTATGTCCACTAATAATTCCCTTGACTCCTCTATTGCAGCAGAGGCCACAGAGGAGTAGAGTTGTTTGAAGTATTCTGTTAAAGCCTCTGTTATGGCCGGCGGATTCCTTCGTCATACCCCATACTCTCCGCACATCGCCATTATTGAGAGATCTGCCCGTTGCCAGCGCGGGTTCCATGTCTGTATATTCTATGTTGCATCACCCGGTATTTTTCACTAGCTGCCTCATTTGTCAAATCTATATATTCCTGACGCCTAAGCTCTAGTATGTGGCCAGATCCATTGTTTTGCTTGTGTGCGGCTGCCTTTTCCCTGGCTAGAATGGCTTTCTCCAATTCCTCTAGTTTTTTTGTACTTCTCTTTCTTTTACCCCACGACAAGGGACAGGGCCTGTCCCTTCAGTACCGTCTGGTAAGCCTCCCAGATAATTTGAGGAGATTGGACTGACCCCACATTCTCAATTAAATAGTTATCAGTAGATTTCATGAGGTTGGTTTTTATGTCCCGAATTATGAGGTACCAAGGGTTGATAGAGATTGTTCTGGTTCCCAATACATATCTAGCCCATAGAGGGGCGTGATCCGAAATACCCCTAGCCAGGTGTCTAACATCTGCAAAATGGTGCTTTTTGTCTGCTAGCGTCAAAATATGATCAATTCGGGATCTGCTTTTGTGCACCCCCGAGTAGAATGTATATTGTCGTCTTGGGGGGTGGGCCATGCGCCACACATCCATCAGGCCCAAGGATTCAGCCATAGTGTTTTTAGCGCGTGAGGTTTTCCTTGGCGGGAATCTATCTATTTGGTCAAATAGTGTCATAGTTAAGTCTCCTCCGATCACTAATTCCCCCTCAGGCAGGTCCAATATCATCTTGCTCATGTCCGATAGGGCCACACTATGTAGTGCCGGGGGTACTTAGACCGACTCAGTATTTACACAGCTACCCTCCCACGTGCCGGATAGTACCGCAAAGTGGCCCTGTGCATCTGTGCAAGTGTGTGCCACTATGAAGGAAAAGCTTTTTCGCATGAGTATCCCTGTCCCCCCTAGACCCCGTGGTAAAGCCTGAGTGTGTAATTAATTTATAACCCCACCTGTCAAGTGCCTTACAGGTGTTCCTCACTAAGTGGGTTTCCTGCAACAAGACATCTGGTGCTGGCCGCTTAATGTACTGGAGCACTATCCCGCTCTTGAGCTTGTCACCTAGCCCGTTGACGTTCCAGGAGAGTAGCTTGAATGCCGTCTCAGCCCCCTCCCCCCACCAGTGGTGGTGTCTATCCCTGGTGTATTTTCCATCTCAGGTAGTGGGACTCGCTTGTCAGGTGCGTCCACCTTGTGTGGCTGAGTCGTGACTTCGCTTGAGCTGGTTGTCATGTTCTATGAACTGTGTTTTCCTTGACGCTACGAGGTGTGATTTGGTGTGTGTGAGAACGTGAGCTGCCTGCTGATATCCCTGAAGAGTGTAACAAGAACTAAATCTAAACCCTATCATCTAATAACAACCCCCTCCATGCATGACGGTTCTTGAACTGCGCGCCACCCCAACACTGTAGAGTGCCCGTTGCCCTCCCTTCCCTGTTACGGGGGAGATATGGACCCTTTTACGCCTCCCTCCCATCTCCATTCACAATAACTAGTCATGATGATGCATACAATTTGTGCGGGTGTGATTGTTTCATATACTCAGCCATTCTTGCTGTGGAGGCACCTCGCCACTCGACGAAATTCTTGATGTGGACAACTTATGGCAAAATACAAGTACTAGCAAGTTGGAGATTATCTTGGCATAAAGGAGGACAAACTGGCTTACGGGAGGGAGGTAACCATGACAAAATACTGGCCCTGACATACTGAGGTATGGTTTGACAAAAGTGTCACCTATGATAAACTGGGGCACCCATACCACATTCTGAGACAAATGGGGTCAACTCCTGTGGAACGTCGGGTTTCAATGGCTTGGAATACCATAAAAGGATTCTTGGCACACCATGAAGGATTTCAATATTTATTAAGTGCCCATTTAATGCCTATCACATTTTAGCAAATTTATGTGTAAATTGTGCTTTCAAATGGACTATTTCGCCTCCATTCTTTTCAAATTTTTCACAAGAGAAGAATGCCCCTCACAAGAGATCTGGCTTACTTGCTTTGCTTGCTCATTTCAATTGAGGGCAAGAACTATTATTCTATTACTCTCCTGGATTAATTGTCTGGGAATCATGCTATTATTCCTGTTGTGTATTCCTACTTGATGTTGATATTGGATCTATGCTCTTCTTTTCCTCATTATGTGCCCCCTCTCGTAGCCTGCTTTATACCTGTTTATTGTACTACTCTCCTTGATTCATCTGTCTGGGAATTATGCTATTATTCTTGTGGTGTAGTCTTGATGTCGTTATTTGATTTATGTCCTGCCTTTCATCCTTTGTAAAGCGCTCTGATATCCTTCGGGATCTTGTTCGCGCTATATAAAATTTTATAAATAAATAAACTATACTAAATGGCCTTGAAAAATCAAGTCGACACTATAGTATTGGTGGTGCCTAAAATAGACTTTTGTCTGCGTTATACTAATCATGCAATTATTATGGCACTTCGGCGATGTCAATTGTGATGTTAGGGTCATGTGGCATGCCTTCCTGGAAAAAGTGGGGTAAAGAGTGATATGATTTTACTTCCTGTGACGCTGTGTCACTTCCGCAACCTCCTAGCATTCTAGTTAATAAACACACATGATAAAATCCCAATGTCAAAGCCAGTATCCAAGGTGTTTAGATTGCTTCAACCCAATGTACGTTAAAGAGAACGAGGCGTTGTTGTTCGTGCTTCATGTGATCGTTATTTGTTAAATTACATATTGGCCCAAATATACTTCCCTGGTAAATCAAGCTAGATGAGCAATATCATTATGCAGATGGCCCTGGATTTCCATACAATTTCAACTGCACAATATTCTCTAATTAGGCACACAACTCATGTTTTAGAATATTCTAAATGACATGCAGCCTAATGAGACAACACATGATAATGAGAGCTGAGTGCGCCGATATATGGATGCGGAAAAGAAATATACTTTCAGGAGATAACATTATGGCCAGCACATTCCGTACGATCTGTCTAGGGGATGTATCACATTAAAATGCTTGAGACATAGTGTGTCTACTGTGAATTATTTCAAAACATACACTGTTTTCTTCCGCTTAATATGTCCTCGTGGCTGTTTTCATTACATTCCATTAACCTTGCCCATTTGCTATTTTCATTGTTGCCAATTCTACTCTAGTACGTGCTTTCTTGTTAATGTATACAAGGTACAGGCACGTTACTATAATATGGGTTGTGTCCTCCTCATCCTTGCAAATGTCCTGAAACAAATGTCAGAAGCAAAATTAGGACTGATGAACCATTTTTTATCTTGAAACAAAAGGTCTTGAAACTAAATGTCTTTCCCTTCACTGGATAATTTCTTTCCACAACCAGGCAAAAATGGTTATTATTAACCACAATTTAATTCTGCACGGCAGGCTTCATTTTCTTTTCTATCATACAAGGATTCAACAGAGACACATAGCTTCTTTATTTTGCACAATTAGAAGACTCGATGTTTTGTTTATTATTTAAATAAAAGACATAATGAATTAGTCTGTACCAGAAGGCATATTTTCATTACCGAGACTAGCAGCATAACCTACTATGATACAGTGATATTTATCCACAGTTAAATGATCAACTGTAAGTAACGGAAGAATAAAAATAAAGCAGCTAAACATAGCATTTGGACTTTGTTTCAGTGTTGGTAAAAAAGATTTCACAGGGACAGTGCGGCTTTTAGAACATTGATCAGCACACCAGAAAAGCTCCCCCTTGCAGGTCAAGCCTTGATGCAAGCATCTACCAATGAATCCTACCCAGTGAAAATAAACATTTAAAGTGCAGAACACACTGCAAATAATTTTATTTTTAAATACCTTTATTTAGGTTCATTGAACCATAAACGTGCACAATACAGATATCAAAGTACACAGAGCAAAATAAGTTGTTTGAGATCGAAACAGAACAATTCTGTTAAATAAAATGGATTCAAACATATTTGATCTTTTTCACTAAAGTGTGGGCCTAACACAACAAACAACAAAAGCCATAGGAATGGACTTAAAAAGGGTCCATTATGTCAACTGGGGAGTCTAAGGTTAGGAGCAAAAAAAATAAATAAAGTTACTTGAGTTAGAATATGCTAATTGGTAATATGCACAGCACAATTGATATCAATTAAGAAAAAAAGAGGTAGTAATGATCACAGCTAGAGGACAGAATCTCATTATTTCCTAGGAGTTTTGCATATCACTTCTTATGCAGTGTAGATAATGTCAAGGCGTCCCAAATTGCGAAAATATTAAAATGGCAGCTCGTGAGACCCGATTTCAAATAATCTATAAATATAATGCTTATTTCGGATAACAAATCCATAAGACACATGATAAAATATAGCAGCTGGCTCATATGACAGTAAAAACAAAATGCACGTTTCAACGTTTAAAATTGGTCAATTATTTCAGTATTTAGTACAGTCACATCGTGAAATCCGCAGTACAACTAATTTGTTGTTGAGTTCGATTGCTTTCACTTGATTTTCTAATTAGTCCCTAATCCTATATTTAAGATTTTCACATAATAAGGAGAAACACAACTCAGAGATACACAATACTGCTTCCTAAGACACTGGCAGGGGCATAGTTGGTTCTCCTAGTCGCTTTCGAATAAGCCAAGCAGCCTGTATGAATTTAGACATGCTAACCACAATCACTTCTCTGGCGTCAGACTTCAGGATCATAAGAGCTATTTCTAGTGCTCCAAGGCCTAATAGTGGGCCCAGTGGGATGATCCTTTTTTTTTGCGTGGTGCTTGGCAAGCAGCAGAAAAGAACAAAAAGTGTGATATTTACTCAGGAGCATTGTTACATACTTGGCAAGGTTTGGTAAGTCTTTTTGAGTTTTCCCATCCATAGGTGAACTGTGCTAATGGGAGCATCCCATAACTACATTTCAGATAAAGCTGCTTGGGAGAGGCTTCATATGAGGGCGTGAATGTATGACGATACATAGCATGCCATTACTACGCATGCTTTTAGTGCGATGTTTTTACATCGCAAACGGCATTAGTACGCATAATATTACTACGCTTACCATAACTTCGTAAAAGCATGAATAATATTACAAATGTATTTTAATGCGCAGACCATTACTTCGGATTCCACTTCTATGTGTACATGCCCCTACACTACACATACATGACGACACTACACTGAAACCTTTAACACTACACACCACTACTCTTCCCTAAACCCTAACTCACTACCCCCAGCACAACTCCCTACACTACAAAAACACAACTCTACTCTGAACCCTAATATGCTACTCCCAGCACGAGCCCCTACACTACATATACACCAAAACACTACCCTAAACCATAATACTCTACCCCAGTATGACCCCCACGAGCCCCACTCCTGTCCCTACATTCCCACACTACCCAGCACGACCTACCTACACTACCCTTAACCCTAAAACACTAACCTACACTACACATACACCACAACACTACCCTAAACCCTAAAACACTTCCCCAGCACGACCCCCTACTCTACACATACACCCCAACACTACCCTAAACCCTAAAACACTACCCCAGTGCGACCCCCTACACTACACATACACCACGACACTACACTCAAACCTTAAACACTACACATACCCCTTAACACTACCCTCAACCCTTAAACTGTACCCCCAGCACGACCCCCTACTCTACAAAATCTCACTACATCCCCCTTACCTCACTCTCCTCGTGGTTCCTCTCTCCTCCTGGGACCTTCCTCACGTCGTCTCCGAGGGGCGGTGCACGTCGTTGTGAGAAAACAGCCTCAGTTTCCTTACAACGACATGGATCGTTTTCTTTTCAAGCATACCTTTACAACGCATGCGTAGCAACAACGCTTGCGATGTAACAACTTGTGTACTAATGGTACGCGTTGTAACATCGCAAGCGTAGTAACGCTTGCGAAGTAATGGTATGCGCAGTAGCAGCCGCGCACTAAAGGCTGTTTACCACAGTGGGAGGCTGGAAGTCATGTTGGTCTGGTCACACTAAAGGATGGCACAGTAGATCTGTGGTGCATAGGTGAAGTTTAACTTCCTATGCCAAAGTTTTATTTTGGGATACCATAAACTATAGCCTTATTTGAAAGGTACATAAGACAATTAGGAGTAAGCCAATCTCAACATGTTTTAAGGATCAGAGCACATGGACTGGGGCCTGGTTAGTACTGTCCCAGTGCACAGAGTAAAAAAACAAACAAAAAAACAGCAGCATCGGTCCATAAACCACTGCCCCTCCCCCTCGGGTGAGCATGGCCTTTGGCCGAGCGCAGCAGCAGCACTTGGTTGGTCACAAGCCCTGCACCCAAACCCTCCCAATGTGGGTTATTAGTTGGGAAGGATGAGAGTCCTTCTTAAGTAATGAGTCAGTCTGTAACTTTCAGTCTAATGGGAATCAAGTACCCCGATGTAGCACTTGCCTCTCTCAGGGTAGCGAGGCAGAGCCATTCAAGGCCTTCTCAGGGGAGGTGGTGTGGGACAGCACCCCAGTCCGCAGGTATGCACTGAACATCAGCCAATAAATAATTGTACTTTACAAACATACAGAAACAGGCAGGTGAAAATACCTATGGCGACACTCTTAACTGTCCTCACCCCCTAGGGATCCCTTAAACCTAATGCGACTATACCCCCTCCCCATGTACTAAACATAATATAAGGGGGTGCAGTAATCAAAAGGCAGGCCTACTTCCACTGTCAGTGTCACCACAATCATAAAAACAAACATGTCATAACAGACCGAGACAACACTACTAAAACAGCTAGGGAGTTTTACCACTTTACAATGACATTTATTAGAACGTATGACTCATTGTTGAATTTGGAGATAACAAAGCATTCTCATGAACTTAATTAAGAAAGATAAAGCAATATTGTCAATGTTATTGTTAAGAAAGCATTCCAATTTCAATAAAATAGCACAATTACTTTTTCTTTTCAACATGCTACCAGCACCGCTTTAGAGCCCACCAACATGGGTTTTAAAACACACAGACAGACTGAGCAAAATTCCAAGGCTTAGGAGTGCTTGAAATTGTCTAAAAACTCTCATTGACTTATCAATTTTATGCTCCTAAGAGATTTTAGGCAGCATTTATAAAATTTTAGAAGGCACTACAAGCAGAATTTATAAAAATGTAGTAGGCACTACAAGCAGAATATCCAAAATTTAAAACACCCTTGCAATAACTTATGGTGAACACTACTTAATACTGTGTGTTTATTTACAAATATGTAAAAGTAGCCAGGTGGAAATACCTATGGTGACAAACTCCTAATAATCCACCCCCATAGCGAGCCTTGAATCCCAGACCATGATACCCTCAACATATACTAGAAAAATTTGAAAGGGCATATTCGTTAAAAGGAAGGGCTTCTGGCTTTGTCAGAGCATCAACACATTAATAAAAGCAGAAATATACTATAACAGACCAATGCAACAGCATTAAAACTGCAATTTTGATACCACCTTACAGTGATACTCAGTGACTCTTGGAACAGAACACTCGCACAAACAAACAGTGTTTGTTTGTGCGAGTGTTCTGTTCCAATAAATTAACAGAACCGCCCCCCGTGAGTGGTGTCTGCCTTGGTGATGACCGGGAGTTGGAGGAGAATTGAAGCTTTATTTACAATGCGGGAGCACCCCCGCATGTGAGAAGCACCAACCGGGTGTTCTGGAGTATGTATGTATGTATGTATGTATGTATATATGTGTATATATATATATATATATATGTATGTATGTGTGTGTATTACCTACTGGCGGTCGCCAGTAGGTAGTTATAGTTAGGACCACGTTTCCATAGGAAATCCGCAACATTCTATTTTGAATAACTTTTGCGCCGGTCGACGAATCCTTGCGAATTTTTCAAAATAGGTGGGGCGCTACGCTCCGCTCCTACCCTGAAAGTCTCGGGGGGATTCGTCAAGCGGGGGCTGAGATAAAAGGGGGGTCCCAAAACGCATTTTTCCCATGCATTTTTCCATAGGACCTTTAGACACAGCTACAGCCCGAACGGCTGAACAGAATTACTTGAAATTTGGCAGAGAGGTAGTCCTCAGGTCAAGGAAGTGCCTTTTGTAGGTTTGGTGTAAATCTGTTCAGTAGATTCTGAGAAAATAGCCTTTAAATCAATATATATATCTGAGCCAGCTTACGGTGCGCTTACGGTGCGCTTACCGTACGCGTACGGTGGCGTGCGCGAGCGCGATTCTGATTGGCCCTTAGATCTTAGTAAACATTCGAATCGGTCGAAACCAGGAAGCGGCGCCCGCCATTTTCTCTCTCGCACTCTGAGGGGGGAGCTGATAAACAAATGCCAAAAACATATAAAGGGGCTGTTTAGACAGCGCCCATGCACATAACCATGTTAGTTGAGTCTTCAAAGATCCCCCAAGGCAAAAAACGGTAATTTTTTATTTTTCGAAAATTTCGCCGATTACGCTTACCGTACGCTTACCGTACGCGTACGGTAAATAATTATTTTTTTTAAAAAAAACCCACTCTCTCCACCCCGTGTGCAAATGGTGGCCGAAGGCCACCATTTGAGCATGGCATATAAGAGCACAGCATTTCCCCAAAAAATTTCAACAGATTACCTATCACAAGGAAGCGCATAATATGTCCTCCATGTGCGCACGGTGCGCGAAGCGCATCGTGCGTACATGGCCCATCTAGTGTAACGTGGGCACGCGGTGCGCGTAGCGCACCGCGTGCCCACCGTGCGTGCACGGCACTAACTGCGTAAAGTGGGCGCGCGGTGCGCGAAGCGCACCGCGTGCTGACTGTGCGCGCACGGTGCGCGAAGCGCACCGTGCGCGCACGGAACGAACTGCGTTAAGTGGGCGCGCACGCCACGAATGGCGTAAAGTAACTTAGCATTTAAAAAACCGTACAAATTCACTGAAAAAACCATAGGTTTCACACACGTTCTAGTTAGGAATTAGCATTTAAAAAACCTTGCAAATTCACTGAAAAAACCATAGGTTTCACACATGTTATAGTTAGCGGAAATTTTACTGATAAAAAACCAATGAAATTCCCCCGTTATAGTTAGTGCAGGAAACTATAACTCACGCGACCGCAATCTTCTGCTGATGACATATGTGTCTTTATGAAAAAAAAATATTTGTAATATATGTATAGCTAAAAATTTATGGAAGAAGACATGGGCAAATAAGTGTCTAAATACAGTATTAGCATCAGCAGAGGATTGCGGTCGCGTGAGTTATAATTTCCTGCACTAACTATAACGGGGGAATTTCATTGGTTTTTTATCAGTAAAATTTCCGCTAACTATAACATGTGTGAAACCTATGGTTTTTTCAGTGAATATATATATATATATATATATATATATATATATATATATATATATATATATATTTTTTTTTTTTCAGAATAATCTGCCAACACACAATAGTTGTGTTGAAATATTCATCAATTATGTCATTTAACATGTCATTAGTGAAGTAATATGTTGAGTCCTAAGCCGTGCATGTCGGGGGTGCAAGTTATAGTTGGTTCAGTAAACTATAATTGATAAATGTCTGTTGTTTTTTTTTTTTAAGAATAGTTTTTATATCACAAGACCTAACTATACTTTGGTTTTATTTAGTGAATACTTATATCTATCTATCTATCTATAATATACACACACAGCTAAGCAGTGTAATATGCCATTTATTACAGTCGAGTGCAGAGGTGCCATGACTCAGAAGAGGCAAATCACATGCGTGTACACACACAGGCTTATGTTAGCTATGTAGTATTTTAGTTTTTCTCTCCAATGTACCATACTGCTGATTGGATTTCTTGCTCATCTAAGAGGTTTGTGATCAATGACTGTTCTAACATGGCTCGACAAACTAGCATGAGGAAGATTCTATAACCCTGCTGTCCAGTTGCAATCCCTAGGATTCACCTTGACTTCAGACCTCCCTGTGCAGCACGTGCAATGGCGACCAGGGGCTTTATGGATGAGAGAATCCCGATAACCACAGTACTTCACCAGCCAATTAGTGGAAGGGGATGCCCATTTTCCTTGTATCATGACCCCTGGGACCCCTCCTGTGCCACTGCCTGGATACTCAGGTCCGGAATTCTCGTTACCTTTTGAACTCATCCAGGCATTGGCAAAATCTCTTCTTTCTTTGGACGAGGGTTTGAAAACGTTGTTTGGACTTTGATTCCTGTCAGTTTCATAGGTTAGGTTTCCATTCATAGTTCTGATGTCACATGTTAGAAATGAGGGGGCTCTGGTTGACGCAGGTGTGAACCCACAACAAGCAGGGACCCTTTACTTCTTGTCAGGGCGAAGGATGACTCCCCAGAATAACCCCTGCTCACCCTCTAGGTGCGTGGCGCGAGCAGTCTAGGCTAAGTCTCAGGCGTACACGGTTAAGCAAATGTAATTACACATACAGTAAACCCCTTGCATGCACCACAAACGGACACCAATCAGGAAGTATATAAAAATAAGCTTTTATGTAGATTCAGCAGATTCAAATACAAGGCCCAGTAACGTTGAACTGATGGGGCCACAATTCTTGGAAATGCGGTCAAGTTCTCTTGGTGTTACGGAAAGTTCTTTAGGCGGGCACAAGGTAACTGTAGGCCTCAGCGTACTTGGGGCTGAGGCAGCGCCCAGGAAGCACGCAGCAGATGACAGGGAAATAAGAACGTTGCGGACCCTGGATCCGATGCGAGCTCGCGGTCGAGTTCGTAAGTACAGTACCTTGTTTCTTGACGCAAAGGCGGGGGCGGGATTTCAGCGGCTCTTCGACAGAAGAGCGAGGCGGCGTCCGGGGCTCCCACACTTCACGAGGGTGTCTGATCTTCAGGCTCACGACAAGAGCGGGGTGTTGCAGGTGGCGGGTGAACAAAGCGGGGCAGCCGGGCACGCCGATGCGTCCGGGCTGTCCGAGGCTTGGAGATGCTCAGAACGCCGATTCCGGCGGGAGGGTGAAGGTGCGCAGCGAGCCTCCACGAGCGAGGTGACGGGGCAGCCCAGCACAGCGTAGGGGGAGCGGCTCCGATCGAGCGAGGCTCTTCCCAAGGCGGGGGCGGCTAAGCAGTCCTGGTCACGGCTCAGGGAGGGACTGGGCACAAGGGTCACAGCTCCGGCGAGGGAAAGGACACCACAGTCCAGCAGCAGGCGAGTGAAGATCAGGTAGAGCCCAATGGTCCTGGGACTCAGTTCAGGGGGCAAGCTCAGTTCCAAGCCCTTGGAGATCGTTTTGGAAAAGCACAAGTCTTGAAAGTAAAAGTAAAGTAAAAGGTTTCAGCAACAGTTTCTCTTCTCTCCTTTGGCAGCAAGGTCACCACTGCAGGCCAATCCCCCAGGATAGGGACAGTCTTCCTCCTACAGCTTTCCCGGTGCCTCCTCCTCAGGCAGAGATTCTTCTTGGTCAAAAGCGGATCTAGTTTCTTAGGAGCAGGGCTCCTCCATTTATACCACAAATCTTTTGTTCTTCCAGGCCAGGGGGGCCCTTGCCTAGTTCAGTCCGGTTTCTGAGCACTTTGTTTACGTGATGCAGGCTTCTCCTTTCAGAGTGCAGGGCAGAGTCATCAGACGCTCCACAGGGGGTGGAGCCGGCATCGAGGTAGTGGAGCACTGTCCTATTCAGAGCCTAGAAGCACTCCTCCCACCCATCTACCTGGGGATCGTCCTATTCATACCAGGCTACCTAGCCCTGCCCATCTGGGTTCCCCCAGCCCTGTCACTCACACCAGTCAGACATCAGATACACATCACGCAGAGGCGGCTGAAATGTTTAGGCAAGCAAAGGCCGACTTTCTAAAAGCGGCATTTGCAAACCCGGAATATTAAAATAAACCTTGCGAAAAGATGTACCTTATTATTCCGAGTTCAGGCATACTAAACTCGATCTTCTACCATGTTCCCTGGGTCGGTTAGGATCATAGGGTGTAATAATCCAGGCCGCCCATACTGGCCTATGAGAACAGGGTAGCCTTGCAGTAGTGAACAACAAGATGGCGGTAATTCACTACTAGGACACGCCACGCATCCAGGCTTGTCCTACCTTAGGCGTACAATGCACCCTGCCCGTGGGCCTACCAGAGGGGTGACTAACATGCAGCTAAGGGAAGGTTTTAGGGACTGGCAAGTGTGGGCACTTGTCGGTCGGCGTGTCAGTACCAGACTGCACGCAGGTTCTGCGATGGCAGACCTTAGACGTATTTTACCGGCCGCTTCTGTGGGTGGCACAACCCGTGCTGCAAGCCCACCAGCGGTGTTCGTATTTACATGCCCTGGCGCCCCTGGCGCACTTTACTGGGGTCTGATAGTAAACCAAACAATCCAATCATGGAATCCAACCAACATATACAATTTACATAGGGAGCACTCGCACCGTGGCACTGGTTGGCAGTGGCACGGCGCGCTGAGCGGCCAACACCATAAAAACACATGAGGCACAGCGACAAAAAGAGGAAGGGAGACTCACGCCAAGGTGCCAGGTCTAACACGTGTCCCCTCCAGCTGAAAAGTGGGGAGAACTACCCTACCCCAGGGAGTTCCTCATCACTAAGGCGGAAAAATCTGGACAGACCGTCAGCATTGGCGTGATCTGTACCAGGGCGATGTTCCACCGTGAAATCCATACCCTGTAGGGAAATGGACCACCTCAACAGCTTTGGATTCTCACCCCTCATATGCATCAACCATCTGAGGGGCCTGTGGTCCGTCTGAACCCGGAAGTGAGACCCAAACAAGTAGGGTCTTAGCTTCTTCAGCGCCCAGACCACAGCAAATGCCTCACGCTCAATAGCACTCCACCTTTGTTCCCGTGGAAGTAACCTCCTGCTAAGAAAGGCTACGGGTTGATCTAGGCCCTCCTCATTAATCTGTGAAAGAACAGCCCCCACACCATGCTCTGAAGCGTCTGTCTGAACGATAAACTCTTTGGAGAAGTTGGGAGCCAAGAGCACGGGCGCCGTGCACATAGCAGTTTTCAAGGCCTCAAAAGCTTTCTGACAGGTGTCAGTCCAGATCACTTTCCTGGGCTGCTTCTCCGAAGTCAGCGCTGTCAAGGGGGCAACCATGTTGCCATACCCCTTGACAAACCTCCTGTAGTACCCGGTGAGACCTAGGAAGGCTCTCACCTCCGTCTGGGTTTTGGGCGCCTCCCAATTCAGGATGGTTTCTATCTTGGGCTGAAGGGGTGCCACCTGGCCACTCCCAACTTGGTGTCCCAAGTACACCACGGAACCCTGCCCGATCTGGCACTTACTCGCCTTGATCGTGAGGCCTGCCTTGCGCAGCGCCATCAACACTTCCCAGAGGTGACGCAAGTGTTCCTCCCAAGTGGAGCTGAACACTGCGATGTCATCCAGGTAGGCTGCACTGAACGAATCCAGCCCAGCCAACACCTGGTTGACCAATCTCTGGAAGGTGGCAGGGGCATTCTTCATCCCAAATGGCATAACCCGGAACTGGTAGTGCCCATCTGGGGTGGAAAATGCTGACCTCTCTTTGGCCCCCTCGGTCAAGGCGATCTGCCAATACCCAGACGTTAAATCAAACGTGCTGAGGTAGTTGGCAGCCCCTAGCCGATCGATGAGCTCATCAGCTCTGGGGATGGGGTGTGCGTCGGTCCTAGTGACCGAATTGAGTCCTCTGTAGTCCACACAGAACCGGAGTTCGGGTGTGGCTCCCGGCGCTGCAGCCTTTGGGACCAAGACCACGGGGCTGGCCCAAGGACTGCTAGAAGACTCAATTACCCCGAGTGCAAACATCTTGGAGACCTCCTCCTTGATGCATGTCCTCACCCTGTCAGTCACCCTGTAGGCCTTGTGCCGCACAGGTGGACTATCCCCAGTGTCCACATCATGGACGCACCAATCAGTGACACCAGGGACCAGGGAAAACAGGTCAGAAAACTGTCCCAGCAGCTGGCGACAATCATTCTGTTGCTCAGGTGTCAGGGTGGAAGAGAGGATGACACCATCCACTGACCCATCTTGCTCCTTGGCTGACAGGAGGTCAGGAAGAGGTTCTGTCTCATCTTCCATTCCAGCATCTGTTGCCAAGAGCATGCCCACTTGGGACCTCTCCAAGTGGGGCTTGAGGCGGTTGACATGTAGGACCCTTAAGGGGTTCCTAGGAGACTTCAGGTCCACCACGTAGGTAACAGGACTCTTGCGCTCCACCACCTCAAAGGGACCGGTCCACTTATCCTGGAGCGCACACGGCTCCACGGGGGCCAAGACCCATACTTTCTGTCCAGGCTGAAGCTCTACCAGAGTGGCATTCTGGTCGTACCACCGCTTCATCTCCTCCTGGCTGGCTTCCATATTTGCCTCAGCAAGTTGCCTGAATCGCCTAGTCTGATTCCTGAAGGCCAGCATGTAACTATATACATTCTGGGGAGGTTTCCTGGGAGATTGCTCCCAGCCTTCTTTGACCAGACTTAGAGGTCCTCTGACTGGGTGACCATACAGAAGCTCAAAGGGACTGAACCCCAGAGACTTCTGCGGCACCTCACGGTAAGCGAAGAGAAGGCATGGTAAGAGGACGTCCCACTTACGCCTCATGGCTCCTTCTAGGCCCATTATCATGCCTTTGAGGGTTCGGTTGAATCTCTCAACCAACCCGTTTCCTTGGGGGTGGTAAGGGGTGGTGAACTTGTAGGTTACACCACACTCTTGCCAAAGAGATTTCATGTACTTGGACATGAAATTGGTACCTCGGTCAGACACCACCTCTAGAGGGAATCCCACTCGGGAAAAAATTCCCATCAGTGCACGTCCCACCACGGGGGCCGTCACTGTCCTCAGAGGAATGGCTTCCGGGTACCGGGTGGCATGGTCCACCAGGACCAGGATGAACCTATTGCCCATCGCTGTCTTGGGGTCCAGGGGCCCTACAATGTCAATCCCCACTCGCTGGAATGGGGTACCGACCACAGGGAATGGCTGGAGTGGAGCCTTCTGCTTCCTTCCACTCTTTCCACTTGCCTGGCAAGTCTGGCATGTCCTGCAGTGAGTATCGGAACTCCTGCGCATTTGAGGCCAATAAAAGTGGGTGACAAGCCTTTCAAAGGTCTTGTCCTGCCCCAAATGCCCTGCCAATGGCACATCGTGAGCCAGCCCCAGTAGGAAGGCTCTGAAGTCCTGGGGTACCACCAGCGCACGGGCTGACCCAGGCTCAGCAACCTTAGGCTCTGTATATAGGAGGTCGTTCTCCCAGTAAACGAAATGTGATCCTGACTGATCACCTGCGGCCTGGTCTGCAGCCTGCTGCCGCATACCCACGAGAGAAGGGCACTCCTTCTGTGCCTTGCAAAAGTCCTCCCTGGTGGGACCCCCTTCCTGCTGCCAATGGGTCAGCTCCGGCAGGTCTCCCAGTTCAGCTACCTGCTCCCCTGCAGGCTCCAGGGCATCCCCCTCAAGGTCTGCTTCCTCCTGGACCGTGGGAACTTCAGGGGCCGGCTTCCCGCGCCCCTTGCTCCTTCTCTCTGAGGCCGGTTCCTGGGCCTCCCTCTCAGGCTCCAGGACCTCTTGAGTACCTCTACTGGCTGCCATGGACCGTGTGGTGACACACGCCCAATCCGGCATACCCAACATCTCCAGGTGAGCACTCCGCTCCACCTTAGCCCAAGGTGAGCTCTCCACATCGTTCCCTAACAAACAGTCTACAGGCATGGCGGGCCTCACAGCTACCTGAAGAGTACCAGAGACCCCCCCCCACTCAAAGGGAACCTGAGCCACCTTGCAGTGTCTCTCTGTGTTGTCAGCGGCAACAACGGGATAGAATGCATTGGGGACCACCTGCTCCTGAGACACCAGGTGACACCTGACAGCTGTCACACTGGCTCCTGTATCTCTAAGAGCTTCCACTCTATGGCCATTTATGGTCACCCACTGCCTGTACTTCTTAGTGTTCTCAGGCAGCTGGGTTGGAGGGACCACTTCACGGTCTCCTAGCGAGACCAGGGACATCTCTGCGGGACCCCACCCACCTTGGACATCCCTCTCCTCCCCCAAGGCTACACTAGTCACCTCCCGGGGTGGAGCACCAGTGGGTGCTGGTTTACCAAACAATGGACACTTTACATCCGAGGCAAAATGCCCCAAATTGTTACACCTGTAACATCTTACGGGCCCCTTTTGAACAGGAGGACCTGTCGGGGCCCCGGTCGGTTTCTGGGGTGGGGGAGGCTGAGAACCCTTCCCTTGGTTCCCTTGGGGACTATTTTGGGGCCCTTTTTGGAACTGCTTCTGTTTACCCCTGTCCCCCCCACTCTTCTGCTGGGGACCCTGCCCACCTTTGGCGGAATCTCCCACGGTACCCTTGTGGACCCTGGTACTGACCCAGCGGTCCGCCTCCTCAGCAAGCTTCCTCGGGTTAGTCAGCTTACTATCGATCAGGTGCTGGCGTAGCTCAGGAAAACAATTACTGGACAAGTGCTCCCATGCCATTAAATCAAGAAGCCCTTGATAATCATTTACCTTACTACCCTTTACCCAACCATCCAGCGCTCTGCAAAAGAAAGTCACATACTCCACATACGTACTATTGGGAATCTTAGTGCAACCCCTGAACCTCTGTCTATATAACTCAGGGGTCAACCCATACCTAGCCATCAATGCTTCCTTCATATGGGCATAAGAATTACGAACATCTACAGGTAAATCTAACAGGGTGTCCCGCCCTTCACTCAGAAACCTTCCCCACAACCCCGCTCCCCAATCTTTCTCAGGGACCCGGTGGGAAGACATGGCTACCTCGTAGGCTCTGAACCACTGCCCGATGTCGTCATTCCTGAAGAACTCCTTCACTACATCCTTGGGAATATAAACTCTTGGTTCCGCCGGTACTGGCGGTGTGCTGCCACCAGAGGGATTAAGCTCCAAACTTTTTGCTTTCAGCTCCAGCTCCCTCAGCTTCATGTCATGCTCTAATTGTAGTTTCTTTTCTTCCATGGCTAATCTTTGTTTTTCCATATCCATCTGCCCATGAAGTTTTGCCATTTCCACCTCGTGTGCCCGGGTTGCTGCCCTGTCCGCCAACTCTTCTGGCGACAGGCATCTGCCAAACTCATGGACACTTTCTGGTGGAACCACTTCCACCTGATTCTCTGGTGCCTTTGACTCATACCAGGCCCTCAGCGCCTTCACAAATTGTTCCTTTTTTTTCAATCCACTTTGGGCAATCCTGAACTTGGAGCAAAGACCTTTCAAGTCTTCATTGGTACGATTCAGAAGTGCGTCTTCTTCCCAATCTACGTCTTCAAATCCAGAGATTATGGAAGCCGCCCTTCCGGCGGAAAGTGAACCAGGCATGGCTCTAACAAAGGAGACTCTTGGCAAAACAAAAACAAATGCTAGCCTTGTGGCTGTGTTACTGGTCTGCTCTCACTACGTGGTGATCAGTGATTCACTATACGCAAACCACAAATGCAAATCCGTAAATCCTCACCGCTGCCAGCAATGTTAGAAATGAGGGGGCTCTGGTTGACGCAGGTGTGAACCCACAACAAGCAGGGACCCTTTACTTCTTGTCAGGGCGAAGGATGACTCCCCAGAATAACCCCTGCTCACCCTCTAGGTGCGTGGCGCGAGCAGTCTAGGCTAAGTCTCAGGCGTACACGGTTAAGCAAATGTAATTACACATACAGTAAACCCCTTGCATGCACCACAAACGGACACCAATCAGGAAGTATATAAAAATAAGCTTTTATGTAGATTCAGCAGATTCAAATACAAGGCCCAGTAACGTTGAACTGATGGGGCCACAATTCTTGGAAATGCGGTCAAGTTCTCTTGGTGTTACGGAAAGTTCTTTAGGCGGGCACAAGGTAACTGTAGGCCTCAGCGTACTTGGGGCTGAGGCAGCGCCCAGGAAGCACGCAGCAGATGACAGGGAAATAAGAACGTTGCGGACCCTGGATCCGATGCGAGCTCGCGGTCGAGTTCGTAAGTACAGTACCTTGTTTCTTGACGCAAAGGCGGGGGCGGGATTTCAGCGGCTCTTCGACAGAAGAGCGAGGCGGCGTCCGGGGCTCCCACACTTCACGAGGGTGTCTGATCTTCAGGCTCACGACAAGAGCGGGGTGTTGCAGGTGGCGGGTGAACAAAGCGGGGCAGCCGGGCACGCCGATGCGTCCGGGCTGTCCGAGGCTTGGAGATGCTCAGAACGCCGATTCCGGCGGGAGGGTGAAGGTGCGCAGCGAGCCTCCACGAGCGAGGTGACGGGGCAGCCCAGCACAGCGTAGGGGGAGCGGCTCCGATCGAGCGAGGCTCTTCCCAAGGCGGGGGCGGCTAAGCAGTCCTGGTCACGGCTCAGGGAGGGACTGGGCACAAGGGTCACAGCTCCGGCGAGGGAAAGGACACCACAGTCCAGCAGCAGGCGAGTGAAGATCAGGTAGAGCCCAATGGTCCTGGGACTCAGTTCAGGGGGCAAGCTCAGTTCCAAGCCCTTGGAGATCGTTTTGGAAAAGCACAAGTCTTGAAAGTAAAAGTAAAGTAAAAGGTTTCAGCAACAGTTTCTCTTCTCTCCTTTAGCAGCAAGGTCACCACTGCAGGCCAATCCCCCAGGATAGGGACAGTCTTCCTCCTACAGCTTTCCCGGTGCCTCCTCCTCAGGCAGAGATTCTTCTTGGTCAAAAGCGGATCTAGTTTCTTAGGAGCAGGGCTCCTCCATTTATACCACAAATCTTTTGTTCTTCCAGGCCAGGGGGGCCCTTGCCTAGTTCAGTCCGGTTTCTGAGCACTTTGTTTACGTGATGCAGGCTTCTCCTTTCAGAGTGCAGGGCAGAGTCATCAGACGCTCCACAGGGGGTGGAGCCGGCATCGAGGTAGTGGAGCACTGTCCTATTCAGAGCCTAGAAGCACTCCTCCCACCCATCTACCTGGGGATCGTCCTATTCATACCAGGCTACCTAGCCCTGCCCATCTGGGTTCCCCCAGCCCTGTCACTCACACCAGTCAGACATCAGATACACATCACGCAGAGGCGGCTGAAATGTTTAGGCAAGCAAAGGCCGACTTTCTAAAAGCGGCATTTGCAAACCCGGAATATTAAAATAAACCTTGCGAAAAGATGTACCTTATTATTCCGAGTTCAGGCATACTAAACTCGATCTTCTACCATGTTCCCTGGGTCGGTTAGGATCATAGGGTGTAATAATCCAGGCCGCCCATACTGGCCTATGAGAACAGGGTAGCCTTGCAGTAGTGAACAACAAGATGGCGGTAATTCACTACTAGGACACGCCACGCATCCAGGCTTGTCCTACCTTAGGCGTACAATGCACCCTGCCCGTGGGCCTACCAGAGGGGTGACTAACATGCAGCTAAGGGAAGGTTTTAGGGACTGGCAAGTGTGGGCACTTGTCGGTCGGCGTGTCAGTACCAGACTGCACGCAGGTTCTGCGATGGCAGACCTTAGACGTATTTTACCGGCCGCTTCTGTGGGTGGCACAACCCGTGCTGCAAGCCCACCAGCGGTGTTCGTATTTACATGCCCTGGCGCCCCTGGCGCACTTTACTGGGGTCTGATAGTAAACCAAACAATCCAATCATGGAATCCAACCAACATATACAATTTACATAGGGAGCACTCGCACCGTGGCACTGGTTGGCAGTGGCACGGCGCGCTGAGCGGCCAACACCATAAAAACACATGAGGCACAGCGACAAAAAGAGGAAGGGAGACTCACGCCAAGGTGCCAGGTCTAACATCACATCATGAACATTGTCCTGGAAAAGCGTGCACAGACGTGAAGTCTTCTCCCCTAACATACAATAGCCCTTTAAGTAGGACAGGTGATGAAACCTGGCACCTTAAAGGCAATCATGATTCTCTGACCACCTATGAATGGAAATAGAACGGGTACTAGAAGCTTAGTGTATTCCATGGGGTAGATCACTCTTCTGAGTGCTCAAAACGTGCACCGAAAAATATTATTTAATAGCACCTTGGCAAGATTTTACAACTCATCTGGTGGGTGATGAAAAAAACACAATTATTTTAACAAAAAAGGCTGACACAGACCAGGGGCTCTTGCCAAATGAGATTCTGTTGTAATTGAGAAAGAACTGCCGCAGCAAGTGTGATTTCCCAGAAGAATCATTAACATTAGGCTGAATCCCACAAAGACATCTGGTAAGATCAGATTAAGTATTCCATGTAACAAGGACAGTCACTCAACCATTAAAACAAAGGCATACAAAGGCACACAAAAAAACGAAAAAAACGGTGTCATCTTACAAAGACGCCAAATATGATGCAGAAAGAAATGACTCCATGTGTAAAACGAAGAGGCATTTTTCAAGTGTCGGATCGAAGATTAGCGAGCTAAACTGACAAGAGTACACCTGTCTTTGATTACTGTCTTTTTCACCTTGTATGATAAGGCTGGCAGCATAATGAAGGCATCATTTACATTACTTGTTTGGAAGCTTGAATTAAATATTGCTGATACATAGTACAGCTAGTGAACAACCGGTGCAAAGAACAGACATTTTGTAGTCCTTACAGACCAATTAAGCACATTATTAGCAAAGACAGCGGGCCGAGTTCTTTTTTTTGGTGGGGGGGAAAAGCAATGCAAAATGGCGACCTGCTAATGGACTGAAAAACCCAAATGCTCTAACCACAATCAAGCCTCGGTTTATTACACGAATGCTTGCAAACACATTACTGGTGTATTTGTGAGATGTCTCTTACAAAACTGGTTTGGAGTAGCTTATGTTTCCATTCAGATAGGGACTGACCTAGTAAAACTGCTTGGACCAGCCTTTTCAGTTGGAGCCAAGGCTAACTTGCATATGGTTGGCACAGAAAAAACAAAAACCAAAAGGATGAAATTCTGCCCAGACAAATAAAGGGAAGCCAAGATAAAATGTAAATATTCCACCACTGACTTTGTGTAATAGCAACTTGCTTTAACACCTGGGATTATAGTCATATTGACGAACAAGTTGCTTAACTTTGGTAACGCATTATCTGGTAGAGACGATATCTAGATGCAGATTCCTTACCTTTGAAATTCCCAGGCGTCAGACTTTTTGGAGTGAGCAGTGTCATCAGGTGCGTCTGTACAGTTCTAGGCGGCGTCGTTGGCGCTGGATGAGATGTCATGGAAACCTCTGAAGGAGGCACCCAGGCACGCAGACGTCAGTTACTTTTCACGACTCTCCACGCCAGAAGCGCAGAGCCATGAAGTGAACTGACAAATGTGTGTCTAAACTAGGGACCTGAAAAGGGAGCAACCGTAGTCCTATAAATATGCCCGCAGAGTAGGGCCGCATGGGTGGGTCTGTAAGGAATCTGCAGCTAGATATTGTCTCTGCCAGATAATGCATTGCCCAAGATAAGTACCTTGCACATCTGATAGAGGCTTCCAGCTGCAGATTCCTTACCTTTGAATAGATACCCAAGCCATACCATCATGGCAGTGGGCTGAGAACAATTTACTAGACTAAATAGTCCTGTAGGAATGAACGGGCGACATTGCCCATCCATGTGGACCTGACTGTTCAGGCAACAGTGTTTAGCAAACAAGTGTAGGGAAGCACACGTTGCTGCCTGACAGATTTCCAGGACTGGCACCCCATAAGCCAACGCCATGGTCGTAGCCTTACCTCTGGTGGAATGGGCCCTTAAACCCTCAGGAGGCTGCTTTTTAGCCATGGTATAACAGATTTTTATACAGAGAACGACCCAGAGTGAAATTGACTGCTTCTGTACTGTCTGACCTTTTTTAGCTCCCACAAAGCCCACAAAGAGTTGGTTGTCCACCCGGAACTCTTTTGTGCAGTCAAGGTAGAATGACAACGCTCCTTTGGGGTCCATCCGATGGAGTTGCTCCTCTTCCTTAGAGGAATGCGGAGGAGCATAAAAAGGTCGGCAGTTTGATCGATTGACCCAAAATGAATAAGGCCACCACTTTAGGTAGGAAAGAGGCTCGGGTGCGAAGCACCACCTTATCTGAAAATATCATAAGATAGGGAGCCTTGAATGTTAAGCCTGCAGCTCACTGACCCTCCGGGCAGATAATATTGCCACTAGAAATGCTATCTTGATGGTAAACAACCAGAGGAGCCAATTATCTAGTGGCTCAATGGGAGCACACATGAGGTAAGTGAGAACCAGGTTCAGATTCCACTGAGGCATAATGAAGGGCGTTGGGGCAAACATATGTATAAGCCCTTTTAGGAACCTATATACAATGAGGGACTTGAATAAATAAGGGTTGGTCAGGCAGCCGCAGGAAAGCAGACAGAACAGAAAGATAACCCTAGGGAATGTCCAGAGCAGAGCCTTGCTGGACATGGGTAAGAATAAAGAGAAGAATATCAGAAAGAGGGTCGATAGACTTTTCTGTACAATATTTTACACAATTTTGCAAACAGCAGGCATATACTGTTTTGGTGGAGAGCCTGGCCACCAAAATAACTGTACAAACTTCGGGAGGAAGGTAAAAAGCTATCAGCTTTCACCGCTCAAGCTCCACGTAAAGAGGCAGAGAGTTGACAGGTTCTGATGGAGAACCCCCGGCCCCCACCCCTCCCCCCCGCTGCTGTGACAAAAGATCCTCCCGAAGGGGCAACCTGATCGGAGGATCGCGGCTCATTTTCAGGAGCTTGGGATACCAAACTCTCCATGCCTAGTATAGAACCACAAGAATGACTTGGGCCAGGTCGTTCCCGATGTTCTTGAGAACGCTGGGCAGAAATGATATGGGCGGAAAGGCAAACATGAGGCCTGAGCTTAACTCGCTAAGAAAAGCGTCGCTGAGCAATAGCTGCTTTGGAAACTCCAACGCGCAATACTGCTGACATTGTGCTTTCTCTTCGGAGGCGTACAGTTCTAACGAAGGTTCTCCCAACTGCTGAAACAGACCTTGCGCCACCTTGGCTGGAGATGCTAGGCAACAACAGCTGAGTTTGTCTGCCTTGGCATTCAGAGAACCTGCCAGGTGTTGAACCACAAGAGTTATGCCCTGCTGTTCCAGCCATGTATCGAGAAGAAGAGCCTCTTGACTGAGGGCTCATGACCACTCCCCAGCCGGCTTGTTGCAGTACCACATGGTAGTGGTGAGGTCCGTGAATACCTGCACTAACAAACAAGTTACTTACCTTCGGTAACGATATATCTGTAAGAAACATTAGTAGTGATAGATTCCTTACCGTAGAATTACCCCCAAGCGTCAGGCTCGATCCGTAAAGTTTTCATCAGTAGTACCCTTGCACGTCAGAAGGTGGCCTCGTTCAGCTCAGGATCTGTCACTGGCCTCGTGTTCGCCGAGATGACGTTGCAGCAGCTACTTAGACGCCGCCCTCGCGCGCTGACGTCAGCTCTGTACACGACTTTCCGCGCCAGGAACGCAGAGTCATGCAAGATACTGACCATGGGTGCCTTGAAACTAGGGCCCAGAAAGGGAGGACCTTAACCCTAGAAATCAGTTTGCAGAACGAGGAGGATGGGTGGGAGGTGAGGAATCCATCACTACTAATGTTTCTTACAGATATATTGGTACCAAAGGTAAGTAACTTTTTCATCTGAAAGAAACATATAGTGATAGATTCCTTACCTTAGAATAGATACCCCAGCAATACCAACCCCGGTGGTGGGTCTGCGAACCAAGGTCACACAAGGAAGTCTCGGAGAACAGAACGGCCAAAGAAGCCGTCTCTCTGGACTTGGCTGTCCAGGCAATAATGCTTAGTGAAAGTGTGCAGCGAGGCCAACGTAGCTGCGTGACAGATGTCTAGTAAGGGGACACCACGTCCCAACGCCGTAGTGGCAGCCGTCGCCATGGTGGAATGGGCGCGCAGCCCCAACGGAGGCTCCTTTTAAGCCAAAGAGTAACAGGCTTTAATTCCCAATGACGACCCACCGGGAGATAGTCTGCTTGTGTGCGGCCCGACCTCTCTTTGCGCCAATTTAGCCAACAAAGAGCTGGTCATCCACCCGGAACTGTTAATTGCGATTCAGGTAAAAGGAGAGCGCACGTTTTGGGTCCAGACGGTGGAGCCTCTCTTCCTCTCTAGAAGGATGCGGAGGCTGAAAGTACGAGAGCAAAGTGATGGTCTGCCTGATGTGAAAAGCAGTGACAATTTTTGGCAGAAATGATGGAAGAGTTCTGAGCACAACCTTGTCTGGATGGACAGACAGAAAAGGAGGTTTACAAGAAAGAGTCTGGAGCTTACTCACTCACCTAGCGGAGGTGATGGCAACCAGGAAAGCAGTCTTTAGAGCTAAGAGACGTAGACGACAGTTGTGAAGAGGCTCAAAGGGAGCGCACATCAAGTATGTAAGAACCAAATTCAAGTCCCACTGTGGCATCACAAAAGGAATAGGAGGGAAAAGGTGAGTAATGTCTTTGAGGAATCTATTTACAACAGGGGACTTGAAAAGAGAGGGCTGATCAGGGAGTCTGAGAAAGGCCGAAATAGCAGAAAGGTAGCCCTTGATAGTGCCCAGAGCAGAGGACTGCTGGGCCATAGAAAGAAGGAACAAAAGGACTTCTGAAATAGGGGCAGAAAGGGGATCCACAACCTTTGCTGTGCACCATGCCACAAATTTGTTCCACCTGCAGGCGTATATCAACTTAGTGGAGGGCCGCCAGAATGACATTACAAACTTCAGGAGGCAAGTCTAAAGGAATCAACTTCCGCCGCTCAATCTCCACACAAGGAGGTGGAGACTGGACAGGTTCAGGTAGAGGACCGTCCCCTGCTGCTGCGACAGAAGATCCTCCCGAAGAGGCAGTCGGATCGGGGGATCGATGGTCATACTGAGTAGCTCGGGATACCATACTCTTCGAGCCCAGTCCGGAGCCGCAAGAATGACATGGGCCCGGTCGCGCCTGATCTTCTTCAGCACTCTGGGCAGAAGTGGTATATGTGGAAAGGCGTACAACAGACCTGAACACCACTGGCGTCGAAAAGCGTCGCCGAGCGAGTGCCACCTTGGACATTCCAATGCGCAGAACTGCTGACATTGCGTGTTCTCTTCGGTGGCAAATAGATCTAACCAAGGCTCTCCCCACTGTTGAAAGACCTTGTGCCAGGTCTGAGTGAAGACGCCATTCGTGATCCATCATGCACCTGCAGCTGAGTTCGTCCGCCCTGGTGTTCAATGAACCTGCCATGTGTTGTACCACCAGGGAAATGCCCTGATGTTCCAGCCGTGTCCAGAAGCGCAGAGCCTCCTGACATAGGGTCCACGACCCCACCCCACCCTGTTTGTTGCAGTACCACATAGCGGTGTGGTGTTGTCTGTGAACACCTGCACTACTCTCCCCTTGACAGAGGGAAGGTAGGCCTTCAGTGCAAGTCGTATCGCCCGAAGCTCCAGAAGGTTGATATGGAGCCGGGACTCCACCGGAGACCAGAGGCCTCTGATCTCCACCTCTCCCATCTGGACGCCCCATCCCAGGAGGGACGCATCCGTCACCACTATGTGCTCCGGTTGGGGAAGGGAGAGGGATCTGCCATTGACCCAATGCCGGTTTGTGAGCCACCACTGCAACTGTCTTGCAGTGCCCTCCGAGATCTGGACTGACTCGGACAGGTTCCCCTGATGCTGCGCCCACTGGAACTTCAGGTCCCACTGCAGAGCCTGCATATGCCATCTGGCATGATCGACCAGCAGGATGTAGGAGGCCATGAGGCCCAGCAGCCTCAGGGTCAGCCTGACCGAAACCCAGGTTAGAGGCTGGAAGATCGGAATCAGAGCCTGAAAATCCTGGACTCGTTGTTTGGGAGGATAGACCCGAAAGATCGTCGTATCCAGAACGGCTCCGATGAAGAGGAGCTTCTGAGAGGGAATCAGGTGCGACTTTGGCACACTGATGGAGAACCCCAGCAAATGCAGATGGTCGGCCGTAGTCTGGAGGTGGGAGACGACTGTCTGGGGCGATCCCGCCCTCAACAGCCAGTCGTCGAGATAGGGGAAGACAGGAACCCCTGATCTGCGCAGATAAGCTGCGACCACTGCCATCACTTTCGTGAACACCCGAGGGGCGCTGGTAAGGCCAAAGGGGAGCAGGGTAAACTGAAAGTGCTTGTGGCCTACCGTAAACCGCAGGTAACGCTGGTGGGCCGTAATGACGGGAATATGGAAATATGCGTCCTGTAGATCCAATGCTAACATCCAGTCTCCAGGGTCGAGGGCAGACAAGACCTGAGCCAGAGTTAACATCTTAAACTTCTCCTTCCGGAGGAAGCGATTGACGTTCCGGAGGTCTAAGATAGGACGCAGGCCCAAATGGCTGCCCCATCCCAGGAGTGACAGATCTGTCACTACAGTGAGATCAGGTGGGGAAGGAAAAGGGGTCTGCCTCAATCACAGTTCATAAGCCACCACTGCAGGTCCTTTGCAGTTCCTTCCTAGATCTGGGTCACATCGGAGAGATTTCCCTGATGCTGTGCCCAGTGGAACTTCAGAACCCACATATGCCATCTGGCATGATTTACCAACAAAATGCAGGAGGCTAGATGGCCCAGCAGCCTCAGCCATTCGCACCGAAATCCAGGATAGAGGCTGAAGCATCGGTACCATAAACTGCATATCCTGGACTCACTGCTAGGAAGGATAAGCCCAAAACTGCACTGAGTTCAGAACAGCTCAGATGAAACGGGCGTCTGAGAAAGAGTCAGGTACGACTTTGGCACGTTTATAGTGAATGCCAGCGAATGCAGGAGGTCCACCGTAGTCTGGAGGTGGGAAACAACAGCCTGGGGTGAGGATGCCTTCAACAGTCAGTTGTCGAGGTAGGGGAAGACTGAAACCCCTAACCTGCGCAGATTAGCATCACCTTGGTGACCACCCTAGGGGCGCTGGTGAGGCCAAAGAACTGAAAGTGCTGGATGATAACCTTGAACCGCAGGTAACGCCTGTGGGCATGCAGAATGGGGCTGTGAAAATAACCCTCCTGCAAGTCCAATGCTACTAGTCAGTCTCCATTGGTCTAGTGCAGACAAGACAACAGCCAACGTAAGCATCTTAAATATTTTCTTTATGAGAAAGAGATTGACGGTTCAGCGGTCTACAACAGGACGAAGACCTTTGCTCTTTTTGGGTGTCAGAAAGTAGTGGTAATAACAACCACTGCCTACTTCTGCTATCAGACCCTTTCTATAGCCACCTTGGTCAGGAGAGCTGTAACTTCCTCTCGGAGCAAGATTGGATGATCCTCTGCCAGCTGTTCTGGAGATGGCGGTAAGGTGGGGGGGGGGCAGGGAGGGGTAACACCTCTGAATTATCAGCAAGACCCATTTGCCTAATGTTATTGACTGCCAGTGGAGGGGATGATGTTGGATTCCCCCTCCAACAGGACACCCCTGGTCTTCCAGAAACAAACTAGGAGGACTTAGAGCCTGGCAAGGGGTTGGTGACGGACGACTTCTGGTTACCATTCCCGCGAGGTCGGAATGCAACAGATCCTCGCACAACTTGGGAAGTGTGCGCAGGACGGGGGCTGGGGTATCGCTGAAAGTCCATTCCAATGCTACGAAAGGAATGAAAGGCCGACTGGGGGCGAGGTGTCACTGAGAGGCCCAAGGACCTGGCTATAGCCCACGAGTCCTTCAAGCGCTCCATAAACAAGTTTGCCTTCTTTCTGGAGAGATGAGTCCCATCGAAGGCAATGTCCATGAGGTTGGCCGGAACATCCCCAGAAAAGCCAGATGTTCTCAGCCAGGCATGACGCTGCAAGGCCACTGTTGACGAAACCGCTCTGGCCCGCGAGTCAGTCGTATCCAGACCACATCTTATGGTAACCTTTGCTGCATCCCTCCTATCTCTCACTGCTTGGGAGAGCATGGCCCGGGCCTCCTCCGGGACCTGTGGCAGCACTTGTGCAAGCGTTTCCAATAACGAATGCGAGAAACTGCCCAAAAGGCATGCAGTGTTCACCAACCACAATGCTAGGCTGGTGGAAGAAAACATCCTCTTCCCAAGTGCATCCAGCCTCTTCAATTTCCTCTCCGGGGGTGCCGAACGAAATACGTCATGGGATGTTGATGCTTGAATTACCAAGCTCTCAGGGGCAGGATGTTGGCTGACGAAACTTGGAGCACCTGGGGCAGCGCGATGGCAGCGTGCTATTGTCCTGTTCACAGAGCCCCTGTGCTCGGCTTGGACCAAGTGCCTAGAAGGACATTCATTAGTGCTTTATTGAACGGCAAAAGAGGTTCAGGATGAAATACTTTGGTCAAGAGATTATTCTTGACCTGTACCGAAGGCAGGTCAAGGACCTCTGCTAGCCTTTTCACCACCATAGCCTAAGACGCTCCCTCCTCCGTAGCCACAATAGGCGGAGACAGCATACTAGCATCTGGAGAGGTATCCAGTCCACTGGCCTATGCAAGCTCCTTATGCTAGTCTAATTCCTTACCAGAAGTGTCTAGCTGGTGTTCTATAAGGTCCAGTGACCCCTCCAACTCTTCTCCCATGCCTGTAACCTCCTCAAAACATTCAGGCAATGACCCAGGACCACCGGGCCCTGTCAGTGTCGGAATCTGCACTGACTGATGCTGCTCCAACTCCCGAGTTGTCTGGAATAAGAATGGGGCTAGCGCTGCTAACGCTCCGGACTACTGCCAGCGCTTTCACTCCGGGATTGACTCCCCCTTGTAGTAATTCATTCCAAAACTAACCGGGATTCTCGACTTAATACAAGAGTCCCCGCCTCCGCTCGGGCCTTCGTTCCCGATCAGGTTTCCGGCCACCACCCCCCGGCCCAAGCAAGCCTGATTCCTCGGACCGTACTTTGTGATCTATTCAGTACTCACGCAATTCTACGTGCTCTCACTTCATAATGTCCTGATGATGATCTTGATTAACTAAGATCGAAACGCCATCGACCACAATATCAAAGTACCCTTAAACTGTAAAAATTACTTGGGTTCCTTTAATCTGTTTTTCAATGTGATGTAAAGTTTTTACTGTAACTAAACACCTCACTTCACGCACTGTTACTTATCTATGTGTGAGCACTGTATTCTCTCTCTGCAAAATGAAAGAAACGGAAGCTACTCCATTTTATGATGTTTAAATAAAATGTGATGCCTTCCTTTAATATTCTGTGTCCTTACATACATTTCTGAACCGAATCCACCTTGGTTTCAGCATATCAATGACTCCAATTGAATTAACTTCAAACTAAATAACTTGTAGCCTTGCTACCGGAGGATCTTACTGACCTCACCCAGACCACTGTTTTTGTTAAACTAATGAGTGCCGGCGGTGCTGGAAGCATCGACTTTGGGACAGGCGCCGGGGAAGATCGTGTTGGCCTGACTGGCGCTGATCCAGGATCGCAGAGCACTGAGGCACATCAGAGGAGTCAGCCCACTCAAATACTCAGTGCATGGCCTCGTTAAACTCCCTTATTTGAGCAGGGGGTGCTCTGGGCTCCCGGAAACAGGAGATGCAGAGTCAGACCTGGCAACGGCTCAACTGAACCTTGTGTGGAACGTCTATGTTCCTCACTCGTCTCGTCGATCCTCGATGGACGAGGTGAAGTCAAAGTCCGTTTAGACTTCTTCTTCTTGTGCCTCATACCAGAGTGTCCCGTGGACCTCGAGTGCAACGAAGAGGACTTGGTCCTCCTGAAGCAGTCGCAAGACCAACTCTTCCTCGATTGGGACAGAGACCTTCTAGGAGTCGGGATAGACGGCAGCGACTGCCAGGTCATAAGCAGATTTAGGGTCCGCTACCTCAAAGCCTTTGGCGCCTTGGCCTGGCAGTCAGAGCACGACTTTGAGTCGTGCACGCGCTCGAGACACTATAAGCACACAAGGTGTTGGTCGGTAATAGATATAGCACTTTTGCAGGCACCCCACGGCTTAAACCCTACCTTACCAGAGGTCATCTCTTGACAAACAAGGAAAATATCTTGAAAAAAACACTGAACAAAGTCTGTAAAAAAGAGACAGAGGGGTAGCTCTTCTCAGGATGAGCACTAACCGGCGCGCAATATATATAGGTGACCACGACGTCACATCCGGCGCAGAGGACGTCACTTAGAATCGAACAGAGCCATCCGACGGGGTCCAGGGGAACTGCTCATGCAAAAAGTTTCCGGATCGAGTCTGATGCCTGGGAGATGAATCTACAGCTAGAAGTCTCTATCAGATAGAACTATGAGGTGCGCTGCTCTCTACAGAGGAAGGTTCTACTGAGAAAATTAACTTATGAAGCCGAACCATCAACAATTGAATACTGTGGAGACATTACTATTGCTAAAAATAGCTGAGACTATACTATAATACAAAGAATATCTCCAAAATATTGCTAAATATGGTACCAATGTGCATCTAAACTATCTGGTATGATGACACCAACTTCACTAACATATTGCTTCGTTTACTGCTTCCATTTCCACATTTTCCTCAGCCGTGGTTTATTTTTTGCTTAACTGAAATAAAATGTGCATATTAATCTATCCACAAATATTTCTCGCTTTATTCTTTGCCCAGAGACACGTTTCATGTAGCAGTTTTTCAGATATGATTAGCAGGCCTAAATGTATTTCCAATTCAGCAGGACTTGATTATTTTTGATTAGTTGGTAGTATTGTGGTGCACTCAAAATAATTTGACAATAGTTTTCTATTATAAGCTAGTTTTCCATGCCACTATATTCATGAACTCTCAGAAACAGACTGCTTTTACAATCAATATTCTTGTTAATGTCTAATGAGCCTGTGATGAGGGTGAAGGAAAAAACGGCAAAATTGAAATGTTCTCCACCTACAGTAATTCAAAACATCATGTAACACAAAAGGACAGTAATTTCGAAGCATTTACCCTGCAGGTCAAGAGACAGCAACCACATGTTTATGCAAATTGAAAAATTCTTGCACCATGGTAGGTAATTTCACAAGTCTCCTGCAGAATGCTAGGGGAAAACTCAGAGGGGGGAGAAAACTACGCTTCATATATAAAAGTAACTATAGTTTTAAAAGCACCAGGATTGCGGAGTGAAGAATCATGAGCTCGAACTGAGGGAGAGGAGGGGCACTGGGGATGCTGCCTGTTATAAAAGCAATGAACAAGGTGTGTATGATAACACTTAGAATCCAGAAATAAAAAAACTTAGCTCACCTACAATTTCGGGGGGGGGGGGGGGGGGGGGTGTTGGGGCAGGTGGGGGGGGGGGGGGTACGGCTAAGCAAGTATTTCGGGGGGGGGCTGAATCTTTAAGCAATAGGCAGAGCGGAGCTGATTTCAGGGAGGGAGGAGGCTGAATCTTTAAGCAATAGGCAGAGTGGAGCTCTTAGAAGGGGTAAAACACCAGCGAGGCCTCATTAACATGCAAATGGTCTATTAAAGACCTGTGAAGTGCTCGGGTGCGGCTGTGTGTTTGCCCGGGAGGCTGTCTTATCCCGGGTTGCCACACACGACGGGGGGGTGGGAAGAGTAAAGCCCTTTGAGTCCAATGGGTGTTGCGCATCTGAGTCACACACATTACAACCTTCCTCCACCTAGTCCAACATACTCCACACACACAAAACACTTGCGGAAATAGCGCAAGTGTAGTTATACTTAGGTCAGACTTTCCAGTAAAAAGGCATTTTTTGGTTCCTTAATATCTTTGGCACAGTTTGACGAATCAGTACGAAACTTTCCAAAAATATTTCCTCCACTTTGGTTCCTTTGTGGAAAGGTTTGTCCTGATCCGTCACAAACACCAAGAATGCCAGTAGATTTCGCGTTTGAAAACTGCTGACTTTGTCAATAGTTTTTAGCAATTGTATTCAGCATCCTCAATGATGTGCATCATGACTAAATAGGAACCATGGCTAAATAAGTAAACAATGCATGTAGACCGGCCACTTCGAAGGTGAGCGCAGCATGCTTGTGCACACCCACAAAAAGACGTGGCCGATATTTATTTTGTGATCCAAGTTGGATCAGCAAATAAAGAGAAAAAGGTGTGTGATAGTGTTGTTTTTTTTCATTAAATGAGGGTGTAGAGAGCAACACAGGCGACACAGAGGGTGTGGGGAAGTAAAATGAAAGGCAAGGTAGGGGAGGAGGCAAACAGGCAAGAGCTACCTGGAGCGGGTGGACACGCATACCAGGGTTAGCACATGAAGGAGGGAAGCAGGGCGAAGCACACAACGATACAGAGAAACATGGAGTGCAGAGGTGCAAAGAGAAGTATACAAAGTAGAACGCTGGAAAAAACATGCAGCCTCTTGGAGTGCTTTAAAAAAAAAAGAAAAAAGTAGTGCTTGAAAATACAAGCAGTCAAAGTTCGAAAGTAATACGTCCATACTGCAGGGGAGGGACAAATACAAGAGGCAGAAATAACGCCCACAATACCACACCTAACGAATAAGAAACAAACAAATGAGAGTGACAGAGACAACCAATGGTAAGCAATGGAGGCTCTAAGATCACTGTAAACTGACAATGTCTTTTGCAACAGAAAGTACATGCGCAGTCTAGAAGGTAAATGAAAACAAAATGCTTTTTTGTGAGTTAAATTCTAGACTATCATGTTGGTGTACCTTATATACAAGCTGGTTAAAAGAAAAATAGGGAACAAACACTTTTTAGCATTTCTTAATGTGTCAATATTTTGTGTCTAAAAAGAGGTAGGGTTCTTCAGATTTCATAGCAACCAGTCAGCATGATGTCGACATCACCAGAAACTACATCATATGTCTTAGGCCCATCATCTCACACAACACCTCTCCTGAAATTCCAATGAAGTCAGAAGAATTGACAGCGGGATTAAAACCAGATGACATCATGAAACACACGAGTGACTACTGAGCTTGGTGGCCAACCAAAACCAAGCTAAAACAAATATTCACCTATGAAATATATCTGTGAGGTATTATCAGCTGTGAGGACTGTATCTCTGTATGAAGCTTTCACAGGAATGCTGGTCATCCCCTTTTTGCTCAGGGAGCTGGCTACAGGCGACCAGTTTGACGTACTGTGCCTTGAGAGAGCGCAGTGTACTACTGTGAAAGTGAGGCTGGTTTCACACACCAGTTTTACATTATGGTTGTTTTGAAGCACTGTACTGTTAAAGCTGCTGTGGGCTTTAAGGTTTAAGTGCTTCCGGGTGATGTGTAGGAAAGGGGGCTTGCATCCACCAAATAAGGCTGTTTATTTAAACACTGCTGCTGTATAAATCCAAACTGTCTTGTATATAATCAATTATAATACATATAGCCTTTAAGCAATGCATCATTTTAATTCAACTTGGTGTTGTCTGATGGCACCTACTCAGGTACCCTAGTGCTAATTTCCTTTACTTATTCTGTACTGCACAAGTAGTGTCTTAAAGATTTTTAGGACCCTGGGTAAGGAGGGTTTTGGGGCCCTGTTCAGAAAAACATTCATTATTATTCCTTTTTTTCAGCTAATTTTAGCCTGTGTGATGCCCAAAAAACTTTCAGAAGTAGAGGTAAACCGAAAAAAGTTGATCTTTGCTTTGCCAGGGCCTCAAAGTCCTTTAGGTTACATTGGGCAAAGAGAGACCGAAGCAGAGAGGAAAGAGGGTGACATACAGAAATAGACACTTCCCCAGGGGCTCTTTGGAAGGTGGGGGCCCCAGGCAATTGCCCAACTTACCCATGCATTAAAACATCTCTGGGCATATCGAACCTCCAATTTAGGCTCGTCTGCGAAGCCTAGCTTATTTCAAACATGCATGTTGCTGAACTCACAGAGCTACAAGTAGGGGTGATCTGCCAAGGAGCGAGGTACAGTGCTCTGTGCCAGCCTACTGGAGCTGTTACACTTTTCATTATATCACAGCTATTTTGAATGGAACGACTAATACTACATCCAAATATCTGGAACTTCCATGGGAAATTGTGTAGCACCGTCTTATGCCAACTTCTTCATGCATGTGTTTGAATTAGACAACATGTTCTCTAAACAAAATTGGGTTGAAAATCTGATAATTTTTCGAAGATATATCAACAAAATTTTCCTCATCTAGAAGGGTGGCCAAATCAGCTTAAAAACTGCCATTTATACTTTAAACACCATCAATGAAAGAACTGAGTTCACCTTCAATATGAGCACTGAAAGGATTACGTTTCTGGACATGGAAATAACTATACAAGATCAAAGACTAGTTACTAATGTTTTTACCAAGCCCACTGACCGAAACAATCTATTACACTATAATAGTTTTCATCAAATGGCTTTGAAGAAACACCTACCCTACTCTCAATTACTCAGAATGAAATGCATTTCTTCTAATGAACAATTATGCAAAAACAGCCCAACCAAGATGGCTACAAGGTTTATACAAAGAGGATACCATAATCACATCATACAAGCAGCCACTAACAGAGTTGAAAAGAAGGACGGACTAAGGCTACTGGAAAGAAGAGATAAATCTAAAAATCAGGATGTCCGATCAGTTTTTGTATCAAAATTTCCCACAAAGAGTCAAAACGTTAAAAGTATCATCCAAAAATATCAGCCCATGCTGCCAACTGTGGTTGAATTTAAAGGTATTTTTAAGCATAAACAGCTTTTTGCGCACCAAAGGACAAGAAATCTGAACTACTTGTCAAAATTAATAATCAGACTAACCAGATACACAGAGGTACTATACCTTGCCTAAATTGTGGCAGTTGTAATAACATGATCAAAAGCACCAAAATCATGCATCCTAACCAGGGAACTCCGAATAAATTACAAACCACCGCAACTTGTGATACAAAGAATGTAATCTATTTACTAAAGTGCCCCTGTGGACTGGCGTACGTGGGAAAAATGGATGAACTCGCGCAATTGATCTCCATCGATTTCTCTTACCCGGACACCTACACTCTTCTGATAACACTGAGCACAGCGAACTTTGAGAGCGTCCACCAGGCTCCATGGATTTGAGTTAACTAAATCACTCATATCAGGTATGCGATATAGCAGATAGATGATAGGCATGATGCCATATAGCAGATAGATGATAGGCATACGAGTGGTGACATTTTTCACATTGGTGAACAGCGGTTAAGCTCATGCATCGGGATATGAATCATCAACTCTGCACCTTTCTCTAATGGTTTATTGTGTGTGGGAATGGAGTTCTTTATCACTTTTCATTATTTTTTCTGGAGGACACCATCTTTTACTTGATTTGTGGCTCCTTCACTTGATTACTTTTAATCTTTCAGTTGACGGCGGTAACCCTAGTGATAAGTTTATACAAATTCACCTTTCCTTCACACGGGCCCGGCAGAGCATATGTAGGTGGTATTCAGTACGGTTGGATGAATTAGTGGTATTACCTTCTAGGAAAATCCCCTGACAAACGGCCCAGCCCAGCATGCATTGATTTTTCTGTTATATTGATGACTAAATACCAATCCACGATGTAGTGCGATACTGAACATTACATACTCTTTGGGAAAATTTGTCAAGATTAAAAATATAATGAAATACAGCTACTATGGATGAATGGTTTAGTTTATACAACTTATCCCTGGAGTGCCAAGTGGGGACGTTTTGGCCTTTTGTGAAAACGCATGATCAGTTGACAAAAGTAGCAACATTCTACATTTTACAACTGCTGCCAGTGTGCGCTAGACATCAGCATACCTACCAACTCACACTGCGCCATTGTGTGACACACGATATCGACTCCCATCACACGGTCTCCCGGTGAGGAGCCAATATTACAGGTGGCAGGGAAAACGGGCAGAAAACGACTCTAAATTGTGGATTTCAAGCTCGTTTTCCCAAGCTTGGAACTTCCGATGTCCATTAAGGGTTGTGAAAACACCCCAGGACATCTGTACCAGGATCAGCATGCTTTTTTTGTGGGGGGATGGGGGAGAGGTGGCTTGGGGGCGGTGTGGGGTTAAAAAGTGCCTTGTAGGTACTTCAAGGCACGAGACCCCGCCACACTCTTTGCACTGAGATTGTTCTTTAAGTTGCACAAGTCGCTAGCTCCCTCATTACCTACGGCAGTGTGGGCTGGGCTGGACTTCACACCAGCAGGAGCCGTCATTGCAGCAAACGTCTACTGTGGAACACAGAGCTCAGCATCGCACTAAAGGTCTCTGGTAACGGAATCTTCAGAGCACAGCCTGAAAGGTTGCCATCACACTTGCCCGTGACAGTGACGTCATGTGGAACCAGAGAAAGGGAGAGTGTGATAGGAGAGTGTGAGCAATACCAGCGCAAATTAACAATCAACCACTGGCAAGCATGCGTTTACTGGTATCGTTAACCCCTTGGTGAGTGAATAAGCTGCGTACAGAGATTACGCTGTCACCTCTTGCCTGACATAAACAACAGACAAGCGTGTACCACACGTATCTGTTGTGGGTAAAAGAAGTCCAGATGTAGCCAGGTAGTAAGTTACAACAAGGTGGTTTATTAAATCCCGTCACAGATGTTGTAGATGGTAAGTATGAGGTTAGGTAACCCCACCAGGAGCAGCCTCCCTGCTGCTCAGCCTGCACACACCAACTGACACTCAGCACATCACCAGGCACCCAAGCATTCCATGACATCACCACACATTCCAACACTCATCCTGGCTGAGCAGTAGGGGACATGTGACTAAGAGAAAGGAGAGGCGACAATCAAGTCACAACATATCCCCTTTCTTTACACCAACAAATGACAAGAATAAAGCATGAACGAAGATAAAGCTTATAAGCAAGATAAAAACAAAAGCAAAGAGCAACGAACATAACATGCAGAAATGTGAAAATGCGAGTTCTACAAACAGAACTTACAACAAGTCTAAAAGGTTGCAAAAATGAATAAATACATTAGCTTCACCAAATAATAAACTTCACATTAAAAAATGTACTGAATGCAATAAAACATTAAATGAATTGGTAGAACATTCCTGGTGTCATAAAAACATAAAATTATGAAACAGCACTAAATCATGAAAGAAGTAGTAAATGCAACAAAACAATGAAAAGAATTGGCAGAACATTCCTGAAGTCATTAGAGGAATGAATTATGAAACAGCACTAAATCATGAAAAGAATGAGCTTAAACTCTCACCCATCCCCTTTTTTCACAAAGGAAAGGATGCAAGCATACCACACACTATGCTGTACGTTTGCCATGAACTACCGTTGCAGACAACACACATACGCACACCTATAAACTTGAAAGGAATAGAGTTTCAGGTAAAACGCACTACCCAGTAAATTGCAAGGTGGGCAATCCTATAACATATTCACTATACTGTAAATCTAACTCAGGCAAACACGCATACTATGCACCTGATGTGACCTCCCGTCTCAGGCAATGCATCTACTACATCATAAACAGTAAAGCAAATCAGCCCTACAGCACAACATAATCTTCGCTGTACACCTGACAAGGCAAAATGTCTTAGACAAAACCACAATACGTAGAAAACTCCAGGGCGAGCAACCCTATAACGCATACACTACACTGTAAAACTGTCAAGACAAAAAGTCTCAGGTAACACACATATGCTCTCTTGTACACATGACAAAACCTAACGTCTCAGGTAACCAAGCATACTATGCACCGGACGTGACTTACCGTCTCAGGCAATGCACAAACAACACCGTAGTCACTAGGGCAACCAACCCTATAGCGCAAACACTGCGCAGTACACCTGACAAGACAAAGTCTCAGGCAAAACATCTCGGAGTACACAACCCTTCACGCTGTATAAGGATACATAACCCTATAACTCAGTGCCAAGCACATATCACAATGCAGTGCCAGGGAGCAAGACCCTTAACACAACAAAATTCAGCATCCAAAAGCAATGCAATACAGGTAGGCTAGAAATCAACGCTGGCCTCACTAAATTTCATAGTATAAATTAATCACACTAAATTCCATAACTAACAGCACACTCCAAAACAAGGCAAGAAAAAAAGCAGGAAATGAACGAGTTATTTACCTTCGGCAACAACGTATCTGGTAGAGACACATTCTAGCAGCAGATTCCTTAACTTAGAATATTCTCCAGGCATCAGACTGGATCCGGCAAATCTTTTTTCCCCAGCAGTTACCTCTGCACGCTGGGAGGCGGCCTCGCCTGGCTCCGTCCTGACATCATCCACGGAAGTGACGTCAGTGGAGCTATATAAGACCCTCCCGGCGTGCTGACGTCAGTTGTCTACAGCAGTGTTTCCCAAACTGGGGTCCGAGGACCCCCAGGGGTCCGTGGCACATTCCCAGGGGGTCCGCAGGCAGCAGTTTTAAAAGCACTGCAAAGTTCCTTGTAAAATTAGCAGTTTGAGCAACTATAAAAGTGTCAAGAAAATGCCAGTGATTAATGTACCTGCTGGAGAGAGAGGAAAGTTTTGTCTAGTGGCAGCTTTGACTTATCTAATATGACACAGAGGGTTAATATGCCTACTGCAAACAACGTGTACAATGCATTTTAAAAACAGTATTTTATGTGCATAGGTCAGTGGGCTACTGATTTTGTCACAGAGATTCTTTTGTCACTGTGCAATTCATAAGGGAAAATCGTAATCTAGCACAGTGTCCTATAAACTGTCAGAGAGCTGCTTGCAAACTGCATGGTAAAAGTTAGCAACATATGTTTATTCCCAGTCTATCATTATCCTGATGCTGCTATGTTCCCACTTCCTGCACATGAACAATTTTGTAATGCCTTTTTGTCACTTCTATGTGTGCTGCCTAATGCAGCACACATGGAAGTTACAAAACATCATTTTTATTAAAGATTGTTTATGTGCAGGAAGGGTCAAAGGTGTTTTGCTTTTTCTGTTGGAAAAACCAAAAACGAGGAGAAATAAGGCACTTCTCATTTCGCCAAGTTAAGACCAGGTTTTTCACGATCTTAATTTTGGTGCTGTCTCCTATTTAAGCTGACCTTGTAAATAGAGGGCAGCGTCAAAATCAGTGGGTGTTGGAGTGAAACGCCCACTGCAACTCCCACTGCCCACCTTTTTCACGCTAAGCATTGCGTGAAAGGGGGCCTTATTTACAAGGCAGCGTTAAGCCACAATAAGTGGCTTAACGCTGCCTTGTAAATAAGGCAAAGCCCCTATTGCCACAGGAACATCGCAAAAAGTGACGTTCCCATGGCGATAGGGACTTGTAAATATGCCCCTAAAATCCTTAGTAATTTGAGTATTTGTTTTGAGTGCACATGTTTATTTATTCTTTTCGAATGACTGTTTTAATGTTTGAAATTGAAATCCTACAAATTGCTTGGGGGTCCCCGGCTTCCAGTGGTGACTCAATGGGGGTCCTCAGGAGTCAAAAGTTTGGGAACCACTGGTCTACAGTGAAAGTTTTCCGTGCCACTACGTGGAGCCATGACAAAAACAGCGAGAGTATAGGAACAGTGTGTTAAAAAAAGAGCAAAAATCGTTGAGACAACAATGATAAGAAACATGAGAATGAGAACCAATCAGAATGAGAAACAACACCAAGTTGAAAGAGCACCCAGAAGGGACTGAAGGGAGCTCACAGAGCCCCTGCACCAGCAAGGGCCCAGCAAAGCGAAAAGCCGTGCCCTACCTCGAGGAGGCAACGGCAGCGGAACGAAAGACATGGCAGCAAGGCACAGTCTGTAAACACAGGAGGGAAGTTGAAAGAATCACAAAAGTGGAACACGCTGAAGGAACACAGGAGGACCAGCATTGAAACACATCGAAAAGCACGGACCTTAACCACCCAAAATCGAGAACCGAGTGGAGGGCCAAAAGGCCCCAAAGCAGAAAAAACCCACCCTGCCCCAGAGGAAGGAGTGAGAGTACACCCAGGAAGAGCAAAGTCACCTGAAAGGAGGCTAGGCGGTAGAACTGCACCTGAAAAGGCCTTCGCAGAGCGGGGAGGATGGGCGGGCGTTAAGGAATCTGCGGCTAGACTGTCTCTACCAGATACATCGTTACTGAGGGTAAGTAACTCGTTCATCTGATAGAGACATCTAGCCGCAGATTCATTAACTTAGAATAGATACCAAAGCTATATAGCAGTGGAGGAGGGTCTGCGATTGAAACCACCAAGTTCCAAAATAACTTCTTCGTCAACAACAGTGACTAGCACGGTGGGAACAACAGCAGCAGTGCGGCTCATACTAGACCCATGCAGCTCCGTAAGGCAGCATGAGCACGCGAGACAAAGGCCCCACAATCCGTCAGAGGACGGAACAAAATCTCCCTTGTCAAGACAGGGAGGAAAGGAGACACAGAACCAAGAGGGAACAAGAGGGCATGTCATCGCCAGAGCATGCTCACTGAACAAACACCCCAGAGGACGTTGAAAAGTGTAACATGAGGGGACAGATGTCACCAGGTAGAGATACACAGAATCATGACCACCAGGAGACATAGGCACGCGGGGAACAAGAGATACCCAAGGAGACAAGGTGTACCGTGAGAAGTGCACCACGGCGAAATATGCCAAAGGAACTGAAGTCCCACAGCACGCATGCGGCTGCAACAAGAGACCGGCGCAATACCAGGCAGTGAACCTGCCAACTGTACCCAAAGGTACAAACTGCAAAGGGAAATCTGGCGAAGCCGGGGACACCCCAAGCACGCCTTACCACCCTGCTCCTGTCAGAGAGATAGAGAGAGACACAAGGACAGAGAGACCGGGCTAAAAAAAAAAAAACAATACCAGTGCAAGGATAAAAATCGAGCATGCACAATCTCTCACTGTGTGTCGAAAACAGGACACACAGAGCGGAACATAGACAGCAGAAAGAAGGAACAAACTTGAAAGCACGCCCCGGAGAAAAGGAAAGCCGTACCAACGGCACAGGTGTGAAGCCTAGCAGGGCACAACAGTGTCAAAAAAACACCGAAAAGTGACAACATCCTCCCCTGACAGGGACAGAACCGCACTCGTAGACAGAGGACGAAAAGAAACACAGAAAACAGCTGGTCAGCTGAAACCAAAAGAGGGAGAAAACGGCGAAAGCCGCCCAGCCCTTCCAATAACTACATCTGAATTCCAGAGACGGAGCAGCAGAAAAAGAAGAGACAACACTGCAACGGAAATCAGAAGTCAACAACCAGGACTACAAACCATGGAAATCATGGAAACTGTGACATGAGGCAGGAAACAGCCAAGTCAGCATGTTGGTCGAACAAGATGACCCCATCAAAGGCCAAATCCCGAAGACGCTCCTGGACATTGGCAGGGAAACAGCCATCGCGCAGCCAAGCATGGTGGCACAGAGCAACGGACCAGGCCATAGCGCGACCCACCGAATTATTGGTGTCCATGGCTGACCGAATGGAAAAGTGCGCCATGTCACGGCCATCACGGACCAACTGTGCCAGGTCAGCCCGAGTACCCTCCGGAAGCAAGGGAAGGAGGAGCTTGATTGAGTCCCAAAGGGCAGAAGTAGCCCGGGCAAACACACAAGATGTGTTCAGGGAGCGAAGGCCAGCACTGGTGGATGCACGACTCCAACCACCGAGATTCTGATGTGGGAGGGACCAACGGAGAGGGGGCCGAAGGCAACGAACCAGAAGGCACCTGAATCACCAGTCTCTGAGCCCTAGGGTGGAGGCACAAACAGACAGGGCCGGGCGATGGCGATGTGCAATAGCACGATCCACCGGGTCCCCCGGAGAGGGCCTCGCCCAAGTCCCCAGAAGAACGTCGTACAATGACTCGCCAAAAGGCAATAAAGTCTCCACCTCCACAGTGCCCTGGTGGAGTAAGTCCAGCAAGGTATCAGAGGAAGTAGCCCTGCGAACAGCCCTTGCAAAAGTCGCACTAGCCACCGCGGCCATTCGAGGTGGCGACAACAGGTCATCCATAGGGGAACGCAAGAGGCTAATCCTGCCATCAAAAGGTGGTGGCACCAGAGCTTGAGGGCACCCAAGGCCTTGCCAGTGCATGGGCACCTGGGCAGAGGGGAAGCAACCTACAGGGACCTCCTCAGCCTCTGACTCCACACCTTCCACCAACTGATCAACAGCCGGAGATGGCACCAGCGGCGAACGGCGCTGAGACGGTGTCGAACCGACATCGAGGACCTCCACAAGGGCCTCGTTTGTCCGGCGCCGGACTTGCGTCAACACCACCCTCACCGAGGTGATAACCTGCAGAGAGTGACAGAGAAGACCCGGAGGCGAAAGCGGCGCTGCAGCCGCAGTCAACGCAGGGTGCCGCACAGGCTGTGCTAAGACACAGAGGACATCAGCGCAACCTCCACCGAGGTAGAAACCTGTGGAGAGGGGCGGAGTCGACACGGAGTTGAGAGCGGGGCAGAAACCGCATCCGGCGTCGACGCAGGGTGCCGGGCAGGGCTGTGCGAAGACCCGGAAGGCCCGGGTGTACGAGAGGGTGGCCCCTTTGGCCCATGCCCCGACGTCGCAGCGACTCCGGAAGCGGAGTCAGGGTGCTCGACCGGTGCCGAGGGCGAGCCCATCAGCCAAACTCCGATCAGAGCCCCTACCCCCCATGGGACCCACAGGTGCGCCTGGGAGAAGGGGAGACCCAAAGATGGACAGAAGGGCCTGAGAATGGGCCTCCATCTGGGCCCTAGTCGCCCCAGCGCCAGGAAATGGCGGGTAAGTGGGGGTCAACACCTGAGGAGCCGTATCTGGTGAAGACCGGGAACAGCAGGCCCCGTCGTCGCATGAGGTTGGCGACCTCCGCGACTTCTTTTTCGTGTGTGTGCTTACCTGCGGGAGGAGAACGACGTCCGCGGGAACGACTCTCCAACACGACGAGGAGACGGGCGGCGCGAGGACGCCGAACGGGACATCCGGGCGTCCCATAACTTCATGTGACGCTCCCGCAAAGACTTTGGCTTCAGCCGTCAGCAGGCGGCGCACTCCTCGGAGTCGTGGTGCTCGCCCAAGCACCACATACAGATCGCGTGTGGATCCGTCACCGACATCTGCCGCGAACAGGACGCACACGTTTTGAAGCCCGAAGGCTTCTATACACTGTTCCTGGACGCCGAAGGCATCCAGAAGGCCTGAAAATAAAAAACAAGCAAAGAGGTAACCGCTTCTCCAGATCCGCGCTGGGATGCGGAAAAGAAGAAAACTGACGTCAGCACGCAAGGAGGGTCTAATATGGCTCCACTGACGTCACTTCTGTGGACGACGTCAGGACGGAGCCAGATGATGCCCCCTCCCGGTGTGCAGAGGTACTGCTGGGGAAAAAGATTTTCCGGATCCAGTCTGATGCCTGGGGAATATTTTAAGTTAAGGAATCTGTGGCTAGATGTTTCTATCAGATATAACAATATATCACTGAATAGCAAGATCATGTGACTTGAAGACATGAGAAAAATAAAATAAACAGCAGCATGGCACTGTAAAGAAAAATATACCATATGCAAGTCATGTACTAACATCGCTATAAACAACACAATAGGAGTGACAAAAAACAGTAGTCAATATACTAATTCCATGTTATCTCTGATGGAACTATGGTGAGCAATATCTCACCCGAAACTTCTCACAGCATACTAAATTTCAGCAGACACAAATACGTGTTTCATAGAGCCGATAAGCCACCTTACAAGATGATCTTCAATCCTCTGTAATCAACAGAAGACACCGATTTCCAATAGCAGGTGTCACCGTGTAAATACTCGATTCGTGGAACTACTTTCCTCAGAAAAGATGCGGCGGCTGAAGTTGGTTGCGGTTACAGTCATCGACCTCCCCAACTCGTGTTGTATGTGGGGCACTGGACAAGTGAGCGGACAAGGGCGTGTCTGGTTTGCCAGCTGACAGGAAATGAAGATGGTGGCACGCAGGAAAGAACAGTGTCGGGTGGCTCACGGCGAGTGCGTGCTCCCAACATGTCTTGGGATAGCTAGTGTTCCTCGCTGTTGACAAACCATCGCGCAACACCTTCGAGCAAACCCTTGGCAACAATGAGCGATGCGTGACCGCTACGAAAGAACGTCTCGTTACCCATTCAAATTGTGCACCATCGCAATGGCAACACAGTAAGACTATTCAGTAAGGCCCCATCACAGCGCAAATCAGTCAATTCAACAACACGGTAGACTTGAAAGTAGATGTAACAGCAACCGGCTCCTTAGCTCTATATTAAAAAGCTTACGCTGTTGCTTGTTTCTTTAAAAATAAACGCCACGAAGGAGCCGCAGTTGGCACACTGAAGCTCAAGGTAGAAGACTCAGACGAGATCAAAGCTTAGCAACTCCTTGTGCCTCAATCCTCATTTAAATTTATGGTAGCACACAGCAAAACAGGAAACAGACAGAGGTTAAGGTGTTAGCATTATCTGCCACCGTGGTATATCAGTGGGGCCAAAATAAAACAATACTAGAATCGGATTATTCGCTGGAGCTTTTCCACCCATTTGCTTTTTTAGTACCAGAGATCCTGAGACGGATCAATCATACAGAAACAAAGTGTATGTCTGGCCGCAAAGTCATTAGAAAATGTTGGCTCCGCGATACCAAGACTCATGGTCCTATGGTCCCGGAAAATGATTGAGCTCACAAGAGGCAGGGTGAGGACACCCTGATTGTGGCTCAAGTAGAGGGCGAATCCAACCCTCCAAATTTAACAATGATTAAAAATATATATTTTTATTTCAGACATGGATCCGCAGTAGGACTGTGGGACGCATGTCGCGCAAAAAGCTCCTCAGCAACGGCTTGGAAGGTTGGCCTCTACGCAGGAGGAGCGCAACGAAGGCGTTGGCTGCCTATGGAAGGGTGAGCACATGGCCTGACAACAAGAGGCCAGGCTCTGCGCCTCCCTTTTGCACGACTGCAGAAAGGTAGGAGCAGGGCCTGGCCAGGGGTCAGGCCCTAAAGTCAGCCTTCCGTTGCACACGGCCCTCCTTCATAGCTTTGGGTGCAAGGGCCGGCTGGCAAATCCTCTGATGTTCACGGCCGAGGGCCCTGCGTAATGGAGTGGTTGGCTGCATGTTGTAGCAGAGGGTTTCACTGCGAACAATTGAACAGCCACATGCAGAGGGAGGGCGACAGGTGCTGCAGCCAGCTAAAACGGTTTGGGAGTGAACCTGGGTCATAACTTTAAGAAACTACAGGTGATTTAAACAAGGACGGTAGGTCCAGCAAATGAAAAACGCCGTTAGGGCTGACAAATAAGCTTTTGTTTTAAATTGCTTTATTGAAATTTGCAAGGCAAACAGAGGAAATACCATTCACTGAGCACAGTCAGTGCCGTAACATCAGGATTGCAATAGTGCTACGCATTCAAAGGCATGAGTACAAGCCAAACGTCACTTACACTTAGAAAAATAAGCATAAGTCAAACTGTAATAGAGCTAATACTTTGGGTCATATAGCCAAAACGAGTACGAGAGAATGTAAAGGGGACATATGGTAGTGGTGGGGATCTGTTACGCAGTATCGTACGACTTGGAAAGCTTGTTTGCCAGGTGGGGTTCCATTTATTCTATTCATAGCAAACACTCCGGTGGGAAATGAAAGGAATAGCCGCACTGCTCTTAGCTTTAGTTGGCTGAAGAAGGTAAATTCTCTGCATGGGATGTGGCTTAACAGCTAGAGCAGCCGCCCATGAAGCTAGGGAACCAGTTTCGCATCTGGCCTCCGGCGGGAGGCTCAAGCATCTTATGATTCTGGGCAAATCTATTAATCTCCTCGAGCCTAAAAATAAATGTCTCCGTCTGTAATGCAACTGGTGCTCTTGTATAGTGCTCTGATACCTTCAGGTCAAGTTCGCCCTATATGAAACTGCAGAAAAAAAAGATAATGTAGAAAGGGTCGCCAGGTTGCCTGAAACTTCGCTTCTGTTTGGGTCAGTTTATGGGAAAGCTGTTCCATTGCCAACACATGCCATAGGCGGGTGAACCCCTATGCCATGGAGGGTGGGGTTATTTTTTCCAGACTAAAGCTCTCAGATGCCAAACACGCTGGTAGCTATAGCTAATGAGTGTCCATTCAGCGTTCGTCATTGCTTTAAAAGTTAGGGGCCAGATTCCAAGTATTACCGTGAGGTATGCTGCAAGACGGAGGTATTCCACTATGTCTTTTCTGTGACTAAAGTCCTCCTTTCAAAAGGTGGTAATAAAGATGAAGAACCACCAGATGTGAAGGAGTCACCTCTAGCAAGAGGCAGACTTGCCAAGGTAGATAGCTGATATACTGGAGGGCATGTAGCAGCACAGGAACTTGAGTTTATATATAGTTTCCCTAACAGAGATAATGCAGTAGGTCTTGGGGATGTCGGGCCATAACTTATCCCACTGTTTGGATGGTATTTCCTTGGAGGTGGTGGTTTCCCAACACATTTGATAGGGGTGTGCAGAAGGGTGCGGAGTGCTGGAGGGTGCAGATAAGCCTCCTTGAACAGTCATAAGTTATCCCAGTGTTTCAAATGGAGTGTACAGCCGGATGACCTCTGGGTAGACTGAGGGATGGAGCGCCCAATGTCTTAATTGGAGGTACTGTAATCTAGCTACATTAGCCTTGCACTGTTCAAAGGATTTTTATAGTAGTCCACAGGAATAAGTCGCGTAGTGTTCTGAAGTCCTTATCAGTCCAATCTTGGAAGGCAAGTGGGGATAGGGCCAGCCCAAAGTCTGCATTGCGTGATGTAGGAGTGATAGCCCTTTGCAAGCGCTAGCTTATCCCATATGTCTAAGACCGTACTGGTCGGAGTAGCGAGGTAGGCGATACATGGCTGAACGGTTTTAGGCAGCTAGGCCAAATCCCACCGTCCTATCCATGTGAAACCAGTGGCTTTTACTTTCTCACGCTATCCAAGCAGAGATGTACCATAAGTGTGCAGCCCAGTAGTACTCCAAGAGGTTAGGGGAAGCTAGCCCCCTCTGTCACAGGGCAGCATCAAAATGGCGTTGGAGAGTCTAGGCCATTTCCCATTTAATTTAAACAAGCGCAGGTCACGTTGTAGTCATGTTATTTTATCCTGGGGGATTGGAGTGGGGAAGAGTCTGGAAGAGTCAGAAGACCCATGGGAGAATGTTCATCTTGATCAAGTTGATCCACTCTAGCACCCTAGCCACGAAACGTGAAGATGTTTCCACTGCAGGAGACTTACATGATTGCGTACCGGAAGGTGGCTAATACGCAACCGTCCATGTGGCAACCATGGGGGTGAAGTTGAGGCCCAGGTATCTGATCGTGTCGGAGGACCCTGGAAAGGAACCAGACCCTGCACCATGGAAACATCTTGCCCTGGGACAGTGAAGTGAAGTATGCTCTATTTGGAAATGTACACTTTAAAGCCTAATGTTGTGGCAAAAGCAGGAAGGCAAGATACCACAGCAGGGAGGGAGGTGGCAGAACCTGTTGGGAGTGAGAAGCAGGTCATCGGCAAATAAGTCAATCTTATGCATCTGCCCTCCAAAGGGTATGCCCTCTATACCCTCGGTGCAACAAATCGTAATGGCCAGGGGTTCCAGGGGCCACTCTGCCTATTCCCCCAGTCAAAGGAGATGGGATTTGTTTGGTGCCCGTTGACCTGGATGGTGTCCACAGAGGCCACATAGGAAGCCATGAACTTAGAGATGATGTTGAGACATAACCCTATCTTGGTCAGGACTGTGCGGAGGAAGGTCCAATTCACCCTATTGGATGCCTACTCCGCATCCAGCGACAGAAGTCAGGGAACCAGTGGTGGTGTGCCTTCTCAACCAGATGTGCAACCTGCCACACATTGTCTGGTTCCTGCCTATTACGAATAAATCCCACTTGATCAGTGTCTATGAGTCCAGGGAGATGGTGGTCGAGTCTAGTAGCTAAGATCTTGATGAAAATGTTTGTGTTCATGTTTAATAGAGCAATGGGGAAGTAGGAAGAGCATAGTTTCGGGTTTTTGCACGGTTTGGGGATAAGGGATGTCTCCGCTGCTGTCATTGAGAGAGTAAGGCCCGTATTGTGTGTGAACGAGTTAAACAGGTGAAGCAGTCGGTCCCCCAGTTCGGGAGAGAAACAGTCTAAGAGCTGAACAAGAGGCCATCTGGCCCAGGTGTCTTACCAAGTGGGTGGGCTCGGATCGCAAAGCGGATTTCTTCTTGTGAAATTAGTACATCAAGGTTCTTTGCTTGTTGGTGGTGGAGCGGTGCGAACTCACAAGCAGCCAGACTAGTGTTGATTAGCGTTTGTGGGACCTCCTCATGGTCATTAAGGGCCTGATAATAGGCATAGAATTCCTGTTGTTTATTACATTCTTTAATTGCCCAAACCCCGTTCGATTCCTGGATTCTTGCGATGTGTGCTTTAGTATACACCTGTAAATGCCTACGGGCCAGGAGGGTGCCCACCTTGTTGCCACCTTTGTAGCAGCTTTATTTAAACGCCAGAAGAGACCGCTCAGCTCCATTTGTCTTAAGGGCGCGCAATTGGGCTTGCTGTATGGCAAGTTGTCTTTTATTTTGCCGAATGGGGTTCATTTTATCCTGCTGTTCTATGGTCTTTATCTCGGTTGTCATGCTGGTTTCCATCAACCCGGCCGCCCAGCCTTGCGCTATGGCCACTAAGGAATCATCTCCCAAAAGCTGGCCTTAATTCCGCCCCATAGTGTGTGAAGGGAAACATCCTGCTTAGTGTTGTGGATGAAATAATCAGTGAAACCTACATGGATTTCCTCAACGACCACCAGATTGCGAAGGAGCCGTGGGGTCAAACACCATCGGGCTGATTCCTCCACGGGTGGGCCAGTGGGGGACCACGTTAACTCAATGCGGGCGTGATTAGATATGGAAATGTCGAATAGCTCAGCAGTGTCAAGGGTGCGGAGGAGAGTATGTGTTACAAAAATAGTCAATTCGAGAATATGCAGCATGTATATGGGAGTAAAAAGTCGTTTCGGGAGCCCGCGTGTTTGTAACGCCATGCATCTGTAAGGCCTGGGTCCAGTATCTCCCTCTTCAGTTCTGCGGACATAGCTCCCATGCCCTGGTATGTGGAGGCATGTCTGTCTATAGTTGGACCCCATACCAGGTTGAAGTCCTCACCTACAATGATGTCTCCCCCAACCCCCATTTAACTGTTCCCACAGGGTACGGCAGATATGAGCATCTTGCGCAGTGTTCGGGGCATAAATGTTGACACGGGCATATTTTACTGAGGCTGAGCCCGCACAAGTATGTGAATAGCGACAGAATGCGAGTCATGTCGCCACCACACTATATTCACCACCTAGTCGGATGTGGTAATGTTATGTTATATTATGTTCACATTCCAAGTAGGTGTGTTGACTGTTGTGTACCACACAACAACACAGGTGCATTGGCTAGCACAACACTCTTGGGAAGCTAAGTGTTTAAATTATGATACACTATGATTACTATGTTCTATCTTTTTTTCTTGTCTTTACAGATGGAGATAAGAGTGTAATATCAGATACATTATCTGTTCACTTGATTCGAAGGAGCAGCTATCTGCCCTTACATAAAAGCAGGATTGGGACCCCCCCCCCCCCCCATCTACTGATTTTTCCAGGGAGGAATCGTTTCTGTGCCCTGAAGAAAGTCCTGGACCTTTCTGGCCTACACTAGACTCAAACATTAGGGTCATAGGACCATAATACTCCCATGGACCCTTTTTATTCACTTTTTAATATCCCTGACAGATCCACTAATAAAGGGACACCAGGATCTGTCTGAGGGTTTTTAATCTTTATACTCCCCCAGGCCAAATCTCACTAAGAGCTCCCTGGAATATGGTCGAGCCCACCCTGACTTCTAGGCGTCAGGGTAACCGATGATGAAGCATGACACTACTAGGGAGTGTGAGGGTAACTAAAACAAAATTAATCCTTTCCCACTCCCTAGTGGGTACAGATTCATGTCTTCACTTAGTGGCTTCCCTCTCTCATCTTAGTTTAGATCGTGGACCTCGTTCACATTGTCGTGGAGTATTTTTTGTGGTTTAGTAGAAAATTGACAGCCAGCAAAGTGATAGATTGCTCGATGTTGAAGCGCTTAAATACCTTGCGCAGGAGTGGCATTTTTGTCCGATGGACAATCTGTTCAGGAAGAACGAGTGTGTGGCTGTCGCGCAGAAAAGACCTGGAATTTACTCACTCACCTTCCAGATTCAATGGCAATGAAAAACAAGCAGAAAGGCCAACTGTGCATTGGTTCAAAGGGAGTGCAAATCAAGCAAGTGAGGAACAAATTTAGATCCCACTGCGGCATCACAAAAGGTATTGGCAGAACATGTAGGCCAGCCCTTTCAAGAAACACATCACAATAGGTGATTTGAAAAGTGACAGCTGATCTGGCAAATGTGAGAAGCCCGAAAGAAAAGCCTTAACTGTTGACACAGCAAGGCATTGCTGGACTCACGACAAACAAATCAAAAAGATGGTAGACACCTATGAATCCAAGGATTGGATGGTGCGGTAAGAACACCAGGCAACAAACTTCTCACACCGTCCTGCGTATATAGTTTTGGTGGAAGGATGCCTGGCTGACAAGATGACACCGGCCACTTCAGGAAGGAGATCAAAATCAATCAACTGTTGCCATTCAATCTCCAAGTATGGAGATGAAGATTGTGTAGGCTTGGATCCAGGAACCGGCCCTGCTGCTGTTACAGGAGATCTTCCTGAAGGTGCAGCCACACTCTCATCCCCTGTCCAGCGCCGCTAGGACGATTTGGGCCAGGTATTTCTTGATATTTTTCATAAGGGAAAAAAGGCATTCAAGAGTCCCGAGCCCCAGATAAAATGGAAGGCATCCCCGAGGGAGAACAGTCCTGGACACTCCAATGTGCAAAGGCTTTGACACTGCACGTTCTCTGCGGTGGTGAACAGATCGAGCCAGGGCTTTCCCTATCATTGGAAGATGCCCTGTCCCACCTCTCAGCATAACTGTCTCTCGTTATCCGCTACGTAAGCTCAGTAGAGTTCATCTGCCTAGGCGTTTAAAGATCCTGCCAGGTGCTGGGAAACCAGGGAAATTCTGTGAGCGTTCAGCCACTTCCACAAAAGTAGAGCCTAATGGCACATGGCCCACGACTCCCCTCCGCCCTGTTTGTTGCAATACTTCATGGAAGTAGTGTTGTCTATGACAAGGGTGTGGAGTAGTTGTGTTCCACAATCTGGAGGACCCATTGGTTGGATGCAGTACTCCCCCATTTGGGGGGGTGGAAGGCAATGCCGCCTCCCACCTACTGAAGGTAAATTAAATCGGTTTTGCAGCATCTGCATGAGGGGAGGCTAGGGTTCGGGTAAAACTTTAACCCGGGGGACCTAGATGCTGTCGTCTTGATCCCTGGCCTCTCCTCCAAAATGACTGACTGTTGCTGCCAAGGTACCTACTGCTGCTGCCTCTGCTGGTATCTCCTGCCAAAACCTCAAAAGGGGTGAATTTGTTAGCGGATCTGCTTAACAGGCATAGCCCGCCTTCACTCTGAACAGCCATAAGACATCGAAGGGCATGAGAGATTGTGAACATCAGAACAGAAGCACATCAATACATGTTATCGAAACACCAACCTGGTTCCAACTGCCCTACCCGGACAGTCAGCCGTATCTAGACCTGAGCAAATAAGAGTACTTTGCTGCATTCTGGCCACTCAAGAAAAGGCATTGTAGGGGTGGGTGTACTTCATCTGGGACTGCTGGCAAGAAATCCACCACATCGTTCCACAACACATGCAAGTATCTACCCAGTAGGCAATTAAGGGTGATACTCCTGAGGGCAAGGCTGTTGGAATTAAACATACACTTGGAGAATGTCTCCATGGGCTTTGACACTGTCTGGGGGATTTGTGGGGAACCATATGGGTTAAGGTGACTAATGTATTGCTGCACCACTATGGGCTCCAAAGTGGAATTTTAGAGTAGAAAATCTAGATCCCTGATAACGGGTATGTGCCACCTTGCCATTTGCCTAATTACCAGGGAGCAATAGCTTGGCTTTGCCCAGGTTTCCACCAGCATATCAATAAGGGCTTCAACTTTCGTTTTGACCTCTGTTGTAGACTGAGTAAAGTCCAAAACGTCTGTATTCCTCTTAATCACTGTGGCAAAGGAGATGGACACTTCTGTTGCCATTCTCGGGTTACATGAGGAAAAACCAATATCTGGAGGTGTCCAGTACACTGGCATTCTGTAAGACCATAAATATGTTATCTTCATAGTAAGGCTGATCACCACCATTGCCGTTATCAACATTAGGTTGGGATGATTCTTGGTCGGCATACAAATACCTGTTAGCTGCGTGTGCCCTTGGGGATAAAGGGGAGATGGAAACTTAGTTTAGACTCCAATAAAACTTCGGCTCCTTCTCAGGCGCTTGTGACATCCGGCATCGATGCATTCGGCATGAGAAACTAGAACTGCCCTGGAATTTAAGGTGGATAAAGTGATCACAGATCTAAATTTCCTCTTTGCTAGCCTCAATAAAACCTCTGATAAAGTTGAGGCACTAGAAAGGATATCCAACAAAATAACAGATGAAGTCCAGTCACTGCAGGCAACTATTCTAACTAGAATTTCACTCTTCATGGAGGGGAAATCCTGCCACTTTCTCAATTCAGATGATGCATGGGACTGATTGGGCGACGGTGCCTTCCTGGAGTTCCCAGAACTAGGGCCGCTCATGCTGACCGAAATGTTCCAACTCAAGACCACAGAAATGGGGAACTGATATTGACCTCTATCTTGGTCTCCACAAGAAACCTATCAAGCATGATCTGGCATTTAACACCAGACAATTGGCACATATCTCCTTGAACGAAGGTGGAGGATGGAAGCCCCACCAAGATACTAATGACATTCCAAAATCAGATCCCTTGTCATTATAGGTAATACTTTAGGTGATTAACTGGTGAGACTAATGAGTAATGGCATAGGACAAATGTTCTCTAAAAGGTTTATCAGACCAAATCTGACATTCCACTTGCAGTCTTTTATTGGGGGCAGCTAAATGAATCAGTAAAGTAAACTTATTGTGAGCTGGCCTGGACATGCGTCAGGATGATATGCATAACAAAAGCTGCTTAGTGTTAAACAGTCCCACTTCTGGGAAGATCTATGTAGAGTTGGGATATCTATGTTACTAAGTTGGACTAAGTATGTTACTAAGTTGGAATATTAGGTTGAGGCGGCAGGCAGCTCAAGAGCAGAAATGGAGGGCAGTTTAAAGCCCATGGCACAAGGGTGTGCGCTGGGGAGATGCTGGGATGGTTTCTATTTAGTTGCCAGGTGCAGAATCACAGATGTTTGCTAAATAAAACACATGTCGCTAATAAAAATAAATGCTTACTATGGAGAGTTAAAGATAGTTGGGCATTACGGAAACATGCAATGATCCCAAAATAGTAATGTGGAATGAGAATGAAATGTACCATAAAGTTAAAATAAGGAGTAGTGAAAGGATTTTTCAGTAGACAGAAACCTACTATTACAGAGGACACCCTATGAAATAATCGTAGGTTTGCTGCAATGGGCAAATAAACACTCCTTCAACACTCTAGGTTCACCTCTGGATTGAGAGGGCCTACTACTTAGGTCAAGAGATCGGTGCCTTTCAAGATAAAATTATTCTGCACAGACCCCTGGACAGATATAGTGCAGTTTTCAAAGACTGGGAGGGAGAGAGAACAGCAGAGGTATCAATGTTCCTATACTATGGACTTCAGAAACAGGAATTAAGGGAAATATTACTACTGATCCTGAATGTAGTCCTAATTATAAGTGGCAGTTTTAACTTAGTGATATAAGAAAACGTGGATAAATGAATCTCCATCCACAAAAGTACGGATGCAGGGATCAGGGTTGGTGTGTTTCGTTGAAGCCCAGAGTATGCTGTATCTCAGGAGAAGTGTAGACCCAGGCTTGGCGCAATACTCCTCTAATGGGAGAAAATTATTTTCGACACTACATCAATTCCACATCTCGGAGAGATATGGCTTCAGAGAAATTATTTTTCTTGTCATGGGCGCCTCAAATCATTCCCGCTTGTAACATTTATTGCTAGAACTCCTTTTATTGAAGGAGGATGGATACCAGGCATATGGGAACTGCGAGACAGGGCCTTCAAGCAACCCTTAGCTGACTCTATCGAAAGTCCTTTAAGTAAAACATAGACTCAGTCAGTCCCATAACTATAGCCTACGAGGCAGTTATACGAAGCCAAGCCATCTCCAAGATTCTGAGAAAAAAGGTGGCCTGAATGGGTGAGGTTAGGAATACTGAGGAATACATTTGGTCCCAAGAAGAACAGCATGATAGAAACCCAAAAGTGGAACTGACATGAAAGGTTATGGTTCACTGGAAAGAGTAAATGTCCCTAGTAGAGTGAGAAGAAAGAGCGCATGTTTAGGCAAACTGCATTATCTGCACAAAGCAGGGGATTAAGGCAGGGACATTTTCTTTCACATTGGCCTAGGTTGACGTGTCCCCTTTCCACTATCCTATTTGATCTCATGCTAGAACCCCTGGCGTGTTTGGTTAGAAAGCATGAACTGATAAAATGCCTAAAATGGAAGAATGAGTATATATAGAGATATAATTTCATGTTAAGGGGATGACTTATTTTAATATCTGGCCAACCTCACCTCTTCCATTTGAAGACTACTTGAAATTATATTAACCTATGATAGACTCAACATTTCCCATCAATTGGACAAAATGAGTGTTGTTTCAACTCACAAACTGGGAGGTTCTTGCAGGCAAGAGCTGTCCATTTCAGGGCGCAAGAGATACCTTTAGATATTTGGGCAATTTCGTTAGCAGAAGGGAAGACATATTTATAAATAGAAACCTGATGCTAAAGGAGTCATTAGGTTGGACAACCCACTTTCTTTACTCCGATTCATTTTACTTTTAACCCTTCTTTTAACTTACTATTTACATCTACCTTGTCCGATTTTGTGGGTCGTTGGATTTTTCCAGAGCTGGGGTATTTTTTCCCCTAAATTTACATGCAAGCCTTTGGTTACGAGTTTGAATACTAAGAGAGTTAAATCAACCTCCTATCTTTCCAGACTTGGTAATGGGAGTAGCATTAAACTGGGTAATAGGAATGGGTTATTTGCAGCGCTTAGAAATGGTCACCTCGTTTAGGGTGTTGGAGGTGTCCAAGGAAACGGCTTTAAAGTGGATCAATATTTTGCATCATCTGCAAGCCATAATGGTACTAATGTTGGCCCTTCTACGGCTCTTCAGGGTGTTTGATGACACAAGTGAAAGCCAACCTGGAAGTAGGCCTGATAGTGGTGGTAAGGGATAATGCTAAACCTTGCAAAGTGCGTAATCTACAAGTTAAATGTAAATGGTTGAGACAGGGACCACTACGTACTCAATGACAGGTTCATGGGCTCGTTAGGGGGGGAAGTATGTTTAAAAGACAAGAGTTCTCATACCCAGAATTTACAGAATACTGGCTACACATATTTTCACCCCTCCGCATTTTCATGTTGTATTGCTGAAAAACTAATAAAGCGATTTCATAAAAAGGCACTGTCAACCTGCGTTTCATATTAGAAAATGGATTCTTTTTATTAGGGACTTGGATAGAATAAGTGTGCCCCGTTTCAAGATTTTATTTCTGTGATTTTTTATTACATTTTTTATGAAATGATTAACATCGAGGTTAGAATTGCACAAATTCGATGGCGGTTATGCTCTGGTGGGACTGTTGCCTGATACGGATTAATTAAAGACATGGAAATGATGGACACATACGAGTGCAGAAATTAAATCAAAATGTTAACAAGAAAGATGTGTTCTTGCTCATGCGGGGCTAAAATGTTTTCAACATCATACTCTACTTAAAGAAACGAACAAGTTATGACATGCATTTCACTCAACAAAATAAAATATACACATGAATTTACATCTCAGCACATGTTACAGGTTGCCCTCCACATTCAAGTACTGCAGCCAGTTACATGTAATAATGATTATATGCAAGCCTTCAAAGATTTTATTTACCCTTAATCAAAGGGAAACATATACTTTTGTCTTGCCACTGAAGACGAGCACATGACATTAGCATCAAGGTTATAATGATCACTGAAGTAAATATTATTAAAAAAATGAACTCGGTGAAATTAACAGCGTGTGGTGTTTGTTAGGCACTCTCGTGCCGCAGTAGCCGAAACATGTGATAACGCACTTTATGTTGCACAACACCACACACCTCTGTAATTTCCGGAGAGATGTTGTTCAAACGATGTTCTGAGCTTCTGAATTGAGTTACTAAAAGGTAAGGGAGTTTGTTTAAGAAATGTGTGAGTAACACTTTCAATCTACTGTGAGATCTTTTGCTGACGGCCCTTGGAAGGAGAGGTCTAAAATAATAATTTTATATTTTGCTGTGCTTTTACTTAAAAAATCCAGCATCCAATATACCAGACAATTGGATTAGTCCAAACGTACACTATTTTGCTTACAGAGCATGATGTCCTAGTAGAGATAATATATGGAACAGTGACCAAAGGCAACTTTTAAAAAACACGATGACGCATTTATTATCTGGAATCTAAGATTAGCACCCTACCTAAATATAATCAACAAATTCAATCACGTTTTGAGAACGGAAATCAGTAAATCATGCTATTGCAACAAGTGGATTACCTATTTTTTTTCATGAAGTTTCAGCAGATAAAAACCTCTTTACAGCAGAATAAAAAAAGACTTAAGAGGAATAATACATTTAAGCTCCATTTAATTGAATGTTTCTTTGGGAAACGCTCTACAACTTTTGCTCCTTTTCGTGTGTGCTTCGTTTTTAATATCACACACATCTGCAAAATGTTTACAACGAGATTAAGGTCTAAATTGTAAGATATGATGTCTATCTTCACAATGCTCCACACAAAAATCTCATGACAAGCCAGTCACAACAAGGTGAAGGTTGTAGAGATGCTGGGCGCAGCTAAGGAGGGGTATGGTCAGGACCACTGGCCACTGGAATTATGCATCAATGGACTGTCAAATTATGCAGCAGGTTACACTAAATTAGGCAAAGTATAATGCACTATGAGGCATTCTGTGGCTGCAAGAAGTTATTTTCCAGTCTAATATACATTGATGGAATCCTGAGTACCAAGAAAAATACATTTTTGCTAATGAATACTAAGTATATGCATTGATTAGATTCTATTAATAGTATTATTTGCGAAAAAAGTATTGTGCTTTGCGCACACAAGTTCAGGAACACTATTTTATTATCAATGTCACTTCTAGATGCAAGAGTAAAACAAACATTGGCAAATTCAACAGGTCTGGTGTCAGCTGGTAATATGTGTTTTGCTGTGTCAAGATTTGTGCAAAATGTTATTGTTGGGAAAGCTGCAAGGACGTCATCAATTTAAAAAAAAAACTTGGCTAACAATAAAAATACTTTTTCCGGTCTCATAAAGCACTCATTGCCACAGTAGTCTCTGGTACTTAAGGTAGCTAATCTGTATTTAGATGTGCTCCTTCTAAAGAGAAGAATTCCATCACTTATTCTGAGGGGGTTGACCCGACTGCTGCATGTTGTAAACTGTAGTGGGGTGCATTGGAAGGTAAATAACAAAATAACAAACCAATTGATTAAGGTGGCTGACTGAAAGCCCCTAACAGTATTTTATACAAATACCTTTGGTAAATTCAAAAGGTCTTGGCTAACGTTGACCTAAGAGTGTGTGACACTAGAATTGCTTATATTCTGCTGAGTGCAGCATAGCTGTTGCACTCAACAGAAAACAAGCCTGCAAGCGTACACACATCTTATTATTTAAGGGATTTTTTCGAGTCTTATATAACGCGGACCAGACCTAAAGATATCAGGTATAAGAGCGCTTTACATGAGCACCAGTTTCATTACAGATGGAGACATTCATTTATGTTAGGCATAGGGAGATTACGTGCCTTTCCCAGAATCACAGTATGTTGAGCTTTGTTGCCGAGACTCTAACGCGGTCTCCCAGCTTCGAGGTTGACCGCTCTAGCCGTAAGACTGCACCCTCTCCCCAAGGCATTCTTCTCTTATTCTAAGCGTCCCAGTTATATTAGAACTGCATCAGTGTGACTCTTCACAATGCATCTTTTACATCATGAGATTGTCTTTACGTACTTCTCTTTTTGCTGCCTCTCCCTTACAAACAAGCATTTGCAATGCAATCGGTCTCACCTTTAGGACCTTATATGTATTTAGCTATGCAGCACATTAGCCTGGGTGCTCAAACATCTACTATTCTTTAACATGGAGGGACAGTTAGCACCAAACTGTGTGACACACCAGGTATGGGAACCAATGGCGAGAATTATTGCCTTTCAGCTGGAAATGGTATAGTCCAAAGCTCTGTTTTTAATATAAAATCAGGTCCTTCGGTGGTCAGATCACTGAGAATACAAGATTTGAAAAAAAATATTATTGTCTACGGGTGCTTGTGGAGGACAATTTCTGTGGACTGGAATCTAGAGAAAGCTAAAGTGATTCTGGTATTTTACTGACCTCTGCTGGTCGTTTTCTATCAAGAAAATTAAAAAGAGGCAGCTGCCAGAAAATTAAAAAAATAAAGTTCCGCAGAAGGTAGCAATTCTGGTATTTTACTGACCTCTTCTGGTCGTTTACAAAACAGTTAAATTGAGGCAGTTGAACAGAAAAAAAGTCCCTAAACGGAAGCTGACAAGTCCTAGGGCTGTTCTCCAGAGCCCACAAAGTACATACAATATAAGTATATACTAAAGCATATATGAGGTCTCGAATGCTCAACCTAAAAAGAAGCAGATGCACTAGTTGCTCTTGCCTAGCACATGATTACGCTGATATGCCAAGTCTTTTTTGTACATTTTGTACAATTTAATAGCCTTTAGCCTTGATGTTTTAGTGATCTCCTTCTACCCCAAAGTTACTTTTTCTTCATGATTTATCTTCCGTTTACAAGGCAAGACACTTGCCTTTTACAAATGCAGGCTATGCCTATACTCGATCATGCCTTCCTTCCACAGCAATGCATATAAAACTACCCATCACTTCTCATTTTTACAGAGTTAGAAATGATCGTTTTTTTATTTTGGTTAAACACTTATGTCTTATTGCTGCACGATACAAAGGAATATGTCTTTTGAAAAGTGGATGAAATGATGCTGGATCCACGTGTACAAACACAGATGCATTTTCAGAGATCTTAACAAGATCGGAAAGGACGTTTCTGCAGTATCAAGTTAGCTCTGTGTTGGTAAACATGCACTTACAAACATTAACATCACATTACTTTAACCAATCTACTATTAAAACGACGTTGAACAGCATAATTTGTGATGATCTAATGTTTAAGAATCCACTAACAAATATTTAAAGTTAAGAGAAAAAAACTGTGCAGAAACGTAATCAAGGATTTCAGACCGACTTGGGGGACGTGTTTTATAAGAACCCCCGAGTCTTTCCACATTCGCCATATTTTCTAATAACCACATACACCAGAATCGTATTTTGCATGTTAAAAACTGAAGAATGCAGTGTCACAAATAAACTCTTGTTAGGACATGGATTATGTAAAACACATGGTTGGTATTATGACTTAGCATTAGCATAACTCAAACCATCCTTGTCTTTTACTAAACACTGCCAAAGCCAATAGGTCTGGCTTACAAAGGAAAGCGATTCTTTAGTCTCGGGTGTATTTAGTCACTTCATAAGTCATCATACATGCACTCTGTCATTTGTCATAGCACTTATGCCTTCATTAATTGATCCGCTGACTGATTCTTGCATTCACTCAGTTACCCATCCATAATAAGACACAGAAACTCAACAATATAGAAGATTAAAAAAAAGAAAGAAGATAAAGAAAACTAGTAATTGCATAAACGTGGAAGGTGCATGCTTGCAATAAAAACGTAAAATGCTTTGTTGTTTGAAAGTCTCACCATGACCAATACGTTTAGACGCAACATGTTGGCCAACACGGAATGGTAAACTAATCTTAAAATCAGGACATTATTATTCGAAGATGGATTTTGTGTTGGAGATCAGTGGCTGCGCGGTATGCAGCCAACTGCAGAAGAAACTAGCAAACGAGCAAGCAAGCAAGCATCTGTGGCACTGAAGCATACTTATTTTCAAGTCGCGGAGTGCATGCGATAAGGTCTAACCCTGTCACTCACAAGGCACTAGGGGTAATGGCTGAGTTTGTTGACCCACTGCCCCATGCTGACATGGGTAAAAGAAGAGGGCCAATGGCACTAGAACAGACCTCGTGCATCTACGCATTCTATCATTTTTGTTTTATTGCAGATGCCTAACAGGCGGCTAAGCCTGTCAGGCGATCGTATAAGAGTATAACTAGCAGTATCACAGTGAATATCTTCTACTCAGAGGTTTTAGCAAAAGTGGCATGCAACATCAAAACACTGGCCTACTAAGGTCATCTGTGATGTTCCATGCACCAAAAGGCCTGCAATAGCAATGTTTGGTGTTTAGAGTAGTTCTGACAATCTTTGGCCCAGTGCCACTGCACCTGCAGCACCACTGGAATCATGACACTATTGCTTGTTATATAAATGCCCTTGAGACTGACTTTTCAGTAGTAAAATTCAGCAAAAATATAGGTTTAGTGGGGTTTTAAGAGCTTTTGGCCCCGGAGCCACTGCACCTGCTGCACCATTCAAATCAAGTCCCTTTTAACTGCAAGGTAACTGTAAATGTAACTGCCTGTTTAATAGTTAAATACAGCAATATTATGTGTTTAGAGGAGTTCTGACAACTTTTGGTCCTGGTGCTACTGCACCTGCTGCACCATTCAAACCTGGACTCTGTTGTTTACAAGGTAACAGCACTTGTAATTGTCTGTTTAGGAATAAAATATAGCAATATTAGGAGTTTAATGGGTTGACTGTAGCTTTTGGTTTCAGTGCCATTGCACCAGCTCCACTATTGAAATCATGACCCTAATGCTTGCTAGTTAACTGCACTTATGACTGCCTCTTAAGTTGTAAAATATAGCAATAATAGGTGTTGAGGAGTTCTGAAAACGTTTGGACCTGGTGCCAATGCAACTACTGCACCGTTTAAATCAAGTCTGTTTTAAATGCAAGGTAACTGCAATTGTGACTGCCTGTATAGTAGTAAAATATAGCAATATTAGGTGTTTAGATAAGTTCTGACAAATTGTTGGCCCAATGCCACTGCACCTGCTGCACCATTCAAATCACGGCCCTAGTGCCTGAAAGATAACTGCACTTGTGATTGCCTATTTAGTAGTCAAATATAGCAATATTAGGAGTTTAGAGGAGTTTGGACAAAATGTTAGGCCTGGTGCTACTGCACCTGCTGCACCATTCAAAGCATGACCCTGTTCTCTGAAAGGTAACTGCACTTGTGGATGCCTGTTTAGTAGTAAAATATAGCATAGCTCTTGTATATTAAATTTATATTTAACGTGCAGTGTTTATTACAAGATTTAGAATTTGATCATAATGACTGTAGGAAAGTAGGATCTACTTTCATGGTTACCCCCACTTTTTGCCAGTGTGTTTTTGACCTAGTTTGACTGGGATCCTGCTAATCAGGACCCCAGTCACTGTGCTTTTGCCCTAATTTGACCATTGTAAGTACTTTTGTACATCCAAAATTGGCTACTGATATACCCTTGTAAGTCCCTAATATATGGTACTAAGGTATGGGTATCAACCAGGGGTCTGCCATGGGCTACAGCATGTAATAAGGCACCCATGGGAGTCCACTCAAACTGTGGCTACAGGCCTGCCATTGCAGCCTGTGTGAGTGGGTGCTTGCACCTCTCCTGACAGATACAAGTTTTCCTATATCTGAGGTCACTGTACTTAAAACCTATAAGTCACCCTATGGCAGGCTCTTCGGTCCTGAGGGCAGGGTGCTTGGTTGTGAGGATGAGGGTGACCCTGCATGAGCAGGACACCCCTACAAAACCCAGGGTCCTGTCTCCAGGCATTTTATGTTTAAAACCTTTTTTATTGAAACAAAACAAACCATGGGGGAGGGGGGTAGGAGGTTAGGGTACATTTAATACAATCAAAGAAAAAAGGTGCCACTCAAGAGGGTTGGCGATGGATAGCTCGATGGGCCAGGGGAAAAGCACAGTAAATGAAAGGCTAGAAATGCAAACTGTGGAATCCCTGCGTGCATATCCAACACCCCAAATCTGAGCAATGAAAACCAGCAGCAACTCGACAAAGCACAATCCACCCCCCCCATCCCCCCAGTAAAGAAAGGAAGGAAGAAAAAACAATACCCCACCCCCCCGTCCTATGGTCCCGCGTCAGATTAGTCCTCACCAAGAAGCCCCGCAACCCCCCCCCCCCCGCAACCCCCCCCGCCCCCCCCTCCCCCTCCCGAGGCCTCTATCTCACATGTGATCTCTAGTCCGCCGGGATCACCGGCGGCGTCAGCCTGAGAAGCCTAAGATACCTCGGACAGGTGAGCTCCCGGAATTCGGTGGACAGCAGCGCTAGAAAGGGTTGCCACAGCTCTTCAAATTGGTCTATTTCCCCCGCCACCGTGAGCGACAACTTCTCCATTCCCAGCACATGCCAAAGCCTATGCAACCAACCCGTGATGGAGGGGACAGTGTTGGTGCGCCAGTGGATAAGGATGTTCTGGACCGCAGACCCCAGCGCAATCGCGATCTGCCTGCCCCTGCGGGACTTCAGTGGGTACATTAGGTCATTGGGGAGGCCCAGCAGGACATACGCCGGGAAGCGCGGCAGCTCTATCTCAAAGTGCTTATCCACCTCGTCCAGAACTTCCTTCCAGTAAGCGGTCAGCACGGGGCAATCCCAAAGAATGTGTGAGAGGGTACCCACCTGCCCGCAGCCCCGCCAGCACCCCTTGTCAGTGTATTTATGCATTTCATACAGTCGCTCCGGGGTGTAATACCAATAAGTGGACACCTTAGTGAAGGTCTCCGTAAGGCCCGTGTGATATGCAGAGTGCCGCGCCCGATACGCAATTTTGTCCCATTCCTTGTGGCTGAGTGTCCTACCCAATTCCCTGTGCCAGCGCTCCCTCCCCGGGTTGTAATAGTGAAACGGCGGGGGTTGTAGGTACTTGTACAGATCGGTAATTAGCTTAGCGTCGGAGGTCCGGATAGCCAGCCACCTCTCATACGGTGTAATTTGACGAGCAGCGGTGTCACGCACCTGGGGCTGGAGGGCCCAATGCCGAACCTGCATGTAGCGCAATCTGTCCAGCTCCGTCAGGCCGAACTCCTGGCGGAGTTGCTGAAACGGAATCACTCCCTCCGGGCCATAGATCTGGAAGAGCGCCCTGCAGCCCGCCTGTACCCAATGGGAGAAAACTCCCGGCTCCATCCCTGGGGAGAAGTCCGGGTTGCCCGCTATGGGTGTGAACGGCGAAGGGAAGGTGGTGAGGCCCCGAGCCTCACAGACTGCGTCCCACACCCGCGTAATAAAAGAAGCGTAAAGGTTAGGGGGGCGGTGCGCGCGGCGCAAGAATGGAACCTCTTGTAAAGTGCGGCCCGCCACTGCCTGGTCTTGAAAGAGCCAGTGTTTGTCGGACTCCCACCTGCTCCACTCCACCAAATATCGCAGCTGTGCCGCCTGAAAGTACCTACGGAGGTCCGGAATACCGAGGCCCCCCGCCTCCGGAGCAAGCGTGGAGAGGACCCTCTTCATTCGTGGCTTGCGGCCCTGCCAGACAAAGCGGGAGATGTCAGCCTGCATTTGTCGTATCCAGCCCACCGGGGGCTGGAGAGGGAGGGCCCGGAAAAGATACAGTATCTGGGGCAACACCGTCATCTTAACCGCCGCGATTCGTCCCAGCCAGGACAGTAGGCCTTTGCTCCAGCGACCAAGCTCCTCCTTGATCTTCCTGCTGAGGGAGGCATAGTTAGCCGTGACCATCTCCGGTAATGTGGGCGCCAGCAGAATCCCCAGGTATGGCACCGTGGAGGAGGACCACTGCATGGGGAAGAGTCGCTGAAGGTCCCTCCTGGTGTCCGCAGCCAGGGACACGTCTAACGCCACCGACTTGCTCATATTCATTTTGAAGCCGGCCACACAGGCAAAGGCGTCTAGTTCCTGGAGGCAAGCAGGCAGCGACCTCCTAGGGTCGTCCAAGGTCAACAGGACATCGTCCGCGTAGAGACTGACAGTGTGGACATACTGGCCCATCCGGACCCCAACCGCATCCGGGTTATCGCGAATCCTCTGAGCAAACGGCTCCATGTAGAGGGCAAACAAGAGCGGCGAGAGGGGGCAGCCCTGCCTTGTGCCGCGTTCGATGGCAAATCCACCGGAGCTACACCCGTTGACCCGCACCGACGCTGAAGGATGCTTATAACAGTTGAATACCATGGTGCGGAACTTATCCCCGATTCCCAATTTCTTGAGAACCAGCTCGAGATACGGCCAGTGAACTCTGTCGAAGGCCTTCTCCGCGTCGACGGACAGCAACATCCGCTCCCCCGGGATCCGCGAGGCCTTCTCCAGAACATGCGCCACCCGCTTGGTATTGTCAACCGCCTGCCTACCGGGTACAAAGCCAGCCTGGTCCGCCTCCACCAATCCGGGGAGGTGCGGACCCAGCCTGGACGCTAGAATCCCTGTATACAACTTGAGGTCGACATTTAAGAGCGAGATGGGTCGATACGAACCGCAGAGGGCCCGGTCCTTCCCAGATTTCGGAATTACCGCGACCGTCGCCCTCAGGAGATCTGGTGGGATGGCTCCCGGTTCGGAAAAGGAATTAAATAGCCGAGTAAGGACAGGGGCCACAGCCGTGCAAAAAGTCTTGTAAAACAAAGACGTGTACCCGTCCGGGCCCGGGGCCTTACCATGCTTCAGCCGCGCGATAGCGGAAATCACCTCCTCAACATGGATATCCCGCTCCAGGTGGTCCGCCTGAGCCGGATCCAGCACCGGAAGGGTCACCGACTCCAAATAGCCTTCGGCGTCCTGTGGCGAGGAGGGTTCCTCCGCATACAGCGCCTCGTAGAAGCCGCGGAAAGATTCCGCTACCTCTGCGTCCCCGGAGACGACCACCCCGTCCGTGCCCACCAGTTCCCTCACGACGCCACGCTGCTGCGTGACCCGGAGCCGGTGTGCTAGGAGCTTGCCACATTTGTCCCCCCCAGTGTAGAAGGCGTGTTTCAAGCGCAAGGCGGCATACTCCGCCCTATCAAGATCCAATGCCGACAGGAGCTTCCTCGCAGCCTTCAACTGCCTCCACACCCTTGGCGCCCCCGTACGGCGGTGGACCTGCTCAAGCTCCCGGACCTGAACGGTCAGCTCGTCCCTCTTCCGTTGCCGCTCCCTATTTTCGGCTGCGGAGATAGAGATAAATTCCCCCCGGAGGACTGCCTTCAATGCCGCCCACTGTGTCGCCTGCGAAGTGTCGGTGTTGCTATTGTGAGTTAGGTAGTTCTGTATGACCTCCCGAATGCGCTGCACTACAGACTTTTTGTGTAAAAGGGTATCCCGGAGGCGCCACACCCCCCGAGAGGGGCAGGCCGCCGGCCACTGGAAAACGCCGGTGACTGGTGAATGGTCAGACAAGGTCAGGACCCCGATGTCCGCCGCCGTGGCAGCGGCATGCATCGGTCCACTCACCAGAAGGCAGTCCAGCCGTGAGTAGGTTCGATGTGCGTGTGAAAAGTAAGAGTAGTCCTTATCCGTGGGGTGCATGGAGCGCCAAAGGTCGTGTAAGTCCATTTCCGCAATCCGGGCCTTCACAGCCTGGGACAGTTCCCCCGTCTGCGGGAAGCGCTGCGCCGATCTGTCCAGCACAGAATCAAAGACAATATTAAGGTCTCCCCCCAGAATGACGTGGCGGTCGGGGGAAGCAGTGACATCCACCAACACGGAGTCTAGGAAACGCTCTTGGTGGTCGTTTGGGCTATAGACGGAGCCAACCGTAAACGCTATGCCTCCTAAGCGCATGCGATACGCAAGAAGCCTCCCCTTCTGTTCAGCACACTTATACAAAACCTCCCCCCTAAAGGAGCTCGCTAGAAGAATGGCTACCCCCGCCGTCTTGTTCGCTGCCGAGGAGAAGAACTGGGTAGGGAACTTAGCAGAGCGCAGCCTATGGCAATCCCGGGACAATAAGTGGGTCTCCTGTAAAAGGCAAATGTCCGCCTGCGTCCCCTCCAGCAAAGATAAGATCGCTCTGCGCTTCACGGGGTTGTTCAGACCCTGAACATTAAGGGTCACTACCTTTAGGGCCGACATTCCTCTCGGGGATCGGGAGCGCCGTGCAATGGGCAGGGGATCAGCGGGTGGGGCGCGCGGGGCAGCCGCGCAGGACAAGCCATAACAGACCAAGCGTGGGCATGGACAACGTCGGACGGGACCTCCCCAACCCCAGAACAACCCCTACACCCACCCAAAACACAACCCTGGCAACTAGCCAAACGCAAACTCAAACACCCCATTGTCCCAGTCAAGCCCCAAAACGGGCAAGTCCGTAGAAAGGAACGAAGTGGACGTCCAGCCACTCACCTCCAGCCGCTCCCCCCCCGACCCCCCCGCCCCGAACCCAGCAGTTAAAGAAGCTAAAGGCATCTCCCCCCGGAGTGAGTGTTAGGCCGTCAAGGCCACGCCGGTGGAGCCAGCCGAGTCCCTGGCCGCCGCCCTCAAAGCGTCGGCCATGTCCGCCCTGATGGTAGGGGAATCAGGACGCCCTGCGCTGGCCGCTGATCGTCGCCTCGCCGACCTCCGCCGGCTCCGTCTCTCCGAGGCCCTCCACGACGGTGTAGCTCCTTCCTCCTCCGCCGCGGTAAGCCCCAGGACTCCACAAATGTCCTGCAAGGAGCGTAGCTGGTGTAGCACCCCGTTCCATCGGAAGATCAGGCGGAAGGGATGACCCCAAGAGTACGGCGTCTCGTGCTCGCGCAAAAAGTCAGTGGCAATCCTGAAGGACCTGCGTTTCTGCAGCGTGATGGCGGAGAGGTCCTGGTAAAGCGCCACCGGCCGCTCCCGGAAAGTCAGGGGCTGTTTCCTGCGGGCCTCAGTCATGATGCGTTCCTTCAGCGGGAAATCGGGCAGGAAGGCCAGAATGTCCGGTGGAGGTGCCGATGATTGGCGCTGCCTGCCAACCCTATGTGCCCTATCAATGCTAATGGGGAAGTCTGCAGCTTCCCCCAGGATCTCTCGGAACAGGTCCCGCAGGTAGCTCCCCAGATCGGGCCCCTCATCTGCAGTCGGCACACCACGCACTCGAATGTTGTTCCTCCGTGATCTGTTTTCAAGGTCCTCCGAGTGGGCCTGGAGCTCAACACACTGCTCCCGGAGGCGGAGAACGTCCTGTTGAAGATGGCCTATCTCCTCCTCCCGGCGTTGGGCCTCCGTCTCCACCGTTTCAACGCGCTCGCCAAGGCCCTCCACTTCCCTGCGCACTTCCCGGACCTCGCTGGCCACCTCCCGCTTCAGTGTCTGGAAGTCCTCCCTGAGGGAGCTAAACAGTTCCTCCATAAAGGTCCTCGTGACGGGTGGCTCCCCCCCAGTCACGTCCGCCGAGGCCCGGGAGGTCCCCGGCGAAGGCTGTGTTCTGTCCCGCAGTTGCTGGGCCCTGCCAAGCATGTCCGGCAGGGTGCGGTCCCCCTTCTTCGAGCCTCCTCTTCCAGACATCGCAAGCACTGCGGTCGGGCCCTGGTCCAGCCGCCCCAGGGATGCCCAGCTGCTGGCAAGCACTCGATGTGGGTGTCCCCCCACAAGCAGGGTCGCTGCGTCACAGGTGACAAGATGGCGGTCCAGTCCGGTCACCGCCAGCCGCGGGTGCCCATCCGAGACAGGAATGTAAGCTACAGTGAGGGGCTCCTCGTCAGCACATCCCCCAAAAAGTCAGCCCGGCAGCCGCGGCGGTCACATACATCCACCAGCAAGGGCTCCGGTGAAGGCCAACACCACTGATCCCACGGGGACAAGATGGCGGCAGGGCAGAGCGACCAGGCCCGGCGACACCACCGGGGCCCCCAAAACGCACAGCAATCAAATAGGTTCCACCGCCGGTTTCAGTCTGTCACACGCAGGGGCCCAGATGGTCCGACCCCAACAGAGAGTCCGCCGTACTTCGGCCAAGGGACAGGGGCCTACACAGTGCGAAGTGTCGCCGACACAGGTCTGAGTGCCAAAGCACCCGTCCGAAGTCTTCCGCACCGTCGGGTCCCCTCCCGCAGGGCTCCTTCACCCTCCGTCGAGCGACGGGCCAGATTTCTTCCAGATCGCAACTTCCAGCACCAGGCCCAGCCGAGGCGCCCGGACAGCACTCCGATGCGCTCCGCCTCTCAGGCCCTCCTTCGCTCCTCGAGCTCGATCGGACTTTTTGGGGGCTTCCCCCGAGGCGATCAGAACCAAAACGGCAACAACGTGCGCACCAGGTGCTCCGCCACGCTCCTCTTCCACGCTGAGCCTCAGCGGGGGGAGAAAAGCATAAGAAAAGGGCTCAAGCTTGGCCGGGCCGGAGGAGCTACGGGAGGAAGCGTCCGCTCACCCCGCCATCTTGGCCACGCCCCTCTCTCCAGGCATTTTAAGTGTGTTCAGCCATTTTAATGCATACAGAGGACATCAGTCATTAGGAGATATCTAAACTATATAGTGGCTGCACCGAACGTGGTATTGTTTGGTATCAAACATGTTGGAATCATACCCCAACACCAATTTCAGTGTTGGAAGTATGATCCCATATACTGGAGGGTTCCCTTGGGGTACCGCCCTGTACTCCCGGTAAGAGCCTTTTAAGGTCTGACGGCAAGCTATTGCTGCTGTCGACAACATACGATTCTGCCCTCCTGCTGCTGAGCTCTAGCAGGGGAAGGTAGAACAATAGGTTTTCTGTCACAGGGAGGTGTGACCACCTCCCAGACAGGACTTAGTGTATTGGGCTGGGATACAGGTGCTTGCCAGCACCACCAGACTGCTTTCAAGTGCACATTTGGTGCCCTCCTTGCATACTCTAATTTGAGCCAGTTCAGGGAGACCTTGATTCCTGTTCTGGCGTGAAACTGGACAAAGGACATGGGAGTATTCTCCCCTCTGTCGAGCCCCTCCTCTGGGAGGGATCCCAGAGTTGTTCCAACCCTTTAATCGGGGCACTTAAGGGCCTACTTGAGGGTAGTTACTTAGATTCACCATGGGACACGACTCAACCCTGAAACTACATCACTTTTCGACCATCTGGACACTTGGACTTCGACTGGAACAAAGACTGCATCAAGGAAGAATCCTGCTGCTCGTAGTCTCGCTGTTCTTCAACTCTTCTTTGTCGTCTGTGCCGTGCTTCTTCCAGGTTCTTCAACAGACCTGTGGGCATCAAGGACACCAGAAGAAATCTCCCTTGGAATAAAGGAATCACTCCCCTGCATCTGCAGGCACTGCAACAAAGCTGACCAGTCTGCTGCTCCTGTCATCCTATGGACTTCCCAAGGCTCAGCAACACAGGTGGTGGTTCTGCAAGTTCCTTAAGGCCTGACCTGTCTGTCTACAATGTTGAGGTCAGTATCCCTTGTCCGAACCGCTGGGACAAACCCCTGTGCGCCGTTGCCAAGGCTTGGTGTCTCTGCACTCCAGATATCTTTGAGTTACAAGAAGCTCCAGGCTTCAGCATCTCTTCCCTCCAAGATCAGTGTCCTCACTTCATCCTCTGCACCGTGGGCTTTCATCTTTGGTGAGCTGCTGAAGGTCCTCTTGCGACTCCTGAGCCTTTGGCCTGAGGGTCTTCCACTTCTTCAGGGGGCTCCCCTGCTAGCTCAGGGTCTACTCTGACTCTCCTACTGTTGGTGAGTCCCTTCGACCTTGCTGGTCCCAACATCACTCCTTCTTTGTTCTCCATGCCAGTTGAGGCTACCAAGGCTTGACGGTGCTCCTGCAGGGCACCAACAACCTTGTCACCGACATCCGACGTGGGCAGCTCGTGCACAGGTACTGGTTTTCCTCAGCATCACTTGGTCCTCAAAGCAGCAGCGACAAGGTCACCGTTCCACAAGTTACTTACCTTCGGTAACGATATATCTGTAAGAAACAAAAGTTAGTTATAGATTCCTTACCTCAGAATTACCCCCAGGCATCAGACTGGATCCGGAAAGATTTTTCGTCAACAGTACCACTGCGCGTCTGTCTGCTCCGCGTTAGTCGTCGTGGTTGCCGGGATGACGTCACGGCAGCTACTTAGACGCCACCCTCGCGCGCTGACGTCAGTTCTGTACATGCTTTCCACACCAGAAACGCAGAGCCATGCAAGACACTGACCATTGGTGCACAAAACTAGGACAATGAAAGGATGTCTTTAACCCTAGAAATCAGTTTGCAGAACAGGGAGGATGGGTGGGGCGGTAAGGAATCTATAACTAACTAATGTTTCTTACAGATATATCATTAAAGAAAGTAGGTAAGTTGTGCATCTGAAAGAAACACGTTAATTAAAGATTCCTTACCTTAGAATAGATACCCCAGCAATACCAACCCCGGTGGTGGGTCTGCGAACCAAGATCACACCAGAAAATCCTGGAGAACAGAACGGCCAAAGAAGCCATCTCTCCGGACTTGGCTGTCCAGGCAGTAGTGTTTTGTGAACGTGTGCAGCGATGCCCACGTAATCGCCTGGCACTCCTCTTCCCAAGACAGTAGTGGCTGCTGTCGCCCTGGTGTAGTGAGCGTGTAGCCCGACTGGAGGCTCCTTTTTAGCCAGAGAATAACAAGCCTTAATACACAACACAACCCATCGAGAAATGGTGCGTTTGTGTACAACTCGACCCTCCTTTGCACCCATGTAGCCAACAAAAAGTTGATCATCCACCCGGAACTGTTTTCTGCGATCCAGATAGAAGGAGAGCGCACGCTTTGGGTCCAGACGGTGGAGCCTCTCTTCCTCCTTTGAAGGATGCGGAGGCGGAAAGAAGGTGGGCAAAGTAATGGTCTGCCCGATGTGGAAGGCAGTGACCACCTTAGGAAGAAAGGATGGACGGGTCCTGAGAACCACCTTGTCCGATGAACAGACAAAGGAGGTCTGGAGTAAAGAACCTGGAGCTCACTCACTCATCTAGCGGAAGAGATGGCTACCAGGAAAGCAGTGTTAAGAGACGTAAAGGACAGTTATGAAGCGGCTCAAAGGGAGCGCACATTAAATAAGTTAGCACAAGATTCAAGTCGCACTGAGGCATAACGAATGGAGTTGGAGGAAACAGATGCGTTAAGCCTTTCAAGAAACGGTTAACTACCAGGGACTTGAAAAGAGAAGGCTGATCTGGCAGCCGAAGGAAAGCAGAGATGGCAGAAAGGTAGCCCTTGATAGTGCCCAGAGCAGAGCCCTGCTGGGCTAAACAGAGAAGGAACAAGAGTACTTCAGAAAGAGGGGCAGAAAGGGGATCCACAGCCTTTGCTGTGCACCATGCCACAAATTTGTTCCACCTGCAGGCGTATACTGTCTTTGTGGAGGGACGCCTGGCTGCCAAGATTACGTCATAAGCTTCAGGAGGCAGGTCGAAAGACGTCAACTGCCGCCGTTCAATCTCCACGCTAGGAGGTGGAGACTGGACAGGTTCGAGTGGAGGACCGTCCCCTGCTGCTGCGACAGAAGATCCTCCCGAAGAGGCGGTCGGATCGGAGGATCAATGGCCATGTTGAGCAGCTTGGGATACCAGACTCTTCGTGCCCAATCCAGAGCCACAAGAATGACTTGGGCCCGGTCGCGCCTGATCATCTTCAGCACTCTGGGCAGAAGTGGTATAGGCGGAAAGGCGTACAACAGACCGCAACTCCACTCGTGACGAAAAGCATCGCCGAGCGAGGGCCGCCTTAGAAATTCCAACACGCAGAATTGCTAACATTGCGCGTCCTCTTCGGTGGCAAATAGATCTAACCAAGGCTCTCCCCACTTTTGAAAGAGACCTTGCACCACATCCGAGTGAATACGCCATTTGTGATTCATCATGCACCTGCGACTGAGTTCGTCCGCCCTGGCGCTCAGAGAACCTGCCAGGTTTGAACCATCAAGGAAATGCCTTGATGTTCCAGCCATGTCCAGAGGTGAAGGGTCTCCTGATATAGGGTCCACGACCCCACCCCGCCCTGTTTGTTGTAATATCACATGGCGGTGGTGTTGTCCGTGAACACCTTCACTACTCTTCCCCGGACAGAGGGAAGGAATGCCTGCAGTGCAAGACAAATCGCCCGGAGCTCCAGAAGGTTGATGTGAAGTCCGACTCTGCCAGAGGCCTCTGATCTCCGCCTCTCCCATGTGGCCGCCCCATCCCAGAATGGAGGCATCCGTCAACACAGTGTAGTCTGGTTGGGGAAGGGAGAGGGATCTGCCATTGACCCAATCCTGGTTCGTAAGCCACAACTGCATTTGTCGAGCAATGCACTCCGAGATCTGGACGCAATCGGACAGATTCCCCTGATGCTGCGCCCACTGGAACTTCAGGTCCCACTGCAGAGCCCGCATATGCCACCGGGCATGATCGATCAGCAGGATGCAGGAGGCCATGAGGCCCAGCAGCCTCAGGGTTATTCTAACCAAAACCCGAGAAAGAAGCTGAAAGATCAGAATCATAGTCCGAATATCCCGGACTCGCTGTTCGGGAGGATAGACCCGAAACTGCGTTGAGTCCAGAACCACTCCGATGAAGAGGAGCTTCGGAGATGGAATCAGGTGCGAGTTCGGCACATTGATGGCAAACCCCAGCATATGCAGGAGGTCGGCCGTAGTCTGGAGGTGGGAGAAGACTGAATGGGCGAGCCCGCCTTCAACAGCCAGTAGTCGAGATAGGGGAAGACTGAAACCCCTGATCTGCGACCACTGCCATCACTTTCGTGAACACCAGAGGGGCGCTGCGAACTGAAGGTGCTCGTTGCCTATGGTGAACCGCAGGTAACGTCGGTGGGCCGGCAGGACGGGGATGTGAAAATATGCGTCCTGCAAATCCAACGCTACCATCCAGTCTTGCGGGTCAAGAGCAGACAAGACCTGAGCAAGTGTCAACATTTTTAACTTCTCCTTCCGGAGGAAGGGATTGACGTCCCTGAGGTCCAAGATAAGACCCAGGCCCTTGTCCTTCTTGGGAACCAGGAAAGTATTGGGAGTAACAACCACGACCTACTTCAGGGACAGGAACGCACTTGATGGCTACCTTGGCCAATAAAACCGTAACTTCCTGCTGGAAAAGGGCCAGATAATCCTTCGACACGTGGTGGCATAGCCAGAGAGGTAGCCTTGAAGGGGCGGGAGTAGCCCCTTGGGACTATTTGTAAAATCCACCTTTTGTGCGCCAGTGGGGGAGGTGATGGCGAATCCTGCCGCCCCCTGGTGTTTGATGGGCCTGAAAGGTCGGACTAGGAGGGTTTGGAGGTTGCTGCAGAGGGGGGTTGGTGGACTGGCCTGCCCGCTGGCCCCTGTAACCTCGCCGGTTGTTTCCATGTCCCCGGCCGCGCGAAGGTTGGTTAACTTGCTGCGTCCTGGGAGAGCACAGCCTGGGCCTCCTCCGGACACTGAGGCAGCAGTTGCGCCACCGTATCCCACACTGAGTGCGAATAACGGCCCAAGAGACATGCAGTGTTTACGGATCGCAGTCCTAAGCTGGCAGAAGAAAAATATTTCTTGCCACGATGGTGCAGCTTCTTGGATTCCCTTTCAGGTGGAGTGGTGGGGAAGGCGCTTTTGGAAGTGGAGGCTTGGACCACCAAGCTCTCTGGGGTGGGGTGTTGGGAGAGGAAAGTGGGGTCGCCCGGAGCCGGGCAGTGGCGTCGGGCTATCATCCTGTTCACGGGAGCCCCTGTGTTGGGCCTGAACCAAGTGCCCAAAAGGACATCAGTGAGGGCCTCATTAAACGGAAGCAGGGGCTCCAAAGAGCTCGCCGCCGGTTGAAGCACCTCAGTCAGGAGGTTAGTCCTGACCGCCACCGTAGGAAACTCGAGGTTGAGAGCCTCGGCCGCCCTACGCAACACCACAGCGTAAGAAGCTCCCTCCTCCGTAGCCACGATAGGAGGAGACAACATTCCTCAGTATCAGGCTGGTCAGTTAAAGGGTCACCTGTCCCCTCACAGTCCTCCTCATCTTCCTCTGGGTGCCACTTTTGTTGGAAACGGGCCCCAGGAGTGAACAGGGACATGAAAACCTCACCCGACGCCGGTCCGGCTCCGTGTCCATGTCGGAAACGGTAGAGGTGCCATCGGAAGTGGTGCCGGTGGAGGTGTAATGAGGTCAACCGGCGCCAATCCGGATCCAGGCCTGGATCCAAGGGGGGCCTGCGGCACCAGAGCTGCCGGCAGCGAAGACCGAGGCCCCCCAACCGAGTCCACGGGGCCCGAAGGCCCGCCGGCGGGGTCGGTCCGACCAAAGATGGCATGCATCGCCTTGTAGAGCGTCCGGGCGGGGTCGCTCCAGGTCCCGGAAAGGGAGGGCAGCTCGGAGTCGACCCTTCGGGCTCCGCACGCGAAGCCGCGGGAGTGGAAAAACCTGCGCACCTCGTTGGATCGGCCGAGCGACGATGCTTCTTCTACTTCTTCTTATGCTTTGACTTACCAGATCCCGAGAGTGAAGACTTCGATGACTTCGAGCCGGAATGAAGGTGGCTCCGCGACTGGTCCCTCGACCTCCCGCTCGACCAGGACCTCGAAAGGCGTGAAGCTGGCTGTCGTCCAAGCAGCTTTTGGAACCGCTCCTGCAAAGCCTTCGGGGTCAACAACTGACAGTCGGAGCACAACTTGGGGTCGTGGTCCCGCTCCAGGCAAAAGAGGCACACGCGCTGCGGATCAGTCACCGATATCAATCGGATACAGGAACCGCAGTCCTTAAAACCGGGCATCCCTCGTGCACCTGTTTGGAGTCAGAGACTCGAAACAAGACGTCGACAAAAGTCGAGAAAAACTTAGTCAAAAAATGACTGAGGTAGTGCTCTTCCCGGATCTGTGCTGGCTTCTGCGAAAAAAGAAGTGACGTCAGCGCGCGAGGGCTGCGTCTAAGTAGCCGCCGCGATGTCATCCCGGCGACCACGATGCGAACGTGGAGCCGACCGACGCCACCTTCCGACGCGCAGAGGTACTGCTGACGAAAAATCTTTCTGGATCGAGTCTGACGCCTGGGGGTAATTCTAAGGTAAGGAACTATAACTAACGTGTTTCTTTCAGATGACTCTTCTAAACATCCAGACATCGGTGGGCATTGTGTCTCAGTGCCTTCTGGTCACTTACGAGTGGCATAGACTCCCTTGCTTGCAGGTTCACCACTTTGAGAACCCAACCTTGGATTCCACCGGACCTCTTCATCGTCTTCTCCTGAGGCATTTTCTTCTAAGTCTTCCATTGCTGTCTATGGAGGTTTCCGACGTCTCTCCACCCCTATGCCCCTGGCTATCCTGGTGTATGTAACCTGGTTCCTGGGGCATCCACGGGCGGGGTGACTCTCCAACCTTCCGTCCTCTAAGGGAATTCTTCGGGGTCCTCTGGTAAGGGCCCTTATTCTGCAAAACTGCAACCGCAACTTTTCCAGTGACTTACATTGGGCATGTGGCTGTGTTCCTACTCTGCACACTGCCTCCGTGGGGTTAGTGGGTATTTACCTTGGGTGATTCCTTGTGTCCCCGGCTCCTCTGGGTCTTCTGGCCCAAGCCCCGTTCTCCCTTGCAGTTTGCATCTCACTTTTTTAGTATATGTTTTGGTCTCCCCCTGGAGACCACTGTATTTTGTGCTACTTACCTGTTTGCATTTGAAGTATTCTTGTGTATTGTGTTGATGTCTGCGAGTAGGAGATATACTAATGTGTCAGTGAGTTTTGTGTAATAAATAGAAGTATTTTTATTTAAACACTGTGTGGTTCTTTTTAATTTAACTTGCACTGCAGATTAAACTGGTAAAAACAATCTTCTTGACACTTCTTCAGGATAAGTCTGAAGGCTGCTCTCCACAGCTACCACTTTGACAGCTTTCAATTCAATAAGTGTGTACCATTTACTAAGCCAGACTCCTACAATGACCAAATAGAAAAGTTGAAAAAAAATGTATCTGCTAATGCCTACAAAGTGCAAAGAAAGGTACTGAGGCGTGAATAGGAAATGCAGCAAACATTCTAAGGTTAAAGCTTCTGCTTTACACAACTAAGTAATAAAAAGCAAGCATTCTAGCATACTGTTACAAGCGGTCTGCCTTTTCTGTGGGAGAGAACTTATCTTTACAGTGAATACCTCTTAAACAGTGTGCACAGCTTTAGTAGAAGTAACGTAAATGTGTGCAGCCAGGTGAAGTTAAGAAAAAAACTAAAGTTCCACACAAAAGCGCATAAACACAGTAATTAGGCATTGGGAACTGATAAGAGCCCCCTCTTTAAGATATAATAAAAACAAGAAATTTCACAAGCACAGTGAAATGCACTGTGCAGGCGTAACCTAAAAAATAGGAGCCATGCCAAAAAAAAAGGAGAGATAATCCGCTATTAAAAAAAAAACCTCAACACAAGACAAAACAAGGTGGCTTATTCCACTATGCTCTCATTCGGAACTTTAAACTAAAACTGTTTAATTGTGACATTTTGCATGTTGTGAAAGATAAGAGCACACCATTTAACAGTTAAAGACTGATTATAAGAAAGACTTTCAATGGAAAAATATGGTGCAGGTAGAATGGATTAACATCATGAAAGCTCTGCCTTTTTTAAGGCAGCCGTTGCTTCTTTGCTTTCAGAGGGCAGAGTAGGTTATGTTGTGTGGCACGCTTGAGTTCACCTTTAGAGAACTCAGTCTTACTCTCTCACTCAGTCTCATTTGCATTTTTACTCACATTTACTTACTCAGGCTCAGTCTCATCAACTCGCACAGTCTCACTCTGACCTATTCATTCTCACTCTCCCTAAATCCCACACATTCTCACTTCTTCAGATTGACTTAATCTCACTGTAACTCACTAATTTTCCATCTGTCTCGCTCCAACTCACTCATTTCCACTTAGTCTTACTCATCCTCACCTAGTCTTCCTCAGACTCGCTTGTTCTCCCTGATTCACTCAGTTCCACTCAATCCATATCACACAATCTCAGTGTGACTCATTGAAACTAATTCTGGCTCAATCGCCCTCTAACTCACTCATTCTGACTCACTCACTCTCACTCACTCAGTCTCACTCATTCATAGTCAGTCTTAGTCAATCTCACTTTGTTACTCCTCACTTATTCTTACTGATTCACTCAGGACCACTGATTCTGATTCACTCAAGATCACTGTCACTCATATTCATTCAGCCTCATTCATTCTGACTCAATCTCACTCTGACTCATTATGTCTCACTAATTCTCAGACTCACCGAGACTCACTCAGACTGGACTCACTAAGCCACATACACAGTAATATTCAGTTAAACTACCTATCATTCTTCTGTACTCTCATTCATTCTCACTTGTACTCACTCTTCCTATCAATCCTTTGCCCTCACTTTGACTTTCTCTTTCACTGACACGCTGTCAATTTCCCTCACACATACACACATAGACATACAGACATGCTCACACAGATGCTCTCTCAAGGGCACACACACTCTTTGGTTGAAGACGCCGCATTGTAGAGCGTACTCGCTGCTACGTGAACAACTTTTACTTTAGCAAATAAGAACACTGCAAGACGGGAGACCGTTCCTAATATTGCCGCTAGGATTATGATGACAGGAACTGTTCGGCATTAAATCTTGAATATTAAAAATAAGAGATTGATGATTATGTGACGGATTAACTACAAATACTGATACACCCTTTTAAGAGTTTTGTTCACCTAATATCCGGGACGGAAGTACAACCGGAACTAAGGACAGCGGACTACCAACATTACAGTGAAGACAACCCTGAGGAAGTTGTGGGGAATACGCCATCACGACGAAACACGTGTTGGCTCTAAGGCTAAAAAGAGAGAAAATAAAAGGACATAAAAAAAGAACAAACGTTTTGAATACTTGCTTTCATAATATGATACACAGTTTGACGTGTGCTTGGGGTGTTGAAAATTTTTCAAGTGTTCAACTGATCACATGATTTATAGGCGGAATGGTGAATCTCCCTACCCTTCATAGCACCGCAACCCATACAAGGATCAGTGGGAACAGTGGGTTAGCGCAAAAAACCCCAATGATTTCAAACCCACAGATTATTACTGTTCATATAGTTATCGCAGCAAGATAATGCCTGTAGACAGGAGAGGAAAAACAAATAACAGCACAAAGAAGTATCTGTACATTGTTGTACAATGCGGAAGGCCATGCAGAGAGAACGATCCTGGAGGCGCCACAGTCTGGAGTTCAAGACGAATGTCTCATACTCATACTCCGGACTGTGGCACTGCCCTGATAGAAAAATTTATAAGGCTACAGTGGCCCCAACATGATGAAGTGTAAGTATGCATCATCAGGCATGCGAATGTAAGCACCACGATGCTGCAAAATCCTTTTTTTAAAATAAAAAAAATCAATGGCAGACAGTCCTTTATGAGTGGTAAATTAAAAAACGAATCTAAAAAGAGCGCAAAATTGCCCTTTTTAAGAATGGAGCAACCACGCAGCAAATTGCAGCTGCGAAACTCTACCAAAACGACAGAACACAGAGGGGAAATCAAGAAAAGTCATTCCTATGTGCTAAAAATAAAAATAAGTTCCCTGATGGGAAACTGTGGAAAGATAAAAGTTATTCAATCAAAAATGATGCTATCGAATCTGTGCTTAGGGGAGCCACAAACACAAGAAGAGGAAGGAAAGTTAGGGAATAAGAAGCAAGAAAATTAGATGGACATAAAAAACTAAACAATGGTACGGGAATGGAAACCCTAAAATCAACACTAAATATTGGTATAGTACACAATATGTAACTGGCTACAATTAAAAGCTGTCTGTAGGCAAGACCTAAAAAACTGCCTGATTCCCTTAACAATAATGTAAAATAAACAGATATAAATGTTTCTTTCGTTAATCAAAGCAAACCTTTCGTTACTGCCTCTCACTTAAATACTAGCGAACATTCATTACAACCCAACTGATTATGTCCGAGGCCAGAATGTTCCTTGGAGACTTCAATTTGCACTTGGGGAATGCTAACAACATTACATTTTTGTAAAATTTTAAAAGCTTTCCATGGTACAGAACGAATAAAAAACTGGGGTAAATGTTTGGGGAAAAGACTAATAAGCTATGTTTATATTAGCAACACAAAAAGTCGTTTTGCACTGATTGCTGGCAGGAATGTATCCTCTCAATCTTACTATTACATCAATAGACCGAGCTATCTGACTTTCTCCATAGAGAAAACCAACTGTCTCACTCAAAAGTACACTTTAGTGTGCAGGAATGCAAATTCCAATAAGATTATAAAAATATTTATCGGAATTGCATTTTATCTCTATCGAGTTAAGTTATATTTAACATGAAAACATTTAAACGTCAATTGGTCCAGTGGGAAATTATGTTGGAGTTTGTGCTTCCTTTCTTTGGAACATTAAGATAATTGTTTAGACAATGGAAAATAATAAATAAACCGCTGCACTAACATTGTCAATCATATTATACTGGTAAGACAAACACTCTGGAGCTTTTATTTTTTAAGAGTGCTATTAAAAAATGATATCATTAAATACAATTCGCTGCTTGTTGAGCACGTTTATGTACGCCCTTGCAGTAGGGGTGGGCGGAATTTGCATAGTCGCGCTACGCAAAGCTCTTCGAAATGGTAAAAAATCTCCGCGAGCAGGCAGAAATTCCGCGAACACGCGGAATTGCTTGTTCGTGATGCTTTTTTCCTGTTCGCGAACGCTGTTTGCATGCTCGGGGGAAAATATCTTGTGAACACGTATTTTAAGAATGCGAACAAGCAAAAAATTCCGTGGAAGGCAGAATTTTGGTCAATTCCACGTTCTCCACGGAACGCGAAATTACCCAAATTCCGCGAGAGGAACGGAATTTACCACCCAGGCCTACCTTGCAGAACATAACTGAAAATATGTAAAAAGCAAATGCTCTCTTAAACTAAAACATCTACAGGCAAAGCCAACAGGTGTCTGCCGTGATGCCTATTGGCCTTGCCCATGCTTTTTTCTCCCTTAAGCGCTTGCTGCATATACGCGTGCATTCACACGCGCCATCTTGGAATGATTTCTCATTAGAGAATCATTAAAACATTCCTAGATCGTTGCCGCGCCTGCGCACTCAGACTACCATCATGGAAATTAATAAAAACAATTTTAAGATGGTTTCCCAGTGCACGCAGCAGAGACAGCACGAGAGGGCTGGGGAGACTAGGGCTACCAAAACAGTCCAAAGAGAGTGGAGCGGCTGAACGGAGGGAGCAGGGAGATGCACAAATTGGACCCTCATGCACTGCAAGTCAAATTTATGATATTAGCAGCGGGAGAATAAGACTCATGCAATCGAAAGAGACTGAGGCCGAGTTGCTCCTTGGGCGGGACACACAAGGAAGGGAGAAAAGCCACTGAACCAGAAGAAGGGAACTCGGGGAGAAGATCCATTCAATTACGAGCAAGGGCGGTCCCAAAGTCCCCTCCAAGCTTATACATTATTTTTTATTGCCAAAGCTTTCAGTAGGTGTGACCAAAAATACAAGAAAGGACAGTATACAAAATGCGGTTCCTTTGCATGATACGGCACGATTTGCCCTACAAGGGCAGCTCTTCAAAACTATAAAGGGGACTCCAAAATCAAAAACATAGCATGCGGCACCCAGGAACAGCAGTATGTTTAGTGTGCGTAACCTCCACCCACAGGGCATCCCTTTGAAAGTCATATGGAGGAGGACTAACTACTACATAAAAGCATCACGGTTGAAACGTATCTGTATATCTCATCGACAAACAAGAAAAATCAGAGAAAACACTGAAGGTTACAAGTGAGAGCAATGATTGTAAACAAGAAGTTCATAAAATCTAGGACTGGAATAAATGTACGAATTACGATAAACCTTGCTGTAAGACTCGTCAACGAAGGATCACGAAAATATATGAGAATAAGCCGCAGTGATAGTTCAGCGCTAACAAAAACATTCTCCAGCCAGCATGTTAGAATTGCTACAACCAACTTTCAATCCATTTAGCTGAAAAATTATTCTGTCTGGGTTGGTAAAACTGTAGGCCGCGATCTAATACAATAAACACTACCTTAAGGACATCCTTTTAGCTGGAAAATGTTTCTGTAATTTACTGCGCTTTGCTTTTCCAAGAGCCCATTTTCCTGACTTAATAACTCTTCTTAAAGAATGGAATTACTTTCTTTGCACATTTTAAAAGTTAAACAAGTAATTTGCTACATCAAGGACAAACACTTGGTGAAGTACAAAGTGTTTTCATTTTTTGGATAAATTTGTAACCCTTTTACAAAACAATATATTATTTGTTAAAAACCCTAGCCCAAACAATTTAGATTACATTATTCTGACTCTCTTGAGAGTGAAACCACCAAATTAGCAAGGGTTTATGGAGAGGTTTACAGAGGCCCCACAAGCACTAAGGCAACATATTCTTAGCAGGGCAACAGTAAATAAATAATAACTCCAGAACTGCGATTGTAAACAGATAAATCACATTTTCCACATCCGCACACCTTAACGTAGTCGACATTTGGTGGCAGGCAATTTCGCCTAAATGCCAAGCCAAAATGCCCAAATGCAAAAGAAGTCCAATTTGCTCTGAATTCCTTGGCATAAGTTGGCAATTCGATCTTCTTCTCTCTTCTATGAACATGTCAATATGGCAGCTGAGCCACAGAAGTAGGATTCTGGCCACAAAAATTGTTCGAGCCTGGATATCGGCTGTGGTGGTGAAAGGAACTGTGGGCTAGATGTACAAAGTGTTTTTGTGTTCACAAACGGGCTGCAAATCGGCCCGGTGCAAATAACAAAAATGTTTTTTGTAATGTAATAACACCTATTTGTGATTCGGTAACGTATAAAAGATCGCAAATTTGGCCCTTCCTAATATTGAATCGCAGTGGTATACAACAATGATTTCCAACTGAAATTCAAGTAGTGGTAACCCATTTACAAATGGGAAAAGGGTACCCAAGGGACTATTTCCCTTTGTGAATGTTTGTAAAAATATTTGTTTAGAGCAGGCAGTGGTCCCGCAGACCACTACCTACTCTTCAAAAATAAAAATAAAACTTTTAATTTTTCTTTTTGAAAAACATCTCGTTTTCCTTGAAGGAAAACGGGCTGCATTCAAAAAAGAAAAAAAAATGCTTTATTGAAAAGCAATCACAGGCATGGTGCTCAGCTGGCCCCCATCTTTGTGATTTTTGCAATTCCCAATGGGTCGCAAATCAAGATCTACCTCATTAATATTCATGAAGTAGGTTTATTTGCAACCCACTGGTAATCACAAAATGTGTAATACACACATTTGTATGTGGGTGTTTGCGATTGCCAAACAATAAACTGCAAACATGTGCTATTTGGTATTCGCGAACGATTACCTACGTACATCTTGCCCGATATCAGTATAGTACAGGTCACAAATTCTCAAAGTATTTTGCCTGTTGCAGCCTTCCTTGTATGTTAATAAACAACAGAACTGTCACAAAACAGAGCAAAGCCATTTAACTTAAATTCAATAAGTGGCAAACTTCGATGCTCTGGTTGTCTAACAAAGAGACTTTTTGCCAACTGAATTATTAATTAATTGCATACAAATGTACAAGAGTTCACATACTTTATTACGAATGTCAGTGACTGGCTCGACCCCATCCAAAGCAGTTGTCAAGGAATTGGTAATTATGGTTTTATCAGCCTTTTAGCACATGTACATAGTTTTCTCCAAGAGAGGAAACCTTTCTGTAGATACTTACCGCTTCAAGGAGACAAGTGAACATGTCCGTAAGGAAATGCCTCTTATTGTATGGTCACCCTCAATTTCTGGACTGATGCTGTTGGTTTTTTGATTCTGTGAGTGCACTGATGCCTGTTAACAAGACCCCGGTGCCTGTGCTCTTACCCCTAAACTGGTATGTGGAATTGGATCTTACCCAATTGGGTAAGCTAACTTATCTGTAAATCCCCAGTAAACGGTATTCAGGGTATACGAGTTAGAAGGCCCCCCTTCGGATTGCAGCATATGCTGTGACACCCCGTTTCTGACACGAGTAAACCGAGACTCCCAGCCTGCCATTTGCAGGCTGGAAGAAAAGTTTAAGCTGCTATCCCCACTTTGCCGTTTAAAGTAATGGCAAAGCCAGACTTCCTACTGGCATATGTGTATATCATCCCTATGGCAGGCCAATCGAGTTCTTAGGCAAGGGGCAACATATACCACAGGCAGAACCTTACAATTGTACATGTTCTGATAGTAAAAATGGCAAACTGTTGTTTTTAACTGTAGGAAAACGTGGTCACTCAATCAGTGAGTGCAGAGTTACACACTGACCCCCTAAGCTGTGCTAATTCTGAGATGGTGAGAACAAAGTGGATCAACTAAGGTATCAAAGAACTTGTTACACTGAGCCAGACTTGATTCTCAGGTTGTAAATAACGTAAGCAGCTGCAGTGTGCAACTTTAGCAAAGTTACCTTTAGCCACTGTGCCCACACAGGGTCCTGTCACGAGACAGCTTTCTGCCCACCTGGACAGATGTGCTACCGACTCCCAAGAAAGGATAGCACAGTGGCATGCTCTGGAAGGAGTTGTCACCTCCCTCCTACAGGAAGCTAAACGTGTTTGGGCCCAAAAGGCTAGCTTCAAAGGAGAAGCTGCCTTTGAAGGGCAAATGGGTAACATTTGGGAGAGGGGCTGCTCCATTGTTCAAGCAGACAGGCTGGCACTAGGTCCAGGAGAGGGGAAACCAGTTGCCAAACCAGTTTTCCAGGGGTGTGTAGGTCCCTTGGTAGCCACACCTATGGGTTGGGCTAGGGAACACCACATGCCGGGAGAGGGGTCCTGCCATATTGGAAGTGGGCAGAACAGTGCATCCTGCGATGCCCAAATGCCACACTTCGCAGGAAGTCGTCATCCGGTGGAAGAGAACCTGGTAGCCCATTGCCTACCAACCGCATCTTGCTCTGAGGGCATTCACTGAGCATAAGTAGGGCACTCAGATGTCGGCTGGAAGAAGAAATGAGTAAGGACTGCCCTGCCTTACTGTGAAACCGGCAACCAGAGGCTGCAGCGTCGTGGACTGGACCTTCTGCACCTTATGGCCAGCAAAGGAGAGGGACTGAGTCTGCTGCTTCCTGCTCAAGAAGAAATCATCTCCAGAGCCCAAAGTCAGCAGAGTTCAAGGGCTAGCTGACTGGCCTCCTGTTCAGAGCATAAGGATGTAATATAATTCACTTGGATGAAATAATTGTTTTAGATGAGATCAGCACAGCCAACACCTGTTTCCTGTGAAACTACTTCCGTACCAAAAGTTGCGACCACACGGAATATCTATCAATTGATAAAAAAATGCACGTAGATAATGTACGGATAAGTAACAGGAAAGTGGAGTCACTGATGTGGTATTGTAATCCACCAATCCAAGAAGAAGAAGGTGTCAAAGATAAAGACTCGCTCCATATACAAATAGAAATTCAGGGTGCAGAGTTATCCTGGGTAACCCACAAATCAAATTGATTTTACCTGCATAGTTTGCTTATCCAATACTTCTAGCACCAATTCCCCCCACATGCCCGTCCCTGTTTCTTCTTCCCACTCCCACTCGTATTGGTTTACTCTCCCCCTTCCCAAGTAACACTAGGAAACAAAGTGCTAAGAAGCAGCCAATTGCTGGCTGCTTCATAGAGCTTTTTTGTTTAAATGCTCCGTTATCCACACCCGTTACCCATCCCCAACCCTTACCACATTCGTACATGAATAACTGCTGTTAAATAGGTGAGTTAATTAAAACTTCTCCAACTTAAATTGTTTGGCTGAGTCACTGACTTTACTTATTTAATGAACAGCAGAGGACTACTGCCACATTCCTATACTTGGCTCAACTCTGCGGGAATGTGAGCACTCTAAGGGGTCCTCTCTACAACCTGTACTTTACATGGGTAAAACGATCTGGTTTTTAGTTCTCCTGCTCTAGATGCATGAAAAATTGGCACAAAGGGAAAACAAATATGAATACCTGATTTCTAAATCAAAAAGTCTCACACCAACTTGCAGACAAGAAGAGCTCCAAAGACCAGAAGCAAGAACAACATTTCAAATAAGGTTTCTAGGTAAAACAACGAGTAATCGTTTTTCAAAACAGACTTGAAATATAGACCTCCATCTTAGTGGTCATGGTCTAGCACCCTGTAACCACTGACATATTGATTTTATTAAACATTTAGAAAGTTATTAGCTGAATGGCCACCATGACACAGCGTGCTTAGATACATGACAAATGAAAGAAATATAGATTAAAGCACACAGCAACTATTTTTCTACTGTGGTTGGTTAATTCTAAAAATACAACTGATAGGAAATACATTCCTCATTCAGCTATGCATGGTTAAAAGATACACCTCTTAAATATGCCAATAAATGATGGACCTAACTCATTAAAAAGACCAAGAAACACAATGTATCTGACTTGCCGCAAATTATATTACTTACCTGTGGATACAGTTTTTAGATTCCAGGTAAGCCATGCCAGCAGCAGCATCCACTGAAAATTTCACTAACTGTTTCGTTTTTAGATCTTCTTTCTTTTTTCTTAGGAAAGTGAGAAAATCTCCACCTAGATAAAAATATAGATGGTCAATGACATAAGATAGTTATATAGAGAAGACAACAGGTATAATTCACTAAAATTATTCTTGGTGAGTATCACTAGACATTGTAACAAAAACAAAGGTGAATAGACACATACATAGAACATTACGAGTTGAAAGAAACTGGTATGTGAAAATATTTGTATTAGACTTCTCACATTTTTCTTCAAATGAGTAACTTAAGAGCTTACTTAAGACAGGCTGGTTTATTTACCAAACTGGTACATGAAAAAGTAATGTATGTAAACTCAAAGTAATTTACAAGGGAAATCTGTGGATTATCTATTGTAAAATCTTAACTGTGATGGTGAAACTATCGCATATACATAAGCTTCTCTGTTGCGTCAAGACCATCTACAAATTATCTGTGCCTCCTTGGAAAACAGTAGCACTAAACCCTACTCTTTGTCAGAATTACCTGCATTGTCTTTCTAAACAGTAATGTAGTAAGTTACAAGCAGGGTTAGGAAGAAAACCAGAGCTGTTAATAAAGAATATTCTGAGAAAAATACCACAGCTTGCTGCCTTCCATGGGGACTCCACACCATAAAGCCTTTGCGCGGACCCTCTGAACTGCATAGGTCTGTCTGCTCTCTTCATTCAATAGTGCCTCCCATCATTTTTGGAACCCTTCTTTATTCCCAATACTCTGTTTTCCGCCCCATTCTCTTTGGTTTTAATATCATTACATATTGTGGGCTCTTTTTGAGGGCACTGGTAGGGAACCATAACTGTTTTTAGGTCGAGTCTAGCGGCAACGCCCATGCGCTGCTCGCTCTGCGAGGCATGCTGTAGTAGAGTATGCTGTGGAAGCCTCGCCCACTCTCCTCCCATATTTGTATTTGACTTGTGTCATTGTCCTTGGTAAACGCTGGCTTGCGATTCATTATGAGGCTTGCTAGTCCCGCCTTGGTACCGTTTTGTTTCCATTTGTTGCCGTCCATAAGGACTGGACCTTTTACTTCGCTTGTTACACAGCATGCTTTATCTAGTGGGTGAGCACTATTTAGTTTATTGACAATGGCGGCTTCTTTTTTTGTTGTATGTGCATTTTGAGCGTGGCTCCCGCTTTAGGGACTCCACGCTCAGTGTACATTTTATTTTTAAAAGTTCGAAGTTGAGCATGGTGCCCGCTTTAGGGACACCGCGCTCTGTTTATTTTCTATTACATTGTAATTCGGAGCGCGGCACCCGCTTCAGGGACACGGAGCTCTGTTTGTTTATTTTTATTACTATGGCGGTGGCTTCACTGGTATCCACACACATACCTTTTAGGTACACGGGCGCCGTGCTTTGTTTCAGTGCGGCAGCCGCTTTCAAGGTACAAAAACTTGAGATGATCGAGCAGGGGCTCCCCAACGAGTGAATACTTCAGCCGCACTTTTGTTTTGGCTACGCACATACCTTTTATGTACACAGGTGCCATGCTTTGTTTCAGCGAAGCGCCTAATTTCAAGTTAAAAAAACTCTAGACATGATATATTTATAAACATGACTGAGCAGGGGCTTCCTACGGCAAATCTTTCAACGAGAAAATACTTGAGCCGCACTTTTGTTTTGCAGTATAGTGGCCGGGCTTTTATTTTGTTCCAAAAGGAGAAGCTCAACTACCACCATTTTTTAACAACACTTCTCAGCACGCTGCCTATTCTACGAGAGCCACGCTTTCTCAAAATCAGCGTGACTATTGTAGCTCCTCCCATCTACGCTGCCGGGTTAAGGAGATTGCCCTTTGTAGTCGAATGGGGCCAAGGTGATCAGCTGCTGCTGGCCTCAGACCTGCGCACCCACCTCCACTTCTACCCTGCAGCAGCTGATCCACCGCTGTCCACACTGCGCTGCAGCATTGTGGACAGAGAGAGCCCCCTGGGGATAGTAGTTTTATTTTTCTTGCATTTCATTGGTGTTTGTTTAAATTTCTGTGTAGGAACCAGCCATTTGCCATTCATCCTGTCCTTTGTTCTCGTGTTACTCTTTCCCTTTGTTGCTTTCTTCCTTGTCTTGTAAATATTGCGCTTTTGTAAATGTATCTTTTCATGTAGCGCTACAGTGGTAATAATGGCGTGCTTTTGTGTCCGCTACACTACTTAAAAAAAATTATTTATATTACTTCTTGTGCGTGTCCGTTACGTTGGTAGCACATCCTGTCGGACAGATGAGTTGCTTAAGAAGTGTCCCACAGGCCCGTTGCTGAGCCTCCCCGCCTCGTAAGCATTTCAGTGTTCTGGGGCTTGTAGTTTTCCGTCCCCTGCCCCTCTCGTTACTTCCACCTCGCCTTGCTTGTTGCAGTCAGCCATCTACAGAGAATTAGAACTGCAGAAACTGGCAAGTTACAGACTTCTGTGGCACAGCAGAGTACTGTACCATGACTGTGCAGCATGTTGATTATACAGGCAAGGAAGGGTGTGAGGGAAAGACATTCTGGTGTTTGTGTCACGCTCATCTGAGCTCTCCAAGCAGCGGCTTATTTCCTGCACGTTCATCTTTGCTGCCTTGGTTTGCAGGTCACCAATGTCTCTATTACTCATCATAATTGTACCGCATAAAGCTTGGATGACGTGTGTGTGACTCATGGAACATGACAACAGGCCCATGTATCAATGTATCCCTCCTATAGCGCGTCCTGCGGAGCTGATGAGATCCCGAGGAAGGGCATAATTGCTTAATCAACAGATATCATGGGCAGTGCCCCGAAGACCCTCAACACTCTGGTGGTGTCAGGGAAATTCATACAGCAGTCCCTTGAGCAGACCAGGGGTCAGTTGAGCGAACCAAGGGGCAGCATCTGACTCATCTCTTTGTCTTCCACTTTTTGTTCTCTCCCGAATTATCTAACCTGTTCTTTCAGCATTACCGAGCATTGAGAACAGACTAAGGAATCGGGGGACGCACCAGCTCAGAAGCGCCACAGGTGTTTGCAACATTATATGATGTAATCCTTTGGATGACAACTCGTAAGCAAAACAATCTTTTTCATTCTTTTTCCGCTGTTAGCAGACAATTGCAGTGAAAGGGCATTTCGTTTACAATTCTTCAAGCAGAGCTTTATTGTGGTTTGTTGAACTATTTCCAAGAGCATCCATTTTTAGGTCTCACTTAGTGTTGCAGCGCATGCGCTGCGACGCTCTGCGAGATCTATTGTCGTCGGGTTGCTTTCGGAAGTGGGGTGGAAGCTCCACCCATACATTTGATTGGCGCGCGTCACAATTTATGCTGAACCCTCGCTTTTCATTGCAAGTGAGGCTTGTTTGTTCCCTCCCTGTCTCTTTTTCGGCTCGCCCACCCGCACTGGATATTTTGCTTGCGCATGGCGTATCTTATGCTTGTGCACGGAGTCTCTTCCGCCTTGTCCAACGCGCATGGTGCACTTTCAGCAGCAGCACTTTGTTTCATTCACCTTATCCACCCCCTGCATAGCAGCTTCCCCTTCCCTCTGCTGATAAAAGGCCGAGCCTAGTTTGGAAAGGCACATTACTATTTTGTATACTAAATTTTAACCACAGGACCTCTGCGATTTCTGTATTCAATTTCTCACGTTCTGCTGCAGCTTTTCTTTTATTTGTTATTTTTTATTTCAACAGTCCTTGAACTCGCTGATCACTTTTTTTTTTATTTGAAAGTGACTTCTTACAGAGGCGCCTGCTGTGTTCTAAACTTGTGTTTTATTTTTCACATTTTTTAACTTTGACTACGCGTGGCCAAGAGCACATTTTCCCGGATGCCGAACCGCTCCGTGGTGGCCGTCTTCTTCCTCTTCTCTCTCTCCTTGTCCTTCCTGTACTTCATCTACGTCGCACCTGGAATAGGTAAGACTTTTATCCATGCTGTGTGTTGGTGTTTGTGTTCATCTATGGAGTGTCTCCTTTTTAGGGCGACTGTGTGACAGGATCCGGCACCCCCTTCGATCAGAGATCCAAAGTCAGACCACAGAATGCAGCAGAGCAGATGTAAATACTTTTGGAGCAAAAATGTCCTGGACACCCACAGAGCATTAGATGGATTTAGTAGATGCATACACAGAGAGCAAGCAACCCTCTAGGCGATATGTTAGGAGTGGAAATGTGTAGACCGGTGGGAGTTTGAATCTCTTCTGCGGTTACTTCCACAGAATGCTCTGCCGAAGGGTGTTTATTTGTTGGAGGGGTAAACTATAATAATAATGTATTTATTGTTCAGTTAATTAAAACCATAACAATATTACAAACACTATTTAGAAAAAGAGCAAATTGCATAAAAGTTAAATTTTCTCTAAAAACGTCTTCAAATATAAATAATTGTAAAAGTATTCTTCATGTTTTATCATTGCTCCGATTTAGCTTTCAGTTCTTGTTCATGAATACATAAAAACATAATCAATTTACAGTTCATTTGGGGGTCGGTGGAATCCAGTCCTCCTATAATAGCTGTTCTACACGACTATAGGCCTCTGTCCAGGAATGCTCGCCGTAATATTGTAGTTCATGCTGGTTGCAGTATCTTACAGAGGCATACAAGATGAACCAAATCTTCCTTTTTATAGCCACAATGCCGGCAGTTTTCGTTTTCCTTATGTATCCCATGAGGGGCATCCGCAAGAGTAAGGAACTGTCCAAACCTTAATGTTATTAATTTTCTTTTTACGTAGATAGAGAAAGTGCAGTCCAAATAGGCCGCTTGTTTCAGTGTTTTATTAGTATTAATCACTGTCCAAGACTGAGTTCTTTAAAAAAAAAATGCCTTTATCAACCAGCAGCGAGTGGAACTTTGCAGCCTTATTTAGTGTTAATTTGAATGTTTGGTAGGGCATATGTTTGTTACAGAGATCAGTAGTGCAGGTAACCTTTAACAAATGTTCCAAAAATGTATAGGCTGGCGAGTGTTTATCCTGTTCCATTTCCTGCCATAAAGATTTGTTAAGACTATTATCCTCTACATTTTGTTTTATCTGATACCATACTTTTATGTATGTGTAGAGTCTGCCCAATGCTTCGTTCAGTAGCCCAAACTCCAGGCGCCTCTGTGCCGGAGAGGCAGTCTTCGGGAGCTGGAGAACTTTTTTATAAATTCTCGTTATTAGTTTTTTTAGGGTTTCTGAATCCGTCCCATGCATATGGCGTATATGATAGTGTTGGCAGTGCTTTAGCTGAAATAGTAATTAATAATGGTTTCAAAGAAGGTCCCTTCAAGTTTCTTTGCAAGTGTTTTAAGGGCAAATGTTAGGGCCCCTGCTTGCTGCGTCATATATTTTTTCTGGTCTCGAAATGATAATTTATCATCAATATAAAATCCCATATATTTGTAGCATGCTACGTTCTCCAGTAGATTACCTTTTAATCTAATGTTGTAATTCGAGGCTGTTCGATTTGTATTAAGCATAGATTTGGTTTTTAAAAGATTTAGTTCCAGGTCATTTACCAACAGATATTCAGAGAGTTCATTTAGTAGTCTTATCAAGCCTACCTTAGTCAAGCTTAAAAGGACGATGTCGTCTGCGTAGGCAACATGCAACAATTGTAGTTTACCCAACTTCGGTGAATGTGAATTAATTTCATCTAGCTTTCTTGAAAGGTCTGAGATGAATAAATTAAATAGGTGCGGAGCCAGTACGCACCCCTGTTACAGTCCCGTGTTGGTATACACTTTTCTGGATATTCTAGTTCCATTTCCAAGCTTCACGCGTACCCAGGTATCTGTATAAAACAGCAGTAGACCCTTCAATATTCTATCCAGTATACCCCAGGATTTTAGTTTAGATCACATGAGTTTCCGGTCTACACTGTCAAAGGCAGCTTTTAGGTAAATGTAACACTGGTGAAGATCCTGTTTTCTGCTTTTGCATCTTTCGGCAATCATTGAAATGGACAGAATATTTGTGATAGTTCCGATGCCCTTCCTAAATCCTGTTTGATTTTTTGGTATTAGGTTACATTCTCTTGACCAGTCAGCTAGGTCTTTAAGGATTGAGACAAAATATTTGGCTTCAACGTCCTGTAAAGCGATTAGCCTATCTTTCTGGGATTTGATTGTTAATTTCTATGTCAGTGTAAAGTTTCCCTAGGACCGAGCTCCAGTACTCCGAATCATATTTAAAAGTAGCCTGGGGAATGCCGTTAGGGTCAGGAGCGCCGTCACTTTTGCCTTTCTTTATAAAGTTTGTTATTTCTTCTGTTGTGTAAATCGATTCCTTGGTCTGTGACTTCAATTCATTCTCGATCGTCTGCTTCACAGTCGGCAATTGGCAAGTGTCTATGCCTTGGAGTTGGTTTTCTTTATATTTATCCCTGAGGAAATTAACCCATTCCTGCTCTTGTATATACAATGTTAAGGCGTTTCGAGGTCTCGACAGGTTGTTTATTTTCTGCCAAAATGTATTCAGATTTGAGTGTCTCACATTGTAGATTAGTTTAGACCAGAAACTCTCGGCTTTCACTTTTTTAAATTCCCATATTCTTTTTTTGAATTGTTTTCTCAGTTGTTGAAATGTTTTCCAGCATAACCCCTTGGATTTATCAAATCACAGTTTCCTTTGTGCTTTTCTTAGTTCTTTCTTTAGCATTTGCAGATCATTTGGTAGATTTTTTTGTCTGTTCAAATCTTTTAACCCTAATTTCTGAGTCTTTCATTGTTTCTGCTAATTTATTTTAAAATTGTGATAAAAAGCTTGTATTCTATTAATGGGTTCTGTTGTTTGCTGTGCCAAGAGACTCTTTATTGTTAAAAACAAATCTGTTTTGTTTGCATTTGTTCATTTCAGACGTTTTATATTAATTTGGGTAATTTCGCCCTCTTGGTCATTAGTAAGATGACATATTGGTGTGTTTAAGTTAAAGATGACGTGCTGTATTGAGTGATCACTCAAGGTGGTATACTCTATGTAGAAGCGAGCTAATGTTGGCAACAAAGGTAGGATTAGAAGTGTGAAATCTAACGTTGAATGCGCCCTTGGACCGTAATACGTTTTTTCCAGTGGGCGATCTTCATTGGTTCTTCCGTTAAGGACCCGCAAACCTTGGAATTCAATATCTGCAACTAGTTGCTGACCAATGCGATCCACACGATAGATCTCTGTGCGATGTTGCTGTGGAACACACCAAAACGAGTTATCTGCTGTTAAGATTTCATCTTCATCCGGCGTAAACATCAAATTGGAATTAAAATCTCATGTTACTATTAAATTCCAGTTCGGCTCACTACAACGTAGTCTTGATATTGTTTTGATTAAAATTGCATTTTTCTCTTTTTTTTCATTTGAGCCTTCGGTTGTGTAGTAGTTGATTAGTAGCATCGTTTTACCTGTACTTGAATGTTGATCTGAGAATTTTACAATTTGTATACTGGGATCCGGAGATTTCAACTGTTCCGTTCTCATTTTTAAAGCGGTCGATATATATACAATCAATCCTCCTACTGCCCTACCATAATGCTTACATTTTTCCGCAGCTACTGTATAGTGGGTATAACCCACTATCGGAATCTCTTCCTGCGACCAAGTTTCCTGCAGGGCTATTATATCACAATCTGCCCACTCCTTAAGTGGGAGGCCTTCGTCAAGCAATCGCCTGGCTCCAGCTATGTTCTAAGATAGCATGTGTATTGCATTTGTTTCGGAGGTGGTAACCATAGCTCTCTTGTGTCAGACGCCACATTTGTTGTTCTATATACTGGGTATAGCCAGTTCCATTGATCTTGATTTTGTTCAGTCTCCCCATGTGTTCCTTTTACTGATCCGTCCGGGGTCTGGGCAATATCACTCCTGCCCTTTGCATTATGTAGAATTTAATATACCTGTGCAGGAGGTGTCTTATGAGTTGTTATCCTTTTCGTGTCCTGCTTTTCAATTTCTTTCAATGGGAATGGATAGCGAGGTCTTACCGGTTCTATTAATTGAATTCCCCAGGCGGAAAATTGGTCAGAGCTGCTTAGTATTAGTGGTGCTAACTCCGGTGTCTGCCATGTAGTTAATGTACGTTCTTTTATTGTTTTGTTTTCTCCTGGAAGAAATTGGACTACTGCAAGATTTGATGATTTTATGTGTTTTAGTTCCTGAATTTCAGCCATGAGTTTCAAGATATTGCCTCCATTTAAGATATCACAATTTTACTGTGTTTCATATTCTGGGGTCCATATTAGCTGGTGAGCTACCTGGGCACTAGTTGTCAATCCCTTTCTTATATCTTTGTCCTCCATTATCTTAATCTGAGTTTTAACTTGGTTGGGAATGCAGATGCTTAGTTGACCGTAAGAGGGACATTGCTGCTTGATTTGTATAGGATTTAGAGGTGATGCTATAGTACATTGAACGGCGACTTCTTTTACTGAGTGAAGAGATAAGGAAGTTGTGTTTACTTTCTCAGCATATGTAATTGTCCCTACAACAGATTTCCAATCGTTAGTATGAGTAGGTTCACTGGTTACCACTAGTTCCGCTCTTAGCTCGAGTGCTTGACAGAGTAGCTTACTTTATTGCAACTCGCCGTTTTAAAGTGTTTAAATTATCCTCTTGATCAGCCTTATCCTTTCCTGCTTCCTCCTTATTTTCATTTTTATGTAGGCTTGTTGATTAGGACAAATCATGTTTTCCAGGCTTATTGCTATTAGCTACAATTTGTAATTCTTTATGTGATCTATTACTATCTTTTGCATTTGGATGATTCTTGCGAGCAATCCTCGGTTTCCTTTGTGATTGCATTATTAATATAATTTCTGGGGGCTTCCTCTTTTTCTTTATTAGTATCTTTAATTTCATTACTGAGAGTGTTTGCATTACTTATGGCAATATCCTGTGTTGGTTCAGGACGATGTTCTTTTTTGGTGTTCATCTGCTGCTGTTGTGAGAAAGATGGGATATACTCTTAACTTCATGGGGTTTAAGTTCATTCGCCCTGTTTCTTGCCTTCCTTTCCTTCTTTTTTTGCCTTTCTAGATTTTGGCCTCAATTTTTCAGGTTGCTCAGTAATGGCGCTCTGATTAGTTTGTAACACATCATCCGACTAAGTAGTAGGAATTTGAAATTCTTTCTTTTGCTCTTGGTTTATTCTTGTAGGTGCCTGTACATTGTTCTGAATGATATTTTCCTCTGATTTTAATGTATTCGCAGGCTCCAAGTTCACGGCCGGTAAAACCAAGTGCTTATTTAAACAAAGTATCTGTTCAATTATTGTTGGTAAAAAACACTAATTTGTCCAATATAAGTCCACATGTACAAGTTGATTCCTGTTGTGAGGAAATTGATTATACTCTTTTTATTAACTTTGTTAAATCTTCAAGTTTTGTATTTATTCCAGCTATGTATGATGCAATGATATTCATTAGATCGATCTGTATATCCAGTTTGTCCGACTGCATTATCAGCGTTGCTGTCGACATTTGCAGTGCCTGCAATATTGATGAAATTAATTGTCCATTTTCAGGCATTTCTCCAGGTTTATCCATTGGGATTAGGTGAGATTTGGTTCCGAGGTCAGAGGTTTTGTCTTTTCCTCCCGAGTAGTTAGGACTGGGTGTCTGTTTTTTTCCTTCATCCCATCCCTTGGCCTTCCCATTTTCCACATGTATGTCTTCCGCAGGATTGCTATCCCGTGAGGCGATCAACTCCTCACCCTCGTTTCCGTCTTCTTCTACGTCCACTTTTGTCTCCTGTATAGTTTCCACACGTATACTCGCACTGGAGTCGTCCAAGTTAGTTAGCGCTAGACCATGATTTGACCAGAGATGTGCTAGGGCATCTATGTTTGAATGCAAGTCATATTGGCTAACTTCTAATCCTTGCTCAGCTGTATGTGAAAAATAGTTGCTTGTTCTAACCGGGTTGCCGGGCTTATGTGTTGTAGCTGAGCTATAGGGTGTGCTTTCACCGTAGATTATACTTGAGGCAGGTAGTAGATCGTAATGTTGATGTTCCAAACTGATGCTGGTGTCGCTTTCTTTTGCAAGTACAATTGCTGTTGTTAAAATGGTGCTACATGAAGGAAATACCTCGACTAGATTTTTCTTGTCTTGAGCTTTTAATTCCTCTATCTGTTTGCTCGGGTCCTGCGTCCCAATGGAGTTTTGGTTTGAGTTTGCTGTTGACCTCTTTAGGGTGGATTCTAGAGTTGGATCCTCCCCCCTTTGGTGTGTCCATTGCACTATTTTTTGGGGTGCCAAAGGGGTAATCAGACCTGACGTTTCTCCAGGTGTAGCACATAGAGATGAACCAGAATCCTTTAAAAATTGAAATCTTGAGTTTTGCTTCTTTTTTTAAATTTAATATTCATTTTTCAAACATAGATGCAATAGGAGAGTTCCACCTTTTGCCGTTGCTGGTTTGTCACCTTTTTTCCCTTTGGTGAGTCCCTTTTGTGTAACTACTTTCTCTCCCAATGCCTTCCTCACCCTGCCTGATCGCATTGCTGTAATTTATATAGTGTATGTTGAGCTGCGCAGTCTACAGAGCCAGCAAGCCTGCAAGTCGCTTCTTGGGTCACTTCTTTAAACTCTCAACCCACTATCACCACTTCAAATTTAAAGTTTTTTGCAGGTTGGCGGGCTAATTTGCCCCTCTGGCCTCTCGCCACTTAATGCTCACTGCGAGGCGGTTGGCATCTCCTGTGATCGCTCAGATTCCCGTGTTCTCCCAGAGCACCCGCCAAACCAGACTGCTACTGTGGGCCCCCCCTGCTTGATTCCAGGATGATCTGGGACACCACAGACCAGCCCCGTGCAATACTGTTGCCTCCCCCTGCAAAGCGCAATGCTCCACCGACTGTAGAGCCTACACAAAACACATATGTGACTTCCTTTCAAATGAATTACCAGTCCCGCCTGATCACCATCCGTTGCACAGAACGAACCCTCCGTTTCACAGAGCGGACCCTTTTAATTCAGGGTTTCAGTCTAGCTGTTTAGCAGTTTTAACAGTTTAGCAGCTTGTTTCAGCAAACCTAACAATACAACAACCGGTGCTTGGCTCACTTCGTCTCGTTGCGGACTCCAACTGGTGGCCGCACTTACCACTGTTACAGAGCAGATTTCCAGCCAGTTACCAGCTGATTGCCAGCTGATTCAGACGCGGTCGGGGAACCACCACCAGACTGCTGCTGGAAACTGCGGCGCTCGCTGTCCTCGGACCAGAGGAGCCGGCTATCCGTTCGATTCGGCTCGGATATCCCAGGTTGAGCGGCTTATCACCAATTCGCTGTCTGCTGCCAGCAGCTTGCTTGCCAGCTGCTGGCACTGGCCACTGCTCTTTTCCCCGCTATTCACCGCTCCGCTCTACACAGCCCAAGAGCCGGCAGTGGCCCGCAGCTGCCAGCTACAGGAGCCGCAGGGGCCACGGGAGTCACGAGAAGTTGAGGAAAACCCCAGCAAAGCTCAACGGAGCTCAGAAGCCGCTGAAGGGCAAAAGCAGGGTCCAAGCAGAGAGAAGCTGCGAGGAGCGGCGCGGCGTCCTCCACCTCCTGGTGCCCGCTCACAGTCGCACAGCATCTGACCGTGTCTGACAGTCGTCCGACAATAGCAAAAACCTGGGGGGGTGAACTATGCACACATTGACAGTTCCAGTGCAGCCTTCAGACACTGGAAGTACTTGAAATATATGCTTTAAATTCTGGTGTTTCTGAGAAGAACCGGTTGGCGGTTGTGCTTCCCCTACAGACACCCCCCATCCCATGGTATGCTTTTGCCATATCCCTAGTGAGATCTGTAGGAGTCGAGGGCCCCTTATCAAATTCTGCAGGGGCCCCATCATTTTGTGTTACGTCACTTGAGTATACCGTAATATCTGCACGCAGTAAGACGTGTGTGAAGGTGTGGCCCGTGAGGGACGGCGTTCACATAGATATGTATTCTGTATAGTGGGGACAGGTCGAACGGCAGACTACACAGAGGCAAGTTGTGGTAGAAGGAAGTGGATTTTATTCCTAGTCTACATCTTTTCTGTTTATAAGCAGTCCATAAGGCACAGTCAGGAGTACACACGAGGAACGATGAAGTCTCCCAACGAGTGGTCTTCCTCGTGTATCCTTGGGCTTTCCGGAAGGCTGCTTGTGTACTAGGCGGCTCCACTTGTCTCCGTCCGCAGGGGAAGATGTCGGTGTGGCATGTAAAGCAAGGGAGACAAGAAAAGCACTGTAACTGCCTGTTGTGAGGAGCTCTATAGGGGAAGGGAGTGAAGGACACCAGTGCGCGTTTGAAGGGAGGTGCAGTGATCCCAGGCTCTAGAGAACGAGCAGAGGGGAGAGTCGTCTAATGCTTCTCCCGCCTCCCAAACCACCCTGCCATACGCCCGCGTACCTGGGTGAGCCACGCGCCTCCAGGTACGTGGCAGGGCGAAGCGTTTTCCGGTTGGCCTCTTGGCTTGCGTCCTCCGTCTCCGTCCGCGCCGTCGTCCCGCGGTCTACTCGAGTCTTCGTGCGGGCCGGCGTCTGCGAAGTCCTCTGGCTCCGTGGTTCGCGTTGTCCTCTCCTCAACGTCTGCTTCTCTTCCTGGAGCGTCGGCCTCCTCGACTTTGCCTTCCTGGTCTTTATTCATTGGCAGAGGGAAGGTCACGAGGTAGTTGGGGGTGGGCTCCACGGCACTCCCGAGATTTTTAAAGGGGCCCGTCCAAGTCAGCGTTTCTTCAGGTGGTGCACGATCACAATCCCACTCGTATGGCTGTGGGAGAAAGACAGGGGAATGTTGGTCTGACGTCACAGGGGTCCCCGCGCTCCCGTGCCACAGTGATCCTTGTGAGTCCGGGGCGACCCCGTGACAACGTGGTAACAAGTTATCTTGCTCTTTTCTTCATTTCCTCCACGTCTTGTCACTTAGCGCCCGAGGCGGATTTAGTACTTATGCACGTTATACAAGGACACAGCGTGATGTAACATTATATTGCCCCTTCTACCTATTCATTTATTGGCTTTCCCCTATCCTGCCTCCTCCTTAGCCTGTTTCTCCCTGCGTGTTTTGACACGGCCTTATAGTCCAATAAGAGCTATACAAGGCAAGCACTGTAGTGATAGTGGGAGGCACAGCAAGGCAACTTTTAAGCCCCTTCATATGGCTACCACGGTCATTTCGAGTACAGACCTTTTGTCTTTGATATGAGAACCTTCCAACAATGGAGGATGTTTGGGTCCCGAGTAGGGACATTCCAGGGTAATCCTAGTAACAAGCATTTGCAATGCAATAGGTTTCGCATTTACGCGAGTTTGAGCTATTGGCATTGTAAATGAGAATGCCTTTTATTTATGTTTTAAAAAATAAAGCATAAATAAAAGGTATTTTCATTTACAATGTCAATAGCTCGAATTCGCGTAAATGCGAGACCTATTGCATGCTTGTTATTTGACCTGGGGAGAAGGGCAACTTTAACAAAAGAACATGTTTTATGGGCAATAAGCGAATAACATCAAAAGTTAAAGAAATACAAAAATACTTGTTCCCATCAGGAGTCAGTATAATAAATTCTTTTTGTTTTGGTAAAATAAAAGTTTTACAATTAGAAATGTTTGCACGTGTGACCTTTCTAGTAATTATGTGTTCCTTGCTCACTGTCCCCATAACATATCTTAAACAAGCACTTGCAATGCAATCTGTCTCGCCTTTGGGACCTTATATGTATTGAGCTATGCAGCACATTAGCCTGGGTACTGAAACATCTACAGTTCTTTAACATGGAAGGAAAGTAAGCACCAAGCACGCCAGGTATGGGAACACATGGAGAGAAATATTGCCTTTCAGCTGCAAATGGTATATAATTAATATAAAATCAGGGCCTTCGGTGGTCATATCACTGAAAATACAAGATTTGAAAAAATATGTGAGATAAATGAACACAAATATGTGAGCTAGCTTGTTAAAAAGAATCCCTTTGTGTAGTAATGAATTCGTAATACTGCAGACAACCCCAACCACTTTGTTACGTTTCTCCAGAACAAGCACTTAACATATGCCTACTAATATGGATGATATGTGACTCCTACAACGTGCAGTCTTGTTGTCATATATAACATTCCCAATACACTAATTTACACATCTCACGTGTATGATTCACTGTCTCCGTATAAGTATGTGATGTAAAGCTCTTTGACAACCTAGACTGGGAAGAGCAGCGCTATAAAGGAAATTAAATGGGATTGAGGGAATACAAAGAGATGAGGGGCAATAGTGGATATTTCACCTGACAGTGTTGTCTATGTCTTAGACACGGTGCCTCGAGATGTTTGAAAAAGCTCTCTCCACAGCAGATACAGCCATCTCCCATTCCGGGGAATTCCTGATTTGTTCCACGGTTGAATTACTCAAACGGAGAACCCTTGGCAGATAAAACTCACTTTCCTCCTCCCCCTGCCTGGAACCAGATGATCACGATTGCCAACTACATCAGCAGAGGAAATGCAGCTACCAGGTTTCCACACCAGTTAACTCAAGGCCTGAGGCATTTGCCGCTCAGATGACAACCCAAAATAATGCTTAACATTCACCAAGTAACTGCAAATATTTCCGACTTAAAACGAGAAAGGGTGCTCCAAGCTCAAAAGAAAAAACATAAAATAGTTTTCCTGACATGTATTTAACTGCAGAAGCCCGACTTGTTTTCCGCCTTCTACAAATGCTTTTCAGATCGACCGCTCCCTCCGGATTATAGAATGTCTACTGTTTGTTGTGCCACCTAGGACCGATAACAACAAGAGTCTTCACATATGCAGTTTCTATGCATTTTGCAAGTACAAATGTTGCTTGCAAGTTAGAGCCGGACCTATTGGCTTTGTAAATGTGAAGGAGGGGGGAGTAACAAAACAGGATTGTTTCCGTACAGAAGATAAAGAATTGAATGTAACAAACGATGTGGTTATTCAGTAGGCTTATCAGGCGTAAGAGTCTTCGTGCATTCCAATGGTAGCACTGCCTAGGGAGTAGAACGATACATCAAACAGTCAATTGTATAAGGTGATCTAAAGCCGGCATACTTGAAATCTATGTGTGTTATCTCAAATGTCAGCACACTTTGAGTAGCCGAAAAAGGAGCAGCATTCTTTAAAGGTATCTCTCTGAAATCAGTGTGGTTACAGGTCTAAAAAACAAACTTATGCCAGGGGCGGTGTAAGGGCAGCTACAGAGGGTCGCAGTTCGGGGACAGTGGTCAGGCCATTACGGTATCTGCGCCTGTGTCTTCAGGTTACTCAAAGGATGCCTCAAAACAGCCAGACGGTTCCTGATCAAGCGCATATGGCGATAATCTCAACACTCATACAGGACCAACGGATTAACCTCCATGCTGGGCTTTTCCAGCCGCACCGACCTAAGGCTAAGGCCTAAGGAGTGACCGTGTTGGGCAAAGGAAGTTTGGAATTAGCTAGTTTTCTTTAAGACAAGCTGGGCATGCGTACCCTGCAGCTGCCGACAGCAAGTAGAAAGAGCTGACAAAGCAACTACCATGCTAGAATTGTACATTATCTATTCCTCTGCAACGAAACGACGCCAAGACACCGACATTTCGCAACAACATACATAAACGTTGCATATCCTTGGCACAAACACTGATGTATTGCGAAGAAGGTACTCACACAGTAAAGACCCCGTTCACCAGGAACTTCTAGCTGCCTCAAGACCGGACGCCGGTTCACTAAAACGCAACAGGCCGAGTCTAATCACTGAAAAATCAGGAACTCGCGCATTCGACAGAAGGAGAGAACACAAAGCAGATGCATGCTACAACAGAAGCACGCCGTAAGCTAATGTTGCATTTAAAAACACATAGCAGTCCATTAGGAAACAAGCATTGGCCGCGCGCGAGCGGCTGCGAGACGCAATATGTGGTGGGGGAGGGGGAGAAGCGGGAGTTGTGTGCGAGCACGGCCAATACTTGGAGGAAAAAAAAGGACGCGAGTGGGGCGCGCGATGTCGCCTCTCCTCATGCATGTGCGCTTAGCCGCATGCTCCATGCCAGCAAAAAGCACGTGGTAGGACTTTTCAAAGCCCACTACTAAATGTCTCCCAGAGCAGCGCATGCGCTGGCTCAGGCAAGACCTAAAAAATGTCCTGTAAATGGACCTACTAAGGAGGCTTTTATAACAAACATCATGCACAGCACATGCCATAACAGTTACGGTTCAAACGGAGAATGGGGAATAACGGACAGAGGGGCTGGGGAGTAAGGGTAGACTCCAATCTCTACTGTATATAAATGTCTCTCTAATCTCACATTCTCTTCTTCTGCTGTTTACCCTATTCAAATTCTTCTCATATTCCATCTCGTCCACAGGATTCACAGCCTTGATGTATTTAATTGTTTTTATAATGTTGACCCTCCTCAACGGAATCAACACAATAATGTACTGCCATGTCTCGCAAGCACCTCTCAATGGCCTTTCCAGTAGCCCCTCTTTCGACATTCCCTGCATCAACACTACCAGGTGCCCCATCACATACCCTGCAGAGGGGTACATCCCTCCCACTCCTGTTTCGAATCACAAAAGGCCAAGTGTTGAACTATCCGATATTGCCAAGTGCGAAAACACAGCATTTTATATTAGCGGGTGTGAATTTGCACCTAGTAAAATCGATGTGGGTCCAGCAGGGGCTGCAGGCACATGCGCAACCTGACCCCTCCTAATCCCTTCTAGGGCACAAGCAGAGCTTCCAACGCCCCTTCCAGCAGCCCAGGAGATTGCCCTCCCGCTCCCATACACCTCATACACAGGTGATTAATACACAAACTACCTGACTCTCTCAAAATTACTATCTATTCACGATACAACATAATTCCACACACAAAAATACGTGAAACACCACACAATTCCACCACACGCATATCACTACAAACATACATCCACTCCACTGCAAACAAATAAACATACGTAAAAAAAACCATTATCATTTAAAATACCATGGCTGTAACTTTCACAAAAGCTAGACCGATTGCATTGCAAATGCTTGTTCCACTTGAGACGGGTCTACACATAGAGGGACTGGGACCACTGCAGAGACAGATAAGGCTTCTGGTCCCCAAGATTGCGGACCACCATGAAAACAGAAGGGTGACTTTCAGTATGGTGCTTAAACTGTGATTAAGCTGTGATATGTAACTCCTCCCATGATTTTTTTAAATTAATGTTTCGGTAGAGATTTCTATGTATGTGAGATATTTCTCACCTCTGTCATCTATCTGCACCTTTTGTAGAAATTAAATAATGTCCAAAAGAAAAAGAAATGTTACGTCATAAGAGCATTATTATGACCAGTCTTCTTCATCAGTATTAGAAGCAAACATTAATTTCCTATAATTCCAGTTCTCTGCCATGGGTATTCCCCGTGAACACAAACAGTAGAATATCTCTGCGCATGTGAAGTATCCCTTAAACATCATTTTTAAACAAAACATTTTTTCAGAGAAAAACCAGTCCTATAAAAGGCAACATTTTCTACAGTTTCCTTTAAACAATTTAGGTTTTGAATAACAGATCCAATTAGGCAAATTAACAACATATTGTATTTGGATACAAACACTGTTGAATGTACCTTTAAAAAAAATCCAAAGTAAAGGAAAAATATAGCCTCTTACAGGCTGAGTGCACACTGTGTCGAATAACAAACCCTCCTTTAACGAATTCTAAGGCTCTGAGCCTATCCATCTTTCAGTGTAGGGTCAGTTAGGCAGTTCATTCAGGAGGAAATAAACGGTAAAAAGGATAACCTTTACAGCCACTTTGCCAAATCGTTTGGAAAAGACGGGGAGGCGAGCATGTTGTTTATGGATTCAGAGAGAATAGCCAAAACAGAAAACTAGAATTACAGGCAGGTAACTTCTCCTTCTCTATCAGGGTACCAGCTCTATTTTTAAAGAGTAGAATATTAGAACAAGGTACATTACGCACAAACCTGAAGAAGGGTTCCAAAGACAAAGGTGAAGAGACAAAAATATTCCTTGGCAAATAAACTGCACTAGGAAGCCTGCCTTACAAGGGTATTAGTTCTGGAGTTAATACAGTAGTGTTTGGCAAATATGTGCACTGATTTACAGAATGTTGCTCTGCAAATTCATGTTCTATGTATATTTCACATAAAGGAAGCAGCAGTTACTTTTCTATGAGTAGAATGTGCTTTAGGATTACCCAGAAGAGATCTGTTCATTTTTGGTACCATGTAACTCTACAGGACACTGTCAATTTCGCTATCTGCTTAGATGCAGCCATTAGAGTATGGACCGTTCATTAATTTACAAATAGTGGTTTGGTTTTTCTAGTAGTTTAAGTCTTGTCCAAGTAGTATTTTAGAGCCCTCTTCACATCTACGGTATGGAGTGATCTTTTTGCTGGATATGGAGTGTTGGGAGTGAGAATGACTGATATGAAAATCAGAGATCCCACTGTCAAACATTCTTTCACTCGTGTATCCATTCATCCATCCACTCATTCTTTGATTGACCTACTTACCCACCCAAAATCAAACAAACACAGATCAAATAAGAACACGCAAAATAAATTAAAATGATAAAGGTAGTAAAAAGAAAACATGTTCTCGCCTAAAATAGGTGGGCCTATTCCTGCAATAAAAAATAAATGTAAACAGAATTAGGCAGTCGTCTTCCTATGGTACTGTACATAAAGTATAGTTGCTTTTAAGTTTCAGTCTGGCTGCTACGTTTAGAAGCAATGTACTGGGAAGCTTCAGCAGTAAACAATGATACACTATGGTCAATATACATGGTAGCCATCTTGAAATAATACTGGGACTAGCATATTGTCATACAGATCCAAGATGACTGACATAATACATCTCAGCATGTTGGCTATCATTGCTTTACCCTTAAAAGATTCATTGTGAACAATTAATTACAAGATATCCACATGGTTTAGAAGCAGTGACCATATGGGATAGGACACTTGGCTGCTTAAGTGGAAAGCAAGCAACCCAGTAGAAATGTCTGGGATGTGCAAGGCACACTACCAAAAAAAAAAAATACAAGTCAAAGGAGGAGAAGAAAATGAAAAGGGACATATAAACGATAAATGCAAAACTGAAGGACTGGCCCACTATCCCTGGCACTTACAACGCACTTATTTTCAGGAGGATGTGCACATGTGAGCAAACAGTTATGTCACACTCAATGCAGTAGAGCCAGTGACTGATGTGGGCTTCCCTAATTCCCCATGCAATATAGTGTAATTAGAAGAAGTCGAATGTCAATTACACTCATTAGCAAAATAGGGCTGATCCAAAGACCATCTATGAATGTACATGAATGTATGTGCAAATCTCTAATGTATTTGTGCATGACTGTTTTGATTCCACCGACTGGCAATAACAAAACCTGTCTGGCAAGGTTTAAAGCAGTACAAATCATATATCCCCGGGGTTAGTCACGAGGTAACCAACGCAACAAGCATTTGCAATGTAATAGGTCTCGCATCATTAAAGTTTGAGCTATTGGCATTGCTAATAATAATGCAACACCAATAGCTCAAACATTCAGTAGTGCGAGACCTATTGCATTGCAATGCAATAGGTCTCGCATTTGTTAAAGTTAGAGCTGTTGACTTTGAAAATTAAAATATTTTTTACTTTTGTTTTTTTATTTGCAGTATTGTAAATATATTTGCATAGCGGCATTGCTATTGGTATAAAAAAGCAAAAGTATTTATTTTTTATTTTTAACGCCAACAGCTCTAACTTTAAGAAATGCGAGAAGTATTGCATTGCACATGCTTGTAGAAAGGTACTGATAGGAAGAAGAGAAACAGGAGGGAGCTTAAGGTGCAAGGCAAAAACCGGGAGGGGAGAGGGTTTTAAGAGTACGAGAGACGGGCGGCTAGGGAAAAGAAGGACAGGTAAAGAAGATAGTGATGAGTAGAAACAAGGGAAAATAAAAGATAGGGGGTCAAAACAATAAAGAAATGGGAAGGAGATGGGAGTGAGAGAGAGGGAAATGGAAAGGGAAAGAAGAAAGAAAAAATGGTATGAACGAATGCAGGACTCCCAAATAGTGTGCCCAGTATTATTTGCGGAAGCACAAAGAGTTCTTTCAAAATATGATTAGATTGTTCTCAAAAGTACATGACATCACACTTCACATGACCAGTTATCAACTCAGCTACAGAGAGAACTTGGAAATCAGTCAGAAAGACAGCTGTCGTGACCAAAGAAGCATAACTAGAAAACATTTCCGAAACACATGTCCTAAAGCACGCATACTTTATCCTGGGCTTCACATAGCGAGACACGACCAGTATTTGGGAGCCTGATTTGTCTGTGGTTACATTTAGGCTCATAACACAACAACCCACACACGAACCTAAACTAGTCCAGATCAATTGGCTTTGCCAATGCTTGTTAACTATCTCCTGCCCACTGTTTGGGTGCCTCTGAGTTTTCGGTTTTTTTGCGTTCAGTCATTTCACACAACAGTCAATATATTTACCTAACACAACTCAGACCTATTGCCTTTGCTGCTTGCTGACTGAATTACATGGCCACTGCCACTCTCCGCTTTCTGTTACTGCATTCAGACATATCATACAACAACCAACATACATACATACCCAACACATTCCCGATCTATTGGCTTTGCCAGTGTTTGTTAACTGTATTACCTGATCACTGTTTGGGCGCCTCTCGACTTTCTCTTATGGCATTCAGACATATCATAAGAATATACCAAACACAAGCACGAGCTATTAGCTTTGCAAGTGCTTGCTGACTACATTACCCGACTACTGCCTCTCTGAGCTTCCTCTTATTGCACTCATACATATCACACGACAATCAAGACGTTTGCCTTACACAACCCAGGCCTATTGGTTTTGCTAGTGCTTGTACTACCTTTTATCTCCTGCACTTCACCATTCAACCCCCACGCATACAACTCCCCCACTACATTTTCGTTTCCTATGCTGCTGCTGTCCAGACTTCGAGAGCTGTGTACCTCCGTCACACGTGCCTTCCTTCCGCATCAGATATTTCAGTCGTGCCTGGTCATGAGCACTCGGCCACCGCCCGAACTCACCCAGACACCTGGAGGCGAACCCCTAACTTCCCAAGTTCATCACACTTCAACATAACAAGGTGACCAGTCCAGATTACCCAGACAACTGCGAGAGCAATCAGGAAAGATGGAGTAGTGTTAACTGAGTTCGGGAAAATGAGTGACCTTCCAGCTCCTATGACGCTGCATTATTTGGGTTCTAGTGATAGGCCGAAACAGTTCAACAGCTAGCGCACCCTGGGTTTAGTACACAAATTTTGGAAGCAGACACCTGTATGTTCAGGCCCTCGTCCTTTAGGTCCTTCAGCCCTGTTCTGACACAGAGACTCATCTGGTATTTCAAAAGGCTGCAAGACCACTGCTCCTCCAATTCGGATTCTCTCGGCTATCAGGCGACCTGCAGACCATCTATTTTCTCTTGAAAACAGCAAGTGCCTTGAAGCCACCGGAAGACGACCTGCAGACCATGCTGCCTTCATCCGAGACACAGCCAGCGCCTTGAAGCTGCTGGTAGGCGACCTTCAGACCATGCTGCCTCCATCTGACAGCGAGTGCCTTGAAGCTGCTGGTAGGCGACTTGCAGACCATGCTGTTTTCCTCCGACACACAGCGAGAGCCTTGAAGCTGCTGGTAGGTGACCTGCAGACCATACTGCTTTCCTCTGACACACAGCCAGCGCCTTGAAGCTGCTGATAGGCCACCTGCAGACCATACTGCTTTCCTCAGACACACAGCCAGCGCCTTGAAGCTGCTGGTAGGCGACCTGCAAATCATGCTGTTTTGCCAAAAGCACCTTGAAGCCATCAGCGCAACATGTGCAAACAACGGAACGCTCGGCCCTTCAGTGGTGAGGGCAGATTCCTGACATATAATCAACCCTAGGCAAAGGAGTTACGGGGCATGTAGGGTGCTGCGTGGAAAGGCACTCGTAGGATGGGCTATTCCTCCGAAGGTCAGACGGTGCAGCGCTTCTCTCGGAGTAGTGGCAGCTATGACGTCAAGTATGATGTAAGCAAGGTAGGGGATAGCTGGAGACCGGCTGAATGCCACAGGCAGGGAAGAAGGTTAAAGTGCAAGGGTGTGAAAACTTTCAAAACACTTACACTTTCTAAAGATTTTTTTTGTGTCGAACGAATGTCGGCAAATTATTTCATACACGATGTTTGAGCGCGATGACCTGTCTAGACAAAGATGCTTTACGCATTGACAAAGGGCCAATGACGTAGCAAGCGTAACAAGGATTAGCTCTTTAAATCAGGAGTCGAACCTAAAACATCTGTCAAAAAATCTGTCAAAAGACTTAAGTGGAAGGAGGCGGTCATCTCGCACAAGGGCAAACAGAGTTTGGGCAGATAAGTCAGCTTCAAAAGATGTCTTTTCTCCATCTTCCATTCCTGCCCGTGATATAAAACATTCGACACAGCATCAAACTCTAGATCAGGCCGCAGTGCCAAAGCCGGAACTACAAGGAAAGAACAGAGGGGCCCAAGGGTGCCCTCAGCTGGGATCCTGGGTGCCACGCGCCCCATCTGTGTCAATGTCAACGAAGAGTGCGGTACAATGAGTGCTCCTACCTGCTCGGAAGGCAGCCGCTCGGTACCCTTCCCGCAGACCGTGCCCCACCGCTGCAGCTGCACCAGACGCAGGGAAGCAGCGCAGACCGAGCGAACACACACTGACCCAGTTTATGCCCCGACTGAGCTGCAGGGCAAACAGAGTAGCTTAGCCGCTGCCAAATCAGCGCGGGAATGTGCGCTGCGCTGGGTCGGAAAGGACCGAAACCTGTGCTTGACTCCTCTCGTTTCAATAAGCAAAGAGAGAGAGGGGGAGAGGCAGACGAGGAGAACTCCGGGGACAAACCATAACAAGCATTACTTATTGAGCAGCCTGGACAGCGTCAGAGGCGTGCACGCGCTCGGCCTCTTAAAGGAGCAGGCCTGCCAAGGAACAAAAGACGAGCAGCAGCATATGTTTCCAATTATAGCGCCCGTGTCTGGGCACGATAATTGGAAACATATGCTGCTGCTGCGCGTAACTGACACCAATAGGCCATGGGCGAAGCAATGGCCCGCCTTTGGCCAATTGCGTGCTGTCTTTGTAAAAAAGACGCACGCAAAGACCAATAGCGTGGGCCAAAAGGAAAAGCAAACGCACGAGCGTGTGCTATTCCTAGGTCTATTTCCAAACCCCCTACAAGAGGTCACTCGTTGCGCGAGCAATGCTGCGCACTGCAACGCTAGGCGCAAGACCTAAAAACCCTTCCCTACTAAGGTGATTTATAAGATTACATGTAACAAAATACTTGTGTACAGGCTTTAACAAACGTTTAACAGCCCACCCTTAAAGGACAATTGGTTTTAACATAGGAGTTTATATTAAGCAATTCAGGTCTATAACTTGTGTTCTAACTTCATAAAACACAGATCAAACCTACGGCATCTGGCAAACTATTTCCCAGTGAACTAATCAGTGCTACAGTCTTTAATATTGGCTAAGTTAAATTGTGAGATCCTATGTAACCAAATATCTGTTTACAGGCCTTTTGGCTTTAACATATGGTATGTTTTTCATATAAATAGGTCAGGCCTAGTACCATTGTCAAAACCTTTTGTAATAAGCAACCAGACCTAGGCCGCCTGCCCTGACAGATTAACACACTTAATCAGTCCTATAGCCTTTTTCATTGTCTAGTCACCATGACAAGCTCAGTCCTGCTGTAACGTGCTTAAAGTGTACCCTCAAGACAACTATCGAACATCCTGCCATAAAATTGCAAATGTTTACAGAGCTGGCAAAACAACTTACAAGCTCAACTAAGAGGGGTTCATAAATAATATAGAAGTTTGAAATTTTCTACCCCTGGGTTTCGTCGGGGGGAGGGGGGGGGGGGTTGGGGGGAGAATGACCAACAGGAAAATCCTTGACTCCTACAAAAATCCCTCGTAACACAATGCCGGTCTGTATCCTTTAACACACTGTAATCATTATCCACCCATAACTGCCTATTGACTTTAACATATGTTTTTTCACAGTAAATAAGTGAGGCCTACTGCTTTTGGTTTCATATGTTTTCCAAATACAAAGATTAGGACTTTCTCCGTGAAGCAATTAGGTCAACTGACTTGTCACCATAACCAACTCAGACCCACAATTTTGATCATAATCTTTCCAACAAGGAAACCATCACAGTGTAATAAATTTTAAAATACATAATTGAAACAATATATTACCCATTTTAAGATCTCTAAAAGATTACCACGCTGAAAATCATTTAATGCAAGGGTGTGTCGAAGGGGGTAACCTAACCCATTACCTGCTATGGTAACCTGTAGCATTCCATGTGGCAAAGTAACCAAGGCTTCAAAACTCTATTACCCACCGTCAAATGCTTATTGGCCTTATCATATGCTTTTCACAATGAATATGTCAGGCTTTCTGCATTTGTCAAAACTTTTCATAATAAACAGGTCAGAATGAGGTCATCTGAGATACCTTTCCCAATTAACCGATCTGGCAGGCAACCTTTATAATTGGCGTGTCACCATAACCAACTGTGTAAGCTTTTCCGCACAGCAACCATTAGCCATAAAATTCCAAATATGTATGAAATTAGAGTTGACAAAACGATATACAATCCCCAGAGTTTGTAAAACGGGGGTATCAAACACCAAAACCCTTTCATCCTCAGTAATCTGTGAGATTCCATCTCACTCGATACCTGTCTGCAGGCTTTAACCCAGTGTAAATAACAACCCAGCCTTAAATGTACTAGGTGCAGAATCGATTTTGCAAAGTAGATTTACAGACCAAACCGAGAGAACAGGAAACGACTTATCTTCAAGCTTTGGTGCAGAGTTTACTTCCTCCAGCCAATCATCTCGTTAAGGGTGAAAAAATATACTCTTTTTGCACAGAATGCATTTGAAAAACACTATTGGTGCCAAGTTCGGGCCAAGTTTTAGGACGCCATATTGGTGAAAAGATGTGACCCCACTAAAATTGAAGTTACTTCAGATGCAATTTGCAGATGTGTGTGCAAACTTTAATTTTGTAGGTCTACTGACACCATGCAATCTGGTGAAAATGTGGAAAATGTAACAGTGCAGCAAGAAGAATGTTTCTGTTCTGACCCATTTGTTGGCCTAGTTTGGGCACAGCATCGCCAGATTCTGATTCATTTTCCGAAGCAGGAAACAGCACAAATATATGCACTTGTTGTTCTGCGACTGGGAGACTGTCTGGATAGCTCTCTTGTAAAAGAAAAGTTACGACCTATTGAGCCAGATATTTCAAGTGTAATTGTCTAGACGGGTATAGAGCAAAGGAATCCGATTTTGTAACCAGACTTCCTAATAAACATCACCCAAATGTGTCTAGTAATACTCTTTCAGATGGAAAATTGATACAAACAATTCAATGCCGTCTGGGTGCTATCTGATATGCAAATGGCTGGGTCCAAACTGGGGTGGCAGGGTTACCAAAAGAACAATGGATTTAACCCATATCTCTTGACTGGGGATGAGTGTTTGAAAAGTTTCAGCACTCCATCCATCCATCATCTTGTTGTGTTTGCTAGCCAATGCTGGCAAGATGGAGGAGTCACTGTCTTGCTGATAGAGCTTTTTCTATCACCACAGAAGGATGTTGAATGCTTTTGATCTGTTAAGACTTTTGAATTTGAACATATTGTTTTAGTTGAATTTGCTGTTGCTCATGCTGCATACATCGTAGCCTTTTCCAAAAAGTGATGTATTTTTTTGTTGTCCACGACATGCCATTTGAATTGGACCTTGGAATTGTTTTGCCATTGTTCTAGACTGATGGAGTTCAAAGTTTCCACTATTGGCTTCAGATGTGGGAGTTCCACATCTGAATGTAGTCCAAAGAGGGAGGAGCAGGAGATAGAGCCCAGGATCTTTAGCAGACTTTAAAGTGTCAGTGATGTTAGTTGTAATAATGATATACAACTCATGGTCAATCCATGGCTGACATCTTGAGTAGACAAATAAGCTCAACTCATTACTACACCAGTATTTTAGACACAGTCATGTCCTCTTGTAAAATATCTTTAAATTCTTCTCTATTTTCCCTAGGAAACCCGTCAGAAAAATGCTCTTTGAGAATCCCACAGCTCTATGCTGCAGAGGCCTAATAAAGCAGTTAAACTCGCCATCCATAAGACAGGAGTCAAAGCTGTTCAGACCTCCTTGCCTACTGTATCCATCTTTTCTGGAGGAGCAGAAGAGATAGAGCCAGGTGTGTATTTATCACTTTTTACTCGGTGTCACAATAGAGAATAAGGAGGGGAAATCTCCTTCAAGAATAAAGGATCCTCTGGTTGTTTATCTATCGGTTTGATAGAGGATGGAGTCAGCAAGGTTCACATTGTAGGCTCTAATATTTTATTTATTTTTATTTAATGCGATTTTATATAGCGCAAACTTTACTCAAAGGTGTCAGAGCACTTTACAAAAGGACCAGTTAGATTACATAAGAACTTCGGAGTACATGAGGTACATAAAAGATACAGACATAACAACTCTAAAATCGCAAAGAACAGTAGTCAGTACATACGCCTAGTACTGATACTAGAGGTTAGAGTTGTATATATGCAAGTTGAAGATTCACTCAAGGAGAAGAAACAAACCGAAAAAAACTCTAAAATTACATAAAAACAGTAATAAGTAAACGCGTCTACTACAGATACTAGTGGTTAGAATTACATATATACAAGTTGCAAAACACTCAAGATTACATTTAAAAAGCGATTAGGGTTGGACAATTATAAATTACAAATTTACATAGCATGGCATTTACAAGAGCATCAGCGAGAAACAAGTAAGAAAAGCAGATAGGGACAGGAAAGAGAGAGGGAGGGAGACAAAACGGAGATGGGACCAGAAGTATAAACAATAGTCACAAACAGGGAGCAGATCCGTGAATAAGAAGGACGATCGGTAGGTCCCCCAGAGGGAGACCAGCGGGGACGGAAGAACAGTCTACGTTCGCAAGATGGCGGACCAAGGACAAGAGAGACAACAGAAGACGGTCCCAAAATGGCAGGGCGCACACTTGTCCCAGTCCAACAGTTAGGAAGGCCAAATCCGAAGAAAACCAGGCAGCCGACCCAACGGAGGAGGAACAAGAAGGGGAAAGGAGCCAGACAGTCAAAGGAGGGGGCAGGGTGGGGGGTGCAGGCGTCCATGTGCACAGGCAGCGAACAGCGGGGGCAACAGTGTCCGATCCATTCTCCCAGGTCGAAGGGAGACCGACACAGGCTCCAGGGCAACAGTCCAGAGAACGGGACGCCGCAGAGTCCAAACCAGAGGGGGCGCCTCACCGGCAGGGACGGAAGTCGACAGGCTCAGATAGTCCCGGAGAGCCGCGCCGCAGTTCCCACCCCCGCCAAAACCTCCGGTGAGGCAGGCGGGCCAGCGGTAGCGAAAAGCAGCAGCCGTCAAATCAGGAGGGTCGGTGGCAGAGAGCCCTAGCCTGGCTTATTCGCGGCCATCCAGAGAAATCATGGAGGCAACGTCGTGACCGGACCCGTGAACGCCAGTCACCAGGGGAACCCAGAGAAAAGGCGGGGTGGAGGAAGACCAGCAGCGGAGACGAGAGGGTAGCTGTACCCGAAGCCCGGCCGGGCAGGCGTCGGCCGTGGCGCGCTGACAGGGCGGCTCCACCGGGCAACGGCCATGCCTGCTCGGACTCCACTGAAGAAAGACCAGGACAAGGAACTACAATCCTCGGGCAATGGGAGAAAGGTCTCAAAATTATGGAGGTTTCATGGATCGATGCAGATGCCCCAATATTAAGCTTCCTTACATTTTTGTTAGTGACCTTCTGGAAGGAAATGTCAGCCACCGGTGAAATAGTATGAGAAGATCACTGAAGACCTGTTAGAAAGAGCACTCATGTCCAAAGAAGGGGAAAAAGGTTCTTGGAGGACTACATGAGGTGGCTCTTCATGACACAAAGAATTCCTTCCCCCCTTAAACGATGAGGATACTGATGCTTTTTCTTTTATTTCCTCGCCGGTTCAGATGAATGATGATGGCAAGAGATATCTGCTTTGAAACCCCCTTGTCATGTCTAAATGGCACAGTGGTGAGGAGAATTGGATACAAATGTTTTGGAACCACAGGAGGCTGCATGATTGTAAGAAGCAATGACTTTGAAAGAAATTAACCCTTAAGATCTCTGGGTTGTTCAGAGTCGTCCTTTGATGGAATAGTAGGGATCTTTGCAGGAGAAGGCTGTGGTCTTGGAAAAAGTGAGACATAGCATACACCTCCATATTATGACCTTCTCACTACAGGTCAGTGTGTGGCCTCTTGGGGCCGCAGAGCTAACACAGAACCCCTTGAAGATGTGCATGATGCTCACAAAGACCTTGATAGTGAAGAAATGCTAGAAACCACCCTAGAGGTCCCCGACACCCTCAACAACAAATGTCTAGACATCAAACGTTTTGACTTCAAATACCTCAAAGTCAAGCACTTGCCATCAACCAAGAGTGCGAATTCCACTGACTTGAGCAAGATACCAAGATCCCAGAAGGTGGGGGTCAGACCTGGTCATATGCGATGAAATAAAAGGGTGGCGGTACTCTTGCCCCTCTGGAGCTGAAGGAATACTAGGCTGAACTTCCCATTTCTCCCTGCTTGCCCCCAGAAACATATTCCTTTCCTGTCCCTGATACACCTATATTGCACTTTGTTATGGAGTGGGAATCTGGAAGACAGACCACATATAAATCATGTTTAACCATCATAGACTTCTTTTCGCCACATGAAAGGCTATTTGTCAAGACAGCCAGCGTGATAGCTCTCTAGAGCAGTGAGAAACAACTTATAAAAAAGCTTTAAAAAGGAAGATACATCTGAAAAGAAGGCCAACTTAAAAACACAGAATGAAGAGAAAAAGAAAAAAAGCTGATTTTCTGCCAAAATAGGCCTAAAAAGCCAGCATGTTTGGGGATATTTCTCAGGTGAGCAGGAAAAACGAACTACCTCAATGTGGCCAGTTACACATTATAGTCACTGTATTCCCTGTTTCTCACCCCATTTTAATTTTACCGACCGGATAGGAGCAGAATTAAATAATAGAGCTCACTATCTAGGCGGTTTTAATATTCACATAAGTCACTCCACACACTAAGCACGACACATAGTCTAAACAAAAAGTGCTCCTACGTAACTTCGCAAGTTGCAGCACGCCTCAGGCAGTAGATGCCTGGGAGGACCCCTATGATGAAACATGTCACCCTGGGGCAACCCTAGGTGAGTGAGGGGACTCAAGAAAAACAATTGTTTTTCCAGAGATAACTAACATAGAGAATTACCCATTGGTTTGAAATTCTCTCTATTAGGGTAGGTTTTACTGGGTACCTTTCAGGTTCCTTTTGGTATATAAGTGTTTTTAGGAGGAGAAAACCTACCCCCCTGTCCTCCTACTCCCTTTTCTTTTATTAATGGATGCCACAGATGACCTTCTTGGATTCTGATGTGTATGGTGGGATACTGGTTCTCTGGATTCTTCTGGTGAGGTATGAGGCGATCTATTTGAGGGCAGCTCCCTGGATTCCTTTGTGGTGTAGTCTGTTGATCAAGATGTGATGGCAGACGGTGTGGAAGGCAGCTGAAAGGTTCAGGAGGATGAGGGCTGCCATTTCGCTGTGGGCCAGGAGGGCCCTTATTTTATCGGTGCTGTTGTTGGCTCGGAATCCGGGTTGAGAAGGTAGTTGTTGCTCCCCATGTACTCGGTGAGTTGCTGGTTGAGTGCCTTCTCGAGCACCTTAGCTGGAAGTGGAGTATGGATAGATTGGCAGTTCTTAGGTTCTTCTGGGTCGGCAGATACTTACTTCAGGATGGGTCTTAGTTCAGTGTGTTTTCAGTCCTCAGGGAAGGAGGCAGAAGTGATGAAGGTGTTCAGGACTTTCTTGAGCTCGTCGGCAATCAACTTGTTACCGCGGTTGAGGATGTGGTGGGGATAGGGGTCTGTGGATGCACCCAAGTCCACGAAGTTCATGATGGAAATTGTGGTTTGAGTTGTGAGAGGGGCCCAGTGGGTAGTCGGGTGTTCGGGAATTCTGTTCATGAGTGTGAGCAGGCCTATTGCTGGGGTTTGAAGTTTTCTTAGATGACATAAATCTTGTTGTGGAAGACGTCCGCCAGTGTGTCACACAGTTCTTGGGAGGGGGTGATGCAGTTCTCGGCGGCTGCGGCCTTGAATAACTCCTTCACGATGGCAAAGAGCTCCTTGCTGTGGTTGGTGCTGGCTTCTATGAGGGCTGCTAGGTGGCTCTTCTTTGTTTCTTTCAGGAGGCGGAGGTTCTGGCTGAATGCTGTCTTGAAGGTGGTATGGTCTTCTGTCTATTTGCTGGTGCCCCACTTCCTCCCTTGTTTTCCACAGTTGCATTTGGTGGATTTCAACTCCGCCATGAACCAGCAGGCACTTCTGGCAGGTCCTTTGGATTTGGCTGGCTTGGCGGGGGCTATTGTGTCGGAGCATTCAGTGATTCACTGGGAGAAGTTCTCCACAGCCTGTTCTACGCTGGATGCTGTATCTGGGAGGTGGGAGTTGAGAGCTTTGTTCCACTGATCTTCTGATATCTTTTTCCAGTTTTAGCGTGTGGAACTGGGGGGTAAGGTGCCAGAGTTAGTAGGTCCTGGGATGGTGAAGTGGACCCTGTAATGGTCAGTCCAGGTGGTTATATTTGACTCCGTTGTTGTACATGAAAATGGGGTCGAGCGTGTGTCTTGGAATGTGGGTGGGGTCAGGGACAATTTACTTGAGGCAGATGTTGCTCATGCTTTCTGGATGGTCGGCAGTGTTGGTGTCGCTGGGGTCATTGAGGTGGAAGTTAAGATTTCCTAGGAAGATGTAGTGCATGGAGTCAATGACGATCGGGGCGATGAAGTTCAGGATGGCATTGCAGAAACTGGGGCATGGTCCTGGTGGTATGTAGACGAGGGTGCCTTGGATAGTGCTATTTAAGTGTGTGTGGAGTTGGAAGTTGAGTTGCTCTATTATGGGAGTTAATTCGTCTGAAGAGGTTGTGCAGAGTATGGTGGCCTTGTAGATAATGGCAATTACACCTTCATGTTTGTTGGTTCGATCCTGGTGTGTTATCTTGTAGTCTTTGGGGGTGGCAATGGCAATGTCCAGCGCGGAGGCAGGGGTTCAGCCTGGTCTCTGTGAGAAAAATGACGTCCAGAGTGAGGGATGAGATTTTGTCCCAGATCTCTGCGGCATGTTTGCTGAGTGATCGTGCATTGAGTAGGATGCCCTGGAGTTGTACTATGGCATTTTCAGTTAGAGTGGTGGATGCAGTTGTGTTTGCAGTGTCTCCGGGTTTACTGGTTGCTCCAATGTTGCAGGAGGAGATGCAGCGGTGAAAGGTCCTACTGTTGATCATGGTGATGCGATACAGCAGTTGTTGCGGCATCCGGGATCCAGGGCTCAGAGCCTTCCAGCAAAGTATCTGTGCTACAAGGGGCCAAAGTGAGCACTGTCTAATCATACAAAGATGAAGGCATATTTGTCTAGCTGGTGTCTGCATTGGGAAAGAAACTGATCATGAGTAGCCCATGACACCGGTCTTCACATTTCTGACACAGGCACACCTGCGCACTCTTCCTATTCAACAGCCAATAATGCTGGTTGATAAGCCTTCAATCGCCGGTAGAAAAGGAAAACTCTCCTTCTAATCAGCCATCACAATAGTTTGACCAACCCAACACTCAATGTGGGGATGGAAAGGTGTTTGTCATTTTGCTTTGAAAATAGAACAAATCTGGGAACAGAAGAAAAAAACCCACTGTCTTTTCGGACTAAATAGCTACAGCCATCTCAACATGCAAGTCCAACTAACTGTCTTTTAGGCCACTCAGCATCAGACAAAAAATGTGAATAACTAACTCATGTGTATGTGGAAACCTGATGAGATCTGCAGTTGCGTTTACAGCGTCTACAGCGAGGCTCACACAGAACCAGACAGGAGCACAGTGCACTTTCTCCCATCCCTCGCCCCTTGACATTTTGCTTTACTTTGTAGTTGCTCCCTTGGCTTGCTGCTGGCGTGGGGAGGGGCTCTCACCGGTGCCAGTCACCGAGCACAGGAGTGCTATTTGAACAGCTGAGTTGTCCCGCGGCGCAGGTTGCGTTTACAGCGAGGTTCACACAGAACCGGACAGGAGCACGGAGCACTTTCTCCCATTCCTACGCACCTGGACATTTTGCACGGAGCAATTTGTAGTTGCTCCCTTGGCTTGCTGCTGGCGTGGGGAGGGGCTCCCACCGGCACCAGTCACCGAATGCAGGTTGCGTTTACAGCGAGGCTCACACAGAACCAGACAGGAGCATGGTGCACTTTCTACCATTCCCCTGCCCCTGGACATTTTGCACGGAGCACTTTGTAGTTGCTCCCTTGGCTTGCTGCTGGCGTGGGGAGGGGCTCCCACTGACACCAGTCACCGAGCGCAGGAGTGCTATTTGAACAGCTGAGTTGTCCGGCAGCACGGGACGCGCGCGGGTCATGCCCTAGCTTGGCCTGGGCCAAGACGGGCCTGTCTTAGCCCATACTTGAGGCATTGAAAGGATCATACACAAGGAGAGTGAGTCCCCTTAGCACCTGCATTATTTAACTTGGGTTGCTATCTTGACTGTAGTTTGTCTGTAGCTCCAACTAACCGTGAGAGCAACCACACTGGGATACAAGTGGCAAATATAAGAACAGCAGAGCCCGACCCAATGGGAAAGAACTGTGTAGCTACTGTGTTATCTCCAACTCCTATTCATCTGACTGAAACCGTGTAAACACAGAGAGTAATACAAACTAACCTACTTTTCTCGTACCCTGTAGTGGGCTGGGACTTATTTAATCATTCATTGTGTTAAATCTTGTTGTTTGTTTATCATTCGTCATTAAAGCCTCTAGGTCGCTGGAATTACCAGTGTGGGCATGGGAAAAAGGAAAGCAGAAACTAAATCTAGGGCGGCCGGGGGGGGGGGGTCACAGAACTGACTTATGAAACATCTTTCCGGGGCAATTGGAACTATAGAGAAACAAATACATTATGTGGAAGTAACTTTAAACCAAGGCATCAGGGTGGGTGAGGAATTCACGGGGCGTACAAACCCCGAACACATGGATCTACACCCTCCTCACCCTGAATGCATCGTTACACAAAACCTTTCTATTCAGGCAAACAGGTGTGTGCAGGATGCGTCTGATCATATATATGTATCTGATCAGGAACGCGAGATCCAACCTCCATTGAAGCGCCCAAGAAACCCAGACACAACATCAGTGACCCTGGACCTTGACACATCCCCAATTAACCTCAAGGTAGCAGGGAAAAAGCGAAAGAAAAGTAACAACACATCCACACCTGCCAAGGGGGAACAGGGCCTTCAGCTTTGAACCCCTGCAAATACAGCCATAATGAGGATTATGATAAAATCTTCCTTAGGTTAGAAGTGCTTCACAAAACAGTTGTAGAACCCCTAGAGAAACTGCTGATAAGGGTAACAGCCATTGAAGACCTCCTGAGAAATAGTCATGGTGTACGTCCAAACAAAATCCTGAATAATACTCCAAGCTCTACAGTAGGACTAGCAAAGGTTGTCCCGTCCCCCCATGTTGAAAACGCTCGAGGCCCAGCAAAAACATCTGTAAGTGTGATTATTGCACCCACAGGAAGAACGTATAAAGTATGTTAAAAAGAAAGAGTAACAAGGGACAAACCTGCATGTAAATCACGACGACTATTACAGGAGCCGGAGTTTCCGGTCATGATAAGATGGCTATTAGTGTGGTAATTGAACTGGCATCAGTGGGAATGTGCTACTGCCATTATTATTATGAACATCACAAATTTAAAGAAATTACGAGGACAAAGATGGAGTGCATCTGATAGCGTTATTCATCATGCATTAGAAACACTGAACCTATTAGTCTGCCATATGAATATTTTGGGTGTGGTAGGAGTACCGATTTGCGAGGGATGGAGTATAATGGATTCTGGGATCAGTGGTCTGTTTAGATGAATCTAAGGAGGAAGGAGAATGGGCGCGCCATGTAAACAGCCTGCAGTGTAGTTCTGTTCCTCAGCTCTAGTATAGATACACGTGATCAACCACCTGGGGGGAGTTAGGAGGGTTGATAACTGTGAACAGGCTTTGAATCATTGATGCAGCTTTTCATTGAAACGGATAAGCTTGCCTCGGCACGCAATGCATTTTGAATGCGGTGTTTTTATAACTCAGTATGCTGTTTAAAAGGAAATGGGCATCCATCAAGTTCGGTCTTATAATAAGGGACGCATTTTAACATATGTCACGGTAAGAGTGATTAATGGTTAAACAGCTTAAGGTTAAATAGATAACAGTATGTGATATATGTAAAAGCGTTGGTTCACGAAGGTCTAACAATAACCTTGGCTCATTTGTATGGGTGTTTCAGTAAAAGGTTTGCTGTTTAGAACACTGGATTGTGCAGTGCCATTTTCATGTTGTGTTTTAATACATATTTACAAAGCTGCATTTAATGTCTACTGGCATATCAAGTGTTGTGAAAAAATGGTAGTTTTGTGATTATGTTAATAATGCTAATGTGAAATATTTTCTTTTGTATTTTAGATGCCCCTGATGAAGGAATTTTTAATCCCGAAATGCACTGGGTTACTTTCAATAAAATCGTGACATGAGGAACTCTATGGTGCTTCTGTGTTTGTGTGAATATCGTTGCAAGACCACGGAATGAGTAAAACGAATTGAATACATTGTAAAAAGGATTAAAAGTGAAAGTGGAAAACATGGATAAACAAAGGACAAAATTATTTGGATTTAATTCATTCAGTCAGATGGCTGTGCAGCTTGGTGGAATCATAGGTGGTCCCCCTCATGTTTTTTTGATTATAGCCTTAACCATAGAGGTGTAATTTCCCCCACTGAGGCCAGATAAAATCTGCTCACGACTGCGCCCCCCCGTACAATGCGCATGGAGAAGGAAGGTATTAGATTGAAGCTGCTGCCGGAGGCTACCCCATACACTATCATTCTAGCAAATGTCCCACATTTACCGTTGCAGGTGGACGAAACATGGGAAGCACTGAGAAACAAGTCTCTCTGCTGGCTCAGCACTAAAACCTGGCTAACAGAGGCCCCGTTTGGAGAATTTAAAATGTCGCGAAGAGTTGGATGGGTGGGGAAAAGGGATAAAACACTTTCTGGTGACTGTCTAATTCTTACATTTAGAACGCCCAAACTGACATATGGTATCCTTTCCAGAATTGGCAGTGACCATGTTACAAACAGGGAAATTAATGCACTGCCTCTTGGTTATTTTTATCCTCCTACGAACCAAATGCAGCGCTACTTCCAGCGGGGAGTCCGCAATGGTGCCCCAATACACCCATTTAGTATACCAACGCAGAATAGATTTGATATACTTCCATCATTAGAGGACACAGATTGACTCACTACCACGGATAGCCTTGTAGATTTTAATCCGATTAAGATAAAGTACCTCCCTGCTCTTAAATCGACACCTATCGACTACAAGGAACCTCACTATACTGAGACAAACATGGCAAATGATATACACATAACCTCTACTCGCCATAGATCAAGGCCACAAGCAGACGACCTGTTCAATATAATAGCATACAGTGACAGCACTGAGAACAGCAATGAAGAGAAGGGAATACCCATGACTAACACAAGCATTTCTCCCCCAAACATATCAAATTGCGTTGCTCATCATTTTAGCGTATTTAACGTTGAACCCTAAAATAATAATAATAACAACAGAGGTGAGAGCAGGACTTGCACAAGCAAAATATTATTCTGGAACATGGTGGGTCTAACCTTTAAACTTTCCAACCCCGCTTGGATGGAATTTGTAGATGCTTATGACATACTGTGCGTTCAGGAAACCTGGGTGGAGAATGCACAGCATATCAATGGGTATAAAACATTTCATACTTCGGCTGTACCTTCAAGCCACGGAAGGAAGAAGGGAGGTCTATGCATTTTTACCTCCTGTAGGGTGAATGTTAAAAAATTAGATTTTGCGGTATCAAACCCCTACTATCAGGTCTTAAAATTGCACATTGAAAATAAACAGTGTACTGTCCTAATATATTTTTACAACAATTTTCCCGCAGAACAAACAGAGGTAGTTCTGAGGCATTTACAGAAGGAACTGAAACAAAATGCTAAAGGAGACAAACAAGGAAATTTGTGTAATTTTGGGAGGGGATTTCAACACTGGTCTATGCCCTCATGCTGAAGGAGGTGTTTGCGGTCTAAAACCCGATGATGGGAATAACATTATCCATTTCTCGCACTCCCTTCTCGGGGGCCAACTAAATAATATCAAGTAGTCTGCGGATATGGGTTTTGCCAATTAATTATGTTCACCCCCTGTACCTTTTAGTACCACATTTAACGGACGAGGGATGCGTTGCACCATAGACTATGTGTTCGTTTCTAATAGATATGCCAGTAGAATACACAACTCACATTGTTGCCTTCAGTGATCACTAGTAATCCCCATTAGTATTATTTTAGATATGCCCGCTAAAGTGTTAAATATAAAACACCAGGCCAAATACCCTGCTCAGGACATCACTGTAAATAGATCTAATGGATGCACAATTAAATGGTCAGGAGTGGATCCCTTAGCGCTAACGAAGTCACTTTTAAGCTGCTGCGAATCTGATTTTGCAGTCTGCCTCGATGAGACGGCTGCAGATTCCGATCATAAAATATCACTGGCAATAAAGCAGAACTTATTTATAGAACATTAAAAAAAACATATCACCAAGACAGGCTGGTTCGATACCAACTGCAGCAAAGACCATGCAGCCCTAAAAACCGCTTTACATAAGCCAGTTAGAGATCAGGCTGAAATCAAAAGGGCAAGAAAAGCGTATAGAATTTCGCTTAGAGACCGCAAGGAGGCTATAAGAACTGAAGCATGGCGGGCCTTCCAACAAGCGACCAAACTAAAAGACACTAAAGGTTTAAAGGTTTTTGGAAGGCTGTGAATGCCCTGTTCCTGGCCCCCAAAAATAAACCCACTATCGAGATTACCATCAGAGAGGATCAATGGGTGACTCACTTCTCCAAGTTATATTGTGATAATGTTAACAAAAAACATTGTTCAGATCCTAGAGCACGTCCAGTGAATCACCTCCCAGTCGCTATTGATTTTACTATGGATGAAGTGATACGTGCTATTTACTAAAGTGTGGGAGGCAAAGCCCCTGGCTCAACAGTATATCTGTGGATTTATATAAATCTAGCTCCCTGCTGTGGGGCCCACTACTAAAATCTGTTTTAAAGGTTTGCTGCAAACAAGGCTTTATTCCAACCTGGGCAGAATCCCAGGAAATCGCAATGACCTGGCTTTTTACAGACCAATCTCACTTCTGGACTCCTTTGTGAAAGTGGCCGGGAGAGTTATTTTAAATAGATTGCAGATGTGGGCCGAGGAATGGGAGTAATTACGAAACTACAGTATGGATTCCGTCAAAGACTAGGTACTGTGGAACAGGGCCTAAGCCGGATATGTGGAAAATACATACAAGCCAAACGTGAAAATCTCTTTCTATGTTTTGGTGACTTGAGCTCGGCTTTTGATTGTGTCAGGCATCGGAAACTCTGGAGTATTTCAGAATTCATAGGTGTGGAAATCCCACTTACAATTTTTTTTACGGCAGTTGTACCAAGACGCACAAGCAAGCATCCACTATGGAAGTGCAGGTGAGCGTAGCTCGAATTTCCCTGTTAGGAAGGGCGTAAGGCAGGGGTGTGTGCTAGCCCCCTTCCTCTTCACGTTGTATATGAACGGTCTAGGTGCAACATTATCAAGGGAATGCCAGAACCTACCCTTCATTGGCAATCGGGCAATTGGAGCATTACTATATGCGGACCATGCCGTTTTGTTATCCCGCATGCAAATAGGTCTGCAAAAAGTTGTATCAAGCTTTGTAACCCATATGTCGAGTCTAGATCTTAATGTAAATATCAAAAACATTTGTCATGAAATGTGGCAAGTCTAGCGTAAAGTGTCGGGATCTTTTTATCAACAACAAAAAACTTGAATTTGCTAGTTATTTTTCATTCCTGGGAATTGTTTTTGAAAAAAGGGGCTTGTGGGTAAACGCTATCACATCGAGAAAATTGTTATTTGCTAGAGCCACAGGAGCCCTGGTAAACTCCGCAAGAAAACTAGGAAAGCGACCTGTTGGTGAATTGTTAACAATTAACAAAGTTAAATGCATTTCAACAGCCATGTACGGAGCAGGAATTTGGGGACATGCAAATGCAGAATCGCTGCAGCTTGTTGCGAACGAGTTTATAAGATATCTTTTAGCAGTGCACAATAGTACGGCATCATACATTTGCCATGCTGAACTGGGAATGCCAAACTTATCTGATCTAAATAAAATCCAGCCAGTCCTACTAAGATAAGGGCGATCACATCTACTGGCCTTAATAGGGATGTGATAAATGACTGCCTGAAACTGCAGCAGGTATCTTGCATCCCACGGCTCAACTACGTTAAAAACTTTGTGACTGACTTGGGTTGCCCTGAATATTTCTCCAACCCGGATAGCATCACCACAATCCCATGGAATGTTTTAAAGATTGTCTGTATAAACTTCTTGGAGACTACCAGACTTTCCCATAACATCAGTAAACCGTCTGTTAGAGAAAATCAAACGTTATTGATACAACCGGGAATACAATCATATCTACTAAATGTGAAGGGGAGTTATGACAGGATATTATTGACACGCCTTCGTTTGGGCAACTTTTATAAAATGGTCACATTCCCAAATATGAATGGCTGGTCACACCCTTTATGCCTCTGCCCATGCAATGATATATCCATGCAGACTACCATTCACACTATTTTTTTTGTAAATTTTATACACTATTACGGAAAAGATGGATCTTGCCTATCTTAAAAGAGTTAGGTTTGAGACCATGCCGCCCCTCGTTTTTTAAACTGCTACTTTTAGATGGTGAAATATTTACTGATTGTTTAGCCAAATACATGAAAGGGGTAGTTAGATGCAGAAAAACAATGTAATGTCTCTTCCTTCTTTATTGCAAAATGTTTTTATTTATAAATTCTTGTGTGTTAATGGGTGTGTATGAAATGATGCTGCAGCTCTTAATTTAACTGAAGTTATTTTAAATGTTTTGCTAATGTATACATATGACATGATGCATATATTTTTTATGTATTGTGCCTTTATGATTTAATAACTTAAATTGAATAAAGCTATTTTTGATTGATTGATTGAGATCTGCAGTAGTACCTGGAATCCTTACTGTCGGTGATGCCACCACAAATGCTAATATATTTGTAAAGATGCATAGTGTGGTTGCAATAGAACAATATCTTTCTTGGGAGACAAGGCGAGAAAGGGAATAAAATCTCCTCAAAGGGACCATCTAGGCAGTAACTTGCTTCCAGAGGCACCTCCTCTCTTTGTTCAACAGGGCGAGAAACTTGGTCCCCAAATTCGAAGCATTTGCTACAGAGCACATCCTGATGGATGAAGGTTATCAGAAGAGGAGAATACAAAGGGCAATGGATAGCACATATGGATTAGATGGAAGATACAACAATCTGATGTGAAAGCCTTCCAATAAATAGAAAAGTGGGAAACCCATCCTCTACTGGAAGACTGTGGTGTAAGTTGAAGTCAGAGGGTATTAAGACAACAGAGCCTGTAATGAAAGGTGATGACTAGACCTGCAGCTTCTGCTGGTTATGATGGCATCCCTTAGATTCACACCTGCCCCAAAAACTGAAAGGGGGTGTACATTTGTTGGGGTGTCTGGCTCAGTTGAGAAGGTTGCCTCAGCGGGGACTGTTGTACTCTACAATAGCCTTGAAATTCCCTGTACTGCTGGTGCACATGCCTTTCTCAGGATGCTACAGCCCAGTCAGTGTGCTATACAGTGATTTAGCTGTAGTTATGTTACCTTACCCGTTAAGCATTCTAAGAAGGAGACGGCCGAACAGAGGGCTGCTTGGACATGTCCATGAGAAGCCAGTAGAATTCATTCAAACAAAGCTGTGCAGAGTAATGACAGTGCCATGGATCGAGTCACTGTGTCTGTAGATTCCAGGCCGCACTTCAGAATCTGACTGGAAGAATACAAACTGTTATTCACTAGATCAGAAAATATGGTTTTTTCATGTGGTCTGGTAGGATGAGGTTTCATTTTTGTCAATCCCCACAGAATGTGGACATAGGCGCCTATGAGGCAAGAGCCATTCGCATGTCAAAGGAAAGACTGACTCATGGAGTCCAGTTTCTTTCACTGTCTATCCTGAGTAGTCATAGGAAAGACATTCATGTTTAGTTCTGAGTAGGAATCTTGGACCACTATACTTGCTGGTAAGGGTTGACATGACAAAAATTGTGAGTCATATGTGACATGTCTATGACCGCTATCAATTTGTCCATGAACTGCTGAGCCTGAGACGGGGTTCTCCTACAAGCAAGGAATGGTTCTAGAATAGCCTCCTTAAGTAAGTGCAGGGGCTCTGCAGCTAAAGATGCTAAACTTTGCCTTTGCAGAAGGCAAGGTCACCTCCAAATCTGCTGCTTTTCATACTACTGTAGTGCAGAAGAGATATCTGCTGAAGGCGGGTGAGGAGGGTATGGGATGCTCCCTTCTGGTGAAGTATAGGGCATTCTGTAAATCAAGATACAGCCTAGATCAGTACTACAGGAGGAAAGGAGCCAATCACCATCAAAGTCACTATATGCTAGCCATATCAGAAATTGTAAATTCACTGGAGTCAAACATTTTTTCCATCTGGGTGAGTCTTTGAACCCTAGGAAAGTATTCTACCAAGGGTTAATCATCAAAACAGGTCTATAATATCAATTTTGAAATTTGGGTAATGTCAACCAACTTCATTCTTAGGACCATAGTTGAAACTAAAGGCGAGGTCTGAGTTGGCACTGAAGGATGGCTGGTCTGGATGGATGACTGTGCTTTGGCAGGCTTGAACTTCTACTTAGGCGTGATGTCAGAAGGTGTTAGGGTCAGTGTTGTGAGTATTGCCAAGACAACAGGATCAAGGTTGTCCTTGGGGAGACGCTTAGGGGGTACCAGAGCCACTCTGAACAAGTCTAGCATTGCTCATTTAAGGTTTTGACCTTGGCACGGTGTCCCGACAGAGCCAGGAACTGTTTTAGCATCCCTTTAAGCACCTTCTTGGATGAGGGGAAAAGTACAGCTTTGGGGAATGGAATCAATACTCTAAGCAGTCCCAAGAGCAGGATAATTTCTTTGAGGGAGAAGATGATTTCTTCTTTCTACGTCTTTTTGTTGGAAGATCTTTTGGATGATCATTTCCCGTCAGGCGACTTACCTGAAGGAGCAGCGGAACACTACCCTTGATTGTCTGTGGCAAAAATAGTTTGGCCACCTCTCATGGCTTTCAGGTGCATTGAAAAACAGGAATCGGAGGCTGTGTCATCATGTTCAAGTTCAAACACCACATACTGATGTCATGCATCCTAAAAAGACATTTTCGTACAGCACTTTCAAAGGGGTTTAAACCTTAATATCTGAGGAGGAGACATTTGGCATAATAAAGTGTCAAAACGTTGAGGAATTTCATAGGAGAAACACTGAGAGCTCTGGGCAACCGATAAGGTGCAGAAAAAGAAGAACGGAGGTCAACATGAAAGTTGGTGCCTAAAACACTCCATTATCGTATCTAAAGCTGAAACATGGCGGAACTGGAGAGCTATTGTTGGGGAATACGTTTTCCAGACCAGTTTGGCACCTAAAGGAAAATTCCTAGGGCAAGGAATCTGGCAGAAGATGCATTCATCAAAACCAAGACTTATGTTGAGATATCCCATTGGGTCTCATCAGAAGTATTGTGGGAGGGCCAGCTGAATTCTTTTAAAGTTCGAATGAAAGGAAGCCCAAAAAAGAACTGGTTGAGCCGTGCTACAGTAGAAGCGTAGCAGACGACTGTGACCAAAGTTGCACCAATTAAATATGATCACTGAAATAATCTCCTAGCACTTAAGGCATAATAAACTTTGGAAATGTGACCAATGACTGAGCCTTTGATAAGGTTAGCAGTGATGTACCCAGCCAATGAGGTGCTCAAACCTTGGTCTGTAGAAAGGATCTAGAGAGCATGTGTCCCTTCTCACAAGAAAATGGTAACTGATGAAACTGACAGAGCCTGAAATGAAACGTGACCTGTGTGTCAAATGAGGAGTAACATGATAACCAGGAACATTAAAAAGTGCTAGTATCAGATGAATCATACCCTTTGGGGGTGTAACAAGGCCCTATAAGAGCAGAAAAGCTGGATAAGATTGAGACAATGAATTTAGAGAACTCCGCATAAGGTGGCTGCTCCAGGAACATCAGCAGGGTAGAACCCAAATCCTAGTACAGGTCTAGCTTAACATCTGGACAAACATGGCAGACAAAGGCTTTTCTACCCTCAGCCATTTGAGTAGCTGACCCAACCTGATGCCACTGACCATAGGAGGGATGAGAAACACCAAATATTATATATACCCCTTTAAAAACACATTTGGGAAAGCTTATGTTGAGCAAACGGAGAGATCATCGAAGGTGCAACTAATGAAACAATCTAATATTGGAAATAAGAACATGAAATCTAGTGTGGCAATACACCGCGTGAACATGAAATGATGCTGCACAGCTTAAATACCAGATTTGTGAAGTGGAGGAAAAAAGAGGAAGAGGAGGTGACATACGAAATGAACTCATACAAACAGAAATGCAGTGAACCGAATATTTACAGTCTACTTACTGAAAAATTAAATGAAATGGTGATATTTAAGTATTTTGTTTCGCAAAATGACATTGTCCGCAATGATAATGAGGAAGTAAGTGATTTCCCTGTCCACTGACGAAATAACATTAAAGGTATGAACAACTGAAAGGGAACAAAGAGGTATGGAGTTGTATGGAGTCATCTGACTTAGTTCTACTTTAAATGATGGAAGAGGACGATACGGCATTATTGCTGGTAAAAGACTTGCGCAATCTTAGCAGAAAACTGCATATTCTGAGGAATAGTAAAACACAGATTAAAAAGGTGGGTATATGATTAATGTAATGGTAGCATGAAATCGTATGCTTGAATTTTTTTTTGTAATATTGACATGTATTTTATATTTGCGTTTCAGAGAGATTCTTACTATCTCTTAAGATGAGACTAGTGTTACGAAGCACGGTGGATGTTTGTTTACACATTTTTGGCAACTGTTAATTGTTAATCTAAAATGTATGGAAGAAAATTTAAGAAAGTACAAACAGAAATTATTTAAAGATCTTTCAAAGTGAGAGAATAACTATTTGTCAATGTTCCCTTTAGACCAGTGACATATTTACTGTTTAAATCTATGAATGGGCCTGAGGCCTGAAAATTCAGAAACCTTATGCACTATCAACTGAGACATGGAAACAGAAAAATATTCAACCAGAGGAACCCTTAGAATTTTTTCTAGGCTTTTTGTTCGACAAGGTATTGCTATCTACTCTGTGCATCTCTGAATTCTGAACACAATACAAAACCAAAACTAGAAGTCAGCACTGGGATAACAACAGTTTTGAGACTAGTCTATTTTGCCTTCTGTCTCATGGGATTTATGACACCAGCAGTGCTTAAGATGCATGGAATATAACCTTTGTCATCTTCTGTAAAATATATGAGCACCACAGACATTTCTGGTGCTGGTTCCCAAAACTACCTAAAGAAGAAATCAATAAACATGCTCACTTCAGAATGCATTACAGTATTATATTCATTTGAGACAATTGAAGCATTGGCAGATGTAGTCTCAGAAGGTAAATCAGAGCAAGTCTGAGTGGAGATATTCATAACCCACTCTCCTATGACATGATGCCCCAGAGAAGGGTCTGGTGTAAGGTGGGGAGACAAAGACCCAATTATGACCATCAAGACCTGCCTGGCTGTCAAGCTTACATTTGCCAGAAGTATCAAATCCTGACAGTTTGATGGCATGAGGAAACAAAGGTGTAGGATCTGATGGTTCTGTTGAATGTCTTGTTTTCTTGAGGTATTGCGGTCATGTGAAACAAAGATAATCCAAGACTATAAAATTACAATTTATTACAATGTATTGTACCAGTATGTCTCACACAAAAGCCACCATATAAAGGAGAATGTGAGGATTAGGCATCATTCACTCCTTACAATCTAACAAAACCTTTTAAGGGATCAGCGAAAGCAGTTTTCCCAACACCGCAGGCCTGTGTGTAGTCACCACGGCCCTTCCACTGGCAGCCACCTCCACACGGTCTTTGGCCATGAGCTGTGTGGATTAGCCACAGGGCCCAACCTCTGTACACAGCCAACCACCACAGACACTCAGTCTCCTCTTTTCCTTTATTTAAAAAAAAAGTTTTCTGATCCCACAAGACTCTCTCCCAGGAGCCACAGTGGCCGAGCGACCCAAAGGGACAGTTGTGAGAGAAGTGGAGACCCATGAGATGGAACCCCTACCGTGTCCCCTTACAACTTATTATTATTATTTCTTATTTTCAGCAAATGGGAACTTGGTCTCTATATCCTGAAATGATGGGCATTACATTCTTCCTCACGTTGGTGAGAGCCAAACAGAGCATGAGCTCCAGCTCCAAAGAGAGAGATGGCGGGAAAGAAAGTCCCCTTAGCCAATCAGATCGCTCTATTATTTGAAGTTGTGTGCCCCTCACGAGAGTTCCGCCAACCCAACAGTCCAGATATACATACATTTTTTTTATACACACTTCATTGGTGACTGCTGTACGTTCTTATGTTTACAACATATACAGATATACATACATTTGTAACCTTAATTTTCAAAAACTAATGAAAGGATTTACATCAAATCACAAAAAGCACGATTTCTGTCAAATGTGGTGTAACTCTGTTTAGCCGTTTTGGACTGTAGTGCTGTTCAAAACTCCTATGTAGACTGCATGGCGAAACTGCATTTTGGGATACCCTGTTTTTCGGGGTCTCCTATGTATTATATGATATACAGTGGGTTTGCTACTAGGTAGTTATAGTTAGCTCAGCGTTTCAATAGGAAATGCCTTTTTCGTTTTGCTAATAACTTTTGTGCTGTTTGACAAATCTCCACAAAACTTTCCAAAAAGTTTGTTTTTGCAGAGTCTGTGCATGGAAAGGTATAGGGTAAACTATAAAGAGGGGTCCAAGAAAAAAAAGGTGGGGTACCAAACCGCAAAAACCCCATGCATTTTCCATAGACTTTAAAAAAAAATTACTAATGCACAAACTGCTGAATGGAATTACACTAAATATGGCAGGAAGCTAAATCTCGATTTGGAGTAAATTCCTTCAATAGTTTTGGAGATATTAAGCATCAAAAATATTTGTGTATCTAAACAGTTATGTTTGAGGGACATGCGCAAGAGTCCCTTAAACCCAATTTTAAAACAGCATTGGCAAAGTTAAAAGATCTCACCTGTGGAAGAACTATTGGCTTTCCCAATATGTTTTAGCCATGTTGCAGACCAGCATAGCTGCTTTTCAGCCTGATTAAAAGTTAGTGGGACGAAGGAGAGTGGCGTAGAGTGGCGTTAAGTGGAGTTTTATGCAGTGGCGCGGAGTGGAGGGTAGAGTGCCGTAGTGCATGAAGTGTAGTGACGTTGAGTATTGTGGAAGGAATAGTGTCGCAGAGTGGAAAGGAGTATAGTGGAGTAGTGTGTCGTGGAGTAACTTGGCTTAGGAACGTGGCCAACTCCATACCGCACGGCCGAACGACTGATCATGGCAGGGTTTGGCTGCGTGGGGTGTTGTTCAGTAGAATGGAGTGCCACACAGTACAGTTGAGTGTCATACAGTGGAGTGTCGTCGACTGTAGTGTCTTCAAGTCAGTGTGATCGAGTGGCATATAGTTGAGTAGAGTTTTGTAGAATGGCATAGAGTGAAATAGAGTTTTGTACATTGTAGTATGTGGTATACAGTGTAGTACAGTGTCATACAGTGGCACAGATTGTAGTAGAGAGTTGTAGAATACAGTTTTATAGAGTACAGAAAAGAGCTATAGAGTTGCGCGGCGTACACTGGAGTGCCATACAGTGGTGTACAGTAGGCTAAACTGTCGTCCAGTGTAGTCGAGTGGAGTGGCATAGCATAGAGTAGACTAAAGTGTCATATAGTAGAGTGGCATCCTGTATAGTACTGCCATGGAGTGTAGTATTCTGCAGTGGTGGAGTATAGAGTGGAGTGGTGTGTCATACGGTGGTGTGGTATGCCATGTTGTAGAGTGTATGAAACTGTTGTACAGTGGATTATAGGGTTGTGGCAAAGAATGGAATACAGTGTTGTACAGTGGAGTGAAGTAGATTAGACTAGAGTGTGGCACAGCGTGCTACAGTGGAGTAGCATATAGTGTTGTAGAGGGTAGTGGCATATAGTGCCACTGAGGAAAGTAGCGTACAGTGGAATAGTGTAGAGTGGAAAAAAGTTACTGGCCTAGGCTGCCACTGTTTTATCTTTTTTTTGCTTTGAAATTTTAATATAGCACTGATCTATAAATGTTTATGGTTTTAATTAATTGAAATAAACTTACTTTAACCTAACCTTTGAGTGGAGTGTTGTAGAGTGGCGTCCAATTGAATAGCATACAGTGGAGTTGCGTTCAAGGGAGTGGTGTCCACTGGAGTGGTGTAGAGTGGAGTAGCGTACGGTGGAGATGCGTATAGTGGAGTGTCACTGACTGGACTGACGTACAGTGGAGTAGGGTAGAGTGGAATAATATACAGTACACAGTGGAGAGAGGTACAGTGGACATGCGTACGGTAGAGTTCCATAAAGTGGAGTAGTGCATAGTGGAGTGGCATCTGTGTAGCAAATGAAAACCTCTAAAAAAAGAACAGGAACATTGTGAGATGTAGATGACACTATCCAACATGCAGTATGCTGTGTTGTATGGAAATAAACAAACAACTCTCCGGGACATATCAGGGGGACAGCTTTACTTCAAATAGAATAATCCAAATTTGCCGCTATTCTCTGCCTACTAGTTTTCCTCCTTAATTTGAATTTGTTACCTGGAGAAGACATCTGCTTTATAACATTGCTGGATATAAAAACTCATTTTTTTCCTATGGGCAACGCTGATTCACACAACCAAACCCTACATTTCACTGCAAACAAAAAGAAATGGAATCTAATGGAACAACAAAGCCATCGGAAACCACTTGACTTCATCCTCATTTCCTCCAAGTTGACTCAATCCTCACCCATCAACTATGTAATCCATTCCACTCCCACCTTTGCCAATGCGTGAGAGTCATTACAAGCCTTGGCCACTGGAGTGTCTTGCAAGTTTTAAAACTGATCCTGTTTGGCTCCTAATAGATTGCATAGAGCTGTAAGGTAGGTGTCAGAGCGGAACGAAATGAAAGCTTGTTTTAGAATGTTGAGTTCACAGTTTCACGCAGCAGGATAAAGATGTATAATACTAATTTACGTGTGTGGCGTAGTCACTCATGGGTACCCAGACTGGGGATGGATGGTACAAATGGCGACAAGATACGTTATAACTAACCCATAAAATGACAGTTCTTTCCCAGAGAGTTTGCCGTGGTGCGAGCAAACTGATCATGCATGCCACGTGTCTCGCTGTCCAAGTACGGAATCAACGCTTTATGCATGGTGAGTCAAATTGCAACTCCAGCATCTGTAAAGTAGGTGAAGACAACAGAAGCGTTGCAAAGAATCTACACATCGATGGTTGAGAACCTGATGGTCAGGTTGTACATAAAGGTACCGCACTGAAACGCAATATAGAGTTGTACATTATATGGAGTGCTAACGCTGAATGCGGTTTCAACCTGGTTTCCGAAATGCAGCCGCTGATAATCATAACTTGCAGAATATTTTTGTGAGTGTGTGTGGTACTACTAGAACCCATGGTTTAGAACCAGTGTGAAACTTTATGTTGGTCCATGCAATACGAGTATGTTTATACTTATCAGTTGCATTTATTTCTTTTAACAGGATATCATTTGGAGACTGGGAGTGGTATGAACACCACTACCTTATCGCAAAACTGCTGTGTACACTTATGGAATTTACAGGTTACTGTTTTTGTATATAAATAACATTTCCTGTTCTTTTGATTTCAGAGATTGCTCTGTGTCTTCTTTAGTCTTGGGCTGCACAGGCGGGTCTATGACAGTTATATGTCGAGACCTCACGAAGCCCAACGTTGGTTTCTGACGACCTAAAAAACTTGCCCTGCATCAAGCAGAACGTAGCTGGAGACGTAATTACTCCTCAGACAAAGAAGAGGCATTTGTGGTACAGTTAAAACAAGCATTTGTAATGCAATAGGTCTCGAATTTGCGAGAGTTAGTGCTATTGGCATTTTAAATGACAATGCCTTTTATTTAACACATAAATAAAAGGCATTGTCATTTACAATGCCAATAGCTCAAACTCTTATAAATGCGAGACCTATTGCATTGCAAAGAATTGGCCGCCATTGTCCCGGGCTGCTTGGAAAGTGAAAGCGCACATAGCGGCTGAGTGTTACATAAAAGCATGTTGTGCCTTCAGTAGGAGAAACTTGTAAAAGAAAATAGTGCTTACAGACTAAATAAGACACACCGTGTAACAACAGAAGTAAAAGGAGAGGAGTTGGCCTAACGGCTAGGGCGCTCGACCTTGGAACTGGGTTCGAGTCTCGGTAATGATGCCGAACATTCTGTGATTCTGGGCAAATCACTTAATCTCCCCGTGCCTAACAAAAAAATGTAATGTGTGTCCTCATGTATTGTAACTGGTGCTATGTAAAGCGCTCTGATACCCGATTGGATTTAGGTCAAGTTTGCGCTATATAAAACTCTGCAAAAAAAACAAGAGCGGTGCTTGCACACTTCAAGTACAGAATGATGCCTTACTTTAGGGACAGGCATTGAAAACATATTTTCAGAACACAAACTAACAATCAAAAATGTGTTGCAACTACTTGCCAAGGCACCACAGTACATGCAAACCTCCACCTGCAATGCATTCTTCAAGATCTTTAAATGTACTGAACCCAAGACATTAAAGAAGCTTGGTCATAGAAACTGTTGAACCTTTTGATACTTGATGCAAAGATGGTGATGATTTTTTTTTTTGCCATCGCACCAGATTAACCCAGGGGAGTTGAGGATTTTATCCTAAGGATCCCTCGGAAGAGGAGGAATCATTAGTCATGCTGCGGACATTATGTTAAGATGAATCGTATGCTAGTACCAGGATACAAAATAATGCTTTTCAATTAAACATAACGTGCAAGTTCACAACGACAGCCACACCTGACACAGGCTCCACCAAAAATCACTCTGGAGCCTTTAAGAGAATGACCCAAAGTAACACAAATGTACGAGAAAAGAACGACAGGCCGCTAACGTATTAGGTGCACAAACATAGAAGGCGCTGAGAACACAAAACATGCCCATTGTTGGTCAACAGGGAAAGACGTGCAGTAACACTTCCAGCCCACATAACTAACAACAGGAACCTCAGTTTGCTGTAAGTAGATCTCCATCCACTGTTTTGGGAGGAATGTTATGCTTTTCTACATACATTACATCAACCACTTTGAAAAAGCTTAAAGTATACGTGCACGTAGGCATTTGGGACGTACTGTTGTGCCCTAGTTAACAGTGTGCTGCCTTGCAGCACACTGCTCAATGTCAGTCTTTTATTTATGAGTCTATATGCTACGCACTGAGGCGCAAAAGCGAAAGCAGGCTGGCTGGCGAGTGGTGTGCGCGCACCATGACGAGAGAGGAAAGCCATATGGCGCCTCTGCTCGTCATTGTGCGCGTAACCGCACGTCCGTCGCCAGTGCACGCGCCAGTGGGCTGAAGCGCTTCCCCAAAAGTGGATTGCATGGCGGCACGATGCACATGATAGTGCGCGTGCTCGCCATGCAATCCACTTTTGGGAGCACTTTTGGGAGCCCCTTACTAGAGTCTCGCATAGCGATTGCTACGCAATAGCTAGGCGAGACCTAAAAATACAAAAATACTATTCTGCAAACCAAGACTGCTTATTTCTCCAATAAAATGTTAAACTCTGCTAATAAATCCAAGGAATTTTTTGATATTGTGGATGAACTATCCAAGCCTGATAGGGTGACATCGCAGCCTGCTGCCACTCAAGCCCTATGTGATTCCCTCAAAGGGAACCTGGAAAGGGTAACTACCTTCACCTACCTTGGGGTTTTGGTACAAGAAAATATGTTATGGGGACCCCAAATTGCTAAATCCCAACTAAAACTTGCACAGCTGACGGGTGGTATACTCAAGGTGTCAAATACTTCATCATTGAAGCCAGTGAGCCCTGCCCTTGAGATATACAAAGTACAAGCAAGAGCAGCAGTCCTCTATGGCGGGGAGTTGTGGGGTCACACAAAGGTAACAGCAATTGCCAAAATTGAAACCAAATTTATGCGACAATTGCTGTCCCTTCCGCAAAGTACACCTACCCTACCCTTAAGGTTGGACTTGGGATTAAATCCAACTGAAGATGAATTAGGGATCAAACCCTTAAGGTTTTGGCACAGACTCTGGTCAGCGCCTGAACTATCCAATTATAGGGAGGAACTAAAACAGTTACTTGCCTATAATGAGGTAAGGAAGATCCATTGGCTAGCATTCATCAAGCAGGAACTGACGAAAATTGGCCTTGAAGCCATGTGGGAAGACCCAGAAAAAGCGTGCAGTGAGATCTCGCGAAAAAACCTTACTAGGATTTATAAGGAGCATAGATTTAGTTCCACTTTTTGTGCCGTAACACTGGGTTCACTAACCACTTCTTTCCTTGACTTCAAAAATTGCTATGGCTTTGAAAACTTTATGGATATTGTATATCCAATCTTTTTCAGGCAACTCTACATTCAGTGGAGACTTGGCACTCTTCCACTTAAAGTCTTCACTAGTAAGTGGTCAGCATCCCCGGACATGTCATGCCCGGGTTGTACCTGTGGCGTGGAGGATGAACTCCATGTCTTTTTTTTCTGTCCTGCATATATGAATTCCAGGAGATTTTGGCTGGTACCACTGTGTAGAAACTTAGGGTTCAAGCAATACCAACATGCTTATAGAATTCTAAAGTCAGACACAGCGGGCCCTACAGTATTTGCAATTTGCAAATATCTCTCAGCCATGTGGCTTAAGCGGTGCAAATTAGTTGATATCCAATGCTAACTTGTAGCAAATTGAATTTTATGGAACTAATGGATTTTGACTCAGATGGTTTTAAGCAATATTATGCAATGAGATGTAATTTTTCTTTTTTGGTGTTAATTATGAATTTTGAAAAGTGTTGTTATATTGTTTATGTACCCTTTTATGACATTGTCGAAATAAAGGCTATTTGACTTGACTTGACTTGATTCCCTCAACATCTACTTTATAGATAAAATCGCCAGTATCAAAGCTAGTATTCCTACAAACACGTATCCAGCGGTTTCACCAACTATTCGTAGGAACCCCTACTACTTGACCAGCTCCCACCTATCTCCAGGGAAGTCTTCCTTATCTGCCCGGAACCCCCCGCCTTGCGCTCCTTAATAACTCCCTCAAGCAGGGCATCATCCGAAACTTATTTAAAGAGGCAGACAGTGTTCCAATATTAAAGAAACCTGGGGTGGACCCTCTAGCCCTTACAAATTACAGCCCTATCTCTTTGCTCCCCTACCTGGCTAAGGTTCTGGTAGCTCATGCGGCTAGTAGCCTTAGTTCCTATATCCACAGCTCTCACTTTCATGACCCTCACCAGGCCGGCTTCCGACCGGCTCACTCCACTGAGAACGTTATTCTCACAGTCGTGGACGAACGTAGGAAGGGCGCGGACATGGGCACTTCTCAGGCCTTGGTTCTTTCTGATCTCTCTGCAGCCTTTGAAACGGTCGACCATGATCTTTTGGTCGATCTTCTCAGCAGTGCTGGGTTCCGGGGCCCGGCTCTCAAGTCGATCGCTCTCAGGCTGTTCGTCTCGCTCATATTTGCTCACCCAAAATGAAATTGGCTTGTGGAGTGCCACAGGGCTCTTCTCTCTCGCCGCTTCTATTTAATCTGTACCTACTGCCACTGATCCACTCCCTTGGAGAAAGGAAGATTGGCACCTTCAACTATGCTGACTATCTTCAATTGATATTTGACATCAAATCAATCGGCCTCGTCTGTTCTTAATTTCCAATCCACCATGCAATTTATAAGTGAGTGGATGAACAGTAACCATCTGAAGCTGAATCCCGGTAAAAGGGAGCTGATCCTTATCGGTGGGCCAGCCAACCACTGGAACTCCAACTACTGGCCACCCGAACTGGGAAACCCCCCCCACACCCAGCACTTTCAACTAAAAGTCTGGGTATTACCATTAGCAGTGATCTGTCAGTGAAAGCCCAGATTGGGACAGTGGTCTCTTCCAGTTGCAAAGGATCAGGAAGATTTGTAGAAATTTACCACAGAGGTCCTGACCCAAGTTGTCTTGGCTCTAGTCATCTCTCACATTGACTACGCCAACTCGCTCTACATGGGCATCCCAGCATACCAACTAAAACGTCTGCAACTATTGCAAAATCAGGAGGCCAGACTGATTTACCACCAGCCCAAATGGCACCATTATTGGTCAGACTTCACTGGCTTCAAGTAGCCAAACGTTGCACATTCAAGCTGGGGTGTATCACCTATAAGGCTCTTCATGGCAGCAGTCCAGCATTTATATCCTCCCAGATTCAGCGCTATATTCCTTTATGGGACCTTAGGTCTTCCCATCTGAATCTGTTGGTCATCCCGTCTTCGAAACAGAAGTAGGACGGGGACTAAGATCTGTGGTCCTGGCTCCTCAATTCTGGAACTCTATCCCCCTGGAGACTAGATCTCTGACCTCTTATGCTCTGTTTAGGAAACAGTTAAAGACCTGGCTGGTCTGACAGGCATATGGCTAAATCTTCTTTGCAGCATTTTCTCCTGGACTTCAGCGCCATGAAACCACTTTGTGCACATGCGCTATACAAGAACCTTTAACATAACATATGTTGGGTCCTGCACGGGGACAATATGTTTCTTGTGACTCTTAATCAGTAGAGCACATACTTTGGTGAACTGCTCTGGTACTGTTCTTTTACTGACTATATTGTCACAACGACGAATATTTGTGAGACTTATCATATTGGACTACACAATATGGTAGGAATATAATTGTTGACTATATGGTTCTTGATTAGGAACAGATTGATGACGGGAATTACGGTTGGCATTACTGGCCGAGCTTAAACCTACTCTATGCAACTTGATTTTGCAGGTTACTTTTTTTCTTGCTTATATATACTTTTTCCTGTACTTGGCTACGTTGCTTAAACTTTATGGTGCACTTTCACTTTTTTGTTTATCACCTTATGGCACTATTTGTTTATTATTATTTTACTAAGTTTCTCTGGTTAGCACAATATGTTATAATTGTGTGCTTTGGCCTAATTATATACATAAGATTGCTTGCTTCTTTAGGTGGTTATCCGAGACCTTGGGTAACTGCCTCACACTTTTCTGGTTTCACTGACACCTTTCTGGTGGGTGATGGTGTGACTTCAATATAATACATTAGTAGTTCTCACAGAGGTTATTTTTGATTTCATATTGCAGCCCTGAGGAAGTTGAAGGCATATTCGCCATACAAAGAAATATGTGTTGGCTGTTTGTTCTTGTATCAACGTTACATGAACTGCAGGATGGATCTGAAATAAAGAATACTTGAACCTTTGACCCATCAGAAATTTGATGAAAGACTATTTGAGTGCTCACCGCTCTGTTGGGGTTTTATGTTTTGAGGTTGCTCGGTAGCCAACCTTTGTTCTAGGGCATCACTTGATTATATTATTAGGATATTACCAGGTCCCTTTCATTCGGTTGTCGTGTAGTTCCTAGGAGTCCCCCAGGACCTGAATGTTTTGGATAACCTAAACTGAGGGCTTGGTGTCCCGACTGCTTCCATACCCCACCACAGGATATGTCAGCCGTTAGACCAGCTAGCTCTACAGTGTCACTACCACCCCCCCTGTATTCTACCGTGGTGTATGTAGTCTCTGGCAACCACTGTGCATGACAACCCTGATTCCACAGGGCTCGTGTAAAACAGTACAGTACGTTTCGCTCAGACACTCATGCTTGCTTTCTCTCAAAAAATACACAGGTTGGTGATTAGGACGTTTAAATAATTAATAATTGGTCCAGCGACAATCTGGTGTAAAAGATATGTGCTGCGACAATCAGGAGACAGAAGCATATGAAAGAGATTGCTGGTACCAATATAGTGAATAGTAGATACATTTCTACCATAGTGCTAATAAGATGAACAGAAACAGTTCAGATAAAAACAGTAGCACTTGCACATTGCTAAAATGCTTGCCTTAAGTAATTTGCCTAAATGTACCTAGCCTAATCTGGATGTATAAGTGTATATTCATATAGATATGTGTATCCGTAGCCAAGAAACCCCTAGGGATGAACCAGCCCCACACCTGATAGTTTAGAACGAAGGACCCTGCCTCTGCGTCGATGAGGACAACCCGCAAGGGATGTCAGACCACTGCTTGTCGGAGATTCGGCATGCAGGACTCCCGTCTCAGCTTGGAAGGAATTCTCCTCTAATTTGTAGGGGGGGTGAGGGTCTTTTACACTAAAGAGGTCCCTCCAGGGTTTTTTCTAGAATCGAAATGTTTTGAAAACAATCATGAATGTTTTGAAAACAATCATAAATGTTTTGAAAACGATCACCAATGCTTTTCTAAACAAGTGCGATCATGCACAGCTGGCTGTTGGCCAAGGATACAAAAAAGTGGTGACGCTTATCCAGAATAAACCTGCTGTGCCTGGGGACATGTTTATGTACATGAGGTACATGGATTCTGATAGAAGACTAAAAGCCTGGTGTCGAAGAGACAGGAGCAAGCTATTAGAAAAAAGGTCACCTGTTTAGAATCGCTATAGTCGTGTGGATGGGGTAATGTATGTAAAACGGGGTATATATGATGAGACTATCCTAAAAGACATGACACCCACACCTCATCAAAAGGTCAGCAAGGTCATCTAGGTAATAATAAAGCTAACGCTATAAAAAGGCATACAAATTACTAATAATAAACATACTAAGGAACAAGTTACTTACCTTCGTTAACCATCTGTAAGAGACATTAGTAGTAATAGATTCCTTCCTTAGAATTACCCCCAGGTGTCAGACTGACCCGAAGTTTTTTTTTTTCGTAGCAGGACCCCTGCGCGTCGGTAGGTGGCGTTGTTCGACTCCGCGTTCGTCGTTGTGGTCGCCGGGATGACGTCGGAGTGTCTACTTAGACGCCGCCCCTGCGCGCTGACATCAGTTCTGACACGACATTCCAAGCCAGAAGCGCAGAGCCATGCAAGACACTTACCACTGGTGCACAAAACTAGGGCCTTGGAAGGGAGTCCCTATCCCTAGAAGTCAGTTCGCAGAACGGGGATAATGGGTGGGGCGATAAGGAATCTATAACTAATGTCTCTACCAGATACATCATTACCGAAGGTAAGTAACTTGTTCATCTGAAAGAGACCGTAGTTATAGATTCCTTACCTTAGAATAGATAGCCCAGCAATGCCAACCCCGGAGGTGGGTCTGCGATCTAAGTTCACACCAGGAAGCCCTGGAGAACCGAACGGCCGAAAAAGCTGTCTCTCGGACTTGGCTGTCCAAGCAGTAATGCTTAGTAAATGTGTGCAGGGATGCCCATGTGGCTGCCTGGCAGATGTCAACCAGAGGAACTCCACGTCCCACAGCAGTAGTAGCTGCCATCACCCTGGTAGAATGGGCGCGCAGTCCTACTAGAGGTTCCTTTTTACCCAAAGAATAACATATCTTGATGCATAGGACGATCAATCCAGAGATGGTATGTTTTTGCACTGCCTAACCTTTCTTGGCACCTACATAACCCACGAAGAGTTGATCGTCCACCCGGAAGACTTTAGTGCGGTCAAGGTCGAAAGACAGCACATGTTTTGGGTCCAGTGTCTCTCTTCCTCTTTGAGAGGGTGAGGAGGCAGGACGAAGGTGGGCAATGTGATGGTTTGACCTATGTTTAAGAGGTAACCACTTTGGGCATAAAAGAGGGCCTAGTAAGGAGGACTACTTTGTCCGGACGGACAGCAAGAAAGGGAGGTATGGAAGATAAGGCATGAAGCTCACTCAACCTGCGAACAGAGGTGATGGCAAGCAAAAAAGCAGTCTTCAAAGTAAGCAGATAAGGAGGACAATTATGTAGTGGCTCAAAGGGAGCACACATAAGATAAGTGAGGACAAGATTCAAGTTCCACTTGGGTATTACGAAAGGAAAAGGAGGAAAGAATGAGTAATGCCGCTCAGAAATCTTGAAAAGAGAAGGCGAAGAAAGGCCGAAATAGCCGAAAGATAGCCAAGAGCAGAGCAGATCTCTGCTAGGCCAAAGAAAGAATGAAGAAGAGAACTCTGAAAGAGATTCAGAAAAGGGATCCACAGCCTTAGCTGTGCACCATGCCACAAATGTGTTCCATCCACAGGCGTGTACTGTTTTAGTGGAGGGACGCCTGGCTGCCAAGATGACATTACAGACTTTGGGAGGACAGTCAAAAGCGGTCAACTGTGGCCGCTCAATATCCACGCAAGGAGATGGAAACTGGACAGGTTCGGGAGGACCAGCCCCTGCGACAGAAGGTCCTCCCGAAGAGGCAATCGGATCGAAGGAGTGATGGCCATGCTCATGAGCTCAGCGTACCAGGCTCTTCGTGCCCAGTCCGGAGCCACAAGAATGGCTTGGGCCCGGTTGCAGTTGATCTTCTTCAGCACTCTGGGAAGAAGTGGTACAGGCGAAAAGGCGTCACCGAGCAAGTGCCACCTTGGAAACTCCAAGGCCCAGAACTGCTGACATTGCACATTCTCTTCCGTGAGGAATAGATCTAACCAAGGCTCTCCCACTGCTGAAAGAGACCTTGCACCACCTTCGTGTGAAGACGCAATTCGTGATCCATCATGCACCGGCGGCTGAGTTCATCCGCCCTGGTTTCAGGGAATCCGCAAGGTGTTGAACCACCAGGGACATGCCCTGATGTTCCAACCATGTCCAAAGAGCCTCTTGACATAGGGTCCACGACCCCACCCCGCCCTGTTTGTTGCAATTCCACATGGCGGTGGTGTTGTACGTGAACACCTGCACTACTCCTCCTTTGTCAGAGGGAAGGAATGCTTTCAGTGCAAGACGAATCGCCCAGAGCTCTAGGAAGGTTGATGTGGAGCCCTGACTCCGCGGGAGCCAGAGGCCTCTGATCTCCGCCTCTCCCATGTGTCTGCCCCATCCCAGAAGTGACGCATCCGTCACTACTGTGAACTGGTTGGGGAAGGGAGAGGGATCAGCTGCGGACCCAATCCTGGTTCGTGAGCCACAACTGCAATTGACTTGCAGTACCCTACAAGCTCTGGATGGCATCGGAAAGATTCTCCTGATGCTGCGCCCACTGGAACTTTAGGTCCCACTGCGAGGACGCATATGTCACATGGCATTATCCACCAGCAGGATGCAGGAGGTCCAGCAGCCTCAGGGTCATTCTCACCGAAATTGGGGATAGAGGCTGAAACATTGGTATCATAGCCCGAATATCTCGGACTCGCTGCTCGGGAGGATAGACACGAAAATGTGCTGTGTCCAGAACTGCTCCGATGAAAAGGAGCTTCTGAGAGGGAATCAGGTGCAACTTTGGCACATTGATAGTTAACCCCAGCGAATGCAGGTGGTCTGTCGCAGTCTAGAGGTGGGAGACGGCAGCCTGGGGTGAGCCCACCTTTAACAGCCAGTCGAGATAGGGGAAGACTGGAACCCCCGATCTGCGCAGATTAGCTGCGACCACCGCCATCACTATTGTCAACACCCAAGGGGCGCTGGTAAGGCCAAAGAGGAGCTCGGTAAACTGAAAATGTTCGTGGCCTACAGTGAACCGTAGCTAACGCCGGTGGGCAGGCAAGACGGCGATGTGAAAATAGGCGTCCTGCAAGTCCAACGCTACCATTCAGTCTCTATGGTCGAAGGCAGACAAGACCTGAGCCAAGGTTAATATCTTGAACTTCTCCTTCCGGAGAAGTCGTTTACGTCCCTGAGGTCTAAGATAGGAAGCAGGCCTTTGCTCTTCTTGGGTACCAAGTAGTAGTGGGAGTAGCAACCACGACCTGTTTCTGGCAAAGGGACACGCTCAATAGCTCCCTTGGCCAAGACAGTAGTAACTTCCTGGCAGAGAAGGGCCAAATGATCCTCTGACATATGATGGAAGGAGGGTATTCTCGAAGGGGAGGGAGTAGCCTCTTCGGACTATCTGCAAAACCCACCTGTCCGACATGATGGTTTGCCAGTGGGGGAGGTGATTGCGGATCCTGCCGCCCACTGGTCGGACTATGAAAGCTTGGAGGCTGCTGTAGAGGGGGCATTGGCGGACTGGCCTGCCTGCTGGCCCCCAGACTCACAACGCTGGGTCCCACGTCCCCGGCCACGCAGAGGCTTGGTAGCTTGCGCGACCCTGTGGTTTCCGGGTGGAACGTGGTGGGCACCCCTTCCGTAGCCACGAAAGGGGCGAAAGGCAGACTATGTTGGACGAAAAGTGGATGTGAGGCCCAAGGATCTGGGAGTAGCCCTAGAGTCCTTGAAACGCTCAAGGGCATTGTCCGCCTTGTCACCAAACAGGCGACGGCCATCCATGGGCATGTCCAAAAGGGTAGATTGGACATCCCCAGAGAAGCCAGACATTCTCAGCCAGGCGTAGTGCCTCAGGGCTACCGACATGGAAACTGTTCTACCGAGCAAATCAGCGGTATTCACTCCACACCGGATGGTGAACTTTGCTGCATCTCGACCCTCAGCAACAGCACGGGTGAGTACAGCCCGTGCCTCCTCCGGCCACTGTGGCAGCACTTGCACAACCGTATCCCACACCGTGTGAGTATAATAGTTCAAGAGACATGCGGTGCTCACTGACCACAGTCCTAAGCTGGCGGAAGAAAATATATTCTTCCCAAGATGGTCCAGCTTCTTGGATTCACTATCTGGGGGAGCAGTAGGGAATGCACCATTTGAGGATGAGGCTTGGACCACCGAGCATTCAGGGTAGGGTAGTGTGTTGCGAGAGGAAAAGTGGGTCGTCTGGGGCCGGGCGGTGGCGTTGGGCAATCATCTTGTCCACAGGAGCACCTGTGCTGCGCTTGGACCATGTGCCTAGAAGAATGTCGGTTAGGGCTTCTTTAAAAGGCAGCAGGGGCTTCGAAGAGGCTGCTGCCGGCTGAAGCACCTTAGTCAGGAGGTTAGCCCTGCAGCCACCGTAAGAAGCTCGAGGCCCAAGGCCTCAGCCGCTCTACGCAACACCACAGCGTAGGAAGCTCCCTCCTCCATAGCCATGGTAGGGAAGGGAGAGCATACCAAGATCTGGGGAGGTATCCAGACCACTGGCATCGCCCAACTCCTCTCTCCAGTTTTGTTCCTATAGTTGATCTGCTAGAGGGTCAACAGAGCCCTCCCAGTCCTCCTCACCCTCCTCTGGCTGCCACTCAGGGCGGCAGGGAACACCAGGAATGAACAGTGGGACAAAAGTACCCTCCAGCGCCGGTACCTACGACAGTCCGGTGCCATGTCGACATCGGGGGTGAGGCTGGGGTCCACGCCGGCTGGGAGGCACAACCGGTGTCCGGGGAGTCATCACAGGGATCGGCGCTTGGGAAGGTACCGTGAGGTCGACCGGCACTGATCCAGATGCCGGCCGGGATCAATGGGGGCCCTGCGGCGCTGGAGCTGCCGGCATCGAAGGCCCAGGGCCCCCAGCCGAGTCAGCAGGGCCTGAAGGTGTGCCGGCAGAGTCGGGCTGCCCAAAGCAGGTGGCCCAAGCAGGTGGCTCTGAGTTTCCCCTGGGGTCCTCCATCCTTGGGGGCTAGTTCCGTTTTGGTACTTATCTCACATCCCACTATTTCAGTGTATGGTTCTGCCCCCCGGTTGGGCCCCAGGTGTTTTTCAATGCTACTTACCTAGTTCTGAAATATTTCTCGTGTGTAGTGGATATCTTCAAGTAGGAGATATACCAAGTTAGTGTATAGTGTGTGCTAATAAATACAAGGTTTTTATACTCACCTGATGTGGTTCTTGCTTGTGTGAAAAGCTTACTGACTGACAACAGAGGTAAATGCACTTGCTTCACACACCTCCTGAATAAGCCTTAGCAGCTCTCCATAGCTACCCCTTGAGAGCTCTGGTTTTCAGGGACCTAAACACTATCACTAAGGGTTGCCTGCACTCAGTGCACAGTGCCTCACCCATAGGTGGACACTATAAACTAAGCCAGCCTCGTATACCCTGGTTACAGATGTAGTCCTGCATCTGCTCTGGCTTAATTTTGTAATCATTTTAATAACTCAATTTGTATACTTTTGATTGCATGGGTTTGGAAATTTTACTCATTTAATTCTCAACTGCATTGTTGCTTTGGTGTTTATGCATTTCACCACATGAAATATTCTCTCAAGAAAATCTTAGTATTTTGAGCCAAACTACTAATGGTGAACCCAGGTATTCCTCATAGAAACCGGCATACCTATTTGCTATTAGTTTCTATTGAATCTATGAGAAAATGGTGGCAGTCACATCAAGAGTGCAGCCTCTTGCACAAACAAATAAATATATCAATACAAAACAAATACATTATTTGATAGACACACCAATACACCTTTTCCTTCCTTTTCAGTAGTTATTTTCAGTTACTGAACTAGTGGTAAAAGTATTCTGTCAGATTGGTCTAATAAACAAGTTTGTTTATAACTTAAAGAGTAAGATGTGAACAGTCATTATCACTTACTGATGTCTTGATATATTGTTCATTTCACTATGACACACCATAAGTAGAGTTTGTGCATAGGTAAGTAAAATGCAATAAAAATAAGACATTCGTAGTGCATTCCACAGTAACACACAGCAAGATAATGTGAATGGTTAATTGTTGAAATTAAATCTCACCTGGAACAAGTTCCATAACAATATAAATAGGTTGCCTTTGAGTGCAAACTCCTATTAACTTTACAATGTTTGTATGGTCGTACTGTTTAAGTATTCTGAAAAGAGGAAAAAATAGGTATATTCAAAATTAGCATTTTAGAGAATTTGCTACTTTCTACTTTAATATTGAAGTTTATAGAAGGGATTAAATGTAAATTAAAAAGTTTTTTTACTTGTAAATTTGGTTCACTTCATACAGCACATTAGTTCACATTATCTACTTGTAATTTCTCTCAGTAGATGAAAATGATCAAAGACAAACTGGACTAAAGACAACTGGCTGTAATTAGTCCTCTGATTAACAAGTAAATGCCTTTTGCAAAGCCCAGTTCAACTATGTCAAACAAATATTTACAATTTTGTAAGTCAAAAAGCCTGTGGTCCTATGGAAATGCCATGTAATCAAGAAGTGCCAAAGCATCAAACGTCTGCAAATGTTCTCTTATACCTCTGGAAAGCTCCCAGTGGGAATTCTTGCTAGTCAAAGCAATATACAAATCATCCAATTTTGTTATTTCTCATTCCAGACGTCCTCAAAGGGTGAACGAAGTAATGCCATGTCTGGGTTATTGTGATAATCTGTACATAAATGCTTTATAATGTGAAAATCTCAAAGACTTTCCTGGTCATCTGCCAATCTGGAAATACAACAAATGTGAGACTAGTAGTTGTGGTTTCTGTACTACTTAGTGCATAATATGCATTAGGAAATGCGTCTTGATATGGTCCACATTTCACAGGTACATCACTGCCTACCAACAAAATTATGTAACTTACATAATGCTCTGTACATGGCCTACCGAGTAGACTACAAATCCAACCCGCCTTTGACTACAGAGAAGTGACAAATATATATGCCCAGAAGGCAAGTGTCATCGACTTATAATATGCTCATTTACTGAGACTCCTACTCCAGGCTGGGAGAGGATCTATTTTAGTTCAGGCCTCAGTAGTGTGTGATAACACTTCAATTGAGCATTGCAGAACTGAGAGCCACGTATCATTCTGTAAGATGATACAAACTTGGCTGTACAGGCAACAAGCTCTATTCTGGTATGATGTATACCCTGAAACATGACAGAGGCAGCAAAGTGGGAAGTGTACAATTTAGAAACAGCCTGACATATTGTCAGGGTGAAAAAGAAAAATGTTACTTACTCAGTAAGCATCTGTTTGTGGCATGTAATGCTGTAGATTCACATGCTTAGCATAATCCTGTCATGTAGTGTTGGACTTCTTGGAAGTGTGCAGGTTGTTTTTCTTCAAAGAAAGTATTTAGAGTCTCGAGGTAGAGGGACTTCTACTCTTGCTGGTAATGCTCATGGGCATCAACTCCATTGTTAAATTGTTTTCCCAAAAGGCAGGTGAGGATTGAATGTGAAGTACAGCATAACATAGTGAGATGCCCATGCTAAATAAATGTGTGATAACTTATAAAAGTAACTGTAACACACACAGGTGTTCGTGGAGGAGGGACGGTGCATGTGAATCTACAACACCACATAGCTTGAACCTATACTTACTGCATAAATAACATTTTTAGTTTGAGGCATGTGTGGCTGTAGATAATGAGCTTTAATAAGCGGTGGCTAACATGTGTGGTGGTTACAGTTGTTTAAAATAGATTGCGTAGAACTGCTTGGCCAGCATTTTGCTTGCTGCTGAGCCAGTACACAGTAATGTTTGGTAAATGTATGCGGTGTATATCATGTAGTTGCTTTACATATTTCAGCTATAGGAATATTTCCTAGGAAGGCCACACAAGCTCCTTTTTTAGGTCTCGCTGAGCCCAGCGCATGCGCTGGCTCGGAGAGACATTTTGTATGTGAGTTTTCAAAGTGCTGCTGGCTGGCCTAGCGCTTGCGTTCATGCGACCGTGCACGCGCGAACCGCTAGCGTTCAGCAGCACTTTGAAAACTCGTGCGTCATCGCGATGACTCGCGCGCACACAACTCCCGCTTCTCCCCCTTCCCCACCACATATCCCGTCTCGCAGCCACTCGCGGCCAACCCTTGTTTGTTTTTATTCCAAAAGCTGTTTATAAGGCCATAGTTATTCACGTGGCGTCGATCCTTCTCTGCTCATGTTTACACTCGGAAGAAGACACGCACGCTGCCCTGGAATCCGCAGCTTTGCAACTAGCGCACGCATTGATGGTGGGGAAGTGCGATCCCATGTGTGCATTGACTCCCGCGCTCCCGTGGGCTCGTCTATTTTTACCAGATGACTCATTTGACTCTACTTAGAACAGAGCGAGCCGATAAAAAAAAGAACTTGTAAAAACCACGTTTCCCCAAACAAACCACCTTGTCTCCTTCAGCGGAAGCGTGCATTGTCATCCCCAGGGGGGTTGTGCGGGCAATTACTGAAATAACCCCCACGCCTTGAATGCGCATCCCACCAACCGTGATTGGTTGTAAGAAAACATGGGCGTTAGGGCGCATTTGTATCCATTGAGGAGTAGTAGTCATTGTACAGACATCGAGCTTGGCATTTGCAGTTTACTGTAAAAACGGAGCGGTTTTCTGCCCAGTGTCATCCATGTGGAAGGACGTAGCTGAGAGCAAGGCATGTTACGTCGTTCCATGGCGGGGGCTTGGATGCGTTTTTCGTACTATTGGCTCCCAAAGGCCGGTTGCTTTGTTGTGCAGCCACCAGCAGGGATTGACAAACAGTAATCGGTTTTGCATCTTGCATGATACGAAACAATAACAATATCTCGTCCTCATTTACATCGCTGACGCAACTAATTAGAGTAGCACCAGAGACGGGGGGATGAAGACATTACCGTAATTCTTGTAATGCACATTGCCTGCATCTGTTTTACTTTGTAACTGGGAAAGAGCTGCCTCCCCATTGGCCGTGTCCTCGTGTTTTTTATGAATTGCATATAAATGCTGTGTGTAGTTCCCTCATGCTCGGTATTCTAATGTCAAAGAGACGAGAGAGCGATGCGTCGAGCTTGCAAATAAAAGCTCCTAGTTGCCTTATTTTGCCGACAGGTGCTTCACTGTACACACTTCTAATTGCGAAGCACATCGAGCATGGTAGATACTGGTCGTGTCTGTTTGCATTTCACTGTATTGCTTGTGATGTGCTCTCCCATCCGAGCGACAGCACACGATGCTCCAGTGCGTTTATACACATTTTAAAGCAAATTTCTTCTTAGTGATCATTTATGAATTTCCAAGTATCATTGAATGCATGCATTTTTTGGGTTACTGCAATAGGTTTGAGCATAGAGGGCGTGGCTGCCTCCTTGTGGAAGCCCCTCCGCCCTATCCAACAGGGCAGCGCGTGCAGTGCTGTTTTTTCTCTCTCCCTTTTTAAGCCTCGCCTACGCAGCACGCATGTGCTGCATAGGAGAGAGACCTAATGCCATCGGCACAGCTTTGGGGACAAAAACGTGCACGCGTTGCGTTGCTTGCAATGGCAACGCGTGCACGTCTGGCGATTTCCTTGCGGGAGTGCGCGGTGCCATATGGTGGCGCCATATGGTCGCACGCTCCCGCAAGGGAATCTCGCAGGCCCCCTCCCCTGCGCGAAAAGTAAACAAGCATTGGCATAGCCAATAGGTCTCGCTTTTGGGACCTTATTAGTAGGTTTACTTTTGCTATATTCGCGGCACCTAAAGCGTGGGTGCCGCGATTATAGCAAAAGTAAAGAAATAGATGTAGTTTTGTGCTGCTTTTGATCACAGTCCGTACTTCTGAACACTTCTTTTCTTCTTTATACGCACTCTGTAGTGTCTTTATTTTTTTTATTTTTTTTTACACTGAAAGCACAGTGCATCTTTCCTTCGAAGATGAATAACATCCCAATATTATGATCCTAGTGGCATACAAGTACTAAATATGTTTTTACATTGAACTGATTGTATGGCTATAATTTGCATGTATTCATGGACTGTATGTTGTGACTTCACTGCAAAATATGTACAATTGTTTTTCAAATGTGCTCCACTCTGTTTATTGGTTGCTCTTGTTGTTTTGCAATAATCACAAACGCTGTCCAGCACCTACCTGAGGATTAACCCCACCAAAACAAGTCAATAGTTCGCAGCACTGCAAGAGCTGTTGGCGTTGTCAATGTCTTTTAGCCATGTAGTATAGAAGAACGGCTGCTGTTCAGCATGTCTGAAGGTCGTGGAAAAAAGCGCTATGAAGCAGTCAGCACTGGCTATATCATAGCACTTTTTTATTTGGTAGGAGGTGCTGGATAAGAAACACATCATGTGGTGTGGGGCAAGCAACACAACACGGGAGGGGGTGGAGGGTGGGTGGGGAGTATGTAAACAAGCATTAGCATAGCCAATAGGTCTAGCTTTTGGGACCTTATAAGTATTTAGTTATGCAGCACAATATCCTTGGTGCAACAGCATCAACTGTTACATGGCTAAACACTTATAATGTCCCAAACGTGAGACCTATTGGCTATGACAATGCTTGTTACTAGTGGAGTGAGCATTAGGAGGGATGGGTAAAGTTATTTTAGCTTTAGCATAGCATGATGAATGCATCTGAAAATCCAACATGCAATGCCTGATTTAGAAGGAATATGCTACTTACCAGTATGCATCTGTTCTCGGCATGTAGAGCTGCAGAGCCACACACTTAGGATAGTAGATCGCCATCTGGTGTTGGGCTCGGATGCTTGCAGGTTGTTGTTGTCTTCGGAAGAAGTCTTTGGTCACGAGATAGGTGACTCCTCCCTTGGACGACAGTGCGCATAGGCATCAACTCCATCCTCAGATTGTTTTTCGCCATGATGGGAAATGATGGAGTTTGTAGAAAAGAGAGACAGATGTCCATGTGTAATGTCTAAGTAAGACGCTGCTGGAACAGATACAGGTCCCGGGGAGGTGGGTGGGTGTGTGGCTCTGCAGCTCTACATGCCAAGAACAGATGCATACTGGTAAGTAGCATATTCCGTTCGAGGCATATGAGCTGCAGATCACACACTTAAGATAGACTATATAGCAGTGTCTCCCCAAGCGGTGGTCACCTGTATCGGTTGCAGCAGTTTGAAATAAAGTTTTAAGGACAGCCTGACCCAAAGAAGCTTGTTGCTTTGCTTGCACGTCAACACAATAGTGTTTAGTGAAGGTGTGTGTTGTAGACCATATGGCTGCCTTACAAATATCTTCTAAGGGAATGTTTCCTAAGAATGCCATGGAAGCCCCTATTTTGCGTGTGGAATGCGCTCTAGGGGGAACTGATAGTGTGCGTTTAGCCTTGTGGTAGCACATTTGGATACATTTAACTATCCACCTGGCTATCCCGGATTTGGAAACGGGGTTGCCTTTATGTGGTGGAGAGAAAGCAACAAACAATTGTTTGGTTTTGCGGAATGATTTGGTTCTGTCAATGTAGTAAAGCAGGGCTCTTTTAACGTCTAAGGTATGACGAGCTCTTTCCGCTACCGAGTCTGGATTTGGGAAGAACACTGGTAGCTCAACTGATTGGTTAAGATGGAACGGAGATATGACTTTTGGCAGGAATTTGGGATTTGTTCTAAGAACCACTTTGCTGCGGTGTAATTGTAGGGATGGTTCTTGTATGGTTAAAGCCTGGATTTCACTTACCCTTCTAAGGGATGTGATAGCAATAAGGAAAGCCACTTTCCATGTGAGGAACTGCAGTTCGCATTTATGCATAGGTTCAAATGGCGGTCCCATGAGCCTTGTAAGCACAATGTTTAGATTCCACACTGGGGAAGGTGATAATCTGGGCGGAATAATTCTCTTAAGGCCTTCCATGTAGGCTTTGATCGCAGGTACTCTAAATAGTGACAAGTGTTGTCGATTTTGTAAGTAGGCTGCTAATGCTGCTAGGTGGAGACGTATGGATGAGTATGCTAAATTACATCTTTGCAAGTGTAGTAGGTAGCAAATGATGTTCTGGATGGATGCATCCAGTGGGTGTATATCATTGTTAGTGCAGTAAATGGCAAATCTTTTCCATTTTGCAGCGTAGCAGGCTCTAGTGGTAGGTCGTCTGGCCTCTTTTATAATATTCATGCAGTCTGGTGGTAGGTTGAGGTAACCGAACTCTAGGACTTCAGGAGCCAGATCGCTAGATTCAGTTGACCTGGCTCTGGGTGTCTGATTTCTCCATGGTTCTGGGTTAATAAGGACGGGGAGAGGCGCAGTTTTTGGTGTGGAACTAGAGAGAGTTCCAGTAGCGTTGTGAACCAGGGCTGGCGTGCCCATGTGGGAGCTACTAGGATCAGTTTGAGAGACTGATGCCGGAGCTTGCGTACCACGAATGGAATGAGTGGGAGAGACGGAAAAGCGTACGCAAATTCGTATAACATTCGACTGTGGGTGGGGAAACCTGACGGCAAAGGTTGGGCATTTTGCGTTCTTGTGTGTGGCGAACAGATATATGTCTGGTTGGCCCCATTGTTGGAAAAAGGGGAGTAGGACTTGTGGGTGTAATTCCCATTCGTGGATCTGTTGAGTCTGTCGACTTAACAGGTCGGCAATCTGATTGTGAACCCCTGGAAGGTGTTCTGCAAGTAGGTATATGTTCTGGGGAACGGCCCATCTCCAAATGTTCTGTGCGAGCTGGGACAGCTGGAGAGAATGTGTGCCTTCTTGTTTTTGTATATAATACATGGCTGTCCTGTTGTCCGTACGGATGAGGACAGTCTTGTTCTGGAGATGTATTTGGAATGATTTTAGTGCTAGGAATATTGCCAGTAGTTCCAGGTAATTGATATGGAGCAGTTTCTGTTGAGTGGTCCATTTGCCCTGAGTGGTGTGTCCTAGGAGATGGGCTCCCCATCCCGTGAGTGATGCGTCCGTTGTTAGCACTATTTGTGGAAGAGGCTTGAGGAACGGCTGCCCTTTGGACAGGTTTATAGTGTTCCACCATTTTAGAGAGCGATATGAGCGGCTGTCCACCAACACCAGATCTGTTAGTTGTCCGTGAGCCTGATTCCACTGACATGCTAGACACTCTTGCAAGGGACGCATTTGTAGTCTTGCATAAGGCACAATGAAGATGCATGACGCCATCATGCCTATGAGTTGCATGAACACTCTTGCTGGAAGAGAGTGTTGGGTTTGTAATTTTGCGATTAGAGCTTGTATGTTGGCTATCCTGGTTCGGCTGGGATATGCCAGGGCTTTGGAGGTATTTATGGTGGCTCCCAGATATTGATGTATGTGGGAGGGTTGGAGATGAGATTTGTGATAGTTTATTGTGAATCCCAAGCTGTGTAAGAGTTGAATAGTTTGGTGAGTGTGTAGAACGCATTTGTTGAATGAGTTGGCTTTTATTAGCCAGTCGTCTAGGTACGTGAAGACATGAATTTGTTGTCTTCTGAGATGCGCTGCTACAACTGCTAGACATTTGGTGAATACTCTGTGCGCAGTTGTCACCCCGAATGGAAGGACTGTAAACTGATAGTTTTGTCCGTCCACCACAAACCTTAGGTACTTCCTGTGAGCAGGATGTATGGGAATGTGAAAATAAGCGTCCTTGAGATCTAGTGTGGCAAGGAAATCGCCATGTGGTAGTAGTGGGAGCACTTGCTGAAGGGTGATCATATAGAAATGATCTGAGTTTATATACAGATTTAGGGGCCTGAGGTGGAGTATTGGTCTTAGAGTCCCGTCCTTTTTGGGGATTAGGAAGTACAGTGAGTATGCCCCTGTACCCTGATGTTGTAAGTGTACTGGTTCTATTGCGTGTTTTTGAAGCAATGAGAGAACCTCTTGTTTGAGGAGCGTAAGATTTTCTGGTGAGATGGAACGCTGCTTGGGTGGTATGTGGGGGGGAGGGGGGGGGGGGGGGAAGTGGTGAGTTCCAGACAGTAACCATACTGGATAATTTGTCTTACCCACTTGTCTGTTGTGATGGAGTTCCAGACAGGTAGGAACTGTTTGAGTCTTCCCCCGACTGGCGTGGAATGGTCTGGGGGGAGTGGAGGAAAGTCACTGTTTTGTGGCGGGGGAGGTACGAGTGTTGGTATTGCCTCGATCTCGTCCCTTGGTGTTGTTTCCTCTATATCCTCCTCTAAAATATGCTCTACTGGGGGATGTTTGTTGAGAGGTTTTGAAGGTAGAGGAGGTGTCTGCTCCCATATTCTTGGAGGCTCCTCTGTAGAAGGAGCGCCGAAAGGAGCTGCGTGGTTGTGGAGACTGCAATGCTCCCATGGACTTAGCAGTCTCGGTGTCTTTTTTCATTTTTTCGAGTGCAGGGTCTACTGCCGGCCCAAATAGCTGCTCTTGGTTAAATGGTTGGCTGAGTATGGTACTTTGTACTTCTGGCTTAAAGCCTGAAATTTGTAGCCAGGCATGGCGTCTGAGGAGTACACTTGTGTTTATTGCTCTAGAGGCGGTGTCTGCGGCGGCAAGTGCGCATTTAATGGACGCATTTGAGATAAGTTTTCCCTCTTGTATAAGGTCATTTGCCTGGGTCTTGTATTGGTCTGGCAAGTGTTGTAGCAGATTTTCCAACTGATCGTAGTGAGCCCTCTCATAGCGTGCTAGTAGGGCTTGAGTGTTGGCAATACGCCAATGATTAGCAGCTTGTGCTGCTACTCGTTTGCCTGAGGCTTCTAATAGTTTAGATTCTTTGTCAGGGGGTGGTGTATCTTCCGTGGTTTGGGAGTTGGCGTGTTTTCTTGCGTTGGAAACGACCAAAGAATCAAGAGGGAGCTGTCCTTTGATGTAACAAGGATCTTCTGGGGCAGGTCTATTTTTTTTTCTCAATTCTTGGGTTAAGTACCCTGGCACGGACGGGGTCTTTAAATACTTCTGTGGCGTGTTTTGTGACACCTCTAATCATAGGTAGAATTTGTACTGTTTTCTGAGACTGTTTAAATGTGTCTAAGAGGAAATCTTCCTCGGGTGCATCAGAGTGCATGGTGACACCATGGTAAAGTGGTGCCCTGTTTACTAGTTGTCCAAACCCCAGGTGATCATCTGGAGGTGATGGTTTGGAGGGATATGGTGCAGGGTCAGGCATATCTGGTAGAGGGTATGCCCAATCGTCTAATGGTGCGGTATCTGGATCTGTGAACGGATCACCAGGATCACCCCCTCCCCCTAGGTCATCATCATCATCTTGTGGAGGTGGTGTATGTGATGGAGATGGTAAAGTTAAGGGTGGTGTAGGCAGAGGGGGTGGGGTAGAAGGTCGTATGGGAGAGGAAGGAGGAATAGGTGATGTTGCCGAGTCCTTCTTTGTTATAGGAACTGGGGCAGGTGTTGTGTCCAGTTTCCGTTTCTTACATTGCACTGCAGTGACATGTCCAGTCTTTGGATTAATATAGATCCTTTTTAGTGTTGGATCTGGATGGAAAAGTTCTTGTTCTTCAGGAACAGATTTTGGCGCAGATTTTTTCAGGTTCCGATCGAGGTTTTGGTTGATCGGTCGAGTCTTTGGCTTTAGGAGGTGTATTATAGTCCATAGCCGGTGGTTTTGGTGCCGATGAAGGTTTCGGTGCCGATGAGGGTTTCGGTGCCGATGAGGGTTTCGGTGCCGATGAGGGTTTCGGTGGCGATGAGGGTTTCGGTGCCGATGAGGGTTTCGGTGCCGATGAGGGTTTCGGTGCCGAAGCCAAGTCTTTCGGTTTGGGAAGTTTCGGTGCAGGTTTATCTATGGACCTCGATGTTTTCGGTGCCGAGGGTGTCTGATCCGATTTCGGTGCCGAGGGGTCTTTTGTCTTCGGTGCCGAAGGTACAATTACATGCGGCTTACTCGGGCCCGAGCCACTGGAAGGCTTATGTTTCTTCGGAACCGAGCGCGGAGGCGGGGCTTCTGAAGGGTGTTTTCGGTCTCGACTGAGGCCAGATGGCAAAGTCTTGACCAATGCCTTTGGTTTTGGAGGGGTTGGGGCAGGGGCAATGGTACTCACGCGTTGCCCAGGAGTAATGGGGTCGTCTGAGTCGTCTGCTTCTGAGATGATTTTAAGTTCCTCGGAATCTTCTTCCGGGACATCGGGACCCTCATCAAAGATGTTTTCTGGTTCCGGGTCTGGTTTGTGTGCCATGATATGGCGTCGAGCTCTTCGATCCCGAATGGTCTTTTTGGATCGAAATGCTGCGCAGGCTGGACAGCTGGCTTCGTCGTGTTCTGGTGATAGGCACAGGTTGCAGACTTTGTGATGGTCACTGTGCGGAAATTTTGCCCCACACTGGGGGCATTTTTTAAACGGCGCCCTTTCCATGAGCCGTAGGCCTCACGGCGTGCATAGGCCCGCGTCGACGTCCGGAATCGAGCCGATGAATTCGATGTCGAGTGAAGATGTTTCGATGTAGTTGTTAGAAGTTTTTGCGCTTCAAAAAGCTTGTATTTGAGTTTTTCAACCGGAGTGGAAAAGTTACATCCGAACCCAATGGCGGAAAAAAACAATCTGAGGATGAAGTTGATGCCCATGCGCACTGTAGTCCAAGGGAGGAGTCACCTATCTCATGACCAAAGACTTCTTCCGAAGACAACAACAACCTGCAAGCATCCGAGCCCAACATCAGATGGCGATCTACTATCCTAAGTGTGTGATCTGCAGCTCATATGCCTCGAACATAGCCTTTCCTTTGTATGTTTATGAAAAAAGCAATAAAGAGTTGTTGTGTTTTCCTAAATGACTTGCTTCTATCAATAGAATACATAAGGGCTTGTTTTACATCTAGGGTGTGTAGAGCCCTTTCCACAATGGTTCAGGTTGTGGAAAAAATACTGGCAATTTGATTAAGGTGGAATTGTGATACCATCTTTGAAAGAAATTTAGGGTCGGAACATAGTACCACCTTATCACTATGTATTTGGAAGAAGGGTTCTTCTAAAGTTAATGCCTCTAGCTCACTTACACACTCACTTACACATTGAGTCAAGCGATAGCTACTAGAAATTATACTTTCAAGGATAAAAACTGGGGGGCAGGAGTGGATGGGCTCCAATGGAGTGTCCATTAATCTTGTTAGTACAATATTAAGATTCCAAGTAAATGCAGGTGACACATTTAAGACCTTCTAAGATGGCTTTAATGACAGGAATTCTGAATAGAGTGGTGTGTTTTGTAGATATGCGGCCACTGCCGCTAGGTAGAGCCTTATAGATGAAAATGCTAGACCAGCAGTATTTAAATGGTATACATAACAATGTCTTGTACATTGGATTATTTTTTTTTTAACTCTTTTTTCATTGAAAAAGAAGGCATGTTACATGTGTAAGGCAATAGTATGCAAACTGGCAATGAAGGTCACACAGTAAATGGTTCCTTGAAATGTACACATCAAAAATGAAGTTGACAATACTCATCGTACCGTGTCAGGACCCATCGGTGATATCTTCCCTGGCTCACGGAGGATCACAGATCTCCCCCTGTAAACATTTCACTGCCCCCATATTTGCGTCTATTTGCGTCCATTTATGTGGGCACCCCCTGGCTTCGTAAATGGATTTTTCTGTCACCATACATCAATCCACATCATTGTCCCAGTCTACTATATCTACTTTCTTGGGTGGGGTCTGAGCCCTCCACAATCGTGCAATATTCCTTTTAGCAACCATCAGCCCCAATGTGACCCATATTCGCTCCCTGGAGTTCAGGTCTGTAGGGTCCCAAATGTTCAACAATGCCAACTTAATATTACAATGGATCTGTTGCCCCAGTGCTTCCTCCATTCGGCACACCACCCTCTCCCAGTACCTCTGGATCCCTGTGCATTCCCTGAGAGTGTGAATAAAAGTTCCCTCCTGTCCACATTGCTGTACACAACTACCATCCAAGGTGTAACCCATGCTAACCATCAGAGACCCTGACAAATAGGATCTATGGAGAAGCTTTAATTGGACCAGGCGGAGCCGAGAGGAGATGGCCACTTCCTGAGGGGAGGTCACCGCCGCCCTCCACTCCTCATCATCCAGATCCGCAAAATCATGGTCCCACTTAGCTCTCAAGTGGGTCAGGGGATCCGTCATATTGTTGATGAGCTTTTTATAGATGAGGGATATGGCTTTCTCCGGTAGGTCGCCGTCCAGGATCCTTTCTTCAAGTGGGGAGGATTCAGGGAGAGCACCACCCCTGGGAAGCACCGCGAACAGGGCCTGTCTAATTTGGAGATACCTGGAATATTCAGACTGGGCTAGTTCGTACTCTTGCTGCAATCGGGGGAAAGGGGACCACCCCACCTGACTTCTATAGATCACCCACCTTGGAAATACCTATAAGGTCCCATCTGTCGAAGCCCTTCGAACGGATCAGTCTACCCAATTGTTCACAGTGCTAGAGTGCCGTGGCCTGTGTGAGTTTGCCCTCCCAGCCCAGGTTCCTGGTAGCCATCCTCCACACATGCACGGCATGCCTGGTCGGGCCGGTCAAAGCAGGCCTCAAATATCGTATGTATGAAGCACCCTCGAAGCCGCCCTCGGGAGAAGACACCTGTCAGTCCGAAAGGCCGGGTCATCCTGCGGTCTATACACGCATTGGTTAATGGCTGCGAGTTGCGAAGCCCAATAGTATCTCTTAATATCCGGAAGCCCGATGCCCCCATCAAACCATCCTAGCGTAAGTTTGTGTGTAGCGATACGGGGTATTTTACCCTCCCACAGCAGATCTCAAACGATACAGTCGAGCTCCTTGAAATACGAGGCGGCGACTGGGAGTGGGGTGTTTTGCAGAGCGTATAAAAGTCTAGGAAGGGACATCATCTTGAATAGGGCCCAAAAGAGTCAACAGGTGTGACTTCCAGTGTTGGACGTCTGATTTAAGGTGCACAAGAGGCGGCTGGAGATTATTATCGTAAAATCTAGATAAATCTTTAGAAACCCAGATCCCCAGGTATTTGAAGCAGTCAGCTGCCTCCGCCAATTGGCAGCCCTAAGGGAGCGAGGGCCGTTTACCGTAAAAGGACATAGAACACCGATTTAGACCAGTTTATCGTATATCCCGCAAACCTACCAAACACTCGGAATATGTCCAGAACCACATTTAGGGATGCTGCCGAGGAGGCCAAGTAAAGCAAGATGTCATCCGCATATAGCGAGATGTGGTCCTCCCAACCTGATGTCAATTTAAGGCCCCTGATGGCGGGGTCCTGAAGGACCCACGTCACCAAAGGCGCCAGGGCCAAGGCGAAGAGAAGCGGGGACAAGGGGCAGTCCTGTCTGGTGCCCCTGCCGAGAGCAAAAACTGGAGATTTCCTATTGTTGACGATTACTTGGGCAAGTGGTTGGTGGTACAGAAGCCGCACCCACTTGATAAATTCGGGCCCGAAACCCAGTTTACGGAGCACATCGAACATATGGGGCCATTCGATGGTGTTGAATGCCGACGCAGCATCCAGGGGATACCACGACAGCATCTTCTCTGATTGTGTCAACCCGGCACAGCATACTATGGAGCCTGCGCAGGTTGAGGGAGGTATTCCTCACAGGCATAAATCCCGACTGGTCCGGGTGGACCAGGCAGGTGAAGACCCTGAGCAAGCGAGTGGCAAGAACCTTCGCCAGAATTTTCGCTTCACAATTAAGCAATGAATTGGCCTATAGGATGAACACTTGTTGGCTGGCTTGTCCGCTTTATGAAAGACAACAATATTGGCCAGTTTTTGATCGTCCGGAAGGATACCCCCTTTCTTTTTTTTTTTTTGCAGAATTTTATATAGCGCGAACATAGACCCGAATTCAATCAGGTATCAGCACGCTTTACATAGCACCAGTTACGTTACATGAGGGGACACATTCATTTTTTGTTAGGCACGGGGAGATTAAGTGATTTGCTCAGAATCACAGGACGTTCGGCGTCATTACGAGACTCGAATCCAGTTCCGCAGGTCCGAGGTCGAGCGCCCTAGCCGTTAGGCCAACTCCTCTCCCCTTCTTACTTTCTCGGTACATTGCGGTGAGAAAGGGTGCCGTCTTACTCGCCGTGAGCTTGAACAATTCTATGGGCGACCGTTAGGGCCTGATGCCTTCCCCCCACGCAGGTCGTGTATAGCAACCTCCGCTACTGTAATATCGAGATCAAGATCGGAGCACTCCTCCTCAGTAAGGAATGGCATCGAGATATCACGTAAAAGAGAGGAAGTCGTCCTCTGTATGCGTCATGAGGGACGTATAAAGCGACTGGTATTACTGGGCAAATATGTCCACTATTTCGTGTGGTGCAATAAGGCAAGACTGAGTCTGTGTCAATCTCGACCACAATGCGCTGGGCCCTTTCCCTGCGATCTAGCCAAGCCAGTAACTTGCCCGCCTTATCGCCTGCATCGTAGATTCTGCTGAGTGTGGCCCTGTAGTCCGTCTTGGCGGCCTCTGAAGCTATATCGGAGAATTCCTTAATTTTTATGCGTAGCTTCTGACGCACTTCTACAGAGTCTTGTATCCGGACTGCGTTTTCTAAGTGTAAGATTTCCACCTCCAAACGTGCCATATCGGCTCCCCTCTCCCTACGGTTTCCAGTGATCTGGGCCAAGACCACCCCGTATAACAACCTTATAGGCCTCCCAGAGTATATTCGTCAAGTCAACCGACCCTTCGTTTTCCTGACAGTAAAGATCTGACTCTCTCATGACCTTGTCTCTGATGGAGGGAGTCGTGAGGTACCTGGAATTAATCGGCGCAACACGGCCAACAGTGAGCTCGCCCACCTCTAGACGACACTGTAAGGGTGAATGGTCAGAGATCCCCCTAGCAAGATGTTGTATGTCTCTGACGGTGTGGAGGTGGTGTGCTAGCGTCAGTACATAATCTATGCGGGACATACTACGATGAGGTCCATAAAGATAAGTGTATTGGAGCACAGTCGGGTGCAGGCTCCTCCAGATATCCACCAGGCCCATCGTGCCCAAAAAGCTATGGATCCGCCTGCAGGCAGGCGGTAGGGCCCTCTGGTGCCACCGGTCGAGGGAGTCAGAGACAATAGAATTAAAATCGCCCGATCAACAATCTACAATCTGGTAAGCCGAGAAGGAGATCCCCAAGATCAGTGAAGGCCTGAGTGTGCAATCCCGGTAGTATATAGACCGAGACGAGATTAAGTGTGCGCCTTTCCCAGATCCCAGAAATGGCAACAAATCTACCCAGGGCATCAGTGCAGACCGAGTCAACAGTCAGGGGGAACAATTTCCAGACAAGTATACCCACACCCCGAGAACCATAGCCAAAAGCCGAGTGGGCCGCCAGCTGGAAACCCCATCTTGACAAGGCCTTGCATGCATTCCCAAGCAGGTGGGTCTCTTGTAGAAGAACCACTTCAGGAGAGTGTCGCTTTAAAAATTGGAGAACCACACCCCTCTTAATCTTATCTCCCAGCCCGTTCCACAACAGTAGCTTAAGCTCCTGCCTAATCGTCGTGCTCATCACTCCTTCTCAAGGGTACATGCAATTTCGGAGAGGACCATTCAGAAAGGCCCCCAGGGGGAGACATTCCCGTATATCATGATCTCTTCACCAACAGATATACCAAAAACATGGAACCTGCATCCGCCTTTTCCTGAGGCCAGTCAAATATGCCATACCTAAACAACAAAGAAACTACAATGCAAATTAAAACAATCCCCCCACAAACCCCAACACAAGCCCGGAAAACACTCACCGGAACCCCCCTCCCTGCCTCCCTGCTTGGCGGTGTCAAAACCTCCCGCCCACCCAAACTAGCAGAGTGCCTATCGCCCACCCCTCAAAACTTGTGGGTGCGTGTAACCAACCGGGCACCCGTCGCTGAGAAATAAGAAACTGGTAATCACACTTTGCAAACGAAGATAGTCCGGAAGTACCAATCAAACCTCAAAAAATGCTTTGTGACAATTACAGTGGGATCTGGGAATCATAGAAAGTCACAGTGAGTCTACCTTGAAAAAGTCACCAAAGAAAACAGTTTACAGAACAGTTGAAAGGTCCGTTGCTCCGAGGGAGGCTGACACCCTGACTCACCCTTCAGTTAGTGAACAAGCCCACCACCCGGGGGGGCGCTAGAAGGCGCCGGACTGTAATGGCCGCACACCTGTGAGGCTCTCGCCAGCCGGGCGAGTTAGTACTTCATTAGACCATCCTACATCAAGAAAATAAACTCCTTACCGACGTCGGGTGTTGAGCTGGAGCTGGAGCGCACCTGTGGCGAGTCTGGGGCTGATCTGCCTAGCGGAGCGGGAGAAATCGCTGCCGAGGGTTCCGGCGGCTGCAGCGGAGCTCCTGCCGGAGCGTGGAGCCGGCGCGAGTCCTTGCGCGACACCGAGGCATACACGTGGACAGAGGGCCGCGGTGCGCGGCGGCTGCTGGAGGCGGCGGAAGATAACTGGCGCTGTGGACGGACCTTCCGACGGCTGGGGAGGACCTGCTGGAGTGCCGGTAAGGCGGTGCCGAGCTGGGGCGCTGCTGGGCGCTCTGAGCTGCGTGCCGGCTGCTGCTCGCCAGATCTCTCCACTTTTAGACGGGGAGGGGCGATACCTGCCCGGAGCTGTCCCTGGAGGTGCGGGACGAACCGAATCCCTGTGGCCTCCCTCCCCCCCCCCTCCTGAACCACGGCGCAGAGACACTCCCGCGGAGGCCGCACTTGCCGCATACCTTATTAAATTCCGGCATGGGAGACTGACTGTTGCCGCCTGGCGCCCTGGCACGGCTAATAACCCGCGGTGAATGCTGCTACAGGCATTTCTGCCCCACCGCTGCTGAATCGTTCACGCCAGACACACGCTATTAGAGGAGGCTGCTCATCTGGTCGGGCCGGACTGCTCGTCGTCACCAGGCCCCAGGAGGCCTTTGCGGGGGGGCTCCGGCGGAGTGGCGGCCGTGCGCTGCAACTCATCTTTCGGATGGGACATTGTGTTTGGCGATCTCTGTAGTTGGGGTCTCTCGCATTAGTGACAACGTGCCCTTTCCTTTTCGCAAACTACGAGAGGGGCCGTGTGTGGCAGTGGCTTCGGGCTCCGGGCTGTTCCTTATCAAGATACACACCGTGATCCTACCAGCTCTGGCCGGAGTCCCCCATACTGGTGGCCTATAGGGGAATCTGTCTCTGATACCCGGCTATAATGGGGAAAACAGACACTAAGCAATCCCGACTTCCCTTCAAAACTCAAAAGAAAAAAACCCGCGGCCCTCCACCGGGAGACGGCGATTCTGATGGAGGAGACGCTGACGACGTGGACTGGAAGGCGCTCCTGCTCAACATGCAGACTAGCCTCACCTCCATTGACACGAAAATTGACGGTATGTCTCGGCGCCTAGACTCTGTAGTACATAGGCTCGACCAACAAGAGGAGCGAGTTAAGGAGTCGGAGCAACGGATTTCTGGGCTAGAGGATGGCGCGACGGGCACCGCCATCAAAGTATCGCACATGGAGAAATTACTGAAGGTGATCGCCGACAAGAACGAGGACTTAGAAGCGAGGTCGCGCCGCAATAACGTGCGCCTTATTGGTCTGGCAGAGGCTACATCCGTTGGCAAAATGGAAATCTTCATTGAAAAGCTCCTGTCCGATCTATTTGGCGCGTCCGCCTTTTCTCCGCAGTTGGTGGTTGAGCAAGCCCATCGCACCCTGGGCCCTCGTCCCGTGCCCGGAGCCCCCCACGGCCAATCGTCATCAGATTTCTGAACTATAGGGATCGCGACACCCTACTTCGTCTAGCCCGGGAGAAACAACCTGTCCAATTTCAAAACACTACACTCTCCTTCTTTCCAGACTTTACACAATCGGTGCAAGATGCGCGCCGTAAATTTGGGGCGGTCAAGAAACGTCTGATCCAAAGTGGAATTCTATACTCCATGTTGTACCCGGCTCGCCTACGGGTGGTGCATCTTGGCAAGCCTCATGTTTTTCAGGACCCTTCTCAAGTGGAACTCTTTCTCAAAGATCATAGGGGCTCCCGGGGAGCTGCCGGATCCTCAACGGAAAGGGCTGGCTCCCGGTCGCCCACTTCTGCGCTGGACTGATCAAAAGCGTTATGGCCATTGCTCTGGCCCATCAGGTAGCTCCAGTCTTGCTTTAGCTCACGCCATAGGCTCGGGCCCGAGCGCCCGCTGTGCGCATTGGTCTGTACCCTGGCCCTCGCAGGGTGAGCCGCCGCAAACCGGACTCTATTGCTCTCATGGTTTTCCTTGATGTTACTTAACTAAGACCTCGCCCCGGCATTTGCCTCCCCTTCCCGCGCCTTCCACTGGCTAATGCGCCTGGCGGACAGCGGGTGAAATATCGGGGGAGGTGAAAGGCAGGTCCGGACCCCTTGTGTCCCCCAATTGGGTGTTCCCCAGAAGGGTAATGACTTGGTATTCTGTGTTTGCAAGGGGTGGGGGAGATGCTCGGCATGTTTGGGATGTCGGAGTGGGCGGGTGGGGAGGGTTTCAAGGGGTTGTATTTGGTTTGTTTGAATTCAGTATGGGAAAAGTCAACATGCATAGTGCCGTTGCACCATCTGCCACCTTCAACATACAGTGGCATACGGGAGGGACTTGCGGGGTGCGCTCCCAGACCTATTCTTCCACTCTCTGCAGACATGAGTCGCGCCGTACACACTGACATAGAAGGGGGAGGGCTGCTCTCTGCTATCACCTGGAATGTTAGAGGCCTGGGAGATCCGAGGAAGCGGAGACACATCTTAGGGGCGTTGGACAGATTAAGGGTGCAGGTAGTCTTCTTGCAGGAGACCCATATGGATCCCCACCGCGGTGGTACATTTGCCGCCCGATGGGCGGCACACTCTATTTTTGCGCCCTACTCGTCCTATGCGAGAGGCACCGCGATTCTGATAAAAAGAGAGGTCCCCTATACTCCCCTGGGCACCGTAGCCGACCGGGAGGGACGTTATTGTATGGCTTGGGGAAGGATAGGTGTTGAAACCGTTACCATGGCCTGCTCCTATGGCCCTAACAGTGATGACCCTAGCAGTTTTATTGCTCTCTGGAACAGAATCAGGGAAGTGAGATCCACACACCTCATATGGGGGGGCGACTTCAATGCGGTGCTTGATCCTGCGCTAGATAGGTCCAATCCCTCTACACTGCACTACACCAACACTCACAGATACCTGCGCGACATTTGTGATACACAGGAAATCATAGATGCCTGGCGTCACCTGCATCCGACTCAGCGGGAGGGGACACACTGGAATACTGCACGCGCCACGTGGGCCAGACTAGATTACCTGCTGATTTCCAGAAGTTTAGCTCCCTCGCTGGTCACAGCACAACATGTAGGCCGTACGTTCTCTGATCACTCCCCGGTGCTGGCTAAATTCCGCTTACCTGACGTGATGGGGAGATCGCCCTCCTGGCGACTCCAACCCAACATTTTACTTGACGAACTGTTCCGCACAGAACTGTGTCAAGACATTGAGGACTTCCTATTGCATAACAAGGGGTCAGTGGAACGTGTCGCCACCCTATGGGAGGCGTTGAAGGTCACAGTGCGGGGAGTTTGTAACTCCAAGAGCTCCGGTGTATTGCGAGCCCTGCGTTCCACATTACACACATTGGAAACCACATTGCACACATTAGAAACTCAACCCAATTATGCCACTAACTCGGATGCGCAAGCACAATACCGGACGGCACTGTCGGAGTACAAGTCCACCGCGGAGAGAGAGGTTAATTTCAGGGGTAAATACTTCAGAGCGAGAGCTTATGGGGAGGGAGAGCGCCCCGGGAGATTCCTGGCGGGCGTGGTTCGTCCCCAGCGGAGCTCAAATTTTGTATTAGAACTGGAGAGCGACGGAGGGGCACCTGTGCGAGACACAAAATCGCTACTGGATGCCTTCACTGCCCACTATTCGGCCCTTTACTCTACCACCAGAGTAGGTGAACTCGATATGGATGACTATCTGAGGGAACTCACATTGGGATGGCTTTCGGACCGTCAGCGGGAGTTCCTGGCTGAGCCCATAAGCCTGGAGGAAATTCGAGACGCAATTGGACAGATGGCGCCGGGCAAGGCCCCCGGCCTGGATGGTTTGCCCATGGATTTCTACAAAGCCTATGTGGATATCCTAGCTCCTGTGCTACGTGAGGTTTATATGGAGGCTTATGAATCCGGTGCACTTCCCCCATCAATGCAGGAAGCTTTAATTACCTCCCTGCTGAAGCCCGGGAAACCACCTCAATATTGCGACTCTTACCGCCCCCTCTCCTTAATCAACTGCTACGCCAAGATTCTGACCAAAGTCTTGGCCAATCGTTTGCAGTTGCTACTGGGAGGTCTGGTGCTGTCGGATCAAGCGGGATTCGTCCCGGGCAGGGCCACCTCCCACAACCTCCGGACCCTCTTCTCCATATTGCAGAATATAGACCCTGGGTTGCCACTGGCCGCAGTCTTCTTGGACGCCACTAAGGCATTTGACTCCCTGGAATGGGACTATCTCCAATGTATCCTGCGCAACATGGGGCTGCCGATTGGATTCACGCAGTGGATAGGTATCCTTTATAGTCGGCCGGTGGCTCGGGTGGGGGTGAACGGTCGGATATCCGAGGCCTTTGCTATATCGAGGGGGACACGTCAGGGGTGCCCCCTATCCCCATTGCTGTTCGCCATAGCGATGGAGCCGCTGGCTGCTCGGCTCCGACAGCATCACAGGGACAAGGCTCTGCGCTGCTTGCAGCGAGAGGTGCTCATATCGTTGTACGCGGATGACATCACGCTGTATCTCCGCGACCCTGCTGCTAACCTTAACCCAATCTTGAGGGAATTCATTCGGTTTGCGGGCATGTCCGGAATCCATATTAATTGGGTAAAGTCCACTATATTCCCGCTCACCGCGGCTGCCCAGCCGTTCCACCTTGATTATCCATTGAAGTGGTGCAAGGATGAGGTCCGATATCTGGGCATACTGCTCTCTCGGGATCGGGAAAAATTGATGCGCCTGAATTACGGCCGCACATTTGATCATATTCAAACTTGTGTGACCAGATGGATCACACTGCCGCTCTCTTTTGCGGGTCGTGCTTCTCTCATTAAGATGGTGGTACTTCCCAAACTCCTTTACCTCTTCTTAAATATCCCATATTATCCGGGCAAATCTTTCTTCCAACGTTTGCGCTCCGAGCTTATTCGTCTAGTTTGGGGGGGGGGGAAGACGACCACGCCTGAACTGGGACGTATTAACTCGCCCATTCGCGCAGGGGGGATTTGATTTACCAGAGTTTGAGCTCTACTACTATAGTGCTCAGGCGCACTACGTATATCACTGGTTCCACCCCACTCCCTTTATGCCGCAAATAGCAGTAGAACATTGGCTGGCGGATCCCATCCCCTTGGAGGGTGCCATATTTAGTGCACCAGAGGCAAGGGTTGTGCACCATACCACAGTTTCCACTTCAGTCCTGGCATGGCGGCATATCGCAAAAAGACTCCGCACGTCCTTGATGTATTCCCCATTGCTTCCCCTGGCATACCATCCTGAGTTACCCGTTCTGCAGGAACGATTATTTAAGAAATTTATGGACAAACTTAATATTAAGACTTGGGGCGACCTCTATAAAGACGGACTATTTCGTTCATTGACACACATCTTCGCAGACAGCACACCTACCCCAATGGACACATTTCTCTACATTCGACTCCGCAGTGGCGTTCGTGCACTCACGGAGGGATTCCCAAATGAACCACCCACCTTAGACCCTTTGCACTTATTGCTAAAGGCTACCACTCCAGCACACGCGGTCTCCAAGCTCTATCACTCACTACACGTTACACCGGACCTAGAACCCTGCAGGGCACATACAAAATGGGAGGCAGAATTAGGGGTACCCGTTGAGGACGAGATCTGGAGCTTTTGCTGCCTACAGACCGAGCAGATCTCCTCCAGCAGTAGATTCAGGGTTATCCACTAGAAGTTCCTGCATAGGCTTTACTGTACTCCTGCTCACATGTGTAGGGTGGGCCTGCGAGAGGATGATCTCTGTTGGCGCTGCCGCTCACCAGCAGCGGACTTTCTGCACATGGCCTGGAACTGCCGGGAAATCGCCGACTATTGGTGTCAGGTATACTCTTGCATTTCGGGGATGATTGCTGTCCCTATGACACCTTCTCCGACGCAGGCACTTCTGGGCTACACAAAAAACGTCAAGAAACCGGTTCGCAGGTTCACCACGGTCGCTTTTCTCATAGCGAAGAGACTCATAGCATGCAGATGGGGGAGAGGCAGGGCTCCTAAATTTAAAGACTGGATCAAAGATATGGTACATTGCCAGGAAACCCTGCTTAGATATGCAGAACTTTTGCCCTCAGCGTCCAGACCGGTAGATATTTGGAGTCCTCTCACAACCTATCTGTTATCACATCCACAGACATAGCATGCCCCCAGATAACCAATTGCTCAGACCCTATACTACTGCCTCCACTGGATTGAATGGCCCGGGGGGATGGGGGTGGGGATTCAGTCGGGTGTCAATTGTCCAGTTATTTCCCTCCTGACATTTGGACCGGCTCTCCCGCTGCTGACTGGCAGGTTGGCCCGGGAGCTGCCACAGCCCACTCCTATGATGCGGGGGGGGGGGGGGGGATGATAATTCCCGCTCACGGCACTCCCGGATCTACCACTGTGATTATGATGTGTTATATATTGAAGACATGCCATGGGGGGTTGCCGCGCATGTCAGATCTTTCGAATACAAAGTTCTGCATGTTCCTACGGTCACTGATAGAGTACAGGTTACACGACACACAGCATGTTGCAGCCCCATTAACTGCCGTACCATACGCCGAAGGTTCTTGTTACGCTGCCGGCCCCTAGCGGGTTGTAGGCGGACAGCTGTGTACACTGCCATCTTTCATCTCGCATACTCTGCCGCCGGCCACTCGTTTGGTTGTAGGCACAGGGGCTGTGTATTGTTTATTCCTGCTGAATAAAGGTTTTGTTGAAACTTAAAAAAAAAAAAAAAAAAAAACAAGCCCACCACCCAGGAGAAAATAAACATACAGAACAATTATTCAGATCCTTCCATCGCCGCCTCTTGCTCTTCAGGCGGGGTGCCTCTGCCGGAGCCCCCGGTGCCCTCCTCCATTCTTGCTCTCCGAGCGTGGTTATTTTTCTGGCCTGCCGTGCGTCATCAGTCCAACCCGTCCTAGGCCTCCTCGGGAGTGGTAAAAAAAAAAAAACCACGCTTTCCCCTCAGACTCCACCCTCAGCTTGGCCGGGAAGAGCATGGTGTATTTCAACTCCTTTGCACCAAGTGCCTTTTTCACATCCAGGAAGCTGCGTCGTCGTTGCACCTTGAGGGTGAAGTCCGGGAAAAAGGCGATACGGCGGTTCTGGTATTCCACCGAAGGCGCCGACCGAGCACATTGCAGGATGACATCTCAATCCCGGAAGTTAAAAATCCTAGCTTAGAAAGGCCGCCGGGGGAGTGGAGTGGGGGGGGGGGGGGGGCTTTGGCCAGCCGCCCGGCACTCGGTACGCCCTTTCAATGGAAAAGAAGTTGGAGAGTCCTTTCGGTTTGAGATGGGTGGTGATCAAGTCTTCTACAAACAGGTCTGCCAACGGCCCTTCCGCCCGTTCCGGCAACCCCAATTTGCAGACGTTGTTGCGCCTAGAGCATCCCTCGTAGTCGTCCAATTGCACTTCCAGTTTGGCGGTGTGAGTCTGCATTTCGTCCATCCTGCGCTGCAGTCTGGAGGTGTCTTCGACCAGAGAGCTTGTTTTAATATCAACATCCTTTAAGCGCGAGTTCATCTAGCCCATGTCCGCTCGGATAAGGGATACCTCCGCGGACACAGAGTCAATGGCGTAGCCAGTTAAGTCAGTGAGAACTTCAGGGGAGAAAGGGCAAGGCCGTCTCGCACAGGTGGAGGTCTGTTCAAGTCACCAATCGAGCCGCGTCAGCGAGAGCCCGGCGCGGCACTGCGGGCCAGAAGACGCAGTTGTATGGGCACCAGTAGCAGGTCAGGCGGTGCCTCCCTGGGGGGCCGGGTGTCTATCCCTCGGCCAGTCCGCAAATCAATAAGGGCGTCCCTCCAAAGTGGCAGGGTGCTCCACTGGCCCACTGGATCAATAAGGCTCAGCACCCCCTTTCAACGTCTCACCGCAGTCTGTCCTGAGCCTAAAGTGGCCGCAATGTTCACAGAGTTTCACCCTGATCCGTCGTGGAGAGTCAAACCCCCCCACTGTGCACCACATATGGCCGTGGTCATCTCAGAGTCATCAAGCAGCCACTGGACAGGGCTGGTGCCGGCAGGGGGAGCGCTGTGTGGAGCCCAGAGGTTAGGGAGCTCAGAGAAGGGGGGCCGCGTAACTTTGGCCATATCTTCCCACCAGCGGCGGGTTGTGCCCAGATCTAAGTCCGCTCACCTCAGGCCAAATGGGATCACCATCCCACCAAGGGACACAGTAGACGGCGTCTGGACACTCCCACCAGCAGCGCAGTTTAGACCACCGCCCTCCGTTGCTCAGCCAGCCAATAGCACCCCAACGGCCGGAGGCAGGCGGGCAGTGCGAAACGACTGAGCTCCCACGACAACGGAGTGCCTCACTTCCAGCCCCCAGCAGTGCGTGCCGAGCCCAGGTCAGTCTTTCAGGGCCCCTGGTCAGATGTTTACCCAGCGCTGCACCGCAGGAAGACAAAGACGTCACAAGTCCGCCAGGCCGGAATTGCGGGTCGCGGCTCAGTGCACTCTGATCTGTGCGGTAGGCGGCCTCTCCCCTCTGCCGCGAAGTGAGACAGCGAGCCGATCGCCGGAGCTTCTGGTCAGATTCAGCTGGGACCCGGCACCGTCAATTCACGGTGTGCTCCTGTGTCTCCCGGTACTTAATTATACCAGCTGCCGGATCATTTAACTATGTATTTAATCGTGGACGGGCGCGATCGGACGGAGCCACCTAGGAAGCCCCTTGTACATTGGATTTTAAATGATCAATTGTTTGGGAATGACAGTAGTGGACACACCTTTTCCACTTTGCTGCATAACATAAATGAGTAGCAGGTCTACGTGCTTCCTTATGGATGTCCATACAGGATTGTGGTAGGTTCAAATATCCAAACTCTAGGGCTTATGGAACCAGTTTGCAAGGTTGAAGGACCTGGGGTCTGGGTGCCTGATTACTCCATGGTTCTGCGCAAGAAGGTCCTGCCTGTTTAGCAGTACCTCATGGGAGACTACAGAGAGTTCTAGGAGTGTGGTGAAAGATGGTTGTTGTGCCCATGTTGGAGCTACTTGGATGAGGGTGAGAGATGTCAGCCAGTTTGCGAACCACAACCTGAAGCAGCGGGAGAGGTGGAAAAGCATAAGCAAATATCCCTGACCAAATCATCCATAGTGCATTGCCCTTGTACTGTGGGTGTGGGAACATGGATGCGAAGTTCGGGCATTTTGCATTCTCTGCTGTGGCAAAAAGGTCTATTTCTAGGTGACCCCAACATTCGAAGTATGGGAGTAGGACTTTCTGGTGGAGCTCCCATTCATGGACTGGTTGACGCCTCCTCCTGAGGAGATCTACAAAGTTGTTGTCGGCTCCCGGCAGGTACTTCGCTAACAAATGAATGTTGTATCAGAGAGCTCATTTCAAATGGTCTGGGCTAGGTGAGAGAGCTGAGGGGACTTGGTGTCTCTCTGCTTTTAGAGTCAGTAAATGGCAGTCATGTTGTCTGTTTTGATCAAGGCAACCTTGCCAATCAGGTGGGGCCAAAAGGCTTTAAGTGCTAGATGAACAGTTAGCAACTCCAGGTGATTAATATGGAGATGTCTCTGGTTGAGTGTTTGAGTGTCCAGCATCCCTGGAAAGTGAGATGTGCTCCCTAGCTAGTGAGGGAGGCATCCGTTGTTATAGTCCTCTGTGGAACTGGGTCTAGGAAAGGCTGTCCTTTTAGAAGATTGTTGGTGTTCCACCATCGCAGAGAGTGGCAAGTTTGACGGCTGACCAACGCTAGATTCATTAATTGACCCTCCACTTGAGACAATTGGTGCGCCAAGAACTCTAGCAATGGACGCATGTTAAGCACTCTTGCAATAGTATGTAGAGTCTGGCATGAGGTACTAAGCCATTATACAGAAAAGATGCATGACTGTCCTCAGTGTTATTTATTTATGAGGCTGGAACACAGGACTAAGTGTCTTAAAGGATTGGATCTGAGAAACATTTGGGTTGGATATTATGGAAATTATTCTTGAATTATATTTCCTGTAAAAGACAAATTGCGGTGCTCCTCTATGTTGTGAAAATTGCATCTAGGCAGCAGGCGCTTTTGGTGTGTCCACATATATAATTGAATTCTTGAGGTGGTACCTACTTGGGAGGGACAGGGTAGGTGCGGTTAATTTTGGTCTGCTGCCTTTTCTTTTGGTTGTAATTCTCCATAGGTTGGCAGCCTGAGCAGCCACCCTCTTCCCTGCTTCATCTATCTTTTTACTTTCTTTGTCTGGTGGGAGCGTTTCAACAGATATTTGCGAGTTTGCCAGTTTTCTTGCTGTGGCAACCACCAGAGAGTCAGGAGGGAGTGGGCCTCTAATATATGTAGAGTCAGTTGGGGAAGGTTTATACTTTATCGACCCTTGGGTTAATGACACATGCCTTAGCTGAGTCTTTGAAGTTGTCAGGTGTGTGTCTAAGCATACGTATAAGCATCTGCAGATACTGTGCCGAACATTGACTAGAGGAGAGGGTCCCAAACAAAAAATATTCCTCTTGTGTTTCTGTGTGAATCTGAGTCTTATGGTATGCAGCCGTCCTACCTATGATGTTGTGGTAGGTAGTGTTGTCGTCTGGGGACACAGCTTTGCCGGGTAAAGATCGGGGTCTGAGTCAGTAGGTGGGTTCATGTCATAAGTGTCCCACAGATTTTCCAGAGGTGGAATGGATTACTTCTTCGTCATCCCCGTCACCCCGGAAAGAATGAATAGAACCCTCTGGGGAATGTAGGAGATGAAGGTGGTGCAACAGGTTATGGTGGTGGCATGGTATGCACAGGGCTAGTTGCCTTGTTCACCTTCTCTCTGTTCTTTGGTGGTACTGGTATGTCCAAAGCCTTCTCAAAACTAAGGTGTATCTTTGCTGGTTGTGCATCAGCATGCGGAAGTCTAGCCAAGATATGGTCAGTATCTGGGTGAATGATCTGTTTTTGGCTCAAGACTATTTCCTTCTGCATGCGCTGAAGCACAGGTTCAAGTGTTTCGGAGTCGATCGTACACTTTGCAAAGGAGTATGATTTCGGCTCCGATGCAACCTTTGATTCGGAGCCTTTCGATGCCAAGCCTTTTGACTCTGAGGCTTTCGATGCTGAGGCTCTTGGGTCGATGGGCCATGTCAACGCCGAGGTGGAGTGGTGTTTCTGCGCAGACACTCTGTGGCCTAACATTTGGCTCGACTATGATGGTGAGGGACTTGGTGTAATAGCATGTGCCTTCTGCTGTTTCTTACAGCACCGAGCCATGACTGAGCGTATCAGACACAGCTGCTCAGTGCCGACCATGGCCCAAGGGCAGTGGTGGCCCAAGTAAAGATTTTGGTTGGTCAATAGTTTTTGGAATGGGTTGTTGGTGTTGGGGCCGGGATAAAAGGGGCACTGTACTTACAGGTTGTTCATAGCGGTATGTCCTGCAATTTGACCTCGGAGCCTGAGCTGTATCCAGGAGCAAGGGAGCCCTCGTCTGGTACCAACACCTGGGTGCAGGTTTCCTCCTAAAGCTCTTCGGTTCCCAAAACGTTCGGGCATGTCCTCTACACTGCTGTAAGACATCTCGAGTCATTGAGCAATTGATCTTGCAGCGTCTTCTTCGGCCAAAAGGATTTGCAAGCCTCGCAGGTGGCTTCCTGATGGTCTGGAGAGAGGCACAAGTTACATACCTGATGTAGATCAGTGCCAGGGTACTTGGCGTGGCATTGAGGGCAGAATCTTAAAGGTGTTTTTCCCATCACTGAGTAGAAATGGTGTGGAGGGAACGTGGAAGATAAAGTTTGCCCTAAAGATCAAAGGCCCATTGAGGCCGTGGTTGATTTGAGTCGCCCCGACAAAGTCGACGTCAAATGGAGAGACGAGGGAGACTGAAAAGAATAGTGTTCGAAAAAAATACCGATGGTAAGGTATGAAAAGTAAAATGCGACAACTGTATCGAACCGGAGCATATGCCCAAACCAGACGGCGGAAGAAAACAATCTATCAATAGAGTTGATGCTAATGCACATTACCAGCAAGAGGAGGGGCAACTTTACCTCGTGAATTGAAAGGCTTTCTTCTAAGATAAACAACTAGCACACTTCCGAGCCCAACACTAGATGGTGGGATTATGGTAAGCACATGTATCTACAGCCACACATGCCTCAAATATATTTTTTTATGAGGTTTCATACCACACTGTGGCATGTCTAAGGGCTGTAATTAACAGGTATTATTGTCCAACATAAAGGTTCTTAATTTACCAACCTTGGAAGGATGGAAACCTTGCCAGGATTTAAACTTGTGATCTGTCATATTTCTCCGGCAAGTGCTCATCTTACTACAGAAACTTCAGTGCCTTTGCTCTAAACTGGTAGACTGGGCAAATTAACTGGTAGACTGGGCAAATAAAGTAAAACAGCGTTAGAGCCCAACTCATTCTTGCTAATATGCTCTTGTTTTCACAAATTTCTTATATTCAGCCTGGAATGGATTGGGCTCACCAGTTTAGTAAATGAATAACTTCTAACTACTAAAGCTAACACTTTCACATCACTAATCATGTTATGTTTTGCATTTGGGATGCACCAACACAGAACCAGTGTGAGGGCAGGCTTATTGAGGGACTTTCACTTTAAATAGAGGACTTGACACAGCACCAAAGGGGATATGCAATGAAAAGAGTATTCTTTTATGAGATTGTTGAAAAACAGGAATGCGTGACAGTAAAGATGAGATAGTGGGACACTCCAGAGCAAAGCTCCCCAAGTTACCAATATCCCATCAATAGTAAAAGTTTATCTAAAGGTAGAAGCAGAGAGATGGAAGCCTGTATAGGATAATAAAGGTTGAGATGCATTTAATTGGAGTCAGAGGTTCGGGAATTATGATCCTGTTTGTGATCCAGCGGATGGGCGAACCATCTGCAGGATCTAAAACCATTGCCATAAGGACAGCCAGTTTGTGCCAACACAGTTTATTCTAGTATGACTTAGGCTGCAGATTACCCTTGCTCTGTGCACCTGTTGTGGTCTACTGCGCTGTTGTATATTGTTGCTATAAGAGTGTATATTGGGCAGTAGTCTAGAGAAATAACACACATTAATGCTACCCTGTCTCAAAGATTTAGAATTAGGAATGTATTTATCCACTAAACAAAAATGCAAAGCGTACCCTTTAATAATGTGATTTCTTTGAGGGTGCATATAACTTGATTTCCTAGTCTTCATATCCAGGTAAGGCAGCTGGACTGGTGATTCAGTGGAAAGACTGCAGGGACTGAAAGTGGAGTGGGGGGATAAGCTGTATGGCTCAGCTTGCACAGAAAGTGTACGGCTCTTCCCATGGCTGGGTAGTGGCACCATAATAGAGCCAGACGAACAGAAGAGATTACACAGATTCACAAGCAGATTCCAAGGGACAAAATTAAGGAGTGTGATTTATTGAAGTAAACCAATGTGCTAAACAGACACTATAGCTCCCCTGAAGCGGCAAATAGCTTAAATCTTGGCTTGTCAAAGTATTGGGAACAGGTGATCTAACACTGTTCCAGATTCATCTAAAAGGTTTCCATCTTACTTCTTGGTGACTATTAGCTGTTTTTTAGAAACTTCATTGTAATTTGAATTGTGCAGCCTAAGCATGAGCGACTGTCAAAATAAAGGTCTTCAAAAAGTAGCATTTTGGATCCCCAGAGTTTTGCTTCTGTAGTAGCCTGAGGCTCGGAAGATGTTACACCATAGATGTTTGGCTCACAAGTATGACAGCATAAGCAAAATGTGGACGTCTGTTTATGGGAGTTCATATGACGAACTAGGAATTGGTGGTAGCTCAATCATCCGTCGATTGGAATTTGATACCACAATGGTGAAGGGGCATGAGTGGATGATACCTGGGTCAAACAAATTATGGGAAAACTAACCATGAAAAGAATAATTCAAGGGATTTTCTAACCTCTCAGAAACAAAAGAGTCTGCAAACTGAGTCATACTAATAATGGAAAGGTGGCCTACTCCTTCAGAGAGTGCATGCGCAAGCATCTACTACCAATGATCTGAAAATAATTTTGAAGAAACATCCAGGATACTTTCAGAGTACTGCAAAGTATTCAAGATTATGTAGATTCTATATGTACAGGGGTCTTCTCTGTGCTAGAAAGATCAATGGTTTGACCCAGACTCCTTATCAAGGAACATTTTTCAGAAAGAAAGGACCCTTCAGGACTGTTCTGCAAAGATCATAATGTTTGAAGGCCTCCAGAATGTAGATTCTAGAATATGCTTTAGAAAAGAAATACAATGAAAGAACTAAAACACCTGCAATCTAATGCAGAGTAGGATTCCCCTGTTAAATTTTTTTTCACATTTCAAGTAGAAAACTCAATTTTATCAAAAGAAGCAGCAGCTATAATAGTGTACCTACACTTGGCTGCCACACATGACTAGTAATAGTCTGGACCGCAGAGATAAGATGGCCATCAATAAGCGATAAAGTATACAAAAAGTGACGGATGGAATCCCTAAATTAATCGCAGCCACTGGTAATTACTTAGGGTTGCATCCCAATCCACAGTTATTTTTCACACCATGTCACCTCAGTTTGAACCCAGCCATATGCAAATCATTCTCAATCCTGCTGAAATGGAAACAGTCCAGCACAAACTGCTAAGCCAGATCCTCCCTGAACCACAACACAGGCAACTAGTTATGGCTTCGTCAGCCAGGTACAGCTTGGTTCCAGTGAGACAGTGCGCACGGGACCCTCATCTGGGTATACCCGTCCCTCTTTGGGCAACACACAAAAGTATACAAAAAGTAATTGATGGAATGTTTGAATTAATCTCAGCCACTGGTAATTAATTACTCGGGCCGCATCCCAATCCATCGTTATTTTGCACAGAAAGCAAGCACCAGTATCAATTAAGAAAAATGGCACAAAAAAGTAATAATGAAGAAGTCAAGGGAGTAGTGGATTGAGAAAATGCTTGAAGGTTGAAGTATAATCATGTGACTTACTTTTAGTCTGCAGGCATTTTCACAATTGCCAATTTTTAAGGCACCCTTCCACCTTCTGGCGGCCTGGAAAATTACATGACAGTAGCATGTACGTTGCCTCTCCCCCTTTGCCAGTTCTCTTCATGAAAGAAGCAGTGGCAAAGCCAACGGTATCTCATCTTGTCCACATATTTGCTTTGACAAAGCTTTTTGGCAATGCAGCACAAAAAGAATGATGACGCAGCTTACTCATTTTGTTGGCATCTACATGCAATGGGTGAATGTGCTCCTTTGCGAGGGAGCAAAAGAATCTTCATGGAATGCAGACAGGCTCGTAGCAGATCTAATTCAAGGTAGCAGATTTGTGGGGAATCAGTATCCCCTTGATTCCTAATGCAGACAAGGACTTCGGCACTGTGTACGTGAATTGTTATCACTCTTACCCACAACTCAAACATGTTTACGTGACGGGACAAAAAGGAACAGAGGAGTCCACCAAAACAAGGTGGGTAACTGAAAGGGCAGGACTTGGGTGGGTTTTGACAACTCCGAGTCAATGGCCCCAGTATCCTGCCATAATGAGCAATGCACTGAAACTAGCTTAAATTACATAAATTTAAAATGGTGTATATTCATCCTCTCTTTATCTTTACAAGGATTACATGTAAGTAGTGGGATTAAAATGCTGCCCCATTTCAGGAACAGAACTGGCTTATTGCTCCTTAATTAAAGAGCCAGTCAACCTCTTGTGGCCTGAATGGAACTTCTGTCCAGAAAGTAAAGCGTAGCTGCTGTTAACCACAAAGATGACACGGGCATTCAGGTTTATATGGTTTCAGTAGTGGAGAGGAAGCCTTCTCATTAGCGGAGTGGAGTGGGCCTCCGGAGGGGAGTCTAAGGAGTGAATTTGGTCTCTGGGGAAGTCACTGACATTTCTAGGCCTCTGTAGAGGGCAAATAAATTATTGTGTTCTTCCCACTACATCATCTACTACTCGACTACGGCATACACGTTCTTGGAGGAGGGCCGCCTGGCAACCAACATAATATTGAAAGGTTGAATGCTATCAACTGCCTCCACTCAATCTACACGCAAAAAGGAATAGAGTTGATTGGTTCAGGTGGAGGACCCTCCCCTGCTGCTGAGACAGTGCTGAGACAGCTGTGCCCAGTCTGGACCTACAAGAATGACTTGGGTCCGGTTGCTCCGGACGGAAAGGCGTATAGGAGGCCTGAGCTCTACTCGAGATGAAGAGTCTCCGAGCAAGAGACGCCCTGGAAACTCCAGCATGCTAAACTACTGACATTGTGCATTCTTGGCAGAGGGAACAGATCCAAGCAAGGCTCTCCCCACTGTTTAAAGAGACCATGCGCCACCTCTGGATGGAGACGCCATTCGTGATTTAGGCATCAACTACTGAGTTCGTCCGTCCTGGCGTTCAGAGAACCTTCCAGGTGTTGAACCACCAGGGATATTCCCTGCTGTTCCAGCCATGTCCTGATGCACAGGGTCTCTTGACAAAGGGTCCACGACCGCCCCCCTGCCCTTTTTGTTTTAGTACCACATGGTGGTGGTGTTGTCCAGGAGCACTTGAAACAGCTTTCCCTTGATTGAAGGAAGAAAGGCTTTCAATGGCAAACAAATTGCTCGGAGCTCCAGAAAGTTGATGCGGAGCCCGGATTCTGCCGGAGACCAGAGTCATCTGATCGCCACCTCTCCCAGATGAGTGCTCCATCCCAGGAGTGACACATCTGTCATAACTGTGTGATCTGGTTGGGGAAGGGAGAGGGTTCTGCCTCTGATACAACCGCGGTTCATCAACTACCACTGCAGATCTCATCCCATCCTAGATCGGCACCATGTCAGAGAGATTCCTTTGATGACGTGCCCACGGGAACTTGAAGTCCTACTGCAGAGCTTGCCTATGCCATCTGGCATTTGTCATTAGCAGTAGACCATGAGGTCCAGCCGCCTCAGAGTCATTCTCACTGAAATCCAGGATACAGGTTGAAACATCATAGCCTGAATATCCTGGACGTGCTGCTTGTGAGCACAGGCCCAAAACTGCACTGCATCCAGAACAGCTCCGATGAAAGGGAGCATCTGAGAGAAAGTCAGTTGTGACTTTGGCACATTGATAGTGAACCCCAGCGATTGCAGGAGGTTCGCCGTAGTCTAGAGGTGGGAGATGACAGCCCGGGGCGAGCCAGCCTTAAACAGCCAGTCTTCGAGATAGGGAAAGACTGACACCCCTGGTCTACGCAGATGAGCTGCGACCACCTGAGCTGAAGAGACCCCCCCCTTTGAAAATCCTCCGTATTGGATGGAAGGATTTTAGCCAATAGGGTAAGAGATGCCCCCCCCCCCCCAGGGAAATAAACACACTGAGGGTGTAGTAACATTAAAGGTAAGTAGCCCATTGGCTACTACATGTAACTCCCAGTAAAGCCCTTTAGTACGTACTTTAGAGGCATCCCTGAACCAAAGAATTCAGATTCCTGCAACCTATGGAGGAGGATGAAGCATACGCCATGCAGCAAAGCCTGAAAACAACGACTGACTTGGCCCAAGCCCTAGTGGCTTGTCTTCAGCTTTAAAGACTCTGCATAGAAGACTACACCTGTCCTGTGGCCAGCGACTTTCAGAATCCTGAGGAAGACTGCCCACTCTTCAACAAAGACCAGAGCTCCAGAGAACAGTAGCCCTGTCCAGAAGAATCCAACTACAAGGACCCCAGATCCAGCTGGAACCGTGATTCCTGCCCACTTTGCACCCGACACCCATGGCTCGAGTCTGAGTGGCTCACCTGTCCAGTAAAGTCTTGGCAGCAATCCTGACCTCGAATCCACAATCGGCTGACCTCTCCTGGACTCCACGAAAACTCCTTCCCCCTGTGCTTGCTTTAACCTCCAGGGCCTGTGTCCTGAAACCGTGGGTACTTACCTGCAAACTGCACCTCTTGTGGGTGCCTCCAGTCTCCATTGAGTAACAGTGGACCCAGTGAGCTCTGCACCCGGCCGCCCCAGTGCCGCTGGTGGTGCAGTACCTACCTTGATCTGACCCTTGCTCAGTGTTAGTTTTGAAGGAAGCGATTGAAGTCCCGGAGGTCCAAGTTGGGGCGCAAGCCCCCCTTGTCCTTATTGGGGACCAGAAAGTAGTGGGAATAACAGCCACGTCCTACTTCTGGCCCAGGAACGCGCTTGATGACCCCCTGGTATCTTTAGAGATGATAAAAAATTCAAAGGAGGTTTCTCTAATATATCAACTACATGCTCAAGACACTGGATGGTCTTGGGCATTGAGACTGCGTTAGAAAATAGCAAGCAAGAATTGATTGAGATTGAGAATCTAGACAAGGAGTTATTTGGCTGTGATAACATTGAAGAGTCTAAAGCAGCCTTAGAGAAATTGAATAAAACTATACAGGAGTTCAACTCTTTTGAATTAAAGAAAAAAGCAGACAAGGTCCAAAAAGACATCAACGCCTACAGTAAGGAGAAAGCTTTCCCTTATTTGGTAGAGGACTTTTACGTGCAACCGCAACAGTTTAAAAAGAACGTTACCTGGGGGCGCTTTAAGAACAATAACCTGGTCAGTTTTTCAGATTCATCAGCAGGGTCAGAGTCTTCAGACGACGCAGGGGAGGGTACGAGTGCACAGCCAAGACAACAACAGCAGCCTTTTTTAGGACAGGCCCAGAGGGGAAGGGGGTCCAATCGGAATCAGAGAAGGGTTTGGCATCAGTTTGCCGGAGAAAGACAAACGCGCCGCCAATACTACACATGGGACCCAAACAGTTAAAAACTCGAGACAGAGAAACAATACAGAACCTTTGTTCAGAATACATGATGGACACCTATACTGGAGAGTTTGATCAACACTTGGGTTACGATGCCAGGGAAGGATCAACCAACCTTGACACTACCACGGTAGTAGATATAGTACATCAAAAAGAAAAAGAATGTATACCAATCTTTAATTTGACCACTCATATTATGAATGCCCATGAATTATCACTCCTGAATAAGGGTCTGTCTTTTGTTCTGACTGAATCAACAAACTTTTTTCAATTACAGACCGAACTACATAAATTTTTTAGATCCCTACGTCTCAGAGTTTTTTTTCAGTGATCGTGTAGAAATTCCCACTCCCCCCAGATCTCAGATGCGTCCCAAATCTACCTTTATTCCAACAAATAATATGATGCCACCTGAAATTGTAGCATTTGAGAAAGGAGTCTTGGAAGATATTTTAAATTTGAAGGCACAGAAGAAATTTACTCCCTATAACATCTCGAAATCCGAACGGGATGCTTTGATCTCTTTAAAGAACAATGACCATATCATCTTGAAACCCGCCGATAAGGGTGGTGGGATTGTTATACAGGAAAGACTGAAATACGAGGCAGAAATCATGAGGCAAATAAGCAATGAAGAACATTATAAAAGACTACCTCGTGATCCCCTTAAAGATATCCAGAAGTCAATACAATCTGTTACTGTTAAGGGTTTGGAAGATGGCTTCTTGACAAAACCAGAATTTGACTTCTTGAATAAAAGCTGCCCAAGGACACCAGTCCTGTACACTTTACCTAAAGTGCACAAGGATTCGGTTAATCCCCCAGGCAGACCTATCCTTTCTGGCTGTGGGTCAGTAATGGAACCCCTGGGACATTACATCGATAGCTTCATTAAAGAATTAGTTCCTGACCTATCCACCTACGTCAGAGACAGTACCCACATGATCAATTTGATCGAAAATATGGAGTACAATCCAGGTATAGAAACTTTGGTTACAATGGACATTAATTCATTGTATACAAATATTCCCCAACAAGAAAGTATTGAGGTTATCAAACAGATTTTGGAGAAAAGACCAGCACCCATAGAGGTCCCCACAAAATTTGTCATTGATTTGCTAAACATTGCCTTGACTAAAAATTATTTTAGGTTCAATTCTGATTACTACCAGCAATGCTCAGGTACATCTATGGGCGCAATTTTTGCCCCAAATTTGGCAAATCTTTACGTTGGAGACCTAGAAGAGAAATATATCATCAATACTAATAATCCCTTCCACACTAATATCAAGTGTTGGAAGAGATATATAGATGATATTTTCTTTGTTTGGACAGGCATTGAAGAAAATCTGGATCTATTCATAACATACCTGCACACTTGTCAATCTGCACTCACTTTCACTTATTACAAAAACAAAGAAATGGTACCTTTCCTAGACCTAAAAATCAGATGCCGAGATGACCACCTAAATGTTACACTGTATCGAAAACCTACAGATAGGAATACACTGTTGCAGTATAACAGTTTCCATCCTAGATCCCTCAGAGATGGCCTACCATATGGCCAATTTCTGAGATTGAGACGGAACTGCACAGAGAAACAAGATTTTTTTATAGAGGCAAACCTTTTAAGCTCTAGGTTACGTGAAAGAGGATATCCCAAGAGATTGGTAAAAACCTCAATGAAGAGGGCCTGGTTTAGTCCCCGGGAGGTCTTATTAGAGAAAACAGTGAGAGACCCAATAAAAAAAAGTTGTGTGTGTTACCACCTTCTGCCCATGGAGCACGCAGATACAGCGGATAATTAAAAAACATTGGTCCACCTTAAACACCTTGGATTGTTGTAAAGAAATGCCCCTATTTTCTTTTAAAAAAGGAAAAAACATCAGAGACCACCTGGTTCACTCAGACACCAGTGTATATAAGAACGAAAGGACCATACAAGAGTTATGGTCATTACCAGCGGTGACAGGGCATTATAAATGCGGGAACTGCGTGGCCTGTAGTCTGACAAGAGAAACAAAATTCTTTGAACATGGTAATATCAAGGTCAAATTGCATGACCTAACGAATTGTTCAACATCTAATGTTATCTATTGCATTTGGTGTCCCTGTGATCTAATTTACATAGGACAAACTATGCAACCAGTAAAGGCGCGGATCGGCCAACATAGGAGCCGTATCCGGTGCAAAGTGTTGAATGCCCCCTTGGTTGATCATTTTATTGAAAAGGATCATACAGCCAACGATCTGACTTGGCAAGTGGTGGAGAAAGCGAAACTTCCGCGTAGGGGAGGTGATATCTCCCTTATTCTCCAGACTTTAGAATGTAAATGGATAGACAAGTGTGGGTCTATCAACAATGGTTTGAATAACCTTGAGGAGTGGCGGAAATTTATTAGTTTACACTAACCCCTTGTCTCTGTTTTGAGATAATTGACAGGGCTCTGTCAATAAGCAGATCACTGTATAACACCTAGATTAAACTATATAGGATCACATGTTTTGACCTCTAAAAATTCTATATTAGCAAGATTGGAATGGGTAACATAACGTTTTCACTAAATAGAAAAATTAATTGCTGCATATTGTGATTGCCGTACATGCAGACATGATTGTTACAATAATATCATGATGTGAATCGATAAATTGTGATCAATTGTTACATTTTGGCTATGACATTGATGATGAATGTCTAAGGATTACGTCACAAATTGATTTGACACTGTATTTACATTTGCCATTTAAAAATGAAATGATATGGATGTGTGAAAACTTTTGAAATAATGATATAACATCGTAAGAATTAGATTATCAATTTAAGGTGTTTACTGTATAGGCGATCTTTCTTGTGGATGCGTCTCATGTAAAAGTGTTCCACACAAAATATAGCGATCCTTTAATATGTTCAACATACTGGAAACTGTTGCAGTTCAGGATGTATCTATTGAAATGCCATCATAGAAAGGATATTACCCTTACCCTATTATTTTAGACTATAAAATCGGATAATGTTTTTTCTTCCCAAACTAAGATGGCCACTAATTCCGCCGTCGTTGCCCGATCTTTTAGACACAGAACAGGCCTTTTCATTAATTCATTAGGGAAGTAACCTGACAGTGTGCTTTCCTTCAATACAATATCCTTGTCCTTCTATAAATGTCCTATGATTAGAAAACACGTTACACCCTTATTAGTAATAGGCGAGTAGAACACCTTTAGCCGCTACAAGATGGCTGCTATTTTCGCCGTCTTTTTCTCCGGCATTGGCAGATAAAAAAACTGGTTATTTCCGGGTCCGGGAGCCAGCGAGATTCATTCCGCTATGGACATATCAGAGTAACTACGTCTTGGATTAATGGCCATAAAGTTAGCGCCTTTGCTCCCGCATCCAGCAGAGTCAGCACGGATAGAAGGATACTTGCTCCTTTTTCTTCCTAAAAATTTAATATGTAAGTAATTTGAAAGGTTCTTTAGTGTGGAACCATTGTTACGAGATGTGTATTGATTAAAGTTTTCGATACATTACAGAAGTGTCGAGACCAGAACTAAGACTATTTTGGAAATTTGTATCTCCCCAAATATTGGGTGCACCTCTGGACCTTTATTCGCGGAGGAATAATAATAAAAAGCACAAGTAAGTGCATTAAGATATACTACACCGTGGTGTTTTTCCGGATATCTTCATGATTGAATATTTATTAAAAATAAACATTCCTTACCCATAGGGAAGCTCGTATCGCCCAATATATTTGGTCTATCATTTGACCATTATTCGTGGAAGAATAATAAAAAGCCCAAGTAAGTGTATTAAAATATACTACACCGTGGTGATTCTCTGGATATCTTTATGATTGAATTCACACTAAAAATAAATATTCCTTACCTACAGGTTTGGATGTCATTTTCTCATCCTCTACATCCTTATACATACTGGATCCGATAAGGACGACTGTATGTTTTACACTGGTAAGCCAAAAATCTGTAAGCCTTCAAGGTCCCTAACTTCATAGAATAGTATATTGATAATTGATTTTAGTATAGATATATTTCCCCTTTTTCTTTTTTTGCCACTAGTCCCCAGAATCACAGTCCTGATGAGACCCGGTATTTAAAAGTGGGTCGAAACGCCGTCGACAACAAAATAAGAGACAGCTTTGACTGGATTATTATATATTGTTTATAAACTGTCCTTGTTATATTTCTTTCCAATAACCTTCTACATTTTTATTTTTACTTCCTGTTATTTCTGTGAGGTTATGGTTTCTTTCACTGGGGCTCACTTTGCACTGCGAATGTAAGAAAGAGTGGAGTTGTGTATATATCAAAAATGTTTTTTTATATGTGATTTAACAAAAAAGTTTGTATTAAATAAAGACCTCGGCTGAGGCTTGGTAAATTTCAATAGGTCGTGTGAAGGCTTACTGTATTTATTATTGATTTGGTGTCGTTTTGTGAGAGATTAATTCAAAAACAACTATTGATGTTGTATGCAATAGATGATTATTTTCAAATCAGTTCCTTGTGAACATTGTTTTGTAGTACATTGATGGCCCCTTTGGCCAGGAGGACCGAGACTTCCTGAAGGAGAAGAGCCAAATGATCCCCCGACATGCGGTGGTATCGAGGTGGCATGGCTGGAGGGGAGGACAGAAAGGGGAGCGAGTAACCTTGACAGATTATCTGCAGCACCCACTTGTCCGACGTGATCTCGTGCCAGTGGTGGAGGTGGAGGTGAGCCCTGGCACCCACTGGCGTGGGGTGCCCCCTGAAGCCTGGATAAGGAAGTTTTCGGGGCGGAAGCAGCGGGGGTGTTAGTGGACTGACCCCCACGCAGGTTACCAGACCCGCCTCTGCGGAACCCATGTCCGCTGCCTCGCTGAGGCTGGTTCTGCACAGGCTTGCTGGAAGAGCGCGCCTGGGTACCCCTGCCCTGGCCACGAAAGGAACGAAACCCCGTCGGGGCAGGGTTTTTCGAGGAAAGACCCAAAGACTTGGCCGTGGCACGAGAGTCTTTAAAGCGCTCCAGGGCATTGTCAGCCTTATTACCAAAGAGGCGGGAGCCATCGAAGGGCATGTCCATGAGCGAGCTCTGGACATCGGGTGAGAACCCAGTGGAACGCAACCAGGCGTCGCGCTGCAACGCCACCGTCATGGAAATCGCCCTGCCCAACGAATCAGCTGTGTCCAAACCACACTCTAAGGCAAATCGCTTGGGAAAGGACAGCCTGGACCTCCTCAGAGCACTGAGGCAGAACCTCTGTCACCGAATCCCACACTGCGTGGGAGTAACGGCCCAATAAGCAGGCGGTATTAGCCGACCTCAACCCCAAACTGGCGGAGGAGAACAACCTCTTGCCATATTGGTCCAGCCTCTTAGAGTCCTTATCCGGCAGAGCTGAGGGAAAGGCACTCTGCGAGGTTGAGGCCTGAATGACCATGGGTTGAGTGGTCAAGAAGGCAGGATCACCAGGCGCCGGGCGATGACGCCTAGCTACGTTCTTATCCACCGGCGCCCCCGAGGCCGGCCGCAACCAAGTACCCAAGAGGACTTCGGTAAGGGCCTCATTGAAAGGGAGCAACGGCTCCGACGACGTAGACACCGTCTGGAGCACCTTCGTAAGGAGGTTGGTCTTAAGGGCCGAGTTTGAGATGGAGAGTCTCCGCGACTCGACGCAGCACCATAGTGTAGGAAGCGCCCTCCTCCACAGTAGGCGGAGGCGAGGCAAACCCCGGGTAAGAAGACACATCAAGTCACACTGCGACGCAGGGGGGTCTTCGGAGCCGTCCCAGTCCTCATCCGGCTCCAGGGTAGGAAGAGCCGGCCACGGCGGCAGGACCGGAGCCGGAGAGGGGGTCAGTGGTGCCGGGAGCGGCTCCGGGAGTGGCGCCGGCCGATGCTGACCCGGAACCAGATCCCAATGAGGGTCCCAGGTTGGAACGAAATGGTCCGAGAACCGGAGCAGGGGCGGGATAAATGGCACCCAGTGCGGCACCTGTGGCGGCACTGGGGCCGGAGCCAGGGGCGCCGCTGGGGCCGGAGCAAAGGGCAGCACCGGGGCCAGAGCCAAGGACAGCGCCGGGGCCGGAGCCAGCGTCGTTGTACCTTGTGGCGCCGGAGCCGTGGGCGCTGGATTCAGTGGCTTCGGGGCTGGCGTCTTAGGCAGTGCCGCCGGGTCAACAGGATCTGGACACAGGGCCTCGGGCCCGCAGGCGAACCGGCGGGAGCCCGATGCCTAAACAGGCGGTCCAAGGCAGCAAGAAACTCTTGCCTCTGTTCGGGAGTCGCCGACGGACCCGGGTATAGCTGGTAGGCTGCGGGACTCCCAGGCTCCAGAGGAGCCGCAGGGGCGGAGCCCCTGTCCCCCTCGTCCGCCTCCGGGGAGCGACGTCAGAGAGCGAACACGCTTCTTCTACTTCTTCTTATGGCGTCGCTTACCGGAATCTTGAGGTGAAGACCTAGAGTCTGAGGAGCGACGGCTCCGGTCCCGGGAGCGGTCCCGCAAACAGCCCCTAGACCCAGAGTGGCGGTGAGAGGAGTGCTGGACCTCCAGCAACTTCCGGCGCCGCTCCCGCGAAGCCTCAGGCCATGGCACGGCAGTCCTGACAATCCCAGGAGTCGTGGTCGTTCTCCAGGCAGTAGAGGCAGACATCATGGGGGTCTGCCACCAACATATTACGGTGGCACGGCCCACAAGACTTAAAGCCGGGCATCCCTACGTGCACCAGGAGACAAGAGAAGGAGACTAAAAGTCTCCAAAAAGTGGTCAAAAATTGACCGAGGAACGTGCTCTATCCGGATCTGCGCTTTCAGCGCGGAAAAAGAAAGAACTGACGTCAGCGCGCATGGGTGGCGCCTAAGTAGCCTCCGTGACGTCATCCCGGCGCGCACGACGCCAGTGACGGACGCGGAGCCGCACGGCGCCACCTACTGACACGCAGGGGTACTGCTAAGCAGAAAACTTTCCCGATCCAGACTGACGCCTGGGGAATATTCAAAGGTAAGGAATCTATCACTAACGTGTCTCTTTCAGATAATACAGGACGGTAATAATACGTACTCCTACGATGCAACCCTAACTAGATGTACCCAAGTGTACCTAGCATGTATGTATGCATAATTAATTAGGCTAGTTTTTGGGGAAAATGACAACATTTATGCAGCGCTTAGCTAGGTAAAAGGTCAATACCAAAAACTGTTATGTGTTACAATGGTACAGTAAATGTAGGTGAAGGGTTAGGTAACTACTCAAGCCTATATTGGGGTACCCTACGAAACCTAACAGGATGGGTGGGGCAGTAAGGAATCTATAACTAACATATGTTCTTACAGATACATCGTCACCGAAGGTAAGTAACTTGTTCATCTGAAAGAGACAGTTATTGATTCCTTACATTTAGAGTAGATCAACCCCGGGCAGAGGGTCTCCGAACCAAATTCATACCAGAAAGTCCTGAAGGACTGAAAAGATAAAATAGGAGTCCCTCTGGACTTGGCTGTCCAGGCTGTACTGTCTGGTGAACTGGTGCAAGGATGTACGTACACGTGGCTGCCTGACAGATATGAAGAAGTGGGACCCTATGTGCCAATGCTGTGATTGCTGCCGTAGCTCTAGTGGAATGAGTAACTGGAGGTTACTTTTTTGCAAAAGCATAACAGATTTTAATACAAAGGACAACCCATCGAGAGATAGTATGCTTGTGAACAGCCCGACCTTTCTTGGCACCTACATAGCCAAAGAAGATTTGATCATCCACCCAGAAATCTTTTGAGCGGTCATGTTAGAAGGACAGCTCATGTTTTGGGGCTAGAGGGTGTAGTCTCTCCTCCTCCTTGGAAGGGTGCGGAAGTGGGAAAAAGGTGGGCAAAGTGATCATTTGTCCTATGTAAAATGGTGTAGCCACTTTAGGAAGGAACAAGAGCCTTGTCCTACGCACCACTCTGTTCGGAGGCACATAGAAGAAAGGGGGCTTAGAAGATAGAGCTTGAAGCTCACTCACTCTGCGAGCAAAGGTGATGGCAACAAGGAAGGTATTTACAGAGTGAGTAGCCTGAGAGGTCAGGTGTGAAGACGCTCAAAGGGAATACACATAAGATAAGTTAAAACAAGATTCAAGTCCCACTGGGGCATTATGAAAGGAGATGGAAGAAAGAGATGAGTAATGCCCTTAAAAAAATCTATTTACAATAGGAGACTTGAATATGGATGGCTGATCTGGCAGCCAAAGAAAAGCAGAAATAGCAGCAAGATAGTCTTTAAGAGTGTCCAGAGCAGAGCCCTGCTGGGCCAAAGAGAGTATATACAAAAGAACCTCTGAAATAGGGGCAGATACAGGATCCACAGCCATTGCTGTGCACCATGCCACAAACTTGTTCCATCTACAGTCGTATACCGTTTTTGTGGAGGGACGCCTGGCTGCCAAGATGACATTACAAGCTTTGGGAGGCAGGCCACAAGCTGTCGACGGTTGCCGCTCAATCTCCACGCAAGGAGGTGGAGACTGTACAGGTTCGGGTACAGAACTGCTCCCTGCTGTTGCAACAGAAAATCCTCCCAAAGGTGCAGACTGATTGGAGGATCGATGGCCATGCTCAAGAGCTTGGGGTCCAGACCCTTCATGCACAGTCCGGAACCACAAGAATAACTTGGGCCTGGTCACGCTTGATCTTCTTCAGCACTCGGGGCAGAAGTGGTACAGGCGGAAAGGTGTACAGGAGGCCTCAACACCACTCCCGAGCAAGAGCCGCCTTGGAAACTCCAACATGCAGAACTGCTGACATTCGGTGGCAAACAGATCTAACCAAGGCTCTCTTCACCGCTGAAAGAGACCTTGCACCACCTCCAAATGAAGACGCTATTGGTGATCTACCAGGCACCGACGACTGAGTTTGTACGCCCTGGTGTTCAGGGAACCTTTTGTACCACCAGGGACATGCCCTGATGGTCCAGCCATGTCCAAAGGCCAAGAGCCTCTTCACATAAGGTCCACAACCCCACCCCGCCCTGTTTGTTGCAGTACCACATGGCGGTGGTGTGGTCTGTGAACACCTGCACGAACTTTCCCGTTGAGAGAGGGAAGGAATGCTTTCAGTGCCAGGCGAATCACACGGAGCTCCAACAGTTTGATATAGAGCTCGGCATCTACCGGAGACCAGACTCACTTGATCTCCGCCACTCCTAGGAGTGATACATCGTCACCACTGTTAGATCTGGTTGGTGAAGGGAGAGGGATCTGCCTGTGACCCAATCTTGATTCACTATCCACCACTGCAGTTGTTGTGCAGTTCCCTCCGAGATCTGGACATAGTCAGAAAGATTCCCCTGATGCTGGAACATCAGGTCCCCCTGCAGAGCCTGCATATGCCATCTGGTATGATCCACCAGCAGGATGCAGGAGGCCATGAGGCCCCGCAGCCTCAAGGTCATTCTCACCGAAATCTGGGAATCGGTATCACAGCCCAAATATCCGGGACTCACTGCTCGGGAGGATTGGCCCGAAACTGCACTGTGTCCAGAACAGCTCAGATGAAAGGGAGCGCCCGAGAGGTAGTCAGGTGTCACTTTGGCACATTGATAAAGAACCCCAGCGAGGAAAATCGCTGTAGTCTGGAGGTGGGAGACCACAGCCTGGGGAGAGCCCGCCTTCAACAGCCAGTCATCGAGATAGGGGAAGACTGGAACCCCTGATCTGAGCAGATGAGCTGCGACCACTGCCATCACTTTCATGAACACCTGAGGGGCACTCGTAAGGCCGAAGGGGCGCACGGTGAACTGAAAATGCTCGCGGCCTACCGCAAACCGTAGACAGCGTCTGTGGGCTGGCAGGACGGAAATAGGCTTCCTGCAAGTGTAACGCCACCATCCGGTCTCCAGGGTCCAGGGTCGAGGGCAGACAGGAGCTGAGCCGAGCAACGTGAACATTTTGAACTTCTCCTTCTGGAGGAAGCGGTTGAGGGCCCTGAGGTCTAGAATAGGACGTGGGGCTTTGTCCTTCTTGGGCACCAGAAAGTAGTGGGAAAGGCAACCATGCCCTACTTCTGGTTCAGGGACCCTTTCGATAGCTCTCTTGGCCAAGAGAGCGGAAACTTCCTGGCGGAGAAGCACCAAATTATCCTCCAAAATGCGATCGAAAGACGGTGGCATGTAGGGAGGGGCAGTCTCGAAGGGGATGGAGTAATCCCTTCCGACTATTTACAAAACCCAGCTGCCCGACGTGATGGATTGCCAGTGGGGAGATGATGGCTAATACTGCTAACTACTGGCTGCTGATGGTCCTGAAGGATCGGACTAGGAGGGTTTGGAGGCTGCTGCAGAGGGGGAAAGGGTGGACTGGCCTGCCCGCTGGCTACCGGACCTGCAAGGTCGCTGGGTTCCTCATCCATGGCCAAGCAGAAGCTGGGCAGCTTACGTGGACCGGTGGCTAGAGTGGGCCGGACATGGTGGGGTGCCCCTCCCATAGCCAGGACAGGGGCAAAAAGCAGACTGGGGTGGATAGGAAGACGCAGTGAGGCCAAAGGATCTGGTCGTAGCACAAGAATCCTTAAAGCACTCCAGCGCCGAGCCTGCCTTGTCGCCAAAAAGGCGACGGCCATCGAAGGGCATGTCCAGCAAGGTTGACTGGACATCCCCCGAAAAGCCAGACGTCCTCAACCAGGCGTAGCGCCTAGTGCCTATTGAGTCGGTGGTATTCAGTCCACATCGAGTCTTGAATTTAGCTGTGTCTCTCGCATCGTCCACTGCTTGGGAGAGAATGACCCGGGCCTTGTCAGGGCACTGAGGCAGCACTTGCGCAATCATATCCCAGATAGTATGGGTGTATCGGCCCAAGAGGCACACAGTATTCAGGAACCGCAGTGCCAAGCTGGAGAAAGAGAACATGCGCTTCCCAAGATGACCCAGCTTCTTGTATTCCTTGTCTGGGGGAGCAGAAGGGAATGCACCCTTGGAAGAAGGGTGTTGGGTGAGGGAAACTGGGTCGCACAGAGCCGGGTGGTGGTGGTGGGCAATCGTCCATTCCACAGGAGCCCCTGTGCTGGGCTTGGACCAGGTTACCAGAAGGATGTCAGTGTGGGCTTCGTTGAAGGGCAGAAGGGGTTCAGAGAAGGTTGCCGCAGGCTGAAGCAACTGTCAGGAGATTAGTCACTGAAGGGCGCTCCAGGGCCTCGGCTGCCCTTCTCACCACGACAGCCTAAGACACTCCCTTCTTGGTAGCCACGGTAGGGGGAGAAAGCATGTCAAGGTCTGGAGAAGTGTCCAGACCACTGGCGTCACCCAGGTCCTCTCTCCAGTCTGGCTTTTCAATATGGTCTGCCAAAGGGTTCAGAGACCCCTACTAATCCTCATCACCACCTTCTGGGCAATAAGGAACACAAGGGATGAACAGGGGAACCAATGTACCCTCCGGCGTCGAATTAGACGTCAGTCCAGCTCCGGGTCATCTCGGGGGTAAGGATGGGGTCGGCGTCGGCCGGGGGCGTTGTCGATGGGATCGACGCTGGGGAAGGTCGTGTTAGATCGGCTGGCGTCAATCTGGATCCAGGCCTGGATCCGCGGGGGCCGCCCGGTGCCAGGGTCATAGCGGCTGGTATCATAGTCCCAAGACCCTGACCGGCACCGCGGGGCCCGAAGGCGTGCCAGTGGAGTTGGGCTGCCCAAAGATACGGTGGAGGGCTTCATAAAATGCACGAAGCTGGGCAGTGGACACCACGGCTCCTGGAAACAGGGGGAAGCGGAGGGTCGTCCCTAAAGAAGGCACCGGAGACGGAGCCTTAGAGCGACGATGCTTCTGGTCCTGCGTCGCGTCAGCCAAACAACAGAGAGAAGGTGAAGAGCGACGATGCTGCTTCGCCTTCTTCTTGTGCTTTGACTTACCCGAGGACTATGAAGACTTGGAATAGGACAAGTTGTGGGGGCTCCGCGAGTGGCCTTGAGACCTTCCTCTCAAACAAGACCGGGAGTGATGCGGAGCCGACTGCCGGCCTCCAAGAGCTTTCGGGAACACTCCCTTTGGGTTCATGGATTGGCAGTCAGAGCACGACTTCGGGTAGTGGTCACGCTCCAGACACCCAAGGCAAACGAGGTGTGGGTCTGTCACAGACATCAGCCTGTGACAGGCCTCGCAAGGCTTGAAGCCGGTCCGACGATTGGACATCACTCGCGCAGATATGGCTATTCAATATAAAAACATTTCATTCAATACACATTCATACCACATACTTTTCAATAATACAACATATTTTCAGCCTGGCTGATGAGGTTTGATGCCCTGAAACAGGTCCCAGGATGCTTGTTTCAGGTCCAGGGAGGACCCGACTTGGCAGTTTGGGCTGGACTGTTCCCATGATGACAGGGTCAAGACGGGTTTGCATATGGCTGGGTCCAAACTGGTTGGGGGGGGGGGGGGGGGGGTTGGGGGAGGTGGTGAGCAAAAGAACTGGGGTGGCGAAGTGAGCTAAAGAACGATGATGGATTCAAGCCAGATCTAATAGTGACTGGGGGTGAGTGTCTGAAAAAGCAGACTGAAAAGTCCATCATTTCCTTGTTTTTGCTGTTCCCATGAGGAACAGGGTCAAGACTGATTTGCATATGGCTGGGTCAAACTCGGGGGCGTGGTGAGCAAAAGAACTATGGATTGAACCCAGATCCTTGTGACTGGGGGTGAATGTTTATATTTTTCAGCATTCTGTCAATCAATTGTTACTTTTGCTTGTATCAGTAAAGTCTGGCCAGAATTTCCGGCATCACGTGTAATGCTGACTGCTCTCATGGGTTATATCACTTGAGGTGAGAGTGTCACTGGCAAGGCTTCACATTCGCTAATACGATCCCGGGCAGCCATTTTAGAATGATCTAAATTACGTTATTCTAAATGATTATCATCTCTTGAGTGGACTCCAACCAGAACGCTCGATGCTCTCTATACTGATGCACAGTCACCGAATAAGCTATCAATCACTGGAGGTGATCATACATATTGTGAGGTTCCTCTCACTTAAAAGAACCACAATAAGCTTCACTAAACACACCCACCCCAGTTCAACTCACTGCCATCTTGGAGTTCAGCCATCCTGTAATGAGTGTCCCTCAATGCATATGTACTGGTACAAACACTCTCCTAAAGGCCCAATATATGCTATTTGAAGATCTAGCCCCTAATATATTATCAAGGAGTGTAGCGAATGCCATTCTCCCAGAGGATTAAAATTGTTCAGACCCCGGGTATGAGTTTCCAATGTAAAAATCCAGAAACATTCTCACAGTTTTCTAATCTACGCTGGGTCATCATGTTTGTGGCTTTTCTCTATATTGTGTAGACAATAGAGAGACTACGATCTGTTTGTCCAATATAGCCATGTCCACAAGTACATACCAGTAAGTAGATGAGGTTTTTCATCTTGCAACAAGTGAAGGTATTAGGTTGGAACTTGATCCCATTATGGGTATAATTTTCTGCTTCAATGGCACGATGACAAGTTATGCATGGCACCATCAATGTTTTTTTGGACAAATCGTGTCTCCTTCAGTAAACAAGATCTTGCAACGTTGCCCTTCATATTTTTATTTCTTTGATGTGTAAACATTGGCTTTTGGAGTTTAGTATTACTCTCTGTGTCACTATTGAGGATGTGCCAATTTGAATTAATAACTTGGCATACCCTCTCATTCAGGACCAAGTGTCTAGTGACACACACCAATTTTGAGTTACTTTGTTGATGTTCCCTATACGACCAAAAAATAAGAGGGGAGGACACGGAGCTTATGAGAGAGAGGTCCTGAACCAATGCTCCAAAAGGTAGTACATAAACAATGTAGGTGGTATCAGTTCCTAAAAACGCAAGGGAAAGGTAGAACGGGTAGGTTTTCCCGTACACGAAGGAAGAGCGATAACTGCCTCGACCTGCCTTCGGTACTGCTGAGGAGGTCCATCCTTTATTTAGGGAGGGCTGAGAACAGGGCACACGCATAACCACGTGTCCCTACGACAGAATCTGTTTATTTCAACCTATAAGAAGGACACATGGGAATATAGGGCGTCTTTTCCCCCATTCCCACATCTACTCTCTCTCACTGGTCCTGATGAAGCGCTCTAGGATCCACTAGGGACCAATATATAGCGCGAAACATGATGACCCTGTCTTACACTTAACACTTTAGATACTCACCACACGGGTTGAGAGCAGCGGGATCTTTTTTGCTTAGTTTCCCCTCTCATTTTAGCATTATTTTGCGTCTCCATCCCTGTGACATTTTTATTCTGATTCAGAGGACCTTTCAATAAACTCACAAGGGTGTGTGAGGGCACCACAAGTTACATATAGGAGCACTCTCTCTCTCCTCTCTGCACACTCAAGTCTACCTGGAGACACTTGACATCGCTCACAGCCGACTTGGCTGTTGTATACCTTTCCCGTGCGTTTTTAGGAACTGATACCACCTACATTGTTGATGTTCCCTATACAACAGATATTCTCTGTCATAGAATCTTGTCCGTTTATATGCCTCTCTTACCAGTCTTCATGAATATCCCCATATGATAAATTTTTCTTTCATAGTGGCCAATTTTTTATCATGGTCACTCAAGTTGATGTAACCGCGCCTTAACTTAAGGAACTGGCCAAGAGGGATGTTTTGTTTCTGACTCCTGGGATGGAAGCTATTGAAATGGAGAAAAGTGTTCTAGACCGTTGGCTTGACAAACAGATCTACTTCCAATTTCCCTGATTTCTGTCATATCCAGATATCATGAAATTCCACTTGGGCCTTATTCATGTTAGCTGCAAACCTCTGATTTTGGTTGCATAGGTTCAGCGGTTCAATAAATGCTTTCAGATCTTCTTGTTCTCCAGACCAAATGAGGAAATATCATCTATGTAGCATGACCAGGCTTTGACTGATTCATAGAAATATGCAAGTTCATTGTTAATATGTTGATCTTCAAAATGGCTCATACAAATATTGGCTACACTAGGAGCACATGAAGCGCCCATGCTGACGCCCTTAATTTGTTGATACAATGCTCCTCCAAAACTCAAACGTATTCTCCTGAAGGACAATTTTCAGACATTCTGTAATAAAGGCATTAGAAGCAGCATTCAAATGTTGCATAAACATACCCATCACCTCGATAGCTGATTATTGTGGGGTATTGCTATATAATGCCACTATATCTAAAGTGACCAACCATTCTCTATGTTCTTTAAAAATCATTCATACGGTAGATATAATATCCCTTGTGTCGTTAATGTATTACTTGATAAATAGCACGACGGGGAATAGGAATGAATCAATGTACGTAGATAGCGGTTCAGTAATATACCATATTGTGGTGACTATCGGTCTATACAGTGGGTCTTGTTGATCCTTATGGGTTTTGAGCACTCCATAAATGCTTGCCACGTATGGATTGGTGACATTTAAAAATTAATGTTCTTTTGTACAAATAGTGCCTGCATTCAAAGCGCCAGTAGTAAGCTGTTCGATTTTTTTACAGTCTTAGTAGGATCCATAGTAATCTTAGTATAGTGTGCTGTGTTACTCAATATGAGTGCCGTTTTGTTGATATACTGGTCTGTACCTGGTAATACTATTCCTGCATCCCTGTCACTGCTCTTTACTGTGATTTATTTATTTTCCATTAGGGTTTTTAAAGCTATATGTTTCTTCCTTCTCTAAATTTGGTAAAGGTCTAAGAATCTATCTGGTGCATTCCTTTAATTTCTTAAGGACAACTGTCTCAAAAGATGGCGACGTATTGAACTTTCTCGTCTTAAGTAACTCCATATCTGAAAAACAATTCTTCAAATGCATCTTTCTGAAAAAATGATACAATGTCTCCGAAGAGTTCAAATTTGTTGCCATTTGTATGAGGAACATAGGATAAACCTGAGTTAGTGAAGAGTTGGTAGCTATATCAAGAGGGGTATGTGAGAGATTAAGGATGGGAATCTCTTTCATGGTCTCCAGTATTGGCTATTTCTGGTCTCCAAGTACTAGTGTCAATGATTGTTGAAATAGTACCCTCTTCGGTATCTTGGTTGGAATCTGTATCCTCTGAACCTATCGTCTGGCTAAAAAAGGAGAACTATTACCTGGCCCCTGCTAAAACATTGATCTTCTATCGGTTTGGCCAAACTAAGGAGAGCTACCCTCATTCTCTGAATCAGAGGTGTCAGGGAATGTGTTCACTTTCCGTGTGCTCCATCATTGATGGGATGATTCTATCTCTTGATAATGTCCTTGATTGTAGTAATTTTCTGAGCGAGAATGATGTGCCCTTTATTTTGAGAAATATCTATTATCTTTCTTCAATTTGTCTGTTTGTTCTTCAACAATTATTCATTAAATGAGGTAAGCTCATTCTTTATTTCTTCCAGTTTCTTTTAGACCTCGTCCAGGGCATTTAATTTTTTCAATTTATCTTCGAGCACGAGTATCTAATTTATCAGGGTTAATACCATCCCACTTGCTGACTCTACAATCAACATCATCGAATCCCTGGAACATCAGTTGGCAATCAAGGACCATCTTTCTAAAACTGTGCGAATTTGTACAAATAGCCCTGGGATGTGACCTCGATGTTAATTTTATTCCCTGAAATATGACCTCGCTCTTAAATACTGGAGCATAAATTATCCATCAGATTCAATTCTTTGGTTTTCTTCTTTAGTGTTGGCAACTTATTCCACTGCACATTATTTGGGAAGGATGTATTAGACTGGTCATCAAAAGAAGCTTGGTTGCCCACTAGTTTAGAGTATTCCTTGTCCGAAAAACTGAAAGATTTTGACATCTTCATCTTAAGTGTTTTGGAAGTAGAAAATAGGTGGTAAGAATGTGTATTGAATGTAATGTTTTTATAGTAAACAGCTATCTCTCTCATATAGACCTGTTTCAAGCATACTGAGAATGTATGCCCATGGTCGCATAAACAAACTTTACAAACAATTTCCGATAAAATTTCAAAACATTTATGAAAAAACTGATGAAATATGCTAACAAAATAAAATAAGACGCAAACATAACCTTATAGTGCTGTATATTTATGTGAGACTTATGAGCTTTGATAGAAAGATAAGGATTTTGTTTCTAATGATAGTTATGCCCTGCCCTAGGAACCATAGAAGCAAAGCCGGGGCCTGTTCTAACATACTGAAGTCACAGAGGAGTTCCATAACCATACTGAGGAAGGAGGCGGAAGGCATAGTTCCTTTATAAGGTTATAGAACTCTAAGGTGACTTGCAATATCCACATGATGCATGCAAGGGGGTACTTTACCCTGCATAATACATGGTCACACCATCACCTTTCCACCAAACGACTTAAAACGTTGGTGGATAGTTCTTCCATATAAAAGATTGAGCATGTTTGAAAACATGAAGAACAAAAATAAAACCTCTTGCGTGAAATAATTAAACACATCAAAACCTGTTAATTATTTGCTGCTAGCAGATATTAGAAACACTTCAATACAATCAAGACAGCTTTTTTTTAAGAAAGCTGCAGCAGCTCCGTATGTGTACAAACATACAAAAGGATTCTAGCTTTTCTAAATCAAAGGAGTGACAAAAAATGAACCTATTTTCTCTGCATGTCACTATAAGCTATTAAAATAGAGCAGAAGAAAGAAAAGCAAAGTTCCATTTTCGTTGCCTTTAACAGCTGCTTCAAACATTCACCATAACCTGACTTGACCAGCGTTTCACCCTGGCTGCTAGCAGCAAGCATTATGACGTCAGTACTCAACTGTAATAACTTATAATAGTCAAGTTCTAATGCCTTTTCCTTATAATCGGCAACTGAGCGTGTCACGTGTCGCAGATTATAAAGAAATTTTTAAAAGTGCATTTACACAGGGATTATAGAATTCCATGTATTATATGATGTATAAAAGTGTTTATTTATATACTTTAGCTAGGCCACATATTTATTAAAAATGCCACCTTGGAAAACATAGATGCTGCTCTGTCATTCATGCCTGTATTCACCATCTCCTCTCCTGCTCTCCTGCACATCTTCTCTCCTCACAAACTTTGCAGAGGAGAAGACAAGATGATGCAATGGTTTTTCCCTGTTGTGCTGTGAATGAACTTCCTTGCGTTCCTAACTGTTGCAATGTTCCAGGCCCTTCCATTGTGGTCCAGTTACTTGGCCTAGTCTTACTGGCTTGTGTGGATTGGCATGGTTTGAATGTTTCATATTAGTTAGAACATCTCCAGATATGAATATTATGATAAATAATGGATGCTTTCTTAAAATGGGATAATGCTTCAATTCTTACGAGTGACATACGTAATTTGATGTGCCAAAAGAGGAGCTGCTTGTGATCATGCCATGATGATTCTGCGCTTCCTAAAATGTATTATGCAATAATTGTGTATAATAACCTCTTGATTCTAGAAATAAGCAAGATTTTTAAAAAAAAATTCTTTTTCTAATAGGGAATGCTGTTCGATTCTTTTTTGGTTTTGCTGCTCGTTTGGGAGTTAAATTAATTTGAGATCTTTGACTATTCTCTATGATTCTGCATTTGAGCCTTCATTGCATTTATTCTATACCACTTGATGATTTTCTTAGATTTTTGTAATAAAACCCTTTGACTTTCCCTTGATAGAGGAGTTATTGACTGGTCTAAAATATCAATTTTTATACTCCTCTAAACTGATGTTGGGGAGGGTGCCTTTTCATGCAAGACTGACCCAGGAGAGGACAGTCTATGGTAAATGTTGGGGTAATCTGAATTGTTGGGTTTCCTGAATATTGGGTTACGGTTCTGCTCCCACACTGGTTTTCAGATTGAGGCCCAACAGTAAGGTAATCCCTATAATAGAGCAGAAGTTTAAGGCTCTCATCCCAATTTGAGTCCAAAAACTCCTGATTTCCTTGGGGCTATCAAATAGTTCAAACAAACCTCCTTGTTGCAACATGCATCTTCGTTAGTGAAGAGGACATTCAGTTCAGAGCTAAAACAGTCATCCTTGACAAAGACGTTTTACATTCTGAACAGCAACGCTAAGCACTCGCCTGCTGCACCGATGAAGACTAATGCACCATATATGTAAAGGCTGTGGAGATAAAGAAACATTGTTTCTCAGACAAACCTTTTGTAAAAACATATTTTCAATCAGACTCAAAAACTCACCTGGCCTCTGACAAAAATTTCATTTTTAGCTCTTGAGGAAGATCTTCTTTGCACGTTTTTACTGCAACAGGGGTTTTATCCTTTAAAGTCCCCTTAAACACTTCACCAAAATTACCCTGCAATAGTATATATAATGATATTAGATTCCACATTTTCACAGGTGAGAAATGGCCAGTATGCTATTACTATCAAAACGCAACATCAATGCAGTCTAGCAAAAAAGGAAAAAACAAATTCCTTACTTGTAGCAACGGTTTTCACACATTGGTATCTTTTGAATATTTAATTGAACTCACAAATAGTATGTCTGGTCCATAATAGAAAAATAGAAACAGTGCACACCTAGCTGTCGGAAGAGAGCTTCTTAAAGGACGGGAACAGTCACTCACCCGAGGATGACTTGCTTCATCATTGGGTTCCCTCCTCACACCTATATTTGGCCTTCTGAAGACAGTTTTACTCACTACCCTCTCTGCCTTTCACTCATCCTCTACCACTGCTCTCATTTTTTCTAAACACCTCAGCTCCTCCCCTCTCTTAGAGGAGTTGTAGCCCACACCAAGGACCTTGATCCTGGTGTCACCCACGATCTTTATTTTCCTTACTTATAGTTTAAGGCATAACGAACCCCAAGGGTTGGACCCATATCACCAATTGTGAGAATTGAAAGAAACTCTCAAGAATTCAAAAGGATCACCAAATCTCCTTACAAACCAAACCCAAGAGAGATGGCAGTCAAGGAGCCCATGATCGAGAAGGAACGCAAGATGAAAACACAACCATAAACCCCGAAAAAGGGGTAAAAGGCGACATCTGAAGAACAACCAGCTCAGTAACTAAATGTTGTGGTTGGTATCGGAAGTGTCATAGAAATATTTCCAAGAAGATACAAAACATTCCCAAAAGCGAAAAGCAACAACCACTTCAGCAAGTTTAGAAGCAGATTAGACACAGCTCATGCAGTGGAACAGGATGAAAGGGTCCATAAAATAAACCACTAATAGTCAAGATACGGACAAAGTACAACCACAACGAACCTTGAAAGGAAGAGAATTGGCAAGAGCCCTTCTTGCCTATGCATCGTGAGAACTAGCACAAAAGAAGTGCTACTGACTGTAAGAAAGTAGGATCTGCTTTCATGGTTACCCCCACTTTTTACTGGTGTCAGTATGTTTTTCTTGAATAGTCTGACTGGGATCCAGATAGATATATAACGCATCCTCCAGAAATATGGAACGGAGATGCTCATTGAAGGAAGGAAACCAACAAGTACAATTTGAAACGTTGAACCAGGTCGCTAAGAAGGGTGTAGGTAAAATGCAGGGACATACACCGTATGCAGGGCCAGACAACCATATGTGCAAAACGCACACAAATATATAACTGAAGTAAAAGACATCTACAAGAGATCCATTTGAGAGATGGGTATATATATGCAGAGACATATACATCCAAGATACATGTATACAAGAATAAATCTGCATATAAAAAACAAATATTCCCGGAGAGACACAAGTCATGCAGGGCACAGCAAAAGTACATCCACGCCTATGAAGGTAATCTACGTCCTCCGCTAGTGAGTGGGAGGATGAGAAGTGGAGGAATGAAGGACACTTCAAGGACAGAGGTAACCAAGGAAGGACAGAGAGAATACATCCTACCGTTGTAAAAGAAGAAGTTATGACAGTAACTGAAGTGGAGACAGAAAGACAAGCTGGAAAATAGCAACACAATGCCACATAAGAGTAGGAAGTGGAAGAAATCGCCCACTACAGGAAACAAGGGCAAACGTCCAAAAACAAATGACACTGACTGATGAAGGATGCCAGCAGGCGGTACCAGGTTAAACAAAGAATAAACTGCATGTGGAAAGTCCACCATGAAGAAGAAGAAAAAGAAGACGACCGCTAGGGTGAAACAAAGGGCTGGCGGAAACTAAGGGCAACACATAGTCAATTTTGACAATCACACATTGTCCAAACCATGGAAGCATGAGAAACAAGTAAGAAACCAGACCAACTTGAGAAACAGGTAAATCAGCCTAATCAAAGCTGTGGACAAAAACTGGGAGTACAGAGTATGAGGAGAACAAGCCCCAAGCAGGGGAAAGAAGCCCCAAACATTGGATGACAGTGCAGAAGCAGCAGAAATACATAGTTGGACAGAAGACAGGATATGCCCAAAGAAAAAGTAATGAAATACCCCCACCCAAAAAGGGTGGTAAACAGAACCACTCCTATAAAAATACGACAACACGAAAGGCGGAAGTGGCATACAGAGCTGTGAGGGAGAGAACAGTATCTCCACCTATGAGGGAGGAAAGATACAGGAAAAAAGGGTAAAAATAGCCTCCTGTGAAATAAGGATACCAATACACAAATCCAAACAATTAAGGGGACTAGTGTCCCAGGGGAACAGAACTGAAAAGAACAGCAGTCACAACAGCTACCCCACAGGTCAGATGGATGATATGTATAGCCCCCCACTCCCTCACAGGAAGCAACAGCAGTGACTGTAACCCAATTAAGTAGGTAAGAACACTTTACGGTTAATAACAGAATACCAAACTGGTAAAGATAAACAGCATCAGGAGCATGATAAAGTAGAAAAAGGGCTTAAACAAGAAAGCTGTACCCAGGCGCAATACAAACTAATATGCCAAGAAGATGCAGATACCACACGGGCATTAGGGAACATGAATACACTGTGAGGGGAGGTGTATTCGTGGAACCCAGGCATAATCCAATAGGAACACAAAGATGAGTAGGAGAAAATCCATGTGTCCCACAGAGTAAAACAGAACAAAGAGAAGTACCACACTGAAAAAGGTCATAGACCGAAACGAAAATTACCCAGGCCAAAGAGTCTGCCTGCGGTACCATTATCGCCCATATGGATATAAGGGGCAGAGAAAAGATGAAGTCGAAGTCCCACTAGGGATACTAAGTGCATAGGTAGCTCACAAAATGCCCCTAAGGCATACAAAATAAGGTGTTTTAACACTATGAGGCACTCATCATTATATCAAAACTTGGTATCTAGTACAGTGTGTAAATACAGAAAGAAAAACATTGTTTGATATAACTTTATTGTTCGGTACTTCGACTTCTTCTTTAGACAATCCAGTGAACTTTAGCCAACACGTGTATCATTGATTTTGGGGAGGTCTCCCCACAACTTGCTCAAGTTTAAACAGTAAAAAATATCTATTGTTGCAACAATATTTACAGACCTTCAGCCAATAGGCACACTCAAATTCTTCAGAAAAATATCCTAATTAGGGGTGGGCGGAATTTGCAAAATTCACTTTCGCAAATTATTGCGAAAATGTTAAAAATCTCCGCCAACACGCGGAAATATCGCGAAGATGCGGAAGGTTTTTTCCCGCCTGTTCGCGGTATTTTCTGCGTGGTCGCGGCTCTCCAACTTACCCATGCGGTTGCTCGCGGGCGCGGCCATCTTGTTTTCACTTGTCTCGCAGTGCATGATCGCGAGAAGAAAGACGTGATCGCGCGACGAATGACGTTACTGCGGGCGCGAACTGTCGCGAGACGGCGCAAATGGCTACCAACAATCCAACAGCTCGTGGAGAACGCGAACGGATCGGGAAAACTTGACGGCGAATGCGGGGATTCAGGTAAGGCGATCACGCGCACGCGAGAATGTATTATTTTACAGCGCAAGCAAGCAAAGAATTTCCAGTAAAATGCGGAATTTTAGTCCAGGCCTAATCCTAATGTGAGCAGTAACATTCAAATGCAAAAAACATTTTTAGATTCTGTTTTGTGGAAACCCAACCGATCCTCTATGGGGCACTTCTTTGCATTTAACAAACTGGGATTAAAGATATCTGTGCTCATAATTAGAAAGATACGTGATTAGACTCTCTAGAGAATTGTGCCGCTTACATTTCTAGTTGGCTACACTAAGGCTGGATATTTCATATTGGAGTTGCAAATACAACCGGAACTGAGGTAGGCACATTCTGGCTCATCATTCTTTTTACCAATTACTAAGAACTAAAAGACTGTTGACTATAACCATGTTCATTGTCACACCCCAGAACCATCTATAGAATCTCAGGAATCTAAGAGGTACACATATATATTTCCTATGGGCGATACACTTTAGACTAAGCCTCTTCAGTAATACTGTACCCATTTGCACAGAAGACTTGTCTATTTATATGTTCCCATTGGGATACAAGGATCATTTAGTTACAACTTTTTTCCCCTTCCCATCGTGCACAACACATTAATAAGGATCTAACCACGTATCCTTCTAATTATGAGCACAAATATCTTCAATTCCTGTTTGTTAAGTGCAAAGAGGTGCTCCATAGAGGATTGGTTGGGTTTCCACGAAACAGAATCTAAAAATGTTTTTTGCATTTGAATGTGAATGCCTACATTAGGTTGTTTTTCGGAAGAATTAGTTTGCTTATTGGTTGAAGGCCTGTAAATATTGCTGCAACAATAGATAGTTTTACTGTTAGTGAAACCAAAATGTGGTACACTGTGCAGAGAGGTTGAAGAGATCATTATTGGTTTACAGAGGCAAAAGTAGATAATACAAACGCTGTATTTTGTGGTAGCGTGAGCAAGCAGTTAGGCTTAACAGAGGGTAGCGCTAAGCATTTGTTGTACGCACCAAGGCAATAAATTATACCCACACTCAACTAATGCATTTAAGACCGAATTTGAAAAATAGTACTTCTTTTTATATAAATATTTATTCCAAGAACTTCGGGTACAAGGTAAATACTTATTGCAATACAAGAGAACCACTGTAAATGCAATATCTACAGTTGTGCGCAATTACGCACAATACATTTCCTATGGAAGGAGAAATGCACATGGAAAAAGCAATGAAGTACAGTTATTGTTGTGATTAGCCTTTTGGAAATAGGAAGGTTCAGGGCCAAGGTCCAAACTGCAAAGGTAAAGTTCCTCGGAGTAACCCGGATTTCACCAGGAGCATAAACAAAGGGACCTTGTAGCTGGTGTGCTACGAAGGAAAGGGGCCACCTGTAAAAGCAAAGGGGGACTTGCAGGCAAGTTCAAAGACTCCCAAGGGACAGTTGAGGTCGCAAAGACTCTGGGCCTCGGGAGCGCAGCTGATTTGAAGATTTTTCGGTCAGGCGGGCTGGGTGCAGTGAAGATGTGCAGCTGGGCATGACACGCAAAGTTGAACCTCGTGGTCAGGGGCTGGCACCTTGGAGCGACGATTCTGGAGCTGTTGGGCCACTTCTGAGGTGGGTCTCCGGAGTCCTGATGTCCTTAATTGGGTGTGGCTGTAGAATTGGAGTTCGCCTGGACTCAGCTTTGTAGGTTTTTACAGTAAGGGGTCCGGTACCCCGGATATTCTTGCCTTTCGGCTCGGGTGGTTCCTGGGTCCTCAAAACTTGGTGCAGAGGCTGAGCTGAACTTCCAGAGCAGGTGTACCTTTCGCTGGTATTCAGAGACGTCGGTTGGGCTGGAGAGCTGGACGACGCTGGACCGGACTTCCCTGTTTTTGGTGTCTGCGGCTGCAGGGCGATAGTACCTCTAACTCAAAGGACTTCTTTGACAATTTGCGAAGTGCTGATGACCCTCCTTGGTTTGTGGAGGCCACAGAGCGACGAGACCACCTGAAGGATGGCAATTGCCATGTTCTGTGGCAGTAGATAGGAGTTTGCGCCCCAAAGTCCACCACGAGGTCTGTAGTTCTTGGTCCAACAGCGATTCTTTGTTCATCGTCCTCTTGTGTCCGTGGAATCTAGTTTCAGGGTCTGGGAAAGCCACCTAAATACTACATTTAGGGGCGTTTACTGGGGAGTGACAGGTAGTGGCCAATGGGCCTCTTACCTGGGGTGTCTACACCTTCTATTATGCCCACCACCTGTGGGAAAGGGACATAGGTCTAGCCCTGATTGGTGAAGTCCCACCATCTTTAAGATAATGGGTCTGAAAAATGTACTTCATCTTGCCTCCAGCACCTGAGGGGAGGAGTAGGCTGAGGGAGGTACACCTCCTACTCTTACTTCATTTTCACACCTGTCTTCACGCCAAAAGGAGGTGAGGACAGAAGAGGGGGCCTGCTCCTATCAGGAGAGGCTGGGTTCGCTTTTCAAAGGCAGCAAGCCCTTTGAAGCTACCTGCCACCGATGTCTCTTCCTGACTGGGTGGGTTTGGGGGGCAAAGATGTGAACATCTCCACCCAGGATCTTTGTTCTTGACCTCTGAGCGTACTGGCACTCACCCCCTGAGGTCAGAACTCTGTCTGGTGGTGACAGGATGACTTAAACCAGTCGATGATCCCACCAAGATTTGGTAGGTTTCAGGGGACCCCTCCAGGATGGCCTCTGTGTGCAATTATTTATAAAAGCTAGCACTGGAATCAGGTTCATTAAAGACGAGATGTTTGGTACCAAGCATCCCATAATACAGTGAAGCCATAATGGCGCTGGGGAACTCGTAAAGACGAGTATCCAGCCCATGTACTCCTGGTGGCCTTCCTGTTCACTTACAATATCCAAGAATTGACATGGATATTGCAGGGGCCTATCTGCTCATGCAGATAGGCCCTCGCAGGAGATATAGTGCACCCTGCCTTAGGACTATAAGCCCTGCTATGGAGGTCTCTTACCTATATCCCATACAGTCTCTGTGGGCATGACACACAGAGATAAGTGTCAAGTCGACTCTTCGGTTTTGTCTGCACCAAGGCATGCAGTCTGCAAAGGCAGTGTGCATGGCCCTGGTGAGGGGACCCTAGGCTGTCACAATTTGGGCTGCTACCCTTGGGTCCTTCTTCAGTGTCACTGCACTAGGTACCAGGGGTACCATTTACTAGGGAATAAAGGGGTTAACAAACTTGTGCCAATTGGGAAACAAAAGGTACAGTTTAGGCAAAGAGCTTTTGGCACAGGGGACCTAGTTGGCAGAGACCCTGTGCACTTCCAGTCGAAATTATATCATTTTCCAGGCAAAAAGTGGGGGCTAACCATGTCCAAAAGAAGCACTTTCCGACAACTCGGGTGGAAAAAAAATCAAGCGGCTAAAAGAAGCTGTAAGAACAGGCTCCCATGAGGCTACAAAGAAAGATATGTTCCAGATAGATGGAAACTAAACCTGTCACTGACAGCATAAATAAGAAGAAAAGCACCTGTAGCAAGCAGAAACACCACACTGGGAGTAACCCTGGAAGGGAGAGAAGTACTCCGCCCTATGAAGGCTGATTAGAGCCCAAGAGCCTAAACAAAGGGAAACATATTTTCCCGGACAAACCTAGTACAACAACAGAGTTAAGAATCAGTACCACCATGACACTCGGAATCGGCGTAAAGCAGAGTTAGCATGCGTACCGAAAAGGGAGGTGCCATCAAAAGGCATGTCAATCAAAGTAGTTTGCACAGCCTCTGAAAACCTGGAAGTATGCAACCATGCACACCGACTTAGAGCTATGGAAGAGGCCATAACCAGACCAACAGAATCGGTGGCATCCATAGGACAGTGAATGCTATGGTTAGCAGCTTGTTGCCCATCTTCTACCAACGAAACAAGAGCAGTCCAGGCTTCCTCTAGAATGGAGGGCAAAAGGCGCTCCAATAAGTCCCACAAGGAATGGGAGAAGCGGGCAAGGACACAAGAAGAGTTCAGAGATCGTAGGGCAGAGCTAGAAGAACAGAAAATATGCCTACCACAAGCGTCAAGATTCCTGGCCTTACTTTCTGGAGGGACAGGATGGATAAAATCAATATTTAGGATTGCTGAAGCATCCTGCACCAAAAAGCTCTGATTAGATGAATGCCTAAGGAGACAGGATGGATCTTCTGGGGCCAGGCTATGCCTGTGAGAAATAGAGCGATCCACTGGGAGACATGCTTCAGGGTTAGCCCAAGCACCAACAGGATATCAACAAGGCATTCTCTATAAGGAAGGACATGCGCTACGTTAGACTGGTCAGGATGTAGAATGCCAAGTAAAAAGTCTATTGACATGTTCACAGAAGGAAGTTGTAAAACTAGTACAACCGAAACTCGATTGAACATGTCTGCCGGAAAAGAACTCGACTTTTTTGCCAAACAAGGAGGAGACAGGAGGGTGGAGAAGATTCTAAGCCACTCCCATCCCCCCAAGTCAAGTAACCAGCTAGACTGCGTAGGGGGTGGAAATGTGTCCGAAATGGGATGGGGACACACCACACCTTCTGTAGTTTCTCCACAACCATAGGCCTCAGAAGGATTAACCGGAGGAAGTGAGTCAGAGGTGGTCGGCTCCATCTGCGCCACGTTGAGAGCCATTACAGGAGCCGTTTGACACCTCGACATCGGAAGAAGTGATGATCTGCAGCGATGGCACCACCATCGGAGCCAAATGACAAGAGCTGGATTCCGATTCGGAGTCAGCAGATTAAAAGCAGGAGCTGAAAGTGGTAGCCTTGAAGGGCTGCGCACCGGCACCGCTATGTAAATGTATGTGTCTTGTGCACTGCTGCCCTGAGGCGTCCTGGCGCTGTAGACCGCTGGGGAACCCGTCCTGGCTATCCCTGTGAGATGGTCCCTCCAGGGTATCTCCAAGGTGAAACCAGGCATCCCCGGCGAATGTGGGGGGCCGTTGTGGAGATGAGGCAAGCTAATGCCCAGAGTTGCCGAGTGTGTTCCTGGTTAGAGTAGGTACCGAGGCGAGAATTATCGAGTCCGTTTTGACCCTGGTCCACGACCCTGCCGCGTCGGGAATTGAACCCTGGTCCCTGGCCGATTCTCTGCTTACGGATCTGCCGCCTCTAACCAGTGAGCCACACCTCTCCGCTATGGTGTCAAGCAGGAAGCCAAACTGAAGGAGAGGGAGAACTTGCCAGCGGGGACACAGGCATGACCTCATGCACCCTAATGGGGCCTAAGGATACTCAACAGGAGGGTGACAACCCAAAAATAGAATGAAGAAATTGATAATATTTTTTTACCTGGGTCGAAGACGTTCCGGCCCCAGGATAGGTGGGGAGGCGTGGGGCAGACTCATGCCTGACACTGCAACAGAACAGCAAGGAGCAGTGGTCGACGATGAAGGAGTGAGGCGCCGCAACTTCGACCACCTATGCAGAGACTTACCTTCGGATGTCAAAGGCGAATGACGTCTGCGGGAACGGCGCCTAGAGCGTATGTGCGGTCGGTCTTTATAGGGCATAGAGAATCAAGGACGACTAGAAAACTTTGATGACTGTGACAGCCGCTCCACATGGTGCTTAATGCGACGTTCTCTTCGCGCCTTCAGTGGAAGCTGATGACAAGAGGCGCACTCATTGGAGTAATGTTGTTCATCCAGACACCACATGCAAAAAGAGTGAGGGTCTGTGGTGGACATTTGTCGTCCACAGAACTCACAAGGTTTGAACCCCAAGGACATTGAAAAAGGGTAGAAAAAGGCACACTGCTCCGTCAACGAAAAAATGTCCAGTAGGCCAAAAAAAGCCAGAGGAACTGCAATGCGGATCTGCGCTGCGAGAGTGGACAAGAAGGAACGGAAATCAGCGCATTGGGGGAGGGCTTATATGGACTCCGTTGACATCGCATTCGCGAGACGACATTGCTACGGAGTCACTCAACACCCTCTACCGACGCACAGAGGTACTGCTAAAAAAAATCCCGATCCACTCTGACACCAGGGGAGGATTCTAAGATAAGGAATCTGCACCTAAATGGTTTTATCAGATGAATACATGCAGGAGGACTGCACCGGGTGCCACTCGTAGGTGGCGATTGAAAGAAAGAAGCCAATGGGCACTGCCCTAGGTTGGATCATGTGAAAGAAATCAAAAACACCATTCTCCATACAAGCCTAGTATGGGAGGAATAGGAGAGGCAGATGGTATAGCAAAACAGAGTTTAAGATTCTGTTCCACCTCCAACTGCCCCGAAAATGTTGTAAAGCGTAATCAGCATGAGCGACAAACATATGTTGACCATTGAAAGGCATGTCTACCAAGGTGCATTGAACAGCCTCCGAAAAATCAGAGTTGCGTTGCCAGAAATGACAGTGAAGTGCCATTGAGGAAGCAATGGCTTGCCCGACAGAATCTGTGGTATCCATGTCACATCAAATCGGCAATTTAGCTGCTTATTGGCCATCATGGAATAACTAATTTAGATCGTTCAGGGTCTCATCCGGAAGCGAGGGGAGCAGGTACCAGACAGATTCCCACAACGTGTGAGAAAACCAGCTCAGAACACAAGTGGTATTAAGTGACTGTAAGGCTGAACTGGTAGCAGACAACATATGTCAACCAAACGTATCAAGACTCCTCGACTCCTCGCCAGGAGGGACGTTAGGAAGGGCACTTATGTCAGGGGAGCCTGTAGCAGCCTGAAACAAAGTTGCACAGAGTAGACTGCCAGAGAAGGCATGCCAGATCTCCAGGGGCAGGACGGTGTCTATGAGTTATAGACAGATCCACTAGGGCACCCGTAGCGGGTTTAGACAAAGATCCCACCAAAATATCAAACAGGGCTTCACTGAAGGAGCCCACAGGCTCAGCCCCCGTTTGGCCCTGATGAGGCATCCCAATGAATGGGTCAATAGCCACCTCTACAGAAGGGTGCTGCAGCTCAAGAACCACAGCTACCCTCCTCAGAAGGGCAGCGAAAGCAGAGCTAACCATAGTAGTGAGGCTGGGAGGAGAAAACAAGCCCAAGGTTGGGAGGACTCACGGTCATTAGCCTTACCTAGCTCAGATAAACTAACCTTCAGAGCAGGCTGAACAGTGTTAGTCATGGGTGGAATAACCCCCATTTCTTCTCCTTGGTCACCAAAAACTTGTTCTCCCGGAGGAAAAACAGTAGGGGCTTCTCCAAATAAGGAGGAAAGTAGCCCGAAGTGAACAGCACCACCGACACTGCCCGACATTGATGAGAGGACACCTTGGTGTCAGTAAGGAAAGATGACGCAGCGCCAATCGGTGCCGCCAATGTCCACAGCGGGCCAGCTCATCAGACACTGGCATCGCGGGTAGAAACCCCAAAGGGCTGTGCACCGGAGCTGACATGAGTCAGACTATGGATACAGAGGGTCTAACTGAAGCAGAGGGAGACTCCTCTGGCATGTATTAACTTAAGGCTCTTATGACATCCTTGGGGCTGAGAAGCACACCAGACGGAGGCGTAGACCCAAAGATGACATGAAGGGAGGAATAATATTCCCGCATCTGATCCAGAGTCACACCAGCTCAAAGGACTACAGGGAGGCGCGGGGTAGACTCTCGCTCTAACTCCTCAATAAGAGGATGGAGAGAGGCATCAGAGATGCATGTACGCGGCAAAACCGGGGAATGCCGCAACTCCGACCGCTTATATATCACAGCTTACCTATGGACATCGATGGATGCCCACAGGAAGACCTTATGGAGTGGGTTCTCGAGCGTTCCTTGGAACGAGACGGAGACAGCGAAAGATGTGGAACCTGCAACAAATGCGCTGCCAACAGCTTCATGCAGCGTTCCCACAACGCCTTCGGCCTTAGGTGGCGACAGTGTCACCAAGACACCACATACACATATTATGAGGGTCTGTGGCCCACATCTGCCACACACAGGGTTTGAACCCTGAGGACATTTTTTAAAAAGCACACTGATCCGTAAACCAAAATTGTCGAGATAATCCAAAAAAACAACCTGAGGAACTGCTCTCCGGATCAGTGTTGGAACCGCGGAAAGTTATAAACTGACGTCAGCTCATCAGGGGAGGGCTTATGTGGACTCTGTTGATGATAATTCTAGGGGACGACATTGCTACGGAGTTGTTTAACGCCCTCTACTGACGCGCAGAGGTAGCGCTGTAAAAAGAATTCCAGATCCAGTCTGGCACCCAAGAATAATTCAAAGTTAAGGAATTTGCGGCTAGATATCTCTAGCAGATTAGCATATTGCACTCAGCACATCAGCAGCTATACTATATAGAGAGGATACATACCTGGTAACTGTGTAATACAGTTCAATGTATTGCCACTGAAGGGTTCTGGTGACATCACAAACAAGAAAGGCTGAACAATAAGTGGTTTGCAAATTTCACCAGAACTCTGAGAAGGCAATACAGGTTGATATAACATGCTATGCAGTTTGTATTTTTTATATTATATTTTGGTGGATAATTAGCATGAAAAGGGTATTTATTTTATTCAGGGAAATGTTTATTGAAAATTGTAAGTGAAATACAGAACTGTATAGTTTTGTTGTCCATAGTAAAAATAGGTGAACAATAATTATGCAGCTAAGAAACTGAATTTTCAAAAAAATATCTTACATGTGCTCTGTAGAAGCAACATGCAGCTAAATCATAGGCAGTTTTATTGGAACTAACACGTTTAGGTTTGTTTTATTTTTCATAAACAGACTGTCGAGTAAACAATAGACAATAGTAAAGTACAGTAGAATTATTCCATTCTTGGGCTGCAGCACTTACCGCATAATTATGGATTTACCACATTTGTCAACTCTTTTTGGTACATTAAAACAATTTTTTTTAGCGCTAATGGATAAAATAATACTTCCAGAGAATGCACTGCACAATTTACTACTTCTTGATGCATAACTAAAATAACCCTGCTGCATAAGTTGGTTCTCTATTGCCATATAATACTGGTGGCATTGGAAACAGTAAAGAGGTGCAGAGTTCTTTGAAGGCTGTCATTATGGTGATTAATCCCAAGTTTCACAGAGACCCTGAAATCTTTTCCATATTTCAGGGGTACGCTGCTTTTATACATTGCATTTTTTGCATTACAAAAGAGCACTCAAAGTTTTATTTTACATGATCTGTTGCTTTTATCGCACAAAATACAGTGGTATAAAATATTTCACAGGGAAACATGAAATATGGGCAATGATGTCCAGCTGGCTGTGAAATATGGATATTATCATCATAATGGCAGCCCCCAAACAACGGAGCAAAAATTGCAAATCATGCAACACGTTCTCGGTCAGTATTATTTTTCCCATCTCCACCTGAAAATACATTTGTGGTAAAATCTGCAAACTTTGAAACTAATGTGCCAAACGCAGTAAATGCTCAATAATTCTGTAAACACTATACCTCAGAATTACCAAATCCACTGTCCCTTGCAATTGTCAGTCTTTGTGTTAACAGTTTAATCAAGAGAGGTCGAAACATTCTAATTCTACTCAGTTCCCATTGTTGACTGTACTTTGAAGAAAACTGCTTTTCAAGTTTAATGCCACAAAACAGAAAATACATAACGGGTGACTATGTAATTGCCCAATATAGTCAGGTAGATGTTCTAGTGACATTATAAAATGTATATGTCACCAGAACCCAGAGATGGAACTATAGGACCATATTATGTGTTACTCATTATGCCTTTTTTACATTCCATCTTTTTTTGGGGTAGTTAGCTTGAAAAAGCAGTTTTCTTCAAAATAACGGATGTTGAATCAAAGAAAAAGGTGAGGGCCAGTGGATTTCAGCTACATTTGCCTTTTATTGTAAGTGGCAACATTACGACAAGCTAAAAGTAATGGAGCAACGAGCTTTTCAAACAGCAATTACTGTCATAGTCGGAGAACATTCATTACAGTCACTGCAATGTTTCTTGAGGCTTCTGGCATTTCTGTTACATGATGTTATAGCACCGAAGACTATCCAGGACAACATGTTACTTTAAGAAACTATGTTGCTTTGCAAACGTTAAGTACTGCGATTTAAAACGTTCAAGGATTATGTAAACAGTAATTCCATCAATAAAAAATTCCATCAAAACAAAATACAGAATATGATTTCGTTTTTCAAACTCGGATCAAATTGTAAAATACGACTCATAACCAATATGCAGTCCTTGTTCCAAGCCTACATCTGTATTCTATGGAGTTCAGTCGCTTACTTACTTTACCCCTTTGGTATCACTTTGGTATTACTTACTTTACCCAGCAGCTCCCCCAGTGTGACGTCTTCATGATTCAAAACCCATTTCTTATCCTGCAGCAATGAAAAAACATTGGTTAGAATACGATATTATATTTTAATTAGTTTAAGAACAGTCTAACTAGAAACTGAGCTCTACAAAACCTATGTAAAACATTTTCGATATATTGTGACACGACATGATTTTAAAACACCATATAACAGAACATTTCCATCAGTCACCAGACTTTTCACGCTAATGGCGCACCCCACACAGGCCGCATTCACCTTTTCGTTAAGAGTAGGATATTCAAAAACCACAAGAACCCCTTTAAGGAAAAATCTATCTATCCCACAGAAAAACAAGCAGTCTGCTATACCATTCTTTTGTTTTTATTATAAAATATATATATAGTTATATATGTACTTTTCTCTTTGAGCTAATCAAAAAAACAATTTTTATTCAAAGACAGACTAACTCTTCGTCTAACTGTGAAGAGTAATGTAGATTGACGAAGCAATACAAATACTAAAGGTGAATAAACAGTTACACAATCACATTAAAAACAGTTACAATTAGTGCAACTCATACAAAAGTGTACAAATCAGTAAAGGCATACAAAACAATCATATACAAATAAAGAGACAATACAAAAAACATAAAAAACACAAATGCGCCGACGCGTGTTTCGGAATCTCATACACCTTCCTTCCTCAGGACGCTGATGGTAGTTTCAAACGGTGAACACTCAATGTAATCTGATACAATAAGTCTAATCAAGTAGATCAATCAGTTTCATAAGTTTTCCTTTGTGCCTCGTCAGTCTCATCTGTGGGAATAGTGATGGCTCAATTACATTTTGTTGAGTAAATCATACATTATATACATTATGTAAAACTTCATAGGTGCTTGAATAGAAAATAATAGAGGAGGTATCATGCATCCTACATCCAAAATGATAACAACAATCTGAAAAACCATTAGAAAGAGTTATATGAGGACATCATAAACCCATTGTGAAAAAAAGAGAGAGAAATTGGAAAAACACCAACAAGTGCTCCCACAAATAAATCATATAGATATGTTTAAATTATACACACTTGTTAAGCCACAAAAACTTCAAGTAGGGCGTACTCATGTAGAGTCGGAATAAATCACGAAAAAGGGCTTCCAAAGATAGTATTGACACAAGTCTAGCGTCTTATCAAGGATGTACAGTATGGGGAGATACTGGTTCTGCTGAGTCCAGGATGGGACTCACCGGACTAATTCCACAATACGTCTTAGATAACTGTAAGAAAGAATAGCAAGAGTCATCTCGATATTCAAATGTTAAGTCCTAGTTTGATATAAGGACTACCTAGAGGTATACACCATTCCTGCGATGTTCACCTATGCTAAAGCCTCATAAGATGGATAAGAACTACATAAAAGTCTATACCATTCGAACGATGTGTAAACATAAGTGTTCACCTATGGTAAAGCCTCATAAAAAGCTATTCTAGAAAGTAGAAGGATGTATTGAGCTTTGAGAAAAAACGTTACTTAACAGACCCCGGTCCCTAGTTCATACTAATCGTCGTACCATATAAGGCATATCCATAAACGCCAAAAACCTATGGAAAATTAAGCGAGTACACTGGACTTACTTAGTATAATATAACTTTCATTTTCCTTTTATAGAGGTGGTTATTTCTCTCCCTCCCTATATCGAAATCCTTACGAGGCAAATAGTCCCCGTCTTGCTATCCCGGTCAATCACCAATCTTGATTCAACAGATTCTATAAGAAAAAAGAAAAGAACTACTTATAAGGGTCCAGTATTAAAAATCACCATCAAAAGTGTGGCTTAAAGCTTTTAACTAGATGGATCAGTAAGGGACGGTTAGCATAAACAGAACTTAGATTTAAGCAAAACGGAATCATGGACCCCATTTAAAAAATATACGAAGCACATTAAATGTGCCGAGGATGAAAGAGAGGAAACACGAGGTTTCCAAAATCAAGTTATAAATGTAACTGCTGCGGGGTACATAATGCCATTTCAAATTATTCGTAAAGAAAATGGTATAAAAGTAACGCTATATCCCAATATCGAATCGTATAGTGCGAGGGGAGGATCGGGACATATTGCTCTAAACACTTACTTAGTCTGCAAAGATTAACTCGTGTGTGTCCGATTCTCCTACATTTCATCCAGGGACCGCCACCTCTGAATTCGCACGTACCTATGTCGAACATCAGTTATATAGTGATAGCTTAGTTTAAAAAAGGCGGGAATAAAAACGCGCTTCACCTGAATCAGAAAACGAGCCTGGATATCTCCAAATTGGTTCCTCGCCGATAGTAAAACGCACCCGCCATCTTGGGTAGGGAGGATTAGTATTCAGAGACACTAAGGAGGGACAAATAGATATCTTACCCGATCTAATTAAGTAGCTGGTGAAGTCATGAGAAAGGAGTAAAGAGACAATAATCACCGATATTAAAAAACACCCGCCATCTTGGGTAAGATGGAATAGCATTTCAGGACATTAAAGAGGGACACATAGTTATCTTGCCCAGTATATTTCAAGTGACTAGTAAAATCAAAAGAACGATGATCTAGATAAGGCGGCATTAAGTCCACGAAAATAAAAATAAAGATAGTAATAGGACGAAAATGAAAATAATGATAAATGCAAATAGAGAGGCCTGAGCAAGGAACATAAATAGGCACATTAGAAATTGCTCAGCGCCAGACATTCCGAAATTGAACGAAGACAGTCATGTAGGAGTAGGTAGATATGTACAGGGGGTGTATATGGGTATGATCAGAGATTTTTCGAGGGGGGCACCCATATGTTAATAGATAGTACGCCTGGGTATCAAACAATCGCATTTTCCCAGGGAAGAGATTCGTTAAGACCATTGTCACAAGTCTGAAGGGTAAATATCCAAAAGACTTCTCTTTTCTTTCTGAGGGCGTCAGTGTTACCATCTTTGGGTATATGTACACGTTCCAAAATCAGCCAATCGAGACCTTTTATGGAATGCTGTTTATCCAGCCAGTGTTTAACCAGAGGAGCTCCCACACGTTTGTTGTTAATAGCAGATTTATGTTCGCTAAATCTAACCCGCATCTCTCTACTGGTCTCACCCACATAACCTTTGCCACAAGGGCACAAGATTAGATAGATCAAGTTTGAAGTTCTGCAGTTCGTCATTTCTTTGAAAGAAAAAGTCTTTTTACCCCATTTCAGAATGGGGATAGTTTTCACAGAGACACAAGCATGGCATCCGCCACATTTGTGGGTGCCAAAGATAGGTTGGGCACCAGTAATGGAACGCTGGACCATAGGATTTTTACTTGGCAGTATGGATTTAACCAATACGTTTCTCAGGTTCCTATTCCTGCGGAAGGCAAAAATGGGTTTGGGCAAGTTGTTCTGCTGGTTGTCAGAATTCAAGATATGCCAGGAAGAATTAATCGCTTGGCGCAGTTTGTTATTGAAATTAGAGTGTTTAGTTACACAAACCGGCTTCTCCTGGGTGTTTCTGATCTTAGGTATCAGCAAGGCATCTCGGTTGTAATACTTCGCCCTTTTATAGGACTCTTTAATTATTCTGTAGGGGTACCCTCTATTCCGCAACTTGCTTTTAATGGTCTCTGCATGAATTTCAAAGGATTGTATGCAAGTACAGTTCCTGCGGAGACGCAGGAACTGACTGAAAGGGATGCTATCTTTTTGGCTACGTGGGTGGAAACTATGATATTGAAGTAGGGTGTTGCGGGCCGTGGGTTTCGTATACAAAGATACTTCAATGTGTTCCTCTTTGGCCTTTATCCAAATATCTAGAAATTCGATTTTTTCTTTGCTAGTTTTGGAAGTGAATTTAAGGTGGGGATCACAGAGGTTAACCCAAAGAATAAATTCAGAGAGTTGTTCCTCATTCCCTCTCCAAATAAAAAAGATATTGTCAATAAATCTGTAATAATGGGTAATGTTCTCGGAGAATGGGGACTACCTCGTTGTAGATAAACTTCTTCTCAAACACACCCATATACAGGTTAGCCACATTAGGAGCACACGCCACTCCCATACTGATGCCCAGAGTCTGTTTGTATACAACTCTATCAAATTCAAAGTAGTTTTCATGGAGGACAATGGCCAGACACTCCAGAATAAAAAGATTGTCCGTGTTATTCATGCTTTCAGTCAATGCGCTTTTTACGGCTTCCAATGCCCCAATAAGAGGTATGTTAGAGTAGAACGCCTCAATATCCATGGAGACCAGGATATCCGTGATAGAGTTAAACTCCATGCCCTCAATTTTGGTAATCAGATGTCCCGTATCTCTCACAAATGCTGGCAAGTTGCTGACTAATGGAGCCAGAAACACATCAACGAATTTGGATAGGGGTTCAGTTAGTGAGCCAATGGTGGAGACTATAGGTCTAAAAGGAGGTTTGTCCAAACTCTTATGTATTTTGGGGAGACCGTATAAAACAGGGATCTGATAATGATCTTTATTCAGATATTCAAATTCCTGTCTACAGATACTCTCCATATCTAGAGCTCTTCTGGTGATATCCAGGATATTGCTCTTAATTCTCTGTTCAGGGTAGTGCATAACTTTTGTATAGTTCTCAGGAACACTAAGCATGCTGTAGATTTCAGCCTTATATTGGTCACAGCCATTATAACGATCCCACCGCCCTTATTACTAGGTTTGATCGTTATTTCCCTGTTGTTAGCAAGAGACTTCATAGCTTTATATTCGTCATAATTCAGGTTGTAGGGAGGTTTAGGTACAAATCGCATCATTTTCTTAATTTTTGTGTTAACAACTTTTTCAAAAATCCCTACCTCGGGGCCAACATCATCTAAACTTGGAGTGAATATGGACTTAGGCTTGAGCCCAGATTTATTCTCAATCTCTCGTAAATCACGATTTTCAAAGAATCTATTGAGACGAACTTTTCAAAAAAAGGATTGGAGGTCTTGATTTAATTCAAAGTGATTGAGGCCCGTGCTAGGTATAAATGAAAGGCCTCTCACAAAGAGATCCTTAGAATAAGTGTCCAGCACGATCTTAGAGAGGTTAAAGATAGGAATAGGTTCAACCTGGAAAACGGGATCTACTCTCTCCAGTATTGGTTCCGCCTGGTTTGTAGGAATTGTGGGGGATTGCTTTCTGTTTGTTGGTACCGTCCCCTCTCCTGAGTTCTGTATCTCCCTCTCATATTTCCTCGTCGGTTGCCTAAAAAACGAGTGTTTCTTCTTTGTCCCTCAAAAGCACCTCTCCTATTACCATAGTTGTCAAATGAACTTTGACCTCCTTCTCCTTCTGACTCTGATGTGTCAGAAAAAGTGAGAATTCTATTACTGGACCAATATTGATGGTCCGGCTGATTGGTATAGTCTCTAGAGCTATTGTCGTATTGTGCTCCTAAATAAGGATAGACTCTTTCTTCAGAGAAGTATCTTATATCCTTACGAAGTTTTTCTGTCTTTTTCTTGATAAGATAATCACTAAAAGAGCTCAATTCAATGTTAATATCTTCAAGCTTCCGTTTAGCATCTTCCACTGGGTTATTTTTCTTCAAAAATAATCGGGTAAGATATCTATTTGTCCCTCCTTAGTGTCTCTGAATACTATTCCTCCCTACCCAAGATGGCGGGTGCGTTTTACTATCGGCGAGGAACCAATTTGGAGATATCCAGGCTCGTTTTCTGATTCAGGTGAAGCGCGTTTTTATTCCCGCCCTTTTTAAACTAAGCTATCACTATATAACTGATGTTCGACATAGGTACGTGCGAATAATCAGAGGTGGCGGTCCCTGGATGAAATGTAGGAGAATCGGACGCACGCGAGTTAATCTTTGCAGACTAAGTAAGTGTTTAGAGCTATATGTCCCGATCCTCCCCTCGCACTATACGTTTCGATATTGGGATATAGCGTTCCCTTTATACCATTTTCTTTACGAATAATTTTAAATGGCATTATGTACCCCGCAGCAGTTACATTTATAACTTGATTTTGGAAACCTCGTGTTTCCTCTCTTTCATCCTCGGCACATTTAATGTGCTTCGTATATTTTTTAAATGGGGTCCATGATTCCGTTTTGCTTAAATCTAAGTTCTGTTTATGCTAACCGTCCCTTACTGATCCATCTAGTTAAAAGCTTTAAGCCACACTTTTGATGGTGATTTTTAATACTGGACCCTTATAAGGAGTTATTTTCTTTTTTCTTATAGAATCTGTTGAATCAAGATTGGTGATTGACCGGGATAGCAAGACGGGGACTATTTGCCTCGTAAGGATTTCGATATAGGGAGGGAGAGAAATAACCACCTCTATGAAAGGAAAATGAAAGTTATATTATACTAAGTAAGTCTAATGTACTCGCTGAATTTTCCATAGGTTTTTGGCGTTTATGGATATGCCTTATATGGTACGACGATTAGTATGAACTAGGGACCGGGGTCTGTTAAGTAACGTTTTTTCTCAAAGCTCAATACATCCTTCTACTTTCTAGAATTTCTTTTTAAGAGGCTTTAGCATAGGTGAACACTTATGTTTACGCATCGTTCGAATGGTATAGACTTTTATGTAGTTCTTATCCATCTTATGAGGCTTTAGCATAGGTGAACATCGCAGGAATGGTGTATACCTCTAGGTAGTCCTTATATCAAACTAGGACTTAACATTTGAATATCGAGATAACTCATGCTATTCTTTCTTACAGTTATCTAAGACGTATTGTGGAATTAGTCCGGTGAGTCCCATCCTGGACTCAGCAGAACCAGTATCTCCCCATACTGTACATCCTTGATAAGACGCTAGACTTGTGTCAATACTATCTTTGGAAGCCCTTTTTCGTGATTTATTCCAACTCTACATGAGTACGCCCTACTTAAAGTTTTTGTGGCTTAACAAGTGTGTATAATTTAAACATATCTATATGATTTATTTGTGGGAGCACTTGTTGGTGTTTTTCCAATTTCTCTCTCTTTTTTTCACAATGGGTTTATGATGTCCTCATATAACTCTTTCTAATGGTTTTTCAGATTGTTATTATCATTTTGGTTGTAGGATGCATGATACCTCCTCTATTATTTTCTATTCAAGCACCTATGAAGTTTTACGTAATGTATATAATGTATGATTTACTCAACAAAATGTAATTGAGCCATCACTATTCCCACAGATGAGACTGACGAGGCACAAAGGAAAACTTATGAAACTGATTGATCTACTTGATTAGACTTATTGTATCAGATTACATTGAGTGTTCACCGTTTGAAACTACCATCAGCGCCCTGAGGAAGGAAGGTGTATGAGATTCCGAAACGCGCGTCGGCGCATTTGTGTTTTTTATGTTTTTTGTAATGTCTCTTTATTTGTATGATTGTTTTGTATGCCTTTACTGATTTGTACACTTTTGTATGTACTGCACTAATTGTAACTGTTTTTAATGTGATTGTGTAACTGTTTATGCACCTTTAGTATTTGTATTGCTTCGTCAATCTACATTACTCTTCACAGTTAAACGAAGAGTTAGTCTGTCTTTGAACAAAATATTTTTTTTGATTAGCTCAAAGAGAAAAGTACATATATAACTATATATATTTTTTATAATAAAAACAAAAGAATGGTATAGCAGACTGCTTGTTTTTCTGTGGGATAGATAGATTTTTCCTTAAAGGGGTTCTTCTTGTGGTTTTTGAATTGTGTTTTTCCCTGCGACTTTACCCAGTTATTGTTATAGTACAGGGACCCTCTGATGTATTATTTGTTTATGACGCCGACAGCGCCTGATTCAGAAATAAAGAATGCACTTCACAAAAGACAAGGGATATATATAGTTCTGTACAGGGCACAAGTCAAGGGTTACTTGCAGGTAGACGGCGTCTACCCACTATTTTAAGGTCTCGCCTAGGCAGCGCTTGCGTTGTCTCTTCGAGACAAGCTGTATTGAGGTATGTCATAGAAGCTTAGCCCACTTCACGCTCAACTTTTAAATTGGCTCCTGTTACTGCCCTTTCTAAATGGTTGCTTTTGATTCGTGAATAGGCTTAGTAGCCCCTCCTTAGTACAACCTTGTCTGTATTTGTAACCTCCCATGAGGACTGGACCTTTTACTGTACTGTTACTCAGTGTGCTTTAATTACATTCTGCAAGCACTATTCTCTTAATTGACTTTCTCCTATCAGCAGTTGCAGGCAGGGATTTCGCTTCCCAGCTAACACACACAGCATTCCTTTCCTGCCCATGTACTTCCCCCTTTCATTGCATTCCCTGCTGTTTTTTCTTTTGATGATCACCGATCCTGTAACTGTCTAGGTTCAACTATTGTTTACCATCCGCATCCGAGGCTCGAACCCGGGTCCCCAGGACCAAAGTCGGCAGCTCTGTTTATTGAGCCACATTCTAACTTGTGTTGTTCTTGTTGCAAGGGCGGGCGCATGTTCTATGCACCCCCCTACCCTGCCCGCCTCCCCCTCCAGGCTTTGTTTTTCAGCTCATCAGAGAACGATGGGCACCAAATGGGCTTTAAATGCAGCAGACGTGAGATCTTTAATCCATTACTGGACGGAAAGCATACATGCCCGGCAGCTGAGGAAAAAATAACCTAGAAACATAAGCAAGTAATTTGGCAAGAAAGAACAGGCGCATCTAATGGACGCCTCTCCTCTGGCTTTACGCGAAAACTACAGGCTCCAGAATGCAATGGGAGGCGTCATATTCTAATTCCATTGCTGGAGTCTCAGGCGGGGCCCCCAGCACTGGTCTGTGGGGCCAGGGATGGGTGTTGCATGGGGTCACTGGCAGAACCTGGGGCAGCAGAGGCTGCTTTCACCGGAGAGTGGGCAGGGCGAGTGGGTGCTGGAAGTGACCCCGACCCCCAGAGGTGAAAACTACTTTTTCATCACAAACAAGGAGCCTCTTTCACACCCTGTTCTGCTCATTGTTGTGTCTGTCAGTTGTATGTAACGCCAACTCACCCCCAAGGCGTTGAAGCTCTTTACCCGAGCACCGGTTACATTACACAAGGGTACATTCATTTTCAGTCAAGGCGGATTTAAGTCATGATCCCAGAATCAGAGGCTACAGAGCCGACGCAAAAACTCTGATCTGATGCTCCAAAGTCTCCCGCTATGGCCATGACGTCACACCCTCCCTCACAACACGCTATGCTGCCCTCTCACCTCCACACTTGCGCCGATCTACATCCGCCCTCACCCTCCATGCTTTTGTATCCCTCTCTACCCCCGCAGTGGCACAGATCCTTTCCCTCCACTGTCCTTACAAGGATGTGGTTCACTCCCCACCACTCTCCACCAGCCTCCACATGTGAGATCTTCACTCCACGCATGCATCCTCCACTCTCTGCCCTTAACAGGCCCTCTCCACCCTACACAAGCACTCCCCGCCCTACACCGTACTACATACACATGCACTCTCTGCTCTCCACTGTACACAGGCACTCTTTGCTTTGGCATTTTCTGTTAAAGTTTTATATTTTTTGTTGTTTGTTTTATGTGCATGAGGTTAAAGCTGCTGTAATGTAATCACAAAGATTTTATGTTCACTTTATCGTAATTTTTTTGTTAACGTCGCGCTTGTATGTTGTATGTGCACAACGTGTTTTTTTTTGCAGCACCTCCTTGTTTTTAAAAGCTGCTGTAATATTATGCGTAATGTAATCACCAGCGTTATGTCTGCTTTTTGTTTTGTTGACATCGTGCTTGTTTGTCGTATGTTCAAAACATGTTTTTTGCAGTGCCTCCGTTTGTTAAAGCTGCTGTAATGTAATGTGGGTTTATATGCAGTTTAAAGTTATTAACTGTCAGGAACGTTGCGTGTTTTTTGTGTAATTTTTTTGTGTACAGATGGAAGTGTTTTTTGGGTACGGAACGGATTGTGTTCGTATATTGTTTACTTATCTAGATTTAAGTTTTATATTGTAATAATGTGTTTACTTTTTAAACACTGATGCCACGTTTGTGTGTTTCTAATTTGGTGCTTTTTGGAAAACTTTAAACATTTATCTGCTTTGTAGCAGGGTGAATGGTAGATTACATTTTAGGTATGTTTATATGGTGTTAAATGTGTTTCATTGGCCTTGGGAAGGTTGTGTGGCTTTCTATTTCATTTATTTATTTACAGCACAATCTGTTCCAAACCTAAAAAACACATTGTGCAGTAAATAAATAAATTAAATGCAAAGCCCCACAACCTTTCCAATGCAAATGAAACACATTCAACATCGTGTAAACGTACCTAGAAATAAAGTCGATCTTTCATCCCAAAACAAAGCAGATAAATCATTAAATGTGTAAAAAAAGAAAACAATTAGAAACACACAAACGAGATGTCGATTTTTAAAAAGCAAATGCTTTCTTTGGAAATAGAAGGATTTATAATCCCTTTATTATGTAGCTCGTCGGAAAACCGTTTTGTTCACCTATGGCTTGTTTTTATCTTCACTCTTGGCTGTGTGTTTAAAGTTTGATCCCATGCACAAACATCATATCAGTGATCTGTATGCCATATTACACAACATGAGATACACACAAGTAAAGCTCATGTCCATCTCGCATGTACAGTAACAATTCTGAATGAGAATTTAACAACTCCATGTACATGGCAAAAACACGTGAGCCTACTTGTTAATTAACCCGTTTAGACACCTGTCCTCCCACCCAATTGAACAGTCAATTCACCCATCTATTGTTATGTGTCTGGCCAGCCCTCCATTAATCATTTCATCCATCCTTACATCCTTAGGTTTGTTTATGTAGCCGCCATTTGCTGATTTCTTCCATTTTGCCAGCCATTCAAGTTACTCAGCAGAGCAATAGACGGACTTGAAGGCCAGAGGGTGTAATATTTGTTTTTGTTAACAGCGCGTGGGTGTTTCTGTAATATATAGTATAATGTCCGCTATACCAGCTATTTAAATGATATAAATATTTGTGTGTCTTTTCTCGTGTTTTAAACTTCCCATCCGAAACGTGCAAAAAGCCCTGCAAATAGTATGCAAAACAAGCAGACAACAACTGGAAAGCTTGGGAAGTAGCGCCGTGTCTCTTGTGTGACGTTCAGCATCCGTACATTTCGTCCACATCACTCTGTCTCTGAGAAGAGAACATTCACAGATGCCGGTCACAACAAAGATACACATCTTCAACTATGTATATTCTCTCTTTGTTCCAGAATAGCTGTCTCCTAGCTTAACACATTTACAGACTTCTTAACTCTTTCACACCACTCCAGACTTCCTGCCTATAATTTAGTGTTGTTCCGCGGTCCGTTTCAATCCTAAAACACATTGAGCCGTAAATAAATATATTACATACAAGGCTACACAACCTTTCCAATGCCAATGAAACACATTTTACACCTTAGAAACATACCTAAAAATATAGTCGGCCTTTTATCCTGCTAGAAAGCAGATAAATCATTAAATGTTTTAAAAAAAGAAAACAATTTTAAACACACAAACGAGATGTCGATCTTTAAAAATCAAATGCTTTCTTTGGAAATAGAAGGATTTAAAATCCCTTTATTATGTAGCTCGTCGGAAAACCGTTTTGTTCACCCATGGCTTGTTTTTAGCTTCACTCTTGGCTGTTTTTAGCCGGGGGAAAGGACTTATTTGTTTTAAAGTTTTGTTACCTGCTCCACTAGGCTTTGAAGTCACAAAGTGAAGTAAAGGTGCTGCCCTCGGTGTAACACCTGGGTTAAACAAACAGTTCTGTGAACCCCTTGCAAAAGATGCCTAATGGGCCACGTGCCCTTAGTGAGACGATGGATAGCAGAAAGTGAATGTATTCCCACAAAACTGTCATTTACCTCCCTATACCGCCCAGCAGAGAATTTCCTTGACATGGCAAGGAAGACAGTGGTACTTGGAGCTTACAGCTATATAAAAGACCACCTACGTCTGATTCCTTACCGGGCAAAACTTTGATAATTATAATCATCCGCTTGTATTAGGTCGTGGGGGAGCGGGTGAGATGCAGCGGGGTAATATATCTAGTGTCCAGGGATAGGAGCTGCCTGCTCACACACACTAAGCTCAGTACCTTTCACGTGCCTTTTTGAAGGTTTCTGTCTCTCAAACCCACACTCTCCACCTCTCCTTAGGGTGTCTTCTGTGTACACAAGTCCTCTGTCTTTATACATCTGTAGCCGCTCACCCCTTCTTTCTCTTTCTCACACACTCATTATGCATCTCTATGTGGAGTTCATTCACCACCTGCTGCACACACTGCCTACCACTCTCTATCATCCTTTCTATCTATTCTGTTCAACTCTCACCCCCATCTATTCACCATGCCACACAATTCCACCACACAAATATACTCCACACCACAAAATTCCACCCCACACAATTCCACAGCTAACAATTCCAATACAACCCACATAAATCCACTACATACCACATAGATCCGCTACACTATAAACCAAACCACATACGTAAAAGTAATTGTCATTTACAATGCCAAAAGATCAAACTCTTGCAAATGCGAGACCTATTGCAGTGCAAATGCTTGTTAAAGGGTGTATGCAGTCTACCCTGCCAAGAGGTTGCATACCACGGAAATATGCTAAACCGGTACGCAGCAGCCCCTGCACACTACCTGCTTTTGCTCCGACCAGCAACCTGTAGGCGGGGAAGGTTTAGCAGATTCCAGCTGGGCCTAGACAGGACTTAGAGTATTGGGCTGGGATAGGGGCGTTTGCTAGCGCCACCAGACTCTTTTGAAGGGCACATTTGGTGCCCTCCTTGCATACTCCAGTTTGAGCCAGATCAGGGAGATCTTGGTGAGAAACTAGACAAAGGACATGGGAGTATCCTCTCCTCTGTCCAGCCCCTCCCTTGGGAGGAACCCCCGATTTGTTCCAACCCTTTTCCTTAGGGCACTTAAGGGCTTACCTGTGGGTGGGTCCTTAGATTTGTTGTGGGACAAGACTCACGCCTGAAACTACGTCGCTGTTCGACCATGTGGACACTAGGACTTCATTGGACTTCGACTGGAACCAAGACTGCACCAAGGAAGACTCCTGCTGCTCCTGGTCTCACTGTTCTTCAAGTCTCCTTTGTTGTCTATGTCTGTCCTTCTGCCAGGTTCTTCAACAGACCTGTGTGCATCAAGGAAACCCGAAGTAATCTCCCTTGGAGTAAGGGAGTCACTCCCCTGCATCTGCAGGCACAGCAAAAAAGCTGACCACTCTGCTGATCCTCTTGTCCTACAGATTTTATGTAGAAACACCATACAACTCATGCAAAGCTGCAACTGGGACTTCCATATCTTTCTGAAGGAACATGCTCCACTACAGTATAATAAATCACTCAACATCAGAACACTGCTGATGATAGAAATGCTGCTTTAAGAGATGGGCTTGTTATCCTTACATTTTCTGGTGAATCCATTACAGGTACGTTCCTTATATTCAATCTTTCGGCATATCAAGGAAAACACTGAGACTTACTGTAAAGCGCGCGTCTTAACTGCCCAGGCTTCCAGTGATGGAAGGCTACTGACCAGCAGCAGTACAAATAATGCAAAATCTTTTATAAGTCTTGAGAAAAATCAGAGTATGGTTACATTAAAGGATTGAAATACAGTTTAGCGGCAAAGGAGCTTTGTTACAAATCTGTAACCAGTTATGAACATTAAACTATGATTGGAAAAAAACAAGAATATTTTTAAAAACAAACCACCTCCATCCTCCAAAACTGAATCGTGTTCAGAATAGCTCCAATGAAGGGGAGCATCTGAGAAGGAGTCAGGTGTGACTTCGGCAAATTGACAGTCAGCCCCCAAGAAAACAGGAGTTCCACAGTAGTCTGGAGGTGCTTGACGAGTGCCTTGACTGGGGCAAGCCAGACTTTAACAGCCAGTCGTCTAGGTATGGGAAGACACCCACGGCTAACCTCTGAAGGCTTGCTGCCTCCATCATCACTTTCTTGAACACCGGAGGGGCACTGGTGATACTAAAGAGGAGCACAGCTAACAGAAAATGTTACTCTTGCATCACAAATCGCAAATAGCACAGATGGGCCAGCAGGTTGGAAATATGAAGATAGTTCTACTGCAGATCCTACGCCATCATCCAGTCTCCTGGGTCGAAAGCAGGCAAGATCTGGGCAAGGGTGAGCATTTTGCACCCCTCCATGGATGAAGGCATAAGAGGGTGTATGTCTAGAATAGGCCAAAGACCTCAGTACTTCTTGAGCACCAGAAAGTAATGGAAATAACAACCACACCCTAATTCTGGTTCTTGCACCCTCTCAACTGCCCCTGTGGACAAAAGAGCTTGCACTTTTTTGTCACAAAATCGAGAGATAATCCTCTGTCAGTCACTGGGTTGGTGACGAGAGATGCAGCAGGGAATAAAGGAAGGATAAGGAATAACCTCTGCGGACGATCTGCAGGACTCACCTGTCTGATGTGACTGCATGCCAACCCTAATAGAATTGGCGGATTCCGCCTCTAAATGGGTGGCAATGACCCTGTGAGAGTACACTAAAGAGGTTTGGCAGGTGGGGATGCAGGGGGACAAAGGGGTAGGGTCAGTTGTCTGAGTGGCACGCTGACCATAGCACTTTTCCTTTTCCAGGAAACTGCTTGGTTCCCTGCTCGGGCAAAGGCAGGTTGGCAATAAGGGATGCCTCGGCCATAGTCGCCAAATGAACAGTAGAATTGGTGCGGCTGTGAGACTAGGCAGAGGCATAGAAAGTGAATGGTAGCTCTACTCTCCTTGAAATGTTCAAGGGCAGTCAGCCTTATCTCAAAATAAGCAAGACCCATTAAAGGGAATGTCCATCGGAGAGAACTGGGCATCGCCCAAGAACCTAGTCGATCGTAGGCAAGCATGGTGACGAATGGCAATGTTGATGCCTATAGCTCTCACCGAACTGAGTTGGTGGTGTCAAAGCCACAACAAATTGTGAACTTGGCCGTATCATGAATATCTTCAATTGCCTGCAAAAGGACAGGAAGGGCTTGTGCCAGGGTGATGGCACAGATAGATTTGCCTGTTAACTGGGGTCAGTGCAAGGCTTGGCCAAAGCCCCTAGGAAGGATCAGTTAGGGCCTCATTAAAAGGGAGCATGGGCTCAGAGGCGCTCTGGCAGTCTGGACCTTAGTCAATAAGTTTGTTTTAACCTTCATGGTAGGCAGTTGAAGGTAAAAGACTTTGCATGCCCCACGTATAACCATAGCGTATAAGGCAGATTCTTCCGTGGCTGGGCTTGGACGGGAGGAGAGGGCTTTCTCTGGAGAAGTATCCAGCCCACTAGGCTTATGCAAGTCCTCATACCAACTAATTGTTCTCGGTATAGGGCTTAGAAAACTCATCACCCTAGTCATAGTCGTCATCACAGTCTGTCCCAAAAATGGAATGCAAAGAATGTTGCCTGCCTTGTAGTAATGCAAGTGTGGGAATTTGTACTCGGTCGGATTTGGCCGTGATGTTGGTCAAAGTCAGACCAGCATTGGAGGGGCCAACTGGGGCCACCTCTTCGGGCAGCAAGGTCGGCATCGATGTTTCTGGGCCTGGCATGGGTATGGGCGCCTGGGGTAGCGTTAGGAACGGAGCAGAGGGCAGAATTGACTTGGAGGGTCCAGCTGGCACAGAAAGTAAACCCGCCAGTGATAGTCCAGGTGGAAAACCTCTCGGCTCTGTGAGGCCCAAAGGCATGCCAGAGGGAGCCAGTAGAGATCCTTGTAGCCGGAGCATACCTATGCAGATCTCTTGATCTGGTGCTGGGTTGTGGTACAATCAGCTGTAGAACTGCCTCCGACTTCAAATGACTTCTAGAGCGGGAGCGATACAGTTGGCATCGCCCATGCACATCAGCAGGGGAATGGTGCAAATAAGTGGTTCTCCACTTTGACTTCTTCGACTTTTTTTTAAGGAAACTTGTGAAGAGAATTATCTCTGAAGACAACAGAAGCTCCGGACCCACATCTAGTGCGGTGGAATAAAAGGAACTGATGTCAGTGCAAGAGAGTGGCGCCTAAAAAGGTCCTGCACGTCACTTCCGGAGCAGAACAGAGTCAGTGCAGAACTGCACAGTGGCAATTTTGGGAGTGTAGACGTACTTCGAAAAAATTCCGGATCCAGTCTGATGCCTGGGGAATATTCAAAAGGTGAGGAATCTTCAGAGATAAGTCTTTATCAGAAAAGGCTACCAATGCCAAACTGCCATCAGCTCCAACACCTTTAAGTGAAGGGACAAATCTGACTTCCACTATAACAAATGGATCTAGAGTCTGTGCAATACCTTACGCCAAACTCTAAGGAATCAGATGTGAACATGAATTGCAGATAGGGCCCTCAGAAGGGAAATTCAGCAAGAAGTTAGAATGTGAAATTAGCATGTGCCCACCATTGCAACTGCGGAATCTGGGAAGCAATTACTGGGATGGGCATAAACTGGTCATCCCCGAGTTGGGATAAGTGTTCGAATAGGTGTAGCAGCAGAGAATGCTTTTGGGCCATTAAGCTAACAATGATGTTGCTTAAGAAGTAAGCAACACTTCCATCTGGGTAATGGCTACTATCCACTCTGGACGAGGGAAGCCCTTTACCAAGCAGGAATGCTAAAGAACTGGATTACCTTAGATCGCACTAAGAAGTATTTGGGTTAGTTTATTGAGAACCCTTTATTGTATATAGGATCATGAAGATCACAGCTAAGACAGACTGTGCCTCTGCCCTGGATAATCTTCCAAAGAGGATATCACCTAGACATGGATATGGCTCAGAAAGGTAAGTAATGGGGCCAGTGTCATGTTCTGCTAGTGTTGGTTTCCCACCATAAAATGTGCATACTTTATTCCTGCAGGACAGGATATATGGAAGTTGAAGTCCTGTAGACTAAACGGACACAGCAGCATTTGTTTTGGAGAGATGCTTACATTTCAAAGTCTGCACTTTAAAACTGTACAGAGAAACTAACATTGATAGTGAAGGTTAAAATAGTGGAGTCACCAAATGTTTTACCTTAAAAATGGACATGGTATCCCTGCTCGGAAAATGGGAAGGGGCGCTCTTTTAAAGGAGAAGCCATGCAACAAGGTCATGAAATGGCAACTGGGGTAGAGGTGGCTGGGGTGGAGACATCTTTGGGAGTAGTAGAGCACAATAGTTCAGCACTCAAAGGATTCATACCGCACTGCTTACCTGGGTCCAGGGATGGTAGTGGAGAGAATTTCCAGGACATCAGCAGTTTTTGTTTTACAGCTTTCTAGTACAGGTTGAGCATAAACTAACACTTTTCTTAAGCAGTGACTGGGACCAAGGAAAAGTACCTTTCTAAGCTGTATCCCAGATGGACAAGCCACTCACCTTCGAAAATGCCTTATCTGGTAGAGACATGATGTAGGGAGCTAGCTCTCTATATAGGGCACCAAAACGAAATACACTCTGTAGAGGGTCCAGGGAGTCCCCAATTGGTTTACAGAGGCAAAAGTAGATTATGATTGTAGGAACCTGGCTCTGTATATACTATACCAAAGTACGGTATAGTGTGCACAGAGCCCATGGGATCCCCAGAGGTATAACAGAGGCTAAATTATATAATCACAAACAGTGTTCTTTGTGGTCGAGCAGTTAGGCTTATCAGGAGGGTGTGTTAAGCATGGATTGTAGTCTCTTAAGCAAGGCTGATGGGACACACTCAGAGACAGAATCCAGACCAATTAGGTAAGTATAAAAAAGATATACTTACGTTTTATTTCTAGAACCAAGCAGGGCTTGGCGCACACACAAGTAAAATATACTTCCAAATGCAAAACCTTACAAGGAAATGCAATTGTAAACGGAATTGGCTTTGTTACATGTTTGTAATTGCTTTTAAAACAGTTTAGCATACATAGATATTAGTTTTGATTACTTTTTGATTACTTTTCAGTTACTTTGAGTATTTAAGGTGATATGCCAAGATATCACAAACCAGATCTTACAACATACAGGTAAGTACGACAATTTTGGTTTTAAAGCAAAGTTACTTTGTTTTCATACAAAAAGTCAGTTCAACATGGAAAATGTTAGGAACAAACCATGTATACATTGGTTCCTAAGGGAGAAAAGAAAATTATCGGTTTGCAGGTAAGTACACTACCTGCAAGAGTAGCTTTTGGAGGTTAGAATCAAGGTTCAGTAAGGCACTCAAATTGCATTATGAGTGGGACTATTGCGGCTGGGTGCAGAGTGAAGGGGCCAAACGTTAGCCGATGGGGCTTGGGGGGCCTTCAGTCAGAGGCTGCTTACGGGAAGGCCACTCAGGTGTGAGAGCAAAGCTCCTGGGGTTAGGATCTGCACTGCAGGGGCCAAAAAATCAGCACAGGAGCAGCGGCAAGGAGTCGGCTGGATGCAGAGTGCCAAGAAAACATCAGGAGCCCTGTGGTTTACAATGGAGATCTTCGGTTCAAAGAAAAGGCTGCAGGTTCGGGCAAGGAGTTTTCCTGAAGATGTCCACCGGCAGGAGAAGCAACTTGGGTTTTTGGGGGATACCAGGACACCATCGGTTGGGCCATCCAAGGCCGCCGGATGCTGGGGTGTCTTTAGGCGTTGGATCGTCTTACCATCTCTGGTCGTGGGGGACCCTTCAGGTTAAGGCAGCAGGTGTCGGTCTAGAGCTTGAGGTAGGTTGGGGATCAGATTCCAGAAAACACCGGATGTGCTACACTAAAAAACTTCAACACAGAACCTGGATGCAGACGGCTCCGGGTTCTTCACCACTCTGCACCTGACGCCCACGGCCCAAGTTCAAGTGGCCCAACATCAAGAGGAGGTCTCTCCAGTGATTCTGACCTGGGATCTGGTGATCCCCGACCTACCTCAAGCATCAGACCGACGCCTGCAGCCTATCATGCCACCCTCCAGTGAGAGAGGGGCATGAGCCTCACTCTAATTGGCTGTGTCCCCACATCTTCAAGATGGAGGGGGCTGAGATGTGTGCTTCACCTTGCCGCCCTCACCTGAGGGGTGGGGTCGGCAAAGGTGGGCACACCTATCTTCCTTGCTTGATTTTCCTGCGGATTCTCCCACCCAAAGTGGGAGTTAGAACTGGTGGGAGACAGTTGCTGGGGGCAGCAAAAGGCAGGGTCAGCTCACAAAGGTGGCAGGCCTTTGAAGCCTCCCCTTCGTGGACCCAGCCAATCCTGGGGAAGGAGGCATGACACCTCTGCCCAGGATGGGCTTTGTTTCTGGACCCAGAGAGGGGAGACCGTCAACCAAGGGGTCCAGGAACCTGTCTGGTGGTGGCAAATGGTGGGCAGTAACCAGACCAGGAATGGTTGTTTTTCAAGGGGCATCTCTAAGATGCCTTCTGAGTGCATTTTAAATTAAATACCACACTGGCATCAATGTGGTAGGTATAATGTGCTGAGAAGTTTGCTACCAAACTTCACAAGTTTCAGTAAAGCTATTATGAAGCTGTGGAGTTCGTAGTGACCAACTGACAGACCATATACTCTTTATGGCTTTACTGCACTTAGAATGTCGAAGAATTGACTTAAGACACTGTAGGGCTACAATGCTCATGCAACTGTAGCCTCACCTGTTGTCTAGTCCAGCCTGCTAGAGGGGTGACTGACCTCGGCAACAGGCAGTGGATTGCAGGCCTGACACACAGGGATGTGTGCCATGTCACCTCTTCACTTTTCTCTACACCAAAAGACGCAGACTGCAATGGCAATATGTGGGTGTTAAGGTGCATGACCCCTAATGGTGGTACAATAGGTGCTGCAGCCCTTAGTAGCTTTTCCTGGTCACAGTGCCCTTGGTACCCATAGTACCTGTTATAAGGGGCTTCCCGGTGGCCAGAGGGGTGCCAATTGTGGGTACAAAGGTACAGCTTTGGGAAAGAACACAGGCCCTGGGAACCTGATAGGCAGGGACCCAGGGCACATCAAGTGAAAGTGCATCAGAAATGTGGCAAAAAGTGGAGGGGGTGGGGGGTTACTGCAACAGAACCCACTTTCCTATAAGGGTAGAAAGACTTTAAAAGCCAGTCGGATCACACAGACCTCCAGCATGTTGATGTGGAGTCCATAATCTGCTGGTCACCAGAGTCCTCTGATCTCGCCCTTTACCAGGTGGCCACTCCATCCCACGAGTAAATTCTGGAGTACAGGCTGTGCAGGGGTTGCTTAACTTGCGCAGCTCAGTGGCTGGGGTATGGCTGGCACAGCTGAAAGCCCCTTCCATAGCCACAAAGGGGCCGGAATGCAGACTGATGACAGGCCAAAGCCCATGAGTCATTAAATCAATTCAGCACTGTGTCTGCCCTGTCTACAAAGAGACGGGTGCTATTGAAGGGCATGTCAATGAGAGAGGACTGGGCATCCCTCAAAAAGCCAGACGTTCTCAGGGAGGTGTGGTGTTTGACAGCCACTGTCGATTAAATTGATCTGTCCAGCAAGTCCGTCATATCAAGACCATATCAGATGGCGAACTTGGCTGCCTTTCTCACATCTGATGCAGATGCCACTGATGGTCAGCTAGATGCCATCTGCTGAGCTCCCCTGCCTCACATTTTAAGGATCCGGCCAGATTGTTGACAGTGAAATCCCCTGAATGTCCAACCAGTGCAACATTTTCAGCACTTGCTGGAACAGCACCTACAACCCCACACTGCCACGGCACTGCTTATTGCCATACCACAGCAGCTATGTATCCTCTCAGAACCTGCATATTGTTGCCCTTGATGGAAGGCAGTAAGGCCTTGAAAGCCAGGCAGAAGAATAAAGCTCCAGAACGCTGATAAGGTGCCTCTATGCCACCATAACCTAGAGGTCTCTGATCACGGCTTCATCCAGATGTCCTTCCCAGTACAGAGCTAATGCATCGGACACCACCATGAGCTTTGCACAGAGTACGCAGAACGGACTTCCGCATGTCAGCTTCTCGAACTTTATCAGCATTGAAGGCCCCAGGGCCACCTCAATGTTGTCCGTGGGGCACCCCCAGTTTTGAGCTCACTGAAGGAGGAGGTTCCAGTGCAGAGTGTACAAATGTCATTGGACATTAGACACTAGAATGATGCATGTTGCTCGGGGATCAAGAATCCCTAGATCGAAGCTGGAACCCAGGACCAACCCTGAAACATCAGAACCATATCCTGAATGACTCTGGCAAACTTGGAGGGGGTGGCGGGGCGGGGTAGGGGTGCAAAAAGGAAATAGATGGCACTATGTGGGACTTTTGGCGTGTTGATGACACTGACCATTAACTGACGTATGGCAATATTTCCACATTCAACTTGAGAAAATGAGCTGCAACCACAGGTGTCAACTTTGTAAACACTCTGGGGGCTCACGTGAGGACAAAGGGTAGGGTGAACTGAAAGTGCGCTTTCCCTACCACAAGGTGAGCACCTGTGGTATGCAGGACAGGTACATGAAAGTATGCATTCTGCACATCCAAGGATTCAATCCAATAATCAGATCAAAGGTGGAGAGGATCTGAGCTACAGTCAGCATCTTAAGTGCATCTGCCAGAAGGAAGGTGTTAAAAAAAGCAACGTCAAAAATTGGGCACCAATAAGTAGCAGGAGTTGCACCCGCTGCTTCTAGGAGACACTCTCTGGCTCCTCTGTTCAAAGATGACTGAAACTTTCTGCTGAGGATGGAGGCATGTTCTGCCAAGGACTGAGTAAAAATGGAGGAATTGTAGGAGGGATTCATAGAAAGGGAAAGGCATAACCATGACCAACAACCTGGAGGACCCACTGGTTCGAGATAACTGCAACCTAGTTGGACAGGTAAAAGCATACTCATGCCCCCAACCCCCTGGCCGACTTCCAAAGGGGGAATCAGAATGGCTTGGCTGGGGCAGAGAAAGAGGAATATGGTGACTGGCATTATTGAAGGTGGTCTGTCCTCTGCAGCCACCATGCTTCCTAGAGCCTCAAAAGTGCTCGGTGGGTTGCTCCATGGGCTGTGATGGCTGTCTCTAGCTATATACCAGGCCCTTGGCGTAACGGCAGAGTCATCAGTATTGTTGATGGAACTAGCAGAACTAGCAACCCAAGGTTTAAGCAGTAGCACGGCTATCATTTAATCGCTTCCGAGAGGAATCTGCCTTACCTGCAAAAAGCCTGAGCCATAAATCTGCAAGCCCATGAGAGATGCCTGTACATTCCTGGAGAAGCCTGTGGCATTTATTCAAGTCAAGACTGATTTGCATAAGGCTGGGTCTGAACTGGGGTGGCGAAGTGAGCTAAAGAACGATGATGGATTCAACCCAGATTTGTGACTGAGGGTGAGTGTCTGAAAGGTTTCAGTGCTCCATCCATCATCTCCTTGTGTTTGCTTTGTTCGCCCTAAGTTGGCAGGGTATGCCGAGACATGGGCCCCTTGCTCACTTTGCCACTGGATTCAAGCTAGCCTAGTTGATGAGGGGTGTTACCCTGAAACCCGTCCCAGGATGCTGGTTTCCGGTCCAGGGAAGACCTGGCTTGGCAGTTCGGGCTGGACTGTTCCCATGAGGCACAGGGTCAAGACTGATTTGTATATGGCTGGGTCAGAACTGGGGTGGCGAAGTGAGATAAAGAACGATGATGGATTCTACCCAGATCTGTGACTGGGGGGGTGGGGTGGGGGGAGGGAGGGAGTGTCTGAAAAGTTTCAGCGCTTTGTCCATCATCATCTTGTGTTTTCATTGTAGAGTCGGCACGATGTTGAGGGAAACCATGTCCAGAATGATCTTGATAAAGGCAATTCTCTACACAGATGAGAGGTGGGAATGGGCTCAGTGAGTGGAGAACCTGCGGGTGGACAGTGATGACAGCAGCCTGAAGATGTCCCAAGACTAGCTGAGGAGAGCCAACCTTCAGCAGCCAACCTTCGAAATATAGTATGTATATAATCAGTCAGTGAAGATTGACCAAAACCACAGACATGACCTTCGTAAAGACCCAAAAAGTACAAAGGTGAAGTGGAAGTGGTCAGACCCCACAACAAAACACAGGTACCTCCTGTGGACTGCAGGATGGCACATGAAAGCATGCATCCTGCAGGTCTGGGGACACCATGCAGCCCTCAGGGTCGAAGGCCAGCAAGTGCTAAGCCATTTATTTATGATCATTTAGAAATAAATGGCTGTCTCTAGGATTGTCAGAAATAAAGTTTTTCAGCATGTAGAGCTACCATCAGTATGAGATTGTCCTTTGCTGCTATCATGACAGATTTAGCGCCCCAACCAGAACAAAATCCATCATGGCACGGATGGAAGATTAAATTTTTCAAGAGCTCTGATTGATTTATCGTAATTCACGTTAAATACTTTAGAGGAAGTGGAGGGTTTGAAATCGGCTAAAACATACCAGTTTCTGGTCTAGAGGAGTCGTCCCAAGAGCGGAGTAACTTTAGATCTGAGGATGCTGTCCACATTGTTCAGGTTGGTTTGCTAGGCAAGCCAGTAAGCATGTTTACATTAAAAATGATTTCACTAGATCACACCGGGATACACCAAACAAGAGTAAACTAGCCAGTGATCGTTGAGCGATTGTAGTCTTTGCCTGATAAAATCATGTTTAAAATGCACTGCTTATAAATGTTAATGTTATTCTGAATGTTTACTTGTAATCACGAAAAGGAAAAAAAGAGAGCATTCCTCATTCATAATGTGCATGTCTGCTTTTGAAACAATTATATATGGTGTTCACACACAAAAGAAGATGTCCACTCTATGTCTGTAAAACAAAAGTATATATATAATTATTATTATCGCTAATAGATTTTTAATTGTTCATGATTTTATAAGAGAATAATATCTGTACAAGAGCGTCATTGGCCATAACTGTTTTGGTAAACTTAAAATAATAATGTTTTGAAAACATGTACTTTAATCGCTCAGAGATATATCCAGCCTGTACCATGCTTCCCAGGCCTCAGTATCATTTACACCTCTAAACCCCTCTGTACAACCGGTTTACTTTGTGCTAGTGAATAGCTTTATTCTGGACCGTGAACCCACTACCCCTCAAGAACATATTGCATGTTCCAAAACTGCTGCTCAGTGACAGCATACTACTTCAGCAAAGCTCTTCCGTAACATGAAACAATTCATAATCTGACAACTGTCTGCCACAACAGGTACACACATGGGACATACATAGTTATTAGCACACATTAACACCAGGTGTGTAAACATCTTCTAGTCCATCACATATCACACCATGGGTATGAGCAATTATAATAGGTCAGCATGTGACCTTTTTGAACTGTTTGAACTTTATGTTAACAGCCAACACAGGCTGATTGGGTCATTGGGCTTAAGTAGACAACATTATTATAGGAGCTAACTGTGTTTACTTTGTTGCATATTTTCAGATTTTCCCCTGAGGAAGGGACACTCATGTTCCGAAATGCATCGGGCACAATATTGAATGTTTTCATGAGCTTGTCAATATTCAATGTTTTCATGTTTGTAAAATATGGTTTCTCTCATGTACTGACATGAAAAGTAAATGTAATATATTTTCAAATAATGTCACTAGTATCGTGAACAAAAGGAGCATTTGTTTGTGATAAATGTTATGTTGAAAATTTGTGCAAACTTTTGAATAAATACACAAAAATAATACAAATCAGTTTCTATGCAAATAGCAATAAGTATAAGGATGGTGTAAGATACACCTAGTGAACAGTGCGCAGCAAATTCAAGTTATCCACGTGTTATTAACTGACTGTAAGACTTAACATGTGTTGACAGCACATGCATGCTGCAGCAACAACTTTTATAGTGATTAAATAGTGAAAAAAATAAGGATACAGGAGTGCATCTCCAAATGCAAAACAACTTTTACCACGCCATTTAATTTATTTGCTGAAGCATAGGGAAAAAATCAGTCTGTCAGTCACAAAACTTTATTTCGCATCAATTAAAAAGTATAAAAGTACAATAGATAGATAAAACTATTTGATATTCAAATCAGCGTTTCTAAAAACCATACATATTTCATACATTCATAGTTAATAAAATGCATTCAAAAATCCATACCTCTTGACTCATGAATATACAATGTGTAAACAGTACCAGAACGAGCCACCTATTTAGGCCATTAATATAGTTTATCTATATTCAATCTCATAAAAAATTCTGGACTAGTTAGTGCAAACGTCTATGCCCCACATTTCCTCTAATAAACATTATTATGACCCAGCCATTAAAATATACTATTTTCTATACAGATAAAAACAAAGATCACTACCCTGATCCAAATCACAACACCTGTGATAGTCGCCGCATTTGACACTGCTCAGAGAAAGGATGCGAGGATATAAAATACATAAGCAACTGTCAGTTGCAGAATAAAAAATTAAGCTGGCAAACATTTCTGAAACCATATTTATGTAAAAAAGGAACAATGTAATTTTTTCTTTCTTGGCTATAATAAGGAGCAGAAGAATAGAAAGTGCAAATTAGATTGTGTAGAGACTTCCCAACACAAGGACAGGGCGGCAACTGATTCACAATGAATAAGTATTTCCAGGGAAGCCAATCATGAGTGGAATAAGGTTTAAACGGAATCGTGTCAGGATAAATCGATGCTGTGAGTTCTGAACATAGGACAGATTTTAAAGTGCGCTGTGCTTCTTAGGGGTATCATCTGTTATAAAGTTATTGTACTTTTATCTTTGTTTATGACCACTCTGTCATTTAATGCCATGGCCAGAAAAATTTCAGGAAGGTAACAGAAAGCAGTGGGGTATCATATAGTTCGCGCAGATACAGCGATGTCAGAGTGGTCGCTACATAACTCAACCATGGGATTCTGAGTGCGTGGTCCATTTTGAGGGTATCCCCTAGCACTGATTGATTCAATTTGACACTATCCCCTTTCCATATTTACAGCCACAATAATAAAGGGGGCCAGCTTAATCAAATCATTAATAAAGGGTAAGCCTACTTCAATGTGGCAGATGAAATTCGAGCAAGCTTGGGGGGCAGATAATAGTCTTTTACAAAATGTGTCCTCCACACGCTGCAACGCTTAGACTTCCACCATGCCCCAAATTACTGTCCCGTATGTGGCAGCAGCTTTTGCTAAGTAGATCTTTAAAATTTCTGGGATAGGTTTTGAGCCTTATTTTTTCGAGAATCTAAAAATTACAGCAATACTGTTTTCCATTAATTTGCCTCTATTTATTAACATGCCCTACCAAATTAGTTTGCGGTCAAAAAGAACTCCCACATAGGCAAATTTATCCACCATTCTTCTTTTTTCTTTAAATAAATCTCTGGGATTTCTTAGGACCAGCCCCTGCAAATAAAACAAATGTTTTAGACTTGTTAACATGTAGGTCCAGGCTAGCCATAAAGCATGTATACTCCTCTACCAGTCTGTGCATTGCCAATAGGGTTCTGAGTTGGAGCACTGCGTCGGTCCCAATGTAGGGAGGACAGCCTCAACATATGGAAAATCCTACGCACTCTCAATGTTGAAAAATTTTGAGCGCTCTCCTTATTTCCCATACCTAATACTTACTGCCGCTCTCACGTACAGCTGCCTTGTAAAAGTGATTATAGGTGCCTCCACTTCCATAGTCTTCATAATGGCCCATAGCTTGCTATGGACGACACAGTCAATCGCGGCAGAAAGGCCATACAGAATTGACCCTTTTTTTTTTAACCAATGTATAGTTGGCAGCCACCAACATTAAGCTCAGGCATTGATCTGTTGTTCCTTTGCCCTTCCTGAAATTGTATTGGGTCTCAGAGAGAATCTTTTTTTACCCTGCCCATTCTTCCAGCCTCTTCAGTAGGAGACGTCCCATGATTTTAGCTGTACATCAATTAGGGAAATAGGCCGATAGTTTTTGGGATTAGATATATTTCCCTTTTTAAAAATCGTTATCATCATTGAGCGATTCCAGAAGGTCAGCGGACCCGTTATGGCTATAGAGTTAAAAACATTTGCCAATAATGGGCCCCACAGTAGCTTATTGGTTAAAAGGTTATCCACAGGAACCCTGTCTGGACCGAGGCCCTTCAGGGGACATGACTGCAGCAGGTCTTGTTCTACTTGTGCCACATCAAAAAACAAGAGAAGGTTATTTGCCATCACAGCGGTATCTACACAGTTAACTGGCCCTTCATTGTTTTGAAAAATATTTTGGGAAAAAATCAGCAGTAAGTTCAATACCTTTCAAATTCATATTACCAGGGGGAACTTCTGAACAGACATTCACTGTTTCCAGCTAGTATTTTATTTCTTAATGATCAGATGTATTTTTTATTAGTAAATGTATAAACTATGTAGTGGGTAGACAGAGAAGTGTGAGGTTGCAACAAGCTCCAAACGCAGGGAATAGAGGGTGGTTCCTGCGGGCCTGCGTTTCAGTTTACAGAGTAAAGTGAATATTGGCGGCAGTCATAAATAATTACACATGCACATTATTATACCTTCTAGGAAAGTAGTGGGAGAGTCAGCTATCTGCCCCAAGACCATCTCTTAAAATCACGAATGACACTTAAGTACTTTCCATATCTAGACCATATATTTCTCTGAAATACCTCTTAAGAAAATAGTTCTTTTGACTAGCAGATTTGTAAACTGGGGAAATAATCCAGTGCGAAGAAATACTAAAATACAAACTCCTGCATCATCAAAGCCCCGGTACAGATTTTGTAGCATGACCATGAAAAAACAAACATTGTGTGCAGAGTGTACATTTTTAGACTGATGAATATGGTTGGGGGCAGTGTGGGGGGGGCAAGTTTACAGTTTATGCTTCCAGAGGTGAATTCAAAAACATCCTGTAGCAGGTCAAACAACAAAGTAGTTGAGGACCACGTGAGTAAGTAAAGATGACCATACACGGCCTTGTCTTGCACCCGCAGCTACTGACAATGGCTCAATGGGTAAACATCACCAAAGCTGTTTGGAAAGGATAAGAGAGAGAGAGAGAAGCCCTTCACACATAAAATAATAAGCCACAGCTAAACAAAACCAACCAAGGCCACAAACTGAAAAGGGCAAGAGATTAGTAGCGTGACAGAATACTGAACCACTGTGGCACCCGCAGAACTGTCTTTCGATTTTCCAGGGTCAGTAAAGAGGAGCTAAGGACTTGTGAACAAGCTGTTATTATTACAGTAGCTTGCTCTGCTGGCTCATGGAAAACAGATTACCGAGCAGACAATTGTGTTTGGAGCCTTAGTAATACAGGGCACACTACAACAGACTCTTTCGTCCAGCATGAATAAAACAATCCGCTTTCCTGAATGTAACAACAGTACATGGTTAACAAATTCGTCACAAAAGACAACATGCAGAGATGAGACAAAGGAAGGTGTAGAGATTGCCTACTGTAACTTCAGGGGACTGCTTCTCAATGAAAGGACTTAACTACAGCAACAGTGCTTTATATAAAGCAATACAAACATAAAAGAACACCCAAAGAACAGGAGAGGCTACAGAAATCCTTGTTCATGATAGAGAACAAGCACATGAAAGGGCTCAACAATAGAGCCACAAGAGGTAAATGGAGAAGGGGCCTGCAATAGAGGGAACTGAGTAACAGCTCTCTTGATAAATACTGTATTGACAACCGTGTAACAAACCTGACACAAAACACATTCCCACCCTACTAACATTTCACACAATGCTTGCCATTCTAATCACCTACAACAAATCGCACCACAACAGGCCATGTACATAAAGTAAATTCAGCTGGTACGTGAAACAGTGCGAACTTCAATTCTATGTCAGGACCGGAGGCGAGGATTATGCTATTCTTTCTTCACTTTATTGAATAGCAGCCATTTGTAGTCAAGTAAAACAAACCACTATTCCTATGAACCATAGGAAATAAACAGACAAAAAACAATAGAGTCCATAGCTAGAATGTCCCATCTTCTGCACCAATCACAGGGCCCCAAGGTGCTGGTAGTTCTCTGACCCTGTCCATTCCTCCCCTTTCTTCGCTGCTTGTAGCCAAGATAAGTCCAACTTTCTTATTCTCCAACAGTTTTTCATTGATTGCTTATTCTGTTAATGCTCTGGCTTCTTTGAGCGTTTTTTTAGTAAATTGTTTAATCTGTTTCTGCACGTTGCGCTGTTGATGTTCATTATGGGCCGTATGTATGAAGCCAATTTACGATCGCAAACGCGTTTGCGATCGCAAATTAGAAGTGTGCAATGTATCACACAAAAACACCCTTGCAAAAACAGGAATCGCAAATTTTACGCTTCCCTATTTTGCGATTGCATTTAAGGAATCGCAAATTGCGATTCCTTAAATGCAATGTAAGAAGCCCAAAATCAAGTGCGATTTGGCCTTAAGGAATCGCAAATTACCACCAACTTCAAGTTGGTGGTAAATTGCGATTTCACTTACAAATGCACTATTTTGCTTTTTTTTTTAAGTGCCATGTGGCGCACATACATGCCCTTAGGGCATGTATGTGCGCCACATGTGCACACATGCACATTTCAGGGGTGCAAAAGGGAGTTTTTTTGACACCCTGGCACCCTTGAAATTGCATTCTCAATTTGCGATTCTCTAATTGCTAATCGCAAATTGAGAATGCCTTCCCATTCATTCCTATGGGCCTTCTAGCCCATATGGATGAATGGAAAGGTATTCCTTATTTGTGTATCTGAATTTGCGATTCGCAAATAAGGAATATGTGAGATTTACAAAATTATTAGAAAATCCCACATACACTGCATTTTGCGATTCTCTAATTGCGATTCGCTGAAAATCGCAATTTGAGAATCGCAAAACTCTATTTTGATACATATGGCCCTATACCCTTTTCAGAGGTATTTCACGTGCAGTTTCCCTCACGGATGTTTGGAGGCTGCGCGCGCTCGTGAACGCGCCAGCCTCAGTTTTCAGCGTTTCTCGTTTTCTCTTTGTTTTACAGGTTTGTCTGTCACATTTGAGCGAGTCCACCGCTACTCGGCGACTCGCATTCGGCCGTGGAACGTCTGAGCTTCCTAGCGGCCGCGTTGTTGGTGCCCGCTCGCGGTGACAGAGTCTCCTCGTTAGAGGGCGCTTGGTTACAGGCTTGACGCGGCTTGCGTGCTAAGGATTCCGCAAATTCCAGAGCGCTTCAGAATTCGGAGCAGCATTGCCGCGTGAGTCTGGTCTTTGCCTGCACTACACCCCTGACTCGGGTCTGTGTTTATTTGCCTGGGGCAATTCCCCCTTTATACAACGTTCATTTCATGCCCCCTGAACGCCCGAACCTCGGGTCTGTACCTGCCATTAAGCAGTTGGGTGGCAGTTCTCCCTGCCTGGGGGTCTGTATATTTTAGGCCTATAACGCTCTGTAGTATATACAAGTCAGTATTGCAGACAGTGTCTGCTGGGACCCATTTATACCCAGGCCGCCCTTATTTACACTTGGCACCAGGGTTGTTTGGGTTCTGGGCTCTGAACCCTCTTCTTATTGCGAGCACTGCCCGCCCTTACCATAGACTGACACCCAGCCCCCCTTTAACCTGAGGCATACCACCTCACCGCAATACTTTCCTGGTAGACCCTACCTACTCTTTTACTTACCTGGTATTACACCAACTTAATCCATGGAGGATTACCAGGATGAAGTCTTCCAAGAAGACCAGTGGGAGGAGGATCCCCTTACTGCCCTGCAATGGGATGAGGACTTTTATGACACCGTGGAAGCATCCATCCATAAAGCGGTGGAACAGGCCATGACCCCCCCCTTGAAGAAAGGTTATTCCGGAAAATAGACCAGGCATGTGACAAACTGGCCAAGGCCTCCCAGATCTTGCCTACTGCCCCTTCCGCCAGCGGCCCTCTAGCGGACCTGCAGCCCCCAGCCAAACGTGCTAAGGTCACTGGGGTGGACCCAGGTGCATTTGACCACCTTAAACAGGCTTTTCTGGCCAGCACTACTCTCCCAGCGATTTCCGCTACCACTGGGGACGGGGACCAAGGAGATGCGGACGACGCAGCCGGCCCCATCCCATCCTTGGCATCCTTCCTGCCCGGCTTCTTCCCCAGACGGGCAGAATCTCTGCGCGGACATGTTGGATCCGGATGATATCCTTCACCCGCGGTCCTCCGACTGGGCCCCCTCAGACAAGGTTGCCCAAAATGTTGCCAGTCGGATCCGCTGCCCGCTTTAAGCCACGGCCCGCAACTGCCTTAGGGCGGAGTGTCCGCACCCCTCCCTCGAGGTGAAAGTGGCCGCCATGCCGGACAATGACCCTAGAATGGCCACTTTTCTTCAGAAGTTTGTAAAGGACCCGAAGAAGGGCATTGACAGGTCCTGACGGGCATGCCGGGACAAGCTTCTGGACGCCTTGGGACCAATAACCAAAATCTTGGACATGGCGGAGGAGGCCAAGGTGTCAGGCTCGCTCATATCCACAGATCACCTTTCCTCTTGGGCCAGCGCGTGGTGGTGTTTCTTGGTAACGCCAACTGCACGATATCCACAGAGCGGCGCAGGTCCATACTGATCAAGGTTGACCCTAAGCTGGGGACCTAGCTGACTCAGAGGCGGGTCCTGTTGCACAAAGCGGCCTTTGGGTTTTCCGAGGGGCCGGATAAGGAAGGGGTCGCTCGTCCTGCCGTCCTCACCAACACAGGGGACAGGGCTCCAATAACGGGCAATATCAAGACCAGGCCCGCTTTGGCAACTTTTACCCCACCAGAGGACGGCGAGGCAAGAACAGAGGAGGCAGAGGCGGTGGCATCTCCAGTTCTTCCGGTGAGTGTTCTCTCTTCTTCCCTTCTAAAAGTGGGGTGCCCTCTGGCGCGTTTTTTCCCAACCTGGACTTCCATCACGGGGGACGCCTTGGTCTTACAAATGGTGAAAGGTTTTCACATTCAGTTTCTCGGAGTACCTTCGCAGCCCGTGGCCCCCGTCCGCTCTGGTTTTCCGAGGCAGACTCCACTCTGGTCGATCAGGAGGTCCATTCTCTTCTGGACAAAGGGGCAATCGAAGTAACCCTGCCGCACCCCAGAGGTTTCCTCAGCAACCTCTTTCTAGTGGACAAGCCGGACGGGGGAAAACGGCCGGTTATCAACTTACGCGAGTTCAACGAGTGGCTGGTTTATCGCCACTTCAAGATGGAGGGCATCCATCTGCTTCACGACATTCTTCGTCCCAACGACTGGATGGCACGCATCGATCTCAAGGACGCCTACCTTGCGATCCCTATCTTCCCGCCCCATCGGCGTTTTCTACAATACCCCTGGTGGAACAGAACTTACGAGTTCACCACTCTGCCCTTTGGCCTGTCCTCCGCCCCTTGGTGTTTCACAAGGTTCTCCGGCCGGTGATAGAACGCCTGCGGGCATGAGGCTCATCGTCTATCTAGACGACATTCTTTTGATGGCTCAGGACCCCAGTATGCTCTTTCGTCACCTCCAGACAGCGGTTGACCTCCTTCAGAGCCTTGGGTTTGTGATCAACGAGGTCAAATCCACTCTGACTCCATCTCAGAAGGTGTTTTTTCTCGGCTTTGCGATTGACTCCGTGGAGTCCACCCTCAGACTTCCCTCTTGCAAAATGACGAAAATACATCACGAGATTCGGCGATCTTTAGCCCAGACTCAGATATCTCTCAGGCAGCTAGCTCGCATTATAGGCCTTCTCTCGGCCTCCATTCAAGCTATTTTTCCGGGTCCGTTCCATTACAGAGCCCTCCAGCGTCTCAAGACTACGCACCTGCTCAAAGGCCTCTCTTATTCTCATAAGGTGAGTCTGTCGGCAGACGCCAGAGAAGAGCTCCAGTGGTGGCTCTCTCACATGGAGGCCTGGAATGGACGAGCCATTTTCGGTTCCACGCCAGATCTCATCATCAAGTCCGACGCAAGCAGATCGGGCTGTGGCACGAGGTGTGACGACTTCGCCACGAGAGGTGTGTGGTCTCTGTCGGAGCAACAGTTACACATCAACTGTCTGGAGCTTTTGGCGGGCTTCTACGCAATCCAGTTTTGGACCAAGGACTTGACCCGGTCCTGCGTCCTTCTCCAGATGGACAATATCTCGGCAGTCCTGTATATCAACCATCTGGGAGGCACGCGCTCGAAGGCCCTCTCGGACCTCGCAGCAAACTTTTGGCAGTACTGCCTAGATCACAAGATCTCGGTCACAGCGGAATATCTCCCCGGTCAGGACGACCAGGTGGCAGACTTTCAATCTCGCCACTTCCACGACGCGAGTCTCTGGAAGCTACACCCCGGGGCGTTCGCAGATCTCCAAAGCGTCTGGGATTCTTTCTCGGTGGACCTCTTCGCCTCCTACCTGTATCACCAGCTTCCTCGGTTCTTCAGCTGGAGACCGGATCCTCTTGCGGAGAAGTCGGACGCATTTGCCATGATAATGCGAGTTACAGCCCAGGTTCGGCGTCAAAGGGCAGACGTGGTGCTCATTTCACCGATTTGGAGATCGCAAGTCAGGTTTCCGGTTCTACTGGAACTTTCTTGGGATTCTCCAATCCCACTCCCCCTGTTTCCAACTTTTCTCCTCAATCTGAATGGGGTTCCCCATCCTCTGATCGAGCACGGATCTCTGGCCCTGGTGGCGTGGCGGATTACAAGGGATGATGGGCAGTCGCAGGCCTTTCGGGAACGGCTGAGAGATTTATGGCCAAAGCCTGGGCTGACAGCACAGTCAAAAGATTCCGTTCCACCTGGGGAAGGTGGAATCATTTGTGTTTGCAATGGAATATCAATCCCGTGGCAGCGGATGTGACTTCCATTTTAAATTTTTGGGCCTCCCTGGCGGAAGGGAGTCTGGCTTATAGGACCATCAATACCTTCCGCTCTGCCATCTCTGCCGGACACACCATGGTCGATGGTTCTCCGGTTGGGGAGCATCCCTTAGTCTGTCGCCTGCTTCGAGGCATCCGCCTCTCTTTGCCTCTCTTTGCCTCCAGAACCTCGAAACTCGCAGCTATGGGATGTCAATCTGGTTTTGAACTTATTTCTCTCTCCTGGCAACCGAATAGATTCCTCTCTTTTTAAGAAACTAGCCATGCTGCTTTCTGCGAAATTAGCCGTGCTGCTGTGTCTAGTCTCGTGCAGGAGAGTTTCGGATGTCAGAGCCCTGGATGTCTCTGGTAGGATTTTTTCTCTTACAGGGGTTACATTACTATCCGTAGACGCACCAAATGCGGGACGAAATCCATCTCCTATCCCGCTTTCCCGGATTCCCCGAAGTTATGTGTGGTATCTTGCCTCAAGGCATATGAGAAGATGACGGAGGAGTTTCGACCTTCCCGGGGAAAGTCAGTTACTCATTTTGCTTAGGAAGCCTCACAAGGCTGTGTCACCCCCCACGATGGCCCGCTGGGTTTGGTGGGTAATGCATGAAGCCAGTATCGACCTGTGCGCGTTTGGGCGCATTCTACCAGAGGGGCAATGGCCTCCAAAGCATTTACCCTGGGAGCGCGTCTGGAAGACATTCTGAATGCAGCAGGCTGATCTTCAGACTCTACCTTTAAGCAGTTTTACTTTAAACCGGTGATTGATATGGCTCACTTGGTGGTGAGTAAGCTTTAAACTAGCATAATCCTCGCCTCCGGTCCTGACATGGAATGAAAAATTTCCTAGCTATCGTAACGGAAAGTTTCATTTCTATTAAGGACTCGGATGCGAGGATTATCCCACCCAGGGTACAAGTTCCTTGCTGTTTTCCCTCCCTCGTATTGGAGTAAGTAAAGTTTTGCGTTACATTGATTTACTCTGCTGACAAGTTCTTGTGATTGTCCTGAGCTGCTTTCTCCTGCAGGGTTGATCCTTCAACATTGTTTTCGCTTTCGCTATGCCTTTGCTAATTACAGGCGATTCCAACAAACAATATTCTTGAAGCATCCTTGATGGCTGACCGAGCAATGAAAGAGGAGGAATGGACAGGAACAGAGGACTATCAGCACCTTGCGGGCCTGTGATTGGTGCAGAAGATGGGACACTCTAGCTGTGGACTCTCTATTGATTTATTGTCTGTTTATTCCCTATGGTTCATGAGAATAGTGGTTTGTTTTACTTGATTACAATTGGCTGCTATTCAATAAAGTGAAGCAAGAATAGCATAATCCTCACCTCCAAGTCCTTAATAAAATTGAAACTTTCCATTACGATAGCTAGAAAATTATTCATTGTGGCTGCATAATAATTAATTGATTTTCATTGACAGTAAATAAATATGTATTTCTAAGACATACATGTTATGGAATCATACACATTAAAAAATAAAAAATGTAATTCATTTAACAAATTTATCATATTGCATCATCTTAAAACCATTCAAAACTGTTTGCAACTTCATTATTAAAATAGTTCATATTCATAATATTGTCAAAGTACGCAAGAAAACGGGCAATGTTCATGAAGCACCCACAGCAATTTAAAATTCCCTCTTTTTCAATAAGCAATATGAATTTGGCAATGGCGAAAACACAATCTAGTTGGATCATTGCCAAAGAAGTGACCAGTGCATCATACTGTGATCTTAATCCAAATCTAACAAAATTAAGGGCACAAGACCTTATTCTCTTCAACCAAGACGAGAGGACTCAGTCTAACAATAAGTGGGTTACAGTACATTTAATTTGCAAATTGCAAAAAGAGGGACCTTTGTTACCCAACACCCTCCATTTAAAACCACAACTCCTTTAGACAGCGTCAATCTCAATCCACAACTAGAAAATAACCTTACTTAGTCTATTCACCAGGAGTTGACACAAATAATGAAAAGACACTCCCATTCCGAGGTGTCCTAGGAATTGGCTTACACAGCTTTTTGTAGTCAGATACTGTTTGTCACTGGCTAGTGAGCAAAGCTCAACTCTCTCCTGTGGAACTTTCTTAAACTGATTCTCCGTCAACTTATCCCCTACATCTGTTAGATCAAATCCCATACTAATTTCCTTCACTGTCTTTATAACTTTTGCATAACATATAAAATAGTAGATGTAAAAAACGAGTATCTTTCTCAGAAAAAGAAATCATTCCTTATAAAAATGTTCACACGGATAAGCAAGTACACAATTAATTTGCTTAAGAAAGTTTTAGATTTGCTTTGCAGAGCATGATAAAAATGTGTGGACTGGAAATTATAAACCCTGCAATGCCACATATTTTAAAGCGACATTAGTAAAATGGTGTGTTGTTGACAAAATTAAAAGCCACACAGTTAAAATAATGTGACTGTAAATGATGCTGTTTACTACAGGGAGAGTCGAGTGGTGATCTGTTTTTGTAACATACTTTAATGTGATGAACTGAAAGGCCTATCTTTTTAAGTAAGTACGACGAAGTTATTATCTAATTCAGCTTTGGTTTACATGCATGAAAATACTGTGACTATGTGTGCAGAAGCTTTAATTGAGGCGTTGGGGGATGTGGAAGTAATCATGCTGCCCTAATCTATCTCAACCTGGATTTTGTTTTGAACTGAAAAGTTCTCCTGTAATCTTTTTGGCTGTAGGTGGAGACTATGTGGTCAGTGTAGTGTCCTGCAGGGCACGTTCCAGTGTTCCAGCATGTACAAGTTTACCAGCCACTCCTTGAGGGCTGGCCTTTACACCCACCCCACACCCATCCAACACAGGCATCACCGGTGTAGTGACACTGCCAATAAAAGAGCCTGAGTGCATATGCTCGTGGCCAGTTCAGTAACTATACCCACTGTGTCTGTGTACATTATTTTTATAGTATGTGGGCCTCAAGCCCACGACTTTTTAATGGCGAAGAAGAGGCTGACCCCCACGCCATACCACTTTGCAGCTCGCCACCATGCCCGGAGAGGAATGCATCGGGTCGGCCTCTATCACCTGCCATGTGGAGGAGACGGGCTCAGCACTGTGGCTGCAACCCTCTTCCGTAAAGAAGAAAATGGAGACTATTTGTCTCCACCACCTCGCCATAACCTACCATCTGCCTGTCTCCAAGTGTCCCGAAGGTGGGAGAAGCACGCAGCGCTGTCACTAGCTGCCCGCAGTGGAAGGATCAGCAAGGCAGACGGACTCACACAACAGCCCGCAGAGAAGCTGAGCACCAGCCCGCTGAGAAGCAGAAGTATTCAGGCTGTTCCCATCAGATGTGTCCTCAGTAACAAATAACTAGCTGCCACCTACCTGCTGAGCACTGAGCGGTGTTGTGGCCTTGAAAGAGGTGCACCAGCTACCAGAGGGGGGTCCCCGCCCACAGGTGAGAACACGACCCAGCCCATAGCTGCTCTCCCTATAAGAATTACCTCTCCTGCAGCTGTGGGTGGTACAGCCGGCACTTTGAGGAATGCTGCCGATGCCTTGTACTGCACCCGCGAACAGTAACTGGCAGGTAAAGCAGCCCCTCGACGGAGCTAAACTTAGACTATATACAAGCTGCCTAAAGTAAGAGATTGTTCCAGGAGGCAAAATGGTGAGTAGAAGAAGATTTATTCAAATGTAGAAAGCACCCACAGCCGGGCGCTCCCACTGCGTACCATGATCTCCACCAACTGATTAACGTTGGCAGAATCCTGGCACGCATCGTTCAGCACCCAATTGTGGAACACTTTTAAACAATTACAATGAGAGCGAGGCATTCTCGCACCGGTGACTCGAGAGCACCCAAACAATACATGCGACATACTACAACTTCTCTCTTCTCACAAAACAAAGGTGAAATAACAACAATGCAAAAGAGGGGAAAACCTTCAGAAAATTACAAGTTAAAACTATTATAAAACAATACAATAATGAGAAGAAAGATCATTTGGTCATATTCTTAAGACAAAACATAGTCATTAAATTTGACAGGCAATCTCCTTTGACGGGTACCCAAATCAACAGGTGAGGAAGACACAACCCCCGTCATATCAAGAGAACCAGTATTTCGGCAATCATGCAAAACAGTATGTGTATTAGAGCACTGTCCAACGGTGGCTTTCACAGAATCCTCAGGAGAGACAAACGGAGAAATAACAGATGAGGGATCACGCAACTAGTTGGTCCAGTCACATTGTTCCACTTCCTGTTTGGATAACTTGAGTAAAGAAGCAATTTGTGAGTCAGAAAGCCGCACAAGTGATCTTTTGTTCCACGATCCCCTGCTACCAAGTAGTGCTGAACCTTTGCTCACATCTGTGACCTGCACAGGAGAGGAACATTTGGACAAGCCCTTTGACACTCTTTTTGGATTTCTAATGAGAACCCAATCATTGAGTTTCAAATCAGTATATTTAAAAGTTTTTCCTTGATCATGCACAGATTTCATATAACCTTGTTTTTCCAAAACTCGAGATGCAAGATTTTTATCAACAAGTGTACTCTTGACGTGTTTATTTTGCAACCAATCGGGACACAAAGTAGTGTGAACATTCCTACCTCTCAAAAGAGAAAAAGGCGGAAGACCTGTGGGGCAATGAGGCGAAATGTTATAGGACCATAATTTGTCCTCAACTAAATCTTGAACATCTCTGCAAGAGGCAAGAGCTACTTGAATAGCATCCTTAACTAATCTGTTTCATTTTCAACCAAACCATTAGTTGATGGGGAAATAAGGCAACCTTGAAATGACTAACATCCTTCTCTGCTAAAAATGCAGAACATTTTTGAGAAATGTGTGCCATTGTCAGTAACCATAATGGAAGGTGAACCCTCAATGGAAAAGACTTTCTTCAAAAACCTAATGGAATTGGTAGAGCTAGGTGAATCACAAAACATATGATAAATCTATTTGGAATGATAATCAACAAGCAAAAGGAGAAACTTTAAGTCATGAGATAAAAGGTCATAAGGTCCTGAAAAATCTACTCCAACCTTGTCCCAAGGTTTATTGGGAAAGGGAACAGGATGCAATGGTGTGTTCATGAGTTTCAATTTCTTGTTTGATAAGAGGCATTCTGAACATGAATCAATGTGAAACTTAACCTGGGATTCTATAGATGGCCACCAATAACACAATTTAATGAGTTGCAAGGTTTTAGAAATGCCTAAATGACCATGATGTGCACATTTAATGATATCTTCCCTTAGACTTGATGGGGGACCAAAAGAATAATGTCTCATAACCATGTCAATAACCAAGGAAAGTTCAGCTGCCACCATGCAAAAAGCTTTTTACTCATTACAAAGTTTCCTGCTCTCTGGCCACCCCTTGACAATATATTCCATGACAAGTTTAAGGTAATCATCCTTGCTAGAAGCTTCCAACCACACTTGTTCAGTAATGTTTGGGCATTTTTTGACAGCATCAAGTGCTGCAACAACATACTCTGTATCTTCAAAACTCTCAACTTCTGACTCATCATGAAAAGCCATGCGTGAAAGGCAGTCAGCCCAGAAATTCCTTCCACTAGAAATATGCTTGATAGAAAAATGAAATTCTTGCAACTTTGAAAGTAAACAAACCAACCTGGCTGAGGTCTTCCCAAGCCCATTACAATTGAGTAAATGTGTAAGGGGTTTGTGGTCAGTGAATAGTTCGAATTCACACCCCCAAATGTAATTTTTAAATTTCTCAATAGCCCAAACAAAAGATAGTGCCTCACGTTCAATGGTACAGTAATGGGTCTCAATGGGTACTGTAATGGGTCTCAGAAGACTTAAGCATTCTTGAAGAAAAAGCTACAGTGTGCTCCTTTCCAGCAACCCACTGCACCCAAACCTGTAAGGTTGGCATCCACCATAATGAAACATTTCGAATCATCCTGAAAAGCATGAAGTGCAGGTGCTTCAACAATGAATTTCTTGATTTGAGCAAATGAAGATGATACTTCATCAGACCAAATAAACTTTGAGCCTTTGCGGAATAAGGCATGCAAAGGCTCAACAGTTTGGGTAAAACCTTTGACAAAGCGAGCATAGTATTCTGCCAATCCCAAAAATGATCGAAGAGATTCCTTGTCTGAACAAGCATGACTGATGGCATTGATGAACAAGTGACTTACCTTTAGTAACGATGTTGTAAGAAACATTAGTAGTGATAGATTCCTTACCTTAGAATTACCCCCAGGCGTCAGGCTGGATCCGGAAAGCTTTCGTCAGCAGAACCCCTGCGCGTCGGTAGGTGGCGTTGTGTGGCTCCGCATCAGTCGTCGGCGTCGTGATCGCCGGGATGAGGTCGCGGGCAGTACTTAGACGCCGCCCACATGCGCTGACGTCCGTTCTGTGCACGACTTTCCGCGCCAGGAACGCAGAGCCATGCAAGATACTGACCACTGGTGCCTCGAAACTAGGGCCCTGAAAGGGATGACCTTAACCCTAGAAATCAGTTCACAGAACGGGGAGGATGGGTGGGGCGGTAAGGAATCTATCACTACTAATGTTTCTTACAGATACATCGTTACCGAAGGCAAGTAACTTGTTCATCTGAAAGAAACACGTAGTGATAGATTCCTTACCTTAGAATAGATACCCCAGCAATACAAACCCTGGTGGTGGGTCTGCTAACCAAGATCACACCAGAAACTCCTGGAGAACAGAACGGCCAAAAAAGCCATCTCTCCGGACTTGACTGTCCAGGCAATAATGTTTTGTAAATGTGTGCAGCGAGGTCCACGTAGCTGCCTGACAGATGTCTTGCAGGGGGACACCTCGTCTCAATGCAGTAGTGGCTCGAGTGCTCGAGTGGAATGAGCACGCAGCCCCACCGGAGGCTCTTTTTTAGCCAAAGAGTAACAGGCTTTGATGCACAAGACAACCCAGCGGAAGCTAGTCCTCTTGTGCACCGCCTGACCTTTCGTGGTGCCAACGTAGCCAACAAAGAGTTGGTCATCCACCCGGAACTGTTGTGTGCGGTGGAGGGAAAACGAAAGCGCACGTTTTGGGTCCAGGCGGTGGAGCCTTTCTTCCTCTCTGGAAGGATGTGGAGGCGGGAAGAAAGTGGGCAAGGTAACAGTCTGCCCAATATGAAAAGCCGTGACAACTTTTGGCAAAAAGGAAGGCCGGGGCCTGAGCACCACCTTGCCCGGATGAATGGAAAGGAGGCTTACAAGAAAGAGCCTGGAGCTCACTCACTCGCCTAGCGGAGGTGATGGCAAACAGGAAGGCAGTCTTCAGAGTCAAAAGAGGACAGTTGTGAAGAGGCTCGAAAGGAGCGCACATCAGATAAGATAGAACTAGATTCAAGTTCCACTGTGGCATCACAAACAGAATAGGAGGGAAAAGGTGTGTAATGCCTTTGAGAAATCTATTTACAACAGGGGACTGGAAAAGAGAGGGCTGATCAGGTAGTCTGAGAAAGGCCGAAATTTCAGAAAGATAGTCTATAGTGCCCAAAGCAGAGCCCTGCCGGGCCAGAGAAAGAAGGAACAAAAGGACCTCGGAAAGAGGGGCAGAAAGGGGATCCACAGCCTTCGCTGTGCACCATGCCACAAATTTGTTACACCTGCAGGCGTATACCACTTTAGTGGAGGGACGCCTGGCTGCCAGAATGACATCACAGACTTCAGGAGGCAAGTAAAAATGAATCAACTGCCGCCGCTCAATCTCCATGCAAGGAGGTGGAGACTGGGCAGGTTCGGGTGCAGGACCGTCCTCTGTTGCTGCGACAGAAGATCCTCCCGAAGAGGCAGACGAATCGGGGGATCCACGCTCATACTGAGTAGCTCGGGATACCAAACTCTTTGAGCCCAGTCCGGTGCCACAAGAATGACTTGGGCCCGGTTGCGCCTGATCTTCTTCAGCACTCTGGGCAGAAGTGGTACAGGCGGAAAGGCAAACAATAGACCGCAAATCCACTTGTGACGAAAAGCGTCTCTGAGCAAGTTCCAACGCGCAGAACTGCTGACATTGCGCGTTCTCTTCGGTGGCGAATAGATCTAACCATGGCTCTCCCCACTGTTGAAAGAGACCTTGCACAACCTCCGAGTTAAGACGCCATTCGTGATCCATCATGCACCTACGGCTGAGCTTGTCTGCCTTGGAATTCAGTGAACCTGCCAGGTGTTGAACCACCAGGGAAATGCACTGATGTTCCAGCCATGTCCAGAGGCACAGAGACTCGTGACATAGGGTCCACGACCCCACCCCGCCCTGCTTGGTGCAATACCACATGGCGGTGGTGTTGTCCGTGAACACCTGCACTACGCTCCCCTTGACAGAGGGAAGGAATGCCTTCAGTGCAAGACGGATCGCCCGAAGCTCCAGAAGGTTGATGTGGAGCTTGGACTCCGCCGGAGACCAGAGGCCATTGATCTCCGTCTCTCCCATGTGGCCACCCCATCCCAGGAGGGACGCATCCGTCACCACCGTGTGCTCCAGTTGGGGAAGGGAGAGGGATCTGCCGCTGACCCAATGTCGGTTCATGAGCCACCACTGCAATTGCTGTGCAGTGTCCTCCGAGATCTAGATGTGTCCGGATAGGTCCCCCTGATGCTGCGCTCACTGGAACTTCAGGTCCCACTGCAGAGCCAGCATATGCCATCTGGCATGGTTGATCAGCAGGATGCAGGAGACCATGAGGCCCAGCAGCCTCAGAGTCACCCTGACCGAAACCCAGGACAAGGGCTGAAAGATCGGAATCATAGCCCTAATGTCCCGGACTCGCTGTTCAGGAGAAGCAACCCGAAACTGCGCCATATCCAGAACCGCTCCAATGAAAAGGAGCTTCTGAGAGGGTACCAGGTGCGACTTCGGCACGTTGATGGAGAACCCCAGCAAATGCAGGAGGTCGGCCGTAGTCTGGAGGTGGCAGACGACTGCCTGGGGCGAGCCCGCCTTCAACAGCCAGTCGTCGAGATAGGGAGAAGACTAAATCCCCTGATCTGCGCAGATGAGCTGCGACAACCGCCATCACTTTTGTGAACACCCGAGTGGCGCTGGTAAGGCCAAAGGGGAGCACAGTGAACTAAAAGTGCTTGTGGCCAAAGGTGAACCGCAGGCAACGCCGGTGGGCCGGCAGGACGGGAATATGAAAGTAGGCGTTCTGCAAGTCCAACGCTACCATCCAGTCTTGCGGGTCTAGGGTAGACAAGACCTGAGCCAATGTGAGCATCTTGAACTTCTTTTTCCGGAGGAAGCCGTTGACGTTCTGAAGGTCTAAGATAGGACACAGGCCCTTGTCCTTCTTTGGAACCACAAAGTAGTGGGAATAACAGCCACAACCTACTTCGGAACGCGCTCGATGGCCCCCTTGGCCAAGAGGGCCGCAACTTCCTGCTGTAGAAGTGCCAAGTGATCCCCCGACATGCGGTGGAAGTGAGGTGGCATGGTTGGAGGGGTAGTCTCGAAGGGGAGGGAGTAGCCCCTTCGGACAATTTGCAGCACCCACTGGTCCGATGTGATGGTGCAACAGTGGGGGAGATGATGGCGAATCTGTCCAGCCACTGGCGTTTGATGGACCTGAAAGGACGGACTAGGAAGGCTTAGCAGTGGATGCCGCGGGGGTGGAGGTGGACTGACCCGCCCGCTGGTCCCCTGAACCGCCTCAACGGCTCCCACGTCCGCGCTGAGGTTGTTGCTGTGCTGGCCTGTGGCTCTGCGAACGTAGTGGGGGCCCCTTCCGCGGCCACAAAAGGAGCGAAAGGCAGAAGGCGGAGGAGGCCGAGCCCATGAGCCCTTAAAGCGCTCCAGTGCACTAGCTGCCTTATTGCCAAAAAGGTGAATGCCATCAAAGGGCATGTCTATCAGGGTATTCTGGACACCCCCCGAAAAGCCAGTTGTTCTCAGCCATCTCTGGCGCCTAAGCGCCATTGGCGTGAAAATCGCCCTGCCCAGCGAGTCGGCAGTGTCAAGCCCACAACAAATGGTGAACTAGCTGCGTCTCTCCCAGCAGCAACAGCTTGGGTGAGCACTGTCTGGACCTCCTCCGGACAGCTAGGCAGTACTTGCGCAACCGTGTCCCACAGAGAGTGGGAATAACGGCCCAAGAGGCATGCGGTGTTCACCGACAGCAGCCCTAATGAAAACAGCTTCTTGCCAAGCTGCTCCAGCTTCTTGGATTCCTTATGCGGAGGTGCGGAAGGGAACGTGCTTTGGGACGCAGAGGCCTGGACAACCAAGCTCTCAGGAGTAGGGTATTGAGAGAGAAAAAGGGGATCGCCCGGAGCTGGGCGATGGCGTCGGGCCACGTTCCTGTCCACAGGAGCCCCTGTGTGTTGGGCCTGGACCAGGTGCCCAAAATAACATCAGAAAGTGTTTCATTAAAGGGCAGCAAGGGCTCTGAAGTGGTTGCCACCAGTTGGAGCATTTCAGACGGCCACTGTAGGGAGCTCGAGGTGGAGGGCCTCGGCCGCCCTACGCTACACCACTGCGTAACCTACTCCCTCCTCCGTAGCCACGGTAGGAGGAGACAGCATGCCAGGGTCCGGCGAAATGTCAAAACCACTGGCTTCCCCCAAATTCTCTGCCTAGTCCGGATCATAAGCACAATCCTGTGCAAGAGGGTCCTCAGACCCCTCCCTGTCCTCCCCTTCCTCCTTAGTCTGTGGAACAGGCTGAAAATACGGAGGACGGACATAGGGAACAAATCCCATCTGCACCGGAATCGGCGTCGATCAATGCCAATCCGGCTCCGTGTCCGATTCTGGGCAGAAACCAGGGACGTCGTCGTCCCGAGGAGCGGGCGACATCGGAAGCAGTGGCGGTGGAGTTGACGTCGGTGGAGGAGTAACAAGGTCAACCGGACCCCCAGTCCGGCCTGCGGGGCCCAGAGGCGCACCGGCGGGCCCAGACGGCCCAAAGAGTCGGGCCATGGCACCAAGAAACTCTTGCACCTGGGCAGGCGCCGCCGCCGGACCCGGGAAGGGTGGGTAGGCCGGCAGTGACGTCACAGGCTCCGCCAGAGCCGCGGGGGTGGCACCGCCGGCACCCTCAGCCGCGACAGCAAGTCGAAGAGCGACTCCGCTTCTTCGACTTATTTTTGGAATGCTTTGACTTACCTGACCCCGAGTGCGAAGACTTAGATCCCGAAGAATGATGGTGAAGAATCCGCGACCGGTCCCTCGACCTCCCATGGGACCGGGACCTTGAACAGCGCAGAGCAGACTGCCGGACTTCCAGCAACTTTCGGGACCGCTCCCACAAAGTGTTCGGCGCCATGGCCCGGCAGTCGGGGCACGACTTGCATGGTCGCGCCCCAGCCAGTAGAGACACACTCGGTGTGGGTCCGTCACCGACATCATGCGGTGACAGTCTCCACAGTTCTCAAAACCCAGGCATCCCTACCGCACCAGGAGTCTATCAACTCAGAAAAATAGGGGACAAAAAGCTCAGTAAAAAAATGATTGGGGGTACTAGCTCTTTCCTGATCTGCGCTTGCTGGCGCGGAAAAAGAAAGAACTGACATAAGCGCGTGTGGGCGGCGACTAAGTACTACCCGCGACATCATCACGATGCAGAAGACGGACGCGGAGCCGCACAACGCCACCTACCGACACGCAGGGGTACTGCTGACGAAAACTTTCCGGGTCCAGCCTGACACCTGGGGGTAATTCTACTGTAAGGAATCTATCACTACGTGTTTCTTTCAGATAAGAGATAACTTGGGTTTGATTCCTTCAGATGACAAAGTTTGACCTAAGTAATCCAACTGTTATGTAACAAATTGACATTTGTTAGACCTGATGGTCATGCCTGCTTCATTCAATTTGCTTAAAACACGTGTCAGATTTTCCAAGTGCGTTTCCCAGTCATAGGCAAAAACCAGAATGTCATCCTGATAGGCATGGACCCCCGGCGTGTTTTGAAAAAGATTGTCCATCATTTTTTTAAAAACACTGGCCGTGGAGGCCAGGTCAAAAGGAAGTCTGAGGTATATGTAGACCCCAAAGGGTGTAACGAAAGTAGTGAGGTCTTGTGAATCTGTTGTTAATTGAATCTGGTGATAAGCTGAGCTAAGGTCTATAATTGAAAACATTTTTGCCCCCCCTAGGCTGGTAAGAAGTTCATGGACTTTGGGAAGGGGATGACAATCAATTAAGATGTTCTTATTTAAGGTGGGTAAGTCCGCACATAGCCTAACCTCACCAGATTTTTTTCGAACAATAACAATGGGAGAAACCCATTCTGAAGAGTCACATGGTGCAATAACCCCTTCATCACACAATTTTTTAGGGACTGACTTAAGCTCATCCCTGGCACTAAGAGGTAAAGGCCAAACCTTATGTACAAAAGGTTGGGCATGAGGCTTAAGTTTAATTTGATGCTGAAAACCTTTGACGGTGCCTAATTTGGTAGAAAACAAATTGGGAAACAAATCTAAAATCTTTTTTACATCTTGTGAATGGTCAGTGAGATTAAGACAATCTATTGTGTCTTGTTCATCTTCTAACCACCCAGCTGCGGAGTAACCTTGAGGAACATCACCAAGGGCAATTGGATTATCTGAGCCAGGAACAAGGTACAAACCCATTTTAGCAAGGTCCTGCCAGCCAATTATATTGCATCCTTTGACTGCAACATAAACTTTTGAGTAAATTGACCTTCCTAGATATTCCAATCTTGAATTAAAGTAGCCCAAAATTTCTATATCAAATTCTCTGAATGCTTTTGGATTGATGTCTGTTTGAGTCAAAACAATGGAACCTTGCCATTTCTCAAGAAACGTGACATCGGATAAATTGGTTATAGGTGAACCAGAATCCGCCATAATTGGAATCTCGACTTTTCCAAATAATGCAACACCTAAAGGACCTTTAACATAACGAGCATTGAACACTGAATTACATTCAACTGTCACAATCATGTCATGAAATTGCTCTGTACAATCTTCAAGGGATTCTGTAAATTCAACTCTTAACTTTGGTAGGTTTCTTGGCAGACCTGCAAACACCTTGAAAATGGCCAATCTTTTTGCATAAAACACATCTTTTTTCTGAGGTGGGACACATAGGATAGTTGCCGAGATGTGATCTAGAACCACATCTGTAGAAAATTGTGTTCCCTTTTTTTTATAGGTTGTTTAAAACATTTGTTTATGTTAACAGCATTAACGGAATTCCCAGAATCATGTGTAAGTGATTTGAAAGAGTTGATGGATTGATCCTGTAGAAGAGCTTTAGAGGTAACAATAGATCTCTCAATTCTCTTGGCGATGTCAATTGTTTCTTGTAAAGTCGGTTTTCTGCAGCTGAGAAGGTGTTCTTGTATTTTTCTTGAATAACAAGAGAAAACAAATTGATTGCGGATATAGATTTCTGGATTTGACTCAAACTCACAAGTCAATGCTAGAACTCGTAAGGAAGCAATGTATTCATCCACCGTTTCATCCTCACGATGTTTTCTCCTGAAGAAATTATGTCTTTCAAGCATAATGTTTGGTTCTTCGTCATAGTGTTTTGCCAAGCGAGATAAAACCTCTTTGTATGAATTCCAATGATCTGCATACCCCGCTTCACCAGCAGATGTTGGAAACTGAGGTAAGTTTTCAAAAACATGTTGTGCAGCGAGTACTAAACAGCCATAAAGAATTGCAACCTTACGAGCAGGAGATAATTTAACAGCATCTATGGCAACAACATGGTTTTCAAAAGCTTTTACCCACTGACGCCAAAGAATGCTGGGTTTACCAGGGTGCTACAAAAAAAGAGGAGGTTGAGCAAATTGCTGAGAAGTAGCCATGACTTTAATGTAATAAAATATAAATACCGAGCAGAAAATGTAAAAGCAGAGTAGAATAACCTTGTATTTTTGTAGTAATGTGTAAAAATGAAATTGCAGTCTTAAATTATTATAATTTTTTTTTGTCATTTGAGGTTTTGCAAAAATGTCTTTATTTTTTTCTTTAAATATGAACAGTACTTAAAATGAAGGCGAGCCTATCACCGAACTTGAAGGCTCAAAGTTAGAAACTGCCTTGTATATGGATGAAAGTTATAAGGTGGGCCTGTCACCGTGAAGGTAAGCTGGCTGGATCCTACCTGTGAATGGATCAGCTGATCGAAATTGACGTACAGTGGTGAAGCGGTAAATTGCCAGCCCAATCCAAGATGGCTGTCTTCATGATGATGAATGGGGAGGAGCTTGTGCTGACATCATGCAGCAAGTCGGAGTCTCCCAGAAGCGAAAACCATCGAAAATCAGCTGCAGGAAACAGCAGAGAGCTGTTCATAGATGGGGCGGTAACACCCTTCAGCGAGGAGGGACGGAGTGCAAGGAACAGCGGGGTGCCGCATATGCCCATGAAATGAAGAACTGGCTGGTGGGTGCCGGGTGCATGAGGTCGACTTCAGAACGTCGCCAAAGGAAGTAAGAGATTGTTCCAGGATGCAAATTACAATGAGCGCGAGGTATTCTCGCGCCGGTGACACAAGAGCGCCCAAACAATACATGCAACATACTACACTGCCCCAACATTGTGTAAATCCCTGCATGAACATATTCAGTGTCCCACGAGGCCCGAACATCAGCAGTGCTCCCCAAAGAAAAATGGAGGAAAGGCCTGGAATGGACCGGATACAGGAAAGAGATCTACACATTAACTGTACTACCACTGCCCCACAGTGGGCCAAAGTCTCTACAGAGAGTGTTCTCCCAACACTGCCTTAAGACTGAGTCACCAGTGGCTCATTACAGGGAAGAGGAGAGTTGCACACCCCGAGAGGCAAGCTGACCCCACCGCTACCTCAAGAGGAGAATACGCCAAGTCCTACAGACAGGACAGGACCAGCAAGAGGTCCATGCATATGGAACTGGCATTACGTGCCCTCGCATCGCCTCGCAGCATATGCAGAGAAGACATGTGACATGTAACCAGATGCCACAACACACAGCAAGGAAGATGAATAGAGCGTGGCATGGTGCCACATCACGAAGAATAAATGGAGAGGAGAGAAAGGAGTGTGTCAATCCTGTCACACTGAAGAACCTGACGACCACAGGTGCACAGGAGAAATTAAAAAGAGGACAAGACTGAGGACCTGTACCACTACATGAGTGCACCTACAGGCACAAGCCACCCGGTGGCGTAACGAAACTTGAGGGGGCCCCCCCCTGCAAGGTAAAAGGAGGGCCCGCCTCCGGACTGAATCAGGAACTCTCAAGTCAGGATACTGTGCTGAGGGGGCCCCTGTAGGTTGGGGGCACCCCCCTGCACTGCGGTGGCTGCGGAGGCCTACGATACGCCACTGAAGCCACCAACCAAGGTGGAGCGATGTCTCTGGTGACAGCTCAGCGGAAGAACCAAACGTAAGCCGCCAGCGAGTGTGAAATGAGTCTCTACCCGACGCTTCCCCAGTGCGACTGTCAGTTCCCAAGCGTCGGCTGCTTGAGACAGATGGCATTCCTGCTTGCAACTGCACATTCCGAGGGAAAAGAACAGCACCAGCAAATACACCGAGCTATGTGGCTGCGAAGTCCCTCTAGTCACCCTTACTCCATGCAAGTCATCACCACCTGTAGTCTAGGTTATCTAATGTCAAAAATGCCATCATTGCCCTGCGCATCACGCGATCCAACGAAGGGGCCTACGACTCACCATGGTGGAGTCTTATGCCCGCAAACATCCAGAGACCAATGAGGCGCCCCTGACAGCGTGAATGACAAAGGGTCCACAGACTATCTGAGAGCCCATCAGCACCTGGGTCCTGTTGGTAAGCACACCGACCAGGAGTCATCCACCCTTGCGATTGCACAAATGACTTGGCTGTGGTTTCTGTCGGCGATCCTGTAGCGGCCCGCACGCAGCCCTACACAGTCCATGCTGTCGCGTGGTAACCCATCAGAACAGGCCTTAAGGGAATCCCCGCACAAGAGAAGGTCAGGAAGCTGCTCCACCCACAATGTACCGGGAGGCCGGGGCATCAGAGGAAGATTTCCCAAGCATCGTCAACGCCATCCCAGTCCTGACCAGGCTTGACTTCACAGAGTCAAGACCCCCTAAGAGTAGGCTTTGCAGCGGACTCAATCAAGGCTCCTGATGCACCAAGTTTAAACTGTTTGTATACCAACCGCATCATCCCAAAAGCACACATGACCGACCAACCAACAGTGCGTTAGTGGACAATGACCCAACTGACATGCTGCCTAAGAATCCGGACTCACTCTACGCAATGTTCATGCCCAGTGGTAGCTGGTTAAATCATGAACAGGTGCAGCGATGTCTGGGTGCTCCCAGGTGCACATGTCCACTGCTGTCAGGCGGACTGCCTCTCGAGGTGGAGGGACTAAGTTGTATCTAGTGTGTTTTGGTTTGTTCCCACAGGTTGGACTGGTTTTTCATAACGTTTGGGCAGAATGTAGTGTCCTGCTGGACATGTTCTGGTGTTCCACGCCTTGAGGGCAGGCCTTTACACCCACCCCGCACCCATCCAACACAGGAGTCCCTGGTCAGGTGACCTGCCAATAAAAGAGCCTGAGTGCACATGCTCGTGGCCAGTTCAGTAACTATATCCACTGTGTCTGTGTCCATCATTTACTAAGTATGTGGGCCTAGAGCCTACAACTTTACAGTCAGCACTACAGATTGGAGAAAGGGTACAATCACAACGCAAAATCAGTTCCTATTGGTCTCGTGTCAAAGAAACGAAAATATTGAATTTCCAGAAGAGGTCACCATGGTTTTCGTTCTTATACTATCACGTACGGCGAAGACATAGCTCACCAGTCTGGCAGGGAAGGAAAACATTATCAAATACGACATTTTCGTAGTTGCTCTATAATCATTTTATCTCTACATGAACTCGTTGTAGCGTTAGAAACGTCTGAGTGCCTCTAAAGTAAAAGCCATTTATTTTTTAACATGTTCCCACAACATATTGTGTTACTGATGACAGATTTCCTGGAAAAAATGACAGTTCAACAATTGAGCAGTTTCTTTATGAAGCACTAATTTGGTCTATAATCCTCCTAAGGAATAATTAGCCAAGATGGCTCTATAAAACCCAATCAACTGATACGCTGCAGGCGGCAGAGCTATTAATGTTTCTGCTATCTGTAATTTTCTGTCAAACCGGTTTGCAATAGCTAGAACATCTCGCCCCGCCCCTTCACTCTGCCCTCCACCAGATCCAAGGGGTTATTTAAAAAAGATGCCTACTGTCACTTCGGTTGTTGTGGTTGCTACTTTAATTTTAAAAATCCTTGTTGACAAGTATATGCAAATTGGGTAGGCTTATAGGAACCAGATTTACAAGCGTTCGGTAATTGAACACCAGTTTAAAGGGACTATAAATTAATGCCAGATAATCCACCCGTTCGTTCGCTTGAATTAAATTATGATTTTATGAAAATTGGCTGGCATGATTTATTTGCATTTTCTCGCAGTAATAATTTACATTGATTCACTGTCTTTAAAAACTGGCTTCATGCACGTAGCAATGTATAAGGCAGCTTGGTTCCCTTCAGTTGCACATAACCAATTCGGATGAAAGCAGAAAGGAACGTTTAGTTAAAAGATTTTTTTTTTATCTTCCAATAAGCTGTCTGAATCAGTTATTCAAAAGCAAACATCTGGAAAACTGAAATCCATTAGGACAAACAAAGGAACAAACTAAGCGGGAAACACTCCTACCCTAATGCAGAGAATGTTTGTTGGTATTTGATTGCGCCCCGCTTTCTTTGACTGGTACACTACCGATAATAGTTCGAATGCTGTTTGAAAATATGATGTCATTTACCCAATAATTTTTACGTGCCTTAAAAAACACAAACTCCATGCTTTAAAAAAAAAACACACGCACACACAAACGAGCAATTATCCCATTTTGCTAGCGCATTTTCACGAAAGTTTAAGTGAAACATCTGAAAAGAAATAAAAAGAATAATAATAAAAGGGAGAGTGGATGCAATAATCTTTCTTCTCAGCCTCTTGCAGGCGTGAAGTACCAAGTGATGGTTGGCATTCTCTCCCCTTCAGGGTAACAGCTGCCATCGAGCCACTCCAGCATAAAGTGATAGATAGGTTTGCCCCGGGATCTTCTGTAGATGCTAAATTAACACAAAAAAATAACTAAAGCCAGATGGACAATTTTGGAAGCGGTATCAACCCGTTCAGAAGAAATGAAAACCTGGGAAAGGATACAGATGATCTAGCCTTACAGCAAAGGGTCACCTATACCTGATGATGTTTAAGTGTATATATATATATGGAGCATCAAAATGACCACTTCCATTGACATATAGTATCAATTTAATATCCTTAAAAACAAGATACAAAAAAACGATTGGGCTCTTTAAAAAGAAATCCCTTGGCATTTCAGTAGTTTAGAATGAAACATTTACATTAATCAGACAGAGCATTCCCGATGTAGACGTTAACCAACAATACATTTTGCTGGCCAGTTCACAGATTCAGTCACAGGTGATGCAAACTAATATCAAACTAATTCATAATGTTTTACTTTATGAACAAAGTAATGACTGTCCTCTTTCGGATCTGTAATTAGTCAAATGAATTACTACTTTTCAAAGTTAATACAGAAGATAACTGGGAACTAACTTTAGCGGGATATATTACTAGACAGGATAGAAAGGGTTGGAGAACTTAGCAGCTCCTTGAGGGATTCTCAACACACCATCAACAGTACCACAGAGCAGGGTGCAGGGTGTGATACAGGATAAAAGCTCTCTCCCCATGGGATAAGTCCACCTCTCAAGCCCCTTATGGACTGCCATCACAATTATCACACACACGATGATACATGATGCTTTGCTAACAAGTCCTAATAGTTGGGGGGAGAGGGGGCCTGCAAGGACAAGATGGTGGGCGCTATTTAACGGAGCTCTCGATACCTCTTTAAATTCTACGGCATTAGTCAAGGAGAGTGTGGCCTAGACACTGCAGCTGCTGCCTCAGGATGAACTGGAGCCTGGGGTTTGCAATGGCCATCCGCAATGTCAGCAAGCAGTGGGGGCCCGGGGCACTCAAACAGACGGGGCCGAGACTTGGCTGCTTGACTGGTGGCGAGGAGCGGCCAGGTGCCTCAGGGCTATGCCAGGTGGGCCTGCTGTTTCTCGCAACCGGGGGAACGGCTGTGCTTAAACCAGCAGCATCGGAAGGCAGGAGAGTCTCTTCAACGACAAACAGCGGCAACGGTCCACTAATTTGCTCTTCCCCCGCCCCTGGCGTCTCCGACAGACTGGTAGTGCATTCAGTGCCCAAGAGTGGTAGCGATTCCTGATTCTGAGGCCTTGAGGTGAACCTGCGCAAGTTGTGCATGACTGGGACCCGGATGAGAGAGCCTACCAGCTCGTGATGCATGTGATGAACCACCTCCCCCCCCCCCCCCCCTTGGGTGCTCAGTAATTTGTGGCGCCTGGGAGCACCTCGTTCCACATAGGTTCAAAGGCGTAATTGATGCGCCTGGACTAGTCAGGGTCACTCTGGCACCACTGCTTGCCAGGCTGACTGCTTGTGCAGCCTCTGAATAATTTCTGTAGTTTCCACATGCAGGCAGAGGGTCAGGCTGAGGTGATGAGCTGGGGCCAGGCCTGCAGAGACGCCCGGTTAAGCCTTGGAGAAACCCAAACGGTATGGATTGCAATGGGAGGAAGCAGAGGCAGTACTGAAGTGAGCGGTTACTTGGCTTCTCGTGATACCCCATCTGTTAGAATATAAAAAATCTCTTCGCTGTGTTCTTACATATTGTTCTGCATAAGTTAGCATTTGAAGCACCATTTTATGTTTGGCTGCCATTTTGATCCATGAGCGAAACTAATCTCTCGGTCTGTCTCTCTCTGCCCCTGCGAGAAGCAGCTATGGTAATTTTCCTCTTCTCCAAGGTTTGGCCCTGCTGTACTAATGAATACACTGTTCTTATTAGCGCATACCTTTCCCACTAGATAGAGGCCTGCTCCCACTAGTCCAGCGATGGGTGCATGCAGAACGACCTTGCCATAGAGATAGTGTGTGCCCGGTCTGAGGATCTAAACTTATCCTTCTGTACCTCCTTTGTCTAGCTACCTCCATCTGGAAATTTCCAGTCTGGGTGTGCCTTCATTGGTTCTGAATCGTACATACTGTATCACCATGTTTTCTGATGTCAGTGCCTCTGCAGAAATCCTAGGAGACTGGGCAGACTGTGCTCCGCTCAAGTGTACCTGAATAAACACATACTTGGTTTGTATTCTTTACTGTCTGACAGACTCTTCATTTGTATGGAAGGCTGAGAGGTGGTCGCAAGTGACGAATGGTCCTAATCGGGTCACTTCCTTCACACCTTAGAATCGTTGAGCAGTGGCAAGTGGGTCAGGCCCCTTTTTCGAAAGGGAACCCCCGTGGCTATTTCTCCTGTGTGGCTCCTGGCGTCCCTGCCTATGGAGGGACTGATGGCCATGGGTAAGGACAAGTGCCCTATTACCCAGGTTCAATCCAAAATGGACAGATTAAGGTCACAGCGAGAGGGATTTCATCAGACAGAACCCAGGGACACCCCGCAAAAGAAACGACTGACACAAGAGCCATCCTAGACACCATCCAGGCTTTGAGGGAGGCAGTGGAAACGAGAATTTGAGAGGTGAGGATAGATGTCACTCTGGTCAGACAGGACTTCCGCAATGTCACATAAGCCAAAAGACAAGTCAATTCAATTCAAAGTAAGCTTTATTCGATTATTAAAAATACAATCATAAAAGCACCAGACAACAAATATAACTTACTATACAGGTTAGACCAAATGCAATTTAAGGGAGCAAATATATAAAATTTACAATATCTAAAAAACAGCCACCTAAACAGGTAGATTAAAAAAACATACTTTTCCTAGCAGCAATGGATTTAAGAATAAACGTGGCGGTATAAAAGCATATGTCAACCTCATTTAAAGAAAATAACAGGTTCATAGCAGATTTCAATGTACGAGTCCCATATTTCTTGAAAAGTGGTTTCAAGTAGGCAATACGCAAATGCATATACAAATCACATGTGAGGAGAAAATGTGTGGCACTCTGTTTAGTAACTCGATCACATGGACAGGAAATGGTAGGATAGTTTCTTATTGATGGAAAAGACACCAAATGATGAACAATACCTAATCTCAATCGAATTAATACGAACCGATGTGAGGATCGAGTAACTTGATAAAGGTATGGTTGAAATCCTACAGTAAACTCCTGTGAGTAATAAAAAGCCACAGTTGCCAGCTGCATATTCTTTGAATGGCGGCGTTGGACTTTTTCCCTTAAAAAGATCTGTTTAAAATCAGACTTGGATAGATCGGACGCATAATATGGGTTTTCTAGGATATTCACCTTATAAAAATCCTTAAAAACAGAAACCGCATAGTTTAACCATGGGATTTGCAGGTATTTGTCTAGACAGAGACAATCCATAATAATGCTTCTGTTAAAACCAGTCTCTTCCTTCATCCAGATTGACCTCCATAACATTAATGGTTTCAACTCTACCAAATCAGATAAATAATTCAGCCCCAATTCATCATGAATTAATGTGGTAGAAGCGGACGTGGGGAGACATAATAACTTTAAAAAAAAGGCATTTTCCGTTGGGTTACCCGATCCCCACCTCCATGGCGTCGGCGTTGTTGGGCCTTCGAGATCCTTCCCTGCGCTACCAAACCAGAGCGGATAAGGCCGTGATGTGGCTGTGCTTGGGGGCGGCGAAGGTGGCCATTGCGGCCAACTGGAAGAAACAGACAGCGACCACGGCCTCGATGTGGCATGCCCGCCTCTGGAGACTCTTGAGCTTAGAGAGAATGTCGGATATCTTCAGGGACGACTATGCCACGTTTGAGCTCAAATGGGGTCCGTTGCTGTCGTTTCTTTCTAGAGGCCTGCCGGCGGTGGTTTGTCCACCTCAGCTTAGAGGCCTGCGGCTGTTCCAATTGTAGTTGGCCGCGGTGGTTTTAGGTGACACCCCCTGCCTGTGTGCCCCGTGGTGCCGGGGGTTCCTGGGTGGGCCCCTGATGGGTCTGCACGTGGGACGGACGTCTCTCCTCCCTTGACATTGCAGCGGACCTTCGGGTCCGGCGACCGGAGTCCCCCCCCCTGTCTCCATCTTTCTCCCTTTTCTTTCTCTCTCTCTCTCTTTTTTTTTTTTTTCTCCTTGTTCTCGGTTTTCTGGTTCTTTCCAGACTTGGGGTTGGGGTGGGGGAGGAGGGAGGGGGGTGAGGGGAATTGGGGATGTGGGTAAATTGCAAGTGCAGCCTTATGCCAGGGTGCCAGCGGGACTGTTTGGCGCAGCCTTTTGTAGTGCCGGACCGGCACGGGAATGTTAGTGTTTGATGGACGCTCGTTGAAGGTCTCTGGGGCACGTTGCCCGGGCTTGCTTCCCCTTCTTATCTTGACTTTTCTGTAACCCTCCTATAGCGACTGCTACAATGGGGGAGGCTTGCCCTTTTGTGGGTTTGACTACGGGCGGGTGCATTGTGGTTGTATTCCCTCTCGTTGGTTGGGCCATGCAGCTACGACACTTTTGCCATGGCATGGTTTGTATGTCATTCTTTCACTTGTGGCTAATAAAAATAATTTTGACAAAAAAAAAAAAAAAAAGGCATTTTCCTCAATCTGGAGCACTCCGTGAGGGCAATAACCCCAAACCCCAGCGCCATAGAGCGCTGCCGAAACACACTTATTATTGTAGATGTGTAACATATCTAATAAACGGCGATCCCCCAATTTAATTGCGAATTTAAAAATGCCGTAGGCACTTCTAGCCATTTTAGCTTTAACACTTGAAATTTCATCAAGCCACATCCCATTACTTGAAAACATGATGCCAAGGTAACAAAACTTATTTACTAAAAGAATTTCCTGATTCTCAATATAAAAGGGTCTCAAATTCCTTGTTTTACGGCCACATGGTAAAACAAAGGTTTTAGAGTGATTAAGTTTTAATTTCTTGTTGTTTATAAAATCAGAGAATTTGTTCATTAGCTTTTGTAAACCAATAGGGGTTCTTGAGAGGAGGACCGTGTCGTCTGCATAGAGCAACACAGGTACCTCCTGTCCCTCTATTTGCGGGGCATCACATTTAACTTTTTTAAAAACAGCTTCTATGGCATTGATAAAAAGAGAAAAAAGGAGGGGTGCCAACACACAGCCTTGCCTAATGCCAAGGCTCACCGAAATTTGGTTTGTACACTCTCCTTCTTGACCATAGCGTAATTTTGCAGACAATTTAGCATAGAGTCGTGCCAAAAAAAAGATGATAGCCTGGAGGGCTCCAAGGTCCAGAAGGGTTAACCAAAGTAGGCCATGATCTACCAGATCAAATGCGCTACTAAGATCAGCGAAACAGAGAAAAAGGGATCCCTGCTTCGCGCGTGTATATTTCCCTATAATAAGATCTAAGTTAACGCATTGTTCCAAGGTTCCCCTTCCTTTCCTAAACCCGTATTGCGACTGGGCCAAAATCCCCTTATCATCTGCCCATTCCTCTAACCTAAACAACAAGACCCGACTCATGGTTTTTAAAGAGGAGTTTAGAAGAGAAATAGGGCGGTAATTTTTTGCTTCGGATCTAAGGCCCTTTTTATATATAGGGATTATTATGGATTCCCCCCAGGTTGACGGAATCATTTCCTCTACAGCCGCATTAAAGATGGTGGACAGGACCGGACCCCAAATTACAGTATCAGCTTTAAAAAGATCAATTGGCACTCCGTCTGGCCCAGGAGCCTTCTCACCTTTGCTACATCTTAATGCAAGTACTACTTCAGAAGGAGTAATATTAAGTGGGACCATCGGCCATACAGAAGGTAGCCGGCTAGGCGTACACAATATATCACTATGGTTAAAAATTGATGAAAAATGGAGAACCCAACTTTCCTTACTAACTTGAGAGGTAATAATCGGGACATCGTCATTCCTTAAAAGTGGACTGTTGACGGTATCCCAAAAGAGCTTACTGTTAGATAGCTCCACCGCAGCCGTCAGTTTATCCCAGGCTTCAGCCTGCAGTTCACGTTTCCTACGCTTTAACTGCTCCTTATAGGCTAGCCTAAGATTGATGATGGATTGCCTATTTCGGGGTCTACACGAGAGAGCTTCCTTAAGCTTCTGCAAAGCCTTGGTGCAAGCCGTGTCAAACCACCCGTTATTCTAATTACGTCGCTTTTAGTTGGAGGTAGTAAGGACTTTATTAATTATATCATTGATTTTACTATAGCATTGTAGGATAATTAGGTGACCAGCCTTTTTTTCAAGACACGTACTTATCTCCGGCAAACATAAAGTGACAATTCTTTTCAAGTACGTGTCTGAATTAGTAGCAGTCCACTTGATCCTAAAACCATTGGGCCTACTTAAGACAACGTCTTTAACAATAGTCTCGGACCCTTGGTCCCTATTACCCCATAAAGACAGGCATAGGATAATACAATTATGATCACTAACAGTAAGGTCCAAAGTCACTGGAGTACCACAGAAGGGGACAAGATTCACTGAGGTAACAAGATGATCGATAATGGTTCCAGCGCCCCTACCAGTAAAAGTAGGGACGTGGTTGCCATGATCATCTTTTACACTCTGTAAGTCTACTAGATCATATTTAGCCATAACAGAGTTCAAAATCTCTCCATACGAATTGTGTGGAAAATGGACCGCAGGATCAACACTATCAGCAGCATATCCACAAGCCTCGATTAAAGATAAGGAACAGAGAGGGGTATTAAAATCGCCCGCCCAAATAAAATCAAAATTAATGGGATTATCTGAACATAATTTATCAAGCGCACCCATTAATTCCATAACCGCAAGTGGTAGCCTCTTATCGAACAAATTGTTATAATAATTAATAATCAAGACATTGCGGCCATGTTCATGCTGTAACCAAAGAACTTGGGAGTGATAACCAATCATTTCATATGCCTGAACGACCACCGGGAGTTTAATTGACAGTAGTATTAAAAGTCCACCCTTCGCGCGGCCTGACGCAGATTCCTGGGCTGGAAGATTAAAAGAGACAAACCCATCGAGGTTAATTTGATCTTTGCACCAGGTTTCCTGCATACAGAGTAGGTCACAGCTACCGACGAACTCCGTCCAACCCAAAACATCCCGCTTTCGTTGCCACCCGGCAATATTCCAGGTGGCTAAATAATAGCCAAGGCCAATAAAGCCAAAACGAACAAATTTAGACTGGGACAATGGACCTAAAGGCATAAGTGCATTCTCAATAGGAGGACCTGTTATCGAACTAGGGGCCGTATCAACCACTGCATCCGATGGAATCCCCTTCTGACTCCAAGCCGGTGAATCAACATTAATAATCACACGCTCAGACGGAGAACCAACTATCTTCGAAACAAGGTTATCAGCACATCCTCCCAAAGCTTTATTCATACTCATTAGCTCACTCTGCAGGACGGTAGACCGTCAATCACAGTCTTCCAGACCCGACAGACCTTCAAACCGATTAAATAAGGGAATTCCTATGTCCATCCTTTCAGCGGAGATACCAGATATAAACGGACGCGGACGACTCCAGTTATAGCATATCGGTGGGTAAAAGAATGTAAGTGGTAAAGAATTAATGTGAGAGACCGAGTTATATACGGGGCAGGCGCAAATATGCTCCACGGCCCTTTTATCTCTAAAATTTAAGACAACGCAGTCTCCCTTTACCGATTTAACTTAAGGACCCGCCCAGTCTACCCTGCGTGCGAAAATAATTTCAGCTGAAACCGACGCTGGTAATGGCCTATGTTGGTTAAGCCAGTGGATACACTTGTGCTTAAGGTCCAAAAACTCCTCTCGTTTCCCATCTACCAATTTTGGAACACCTGTAAGAACGACAACATAAGGGATTGACTCAGGCTGAAGATTTAAAAATTGCCTTTGGTCTGCTGAGACTAAATTTCGGGAGTCTCGATACCCTACAGGTCCATTAATATTAACATCAACTTCAGTCCCAGGGCCAATCCCAACCGTTTTATCAGACAGATTGGGTAACACCCTATTTTCAGTTGGAATATTTGCGGGTGGTTGAATATCCTGCGATAGCCCTTCTTTTGCAGTTGGACCCTCTTGGATACAAGGTGTTGAATTCGGGGCATTAGAATTGGCTCTATCCCGTGATTCCAGTCTAGATTGAAGGGACGCAAGAGCCAATTCGAGGCAAGAGATCCTATTTTCAATACGATCTAATCTATCGTTAAGCGGAGAGATAGATTTATTTAACATTGAATCTAATCTATGCCAAAAATCATCACCTAGCTTATTTAGCATGCTATCGGCCGGCACCAGGGAATTAGACAAGTCTTTTTGCAGCACCTCCCCTCTACTAACAGGGGCTGCAGGGTTGCAATTTTGGTGGTCTAATTTACGGTTTTTAGAAGACGGTCACAAATCATGTGTCTTCCCCCTTTTCTTTTTTGAACAAACCCCCTTCGTAGTGGTAACAGAAGATGACTTAAGCAGACCCTGTTTAGTAACAGAGGTCGATCTGGTTCGGACTGGGGATGATAAGGTGGGAAGGATTACTGGGTTTAAACTATTAGGACGGCATGAAGGCCTACAGCTTAACATGCCATCCTCCTCAGAAATGGGATAACACCTTTGTTCAATTTCCGATATTCTCTTAGACCGGGGTGAAAGGCTCCCATTACCTATCATGGAATCTGCTACTGTACCAGATGGAATTGGCATTTGGTAATTAGGAGAATTAGCATGTCTAATAGATCCAAAAGATGAGCGTTTATCTGCCACAATGTCCAACGACAATCTCCTCTCCGTGAGTTCTATTTCATGGGCTAAAAGCGAAGACGCTCTAATTAAAAATGTATCTAATGTTCCAGACACTGAACCCCTAAAGGGAGACTTATGATTTGAACATCCTGGGGGGAATTCATGATCCTACAGTGATATAACTAATAAACAAAATAAATGAACAATAAATACAAAATATCACACCGATAACACCCCCAGTTCACATAGGACAAACCCGATGTTAGGGACAGGGCCCGTCCCGTCCTCTACCGTCCACGAACTGCCACAAACGGCCCCGCCCTTGTCCCGGGCTTCTCCCGGCGCGCGACCGCGCTATTAGGAGCTCCGTCTGTTAAATAGCTATTACAGGCAACAGGGGGCGGGAAGAGGACACAGCTGGTCGCTGTTACGGGGCTGCTGGTCCTCGCAGTCCCGTCCTTCTTGCACTCCCAAAGTCGATACGCCGGTTATGCTGGGCAAGGTTCCAGGGCGATTACTCACACCACAAGGCAGGAAAGGCAACGATGAACTCAACCTCCTCTGCGAACGGCTCCCGCGAAGCGGGGGCCGTGAGGAGTTATATAGGCAACAATTGCAGGCAACAGGGGGCGGGAAGAGGACACAGCTGGTCGCTGTTACGGGGCTGCTGGTCCTTGCAGTCCCGTCCTTCTTGCACTGCCAAAGTCGATACGCCGGTTATGCTGGGCAAGGTTCCAGGGCGATTACTCACACCACAAGGCAGGCAAGGCAACGATGAACTCAACCTCCTCTCCTCTGAGCCTCCTGCATACAACGGTGCCCTGCTAGACCCCGCAGTTCTCCTTTCTCCTTCGTGTCTCCACCCCAGAAAGCGCGCGGTTAGTGCAGTAGTCGCTCCTCTTCCTTGTACTATTCCTCCTTGTACCTCTTGTAGGGGCGTTACTCGCGTAAGGTCACTAGAACTGTCTCTCGTCTTCTCTAGTCTCGCGGCGTCCGTTGAAAGCATGCGCCATACTGGAAGAAGAAGTATCCACACTAAAGGGCACCGCCTTAAACTGACCCTCTTGAAGAAACAACATGAGGCCAGATCAGACAACACCAAAAACAGAGCTTGGTAGAATAAACTCCACTTTGTGGTGTTTCCAGGGGTCACAGAAGGAAAAGGCCCTGAAAATCTCTTGGAAACCTGGCTCAGATTCTCGGTATTGGCAGTTCTCCTCTTCCACTGGTTTGTTCTGGAGTGAGTCCATAGATCTCTGATGACTAAGCCCCTCCCCAAAGGCCACCGCATGATTCATGATTGCTCGGATCATTAACTTTCGAGACCGAGACACAATTTTCTGGGAGGCACAGAAGGTGGGTGACCTCTATTGCCGATAGCTATTATATTTATTTATTTATTTATTTATTTAAACTTATAACGCGCAACAGCTACCCACAGTGGGTTTCCCGGCGCAGAGGGATAGACTAAAGAAGAAAACGGACCATTGTTAACAGCTCCCTGAGACAATTAAATACCCATGCAAGTCAGCAGAATAAGAGCGTTTTTAGACGTTTCCTGAATGCAAGGAAATTAGTCTCATTTTTCAAGGAGGAAGGTAACGTATTCCAATGTTTGGGGGCGCGATGGGCGAAAGCCCGCCCTCCCATTTTAACAAGTTTGAAACGAGGAATGACAAAATCACAATTAGCAGACGATCTTAGTGTTCGAATAGGTGTGTAAGGTTGAACGAGGTTGCGCAGATACATTGGAGCCGAGCCTTGCTTGATTTTAAAAAGATAGCATAAGGCTTTAAAGTTAATGCGGCTGGGGATCCTAAGCCAATGTAATTCGCGTAGAGCCTGCCTAGCTGATTGTCTTCTCGGGATGTTACAGAGAAGACGCGCAGCAGAGTTCTGGACAACCTGAAGTTTGTTGACAGTGGCCGCATCGGCACCAAGGTAGAGGACATTTCCGTAGTCCAGTTATACATTCCTATATTGTTACACATAGGATCCAAATTTGGAAAAGCTTTCCGAGCAAACCAAATTTTTATTCATTCAGAGGCAGTTTTCATTTGATGGTGTTATTTCATGGTTCTCTCTCATAAGGCCCCAAGAAGAATTGCAACTTCAGGTGAAGTATTCCTTCATATTGTCTGTATAGCTCTGATCGTAATCCTGGTGTACCAGTAGCACATCTTATCCCACATATTTCATTCTTTGCATCTTCAGGTAAATCTAGTACCACTGATATTGGAAGCAATTATCAGACCATCTTCCACAATCTATCTCCAAATTGTCATGATTCTACAATTCTAAATTATATGTATATACTTCCAATGTCCCTGGTTACATGCGGTACCAAAGACCACCAGAATATTGTAGCTTCCTCAGTGAAAAAGTAAATTACCTGAATTATTTTAAATTGTATCTGGGGCAGTGACTGACTATTTTTAGCTGAATGGGAGCAAAAAGAAAAGGTTTAACAAGTTATATCTGAGAGCAAATATCAGTCTGCACCTACTCAAGGATAAAGAATATAAGAAACAGTGTCTCAAGAGTGATCTAAGCTCACAATTTTCATGAATGACCGAGCACAAGTGCATGCAGAAAGTAACAGGGAAGAATGATACAGTGTACTACAATTGACAACCGCTCCAAACACATTAAATATAATGTCAAGACAAAGGAAATTCCATGATAGACCATAGAGAGACTCTACCTGTATCAATTCAAAGGGTGCTTTAAGTCACCTATTTTCATTGACCGCTCTTGCTAAGCCACCGCAATCAATAACAGTATTCAGAGAAGCATAGTCATTGCCTAATTTTTTTTTTTTTGTTACTTTTCTGTACATAAACATTAATACATTCATGAGGACAAATCATGACTATACAGTTTCAGTGAAATTCATCGGATCCCATTGGCAAACAGTTCATTCATCAGCATACAATCACTTTCATACCCACAGCATACTCAAGCGAAACCACCAATACATACATCGCATATATACAAAAGCAGCATAATATGCACTGAGTCCCCTCTCACTGCGTGTCCGTGGATAAAGACAATTATTTCAAATAGGGAGATACCAGAATACACAATAAAGGGATACCAGAATACACAATGTTTTTTTAAGATTTTAGCCAGAAGTTTGGTATCATAACACAAAAATGTTTTATAAGTTGATTAAATTCAAACAAAACACAATTCCCAAATCAATAGAAAATATTTTTTTTAACATGATAAATCAATATGCAGAATAAATGGACGGAGGGGACTGATTCAGAGCGCCGACGCGCGTTTCGGTGGAACCCTTTATCCTTTTGGGGTATCACCTTTCTCAGGGCGCATGAAGGGAATTTTCAATTAAAAAAGGCAAAGGGACCAAAGTCTGAAGGACGAGGTTCTACAGTTGTTGCTTAAATCCAATAGAAAAGAACCCCAAAGGGCATAGGGCAAAAAGCTTATCCTATAGTATTTGCAGAGGTCGTCCTAGTAGAATCTCTCTAATATCACACGATTAATGGGAGTGATGCCCGGATTCAGCTTGGAGGAATTAAGGGAATGATGCTCATGCAAACAGCTTCACGAGGCAGACTCGCGCACCATCCAGTGGGTGTTAATCACACAAAATCCTCTGCATTCAACATCTGTGCTAACAACCAAACTGTGGACTCCTCCTCCCAGGTCTGAAGTGCTTGTCTTGCTTACACTGAGTGTCAGGGCCTTCTTTAGATACTGTCATTTCACACCTTAGTGTACTACTTAAGGGTCTTACAACGATCCACAAAAAATGTCCACCTTTGCTATTATTTTAAAAACTGATAGAAGATTTTACTTGAATTAACGTGTAAATTCTCTTTTCACATTTGATTGCTATAATCTAGCCTCCATCCGTTCTATATGCAGATTCTTCACCTTTGGAGTCAGACTTCTGGTTCCTAGAGGTTAATAATGTCTGTTGTTTCAATGGACCAGGGAACATATACTTCGTTTCATGAACAATCACCCCATGCCCAACCTGTCTTTTTAGTCAAGGTTTCCATAAGGTGTTCTTTGTCAGTCTATAGAGCTGTGTGGAAGGAGTGGGTTTTAAGTAACAATCTGGCTTTACAGAGGATCCCAGAACTCAATATGTGCTGGTCTGTGAAGCTGGTGATTTGCCAAAGCGATGTACAAAGGCAGACCTTTAGCCCAAGCCATAGTTGGACCAGTCATGAGACTTCAACGCTGTTGGCCATGAAATACCGCTCTGACACTACTGAAATCATGCAAATATACAATGGACTTTTTTTGTGCATCTCTTTCTTTCCAATGGGGGATGATCTAACACACAGGAGTCCAACCAGAAGCATATGAGCTACTAGTAACTCACCAGTTGCCAGTATGTAGCTCAATGACACAATGATGTGCAGCACAGATTGTCCCTCAGAGTCTAGAACTGCCATAAAAGTCATCACTTGCACAATGATGGCCATCCTTCACATAATCCTGCCCCCCCTTTGCAAAATGGGGATCCTGACAACAATCGTACATATTTGCAGTGGTTGCCATTCCCGACATACTGCGTGCATTATAACTATTATGGAATTAAGCCCAGGTACAATAGACAGCAAGGCATATTGCTGATCATCACTGGTATATGGCAACTATCCCTAGCATGTGAAGACAATACATGGGCATGTAAGGCATAATCTGTCCATGTGCGCCAACGCAACTCTACAGTTGAGCACTTGATGAATGCGACAAACTGGTGTTTGAGGACCAGATGTGTACTACATGCAAACAAAACGTGGTATCTAAAAAAAACTGTAGATTATTTTGGGGGGCTCGAGTTTGTTTACACAAAATTAAAAGCTAGTACTTAAGATCAAGATATATTCATTTTCAAAACTCATTTCTTGATGTTTTTTACACATTAAATGAATGTGTTTACAAAATATATATGAAACCCGTTCTGGCTGCTACTCAGATCGCATCACCAATGTCTCCAAAAAAGCAGAAGGTTGTTTTACGATCATGCATGAAGTAGCTGAACCCCGGGAGTTTAACCTTCAAACTAACAACACTAATCCTTTCTGCAACACAATATCAAACCCTTATTTATCAGAAACGAAAAACTATCTGTTCATCTATCACCTCAATCCTGAATAAGGGCAACAGTTGCCCATAGAAGACCATTTTGAATGCCTTCTACAGATGCACTGATTACACTTATAAGGTCATGCAAATCTGGCTATCCCCTAAATACACTTCCCATCAGCTTGATCTATATGGCTCTTATAACCCTTACAGAGTTTGTCAATGAGATAACGGAGCTTTCCGTTAAATTGTGTATTTTACCTGCATCCCTGAAGCAAGAAATAATCAAAAAGCTATGAAAGAAGCCTAATGCAAATTCTGACGATCTCTTGAACTATTGTCCAATTAGGTTGCTGCTTTTTACTGCTATGGTTATTTAAACTATCAATGCCAGACAGCTCAGTGACGACCTGCAAACGAATCCGGTGTAGGCCAATTCACAAGTGGGCTTTAGGCCTTGCCATTGTACAGAATTAACTTTCAAAGCAATTTTCAATGATCCTATAATAGCTGCCGAAAGAAAAATCACTAATGTGCTGATTCTGCAGGGCAGATGGCAGCCTTTGACATGGTAGACCACAACATTCTAATCTCATGCCACTTTGAATGTGGTATCTAGGACCCGCTCTTAATTAGTTTATTTCCTTTCTTAACAGCAGAGCCAAGAAGGTCATTCAGGGAGAATCTGCTACAGACGTTTCAGAAGTGCCACAATGCTCATTTCTAACTCCTTATCTTTTAAATATCTATGTAAAAGCCCTATTCTCCATTATGACGAAATCTGGATGTATGTTCTACGCCTATGCTGATGATGCTCAGCTAACTTTTTGAGTATCCAATACTGCCTTTCTTCTATCCTCTCAGAATGCCTTAATAATATCAGACAATGGATAATCTCCAAATAGTTGAAGATAAATTTCGACTCGACAAAACCAAAATCCTTGAAATTGGGAAATATCGTCCTTCTTTGATGCCAGTCCTTTGACCTTCAGACCCAGGCCTCCAGCCTAACATTAACCTCTCTGTTAAGAGTCATAGAATCAAAATTAACATGACCATAAAATTCAACTTCGAGGTCTCTGCAGTAGTGTCGTCTAGATCCAATTCTCTACGTAGGCTGAAACACATTTTTCCCGTTTTATCTTCGGACGCTCACAAATCAGTTATAGCACCCACAATAGGATCAGAACTGGGGTACTGTAATCTCCTTTAGAGCATTCTCCCAAAGAAGCAATTCAACAGACCTAGATCCATAAAAATAGCAAGCAGCTCAGGCAGCTGTACACGCCTCTTGTTATGCGTCGGACAAACCTATACAACACAATCTCCACTGGCTTCATGTCCAAAAGAGAATTCTCTTTAAAACTTCATGTACAGAGTACATATGTAATTTTGGTCTTGCTGCAATTTCCTCAACTGCCACTTTAAATAGTATGTACCGCTGCAGGAGCTTTGTTCACCCAAGGATAATCTCTCAGCCACCTCCCAACCAACAAATCCTCCTCCGGAGTCAAATCCTTCTCTTATACTGCTGACCATCAAAGAAATCTTCTTCCTTCAGACCCAATACCTACTACCATCTATTCCTACTTCAGATACAAAACTTAAGACACATCTGTCCATATAAATAACCATCTTCCCTTTCAGTTGGTTAGATTTCCTCGTAGCACCAAGACATGTAGCAGTTAATGACTGTTTCATAACATAATGTCTGAAATACAATTCAGGTTGTGTTATAAAGACTTACTTTCAGATGATATTTATTTAAAGCCTGAAAGCTACCATGGTTGTTATTTAATTAGTGTTAGAAATGGGATTTTTGGTAGGCTAGGGCATGCGCCAAAGCCAGACAGAAACCACCACTCTAGTCAGGATAAGGGAGTTACACTCCTACATTAACCCCTGCTCACCCCCCATGGTAGCTTGGCACGAGCAGTCAGGCTTATCTTCGAGGCAGTGTGTACAGCATTTGCACATAACCCACAGTAAGTACTACAAAAGGACACCACACCAGTTTACAAAAATAGCCAATATTTTTATATACTTTAAGACAAGACCTAAAACGGTAAACAAATCCACAATATAGTACCTAAAAATCTACAGTTGTCAAAATAAGCTTTAAAAACAGTTCCTTGCCGTGATCCCCGTTTGGGGCTATGACGGCATTGTGAGCAAACAAATCCAAACAGTTCTGGCTGACCGCGGGCTAGCTACGGTGTCGGGAAGAACCGCAAACAGTACCTTTTAGAAATGCAGGGCGCCGGCGACCTCTTCGTTGAGTTTCAGATAACACGGCCTCTGCAGGCGTCGGTTCCGGAGGTCGGTGCAGGAGTCGTCGGGGCCCTCGAAGTCACACGCGTTGCAGGTCAATCTCCTCTCTGTTGGGATGAGGAGCGCTGGCGTCGGGTGCTGCAGTGTGAAGTGCAGCGGTGCGGTGCCCGCAGGTCGCGGCACGAGCAGCGGCTCGGTGGTGACGTCAGATGGTGTCATCGGTGAGACCAGGGTTGCGGTGCGAGATGAAGGCGGTGCTCGTCATGGTGCTAACAGGTCACGGTGCAAGCAGCGTCATCGTCGTTGCTGAAGCGCTGTCGTCGGCTGACGAACTGGAGTGAATGGCACTGGCAGACAAAGGCTGCACTGCGGAATGAGGGCGGTGCGTCGTGTAACTTTGAGCGGTGCCCTTGACCCACGGTGCAAGCAGCGGCGTCTATTTCAGCGTGGAGCAGTGGCGTCGGGGCTACCAAGTCGTCGTTGTGAAGCAAGGCAGTGCGGAGTGCAGTGCCCACAGGTCGCGGTGCGAGTAGCGGCTCGGTGGCGGCGTCAGCAGGCGTCATCGGTGAGACCAGGGTTGCGGTGTGGTGTTGCGGCGTGCCCTCGGCGATGCCAAGGGGTCATCGTGAAGCGAGGCGTGCGGAGTGTGGTGCCCACAGGTCGCGGTGCGAGCAGCGGCTCAGTGGCGGCGTCAGCGGCCATTGCCGGTGAGACCAAGGTCGGGGTGCGGCGTTGCGGCGGTGCCCTCTGCGGTGCCGTCAGGACAGGGAGTTGGCAGCGGCATCTAGACGTCATTGAGTTGCTTTTCCTCTGTTGCAGCACAAAACACACAGTCCCCAGTGCTGCGGGCAGAAGAGTTTGAAGTCTTGGTTGTTCATGAGACTTCTTGAACAGGGGGCAAGCTATACCTCAAGCCCTTGGAGGAACTCACAAAGCAGATTGCAGAAAGTTCAGTCCAGTCCTTTCACTGCCCAAGACAGAAGCAGCCACTGCAGGCCAACACAGCAAAACACACTGCAAAGTGGTAGATTCTCCTCACAGCTTCTCCAGCTCTTCTTCTTGGCAGTCTTCTTGATTCGAAATAGTTCTAAAGTTCAGGGGTCTGGGCCCCAGTATTTATATCCCAAAATCCATTTATCTCTTAGGCAGAGTGTGTCTGTGCCCAGCCAGAACCAGTTCTGCCTTCTCTGGTGTGATTTCCTGGCAGGAGGTGGAGACGGCATTGTTAGAGGCAGACCAGGCCCTTTGAGGTGCAAGGAAATCTCCTCCCCCTTCCCCAATTGCAGCCCAGGTTTATTCAGCTCTTTCCTGACCCGCCTAGACTATCTGGAGCCACCCCTGCTCCCCCAGCCTTCTGTCATCCAAAACCCAGACAGGCAATCCACATTCCAGTAGAGGCACATTGGATGACTAAGCAAGAAAATACCCACTTTCTAAAAGTGGTATTTTCAAACCCAGAATGTAAAAATCACCTTCGCTAAAAGATGCATCTTTAGATTCCGAGTTCAGGTGTACTAAATTTAATTTTCCTACGTAATTCCGCAGGCCAGTTATGTTTATAAGATGTTCGACACAAACTTCCCATTCTGTCCTATGGGGAACAGGTAGCCTTGCAATAGTGACAAACAAAATTGGCTGTAATTCACGATCAGGACATGCCACACACACCAGGGCATGTCCTACCTTTCACATACACTTCACCCTGCCCACAGGGGTACCGTGGGCCTACTTTAGGGGTGCCTGACATGTAAGAAAAGGGAAGGTTAGGCACTGGCCAGTGTGTGCACTGGCCAAGTCGACATGGCAGTTACAAACTGCACGCAGACTCTGCAATGGCAGATCTGAGGTACCTTTTCAGGGCTACTCACGTGGGTGGCACAATCATTGCTGCAGGCCCACGAGTAGCATTTGATTTACATTACAGGCCCTGGCACACTCAGTGCACTTTACTAGGGACTAACAAGTAAATCAAATATCCAATCATGGAAACACCAATCCAGAACACAATTTACACAGAGAGCATATGCACTTTAGCACTGATTAGCAGTGGTAAAGTGCACAGAGTCCTAAAACCAACACAAACAGGTCAGGAAAAAATAGGAGGAAGAAGCAAAACGTTTGGGGATAACCATGCAAAAAGGGCCATTTCCAACACAACCCCCTTCCAGCCTAAAGCCAGGGCAGACCAATCCACACCTTGATGGGCTTCCCTGCTTGGGCGATAAAACATGGAACCTGGCCCGCAACAGCAGGGTTTCCTTCTCGCTCTACGCCATCCTGAACCTAGTTGGATCCCTCTATCCATACTCTCAGGGCCCACTAAGATGACCCATGGGGAACCCTTCTCCTCACCTGTAGACCCCATCTGTGCAGCACCTAGACTTACTTTGCTCACAGATGTGTCCCTAGAGGCAGACAGTACCCACATGGCCAACACAAGGGTGTGGCCCAGTCCACCCCCGAAGTGGCTCCTGTCTCCCTCCCAGGGGCAACTCTGTCCACCAGGACAGCCAGCCACAGTGGCCACTGACAATCGTCAGTGATGAGAGTCAGGCCTTATGCCTTTCAGGCCACTCCAACCACTGTGGCGTCAGAGAGTGGGGGGCGGTAGCCCCAGGTGCCTGTCACCCTTTCTCCGCTCTTTCCCCTGCCAAGTCCGGTATGGCATCCTGACACTGGCCCACCAGCCCCGGGTCTGTACCTTGCGGCTGGACAGGAGACTGGAGTGGGCTCTCCCACACCCTCTCATACTCCCTAGGGCTCTGTACACTCCTACCTGGAGCAGTAACCCCTTCCATAATTGTCAGGGCTCCTGTGGTAGGTGTCCTGCCCACTTCGTCCACCAGTTCAGGGGTGCTATCCTGCAACTTGTACACCAGGGCTGAACCAGGGACTGGGGTGGGCTCTCCCACACCCAGTCTTCCCCTGGGACTCTGTAACCTCCCACCTGGAGCAGCACCCACAGAAGACAAACTGGTAGGGGCACTGTTGGCAGTCGCCCCTCCCCCAGGTCAGGAGGGGCACCCTGAACCTGGTCCTCCAACCCAGGGTCGGTGCCCTCAGGCTGACCAGAGGTCTTGGGCAAGGCTCTTCTCTCCTCACCTCTTCTTCTGGGGTCCTGCACTCTCCTCCCAGGAGAAGCACCCCCCAGAACCAAAAACTGTCAGGATGCTGGAACCGGACCCCCTACACAATTCTTCCACCAGTTCAGGGCCTTGACCCTGCAACTGATCCACCACCCTCGGATCTAAACCCTCAGGTTGAACCGGGGTCAGAGGCAAGCACTTCTGCACCCCCTTCCAAAGTTCTGTACCCTCACACCTGGAGTGGTACCCCTAGAAGGCAAACCGGTCCGGACATTGCTTACAGTCATCCTTATCTCCAGGTCAGGCAGGACCTGAACCTGGCCTCCCAACCCAGGGACTAACCCCTGCGGCTGAGCACCTGCCCGGCGCACCAGGCCTTCCTTGGGAGCACGCATGTCCCCCCTGAGGGTAACACATGACTCGGGTTTTGGGTGACAGTCTGCCTGGCGCAGATCTCCCGACCCCTGTCCATCTGACAGTGCGTGATGATCCCCCAGGACAGAAGTGGTGACACCATGGTCACTCCTAGGAGGCTCAGCCCTTCTGGCTGGCCCCTGACCCACTGGTTCTCCCACTGGGGAACGCATCCCCCTCTCACCCCTCAATCTGGACTTCTGCACCCTCCACTTAGGAGCAGCACCGTCAGACACCAGAACCGCTGGAGCTCTGTTTACAGACACTCCACGTTCTCCTGCCACTAGGAGATCCCCCTCAGCAGACGGCCTACCAGTACAGCCTAGGCTCCCCACCTGGTGTTCCCTCCTGGAACCACCCAGGCTCTGGGACCGGATTTTGGGCACCTTGGGCCTTCATCCCATTTTCACTCCTTCTCCGCGGAGACAGGACTTGAGTCCCTACACCCTTCCCATGACACCGGGACCTATCTGGGCTACCACAAACCTTTCCCACCACCCTCGGTTGGGAAATATCTAAGCCGCTTCCTTTCGGATCACCCCCAGATGCTTCTCCAGACCCTCTGGAATCCACCAAAAGGTCTGCCTCCAGTGCAAGCTTCCTGGGGTCAGAACTCACATTCCACTGGGTGCTGGCATAGCTTTGGAAAACAGGAACTTAAAATATGCTCTCCAACAACTAAATCACACAGCCCCACACAGGTGTTAACCAAACGACCCTTCACCCAACCATCAAGTGCCTCAGAAGAGTGCCCCACGTCATTCTCACAAGACTGGTGAGACCGTGTCGGACAGTTGCTGTCTCTTAACCCATACTCTTCTGGCTGGGCTCCATACTCACTTACTAGGGCTTCTATCATGGGGGAACCCCTCTCCCTGCACCACTCATCTAGAGTCAGTAGAGTGTCCCTACCACTACCAGGAAAATGATCCCCTGTGCCAGTTCCCCAATCCACCTCAGGGACTTTGCCCACCACTGGAGTAACCTCACAATCCAGACCCCCTGGTGTATGCCAACGCCCTCCTTGAAGCAGGGCCCCAAAATCTGTGTGTGTGTACCTCATCCTCAGTACTGGACCTAACACTTTTGCTGCCACCATCTGAGCTGGGCCTAGCCATACTGGCTTCCCAGTCCACCTCTCTCATTTTAAACTCATGGTCTAACATCATCCTTTTCTCCTACATGGCTAACTTAAGCTTCTCCAGTTCCACAGCAATTCTCCTTGCTTCCCGTCTGTCCTCCAGCTCCTCTGGGGACAAACTGCTGCTGCCTGGTTTAGAGGGTGCCCCCCCTCCCAAAAGCACATCCACCCTTCCAATAGGGTCCTCTGCCTCCATGCCAAGATCCCCAGACAGCTCACTAGCTGCTACCCAGGCCCTCAGCGCCTTTTGTAGCTCCTCTCTTCTGGTGAGGTCCCTGGTTTGGATTTTGAGTTTTTGCAGATCGCCTTCAATTCCTTCACATTGTAGGTTTCTAACCTCTCCTCCTCAAAGGCCACTTCCAAGGATGCAACAGATGATGCAATTGATTCAGGCATGTTGTACTGGAAAGTCAAGTTCAAAACCAATGGTAAAGCAAAAATAGACCCCCAAAAAACAGTATGTGGTACGTAATGGTCTGCGATATGGTAGTAGTGCACATCAATCACTGTAAGTCAAGTGCAAACACAAGCCCTATCCTCACCGCTGACAACCAATGTTAGAAATGGGATTTTTGGTAGGCTAGGGCATGCGCCAAAGCCAGGCGGAAACCACCATAAAGTCAGGATAAGGGAGTTACACTCTTAAAATAACCCCTGCTCACCCCCCTTGGTAGCTTGGCACGAGCAGTCAGGCTTATCTTAGAGGCAGTGTGTAAAGCAGTTGCACATAACCCACAGTAATACACTGTAAGCACAACAAAAGGACACCACACCAGTTTAGAAAAATAGCCAATATTTTTATATACTTTAAGACAAGACCAAAAGCGTTAAACAAATCCACAATACAGTACCTAAAAATCTCCAGTTGTCAAAATAAGCTTTAAAAACAGTTCCTTGATGTCGATAGCTCCGTCCGGGTCTATCACGGCGTCATGAGCAAACAAATCCAAACAGTTCTGGCTGACCGCGGCGTCGCGAGCCAGCTACGGTGTCGGGAAGACCCGCAAACGGTACCTTTTAGAAATGCAGGCCGCCTGCGACCTCTTCGTTGGGTTTCTGAAAAACCTGCGTCCGCAGGCATTGGTTCCGGAGTCCCCCCAGCCTTCTGTCATCCAAAACCCAGACAGGCAATCCACATTCCAGTAGAGGCACATTGGATGACTGAGCAAGAAAATACCCAATTTCTAAAAGTGGTATTTTCAAACCCAGAATGTAAAAATCACCTTCACTAAAAGATGCATCTTTAGATTCCGAGTTCAGGCGTACTAAATTTAATTTTCCTACGTAATTCCCCGGGCCAGTTATGTTTATAAGATGTTCGACACAAACTTCCCATTCTGTCCTATGGGGAACAGGTAGCCTTGCAATAGTGAAAAACGAAATTGGCTGTAATTCACTATCAGGACATGCCACACACACCAGGGTACGTCCTACCTTTCACATACACTGCACCCTGCCCACAGGGGTACCGTGGGCCTACCTTAGGGGTGCCTGACATGTAAGAAAAGGGAAGGTTAGGCACTGGCCAGTGTGTGCACTGGCCAACTCGACATGGCAGTTACACACTGCACGCAGACTCTGCAATGGCAGGTCTGAGGTACCTTTTCAGGGCTACTCACTTGGGTGGCACAATCAGTGCTGTAGGCCGACTAGTAGCATTTGATTTACAGGGCCTGGCACACTCAGTGCACTTTACTAAGGACTAACAAGTAAATCAAATATCCAATCATGGAAACACCAATCCATAACACAATTTACACAGAGAGCATATGCACTTTAGCACTGATTAGCAGTGGTAAAGTGCACAGAGTCCTAAAACCAACACACGCAGGTCAGGAAAAAATAGGAGGAAGAAGCAAAAAGTTTGGGGATAACCCTGCAAAAAGGGCCATTTACAACAATTAGTCATCTGAATGCATTCCCTAATGATCAAACATGTTGTGATATTACTGTTGGACAATTTGCCTGAGGTAGCTCCTACTAAACCTGCAAGGGGTGAATAATCTTGTAATCTCATGTCGTATGGTCGCTATTTCATGAGTAATAATATTTGCCAGTAGGTACATTAGATTTTCATTAATGAGAATAAGTACTCATTACTCAAGACTTTGGCCTTCACTCAACATGTATCAATTGTTGCCGGATAGCCAATACTTTTAGGGGTCTTGCAAGGCATGGTGCACTTGTCCATTTTGTTTAGTACCTAAGACATATCATTGGATGTTCTCATTGAGAGGCACCAGATGGAGCTTTGACAGCACATGGGTGACATTAAAATCTGTAATGGCTCTATTGAGTCCTCAGATTGTGTTATTTTCCTTGTTATCTTGACCAGCCTAAGTAGCCACAAAGATGGCAACAAAGCATCTAAGAGCTGACTAAGATCAGACTTCATGTGTGAGACCATTAATTAATGCCTTGCACCGAAACTCTTGGTGTGCAAATCCTACGTAATTTCTACCTGCAGTTTTAATAGGACAAAATGGTTAGGAGAGGGCTTTTCTATCTCTAATAGACACTCTGGGGTTTGCACACACATCCTTCAGACTATGACCGGAAATTAGTCCATGCCTTTCACTTTTAAATTTCAAAACTAATATAATGCCATGTATGCACATAAGCCTTTGTGCTTAGCAAGCAGGTTCTATACAGCACAGAAGTTCAGATTTCAAAATGGGTGTCAGACTTCAACCACATCATAACCGTATTGTGCAATATGTTCCTGTCTGTCGACTATTATCAATTTCAAATTCTACTTAGTAATAAATGCATTTGAGAGCGATTCTATAGAATAAGTTACTTACCTTTGGTAACACCTTATTTGGTAGAGAAAGAATCTAGCCGCAGAGTCCTAACATTTGAATTATCCCCAGGCGCCATACAGGATCGGGATATTTTTTTTTAAATACCTCTTCATGTCGGTAGAGGGCATAAAACGAATCCGTAGCGATGACGTCCACCGGATGGACAGAGTCCAAATAAGCCCTTCCATGAAGCGTTGATGTCAGTTTCTTCTGTGACTATTTGCCGCACCAAAAACGCAGACCACTTATAGAAACTGGTCATGGAAACAGTGTATCCAAAAAGAGTAATCTATTTGTCAAAAGAATTACTCAGTCCTAATGAATGCATAGAATGCCAGGAAAGGGTTCTTGTAGATAAAAGGAAAAACCAGTTCGCAGAATGGGGAGGATGGGTGAGTCAGTAAGGAATTTGCGGATGGATGCTGTCTCTAGCAGATAAGGCGTTACCAAAGATAAGTAACTCATTTATCTGATAGAGACATCTAGCCGCATCTTACCTTTGAATTAGATGCCCAAGCAATACCAACCACAGAGGAGGATCTGTGAACTGATCCAACTGAAGACCCCTGAATAAGACTAGCCGGTATGTGGTAAGATAGAGCGACTGGTCACCTTAGGAACAAAGGTGGGGAAAGGGTGTTGTTTTAAAAGGAGGACTGTGGGAAAGTCCATAGAGAACTTAAGTTAGTAAAACATTGAAAAATATGGGGAACACACATTACCCAGGAGTGGAAGAAAGAAGTGTTGTAGACAACACTCCATAGAAACACAATTACAAAGTAGCTCCCCTGATGGTATTCGAATCTTGGTTGGACGGGGCTGAAGGTCAAAGGACAACAGCCAATACTTCTGATCCAGAGCTCCTTATTGCAGAAAACAAGTATGTGCCCTGAGAACACAGGTAAAATAGGGAGCTCAGAACATATCCACAATGGAGAAAGCACCAATCAATACTACATCAGGAGTATTGTGGAAACAACAGCAACAAACAGTGGAAGACCACTCATGTGAGGAGCAGACGCCTCTATAGAGAAGGTAATCCTTATGGGACTATGCAACATAGAAGTCACAGAGGAGAAAAGGAGAAAATATTGCATATGCAACTACCAAGTGAATGTCCCACTAGAATACTAAGAAAGGTGCAGTTACATATGTAGATTTGTACGCCCTTTAAGGAAACTCAGTATAATAATGACTCGCACTATATATCACACACATACATCGTATATAGGCAGAGCTGAGTAACCAGCAACATGGGACAGTCTGAGAGAATAGAGGGAGAGGAGACAACACACACCCCAGAAAAATAATAGCAATCGAAACATGAAAGCAACGCTACTGACTGAAAAGGTACAATCAAGCGGTTGGTAGATGATTAAAAGAGAAAAAAGCAGGTATGGAACCCCTGCTACAATAGAGAAATGAAGACCACCACATGGGTGTATAAGACGAACAAGATGAAAAAAAGGACAACACACTGAAGGCCTAGACAGAGAACCCATCTCCAAACCACTAGAAAGGGATATCAGACAGAGCAGGACCAGGCTGAAACATCAGATAAAAGACAGAGTACAAAGTGGTGAAGGAACCAGGTCCCCGTGAAAGTGTTAGTACGAAAACCAATTACCAGAATTAAAAAATTGAAATAGCAGGTGAAGTTGCAGTGCATACAAGCACAACAAGGATTAAGGCCAGGAAAGAATGTCTCTACAGGAGACAGGATCCAAGCCTAGCAAAAAAAAAATCATTATACGACGACTAAAGAGGAGAAAAGACCCACATCTTCCAAGAAGAAGGGAGACAGAATCCTTCAACCAAAAGGAATCTACAAAATAAGGGAGAAGTTGCATAATTTACTTCAGAGGGGTAGAAACCTTATCCTATCCTGTGAAGATGTGAGAAGAACTCTCAGAAAAAGAGTCCAAAAAGAGCAGCAAGCCTCCTTGTGAATGTCGGAAAGTGCACCTTTTTGCATGGTTACCTCCCACTCGATGCACTTTGACTTGATGTGCCCTGGGTCACTGCCAATCAGGTTTCCAGGGCTTGTGTTCTTTCGCAAAGCTGTACCTTTGCACCCACAATTGGCATTTCTCTGGCTACAGGGGAGTCCCTCGTAAAAGGTTCCATGGGTACCAAGGACACTGAGACCAAGGAAGGCCTCTAAGGGCTGCAGCACCTATTGTGCCACCCCTAGGGGCCCTGCACCTTAACACCCATACACTGCTATTGCAGGCTGCGTGTTCTGGTGCAGAGAAAAGTTAAGTGTCGACATTGCACACATCCCTGTGTGCCATGCCTGCAACCCACTGCCTGTGGCCTAGGTAAGCCACCTCTCTAGCAGGTTGCACTAGACCACAGATGAGGGCAATGTTGCATGAGCACTCTACCCCTATTGTGGTTAAGTCCATTCTTAGACATTGCAAGTGAAGTAAAGTCATAAAGAGTATATGGCCTGGGAGTTGGTCATTACGAACCCCACAGCTCCATAATGACTTTACTGAAATCAGGGAAGTTTGGTTGCAAACTTCGAGACATTAAACCCACACTAATGCCAATGTGGGATTTAATGTATAGTGCACTCAGAGGGCATCTTAGAAATGTCCTTGGAAAACGACCAGCCAAGGGGGGGGGTTCCCGAGTGGCTACACGCCATTTGCCACCATCAGACATGTTTTCGGACCACCAGGTAGAGGGCTTCTACTCTCTGGGTCCAGAAACAAAAGCCCATCCCAGGCAGAGGTGTCATGACTCCTCTCCCACGATGGGCAGGGTCCACAAAGGGGAAACTTCAATGGCCTGCCGCCTTTGTGAGCTGACCCCAGCAACTGGATCCCATCGGATCTGACCCCCACTTTGGGTGGGAGAATTGGCAGGAAAACCAAGTGAGGAAGAGAGGTGTGCCCACCTTTGCCAACCCCACCACTCAGGTGGGGGAGGTGAGGAGAAGCACACATCTCAGTCCCCTCCATCATGTAGCTGAGGGGACGCAGCCAATTAGAGAGAGGCTCATGCTCCCCTCCCAATCGAGGGTGGCATAATAGGGGGTGTACTCACCCCAAGAAAGGGACCTATTGGTCACGACCTGCACACTCCTGTAACGCCCCTAAATTTAGTATTTAGGTGCAACCCTGAACCTTGCCTCCTCAGATTCGAGGAAGAAATAAGGACGGAAGAGTCGTGCTCACCCAGGAAAAAGAGGACAACAACTGTTTTGGGCCCAATCCTACCACCTGTCCCGACTTTGACCTGCTCACAATGAAACCCTGGTGTGTCCAGCAGCTATAGAGAACCTGGAGGTCCTGCCCTGCCTTTATCAAAAATACTGTCTCCTGTGAGGACCGGATCTGCTCAACTAAAGACTCCAACACTGGACCCGGATCCAGGTGGCTCCATGGTTCTGTACCACTCTGTATCAGACGCCCATGGCTGGAGTTCGAGTGGCCCAACACCACGAGGAGGTCTACCCAGCGATCCTGACCTGGGATTAGGTGATCCCCTACCTACCTCAAGCTTCAGACGGATGCCTGCAGCCTCAACCTGAGTGTGCCCACCGACAGCGACCTTAGCTGGTAAGAATATCCAACACCTAAAGACACCCCTGCACCTGTCACCCCACAGCCCTGGGTGGCCCAACTGATGGTGTCTAGGAATCCCCCAAGAACCCAACTTACCTCTCCTGCTGGTGGTCGCCTTCAGGAATCCTTCCTGCACGAGCCTGCAGCTTTTTCTTCCAACCAGACATCTTCATTGGAAATCACAGGGCTCCCGACATCTTCTTGGCATTCTGCATCCGGCCTCCTCCATTCCGATGGTGGTGCAGCTCCAGTGCTGATTGTTGGCCCCTGCAGTGCTGATCCTAAACCCCAGTTTGCTCCCACAACTGAGTGGCCAGCTCAGAGGAGCCCTTGACCGAAGGCCCCTTTGAGCCCCATTGGCTAACACTGGACCACAGCACTCTGCACCTGGCTGCCCTAGTGCCTCATGTGGAGCGATCTGAGTGCCTAACTGAACCTTGGGGAACCTTGGTTCTAACTCCCAAAAGCTATCCTTGCAGGTCATTTACTTACCTGCAAACCGATAACCTTTGCTTCTCCCATAGGAACCAATTTTATTATTTTTGTGCCAAAACGTTCTAAGTGTTGAATTGACTTTTTGTATTGAAACAAAGTAACTTTGCTTTAAACCCAAACCTGTACTACTTACCTGCATTCTGCATTTCGTAAGACCCAGGGTGTGATATCTCAGAATATCACCCCAAATACTCAAAGTGACTGGAAAGTAATCTGAAAGTAATTAAAAAAAAAATCAAAAGTAATTTCTCTTCTAAACTGTTTTAAAAGCAAATACAAACCTGTAACGATTCCAATTCCATTTACAAGTATATTTCCTTGTAAAGTTCTGCATTTTAAAGTATATTTTACTAACCTGTGCCAAGTTCTGCTTGCTTGGTTCTAGAAATAAAATGTAAGTATACCTTTTTATACTTACCTAATTGGTCTAGATTCTGTCTCTGAATGTGTGCCATCAGTCTTGATTGAGTGAATACAATAAATGCTTATCACACCCTCCTGATAAGCCTAACTGCTCAACCACACTACTACAAACAGAGCTGTAAGTGATTATCTAATTTAGCTTCTGCTATACCTCTGGGGGTTCACTGGACTCTGTGCACACTAAACCTTACTTTGGTAAAGTATATACAGAGCCAGGTTCCTACAGTGAACCAATCCCAAAAGAGAAGGAAACAATGTTCAAGTAACACATGTTCGAGAAGGAAATTTAAGATAAAAAACAGCCATGAACACCAAAGAAAGGGGTCAAATGGCGACATCAGAAGAACAACCAAAATGATAACTAAACGTTGAGGTTGTTTGTTGAGGTTATCTGAATTGTCACATAAGTGTTACCTGTGGGAACAAAGGTACAAGATATTTCCTACAGCGAAAAGTAAGAACAGCTTCTCGCAGGGATAAAGAAGAGTAAAGACAGCAAGGATGGTGGCACTGGTCCACCCATAGCGGAAATACGGACAATATTCTGTGACAAGGAATTCTGAGAGATCAGTGTCCGGAGTCTTTCCTGCCACTGCATAGCCAGAGCAGCACAAAAATAAGTGCCAGCGCACTAATAAGGGACCTAAGTGGGAACACTGCTCAGGCCAGGAGTGTACAATATACTGTAGGCTAAGGACAATGCCACCCGTCCCTCTATCTCAGCTAGGAAAAGAAGAATGCCAGATAGAGTTTAAGGAATACCCCATGGGGGAGCTGGTGCAAAGCAGATATACCACACTATGTTTCCAGAGGCACATCAATTGAAGTCCTCTTTAATGAATGCTAAAGTGCCAGAAACATATCTAGGAATGCCTATAAGGCGTATAGAAGATGGTTCCCATAGAACAGGGAACAAGACAACATTGCATCGGCAAAATGCAAGCAAAATACCCCATATAGAACGAACATGGGTAGAAAAACCATCTTCAGACATTAGGAACACCCTGTAGCAACAGGCGGTGAAGTCCCAACAGAGTCACAAAGTAACATAAGTCCCAAATAACAGGAACCACAATATGTCCGACAGTTTAAGAGGAAGAATAATACCTGCAGAAGGCAGGAATTCCTAACTGGGTGCCACCAGTAGGTGGAACGGACATTTGAAAAGAGAAAAACAATGGGCTCCGAACTAGAATATGTGAAAGAAATCAAGGATGAATGTCCCTCGTACCAGCTTAGAACGGGAGAAACTAGGGAGGCAGATGGTATTGAAACTGAGTTAAGATTTTGTTCCACCTTGACTGTCCCAAAACGCAGCAAGACGGCGGAATTAGCCTGGGCGCCGAACAGATGTACCCCATCAAAGGGCATATCTACCAAAGTGGCTTGTACAGCCTCAGAAAAACCAAAGATGCAGAGCCAGGCATAATGGTGGAGTGCTACTGAGAGCCATGGCTCCCCCTACCAAGTCTGTGATATCCATACCACATTGTATCAATTTAGCTATCATGGTGTATCTGGGTAAGATCTTTCCGGGTCTCATCTGGAAGCGGGGGTATCAGCCTTGCAACCGAATACCACAACCCAAGAAAACTGGCCCAGAACACAAGCGGTATTCATTTGCTGCAAGGCGGAACTGGTGACAGAGAAAATATGCCTACCATAAGTATTGAGACTCCTGGACTCCCAGTCCAGAGGGACGTTAGGGAGGGTGCTGAGGTCAGGGGAGTCTGTAGCAGCCTGCACCACAAAACTGCGCAGAGTAGGCTGCAAGAGAAGGCAGGCCGGGTCACAGACGGAAGGGCGGTGTCTATGTGCTATAGACCCGTCCACAGGGACTCCCGTAGCGGGTAGGCCCAAGAGCCCAACAAAATATCATATAAGGCTTCACTGTAGGGAAGCACAGGCTCTACTCCTGGTTGGCCCTGATGAGGAACATCAATGAGTGGTTCAGGAGGCACCTCCACAAAAGGGAACTGCAGCTCTAGAAACCAAGATGGCCCTGTTAGAAGCTCAGCAAAGGAGGAGCTCACCTCTGTAGCAAGGCTGGGAGGAGAAAAGAGGCCTGAGGAAGGGGAGGAGTCAAGGCCTCTGGCCTTACCTAGCTCAGTTAGCCAACTAACCTCCAGAGGAGGCTGGACAGGGTCATGTATGGGGTGAAAAGACCCAGTCTCCTCTCCTTCTCCCCCAAAAACCTGTTCTCCAGAGGAAAAACAGTAAGGGGCTCCTCAGAAGTTGAAGGAAAGGTGTCCTAGGCAAACTGCACCTCTGGCACCACTCCCAACACCGTCCAGTAGCGATGCCTCAGTGTGAGAGAAAGGAGATGGTGTAGCGTCCATACGCGCCGACTACGTCGTCAGAGTTGGCTAATCGGGCACTGGCGTCACAGGTGGGAACCCCAAAGGGCTGTGCATGGATTATGGTACAGATTCTTTGGGCATAACTGAAACAAAGGGTAACCCTTTCGGCGTGGATTCAGGCAAGGCTCCTCTGACCTCTCTGGGGCAGAAAAGCGCACCAGAGAGACCCAAAGGTGGCATGCAGGGAGGTATAGTACTCCCACATCTGGTCCAGAGTCGCCCCAGCTCCAAGGAAGGAAGGGAGGGGGGCACTGGGTGGACTCTTGCCTCGACTACTCAACCAGGGGCCGGAAAGGGGCAGAGACGCGGAGAAGTCGAAGGACGACCGCTGTAAGAACTTCTGGAGCGGGCTCTCGAGTGTGCTCTGGAACGAGACTGTGAACGATACAAAGCCTGTGACAACCGCACCGCCAGGAGCTTCATACAGCGTTCCCGCAACACCTTCCAACAAAGTTCGTGATAGGAGTTGCACTCCTCAGAGTGATGGTGCTCCCTGAGGCACAACATGCAAAGTGGTCTAAGTCGTGGCATTCCCCAACTTCTCTGTGTCTCTGAGAGATAGGAGGATGAGCCTGCGAAAAGGCCACATGAGGCCAGACAGTGTCTATATGCATCACAGGGACACACACCACCATAGTCTGGGGAAACAATGAGGTCTAATAGAGAAAGAAAGTAATCTCATTCTGAATAGGCTGTTTACGAAGTAAGTCATCTCATGATTTGAAGGGGAAACTGCCTTTACAACGCGGGCTGAGCGATGCAAGCTGTTTACCCGCAAGCAGAATCACGCTTGCCTTAACGACACATAAGCCTTAACGACACATAAGCCTTAACCACGCATATGCGTGATTAAGCAGTGGGCGGTCTAGATGCACGGATCGCCGGGCACAGGAAGAGGAAGGATTAGGAGAGGGAGTTCCAGGATGTGGTCTGGTTAGTGGGGCTGGGTTTTGAGGGGGTATATTTTAGGGGTGGGGTAGGTTTTAGGGCTGAGAGGGGGTGGTCAGGGTTGTCTTTAGGGTGGGGGGGAGGGGTTGGGTTATTTTCAGGGCCTGGGGAGGGTGTTTAGGGCTTCAGGATGGGGGGGGGGGGGTTTGAAGATTGTTTTTAGGGCCTCGGGGGATCAGACCTGTTTTTTGGACTCAGGGGTTGGGTTGTTTTTAGGGCTCGGTAGGGAGTTCTGGGTTGTTTTTTAGGGCTTGGGGGTGGGTCAGGGCTGTTTTAAGGGCTCAGGGGGGGGGCCGTGGTTGCTTTTAGGGCTCAGGACGGGGGGCTGGGGTGTGATCTTTACCATACATATCCCTTTACCAGTCATACCTTTACCACAAAAATGCGTGGTAAAGGAATGCATTGTTAAGACACATTTTTTGTTCTGGCAGCACTGGAGAGTCACGCATGGTTTAGCCATGTGTGCCCCTGTCATACAACCACTTTGAAGGGGTGGCTAAAATATGAGCTTTGGTTCCCTCTGTTCTCATTTTAGCAATGCACTGCGAACCTGTGATGGTGTCAAATACTGAAAACTTTGTGGAGGCAGCCCCCACCCCCATACCTTGGGATTAAACGAAGAGAATTAATGACGAATGGTGTGTGTCTTCTGCGGAAGAAAACTTAGAAAAGGCTGACCCGCATTTGCAGAAGAGAAATACTAATTATTCTCTCTTATATGGGGCTGGATTCAGCTTAAGGCTGCCACAACTTCCCCCCCCCCCTAAAATAAATACATTTCAGAAAAACTAGACTTTTTAAATTAATATGAGTGACATGAGTACCTTTTGTGCAAAATTCCTTAGAAAAACTCAGCAATAATATATTTGTTTACGTCTATATTTCTGTGAGTAGCGCACGTGTGCAGCCAGTGACACCCAATCACACTCTGAGGCCTTAAAGGAACAGGAGTGAAATTATCTTTAAAAGAAAGAGCACCAGAGGATATCATTACCTACGACGATTCGATTTTGAATGTAGAAACCACAAAACCCACAGCAAGCAAGGAGGAGGAGGAGGAGGAAAATGGCCTCTCTTGGCTATAATAATGCTGCGGTGATCAGCTCGCCACCATCCTCCGGCGCACGTCTTGCTTTACCCCATGCTGGGGTCTTCTTTGAAAGACGATGCAGAAACCCTCTTGTTGTACGAATCAATACATGTGGATATGATATTTTGTAAATGAAAGTGTGACCCGCGGAGCAGGTTATTTCCAAGTAATGTACGAGCACAACGGAGACAATCACCAAAGGTCTGCGTCCTTTCAGATGCTGTCTGTCCCACCGCCTTGCACTGACTACAGCACAGAGCGGTGATTGAAAAAGAAAATAACAGACTGGGATTGAATTTCTCCGCATTGAAATTTCTGTCCTACATTTGTTGGCATACAGAGAAACTGATTTTACTAGCATCAAGGCATCACGCGAGTTTCTAGTACGAACGAGTGGAAAAAAAAGCAAGCCACTGAAAACTGTTCTATTGCTTTACAAATTCTTATCTATAACGCGATATTATTGTTTTGTTATTCCAAATAATTCGCTTGCCCCAAATATCCAGGCTATTTCTGTCTGTATACTTGTAATTCCAGCCTCCAGCCATTTTTCATAAGAGGTTTCTTTTCCTACAATACCTTATGAAGGTGTGCGACTTACCAAAAGCGCTACCTATTGCAGTTTTATTCTGCGCCAAATAACCTGTGCTGGAACCACGGCCGGTGCCGCCATTGCGAGGCCAGCATCAGGAAATAAGAAACTACTGTGGTGGCATGGAAGAATCATTTGGATTGTGAGCAAAGACTATTTAGCTGGCATGGAATTCATTAAAGGTGTAGTTATTGTTGAGAACGATCAGTGCTTCTGCCTATAAAGTAAAGGACATCAATATATGGCCCTACAGGCCCCCGTTTAAATGTCAGTGTTCATTATTCACTGCTGGGACGGAGACTCAGAGGAACCCAACGCCCCCGCCCCACCACACACAAAGCCCCGGGCCGTGGAAGGGGTGAAAGATAGGCTACTTATGGGTGGTCGCAGGTGACCTTGCAAGGTCGTGCAACTTAGACGCATATCCCAAATGCACTTAGTGAGCCTGGCATGCTGTCACTATGCACAATTTGGGGGCAGGTGTTTAAGTCCCCAGCGCATCTCCCCTGGAGGAGGGTTGGTGGTGGAGGTTTGTTTCACTACCTAACTCAAATTCTGAAGAGTTTTGTCAAAACTGGTCGATTTTGCAACACTTTTTAAAATAATCTTTATAGGTATTAGGAAAGAAAACAAACCTTTGCCAAGGGTTTCCAAAAATGATCACCAGCCATATAACAGAAAAGACCAAAAAACTATTTGAGTAAACTGTGGCAAAACAACAATCCTCATTCAGAACCCACTGTCTCCCCAGGCAACACTTATATCACAGAATACGTTCAGAGTAGACACAGACCGTGAGCTGGCACTGGATGACCCTTTCAAGCAGTCTAACCCGCTCCCCCAATTCACCAGTTTGTGTTAGGAGTTACTTTGAATCTTTTGCAGGGTCCACTGACTACCGCTTGAATAGTGTCAAGGCAGTTTCTCATTCGAGTCCCTGTAGCTCGAGTAGTAGGTTCTCCCATATTTCTGCGTGGCAGCTGACCTAAGTCTGTGATCAGTCGTTTTCAGCACCGTGGCACATTCTACAATGCAATCTTACAAAGAGATGGGCAAAAAGCCTCAGGGTTTCCAGCAAGACTAAAGTCACTCATTTAAATCGTTTTATACTTCGGGACATGTGTGCAATAACGCAGTTATCCAGTGCAGTTTTGAAGAGACATTGGGCTTATACCAGAGGAAAATGTGCAACTTACAGTTCTTAGTAATGAGTCCAGAACCCGGACAATGAAAGTGTAGGGTCAGAGGGTCATCCTGCAGCCGTGACCAACTGCGCCAACGACCTCGCTCCACTGAAGAACCCCAAGGCAAGACCAGCAACAGAAAACCCCCATGGTTCACAGACGCCCTCAAAGCCGCAAAGAAATCTTGCCGAACACTCAAAAAGACCTGGTGCCACGAACGGACAACAGAAAACATGACAGCCCTCAAAATCGCCACCCGCAAATACCACCAGCAGATCCGGGCCACCAAGAGGACATCGTTCAAAGAGTGACTGGACAACAACACCCACAACAGCAAGGAGCTCTTCAGCATCGTCAAAGAGCTCTCCAACCCTAACGCCAGCAACAACGACATCACCCCGTCACAAGACCTCTGCAACGCCCTCGCCACGTTCTTCCACCGCAAGATCGCAGTTATACACAACAGCTTCGGACCCCAATCTCCACCTCCGGACACCAAACCAGCGACCCCCACCACCACCCTCAGCGTATGGACCGCCATCAGCAGTGAAGACACCATCCAAGTCATGAACTCCATCCACTCCGGCTCTCCCTCCGACCCATCCCCCATCACATCTTCAACAAAGCCGACACCATCATCGCACCCCACCTTCGGAACGTCAAACAGTTCCTTCGCATCAGCCACCTTCCCTGAGAGCTGGAAACACGCAGAAAACAACGCCCTTCTGAAGAAACCCACAGCGGACCCCAAAGACCTCAAAATCTTCCGCCCCATCTCTCTTCTCCCCTTTCTGGCGAAAGTCATTGAGAAGACCGTCAAAAAACAGCTGACCGCACTCCGAGGCAAACAACTCGCTCGACCCTTCCCAGTCCGGATTCCGAGCCACCGTCCCTCGGATTCGCAGAACCACCCCGGAGGAAGATCATTCTCCTACCTGGCAGCGAAGACTTGGAACTCCCTCCCCAAACACCTGCGACTGACCCAGGACCATCTCACCTTCAGGGAACACCTCAAGACCTGGCTCTTCGAGCAGTAGCAGCACCCCCCCCCCCCTCCTCCTTAGCGCCTTGAGACCCTCACGGGTGAGAAGCGCGCTTTATAAATGTCTTGATTGATTGATTGACTGGCTACGGAGTACTAGCAGAGTCTCAAGTATGCACACAAACAAGCCACATTGACTAACATGTTACAGGGAGCCTAGAGCTCCATCTGTACCAGACAGTCCAGGGTTGCACCTGTGCACATGGTGCAGCAACAATATAAAATCTTGTTTCTGAAAGATCAGGGGCTGACGATTTGGGTACCGCATGCGACTGAGGCCCAAGATATATCACCCTAGTACGTTACCACTTTGGTGCAGTCCAGTAATGCTACTTTAAAGTTGTAGATGGTGTTCTAACAACCTTTACACTCTGTGAAGTTGATACAGGTGAGCTTGCAAAGAGTAGAGGTGTTATAGCACAACTATAGAGTGACTGAGAATTAACAGGTCTACTTTAAACATACTCTTAAAATATGTTAGTGGATCCTGGTGGAAAGAGGCACCCATAAAGGTTGCCCCTTGTCCCTTATATCTGTTTGCGCTGGTAATTAAACCTCTAGCTGCTTGAGCGAGGATAGATGCCCTCACTAGAGGGTTTCAGTGGTCCAAGGGGGTGTACGATACAATTTCGTTGTATGCCAACAATGTCCTATTCTTGGACAATCTAGAGGTTTCGGACCCCATGGCGCTTTTAATCCTAGTCATCTTTGGTTCCTATTCCGGCCTTTGGATGAATCCACAAAAAACTGCGATCAATCCTATTGCTCCCTGCCCTGCAGAAATGACATTGTTTTATGTGTAACTTGATTTGTCACAGCCAATGACATTAGGTCAAGATGGGACTAATAATTATTTATTTAGGGGATGGTGCTTGGTATTGTTGCATTTAATTCTCCGGTTGAGTCTTGCAATATTCTGCTCACTTAATGGTGACTGTGGTTTTCTACTGTCAATTTAATTATAAAAAGTGCTCATTTTGGAGGTGAACAAATAATCTCTTGATTCTTACAGGGTCAACCCTTGTCAGCCTGTCTCAAACTTAGGATTTAGTATACTTCTGAATTTTTTGCTCCTTATGGTAATTCCCTAAATGCAAAATCTGGATTTTACGGCATGACACGGAGGCTAATATTATGCAAATTCTCCTTTATTGCCACAGCTCAGCAGTAACAATGAAGAGAACATAGAACTTGTGAACATTCTGCAAAGAGCATATAGACCGGGAGCACACAGCCATCATCCTTCTTTGTTGCTGCTGCTCACAGAGATAAGTATCTCATTTCATTCGCTCTTACTTCCATAAGTATCTATTTACTATTAGCGCTATGTTTATTTGTTTGACACATTCTTTGTACATGACTGGGTCCTATTGACCCTATCATGCCTTTCTTTTTATTCCTCTGAACCTCCATTATGGACCTTTTTTCTCGATCTTTCTACCTTTGTCAATATCGCTGTTTTAATACTGCTGTGGTGTAATTGTTATCATTTTAACAACGATTGTATGGTATTTTACCCTTTTTCCCATGTTTTATCTTTTAACGCTTTCTCTCGCTTCCCCTTGCGAGTTTCAAACGACAACCCGAGCGCGACCCGCTCCCTAGCAACGCCTTGACCGGAGCGCGACCCGCTCCCTAGCAACGCCTTGACCGGAGCTTTCCCCCCGCGTACTCCCTACCTCATAGCGCGATCCCTGCCATGTCACACGAAGACCGCTCCCACTCCGGCTCTTGTATTGTATTGCCTTCCCGTCTTGTTTTAATTCGCCATTAGCGCACTCCTCTCTGCCTCGCCGAAGGCAACGCGAGCACGATTAGTTTAGAGGAATGGGCCTTTGGAACAACCACGCACGTAAAAAACGCGCGTGGTTGTCACGGTTACCTTACCAACATTAGTCAGTTGCTCCCTCGCATCTCATCGATAGAGTGCAACTGCCAAGATGCCTTTTTACATATCCTTAGATCGTCTATCTTTTATCCAAGAATTCTAAAGACGGATCCTTATACCTTTTTACACGTGTCCTACTCTGACAGATAAAAAAAAAAAAAAAAAAAAGGGGGAAAAGAGGAGAACTACGGTAGGAACTCTTATTTAACATTCTTCAAGCCCTTTCTACTACAATGTCTTCCTCTGACGCATCGCTGGAAACAAAACTTGACCTAATGGTTTCTAAGGCCATGGATAGGGCCATGGACTCATTCAGCGAAAGAATAAATAAAAAATTTAACGAGACAATTAATAAAAAATTTGATATTCTTACCCAAGGGTGGCCCTCCACTAGCGGGGCACATATCCTAAACCCCAAAGACGGGACAGAGAAGGTCCCAAAGAAAAGATCCGGAATACAACAATTAGACCCAAAATCAAAAAGAATAAAGGTCTCATTAAATACGGATCGATCTCGCTTACAAGGCGGAGACCAGAACGATGCCCAGGGCATCCCAGAAGGGCAAGAAACAGGCCTACAAACCCCTATTGATGTTGACAGCGACGATCAATACGAGGCGGAAATAGACCTCTCATGCTCCTCTTCCTTCGATTCGGACATCGAGGTCCAAGAAAAGAGTTCTACGGTCAACACAGAAGAGGCAAACAAGGCCTCAGGGTCAAAAATGGGTATTACTGACCCCTTTGGAGAATTCATGTTCGACCCTTTACTAATTAAACATCCCCTATCTCCCGAATGGTTACCCTCACAGCACGTGGCGGACTATATTAGCTTCTGGTTAAGAAGAGAAATCCCGAAGGAAGTGAGGTCAAGATTAAGATCGGAATGTCCTCGACCATCTTTCCCAGAAAAAATCGCATTCACACCTGAACTCGATCCTAAAGTCGTCGCGTTCATTGCTAAGGGCGCAAAAGACCCAAGAAAAGGCATAGATAAAAGCCTTAGATCATGCCAAGACCGCCTTCTGGACCTAGTTGGTCCCCTAACCAAGATCTTCGACATAGCGGAAAATGCATATGTTGGCGGCATCCCTGTTGACGCGAAGGAACTTCGCGAATGGGTTCAAAGATGCATCTGCCTTCTAGGCAATGCAAACACCGCCATTTCTATAGAAAGAAGAAAGGGTATACTTCTTAAAATAGACCCGAAACTCATTGAGCTGGCCAACCAAGAGGCAGGACCAAGCTCCCAAGGCCTCCTCTTTGGAGAGGACTTTATTCGTGATATGGCCAAGTACGTGGGAGCTTTTAGCTCAATCCAAAAATCCCAACGAGAAATTAAAAAAGTTTTCCAGGATAAAATTTTTGGCCGGGCCGGGAGAATGCGGGGTCGATTCCCCGGCCGTGGACAATCCATCTCAAGACCCTTTCAGGGACGAGGAAACAGGTTCCAGCAATCACATTTCTACGGAGGTCACTCCTTCTATCCTCAAAGACAACGCTTCAGAACAAGACCCTTTCGTGGTGAGAGGAGGAGCAGAGCCTTCTCAACAGGTAGGTCTATCGATAGACCCTTCAGATACCCCTGTAAAAGTGGGAGGGAGACTAGCCCTTTTCTCTGGCAACTGGACACTAATAACACAAGACCCCTGGGTTCTACAAACAGTTCAGGGCTACAAAATAGACTTTATAGACTTCCCCTTCCAAACGAAAATTCCTCACGAAATAACCTTCTCGGAGGACCAGAAAAAACTAGTGTCCCAAGAAGTCAAGGATCTTCTAGACAAAGGGGCTATAAGAGAGAGTTCAGAAATAGGTTTCATCAGCAATATCTTTCTGGTCGAAAAGAAAGACAAAACCCAGAGACCTGTAATAAATTTAAAAAATTTAAACAGTTGGGTTACCTATCACCATTTCAAGATGGAGGGAATCCATCTTCTCAGAGATGTTTTGAGAAAAGGGGATTGGCTAACACGTCTAGATTTAAAAGACGCCTACCTCACAATTCCGATTTGGCCACCTCACATGAAATTTCTCCAGTTCACCTGGGAGAAAAAGCTATGGGAATTCTCAAGTCTTCCTTTCGGCCTGTCATCAGCCCCTTGGTGCTTCACCAAGGTCTTGCGTCCGGTTGTAGCCTGGCTAAGGGAAAGGGGAGTAAGACTGATAATCTACTTGGACGACATTCTTATTATGGCCCAGTCCAAGGCTCAAATCCATCAACATACAAACCTTAGCATTCACCTTCTCGAACATCTAGGCTTCATTATAAACACCAAAAAATCATGTACTACTCCCCTACAAGAAACCCAATTTTTGGGATTCATGGTAAACACAATCTCGGGGGAATTAAAGTTACCAAGGGAAAAATTAAAAATACTCAAAAAGGAACTCAGATCGATCCTTGCCCTGGAACTCTTCCCTTTGAGACTTCTAGCGAGAATTCTGGGTCTCCTCTCCTCGACCATTCAGGCTATATTTCCGGGTCCTCTCCATTACAGAGCCCTACAGAGACTGAAGGCGAAAGCCTTGAAGTCGAGTCTTTCCTACTCTCAGATGACTTACTTAGACGAAGAATCGAGGAAAGAGCTTATTTGGTGGTTGAGGAATGCAGAAGCGTGGAATGGCAAAGCCATTTTCGGGGACATACCAGACCTGATTATAGAGTCGGATGCGAGTTTAGAGGGCTGGGGTGCAACTTGCGACAACCTTTCCACAGGGGGACGCTGGACTCTAGAGGAAAAGAAACTTCATATCAACTGCCTGAAACTTCTAGCCGGTTCCTTTGCGGTTCGGAGTTTGTCAAAAAATTCAGTAAAGTGTTCCATAATGCTCCGCATGGACAATGTCTCTGCGGTAAGATATGTCAACAAGATGGGGGGACCTCGTTTGAAAGGTCTGAGCGAAATAGCGAAGGTTTTCTGGGACTATTGTCTGGAAAAAGGTCTGTCGGTTACGGCAGAACACATCCCAGGCTTGAACAACCATGTAGCAGACTGGTTCTCGAGAAATTTCAGGGATCCGAGCAATTGGAAGTTGGACAGAAGGATTTTCCTTACCATCCAACAGTAATGGGGCCCCTTCCAAGTGGACCTCTTTGCAGACAGACTGAATACTCAGATGACGAAGTTTTTCAGCTGGAAGCCGGACCCTCTAGCATCGGGAGTGGATGCCTTCCTCCAGAACTGGCAGGGCTTAAAACCATATGCCTTCCTGCCCTTTGTAATGCTCCCACGCCTTCTCTCACATGCTCGCAGATATCTTCAGAGCATGGTAGTAATAACTCTCCTTTGGAGGTCGCAAGCATGGTTCCCGGTCATCCTGGAGATGGCCATAGACTTCCCAATCCTGATTCCGTCTTACAATCATCTCCTCCTAGGCCCACAGGGCGAGCTTCATCCTCTCCTAGAACAAGGAATCCTAGTCCTGACGGCATGGAAGATTTCAGGCGACAATGGGAAATCCCTGGCCTTTCGCTCAATGCTTTTAGACTCATATCTGAATCCTGGGCACCTGGAACAAGGAAAGCATATCGATTGGCATGGAACAAATGGGTTCGCTGGTGTCTTCAACGACATTTCGATCCCGTTTCAGCTGATCTAGTTCACTTTCTTAATTTCCTTTCGGAAAGATTTGCCTCCGGTCTTAGTTATAGAACCGTAAATGTTTATAGGTCAGCCATTGCGGCTGGCCACTCTCTAGTTGATGGTGTTTCTGTCGGACAATCTCTTTTGACTAAGAAGATTATGAGAAGTATGCGGGTTCTCAATCCCCCAACTCCAAAATACACAGCACTATGGGACGTGAGGATTATTTTACAGCTTATTTCCTCTAGGGGGAGTAACTCCTCGCTTTCTCTCAAACTTATTTCCTACAAACTTACTGTCCTACTTTGTTTGGTCTCTTTTAGAAGAACATCCGATGTTAAAGCATTAGACATCTCCTGCAGATCTTATCAACCCGAGGGAGTTTGCTTCTATCTTAAAAAGAGGACCAAAACTATGTCTTCGTCCATTTTCTATCCTTTCTTTCCTGAGAATGATTGTCTATGTGTTGTTAAATGTCTTAAAGAATATGAAAAAAGAACTTTTGGTATAAGAGGTACTGACACACAACTTCTGATCTCCTATAGACTTCCTCATAAACCAGTTTCATCTCCTACCCTCGCAAGATGGGTGAAAGAGGTGATGCGTGAGTGTGGTGTTGATACTTCTATATTTGGCGCACATTCCCTTAGAGGGGCCTCTGCTTCCAAGGCCTTTATGCTTGGTGGTGGTTTACAAGATATCCTTAGAGCCGCTGACTGGTTGAATGAAAATATGTTTAAAAAATGCTATTTTAGACCTATCAATAATGTGATTGACAATGTGCTCAATTCACTTTGAACTTGCATAATGTTGGCCTCCGTGTCATGCCATAAAATTTAGATTTTTCACAGCCTGATGGGCAGAAAATCTGGATTTTATTAAAGACACGGAGGCTAATATTATCCCTCCGCTATGTCTACCCTCCCTATGGAGACTTATGTTACTTTAATCTATTCACCTCTCTCTTTCAGAATAGAACCCTTTAGTTTTTGGATTATTGCAATGACTCCTTCATCGATATTTAGAAGATTGGAATTCACTGTTCTTATTCCTGGATTCGCAGCTTCGAACAAAGAAGGATGATGGCTGTGTGCTCACGGTCTATATGCTCTTTGCAGAATGTTCACAAGTTCTATGTTCTCTTCATTGTTACTGCTGAGCTGTGGCAATAAAGGAGAATTTGCATAATATTAGCCTCCGTGTCTTTAATAAAATCCAGATTTTCTGCCCATCAGGCTGTGAAAAATCTAAATTTTGAGACTGACTATATTGTGCCGTTTAAACTTTTACTAAGCCTTCATGGCTTTTAACTTTTATTTCATCTCAAGAGGGCTTATTTAATTAATTTTGCAGTTTGATTTATTGAAAGTTCGAGTTTGTTAGGGGCATATTACCTCATACGTTCTTGAGGTTAACACCGCTCCCGATCGAACAAAAGAGTTTTATCTTATATCTCATCAGATTGTCAAAGCGTCAATAATGCAAAGGCAATTACTACGTATATAGTGCAGGCCCATAGCAGCTTAGGTCAGAATTTTCTCTGAGCAAAATAGTTAATATAGATACAAATGGTGACACCAAAGAAGGAATAAAGGAGAAACTATGTTTTATCAAGAAGTATTGTAAATTATTTAGTGATTCTTTCACACTAACATATCAAATTGTAGTGTAAATGTTTTCTACCATTTTGGAAAGTAAAAGTCTGAAAAATGCTAGTCTTGTATCATAGGTGACGTCTGTCTAACCAGTGGTCCTCTTCAGAATCACCACTCTGATGTAATCTATGCAGGTCTACCTGACAAAATGATAATCAAGCTCCAAAGAGCAGACCATGAGGATGCCAGCCTCATGCTTGGATGAATGCATCTTACCCATTCTGGAGCAAGATCACCGCCGACCAGCTCACCACCTCCCTCAGCCAGAACCCACCTGCCAGCACAACAGACCCCAACGAAGCAGCCCGCAACTTCACGCAGTGGATGACCGCCTGCGCCGACGACCTCGCACCACTGAAGAACCCTCCCAGCAGACCCAGAAGCAAGAAGGCCCCCTGGTTCACCAACGAACTCAAGGACTCCAAGAAGACCTGCCGCACCCTCGAGAAAGCCTGGCTCCTCGACCAGACCACTGACAACATGACCGCCCTCAAACACGCCACCCGCAAGCACCACCAGCTGATCCGCACCACCAAGAAGAAATCACTGAAGGAGCGACTGGACAACAACGCCCACGACAGCAAGGAACTCTTCAGCATCGTCAAGGAGTTCTCCAACCCCAGCACCGGCAACAACGACATCACTCCTTCACAAGATCTCTGCGACTCTCTCGCATCGTTCTTCCACCGCAAGATCGCCGACATCCACAACAGTTTCGGCACACCATCCACACACCCAACCGTCGAACCAACGCACCCCACCGCCACCCTCCGCACCTGGACCACGGTGACCACCGAAGACACAGCACGCACGATGAACACCATCCACTCCGGATCTCCAACCGACCCCTGCCCCCACCACGTCTTCAACAAGGCCGACTCCACCATCGCACCCCAACTCCGGGACGTCATCAACATCTCCTTCAACACCGCCACCTTCCCGGAGAGCTGGAAGCATGCCGAGCTCAGCGCCCTACTGAAGAAACCAACAGCAGACCCCACCGACCTCAAAAACTTCCGCCCCATCTCGCTCCTCCCTTTCCCTGCCAAAGTCATCGAGAAGATCGTCAACAGACAGCTTGCCGCCTTCCTCGAGACGAACGGTTCCTCGACCCCTCGCAGTCTGGTTTCAGAGCCAACCACAGCACCGAGACCGCCCTCATCGCAGCCACCGTCGACATCCGAGCCCTGCTCGACAACGGGGAAACAGCGGCACTCATCCTCCTGGACCTCTCTGCAGCGTTCGACACTGTCTGCCACCGCACCCTAGTCCAACGCCTCAGCAACACCGGCATCCAAGAGAAGGCACTGGAGTGGATCATCTCGTTCCTCGCCGGAAGAACACAGAGAGTCCGCCTCCCCCCGTTCCGTTCCGAGGCCACCGAATTCATCTGCGGCGTCCCACAAGGTTCATCACTCAGCCCCACCCTCTTCAACGTCTACATGAGACCTCTTGCTGCCATCGCACGCCAACACAACCTCAACATCATCTCCTACGCCGACGACACCCAACTGATCCTCTCCCTCACCAGAGACCCCGACACCGCCAGAACCAGCCTACACGAAGGGATGAAAGACGTCGCCGAGTGGATGAAGAACAGCCGCCTGAAACTGAACTCAGACAAGACGGAAGTCCTCATCCTGGGACCTTCGCCCGCCGCCTGGGACGACTCCTGGTGGCCCCCAGCCCTGGGCACCGCTCCCAAGCCAACAGACCACGCACGCAACCTGGGCTTCATCCTGGACTCCTACCTCTCGATGACCAGACAAGTCAACGCCGTCTCCTCATCATGCTTTCACACCCTTCGCATGCTTCGCAAGATCTTCCGATGGATCCCGACCGAAACCAGGAAGACGGTCACCCAGGCCCTCGTCACCAGCCGACTGGACTACGGAAACACCCTCTATGCCGGAACCACAGCCAAGCTACAGAAAAGACTCCAACGCATCCAGAACGCCTCCGCCCGACTCATCCTGGACATCCCCCGACGCAGCCACATCTCCGGCCACCTGAGGGACCTGCACTGGCTCCCCGTCAACAAGAGGATCACGTACAGGCTCCTCACCCACGCACACAAGTCTCTCCACGACCTGGGCCCCAAGTACCTCAACGACCGCCTGACCTTCTACAACGCCCACCCGCCAGCTACGGTCTACCAGCCTCGCCCTCGCCGCCGTACCACGCACCCGAAGAGCCACCGCCGGAGGCAGATCCTTCTCCTACCTGGCAGCCAAGACATGGAACTCCCTCCCCATCCACCTTCGGCTGACCCAGGACCACCTCGCCTTCAGGAGACAACTCAAGACCTGGCTATTCGAGCAGTAGCAGACCTCTTCCCCCAAGCGCCTTGAGACCCTTCCGGGTGAGTAGTGCGCTATACAAGTGTTATTATTGATTGATTGATTCTGATGTCACCCCGTTGCTTCCTATTCACACAAATGGCTGAATTCAGGAGAATAGTCTACCTTTATCCTTCAGCCTCAAAGCAGACATACAAAGTTTCAGGAAACCTAGGTATGTACGCCTGTTTGTATCATACAGGACTGCATCATCAGTTTCAAACATCAGCTAATAGAATGACTCTTGGGTTCTGATACTCCCGCCTGTTTCACCGTTAGCCTACCTCCCTATTCTGTACTGCATTTCGGAGCAGCCTGAAGGTAGCGTTAGAGCTATATAAAAGTAACAAACAGAATAAAATGTAAAATAACACCGATAGGTTTACCAACCATTCTGGCATCATCGTTAACAATGAAGCCCACCTTACTTTCTACAGTTAAACATTCTAATGTAAGTCTACATCTAATTGTTCTTTCTCAGCCAAGCGAACATGTGATTATGAAGCCTTAAAGAAAACTGGTAAAAGAAGCAAGCTTACCTTGACAACAGGGTTGAGCAGAACTACGTTGGATTTTTTTGTGATAACTTGTTTAGTTGTGTAGTGGTGTTCTATAAGTTGTGGAATGGTTGGAAAGCCAGTTCCTTCAAATCGATACTGATTCTGCAAAGGTAAAACAAGCATATTATTGATTGCTTTCAAATAACAGTACACAGAAAAAAAATATGAATTAGTGAAAGAATCACCACTATAAGCATTAAATGCTAGCCAATACAGCATAGCTGGTCCAATCTATACTTCTTCCAGGACAATCGGTGATTTGAATAAAATGCTAACTGTAAAGATGTCCTGGAGATTACACAAATCCCTGAAGATTAAAGAAAATTAGAGCATAATGCCTTTTAGAGCATTTGTTTTGGCCAGTTTGCTAGATTAGAACATTCTGAGATCCAAGGGCAGGTTGTGAAGGCGAACTGGATTTAGCTATAAAGTGTCATCATTTGAAAAGTATGAAATATTGATGCAATTTCAGACAAATGTGAAGGTATTGCACATTGGCCAATGGAAGCGCTTTTGACTGAGAGTGTCTTGCATATCACAGCCAGAACACATTGCCAGGGTGAGGTAGGAAAAATCTTGGCGTCTCTGCCCCGTTCGGCATCTGGCAAGGTCAGGGGCTGTGTGTGTCGCGGCTCTTCGAAGGGCATCTAGATGCTCCACACTCGTTAGTCATTTCTTTCCTCTGTCCAGATCCTGTACGCCAGAATTAGCGGAAGATATATGCCAGCGGAGTCTGTGAACCGACAGCAAGCTGATTTGCCTCTGGACATCTATGGTTCCCCCTGAGTCCTGAAAGGGATTCCTCGCTAACTCCCACTGAAACTGCCTCAGATGAGGAACATCGGTTTTCGGTTTTATGGTAAGCAAAAGTAGAAGAATTGTTGTTTTCAGGCAGGTGTGGGGGAGTTACCCTTCAACAGAATAATATAACAGGGGGGTTTGCCTGACAGGTATGCACACAGGCACCTGGGCCCCATAATTGCTCTGGTTTGGCAGGGCAAGGGAATCAGAACCTCTTTGAGGAGGTAGATGAAGAACAAGTGCATTTTCCTTTTGGCTAAGGACGGACAGAGGCCTTCTAGTCCTCAGTTCAAAAGGATATGTCTCATGTCCTAAAGCCCCATAAGAAGACAATTATAGCTTTTGGAAGCGAACCACAGCGTATCCTTTGCTCAGAGGGAAGAATCTTGGGCCCAAATGCCCCCAGAATCCCAATGTGCTCTAGTGTTTACTACAATTGGGAAGGCTAAGAGGAAACATGACCATAAGGGGCCACTGGTCACCCGAGACTAGCCGAGGAAGGCTTTCTCAAGTAAATCCTTTGAATTTATTATAACATTTTTCCCAGGTAGGATGGAAGCTTTAGTCCTCTGGATTCACTAAACTGCACTTATGTGAAACTTCTCATGATGAGCCTGGGTAAAGGGAATCTCAAAGGGGCTAGGAGGAAGAGTTGAAGTAGGAACCGGGTCCAAGCAGACTGGTCTTGGTTCTGAATGGCACAGTTTAGAGTATAAGGGGATCCTGACAAGGTCTGACATTTTAGACCTTGAGGACATAAGTCACCCATGGCACTCAGAGCACATCCTGGTGGATTAAGTGGTGCAGTACATATATAACAGGTAAAGAAACCAATGGACAAGGAAGTCGAGAGTCACTGCGGTGGAAATCCCACGCCTGTCCTAGTGGGTACAGTAGCCCACAATCTCAAAATAGATGGCGAGATGGTCACTTTCCAAGTGAACTTTTTTAAAGACCCAAGGAAGAGTACTGAACAGTTTTGGAAGTCTTGATTGGAAAAGCTGTTGTATAGTTCCGGGCTAAGTAGCAAACTTCTTGATGTGATCGAGAAAACCAAAGAGTTGAGTGATCTTATTTCCCTCAACAGGTGATATATTCCCTTGGGAATGCCAAATGAGCCGTCTCTCTTTAGCAAAATGGACTCAGAATTAAGTAAATTGGGTAGCAGAAAGGCAGGTCTGCTAGCAGAGAGTGTCCATCTTGAAGGACCCTTGATACAGGGAAATACTTCACCATATTGTCCTCTCTAGACAATGCCTAGACATCCATCAAAACATTTTTGGGCCAAACGTTTTCACAGGGGCTGGTGTGGGCAGGGCTCCTGGCTGGTCTTTTTAATTCCCCATGCTTACAAAAAGGGAAAGGGGGCAAAGTACGCAAGCTGTAGCAGGACCAGAGATGTTTTTTACCCACATGGGAAGGAGACCCCGCACTCGAGAAGAGCAGTAGATTCCGAAGACCAGCCAGTCCCTCTGGGGGCCTCTTCAGTAAGAACTAACCTTTTTTCCTGACCAAAAGCAGGAAGTAAGAATTGTCAGGAGACGCTAAGGTCTTGCACGGCATGAATAGGTTTCATATAGATTTGTAGTTAATTTCCTTTCCACCCAGAAGACTACAGCCTCTAATTTTCTTCAAGAGGAAAATACTGCTATTGTTCGGATAGTAGCAGTCTTGGAGAGGAAGTGTGCAGCAGTCAGGACTACCTTGCATCTCAAGTATGATCCACCATCCTTGAATGCAGCAGCAGATCTCTTTTGATTTGCCTGTACTCCTGATAAAAAATGAATTAATTTCACAGTTTTTTGGCTTGCCTTTTGTTTTCAGAGGTTTTTGTAAGACACCTGAAAGCTTCATGAAAGAGTATTTTGCAATGGTCTAAAATGATTTGGGTAAAAGATGCCCTGTCCTCTGTGGTCTGTCTGAGATCAAAACAACATATTTTTCTGAAATTTGTCGAATGTGCAAGGGGGGACTGTTAATATAGCAGATGTGTCAAATGCATGAAGAATTAACCATGAAATCAAACAATTTTACTGGCCCAATATGCAACTAAAAAACAGTTAGCAAGAATCATCATCAGGTCTTGTTTTTATTCATGTGTAGATTTAAAGCTTTCACATGTTTAGGGTTTTTTAACATCTTAAAAATTTGTTTAATTTATCAGCTTATGTTTTGGGAGGTTAAATCCGAGGGTCACCTCTCAAAATGTTTTGTTTTGATGATGGCATTAAAATAAACATTTTGTTCAAAACCTTTAAACCAATTATTTGAAACGACCTAGGCTGAGCTTATATTGGCAAATTTGTAAGTAGACTGCAAGAAAACAGACACTGAGTCCCTATAACCATCGACATAAAAATAAAATAAACTTTGTCAACTATATTGATAAATGAACGAGACTGAACTGATTATTGCTACTAACATTTGCTTTGATATGGATTTCTATTTTTTTCTTTTGGGTTTATGTCTTATAATGACCACAGAAAGGAAAATGTGTACCATTGCATTCATTCATAAAGCAACTCTGTTTGCCTTTCAGCCATGTAAACTACTGGCAACCTACATTTGTCTATCACATTTCTTAGATCCACGCAACATATTACTGAACGTTTATCCTATAGTACAGAACTATCCTCTTTGCAATTAGAAAAGGGAGCAACAGGTATTTCTTACTGAAGATATTACATGTTATACCAACTAGGTTGGGATGTAGTGGGTGTCTTCATTTTTCATGCAACAGTGAATCGGTGAAGACAGAGCACTTAATATACTTTTGAATAATGTTCAGCCTCAACCAGCTCCATCACCATTATTTTATTTAGCAGTGGATTGGATTCTGGTTTTGGGTCTCTCATCTGAAAAGTTCCATTTGGTTGATCACTGTTGAGGACGCACAACGATAAGAAATAATTATTAAAGTTATAATTGACATACACATTTACTGAGATTTATCAAACATCTGAGAAAATATCTGAAGTTTATCATAACACAATTAATAATATGTTACCACAGAGACCTACATCAGCATATTGTATGATAAAGTGCCTCCGTTGTGCATCCGAAAATACGGAAAGGACATATTCACCAGGTTTCCCATGGCTTTCTCGCACCAAGAAATCTCCTTGCTGTTTTAAAAGTTCTTGGGCTTCAATTCTAGGGATTGCACCGTGATACCAGTCCTGCTCTGCCAATGGCTTCTCACTCGTTGCTATTACATCGAAGAACTGGATCGAGAAGGGAAAAGGATAAAAGGAACAGTAAGTATCGTAATGCCCAATGTAAATAATATGTAAAATTAACAAGTTACTTGTGTTCGGTAATGCTCTTTCTGGTGTATACTCAATCTAGCTGCAGATTCATCACCTTCTGAATATCCTCAGACTCACCTGGAAAATTCAAAGCAGCGTTTCTGGGTGCCAGCAGGTAGTACTGTGCAACTCCGCTTGTCGCCATTACACTCTAGAAGTGATAAACGGATCCGCACAAAAGCGCCACCCTTGAGCAATGATGTCAGTTTCTTTCATGAAGAACAAGTTACTTACCTTCGGTAACGATGTATCTGTAAGAAACATTAGTTAGTTAGATTCCTCACCTTAGAATATCCCCAGGCGTCAGACTGGATCCGGAAGATTTTTCGTCAGCAATACCCCTTGCGCGTCGCTAGGCGTTGTCTGCGGCTCCGCGTCCGTCGTCGGCGTCGTGCGCCGGGTTGACGTCGTCGGAGTACTTAGACGCCGCCCTCGCGCGCTGACGTCAGTTCTTGTACATAGCCTTCCGCGCCAGGAACGCAGAGCCATGCAAAGACCGACACTGGTGCCAAAAATAAAATCTAGGGGCCTGAGAAGGATAACCTTAACCCTAGATGTCAGTTCACAGAACGGGGAGGATGGGTGGGTCGGTGAGGAATCTAACTAACTAATGTTTCTTACAGATACATCGTTACCGAAGGTAAGTAACTTGTTCATCTGAAAGAAACACGTTAGTTAGATTCCTCACCTTAGAATAGATACCCAAGCAATACCATCCCCGGTGGTGGGTCTGCGAACCAAGATCACACCAGAAAGTCCTGGAGGACAGAACGGCCAAAGAAGCCATCCCTCCGGACTTGGCTGTCAAGGCAATAATGCCTGGCAAACGTGCGTAGCGAAGCCCACGTCGCCGCCTGACAGATGTCCTGCAAAGGGACTCCCCGTCCCAAGGCAGTAGTAGCTGCCGTGGCCCGAGTAGAATGGGCGCGCAGCCCAACAGGAGGGTCCTTTTTTGCCAAAGAGTAACAAATTTTGATGCACAAAACGACCCACCGAGAGATGGTCCGTTTGTGCACAGCTTTCTCCTTCTTAGCACCCACGTATCCAACGAAAAGTTGGTCGTCCACCCGGAACTGCTTTGTGCGGTCCAAATAAAAGGAGAGCGCACGTTTTGGGTCCAGACGGTGGAGCCTCTCTTCCTCTTTGGAAGGATGCGGAGGCGGAAAGAAGGTGGGCAAGGTGACAGACTGCCCAAGATGAAATGGAGTCACCACTTTCGGAAGAAAGGAGGGACGAGGCCGAAGGACAACCTTGTCCGGATGAACAGACAGAAAAGGAGGCTTTGAAGATAAAGCCTGGAGCTCACTCACCCGTCTAGCCGAGGTGATGGCTACCAGAAAAGCAGTCTTAAGAGTCAGAAGACGAAGAGGACAATTGTGAAGAGGCTCAAAGGGAGCGCACATCAGGAATGTCAAGACCAGATTCAAGTCCCACTTAGGCATTACAAAAGGGACAGGAGGGAACGTGTGAGTAATGCCTTTTAGAAAGCGTGTAACCACAGGGGACTTGAAAAGAGAAGGCTGATCAGGAAGCCGCAAGAAGGCAGAGATGGCAGCAAGATAACCTTTCAGGGTGCCCAGGGCAGAGCCCTGCCGGGCCAGAGAAAGAAGAAAGAGGAGAACCTCAGAAAGAGGGGCGGAAAGGGGATCCACAGCCTTTGCTGTGCACCATGCCACAAATTTGTTCCACCGGCAGGCGTATACCGTCTTTGTGGAGGGACGCCTGGCTGCCAGAATGATATCACAGACTTCAGGAGGCAAGTCAAATGGCATCAACTGCCGCCGCTCAATCTCCACGCATGGAGGTGGAGGCTGGACAGGTTCGGGTGGAGGACCGTCCCCTGCTGCTGCGACAGAAGATCCTCCCGAAGGGGCAGACGTATCGGGGGATCGGTCAACATACTGAGTAGCTCGGGATACCAGTATCTTCGCGCCCAATCCGGAGCCACCAAGATGACTTGGGCCCGGTCGTGCCTGATCTTCTTCAGCACTCTGGGCAGAAGTGGTATAGACGGAAAGGCGTACAACAGACCGCAACTCCACTCGTGACGAAAAGCGTCGCCGAGCGAGTGCCGCCTTGGAAATTCCAACGCGCAGAACTGCTGACATTGCGCGTTCTCTTCGGTGGCGAATAGATCTAACCAAGGCTCTCCCCACTGCTGAAAGAGACCTTGCGCCACTTCGGAGTTCAGACGCCATTCGTGATCCATCATGCAACGGCGGCTGAGTTCGTCCGCTCTGGCGTTCAGAGAGCCCGCCAGATGTTGAACCACTAGGGTGACGCCCTGGTGTTCCAGCCACGTCCAGAGGCGCAGAGCCTCCTGACAAAGGGTCCACGACCCCACCCCGCCCTGTTTGTTGCAATACCACATGGCGTGGTGTTGTCCGTGAACACCTGCACGACACTGCCCCTGACAGAGGGAAGGAAGGCTTTCAGTGCAAGTCGGATCGCTCTCAACTCCAACAGGTTGATGTGGAGACGAGACTCCGCCGGAGACCAGAGGCCTCTGATCTCCGCCTCTCCCATATGGCCACCCCATCCCAGGAGGGACGCATCTGTCACTACGACATGCTCCGGTTGGGGAAGGGAGAGGCTCCTGCCCATGACCCAATCGCGGTCCGTGAGCCACCACTGCAACTGCTGTGCAGTGCCCTCCGAGATCAAGACATGGTCGGACAGGTTGCCATGATGCTGGGCCCACTGAAACTTCAGGTCCCACTGCAGAGCCCGCATGCGCCGCCTGGCGTGATGCACTAGTAGGATGCAGGAGGCCATCAGCCCCAGAAGCCGCAACACTAGCCTGACCGAAACCGAGGATAGAGGCCGAAAGATGGGAATCAGGGCCTGTATATCCCGGACCCGCTGTTCCGGTGGATAGACCCGGAACTGCGCCGAATCGAGAACCGCTCCGATGAAAAGGAGCTTCTGAGAGGGACTCAGGTGTGACTTCGGCACGTTGATGGAAAACCCCAGCAAATGCAGGAGATCCGCCGTAGTCTGGAGGTGGGAGACGACTGCCTGGGGCGAGCCCGCCTTCAACAACCAGTCGTCGAGATAGGGGAAGACTGGAACCCCTGATCTGCGCAGATGAGCTGCGACCACCGCCATCACTTTCGTGAACACCCGAGGGGCACTGGTGAGGCCGAAGGGGAGCACGGTAAACTGAAAGTGCTCTTGGCCCACCGTGAACCGCAGGTAACGCCGGTGGGCCGGCAGGACGGGGATGTGGAAATAAGCGTCCTGCAAGTCCAACGCTACCATCCAGTCTCCGGGGTCTAGGGCAGCTAGAACCTGAGCCAAAGTCAACATCTTGAACCGTTCCTTCCGGAGGAAGGCATTGACGTTCCAAAGGTCCAAGATAGGGCGTAGGCCCCCTTTGCCCTTCTTGGGAACCAGAAAGTAGTGGGAATAACAACCACGACCTACTTCTGGGCTCGGAGCGCGCTCGACGGCCCCCTTGGCCAAGAGGGCGGAAACCTCCTCGTGGAGAAGATGCAAATGATCCCCCGAGATATGGTGGTGCTGCGGTGGCATGGCTGGAGGGGTCGTCTCGAAGGGGAGGGAGTAGCCCCTTCGGACGATTTGCAGCACCCACCTGTCCGATGTGATGGACCGCCAGTGGAGCAGGTGATGGCGAACTCTGCCGCCCACTGGCGTGGAATGGGCCTGAAAGCTCGGACTAGGAAGGCTTTGAGGCGGATGCTGCCGGGGTGGATGTGGGCTGACCTCGTCGTCCTCCAGATCCGCCTCGGCGGAAACCACGTCCGCGACCGAGCGCAGGTTGGTTCTGCGGCTGGTGGCTAGACGCACGTGAGGAGGCACCCCTTCCTTGGCCACGAAAGGGGCGAAAAGCGGAAGATTGCGACCGCGGGGCCGAGAGGCCCAAGGACTTGGCCGTAGCCCGGGAGTCCTTAAAGCGGTTCAGCGCACTGTCCGCCTTCTCGCCAAACAGGCGAGTGCCATCAAACGGCATGTCCATGAGAGTGCTCTGGACATCGCCGGAAAACGACGTGGACCGCTGTCAAGAATTCCTGTCATACAAGGGAAACACGCCCTTATGTAAACAGGAGAGCTGTTACATAACTCAAGGGAAACACGCCCTTATGTAAACAGGAGAGCTGTTACATAACTCAAGGGAAACACGCCCTTATGTAAACAGGAGAGCGGTTACATAACTCAAGGAAAACACGCCCTATAAAGGGAGGAACCGGGAGGTACAAGGCTGTCGGATATTGTGTTTACACCGACGTACCTGCTTCGTGAAGAGCAGTGTTCCGGAGTGGTGCTCCAGTAAGGCAAGAACGGAGGTAGGTCGAGTCGTTACTCCCTGGGCCGTGTCTTGCCCCATCGTCACCTGTGAAGGACCCGGAAGCTCTACCGGTCAACCATTGAGCTTCGCTTTTTGACTCGGCTGAGTCCAAGCGCAGTGGCGCTTTTGCTGGTTGGAGTCGTAACTCCCAGCCCGACCAGAGACACAGGGACTGCCAGCTGTAACGCACACCAGGAGGTGTTTGCCGCGTTACAGACTCGGAAGTCCACAGGATCGATCGAGCGGCTGCTCTCGGTTCAGTCTTCTTGCTTGTGATTGGGGTATCGGTGACGCATCACCAGGAGGTGACTCCGCGTCCCGGTGCAGTCTGAGGAAGAGGTTGAGCGGCTGCTCCCTTCAGGTAGAGACCCCGGCTGGGTGTTTCCCTGACTCCTCGATTCTCCCCAACACTCTTCGTGCCCCTCACAGCCTACCGATTGGCATTGTCGGCCATTTCATTTCTGCCCTCTGTTGGCATACGCCGGGATCGGCGAATATGCAGAGGACGGTTAGGACCATCCGTGCTGTGGGCTGGTAACGTACTTAGCCTGGAGGATTCCAGTGACTATAACTTTTGTTTGTTCTTTGTATTTTATTTGCCTTCATTAAAAGAACTAACCCTTCACAAGTGGTTGCGTCCTCATTGTCGTGTCTGTTAAACGATCCTGAGACGTTCAGGGCGTTACAAAATATCCGACCTTAATAACACTAACTGTCTCCCGGTCGATAACAGACATGGCAACACTTGATGATGTGCTGGCTGCTTTAGCAGCCATGCAAGTTGAAGTGGCTGCCTCTAGGCAAGAAACAGCCGATGTAAAAGCCAGACTGGATGCTATCCAATTGGACCCGCTCACGCCCAGCACCTCCCTCACGAACCAGACCCCTGCGGTAGTAGTGGAAATGCCGGTAGCCATCCCCTTGGCAACACCAGAGAGGTACAGTGGGGATCCTAACACAGTTCAGGTATTCCTCACACAAGTGGCGCTACATTTATCGTGCAAACCAAAGGCGTTCCCCACGAGTCAGGCTCGTGTGGCTTTCCTTATATCCTATTTGGCTGGAAACGCGGCACAATGGGCCGTACCTCTGGTGAGCAGGGACGACCCCCTCTTATGTGATTGGGGTGCTTTTCGCGAGGAATTCCTGAAGGTATTCGACAGAAGGGCTGACTCGTACACGGCGGACCGTGAAATGCTTGAGTTGAGACAGGGATCCAACGACCTGGTGCAGTATCTCAACGCGTTCCGAAGGCTGGTTGCGGAAACCAAGTGGCCTGTTGCTAAACAGACGGCGCTCTTCCATCACGGGCTGTGCGATGAGCTCAAGGACGCCGTGGCTCATATTGACCCTCAACCCAAGACATGTGAGGGCCTTATCAACCTGGTATTACGGCTGGAACATAGGCTAAGTGAAAGAAAGGGGGATCATGGGAGAAAAGGAAAATCCCTTCCATCCTATGTGACGGTGGGAAGTCCTGAAACTTCCACCGCATCCAAGGGAGAACCCATGGACATCAGCGCAATACGAGCGAGCCTCACAGCCACGGAGAAAGAGTCACGCCGTAAACAAGGATTGTGCCTATATTGTGGCAAAAAAGGCCACTACGTACGTGAATGCCCTGCCAAACCGAAGACGTCTATGCGGTAGACGGAAGGCGATTGGTGACGGGGCCCATCGGACAGCACACGGGGGTCCTTCCGATGAGATATGGGAGGAACCATTTGGAACAAATCGATTTTAACATCATCCGAGCGCCCCAATATGGCGTCATATTGGGATTGCCGTGGCTACAGAAACACAACCCCTTTGTGGATTGGCCAACACATCGCATCGAAATGACGTCACCGTATTGCATCCTGCATTGTGGAATAAGAACGGAATCCCTTGACGCAGATGAGAGCGGGAGTCAGACGGTGGCTACAGCGGCAGAAAAAGATGTGGCTCTCCCCCAGGCTTATCACAGTTTTGAGGATGTATTTGATGAGGTGAAGGCGGAAGTGCTACCACCACATAGACAGTTTGACTGCCAGATCGACCTGGTGCCAGGGGCCAGCGTTCCCAGCGGCAGGCTGTATGCCCTGACGGAGCCTGAAAACGTGCATCTCCGGGGGTACCTGGATAAACTCCTCAAGCTAGGATTCATCCGCCCGTCCAAGTCTCCGGCCGCCTCGCCACTCTTCTTCATCCCGAAGGCTAATGGGGAGCTGAGAGCCTGTGTGGACTTTAGGGCATTGAATGCGATAACCATAAAAAATCGGTACCCCTTGCCTCTCATCAGTGTACTTCTGGAACAGGTCAAGAAAGCTCGTATCTACACCAAGTTGGATTTGAAAGGGGCATACCATCTGGTGCGCATGAGGGACGGAGACGAGTGGAAGACCGCCTTTAAGACCAGGTTCGGCCTTTTTGAGTACCTCGTCATGCCGTTCGGTCTGTGCAACGCCCCGGCAGCCTTTCAGTACTTTTTGAATGAGGTATTCAGAGAGGAGTTGGATATCTACGTGGTCGTATATATCGACGACATCCTCATCTATTCGTCCAGTGTGGAGGAGCACGTACACCACGTCAAAGCTGTGCTCCAAAAGCTGAGGGAAAACATGCTGTTTTGTAAACTCAGCAAGTGTGACTTCCACGTCACATCCGTGGAATTCCTCGGAGTGATGCTGAGTCCAGAGGGACAGGAGATGGCAGAACGAAAGATCAAGGCGGTGAAAGAATGGCCGGTGCCCCAAAGCGTGAAGGACGTCCAAAGTTTCATTGGCTTCGCCAACTTTTACAGGCGGTTTATAGATGGATTTTCAGGAGTGGTGGCCCCAATCACACAGCTACTGAGGAAGTCCAAGGAGTTTGTCTGGTCCCCTGAAGCGAACAAAGCCTTTGAGGCCCTGAAAAGCGCCTTTGGTAAGGCGCCGGTGTTGGCTCACCCCGATCCGGATCTCCCCTACGTGGTGGAAGCGGACGCGTCGGATGTGGCGCTGGGGGCTATCTTGTCCCAACGCAACCACGACACAGGGGTGCTTCATCCCGTTGCGTACATGTCCCGCAAACTCAACGACGCCGAACGCAACTACCATATTGCGGAGAAGGAGCTTCTCGCAATCAAGGACGCCTTCACCGAATGGAGGCATTGGTTGATGGGGGCAAGACATGTGGTATCGGTGTACACGGACCATCGGAACCTACAGTTCATGACGGCCACTAGACACCTTTTTCCCAGGCAGCTGCGGTGGATGATCTTCTTTGCGGGGTTCAACTTCCGCATCACATATCGGCCGGGGACGGAAAACCGGAAGGCGGACGCCCTGTCCCGTCAATCTGCAGTTAAGGAACCATTGCCTGCAACCGAGCGTTCCATCATTTCCCCGAGGATGGTATTGGGGGTTATCCAACCGGATACTTTCCTGAGGGGAATAAAGAGAGGGATCAGGTCATTCGCATGGCGGAGGTGGCTCCTCAGTCACAGAGAATGGCAGCTGAAGGACGGGATACCCCTGAAGGGCAGGTGCCTATTGATACCCACGCCTAGGCTAAGGAAACAAGCATTCATCTGGTGCCATGACTCTCCATGCGCAGGTCATTTGGGCTTTGAAAAAACGGTGGCTAGCATGGGACGGCATTTCTGGTGGCCAACCATGAGAGTGGATGTCAGGAGGTGGGGACAGGAGTGTCCTACGTGTGCTACCATGAAGGCCGACCATGGCCGAACCCAAGGGCTCTTACATCCACTTCCGACCCCGGATAGACCATGGGATAGCATATCACTGGACTTCGTGGTGGGCCTACCGGTAGACCAGGGGATGACGGCAATACTGGTGGTGGTGGATTACTTGACGAAAATGGGGCACTTCATCCCCTGCAAGAGAGTCCCTACGGCCGGGGAATTGGCGTCACTACTCCTAAAGAATGTGGTACGACTGCATGGATTACCTGGGGTGATCGTGTCGGACCGGGGGTCGCAGTTTACTGCGCAATTCTGGAAGACTTGGTGCACTGCGCTGCATGTTAAGACCGCCCTGTCCACCAGCTACCACCCTCAAACGGACGGCCAAACCGAGCGCCTGAACCAAACGCTCAAACAGTATCTGCGATGTTTTGTGGACCAGGGCAGGGAAGAATGGGTCGACTTGCTATGGGTTGCAGAGATAGCCTATAACAACGCCACTCACAGCTCCACACAGTCATCTCCGTTCTATAGCAACTATGGCCAACATCCCAGGTTCTTGCCATTTCTACATCCGTTCAGAGAGGACAGGATTCCCGCCACAGCGGACAGGGTGGCACACATAAAAGACACGTTGATGCGCTCAAGGGCTGTCCTAATAGAGGCCAAGAGAAGATACAAGGCTGCGGCAGATAGGAAGAGAAGGCCCGGGCCACTGTACCGCACTGGAGACTACGTCTGGATATCCACAAGAAACATGAGGTTTCGAAAGAACAGTGTGTTCCATCCCAAGTACATGGGCCCCTATCGAATTACCAAGTGTATGGGTCCCGTGAACGTGAAGGTGTGCTTGCCCCAGTCATTGCGGATACACCCTGTCTTTCATGTATCATTGCTCAAACCAGCACCCTCCAAGCCGTCTGGGACACCTAGGCCGGTATGCGTGGAGTCGGAGGTGGAGTATGAAGTGTCGGGCATACGGGCGTCCAAATGGCGCAGGGGGAAGCTGTGGTACCTGGTTGCGTGGAAAGGCTATGGCCCGGAGGAGCATTCATGGGAACCGGCTGAAGGGGTTCATGCTCCGCGCTTGGTCTCCTTGTTCCCTCGGCGTTTTCCTGCCAGCGCTGGACCCGTGGGGAGCCGCTGAGAGGGAGGATGTACTGTCAAGAATTCCTGTCATACAAGGGAAACACGCCCTTATGTAAACAGGAGAGCTGTTACATAACTCAAGGGAAACACGCCCTTATGTAAACAGGAGAGCTGTTACATAACTCAAGGGAAACACGCCCTTATGTAAACAGGAGAGCGGTTACATAACTCAAGGAAAACACGCCCTATAAAGGGAGGAACCGGGAGGTACAAGGCTGTCGGATATTGTGTTTACACCGACGTACCTGCTTCGTGAAGAGCAGTGTTCCGGAGTGGTGCTCCAGTAAGGCAAGAACGGAGGTAGGTCGAGTCGTTACTCCCTGGGCCGTGTCTTGCCCCATCGTCACCTGTGAAGGACCCGGAAGCTCTACCGGTCAACCATTGAGCTTCGCTTTTTGACTCGGCTGAGTCCAAGCGCAGTGGCGCTTTTGCTGGTTGGAGTCGTAACTCCCAGCCCGACCAGAGACACAGGGACTGCCAGCTGTAACGCACACCAGGAGGTGTTTGCCGCGTTACAGACTCGGAAGTCCACAGGATCGATCGAGCGGCTGCTCTCGGTTCAGTCTTCTTGCTTGTGATTGGGGTATCGGTGACGCATCACCAGGAGGTGACTCCGCGTCCCGGTGCAGTCTGAGGAAGAGGTTGAGCGGCTGCTCCCTTCAGGTAGAGACCCCGGCTGGGTGTTTCCCTGACTCCTCGATTCTCCCCAACACTCTTCGTGCCCCTCACAGCTTACCGATTGGCATTGTCGGCCATTTCATTTCTGCCCTCTGTTGGCATACGCCGGGATCGTTGCCATCCGTGCTGTGGGCTGGTAACGTACTTAGCCTGGAGGATTCCAGTGACTATAACTTTTGTTTGTTCTTTGTATTTTATTTGCCTTCATTAAAAGAACTAACCCTTCACAAGTGGTTGCGTCCTCATTGTCGTGTCTGTTAAACGATCCTGAGACGTTCAGGGCGTTACAACCGCAGCCAGGCGTGACGTCGAAGCGCCACAGGGGTGGAAATGGCCCTACCCAGCGAGTCCGTGGTGTCAAGCCCACAACGTATAGCATGTCGCGCTGCATCCCTCCCATCGGCCAGAGCCTGGGTAAGTCGTGTCTGGACCTCCTCCGGACACAGGGGCAGCGCGTTCTCCACCGCATCCCACAGAGAGTGGGAATAACGGTCCAAGAGACAAGCGGTGTTCAAAGACCGCAGGCCCAAACTAAGGGAAGAGAACAGTTTCTTGCCAAACTGCTCCAGTCTCTTGGAATCCCGGTCCGGCGGGGCGGTCGGGAAAGAGGATTGGGAGGTGGAGGCCTGGATAACCAGGCTCTCAGGGGTAGGGTGTTGGGACAGAAAACTGGGGTCGCCCGGAGCAGGGCGGTGGCGCCTGGCAACGTTCCTGTCCACAGGAGGAACTGTGGAGGGCTTGGACCAGGTGCCCTGTAGAACGTCAGTGAGGGCCTCATTGAATGGCAGCAGAGGCTCAGTGGAGCTTGCTGCAGACAGTGACGTTCGTCCTCACAGCCACGGCAGGTAGCTCGAGCCCAAGGGCTGCGGCCGCCTTGCGCAGCACCACGGAGAAAGCAGCACCCTCCTCCGAAGCCACAGTCGGAGGAGAGATGAATCCAGTGTCTGGCGAGGTATCCAGACCACTGGCCTCCCCCAGTTCATCTGCCCAGTCCTGGGACAGTTGGGCCTGATGGGCCATAGGATCCTCGGATCCCTCCCAGTAGTCCCCATCATCCGACTCCTGGTGTAGAGGAGAAAGTAACGGAGCCGGGCGGTAGACAAAATGTGTCTCTAGCGGCGCCGATCTCGGCGTCCATCGACGCCGGACCGGCGCCGGGCCCGGAGCGGGACTGAACTGGGGCACGACGTCCACCGGGGTCGACGTCGGCGTCGGGGGTGGAACCGGAGTCGACGCCGGTGGAGGAGGCGTGACGAGGTCGACCGGCGTCGACGGGGACTCGAGAACGGGTCCCTCGGGCGCTTGCGGCGTCGAGGCCGGAGCCGTCAACGGCGCCGGGGCCGGAGCCGCCGGCTGGCAAGGCAGCCCAGTCGGGTCCGCGGGGCCCGAAGGCGCACCAGCGGGCGCCGACGGCGGAGCCAGGTTCCTCATGGCCGAGAGGAAGGCACTGACTTCCGCCGGCGTCGCGTTAGTCCCAGGGACCGGAGGGTATGGGGACGGACGCGGCGCCTGCGGCTCCGACGGAGCCGCGGGGGTGGAACCACCCTGACCTTCGACCGAGTCGCGCGACCGGCGAGGGGAGTCCGAAGAGCGATGTCGCCTCTTGGACTTCTTGGAATGCTTCGACTTACCCGAAGACTTTGATCCCGACGACCGATGGTGACGTCGGCTGCGGCTCCGCGACCGATCCTTGGACCTCCTCCTGGACCGGGATCGAGAGGCGCGCGGAGCCGAGTGGCGAATCTCGAGGAGCTTACGGGACCGCTCCCGTCTAGCCTTCGAGGTCAGGGCCTTACAGTCCGAGCACGACTCCGCGTCGTGGTCGAGGCCCAAACAGTACAGGCACCGGCGGTGATGGTCCGTAACCGACATCAATCGGCTACAGTCCGTACAGGCTTTAAACCCAGGCATCCTACCGGCACCGGTGTCGATAGACAGGATCAAAAAGGATCAAAAAAGTTAGTCAAAAATTGACTAAAGGGGTAGCTCTCCCGGATCTGCGCTTACTGGCGCGGAAAAAAGAAGAACTGACGTCAGCGCGCGAGGGCGGCGTCTAAGTACTCCGACGACGTCATCCCGGCGCACGACGCCGACGACGGACGCGGAGCCGCAGACGACGCCTAGCGACGCGCAAGGGGTATTGCTGACGAAAAATCTTCCGGATCCAGTCTGACGCCTGGGGATATTCTAAGGTGAGGAATCTAACTAACGTGTTTCTTTCAGATCTCTTTTGCACCATCAGATACGAAGCCTATCAGCATACTGAAAGAAGCAGTTAGTAGATTCCTAGATTGGGGTGGTTTTTAGATTGATGAGCCCATATCACAGAATGGGGAGATGAAAGAGCACTGAGGAATCTGTGATTAAGTAGAGTATACACTGAGGAATCTGTGGTTAAATAGAGTATATACCAAAAAAGTGTTATAGAAGGTAAGTAACCTCCTTAATAGGGGCGATGGGCAGGAGGGACCTGAGAACATGTGTACTGATGCCCACAGAGATGCCTAACAAATATGCAGAGCGGTACAAAAGGGGGTGGTGATGGACGGAGCATCAGAACCAATCAAACACTCACACCCAGTCAACAGATCTGGGTTTGATCCATCACCGTTCTTTAGCCCACTCTGCCACCCCAGTTCAGACATGGCTATATGCAAATCAGTCTGAACCTGTGCCTCATGGGAACAGTCCAGCCCGAACTGCCAAGCCATGCCTTCCCTGGACCGGAAACAAGCTTCCTAGGACCGGTTTCTGGCATTTCAGCCATCTTCAGCCAGGCTTGCTTGAATCCAGTGGCAAAGTGAGCAAGGGACTCACGTCTGAGCATACCCTGCCAACTTATGGTGAACAAAGCGGTACAAAAGGGGGTGGTGATGGACGGAGCATCAGAACCAATCAAACACTCACACCCAGTCAACAGATCTGGGTTTGATCCATCACCGTTCTTTAGCCCACTCTGCCACCCCAGTTCAGACATGGCTATATGCAAATCAGTCTGAACCTGTGCCTCATGGGAACAGTCCAGCCCGAACTGCCAAGCCATGCCTTCCCTGGACCGGAAACAAGCTTCCTAGGACCGGTTTCTGGCATTTCAGCCATCTTCAGCCAGAAACCGGTCCTAGGATGCTTGTTTCCAGTCCAGGGAGGACCTGGCTTGGCAGTTCGGGCTGGACTGTTCCCAGGGGGCACAGGGTCAAGACTGATTTGCATATGGCTGGGTTCAAACTGGAATGGCATGGTGAGCAAAAAAACGATGGATTTAGGCCCAGATCTCTGTACTGGGGTGAATGTATGACATTGTTCTGCATTCTGTCCATCAATTGTTGTTTTTGCATTTGTCACCCCGAGTGGGAAGGGTATGCTCAGACGTGAGTCCCTTGCTCTCCATGCCACTGGAATCAAGCTATCCTGGCTGATGAGGGCTGAAAGCCCGAAACCGGTCCTAGGATGCTTGTTTCCAGTCCAGGGAGGACCTGGCTTGGCAGTTCGGGCTGGACTGTTCCCAGGGGGCACAGGGTCAAGACTGATTTGCATATGGCTGGGTTCAAACTGGAATGGCATGGTGAGCAAAAAAACGATGGATTTAGGCCCAGATCTCTGTACTGGGGTGAATGTATGACATTGTTCTGCATTCTGTCCATCAATTGTTGTTTTTGCATTTGTCACCCCGAGTGGGAAGGGTATGCTCAGACGTGAGTCCCTTGCTCTCCATGCCACTGGAATCAAGCTATCCTGGCTGATGAGGGCTGAAAGCCCGAAACCGGTCCTAGGATGCTTGTTTCCAGTCCAGGGAGGACCTGGCTTGGCAGTTCGGGCTGGACTGTTCCCAGGGGGCACAGGGTCAAGACTGATTTGCATATGGCTGGGTTCAAACTGGAATGGCATGGTGAGCAAAAAAACGATGGATTTAGGCCCAGATCTCTGTACTGGGGTGAATGTATGACATTGTTCTGCATTCTGTCCATCAATTGTTGTTTTTGCATTTGTCACCCCGAGTGGGAAGGGTATGCTCAGACGTGAGTCCCTTGCTCTCCATGCCACTGGAATCAAGCTATCCTGGCTGATGAGGGCTGAAAGCCCGAAACCGGTCCTAGGATGCTTGTTTCCAGTCCAGGGAGGACCTGGCTTGGCAGTTCGGGCTGGACTGTTCCCAGGGGGCACAGGGTCAAGACTGATTTGCATATGGCTGGGTTCAAACTGGAATGGCATGGTGAGCAAAAAAACGATGGATTTAGGCCCAGATCTCTGTACTGGGGTGAATGTATGACATTGTTCTGCATTCTGTCCATCAATTGTTGTTTTTGCATTTGTCACCCCGAGTGGGAAGGGTATGCTCAGACGTGAGTCCCTTGCTCTCCATGCCACTGGAATCAAGCTATCCTGGCTGATGAGGGCTGAAAGCCCGAAACCGGTCCTAGGATGCTTGTTTCCAGTCCAGGGAGGACCTGGCTTGGCAGTTCGGGCTGGACTGTTCCCAGGGGGCACAGGGTCAAGACTGATTTGCATATGGCTGGGTTCAAACTGGAATGGCATGGTGAGCAAAAAAACGATGGATTTAGGCCCAGATCTCTGTACTGGGGTGAATGTATGACATTGTTCTGCATTCTGTCCATCAATTGTTGTTTTTGCATTTGTCACCCCGAGTGGGAAGGGTATGCTCAGACGTGAGTCCCTTGCTCTCCATGCCACTGGAATCAAGCTATCCTGGCTGATGAGGGCTGAAAGCCCGAAACCGGTCCTAGGATGCTTGTTTCCAGTCCAGGGAGGACCTGGCTTGGCAGTTCGGGCTGGACTGTTCCCAGGGGGCACAGGGTCAAGACTGATTTGCATATGGCTGGGTTCAAACTGGAATGGCATGGTGAGCAAAAAAACGATGGATTTAGGCCCAGATCTCTGTACTGGGGTGAATGTATGACATTGTTCTGCATTCTGTCCATCAATTGTTGTTTTTGCATTTGTCACCCCGAGTGGGAAGGGTATGCTCAGACGTGAGTCCCTTGCTCTCCATGCCACTGGAATCAAGCTATCCTGGCTGATGAGGGCTGAAAGCCCGAAACCGGTCCTAGGATGCTTGTTTCCAGTCCAGGGAGGACCTGGCTTGGCAGTTCGGGCTGGACTGTTCCCAGGGGGCACAGGGTCAAGACTGATTTGCATATGGCTGGGTTCAAACTGGAATGGCATGGTGAGCAAAAAAACGATGGATTTAGGCCCAGATCTCTGTACTGGGGTGAATGTATGACATTGTTCTGCATTCTGTCCATCAATTGTTGTTTTTGCATTTGTCACCCCGAGTGGGAAGGGTATGCTCAGACGTGAGTCCCTTGCTCTCCATGCCACTGGAATCAAGCTATCCTGGCTGATGAGGGCTGAAAGCCCGAAACCGGTCCTAGGATGCTTGTTTCCAGTTCAGGGAGGACCTGGCTTGGCAGTTCGGGCTGGACTGTTCCCAGGGGGCACAGGGTCAAGACTGATTTGCATATGGCTGGGTTCAAACTGGAATGGCATGGTGAGCAAAAAAACGATGGATTTAGGCCCAGATCTCTGTACTGGGGTGAATGTATGACATTGTTCTGCATTCTGTCCATCAATTGTTGTTTTAACAAATATGCAGGACATGCACTCTCCACATGCCAACATAGCAAGCTTTTGCTCTGGTGGAACAAGGCCGTAGGCTTTCAGGAGGCTACGTCTAAGTCAATGCGTAGCATATCTTCATGAGGAGGTCTATCAATCAAGAGATGATCTGTTTCTGCACTACCTTGTCCTTTTTTGCCCCCAGAGAGCCCCACAAAGAGCTGAAGGTCCACCGATGTTCCTTACAACGATCAATGTAATGGCTGAGCAACCTCTTGGGATCCAGACAGTGGAGTATTCATTTTCCTTTTTCCATGGATGAGGAGCAGCAAAAACGAACAGCAGAGAAATGGCTTGTCTGGTGAGAAAAGGTGTACCCAACTTTGTAAGCAAGCAGCATGAGTCCGTAGCCTCAGTATGTCCAGGAAAAGGTGTTATAAGGATGCGGCACTAAAAGGGTGTGAAGTTCATTCAACCGGCATGCATACGCTATCACCAGGAACACCGTTTTTAGGGTAAGCGGCAAGAATGAAAAAATGTGCATTGGTTTGTAAAAGGGTACATATCGGGAAGGTGAGGACTAACTTCAAGCACCCATAGTGGCATTGCAAAGGGAGTTGGTGGAAAAACGTTGCAAACCTTTTATGAAAAGCATCACAAGCAGTGATTTGAACAAGGACAGCTGGTCTGGCAAACAAAAAGTCTGGAAGAACCTACAGGTAACCTTGAACTGCGCCCAGAGCAAGGCCAAGCTGGGCCAAAAACAAAGCAAACAACAACACATCTAACATTTTTGCCTGCATTTGGTCTAACTACCGGGTACCACACCATACCCCAGCGCCATGCATATATACGTTTTGTGGAAGGTCGCCTGGCCGCCTGGATGATAACCTCCTGAGGGAGATCAAAAAAACTCAACTGATGTCACTCAATCTCCACACATGGAGGTGCAGATTGTGCAGGCTCGTGTGCATGACCCTGCCCTGCTTCTGCGATGGGCGATCCTCCCACAGAGGAACCGTGATCGGAGGGCAGATGCTTAGGCACAAAAGTCAAAGGTACCACACTCTCCTGGCCCAATCCAGTGGCACTAGGATGGCTTGCGACTGTTCGTTCCTGGTCTTCTTCAGAACTTGGGGCAAGGGAGGAAGAGGCGGGAAGGCATACAGGAGTCCCAAGATCCACTATACGAGGAATGAATCTCCAAGAGAGCTTTCTGGGAAACTCCAGTGCGCAGACGTGTTGACATTGCACATTCTTGTTGGCAGTGAACAGATCTAATCAGGATTCTCTGCACTGTTGGAAGATGCCTCATGCCACCTCCAGATACACCTGCCATTCATGATCTGCTAGGGGTCACTGACTGAGTTTGTCTACCCTGTTGTTTAAAGATCTCACCAGGTGCGTCAACACCTAGCAAATCCCCTGAAGAGCCAGCCAGCACCAGAGGCGTAGAGCCTCACAGCACAGGACTCTTCCTACACCTATCCTGCTTGTTGTAGTACCGCATGGCGGTGTTTTTGTCTGTGAGAACCTGCAACAGCTTAGCTTGGATGGTAGGCAGGAAGGCCTTCAACGGCAAGTGAACTGCCCTCAACTCCAGTAAGTTGAGGTGGGAGTGAGTCCTCTGATCACCTCTCCAAGATGACTTCCCAAACCCAGTAGTAGCACATCCGTCACTACCAGTCACCCTTGGTGGGGGAGGAGCCTGCAACTGGTCCAATTGCGGTCGAGCACCCACTACTGCAGATCTTTCCTCTGAAACCCGGATGGAATCAGACCAGTTTCCTGGTGCTGGGCCTACTAATACTTCAGGCCCCACTGTAAAGCTCGCATGGCATGGTCATTGAGCAAAATGCAAGAGGCTAGTAGACGAAGAAGACTCAGAGCCATCCTCACTGAGACCCAAGACAGAGGTTTAAACATTGTGATCATAGCCTGAATGTACTAGACTCTTTTTACAGAGGATAGGCACAATAGCGCATCATATGAGGGATGGCTCCAATGAAGGGAAGCCTCTGCGATGGAGTCAGATGTAACTTCGGCAGGTTTATTGAGAATACCAATGTCATCAACAAGTTCACCGGTCTCTGAAGGTGGTCTGTGGCAAACTGTGGCGATTCTGTTTTCAACAGCCAATCATCGAGTTAGGGGAAGACTGGAAACTCCCCCCCTCGCACCTCAGATGGGCATCGATCAGCACCATAGCCATTGTTAACACCCAAGGGGCTGAAAGAGAATAAGACAAATAAAAGTGATCTAGGTACACCTTTAACTGCAGGTAGCACCTGCAGGGTGGGGATGTGGAATTAAGCAACCTGTAAATCCAACACCCCTGTCCAGTCTCTGGGATCCTGGGCAGATACAACCTGTGCCAGGGTTATTAACTTTAATTTTTCATTGCAAAGGAAGGCATTAGAGGGTGAATACCCAGAGTAGGGCAGAGGCCTCCACCATTCTTTAGCAAAAGGAAGTAGTGAGAATAATGCCCCGGCCCCACATTCAAGACGGTACCCTCTCAATGGATCTTTTCTCCAAGAGAACCTGTATTTTCTCCCCTAAGAGGGGCAGGTGGCCCTCCGACAACGGTTCGGCTGTAGATAGCAGGTGTGATGGCTAGGCCGTTGTCTGCCGAACCTATGGCCCTCATCCCGAAAGGGCTGGTTGTGCACGTGTTGAGGACTTGGCCAGCACTGTCAATACATCGTATCCTGATATATCCCTAAAAATGAGGAAACTGCAATGGGGATTGTCGGACTAGAGCAGATAGGCACAGAGAACGTGCTGTAGCTCAGCTTTCTTTCAAATGTTCCAGGGCTGAGTTCACCTTTTTGCCAAAAGGGGAGCCATCAAAATGCATATCTATTAAAGGCAAGTGGATATCCATGGAACGCCAGTGGACCTCATCCATGTGTGGTGCCAAAGCAGGGCTTGAAATATCATTTAATTTTTACTAGACCTGCAGGTCCAGTAACCTAAAAAATTTACTCGACCTAACTAAAATGCACTTGACCTCAGTTTCTGGAAGTGGAGCAAATGTGACAAGTTAACAAGATTTAAAGGCATTTTTATTTATTTTTATTGCTCATTCACTTTGTGAGCAATAAAGATACCTTTAAATCTTGCTATCTTGTCACATTTCCTCTGCTTTCAAAGACACAGGTCAAAAGTCAGTTTGTTTTCCTACAGGCCAAAAAGGGCGAGTAGGACCTAAAAGTCTTCTAAAACCACAGGTGAGATCTCACCCACCATGCCCCAAAGTGTGCGATCATAATGCCCCAGTAGGCAGCTCACATTAAATAACCTAAGGGCAAGACTGGCCGAGAAAACATAAGCTTAATAAAAATGTCCACTCATATCAACTCCCTGTCAGGGGGAGTGGTTGGAAAGGCGTTACTGTATACTTTATTCATGGGTGCCTTTACCCCCAAGCTCTTCAATGTTGGATACTAGGTCAAAAACTCCGGAGCAGGTCTATGGCGACAGGTGACTTGTCAGTTGTCTGGAGGGCCAGAGCATGACTTAGCCCAATGGCCCAAAAGTGTGTGAGTAAGGGCTTTATTAAAGGGCAAAAGAGGTTCGGTTGGTGATTGGCCAGGCCGTAGGACCTCTGTGAGAATGTCCGTTGTAACCTACATAGTCGGTATGTGAAGATCAAGGACCACACCAGCTGTTCAAATTACTAAGAAAGAGGAAATACTCTCCTCTTTTTCTAGTCCGGGGGGAACCAACCCAGTGACGGCTGAGGTATCCAGTCTACTGGCCTTCTGCAGTTCCATGTACCAGTCATCTGCATCACAAGAAGGGGCAAGTCCCTTCCCATCCCCTGTATCTCCATACGACTGACTCTATTCAGAGTCAAAGCAAAAAAGGGTAAATGTATACATCCGACAGCATGGTAGTGTGACTGTATCAGAGTTTCCATTGGTCCATTATAGACTGTGGCATGTCAAGCTCTGGACGTGGCCTTGGTCCAGCAGAAGCCATCTTGGAGTTGCACAGACCCATAGTTTGGGGGGTCCTCCTACGTTGCCGGTACATAATCAGAGGTGGGTTTGAGGGGTACAGATGTCACCAAGGGTGAATCTACTGGTGGTAATCTGGCTGGAGGGCCCTGCAGACCCTTGGGGCCCATAGGCATGACAAAGTGAACCAGAAGCCTGACAAAGATGAACAGCACAGCCTCAAGTAAGATTTAGACTAGCTGTGAGGTTGCCAACGGGCCTAGGTGCATCAGAGAAGAAAATGGTGACTAAGTAGATTCAGTGACGCCCTTCCGTCTTCTCCAAAGATTGGCAGGAAGGAGCCAGGTCACGCTTGGATTTACTGTGTTTCTTATTCAACTTACCTGAAGTCTTCAGCCATGAGGAAGATCTGCCTAGGTGACTGCAGGTCTTGGTGTCATGCAATGAACGAAAGGACCAAAGGGCAACATGAGCAAATCTGTCATAGATATCGGTTTGCCACAGTCCCCACAAAGCTCAAAACCTGCAGTCTTCGGGGCCAACATTCAATGCACAACGGAAACATTTGAAAGAAAAGTGAAGAAAAAGAAGGAGTGGAGCTAGGATCTACACCTGAAGGAAACCAGTCCCAGGATGCTTGTTTCCGGTCCAGGAAAGAACTGGCTTGGCAGTTTGGACTGGAATGTTCCCATAGGGAGCAGGGTCAAGACTGATTTACACATGGCTGGGTCCAAAGTGGGGTTAAGGGGCGAACAAATAATGATGGATTAAACCTAGATCTGTGACTGGGGTGAGTGTTTGAAAACTTTCAACACTCCAACATTTTATTTTGTGATGTTGGAATAGAGAGAAAGCAACTGCAGTCAGCACGCGTCTGTGGTGCTTATAAGTGTCTCCGTTTATCACTTTCGGAGTGGAATGGCATTGACGCAGAGTAGCGTGGCATCACTTGCCAGGGCACAGAAGCACTGCTTTAAATTTTCCATATCCAGCCTGGCACTTGGGGATATTCATAAGGTGAGGAATCTGCAGGTAGAAGTATCCATCAGAACTGACTATTGCACTAAAAGTAAATGCTCATGAACCTCTATGAACATAAACTCCTGGCTGGGGACAGATAAAAAAAAATGAATAAAAGGCTCAAGAAAGTTACGGTTATGACCACCATTTCTAAACCTTCAGCTTTTATGTCTGGTACAGAAACGTGTTTAAGATTTTTGGAGTTCAACATAAATGACACCTAAATACATAAAATAGATAGCTGTTCCATGGATACGATATCTATTAGCAGTCACTTACACTTTAATAACAAAGCATATATACACTTATACTGCCCTTTATGCAACATTCTCCAATTGTAAAACGACAAAATAATCATGGCGGAACGGACATTCACAACTTAGAAAAGGTAGATACTTTAGTTAATTTATGTGCAATGTTCTCACCAGTTTCCATCTCAAGCTGCTGAATGCAACACAGTTAACTTTGTACATATTCCCTGGATTTTAAAGCTCATGCACAACACCTTCAGTCACTGCAATACACCAGACAGCGAAACCACATCAAAAAGGAGAAACATTAGTTGCAAATTCCCAAGTCTTCGGCATTTGATTCAGTGCAATTACTATGGTTATATCAATAAACCTACAAATGGTTTTAGACACAGCCGAAAGGTCCCAATAGCCCGGCCACTAAGGATACTCCAAACTAAGCTGATAAGACCCACACATAACTTCTGACAGTGCATACTACAGTTGGAAACTTTATTCAGAGCCAGGAGGGGATGTCTTTTCTACCCATCCTAGAGTGAATTGTAGTGTTCCTGTAGGAATCTCAGCCATCAGTATATAAAAATAATATGTATATGCTACCACTGAACAACAGTTGTATTATGAATGTTTTATGTGCGGTTAATTTCCTAGGTGAACGACTGAATGTTCAGGCACAACCCCATCCTCTTCAAAGATAAAAGTGATTGGGAATCTCTGCAACAATCTGTTACAGGTATTTCCCTTAGAGTGGCTGTGTTACCTCCGACAGGTGCATAATAAATATACCGAAAATTTGCTCTTCAAAAAATTGCTACTTAACACTCTTTACATTGCTGCTTCCATCGGTTAACTAGGTTAAACTCACTAGAGGAGACCAGTGACACCAGTGCATTAAAATGGTGAGCAACCTACGCCACTGACAAAACTAAAATGGTGGGAACCTCTTATGGTGCACACTCTTTCCGGTAACTGAGTTAAAATTCTTAAGTACTGGAATTGACACTCAATCTCCATCAGTTTAACTCTGAGACGCAAACTTTACAAACTCTTGCAGTAAGCAGGAAAAGAGAAAGTAGGGTAATTGGAACAAAAAAAGCATTCCAAACTTTCACGTTTGGACTGGATCTTCCTACTGTGTAACATATGCAGCAAACAACTCACAATACGGTTTTGAATATTTAAGTAATGCCACCAAGATCATATGCGATTAACAAGAGGGGAGAGAAAAATGTCAAATGTGCTAAGGAAAAAAACAAATGCAAACTTGATGAGGATATAAGAAGTTAAAGTAGCACATAACATTGATAGCAAAACCCAAGTCTAAGGTGCCTTGTGTTTTTATACTACCACTACAAACACCACAGAAGTACTATGGCTGACCACCGTCATGGAATGGTCCCTGTGGAAGATCATGACAGTGTGGCAGACAAAGATGTGTGCTCAAAGGTGGAGTCCTGGCTGGTGGGCTGTAAACACAAGTTGTTCGCCAAATGATGCACATGAAACCTGCTGGACCTCAGGCCAATGACACAAGTGATCAGCAGAGCTTCAGGAACCCCACCCCCCAATCTGTTGACAATGTGCTTACCATAGCTTAGCCATAGAATTTTACAGCCTAGAATACATGCCAAAGTCAGAAATAATCTCTCTCTTGGTGTGCGTATTTTCCCTAACTGCAATCCAGTGCAGAAGTGGTGCAAGTTTGACACTGTCTTCTGTCAAACCTAAGCCTAATTCTTCATGTAAAAAGAATTGGGACTACCAAGACCTACTCCAAGCAGTCAACTACAAAAGCAATCCTCTTCCTGCTGCAACCTGGAGAAGTCCCGATACCCCCATATAAATACCCCAAAAGTTAAAATAGGTAAGCACCTACGTTTATACACCTCCAATATGGGTAAAATTGGTTTGCTGCTGACTATAGATGCCATCTCAAAAACAGTTCTCATAGAGGTACTGAAGCAAGAACAATGGCAACCAGCTGCCCCTGGAGTAAAAAAAATGCCAGCAAATACGAGAACTCATTGTCCCCGCTAATAATTTTCCCCTTTATCAGCATGGACCCAGTATTACATTGGGCCTTGCCACATACCATGTCATGTGTTTTAGATATATTAACTTCTAAGCCTACATCCATGTATTTAAGGCATCAATAAGGCCATGTAAAAAAACATTAAGCGTTTGTGAAAGCAAAACTGCATCAACGGCGTAAAGTAAAGCTGGCACATGCTTACCTTTCACTATTGGAAGATCCTTTCTCTAAGAAACTAAAAAGGGATGCAAACCGCTAATATATAAAATAAATAAAATAGGGGCTAAAACAGACCCCAGAAAGCTTAAAAGATTTGGTGCACTCACCCTCCATACCATATCTTACAGATGCACTAACCCCTTTGTGTAGTGCCTGTAAGAATTCGACTATAGGATAGGACAGGCCCAGCTTGAATAATAATCTCCAAAATTTGGAGCGATTTACCCAATCAAAGGCGCTACTAATATCCATAAAAGAAAGATATAGGGTTCATTTTTCGGTAATCGTATCTTTCCCTATCATCAAATGTAGGTTCAGACACTGCTCTTGAGTCACAAGGCCTTCACAGAACCCGTACTGCACAAAACGGAGGATATCATTTTATTGGGCACAGACCTCAATTCTGTGTTAAATAATATGCGCCACAATCTTGACTATTGAATCAAATAAAGATATTGGTCTACAACACTTGGGGATCCTTCCTATTTCCTGTCTTGAAAACGGGTACTATGCAGGCAGTTTGTCCTGAGGGATGTGTTTACTGCAAGAAGGCAACATTGAGAACATTAGTGATAGTAGGTGCAGACAGAGGGATATTCTCTTTAAAGAGGTCCATCGGCACCCCATCTGGACACGGTGCCTTTTTTATAATGGGCTATCCACAATGGTTGATACAACTTCCCCCATACAGGCTCTAGTCTCCAGAAGAGCGTGACAATCAACAGCCTTCTCATTCTTCCCCAATTTGTCACAGTAGGAATAAATCTGACTGAAGTGATCATGCCAGCATTCGGGGGAACAACTGGACCATATACCCCCTGTGGTTACATTGCTATAGGTCCGTTTATTCACTATGTTCCAAAATCTCATAGTATCCTTCATTTTACATGTCTGCACAGGATTCTCACACGATTCTTTCTTGATCTCGGTTATCCAGCATCTCTCCCAAGCGGGATTTCAAAGCTGGCGCCAGCGACCGCCAGCCAGGAAGAGGAGGTCGGCGTTCTAGTGGTTGTGGCCCCAGCGCATTCAAAGGAAGAAAGTGAGACCATGCGGGTCGTCGAGGGACAAGAGAAGAACGCCGAGACGGAGTACGGGAAGCGAAGGCGAATTCCAGGTTGCGGGAGAGGAGATAGGACGGTCAAACGCGGAGGAAGAAGAGGCCACAGGGGAGGAAGCACAGACACCAACGCCTAGAGGCAACGTGCGAAGGTCTGACCAACCCAGAGAGGAGGAGGGCGATGAGGTTCCTACAGCAACAACCCAGAAGGGCCGTGGCTTACGGCAAGTACCCTTTATTTGCTATCCCCCGACTGGGTGGTGGAGGTCGGGGCACTAAGCGTCTGCCTCTGCATGACACTGTTGGGAATCACCTTGACTTTTGTCATTCATTGCCTTCATTTTCCGGGTGACGGTATAAGATTAGGAGTGGTTAAGGACTCCAATGCCGATTATTATTTATTTTATTTTGAGGGCCACATATTTACTTCTTCTCCTCCTCCGCTGACCTGATAGATAGGCATGTACAATGCACAAGATCATCAGCAACTGTCATATACAAAGGACATTCCAATATACTTTGTTGAAGAATTTAGCATTTCACCTACCCAGAATCCCCTGTAATCTGTAGATGGGCCATTAAAAGTCTGAGAGAACCCACTTCAGACTAAGTGTCTTATGTGACCAGGTGACCACAATCTCCAATTTTCGAACTTTAATAAATTGCTTATATTCAGGCCTGGCAATGGCAGAAACATATTATCCCTAGGTTCCTGACTAAATGCCAGGCGCAGCTTCTCATTCGCAGCTCTACATAAGCCGTCAAATCAACTTGGATAGGGCCTCCTTGCAGGTCTACGGTTGCCATAAGTCACGATCTGTTCAATCTTTTTTTTAGCACTGAGAATTTCAGCAGAAGAACGATTATCTACCAATAAATTATACTTGTTCAAACGTAAATTAGACCCCCACCAGGGCAGTCAGTACAGATGAAATACGCGCTCTTCATCAACTGACCTTAAATCCATAATCTTTTTAAGATTACCAAAGCCAATGTAAACAGGTATATAAAGTCACAATTCGATAGGATTATGGTCACTCTGCTCCTGTTGCTTGACTCCCCCAGAGGAGACAAGCTGACTCAGATCTTCTGTAACAAAATTATAATCAATCACTGTGCCTTGACCCCCATCCCAGAGGTGCCTGGAAGCAGCCAGGCAAAAAAAACTCACAAGGGGAGGCAGTTTTGGAGAGGTAGCCGCTGCTCCGCAGTCTGCTGTCCCCAAAATAGTGGGGTTCTGCAGACCAGAGGCAGCAGTTAGCTGCAGGAAGCCACCCATCTGCACCAGCAACGTCTGCCACCTCACAGGCCCGTATGTCCTTTCAACACCCAGGGACGAGGCCTCAACTCTGATAGTGGATGTCAGGCCGGGGAGCTTTCGCCGGGAGCTCCTTCCCCAGTCAGCACTTGCGCTGTTTTCCCAACTTGATACCAAATCAGTCGGTGAAAGACAGTATTTCTTACAAATGGGGTCCAAAAGCCTTAACTATTAACGGTTCTATTACCTCGGGCAGCTTATATATGTCTCTCTCATCTGCTTTCTTAACCAATCCCGTTGGTTTTACTCGTCTAACCTCAATTTTTAAACTGGCAGAAGGCAAGGGCAAGATTTGGCAACGGGAGGAAGGCAAACTCAATATTCACAGACCTTACATTATGGGAAGTTACTAGCAATCAAAGGAGAAGCAATTCACATGTACAGAGCTGTATACTGAAATCCTAACAAGAGTGCTTATAGATGAGCCAGGAAGGAGATTTCAACAGTATCCTTATCACCAGCCCAAACATTAAAGTCCCCAACACCACAATATGATGGTTAGGTAGAAGCAATATATTAATAGGATCAATAAAGTTCTCCTCAGAAGCAGATTTTTTTTCTAGGTGCGTGATACAATAGCAACAAACCACAATTCACATAGCATGTGGAGACAGAAACAATGTAACCACTGTGGCTTTAAAGGAACTCAACTTGCCACAGAGACTTGTGAAACAATTCTTTACTTAAAATTGAACCAACAACTGCTTTTCTAGAGTGACCTCTTCTTCATTACTGAGTAGTGCTCAGGTAGAGCAGTGTTAACCTATATCACAAGTACATCAGTATACCACGTAAGTGACTTGTTGCTTTTGCAGTGCTAACACAGAGGCGATTATCTGCAGTTAGACAAAGTTCTTTTACAAGGGGTGGGGGGTATTGGAAAGTGAGGCACGTAGCAGGTTGGTGCAATCTTGAAAACTGGTGAGAACAGCCTGTCCCACCTTGGCATCTTGTTTTGAATTAGAGTCTTATCAAGGCCGCAAGAAGATATATAAGGCAGCAGGAAATTAATGAAGGCGTTCATTCTCCTTCAAGAAGGCGGAGAGAACGGAATTAACGTATTTTTCGCTTATTTTAGCAATCCCAGGTAAGAGTGAGATCTGGCGATAATTGGCAAGGACTTCGGGGTCCAGGGTAGGCTTCTTCAAAAGAGCTCTAACCATGGCCCGTTTCCAAGGGGAGGGAACAATCCCGGAGGAGAAGGAACTGTTGACCAGATCCAGAATAACCGGGGCGACAGACTCAAATACCTGATTGAGAATGATGGGGGGTGCAGCGTCACAAGGGGAACCAGATTTTAAGCGTTCAAAGTGCATTTTTAAGACGTTCATATCCATAGGTGGAATGGACTCAATAGAAGGGTATAGGGATTGGGATTGGTCATTAGTCAAGGGGGAGCTTGCCGAGGCTAGTAGGAGGGGAAAAGCCAAATAGATGTCTTCAATTTTCTTAAAGAAAAAGTGGGCCAATTTACTGCACCATCCTGGAGTATCCTCTGATGGCATAGGGGGCTCAGGAGGTTTCAAGACTGATTTAGTAATTTTAAAGATTTCATGGGGGGAGTTGGAGGCTGAGATAATTTTCTTTTCGTAGTAGCCAGATTGGGCAGTTGTAATTTCTGCCTTGTAGGCCTTAACGGCGTCTCTATATTTAATTTTCCCAGAAGTTGCGAAATCTTTTCTCCAACTTCTCTCCAGGTGCTTACATAGCTGTTTCAGCTCTCTAAGTTTAGGAGAGTACCATGCTGTGCCGTGCGCAACTTTTTTGCTGGTCATCCAGTTTTTAGGGATTAGAGTATCTAATGACATCTCAAGCCATTGTTTAACTTTAATGTTGTCAGATTCAGGGTCGTTACCTAGCACCGGTCTCATAATATCAAGAGTGGACGCCCGGTTCCAGGATTTAACCCTTTCCCGTGACTGTCCACCCTCCTGTAGGGTCCAATAAAAAGGGGACCACATAATGGTCTGGCCAGGGTAGGGGAATGGGTTTTTCCACTACGAGGCTATCAATATTAGAGAAGAGTGGGTCAAGAAGGTGTCCTTTTTGGTGAGTAGACCCGGACACTTTTTGCTTCATGGCCAGTGCACCCAAATCATCAAGAACTGACTCGGCGTCAGGAGAGGATGCCAGACCAAAATGGATATTAAGATCACCTGATACGGTGAAATTGGAGGAGGAGCTCACTGATTTCGCTATAGTTTCTGTGAGCTCCCTACTGAAGTGGCTAATTGACCCTGGCGGCCGATAGATAAGAACACCAGAGAATGTACAAGTGGATGAAAAGCCGAGAGCAAAAAAACTGCTCTCACAATCCGAGATCAAGCTAGCTGTGATTTGGCAATTGAACGTATCTTTATAGATAATAGCTAGACCCCCACCTCTACCTAATTCACGATCTTGTCTCTGAATTAAATATCCCGGGGGCAAGGTTTGAACTAGCGCTGGGTCTGTAGTGCTGGAGAGCCAAGTTTCAGTAAGAAACAAGGCGTCAAGGTCGTATTCCTTCAGCAGTAGACGAAGTTCAATGGAGTGTTTAGGTAATGAGCGGCAGTTCAGAAGGGACATTTTAAAAGTCCTCTTATCGTGCGGGGTACGTCCAGCGATAGACTTGAATGAAGATCTGAATTTGAAAGGACAGTGTGAACATTTGTTATAGCTGTTATCTGGCGCCATTGAGTGACTACATTTAGGGGGTACAGACTCTCTAAGATGAAACAGTCGATTGGAAGAGTAGGGGAGCTTACCTCTTGTTGGGGATCCAGGAGTCCTAGCCCCTGGACCCGGTCGGGTGCAGACAGGCTTGCCTTTGGCGCGCCCGCTGCACGTGTCCGCTGCGTGGCCGCATCATCCGCCCCTTAAGAGGAGTGGTGAGCGTCGAGGCCGTCGCAGCTGGAGTGCTGACCTACGTTTTAGGGAAGCCCGCCTAAAGGTCCCCCCGGAACATTGCACACAGCTCCTTCCCCAAGTTCCCTGAGTTCTAGTGCAAATGAACAATAAAATACAAATGCGAGGTAAAACACTTCTAAACAGCACAATAAAAATCAATTTTTTTTTTAAAAGGCAGGATTTGATCAGCAATTGTTTTTTTAAAAAGGCAGGATATGAGCAGCAACCTCTACCTCCTAACCGAGCCGCTAATGCACGGATTAGGCTATGTCTTCGCTGCGTGGCCGCGTCATCCGCCCCTTAAGAGGACTGGTGAGCGTCGAGTCCGTCACAGCTGGAGTGCTGACCTACGTTTTAGGGAAGCCTGCCTAAAGGTCCCCCCGGAGCATTGCGCACAGCAGCTGATACTCTGACTTAGTCAACACATTGGCTCCACCAGCTCCTTAATGGCTAAAATTTTCACTATCCAGCACAATGCTTATGGGGGATATCTCACTAGTGCCCCCCTCTTCCCAAGTATAGCTTTTGGAGCCCTTTTACTTGTGGTTAGTGGAACCAACGGTTCTATAATGCTACTAGATGTGTAATTTATGGATGGTACTGGATCGTGTTCTCGAGGAGGGAATAGGGAAACCCATTATATGTGGGTATGGGGACGCATGAGAGGGTAGAGTACATAGGGAGCACAAACACTCTCCGCTGACTAAGGGTCTATCTCTTCCCTAACGAGCAGATAAACTAATGATACATCTGGCTGCTGGATATTAACGAAGACTAGTATTTGTATCTCCTACCAGCCTTTACCCAGGTGACAGTCTTGGATTCCCAAATCTCTCTGTAAAAGAGATGATGGGGTTTGAAAACTATGGAAAACATCAGACTACATAATGATGTAAACAAGGGCCTACTTGAGGAAAGCAGGGAAGTGGTAGGGTAGAATCACCCTCTGCACTCTATTCTGTAGTGGAAGGTCCAGACAAGAAAGAAGCTGTGGAAATCAGGTGGAACGGCTTGTAATGAGGCTTAGGGAAGCTACGCCATCTACAATTTACTACTGCCTCACCACACAATGTTGTACAAAGCATACACATAAAAGTGTAGATATTGCAACTGTTATCGAAAAGAGGCAGAAGTACAAAATGAAGTGCTATATAAAAAAAACTAGTCGTTTTTTTTTTTAAACTCACCTCACTAAGACCGATCCCAAGGTCTTTTTTCGTCTGATTCTAGTTTCTGATTTAGTGACTGGCTAGTAAAAAATACCTGAATGGCTCACCACCACCATTGCTTACAGATCCAGGGAAGTTCTGGATAGGCAGGAGTCCAGTGCTTGCTGCTGCTTCTGTTTTCTCTTTCAGCCCGATTGTGAGCTAGAATGTTTAGAGCTTACAGTTCTCCCTTATTTGCTTCAAAGATCTGACATTGCAGAGGGAAGAAACGGGAGGGAGCGTATAAAGTATGTGAAAATCCTATTGTTGTACTTGGAGATTTTAATCTGTTCTTCATATGTCAACCTGATAAATTTGCATATGCGGTGCCTGATCATTTACTCAGCAATGATCAAATAAAATGCATTACCTATGCATCCACGAGTTGTCAAGAAGCACTAAATTCAATGGCTGCGATCCATGAATATGCAAATTCTCTAGCAGATGTAATTTCCATTGACTGGATCGAGCAGACCTTTATTCGTTTAAAGCAAACAAAAAATGTAAAAGTCAGCATGTCTGTCTTTAGCTGTTTGTCAAACGTTTGATAATGAAGCAAAATGCTACAAACACTAAAAATACAACAAACGGTGAAAAAGCCAATAAGTCAGGCTAATGAGCTGACACATCCAAACAAACCAATGAACAAATGCTATTGCCGTGTGTTGGCACATGAAAGACAGGCATACCGGGTTCGCCAATACCAGGTGTCCCGAGGGTGAAAAGGATTTTCATTGTCCCAAGTCCTCCGGTCACTGCTTTTGACTAGCTTCAACGTCATTTTAGGTCATTTGTTGAAAATGGCACCATCTTCGGCCATGTGAGGTGGCACAATGGCACCTGCCCAGTATGGCCTGAATACAGCACCAGGGCTGGCTGGTTCCTTGCTCATGCAGTAATAGTGCAGCCCTCCCTAAAGCAAAAACTCCATGACTCATAATTGGTGATTGACTGTAGGAGACCACAAGGGACATCTCAAACTCCCACAGATGCTCAGGGGTCGGATGTAAGCATCTATAGTCTGCCCACTGGAAAGGCTGAGCTGGCCGCACAGTGACGGACGTCGTGTTACTGGCTCTTTGGTTTCCCTTTCCCTGACAATATTGTACAGTGATGAAAGATCCACTATTTTGAGTGTGTTTGTGAGCGTGTTGTTTTTGTGTGCATGAAGGAAGCCTGCAGAGCTTCTGCATGTGCTGTACTTGTGCTGGCCGTTGTAGTAAAGAAACTAAATAAAAAATGTATTGCTCTGTGAAAGCAATGCATGTATGAGAGTAAACTAAAAATAATTAAGTGTAACGATTCACTATACTTTTCGGATGTAAAAGGGTCCCTCATGCATGGCAATGCAAGCAGTCCATAGGTGCCAGCATGATACAACAGACAGCCAACAGCATGGGGTAAAAGATAGATACTTTTGTGGGAGGAACAAATGCCTACTTTATATATATATTTTAAATACAATAAATACTCAGACAGCGGCACTGTGAAGCTTGGCCTACAAAGGGCCTAAAAAGCAGCCAGACCAGCTAGCTTTGGCGATGTGTATTTAGTAGTGTGTGTGCCTTATCTACTAACGGATACAGGTGCTCCGGCTTTATTTTCTTGTAGACTACTTGTACTGGGAATGGCCTTTCATCGAATTAGATTGTGCATCTTCTGGCTAAGTATTCAGTACTCATTTGTCTGGTGGCATCTGTTTCCACTATTCCGGGAAGCTGGCATATCCTCTTCCCCTACCTTTTGAGTGTGGGCCCTCCATAAGTACCTCATGACCACTGGTGGATTTGCTTCTAGTATAAGTCAGTACAAAGGCCCAAATGGACGGTTTCTGTGGATCTGTTACTCTCTAAGATTTAGTGAGCGTCCTCTAAAAAGACTTGTTCTGCAGTACTCGAACAATTTTAGCATTCGCTTTTATGAAAGATTTTCCCATCAAACTGTAAGGTCTGTACTGCTCCCCCAGGTGCAATACCGTAGCTCCTGCCTGCCTGCTATTTATTTTTCCTTGGATTGCTTAATTTCATCTCACAGCCCCGGCCACCTCCAATCATGCTTGATTAAGAGAGGATAAATCTGACATCCTGATTTTTAGCGATACCACAATGCAGAGCATCCTTCTTCAGGGCTGGCCTGGGAAACCAAAAGCAGGCGTGGCAAAATGCTCCTACCAGCTCATCTCCCTTCGCCTCCTCAACGATCTCTCTTTCCATCCATTCTCACTATCTCCTCCTCTCCTCTGGCGCTTCTCCCTTGGACTGCTTTCTCTCTACTATCCCCCTCCCTCTATTGCAGCCTCTTTTGAAGCCCCCCTCCCCCCCCCCCGCCTTGCTGCAATTAATCTCGGGGAGCTGGGGAAAGTGACAGAGGCACAAGGAGCGATCCTGGGCTGATTTTAAAGGGCAGAAGTGAAGACAAGCATTGGCACTCAGCAAACATTGTTTTTAGGTCTCGCTGAGTCAGCGCATGCGTTGCTCTGCGAGACATTTAGTGTGTGGGTTTACAAAGTGCTGCCACAGGCTTTTGGTGGCCTAAAGCTTGCGTGCACGCGAGCGTGCACACACGCAGCCGCCATCTGTCTGCCTCTCTGTTTTGCTCGCGCAAACTCCCTCCCCCTCCCTCATCACAGAGAGCGTCTTTTCACTTTCAGCCCGGCCATGCTTCAACTCCATCCCCCTCCCTCACCGCAAGATCACGTGTATTTTCACTTTCAGCCCGGCCGTACTTCAACTCCCTCCCCCTCCCTCACCACTCCTTGGAGTCTGCAGTCTATGGAGGCAGTCTCCTCTCGTTCAGGGAGCCCAGCGCTGGATCCCACATGCTCTGTTTGTATCACTTTTTGTGCACGTTGCAACCAAGCCATCTTTTAATACTGAATTGAGCTGAAACAGGAAATAATGTCCAAATCGATTAAAACTCATCTGGACAAACCTAGCCTAATGTGTTCCCTTAAAAATTAACAAAATTCGGAATTCATATGCAGAAATTGGTGAGGTAACACCCATATTTGTGTTATTCCTCATTCTTCAGGGGGCCTCATGGGATAATTGTTCCATCACAGAATTCCCACTACTCACAAGACCTGTAATACCGGATGCAGTATTACTGCACTGAAATAACTAAGGATCGCCTAATGAAGCCTAAGGGTGCTTGGTAGCATGCTTTTAACTATATAAGCCATACATGATCTGCAGCCCTATACGTACGTTTCTTTGTGTTCGGAGATGAGATTTAGTATGTGTACGCTTTAGTTTTTCTAAATCTGTGTGCTTTAAGATCCACTGAAACTTCCATTAGCTTCAGTATTCTGACAAGTAAAAAACAAAAAAAATCTCCTGAAGTATATCTGGAAATCTCCACGGTCACCTTCCAATAATAATAATAAACAAGCATTGGCATACCCAATAGGTCTCGCCTTTGGGACCTTATAAGTGTTTAGTTATAAAGCACAATATCCTTGGTGCAACAACATCAACTGTTGCATGGCTAAACACTTATAAGGTTTACAGAAGCCTCGCCCACACTCCGCCTATATTTGTCATTGGCTCATGTCATTGTCCTACGTAAATGCTGGATGCTGATTCGTTATTAGGTGTGTTAGTCTCTCCTTAGTAACGCCTTGTCTTCATTTGTAACCTCCCATGAGGACTGCCCCTTTTTCTTTGGTTGTTACATGATATGAATGAATGAATGCATGAATGAATGAAAGGAATTTATAGAGCGCAGGACTCACCCCTACAGGGGGATATCTACGCTGGCAGAAAAGCATAACACAAGAGGGAAGTAGAGCTAGCCAGGCTAAAAAAGTTCAGTTTTCAATAATTTCCTAAATTTGGACAAATACGGACACACCCGTAGCGCCATGGGGAGTTTGTTCCAAAGACGGGGAACTACATAGGCAAAGGCTTTGCCACCCGTACGTAGCTTGTTGATCCGGGTTACTACAAGCAGAGTCTTTCCACTTGAGCGTAGCTGTCTGTTGGGATGGTAGGGGACAAGACAATCGGTCATATATCTGGGGCCACTCGCATTAAGGGTTTTGTGGATCCAACAGCACATTTAAAACTTAATTCGACTTCGAATAGGAAGCCAGTGTAAGCTTTTCAGTAATGGCAGAGAAGGGGTTCTGGATGGTTGATTCAGAGCCAGTAGGGCTGCCGTATTCTGCACTACCTGGAGCCTATTCAGTGTCTCCTCATTTACGGCACCCAGAAGTGCATTAAAATAGTCTAGTCTAGTCTACTAATCACTAAGGCTTGGAGCAGGGTCTTACGCGCCGATAGGGGGAGAAGATCGAACACTCTCTGTAGGAGTTTTAGTAAACCAAAACAGCTGCCTGCGACGGCTGCCACGGCTGCCACCTGCTCCTTCATAGTAAGAGAAAGGTCTAAATGCACTCCTAAATTGTTTGGCTTGTTAGTGGGTAAAAGAGCGTGGCCTAACTCTATCGGCCACCATTCTGGAGACCAGAGAACTTGAGCTTTGCCAAAAAGGAGGACTTCAGTCTTGTTGGCATTCAACTGTAGGAAGTTTTTTCACATCCAGTATGATATTGCACGCATGCCTTCTGCACACTTTTGTTTAGAATCGTCCGAGTTGTTATCAAATGAAAACAGCAATTGCGTGTCATCAGCGTATGAAAAAGGGACATATTTATGGTCTCTGATGATCTTTGTCAAACACACACAAGACCTGTCACCCAGGGCTCTTAGTTTCAAAACCATTTGGTTTTAAATTTCTGAATGAGCGCACAAGGAAAGAATAAAATTGGTAAACTGTTCGTCTTATTTCAGTTTTATATTTCACTGGGTCTTGTTTGTGTGGTAGTCGCAAAGCACATACGGTGTTTTGGGAGTTTTTTTTAGCACTTTTTTTGGGACACTATATACTTTTTTAAGTAAAATGGTTAAAGATGATGACAAAAGTGAGCATAGCTGGTGAGTACCACCAATCAGCAAGCTCGACTGGTGGTGCGTATGCTGGAGCAGAGTTTTCTGTTGAAAATCTATTGGGTTTTTTAAGCTCTGGTTTGTCTATTGTCGAAAGAAATTAAAATTATTAATTCATAATTATTAATTATTTGTTTTGTGTAAATGTTCTGATTAACCAATACGAATTAACAATAGAAAACTACACGTGGGGATGCATGTGTGTTGCTTACTAATAATGTGCATGTTTAATTAAATAAATGTTGCTAAGTGCTGTTTATTTTAAAGCACAAAAACGCTTTTTAAATGTCGTGTACTAATGCTTTTCTTGTGTTGCAAAGGCTAGATAATTACATACACATAAGGGTATTAGTGGGGTTAACACTGTTTAATCACTATGCTGTGGTAACGTTGTTTTTGTCTCTTTTAATTAAGATGGTACGTTTTGGCTTAGTGAAAAATGGCTACCGTTTAAAGCCTACATTCGAGTGCTGAGATTTTGATGAGAAGGCCTTGCTGAACATGGTCAAGAGTCATCTGACCACAGTCTTCGCCTGGTTAAAAGTTTTCCGTGAGGACAGCAGCTCTGGGCGGACATCCAAATGTCCTTGGAAGACAAAGGAGCCACAATGAAATTGTGATCACCATGCTGGTTCCGAGGAAATATGAACATGAAAAAGAAACATTTTCAAGATTTAGTTCCGTCTTCCGTCTTTTTATTTTTGTGATTTTTTCTGAGCGGAGATTTTCCAAATGTAGCGATGCTACATCCTTTCCTGCTCGCTTTGCTCAGCGGTTCAGCGGATATCTAAAACATTTTATGTTGCCTTCTTTTGTTAAATTTATTATAAATATTGTTAGCTTAGAGAGGGTTTGGTCATTGCATTTTGGATTCTGAGGCCACTTCTTTCCGAACTTGCGTTGGTGAGGATCGATGCTGTGAGGACGGTAACCTAAGAGACTTCTATCGAGAGACCTGTCCTGACCCATTTATGACATCTAGCTAGAATAGGTAATTATGAGAATAATGATTTTGCTTTTGAATTGATTTTCTTTGAACTATTTTTATATAAATTACCATTATTTGAGATACTGTGTTGGTGGTTATTTCTTGTCAATTATTGAGTACTCTATTTTGATTATTGTTGATTATTATTGGTTAAATCATGACTCAAGACAGTGTCAATTAGGTCTTATCAACCATAAGTGTAGATGCAGGGTGATTAGAAGGTTTTTTCCACAGGTTCAGTGTTGATAGAGTAATCTGAGTGTATGTTAGTGAAATGGGCCCAAGCGTATGATGAGTGTATGTGCGTGTATCTGTGAATTTACTCTATCCGTGGAAGTAGGGAGAATTTGTACACCCCAATCTGCACCAATTTCCTGGTAGCAGAATTTGATGGTTATTGATGATTGTCTTGATCTGATTAGATTACTTGTACATTGGCTTTTGATTTATTGATTATTGATTGATGATGGTATATGTACTAATACTATATGTTGGAGTTGTCATGTTGAGTTTTATGTGGTGCTTCTGGAATTTGGGAGCTGGTAGCAGTTCCGTAGTAGGGCAGAGGGAAGTATATGCTGCTCTCGGGAAAGACGGGATTGTTGGTCCTGTACGTATGACAATTGAAGTTGCGCGTCACATTGTCTGTGTTCGGAATTAGTGACATCGTTGTGTGTTACTATTAGAAATATTTCTGGTATAAAAAGGAGTGTGTATGGTAGCGAAGGTTATCTGTAAAACTCTGGTTTTAAGTCCCAGGGATCCGTAAGGTTCACCGTTAAAGCTTATCGCGGGAGGAGTAATAGGTATTCTCTGAGCTTGTTTGAAGGACTGGGCAGAAGAAAACACTGCTTGGTTAACGTATGTTATAATTCTGTAGTGGGGCAGATTGTTCGCTGTTCTCGGGAAAGGCAGGATTCTGTGTGTATGTACTACATTTTCTTGTATGAATGTGCGTGAATGCTCATACATTTAGTTGATTGTAAAACTCTTTGGAGCAGTCCTAGAGGAAACAGTTAATGAATGCATGTTAGAAGGGCAGAGTAGAGGGATGTGCTACTGTGTCAACGGTATTCTTGTGAAATAGATTTTCTTTACTATTCTTTGGTTAGCGAAGCAGACAATGGAGATGTTTATATGTTGTAACTAATAGATTTTGTAGAATCTGACACAAAGTCTACTGAGAAGTTTTGTAAAGGAGGGGTAGACGACTGACAGGAGACAGGAGCAGGAGAGACTGCAGCGACTGCTGACGTCAAACAGACCGCGCTCTGATTGGATATTAGATCAGAACAGTGCTTGCGCTGAGATTGGTGCGTTGGTGTGAGCTGCGCAAGGATTGGAAAGAGTCACTTTATACTCTTGTGACGTAGACGCTTCAGGATTGGTGCGTTAGTGTGAGTCGCGCTGTTATTGGATAAAACATCGTACTATTCAGTTGTATTACGGAAGGGATTAGAAAGTTTGGTAAAAGCTAAAATGTATTACCAAGAAGAGAAAAAGAAAAAATCTTTGTTCAGAAAGATTAAAAATTGGTTCGACAAGGATAAAGATGTTAAAACGAGAGAAGGTGAATTGTTACCTCCATCGAAAACACCTGCATCCTTCATGGCTGCGAGATATGGGTATCATACCTGTATATGGTTGGAGAATTGGGTTAGGTATACTAAAGAAGATGGTGTTCTAGCATTCCCAGAACATGGTTCATTTAATCTGGCCGTGTTGAAAAATTTACGGGAAAAGATGTTGTGTCTTGACCCAAGACCAAGGCCGACACAGTTTGAGGCTTTAGTGGAATGGGAAGAGGAAGTACATGAGCGAGAAAAACAGAGGTCTGGGGGAAATTACAGATACATGTTTGGGAGGAGACATGATCGTGAAACTCATCATGACCGAATGAAGAGATGGCGAGATGCTAGTATGTCAGAGGGATTATACCCTATGAGAACAGTTGAAGAGAAGGGTACAGAAAGGGTTCCTGAGGCAGAAGTGAGAAGATATGGAGTTAATGAGTATGAGGATGACGTCTTGAATGACATGATTTACAAAAGACCACCTCCATATAGACCAGAACCAGAAGAGAGCACACCAGTTGTTTCTCCGATAAGAGATACATTGCGTATCATAGAGACAGAAAATGTGACACCTGAGTTAAGAAGTGGTAATCCTTTCAGGGAAAGAGAGAATAGAAGCGGTGGCGAAAATACGAGAGAATTAGCCAGAACTACATCGGAGTTGACTGAAAAGATTAGAGAGCTGACAAAGAATCTAGAAGCTGTTACGGTGCCTGTAACCATAGGTCCGGTTATGCCTGTTTTTGATAAGCAGAGGACAGGTGAAAATAGTTTGGTGATTCCATATGTTGGGAATAGATTGACATGTTTGGCTGGTCCTTCAGGAGATTCAGGAAAAAGGACAGAAAATGATGATTTGAGACAATCCAGACATGAGACATGTAGTGAAGGATTAGAGATACAGTCTAATTCAAGATTGGATGCTAGTGAAGCTAGTTGTTCAGGGATGCCGATTTTAGAACTGCAGAAGAAAGTGGTTCCAGTGAGAAAATCTACTGAAATAACAGCTGAAGATTTGAATGAATGGATGAAAGTTCTTCAAAAGAGGGATAAAGATTCACAGGCAATTGATGTGGCTAGGTTACGTGTAGAATTAGAAGAGCTTGTTGCAGGGACAGTTCCTACAGAAATTCTGAAAAATCATCATGATGGTGAATTGTTATTTATGTGTAAAAATATCACCTGGAGAGCTAAAAATACACATGACAGATTAAGAGCAATAGCGAATGAGCACGGAGTTGACATTGATAAAGTGAAAGCTTTGCAGAAGTCTTACAGGATGGATTTCACAGACAAAGACATTGAAAATCTGAATGGTGCTGGTAGAACAGGACAGATTAAAGAGATGATCGCTTTATTGCGAAAATGGGGTGATGTTGAGAAGTGGAAGGATAGGTGGTACAAGAAAAGAGAAGAATCGGGAGATAGAACTTATTCAGCATTTCCTGTGAGAGAAAAAGAGAAACCAGTGGATGCTTATCCTATGAGAGAAATACCTGGAGGAGGATATGTACATGTTCCATGGACCAGACAGGATATTTTATCATTTACGAATGATTTCCCTCGACTGAGAGAAAAGCCCGTCGAGTGGTATAGGCAGGTAGACAGGTTTGTGAAATTGTCAAAAGTGCTGTGGATTGACCTGAATAGTCTGTTTGATATAATTGTTCCAGCAGACTTGTGGGCTGAGTGTAAAATAGTTGTAAGTTGGCCTACTGAGGAATATCCAAGAGATCAGAGAACAGGAGCACAAGATCCAGAGGTAATGAGAAAGTATGAGCAGGTGATCGTATATCTGAAAAATAAAGTACCTCCAAAAGAGACAGACTGGGTTAAAATAGATCGAACACACCAGGAAGCAAAAGAATCGGTTCATGCTTTTTATGAGAGGCTGATACTGGCTTTTAAACAATTCAGTGGGGATGAACACCTGGGTGACAAGGATTTGAGTCATTTTGTATACAGATTTGTATATGGCCTGAGACCTGAGATTAGTGAAAGAATTCGTGAGCATACAGTGGACTGGCAGAGTAAGAAAATAGATGAGATTTTGAGACATGCAAAATACTTCAGTGATGAAATTGAAGCAAAACAGAGAAAGCTGAAAGAGAAATCAATGTGGGCTCAAGTGAAAGTTGCGGAAAGACAGGAAGCACAGTTGGTGGAACAGGCGAATAATGCAGGAAATAATCCAGGGAATAGGCCCAGATATGCAGGGAAAGGAAAGGGGAATCTTGAGGAAGCCAAAAAGAAGTTCCCGTGTCACAACTGTGGCCAACTGGGACATTGGAGATCTGAATGTACCAATCCACCATTAGCGAATAATGAGAGTAAACCCTTAAATCAACAGGTGCAGAACGAAGGGAATAATCGACAGCAGCAACAACCTTCTGTTGTAAAACAGCAGAGTCAAGAGCCAAAACCGCCCTTGCCGCAGAATAGAGGATCACAAAAGTACAATCAGGATTCTGGATTCTACAATGATGAGCAGGTAAACAAACCAAGGCGTTCTAACCAGGTACAGCAGTACTTGTTAAAGAATGAAGGGAGTGAGTCTGAAGGTGATTATTGACGGTGCCGAAGAGAGGAGGAAGAGTGCATACTTGGTGCAACTCTAGAAATAGACCAGGCAGGACCATTTGTGGATGGAAAAATAAATGAAGAAGGTATTACTTTTTTAGTAGACACAGGTGCGACAAGATCAACTGTCAGGTCAACAGATATTAGAAATCTTCCTCTCTCGGATGAAGCAATCCAAGTAGTTGGTGTAGCCAATACACAAATCAAGACACGTCTTACTGAACCAGTAAGAGTACAAATAGGGAAATTTTCAGACATGCACAGATTTATTGTCTGTGACACTAGTCCAGTGAACTTGTTAGGCAGGGATCTGCTTTGTAAAATGAACTGTACAATTTTTTGTACACCGGATGGAATAGCTTTTGAAACACCAGATGAGGATGTTTTGTACCGAATGACTCTAGAAAATAGAGAGAGTGAGTTAATTGGTGCATATGCTGTGTTTGATCCGGAGGATTTGCCTCAAGAGCTGAGAGACACAGTGAAAAGGACAGTTTGGGATTTTACTGGAGAGGATGTGGGATTGATGAATAATGTAGATCCTGTGAAAATTTCAGTGAAAGAGGGAATTACTTATCCTAACATTCCTCAGTACAAAATGACACCAGAAATAATTGAGGGAATAACTCCTATTATTGAGAAAATGATTCAGCAAGGAGTTTTAGGAGAACTGTTGAGTAGCCCGTGTAACTCACCGATAATGGGGCTAAAGAAACCTAATGGGAAGTTTAGGATTGTACAGGATTTGAGAAAAGTTAATCAAATTGTGGTGGCATGTTGTCCTATTGTGCCAAATCCGTCAGTGATTTTGTATCAGATTCCACATGATGCTGAGTGGTACACAGTGATTGATTTGTGTCATGCTTTCTTTTCAATTCCATTGCATCATGACAGTCAGCCGATTTTTGCATTTAGGTTTGGCCAGCGTATTTTAGCATGGTGTCGTATACCACAGGGGTATACGGAGAGTCCTTCGATATTCAATCAGTTATTGAAAAAATCATTGGAGAGTTTGATTATGCCTGAAAATTCAGTACTAGTGCAGTATATGGATGATTTGCTTGTGGCATCAAAAACACGTGAAGCTTGTGAAGTAGATACCATAGCTTTACTGAATCATCTGGCAGATGGAGGGTTAAAGGTATCTCCAGCTAAATTGCAATTTTGCAAGAAAGAGGTGCATTATCTTGGACACAATATTGAAAAAGGTCTAAGAAAAGTGACTGATGACAGGATTAGAATTATCAGAGAAATGAAAGCCCCAAAGACCCAGAGGGAAGTGAGAATGTTCCTGGGAATGGTGGGTTATTGTCGTCAGTGGATAATTAATTTCTCGCTGATAGCAAAGCCACTGATTAAGCTGACAAAAAGTGAGATGACAGATCCATTGGAACTAGATGGAGAACAAATGGCAGCATTTGAGGAGCTGAAGAGCAGAATGTGTGAAGCCCCTGCTTTGGGTATGCCAGACTATGAGAAAGAGTTTGAATTGTACTGCAGTGAGAGAAATGGATGTGCACTTTCAGTGTTAATCCAGAAGCATGGATTACTGAGAAGGCCTATTGCGTACTTCTCATCGACACTTGACCCTGTAGCTGTGGGTTTACCAGGTTGTCTGAAATCTGTGGCTGCAACATGCAGAAGTCTGGAACAGAGTGAGGGAATCATAATAGGATATCCTGTAAGGGTATTCGTACCTCATAATGTGGCAATTCTTTTGACAAGAAGCAGAACTCAGTACATGTCACATAGTCGGCTGACTAAATATGAGAAAGTCATTCTGGGAGCATCAAATGTGACTCTGGAGAGATGTATGAATGTGAATCCAGCGACATTGTTGCCGGATATTGAAAATGTGGGTGTGAAGACAGAAGATGATCACAATTGTTTGGATGTGCTGGATTACTGTACAAAACCAAGACCAGACATAAGGGATCTTCCCTTACTTGAGAGTGATCATGTGCTGTTTGTAGATGGATCATGCCTGAGGAATGATGAGGGTGTGCTGAGTGCAGCATATGCAGTGTGCAAGGTTTCAGAAGTGATGGAAGCATCACCATTGAAAGGAGTGAAATCTGCACAAGTTGCAGAATTGGTGGCATTGACGAAAGCTTGTGAGATTTGGAAAGATCTGAGAGTGACTGTGATGACTGACAGTCAATATGGATTTGGAGTTGTGCATGATTTTGGCCAACTTTGGCTACAGAGAGGTTTCTTGACGTCGAGTGGGACTCCAATAAAGAATGCAGAAGTGATTGGGAAATTGCTTGAGGCGATACAGCTGCCTAAAGAATTAGCAGTTGTAAAATGTGCTGCTCATGGACAAGGAGATGATTTTGTGGCAGTTGGAAACAGATTTGCCAACGACATTGCACAATACTGTGCTAAGAACAATCACTCAATTAATAGGGAACGAGAAGGGGAAATGTCTTTTTGTTCTGTGATGTTTACTAATGTCCTAGAGACGTGGGATGAAGTGAAACAGTTGCAGGATGAGGCAGGAAAGGAAGAAAAGAAAGACTGGATCAAGGCAGGTTGTGCCCCAAGAGAAACATACCATGTTTGGGTCTATAGAGATGGCAGACCAGTCATGCCAAACTCAATGCTGTCGACAATGGCAAGGATGTATCACGAAGGCCAACCAAGACCGACTAGTCCTACTTTAATTTCAATAGAACCGGTCTATGAAAAATGAGCCCAACCGGGAGCACGTCAACCCAGGGGAACGTCAGAGTCAGAACAAGCAATTCTGCCTGAGTAGCCGGTAAGCGACGGCGAGGCGAGCTCTCCACATCGCGGTAACCTGTGAGTAAAGTAACCTAATATTTTCCCCTTCCATTCAGCAAATGGCACTCACCTAACTGACTGACACCCTGAATGAAGATGTCCAACTTGCGAAACAAGGTAAATGACCATGACACTTTGTTTCTTAGTTCTGGTTTCTTAACGCTGTAACAGCAAACGGCAACGCCGTAAGTCCACATAGTATTACGCTTTCATTGCATTGAACCTTCAGTTTGTTATTATCATCCGACAAGCTTATATTGAGACACAATACGCTAGACTGCTTAGTTAACAACCACGGCTCGCTTTATCATAGGACAACGAGTTGTTATGAGAACAATAACGATAGACTTACCGCACTACTTCAGCGGCCTTTTTCAACACAACTAAGAACCACACCATTAAGAGAACCGAGATAACGTTCACAAAACCCTTCTGTAGTTAGCCCCCCCCTTTTTTAATAAAGCGTGCACCCTGTAGTGAGTAATAGCGCGACAGCATCGCAGACCATCGATTAATGATATTGATGTCAACAGGTTAAAGAGCACTTGAATATCGTTTTAGCATTGTATAGTATCACGTTAGGCTGTCATATATTTCATGATTGTCTTTACAGGAGCAGATACAATCGGTCTGACCTCCTTAAATCGAAGGTGGTGAGTACTAATCTCCACCTCCGGAATACTTGTGGAGAGCCTACTAAAGCCCCCCATTTCACCCTTTGGTCCTGACGAAAGCCTCTAGACCCTGCATGGGGCTGAAACATGTTGACCAGATAACACTAGATTCATACCAGTGCATTAAACTAATAATTAAGTTTATTCACATGCACGAACACCATTTTTAATTTCCCTTTGTCAAGTACCCCAAGAATAAAGGACACGGGATTTGACTTCAGGAATTTTAACATCACAGTTCACAGAGCACGAGCACGCCCTCGTTCCGTTATTTCTGACCACTACTGCACAACCAGTTGGTTTTCCTCCATGGGGAGGTTAGCATTTGGACAATAAAAAGCCCAATGATCATGCTATAACGATACACTATGGCGGAGAATCGAGATATACCGCCTTACGCCAGTGTACGTATATGAGGGTTTTTTAAGGATGCCCAACCACATAAACTGAAAGACCCTGGTACACAGGACAAGTGGTCCATTTCCCCACCCTGATATTTTTGTACTAACCTCTGGAAGCCGAATGGACCTCTGCTTCTTTTTCCCTCCCCCCTTTTGATATACTAAAGGATGTATCATGGCCAGGGACATTTGGGAAGGGATGCGATGATCAGGTCTTTTAAACAGACTTGGTACAATGCAAAGTTCAGGACAATTGCAGAGAGCATCTGTCAAAGATGTTTGATTTGCCAGCAATTTAACACTGGGAAAAAGACAGTGGTGAGTCTGGGAACGATAGGTAGAGAAGGTGGTCCTTTCACGAGAATGCAGGTAGATTTCATTGAAATGCCCCAAGTGAACAGACTGAGGTATGTTCTAGTGGTAGTCTGTTTGTTCTCAAGATGGGTGGAGGCCTATCCGACTAGGAGAAATGATGGAATAACAGTGGCAAAGTTACTGTTAAGAGAGTTGATTCCTAGGTACGGGTTTCCAGTAACGATTGAGTCTAATAGAGGTGGACACTTCTATAATGAGCTCATGAGTTTGATTTGTGAAGCATTGGGCATACAGCAGAAGCTACATTGTGCATACAGGCCAGAGGCTTCTGGTGTTGTTGAGCAGATAAATGGCACAATCAAGAACAGGATTGGTAAGATGTGTTTAGCCACTGGAATGAAATGGCCTGATGTCTTGCCTCTAGTGCTAATGACTATTAGATCTACTCCAGATAGAACTACTGGGATGAGTCCGCACGAGATTTTGATGGGACGTGCAATGCGTCATGCATTTGTACCTGTCAATAAGTTGATGACAATAACTGATGACATGATTTTGGATTACTGTAAAGGCCTGGCTGACGCAGTTCATTCTGTGTTTCACCAGGTTGGAGAAGAAGCTACCACACTTGAGAAGAAGCAAGCTCATGATCTGAGTCCAGGGGACTGGGTGAGGATTAAAGTACACAGAAGAAGAAATTGCTTGGTTCCAAGGTGGGGAAGGCCAAGACAAGTTATTTTGACTACGACAACTGCAGTGAAGTGTGCTGGTGTGAAAAACTGGGTACATGCGAGTCATACTCTGAGAGTTCCAAACCCAAAGGATGGGACTGGCAAGGAGTATTTTGAAGAATCAGATTCCAGTGATGATGAAGACCCAGAACCAGTGAGAAAAAATCAAAGTTCAGGAAAAGAAGCAGAAAAGACTTCAAGAGAACCATTGAGAGTCTCAGAAGGGAGATCAGATTCTGTAAGAGAGCCTGAAGTTCCAAAAAGCAGTGGAGGAAAAAGAAGAGAAAAGAGCAGTTCCACAGAGACTACTCCTGAATCAGAAGAGGAGATTGAAGAACCACTTGAGATTATACCTGAAGAAGTAGGGTCAGAAGAAGATAGAGAGGGACAGATTGCGGAAGACCCCCGAGGAGGTGTAGGGAACATTCCTGATAAGCTAGGTGAAGGGACAAGTAGACAGCAAGAAGATTGCGTGTCGGAGACTCGAGGAGGGAAAGAAGTAGGGAAGTCTCAAACAGTGGTGAAAAAGACTGTGGAGCGAAAGAAAACTGCTGAAGAACAAGAGGCATTTGAAACACAATCGGATGAAAGTGAGAATGAAAAATCAGAAGGTCGAGTTCTGAGAAAGAGAACTTGGATTGGAGAAAGAAATAATACAGAAACAAGACCGAAAAAGGTTGTAAGAGGAGATTTTTGGCCTAACAACAGAGTAAAGAGGCTGAGATACAGACTGATAAGAGCAAATACATCGAAAGCTGAACAAGTGAATGAGGTGTCGAGTCAAAACGAAGTAAAAAGAAAGGAGCAAAAGGAGTCAAGAGAACCCGAGGAGATAAAGAGAATTAGAAGACCCAACCAAAAGTACAGATCACCGGAATGGTCTTATGTGGCACTGTCTGAAGGAGGAGAAGAAGAAGAAGCAGTGAATCGAGACAATCCGGAGGGGATCTTGAGAAAAGTGGTTGAGGAAAAGGAAAAATCTGTTGGAATCTTAAAAGTTATCCTGACTGACATTGGAGAAGAGTCGGATGCACAGGATGTTGTTGATGATCTGATACAATTTGATGTTGCTGAAGAAGAAGGAGTGAAAAGTGATGAATATCCAAATTGAGTGAACTGAAGAAATCACTTGGAGAAAAGTGAAAAGGAGAAAGTCTGAAATTCAGCTATCTGAAGTGATCCAGAAATAAAGAGTAATACAGTAGTGGAGTAGTAGAGGCTAAGTCAAAAGACACGGTCAAAGTAGTAAAATGGCTAACATAGAGAATAATCAAAGTAGATGTGCCTTCTTGAAAAGATGGTGTAGAATGTGCTGTTGCTGTACTGGATTATTGATGCTACTATGGGGTGTTTTAGCTTTATTAGTTACATTTAGAGTTACAATAGGTACATTTGAAATACATACTGAGAATGATACTAATGTAGAGAAAAGTTCACAAAAAGTAGTTCCAACTAGAATTAGTAATACTAACATGCATAAAGATAGGTCAATTAATGATTTTTCTAGCAATGTTTTTTCGAAATTGTTGTATGAATATGTGAAGACAATGGAAGTGAGGGATTGTTACGTTTGTATGCAATTACCTGCATCCGTTTCAGAGGGTGTTACTTATCACCATTTACCAGCTACGTATGGAATTTCTTGTAGTGTGTTAAGTAGTGTTTTTTATTTGCTAGGGAAAATAGATTATGAGATGTCTAACAAAGATATTATTTTTGAGCAATTGCCTATGAATGAAAAGCTGAATCCAGCTAAAGAAGCTAACATTTTTGGTGAGATTTTTATTGAGAAAGAAGAATTAACATTAGATTACATTTTTAAGAATAATTTAACTTGCAGTCTGAAAGAAGAGGAGAAAGCTTTCCTAAACATGGTGGAGGAAAGGAGATTGAGCATGCATGAAAAGGCAGGGAAATACAAAGTGAGTGAGACAATTTGGGACATTGAGATGGGAAAAGAATTGAGAAATGGAGCTAGTCCAACTTTAGCTTTAGATGCACCACAGAAGGGTAAGCTGTGTACTACAAGAAGGAAATCCCAATATGATACATACTTTGTTGGGACTAGTGAGTGTCATGATACATACTTCATTGCGACAGGATGGGGTTTCAGAGGAGGAGAGGATCCAGTTTTCCCAGGAGTGTATTATGTTTGTGGGAACAAGGCTTATTACAAGTTGCCTGACCATTGGTATGGCACGTGTTATGTGGGCCTGGTCTTTCCAAAGATTTTTCATATAAATAGAATAGAAGATGTAGAACATATTAATTTACTATCACGTTTTAAGAGAGAAACTTGGTCAGAAATAGTGGGTGACATTTTTGGAGCTTTAATTCCAGCAGTGGGAATTTCTTTGAATGCTTATGGGATTCGAAAACTGTCAACAGTGGTGGATCGCTTATCGACAAATACCGCTGGAGGGTTTGTTTTGGTGAATACGGAATTGATTGCCGTACGTGCCATGTCTATGCAAAATCGACTTGCCCTTGATATTCTATTAGCCAAGGAGGGTGGGGTCTGTGGAATATTGAAAGTTCAACATTGTTGCACTTCCATTCCAGACGAAAGCAAAGACCTGAAGGTCTATATCAAAAATATTACTGATTTGCATGAAGAATTAGTACCACTGGAAGCTGAGAGTATTTGGACTAAAATAGCTAATAAAATAGTTGCTGTTAAGAGTTTTATTGCAAAAATAGGTAGTACTATTATAGGTAAGATATTGTTTCCTTTGACTTGTATAATTGTTGCTTTATTGATACTAAGATTGGTGTGTTTGTGTTGTAAAAACAGGGGAGGGAAAAAGAAATTAATTAAAAGAAATATTGAAAGGAGAAATAAAAGAAAAAGAGATCCACAAGAAATAGAATTAGAAGAATTGAGGGAGAGTGTTTATTTGGAGACAAAGAGGGATGATGAAAGGGAGTCTGGTGTCTAGTGTTGTGAAAAAGAAAAAGACATTTCCAGTTTCTCCTAAAAATTGGGATTAAATTTTACAAAGTTTTTTTTTTGGGTTGTTTATTTGGTGATAATATCACCAAAGGGGGGATTGCTGGAGCTGAGTTTTCTGTTGAAAATCTATGTGGTTTTTTAAGCTCTGGTTTGTCTATTGTCGAAAGAAATTAAAATTATTAATTCATAATTATTAATTATTTGTTTTGTGTAAATGTTCTGATTAACCAATACGAATTAACAATAGAAAACTACACGTGGGGATGCATTTGTGTTGCTTACTAATAATGTGCATGTTTAATTAAATAAATGTTGCTAAGTGCTGTTTATTTTAAAGCACAAAAACGCTTTTTAAATGTCGTGTACTAATGCTTTTCTTGTGTTGCAAAGGCTAGATAATTACATACACATAAGGGTATTAGTGGGGTTAACACTGTTTAAATCACTATGCTGTGGTAACGTTGTTTTTGTCTCTTTTAATTAAGATGGTACGTTTTGGCCTAGTGAAAAATGGCTACCGTTTAAAGCCTACATTCGAGTGCTGAGATTTTGATGAGAAGGCCTTGCTGAACATGGTCGAGAGTCATCTGACCACAGTCTTCGCCTGGTTAAAAGTTTTCCGTGAGGACAGCAGCTCTGGGCGGACATCCAAATGTCCTTGGAAGACAAAGGAGCCACAATGAAATTGTGATCACCATGCTGGTTCCGAGGAAATATGAACATGAAAAAGAAACATTTTCAAGATTTAGTTCCGTCTTCCGTCTTTTTATTTTTGTGATTTTTTCTGAGCGGAGATTTTCCAAATGTAGCGATGCTACATCCTTTCCTGCTCGCTTTGCTCAGCGGTTCAGCGGATATCTAAAACATTTTATGTTGCCTTCTTTTGTTAAATTTATTATAAATATTGTTAGCTTAGAGAGGGTTTGGTCATTGCATTTTGGATTCTGAGGCCACTTCTTTCCGAACTTGCGTTGGTGAGGATCGATGCTGTGAGGACGGTGACCTAAGAGACTTCTATCGAGAGACCTGTCCTGACCCATTTATGACATCTAGCTAGAATAGGTAATTATGAGAATAATGATTTTGCTTTTGAATTGATTTTCTTTGAACTAATTTTATATAAATTACCATTATTTGAGATACTGTGTTGGTGGTTATTTCTTGTCAATTATTGAGTACTCTATTTTGAGTATTGTTGATTATTATTGGTTAAATCATGACTCAAGACAGTGTCAATTAGGTCTTATCAACCATAAGTGTAGATGCAGGGTGATTAGAAGGTTTTCTTTCCACAGGTTCAGTGTTGATAGAGTAATCTGAGTGTATGTTAGTGAAATGGGCCCAAGCGTATGATGAGTGTATGTGCGTGTATCTGTGAATTTACTCTATCCGTGGAAGTAGGGAGAATTTGTACACCCCAATCTGCACCACGTACGTGAGGTGCCATTTTGCTTTTTTCACAATTTTTGTAATTTATACACATCTATAGGTGTGGTCTTTTGGTAGATACACCATTTTTCCCATTTTTAATATTAGATGGGATATATGACTGTCACTGGACAAAAAACATAGTTTTATAAAATAAGGCAAATAAAGTGGAAGGACACTACCTCGTAAGAAAGTGAGGAGTGATTGGTGAAGAAAAATGGTAAAAAGTTCCACCTCCACATTTGTGAATCCAAGAGCCCTGGGTGACAGATCTTGACTGTGTTTGACATAAACTGAGAGGAGGGCGACCTGTTCATTTTGTTCCCTCTACAGCTCCTTGTAGGTATAGTACTCTGATGATCTTTGCCAGGGGTGCCACGTATATTTAAATAACGTGGGACTAAGCCACGATCCCTGGGGCACTCCTTTATTCAGTGATTTCACTCCGGAGTGGAAACTCCCCAGGTTTACGGTTTGTGTACGTTGTTCCAAAAAGCTAGAAAACCACTGAAAGTCAGACCCCACTATGCCGATTTCCGTTAATCTTTGCAGCAGTCTATAATGCGCCACAGTATCAAAAGCTGAGGACAGGTCCAGCAGCACCAAGGCTACCGCCTTGTTCTTGTCTAAATCCATCTTGATAGCATCTGTGACACCAAGCAAAGCCGATATGTATTTTTAAGTCTTAAAGTACTATTTTCTTTAATGAGTTTTTCCCCACTGCAGGCACGACATGCTTTCCTGCAACATTCAGCGTCCCATGCACGCTTTCACTTTCCGAGCAGCCGGGACAATGGAGGCCGCTTCTCTGAATAGGTCTCACATTTACAAGAGTTTGAGCTATTGGCATTGTAAATGACAATGCCTCTAATTTATGTGTTAATTAGCAAAACAGATACATAAAAGGCATTTTCATTTACAATGCCAATAGTTTAAACTCTCCCATATGTGAGACCTATTGCACTGCAAATGCTTGTTGTTTTTAGTTTGAGGTTCAGACATGGCCTGCCACCTTGTAACTATAACGTAATTTTTGTTAAACTTTTTTTAAAAGACCAAATGGGCAACGGCCCTTCCTGATCCATTTTAGAATGATGAAGATGGACGACGTGGGCGCACACGAGTGCACATGCATCACGAGCTGGCGCTCACATGCATCATTTAAATATTAATTTATTTATGATGCAGTGGTGGCAGTTTTGGCTTTATTTATTTTAACTTCACTGTATGAAACAGTATACGTTAAAATTTCGAGTCCCAGGTAGCCTTGGCTACTGTGCAGCCAAAATGTCTCGTTTACACTGGTTATTCCTAATTTAGTTTATAATGTTTTAAGCCCTTCTCGTTTACACTGGTTATTCCTAATTTAGTTTATAATGTTTTAAGCCCTTCTCGTTTACACTGGTTATTCCTAATTTAGTTTATGTTTTAAGCCCTTCTCGTTTACACTGGTTATTCCTAATTTAGTTTATAATGTTTTAAGCCCTTCTCGTTTACACTGGTTATTCCTAATTTAGTTTATAATGTTTTAAGCCCTTCTCGTTTACACTGGTTATTCCTAATTTAGTTTATAATGTTTTAAGCCCTTCTCGTTTACACTGGTTATTCCTAATTTAGTTTATAATTTTTTAAGTTCTTACACAGTTTTAGTTCTGAAACCAGCAAACGTAACCGTGTACGTCTCCGGGCGATTCAATCGAATATTAACTTGAGATCAAGTGATTTACTTAATCCTTTTGTTGCAAAGAACCTTAAGCTATAGCCAAATCCTTACATCTGAGGCAGCGCCCCCGGAGAAGTAATTAAAAGGAGAAGGGAAAATCAATACACTCGGTAATTAAAAGTGTCCTTTGGAGAGAATAAAACGAGTGCATTCATTCAGAGGTTCTATATGATGTAGGTATTTCACTGCATGAAAAGTCTTCTCTCCTGGATTACTGGCGTTTCCCTTGGACGTGCTTAAAGTGCTATATTCCTACTGTTATCTGGAGAATTCCCTTGCACTTAACTGTTTAATGCAACAGAGATTCCATAAATGCTCATTTTCCAAATCGTTAATATCGTTAATTTAAAATCCTTAAGGAAGAAACAACAAATAGCACTCCTTTTAGTCTGATGACAACCCTTTTGTGGGAAGTTTCCTTTTATGAAATTAAACTTTAAAAGAAGTAACATCTTCAAAAAGTAACGAGAACATTTCCATCATCATTATATGGCACCTTCGCAGGCTATATCAGAAAGGGATCGAGTGTGTACATTGGTAACTAAGATGATAATTCAGCATAGTGATATTAAGTTTGGGTTAATTTTTTTACGGAGTTTTATATAGCGCGAACTTGACCCGAAGGTATGCGGTATCAGAGCACTTTACATATCACCTGTTGCGTTACATGAGGACACAGGCGCGCAACACCCATTGGGCTCACCAGGCTTCAGCACCCCCCCTCCCACCCCCCCCCCCCCCGTCGTCTTCTTCAGCCCGGGCTAAGATTACACACGCTGAAATGATGAACGAAGGCTGCGCATCGGATCCTTTCTGAGAGGCCCGGCAGCCTGCCTCTGAACAGTTTCAGTGAAGCCCCATGCCCCCACCTCTTGTTTTCCTTTACACTGGCTTCACTGAGTTGAAATCCTTGCCTGAAGTCAGGGATTTCACCTAAGCACTTGATGGGGTGGGAAGATGTGCACAGCAGGGGGAAAGGGATGGCCAGTGCAGGTGACGCTTTTCCTTTGTCAATGAATTTCTGCTGGCGTCATAGCCCAGGGTGTGCTGTCTGTGCGCTTGTATGGATGTGTATTCCATACAAGTGCACAGACAGCAAGCCCTGGGCTATGACTCCAGCAGGAATTACTTTAGAAAGGAAAAGCGTCACCTGCACTGCCATCCCTTTGGCCCTGCTGTCTGTGCACTTGTATGGAATTCACATCCACAGCGCTGCTCACCAGATAAATGGTGAACAGGGCCATGGATCTTTCTCTTTTTGCATCCAAGGGCACCAAGGAAGAAGCAAAGGAGGCCCAGGCAAGGAGAAACCAGGAGACATTTGACCCACATCTACCTACACTAAGACCTTTGGGAGGGGCTGGATGCCAGGGCGCAGTGCTGCTGATCAGCCCGACTCCACAGAATAGCATCAGAAGAGCAGGCAGCAGTTTTTTATGTAAGTTCCAGTGACTTTAATGCATTTTTTAGCACAGCATTACCTACTGCCTGCATAAGTGAATGTTGTTCTTGACTTACATACATGGAAACGTCAAAGAGGACAGTCCCCACCGTATATGCAAATGTAGTGTAAGTTTGTAGTGTTCATTTTTTGGAGTGCTAGTGGGTAACTTTAGGGTTCAGGGTGGGTGTGGGTTTTAGGGTGCCAGGGAGTAATTTTAGGGTTCAGGGTGGGTTACGGATTGGGGTGCCAGGGGGTAAATTTAGAGTTCTGAGTGGGTAAGGGTTTTGGGGTTCAAGGGGGGTAATTTTAGGGATCAGGGCGGGTATGGGTTTTGGCGTGCCGGGGGTCATTTTAGGGTTCAGGGTGGGTATGGGTGTTGGGGTGCCAGGGTCATTTTAGGGTTCAGGATGGTAATTGGTTTTGGTGTGCCAGGGGGTCATTTTAGGGTTCAGGACGGGTATGGGTTTTGGGTGGCCAGGGAGGTAATTTAGGGGTTCAGGGTGGGTGTGGGTTTTGGGGTACCAGGGGTAATTTTAGGGTTCAGGGTGGGTATGGGTTTTGGGGTGCCAGGGGTAATATTAAGGTTCAGCGTGGGTATGGGTTTTGGGGTGCCAGGGGTAATTTTAGGGTTCAGGGTGGGTATGAGTTTTGGGGTGTCAGGGGGATAATTTTAGGGTTCAGGGCAGGTATAGGATTTATGGTGCAAGGGGGAAATTTTTAGGGTTCTGGGTGGGTGTGGGTTTTGGGTTATCAGGGGGGCAATTTTAGGGTTCAGGGTGGGTATGGGTTTTGGGGTGCCAGGGGGTAATTTTAGGGTTCAGCGTGGGTATGGGTTTTGGTGTGTAGGGGTAATTTTAGGGTTCAGGGCAGGTGTGGGTTTTGGGGTGTCAGGGGGCAATTTTAGGGTTCAGGGTGGGTAGGGGTTATGGGGTGCCAGGGGGGAATTTATGGTTCAGCGTGGGTATAGGTTTTGGGGTGGCAGGGGTAATTTTAGGGTTCAGGGTGGGTATGGGTTTTGGGGTGCCAGGGGGTAATTTTAGGGTTCAGCGTGGGTATGGGTTTTGGTGTGTAGGGGTAATTTTAGGGTTCAGGGCAGGTGTGGGTTTTGGGGTGTCAGGGGGCAATTTTAGGGTTCAGGGTGGGTAGGGGTTATGGGGTGCCAGGGGGGAATTTATGGTTCAGCGTGGGTATAGGTTTTGGGGTGGCAGGGGTAATTTTAAGGTTCAGGGTGGGTATGGGTTTTGGGGCATCAAATTAACAAAAATGCATGCTCTAATTGTTGTCCAGTTTCAAATGTAGAATTCACCACATTTTTTTCTCAGCTTGACCTGAGCATTATCCGATCCTGATTATCTGCCATTTTAGCCCCGCCCCTATTGATTAACATTAGCCACGCCCCTTCATTTGCCATGTTAGCCCCCCCCCGAAATTAAGACCTAGTTGCGCCCCTGTGAGGACACATTCATTTTTGTTAGGCACGGGGAGATTAAGTGATTTGCCCAGAATCACAGGATGTTCAGCGTCATTGCAGAGACTCGAACCCAGTTCCCCAGATTCGAGGTCGACCGCCCTAGCCGTTAGGCCAACTCCTCTCTGGTAATTCTACCCAGCAGCGACGCAAAACGCGTCTTAAAATAACTATTTTACCCCAGGACCTAAAAATAATAATAGAAGTTCAGATTAATGGAAAAGATAGTCGGGGTACTCCTTAGAAACCTACACTGGAAGCTTAAAATTATGTTCAGAAGTCCTCTACACAGAACGGAGCTGTGGCGGGGCAGTAGGAGGTTTGTTAATCTGTGGTTAGAAAGAGTTTATACCAGAAAGAGCGTAACCATAAGAGAGCATACTATTTCTGACAGCATAAATAGGGTTTGACTCTCTATCCAAAGGGTTTGATGGAAAGATATTAAGAGTAACTTTACTTGTCAATGACTACGAGGCTTTCAGGCATAGGATGCCTTCTCAGAAAATCACGAACAACGGAGGCAGACTATGTCGCCTAGCAACAGATCGACTGACTGGATGGCCTGAACACAGCTTAGACCATGTAGCTATAAAGATGTCTGTATGCGCCTCGTTGAATGCCAAATGTGGCTCACAAGAAGTTGGAGCTGGCTGAAGGATCTTGGCAAGGTTGCCTGGATTTCAACTGTAAGCTCTAAATTCAACACTTCTGCTGCTCATTGCCCAGCTTTTGGGACAGAAGTTCATTTCTGTGGATGCTTCCAGCCCAAAGGCATTTAGTTAATCAAGGTATAGCCCGTCATCAGTATGGAGGTGCGGGGGGGGGGGGCGAGGGGGGATTAAAGTTGTACACTTCCTTGTCACCCACAGATGGAACATTTTACATACCCTGAACAATGTCATAATTGTGCCCAATAAGGGCTTTAGCCAACGATAATAACTGCATCAAGATAGAGGGTGCGGATTAAAATCCTGCTGCAAACTGACTGGTTGCGCCTTTGTGATGTCATAGCACAACACAGGTCTTGAGTAAGACGACAACAGCTCCGGGTTAGAAATCAGCGCCTGAATCTGGCATAATCTGCATCAGCTACAGCAGGGAAAGGACTGAGGTAGACCCTGGCGACAGAGTAGAAGTATGACATGGCATCAGATTGAGCCCTGTAATAAGATGCACAAGGTCAGCTGGCGCAGAGGGAGGGCCTTCCTGCAGAAGTCTAGCTGGAGCCCCTTGAGCATCTGCAGAAGCTGCTGCATGGCCTTCTCGAAGGCCACAATTTGCTGTGGGGTTGATGACGGCTCAGGAAATTTGTAGAGTGCTAGGACCAATCTTTTAGTTCACATCCTTACGCCGGATTCGAGTGGTGGGAAGAGGTGGAATCCCGCTCGCCCTTCTTGTGTTTATGGTGACTTTGACTTTCCAAAACACTGAGCAGGAATGGGATTTTGTACAGGACTGAGTCCTTGAACGGAATTACAAACAGACCCGCAACTTGAAGAAGGAGCGAGATTTATGTTTTGAGCACAACCTCTTCTGTCCAGCAAAGCAGAGTATCACATCCTGTTTCCGGATCACCTTTGGGTGCATGAGGGTACATTTATCACACAATTTCAGAGTTGTGACGGGAGCCAAAGCACAAAGGCACGTGTCAGGCTGGTCCTTCACCGACATCTGCTTCCTGCAGTCACAGCACAGCTAAGATGCTGATAAGATCCTGTCATTTTCAGGGGGAGGCATTGTGCCTGCCACATGGTCTGTCATAATTTAGAAATCCTACAAAGTTCCTTATCCATGTCAAAGGAAATGGAAGAAAGGCACTGACAACAGCGCGCTGAGGTAGCACTTATATGACCTCCGCTCTGTTGCTTCAGAGGCAGTATAGAGTCATTACGAATATTTTCAGGGGGAGAAATCTTCAGTTCGAAGTATCCATTAGAACACAAAGGATTGCCAAAGTATCATGAGTAATGGATTCCTGGTTAGATCAGGGAAACAGAAGGCAAATCGCACAAACTATTCTGGAAAAAGACTGATAAAGTGACTTCTGGTAGATAAGAGTGTTTGCCAGAAAATAAGCATTACATTGCATTCAAAATGAAAGCGTATAAGGCAAGATTTTATCTAAGTCACTTGGCAACCAATTGCTGGACCTTTGCCTACCAAGCGAATTTCAAATTATTCTGGGCTCACCTCTCAAGCACATCCAACTTACTACCGAATGCAGACATCACTGAAGCCGGCCATGGGTTGGTTCTGATGGATCGCCGAGGCAAATGTCAAATTAACAGTCATCGGTCAGTGCCACAGAAGGAAGCCAACGGACTAGGGAGTCAAAAGGTGCATACATACACAAGAGATAAAGGGGGCTGAACAACAAGCCCTCTGGTACTCCATGGTCCACCTTCTTCCACGAGAAATAAAAAGAGGCAAGTTTCACCGCCCAAGTATGTCAGATAATAACACATTCATGCAAGAGCACCCATCTCCAGTTTAAAGTAACTGAATAAGCAGCAATAGAATTGTTGCATAGTAGTGCATGGATCAGACACAAGGTTTCTATCCGCAAGTGGAGCGCCTAGGCTGGGCACACATCTAGGGGTTAAATGAATTTACAGACGGTGCCACTGATTTTTTTCGTCTCAGAAGTTAATAAAGTCAAACCTGTTAAGACTGGACAAAGGTGTTTACTTCTGAAAGCATTGGGCTGAAAGGAAGCAGCTATGCTGCTGAAGCATAAATATTTACAAACAAGCTGAACATTGATTAAAATTGTCAAGTGAGTCTCAAGGCTTCTTGACGAGTACTCCGTCATGATAACACAGGATTTTACCAAAATTGTCCTTGAAGGAGTACTATTTAACTGATATCTTAGCCTCATAATAAGAGACAGACATATTATGGACTTATAGAGTGCTAATGTATATACATACCCCTTTACTAGCTCTTGAATCAAACTTCGGAATGGCCATTTCTAGCTTTATTTTTCCACACTGATGGCTTGGTAAATTAAGGTTATTAAAATACCAAGGGGGATAGTGCAGAAGAGTGTGTTTTAACCAGTTTCAAAATGTGCCACCACACCCACGGCTGAAAATATCCCTAATTCATAAGCCGAAACCAGACCTGTAATTAGTTGCATGGAGCCATCGGCAGAAGCGCCTTCTACAAATCTTTTCAGGCCAAGATCGACAGTGATCAGGGGAAGGGATAAAGCTGGGGCGTGCTGGCTTGTAGAAATGCCCAGCACCAGGCTCTTTTGAACATGAGTTCGATATATAAGGGTATTGCCGGATCCAAATATCACTATCTACTACATATTATCCAAATGATTGTGAATTAATATTGTCCGTTATATCAGTACTTTTGGTATTTTTTACTTAGCATATATTCAATAATGTACGTTGCTCCACTCTAATATGGCGCTGGTTGTGAGCGCTATCGAAACACGTGATCATGATCGTTAACACAACTTCAATATGGTGCAATGTTTTTTTGAACACAAGTTCGATATATAATGGTATTGCCGGATCCAAATATCACTGTTACATATTATCCAAATGATTGTGAATTAATACTGTCCGTTATATTAGTATTCATGGTATTTTTTACTTAGCATATATCCAATAGTGTACGTCGCTCCACTCTAATATGGCGCCGGATGAGAGTTTGAATATACACGTGATCGGGCTCTCCAAAATGAACGCACGTGACGTGATATGGAATACGAGTCCGCTATATAAACATGGAGAAATATGGCGCCCGGTTTGAATACGATACCGAAGAGCGCGTCTCCATCGAAAAGGTAATTGGGCCGCTTTACTGTTTGTTGGACTTTTGCTCTGCATATGAGCTTTGTCTGTACTTTTGGTCCTTTGGAGTAGTGTGCCCTGTGGGATAGTTGCATTTGATGTACGGCAAAACGTTATTTTTCTGTATAAATGTGGAGGAACATGGCGCCAGTTTTGAATGTTACACCGGGGAGCGTGTCCCGTTTGAAGGGGTATTTGGGTCTCACTGTTGTTGGATTCGTTCCTCGTTCATTGACTTTATTTGTGTATGTGGACTTTAGAAGTGGTGTACCTTATAGTATAATTGTACTTAGAGGGTCTCTTATTTTACTAAAGGTGATGTACGTTTGGTATCTTTACCGGGGGGACTGCCAATGTGTATGGGTTGCATGCCGGACGCAGTCTTAGACCGCGATTTATGATTCCTATCTTTGGGACTTGTTTTCTATTTATTTTTTCTTATTTGGAATATGACTATGCTTTTCATACGTAGTCGGAATCCTTTTATTTTAGGATTGGCCTACTTTTCGCCCAACACTAACTTGGGGTGACTACTCTTTTTGGGATTAAACCTCCGGATATTTATGGAGGTAAGATCCTTAGCACTTTCAATGGACTGTGTGAAATTATTGGTGGGGATTTATACAAAGTCAAAATGAAATAACAAACCTTATTGCGACTATGAATATCAGTGGGGCGCATGCCCCATTTGGGTATGACATACACTTGATGGTTAATTAACATATAATATAAATTAGGATATAATTGGTTACCAATCAGATACAGGTGAATATACGCCTTTCCTCTTTTATCTTCCACCATTAGGACAATAGGATGTAATATTAATCTACCTAATTACAAATACAGTTCCACTTCTTTGTTGCTACAGAAGACTGTCTTTAATGCATTTATTTACACCTGAAAATTATAGCTGTATAAATTATAAAGCAATCTTACTTCAAATGAAAATGTGATGTACATTTTTTTTGTTATGCACTACTAGGTATTTATGATCTTGGGTATATGGGCATAGGACAGTTTTGAGCCCTCGTGATACATCTTTTTTGAGGTGAGACTTACTGTGATTTTGGTGGAGTGTTTTACACATCAATAATTTTCTCGCTTTTTGGAATATCTTGCTAAACCAAATAGTATCGATTAGTCGGTAGCATGTCTCTGGGTTTTCCTCTCTTCTCCTTTCCTTTTCTCTTCCTCTTTATTTCTTTCTACTTATTGACTTATCTATTCATGTGCTTACTCACTTTATAAAAAAAACATTTTTTATTGCTTTCACATATATATATAAAAAAATATTTTCCGATTTCCTTTTCCCATTTCCTTATTTTTCTTGTTCGGCACTTTTCTACATTTTTCATGTAGGTTTTAATATGTAAGGGTTGTATTTCTACCAAGTAGATTTTTTATGTCAAATATATTATTGGTTATGGAATAATTAATAATTTTGGGTATATTTATGTATATGTACTAGACATACAGTGGCTTTTGCCCCGTTCCTGTCTTTTGAAATGCACTAAGAAGTGTTCTTTTTGTGTACTTTATATTTGGTTATATATGTCTCTTGTTTTCGTTTGTATTCCAACTTGTGATTTTATATATGTAATATGTTTATCTATATGAGTTTGTTTGTTGCATCCATGTATTCAGTATGTCTATATTTTTGTGTTCTTCCAGCCCTGACGAAGTTCCTATGGAACTAAACGCGTTGGCTGTGGTGGAAATTAAAAAAAATAATTTATAGAATAAAGGATACTTTGAATGAACTTGAGGCTCTCCCTTGACTTCGTTTCTGGTGCACCGTCCTCACCCTCATGATCTTGTCTGATTCTCAGTGGAGCAGAAGTGCGGCAGGCTCCGGACGGGCGTGCACAGATAAAGGACTTTTTTTCTTACTTTGAAATTGAAGTGCTGAACCTTGGTCAGCCGCATTGATCTCTTGTAACAGATTCATACAAGGCAGCTTAAGTTGGATAATGAAGACAGGGATGTGGAATTCCTATAGCCCGACGCCCGGGACATATTGTTTGGGGTCAAGGGCAACAAGTTTTAATGTCTATTTTGTCCTTGGGAAAAGTAGGCCCAACCCCCTACAGCACAAACCCTTTAGCTGCCAGTTTACAATACCACATTATGGATCAAGGAAGAACATTGTCTAAAGTTAAGGTAATATGTGTGTCCATGTGTTAACACTGTTCAAACTTGTAGTTATGGTTCATTAATGCAAAGCCTTTATTATTAGGGTGAGCACTAAAATTAAATGTCAGCTCTGCCTGCACTACTGACGGTGGTTCCAGTATAAACGTGTACACACGTTTTCAAAGTTTAGTAATATGAGGCTATGTATAATGCTCCCAGAATGCTCTCTGATTATATGCAAATATTTGCAGAAGCTTGAAAGCAACCGTGATGATTCTTTGCTTTCAAAATAAAATGTTCACAAAAAAATGCAAGCAGGAAAAAAATATATTGCTAAACTACTGTAAGATTTTAGGTACCTTATCTTTGCAGCATTATTTAGTCACATGTTTATGTATGCTTGTATTTCCCAAAAATATTCATAATGGAAAATCAGTGTAACCAGTTAAAATATGATTGTGGGAAACAAAAATAAACAAGCATTGGCAAAGCCAGTAGGGCTGAAATTGGTGGTCAGGCTTTTGGTTTTGTCAATGCGTGACTTGTTTAGGCATTGTTTTTTGTAAAACAATATCTGTGTGGGAGCTGCAGGGCTCTCGCCATTCTAACAAGCATTGGCAAAAGCAAAAAACAGTTTTTGGTCTCAAATTGCACACATTGCCACAGCACTTCCAGGCTCTGAACAAAACTACTTTGTGTGCCAATATGCTGCTTGTAATAGAGCAGAATACTGTCACTCACAGTGAAGCCAGATGATAGACCGAAAGAAGGAGAGAGAGAGAGACATAATTTTACTAAACACAAAAGGTCATGGTTAACCCCAGGCCTAATTAGAGGCCCAATTTTTAAAGAAAGTCTCAAAAGTGCATCCATGGTATATATCCATGCATTAAGTGCATATATGCAGTCTCCATGAATTCACAAGAATTTACAGAAGTAGGCCAAGAAATAGTACTGTAATATTTGTGAACTGCATTTTAGCATGAGCAAATGTGCTTGTGTAGATTTGCTCATGTGAAAATCTGAATGATTCAAGTTCACTTTTCCTCCAACCACTTTTTTCCCAACCCTGAAGAAGTTTAACGTCTGCCACTGCCAGGAGTACATTTCCAACCTTTTTCAGTATGGGAAAAGATTAAAAAAGAGTTGGTGAAAACCCTTAAAACATGCAAATTAGTAGGTTTGCACAGACTCCTTCCAACTCTTGAACAATTGCTTACCACTACCTTCAGCTCCAGTATGTAGACCTGCAGAAATGTAGCAACATAAGGGAATTTCTAGTATTCAAACCCTACTATGGTACAAGCCCTGGCCTAATTAGAGAGGCTTTATCAGAACTCTTGCTTAATGAGATTGCTGCCGTAATTTGTCGCCACATTACTTGGCACAAAAGGGACAAGTGGATTTTGTTTCAGGACAAGTAGATTTATGAAGCAACCTGCCCCATGGACAAGTAGATATTTTATTAAATTCCACACCCCTGGAAGAGAATATTCAATTAAAAATGGACAAAACCTGGTCTAATCACTTTTCCATAGCAAAGTCAATGCAGCAAAGCACTTCACTGAAAGTGCAGTAATTACTTCTTGAAGAACCACATATAGGACCACAACAGCAGCGTGGAAAGACCATCATCACTAACCAACGCTTTCCAGAAAGCAATCACGCAGGTAAACCTTCCTGCAACATTGATTGAATGCAAGCAATAAGGGGAAATAGACGTTCCCGGATGAAAACAAGGCACGGAAAGCAAGGAATTTAGTACCAAAGTTCTTCCTTTTCCACCCTATGACAGTGCACAATAAGGCCTTCTTTAGCTTCCAGTGCTTTTACGGGAGGTTCAGCAAGAGAGACCATCCTATGCTTTTCTAAGCCACAAAATGAAGTCTTTGTCACAAACAACCTTTTCAGTCTCTGGGGTGTCACACATGTCTCTTTTAGTAGGATCTGATAAAAACTCAGATTCTTATTTAGATTGGGACTGTCGCCTACTCACTGAGCTTCTACCTTCTAGTGAGACAGCTCTGTCAGGAGAATAGATTCCTATTGTTTAAAGTACTTTCTAATCTTTGGCACTACTATAGTGATCAAAATTGCATGCTTGGAATGATAACTGGACACTTTCAAGTATTTTTAGAAGTCTTTTACTAGAGATGCTCTTAATTTAGAAGGATTATCTATATCACCTATTCCACCAAAGATGAGGATGACTTCTACGGTTAACTCTTCATTATCAATTTACCAAAATCTCAAACAGTGCCAGACAACACACTACATCACACATTCCATACGGAAACATGGAGAGACAGACCCATCAAGACCACATTGGCATCCATACTACAGGCATACTGTATACAAATAACAAAGGAGAGACATTAGTTACCGCAGTTCAGGGACCACAGGACCCAGAGGCAATGGAAGAACTTGTTACAAATAAAACAAGCATTGGCATAGCCAATAGGTCTCGCCTTTGGGACCTTATAAGTGTTTAGCCATGCAACAGTTGATGTTGTTGCACCAAGGATATTGTGCTGTATAACTAAATACTTATAAGGTCCCAAAGGCGAGACATATTGGCTATGCCAATGCTTGTTTTCAATTGCTGCCTGTTTAATATCAAGTGAACAAACTTGCGTTTTCATGTCTCAGTAAGATGCTATTTGAATGTATTTTCACAGACAAGGCAACAACCTTCCCAAGAATGTTAAAATGTTGTTTCACCAGAAACATGCATGCTTAAGGTTTCGGCTAGCTGTATTAGCAGAATCACACAAAATGTACCAAAATGTGTTCTAGTACAGGTGGCGTCTGTGGAAAACTCCATGTTGTAGAATAACGAGAGACTTTCAAAATATATTTTAATGCAACTGTTTCACTCTATTTAATTCGGATTGGTTTATTCTGTGGGAACCATGTACAACTGTAGGATATCCGTTGTCCAGAATCCTGTAAAAGTATGCTGTTTTTTTAGTCTCTTTTTACTGACCGTCAGTGGCGCATACATTCCGGATTGCTCTTCCATTATATTCTCTGTATTTTGGCTGAACTGAACTTTACTGAGTTCTTTGTTTGATCCTGTATTCTAACTGACATTTGAAATCTGATTTTTTAATTATTTTGACTATAATACGGGAGTTTTGTAGGTTATGCAATCTGAAAATAATCCATAAAGGTCTAAACCTTCCCTGTCTGTCATTCTTGTAGGACCAAATGGGTTCTATGTGTCCCAACTGTGAGTGTCATTTAGAGTGCTTTACAGAGAAAGAGGTCCAGCAAGGCGCACCAAAATCTGATAAGGGATTAACACCACTCCCGGTCCATCAGTCGCGCAATAGAATGGGAGGGAGCGTGACGTCAGCAGCATCTATTTATCCATGTGCACATGCACACCCTGCGATTAGCTTCACCTACAAGAGCGTGAATTCCCTTGGGAGGAGCCGGAATGCGGATACAGACATACAATATTGTGGCCACAAAAGTGTGGCTTTACATGCTGACCTGGATGCTTTTTCAACTTATCAACACTCAAAAGTGTGCACCGAAGAGTCTAGATCACAAGTGAATGTGCAACCTACTTGACAGCACATGTGTTAAGACATTTATTGATGGATAACTGATTTTACACATTACAATGTGTGAGCTGCTGTGAGTAGCAGAACAGAGGCCTGAGAACAAGCAGCAACAGTAAAGTGCTCTTATCTTTTTAGAACAGGTTATGTATCCTTACATACATTTCTTCGTGCATAATGATCAATATCCGTTAACATCAGCACAGCTTTGCCAAAGTGGCACAGTGTAGCATATGGGCTCCCACACATCACTTCTGAAGGTAGATGGTTGAACATTGTAACCACTACTGGTTTAATCCTTTTTGCGCATGCAGTATCCTTTGCTGAAGCCCATATCCTTTATTACATCCTTGTACCAGCTACCTGCTCCATATTAAATGAAACAGGAAGGAAGACTGCGATGTGTGGGCTAAACAGGGCTGTGCTGTTCACCAGATTGTGAAATCAAAACTCCGTACACCAAGTGTTGTAAAGCCAGTTTTAATGAAGTCCTGGACACTAATGCTACTGTTTCTCTGCCACACCTCCAACTGAATGTTTGAAAACCTGCTCCTTCAGCTACAGTACTTGGAACCCCCACATCAGAACTACACCAGGGCACAAATCCTAAATTAAAAAAAGAGAGATGGAGCATGTGAGCGGAAAACACGAGCACTGTATGAAGTGCTCCAAGACAAAGAAAAAAAAAATGTATTAGTGTGTTTGAATTTTTTTAAATGCTCCAATCTGCCCACTGTAATGTGTGTTTAAAAGGTGACCACGAAACGGAATTGCAACTTTAATTAAGAAGGATGTCTGGTATGGCTTGTTCTCTCCTGGCGCCCGTGGTTTGTGTACTTGTAACACTTGCAAATACCGCCATTAACCAAGCCGGATGGCTCTGTCTGGCTTCGAGCCCAGTGGCGCCTGTTGTCTGTTGTCTCAAGAAACTCTTCCGTGCAGTAAGGTAGGGGGAGGAGCGGGTGAGAGAGGGGAAGGAAAGCCGGCCATGCGAGGGATGCTAGAAACCAGGGCAGCAGCTGTACGCGTGCACGACATCGCGAATGCAAGCTGGAGGCCTGAAAAGCCACTAGGTTAGCACTTCCAAAACCCGCTTACTGAAACTCTCGCCAGAGCAGCGCTATGAGCGCTGGCTCAGGCGAGACCTAAAAAGGGCAGCCATTAGGAAACTGATTTATTTTCATTTTGTTCTGTGGCAATTGTTCAAAATCTTTCCAATTATTTGCCAGCTTTCACTTAGATGGTAAGGTATTATTGAGCAAGTTACTTTCCTTCGGTAGCACCTTATCTGGTAGAGACTATCTAGCCGCAGAATCTTTACCTTATAATTATTCAGGTGTCAGACTGGATTTGGATATTTTTCATGAGAAGTATCCGTAAGCCCCGGTAGGTGGAGTAGACTGCCTACACACAACATCGTCGGCATCAGCACCAGTAGTGACATGCACTTTGCCTATATAGGCACCAGCACAATTACATCAGTTTCTTTTCATGACTTTCCATGCCAGAAGCGCAGAGAAATGCAGAACACTGACCACTGGGGTGGACACTGGGGCCCTATAAGGCGTAAAATCTTCTCCCTAGAAATTCATTTGCAGAGAAGGGAGGATGGGTGGGTTGATAAGGAATATGCCACAAGATAGAGTCTCTACCAGATAAGGTATTACTGAAGGTGAGTAACTTATTAATCTAATAGAGACTTCTAGCAGTAGATTCAATACCTTAGACCACATACCTAAGCAATAACTCCCCAGAGGTAAAAACAATTTCACAACAAAAAGTCCTGCAGGACCGAATGGGCAAAGTGCCTGTACCGACGGACCAGACAGTTCAGGCATTAATGTTTGGTGAACGTCTGTCGAGAGGCCCACTTTGGCAGGTGTCCAGGACTGGGACTCCGGGTACTAACTCAGTGATTGAAGCCTTGGCTTTGGTGGAATGAACACCCAAGCCCTCAGGGGGTTGCTTCTTGGCCAATGCGTAGCAGTTTTTGATGCAAAGTATGATCCATCATGTTATGGATCACTCCTGCACAGCCTTTCCCTTCTACACACCGACATACCCAACAAAGAGTTGGTCGCTCATCCGGAACTCTCTTGTGCAGTCAAGATAATACAACAATGCTCTTTTGGAGTCAAGTCAGTGAAGTCTCCCCTCTTCTTTAGAGGGACACGTGGAGCGTAAAAAGTAGGCAGTGTGATGGACTGGCATACATGAAAGGGAGTGACGACTTTTGGCAGAAAGGAAACTCTAGTTCGTAGAACCAGCTTGTCTGGGTAGATGTTTAAATATGGAGGCTTCGACGACAAAGCCTGAAGCTCAATAACCCTCCGGGCAGATGGTATTGCCACCAGAAATGCCGTCTTGATAGTAAGGAGCCTGAGAGGACAGTTGTGCAATGGCTCAAAGGGAGCGCATAGAAGGAACATCAAGACTAGATAAAGACCCAACTAAGGCATGATGAAGGGTGAAGGATGAAGGATGAAACATATGTTGCAAACCTTTCAAGAACCTAACCTATGTACAAAAGGGGATTTGAAGAGGGATTGCCTAAGCAACCGCATTGAGGCTGATATAGCAGAAAGATAGACCTTTAAGGTGCCAAGAGCAGAGCCCTGCTTGGTAAGGGATAGAACAAATCAAATAACCTGAATATGGGGAGGCAAAATGGAGTCAAACTGTTTTTATGCACAAAATGCCACAACAGCAGGTGTATACCGTTTTGGTCGAGGGAACACCTGGCTGCCAAGATAACATCAAAACACACAAGATGATGGACGGAATGTTGCACATTGGCAAAACATTCACCCCCAGTCACAGATCTGGGTTTAATCCATCGTTATTTTGCTCACCACGCCACCCCAGTTCAGACATGGCCATATGCAAATCAGTCTTGACCCTGTGCCTCATGGGAACAGTCCAGCCCGAACTGCCAAGCCATGTCTTCCCTGGACCGGATTCAAGCATCCTAGGGCCCGTTTCGGGGTTTCACCCCTCTTCAGCCAGGACAGCTTGACTCCAGTGGCGTAGTGAGCACGGGACCCACGTCTGGGCATACCCTTCCCACATAGGGCGAACAGCAAAACACACAAGATGATGGACGGAATGTTGCACATTGGCAAAACATTCACCCCAAGTCACAGATCTGGGTATAATCCATCGTTATTTTGCTCACCATGCCACCCCAGTTCAGACATGGCCATATGCAAATCAGTCTTGACCCTGTACCTCATGGGAACAGTCCAGCCCGAACTGCCAAGCCATGTCTTCCCTGGACCAGAATCAAGCATCCTAGGACCGGTTTCGGGGATTCACCCCTCTTCAGCCAGGATAGCTTGACTCCGGTGGCGTAGTGAGCACTGGACCCACGTCTGTCCATCAAAAGTTCTTTTTGCTTTTGTCAAGATAACATTGCAGCCCCTCCACCTGCCACTTACCCCCTCTGCGATTCTTTAGCATGATCTGAGACAATCGCCAGAATTATCAAAGCCTCAACACCGCCTCTTCCACACAGCAATGGCCACAGCCAAACTATGTATCCTACGACAATGGAGGACGCCGGACCCACCAACACATGCGTCCTGGCTACTAGCCATGATTCATACCGCCTTCAACGATCAAGTCATCTACAACCGGCAAGAACAATCCGACCTGTTCTTGCAGACATGGGCACCCTTCACGCGCACAGAGGTGAACGCTGGAGGTACTCACCACGCGTGAGAACCGGTGCCTCCCTCTGTTGCACATCCAGCGCCTCCGTCACAGCAGTCACCCACAGCTACCATCTAAGACACAGCATGTAAGATAACCCACCTCGTTGCAGCTCTCCCACTCTCTCCCTCCCATGTTGCCCCCTACAGTGCCCCCGCAAAGCCGCAGGCACCCATCTCTTCCCCCCCCCCCAAAATTACTTTCATTACCCACTTTCCCAGGATCCCACACATGCAACCTCTCCCCGCACACTCACCTTACAAACGTATTGTATTCTATGTTGCTGGATGGACTTTCATCTTCTGTCAACCCCTCTCCTCACCATCTACTATTTTCTCTTCCACCTTTTCTTTCCCCTCTCTCTCCTCACCCCTCTATTACTCCCATAAACCCTGCTGGAGACTGTCACAACACAACACCACACCACTATCCTGGAACTTATCCCACTTACTCTCCCTCCCCCCCACCATTCCTGAGCCCACACTCCCCCTGGCACCCTGACAGGGAATCACGGGGTCCCCACGCCGTGGAATTCCAGATGATGGTAAACCTATCCACATCCATAATAAGGACTCAATGACGGCTGCTAGGGGTATGAGACAATAGTGTAGCACCTGTAAACCCACTGTTCCCCCCTCCCCCCCCCAATCACCATATCCTGTACACATTCTGGCAGATACGTGTGCCCACAACGGACGGAGGGGCCAGGACAGAGGCGAAGGTGGCCATTCTCTCCATCCTCTGTCCCCTGCAGGCTCCCTTCCCCAAGGAAATGAATTGCCTCAGCCAAGTACTGGTGTACCTAGTCTCTCACGCACCGGTACAAACTTGGATCCGCTCCCAGCAGCACTATTACTGTGCACAAAATAACACACCCATGTCCACCCACTTAAAAGCACACCCATCTCGGGGCATTCTCCATTTCCCCCCAGACCCAGCACGGGGACCAGTCGTTCTCAGGGACACCCCCACGATTACTGCACTCAGTGGGATGCCCCTGCCTCTAGGGGACCACACTGCTCATGATACGCCACCATCCATCTACAAAGGACAACCCCACAGACACAGGAGGGACACTGCACTGCGCAGAGCGTACAAAGACACTGTACCCACCCGCCCTTTATATATAGGTGCACCCACTAACGCACAGACCGGGCTTCTTCCCTATGACCCCCAACCCTCACCCCATTCCCCCCCAATACTAAGCAAATATTGTTTTCTGCTAATACGATGCAACTGCCAGTCATCCATGCTTCCTTCTCACTGATGTATATTGAATATGTTGTACTGATGACAGATGTTACCTACTAACATGTACCCATCTCCACAATGCTTACCCTGTGAAACTTTAATAAAGACTTGCAACAAAAAAAAAAACTAACATTCCAGACTTCAGGTAGAAGGTCAAAGGCTGTCAACTGTTGTTGCTCAATCTCCACACAAGGAGGCAGAGCTCTGACAGGTTCAGTTGGAGAAACCTCCTCTCCTGCTGTAACAGAAGATCCTCCCTAAGTGACAGCCTAATCGGAGGACCGATTGCTATGCTCAACACCTCGGGATACCAAACTCTCTGAGTCAAGTCAAAAGCCACAAGGATGACTTGGGCGTGGTCGTTCCTGATCTTCTTGAGATCTCTGGACAGGAGTTGTATGGGCAAAAAGGCATAAAGGAGGCCTAAACTCCACTCAAGAAATAAAATGTCTATGAGCGAGAGCCGCCTTGGAAACTCCAGTGTGCAGAAATGCTGGTATTGAGCATTCTTGGCGGTGGCGAACAGATCCAACCAAGGCTCTCCCCACTGCTGAAAGAAACCTTGCATCACCTCCGAATGGAGACACAACTCGTGATCCACTAGGCATCGTCAGCTGAGTTTGTCTGCTCTGGTGTTCAGAGTGTCCACCAGGTGTTGAACCCCGACGCTCCAGCTATGTTCAGAGACTCAGAACCTCTTGACCAATTACCCACGACCCCACCCCGCACTGTTTGTTGCAGTACCACATGGCGGTGGTGTCTGTGAAAACTTGTACTAGCCTTCCCTTGATGGAGGGTAGAAAGGCTTTCAATGCTAGCTTTTGACAGCTTAGAATGCCATATCTATTCAAGGTGATGAGGCGGTTTGGGCTGGGGTCAGGGTTTGTGAGTTGGACAACTCTATTATACACGGAATCATGGGCCAGAGTGCGAACGGAAGGTATGCTCTCCAACAGTTACCAAGTGGGCACGGAAACAGACAGGGCTGCCCCCTGTCTCCCCTCCTATTTGCTCTAGCTATGGAGCCTCTAGCTGCTTGTGCCCGAACAGGGATCCCATATCAAGGGCTGGAAATCATGGGTAGGCAGCACCATATAGCACTTATGCATACGACCTGCTGTTCCTTCAAACTGTGGGGGAGGACCTTGACAGAGCCAATGAATTACTGGAGCAACTTGGACTGGTGTCAGGCTTAGTGGCGAACTAGAAAAAGTCATGCTTGTTCTCCACTCAGCGATACCAAAGGGGATGATGGACGGAGCGTTTGAGCAAATCAAACACTCACCCCCAGTCAACTGATGTGGGTTTAATCCATCATCATTCTTTAGCTCACTCCACCACCCCAGTTCAGACATGGCCATATGCAAATCAGTCTGACCATGTGCCTCATGGGAACAGTCCAGCCCGAACTGCCAAGCCATGTCTTCTCTGGACCGGAAACAAGCTTCCTGGGACCGGTTTCGGGTTCATAACCCTCATCAGCCAGGCTATCTTAAATCCAGTGGCAAAGTGAGCAAGGGACCCACGTCTGGGCATACCCTGCCAACTTAGGGCGAACAAAGCAATACCAGATGGCTGGGTTCAAACTGGAATGGCATGGTGAGCAAAAAAACCGATGGATTTAGGCCCAGATCTCTGTACTGGGGTGAATGTATGACATTGTTCTGCATTCTGTCCATCAATTGTTGTTTTTGCATTTGTCACCCCGTGTGGGAAGGGTATGCCCAGACGTGGGTCCCGTGCTCTCCATGCCACTGGAGTCAAGCTATCCAGGCTGAAGAGGGGTGGATCCCCGAAAACGGTCCTAGGATGCTTGTTTCCAGTCCAGGGAGGGCCTGGCCTGGAAGATCGGGCTGGACTGTTCCCATTGGGCACAGGGTCAAGACCGATTTGCATATAGCTGGGTTCAAACTGGAATGGCATGGTGAGCAAAAAAAACGATGTATTTAGGCCCAGATCTCTGTACTGGGGTGAATGTATGAAATTGTTCTGCATTCTGTCCATCAATTGCTGTTTTTTCATTTGTTCCCCACTCAAGCAGCTGGGGAAAGGCCGGCAATAGCGGAGGAGGTGATGTGAGAGCCAAGATGTCTCCCATACCTAGGGACTAAATTATACCACGACCCGGTGAATATACTGGAAGGGAACACAGTGAAAGCTATTTGGGGTACGAAAGCAAACATGGAATTTTGGGCGTCCCTCCCCCTGTCAGTAATAGGCAGAATTGCTTTGTTAAAAATGGTGACGTTGCCGAGGTTATTATACTACTTTGTAGTGCTCCTTCTGTGGATACCAGCGAAGATATTCCAAACACTGCATTCATTGATAACAACTTTCATATGGGGAGCAGGCCGATCTAGAGTGGCACTGAACACCCTACAGAGGCCCAAGGCACTGGGGGGCCTAGCACTCCCGGATTTTGAGAGCTACTATCTAGCAGCAAAATTGCAGTGGTTGATGCAGTGGGTGGCTGGGATGCTGCATGGGGTGGCTGATTTGGATCCGGAGGTGCCGGGCCGCGACCTGCTGTCGTGCATGGTTCTGTGGTTGTCTACGTCGGGACCAATGGAGGAGCTGAAATGAGTGTTCTGCAAATGTTGGGTACGGAGCCTACAAAGGCTGAAAATACAACACCCATACGCCCCAGACATACCATTGGAAATCCTTATGGTCCTGCTGCAGGGAGGCAATTGGCATGGCCAAAGGGAAGGGGTTGTGGCCAGAGCGTCCCCGGTAGGAGCGCTTTATGAAGACAGGGTGCTTTTACCATTCAAATAATTCCGGGGGAGGTATGATATACCACAGGGACACTTCTTACTACAGAAAGCCCTCACTGCAACAATACATAAACACTGGGGGGCAGAAACTCTCGGGGCCTCCTTTTTCGAATGCGTGTCAATATGTAGTGTCCTCTTCTGGGAAGTACAAAGCGGTCACCTGCCTTTATCGCAGAATCTGGAACGAGCCATTGCCTGCACTTAACTTGCGATTGCAATGGCCGGAAAACCTTGAGACCCCCATTGAAAAGAAACATTGGGCAGAGATGGTGGAACGTGCCCTGAGAGTCACTATAAACTCCTGGTTTCAGCTGATAAACTTTTACATATTACACAGGGCATACCTCACGCCTGCACAAATAAATAGGTACTGTCTGATAGACACAGCAAAATGCCCGTGCTGTGATGAAATAGCAGCTGACTTTTTACATATGTTATGGTCCTGCTCAGAGTTGGGAAACTATTGGGGAGCAATAACAGACATATTAACTGAGGTAACCGAGAGGGAGGTTCATGGGGCACTGTCTACTTCACTGGTTCCCACACACCTCTAAGACCAAAGTAACTAGCAAGTTCCAGGACTTGGCACTACCCTTGGCCAAGCGAGAGATTGCCAGGTAATAGAAATCCCCAAGAGGGCCCTCAGTGGAAGGATGAAAGAAAGAGTTACTGAGGTTGGCGGACTATGAAGGAGCTACACTACTGAGCGAGGCCAGAAGGGGTAGAGGATCCTTGGAGACAGCCAGGGCATGGGAGGCACTAGAGACAGCTCTGAAGCACCCGCATGCACCCCCCGAGGGGACGATAGACAGCGCTTAAAAGTCTCACATACGCAATTGTGGATTGGATCGCACTGAACTAATTACCCACATAACTAATGGTCCCCAAAGAAGGAGTATAAAGCAAAATAACCACAATTAACAAACTTGTCTAAATGTGAGGTATCAGCACGTCTCATGGAAATAGTGTAAGTTATATTAAGACACTGAATTCAGACACGGTACGCCCAGAGGGAGGAAGGGTGGGAGGGATATAACCTGATGAGACAAAGAAGAACCGTGGTCTATATGTGTACAACAGTGATATGTCTAAGAATGTACACTCTGAAGTAGACTAATGCTTGTGGATCTGCTGCATGGCAGACTTGCTGAGTTATGGCCATCGATTCAATGCACATGTGAATCCGTGTCCTGTTAGCATTGTATATTCAATAAAAATGATGTTAAAAAAAAAAAGAAATGATGTGCAAATGAGTACTATTTGCAGAAACCAAATATTCAACATTGTCCTTTCTTTCAGTAAAGCCGCATGTCAGTGGGAAGTTTTGAGGCCATGTCGATGGAAAATGTGCTAAAGGTACATGGCAGCGCGCTAACCCATCCTGCTTCAGTTAAATATTTATCAAAGGTGAGAGTCTGTAAACATGAACGGAGAAGAATTCCTGCCCACATCCTGATGACAATGCTGTTCAAGAATTAAGAACCAAGGCAGGGGTCATGTGTATCTTACATGCGGGCTAGAATCGGACTATAACTGGAGCAAATATTTAGTCTATTAAATCAAAGAAAATTGTTTTCTGTACAGCAGAGATGCGGCACTCGTATAGTTGAAGGTGCTTCCCTATGTGATAATGAAGAAAAAGGCGGCTCAGTCAAATAATATGTGCCCATGATCACATCATTTCAGACCAGTAAATGGGCCAGGAACATTACAGTTTGGTAAAGCAGATTAATTAAGTCAACAGACCTGCTGGTCTGGTAAAATGTTTATGATTTTTTGAGGCCTACAAGAACTTGGAGATGAACGCTGCAGGCCTGTAGTGAGACCCTCTACCTATGAATTGCTGGGTCTGATGTCCATGGCTTTTTCCATACAGCCAGCATTAGCTCCAGCATGGCCTTGCTGAAGGGCAGAATAGCACAAAATTCAGCAGAAGGATTTAAGTGCAGATATTGGATTCGAGCTAAGCAGTACCAATAGGAAGTGCCAATCCGAGACCCTCCATTGTTTTACACACAATGGCTAGGAATGATTTTTAAAAAAGCAACCTCTGAGGGAGGTTTGAGGCAGAACCGAACGCAGGTTTGAGACTAGCGCCCAAGACTATACGGAAAGAAACATAGAACTCAGAGGAACTGGATCTTGGATAGAGGTGGCTTTCATAAGATAGAGCTGAAGCTGGAGTCTGTGAAGGCACAGAGACGTGCTCCCATGGTACCTTTGGATGCACGGAGTCAAAGGAATAACATATCAGAGGATAGTGATCAAGCCCAAGGCAGCACATGTAGCTGATGTGAGGGCAGTGGCATCTGGAAGCGACAACTCTGACAAACGATAAACCAGGACACCTTAGGTTGCGACATTTAACCTTGTCTGCTGAACAAGCATAGTTGGAAATGTGAAGAACACAGAACTGAAGGAATGTTCTGGAGTCACATCAGTTAAGATGCAGATAAACAGGACCTGATGGCAGCACACCTGGCTGCCCCATACACAGACCTGTGTGCCACCTTTGGCGTAGGTTGAGCCATGACTGAAATCGTGTGGCTCCACCTGGTGGTGATGGAGAGCTACTACTAGAGGAATGGTTTTCAAATCCAATGTTGCACCTGGGGATAGTCATAAGATGTGGAATATTCGGAAAGAAGTATCTATAAAAAAGTGTTTTACTTACATTGATTATTACGTTTTTTAAATTCTTATTTTTGTAAGACTTAAAAGTGAAAATAATAACCCTAATGCATAGCAAAGCCTAAATAGAAACAGACTACCCCTTAAAGAAATTTTGAAATAATAAAATAAAAGCCACTTAAACAAAAATAAGACCGCTACAAAGGGGTATAAAGATGAAAGGGATACCGACGAAACACCAGAAAGTAAATACATCTAATTATCAAACACTAGTACCCCCTCTACGAGGAATAAAGCCCTCACAAACACAGCTCATCTCACAACGCAAGTTTTCACCGGTTTTACTTTCAACAGCATAGAGAATCATACACATATTTTTCCAAAGACAAGCATGCCATCTCGATGCTTATACGACCCAGTGACTTTCAAACCACTGACACAGGCGGTGTATTCATTTACTTTAACACAGCAACCAATTCGCTGTGACATTTCTATGAGTCACCCTTATTCTGATTCTGCACAGTTAATTACTGGCGTCCTGCTATGCCCCTTACTCTAGGAGACTGAGAAAACAACCCAGGGCTTCCATTTCAGCTGTTAAATTACTTTAAGCTCTGTGAAATGGACTGACATTTATAAGAAAACAACACCAACATATATCAAAAAGACTCCGTCCGTCCATTTATGTTCTTTCCCTGCTGTCCGTTACACAATGCCACCGAACCTGTTCTAATTCACTGGGGTGCATAGATAATGGTCGAGTATGGCAGCCCCACAAAAGGGACCCAGTTAACAAACTAGAGCAGAAATCACACAGATGCAGCAACAACAGGGGGCTTTATTCACCACATCGTTCCAAACAAGGAACACAAAAGGCACGAGTTAAAATAACTTACTAATCACGCACGAAGCAGAGCTTCAGAAATGCCTCAATGCCTTTCCCACTCCCGCTTTGGAGTGCTCGTTGGCATCACCTCTGCACTTCCTAACAACAAGGATCTGCTCCAACATGGGCAACGAATGCATTGCATTTCTTGTGGTACCAATGTGCATTACACAGCAAAATATTCAGCTTGATTTCGAAGAGTAGTATCACAGTCCAAACACATCGCTCTCGATCACCCTTTGTAAGTACAGATTCGATCTTACATTCCTGAGGCACTGGGTTATGACAAAGTCTTCGGTCACTTGTGTTTACCGGATGACGTAGTCTAAAGTGTCCTCTGATTTGTTTTTTATCATTCTTGATTTTCATGTAGGTTGTCATACTGCATACACAAAGATATTTCGAGCTGTCACGCTACTTGCAAAGCAGGATGATTAAGACTGTAAAGTAAATTTGCATAATACCGCTTTGAACTAGGTTTCAAGGCTCGGCTATCTCTCCATTGCCTTGTACGTGAATAGGTCAACGGTTTCCATTAATGAAACTCTTCTATATTGGTCCAGGCCGGGGCTTTCTATGTGTCTTCAATTAACATTCATCGACCCCCTTGTATCTTGGTACAAGCACTAGAAACTATGCCAGTGTATTCGGTTTCTACCATTATGGTAAGTATGTGGTGCATTTATTCACCTCATCATGCGCTATTCTAGGCGAGTGCTTCTGGGAGTTCATTCTGTCTGGCACCAATCCTTATTAGCCGAGCAAAGTCCCTCCTTAAGTTCCTAAGGACATCTTAAAGCCCTACAGACCCTATCTGGGCACACGTAGGTAAAACTTAGATTAATACATTACGTCTGTTGGCGCCATCATCAATGCCTCCATAAATTGTCAAAGAAATGCCTGAATTTGTACATAAATACACTCAAAATATATTATAAAGAATTTCTAGCAAAGAGAAATACCTCAAAAGAGTTACAAAATTAACCATGTGTGTTAGAAATGGGGGTCTCTAGTTAGCAGTGACTTGCATCCTGTCCAAGTAGGGACCCTTCCTTCTAGTCAGGGTGAGGGAGTTACACACCCAGGTAACCCCTGCTCACCCCCTTTGGAGCTTGGCACGAGCACTCAGGCTTATCTCAGAGGCAATGTGTAAAGTATTTGTACATAACACACACACAGTAACACAGTGAAAACACAACTAATGGACACCAAACCAGTTTAGAAAAATAAACAATCTTTATCTAAACCAAACAAGACCAAAACGACAAAAATCCAACATACGCAACTCAAAATATGACTTTTAAAAGGTTTTAGCAATTCTGTCCATAGAAAACAATGGATGAGGTGATTTTGCACAGAGTACCTTCACATGCATCAAAATTCACAAGGCAAAACAGCTCCAGAGGAGGGAAGCATCAATAAATCCAGCAATGCATCGGTTTCTGAGTCCTTAGGGAGGCAATGAGTTAGTTCTGCTGCATGCAGGGGAAGTGTTGCATGGACTCCAGACTGTAGGGGGAAGTGAGGCAACGAAATCCAAGACTGATCTGATGCGCGGGTGATGCGTTGGAAAAACATGCAGCGCTGGAGGTCAATACGGCAGCGGTCAACAGGCGCAGCATTGATTTCTTCAGCCGCGGTCCCCCGGTGCCTGAATTATTTCAGTCTGCGTCGAAGTCAGTGTGATGGTCTAGGACTTCCGAGACACAGTGCGCTGAACTTGGGCTGCGGGAGTTTCTTCGACTGAAGGCAGGCACTGCGTTGATATTTACAGCCGCACGGCGGCAGTGCATGGAAATTCTTCCCGCACAGCGGTGCTGTGTCAGAAAAACAGGTGCTGGAAGGGCGATCTGTTAGTTTTCAAGTTTCTTGTTGCGTTTTGCAGCAGAAACAACCCCCAAGGTCCCAGAACTGAAACTGGCATCCCAAGGCAGGTCAGAGCTCCCAGCAGTGGAGTTCAGATGCTGCAGGTGGTGTCTTTGAGTCCTTGATACTTCTTAAGTGGAGGTATGCTCTAATTCAAGTCCTTGGAGAATCTTATTAAGCAGGATGCAGTAAAGAAAAAGTCCAGTCCTCTCCATTGCCCACAGACAGAAGCAGCAAATGTAGGCCAACCCAGCAAAGCAACACACAGCAAAGGGGCAGTACTCCTAACAGCTCTTCATCTTGCCAGGGTCCTCTTTGTCCAGAAGTGTTCTAAAACTCCTTTTTCTGTTATCCAATTCTTATACCGGCACTTGGCCTTTCAAGTTGGCATACTTCAAAAGAAAGTATTTGTTATTTAAAAGTTCTAGTCTTGTCTGGCTTTGGCTCCAGTCAGCATTGTGAGAGGACAGGCACGGCCCTATTCAGGTGTCAGTGATACCTCCTCTCACCACGCTAGCTCAGGAAACCCCATCGGGTGGGGGTTACTAAGAAGCACCGGCCTTGGAAGGGGTCGGGGGGCTTGGGTAGGGGTGTACGGTGTCAAGCACCATTACCGCTTTTGTTACAAGGGGCCGAAATTGCAGCACATCTGCAAAGCCCACCCCAGTAACAAAACAGCCCCCCAAAACCAGCCATCACCCTTTCTGGCCCACCGACAAAACGTCTTGTGTCCGTTACAGCTAGTCCGGCCCTCTTCCACTGGCAGCCAGAGGCACAGGATGGTTAACCAAGAAAAAATTGCACTTTCTGAAAGTAAGCAGACACAAGGAGATAATGGATGGAGTGCTGAAACTTTTCTACCCGGATCTTTGTGATTCGGGGTGAATTTTGCATTGTTCAACATTCAGTCCATTATTTGTTCCTTTTGCACTTCCTAAAAGTGGCGTTCTCAAACACACAATTTAAAAAACTTCTTCACAAAAAGATGCATTTTTAAATTCTGAGCTCAGGGAGCCCAAACTCTAAATCTCTATCTCTTCCCAATTGAAAGTTACACTTGTAAGATGTTACAAGGCGCTCCAATTACAGCTTATGGGAGGGACAGGCCTTGCAATAGTAAAAAACGAAATTGGCAGTATTTCAGTATCAGAGCAATTAAAACACACCAGCGCAGTTCCTACCTTTCACATAAACTGCACCCTGCCCATGTGGCTATCTTGGGCCTACCTTAGTGGCGCCTTACATGTAGTAAGGGGGAAGGTTAGGGCCTGGCAAGTGAGTGCACTTGCCAGGTCCACATGGAAGTCTAAAACTGCACTCACAACCCATCCTGGTAGCCTACTAGTTGCATTTGGTTTACAGATCCTGGGCACACAGTGCACTTTACTAGTGACTTACCAGTAAATCAAATATGCCAATCATGGGAAACCAATCTTACCCGTAAATCAAATATGCCAATCATGGATAACCAATCAGAATCACAATTTACACAGGGAGCACTTGCACTTTAGCACTGATCAGCAGTGGTAAAATGCCCAGAGTACCTAAAACAGCAAAAACGAAGTCCTGCACACAGTCAAAAATACAGGCGGCAGAGGCAAACACACAGGGGAAACCACGCCAAGGATGCCAGGTCTAACAATATGTATCACTGGTTGGGAAATTGATGACCGGGAGGCACACTGACCTACTTCGGGACACTAAGCAGGATTTTCAAAAATAGTAGCGGCCCACCAAAATTAAAAAAAATCACATTAAGGAAATACCTAAAACCATACTGCAACAGCCAAGTGTTTTGGCATACTCTCTTTGCAGGAAAAGTAACTGCGGCTGTATAGGATGAATTTCACAAATATATAAAATATTTGGCATCCAATTATCATATCCGTTGAGTTACCAATATTTCAGTAAATACACTTGAACAACTGAGAAATATGCCTTGCCTGGTGTTGCCTCTGGATGACAAAAAAATTAAGTAATTTGTAACTCATTCATTTATCCATTTAGAATAAAAGTGCACTCTCTTGCAGATGGGCTCCTGATGCAAACCACAAGACAAGGCCCCAAACTATTTCAGCTGAACAAACTATAAGAGCTATATCAAGAGTGCCCTCCAAAAAACAGCCTTGACTAAGTAGGCATAAAGCTAGAGGTTCAACTGAGGAAGCAAGTACTTCAAAGTTAAGAGAAAGTGAGTAATACCATTGTAAAAAACCTTATTTTATGGAGCAGTAAAAAGTTCTGAAAACCCAAAGAGCGTGTACAAGTGCATGTTTTGAGACAGGAGTGCAAAATCGTAGATCAAATCCAGTTGTAAGCGCACTTTGGCCAAGAACAATATAGCTTTGCAAAGTGTTAGGTCACTGGTTAATTTCTGAAAGGTCTAGAATGAGTCTGTCTATTTAGTACTTCCCAAATAAAAAACTGGGACAATGTTACTACATGGGCTACCCATTTTTAACCTGCTGATACGAAGGACGAGATACTGACTTCCTCTGAAATTACAAATACATCAAGGGTCTTTATTGGAGAAACTGTGGCACTGAATGCAATTAACTATGCATCTGATGTTTGTGTTTTTGAATATTTTTATACCTTGATAAAAGTCTAAAGACATCACAGTTGTCTTGGGTGACCCAATTCCACGCAACACCGCTGTTTTAATTTTGGGAGTACATTTTTGAAGAAGGAAGGTTTTACTAATCCGGATACAATCCTATTAGCTCGTTTGCTGCTGACTGCCAAATTAAAAATGGTGAGCTACTGAAAAAAGCAAAATTACCTTTTGATAGCTTCCTGGGCGAAGAGTCAGTATTCTCCAGGCTATGGAGATGCTCTCACATTCCATTACTGTTTGGGTTTATTTGACAGCACCTGCATCACTGGTTGAAAGAATCCCTGGAACTACGATGAATTTGAGGGATCTCAGACTAACTTGGAGAGAGTGAAAACTTTACACTAAGTACCCTTGTGAGAACGTATTTGTACAACCAGAGGACGATTTAGGGATCTTTGCTGAAATGAGTAAAGAAAATCTGTAAGTTAAATAGCACATTTATTCTCAGTCTTCTCAGTAGCTACTTTTAGGTTTTTTGGGGTGGAAACGTTTTGGTCCATCTATAGCTGAACCTACTGACTACACTTTCAATGGGGTGCATATCATGTTTACTGGCTCTTGGTTATTGTTTTGCACGATCCTGTTACTGAAGATGTAGTAAAGTCTTGATTAAAAATTAAACTTACATACTTGTGTGAGGGGGTATAAAATGATCCACTTATCTATTGGTTTTCTGCTGCTGTTTGGACTCCACTCGTAAACCTGCACTTGGCTACTCTCTTTTACTGAATAGCATCTCTTTCAGTGGATACAAGTGGAGATAAGGGTCATTTTAATTAGTAGTGGTCATGAAATTTGATATGCCCCTGTTGTTTGTTGGTACACTCCTTAATTTTAATGGTCTGTTCTTCCTTTGTTGTAATCTATGTGTCGTTGCTCATTGTGTTTCAAGTTAGAGAAACGCGACTTGGGAAGCTTCAAAAGGATTGCGAGCATGTGATTTGACCCATTTGCATTGTACACTATTATGGTAATGGTTTACATTTATGAATTACGTTTTTAACATCTTTTAATAGGCTTGAATTTACCACTAAAGGATAGGTTGTTTAGCAAGTGCATGCTATTATTATGAACAATAAGACAAATATTTCCTCAGAAAGTTCCCTAAAATAGGCCGAAATGCTTTGCTTGATCATTTAATGTAAATTGTGAAAAAATAGGAGTTTGGAGAAAACAAAAAGCATTCACCCAACATAAGAAGTCAAGAACCTTCATTTGCAATACATGTGTAAATTCTGTCTGAAATGTATAATGGCTGATAAAGGTGTAGGAACTTACAACTAAGAACTCATTGCACACGAATAGGTCTTTTGGTGCATTTAATATATACAATCCAATGCTACCAAAACTCAAAAGCACAACTCAAACAGTAGATACCATCCCAGTCCCTCAGATCCTGTTGGCACGATAAAAGAGCTAGACTGAGGGCTGCAGCTCTCAAATGAGGTGTATACGGAATATGCAAACATGCAAAGGAAGATATAGATTTTTCATTGCCTTTTGTCCCAGGAAAAAGAAACAGTTATTGCTAGCTGGCAGTGAAAGTAGCCATTCAGTCATATGATCTGCGCAGGGGCTCTTTCTTTGGACTGTGCATCATATTCTCAATGGGCACATGCCCCAGGGTGACGCCCGAGGAAAGCAAAATAATTAATATTTAGTGTTCACTCCTACCTACCGGCATCTGCTCCTCAAGTCCCCTGGCTGCCTTATGTGGCATGACACCCCGAGCTTAAAGTGGCACCCCACTACAGAGTAAACATGGGAGACAAAAGACCATGCTTGTCAGGAACTATTAAGAAGGGACTCTCTTACCTGGGGACCAATTAACAAAAATGTTAAAACAATTTTGGCAGGTATGTAGTAGGTAATCTTTCTTTATTGTGCATTTGATCCCTTTAACGGGTAGCCCATAATATGGCAGTTAGAACAACCCATCAATTATGTAACAAAGCTTTCAGAGAGTGAAAAGGAAAGAATTTGCCGTGGATTTTGAAGCATAATGGCAAAATAAAAACCAACACAACGTGATTCGAAGAGGAGAAAAGGGCAGAAAAGAATGACTACCTGACAATGTACCTATTAAAAAAATGTGCATTTATTTGTACGAATAACTGAACAAAAAGCGAAAGCGTGGGTTGGTGAGAAGTTATGGAACACTATAAAAATCTCTTGATAACTTTGCTTGTTAACAAAATGATAATTAATAATGCTTACAGTAACTTTCAAATAATTCAGCAGTCCAAAGTAACTTGGATTTAGTGTTAATGCACACTGTATTTTGCTGTGACTCTAGAAGTCTGTTAAACAACCACTATATCTTTCAGACTATTTACAAATTATTTACAAATTCTAAAAGCTAACAACAAAATGAGAACATGTTTACTAGCATATAAACTGAAGCACAAGACAATAATGAACAGAAAAGTAATTTTAGCCATCAAATTACTTTCTAGACTTGGTAAATTCTACTTACCGAGGATGAGCCCAACATTGACTTTGGCGATCTTATAATGCCAGCTATGGAGTGGCGAAGAGTATCAAACTTTGAAACACGTTCCTTCTTCTCCTAACCAGAAAATACATAAATAACTGTCATATCACGAAGAAAAGGGCCAGCTGAAATAACTGAATTAGCTGATAACTTTGTATAGGTGGTTTGTTTTCCTGTATGCCAAATACAATTTGATGTGTTTCATTCACTGACTGGAGTTTTTCTGGTTTTTTTAACGCATCATACAAAATCACATTTACACTCCTACAAAGACGACACGAAATTCAGGTCAACACTAAACAAAAGAATTCTTGGCATACCAAAGAATTCAGAAATTATAATAGGTGGGTATTTCAACCTTCTTTGAGATATTATTTTAGACAGGATGTTTTCATGCAATTACACAACTAGTAAATGTTACAAATAGGTGAAGAATGTGTGCTGCCTAAATAAACTAAACAATGTCTGAATACTATGCAGACTGACTGTTAGAAATGGGAGTCTCTAGTTGGCAGGATGTTACCCCATCCAAACAGGGACCCTTCTTCCTAGCCAGGATTAGGGTGAATACACTTTTAAAATAACCCCTGCTCACCCCCTTGGTAGCTTGGCACAAGCAGCCAGGCTTATCTCAGAGGCAGTGTGTAAAGCATTTGCACATAACCAACGGTAATACAGTGAAAACACTACAGAAGGACACCACACCAGTTTCAGAAAAATATCCAATATTTTATCTATGCAAAACAAGACCAAAAACGATTAAAAAAAATCCACCATACAGTTCTTATAAATACCAATGAGCAAAACTAGACTTACAAAATAAGTTACTTACCTTCTGTAACGCATATCTTGTGGATACAGTATCTGCCTGTGGAATCCTCACCTTTTGAATTACCCCTTGCACCAGCATTCCACGGAAACTTTTCTCTTAGCTCTCCCACGTCGACAACGACGTCACAATGGCACGGCTCAGCTCGCGACTCCGTATGACGTTATCAGAGCCATAAGAAGACCTCGTCAGCGTGCTGACATCAGTTCCACCCATTTTTTCCTTGCCTTCGAGGCGAACGAGTGGACCGGCAACATAATTAGAGTATACACAATACACACAGTATATAGATAAAAAGGAAAAGCTCAAGAAAGAAAGCATTTCCTAACAACCAACAAAAGACAAACAAAAGACATAGGAAAATAACTATGTCAAACAATGACAACTTTTTCGGTATACGAAGGTGGACAAGGGGGAGGAGAGTGGGTCAGTGAGGAATCCACAGGCAGATACTGTATCCACCAGAAAAAAGGTACCAAAGGTAATTAACTTGTCCTTCTGATGAATACATCTGCATGTGGATTCCTCACCTTTTGAATTGAATCCCACAGCAGTCCCGCTCCCAGAGGAGGGTGTCCACCTACTCATACCAAAACATCCTGCATCACAGAACGAGCAAAATGGCCATCCCTCCTTACTTCAGAATCCAAGCAACAATGCTTCACGAAAGTGTGAAGGGAGGTCCATGTTGCAGCCGTACTAATGTCCACTACAGCAACCCCTCTAGCCAAAGCAGATGTGGAAGACTTAGCTCTAGTAGAATGAACTCTGATACCTTCAGGAGGCTCCTTCTTGGCCAGGGCGTAGCATATCTTGATACACAAGAGGATCCACCTGGATAGCTTTCTCTTGGGGACGGCTTTGCCCTTCATCTTCCCCACAAAGCCAACAAAGAGCTGGTCGTCCAACCTTGAGTCCTTGGTTCTGTACAAACAGAAGCTGATCGCCCTTCGAGGGTCCAGGCGGTGAAGTCTCTCTTCCTCCTTGGAAGGGTGAGGGGGAGGATAGAAGGTAGGCAATGTAATAGACTGTCCCAGGTGGAAAGGAGAAACCACCTTACGCAGTAAAGCAGCCCTGGTCCTAAGAACCATCTTATTTATTTAAGAGTTTTATATAGCACTAGCTAGACCTGAGGGTATCAGAGCGCTTTATAGCACTATCACAAGAAAGATACATTTACACAGTAATATGTACAGTGAGTCAGGACGTATCGCAGAATATCTTTGAAAAGAAAAAAAGAAAGAGCCCATTGTCCTTCATAAGATATCTTAGCGTAGTAGGGTGTCCTGTGTCTTATGACGTTTCACAGAAAAGTCTGATGCACTGTGGCTCTAGGCGAGATTAATGAGGTAAGGTCATTAGTGTCAGCGTGTCTGAGTGCTGCTATGGGCAGGCTTCAAAATAGTTAGGCTTTAGCTATCCATTCGTGAGAGATTGATTAAGGAGGAGGTCCTTGAGCTGCCTTTTGAAAATTGGGAAGGAGGGATTGGTCCTGATATGGATTGGAATGGAGTTCCAGATTTTTGGCGCTTTTCTTGCGAAGGAGCGAGATGCGGTTTTCTGTTTGTGAGTTTTAGGAGGGATAAGGAGTAGGGTGTTGGTACTCCTTAGGTTTCTTGTCTGACCGGCCTTCTGGAGTTTTGAGGCAAGCTAGGCGGGATTTCCTGTGTGCAGCGCTTTGTGTGTGAGTCGGGCAGTTTTGAAGCTGGCATGCATTTCGATTGGGAGCCATTTTAGCTCTCTAAGTGCAGGCGAGATGTGTTCATATTTCTTGACTCCGGTGACCATTCTAGCTGCTGCGTTCAGAGTTGATCTGAGGGTAGCTAGGTGAGATTTTGCTGATCCTGTGAGGGTTGCATTTCCGTAGTCCAGTCTTGACAGCACCAGGGATTGAGTGGCTTGTTTGAGGTCATTGGGGGGGATGAAGGGTTTTATTTTGAGTAGTTTGAGGTTGAGGAAGGTGCTCTTTGCATTGTTCTTGATGTGTTTACTCATGTCTAACTTTCCAGGGATTGAGTGGCTTGTTTGAGGTCATTGGGGGGGATGAAGGGTTTTATTTTGTTGAGTAGTTTGAGGTTGAGGAAGGCGCTCTTTGCATTGTTCTTGATGTGTTTACTCATGTCTAACTTAGGGTCCAGAGTGATTCCCAGCGATTTTACAGAATGATCTGGGGTGGGGTTGAGATTGAGAGCATCAATAGCTTTTAACCAGTCGGTGATTTGGGAGTTCTTCTCCTTGTTGGAGATGAGGAGGATTTCTGTCTTGTCTTGGTTTAGTTTCAGGTGGTTATGTGATAACCAGTGCTGGACTTCTCTCAGAGTGCCATTCAGTCTCTGAAAGTCTTCAATGGAGGAGGTTTTCAGATAGATCTGGGTATCGTCAGCATAGAGGTGGAAGGGAATGTTGTTTTTTAATATGGTGGTAAGTGGTTCCATATAGATGTTGAAGAGCAGTGGCGAGAGAACTGATCCTTGTGGGACACCCCTGCTAACAGGGAGTAGGTCCGACAAGAAGTTTTTGATTTTTATTCTCTGGGTGCGGTTTTGTAGAAAAGAAGTGAACCATTGTAGGACCACCTCTTCCGCTCCAACCCTTTCTTTGAGTGTCTTAATGAGAAGTATGTGGTCAACCGTGTCGAAAGCTGCCAATAGGTCCAGAAGTATGAGTAGGCAACAATGACCTGTGTCAAGAGATTTGTGCATATTGTCTATTATATTTAGGATCGCTGTCTCTGTGCTGCATCCTTTTCTGAAACGCAAATGGAGGGGGTCAAGAAGGTTGGTGATGTCCAGGTGTTGGGTAAGTTGGCGGAGAACACATCTTTCTAGGATTTTCTCTAGGAGAGGGAGGTTGGAGATGGGTCTGAAGTTGTTCAGATCGTTTGTGGCGGAGCCCGTTTTTTTCAGTAGAGGTGTGACTTGGTCGATTTTGAGACAATCTTGTCTGCATAGTAGTGAAAGGAGGCTTAGAACTAAGAGCCTGCAGTTCACTTAGCCTACTGGCCAAGGTAATAGCCACCAGAAAAATAGTCTTGAAAAAAACAGCCTCAAAGGGCAACTATAAAGAGGCTCAAAAGGAGACCTCATCAGAAATGTAAGAACTAAATTCAAATCCCACTGAGGCATTATGAAGGGAGGGGGGGGGAATCCTATTGGCGAGGCCTTTAATGAACCGCATAACAATGGGGGACTTAAACAAATATGGCTGGTCCGGCAAACAAAGGAAAGTCAACAAAGCCATCAAGTAGCCCTTAACCATCACCACAGCGCAACCTTGCTGGGCCAAAGAAAGTGAAAAACTAAGACATTCCGATAAATGGGCCTTTTAAGGATCAATGGACCTCTCACCACACCACTTCACAAATCTGGCCCATCTAGAAGAATAAACAGATTTGGTGGAGTGTCTCCTGGACGATAAAACAACATCCACCACATCCGATGGGAGAGAGAAAGAACTCAGGCTGCCAGTCCAATCTCTAGGCATGAAGGTGCAGGCTCTGGAGGTGGGGGTGCAGCACCTGCCCTTGCGACTGCAAGAGAAGTTCTGCCCTCAGAGGGAGACGGAGCGGAGGGTGCGATGAGAGGTGAAGGAAGTCGGTGTACCACACCCTTCTTGGAAAATCCAGGGTGATCATTATGACTTGGGCCTGGTCTTGGCGAATCTTCCTCAGAACCCTATGAATCAAGGGTATGGGAAGAAACGCGTAAAGAAGCCGAACGCTCCAATCCAGTTGGAATGCCTCCTCCAATTATCCCTGCCACTGCATCGGATACTGAAGACTGCAGAATAACGGGCAGTGCGTGTTCTTGCAAGTTGCAAATAGGTCCACCTGAGGAGACCCCCACAACCTGAAGACGCGGCGAACCACCTCAGTGTGAAGCCTCCTCTCGTGGCAGGCTGAGTACTGCCGGCTGAGTACTGCCGACTGAGTACTTTCAACATTCCAGTCAGATAATTTGCAACTACACAAATCTGATGACCCTGAACCCAGGACCAGAGCCACAGAGCCACTCTGCCGAGACAATATGAACCTACCCCTCCCTGCTTGTTGATATACCACATCAGAGAGGGCACCAGGTGAGATTTGGGTACATTTATCGAGAAACCCAAGTTGAACAACAATTTTGTTGTTACTTGCAAGTAACGCAGCACCATCTCTGGCGACTTTGCTTTGAACAGCCATTCGTCCAGATAGGGGAAAACCGGAATCGCTGACCTTCAGAGATGTACTGCCACCACAGCCATCACCTTTATGAAGACCCGTAGTGCGGAAGTGAGACCGAACGAAAGGACCGCAAACTGGTAGCTTTGAGATCCCACCGTAAAACAGAGATACTTCCGATGTGACTTCAGGATGGGAAGATGAAAATACACATTCTGCAAATCGATCAACACCATCCAGTCTTCCTGCTGCAGCGCCAGAAGAACCCGAGCTAGGGTCAACATCTTGAACTTTTCCTGCCTGAGATAAAAGTTTAAAATCCTGAGGTCTAGGATTAGCCCCAAACGACCGTCCTACATGAGAATCGGGAAATACCAGAAGTAGCAATCCTGAACATACTCCTGCTCTGGAACCACCTGTAGTGCACCTTTCTGTAACAAAGCCAGAGCCTCTTGCTCCAGGAGCAGCAGACCTGACGAGGAGGGTAAGGAGGTGGAAACTCCAGGAAGGGGAGGTTAAAAGGCCGGATCGGAGGGTGTGGCCAAGACCTCGATGGAGTAGGACGTGCGCTGCGAGAGCTCCGTCCTCCAGATGCCGGCCAGGGGCTATTTTGAGCTTTCAGAGGCATGGGGGGTGCAGTCGGTGCCCCCCTCCAGCGTGCTTTAGCTTTCTGCATATCCTGGTTGGTGCACCAGGGTCCTGCTGGCGACGATAACCCCAGAGAGAAGGGAAAGGCCCGCCGCGACGCTCCCGCCCGCCATCTTGCCGGGGGCCGCAGGAGAGACCTACGTCCTGCTGTGGGCCCGGGACTTGCGACAGATCTGGTGGATGGGGTACGTGGTGCTGCCGGGGTGCTCCTTTTGCCCCGACGGCCTGTGTCGGACTGCGCACCTCATTGGGAGCCCTAGACAACCAGTGGCAGCTTGAAGATGGCCCTGTGTGGAGGGCCGCGTGGCGCCCTACGCCTAGAACCTGCCAGCGAGACACAGAGCTCCCTGAACGCTCATTGGCCCACGTGGGGGGCCCAGAGGTGAGGTGGGCTGCGTAAGGGAACCGGCGGCGAGTAGTGACTGCGGGACCCAGGGGTGGAGCAACACAGACCTATCGCTGCATCCTACGCCAGCGCACCCCGGGTCCCGGAAACACACAGAAACCGGGAATACTTAGTTGTTTCTCTCCCCCCTGGACTGTGCGGATTGAGTGGGGGGAGATTGGATACCTGCGCCAGAGCGACCATATCGACGCTGGGGCCCTGCACGGCCTGTGTCCCCTGCCTGAGCCCGGAGTAATGAAGGGATCGGGTCTGTGCAGGGGCTGCTTTGCAGTGCTCTCCTTTGGGCCGACGGTGAGGGACACGCCCTTTACCATCCTGACTCGAAGCACAAATTCTGGGTAACAAGTACTTTGCCCACGTTGTTCCGCGGCCCTCCAGTGCACCCTTGGGGCCTGCACCACGCAGCAACCGGGAGGCCCAACTTTAGAAACCCCACCTCACACACTGGCAACGCTCTACAGGGCCCTGAGCATTATCGTCGCTGGGCGCTAGAAAATGCCTCTTTCATCCTCCCCCCTGGTTCAAGTGTGCTGCCCAGGGGGCAGACGAGATGACTGCGCACGGGGACCCCACTGCAGCTGAGGGGTTTTGATTGATCTCAGCGCTTCTGCCTGGGCCTGGAGTGACGAAGGGCCTGGGCCCATGTACTGACTGACCCCCTGCAGCCACGCTGAGCATCGCCAACCGAGCCTTGATAACGCAGCTCCATCCTTCTCCGCTCCTTCCTAAGGGCTTTACCTGACCGCCCGGGAGAGGGAACGGTCGGACATCTTGCATGACCAGAGCTGTGCTGCACCTGGGGGCCTCCAAACAATCCCACCTGAGCCTGGAGTATTGAAGGGCTTGGGCCTCCACACACGCAGCTTCCCGGCAACCACACCGGCTACAGCGCGCCTCTGGGGCCTCCACCACGCAGCAACCGGGAAGGCCAGCTCCAGAAACTTCACCTAGCAGACTAACAGCGCTCTACTGGGCCCTGGGCATTGTCGTGGCTAGGCGCTTGTAACTGCCTCTCTCCTTCTCCCCACTGGCTTCAGTGTGCTAGTCGGGGGGCAGATGAGGTGTCTGCGCGCAGGAAACCCTGCTTCAGTGGGGTGGGGGGGGTTTGATTGCTCTCGGTGCTTCTGCCTGGGCCTGGAGTGACGAAGGACCTGGGCCCATGTACTGACTGACCCCTTGCAGCCCTGCTGAGCATCACCAAGTGAGCCGTCGCCTGCCTTGACACCACGGCTCCCTACTTATCTGCTCCCTCCTAAGGGCTTAGCAAGACCGCCTGGGAGAAGACGCGGTCAGCCATCTTACACAACCAGAGTTGTGCTTCTACTGGGGCCCTCCAAGCATACCCGCCTGAGCCTGGAGTATTGAAGGGCTTGGGCCTTCACGCAATCAGCTTCCTGGTCTGCACACCCGCCTGAGCCCGGAGTATCGAGGGGCTCGGTCCTGACCACAGGCCACCCTTTGGGAATCACTTTGGATCCTGCAGCGGGGGGCGCCACCCCCAACGTTCTGGGCCGCTCCCTCTTGATCTCCCTCCCGAGAGATCCCTGACAGCAAAGTACCCTGTCGGTGGCAGTGGAGTCCCTTTGCTGGACGCTAGTGAGGACTCCTGCGGGCTGGGCACCCCCCCTGCCAACGTCATCTCCCGAAACAAATCGGGGAAAGCCGCGGTACAGCCAGCACCCAAGGACAAGTCAGTGGCAGATCTGTGAGCCAAAACTACTCCGGCGACTACACAGGAGGATTCCATGATGGCCGCCAAGCCAGAGTCCGCTGAAACCATCCCCATCACCCAGGCCTTCATGTCCAATTTCCTCCAGGAGATAAAATCTAAAATCAGCTCTCTCAAACTGGAGGTCAAAACCTACCTTACGGACATTTGACGTGATGTTACTGAAATCGGCACAAGAGTTGACGACCTTGAACGCTCCCTCGACTCACGAACGGAGGACCAGGAGGAGCTCTGGCGCCGCGTGACGGTGCTTAGGGAACAACATGTCAAACTCCAAATTAAGCAGGAGGACTTAGAAAACAGAAGTCGCCGGAATAACCTCCGCATACTGGGAGTTCCACGCAGAGCGGAGGGTCAGGACATCATGTCCTATGTTGCAGACCTCCTCCAGGCGGTCTGCGGAGACGACGCCTCTCCTCCAACGCTTGACCGGGCACACCGAGTTGCACCTCACGTGGGAAAGCCAACCTGGTTCCTGACATACTGACCCGTGTCCACTTCTTCACGGAGAAAGAGGCGATCCTACGGGCATCTCGGACTGTTTGAAGAGTTGATGTATGAGGGTCACCGCATCCAAATTTTTCAAGACCTCTCCCCGCTCACCCTGAGCCACTGCAGGGACTTGAAACCTGCGACCGTCAAACTGTCCAACATTAAATACCAATGGGGCCATCCCTTTGCTCTGATCTTCCAATGGGAGGGAAAGCGCAGGTCTCTGAGATCCCTTAAGGAGGCCTCCCAACTGCTTCGCATCTCGCCTGAACCTCGGCCCTTCACCCCTACCTCTGCTGACTCTGAGTCCCGGACTCCTCTGCGTCCAGAGTGGTCAACGGTACAGCCTACTCGCACTACAGCCTCTAAAGCCAGCGCAATGGCACTCCAAGCCAAACAAGACATTATCCACCATCTGAAATCAATAGAGGCCTCACAATCTTCGGAGGGAGGGAGCTCAAAGTCGGGGCCATCCTCCCTTCTGGCTCAGGCGCTGGGATGGTGGTCCCTTGATGGGATGTGCTTTCTTTGAAGTGGGAGGGAACTGCCTCTTCCTCCTGCCGACCCAGCCTCCTGCCTCCTACGTGAATGTTTGACTTTGCTGGGGATGCCCTGGCACTCTGGCCATCCCCAACGTCTTGTCCCCTGGGGGCTCTCCACAGACTGACCACTGCGACATGATCCACAGCCGGCTGCCACCCTCTTGATCGTCCGTAACTGTTGGGAGGCTTTCTGAGGGATGCAGACTTCTGCTCTTTTGCCGTCTGCTGTGCTGCACAAACATGGTCTTGTGCTATGCTAAGGGGTTTTGAGTCCACTCCTTGGGAGGACCCCGTGCCTCTCCGATATTAGTGTAGAAGGCCAGCCAATGGGGGGCAGACAGCGGTTGCCCTCTCTCAAACATAATGGCCCACCCCACCATTTCCTTAGTCCCTATGGGGAGTGACTTCCTCAGAGCCGCCCTGGTTCACACCACTGGGCCGCTCCTGGACTGGAATGGTATTCTTTGGCCCAGTTGGCTTTTCCACTGTTTGACATGTTGTCTTTTTCCTACCCCTGTCTCTCTCACTCTTTCCTTTTTCTGTTTCTTCCTTATCTGGACTCTTGGGGAGCGAATACACACACCTCAGGGCACTCTATCTCCTTGGCTGGGGCTTCTGGGGACATGGGAGGGGGCCTATCCTGTCTCCCGCTGGGGCGAAATTTTCCACCCCCCGTACCCCCCCCCCCCCCACGACCACCGCTTGCTCTGTGGGAATTGGGCTCAGGGAGAGAGAGAGGTGTGATGACCTGCATACCTACCAGTGCTTCACCTCACCTGTAATGGTCCATGACACATCTTAAATGTCTTTCCCTTAATGTAAAAGGCCTTAATACTCCTAATAAGAGGAGGCAAATATGGCGCTACCTTACACTGCAGGACCCAGACGTTATTTTCCTCCAAGAAATTCATCTCTTACACGCGGACACAACGTGCATGTCCCACGCCAGATTCCCCACACAATACTGGGCCTCCGCACAGACAAAAACAGCAGGGGTAGCTATTCTTTTTCAAGCAGGCACTCCCATGCAGGTTACTCGAACCGTGCACGATAAGGAGGGACGCTTCCAAAAACGTACACTTCTTATGCAGGGCAAGCCTCTCACGATGCTTATTATTTATGCTCCCAATCACGCACAAGACGCATACCTTCAGGACTTGCTTCGGACCTCACTCTCCCAGGAGCCTGACCCTATCATCCTCGCAGGTGACTTTAATTTAGTATGGGACCCCAGCCTGGACCGTACTTCCTCATCTGTCCAGGGAACAGGTGCCATGTCTGCAGCACTCAAACAAGACTTTGAAGCTTTGGGCCTCATGGACGCATGGCGCTACAAGGAGCCAGGGGCGCAGGATTATACTTTTTATTATTTCCATGTCCACCGCTCTTACTCCCGCAATGATTCGTTTTTTTTTTGTCCCAATCTCTCATTCGTTCTTTGGAATCCGCAACGATCTCGGATATATCCATTTCTGACCACGCCCATTTAGAAATTACTCTGGCAGGCGTGGGCAGGCAACCCTGCTCAGCTCCTAGGTGGCGCCTACCTCCTCATGTCCTTCGGGACCAGGTAGACGTGGCCGAGATACGTCAGGCAATACAAACATATTTTGCCACTAATGACCTCCCGGACACTCACGGGCATGTCCTATGGAACGCCTTCAAGCCACAATCCGAGACACTATTACTTCCATCTCCATCGCCCGCAAGCGGGAGTCCCGCCTGGTGAAAAATAAACTTGTTTGCGACATCAAATCGCTGGAGCGACAAAGCTATAAGGCACCTTCTACTGAGACACGGAAGCAGCTCGCCTCGCTCCGGGGCCAACTTAAAACTCTCCGAGTCAACAAGGCGGAACACTCCCTCTTAGCCTTAAAACAAAAATTCTATGGTGAAGGTAACGGGCTCCATGCTAGCACGTCGTCTTCGTCTCCAGGTGTCCCGTGGCCATATTTTCAAGATCGCTCTGCCAGGGGGGGAGTGGGCTACCTCGGAACAAGCCAAACAGCAGGAATTTGGTGCGTTCTTTTCTTCTCTCTATGGCCGGGGCGATACCTGTGTGGACCAGATAGACCCTTTCCTGGCCTCCTGCCCTTGGAAGCCACTCGACCCCTTTTTCCCGCAACAACTGGAAGAACCCATCACGGCTGAGGGGCTCCAAAAAGCGTTAAAAAGCTTTCCTATTGGGAAATCTCCAGGCCCTGATGGCCTTACATTACCCTTTTACCGTCTTTCTTCCGGCCCTGTTGTTGCGTCTTTTTAATTCCTTTGCAGACACAATGTCTGTCACACCGACGATGGCCGGAGCCGAGACAACGCTTATCCCCAATCCGGGGATAGATCCAACTTTGTACGCATCATACCGCCCTATTTCATTATTAATGTAGACGTTAAATTATATACCAAAATCCTGGCCCAACGTCTAGCCTCCCATCTCCCTGGCCTAATCGAGCCCGACCAGGTGGGCTTCATCCAGGAGCGCCAGGGAGTAGATAATCTTTGTTGCGTGGCCAACTTAGTGGAAAAAGTCAGAGACCGTAATATACCGGTTTTCCTTCTCTCTCTTGACACCGAGAAGGCTTTCGACCGGGTCGAATGGTCCTTTCTCCGGGCGGTTCTGCAGCGAATAGGTCTGGGCCCGGCCAATTATGGCCCCATATGGGGCACCATCGGTGACCATCGGCGCGGACACGAGTCAACCGTCTCCTCACCCCACCCCTCTCCATTCAACGGGGCACGCGTCAGGGTTGTCCATTATCACCTCTACTTTTTGCTCTTGCTGTGGAGCCCCTGGCGATAGCCACCCGCCAATCGGCAGAAATTCGGGGCCTACAGCTCAGGGGGGTTGAACATAAGATCACCCTCTTCGCCGATATTCTCCTCTTGACACTTACAGACCCTGCGAGCTCTCTCCCCGTACTACTTTATGTGCTCTCCCACTTTGAGTTGATCTCGGGAATCAAAATTTATCTTGCCAAGTCACAGGCGCTTAACCTTACCCTTACCCCCCGGCAGCTGGAGGACCTGGGGGATGCTATCCCCTTCCAATGGGCCCCACTCTCTACTCTCCATCCGCTATCTAGGCATCTCACCAGCTGCGTGGGCAGCTGGTGAGTGCCGTATCATAGCACAACTATTCGAAGGAGGAATTTTTAAACCCTTTGAGCAATGTAGGAAGGATTTTAATATCCCTAAAATAGCGCGCTTCGAAAACTTTCAAATTCGCCACTGGCTCCACACCCCTTCCTACACAGAGGGTGCCACACGCCAGCTCACTTTTGAGACATTAGTCCAATCTTTTGATGGAACCCGAGGGCTGATTTCCAGGACATACAAGGTACTTCAACATTCACATGTAGTGCCGCCACACACCTACCCACACCACTGGCAGTTGGACCTCGAGGACGATATTCTCCCTGACCAGTGGGAGCAGTTATGGCGGGATATTCCGCGCATTTTTTAAAGTATTGCACAGCAGGAGACGGCGTATAAAATCATGACTCGTTGGTACCACACCCCCCTAAGACTCCAAAATACGTTCCCCGGCTTTGCTCCTCTCTGCTGGCGCGGTCAGGCTGCCCAGGGCTCCTTCATGCATATATGGTGGTCCTGCCCACTCATCAAAATCTTTTGGAAAGAGGTAATGAGTCACATTAGGGAGGCAGTGGGGTTTCCTATACCGAGTGACCCGAGGATAGCAATTTTAGGGCTCTGTCCAAGATCCCTCAAAGCCATGACACACTCGGACTGGCGCTTGATCTTTCACATGCTTACTGCTGCAAAACAGGTTATAGTGCTTCACTGGAAGAAGGCCTATCCCCCCCCCCCCAGTCCTCAGTGTGGCTCACTCGACTATGGCATGTCATGATGATGGAGCTCCTCTCTCATAGACTTAACCACACTGATGCTAAATTTGAGTGCACTTGGCAGCCTCTAGTCTCACACCTCTGTAAACTGGAACATGCCCGATCTGTTGCCCCTCGCTTGAGAGCCCTACAACTCTTCGCCGATCCCTTACTCCCAAGGGCAGAACCCTGTGAGGACGAGATGGGGTAATTGGGGGAAGAGACCCGAACCCCTCTTGCGATATGACCAGACATGGCCCTAGGCCCAGGGCATTTGCCCACCCTTCCCGGGGGCTTCCCTGCACCAAGGAGACGCCGCATCATTCTCTCTCCCCTCCTCTTTTTCTCTCTCATTCTTCCCTCTCTACATCTTTGATTGGTGGGGCTCTGCCCTCTATTCTCCTCCCCCTTTTGTTTTGCAGGCCAGCAGATCTGGGGGTCTCACCCCGACCATTAGTTTCGGGCACTATTTGATACGTATATGTATACGCTGGTGACCCTTGGAACGATGAACACAGCCGGTCTGTGCCACACCTGGGCAAACCTTAACAAGGGGCTACATTATATTAGGGCTTACAGTGTTAGCCGCAGACTGCACTATCCTTACTGAGATACCGATTGGTGTTCTTTGGGGACCTTTACAAGCTTAGTATACTCTCTCCCTTGGGGCTCCTACTGTTTAGTGACTGTTAATACTCTGCATTCTCCACCCCATGTGGGCATCCTGGAGATGCAACTGTGCTAGTCCAATTATTTTGGCCACAGATATTCATGTGACCCAGTCTGCTTGAACGGTACTGTTGCTACAGAGCTGGGTGGGGATCACTTTTTATAATGTCAACTGCACCCAGCCTCTGGCCCGGTACCCTATGGTATGTACTGTGCACAGTCCCTTATAGCCCAATTACTCTTAACCAACGATGTATACATTGCAATTAGCCTGCTATGTGCTGCCTCTTATTGCTTACTGCCTGGTGATTCTTGATGTCCGTTCTCTTTGTTGTGTATAAATTCACAAAAAAGGCTGGATCACTAGGAGCAGCCTTATACTGCCTCACCACCTCCCTCGATACCGCAGGGGAAGATAGGGGCTTCCGCCACACTTCCATAATTGGCTCAGTCAAAGCCTCGTTAAAAGGCAACAAAGGCTAAACCACAGAAGATGGAGAATTCAACACTTCAGTCAATAAATTTGACATGACTTCAGCTGTGGGCAACTGCAAGTCCAACAGATAAGCCACCTTTCTGATAACTGAATGATAAGGAGCAACATCCTGTGAAGGCAAAGTTTTAGGGGACGAAATTTCCCATCCCGGGGAAGGGTCCAAGCCACTGGCTTCCTGAAGGCCCTCAAAGTCATCCACTGTGTCGATGATTTCCCCTTTTGCAGCCTGATCTTCTTCCTTCAACAGCCTCTGGGCCTCCCTTCTGGAGCGCATCCTCGGTATCCGTGTCGGCAGTGCCAGGCGCGGCGCCGGCTTCGAAGGCCCTTCAGAAACTGGCAACGGCACCAAACGAATCCGGGAAGGCATCGGCCCAACTCCAGACGGCGCTGGAAACTGAGTAACTGGTGTTGAAAACCTCGGTGCCCGAAACTGCCATGACGGAGCCGCTGGCATGAAAGGCATGAAGGGTGCCTCGGCATATTGCTAGGGAATGCCCAAATGAAATGCAACAGTTGATGGACACAATGCAGAACAATGTCACACATTCACCCCAGTACAGAGATCTGGGCCTAAATCCATCGTTTTTTTGCTCACCATGCCATTCCAGTTTGGACCCAGCCATATGCAAATCAGTCTTGACCCTGCACCCAATGGAACAGTCCAGCCCGAACTGGTGGTGGTGTGAGCTAAAGAATGATGATGGATTAAACCCAGATCAGTTGACTGGGGGTGAGTGTTTGATTTCCTCAAATGCTCCATCCATCATCCCCTTTGGTATCGCTTTGTTCGCCCTAAGTTGGCAGGGTATGCCCAGACGTGGGTCCCTTGCTCACTTTGCCACTGTATTCAAGATAGCCTGGCTGATGAGGGTTATGAACCCGAAACCGGTCCCAGGATGCTTGTTTCCGGTCCAGGGAAGACATGGCTTGGCAGTTCGGGCTGGCCTGTTCCCATGAGGCACAGGGTCAGACTGATTTGCATATGGCCATGTCTGAACTGGGGTGGTGGAGTGATGATGGATTAAACCCAGATCAGTTGACTGGGGGTGAGTGTTTGATTTGCTCAAACGCTCCGTCCATCATCCCCTTTGGTATCAAATTAAATGCAAGCGGAACGACGGGGCCTAAAGAGCCGCCGGTAGGGTAAGCTGCTTTTGCAAAAACGCCAAACATCGCATTGAGGAAATGAGAGGGATCCGCTCCTGGACCCGGAAAGGGTGGATGCGGATTTTGAACCACTCGGTCTGGAACCGACTGAGGTCGAGCAGGATGAGGCTGCAGCACAGGTGACGCCACAGGAGCCAGTGAAGACTCTCTCGGAGCCGGTGAATCCCTGGGCGTCAGGGTACCTCTCGGCGTCTTGATAGCAAGCAGGAGATGCCTGTGGAGGAGGAGAGGGCGACGGTGAAATGACATCTTAGTGCGAGACTGCTAAACTGGAGAAGCCGACCTCAAAGCCTTGCCCTTCGAAGACCGATGAGAGCCAGGTCAGCGATTATAGTTTTGCCTTTTTCAACTTCGAGGTATGTGAAGTCGACCTCAACTTGGATCTCTTACGACCTTTCTTCTCATCTTTTGCCCATGCAATGAAGAGCTTCACCGCATGCTCCTTCAGATTCATCTTTCGACAAGACGAACACCCTTCGACGTCATGATCCGTCGACAAACACCAGAGACAATCATCGTGGGGATCTGTGATGGACATATGGCCCCCACACTTTCTGCAAGGCTTAAATCTCAACCTCTTTGTTGTAGCCATAGCACTGCTGGACCACGGGAAACAGCAGAAACAAAGTATGCACAAAGAAAATGGAGTCCCAGAAAAAAACGTTGCACGTCGACAGCGCGGAAAATGGAACTGACGTCAGCACTGCCGACGAGGTAGTCTTATGGCTCCGATGACATCATACGGAGTCGCAAGCGGAGCCGCCCATTGTGACGTGGGATCGCGCAAGGGGTAACTCAAAAGGTGAGGAATCTACAGGCAGATGTATCTATCAGAAATACAGTTCCCTTAAGTCGATAGTTCCGTCAAGGGCTATCACAGCATCGTGAACAACAAATCCAAACAGTTCTGGCTGACCGCGGTATTGCGGGCCAGCAACAGTGTCAGGAAGACCAGCAAAAAATTACCTTTAGACATGTAGGGCGGCGGAGATCTGGCGGTGAGTTCCGAAGACCTAGCGTCAGCAGGCGTCGGTCCCGGAGGTCGGTGCAGGAGTCATCAAACCTTTGAAGTCACAAGCGTTGCAGATCGAACTCTGTGCGGTTGAAGGCAAGAGTGTTGGCGGGCATCGGGTATGCAGTCAATAGTGCAGTGGTGCGTTGTGCGGTGTCCTCAGGTCGCGGTGGAGGCAGCAGCTTGGTGACAGTTGTCCAGCGGCATCGGCAAGACCAGGGCTGTGGTGCGACGTGGTGCGGTGCTGGCAGGTCACGGTAAGCAGCAGCGTCGCCGTTGCTGAAGCACTGTTTTTGGCTGATGAACTAGAGTCGTTGGCACTGGCAGGCCAAGGCTGTGGTGTGGGATGGGGCAGTGCTTAGTGTAACTTACGAGCGGTGTCCGCAAACCATAGTGCAAGTAGCGGCGTCAATGTCAACGTGGAGCGTGGTCATTGGGAATAACTGGGCAGCTGTGTGAAGCGAGGTAGTGCACAGAGAGGTGCAGACAGGTCACGGTGCAAGCAGCAGCTTGGTGGAGTCGTCAAAGAGACCAGGGTTGCTATGTGAAGTGCACCGGTGCCCGCTGCGGTGCCTTCAGGACACAGGGCCGGCAGTGGCGTCATTGACGGCATCGGGTTGCTTTTTCTTCTGTTGCAGCCCAAAACACACAGTTCCCGGTGATGGGAGCAGATTAACTTAAAGTCTTTGCTATTCATGAGACTTTTTGAACAGGGGGGCAAGCTCTACCTCAAGCTCTTGGAGAAACTCAAATAAGTTGCAAAAAGTTCAGTCCAGTCCTTTCTCTGCCCAAGACAGAAGCAGCCACTGTAGGCCAACACAGCAAAGCACACAGGTAGTTCCTCCTCACAGCTTCTCCAGCTCTTTTGCTTGGCATGTTCCTTGATCCAAAAGAGTTCTAAAGTCCTTGGGTCAGGGCCCCAATATTTATACTACATTTACTCTTTGTGGCAAACACAAGAGGAAAAGAGGAAGTAAATCCCACACAAGCTGATGAATAAAGAGGAAAGCAAGGGAAAGTGACAATAAAGCTAACCAATTCTAAGAAGAGGCAAGCTTGAAGCCTAGTGTTATTTGGCAATAGGTCTTTGTGCAAACAGACAACCTGCGCTTCCTGGTATGCAAGACCTAAAAATACAGATTCAACTGAAAAATTTAAAAGTTCACGTAAAGTATAATACAGTTTGACAAAACCATATAACTCTGATTCAGATAAGGATAAAAATGCTAACTTCCCCCAATATAGATATGAATGTTTGAAGTACGTTTGGGTAGGTCAAACAACCAACCCAAAAACCTTAATTTCCAACATTAGCCTTTTGCACAGTTAAGTGGACAATGACTGGTGTTCGAGTGCAACAGGGCCTCGACCTTACATGGTTATAATCGCATTGGGCCAGATATCTGTTACATAATATATTTTCTGTATACGTGGGAGAGGCAAGTAGAGCTATCTCAACAAGGGCGCAAAATATGCAATCTAACCCGTGGACAGCAACAGTAGACATGGAGCGCGATTATGTACGACTCATGAACCGTATGTTATGCAATGCTTGGATTTCTTGTTGCATATAATCAAACCATAAAAACCAGTAGCATAAACAATAACTGGTACAGCTTTAAAACCAATACAAACAGGAACAAAAGCACAACAACCTAACAGTAAAAACAAAGAGAACTCGGTGAGGCAGATGCTGAATAGACTGAGCATTAACAATGCAACTGAAACTGAAGAGGACCTGCATTTAACAGCAAAGAAACAAACCGTTCCGAATATTCTGACAGCTATGCAGCAGCAGTAGTAGGATCTGTCATTCTGGTTTTCTGTTAAGAATGGCCGAGTGGCGAACAGCATAAGGGTTCAGGCTTTTAAATCCTTTTGAGTACACCAAAAGGGGACCAATTCCAAATATTCAAGGATGGGAACAATGCAAGCATTACAACTCAGTCATTAGAAACAGGTTTCAGCAAAGTGCAATGCAAGCATGTGTGAACAAAATGAAACTACATAAACCAGGAACACAAATTGCTGCAAAGGACAATAGAAACTGTTCAAAAATGCTGCTTAATGGATTAATAAAGTGCAGAAAAATATGAAGCATGTGCAAACACTGCCACATAGTAATGCTAACGTGGTGTAGTATCCAATATCTTGAACTGTCAGCCACCGCTTAATTCTTAAAAGAATGAGGGCACGCGAGCAAAGTTATACTTAGAAGACTTCTGCCTCTGCCGAATGTAGGGTTCGACAAATACAAGGGCTGTCTACTCTTGATTACACCTCATGCCTCTCATCACCACCATACTCTCCCAGTCCCACTTTCTCCATCCTGCAAGTTTTTCTGCTTTCTCTTCTTTCTTTTGCTCCCCCTTTATCCTTTTCTGCCTTTCTCTATCGTTATGGGGGGAAAGACTGATAATGAAATATAATTGCCGGGCCCCACCTGCAACGACTAGCTCAAGTCATTACACCACAATGTAGAAAAGACTATTATTGACCAGTGGTTCCTAAACTTTTTAGAATGATAAACTTTCATGACCCACTTCCCTTTAATGGACATGGACATGAGATGTGGCGATTTATAAATCTGACTAAAGCATTGTCTGGTAGAGTGTTGTAATATACGGACTGCATTTTTTCCAATGAAGTGGACACTAAATTTGCAGAGAGATACAGTTTTACTGATAAAACTATGTAGCACTCAAATGATAATGAGTGGAAATCGAGTTTCTGTGAATATTTATCATTTGGGCATCACCAAGTAAAGTGTCTTGATTTGTTTTGATCCTATTAACATCTGTTACCAGCACACTTCAGAATTCATATTTGGTTTCCTAACGGCTGAATGCATACAGTTCATTTACAGGTATTTGCAATTTATTGTGTGTTAGAAAAAAAAAGACACCCTACAACATTTCCTTTCACACTCCCTGTAATCCAGCAAATGTGTTACTTAATTCACTTTAAAAACTCCTCTCACTTTGCTGTCAGAGAAAGCACAATAAACACAAATACCATGTTAAAAGACTAAGCAGAAATTTGTCAGAATATCTAGAAAGACATTTGATCTCTGTCTTTAAAGCATGGGAAATGTGACAAGATAAGCACAGAATTTAAAGGCATATTTATTTTTGCTAGGACTTTCCTGACCCACAAAAAATCTGAACCACAGTTTGGGAAACTCCATTATAGACAACAGAAACCGGATTGCAGAAGGCCAAGTATGGAGCTGACAAATTTCCAAGGTTTGCAATCAATTACATCATTTGCATTTAATTCCACAAGTCCTTTTCACAATGCAGATATTAGTAAAACTCCATTACTGTATTTAATGATAAGAAGGTGAGCAAGCAAGACAATCACAGGGAAGAAGAAAAGGAGACAGTGAAAAAAACAATCTTAGAATCGAAAAACCTATCGGAACAGTTTTAAGGCAATACAGAGCCATATACTGAAAAAAATGGTAATGGGCTAACAGCCAGCTCAAGCAAAACATTCATACGAGTGGAGAATGGCCGCGTGTAACTAAAATTTATGTTGTGTTACTGATTTTTCGAAGTAACTTTTGCTTTCAGGAAGCAGTTATGAATAAAATGTAGGCCAAGCATGTCATGAGTGGATCATGGTCTTTAATATAGTTTTGTTAAACATTCACATACACCATAACAATCCTCTTTTTAGTTTAATTTAATTTCACCATCACAGTTCAAATTTTATTTTAATCTAACTAAGTTATAGCATTAAGATGTCAGTGGCTGTTGCAGACCAGACACGGAAAGAGCATTTATCACATAGTTGCCTCGTTTTCAGAAAGGTCAGTCAATGTTAGATGACCTAAATTCAATCCAGAAAAAATAGCAAAATAAAAACATTGCAAAACATTCATTATTTTTTCACTGAGCAGTTTGTATCTAAAACACACGAGCGAATTTTACCCATTATCAAAAACACAATGAATATCACATTTTCTTTTTATTCATAAAAAGCTCTAGAACTCAACTGGCAGTGTGTCCAGATTTTAAACATAAGGTCTAACATTGCATGCCTAAGCGAGTATCAGAGGGTATAAGCCAGAACATTCATTGTTTAATACTAATACTGAACGTGATTTACAGTATTTCTGTGGTGGATTACTAGAATTTTTTCTGAACGCATTATTTGATGACAATCCCAAGGGAAGGTGAAATGCAGGCTTTATAATCTGTGCTTTATGATGTATGATTCGTTGTTAAGGTGCCTGCTATTTTAATATGTATCAATGCTGCTAAAGTAAACCTAGTATGTAAATGCAAACAGATGGTATCAGGCGATATAGATAAGACTAGTAATTGTTATTGTCGTCTCTGAAGCTGAACATCCGGTCCAAATTCTTAGCAAGAGAGCCCTATGACTATGTGGTGGTTTCTATCTCACACAACAAAAAAAGCCACTGAGTGAATTTATATTATTTTACAACTCTGCCATATTTTGTTATTGCATGATTATCAGCCTATTCCTAAACACACAAAGTTTTGATGGGATGTGCTCTCACACATATAACAGTTGTCATGCTTCATCATAGGATATCCCCATGCTCTCCGAAAACTTTGGTTTGATGGAGAGCAGCTTAAACCCCGAGATCAGGGAGGCACTTGTTAATAGCCTAGGATCCGTGAAAACAGATTTAAAACCAATGTGAGAACCCGGTCTGTTTTTTTACTATATGGGGTACCACTTGGCGCACATTTGCATATGCTGGTGCATGCTGATCACAATGGATTTATTCTACAGCGTAGTACCTTGGCCAATATTGGACAGCGTGTTAAAGGAGACTCATCTAAGCTCCTTCCCAGAGGCAGTGGTCCTTTCCAGTGATATACAAAAGGCGTTCGACACATTGCAGTGGGACTATTTGGGCATGGTAATGATCAAGATGGCGCTGGGCAAGGATTGGCGCAAGTGGGAATCGCTTCTCTATGCAACTCCAACATCATGTTTGCACAAAAGCTGTATCTTTCAACCAGTTGGGATACACAGGGGCATGAGGCAAGGCTGCACAGTGTCCACAATGATTTTTGTGCTGCCAGTCAAACTGTTAGCCTACGAGATGAGAGCTGAAGGGAATTCCCTTGCAAGAAGGTGAGCATATTGTATCATATTTGCTGACGACGAGGAATGCACGGGAATACCGTGGGTGATGGGGATATTAGAAGAGCTGGGGGATGGTGTCCAGGCTCTGTAAGAAATGGGCCAAGTCCTGTGCTTTCTCACTGGAGGAGATAGCTAGGAGATCACCAGACATGGCACACACAGCGGCGATACATTGGGAGCCCCGAACAATCCGATACCTAGGAGTTTAGATCATCCTGCAGATGTGGACATTAGAGAGGGTGACCTAGGGTGCACACTGAGGGCTCGTGTGCGGCAGTACGGCATTTTGGCGAACCCTGCAACTCCCTAAAACTGCCAGGGTAGCTCTGACAAAGATGATTGTTCTGATTACCCTTCCAGTTTGGGTCTCCTGGATTTGGTTTCACTTCCTCAATTCACTTCTACAAGAGCTGAACTGGGATGGGAAACATAATACGGTCTCCCTGTGGATCCTGCAACGACCGTCAGTGGGGATGGGGGGTGCCGGACTATGAATTGTATGACTTTGCAACACAATGCAATTCCTGGCCTGATGGTTTGTACGGCTGGCTGGGGAGGGCTTGGGAGAGTTTTGGCAGGAAGTGGCCCTGGTTGCGTTGATCATGTGAAAGGGGAATTGCATCCCTGGAGGAAGCTGGAGGCACTGGTGATGGTCCTCTGCTACTAGAAGAGGATGAAAAAGCAGATTGGAGCGTGGTTGCTGTAAGCACCAGCAATACCATTGGTGGGACTACCCTCTACCAGGGGGATTTACTTTACGGCATGCCGCCTAGAGGACTGCACTGCAGCAGAGCTGATAACACTGGGGTATTGTTATGAGGAAGGCGCTCATAGGGCATAGGAAACAGTGGTGGAGGACTACTGCGTCACAGGAGTGCAATTCCTGACATATGGAGCGGCAACGAATGAGTTACTTACCTTCGGTAATACCATATCTGGTACAGACACGATCTAGCCGCAGGTTCCTTACCTTTGAATTCTTCCCGGGTGCCAGACTGGATCCAGAAATATTTTACAGCAGTACCTCTGCATGTCAGTAGAGAGCATTAGTTACTCCGTAGCGACGTCATGCACAGAATGTGACGTCGACTTAATCTATATAAGCCCTCCTCATATCAGTTTTTTCCGTAACTATTTTCTGCAGCAAAAATTCAGAGCCACTTATAATAAATTGCCTAAGGAAACAGTGTGCCAAAAAAGAGACATGTTTGTGTCAAACATTGACTAAGTCGCAATTAAAAGCATCAGGATGCCAAGAAAGGGATCTTGTAGGTAACTAAACAGTTCGCAGAACTGGGAGGATGGGATGTTCAGTAAGGAATCTGTGGCTAGATCTTGTATCTAGCAGATAAGGAGTTACCGAAGGTAAGTAACTTATGAATCTGATAGAGACATCTAGCTGCAGATTCCTTGCCTTTGTATTTGATACCATAGCAAAACTATCTCCGGTGGAGGGTCTGCGAACTGATCTTACTAAAAATCCCTGATTAGAACTAGCCGGTTTATCATGACAGAAGAGACCGGATACACTTAGGATTTTAGGCGATCAAAGCATACGCCACACCCTAAGAACTGTGGTAAGGACCACAGGTGACTAAAGTCATAAAGACATTGAAACGCATGGAAATTGTGTTACCCATGACAGAGGAATAAAAATGTGTCTGAAAATAACTTCATATAAGCACAATACTAGTTCGCTCTGTTGGAGGGATCTGACTAAGTTCAGCCATAACATAGGGAATCAAGCCAACAGGCAATGTCACTGAGCTACAGCTCCTTGCCTTAGAAAACTTGCTCCGTAGAGACAGAGAGAGAAGGAGTCCAAAAAAGAAAAAAACATCCACGATGGAGAGAGAGCATAAAGCAATGCTTTAACAGACATAAATATACATGTGCACACATAAATACATACATACATGCACAGGAGACAGACTTCACCACAGTGATGTCAAAAACATCTAAGAGGACAGAGCCCAGTAATCACCATATAAAACTGAATAAGTGATCCTCAGTCACATCAAAGAGATAGAGGGGCTCCCTATTCCTTCCGCACCGATAGTCACCCAATTGAACATTAAACCCTTAACACTAACTGCTATGACATACACGGACTGGCGCTTGATTTTACACTTGTTAGGAGCTGCAAGGCAGTCCATAGCCTTATTCTGGAAGAAACCGCACTCCCCGCCCCCTATAGCCACTTGGTTGCTCCGCTTGTGGAATGTTCTAGCCCTTGAATTACTTACTATCCGTATTAATCACACCGATGTTAGATTTACCCATACCTGGCAGGCACTCATACACTATTTTACAAGGACTAGACACTCCCGGATGGGGACAACCACCTCCCCGGGGTTTACATACATGTTGGGAGGGGGGGCCATATGGCCCCCCTCCTAGAACCCTCCTTGGCCCTGGGGACCACCACCCCCCAGGGCCGGCTCCAGCAATGTCCTGGGGTGCCCACCTCCGAGACATTGCAGTTTGCAAAGGCAGGGCGGGAACACGGCTCCCGCCCTTTCATCGCAAACTCTGCTTCACTTCATGAAAGCGAGAGCAGGAAACCATGAAGCGAAGAAGATTGCGTTTGATCAAGGGGAGCTGCAGGTCAGCAGCTCCCCTTGTCCAAAAGCAATGCCGGCTCCCGCAGTGGTCCCCAACTTGAGGCCACGTCCCGGGGGATGGGGTCCCCAGGGCCAAAGATTTCCCGGGAGGGGGCCACGTGGTCCCCCTCTCTTTAAAAAAAAAAAAGGATTGGCCAAGCCCAGGGGATTGTTAGGTTTGTAAAACCCCTTATCGTTATGCACCCGTTATATGCTATATCAGGTTAGCAGTGTGCGGCTAAATAGAAACTATTCGTATTCACTGCGCGCAACGCGCCGAGTTATCCATGTAATGTGCAAGCTTCAGTTAGCGAATGTGACTCCATTTTGTATTTTGTAATCCCTCTCTAGCTGTGTCTGAACTAGGCCTCATGACTCGTATTGCTTGCCTCAGCAGAAGCTTATGTTCAGTAATTATTTTCCTTAGTTGCTCAAGGTTTGGCAGGAGCTTTAGATTCTGTTGTGCTCCTCAAGGCTATACAGAAAGCCCTAGTATCTACAGTCAAGCTTTAAAAACTCAATTGGAGGTTCTGGTACTTCCCTCCGGTAATGTGCTGTTGCAGTACATTGACAATCTCCTTGTAGCTTCTGATACGGAGGATGGTTGTAAAGATTCCACTGTTAAATTGTTGTTACTTTTAGCGCACCATGGCCATAAGGTGTCCCTTTTCAAATTTCAATATTGTCGACAGGAGATCACCTATTTAGATCACCTACTGTCGAAGGAGGGTCGCAGACTAACACCTGAGCGCATAGCTGCTATTACTAATATGCCTGTTCCCAGGACCCAACGTGAAGTACGTGCATTTTTTGGCATTATCTCGTATTATCGCCAGTGGATCCCTAACTATTCCTTACTAACAAAACTCCTCCTTTACCTGACCACCAAAGACGTGCATGAACCCCTGCCTTGAACACCTGGATGCCAGCAAGCTTTTGAGCAATCAAAAGTTGCGCTTTGTTCTGCTCCTGTGTTTGGTACTCCTGACTACCAGAAGCCTTTTGTGCTGTATGTACATGAGGCGGACGGTTGCGCGATTTCTGTTCTAACTCAGAGTTTTGGTGGTAAGCAAAGGCCTGCGCTAAATTTTCTGCCATTCTTGATAACGTCGCCAGAGCCTTCCCAAGCGGCCTGAGAGCCATCGCGGCGGTGGCGGTTTCTATCAGACAATCGGCAGGGCTTATTCTTGACACCGACCTCACAGTAACGGTACTGTGGATACGCTTTTGAATAAGACAAAGACACAACACCTTACTAATGCGCGTCTGACTGGATATGAGCTCACTTTGTTCGCTCCGCACATTACCATCAAGAGATGTGCCACTCTGGACCCAGCCACGTTACTACCCCTCCCTTCGACGAAAAATGACACAGAAGCACATGATTGTGTGTATAGAACAGAAAAGAGAGGAAGGGACAGGTAGACCTGAATGATGTTCCCCTATCTGACCCCCATGGGGAGCTATATGTTGATGGCTCTTGTTTCAAACTACCAGATGGCACCAACACTGCAGCATATGCAATTACAACGTTACACACTGTAGTTGAGACATCCCATATCAGTCCGCCCAGACTGCAGAGTTGGTTGCCCTTCTCCGAGCTTCTGAGCTGAGTGAGGGACTCACTATCGATATTTATACTGACAACCAGTACGCCTTCGGGGTCGCTCATAATTTCAGGCGCCTTTGGGCGGAGAGAGGTTTTTTGACATCCCATGGACTGAGAATACAGAATGGCCCATTGATACATAGACTTTTGTCAGCTCTAATGCTCCCCAATAAGTTAGCAATAGTAAAATGTAGTTCACACAAGGCAATAACAGATGAGTTGGAAGAGGAAATGCATTTGCAGACCAAATAGCTAAAGAGACAGCCAGGTCAAAGATGAAACAGATGTTTGTGGCAGGTCCTGCTAGGTGGGTCCCAGACAATGGAATGTTGGCAGACATGTTAGAAAACGTTAAAGAGATACAAAGTAAGGCAACCCTAGACAAATTGGCAATATAGCAGGAGAGTACAGGGCATCTGGATGAGGATGGGTGTTGGACTGATAAGTCAGAGAAACAGCGTTGGATGCTTCCCAATTCGGATGTACTCCCTGTGGTTACCATGGCCCATGGCCTAGCCCGCATTAGTGCCAAGGGTATTTGCAAAGTGTTGGACCCAGTGTGGCAGAATGACAACATTTACAAAGTAGCCACCCATCTAGTGAAGCACTGTATGATTTGCATGATACATAATCCTGGAAAAGGTACTCCTACACCCTTAGGTAACTTTGCGCCACCTTCCTTTCCTTTCGAGGTTCTCCAGATGGACTTCATCGAAATGGAACGAGTTAACAATTTGAAATATGTGCTGGTAGCGGTTTGTGCATTCAGTAAATGAATTGAGGATTATCCCACTAAGGAGAATACAGCTATGGCGAAGGCACTCTTAAAAGAGTTTTTCCCGTGCTTCGGATTGCCATGTTTGAGCTGGAGTGACAACGGAAGTCACTTCAATTCAAAAGTCATCGAATTGGTGTGCAAAGGCCTGCATATTAAGCAAAAGTTTCATGTATTGAACCACCCCCAGTCAGAAGGCCTGGCTGAGAAGTTCAATGGTACTCTCAAACTGAAGTTAGCAAAGAGACAAGAAAGCACAGGACTGAGATGGCCAGATGCATTACCTTTAGCCCTGTTATCTACTAAGACGACCGCACACTCTAGGACAGGGTTGTCACCACACGAAGTGGTCTTCGACCGCCCTGCTAATATCTGGGGTGTTCTAAGTGCTTTTCCGAGATAGAGTACCCTTTACTTGTGGACTATTTGTTTGAGTTAACTAAAGATCTTCATTCTCTTCATCAACAGATCCAGGAGACACTGCAACCGATACCAGAGGGGCCCGGGCATCAGTTACAGCCCGGAGATTATGTGTTGGTGAAGAACTTCCAGAGGAAGAGCTGCTTGGAGCCTCGTTGGAAAGGGCCACTGTTGGTCCTCCTTGCCACTCGCACTGCAGTGAAACTCGACGGCTGAAAGACCCGGGTGCATGGGAGCCACTGTAAGCGGGTCCCTCTACCACTTCCATGCAATAAGTGGGCACTTAAACGTATTTCTGACCAGGAAGGGGAACAGGTGCCCCACTTCATTTCCTCCTCTGACGCCCGGTTGAGGTGGACGCAGACGGACGAGGAGAGTGATGCTGCCCTGCTTGAAATGATCCCCCCCCCGGAGAGAAGGGCCGCCCCAGTTTCTCCCACTTCTGATCCACGAGAATCTGAGTCCCAGTGCCCATCTGATCTAGAGTTTCACTCCCTTTTTGTCAACGAAACAGTGCCTGGAGTCACCGGTATAATCTACGCCCCCGGCATAAGGGCAGTGACCCGGAGGGACAGACTAGCAGTTAGGGAAGGACTTGAGACCAGGGTGTGGGTACTGTGCTTAAGGTGCCTGCGATAGAGTAGGGTGAGCTGAACAGGTGCACTGCCCTGGACATTGGTCAGGATAGTTGAGGGTACTTGCCAAGGAGGGAGGGTGCCCTATCCTGAAAGAAGAAGGACTTGTGGACTATTTGTTTGAGTTAACTAAAGAAGGATTTGTTTCCAGCAAGGGGTGCGATCGTGCAGCCCCTTCGAGGGAGTGCTTCATAGCACCGTCATTGATGAACAATAGGAGCTTGCCAGCGAAGCTCTAGACGGATGCTGGGTGACTTGTGCCCCACTGGTCAGTTGTATTCTTGTGGCTCCAATTCCTAAAGCTTCCTCCCATGTACCCATTTGGCCGTACAGTCATGAGGAAGGAACAGCTCCTAGTGGCCATGCCACTAGAGCAGAATGGTCCTGGTTGGTCTAGCTGGTCTACTAGGAGTAAGATAGTATTGGTGATTTTCCTCCCCATTGTAATAATCGTACTGTTCGGGGTGGTGTGGTATTTAGAAGAACACCATCCAGTCCACACTTTGATAGGGACTACCCTGGTTCCACCCGAGCACCTGTTTGTCACAATGACCCCGCACAAGGAAAGACAGATAGACATATGTTGAAAACGCCTTTGTACAGATGCTTCATCAGGTTCACAATACGAGTAATACCACAAATTGCTGGGTGTGTGGGTTACTCCCCTCGGTTATGGTGTCCTTACCCCTGTCGTACTTAGGGAGTTGTGAGGCGTGGTTCCAGTTACTTTCCATGGTGTATATTCATTATCATGCTGATGCTATGAACATAACGGAATCTGATTCTGTGACAGTTCTGGAATATATAGTAGTGCACCAGGGTTATACTCTGGGAACAGATGGAAAGGAGGGTACCTTACATCCCAATGCTTGCATGAATGTATACAAATATAATAAAAATGTCACATGGCTGCAAGATGAAATGTTGGATTTTCAGGGAATCAATGTCTCTGAATACTTTAACTGTTTCCATGCACAAAATATCACTAGAGACACAGTTATGCGGGTACCTGTGATCGGTACTGCAGCTAGTTTCTGTGTCGAAGGCTTTGGGAGTATTCTGGTGGGACAGAGCTGCTGTAATTATACATATTGATTAAGCACTACTAGTAGCCTGCCTTTACTCCCACCTACTAATTTATACTTTATGTGGAGCACATGCTTATACACGGCTCCCTAGGGGATGGTCTGGTCGGTGTTATGTCTCTTTTCTTTTACCTCCCGTTTATATTGCACCATCCAACTATCACAAGGACCACAGACTACGGCGGAGAAGTGTATACTTGTCCCGAGTGAGGAGAATTATTGACACAGCAGATATTGATCAGACGGATACCACTTTGCAGCAATTCACGGATGCCATGAAGGGTATAGTACCCTTTTGGGGACCTCTGTATAACAGTCTTAGCCTTCGCCGCCTCACCAGGGTTGTAGAAGGGATCATTAATACTACAGCAGGCATACTCACTAACCTTACAGCTGAGCTCCAGGCTACCAGGCTTGTTGCTCTTTGTAATGTCGCTCAATAATCACTCGAGGCACGTCGTGGATTTACTGCTATATTTATTTAGCATACAATTCTAATTGTACCGAGGAGCGCCGGCCGGCACTCTGCTCTCTGGGATGCTCGGCGCGCTAATTCCTGCGCGCGCACCCCGGCGCCAACATGGCCGCCTGCGTCACGTCAACGTGACGTGACAACAACTAGACCGCTACATATCTCCCCCTTTTACCAAACCAAAGATCAGTCACTTACAGTTCGCAGTTAGTTCAAAGTCTTGGAACCTGGAAGGCCTTACAACTTGCCTTCCGCTCCTGGTCACCTTACCAATGTTCCCTCGAGCCCCTTGGCTCTGCGTTTCCTCGATTTCTGTTCCTCCACTCATTGCTCCTTCGCTGTTCATATTGCCTCTCGGCCTGTCCATCTCTACCACTGGAGTCTCACCCCCTAACTCGCCTTCTTGCTCCTCTCCTGCACCTGCTTCTTCCATTTTTTCACTTCCGCCCATCTTGTTCTCTTCGTCCACGTCTTCCATGTCTTCACCTTCCGGACACCACTGTTCCCATCTCAATATCTTGTTGCACCGGGCCATGCGGTCCTGCGACCACACGTTCCCATCACTGAGCAGGGCCGCTCGATCATAAACTTCCTTAACCTGCATCGGCTTGCTGTACTTGCTGTCTCCCTTTCTTTGTAGGGTAGCCAGCTTTACTCTCACCCATTCTCCTCTCTCTAAATGAGTGTCCTTCACATTCCTCCTCTTATTGTAGTTGTTGGTGTAGATGGCTTGTGCTCTCTCCAGGTTTGCTCTTACTACTGCCGGAGACCATTCGCTGGTCACCACCTTCTCCTTCCAGATTCTGTTGTCGTGCGTAAAGGGTTCACGTCCTCTCAATATTTGAAACGGGCTGTACCCCGTGCTTGTGGGCGTTATTCTGTAGGCCCATACCATGTTCTCCAACGCTTTCTTCCAGTCTTTATTACAGGTGATGGCCGCTTGTATGGCCCCCATCACCACTCTGTTAAATCGCTCCACCAGACCGTTGCCTGCCGGATGGTATATGGCCGTGTGCTTTACAGAGATGCCATTTCTCCCCATGAATTGTTTCCATCTTTCCGACGTGAACTGTGGTCCATTGTCACTTAAGATGGACTTGGGAATTCCTTCTCGGGTGAATGTTTCCGATAGAAACTCCAGGATGTTCTCCGTGTCCATGGATTCGCTCACTTTTATCTCTGGCCATTTGGAATAACGGTCGATGAGGACACACACGTATTTCTGTATGCTCTGGTCATCCAGCACCGGTCCTAGAATGTCTATTGACAACTCTTCCCACGGGTTTGAGGGATTGTCGAATTTTCCAAGGGCTGGACGTAGTGGTCTCAATGTTTTGTCGGCCCCTTGACATTGGGGACACTCTCTGACATGCCTCTCTGCTCTTACGTCCATACCTGGCCACCAGTAGTTCTGTTTCGATCTGGCCTTGAGTTTCCCTATGCCAAGGTGGCCTTCGTGTAATAAGTCCAACAGCTTGTTGATGAGATTCGTGGGGGGAATTACTCTGTCTCCCCGGTAGATGAATATGCCCTTGTCTCCTACTGTCAGTTCTTCTTTCACGTCATAAAATGGTTTGAGGTTAGTTCTCACCTTTTTCTTATCAGGCCACCCTTGTGTGATGTGCGCTCTTACTTCCTTAAGGTCAGAATCTTCTTCATAGGCTTCAGTCCACTCTTGTATGCTGATTATCTTCTCCTGGTCCTCTATGAGAGCTACCATCTCTCCTCTGTCCGCTGGGTCTTCTTCTCCCGGCTCCATGGCCGCCGCTCGACTCAAGTAGTCCGCCACTCGATTCTTGTTTCCAGGGATGTACTCCACATCGTATCTGAATTCCAACAGTTTTAAGGACATCTTCGATATCCGGGGTGTGGCGCTGGCGTGCCCGCACGATGTTAATACCTTCACTAACGGCTTGTGGTCCGTCTTGAGCAGAAATCGGGTACCCCATAGGAACTGCCGGAACCTCGTCATGGCCCACACTACCGCTAACATCTCCTTCTCGATGACGCTGTACTTGCCTTCTGTCTCCGTCAGTGCTCTGGAGGCGAAGCTGATTGTCTCCATGTCCCCTCTTCCTCGGTCTTGCATGAGTACAGCGCCTAACCCCTTGTCGCTGGCGTCGGTGAGGAGTATGGTGGCGCCTTGTGGGTCGTACCCCTTGAGTGGTATGGCTTCCAGGATTCCCTTTTTGATGACTTCAAATTCCGCTTGGGCTTCCGGTGTCCACTGAAACACCGTGCTCTCTCTGGTCAGCATCCTCATGTTGTAGGTCTTGGATGCGAACTGTACCACGAACTTGCTATAGTACTCCGCCATCCCCAGGAACGACCTGACTTCCTCCTTGTTCTTGGGGGGCGGTGCTTCAGCGATGGCTTTCACGTTCTCCGTCTTGGGTGTGATCCCCTGTCGCCCTATTTCATGGCCTAAGTAGGTTACCGATTGCAGTCCCAACCGACATTTCGACCATTCTGCCGTGAGACCTTTGGCTTCCAGTGTTTGTAGTACTTTTTCTAGTTTCCGGTCATGATCTCTCCTATCTCTCCCCATCACTAGGATATCGTCCTGGAAGTACTGTACGTCTTTGCAGTCTCTGAACAATTGGTGCATCATCTTCTGAAAGACAGCTGCCGCCGAGGCTAGTCCGAACGGCATGCGACAAAATCTGTAGCACCCAAACGGGGTGATGAACGATGTCAGGCTTTTGCTGTCCGGGTGTAGAGCTACCTGGTGGTAAGCTGATGTAAGGTCAATGGTGGAGTACCACTGAACTCCTCTGGTTTTTGCCAACATCTCCTCTATCTTGGGAAGGGGAAATTTCTCCACCACTATGTTTTTATTGAGTTCTCTCAGGTCCACACAGAGCCTGACCTTCCCGTTGGGTTTCATCACGACCACCAAGGGCGCCAGCCATTCGGCGCAGGTAATGGGTTCTATGATGCCCTTCTTCTCCAGATCTTGGAGTTCTGTCTGGACGGCATCCCTTACTGCAATGGGCACATTCCTCACTTTATGTGCTACTGGTGTGGCTCCTTCCTTAAGCACTATCTTATGTTGAAATTTCTCCATTTTCCCTACAGTGCCCCCAAACACTTTTGGGTAGTTCTTCTTCCATCTGTTCATGTCCGGCCATTCCTCCTGTTCTGTGAGCAGAATTTGTTCCTTCCCTCCTGGGTCGAGTTTTATGCCTAGGTCGCCCTGGTCTAACCATCCTAGGACGGAGGGTCCTTTCTCGGCCACATATAGTTTGCACCACGCTGATCGGCCTCTGAACTCGAACAGTAGACGTCGGAAGCCTAGCATGGGAATGCGATCCCCATTATAGGTAACTGGTCGTATGTCTAGTTTCTCCAGATCAGGGCCCAACTTGGTTTGGAACTTTTCTTCCCACACTGCTCTCTGTATAATGGTAAATGGGGATCCGGTGTCTGCCACTACTGAAATGGTGATGCCGCCCATGGACATCTCTAGGACTGGTTTGGTTGATCTCTTGTCGTCTACGCTCAATACCTGATCGTATATACATAAGACGGTGACCACTTCTTCCTCTGTGGCTTCCTCCAGGTCTTCTTCGCTTTGGTCAACGTATTTCACCACTCCTTTCTGTTGTTTCTTCCGACACACCTTCTCGTAGTGACCTATGATACCGCAGTGCAGGCATTTGGCTCGGAATGCCGGGCAACGTCTGTCGTGGGCTTCGTGGGACCAACTTCCACACCTGTAGCACGTTTTCTTGTTCTCACTGTTCGCTTGTTTCCCTTGCCATCTGCTAGTCCCTTTGGCTATGGGTTGTTTGTTTTTCTGGTCCTTGCGGTGATCTTCCTCCTGTATCCTGTTCACCATGGTTGGGGTGACCGCCTCTTTTTTGGTAGCATTAGCGCACCTCTTCGCGAGTTCTGCCCTCTTCACTATGACCAGTACTTCTTTGAGTGTGGTGTCCCCACTCGCCCACAGCTTGTCTTGTACGTTTGCACTAGTGGTGTGCATGACCACCTGGTCTTTTATGAATTCGTCTTCCCACAGTGCGTACTTACACGGGGCTGCTAGCTTTCTCAACGCTGCTACATACTCTTCGATGGTTTCCCCCACCTTTTGTTTCCTTTGCTGGAAGTTATATCTATCCACTGAAACACAGATGGTGGGGCGGTATCGCTCATCTAGGTCCTCCACTGCATGCGCATACACATCGTCGTCTGTGTCTTCTCTCTTCGTTGGTACTAGACTCTTGTATATTCTCAGTCCTTCTGGGCCCAGATTTAGTAGCAGGATGCGTTTTTTTCTCTGAGGAGTGAATTTCTCTTCATTTTCGTCCTCCAGGACCCCTATGAAATTGTCTATATATTCCTTCCAGTCCTCCCATTTCATCAGTGGGTCTCCGGGTTCCGGTAGGAATTGCACGGGTGCAATCGCATACCCTGCCGGGGTACTCATCTTCACTTCCTTGGCGTTCGTTCCGTCGGTGGCTTTGCTCGGGGGGCTGCCTGGGGTGTTGTTGTTGTTCCCTGTGTGCTTGATTCTCTGGGGGCTCTTGTTACTAGACCCCACTTCCTCCTCTTTGGTAGCCAGCGCAGCGCTCCCTGTACGTGGTTGTGTGTGAAGGTGGCACGTGTGCTCTTGGCCGTTTGTGGATAGCGTCGTCCCTGTGGCCTATATGCAGCTCGTGTGCTGTACTGTGGCACTGCCACGCTCCTCGGTTGCTCCGTACCTCGGATCGTCCAACGTGGTTGACTAGGACGTTTCCGTGACTCCACCGCTCCAGGCAGGCCTATCTGGTGTTCCGTTTTGGGCCTGGTGACCTGCTTGCGTGTCTTCCTTCGCCTCGTGGGGCCACGTGGAGTGTTGCCCTCTCCTGTGCTCCCGCGTCGGTCTGGTCTCTATCCCACCCTCGTCGCCACTGTAATGTCGCTCAATAATCACTCGAGGCACGTCGTGGATTTACTGCTATATTTATTTAGCATACAATTCTAATTGTACCGAGGAGCGCCGGCCGGCACTCTGCTCTCTGGGATGCTCGGCGCGCTAATTCCTGCGCGCGCACCCCGGCGCCAACATGGCCGCCTGCGTCACGTCAACGTGACGTGACAACAACTAGACCGCTACACTCTTCAAAGTCGGATGGTTTTAGACGTCATCCTTGCAGATAGGGGTGGAGCTTGTCGCGTCATAGGCAGCAGCTGCTGCATCCAAGACCACGCCCCTAATGTATATTCTGCTATCCAGAAGCTACACAGGCTTGCATCTGACATTCATCAGGATAATGGTTCATGGTCCTTGACAGGGTGTTTCTGGGGTCTGTTATCATCCTGGGGTTGGAAGATACTCCTTTTTCTAGTAATTATCGCAGGTGTCATCTTCACATGCTGCCTATGTATCAACTGCCTTCCAGCATTCTGTACCTACTGTGTGGGCAAGCTCACCCCTACCCCTAAATTGCCAGCACGAAATAATAAAGCATCCACTATGATGATACAGGACATACAGGATATGATGCTGAGCCTGAGATAACATGTACCCATCTAGCAGGTGGTAGCTCATCTCTCTGTGCCCCTTGGTTCATGTTCAGCCTGGGCCGGTTACGTTCCACTCTGGGCCTGGTTGGGGGTTCTTGGAGGAATGATTTCGCATTGCAGACTGTTGGGGTGTCAGTCCCTTGGCAGACATCTCAGGGTGTAGGTCAGATTGGACTCCTCTGCAGAGTATTACTAATAAACATTGGTTTGTATTCTCTACTGTCTGCCCGACTCTTCATTTGTTGGAAGGCGATTAGGTGGTTGTAGATAACCCGGGTGGCCCCGAAGGGAGACTTCCTTCAGTATGGAGTCCCTGGGGCTATAATTGGCCTCAGGAGGGGGGCCACGCAGCCCCCGTTCAAAATAAAAAATAAAAATAAAGGCTGGCCAGGCCCCGGGGGATGGGGTCCCCGAGGCAAAAAGTGGCCCAGGCAAGGGGGGCACGAGGCCCCCTTTCCGATAAAGATTTTGTTTTTTTTTAAAGAAAAAAAAAAGAGGCACAGGATGGGGCCGATAAAGGCCTCAGGAGGGGGGCCGCGCAACCCCCTCCTTTGAATGTACATTTTTTTTTACAATTAAAAGCAAGTGGCCATGCCCCGGGAGATGGGGTCCCCGGGGCTGAAATCGGCCTTGGGGGGGGGGCACGTGGCTCCCTTCCCGTTTTTTTTAAATGGCATAGGCCCTGGGGGATGGGGTCCCCAGGGCCCAAAAAGTGTTAAGGAGAAAGAAGAGAAGGTTGGCATCTCGCCAGAGGCCCCGCCCCCTCCCTACACCACTATGTAAACGCACCTCCTGGCGCGTTCTGGGTTGGGGGAATAAGTTCCCTTCAATCCTAAGGGTCCTTAGAGGCCAACTAGCCCACCAGATACCTCCATTAAGTCCCACACAGTGGGATTGCTGACGTAGTCGGAGGCCATGCCGCTTTTTACACCACTCCGCAAACGCACCTCTTGGTGCATTGCTGGTGGGGTGATTGAGGTCTTCTTGTGTCAAGAGGACCTCGGGACTAAAGTGGACTTCATCCCCCGAGCAGAAGTGCGCCAGTTGGCGCGTTTGCCAGAGTGGTGTTAAAAGGGGGCCTGGCCTCACAACACTCAGCAATCCAGCTGTGTGGGCCTTACTAGAGATAACAGGAGGGCTAGTTGGTTCCCCTGGGACCCTCAGGAGGCAAGGGGACTTCATCCTCCAACCAAGAGCACGCCAGGAGGCGCCTTTGCATAGTGGTAGAGAAAGGGGTGTGGCCTGTGTCCAATTCTCAGCAATACCACAATCTGGGGCATACTGGAGGTTATCAGGTAGGCTAGTTGTCCCCTAAGGACCCCCAGCAGCGAAGGGGACTTTAATCCCAACCAAGAGCGCACCAGGGAGCACGTTTGCAGAGTGGTGGGCAAAGGGGGCATGGCCTGCTATGCAAACTTACCAATCCTGCTGTGTGGGTCTAACTGTAGGTAATAGGAGGGGTAGTTGGCCTCCAAGGACACCACGCTCACCTTTCTCCACCAGTCTGCAAACATGCCTCCTGGCACAGTAGTGGTTGAGGGAAGAAGTCCACTTTACTCCTGAAGGACTTTGGGGGCTAAGTAGCCCTCCTGGTACCTCCTGCAAAGTCCTACGCAGTGGAATTCCTGAGCGCTGGTTGGAGGCCCAGCCCTCTTTCTCCACTACTCTGCAAATGTGACTACTAGTTGTAATAGGTCTTTGATTTGTGAGAGTTGGAGATATTGCTGTTGTAAATGTAATAGTTTTTTACAAATGTTTTTGGGAGTGAAGTGGATGTACGTTGTGTGTAGTGAAATTATGTGGTATTTTGTGCAGTGAAATTATGTGGATAGAAAGTATATGGTATTTAGTGTATAGGAATTATATAGAGTGGGTTTTATGTAGACTAATTATGTGGTATGGTAGTCTGTGTTGTGGAGTGGTAACCTTAGGTTTAGTCTTCCTTGTTTCTATAGAAGCTAAAGTTTAAACTCAATGAGACAAAAAAAAGAAGGCACCACTGAGGAGCACTTCTGGATCTAGTCAGAGGTATGAGCAGGGCCACTGGAATTATGCAACTGTTTGGCTGCACCGGCTTTCGCACAATTATACATTTTCCGCATTTGCCATATAATCCATCATCTGCTGAATAATCTGCAGATGTGAACAAAAAGAAAAACTAGTTTCTAACTCAAACATTACCAAAAATGCAGTGACAAGTGTTGCAGCGTGGTGGAAGGCCCATTGCAAACATAGAATGATCACCTGTTACTTATTGCTAAATGTGGGTGTTAAATTGGTACTAATGGTGTGCAAACCACTCTTGCTCTGCATTTCTGTTGCTTCTTTCTGCACCTTTCTTCCTTTTTCTGCACTTCTCTTGCCTCTTTCTACACATCTATTTCGCTTTCTGCACCTCCCTACTTTTTGTACCTCTCTTGCTTCTTTCTGGACCTCTCTTACTTTTTCTTCTGCACCTCTGTTGCCTCTTACTGCACCTGTTGCCTCTTTCTGCACCGCTCTTGCCTCTTTGTGCACCTCTCTTGCCTATTTCTGCACCTCTCTTGCCTCTTTCTGCACCCCTATTGCCTGTTTCAACACACCTCTGGCCTCTTTTTGCACCCCTCCTGCCTCCTTCAGCACATATGTTGGTTCTTTCTACACTGCTCTTGCTTCTTTCTGTACCTCATTTCCCTGTTTCTGCAACTCTCTTGCCTCCTTCTACACATCTGTTACTTCTTTCTGCTCTTCTCTTGCCTCTTTCTGCACCCCTTTCTCTGCACCTCTGATGGTTCTTTCTGCACTGCTCTTGCTTCTTTCTGCACCTCTTTTGCCTGTTTCTGCAACTCGCATGCCTCTTTCTGCAGTGGTTGCCTCCTTCTGCACCTCTGTTGCTTCTTTCTGCACTTCTCTTGCTTCTTTCTGCACCTCTCTTTTTCTTTTGTCTGTTTCTGCACCTCTGTTGGTTCTTTCTGCACTGCTCTTGCTTCTTTCCACACCTCTCTTGCATATTTCTGTACCCTTCTTGCCTCGTTCTGCATCGCTGCTGGTTCTTTCTGCACCTCTCTTGTAAATTTGTGCACACCTCTTGCCTCTTTCTGCACCCCGTCTCCTTACTGCACCTATTGTGTTTGTTTTTGCAGCTCTCTTGCCTCTTTCTGTACCTCTGTTGCTTCTTTCTGCACGTCTCTTGCCTTTTTGCACCCCTCTTGCCTCTTTCTGCACCTCTGATGCTTGTTTCTGCACCCCCCTTGCCTCTTTCTGTACTCCTTTTGCCTATTTCTGCAACTCTCTTGCTTCTTTCAGCACCCCTCTTGCCTCTTTCTGCACCTCTGTTGCTTCTTTCTGCACTTCGTTTGCCTACATCTGCACCCCTCTTGCCTCTTTCTGCACCTCTGTTGCTTCTTTCTGCACTTCTCTTGCTTTTTTCTCAACCTTTCCTTGGCTTTCAGGACTTCTGTTGTCTCTTTATGTATTTGTCTTGCTTCTTTCTGCACCTTTTTCCTCTTTCTGCACCTCTCTTCACTCTTTGTGCACCTCTCTTGTATCTTTCTGCACCTCTGTTGCCCATGGAAACATTATGAGCAGTACCTCTGCAAGCCGGTAGGTGACGTTCAGTTTTGCGTCAACCGCGCTGGAAGTAATGTGTATGGTGCCTATAAAAGAGCCACCCCAGTGAGCTGACATTAGGTACTTTTGCAACCTTTCCACGCCAGAAGAGTAGAGCCACGAAAATTGCTGATGTACCAGCGTGCAAACAATAAGGACCACATAAGGGTTACCCTATATGGAGAAATCAGTTTGCAAAACGGGGTGGATGGGAGGGTCAGTAAGGAATAAGTAGATAGAGTCTCTTCTAAATATGGTGTTACCAAAAGTAAGTAACTTGTTCATTTAGAGACTTATAGCCTCAGACTCCTTACCTCAGAATGAATACCCAAGCAATACATCTCCGGAGGACTGTCTGTGAACTGATTTAGAACAGGAAGACCTGGAGGACAGAACAGGCAAAGTGACCGTTATGAGGGAGCTGACTGTCTAGGACGTAGTAATTGGTAATGGTAAACATGTGCAGAGAAGCCCATGTTGCAGCCTGACCGATGTCGATGTCCAGCACAGGGACTCCACAAGCTAAAACAGTGGTCACGGTGGTCAATTTCTGCACAGCCCTGCCTTTCTTAGCCCCAGCAAACCCAATGAAGAGTTGATCGTCCAAACAGAACTGTTTGGCACGATCAATATAGTAAGACAACATGCTTTTTTGGATCCAGGCTGTGAAGTGCCTCCTCCTTCTCAGAAGGGTGAGACAGAGCAAAGAAGGTCAACAGTCTGATGGTCTGGTCTACATGAAAAGGTGTCACCACATTTGGTAGGAAAGAGGCATGTGTTCTCAGAACCAGTTTATCTGGGAAAAAAGTTGTGTTAGGAGGGTGCACAGAAAGTGCCTGCAGTCCGCTAACCCTCCTGGCTATTGTAAGGGGCCGCTAGGAACACAGTTTTAATGGTAGGCAGATGCAGTTGGCAATTGTACATAGGCTCGAAGGGCAAGCATCAAAAGAACATCAGAACAAGATTCAAGTCTCACTGGAGCATGATGAAAGGTCTGAGGGGAGGGCCATGTGTTGTAAGCCTTTTAGAAAAAGAGTAACTACAGGAGACATAAATAGGTTGGCCTAGTCCAGCAAGAACGCTTATATGGCCAAAAGAAACTCTTTAACAGGGCCCAAAGCAGAGTCCAGCTGGGGTAAAGAGTAAAAAAGTAACAAAACTTCAGACAAAGGTGGAGAAAGGGGACAACATTTTTAGTAGCACATTAAAACACAAATTTGCCCCAACAGCAGGCGTATACTGTCTTGGTTGAGGACACCTGGCTGCCAAAATGACCTCACAGATTTCTGGAGGAAGGTCACTCACTCTCCACACATGAAGGCAGAGCGTGCACAGGTCCAGGTGCAGGACCCTGCCTTGTTCCTGGGACATTAGATCCTCCCAAAAGTGCTGCCTGATTGGACGACTGCTGCTCATGCTCGGCATACCATGCTCTATGTATCCAATCCGGAGCAATAACTTGGGCCTGGTCATTCCTGGTCTTATTGAGTACTCTGGGCAGGAGTGGTATCCGCAGAAAGGCGTACAGGAGTGCTGAGCTCCATTCAAGATGAAAAGTGTCTCCGAAAAAGAGTTACCTTGGAAATTACAGCACACAGAAGGTCTGACATTGCACGTTCTCAGCAGTGGCGAATAGATCTAGCCAAGGTTCTCCCCAATTTCTGAAGAGACCTTGCATCGCCTCTGGACGGAGCCGCGATTTGTGACCTGCTAGGCATCGACAGCTAAGTTCATCCGCTTTGGCGTTCAGAGAGCCTGCCAAATGTTGCACCATTAGGGAAATGCCCTGACCTTCCAGCCATGTCCAGAAATGCAGAGCCCCTTGACACTGGATCCATGACTCCTCCCTGCTTGTTGCAATACCACATGGCGGTGGTGTTGACCGTGAACACCTACACTAGCCTTCCCTTGATGGAAGGAAGAAAAACTTTCAATGTCAGCTGGATTGCTCTCAGCTTGAACAGATTTATGAGGAGCTGAGGCACCGTACGAGACCAGAGACCTTTGATCTCCACCTCTCCCACATGGTCGCCCCGGCCCATGAGTGACACATCTGTCATTACAGTCAGATCTGTGTGGGGAAGGGAGAGAGTTCTGTCACTGACCCACTCGCGGTTTGTCTGCCACCACTGCAGGTCTTTTGCAGTTCCCTCCGATATCTGGACCAGGTCGGAGAGATTCCCCTATTGCTGCGCCCACTGAACTTCAGGTCCCACTGCAGAGTCCGCATATGGCAGTGGACATCTGTTACCAGCAGGAGGCCATGGAGCCCAGAAGCCTCAGAGTCAGTCTCAATGAAATAGAGGATTGAGGCTGAAACATTGGAATCATAGACTGAGTATCCTGGACTTGCCGTTTCCGAAACTGTACTATATCCAGAACAACTACAATGAAAGGGAGAGTTTAAGAGGGAGTCAGCTGTGACTTTGGCTCGTTTATAGTGAACCCCAGCGAATGCAGGAGATCCGCAGTAGTCTGGAGGTAGGATAAGACTGCTTGGGGTGAACCCGCCTTTAATAGCCATACGTCAAGGTAGGGGAAAACTGAAACCCCCGGACCTCCGCAGGTGTGTTGTAACCACCACCATCAACGTAGTGAACACCCAAGGGACACTGGTGAGGCCAAAATGAAGCAAAGTGAACTGATAATGCAGTGAACGACTGTAAATCGCAGGTAACATCTGTGGGCGGCAGAACGGAAGTGTGAAAGTAGGCATCTTTCAAGTCCAACCCTCATCCAGTCTCTAAGGACCGGGGCAGACAGAACCTGAGCTAACATGTACATTTTGAATTTCTCCCTCTTCAGAAAGGAATTGATAGGGCGCAGGTCTAAAATAGGGAGGGTGCCTCTGGTCTTCTTGGAATGAAGAAAGTATTGTGAATAGCAACTACACCCTAATTCTGATGCCAATGCCCTCTTGATGGCTCCTTTGGCCAAAAGGGAATGACCTTCTGTCAACCAGTATGAGGATGGTAACAAGAGGCATAGCAGAACTGAATACATCAGAAAATCTCCTACCACTATATTGAAAAGAAGAAAAACAGTCTTGTAAATTCAATCCACAGTTACGAGGTTAGGGCAGCAGACAAGATTTCAAAACCAGAAGATTAAGACACATAATTGCATTTCTAAAAAATGAGTTACATAGAGGTCAGTCTCAAACAACATTCTTATTTACATATTATATCGAAAACTCAGATCCACAAATGGATAAAGCTCAGAGAAGGTGCTTGTGTGGATAAGGAGTAGAAAAAAAGGGGGAGGATGTCCTTCAGACCTTTTCACAAATCATATTATTGCACAAGTAATGGGGAGAACACAAGCCTTCAAACTCAGTTAGCCGTGTGGTCCAGCCTCGTTTCCACTCAACTGGCTGTGGCTAGGAAAAGATCAACAATTGGGGTTTGGGGCACACAAAATGGTTAATAACACGGGCCCTGCAGCTGCTACAGCTAAAGCATCCTCTGCTTTTTTTATTATATCGAAAACTCTTAGATCCACAAATGGATAAAGCTCAGAGAAGGTGCTTGTGTGAATAAGGAGTAGAAAAAGGCTTGAAGGCTTGTGTTCTCCCCATTATGTTCGCTGGTACGACCACATATTAAGGTGGAGATTGTCCACCCACCAGAGTGTAGCCTTTGGGCCCTTCTGTCTCATGGAATTATCCAGGTCTATTTTCTCAGTTGGATGCACTCCTGGACCTTCCTAGTCCTGATGAAGACCTGCGTTTGAAGCATTCAGTGGCTCCTTACCCTCACCAGGTGTCAGGTCAAAATAGCAACGCTCTATCAGTAAGCCTGGATCGTTTGGATATCTGTGCAGAGCGGCAATAGTAACTTAACAACTGGAGCACTTATAGATGTGATATAGGTTATTAGAAATTGTATACCAGACAGGCTTACATGTGCAATAATATGATTTGTGAAAAGATCTCAAGGACAACCCCCCCTTTTTATCTTTTTCTACTCCTTATCCACACGAGCACCTTCTCTGAGCTTTATCCATTTGTGGATCTAAGAGTTTGAGACAATGTGTAAATGAGAATGTTGTTTGAGACTGACTTATATGTAACTTAACTTTCAGAAATGCAATTATGTGTGTGTGTGTTAATCTTCTGCTTTTGAAATCTTGTCTGCTGCCCTAACCTTGTTACTGTGGACTGAATCTATGAGACTGTTTTTCTTTTTTATCATATAGTGGTAGGAGATCTTTTGACATATTGAGTTCTGCTATGCCTCTTGTTGTTTTTTATACGATCGGTCCATTGTTTGTCTCTATAATAAGTTACCCAGGTCCTTCGAGTTAATTTTGGGTTACCACATTATTTTGTGACTAGGTATGAGGATGGTGGCAGGGTTTCTAGCAAAGGGATAGAGTACCACCACTGAACAATCTGCAGTACCCACTTGTTCGACGTTATCAACTGCCAGTGGGGCAGGTAATGACTGATCCTGCCACAAACTGGGGGTCCATGACGGTACGAGGGCAACCTAAAGTGGTTATCAGGGAGTGGCAGACCTCTGGCTGTGTGCTTCACAGTGCTTGTGTGACCCGCGTCTGCAACTACAAAAGGACTGGGCAGTCTATTGGCCTTGGTGGCTGGGTAGAAATGCATTCAGTTGGTAGCCCCTACCGTAGCAGCAGAAGGGGCAAAAGGCAAAAAAGGGTTGGCCTGGGGTCATAGAGAAGCCCAAGGACCTGACAGTGTCTCAGATGTCCTTAAAGGGCTCCAGCGCTGAATCTACTTTGTCTCCGAAGAGACTGGTGCCATCAAATCGCATGTCCATAAGGGATGTCTTGACATCCCCCATAAAAAGCCAGTAAATCTCAGCCAGGTGTGGCGTCTGTGTGGCACTGACAGCGCAATACCCCTGCCTAGCAAGTCAGTTGTATTCAGTCAACGGAAAATTGTGAACTTTGCTGCATCTCTACCATCTACAATAGCCTGTGACTGTATGGCTCAGGTCTCCTCCGAGACCAGGGGCAGCACTTGCACAAAATAATCCCAAACCATGAGGGTGCATTGGCCCAAAATGCACACAGTGTTCACTGACCACAATGCAAGGCTGATGGAAGAGAACACCCTCTTGGCAAAGGTGTTCAGCTTCTTGGATTAAATATCCGGTGGTGTGGTAGGGAATGCGCCCGGGTTGACCTTGGGGGACAGAGGGGCGGGGTGGGGGGATGGACCTAGCCAATCAGAATCTCCAGGGTGGGGTGCTGTATGAGGAAACCTGGGCTCCCTGGAGCCGTGGAATGGCAGTAGGCAATTGGCCTGTATACCTGTGCTTTGCCTAGGCCCGATCAGGACAACAGTGAGGGCTTTGCTAAACTGGAGTAGAGGTTCTAAGGGGGTGACTCCTGGTTGAAGCACCGGTCAAGACTTTGGTCTTCACTGCCACCGATGGCAACATAAGGTCCAGTACCAAGGAAGGGGAGTGGCGTGGTGCCGCAGCCAGGGTGGCCAACTCCGAGCACGGGGCACACGGTTCGATCCAAAGCGCCGGAGGCAGCATCATGTGACTCTGGCCAGTACCTCACTTAATCTCCTCGATGGCCCCCAGCACCTTGAGACCCTTACGGGTGATTAGTTTGCGCTTTACAAATACTAGGTTATTTTTATAGGTTACCTCAGCTGCCCTTCTCACCATCATAGCAAATCAAGCTCCTTCCTCTGTAGACACATAAGGAGACCCAGGCCAGTACCTGGAGAGGTGTCCAAAACACTGGCATCCGTCAGCTCCTTCTGACAGTTATCTTTGGCCTCATCAAGGGGGTTGGCATAACCATAAGGAGCCTCAGAGTCTCCCCAAATGAACTCATTTCCAGGCCTGTCGAAAAAAGGAGGCACAGGATCCGACTCGGATGGTTGAATTCTGGTCACTGGTGGAGTCTAAGTTAGGCAACACCGATCCGCCTCCATATCAGGGATCCGGGATCAACATCACTGGAACAGGCTCCTGGGAAGGTCGCAGTCATGCGATTGGAGTCGTTACGGATCCAGATCCAGGGGGCCCGACTAGCACCGAGGGCGGACCCACCGCCAAAAATCTAGTGGGGGCACCTGCCCAACACATGGGGCCGAAAGGCAATCCACAAGGGTCGGTCCACCCAAAAACTAAGTGCATGGCCTCATAGAATTCATGGGGTTGGGCGTGGGTGGCTGCGGCTGCAGGAATCCCAGGGAGGCACGGAACCAGAAGCAAGCTCCATGTGGGAGCCGGACATAAAGTGACATCATTTCTGCACCTCGTCTGAAGATTTGGACCGACTTGGTTAAGTTGAAGAGAGTTTCAACTTCTTTGATTTTTTAAAAACTTTTTGTGGGACTTACCAGATGACTTTGAACATGATGACGAGCACTTGAAAAACTCTGCGAACAGGCCCAGGACCTTCCTCACAACCAGGACCTGCAGCATTGCGGTGGTGACTTGGATCTTCAAGGAGAGCACCCTCAGCACCTTGAGGTTCATGGTGCGGCAGTTCTCATAAGTCTTGGAGTCGTGGTACGGCTCCAAGCACCAAGGCAAACCAGATGGGGCTCTGTCACAGACACTCGTCTATGACAGGAACCAAAGAACTTAAATTCCACTGTTTTTTGGAGAACATCTTACCACACTAGGAGAAAAAGTAAAGAAAAAAGGCTCAACGAAAGGTCGATTAAAGTCAGTCAAAAAGTGACTGGAGGTGGGATACGCAAGATAGCATTGTTTGATTCCTCTTTACTGCTGATTGGACACGCTGATGCTGTTTATTGGGAAATGCTTATGTATCTAATTGGTATTCATTGTTGTTGTTTTGCAATGAGAGAAAATGTCAATAAAAATATTTATTAAAAAATAAAATGACTGGATGTAGCTTTCTCCAGATGTGTGCTGACTGGTGTAGAAGGAAATTAACGGATGCCAGTGCGCTCGGGTTAGGCCTTTATAGGCACCTTGCACATCACTTCTAGCGTGGAAGACACTGCAAAGCAGAACAATGCCACCTGCTGGCGTGCAGTGGTACTGCCAGAAAAATTTACAAATCCAGTCTGACGCCTGGGGAATATTCTAAGATAAGGAATCTGCGGCTAGAAGCCTTTATCAGATCATGTTTTTACCTTTGCCGCCTCCACGCAGTACCCTCCCATTTACAAACTCGTGAATACATCACCCACATCCTAGCCACTGCTTCTCAGGCATTCATTGCCTGAATGGAGTTTAACATAGCCTTCCCAGCAAAAACCACAAGTAAACTACAAAGAGCAACTTAAGAAATGTAGTAACTGCCAATCTATCAAAAGCCTGAATCCAAAACTCTTTTCCTGCTAAACAAGGTTTTTGCATAGCCCTGCTTGGGATTACCATTCTATGTGCATATTAAACCTTGACCGGATGCATGCAGGCAGCCTCCCACCATTGTCTCAACTTTCTCACTGAGATACAAGCGTCAACAACATAGGCCCTGCATCATCAATGCTCCTCTCACTAGATCTCTTTTCCACTACTTCTTGCTCCTGCATCATGGGACTAACATCAAACGAAGAACCACCTCTTTCACCAAGCATTTGATCTTTAATTACTTATTCAACCTACCTGTAGACTAAACAACAGCTTTTCCTTGCGCGTCTGGTGCTCTTCAGCATTCATCGGTCACATAAACACATAATGAAAACAATGAGTTTAAAAAAAACTAGCTTATTTATTCTATGTTAAATGCTCCTACCTGTCCCCCTCACTCCCTGACATGCCACATAGAAAACCCTGATGTGCACAATACAGCCCCCCTCAACCTGTGCTGCATGTCCCACTAATCTTTCTTGCTTTTATAGCAGGTCTGTGCCTAGGCCCTGATATTTGCACCCTGCTGGGAAGTCACTCATGAGCTCACCAAGCCAGGGCGCACCTTTATAGGTAACAAAAACGGGCAAGGGACAAGAAAAATAGATCTCACCATGAGGTGACCAAAAGCCTCGATACACACTTAATGTAGACCTCCTGGCATTGGGGTAGTTGCGTAAGAGGAGTGCTGAAACTAATGTTAGGATAATGTGTCATGGGACATACATTTTGATGAGATGGCATACCAGAATACAGCTTTGCACTTCCGTGTTCTTTAACTGCTTGTCCATAAACCTACTTGTTAATAAGTACAAGATAATTTTTGGTTAAGTACAGTACAAAACAAAGTGAAGTGCAATAAGCCCAAGAGAATTATGGTACACACGTTGGCCGCATTACTTATTGTGTACTATTTTATTTCAAATTCCACTACAGAAGGGAAACCGATTTACTAAAATATGTGCAGTCTGCCTGAAACCTATTTGCATATTTTTAATCATTTTCCCTGTTAATTGAAGACAAAAACAGTTTCCTAAAAATGAGTCACATTCATTCAAGTAACAAATAACCAATAATAACATTTGCATTACATTTATACAATACCTAATTCCTTATCCAGCCCTCACTGATGTTGTCAACAAACTATGAGAAATAACTATTTTAATTGCTTGATCATCCAATTAGTTTTAATGCATGTTGTGTAATGAGGAGCAGAGAGAGTACCATTTAATAGGTTATATTTACTATGGAGAAAGGCTGATGTTTTATTCAGACTTGTTGCGGCGGAGTGAAACAGATTCTGCTTATAACAAGCATTTGCAATGCAATAGGTCTCGCATTTGCGAGAGTTCGAGCTATTGGTGTTATAAATAGCAATGCCTTTTATTTACGTGTCTTGAAAATTGCAAGCGGTGCGTAAACGCGCACTATGTAGGTTTTCTGTACACAAATAAAATGCATTGTCATTTATAATGCCAATAGCTCAAACTGTCGCAAATGCGAGACCTATTGCATTGCAAATGCTTTTTGTTGTTGTTAAGGGTGTCTTGGTTCTCTTCAGCGGCTGCAATCGAACTCTTGTTTGAAAACAACAATGATTACAAGTAAAGCATCGCGTTCTTGGTAACACGGAGTCTTTTTGGAAGCTTATCTGTGGCCATATTGTACTGTGCATGGCGGCATAAACAAGTGTTGTTTGTTAAGTCAATGGATGCCAGTTACACCCACAAAAAATGAGTTTTCTTGCTCTTTTGCAATTGTATAACATAGGGTTTATCTAACTATTTGGACAGACATGTCTTCCGTAGTATCAGGTTGGTGAGCATGTGGTTCCAAAAACGACATGCAAGTTTTATTGACCACACTTTATTAATACACTAATCAATGTTTTTTTTTTATGCAAAAGTAGAGACAGTGCAGATACCTCGTGTGGATGAATAATGGCAAGTGAAAACCTAGGCTCAAATCCCAGCTTCCCCGCTTAACCCAATTGTGTGATCCTGGGCAAACCACTCTACAGTGTAGTGCCTCGTGTTTCTTCACTGCCAAATTTGAGAACAACCAGTAGTGATTCTCTTCAGGTTGTACACTGTAGAAACTCCATTCATATATGTTTAAAGATACTAAAATATTTCTCAGTATATGAGGCCAGACCATAAGCGAGGTTGGGCCGGGGACTAGGGTGTGCATATGATTTTTCTAGATTGCGCCACTGTACGTGCACTGTTGTATTTAAAGCATTGTGGAAACATGTTTCTGCCCCTCACATCGGTCTGCTTCATGCCATGCTCGACGCATCTCATGCACAACATAGTACGGCCCACAAAGACACCCAATAAAACACTGATTCTACCAACCGAGCACAAAAAAAGAGTAGCTGTTTACTTAATTGCCTAAAAAGCGCTTTGAAGCTTAGCTCGTCATAGAAAGCGCTATTCAAAATAAAATGGCAACATAAAATGATAAAACTGCACTCATCTCTGCACTTCCATTCAGTGCCCAGCACATGGCGAGAAGCAGGAGAACCCCCATGAGTAACCAGGTGGCGAGCCCCCACGTCTACCCGCCCTCGATCCTCTGTGGACACTGTATGGGCTGCGCCGCTGGCACCATCGACCCCAAGTAAGGCCAGTAGGAGGCAGTCCTACTTACGTTACACCCAATACACAGTCCTAGTGCTTCGCCGGACTTGTGCACTTTGCCGAATACTGGAACCGTGTACACTGTGGGGGGGGGGCCTCGACCTGTACTCCCTGACAGTCACTGGATGTATGCACACGAGCTGTGCCTCTGGCCCGTGGAGAGCGGGGGCGTCCCTGGTCTATGCACACCCTGTTGACTCGGTGCAGAGCTCCGCTAGGCATATACTAACGTGCCTCGCCAGAACCAGGAGCAGGAACTGCGGCACAGGTGAGGCACATACAAGAATAAGGAGCCTATCCTGTGGCCCAGCAGCCGGGGCAGGGGTTGTGTCCCAAATGCAGGGAGTGTGTCCTGTGCCCAAGAGCCGGAAGAGAACGGTCTGTCCTGGCAGCGGTAACACCAGTCTGTACACAAGGAGCAGGACACTGACAGTGCTTCCGGGGTACTAGCTTTGCTGAGTGGTGGCTGTGCAGCACCTTGGCAGAAATAGCGTAGTTGTATAGCGCCTCGATGGGACTAGTTTTGCTGCATGGTGGCTGCGCAGCACCTCAGCAGAACTAGCCTATTTGTGTAGAGCCTCGACCCGACTAGCAATCCTGTGGGGTGGCTGTGCAGCGCCTCTGCAGGACTAGGTTAGTTATGTAACGCTTGGGAAGGGCTAGCTTTGCTGTTGAGTGGCTGTGTAGCACCTTGGCAAGGCTGGCTTTGCTGTGGGGTGGCTGTGCAGCGCCCCTGCTAGGCTAGCTTTGCTGTGGGATCACACCTAAAAAACAAGCCGGTATTGTAAAGGGATGGGGTTGTGAGTTCTAGACGGGACGAAGAAGAGGGGGGAAACAGAGGCAATTGGGGGGAGGGGTGGGAGGAATGTCCACAGGAGGGTGGGAATTAGGAAGCTGTTAGTGTTAATGTGTGTAGTTAGTAGAATGTGGAACGTTGGGGAGAGGATTCCGGGGCGGACAGCTGGGAAGATGAGGACAGGACTTTGTGGGGCTATGTGATATACCGGTGGCAATTTTACACAGTAACTGAGTTAATAAATATCTTACTTGCACCAGACATCCTCTTTTTATTGGCGTTGAGTGTGAGCCACTGGAAATGGAATGCAGACAAGTTTGCCAGTTGAGCAAGAGTTGAGAAGGGGGACGGGGTCTGAGTTCTTGATGAGACGGAAATTAATAGAACAGGAGAGCAGTTTGGAGGACTGGGGAAGAAATGTGGTACAGAGGGGAAAAGAGCGGGCGAGGCTTTAGTAGAAGACAGAGGTACGTGCAAATGAACTGAGGGAAACAGGGCGTGGGGACATCGGCAGAGACAGACATGGGGTGTGAAAAGGGAAGGAGAGCTCGTACTGAAACATCGAGCGTCGTCCGTGTATATAAAACTTGTGCACGTGACGGACTGTAAAGTGGATGGCGCGCGGAGTGTTGCAGGAAAGTATGTTGTGACTGCACTAGGAGAAACGCATTAAAGAAAATAGTGCTTAGAGACTAAATAAGAAATACCGTGTAACAACAGAAGTAAAACAAGACAAACCCGGCGGAGCGTGGCGCGCGCGCTTGGCGGGGGAGCGCATTCCAGGTGGGGGAGGGGACCCTTTGAAGTGCGATGCCAAACGGATTGCATGGCGGCACGATGCGCGTGATTGTGCGCGTGCTCGCCATGCAATCCGCTTTTCGGAGCACTTTTGGGAGCCCCTTACAATAGTCTCGCTTTGCGATCGCTTAGGCGATAGCAAGGCGAGATCTAAAAAGTGTTTCCACAATCAATACTTTGTTGCAAAAATGTCCTGGTCCATGAAGTATGCAACCTTCAAGCCAAAGGAGACCTAAGGGGCCGATTACGATGGTGGACGGACTCCCCGAGACGATGGCGGATGGACTTCAGTCCGTCCGCCATTGTCTCTGGGAGTGGGACCGCCCGCCTACAAGGTCGCAGTCCCACTGGGGCAATCACGACGCGACCCCCACCACAACGGTCGCACAACCTATTTTTTACATTGCGGCAGGTGTGTGTGCCCACCATTTGACCTATTTCTTAATAAATGTAGTTTTACCTGCTTTCATAGACATAGTGTCATGTTTAAATCTATTAAATTATTGAACGTGTGATTGTTAATTACAGGGACCTCTGTTCCTTTGCAATATCTATCCATTAGCACTCTGGTGCTAGCATATGGAGTTGAAAGACAATGTACTTTGCCCTCTCCTCTATTTTTACATAGTGACCAAGTCTAAATCTGTGACCACTAGTCTTACCTGTAAAACCAAACCCTTTAGTCATATATTTTCAGGAGTCTACTCTTTCATTCTAAACCGGGGTCAACCATCAAACTAATAGCAAGAAGTAAACCACATTGGTCTAACTTGGTCCTAAGAGCCAAAGCACGCTCAGCTGTTTAAAGAACCATCCCGTAAATCCCCCAAGAGATGACTTTTAAAATATGATAAAACTGCTGAAAATAATAACATTTTAGACACATATTTCAATTTCATACAGGGTCCAGTTTTCATGAAAGAGTAACAACTGTTAAAATGTACAGTTTCTAAAGATGCAAACTAAGGAGGTACTGCGATGGAAAGTGGTTTGCGAAGGAGCACACTTGGCCTAGTGTGGAAGTCAGGATTTCATTTACGGGTACAGAGTAACACAATCATTTCATGGATTTGTAGTTATGAAAAAAAAAGCATAATTAAGTCGAAACAAGCATTGGCAAAGATAAAAGGTCTGCCTTTTATGTACCAATAAAATGTAAACACAGACATTCACAAATGCGGTTTGAAAGCACTGTACGCACAAATTAAACCCTATCTTACTGGCTTTGCCAATACTAGGAAAAAGCAAAAAGAATGCTTTATGCTTGGAACGCATGTAGGAGTAGCATAGTTGAGTTTATTTTTCAGATTTGTTTAATATTCTCTGTGCATTCTAATGACAGCCCTTCTTGGAAGGCAGATTGATATATCAGCAGCTGATAGCATGAGATGGGAGAGTAATACAAGCCAAAAGCCACTCGGTGCATATTTTAAAAAATTGCTACAAATATGTAATCCAGACCTGTCAGACCAGACATAAGAAGGGTCGTTTACCTTACCTAACTAGTCCATTATTATGAAAAATTTACAGCAGGCATGTGTTAATATTGATGTATCCTGTCGCTCACAGACACTAATTTGTGGGGTCATTTAGAATTTGTAGAAAGCTGTAAAAACAATGAAATGTGTGGGAAGTGTTTTTAAACACATTTCAGCACATTTAACACTATTTTTGCATTAAGATAACTTTACTGCATTTTGGGCCTATCGGTACCAGAACGTTAAGTATGAGGTATGGTAAGGAGTTTCTAGGGAGCAGGAAAGGATAGCACTAACGGGCATTAAGGGGCTTTTAGGATTCAGGGAAAGGTAACGTTGAGGGGTAATTAGAGTTTTTAGGGTTCATAGATGGGTAGCAAAATAGGAAGTGAGGTGTTTGTAGGGTTCATGAACAGTAGCTTTAAGGGATTGGTAGGGTTCAGAGAAAGGTATCATTAAGAGTAGTGAGGGTTTTTAAGGTTTAGGTAAGGATAGTGTTAAGGAGCTAGTATGGGGTTTTTAATGGTCAGGGAAGGGTAGCATTACAGGGTAGTAACGGTTTAGGGTTGAGCAGCATTAAGTGGTAGAAAAAGGTTTTGAGGGTTCAAGGCAGGGCAGCGCTGAGGGATACCAAGTGGTTTGTAGGGTCCAGGAACGTGTAAAATTAACAGGTAGTAAGGGGATAATGTGAAGGGTTAGTAAGGAGTTTTTTTGGGTTCATGGAAGGGTACCAAAAAGATTTGTAAGGGTTTTAGGGTTCATAGATGGTCGCGTTAAGGGATAGTAATGGATTTTTTGGGTTAAGGGTAGAGTAGCTTTAAATTTACGGCAAACCTTTGAGGTCGCCCAATCATCTAAGTGACAGTTCCCAAATAGGGCACACATTAACCAACATCTTGGAAAGAGAAGGTGCATGCATGGGCTGTGCGCCAAGCCATCCCAGCTTGGTTTTGTACCTGTTCAAAAATGACTCTGAGCTGCCATAGGTTCCCTTAGCAAGGGATTGGCCCTCATCGCCCACCAATGTGTCGTGGATAGCCAATGGAAAAACAGCATCTGATGAGGAACCCAAGGGGGGCTGCTGAACAGAACAATGCATTCAGCACTTGAGAAGATACTGCTAGGACAATACAACCTTACGTCGACAGGCCCTAACCAAGGACACTACCCAAACTCGATGACCTCGAACCCAGTAAACATCTGGCCCCAGAGGGACTTGAACTTCATGTTCTCTGAAGTACGGAGAGGCGTCATTTTAAATGTGGAACAAAAAACGTACATAAAAGTTCATGTCTTTATCAGTACAATGTATGCTTCGGGTGTGCGTTGTCGGGTGAGAGATGGGGAAGACGGGACGGAGCACAATTATAATCATAGTAAACGCTTACGTACGGGCCTATTCATTCTAGGGGTGGGCGGAATTTGCGTAATCGCGTCACGCAAATCTCCGCGAAACGGTAAAAAACCTCCGCGAACACGCAGAAATTCCGCGAACACGCGGAATTGCTTGTTCGCGATGCTTTTTTCCTGTTCACAATCGCTGTTTGCGTGCTCGGGGAGAAATATCTCGCGAACACGCATTTTGAGAACGCGAACAAGCAAAAAATTTCGCGAAATTGCGGAAAGCAGACTTTAGGGCAATTTCGCGTTCTCCGCGGAACGCGAAATTACGCAAATTCCGCGAGCGGAACGGAATTTACCGCCCAGGCCTAATTCATTCATCATTATTTAAACGACATTTTTTATTAGGGCAGGTAATATAAACAGATTTCACATACACATTAGAGGAGACGTTTTTACAATACGAGAAAAATGTATTGAGTCTCCGGGTTTGAGACAACGAATGAAAAAAAGCAAAGCGACCCTCTACAGTTCTGTACAATGAAATTTCAACTTTTCTTAATTTACAATGGCAAAGCATTGAAGTGGGTAGTTCGGGAACACTGCCTTTTTTTGTTTGCAATGAGCTCCCCCTACTGGTTGATTCTAATACTTAGTTATTTTTAAAAGAAAATATATTACTTTGCCTATCAAACAGATCTGCCTACTGCCGACTAGGTTATTCTGCCCTTATCAGAATAAGATTTTCCTGCTTTCTTCAGAACTTCATCGAGTGCCATTAAATTGGGCGAAAGTAACTTATTACTTGCAGTGCTTGAAGTGGCAAACAGCAGCATTAAGCGCTATTTAGAAGCAAGTTGTTACTGTTATCACTCAAATATGTCTTTCAGACCAGGTTTTGACTCTGACTGTGCTTCAAAGAAGGAATCTGGAACAATGAAAATAAAATGGCAAGGAAAGTACAGTGCTCTATTGTAGTTGCATACATTTAACGAAAATAAAATAGCAAGGAAAGCACAGTGCTCTATTGTAGTTGCATACATTTAACGAAAATAAAATAGCAAGGAAAGTACAGTGCTCTATTGTAGTTGCATACATTTAACGAAAATAAAATAGCAAGGAAAGCACAGTGCTCTATTGTAGTTGCATACATTTAACGAAAATAAAATAGCAAGGAAAGTACAGTGCTCTATGGTAGTTGCATCCATTTAACGAAAATAAAATGGCAAGGAAAGTACAGTGCTCTATTGTAGTTGCATACATTTAACGAAAATAAAATAGCAAGGAAAGTACAGTGCTCTATTGTAGTTGCATACATTTAGTCAGTCAGTCAGAAAACTTTATTTCGGCTTTAGCCATAAAAGTACATAAAAAACATAATATTATTAAAAGTTGATACAACAATGGTCTAATAAAACTCATTCATCATTACATAGAATAAAAGCAGATAATAAGATACAGGTAAAAAGACCAAATTAACCTTAATGAGGTAGCAATTTTCTTCTAGTTAGCCACATTGAGAAAAGAAATTTGGCAATTACGGTAGCATATAGAGGAGAAGTGTCGTGCTTCAACAACCTATGGAGTTCCATGCAGTGTCTAGCCCCTATGTTCTTGGCTAGTTGGATTATCCATAATCTGCGCGGGGTAGTATATGCCGGGCAGAAAAAAACGACATGTACCTCAGTTTCTTCAAGGGTACCACAACCAGGGCAGGATTGCCGGACTGAGCCCAGCCACTTGTTTGTTCTCGAAAAGAGCGGGAGGGAGCCGTGCCTGAACTGTAAATATAGTTTTTTGGCCATGACTGGATGAATCAGGTCTATTACAGACTCAAATTTGTAACTAATTTTGGCCTCTAAAAATACAGAAGTCAGGTTTGTTGTAGTGGCAGATTGAATAAGGTGAGTCAAATTTCTTTCCTCCAGAATTTTTGCCAGAGATCTCTTAGAAAGAGAAGGGCATGCATACTCCGGAGAATGCCAGAGGTATTCTCTCCCTATCTCCCTTAATGATTTCTTTATATAGGCTAGCCAAGGGATAGCACCTGCCGTTGGGATCAACAAAATGGACTTCAGTTCCTCCTGAAAGTTTATCAGTTCAGGGGTACTCCATAGGCGGCGCCAATACATTAGTGGTCTGGAAGCCACCATATCCGTGATCTGATGGATGCCTAAGTCCATCCTAAGTGGCTGCATAGGAGTGCTTGTTGGGAGTGCAAGTATATTTCTAAAAAATTTGTTTTCTGACTTAAGTAAAATCGGGGAAGGGGTATGGCCCCATAGTTCTGCTCCATAAGCTGCAACACCCCGGGCCTGGGTCTTGTAAATCTCTACGAGTGGGCTAATCAGTTTGAGGTGGCTGTTTTTATGCATCTTAATAATGCCCCCGGTTATTTGGACAAGTTTCAGGTTTACTTTAGAGATCTGAGGTCCCCAAGTCATTTTGTTAGTAAGGGTCAAACCCAAGTAGTCAAATGTGGTGACCCGTTCTAAGGGCTGGCCGTCCAATTTAGGGGTAGGATGATTGGTAGGGTCTGCATGGAACACCATGTATTTAGTTTTGCTTACATTAATGACTAAGTTCCTTTTCCTGCAAAAGGATGCAAAGCCGTCCAGGACTCTTCCCATCCCCATAGGGGTCCTGGAGAGAAGCAAGGTGTCATCAGCAAACATTAATGCAGGGATTTTCCTACCCGCCAGCTTGGGGGCGTCAATGTCTCTTATAGTCAAAAGGTCCTCGACGAGCCCATTTAAGAATAAGGCAAAAAGTGTTGGGGCAAGGACACACCCCTGTCTTACTCCCTTTTCAACCCCAAATGGGGACGTAAGTTCACCCTTTAATCCAAACCTGACCCTAGCGAAGGTGTCTTTGTGGAGTCGCTCTAGTAAGGCGCAAAGATAAAGGGGTGCTCCCATCTCCTTTAGTAGGTCCCAAAGCTGGCTACGGTCCACCATATCGAAGGCAGACTTTAAGTCAACAAAGGTGAGATAAAGACTGCCCCCTTCTAGGATAATGGTTTTCCAGTGATCAGTTGCAGCCTAAACAATTGATCCACAGTTGACATCTTTGCTCTAAAGCCCACCTGTAAGGGAGTTAGTATGTTGGAGTCCTCCATCCAGGTCTGGAGTCTCCCTAGAAGGATACGAGCAAAGATCTTCTGGGCTACATCGATGAGGCTAATAGGCCTATAATTAGCCGGATCGAGTGGAGAGCCCTTTTTGTAAATTGGTATTATCTCTGCTCCGGCCCATGTAGATGGTAATGGCATTCCACTCAAGATTGCATTATAAAGGTCATAGAGATAAGGGACCCAAATATCAGGCTCGCTTTTAAACAGGTCTCCTGGGATCTTATCTAAGCCGGGGGCTTTATTGGGCAATACTTTGCTAAGAGCCACTCTAATCTCGCTAAAGGTGCACATCTCTGCCTGCCCAGGTATGGTGTGTGGGCTGGGAAAGAGGAAAGGGGGGTGATCGTTTACTGCTGGTGCATTAGAAGCGTATAGATCTTTAAAATGGCTACGCCAAATTTCTTCACCAAGGTTGGGTTGGAGTGCTTGGTTGGGGGCAGATGTTCCTGTCTTAACTAAATTCCAGAAGGATTTGAGGTCCCTATTCTTCAATGCAAAAGAGATCTCCTCCCATCTAGTAGTTTCCCAGTCTTTCTTTGCATCGTGAAGGGTTTTCTTATAGGAGGCCCTAGCTTCCTTAATTTCTAGCGTATTGCCATTCTTGAGAGTTGTCAAGAGCAGTGACTTTGCTTCCCTGCAGGATTTAATGAACCAAGATGGCTTCCCCCTGATTGGCGCTAGCTTGGTCCTGATAACTCGACTAAAGTGGGTCCCAAGGATGGCACAAAGTTCAATATGGGTGGATCCAATTAATTCTACGTTTACATAGCCCTCAGGAGTAGTAGAATCTCCCATTGTTTTCTCTAGGAGAGGATAGATCTCAGAGTACATTGCTCTGAGATCACTTTCGGATTGGACAATTTTCTCCCATCTAATTCTCCGTGCCCCATCAATAGTGGTCAACGGTAGAGCGATAAGAGGGTCATTGGGAATAGTAAGGGAGGTATTGAAACCCTCCATGGTTGCAACTAAGGGATTGTGGTCACTTTCGTGACGTTTAATGACTTCAAAAATCGAAGTCCTGGACCACAATCCCATACTAACCAAAATGTAGTCGATAATGGAGGATTGTCCATTTCTTTCGTAGGTTGGATTACCAGGGCTATCTAGGGGAAACCTGCCATTACATGCTCGTACTGAAAAGGCGAGTGTGAGTTGAGCGAGTTGGAGGACCAATGGCGTCCAGGCCTTTGTGGGATAGATATTGGGTGATGGTATATCCCAAACTTGATCCTCCTCCTGTGTTACTGACATGGTTAGGCCATTCAATGGCTCGAAGTGGCAATTGAAATCTCCACCGATAATAAGATGCTCAGGATTAGTAGTCGTACTCAAGAATGCCTCAAGGCTGGCCAGAGTGGGGGACAATTGACCATAGCTTACTGGGCGGGAGTATATGTTAATCAGGTTCAACTTACGCCTGCCCTGAAGAGACATATCTAGACACATAATATCCGGGGAATCAGTGCGGATTTGTTTAAAATCATATCCCAGATGTATTCGGACCCATATAATCATCCCTCCCGACGGTCTACCTTTCTTTGATTTTGCTGCGGGTTCCCAGAAGGTAGCAAACCCTACACGATGGCAGGGCCTCAGTGCCCAGGTCTCCTGTAATAGGCAGATGTCATATCCATCAATGAACTCCCCCCAATCTGGAAGTTCGAGCAGGCGTGTCAAACCTGCCACGTTCCAGGAAAGGATTTTCAACCCGGCGGTCTGATTGGTAGTGGGGTTACCGGAGAGGGTCATACAGGAGGTTATGCTGGTACCCAAGGGGGTAGCTGGACTATCTCTGTAAGTAACTCCTGATCTGGGGGAGTCAGTGGAGGAAAGAGGAGAAAGAATATTAATAACGTGGGGGAGGGAATATGAGGGAGCAACCAAACTCAGGATAGGCTCTATTGGTGGTATTACAGGAGGACCTTGGGGGAGACTAGGGGACAGTCAATCTATACAGTCCAGAGGACTGAACCTGTTGTAACAAGGAATATTGTATTGAAGCGAATGTGGCTCAACATCATGATTGCTGGTTTGGCAGAAGCCCATTCTTTGTCTGCCTAGTTGCACATTGGCTATGTCCCTCCCGTGGGTAAGCGATCCAAGGGGGTAAAAATAGGAGAGGGGGAAGGTATAAATTCCATTGGCAGTGTCCACCCAACCCCCCTTAAACACGTATTGTGAGACCCTTGGATCTTTGAACGTTACAACTATGCACTCTCCCCTCATGTTCTTCGTGCCCCGACCCACCCATGAGACTCTTCGAACCATTAAGATTTCCCCATTCAGAGTAGATGGCAAGGGTCTATGTTTATTCAACCAATGTATTGCCTTGAACTTCAGTGATAGATAAGATTTGACGCTGTCCTTCGGGAGTTCTGGTACACCTGATAAGACAACCACATATGGGCTACAATCAGGCGGAAGGTCGAGTCTCGGGAGGATCTTAATATTGGGGAGGGTATCAGGTCTGAGATTAATCAGAGGAAGGGTGGGAAGCTGAGTTAGGGGGCCTGCCAGGGTACCCGCTGTGGTGGAAACAATCGACTGGGGAGGGGGGGCAGGGGGGAGAGGTCTACCGTTCTCGCTAGGGACTGATTTACCTGTGTTATCAACTAAATTACACTGAGTGGTATTCACTGTGGGCCTTTTGCTCGGGGTGTTAGAGGAGAGTGAGATTAAATTATAACTAGTTGGTTTCGCTGTTGTAGGTTCTACAGGAACGGTGTCAAATTGGATCCTTTCAACTAATGAAGCTAGCTTGGATTCTATAGCAGAAAGGCGCCTAACTAGAGGAGACAACCTTCCGTCAATTACATCAGCCAGTTTATCCCCAAAATTACTGGGGAGCAGCTCCCCCGTAGTTTCCTCTCTAGTTATCATGGGGGTAGATCGTTTAGCAGGGTCCTGTATCAAAATAGATTGTGTATCTGAACTTCGGGTAGGGGCATTATGGGCTGGATTGGATGCTAGTGTTCTTGGTTTTTTTTTTGAGGGATGAGTCATTGTAGCACCCTCTCTTTTCTTGGCCTTTGTGACTGGGGGGTTTGACCCAGTGATTTTCCTTCTGACAGATCGGTCTACCATTGACCTAGTTTTGGGGCAATTGACAGTAGGTGAAGGAGCGTGGATGTCATCCTGGGTAGACCCAGAGAGAAACGAATCAGCTAGGGTGACGTCGTCGAGAGACGGAGGGTCCCTTATCAATGCTTCAGCTGTATGACCACTTGTTAGGGGAGGCTCGGGGTTAACGGGTGGGGGGGAGGGAGCAAGCGCAATGGGTCCCAATGAAGATCTTTTCCCTAGTAGTGGATCATGGGATAATCTTCTTTCAGTTGCGGCAATCTCATAGGCCAAGACATTGCTCGCACGAGTTATAAAGTTGTCCAGGGTCCCCATAACGTTGCACCCTTTTGAGCCCGCCCGCAAGAATCCAGTTGCCATATTGTTTAACTTACTCGGAATATCAACCAGGGGTGGGACCAGCCCAGCCTCGATCAGTCTCGAACGGCCTCAAACGGCCCGCTCTTTGCCCGGTCTTCGCCCCGGTGAGCGTCCCGTGCGCGTCCCGCTAGCGCGGGTGGGAAGGTATCTATTTAGGAGTGGCAATGTCTATTGGGGGGGGGGGAGGAGCCGAGAAGAGCTTCCAGGTGCGCCCAGTGATGTCCGCCGACTGCACCCTGGTCCTCGCAGTCCCGGCAATCAGGCTCCCCCTGCGTCCAGCACCCAATCAGCAGCAACTTCCCCGCGAGTCTGGGGATTCAGGATCTGCACAGCTCGTAGTCCGGTAAGTGTAGAGTCTGCGCCCACGAGCGGCTCCCGCGAAGCGGGGGCCGCGAGGCGTTTTATGGTGGAGGGAGGCGGGGCAGAGAAGAGCTTCCAGGTGCGCCCAGTGATGTCCGCTGACTGCACCCTGGTCCTCGCAGTCCCGGCAATCAGGCTCCCCCTGCGTCCAGCACCCAATCAGCAGCAACTTCCCCGCGAGTCTGGGGATTCAGGATCTGCACAGCTCGTAGTCCGGTAAGTGTAGAGTCTGCGCCCACGAGCGGCACCCCTACATACATTTAACGAAAATAAAATGGCAAGGAAAGTACAGTGCTCTATTGTAGTTGCATACATTTAACGAAAATAAAATAGCAAGGAAAGTACAGTGCTCTATTGTAGTTGCATACATTTAACGAAAATAAAATGGCAAGTAAAGTACAGTGCTCTATTGTAGTAGCATATATTTAGCACAAAGGGTGTACTAGTCATGTGTGCTATATCAATAGTGTTGCCAAGTCGTGTGCGGGGCCCAGAGCTGTGCTCTCTTGTCTTGAAGCTGTGACTGCACCATGGATTGTGTGAAGCACAATGAGTGAAATATATAACACTTAGGGCCTGATTACGAGTTTGGCGTGAGGGTGGCACACCACCGCCCTGCTCCTGCACCGTCAAACTCGACCACCGGCCACCCACCAGATTACGAGTTCTCTCGCTGTCTGGCAGGCAGTCCTTTGAAGTTCCCATGGTGGTGTCTTTGAAAATGGCACAACCAAGGGAATGCTAGAGCCCTTTCCTGCATGCCATGGACTGAAAGTCCATGGCGTGCAGGAAAGGGGGCGCATGCACAGAAGGAGGCTCACCATGTGTCCCCTTGCATGCACCTAAAAGGCCAAGAGGCAACTAAGGGTTCTGTAGGGCCCCCTCTATTTCCTCACGGCCAGCATTTCATGGTGTAAAGACCACAATAAAAACCTTCCGATGAGGAAAACTCGTATTATGCTTGACTGCCGCAGCGGCACTGCCAGCATATTGCACGTCTCTGACCGCGTAATTAGGCCCTTAGCATTAAAGAGGCAACTGTAGAGGATGCAGAGGAAGTGCATCAATGTATTGTGCCCTGATTAAATTATAGCTGTGTGTGTGGTTGCGGCGACCATCCTTGCAGTGGATTTAGGCAGTGCAGGTTGGAGAGGGTGTGTCTATGTGTGAGACAGAAAATGAGAAGGCAAGGAAGAGAACAACAGAGAAGGATCAAGAGTACTGTGCCTTACAACCTTCTGTTAATCTTGAGTGGTATTTTCTGCTCCTAATGGCATCATCTTGAGAAGAACCGAGCCCTTGCTGCCTTCCTGAATTCCAAGAGGCCTTGGATGTTTCTCAAGTTTGTTGGGAGACAGTTCCAAAGGGTTGCTGCCTCCATGAAACATCAGGTTCTATAGACTTCTTTCTCCTTGTATGGAGGAATGATCAGTTGGGTGTCAAAGGAAGCGGAGTGTTCTCAATTTCACTTGGACGACATATGGGTCATGGCATGGTAGGCCACATGGTGGCTGGCTATGCTATGAGAAGCCAGTGGAGTGCAGATGAGATTTGTTCACGAGGATAGGAATGCAGAATTTGTCTTTCTGCTACTTTCTATATTCTTTGCAGGTTTTGAAGCAGAGAAAGTGTGGCATCCAGGAAGGGTCTGTTTGCAAAGTCAACCCACATTGGTATCGTAGCCTGGAACATCTGTGGGAAACCTAGATGCAGGGAGATTTGTCACTGGGCTTGCATTATGTAGAAGGCACTACTTGTTCTTTGCGGACCAGAAATATTTTGGAGTTGTGACCCATTCCCTGATTTCTTTCTTAGTCCAATGTCTTTGGTAGTCTTGATGAGATCCTACAGCAGGTAAAAGTAGGTGTTGAAAATGATTGGTGAGATGACAGCCTTGAGGTACACGAGAGTCGATGCTAAAAATAGGTAATGTGAAAGAGGGCCATAAGGAAAAAGCTGGATCTGTTGGAGAGTGAAGAGGACATTCAGTCAAAAATGGTTCCCTCAATGCCAAATTCGAGCCTCACTGATAGTGAATGGTGCAATGTGTCAAATCTGCATACAGATCCAGTAGCAGAATTGCGCTCACCCCGTTTCTGTTCAGCATGGGTCTTGGACCACCTCAAAAGGAAATCAAAGTGGGTTGTGTGCCTCTACCAGGGAAAAGGCCAGTTTGTCAATCTCAAACCAGGTTGCTTTCTTCTAAGAAATCAAAGATTTGACTGTAAACATCTCTTTCAATTAGTGCTCTTAGGAACAAACCATTCAAGGTTGTTCTATAAATGGAGACAGTGGGTCATTCTTCATGAGGGCATTTGTAGGACATCATGGGGCCTAAGGAGGAAGTGTACGATGACAGGGAGTTGGTGACTCTAGTTATACTTGGTAATGGGAACCAATGAAAGTAGGAAGTTCTTGAAAGCTTGGGCTGAGAAGACGCCTGTTGGAGAGCTTGCAGGGAGGCAGGCTGTAAGTTGGTCATAAAACGGAGATAATCAAGAGTTAAGTGAAGGATGCCATAGTCTATCAGCCAATTAAATCTTCATCTTAGCTTCGTTGGGCTTGATGGCAGGCATCTTGTTCCCAATGTTTTGTTTCACGAGTTTTGTTTTAGCTAGAACTTGGGCTGTAATGGATTCACGGAAAGCTCAAAACTCTGTAAAATTAGCAATAACGGACTCTAGTATGCAACTGTCAACTGTCCATCTCTTGTAGTCGCGCAAGTTTTTTTAGGTTTGTCTTATGAACGCCAAATCCTATTAACATCTTTTTTTTTTTTAAGTATTTATACAGGGGATTCTTTGGAATTGGAAGTGTTATTTTCTTTTTTGTACCATTCAACTCCTTGGTAGGACTTTTTGTGTTGGAGATGCCCTTAGAATAATGCAGTCTATTTTGCCTGCCTAAATTTACATAAGCAGAATGCCCAGAGTCACTGGAGACGGATGTTTTGTGCAGATTGCTGTACTTCGTTTCGCCATTAATTCCAGTTATTTTTATTTCCATCTTTATCCCTTTGTTGAGACATGGGGTCTTCTGTCGATGTTTGGAAAACTGGATGTCCTGAGAGGAATGAGTTTGAAGAACGTTTTTGGAGAGCCGATTCACTTTGCTATGTGGGATGATATCACTGACAGATGTAGGCTGGTGGCAGGGGAATCTATTCTGTTCCACTGTACATAGAGGTGGAGGTCAATGTTGCTGCAATAGTTGTCAGAGCGATCGGTATTACTGAGGGGGGATATTAGAAAGGAAAACAAGAGGAGGAGAAAAGGGAGGAACAGCAGTGGAGAGTAATGCAGAATCTGGCAAGTTAAATGCAGGGGTGAGTCTGAGGGACTATTGGAAGAGGTGAACTGGGGAAGAAAGTGGAGGAAAAATATGCAAGCAGGGCTGGGCAAGAAGTTTGCGAGGGTAGTAGGATTAAGCGGGGTTCATGACAGAGGGTAATGGAGAGGGTAAGAGGTGCAGAGTAGTTAATGGGCAACATATGATTATATGATCGGCAGGGTAGGAATAAGGCAGTGGGGTTGGGGTGGGCCAAAATGTTTAGCTTAGAGGGTAAACATAAGGGAGAGCCAATTTAACATGTTAAGGAAGGTTGCCATCAGAGTGGAGAGGAGGCAATCAAAAGGAGGATGAAAGGGTGAGGAGCCAGGGTAGGAGAACAAAGATATAAGGGTAGGTATGATGTTATAGGGGATAGGTCAGGCATTCGTTTGAGGATTGGGGAGAGGAGCAAGAATAGGTTCATGTTAGAAATGGGATTTCTGGTTGGCTAGGGCTTGCGCCTAAGCCAGGCAGAAACCACCACTCTAGTCAGGGCAAGGGAGTTACATGCTGAAGATAACCCCTGCCCAACTCCTTGGTACGACCAGTCAGGCTTATCCCACAGGCAATGTGTAAAGCGTTTGCGAGACAGACAGACAGACATACAGACAGATACACACACAACTCCCCACAAGGTTATATAAAAAATAACCTTTGTATTATCCAAAACATATTAGAATCATAATCACACAATATACACTGTGCCAAGTTGGCAATATTCACAGGGGATTATATACATAACAGGGCTAATCGGGGCACTGTCAGAACCATCACAAGCACAAGTAGTAGAAATAAAACACACCCAGTTACTACTGGTACAATAATGACCTCAGCATTATATCTAGCAACATAAATGCATTATGTCTGCATCACAGTAGGCATAAAACACATTAGGCCCAAGCCTCATAATCACCCTCTGTAGGCATCACATTAGCATAAACACATTATGCATAAAGACCATGGGCATAAATCACATTTGGCAACTATCATATAAGGCATAAACACAGTATGCAATTTTGTAGAGCCTGGCGCTCTACCAATATCACCAAACTGACCCCAGGCCAACTGGCCTTCTCTGGAGCTCAAATGCCCTTTGTCCAAAATGTCAGGGCATACTCCAGGGCTTTCCAATTAGTCCTCTGGCTGCCAAAAAGCAGCGAAGACAATGTGCACCATGCACTGGTGACAGGGGGTGCAGCTCACCCATTCCTCATCAGTAAAGAATCTGACCCAAGTTACAGCTGCCCGCAACCTCGCGGTGCAGCTGGGAAGACCGGCACCAAAAAGTGCCTAGGGAGCCCCACCTTCCCAGGGCTCCGCTCTCTCCAAAAATGCCCCCTTTATCAAATGAGGCCTCCTACTGGCCAAGAAAGAAATCAGCCAGCTGTGACAGCTGCCCTCGCTCAGGTGGTGCAGCTGTGACCCAAAGAGCTCAGCGCTGGCCCTCACAATGCCCAACTTGAACCCCCACTCACAGGGGCCTTCGTCCTCGTGCCACTAGGGGGGAAGGCACTGACAATGTGCCTCGGCAGCCACTCACTCACCGGGGTCTCCTTTGCTGGGTGAATCCGCGAGACACCGTCCTGTGGGGGACACCAATCTCACTCCTGCAGCTACCGGAGCATGCGAGGCTCCAACTCCGTGAATCCTCCCTCGATTAGGCTTCCACAATGCCTGACTTCCGGGACTCTCATGCAGTCATCGGAGCCCGCGAGGCTCCAGTCTTCTCTCTCGGGGTCTGGCAAGCCTATGAGGCTCTGTCTCGACTTGGCCAACTCCGTGGGGCTCTCTTTAGCTCACGGGAGCTCTGCCCAGGACCAGGCTACAATGGAATGACTTAAGAAGCAACACGCGAGGCTTCAGCGTCGTCTCTCCTGCCAGCCCCGCCTACAACCAGGCAAGTCCCGCCGGACTTCCGGTTTTGCCGTTCTCGGCGACGGTTTCACTCCGGGGGACACCACAACGCGGGGTAGGCTCCCACTTTGCTTTTGAGACACACAAAATGTGGGGTGGGATCCCGCTCCCTTTCTGGAAGCATTAAAACTGCAGGGTGGGCTCCTGCTTCACCCTGGATGGCACAGCATGCGGGGTAGGCTCCAGCTCCACTTCCAAGGACCACCCGGGAATCCCCACGCCGGGATTCCCTCCGGACGTTTCGCAGCTCAGCGCTGCATACCCCATGCGCTCCTTTTGTGCTGGAGCAGCAGGCACAAGGTACAGCGCTCACGAAGCGCTAGAATCAGAATCTAGGGAGCAAGGCTGGGCCCAGGCAGTTACGCATTCAGCCCTTAAAAAACAATAGTAGTAGCAGACTACCGAAATACGTAATTAGTATATTGAAATTGAAAACCGAATCAGCTCTCTTGAGGACTCCTAAAGCATCTTAACAAAAGACATTGAAACATTAAAATCCAAAACAGTCTCTTCAAAGAGAAATAGATGAACTGGAGACTGCAACAGAAGAGGGAACCTTCAGATTCTTGAACTAGCCGAGGGGGTGGGAGGGCTCGGCTGGCTCCTGTTCCACCTTCATAGAGTTGTCGTTTCCTAGAATAACTAGTATCAAATCTCCTAAAGATCTGGAGTTGGAGAGAGAGTATCGGTGGCCTGCTTCGAGGTCTCCACACATGGGACGTCCAAGCCACATAGTTTGCAAACCGCTACACTACCAGCATGTGGAAAAGATCCTGGAATACCGGAGGAAAAATATTGTTTTGAGCGGCAATAGAATCAATATTCCTCAGGGCTTTTCAAGACCCACAGATGACATCTGAAAGGGCTTCTTAGCTCTACCCCAGAGACTGAAAACAGAATCAGAATCCGTTCTCCTTTGTGGGCCCAGCGAGGTTTTGTCTCAGTGCAGAGGGATCAATACACATCTTCAAAGACCACAGAGAGTTACTGAAATTTCGAGATGAGGCTGAAATTTACACCCCTTTACAGAAAGCGAGCTCCTAGACACTGAAACGCTAATGTATCTTTGTATGGTATAGATATGGTATAGACATTGTATGGATATGTCCAAAATGTTTTTCCTAATCTGGACTATTTCTAAGTTGTCGGGTCAATACTCAAGTGACTTGTTCCTTCTGACACTAATCTAACACTCATACCACAGTTTATCATTCCATGTCAGTATTCTACCATTCTGACTCCTTAGATAAAAGAGCCTTCTGCCTCTCGCTCACTACATGCATTACACATGGCCCTAACTTACTCTGGTAGGGTTCTCTTTACACTGCTCTTTCTAAGAGCCCTTTTGGACCCAAGACAGTTAATGTCTCACTAATCCTGGTGGGACGCGGTCTCCTTACATCCTCTTTCAGGACATCACCTTATACAACACTGGCTCCTGACTAACAGCTCGCTAACAAAATGCAGACATCCACCCGGCCACCTGTATACCCATTCGTATGACTATCACAGCGAACTCCACCATCTTAACTTTCATTTATGAAGGGAAGACACCTTGCACTCAGTAACCTGTACATCAGTTCCGTGGCTGGTAGAGTTATAGTACGTTCTCTCTTCCACTGCCAATCACCTAGAGATTACATTATGCTAAATGACCACTAATCATCTGCTTGGTTATTTTAACACTCAGCAAAAGCTACAACTTCCTTGTTATCACCACGCTTGTTGAGTACATTTTGGGGGGGAGGGTGGGGGGAGAGGGAGGAGTTTGGGATCTGTTTGAGATTTCTGAGGTTTTTTTCTCTTATTGTTATTTCTTTCCTCTTATTACTCTATGTTTATAGTATTGCTACTTTCTTGTTTATTACTTGAAGCTTCTCCCGCCAAAATCATCACAAGCGATCCGCTGAAGGCTACTAACTTATTGAATCCCCTAAATCTATTACTTCCAATATCATGGCCCTATATATTTTCAGTTCCTTACTGGGACAATCCCCTATTAGGATTTGACTGCTATGGTATTATCAATTCTGACACCTTAAAATGGCATGTGGTACCTCAGCCCTAAATGTAATCTGCCTGAACACAAAAGTTAAATCACTCTGTGAAGAGGAAAAAAAATCTAGACTATTCTCGAAAACTCGATGGGGACATCATCTTACTGCAAGAATGCAAACTTAACCAAAACATTGCCCTTTCCCTTCGACATAACGATTTATCTGATGTTGAATGTTCGCCAGTTATAGCCTTTAAAAAAATGGGGTAATAACCTTCATTTCTCACATCTAAGACTCCATTTCTCTCTTCAACTACAGGCACTGATGAAAGGTGGATTATATCAAAATTATCTAAAACTGGAATAGAATTTTATGTGGCTAATGTATCTGTCTCTAATGGTGAGGACCCTCTGCTCTGGTCTAACCTGACAAAATCTTCAAACTATTACCGACAATCATTAGTCCCACTAGCGGGCGACTTAAACCTTATATCTGACCCTACTATTGATATGGATTCTATCTGTAGAGACCAACCTACCCTAAAAAATGTATGGAGCCTACACCACGCGGATACAACAGTTTATACATTCTATTCTTCTCAAGCCCTCATTCTTCATACTCATGCATCAATTACATTATGATCTCGGTAAACTATACCCCTAACATTGATCCTCATGAATAAAAAGCATGAATATAATAAGATCGTAAGTACAAGAAAAGGGATTTGGAATAAACAAAAAAGCTTGAAAATGTGTAAAGCTTAGAAAGTGGGAACAAAACTATCACCTTGATTAAAGACAATAACAAACACATACATACAAATTCCAATAAGATCTCAGGCACTTTTAAGGACTTTTAGGAGATCATCTACTCCTCTAGCACAAAGGTAACAGAAATTCAGTGCAAAAAACTCACAACAAATGCCCCCCTCCCTCAGTGAAGGCGACGAACTGGAAATTAATTCCCTTATCAACATCCACCGAAAAAAACTGACACCATCAAATCCCTTAAGACCGGTAAAGCTCTGGGCCAGATAAGCCCAATATTGTAAGAGATTCGGCAATATCTTTAGTGAGTCTATCCTCCAACTGTATACCCACTTTGCAGACTCCAGTAAGGTGAGTGGTATTCCTTGTGAAGCCATAACTACAGTCATAAAGGCAAAGATCTTCTCACTAAGAACTACAGACCGATATCCATGACCAACATAGATTGCGAATTTTTTTTAGCCAACAGGCCCCAACATTATATGTCTAAACTAATGTTTCCCAAGTGGGATTTCAGAAAAAACGCCTTTCCATCGACAAAACTAGATTACTCTGTCACACATGTGATAAAGCCCAGACTCTCTCCACCCCCACGGTTGCCATCACTTTAGACGGCAAAAAAACATATGATAAAGTAGATTGGACTTACCTCAAAGCAGGCCTACAGAAATGTAACCTTGGCACATCGTAATTAGAAAGGCAATAGCTTTATACTCAAAGCCCAGTGCTAAAGTAGGCAAAATACACACAATTGATGGACGGAATGCAGAACAAATCAAAACATTGACCCCCAGCCAAGAGATCTGGGTTAAATCCATCATTCTTTTGCTCACCATGCCACCCCAGTTTAGACATGGCTATATGCAATTCAGTCTTGACCCAGTGCCTCATGGGAACAGTCCAGCCCGAACTGACAAGCCAGGTCCTCCCTGGACCGGAAACAAGCATCCTAGGACCGGATTCGGGGTTTCACCCCTCTTCTGCCAGGATAGCTTGATTCCAGTGGCACAGTGAACCCAGGACTCATGTCTGAGCATACCTGGCACACTTAGGGCGAGAAAGCAAAAGACACACAATTGATGGACGGAATGCAGAACAAATCAAAACATTCACCCCCAGTCAAGAGATCTGGGTTAAATCCATCATTCTTTTGCTCACCATGCCACCCCAGTTTAGACCTGGCTATATGCAAATCAGTTTTGAAACCCCGAAACCGGTCTTAGGATGCTTGTTTCCAGTCCAGGGAGGACCTGGCTTGGCAGTTCGGGCTGGACTGTTCCCATTGGGCGCAGGGTCAAGACTGATTTGCATATGGCTGGGTCCAAACTGGAATGGCATGGTGAGCTAAAAAAACGATGGATTTAGGCCCAGATCTCTGTACTGAGGTGAATGTATGACATTGTTCTGCATTCTGTCCATCAATAGTTCTTTTTGCATTTGTCACCCTGAGTGGGACGGGTATGCTCAGACGTGAGTCTCGTGCTCTCCATGCCTCTGGAATCAAGCTTTCCTGGCTGAAGAGGGGTGAATCCCCCGAAACCGGTCTTAGGATGCTTGTTTCCAGTCCAGGGAGGACCTGGCTTGGCAGTTCGGGCTGGACTGTTCCCATTGGGCGCAGGGTCAAGACTGATTTGCATATGGCTGGGTCCAAACTGGAATGGCATGGCGAGCTAAAAACACGATGGATTTAGGCCCAGATCTCTGTACTGAGGTGAATGTATGACATTGTTCTGCATTCTGTCCATCAATAGTTCTTTTTGCATTTGTCACCCTGAGTGGGATGGGTATGCTCAGACGTGAGTCTCGTGCTCTCCATGCCTCTGGAATCAAGCTATCCTGGCTGAAGAGGGGTGAATCCCCCGAAACCGGTCTTAGGATGCTTGTTTCCAGTCCAGGGAGGACCTGGCTTGGCAGTTCGGGCTGGACTGTTCCCATTGGGCGCAGGGTCAAGACTGATTTGCATATGGCTGGGTCCAAACTGGAATGGCATGGTGAGCAAAAAAACGATGGATTTAGGCCCAGATCTCTGTACTGGGGTGAATGTATGACATTGCTCTGCATTCTGTCCAGCAATAGTTCTTTTTGCAGTGCTAAAGTAGGAGCAGGAGTAATAGCTTCTAGTACTTTTCCACTTAAGCAAGGCACCCAACAAGGTTGCCCCGTCTCCATCTCCATTGCTGTTTATTTTGGAGCCCCTTCTGTACAATATTAGGACTGACGAAAATATCAAAGGAATACAATTTAAAAATCTGATGGTCAAGACAGAGTATTCTGATAATACCTTGATTGTAACTTAAGAAGCGATTCAATCCATCCAAGTGCTAAGGAAGAAAATGGAGGTATTTCAGAATATTGGGATATACCCTTAACAAAGGTAAGTCAGAAGTAACACTGCTAAACAACATAGGATCCAAGGATTTATTGGGCAATACAGGGCTCGCCTGGCAACCACGCCATTTAAAATATCTAGGCCTGGAGTTCTCTAATAACCTTATTGACATCTTTAAACAAGTTTCTACTGTGGTGGGGTAGAGTCAAAACAGTGAAAATTATAACACCTATTGTTAACTACGTGCTTAGGATGTTACCTTTAACACTGTCTAATTAGTTCTTAAACAAACTAGACTACCTTATTAACAAATTACTGTGGAAAAACAAAAAGCCGAATCTTCTTAAAGAAACTAAGACTTTCGGAGGAACTAGGTGGAGTTTACTTAACTAACCTCAGAACATATCAAACAGCGTTCCTATTCGAACGGTGGATTCACTGGCTAATTCTCAGAGAAGAATACCGACCTCTATGGCTAGAAATAGAAAACTAAATTCTCTCCATTGGAAACCTTATTTAATTTCTAAGTATGAGTAAGGTCGCTCTCCCACATCAGAAATATATCTTAATTACATCAGAACAGCTATATTGAAGGTGAATTATCTTCTGGATAATAAAAACCGCAACTCTAATTAGACCTCTATTTGAGATAGCCACAAAATCAGGCTGGACAGCCAATCACTTTACTGGCCTGACTGGGCTTATTGGGGCCTTTTCGCCATTAACCAGATAGGGACTGAACAAAAACCCTCTTTCCTTTGCTAATGCCTATGCCTAAAAGCATGTATACACAAAATGACGTTTGATGATAAAGAACATACATTTCCAATTTTGGCTCAAATCCTCTCTAGATCTGGACATGAAGTATCCAAAATCTAGAAACATCTACAACTTAAGTCGTCTAAAATACTAAAGAGAGTACACAATAAATGGATAAGTAACGGCCTAGGAATTACAGATCTCTCGACTTGGACGATGATCTGGAAATCTCCATTCACACACAAGATCACCCAGGTCCTGGCACAAATGGACCACATCTCGGTTACACACACAAACTTAAACAATATTCCGCTGGTTGGAACTGCAATGATAACAGTGGTGATTCACCACATATGCTCTTATACTGCCATACCCTTTCAACCTTCTGGAACAATATCTTTGAATTTATTAAATCACTCTTTCAAATTCAGCCAAAGGAAAAATGTACATACTTTCTCACAGGTCCTCTTGACACACGCATCACTCACAAAAGAGATGGGCATTTGTTAGCTCTCCTACTTACCCTAGCTTTTAACTGGAAAAATACTCCCAACCTTAACATTGCCACTAGGAAAAATTGGATTTAGGGGTGCAGATAACCTCTCTCTACAGGCCTCTCCCTGGAAAGTCAGTTCCGACACAATGGAAAATGTCATGGCTAGTATGAAACCACCCTGAATCAAATTAAGATGTGCCTGGCTCAAGTGGGGGGGCATCTGTAGGGAATTGCCATAATGGTCCCCCATAATTGGCTCTTACCTCCCAGCCTTCGGTTTAACCCTGAATAAGCGGCCTTGATGTTTAGTCACTTGTTTCAGCTATCTACCCATTTGATGTACCTTTGCTCCAGTAAGCTTGTTGATCTTATTTCTCTTATATTGTTACGGAGTGTGCATGGCTTAATTAATATTCACTTTCACGATTAGACTCACTTTACTGTGTTCAGTTTACATCCTACAGTCATTTTCCTATGCTGTTTTACAAAACTCAATAAAGATGTTTGAATATAAATAGTATATTGATATCAATCATGAACACTTCAAGTGAAGGAGAAAAAATGAAAAAACGTAGCCTTCTCTGCTGTTTTTGCTAGCGAGCCCCTACTCTGAATCAGCAAGGCAACGGAATGAAAATATCTCTACTTTACATATAGCTACCCACGGAATAATCTTATTCACTGCATTAGTCATTCAACTAAAAATAGGCACCATCACGTTTCCCTCTGAGAGCAAAATGTTTCCACCGAGATGGCTTCTGATTTTAAGCCTGTTAAAGTCTGACAATTAACCATGGAAAACGCATGGAGTTACCCAACTGCATCCCTTTGCCATAACACGTTTGCCACGTAGGATCATTAATACGGTTAACAAATATTTTACAGGATCTAAAATAAGCTGAACAAAACCCCACACATCAAGAAGCACGTAGAGTAACTTTCCCATTATAAAATATAAGCTGTATTAACAGTCACACAAGTCTATAAAATTGGCATACACTGCTGGAACATCCAGGGTCTAGAGGATCCAGTAAGCTGCATTTTTTAGATCGTGCTCGACATAGATCTTGGATTCATGGCAATTCCTCTTCACATATGCTTATGCTGAACCTGGAGGCTTTTTGCGGGAACTGAGGGCCAAGTAGAAAGCGAATCTGTTATCTGAGGTGTAGGACAGTAGTATCTGCTTCTTATGGTTACCCCCACTTTTGCTGATGCCTCACTGTTTTTGGACTAGTCTGACTGGGATCCTGCTATCCAGGACCCCAGTCTATCTGCTTTCTCCCTTAAATTGCTATGTATGTACTTTAGGTACACTCCAGATTGGATACTGGGGTACACCATGTACTCAGGGCATAGGTACCCCAGAGGCCTCCCATGGGCTGAAGCGTGTATTATGCTACCCATGAGAGGCCATTCAAAATGTCACAACAGGCCTGTTACAGCAGCCTGTGTAAGCTGGTGCTTGCACCACTTACTTAGATATAGGTTCACTATATCTATCTAAATCACTACACTTAAAAACCTATCAGTCACCCCTATCGCAGGCCTTATCAATCCTGAAGGCAGGGTGGTGGGTTTTACGTGAGAGGGTGCCCCTGCTCGAGCAGAGCCCCTCTGCAGCCTTCGGAGACCATTCCCCTTGGTTGTCTCTGATGCAGCCAGACATACATGTCTAAGTGCATTATAACCTCGCGGTAAATGCTAACTTTAAAACGGCTGCTTAGAAACATGTCGTGTTTGGTGTCAAACACCTAGGAATCATACCTCCACACCAGTAACTGGTGTGGGAGGTATGATTCCACCCTTCCAAAGGGACATGTGTGGGTCCCCGGTATACCCGGTACCAGCTTTCTCGACCCAGGGCGCTGCCAGCCACAGACATGATTCTGCTCTCCTGCTGCTGAGCCAAGCTTGAGCAGAGGAAGGCATGACAATAGGCATCCTGTCACTGGGAGGTGTGACCACCTCCCAGACAGGTTTTAGTGTATTGGGGCTGGGTGGGTGTCTCTGGCACATTCGGTGTCCCTGTGCATAGTCCAGCTCAAACAGGTTCTGGGAGCCATTGGCTCCTGCTCTGGTGCAAAACTGGACAAAGGACATGGGTGTAGCCACCCCTCTGTCCTGGCCCTCCCCTCGGAGGGTCGCCTGAATCTGCCCAACCCTTTCCCGTGGGTATAAAGTGGGATAACTGGCTACAGGACTTTGGATTTTACCTGTACAAGATTCTGCTAAGAAGAAACCAAGTACTTCAACTGTCTGCACGACGCGGGACGTCTGAATAATCTCCCTTGGATTAAAGGAGTTACTCCCCTGCAGAAGCAGGCACCTAAGCGCATCTGACCAGTTTGCTTCTCCCGAGCTCCTGAGGACTCCGAAGATTTCAGCAATACAGGAGGTGGGTTTCTGAAGGTCTCTGAGGTTGATCTGACCTCTCAGCAATTCTGAGACCAGTATCCCTCGTGGGGGCCGTGTAACCCGAACCCCTGTGTACCGCGTACATTTGCAAATGCATATGCTTGTTGGCGATTTCTGAGCTTGTGCATTGGACTCCGAGCAGTCCTGACCCAGAGTAGTGTTTGCACCGAAGATATCCGGCCTCCTCACCCAGAGTGCTCCGTGGGCTGGTGCTTTACAAGCCTGCTTGAGGTCTCCTCATGACTCTTGGTCCGTTGGCCTGAGTGTCCTGGTGAGGGTCACCTTGTTTGTTCTTGGGCTTCCCTGGTTCCTCCAGACGTGCCCTGACTCCCCATTGCTTGGAAAGTCCCCTGTACCTTGCTGGTTCATACCGTAACCTGTTTGCTCTGGCCGCATGGGGTGCATTTGCCAAAGCCTGTTGGTGCTCCAGCCGGACGCTGACACCTCAGCACTCGACATCCTTTGTGGGACAGCTCAGCTCTGGATCCTGGTCGTCCTCCACGTCTCCTGGTTTCCCGTGGCTGCAGAGTCAAGCATCTCTTCTTCGCACCTGAAGCACCAGACATCGGTGGACATTCGACTACGAGCCCCTGGTCACCTGAAGTGACCCAGACTCTGTTCCCTCTGCTTTCAGGTTCCTCTCCCCTAGAATCCGGGCTTGAATTCCACCGGACACTCTTCGCCTTCCCGGCAGCAGTACTTCTTTGCCACTCTCCACTGAAAACGACGGAGGCTTCCGACACCATTTGACCCCTGGGCACTCGGCTCCTCTGGGATAGGTAACACAGGTACCTTGGTACTCATTGGTGGGTCGGCTCTAGAACCACCTAATTTCCAAAGGGTTTGCTCGAAGTCCTCGTAGAAGTGTCCTTAAACTATAACTTTGCAACCGCGACTTTCTCATAGAGTTGTACAGAGCACGCGGTCGTGTTTCCTCACTGCACCCATCCTCCGTGGGCTCCGTGTGTCACTACCTTGGGTGATTCCATGGGGTCCCAGCGATTCTACGTGCTCTAGTTACTGTGTCTAGTCAAGTAATGATTGTTATACCCTTTTTGTTTGTATATGGTCCGGTCTACCCCTGGAGCCCGCTGTGTATTACTTACGAATGTTGTATTGATTCAGTATTGTGTGTTTTATGTTCTAATCTCGTGTAGAGATTAGTAGACAGTGTTATAGTAATAAACACATATGTCTATATAGCTACTGTGTGGTTTTCCTTTCATTTGGTCATTCAGGAGGTGATATTCAGGTAAAACAAGCTGCTTTACATTCCTTCAACATTAAGCCTGAAGGCTGCTGTCCACAGCTACCACTAGGATAGCTTTCTAAAGGTTATCTTTGACCTCATACATCACAAGGGTCGTGTGGACTGGTACAGGGTGCCCACTTTAATTAGTGGACAGCATATACCAGGCCACCTTCTCACATCAGGTCACAACTATGTAACTGCTAAATTGTAAGTCTGAAGAACTGTTCTCTAAAAAGCACTTTTAAAAAACCTTAATAAGATTTTAAACCACTGAATGATCAATTACCTCAGGGTACTTTTGATGTAGAAATAGTGCAGTCATGGCAAAGAGTAGAGTAAACAATTCCTGAGTAGTGAAACAATATAAATGTGTCTCTAGGTGCCTAGGTAAATGGGAAAGGGCAATGCCTAACAGGCAAATGCTAATACATGGAGGACAGCAGCAGATTTGTGTTTTTGAGAGGCATACATACACAGTGACAGAGAATGCAATTGAAGAGGTAGAGTTAGAGATTACAGGGGCAACTAGTGCGTCAGATCCTACCAGCGAGCAGAGGAAATAAAAGTTACGAAAAGAAGCAGGGATCTGCAGTCATGGCCAGACTGGAAAGCGAAGGCAGACTTGCCAAAACAACCAACACTAGAACTACTATATACAAGGAACACACACAAGCATGCACACGCTGAGGCGCCAAACATAGTAACTCTGAAATGTACAGCACATACTGTCAATCAATCAAATCAATCAATCATGAAATTTGTAAAGCGCACTACATACCCGTGAGGGTCACAAGGCGCTAAGGGGGGGTTCTGTTACTGCTCAAAGAGCCAGGTCTTGAGTAGTCTCCTGAAGGTAAGTAGGTCTTGGGTCTGCCGTAGGAGGATAGGGAGGGTGTTCCAGGTCTTGGCGGTGAGGTAGGAGAACGATCTGCCGCCGGCGGTCGTTCTTCGGATGCGGGGGACGGTAGCAAGGGCGCGGTCAGCGGAGCTGGCGGTTCGGGGTGTAGAAGGCGAGTCGTCTGTTGAGGTAAGCTGGTCCGGTGTCATAGAGTGCGTTATGTGCGTGGGTGAGGAGTTTGAAGGTGATCCTCTCGTTGACGGGCAGCCAGTGCAGGTCTCTCAGGTGGGGTGTGATGTGGCCATGTCGAGGGATGTCGAGGATCAGGTGGGCAGAGGCGTTCTGTAAGCGTTGCAGTCGATTCAGCAGTTTGGCTGGGGCTCCCGCGAAGAGGGCGTTTCCGTAGTCCAGCCTGCTGCTGACGAGGGCCTGGGTGACCGTTCTTCTTGTGTCGGTTGGGATCCACCTGTATATCTTACGGAGCATGCGGAGGGTGTTGAAGCAGGAGGATGAGACGGCCTTGACTTGCTTGGTCATGGAGAGTGTTGAGTCGAGGATGAAACTCCCCAGGTTGCGTGCGTGGTCGGTGGGTGTTGGTGCTGCTCCCAGGGCGGTCGGCCACCAGGAGTCGTCCCAGGCTGAAGGCGTGGAGCCGTGGATGAGGACCTCCGAGTTCAGCTTCAGATGGCTGTTCTTCATCCATTCGGCGATGGCTTTCAAACCTTTGTGGAGGTTGGTTTTGCCAGTGAGGGGGTCCTTTGTGAGGGAGAGGATCAGCTGTGTGTCGTCGGCGTAGGAGACGATGGTGAGGTCGTGCAGTCTGGCGACGTGGGCGAGCGGGGCCATGTCGATGTTGAACAATGTCGGGCTGAGGGATGATCCTTGGGGTATGCCGCAGATGATCTTGGAGGCCTCGGACTGGAATGGGGGGAGGCAGACGCTCTGGGTTCTGCCAGAGAGGAAGGAGGTGGTCCATTTCAGAGCCTTGTCTCGGATCCCTGCGTTGTGGAGGCGTTTGCGTAGGGTGCAGTGGCAGACACTGTTGAAGGCAGTTGATAGGTCCAGGAGGATGAGGGCCGCGGTTTCGCCTGTGTCCAGCAGGGCCCTGATGTCGTCGGTGGCGGCGATGAGGGCAGTTTCGGTGCTGTGATTGCTGAGGAATCCGGACTGGGGCGGGTCCAGGATGTTGTTCTCCTCGAGGTAGCGGGTTAGCTGTTTGTTGACTGCTTTCTCGATGACCTATGACGGGAACTTGAGCAGAGAGATGGGCCGGAAGTTCTTGAGGTCTCTCGGGTCAGCCTTGGGTTACTTGAGCAAGGTGTTGATCTCGGCGTGCTTCCAGCTCTCCGGGAAGGTCGCGGTCTCGAAGGAGATGTTGATGGCCTTGCGGAGACGGGGTGCGATGGTGGCACTGGCTTTGTTGAAGATGTGGTGTGGGCATGGGTCTGACGGGGAGCCAGAGTGGATGGTGTTCATGATCTTGATGGTGTAGTCGTCGTTGATGTGGGTCCAGGTGAGCAGGGGGTCGCTGTGGGTGGTGGCCGTGGGGTCTGATGTGTCGTCGGTTGTTGGGGAGGTCAGGTTGTCAAAGCTGTCGTGGATGTCGGCGATCTTGCGGTGGAAGAAGGTGGCACAGGAGTTGCACAGGTTGGAGAGTTCCTTCACGATGTTGAAGAGCTCTTTGCTGTTGTGTGCGTTGTTATCGAGATGTGACAGTTTTCACATTTAAATTGACAAAATGGACAGTTCTCAGCAGGGATGTAATTTTAGAACAGGGCCCCAGAACGATTCCTGCAAACGTATTAACTACATTTCCCAGCATGTCCTCCAATAGTTTTAATGGGAAATAATAGGGAGGTCATATGGGTGGTATAAGTTGAATGTGGCAACACTTACAATTCTCAACAGAACTGTCCTGTTTTAATAAATGGGGCAAATGTTGGATGTTTAGGAATGACTGCTGCAGCTTAAATGAACTATGGCCAACACCCCTCCGTAAGAAAGATACCTTTTCAGTCAGACAGTACTGTCAATTTCCCAAATGATGTGCTGTGCATTTTAAAGAGACAGTACCACAACTTCCCAGCATGGCTAGAATCTTTTAACCTGGCTGTAGCACAACTTCTCAGTGGATATGCTATATTGGTAAGGCAGTAGTACTGGCCCTTCTCAGCACCACTTCTGTTATATTTATAGTGCAAAATTAGCAGTTATTTGCTGTATAAGCCAGGAGACCAACGACTGAATTGGCAAGGAGTCTTAAATCCAGTTTTACCATCCCGGGGAGGTGTGATGGGTAATGGTATGGTGAACAAAAGACTGTATCACTTCCGGCTTTTCACATACACAGAACAGATATAGTAGCACCAATGCAAATTTTACTCACAGTGGAGCAGTGTAACCTGTTTCAACCTGTCAACTTTAGTTATTTAAATACTCATAGTTGCAGCTTTACATTTTCCATTAAAAGCCTTACAATTATCAAAATGGAAAGAAAACTCGAGCGCAAGGACATTGTCACACCTAACAAGAGACAACTTGCAAGCAGACCTGCAGAGGCGATGTGAGCTAAGGCTGATGCTTGAGTGAAGACAAGTATAAATGCACACTGTTGGTGGAAGACATAGCTAGGAGTGGCGAAGTTGACAAAATGCAAGAGTTGGAGCATGCAAATGGCTGGCTGAAGACAAAGCTATAGGCTGGTAGAGCAGAGGCAGGAAGGAAGATAGGCTAGAGACAACATTAGTGATAGACTAAAAGACAGGCAAGAAACTAGGCAGCAGAAAAAAAGGAAGATACAGTGGCATAGGAACAACAAAGAGGCAGCTAGAAATCAAGGAAAAAGACCGCAGTAGGCAGGCAGTGAGGAAGGCAAATAGCGAAGAGAAATCACCAAAGAATAATGAAGATCCTCCTCGTTAGAGAGCACAGAACACACAGGGGAAATAAGTTTCCAGATGGTGCTGACCTCGCACTAAAACACTGAATACCAGAGGACAAAGTAGAGCACTGTTGCTGCTATACAGCACTCTTCATCATGTGTGCACTCACAGACAGTTCTGTGCTGCCCCACTTGTTTGTCTATTGTGAATAAATACTGATTTCAGTTGTCACTGCACATAAGCTGGCAGCGGTTCTGCAGATTCTGTCCGGCTCACCACCTGCCTTTCCAGTGTTGTGTTCAATTCACTGTGGAACAATGGCAGTCTGGTGTTCACAAAAGGAGTCTTATGCAGGCTGAAGTGTTTATGCGCGCTCACTGCGGAATGTGCAGCATCATGGTGCATTACCCTGCAGCTTCAGTGACCCACTGGGAGGCAGGTGAGAATAAAGGCACAATCACTAACCCTACAGCAAAACACCACCAATGCTAAGGGAATGAAAGGACCAGCACAGCCAACGTGGACCTGCAATAAACACCATTCTCTTTCCCCAGGGGATGGATACTAATCAAAAGCTTGATAAACAGTACATTGAGGAAAATACAAATAAAGGTTACGATACAGTGTGGATGGAGGTAGAGGAAAAGAAGCACACTTCTGTCCAGCTGCCTCCCGCAAATCCCCCTGCTTTGCTTCTTATTCAGATAATATCTCACATCGTCTGGATACACTTTAAAAATCAGTGTCCACCCACTGGAATAACAGCCAGAAAATGGAAAAGCTGTGTAATGCTTAAGAGTGCAATGGGATGATTTTAAAAATGAGAAAATGTTAAGAAGCAAGTACAAATATGATAGCAGGAATATCTATAATTACATCGAAACAGTTCATAAATGTAGACAGCAGTTCTGAAATGTGATCCCTATCCTAAAATAATGTTGCCTATTTTTAATGGGTAATTTTTATGCTCCTGAACTAGAAGCAATCCTTTCCATATTCATTTTAAAAGAATGATGTGATGTACCTACTTAACACTGACCGTTCTTCTGCTGAGTTCTTCATGAATGCAGTCTTGCATGTGATAATCCTCTAAGAGGGCTTTCAAGCCCTTTTTAGGATGAGAGCTACGGGTATCACTCATACCTATGTCTTGCTGCAGAAGAACGCCACAAGATTAGACCGCTGTAGCAAAGGTGTTTTGGGTCGATCCACAGGGCAGGGGTCGCAAATCCATTTGATATATTTCTCCACTAACTATTAAGCCTTCCCGCACCTTTCCAGGCATTGTGAATTGCTAGTGAGGAAAAGGAAACAATTATGTTGCAAAAGGCCAGAGGATGGGCAGACTTGACTGGCTCCTCCTCTGCCATCATTATGTACACATCTCTCACTATCCTGAAGAAGGCACCCAGTTTATCTCCTCTTGACCATCAATGTTTATAAGGATAAAAATCATTACATTTACAATATGTTGTGCGATTTCAAAAATACTGCACTATGTTCTATCAGTAAATCAGCACCCCAAAGAAGGGCAAGCAGTACCATAAATAATGGGCAAAGTGGGTCTGAGACCTGGCTGAACAAATCTGGACCTCTGTTGTGGCAGAACAGCAGTGGTCTGTTGTGGCAGAACAGCAGTGGTCGGAGTAGCAGGGGGTGTTACATATATGGAAATGGTGCCAGAGCCTGCAATTCCCTGCTAGCATATTGACAACAAAACAACCTCGATATGTCATGCACGCGGCCACTGGTCCAACCAAGGCCATAAAATGTACACTGTTGACTACGTTTTAGGACTTCATCATTAGTTCTCTTCCGTGATCATTCAAAAAGCCATGAATGAGAAATTAGAAAGTTAATACGGTCCTATGCGGAACAAATGTAGCTGACGTTTCGCCTTTGCCAATGAGAAATTCGGTTGTCAAGAAATTAAAAAGAACGTGTTTCTATAATGCTCAAATGAATGCAAATGAAGTTAAGACATGCAATATATTTTCAAACACAGCTTTCTTCAAATCAAGCTGTGCTCAGTTGTAAATAGTACAGCGTGAAAGGTTATTGAGCAAGAACAAATGCAATTAAACAATGTTTAAAAAAACTAAAAGAACAAGCCCGGTTTAATGCACTATTCGTTGGAAACCATCGCACTTTCAAAGACTTAGGATGACATGTTCAAAGATGAAAACGACAACATTAAATGGGTTTATAATTGAAAAAATAATGATCTTCTGAAATGATTAACAAAGCAATTAAGACAAGCAGCCTTATAAGACAAATGTTTGAAACAGCTATCGTGCAATGAAAGGGAACGTGCTGTCGATTGTTCATCTGCATAAGGAACTGCAGTTTGATCATGAGAAAACCATTACATATGGCAAGCCGAACACTTACTTCAATAAACATGAACTGTGAATGCCAGACTCTTATTGTCATATCTCCTCCAGAATAGCTGGGGGCTCGTGTTTCTGGCACAGAGGCTTTCAAGGCTCTATTCGGAGTTAACCCACACCCCCATGGGACTCAAAAGTGACCCTGGCAAACCACTTCTAGCAGCCCCTCTCCTTGCAGGGCTGGAAGGTTGGCCTTACCACATGAGACAGTCAGTGTGAAATCAGTTGAGTAGATTCAGTGCAGTCTCTATCTGGCAAGGGTTCACTTCACGCAGAAATGACCAAAAGTGAGATCCCAGTTTGGTGTTCTCAGGAGGAAAGCAAAAGACTAACACAACTGCATCTCTCATGCACAAGAATAGGTGGAGGACTTAAACCTATTGTGCCCCTCTTAATCAGTTATGTTCTGCTATACCGTATTTACGCTCTCACCCAACAGGTTTCTTGGAGTCGTTTTCCAGCGGTAACATTAGCCATGTGCTTGTCTGAACAACCAAGTTTTCAGGAGCTTCCTAGCTCATATTGTTGGTTGCTGATCTGATTTCGATCAGTAGAAAATTCCAAATGTGGGCCTATCACTGAGAATCTTTGCCATGACAAGTACTAAACTCGCACCAGCTGCTGCCAGACATGATTGGGAGCTCACCATGCAGAATACTTATCTGCCTGCAATTCTCTTCGACTCTTTCAATGGCACGTTATGAACTGACGAAACCAGTTCACGCTACTAAACTTCACAGATTCAAACCTCTTTGTGCGGAGAGACCTGCATCAGGGCAATTTCACCATCATACTTGGCTATGGCAGCTCCTGCTGGGCTCTCTTGTTACACTCTGAAACCAGAGGAGTGTGCCTCTGGCCTTCCTTAGCTATGGACCCCTTTAATGTGAGCTGTTGAGTGAAAATCACCTGTACACGGCTCAGCAGCCTCAAACTCCTTGGGAATCTTCTCATTTTTTCCATGTTTTTAGAAAAGTTTACACATTTAGTCACACAGATGTACATTGTTTTATACATTTGCATGTATACGAAGATGTTTGTGAAGAGATGTATGTGCAACTTACTTTACTGCTTTAACATCTGACGCACTGCATACAGATATGGAAACAAATACTCTTAAAGAAGACCTTTTTTAAGACCTTGTTTGTGATACTTCAAAAAAGGCTAAATGAGCACTAATGTGTTCGTGGGTTGTCCCTGTCGAAGGGCAAAAAGAGCACACAAATAGCCTTATGAGGCACAGAGTTTGTATCCCTGACTGACATCATTTCAAGCATTCCATCCATAACCTTATTATTGTGACCAACCCCTTTATACTAAAGCACATGACTTGGAAGCAGTGGCAGAATTACGTATGGTGTCTGACTCCCTTTCCCACTCATATGAGATGTAAAGATTGGGTGGGCACAAAGGAGCAAAAAGGCTGAGATCACTTACAGGTGCTCCAAGAGCTGAAGGAAACTGGCCAGGAGAACCTGGGCATAGGGAAACCAGAATGCCAAGAACACATTACCCAATAGTACAGTTGGTTTTATGCAACTGAAGGGGAGAAACGTGCCAACTCCTTCATTGCAAGCTGGTGTGTGGTGACTTCATTGCAAGCTGGTGTGTGGTGACGCCACCACTCCCGTACTCTTTGGCTCAGTGCAGTTGAAATGCTGACAAAGCATTTCGCCTTTGTTTGAGGGCCAAAGCCCTCTGTCTCGACACTTTCAAAATGGCTGCATCCTGGGAGGCACAATGGAAGCAAAACTGTCCTCAATAAAAAGGTGGAACAGCAGCATGAAGAATGTTTTCAAACAACTCTGCATCCTGGGCACAATCCTTGCTCAGCAGATCCAGACACAAATGATTTCCTTTCTGTAGTAATGGTTGACTACTGAAGAACAAGCATTGGCATAGCCAATAGGTCTCGCCTTTGGGACCTTATAAGTGTTTAGCCATGCAACAGTTGATGTTGCACCAACGATATTGTGCTGCATAACTAAATACTTATAAGGTCCCAAAAGCGAGACCTATTGGCTATGCCAATGCTTGTTCATGTTTTCTGCTTGCTTAAGTTGCTTAAATATGTTTCCCCGAGATATGCGTAACTTAAAATATGAACTTTAACAATTGTGCTAACTTTTCCAATAGGAAATGTGCAGTATTCATACAGTACGTTACGCTGAATGTGCACGATGTAAAAAGTAAACTAAATGTGCATCAATTTCTAGCTATCGCTCATACATTAATCAAAAAGAGTTAAACAGGCTAGAGCACGTTTGGAAGACAGGTTTGGCGAAGTAAATGAACAGTACCAAAGTACAGCCTACACGAAGAACGGGTCTAATTTTCTTTCAGAGCAAGTAAGGGCAGAACCCCTACACAAAGTATCCTAGTGCATGACATTCATTAGCAATTCCTATCACGTCTAAGTAGAACTGGGAAGTTCGGGTAGGGCACGGTCTTCTGAAGATGTAGCAGTCGCGTCTACTCTTCTGTCACCTGAAACAACAGACCGCTATTGTTCATAAACTATGTTTTCTCTTGAATCAGAACACTTCGGAACTAGCGAGTGCCGCACTAGAAATGCACGAGCTTCAAAACAACAGTTTATGATTCTTACTGTCCCGTACGCTTTTGTAAATTAGGAGTATTGCTTTAAAAAAAATAATATATAAGCACCAACTTGTTACAAAGTGTTAAATTACAGAACAATGGCCTGAAAAACCCTCAGGTCCGTATTAAATATAGACCACAACGATACGCGTTAAAGCTGCATCTGGCAATGAGGTAAATATAAAAGTTAATAAAAAGGTTAAAAAAAAATGACAGCCCGCATATTGAGAGTCATCAGGTGTACACTTTTTTCATCGCCGAGCTTTGTTTGTTTTAGCCCGCAAGAATGTATTAACAAGCAAGAGGAAAGACAGATGGCGCTGAAGGCTGGCAGTGTTCGCGTGAACGCAAGCTTGTCGCCAGCCAGCAGCACTTTGAAAACTCACCTACTAAAGTCTCTCCGAGCAGCGCATGCGCGGTGTCTCAGCGAGACCTAAAAATGGGAGGCTGTCTTCTCATCAATGTGATACTCAAATTCAAAGACAGCAAAATCGTCCGGCTGGGTTCATCCATGGTATGTCTCATCCGCACTGACGTCACTTTACAGACTTCTCATGCAACAAAGGGCATTATTCAAACACTTAGGTGGCAATAATAAGGCCTGGAACTATCAAGCGCCCTAGACCCTAGTGGTACCGTACCAACTGACATGACACCAAAGTAGACCGCAGTAAAATCTTTGAAAACCAGACACTGTTCAAACCTTTTGGGTCATGGCACATTTATTCTAGGTTCTCACCACCCCAGGAAAGTATGCCCTATAATCAATTCAACTCAAAGAAGACTTCCTTAAATTTTGAAAAACCCTGAAAATACCTCTTTTCTGACTTTTCAAATAAAACAAACTGACATTTTCCAAACATTAATGAAGGTTCTTGCTGCACCTCGACTGAGATACATATTAATTAGTTACCTTTTACAGTTAATATTTTGCACATATATTTATGCTTCTGTGATGGTATTAATACATCTTACAATCTTACACTACAAAGAATTCCTCTGTGAACTTGTGTGTCCTTTCACAAAGTTATGGTGCTATAAACATACTTTTATTTCCTCATTAAAATGAATAGAATACCAAAATAGACAGGGATAATAAAGAACCGCCGGTATAAAGGAGGATTTTGATAGTAACATTTTATTGCTGTTGTGGTAGAAACATATCTTCTGTACATAGATATTAAAAAAACAGATCACTACATGAAAATACTTAAAACTAACTGTACAACAGTGAGTTAATGCTCTGCTTTGTGGGCACCCAAAAGAAAGGAAAAAAGGCCTTTACAACATGAAAATCAAATCAGTTCTTCAAACGTGTTTAGCTATATACCGCAGAGAAGTAAGCAACAAGCGACATGAGCAGAGAGAAGCTGCCGCCAAAATTGTTCTCCTTGCCATCTTTCACATCAAGAGGCCAAAACACCCATCTCTAAAGTAACATCTACTTTACTAACACTTGGAAATACTGTACTTATTTCTACCAGTATCATTTATGTAGTTATTAACAAAGTTTGAAATAGCAAACATCACAAAGAGAATCAGACAACATTTCAAAACACTGAAGGAAGCCAGAAGTTCACACTTCCAGCAAAAATCAACTAAGATGATAGATGATGTAATCCATGACACAGTATCAGCCACTATAGGTTAAGAGAGTTATACAATTTATTTCAAAAGTGCCGCAGAAACCCAGAAAGAAACCCTTCTCATTCACCTCAAAGTACCAAGACAAGTAAGAAATGGATGAACTACTATCCTTGAGATCAGAAAAAGGTCAAGTAAGAAGTCTTGCTTAATCCCTTGCAGTATCAAATAAAGTGGGGATAAAAATAAACGTTGAACTAATTTCTAAAAGCAGGACATAAGGATTCTGGCAGCAACTAAAATAGGCCTGAAAAACTTAGAGCTTTGCAAAAAACATATACAAAACGAGATAACATAAAAAAAAACATACCTGTCCCATTAAGAGTCTTTAATGAGACAACCTGGTGCATCAATTACTGGACTAAGACAAGCATTGGCATAGCCAATAGGTCTCCCCTTCAGGATATTTTAAGTTTTTAGTTATGTTTTATATTATTGTATGTGAAAGTTCTAATAAATGTGTTAAAAAAACTTTCACATACAATAATATAAAACATAACTAAAAAGTGAGAGCGGGGTGCAGAGAGTAGAGGCAAGGTGCTGTGGCATAGAGCTAAGCAGGCAGAAGGTACTGGAAACAAAGGGGTGAGAGCGAGGAGGGGAAGGAGGGCAGAGAGTAGAGACAGCGAGCAGGGTGCTGTGGCATAGAGCCGGACAGGAACAGGGCACCAGAAGCATGGGGTGAGAGCGGGGGGGCAGAGAGTAGAGACAGGGAGCAAGCAGGATGCTGTGGCATAGAGCCGGGCAAGCAGAAGGCGCCGGAAGCACGGGTGAGAGCGGGGCAACGAGTAGAGACAGGGAGTAAGCAGGGTGCTGTGGCGTAGAGCCGGGCAAGCAGAAGGCGCCGGAAGCACGGGTGAGAGCGGGGCAACGAGTAGAGACAGGGAGAAAGCAGGGTGCTGTGGCGTAGAGCCGAACAGGGAGTGAGAGGGTGACAAAGAGGTGAAAGAGAGAGGAGCGCAAGTGCCTCGCACTCATTTTCAAGCACTGTATTCGTGCTTGTGGCGTTCCCCTGCTCGCTCCCGCAAGGTGGATGCCGCCACAAGCACAAGTGTGTGCTTGAAGATGTCCAGAGCGATGGCTTATGGTCCTCCTATGTGCTGCGTAGGCAAGACCTAAAAACAGTATGAGATTCCCTTCAATATAGGCATATGGTGACACATATTTGTACATAATGCTAATATTTACATGTTGGTGTAGTGTTTTATTATTTTTGCCTGCTTAATTTGCAAACAGGCATCAAAGTAAGAGTGTATGTTTATCAGTTAAATAAATGTGGAAATATACCATTTTACGACTCCATTTATTCTCAAAACATAAAATAAATATGGATAAACAACAATAAAATGTCCCAAAGAATAAATATGGATAAATACAGATGGAAATCTTAAAAAAAAAAAAAAAAATACTATAAGACCGGGAGCCCTAATTATTATAGGAAAAGAACTGCATTACAAACCATGCATGTCGATTTGTCAACTACACACTTCACCAAGAGCTGCACTGAAAACATTTCATGGAGTGGTACTTTGAATGCAATTCATACAGAGTGCATAGTATGCAGTCCACAATTTCTGTGGGTTTGACCTGTTTACAGTTCACAGGAAGCCTCATTGCATACAATTAACTCCCTCCCTCGAGCCCGAGGTCCGTGGTTGCTCCTGTGCCCTGCTGTCGTCTGTTTTCCATATTTTGTTCTGTTTGCATTTTTCTGTGTGTTTTCGTCTTTTTGCCTTAGTGCCAGTTTTGTCATATTGCGTCCCTCTGTTCCCTCCCCGCTCCCCGCTTCCCGCCACCGCCGCTAAGCCCCTCCCCTTTTTGCCTTCTGTATCCCTCCCCGCTCCCGCCTCCCAGCTGCCCCGCCCACCCGCGCACTTGGCCATATATGGCGACCGTGCGACGCAGGTGAGTGTGACCTACTTGTGGGACACCCCCGCGCCGCACGGCCACCAGCTGCTGCGTGTGCCCCTTCCGCTTGTGCCTCGCTGCCCGGCTGCTGCCGCTTGACCACGCCCCCTCCCTCGAGCCCGAGGTCCGTGGTTGCTCCTGTGCCCTGCTGTCGTCTGTTTTGCATATTTTGTTCTGTTTGCATTTTTCTGTGTGTTTTCGTCTTTTTGCCTTAGTGCCAGTTTTGTCATATTACGTCCCTCTGTTCCCTCCCCGCTCCCCGCCACCGCCGCTAAGCCCCGCCCCTTTTTGCCTTCTGTATCCCTCCCCGCTCCCGCCTCCCAGCTGCCCCGCCCACCCGCGCACTTGGCCATATATGGCGACCGTGCGACGCAGGTGAGTGTGACCTACTTGTGGGACACCCCCGCGCCGCACGGCCACCAGCTGCTGCGTGTGCCCCTTCCGCTTGTGCCTCGCTGCCCGGCTGCTGCCGCTTGACCACGCCCCCTCCCTCGAGCCCGAGGTCCGTGGTTGCTCCTGTGCCCTGCTGTCGTCTGTTTTCCATATTTTGTTCTGTTTGCATTTTTCTGTGTGTTTTCGTCTTTTTGCCTTAGTGCCAGTTTTGTCATATTACGTCCCTCTGTTCCCTCCCCGCTCCCCGCTTCCCGCCACCGCCGCTAAGCCCCGCCCCTTTTTGCCTTCTGTATCCCTCCCCGCTCCCGCCTCCCAGCTGCCCCGCCCACCCGCGCACTTGGCCATATATGGCGACCGTGCGACGCAGGTGAGTGTGACCTACTTGTGGGACACCCCCGCGCCGCACGGCCACCAGCTGCTGCGTGTGCCCCTTCCGCTTGTGCCTCGCTGCCCGGCTGCTGCCGCTTGACCACGCCCCCTCCCTCGAGCCCGAGGTCCGTGGTTGCTCCTGTGCCCTGCTGTCGTCTGTTTTCCATATTTTGTTCTGTTTGCATTTTTCTGTGTGTTTTTGTCTTTTTGCCTTAGTGCCAGTTTTGTCATATTACGTCCCTCTGTTCCCTCCCCGCTCCCCGCTTCCCGCCACCGCCGCTAAGCCCCGCCCCTTTTTGCCTTCTGTATCCCTCCCCGCTCCCGCCTCCCAGCTGCCCCGCCCACCCGCGCACTTGGCCATATATGGCGACCGTGCGACGCAGGTGAGTGTGACCTACTTGTGGGACACCCCCGCGCCGCACGGCCACCAGCTGCTGCGTGTGCCCCTTCCGCTTGTGCCTCGCTGCCCGGCTGCTGCCGCTTGACCACGCCCCCTCCCTCGAGCCCGAGGTCCGTGGTTGCTCCTGTGCCCTGCTGTCGTCTGTTTTCCATATTTTGTTCTGTTTGCATTTTTCTGTGTGTTTTCGTCTTTTTGCCTTAGTGCCAGTTTTGTCATATTACGTCCCTCTGTTCCCTCCCCACTCCCCGCTTCCCGCCACCGCCGCTAAGCCCCGCCCCTTTTTGCCTTCTGTATCCCTCCCCGCTCCCGCCTCCCAGCTGCCCCGCCCACCCGCGCACTTCGCCATATATGGCGACCGTGCGAACGCGCAGCGATCACGCGCAGCGGGCGCGCCGATTGTGCGCCGAAGGCGCGCCAAAGGCAAGCCCGTCTACGCCCGTCCGCGCCTGGACCGCGCCCAGTGCCAGGACCCCTGGCCCCCGAGGACCCCGACCGACCCGCCTGACGTACAACGCCGCCACCCTCATCGCACTCAACACGGGCGGAACCCAGGGATGCTACCGAGCTACTCCGAAGCACACCCACGGGCCCTTCAGCTGCCACGCCTGCAAGTTCACCTGCATCCGGACCTGCCCGACACCAGCACCTGCCATGCCGAACACCAGCAGCAACCACCTCAAGTGCATCCTGCTCAACACCCGCTCCGTCCACAGACACGCCATCGAACTCTGGAACCTCATCGACACCACAGCCCCCGACGTCGCCTTCATCACGGAGACCTGGATGAACGCCTCCTCAACGCCCGACATCGCCATCGCCATCCCAGAAGGATACAAGATCACCCGGAAGGATCGCAACGCCAACCAGGTGGGAGGAGGCATCGCCATCATCCACAAGAACACCATCCGCATCACGACCAGCACCGACAACTCCCCACCCTCCGCCGAACACCTGCACTTCCAGATCCACACCGACCCGAAGACCACCCTCAGAGGCACCCTGATCTACCGACCTCCGGGACCACGCACTCAATTCAGCGAGGACATCGCCGACTTCGTCAGCCCGCACGCCCTCCCCTCCGCCGACTACATCCTCCTGGGGGTCTTCAACTTCCACCTGGAGAACAACAACGACTGCAACACCAGCACCCTGCTCGACAACCTCGCCAACCTTGGACTCAAGCAGCTGGTGTCCACCCCCACCCACCTCGCCGGACACACACTCGACGCCATCTTCTCATCCAGCAAAGACATCGCCTTCAGCCACGCCACAGAACTCCACTGGACGGATCACAGATGCATCCACTTCACCTTCAGAAGAACGACGATCCACCACCACCAGCAACAGGCTGCCCGAAGAAGCTGGAACAAGATCACAGCCGACCAGCTCGCCGCCTCCCTGAGCCAGCACCCTCCGGCCAGCTCAGCGAACCCCAGCCAGGCCGCCGACAACCTCACGAAGTGGATCAGCGACTGCGCGGACGAACTCGCCCCACTGAGGACCCCGCCCAGCAGACCCGGCAGCAAGAGAGCCCCTTGGTTCACCGACGAACTCAAGAGCTCCAAGAAGTACTGCCGCGCCCTCGAGAAAGCCTGGAGAAGGGAACCCACGCTGGACAACAGGACCACCCTCAGGCTTGCCACCCGGAAACACCACCAACTGATCCGCATCGCCAAGAAGACGGCTTTCAAGAACCGACTGGACAACAACGCTCACAACTGCAAGGAACTCTTCAACATCGTGAAAGAGCTCTCCAACCCCAACGCCGGAAGCAACGACATCACCCCTTCGCAAGACCTCTGCAACTCCCTCGCCTCCTACTTCCACAACAAGATTGCGGACTTACACAACAGCTTCAGCACCCATCCGACCCACGCCACGACCGCAGCAACGCCACCCACCACCATCCTCCGCGCCTGGACCCCGGTCAACACCGAAGACACCGTCCACACGATGAACTCCGTCCACTCCGGATCTCCGACAGACCCCTGCCCTCACCACGTCTTCAACAAAGCCGACGCTGTCATCGCTCCCCACCTGCGGGACATCATCAACACCTCATTCGACACCGCCACCTTCCCCGAGAGCTGGAAGCACGCCGAACTCAGCGCTCTACTCAAGAAACCCACAGCAGACCCCACCGAACTCAAGAACTACCGCCCCATCTCTCTACTACCGTTTCCAGCCAAAGTCATCGAGAAAACCGTCAACAAACAGCTGGCCGCCTTCCTCGAGACGAATGGATCCCTCGACCCATCCCAGTCTGGATTCCGGGCCAACCACAGCACCGAGACCGCCCTCATCGCCGCCACTGACGACATCCGAGCCCTGATGGACAACGGGGAAACAGCGGCCCTCATCCTCCTAGACCTCTCCGCGGCTTTCGACACGGTCTGCCACCGCACCCTAGTACAGCGCCTCAGCAACGTCGGAATCCAGGAGAAGGCGCTGGAATGGATCGTCTCCTTTCTCAACGGAAGAACACAAAGAGTCCGCCTACCACCGTACAAGTCAGAGGCCACCGAAGTCATCTGCGGCGTCCCTCAGGGATCCTCACTGAGCCCGACTCTCTTCAACGTCTACATGAGCCCTCTCGCGGCCATCGCACGCCAACACAACCTCAACATAATCTCCTACGCCGACGACACCCAGCTGATCCTCTCCCTGACCAACGACGACCCCGCCGCCGCCAGAGCCAACCTGCACAAAGGGATGAGAGAGGTAGCCGAGTGGATGACGACGAGCCGCCTGAAGCTGAACTCAGATAAGACGGAGGTCCTCATCCTGGGCTCCACGCCCTCCGCCTGGGACGACTCCTGGTGGCCCCCCGCCCTGGGCACCGCACCCAAACCGACAGACCACGCACGCAACCTGGGTTTCATCCTGGACTCCTCCCTCTCCATGACCAGGCAAGTCAACGCCGTCTCCTCATCGTGCTTCAACATCCTGCGCATGCTTCGGAAGATCTTCTGGTGGATCCCCACGGAGACCAGGAAGACCGTCACCCAGGCCCTCGTCACCAGCCGACTGGACTACGGCAACGCACTCTACGCCGGAACCACCGCCAAGATCCAGAAGAGACTCCAGCGCATCCAGAACGCCTCAGCCAGACTCATCCTCGACATCCCACGTCACAGCCACATCTCCGGACACCTAAGAGACCTGCACTGGCTCCCGATCAACAAGAGAATCACCTTCCGCCTCCTTACCCACGCACACAAAGATCTCCACGACCAAGGCCCGAGCTACCTCAACAACCGAATCAACTTCTACGCTCCCAGACGCCACCTCCGATCCGCCAGCCACGCCCTCGCCACCGTCCCACGCATCCGCAGAACCACTGCTGGAGGAAGGTCCTTCTCCTACCTGGCCGCCAAGACCTGGAACTCCCTCCCGGCCGACCTGCGCCTGACCCAAGACCACCTCTCCTTCAGGAAGAAGCTCAAGACCTGGCTGTTCGAGCAGTAGCGGCACCCCCCCCCCCCCAAGCGCCTCGAGACCCTACGGGTAGGTAGTGCGCTCTATAAATTTCCTTGATTGATTGATTGATTGATTAACTGGGAGTTTAAGTGCACACAAATAACAAAGACTTGCATTGTGTTTTATTCATGGAGAATTGTGTTGCCCATAACGAATGCGCAGATGGATGGTATTAAAAAAAATACTATATGAAAGGTTCGCCCACGCTACTGCCCAAGTCAAATTATTCTGAAGAGCTTCAAATAAACTTTTTTTGCAGATTTATATAGCGCGAGCTAGGCTCGAAGGTCTCGGGCGCTTTACAAGAAAGCCAAATTGCATTATCCTTTTTTGACAAGAAGAGTTTGGGGGATTTACCCAGGATCGCAGGATGTAGGGCCGGGATTCGGCCCTGGTTCCCCAGTCAACAACGTTGGTCGCTGGGCCACTTCCCTTCCCTTCGTATTCGTAATCTTGTGGAAAAGAAGCATTACAAACATTTCGCCGGTCTCAACAACTATAATGCAGTGCCCCTTTACGTCACAGTCAGCGTCACCACTCAAAAATATTTCACTATGTGAATACATCTTCCTGCACGTTGCTTGCTTTTCTGAAAAGCAAGCAACTGGATGCAATTCTGACAAGAAAAAAATGAAACGTCCCTCAGATCGGCGGTGACTACACCTTCTAAAAAGCCCTGCACTTAAAAACACACTGGAGGCCACGTCATCGTGACAGAACCAACATACAGTAGACAGTCAACAGACATATTACGCAAGTGCGGCAACAGTGTCGTTTCCTACGAGAGCGCGCAGTGTATGCGCCTGTGTAGTGAAGGGAAAAGGGAAGTAAAATAATATTTGGGAAATGCACCCGGGCCATGCTAAAAACGAAATCATCTCTGGCCCCAGTGAAACCCCGCAGTGTTTTACTTGATAGCGTTCATTTGTATCAGTTTAATTACAAACTGCTGTACCGCGGCCGTTTGTCGCGGGAGGGACACGCCGAATTTAGGGTGGACGAGAGATCATGCAAACGAACTCGGCTTCCCTGACACGGGAACTTGTTCGGTGCTTCGCCACATCTGGGAAAGTCCTGGCTTCCAAGGTGACTCGCCTCTCTGTGAATTGACGCTCTGTCGCGGGCCTGACGTGGGTCGGCGGCCTCAGCAGGCCTACACCACCCCTACAACCACCACCGCCCCCTCCTCCACTGAGCTTTTACAGCGTGTTCAAGGACGGCCTTCAGCCACCTCTTCGCCTCAATAAATGCAGTGCATTGGCCGCCTTTGTGCGAAGTCCTTTGTTCACTCTCTGTGAAAGTAATTGAAATTATGTGGCTACAAATATCAAAACCTCGTTCTGTCAGTTCTATCAGCACTCTAAACTCTTTTTCCAGAGATTACTTTGCTATACACTTTTGTATAGTTTTACAGAACCAATAGCATAGCAAGGTTGCACCTATTTTCAGACCTCTACACGAAATAAAATGTGCCTGTTGGAGCGCTCCCCATATAAGTGCTTTCTGTAATCATTCGGGGCTACCCCTAGATGGCATCCTGAGGCTACTGCCTTACTTGCATCCTGCGAGCGCTGAACCGCTCAGCATAACAGCCTGTCAACGCCATACAACAAAATGCACATCTAATGAAGTGGGGATGATGTTGTTCTGACATGGACAAACCTGAGGTGTCTGAGCCTTATAAACATAGATGCTGTGTGGCCGCGTGTCACAAATTAGTTACATCTGCCGACAACCCTACTGGTGAGAAGTAAAGACGGAGTAGAGGAGTGACACTTGACACGGTATTTACTTGTTTAGGGCGAAGGCTCTGGTCAGACTTGCTTTGGCGCTTCAACGGTTGCATGCGCTGCTTTCGCTAGGCGAGACCGAAAAAACGGGCATCTCTCGACCAACTCATTGAGACACCACATAGACTACACATGGTCTCATTGAAAATTCCAGTCTTCGGGTCTGTGAGGGATCCTCCAACAAAAGCATAAGAAATCCACCACTACAACTGAAAATACATAAACTATAAAACACATATATAGATACAATATAAAATATTCTCCTAAGCCACATATATGTATCACACTAATTATTAATACACTCAAGAGCAGCAAATCATCAGTGTCAACAAAAAGACAACTCTGCTGAAAGGCCAGAACCCTCCAACAAACATCAGCAAAATAACCTGGTAGACTAAAGAAGAATAAAAGGATGTGTACAATGCACTTAGTGGCACAACAATTCACTTAGTGGCACACTAAACCGAGGCTAAAAGTACCTACAGAAGTCAAGAACAACTGCTAGCACCTAAGGCTAAGGCACAATGTGCTCTAGCAATACAGGGGGGGAGGTAGGGGGGGTTACAAATCAGCTGATTTTCTATAATGGAACAATTTAGTGTTTTTTTCAACTAAACAGAATGCCAAAACTGGGCACAGCGATGGAGATTTAAAATCAAATATGACATTTTAATATGATTTTTTTTTTGTAAAACAGTTGCGGACCCCATGAGCAGGCCACACACACCACCAGGGGTCCTCGAAACACATATTAAAAACCCTGAGGAAGCTGACAATGTCCGATTGAGATGCACTTCTTATGGCACGCAAGTCTCCCAAAAAAAGGGGTACATGACACAATGACAGCATGCAAGGTTAGGCAGTCAGATTAGTATTAATTTTACATAATTAGAACTCCATTAAATGAATACAATTCAAAGTCAAATGTGATATGCAAAATTTATTTAGGAAAAAGGATCATGCTACAGAGGAACTTCCTACGCACCTACTATCTTCTCTCCCCATCAACCTTTAAAGTGACAATTTGAGTGCTATTCAAACAATTACAAATACAAAATAAAATAAATCCCAAAATGGGTTTCATGAAACTCAAACTGTAGAATGGAATAGGGGTAAGGTTTTATATAATCCTTACTTTTGGAAATAAACCCATTACTTTTAGAGCTTGCACCACCTTATTAGAGGTCCATGAAGCTCCGTTTTAACCACATAAATGAACATCTGTTTTAATTACTAAACTCATCATCATCATCAAATTCACTTTATTTCGGTTGATAAAATCCATAAAAGTGTACAGCCACACAAATCGAGTTAAAACGTACTTAATTATGAAATAATCAAGGAGAAAAATGTGCAAGTGAAGTTATTATGTACACCAGGTACTCTGGTGTACATAATAAAATGACATATCATAAACAAGTTGTCGCTGGCCATATAGGGCAGGGGAATATGGACACATAAATAAAGTGCTAGTGCATTAGCAGCAATTACATAAGACAATCATCAGATTGTTAGCCCCAACGAGATAAACAATGCATTATCGCCCCTTTGCCCCTTGTTAACGCCCTTATATGAGATCCAGGAGTAACAATATTACTATACATAAAACAGTTACATAAAACAAATATATACAATTTAAAAACATACATTTCAGATTACAAATTAATCCTCACTTGCCGGGTCATCACGATTGCCATTTTATCTGTCAGGACCAGGAAAGGATATCAACAATGCCTACCTTCTAATCACCAAGAAGTGACCTAAGAAGATCGCTATTGCACAGGCAAACAGGGGTCTAGCATCTGATTTTAAAATGTGTATAGCCTCCTCTGAGTTTCAGGTCCCTAGTTGTCTGCACACAGGAGCTAACCATTTACTCCTTGGTTTCTCATAGGCTGGGCAGGCAAAAAAGACCTGGCCAATTGATTTGTATGGACAAGCACAAGAAGGACAGCCCTTAGGACGAGTTTTATTATTCAACTAGGAATTAGTAACGGCATTAATAGGTAGACTGCCATGCCTAAACTGGATGTACAATTTCCTATCAGCTGGGACCTTGATGACATCAAAGAAACTATCTAGGGAACAGTTGGGTTTTAAGTCCATAAAGGTATCAACTAAGGAACCCTGTTTGGCTTGCACAAATTAATTCAGATCAACCCATGCCCAATAAAGTTGCTTTATGTGGTCCCTAGTATAGGTCAGTGGGTGGCCTATGACCTGTTGTGGCAAGCCAATGCTTGTCCGAAGGTTATCCACATACTTGATCCAGCTGATCTTTTTGTTAGTGTCTAAGGCTAAAACCTCACCTGCAGCATACGATGCTAATTCTGGTGTAGTGGTCAGTCTATGCAAAAAGAGCAATGGGCAAAGTCTCACCAAGTCATTAATCGACTTGATGCCCAGATCAAGTTTAAGGGGGAAAAGGGGGTGCTTTGTGGAAGCGATACAAGGTTTCTGAGGAACTTATTTTCCACTACTGTGAGGTCACATACATTTGTTACGCCCCATAGCTCCGCCCCAAAGAGAGCACTGCTCACAGCCTTACAGGTATTTATACAGTTTAAGGGCAGGTGCTACCGTATGACGGACTATGCTCCTGCCTTAGAGCTCCAGTAATCTGAGAGAATTTCAAAGATGCCTTCTGAAGGTGGTTCTTCCAGGCCATTCCCTCAGACAACCTGATGCCCAGGTAATCAAAAGACCTAATCCTCTCGAGCGGAATGTTATCCAAGAGCAATTTCCCTTCAAAGGTCTTGTGGGGGTTCAACATCATTAATGTGGTTTTGTCTGTATTGATAACCATACCCCTTCATCACAAAAAACTTTAAAATGATGTAATCGTTTTTGGAGGCCCATTGGTGTTTTTGAGACCAGAAGTGTGTCATCAGCAAATAAAAGTGTAGGGATTTTGTGGTTTGCGAATGACGGGGCGTGGGCTGGGATGAAACACAATAGCTCTGCTACTTGGTTAACATATAGGGAGAAGAGTGTAGGGGCTAGGACACAGCCCTGGCGGACCCCCCGCTGGATTCTAAAGGGCTCTGTGTTTTTTCCGTGATCCCCCCCATCTCACACAGGCAAAGTTCCCTCATGTAGCCTGATCAGGAGTTCCAGAATTGACAATGGCATCCTCAAATCCCCGAGTACCCGCCAAAGTGAGTCCCTGGGTATGAGGTTGAAGGCTGTTTTTAAATCCATAAAAGCAAGATATAGGCTGCCCTTGCCCCACATTACTACCTTCCAATACAATAAAACAAGATGGAACACCTGATCGGTAGTGCCAGTCCTCCACCTGAACCCCGCTTGGAGTGGAGAGAGGATGGGATTCTCATCCATCCAATCCTGGATCTTAACTAGGAGCGAGCGGCAGAAGACCTTTTGGGCACAGTTGCTCAGGCTGATCGGGCGGTAGTTGGAGGGTTTCGACCTATCCCCTTTCTTAAAAATCGGTATCACTTCGGCCCCTTTTCATGAGTCTGGAATCCTTCCCCCGTCGGCTATATCGTTAGCTAGTGACATTAAGTTTGAAGCCCAATTTTCCCTATCCGTGCGAAAGAGGTCGCCAGGAATATCATCCGGGCCCGGGGCTTTGGCAGGCGAGATTGCGTCCAATGAGGACAGGATTTCCTGCCTTGTAAACGAAAGGCTAACTGCTGGGTGGCAATGGGCGGCAATGGGCATCTGGGGTCTATCTTCTATATCTACGATGGAACAATGCATTAGAATGAAAAATTCCGTACCTCTCTGCAGTAACTTTAGTTTTTGTTTAATTACGACAACCCTAAATTCATCTAAGTCCAGTTTACCAATGATAGATTTGAACAATAAAAATATACACAATCCAGGAGATCTATCGAATGACACTGCAAATCATTCACCAACATTTCTCTCACGTCTGCTATCGGCCTGACATCTTGACCCAGAAGAATTCCTTGACACTTACATAAATGGCAACCTTATCAGCAATTCAGTGATGAGACAAGCCTTTGAGTACTAAGAAACTGGTTTCTGAATGTTGGGAAATATTTGCTGTATGATGATATATGGCTCTTTATATAATGTATTGTAATTTATAACAATCGCTAAATAAAAAGCTTTTGGAAATGTAGAACAACAACGTTTTGGAAAAAAGAATAGAAATCCAGATGTGAAGTTATACTACCAATGTATTAAAATGCTTCTTTCATACAAGCTGAATGTTCTTCTCTTGCACCCCTAACCCGTGGTATTGCCAACACTTGGGTCTTGGTTCAGTTATTTAGAGCTATGCAATACTGCTGGAGGGTCCGACTTTTGGAAGTACATCTACCACCTGCATGTTAAAGAGAACGGCATTCTTTTTCGAGAGTAAGAACTCGGTTTTAGGAGGTCTGATCCTGTTACCAATTTTAAAATTCAAACTAAAGGTCAGGTTCAATTAGCAGCACTCTGCCAGTATTGTGGCTGGCGAATATATTTACCTGTAGTGTGTCAAGCACCACGAGTCTTTAGGTGCATGCTACGACACGTCTTGTATGGGAACATCAAATGCTCAGGGCAGTAACATGTCCTGCACAGTGACTCCTGGCGGATCCTTTCCCAATGCAGTCCATTCCCGTTCTTAATAAACGTGTTCCTCCAGCCTGGAGCGGAAGGCGAAACGTCTTATAGGGAGCTGCAGTGCTTGCATAATCCGCTTAGGTTTACTAATAGAATGCTCTGTTTATTTATTCATCTTTAGTTGGTAGCGGTGCATTTAATTCTTGCGTGAAGGATTACTTTGTGTTTCCTTGTCAATTGAATCTGTGCTGTTTGGAAATGCTAATAAGCTCTATTAGCTAAAGGATTGATGTTAATCCCCTTTGTGCTTTCTGTACTGAATTGCTTTTTCATGCAATAAAAAGTACACCTGCACTTGCTTGAATAAAATCAATGGCAAAAGTGAGTTAGCAATGTTAATTTGAGGTTTTAAGAACAAAGTTTAAATACACGATTTTATTGAGCAGTATATTTAATAGGACTGGTCAGTTAATATAATAATGAAAACAATTAATATGTCCAGTGAAATCAAATAATTAAACTATATTTGTAGGGCAGGCTCCTAGAAACTCTGAATGCAAAAAGTCGACTGGAGTTTTCCTAAGAACACGGTAAAGAAAGCAGAAAACAAGGAAAACAAATTCAAATCACAGCGATGCAGGTTTCATTTTGAAGTGAAATGGTAATTATTCCAGACACTCACGTCATTCTCTATAGCAGCCTGCTGGGTACTACCATGGAATCATACGAGTCACTGGTGATTGTCACATATTGAACTGTAAAGAGCTCTATGATATAGTGCCTCCTACTTAAAGACTTCCGAAATATCAAAGGATTGCATCTGAGTAGTCATTTAAGGTGGCATTTTACAATGAGATTTGGCCAGGATCTGACATACGGTCATTCTGGGATTCACAGTCTTAAAATTATTTTGGGTATCCTTGGCATGGATAACTGTAGGAAACTGGGTTATTAGTTAATGGGGTTGTGAGACCTCATCAAGTAATAATGCTACAATTTACTATAAGGTCTAGTTAGGTCTCAATAAATTAAACTTTCGCTTAGCACTGAGCTGTCTGGCTTAACTTAGGAGAAACATGTGAAGCATTTAAAAATAAAAAAAAACGTCAATAATTAAGAAACACAACAATACAAAACCCACTTCAATTTACAAAACTATCTTGTATTCCTATCTTTAATTAGACACCAAAATGACAAACATCTGTTATAGGGAACTGGAGATACATATTTTAGAAGATTTAAAAACTAGATAATAAATCACTGAAGTTCACTGCAGTGGTCAGCAATGAGCCTAGAGCAACCTGACTCCTTTTGGAGACCTCAACGATACGAGGGTAACAGATGCATCTCTTCTGAGAAAGGCTTCAATTGGGTCAGTTTGCTCATGTGGTAATCCTTGGTTGTAACTACTGGACCTGCATCCCCTTTTTGCAGGTTTATCCCCAAAGGTTATGCCTTTTGCCTTCTTTTTTTCTTACCCTGTTTTTGTTGGCTTTATGACTCTGGGCACTTTACCACTGCTAATCAGTGCTAAAGTGCATATGCGGTCTGTCTAAAATGTACTGGTGATTGGTTTATTCATAATTAACGTATTTGATTTACTGGAAAGTCCCTAGTAAAGTGCACAGTGTGTTTTTTTCCAGGGCCTGTAAATCAAATGCTACTAGTGGTCCTGCAGCTCTGATTGTGCCACCCACATGAGTACCCCTGTAAACATATCTAAGACCAGCCGCTGAAGTGTCAGTGAGTGCAGTTTTAAACTGTCATGACGACATGGCAAGTGCACTCACTTGCCAGGTCCTTGCCTAAGGTAGGCCCAAGGTACCCCCACGGGCAGGGTGCAGTATATGTGAAAGGTAGGACATGTGCTAGTGTACTGTGCACGTCTTGATTGTGAAATACTGCCAATTTCGTTTTTCACTATTGTAAGGACTAGCTCTACCACAGGCTCTCATTGGAGCTGCCTTGTAACATTCCATCGCACAGGGTCAAGACTGATTTGCAAATGGCTGGGTCCAAACTGGAATGGCATGGTGAGCAAAAAAACGATGGAGTTAGGCCCAGATCTCTGTACTGGGGTGAATGTATGACATTGTTCTGCATTCTGTCCATCAATAGTTCTTTTTGCATTTGTCACCCCGAGTGGGACGGGTATGCTCAGACGTGAGTCCCGTGCTCTCCATGCCACTGGAATCAAGCTATTCTGGCTGAAGAGGGGTGAAACCCCGAAACCGGTCCTAGATGCTTGTTTCCAGTCCAGGGAGGACCTGGCCTGGCAGTTCGGGCTTTGACTGTTCCCATTGGGCACAGGGTCAAGACTGATTTGCATATGGCTGGGTCCAAACTGGAATGGCATGGTGAGCAAAAAAACGATGGATTTAAGCCCAGATCTCTGTACTGGAGTGAATGTATGACATTGTTCTGAGTTCTGTTCATCAATGGTTCTTTTTGCATTTGTCACCCCGAGTGGGACGGGTATGATCAGACGTGAGTGCCGTGCTCTCCATGCCACTGGAATCAAGCTATCCTGGCTGAAGAGAGGTGAAACCCCGAAACCGGTCCTAGGATGCTTGTTTCCAGTCCAGGGAGGACCTGGCCTGGCAGTTCGGGCTGGACTGTTCCCATTGGGCACAGGGTCAAGACTGATTTGCATATGGCTGGGTCCAAACTGGAATGGCATGGTGAGCAAAAAAACAATGGATTTAGGCCCAGATCTCTGTACTGAGGTGAATGTATGACATTGTTCTGCATTCTGTCCATCAATAGTTCTTTTTACATTTAGAAAGTGGCCATTTTCTTGCTTTACCATTCTGTTTATCTGCCTGACAGTGGAATCAACTTCTGGCTTAGACTGACACCTTGGTTGCTTGTGCATTCATCCTAGACAGTCACACAAAGGGAGCTGAGGTGTACCCTGCATATCCTGATGGCCCATCACCAGGCTGATCAGTCTTCCTGAGCTAGAGTGGTGAGAGGATTTTCACCTGCACCTGAATAGGGGTGTGTCTTCCTTTCACAATGCTGTCTTCCCCCCTGTAGTAAGGCTGGACCAGGAAGGATAGAACTGGCTCTACTAAGCAAGACAGACTTTCTTTGAAGCCTATATACTTCAAAGGCTGAAAGTAGTATAAGTTGTGGGGCTCTGACCTCAAAACTTTAGAACACTTCTGGAACTGAGGACTCTGCCAAGAAGAAGAGCTGAACAGCTTTCAGGAGTACTGCCCCTTTGCTATGTGTTGCGTTGCTGGGTTCACCTGCAGTTGCTGCCTCTGTCTGTGGGCAGTGAAAGGACTGGACTTTGCTTTGTATCCTACATTTCAAAGTTCCTCCAAGGGCTTGTGTGTGCTTGCCTCCTGTTGGAAGGTTCAGGGCCATCAAGGACTTCACCTGCAGCATCCCTGAACTCCACTGTTGGGAGTTCTAACCTGCCAAGTGGTGCCAACTCCAGTTCTGGGCCACTGGAGGCGTTTGCTGGGGGTGCTAACCTCAAAAAAAGGATTGCCGATGCAGTGCCTGACGCTGCTGCCTGTACCGACGCTGTGGTCACAGTTCACTGAGTGAGCGCAGCACTGATCTAGACTGCAACACAGCCCCAAAGCCTGCCCCATATTGACTCCAACATCCTCACCGAGGCCACTGCCAACAGCCGGACCGAAGGCACCGCTCGTGGAGTGCACAAACCACTGCCCGTCGACCCCAGAGCCTTCCTCACACCATCACATAGTTGATAACCGGCGTGGATGACTTACTGAAGTCATTGACACCGAACCATCGTACGGAACTGATGCCTTGCCTCCTTTGCACAGCCAGAATTCGACTGTACCAACCAGACACCTCGCCTCCCCTGTGGAAGTAAGGAACAGACGCCGACTCAGCCCATCAACGCCTCACCTCCGTGACGTCATAATTTTCTAAGGTACTGTTTTAGAGGTCCGTGTGACTCTGTGTCCGGCCCACGCACCTCGCGGTCAGCCCTGACTGGGGATTTGTACCTGTCACTATGTTGAGATAGTTCCGGTTGGATCTATTGTCTTCAAGAGCTATATTTTTGCAGTAAACCTTTTAAACGAGATATTTTGAGTTAGGTTTGTTGGATTTTTGTCATTTTGGTCTTGTTTGGTTTAGATAAAAAAACTATTTTTCTAAACCAGTAAGGTGTTCATTTGTAATGTTTTCACTGTGTTACTGTGTGTTATGTACAAATACTTTACACATTGTCTCCGAGATAAGCCTGATTGCTCATGCCTTTTTTTTTTTTCTTTTTTTTTTTTAAAATCTCTTTATTAAGGTCAGGACAAGAGATCAAATCAACAATTCATTTGAAAATACAAAATAATTTATACATTATCATATCAGTATATCTTAGAGAGCAGGGATATAGGTGTCATAATTAAGTTGTATAGGCACAGAGTTTGTATAATTATTGGTTGCAGGTACAACATACACGATAGAAGAGGAAGAAAAAAAGACAATGAAAAGAAAAAAAAAAAAGGGGGGGAGAGGGAGAGATATCCCTTTCTATCTCGATCAAATAAAAGTAGGCCCCCAGATTCTGTCCATCTTCTGAAGAGATTTAACTCCTCTGGTTTTAGCTAGAGAGGATTCCATAGTATAAATTTCTCTGACAAGAGTCCACCATTCCATCACGTGTGGAGGATTGCTTGCAGTCCAAGCTCGAGCTAGAATCAATCTAGCACAGCTTATTAAAATATTAAAGAGATCTGATTGTGGATCTGCTTGTACATTGTTAGAGATCTGAAAGCCAAACAATACATTGATTATGTTAAGTGTTATTGATCTAGACATGATCAGGGCAATCCCTTGTTCTACATTAAACCAGAATTCCATAAGTCGGGGGCATGTAAACAGCATATGTTCCAAACTTGCAGCTAAGAGATCGCATTTAGGACATCTAATCCGCAGATTACCAATACTATTGCTATACCGCTTAAAAAGTCTTTCGGGAGTATAATATAACTGGCAAATAGTTTTATAATGCTGTAGCCTCAAGCTAGAAGAGTGTATTATGCGATTTATATTACAGAAAGCAGAGGAGATCTGGTTAGCAGTGATATTAAGGCCTAATCGGATACTCCATTTCGCCGCAATTTTCCCACAGTCATCCACTTTATATGAGTTTAAGACACCGTATCCAAAGCTGATAAGTGATCTTTCTTTGCTGGAATAGAAGCATGTCCAAATATCAGAGTCGGAGATATTTAAGATCTTCATTTTACGTATAAAATAGTCATGGATCTGTATATATTTGAAACGTGAATTTTCGGGTAGTTTGTATAGTATTCTAAGTGTCTCAAAGGTCAAAAAGCCTTCATTACCATATAAGTCTCCGAGTGTTTCTATTCCAGCATTTACCCAAATTTTAAATGACCCATCATGAAATATTCCTGGGAGACCTGGGTTCGCCCATAAAGATAAGTGAGGGTGATAGAGCGTCGTGTTACATTTAGTCAAAATTGATTGCCAAATTTTAAAACTGTCTTTGACAGTCTTGAATTTAACTCGTTTAAAATAGTTGGGATCGTTCATTTTTGCTAAAAGCATGTTAGAGTCCTCACCCGTCGAGAGTTGATAACAAAAGCATGTATTCTTGTTACGGATAAACAAACTTCGAAGACGACTAAAAAAAGCTGAAAAGAAATATAATCTGAAATCAGGAAAATTGAGGCCGCCTTGATTATAAGGCAGTTTAAGCAGATTGATTGATCTTCTAGCCTTTTTGTATCCCCATATATAATTACCGAGAATCCCATCTAGTCGTTTGAAATAAGAATTAGGGACCAAAAGTGGTATAGACCTAAATAAATATAAAAATTTGGGTAATATGCTCATTTTAATTAAATTGATTCGACCTATAATGCTAAGAGGAACCTTATGCCATTTTTTTAATATTAAAGCCGTTTCTTTGAGAAGGTCCTCATAGTTAAGAGTAATTATGTCACTAATATTAGAGGAAATTTTAACACCAAGATAGGTAGCTATTCGGCATGTACCTGAAATCGGAGCGAGGGGCTGGTAATTAAGAATAACTTGTGTCTTGTGTGAATTAAGTTTGTAACCAGAGACAGACCCAAATTTATTAGCCTCCTCAGTGATACCCAATATAGCTTCCGGCACATTAGTAGAATATATCGCTATATCATCGGCATATGCCGCAATTTTTAACAAAGTCTGTCCATATTCAAAAGGGTTAATTTTGGGATGAACTTGTAGAGCAGCTAGAAAGGGTTCCAAAGATAACGCGAATAGTAAGGGCGATAATGGGCACCCTTGCCGTGTTCCACGTGAAATTGGAAAGCTAAGCGAGGTTAACCCGGCATAGCTAAGCTTAGCTTTTGGTAAATCATATAAAGACTGTACCCATTTAAGGTATTGGTCATTAAAACCCATAGTAGTCAGTGTAGCCCAGAGGTAGTCCCACCCGACTCGGTCAAACGCCTTTTCGGCGTCCAAAAGTATCATACCGAGTGGGGTGAGACCAATCCCAGCCACGTCGAATGCCGTAATAGCCGTATTGATATGGGAAGTAGTATCTCTTCCCATAACAAAGCCATGTTGATGAGGGGTCACAAAATAAGGTATTAATGGAGCTAATCGCGTGGCCAACACCTTAGCGAAGATTTTAGCGTCTGAATTGATAAGTGAGATGGGTCGGTATGACCCACATTGGTCTCCTGGTTTACCTTTTTTTAAAAAAAAAAACAATCCTAGTTGAGTTCCAGGATTCAGGTGCTTTTCCGGTAATTCCTATATTATTTATCTCAATAGATAATACAGGTATAAGTTCCTCTGAGCATAGTTTATAAATTTCAAGTGGGATAGTATCCTCACCAGTAGCTTTACCCGAGGGGAGCGCATTAATAGCCGATCTTATCTCTGACTCGGTAATGTTAGCAGAAAGCAGCTCGAATCCTTCAATCTGTTGATCTTTTACTAGATTGGTGTCTAAATATTCTTGGATCCGATTCTTAGCCGAATGTTCCTCTGGGGTGTATAGTGCTCTATAGAATATAGCAAATTGCTCCAGAATCTGTTCTGGTTGAGTATAAACTATAAACTATATTGTTTGGACCTTTAATTTCTTTCACAAGAGTTCTAGACTTATCGTCAGCCACTTTATACGCAAGAATTTTGCCAACCCTATCTCCGCTCTCATATTGAGAAAGGTGGTACTTATGTAAACTTATCGTATTTTTTTTCCATAAGCCTGGTTTTAATGTTGAGCTTAGAGCTAGCTGATTTTTGGCATATATCTGCTAGATTTGGTGAGCCCTGAGTCAAAGCCAGTGAAAGTTGTTTTTCCAATATGCTTACAGTATTAACCATGATGTCCAGGCCAAGTTTATATTTAGAGTTTTGGATTAAGACCTAGTGTTGTGTGAAGCCCCGTATACTCACTTTAACTGTGTCCCAAACTATACTAGGTGTAGCTGAATTAATATTAAACGTTATAAACTCCAGTAGGTGTGCTTTTAGTTATGAAACAAAATCCTTATTAGACAGCAGATGCCGTGGAAATGTAAATGATCTTGGTTTTGGACAGCTCTGTTGGATAGTGAAAGATAATATAATAGGATTATGATCCGAGGCAATTCTCGGGCAGATCTCCATGGAGCTGTTTGCTAATATATTATCTGACACCCAGGCCATGTCAATTCTTGAGCAAAGTTGATGTGGTGCCGAATAGTAAGTAAAACCAGCGGCAGAAGGGTATAGTGTGCGCCACGCATCTTTAATGTTTGTCTGATTGCTCATGCCAAGCTACCAAGACCGTGAGCAGGGGTTATCTGGGATTGTAACTTCCTTATTCTGACTAGAAGGAAGGGTCACTACTTGAACAGGGTGCAAGCTACTGCCAACTAGAGACCTCCATTTCTAACAGTAGCCTAAGGTTCTTTTGAAGTTCTAGGCTCTCCTTATACGTCCTTCTAGGCACAGATCCCTTGGTACCATTCACAACTCCAATGGTTTGGGAGCACGGATTGGATCGAAGACTCAGTTTCTCAGCATGCACCAGGGGGAGTCACAGGCAAGTTCATTTGCGAATAGTCAACCTGTCAAGTATCCAAAAAGTAGGTTTTTCTATAGTTTCCTCTGCTGTTCCTCAAATGGGCAAGAGACAGGGTACACTCTAACACCAACCATGGGCACAGGGCTTGCTGGGTAATATGAGTATGGTCAAGACTCAATCTCATGCACCAACAATGGCATGGCAGGGCAAGTCTTTCGTTGGGGACCAGCTGGGTACTTGAAAAGATATCTCTTTCAGTCCTTTGTGGTCTTGAGCTTAACAGGGAGATATACTACTAGCACTTGGAGCAGTGCTTAATTTGAGCTGGTGCTTTCTGGTGCTCAGCACCGGCACTTAATTAATTTCGGGTGCTCGGCACCAGCACCTAACTGTCAACACCATACTTAGAACATTCCACACATGGTGGCGCTGCTTATCTAATTTAGAGATGAGTAGAACAATGGTAGTTTAGGACTACAATAAACATTAAAATTGCTAATACCTGCCTCCCCAGCCATTCCTTTAGCTTTGGGGACCTGGAATATTCTGAACTGTCAAATTTACATGCGAGAGAGATGGTTAGCAGCTGTTTTGGCAGCTATGTCAAGACAAGGGAGATGGGTGATGCAAGCTGCAGTGGCCTCTTGGCAAGAGCCCTGGCACTTAATATTTTACAAATTAAGCACTAACTTGGAGTCATTCAGAAGTCTTTTGGCAGAATGGGAGTTGGCTCAGCCCCTGGGTTCTCTCTCCATTCACTCAACAGCAGGCTCAGTCCTCTTCATGAAATCCTGGGGTGCAGTCCTTTTTGGGTGCAGCCTCTCTTTGTGTAGTACGACGACTCAGCAGGAGCTGTCCTCCTTCTGTGTTTCATGATTTCAGCAGTCAACTGAGTTCTCTAGGCAGAGTTGCCAATATTATCCTTTATACAAGCGTGTTGGAGGGGAGAACTCACTAGCCAATAGGGCTAACGCTCCTCTGGGAAATCCCACCCACCTGTGTCTGCTTTCTGAGAACCGTGACAACAAATTATCCCAGAGTGCACTATTCAGCCCACTGTCAACATGGCCAGACCCGTCTTTCCCCGTGTGGTGCTCCCTAGCTCATCCAAGAGGAGTGGCTGCCTGAGGACTACAGACCCCCTTCAGGATAACTCCCAATCTAAGAAATGTGCCTCCAGGCTGGCAGGCCAACAAAGGAAACGGAGCAGGCACTGGCACAAGCTCATTGATATCTGTTTCTGCAGGGGCAACCTGCCTTTAAAGTATAATTGGCCCACTGGTCACTCCGATCGCCGTCCTGCTACAGGAGAGGAACACTTCTCCCAGCAGATGGCTCTTTTGTTCTCAATTCCTGAGAACACTTGACACCTAATAAGAGGACACGCCTGGCAGCTGTAAACTGCTGGACCAATCAGAAAATGCTACCACTGTGCTTTAGGCAACTTAGAAAAGTAAAGCTCCTAAATCTACTTTTCTAAAATACTTATGTTAAATCAGAGTTTGGCAAGAAGTTGGATTTAATGTACATATTAATTTGACAAGCTGAAACGCCCTTCTGGCTAGCTCTATTGTAATGTTACACTTTATTAGAATCAATAAAAGTTACCCAATTTTATTCAATGGGACTACCAGATTTCCGACTGGGAAAATCGACTTTGGTTATTTTCCACTACCAGAGCATGTAAAACACTCCTTATACATAGCCTGCTATTTAGACACTTCGGGTAGACTTAGGAGTGACTTACAGGTAATAAATAGGGAGGTTTGGGCCTGTCAAAAGGGTTAATTTGACAGGTCGAATTTGACAGAGCTTCCTTCCACTGCCATGTTCTCATTTGCTACTGCATTGGTGCACACTTTAGTGCACTACCTTTCCACTAGTGACACTTTAACCTGCAGACCCTTGGTACTCTGAGTACCATACACGGGGGACACACAGGCAAGTTAAACTTTCCAATTAGGATATCTTTTTACTTGCGAGCATTCATCTATTTACTTCCCATTTCAGTGGTGGCACAAATATTGCTGCATTCCACAAAAGACACCTTAACTTTCAAGCCCTATGCACTCAGAGTACCTTTTACCAGGGGCGTACAGGTTAATTAGCCGTGCAAATCGGGGATTAGACAATTTGTATCCACTGATATACACTTTTAGTGGTCAGAGAACCTGCACTTGGTGCTAGATGTCAGAGCACCAGTTTGTAGAGTTATTACACCAGTACCTAAGGTCATCAAAAAGTGGTGTCAAAAAGTGGGAGTGAACTTTCAAAAAGCCATTTCACAACAGTAACACTTGTATGCCAAGGGGTGCAAGCAAGGTCAGCATCTTACAGATGAAAATCTGTCGCTGTCGGACACTAATCTTGCCCCCCTTTTGTCACAACTCCTCTTTGAGTGCACCTCGGAAGGGCTAGCTCTAAAGTTCTACCTCTAAACGCCACTCTATAATTCTTTCGTTCAAGGGATGGTTGCCCAGTTCTATTATACAGAACATTTGCACTCACGCATGTGATCACAAAAAACATTGAAACATTAAGACCATAAGGGTAGTGAGGAGTAAATATTCAACACATTAGGAGAGCATCTCCATCGCTCCATCATCTGTCACTGACCACTTATATGACAGTTGTTAGTAAATCGATAACCATGAGTGACCAACATCTCGAGGCATCTATATCGGCCCAGTTCATAAGACAATCATACTTTTTATAGTCTTTGGAGCTCCCTCTTTCCTGTGCAGCTCCATCCCCCTCAAGGTCATCCAGAGATAATGCTGAGTTCGCTTGCAGGGCTCAGATCTTGGGGCCTCGTCTTTCATTACAGTCGCTTTCTGAATTTCTTGGCAGCTTGGGGATCAAGAAATATACGCATCTTTCCTTTCTGCCTTATTTTCAGTCTGGATAGGTATTACAATTACAATAGTGAAATCAGGAAAGTTTGAGAGGGATATGCATTTGTATGCTTGGGTCTTTTTTCTCTAGCAATACACATCACTGTCCCAGTAGTTCAAGATACATGCAATACAGGCCCGTGGTTGTTGCACCCACTCCATAATGAAGAGAGTCAACAATTGCACAAATTGTTGTGCAACCAACTGTATCAAAGACATCAGTTATGGGCTTTTACACATTGATTTAAATTTTGCCTCTATTTGCAAACTCTGTTTTTCCAATTAAGTGCATTTTCAAGGTGAGCGCGCCGACCAATCTCTGTTTTTTGCGTGGATCACCTCTAGTGCTTACTTCATTCTGAGAAGTGTTTCTCCCCCGGCACTTGAATCATGCTCAATGTCTGAGATACGTCATTGAGTCAAGCCAAGTCCATTCATTCCCTGGTTTGACAAATCTTTCATGATTCAATAGAGTTGTCAAAGTGCCTATTTTGTTTTTTATCTTGCACAAGCCTTTATGAAAATCTAATAAAAGAGCCTTGGCACACCAATCTACTTGGATTTCTTCTTGCCATCACACTAGTCTACTGTTCTAATCTGAAATCTCGAGGTCCTGCGCAGGTGAAAAGACAGTTGTATTGGCTTTTTACCAGCTAACTGTCAATGGCATTGGGGTAACCAACACAAACAATCAGCACAACAATAGGCAGAGGCTGCCTGCCTCCATTTATTGCGTCACACTGCACTTACAAAGCAGGGTGTTAAGTGTAGCCGGCTTCCCTAAAAAGATACCACAGGTGAGCTAAAGTCTAGCACAACAGAACAGTGGTAATGCATGCATCTCAGTAGCTGCAGTGCTCAAAAGCAACATAATAAGACGTCTTTTTCTGTTCAATACCCAATGTTGGGGAGGGAGAAGTGAGCACGCATGCACATTATTCTCACAAATGTTATAATTTTCCCCAAGTTCGTAAAGTGGGCAACAGTGGTTATGTCGTGTAGTTCCTACCAATCCGTAGGACCTGCGCATTGTTTGGGCAACATAAACTAAGGGCTTGGTGTCTAGACTGATTCCTGACACCCCCGCAGGACATGTTAGCCAATAGACCAGCTAGCTCACAGTGCCACCATAAGCTACCCTAAACTTTCAGGGAGTGAATGGTTTCTGGTGACCACTGAACCGGACAACCCTGTCCCCTCAGGGATCGTGGAAACAGAATAGAACCTTTCGCTCAGTCACTCGTGCTCACTTATTCTAGAGGAAAATAAGGGGAATATACAGTGGGACATTTTCAATAAATGTATTTAACCAATGTTATTCTTGCATAAAATATGTGTGCTGCAATGATTAGGAGACAGAAGCAGATAAACGTAATTACAGGCACCAAAAGCGTAAATAGTAGGTACAGTTCTACCATGGTGCTGAAAGCAATGTATATATGCAGGCATATAAAACAAGGTAGTAATTGGGCGTACTCCTACGATGCAAATCCTATTCTAAGTGTACCTAAGCGTGTGTAGGTGCAGATCCAAGAATCCTCCCATCCGATGGGATAGAGTGAAGGACCCCATCTTGGACACAAACTGGACACCACTCACGAGATGCAAGATGGCTGCATGGTGATTTCTCAGCCTGTAAGGATGGTCGGTATCAGCAGAAGTGCCTTCTCTACTAATCTATAGGTATGCTCATATTTTATAACAGAAAAAAGCATTGCGATGTACGTATAGATTAGGGATGTTATGGATATGTAGATAGCCCTAGCTCCCGGGAATGAAGATGGTGATGACATTTGTACATTGTGCAAAATGAGACCTTGTACAAGATGTTCAGGGCTTTGAGAGAATGTTGTGCAAAGCTAGATGTGTAAATAAGCTTAGTTTCAGGGAAACAAATCCAACATTGTCGTGCATGCAAATATGTGCAAAAGGTCACAGCTTAAAATGTTACTTGTGAGGAAAACGTAAGAAATGAGCTGGTTCGTTACATGGGCCTAACTCGGGAATAAAGCAGTTAGTGGTAAGCAATAAGGTAGGCAGATCAGGGTTTCAATGCTTTGCGTTACTTATACCTAGCCCACACCCACTTCACACAGTCCATCTATAGTTATAGCCCTTTTGATCATTATCACAGTGTGGTCCACTGACATCTCACACCCAGGGTATCTGCTGCTCTGGCCAATGCCCTCGCAGCTCAGTGAGCTTATCAGTCCCCCTATTGACAGAGGGATGGGTAGGCTGCGCCCTGCCGTCCCCGCTCTAAATTGTCCGTCAGTGGCGCAGTGAGCCTCAGCTGTGCAGGGCCCACATAGTGGCTCCACCAACGTCAGCTCCGCTCCTGCAGCCACTGGGCTCCGCAGTCCTCTGGTATACCGCAAGCCTTCTGTTATTCCATCATCTGGGTCCAGCACCTTCTACTCTAGTGTCACCAGGGCCCTGAACAGTCCAAACCAACGGCATCACACAAGGCAACAACGCTGTCAGTCCACTGGCCTTAATCAGGCTCAGTGGTGGGCAAAAATATCTACAAGCAAACAGCACAATGGGCCTGAAATGAACTACATTATTTTGGATGCCAGGGGCCAATCTATATAAAGAATTATGATGGATTTTAAGTTGAAGGTCTGTAACCAAATCAGAACTAAATGCTTAAAACATATAAATAGAACAGAAAAATCAAGGAATTGAAACTCCAGGTCAGTCTCAAGACTGTTATATTTTCGTTTGCCAAATCAGTAAAAAAAGGTGGGATGGGACAGATTTTGGAATGACTGAGAACTCTGTGCAATATTACAGTAATGTGCAGGCTGTGCTAACACGGAATTTGAGCAAAGCTGAAACACATTAACAACACACTGCACCAGATCTAGTCTCAAGGTGCTGTTTTCAATCTCAGAAGCCCAGAATAACAAGAGTCAATACTACAGTGTCTGAAGTATGATAAGCACATCTATTGAAAGGATCTTTCCCAAGAGATGGCACTTTACAAGTGATGGATGAAAAGAAAGTATTACCATGCAATTAATGATCCATTATTAAACCACAATAAGGCCTTCCCCTTCTGCAACAGATAAGACAGGTTCACATCAGGGAAACCCAAAACACTTATCTAAGGGTTCCACGCTCCATTTACTCAATTGCCCCAACCAGCAGTCCCTTCCATACAACATTCTTTCAGATGGATCTGACAGAAGACGACAGCTGTGGTACACCTGTATTATGAATGCACTCACCATTGAAGTAACAGATCTGGCATCCTCTTCATAATTCACCACAGGAGGAGAATCATTTGCATCAGTGTCTTGCACCTTGCGTTCAAGGAGCTCTTTCTGGGCAGACAGCTTGGCCTCAGTGCATCTCAGCTGCTGAACAGTCTGGCGGAGTTCCTCCAAAACCTGCTTCTGACTTAGCAAAAGCACAACACTAGAAAATACAAGAACAAACATTGGTTTCTGATCCTTATAAATGAAGATGATTTTCAAGATTCACAATGACTTGCACCGCCTTGATTTGTATTTTTGTTTGGTATGCCATTAGAATTGTGTATTGACATGAGAAGATCCAAATTTATGTAAGTTATTGAAGAAAACAAATTCTATTATAAAAGGAAGCTATACACCCCTTCCAGTATAGAAACAAAAAGTAAGAATGCATGATGATTTAAGGACAGATAATTTGTCTATTAACTGGCTTTAAACATGTAAGTAACTCTGCTGTTTGACTTGATTGTACGGAAAGTTTTTAAATACTAATCCATCCATCCCCCTACATCACCAACAGATTCACCGGAGGTTCACTAGGATTAGGCTTCTAGAACAATAGAGAATAGATTAGCTGGGGTGGCTTTAATAGTGTTCTACTTCAACATGTCATGGAGAAAGCGAACGACACCAGCAACGTGCAGTTGAATTCATATTTCAGCACAAATTACAGTCTATTTAGATCCAATACACTTTTTATTTTTGATGTCCAAAATGTCTCCAATGTAATTTTCCTCATTCAAGACTCTCAAGGACAAGCTGAAGTATAGAAACTCTATCCTGCCTCTAAACTACTTTAGTGGGCGGAATCACTCGCCATCATACCTCCGCTCAACAGGAGTCACAAATGAGCCCTGCCGTCTACAATGCATCTGCAGGTACCGCGCCACATTACGAGAGCAGCTGTTTTTTTGCTGGACACTTCAGTCGAGCCATATATCTATTTCAAATGGCTACCATACTGCTTCTTCCTGTGAATATTCTTAGGCTTGTATATCATTCCACCTATGCCATTCAGCAGCCTACGTAGGACTAGGCCTCTAGCCTCTCCAGCACTACCCTAAAGACTATGCTCCAAGGGACTATCCTTAAGGCCTTCACTACGAATTCCATTCCCATGGGATGTTCCATCTGATTTGCGCTTTACTCAGCAGTTCCAATATCCCTTGGTTTGGAGCTTTTCCTATTAAGAAAGTACCCATCCACTGCTGATACCAAGACTCCCCTGATCCCTTATGTTTTTAGCGCCCTGAGGAAGGTGCATCCTCATCTGTGGGTCATCACCGAAACACACGTCAGCACACACTGTGGAGACCACCAAGATAGAACCACCATATATTACATCTGCTGTACTAATAAATCAACACGTGATTTAGAAGTGTATTTGTTCAGGACACTTACTTCATCAAGTCGTATTTCTATTAAACAGTGGCATTTAGTATAATCATTGTTTGTTACAGAGACTCTCTAAAGATACTGAGACTGATCTACTCCCATATAAGCGGATATCACATTATGAGGCTTTGTTCTGTACACTATAGCGGGATGGTCCTCCCAGATTTCTATGTATCTTTTGTTGTTTTTAGAATGCGTTACCTGTTTGTGGTATGAATGTGGTATGTGTGGAAGTTGGTGATCAGAGTTTGTGTACAGCCGCTTCTTACCCACTCTACTATTATCATATATGATCTTGCCTGCATCATGTAGGGATTGCTCCAACATTAGAAAAGCACTACCATAACCCCTTTACATTACTTGGGCCTCTTGGAATTTAACAAATATGCTTACTCAGACTTTTTTTCACAGGTCTTAGAGGCTTCTTCAATTTTTTTTTCCAGCTCTGTCATAAGCTCTTCTTTGGTCAGAAGGGTTTGCTGAGTCTGAGTCAATTCTTCTGCTGCGGTCTTCAACCTGAAACACATATTTTGACTGACTTGTTCAGACTATGCATGTTGACAACATATAAGAAATACAAATCTGCTTGAGCAGAAATCTAGTCATCCTTGAAATATACACATTATACATGTTTTGATAAAAACATTATTTAAAGCAGAATAACTCTTAAGGACAAAATCTTCACATGATTACTTGCTAACAACATACATTCTAATTTTTTTTACTATGCGTCTGCTTTTTACTCACTTCACATGTCAACTATCAAAATCACAAACAGCACCTCTCTCCTAGGGCTTCAACATCTACATTTCAGTGGACGGAAAGAGACTTAGAGCAGACATTAACTAAAAACATTAGCAGTAAAATCATATTTAAAACATTGCAATGTTAATGTACTAGCTCCTGTCTGAGCAGTTGTGACCCTAATTGCAATAAATAGGAGACCCTACTACATCAAACCTCTAAGAGCAGTCTTCAAATTACCATAATTATTAAATTAGGTCTCTCTTTGCTTTCCTCTACAGATTAAGTCTCCCAAACAAATATGCAGAGCAAATTACATCAAATTCCCAATCTGGGGTCCTAAGAATGCAATAACAGCAGCAAAAAGAGAAAACATGGTAAGGGCACAATACATGAATGAAAAACTGAATGGTGGTGTTTTGTGAAGTGGACAGCTACTCAAAGAGTGTCCTGGCGCAAGGCACAATAATACACACCAAAACACAGAAGCCGTAAATGGTGGAAAAGAAGAGACAATGTTTTCAATTTCCTTCGGAAGACATCCTCCAGGGGAAGCATCCGAAGATTACGCAGAAGCCGATCCCAAGCTTTGGCTGTTAAAAACAAATAATATTTGCCTCCCTTCCTCAAAAGCTGAATCCAAGGCACTACCAACAAAGCGGCAGATGCAGAACACAGCACTCTAGAGGGGCAGGAGAACAGGAACCTACGTGTGAAATAGTCTGGACTGACCTCAAACACAGCCCAATGAACCAACAAAATTAATTTGAATAATATCTGTTTACTAATAGGCAGCCAATGTAAGGAATTTAAAATAGGAGGTGTAGATGTCCGACTAGGCAGATGCAGAATGAGCAGGGCAGCAGCCTTCTGAACCACCTGAAGAGAACCTAGCAGTGCTTCAGACACCACAAGATAAAAGGCATTGGAGTAGTCCCGCCACAATGTAATTAGCGCATGGATCACAGTCCTCCTACAATGCAGAGGAAGGCGATACAAGAATCTTCTAACAGTACAGAACAACCCAAAACACTGACCCGCCAACGCAGAAATCTGGAGAACGACAGAAAAATAAGAATACCTCTTAGGAACAGCTACATTCAAAACTGGCCACAATGCAGATGTCCAGCTTATAACTGAAACCGGTTTCTCAGATTGGTCTCCCACCAATCCTGACCAACGAGTATATCTGATGGATTCATTATCCTGCTGTAAAGAAGAAGACCCAAAGAAGCCCAAAGAGAGGAATAGTTGTGCTGTATAGAGACATTTGACACTAACAAAATTTGAAGATTTAATTTTATCCTCGAACAATATTGTTCTTTTTTTACACCAACTATATCGACAACCATGACCAAATCTCAACTTCAAGTTAAACACTCGATCAGACTAAAATAAAACTTAACTATAAAAAAATACCAATATCTTTAATTTGTATTAGGAAAAAAAGCGAATTATATAGTAATATATATTTGTAAATCATACAGACTAATTCAATAAGCGACCAACTAAATCTCTCCAAAGCAAACATACTGTAGCTAATAACTTAACATGAAAATACATTGACGACCTCAAACCCTGGTATTATCAAACAATCTTGAATAACTGAACATGCAAAGTGACCATGCCTTCTTTTTTTTTCATAACGTTGTATTTGTCTTTGAAAGTTTTTACATAAGTTTGTCCAACATGCAAACATTGTAGTGGTACCTGGTTTCCCCTCTCGGTACTCTCCCTATTACCTGGTGGTTTTAGTGTTCACATTTGTGCAGCTTTAGGCAAGATAAATGTCTCTTTACTGGAACGTCATACCCGGGTGGTTTGGTTCCTGGTATGCTTCTACATGGATGGATTTAACCGTTCCTGGTTTCCCTAGCGTAGCATACATTTATTTCACATTCCCAGTCTTGCAGTCGTGGGTATACTGCTGCTCCCAATTTCTGTGCAATTTCCCGTTTCCCCAGCACGAATCAGAGGTTACCCAAGGATTTCTTGTAGGATGTAAAATCTGAGTCCCCCCATATCCCTAACAGTATCAGTGTGGCGTAGTTTTCGAAGAGTGTCCCTATAGCTTCTTCAAGTCCGGTTTTTACCCTGTCCCAGAATAGTTGGATCATGGGGAAATCCCACAATGTGTGGAATAAGGAGCCCTGCTGTCTGCAGGCTCGCAGGTAGGTATCGTCTGAGATTTTTGCCTATTTTATGTAAGAGTACCCTGGTGTAGTATATGCTTTGTAGTACTTTAAGCTGGATCAGACAAAACCGTGACTTTAGTGCTACTTCCCAGGGGAAATTGCAGTGCCTCCCTCCTGTCATCAACGTCCAGTTCCCTTATATTGGCTTGTCATTTTCACCTTAGATGAGTTAATTCACCCTGTGAGTTTTTAATGAGCGATTTGCATGTTAAGGAAATTGCCTTGGCTGTCATTTGGCCATCTAGTAGCCATCTCTCTGGGAGGGAGGAGGGGAAGGGGGTCTTCTCGGATTTCCTCCTCTGGGGTGACTCTTGTCTGCAGTGCAAGGCGTAACTGTAGATATTTGAATATTTGTGTGGCTGCCATTTTATATATTCATCCCCTAGGTATACAAACTGGACTATGCCGTTGACGTCCCATAAGTCCTCTAGGGTGGAGAAGCCAATAATGTTCTGCCGTCTAAACCCCTGTAGTGGTGTCACTGAGCCCAGTTTCGTACCCAGCCATGGGAGTGGGGTGGGGGGATTGGTGTCAGATTTTTTTCCTCCACCCCTCTGTAGGTTTTGACAAGCTTAAAGCACCATTTTTGCCTCCCCAGTGTCAGCAGGGCTCATCATCCCCCCATAACGAACATGAATATATAGTTTTTCGCCCAGTGCTTAGCAGTCATGTCAATATGCTGGGTCCTCCCATTCATTTATTATAATAATTTGGCAAGTTTGTACTATTTGCTAATTTTTATCAATGCTAATCCGCCTTTGTATGTGGGCTTTTGGGGGGTGTGGAGTGCTATGAACTGCAGGCTGTTTACCCAGATCAGGAAACTTATGAGCCTATATATTTTGAGGAAGAATGTTTCTGGTATAGCTTGCAGGCTATTCTGAAATATATATGTGAGTTTGGGATGTGCGATCATCTTGAAGAGCTCTGCTATAACCATTCGTGACCATGGGAGTGTTTTCCAGTGTTTTACATCCATCTCTAATCTGTGTATGAGTGGGGCTAGGTTGTACACATAATGTGTAATCTCATTCGTCGCTATCCAGAGTCCTAGGTACTTGAAATGATGAGTTAGTACCTTTAGTGGCACGAGGAGGCTTCCATGTATTTCTCAACTTCACTGTTGAACTATAAGGGATTTATCAAAATTGATGTCCAATCTTTATTTATGTTCGATTATTAAAAATCATTTCATGTTGGGAAACGGAGTGACGCCATTTCCCGTAGTTGGCAGTCAATTGTTAAAAGCCTCTAAAAAATATTAAAGACATTCATTAAAATCAAGAGATGTTTTTACCCCTTTTTTTCTATAAAAATAAGTGTAGGCACATTTCCGGTAGTCCGAGTAGGGTGGTAGGGCTCAGTGAGTTTTGGCGGGAGTGATGTCTCGTCTAGTGCAAAAGAGTCCTTGAATTGTCCTCCTTGAGGTAGCCCTCATGTAACATTTAACAGAGTTTGTGGAGCCGAGCTTTTTGAAGTGAGGTTAGAATGATGTTAGTAAATTTCCCAACCCTCGCAAGGGTTTGAGCAGTGTTATTGGTGAAGCACAGATCCGTTGCTTCCCTGCAGCGTCTGAGTAGGTTGCCCTGGCAGAGTGGGACCAGAAGGCAACGTCGATCGTTGGCAAGGTGAGCGCAGCAACACAGCAGATGCAGCCAGGACTCGAGACAGTAATTGCGAAACCAGCACGTTAGCTACCTATCCCTCTGTGCCCAGAGCGGGTTGAAGTTGAGGATTGGAAGGGCTAGCAGCCTTATGTAGGTATTCTGTAGCGAGTGTGGGTTTGGAGGAGGTATTTGAAGTATGGTTAGGCTTTACTCTTGATGTACAAGGCATTCAAAGCTGTAAAGAGGGGCTTATGTTGAAGCCTAGCAATGTCTCTCTAGTATGATACTTGAATGATTGGTTCCACGTGGAAAAAGAGATGCTTGGATTAGAGAGATTTGTTATTTCGATCATTAGTGTGCCTGTTGCTAAGCGCAGCTGTGAGTGCCAAGGGGAATGTTCGTCGGCAAATATAGACATCAATTGTGCTTTCAATGAATGGGGTGGAGCACAAAAAATGCGGATGAAGTATTTCACTGAGACACCAAGACAGTGTAGGTCTGTGCTTGCCAGACCCAGCTCCAGCCTCAGTCTGGCCATCCTAGCATGCAGGGGAAAGGAGAACATTTTCTTGTAGGCTGCAATTTGATAGTTCGTAAGACATAGGCCCGTTTTTCCAGGAAAGGATAGGTTGGCGTAGGACAGTGCTGACAGCCATTTGGCTCGTATGCTGTTGGGCTGTGCAGTTGGTGGTTCAGGCGTCTCAGGCCGTGTATGACCCCGGCTCCCTTAGACCTGAGGTGCCTCAGGTGGGCCACTTGGTTTGCCCTTTAGTTGAACCAGACTCCCAGATAGTTGTAGCTGGTACAGGTTGCGATTCGAGGTCCACCTATTTGCCAGAGCATGGATTTGTTTTGTAGGTGGTTGCTGAAAATCATTACTTTGCTTTTTGATTGGTTCACCAGGAATTTATTTGTCGTGTTATACATGTTGAGGGCATTGAGGGCTTGTTGTAGACCTATTTTTGTTTGGTCCATGATGATGATGTCATCAGCATATTGCATGGTTGGGAGACGTGAGACCCAGAGTTTTGGGGCAACCAGTGTTACCAGGCTTGCTCCTGCCAAGGATTTTGGCAGATCGACGGTGTAAAGATCCAAAAGTAGTGGGGCTAGTAAACAGCCTTGTTTTAGGCCATTTTTTAATGGGATTTTTGCAGAGGAAGTCGTAGCGCTGGTTTTGATACTCACCCAGGTCTCCTGATGAAGTGACATTAATGCTGTAAAAAGTTTGGGGAGTATTCCCAAAGAATTCAGTTTGTGCCATAAGGTTCCCCAGTCAACTCTGACAAATGTTGAGCTGTAATCAACAAAGCAGTAAAACAGAGGTAGCAGTTTGTCCTGGATGGCCCTCCACAAAAAGTATGCCAGCGCTATTTTGTCTGTTGTTGAACTGTTGTCTGATCTAAATCCTGACTGGGTATGGGGATGGATGCTTCTTTCTGTGGCTCAGATTTCCAGTTCAGCCAGTAGGATACAGGCATAGGCCTTAGCTTCGATAGCCCAACAGCGCTATTACCTGATAGTTGGCTGGGTTTGAGCGGTAGCCCTTTTTGTGAATTGGGTGAAGTATTGATCCCTTCCATGTAGATGGAATAGTGGCTGTGAGGAAGTCATGGTTGAAAAGTGGGGTGAGGAGCCCTGCCCGAAAAGGTTTGGGCTAATTTAAAAACTGCTGTGGGTATTCCCTTAGGTCCAGGTGCGCCGTCGCTCCTCATTTGTTTGATGGTTTTAATTACTTCAGCTTCTGTGATTTCAGAATCCTGAGTATCTTGAAGATTTGATGTCTGGATAAGGTGGAAGCTTGTGTTGCACCCGGTTCGCCACTGTAGAGCCTTATAATGTAGTTGACCCATGTGCTCTCCGATACTCCGTTCTCCTTACACTGGCCGTGGTTGTTAAGTTGGTTAATATATTTCCAAAAGGGGGTGGGGTGTTTTCCTTTGAGAAGGGAAAAGATTTTGAGCCAGGCAGCTTCTATCCGTTTGGTGTATTGCTCCCATAAGCATTTCTTGTAGGCGGCTCGAAGGGTTGCAATGGCATCGCCCTGTGGTACTTTTGTCGCTTCTCCATTCTGCTTTTAGGGCCTTTTGAAGCTTCCGTTTGCATGCCAACGTCTCCTGTGCTTCCTTGTTCTGGGGCCAGGTTGGTTGGTTAGGCCCATGCTTTAAGCGGGCATCCGATGTTCTGCCCAGCACAGTATGTAGGTCGGTGAGGAGAGTGGTCCAGGCCTCCAGGCTGCGTGGAGTTTGATTGTTCATTGATGGTTATCCAGGTGGCCAGTTTTGGGCCTAGCTTTATGGTCCATTTTATCCTGCGTAGCACTTTGTCGCGTTCTTCCCCCGTGGGTTCGCCAACTGATGTAAACTTGTGCATTGCTGCCGTGGAGAGTCTGAAGGATGTTCTAAGGGGGTCTGTGGTCGCTCTCTACATCGAAGTCACCGAGCTGTAGGGTTAGCTGGTTGCTGACGAATATATAGAAAATTGTGGAGTTGTTCCTGTATGTGGGGAGCGGAAGCCATGTTTGATCCATGGCTTTTTTGAGAGTTTGTAAGCGGAGTGTATAGAGCAATTGTCAAATAGGGTTTGCAGTTGAGCAACGTCTTTAGATAGGTTGCTGTCTTTTGTGGCTTACTGAGCAATATGTTGTTAAATTCCCCTACTAGGAGTGTGTTATGATGGGGGTATTTGATGAGGAGATCTCCAATAATGTCCACCTGGTTGTTGAGTGCTTGGTTCCTCTGATGCAGTACAGGATTGACGTAGCAGTTGAATAGAAGCAGTCGGAGCGGTTGGTGTTGGTTTTTTATTTTGTTGATGAGTAGGGCTTCTATTACGGGTGAAGGGACTGGCAGAGAGATGGCTTCCACCCTGCGGGCATGTTTCATATATATGGAAAGGCTGCCAGTTGGCCGCCCGAAAATGTTGCGTCTGATGGCCGGGGTATGGATTTCAAAATACCCAGGTAATTTTGTGCTGGTCATTGCCCACGTCTCCTGGAGACAGATGACATCACTGCTTTAGGGACACTCAAAGGCAGAGTTTGCCTGACGAATTTCTGTATGCCTGCCACGTTCCAGGAAGTGATGGTTAGATGCGTATTTGGGCCATTCAGGGGTTTCTTGGGATGCCTAAGAGTGTCGTCAAGATGGGTGGTAACCAGACTGGGCCTGATGTCCGGCTTAGTTACTGCTGACGAATTTGCCGGAGAGGACTGCTGAATGGCTCCTTGGGCCCTATCTTCAGGTGGATATCCGTGGACCAACGGCTTTCTGTGGATTGAGCAAATTTGTCGATTTGTTGGCAGTGTTGGGCCCCAGGCTAGCACCTCGATGGTTGAGGTAGCCACGGTTTACTTAGTGAAGAGCATTTGACAGCACAGGGGAATTTGCTGCTCAGGATGAATGCCTCCATCGTGCCATGTTTAAGGTGATGATGGTGTCCTAACGTCCTGGTGGGCGCCTGGTGTACCTGTTGAGTGCCCGGTGTGCCTGTTGAGGGAGTTCTTTGGAAATGGGCTGTCCGAACCACTGTCACAGCGCCCTGTACCCACTTGCGCTTTGTTGCACACTCCGTTAAGGCCGTGAGGAGCTAGCTCTGGGGAGCACATCCTGTGGTGACTGCCTGGGCTAGTTCAGGGGCTGTGCCCCCGGCCAGGATGTCTTGGTGATCGGGGAGTTTGTCCCTGATTTGCATCGGGGGGCACAGTGGGTGAGGCGGGGTTCTCTGTGGTGCAAGACGCACCAGCTTATTGCTGGCCGCTACCACGCTGAAGTGGGGACGCCCATGGCTATGGTTCTTGCCACTGCTCGACTGTACCAGGGTACAATTGCTACCCACGGTGGCGGGGTGGGTGTGGGTGGTGGGGGAATAGTGGGGGGGACGTCACAGCGGTAACACACGGATGAAGTGCAGGAGCCTACAGCTCTGTGTCAAGATCATGGCCCTCCCATTTCCCAGGTTGCCCGACTCACGAGCAGCCCAAGCCGCTCTCCTGCTCCCTCCCTTTTAGATTTGACCAGGGACCGCAGTTTACGGTTGCTATTGCGTCGTGCTCTTTTCTCAGGCTACGGGCCTTTGGTGTCGGTCCCTCTAGCCTCCAGTGTGTTCACTAACTGCATTGGTGCACTGGTGTAGCGTCAGTTGGCGAGGGTCCCGTAGGTGTCTGCATCGATGAGGTTTAGGCCCCTGATGCACCAAGAGCGAGTGGGGACTTGCAGGCAAGCCTGCAGGCTGCACCCAGAACTAACTGGGCTGCCTCCGCGGGCTACCTGTGGCGCACACTCAGCGGCCGCTGACTGTCGGCAGCCAGACTCGTCCGGGCACCTGCTTCTGCCCGCTGTCTCACTGTAGAACCTCAGGTGAGTACCGGGAGTGGGAAGCCAAATGACTGAGCGTCTGATGCTCTGGTTCTCGGACCGATACTCGGACCGCGGGCCCAATGTCCAGGCCCCGAGTACAGGGCTCGGCGGTAGCTGCTGCTCTCCTCATGGCTCGCAGCTCTCCTCTCTGCCGCCCCCGCCTCTCACGTATGGTCAGATTTTTGCAATCAGGTAGGCTGGCTGAAATAACTGAGTACCATGTATCGCCTACAGCCATAACACCCGGAAAGTACCTTATAACCAATCCAGAGTATCATCCATAGATTGCAAAGATATTTTCCACTTAATTTGGGGAGCATTCAGGTTCCATTAGGTAGAGAAGGACGTTATCCACATAGAGAGATATCCGTTCCTCCCACATGGCTCCCCATTGCCAGTCCCATATCTGGCCATCCACAATTATCCACTCTGCCAATGCTTCTATCCCCAGGGTGAATAACATCGGTGACAAAGGGCAGCTTTGCCTGGTGCCCTGGCTAATAGGGAACTCCCAGGATAGGCCTCCGTTTGCTATGACTCGTGCCCTCGGTTTCTTGTCGGGAAGTGCAACCCATCTTCGAAATTTGGGTCCAATGCCCATTTTTTTTTTTTTTTGGGAATCTGTTTTTATTGGATTTTAGTATTCGTACAGAATAAGTCGGGTGCAATAGTAAACAATGTTGGGCGTTACAATCAGCACATAGGTCACAGTAGTATCATACAATATTGTTACAGCACACGCCTGGAGTAATATACAAAGTGGTCAAGCATGCAATTGACAGACGCATGTACGGCCTTTGCTAGAAGACAAGCAAGAGGTGAGAGGCAGGTAAGAAGGCGAGAAGGAAGGCATAATGTCCACATGGCTGACCACATAGCAGGTACCTTCCAGGGCCTAGGCATTGGCAAACGTCCACTATCGCACATATGTGCGGGTGCAGACCCATAAAGCCAGTAGATGCACTGGCGCCCAGAGGCGTATGAGTGACAATAAAAGATTCACTATTCACAACAGTAACTAGGAACTGTGCATACAAAAGAAAGGCGATCAAAGAAATGAAAAGGAGGAATGTATAGTGTATGCAAAACAAACAAGTAAGTAGCCCGTAGCCCCCCCCCCCCCCCCATTTTTTTTTCTTTTGAGTTCCTGTGGCAGGACTCGATACACATGTGCTAAACAACTTCTGGCTGCTACCCCATGTTTTAAGTTTGTGTTGGTTAAGCGTTGCAGGCAGTTTGTGTCCGGCTGCAAGGGATAGGCGCGGTGCATATGTCGTTGCTACCCACGGGACGAGGCGCTGCTAGAGACTGGCATGTCAGAAACATCTGCGGTCGGCGTGTCCGGGCTGTGTTGCAGTGCAAGGTAGATTGTGTCCCAGTATATGGCAATGGAGACCCTACGCAGTCCCAGCGTCTCCTTGCGCTTAATAGCGAGGCTTTCCGCTTTGGCCCACGCAAGCATTGAATTATGCCAAGCTTGTATGTGTGGGGGGTCTGGCGCTTTCCAACTTTTACTGATCAATGGTTTGGCCAATATCAGTCCCAGATCTATAAATATGGACGTGACCTTCGTGCTAGGGGTTCTGTGAAACTTGTGCAATAAGTATGTGGGCTAAGTGAAAGGCAGCTCCCTGTCGGTGCTCTCGCGCAACAGATTGGCCACGCCTGTCCAGTATTCGCCCACCCTGGGGCAGGCCCAAAACATGTGTAGTAGATTGGCCCCTACTTCTCCACACCTCGCGCATGCTGCATCCTCGCGATTAAAGTATTGGATTGATTTTCGCAGGGGTAAGGTATGCTCTGTGGATAATATAAAGCTGTATCTGCCTGAAGCGCATGTTCCTGGGGATGCGTGTGGGGCTCTCAAGCACCCTACCCCATTCCTTATCTGTGAGTTGGCTACCTAGGTCAGCTTTCCACTTGTGGCGGAGTGTGGCAAGGCTGAGTGCCCCTTGAGTTCGGAGTGAGGCCGCAAACCAGCGCGTTAAATGCCTACCTCGTCCCATGACATGTAGATATTGAATAGTGAGATGTGTTCGCAGCTCTGTCGTGATATCACCCCATTTGGCCGTGAATGAAGTCACCAGCGCACGGTGAGTGAGGAATTGCCCTGGCGGTAACCCCTCCTCTTTCACGAGGGTGACATAGGGTGTGAGTGCCCGTCCTGGTATAGTAAGTAAGTAAAAAATTATTTTTAAGTAAGTAAAAAAGTCTTTATTGTATAGTTAGTTTAAAACATTACAATATTCCAATGCATAAAATCAATTTTCTCTGCATGTTAAAAATAAAATAAGGAAGAGTAAGTATAGACAATTAGTACCACATTTAAAATTGTATTCATTATTTCAATTTACAACTGTATGACGCTTAAAAAAACAGGCAGGAGCAGCTGAATAATATTTGTAGCCTGTATCATTGTTTCGTCAAGTTCTCAAAATAGGTTAGAAATGTTATCAGTTGACAAATTAATTGCGGGTCCTTTGAGTCCAGACTTTTTAGTATTGCAGATCTACAGGTGCAGTTACCTCTTCCATTAAACTGTCTCCTCAGCAAATAACGACGGTGGTACCCTAACACCGGGCAGATGCATATTAGATGTATGAAGTCCTGTATTGGTGACCCACATAGGCTACAAACTTTTGAGCCATGGGACTTCCAATTAGGACAATCAGCATTGGAAGGCAATTTCCCCATGCGCAGTTCCAAGAACTTGGTTTTTAGGTAAGGGAAAAAGCAAGGCCCAGGAATGTCGCTGGCTCAAGCTTCGTGTACGATTGTAGTACCATCCATGCATGCGCACGTCGACTTAACGTTGCTTTGTCTTCCATTAGCGAATGCGTTTTTGCCGCTTTTTTCACAATCAGCTGAAATGAGGTCAAAAGGTAGTTTCCAATGCCAGAGGTCTGCCATCCTGGTTAAACGTCCCCCCAGGGTATGGACGCCTTTTGTCATGCCATTCCCTAAGCGCGAGCGCCGTCAGTACTAATTGCCCACTGGGGGTGCCCTCTAAGGAGATCGCTGGTGCATATGGGGTTACGCTGCATGTCACAAACAAGCTTCTGCAAAAACATCAGTAGGCCACCACTAGTAGTAGAGGCTTTGGTGGACGTCGACGTGCCCCTGGGTGAAACAACTGGACTATGTGCTCCAGAGGGTAGGGTGGCTGCGTAGTTGCTGTATCTGCGCAGTTGCGATTGGAGAGCCACTGCAACTGAGAGGCTAGGTAGTAGTGTTCGAGACAGGGGGCTACCAGCCCGCCCTGGTCTGTGGGTAGTTCCAGCTTTTTCAGCGTCATCCTATGCCTAGCAGTAACCCGGATGAAATCTCGGAGTTGTCTCTCAAAGGCAGTGAAGAAGGAGACAGGGACATACATGGGCAAGTTTGTGAAGTAGTATAGGAGCCGTTGGAGGACCACCATTTTGGCGAGTGCTATCCTGCCCGTCACGGCCAGTGGCAGCGTGCTCCAGAAGCGCATCTGCGAATTGATGGATGTCACCGCCTTCCAAAGGTTCCCGTCGTATAGGTCTCGAGATGGGTGGTAAATTTGGAGTCCCAGATAGCGAAACGTATCGGGTTTCCACTGCACCGGGGTGCCAACTATTGCGAGTCCCGGATCGACGAGTTTCCCTTTGAAGGGGTAAAGGCAAGATTTACCAGCGTTGACTTTCAGTCCGGAAAGTGCAGCAAACTTCCCAATTAGCTGAGTTAGCTGGGCAGGAACGCAATCAATGTCCCAAGGAGGTCATCTGCGTAGAGACATCTGATGAGTAGCATCTCCCAGGGGCACCCCGTCCGCCAACTGGGTGCGCAGCACTTCCGCTAATGGTTCCATTGCGAGCGTGAACAGGAGCGGGGTCAGGGGACACCCTTGGCGTGTGCCCCTCTGCACAGGGAGGGAGTCCGAGACGTAGGGGCCAACACTTTAACTCTCACAGTGGGGTCAGTGTAGAGGAGGCGCACTAGGTGAATGAACTCTAGGCCTACGTCAAATTTTGTGAGTACCGCAAACAAATAAGGCCACTCCAGGGAGTCTAAGGCCTTCTCTAGATCCAACACGAGGCAACAAGCTCTGGGCCACTCCTCCACCGCGTATGTGGCCACTCGGAAGAAGCAGCGTGGATTGAGGGAGGTGTTGCGCGCTGGCATGAAGCCATTTTGATCCGTGTGGACCAACCCTGGAACTGCCTGCGCTAGTCTGTCAGCCAGCACCTTTGCGCGGATTTTATAATCTGTATTGAGCAGGCAGGGCCAGGGGTCAATATGAACCCAAGTCCTCCGGATCTCTGCCTGGCTTCACTAAAGAAACCAGATGTGCCTTGCGCATTGAGGGGGGAAGTTACTGGGCATCCAGGGCCGCGGCAAATACTGTATCAAGGTGTTGCACCAGTGAGATGCTATATGCTTTGTAATATTCGGAGGGCAAACCGTCTGGGCCCCAGAGTTTTTCCCGTCGCTAGGGACTGAATAGCTGCACCAATCTCCTCCCACGATATCTGCTCATTGAGCATTTTGCGATTTTCCTCTGTTACTGTGGGTAGTTGTAAGGGGTCAAGAAAGCTCGCTAGCTTCTCTTCGTTGCAGCGACATTCAGACTGGTAGAGGCGTGCAAAGTGTTGCGTCAGGGCCTCATGTATGTCTCGTTGTGTGGTCAACAATTGACCTGCAGAGGAGAGGAGCGGCCCTTTTGGGGTGTGCGCGCGTTCTTGCCGGATCAACCAGGCTAAAAGCCTACCTGCCCTATCGGCCGCAGTGTGGGTGCGGGTTGTGTGTGCGGTGTAACTGTGGCAGCGGAGTTGCTCCATGTAGTCCGCATGTTCAGAGTGCAGCGCCTCTAGTTGTCGCGAATCACGGCATATCCCTTCACCTGCGTTTTCATATCGTATCAGCTGGGTTTCAATACGTGCGAGGGAGTCAGACAATTGTTTGCGTATATTCCATGTTGCCCCTACACAAAAGCCCCTGATTGTCACCTAAACGCCTCCCATTCGACAAGCGCATTGCTTGCTGTGCCCTCATTTAACTCAAAATATTGCAGAATCGATGTCCCAAGCGAAGACCTGAAAGCAGGGTCTTCCAGAGCTTGGCGCTGTAGGCGCCACGTGGGAACAGGGGGAAGGTGTGGCTCCCAGCGCAGCTGTAGTAACAGGGGGTGATGATCGGAATAGGTCCACCCTAGATATTCCGCATGCTGAATCAGCAGGAGCAGCGCTGGTGAGGTCACTAACCTGTCAAAGCATACATAAAGGCCGTGTACCACTGAGTAGTGGGAAAATACGCGGGCAGCGGGATTTAAAAGCTGCCACACATCATGCAGAGCCCAATGTGTCAGCCAACCAGACAGGGCCTGCGCGTTGGATGCCGAGAGGGTTCTGTTAACGGGCCGGAACGACCTATCTAAGTCTACATCCAATACCGAGTTAAAATCCCCCTCCCCCCAGGAGCCAGGGTATCCCATTCTATCGGGCCATTACTGTAGAGATGCGGGCGAGATAGGAGGCCTGATCTGAATTGGGGGCATAAAGGGAGCCCAAAAGTATCTCTTGACCAATCAGGCGCCCTTTCACGAACGTGTACCTTCCATCTGCGTCGCTAGTGCTGTCTTCACTAATGAACGGGATGCTCGTACGGACCCATATCAGTGTGTGCCCCGCGAGTGTTCTGAGTACGTGGTGCCGATTATTTGGCCACTCCATCTTTTACGCAAGCGCTCCAACTCCGGTTTGGACATTTGTGTTTCCTGGAGCATCACTATTCCAGCCCTCCGGCGTTGCAAGTATGAAAAAACAGAATAGCGCCGCGCAGGTGTATGCATGCCACATATGTTCCACGTGACTACTTGTACCTGTGTCATGTCAGATTAGTGCGTCGGTGCAAGTGGTGAGAGGGGTATGCCACTAAGCTACAGATCAGTAACGTGTAGGGGGCTCTTGGGCTAATCATAGAAAAAACAAAACATAAAACAGTGATTCGAACTGTGTTAACATGTAGGGCGAACGCCCGGGTGGAGCTCATCCAAACCATATCTGGCCCAAAAATGGCCATAACAATGTCAGCTTAGAGACTAGTGTGGGGGGTGGAATATGCGCCTAGATGGGTGCATCGCGTATCCCTCCATGACACAAATTTGTCACCCGTATCCCAACCCACGCGCTCATGTTTATCTACGTAGTGCGCGCGCCTCGGTGAGTGTAGGCATTATGGAGCGGGCGTGCATGTAGCAGGTCACAGCAATGGTGACAATTCAAGGAGTGAAAAGACAATCATCAACAATTCAGACAACTGGAGTGTGTAAGTCTCTACTTGCGTGTGCAGCAATTTAGTCGGGTCCCATTACTGCTGCTGTATTCATATGATTTCATCTGCGGTCTGCAGTGTGACGTCCAGCGGCAGCCTCTCTTCAAGTTCATCAGGCCTGGGAGTTAAGGATCCACTAGCTGTGGCGGAGTCAGAGGAGCCGACCGCATGGCTCTCACGGTATGTGCGTGTTCCCAACAATGCCGCCGCCTCTAGGGCGTCTCAAAGCTCTACACGGTTTTGCTCTGGGCCCGGCGCGGTCACTGTTGTGCCTGCGTTCACTGTTTTCCTCCGATGTCCGTGACGGCGGGGTCCTTTGTGGTTGGGTTTAGATGTTTCTGTGTTGGGAGGTCGTGTCCCCGACCATAATCCCGTGCTCTCTAGCCAGTCCCAGGCGTCTGAAGGCGTATCGAAGAAGTGGGATGTCCCGCCAGCCATGACCCTGAGCCTGGCAGGAAACAGTAGGGAGTACGGGAGGTCCAAAGTGCGCAGTTGACATTTCACATCGCCGTAGGTGCTTCTCCGCCTCTGCACCTGTGCCGTGTAGTCCGGGAACAACATTACTTGATTGCCACCCACCTGCAGTTTGGGGATTTTGCGAGTTTCAAGTAGACTGCGTCACGGTCTCTGTAGTTCAAAAGTTTGAAAAGGAACGGCCTCGGCCGAGCTCCAGGGGGTGGTCTGTGTGACGGCACTCAGTGCGCACGTTCCACCTCAAAGTGCGAAGAGAGTGCCCCTGCTGGTAAAAGATCCCTCAGCCACCGCTCCACATAAAGCTCTGGAGTCCGTCCCTCCGGGAGGCCCACCACGCGGATATTGTTGCGGCAGGAGTGCCCTTCGAAGTCCGCAATTCGGTCTTCCAGTGCATGCACCCGGTCGAGGGTGTCCTGCCGTGCTGCAGTGTGGCTTTCGGCAACAGGTTTGAGTTCCGAAAGAGAATTTTCATGCAATTGGACTTTCTCCGCCAGCTTGTGGTGATCGGCTCGCAGTAAAATGAAGTCTGTGGTGACTTTGTCGATGCGCGTCTCAAGGGATGTCCTGGTCTGGTCTAATGCAGCCTGAATTTTCTTGACTGCCACTAGCACTGAGTCCAGTTTAGCCGCTAGTGCATCGCCCGAGACATTAGTGCCTGCCTCATCTCCTGGAGGCGACGAGTGTGATAAGCTGGTCTTCGCGGCTAGTTGCTGCACATTTGTGCAGAGTCGTCCCATGGCGAGCTTCTGGGCGGACAGCATTGACGTCTGGAGGGTGGCTGGTATGTGTCCGTGTGGACTGTGGCTATGGCCCTCTATTTGATGCACCTGCAATATCTGCCGGCCACGGAGCGCATCAATGGCCCACATTGCAGCTGGTGTCTCGCAGCCGACGCCTCGATTAGCTGCCCGCGTCTCCGGGTCAAGTACCAACAAGGTGGAGTCTCTGTGGAGGATGCTGAGGGAATCGGCCTCTCGGCGCCTGAAGGATTAACGTCCAGTCCGTCAAAATGGCCACCCGCTAAGGGGGCCGCAGCGGCAGCCCAACCACAACAGGCGCACGCCAAAGGCCAGCAACAAGAGTCCAATCGGATCAGCAGTTAAAGGCGTGCACTGCTGTGCCGCGGAGCCGCCACAACCTCGCAACTGCGTGGGTGGTAGTAGCGTCAAGTGCAGTGGCACCCCAGCGCGGTATCAGCTTCCGCTGCCAATTATGTACACCTTCCCAAAGCTGTGTAGGAACCGAACGATGAAGGCCTTAGGTGTGGGTGTGGGTGTGCAGGGGGGCCATGAATCACAGCTGGCAGCCAGGCTCACAGTCTCAAGTGCTCAGTACCACAACGTAGCAGGGGCCACGAGACGAGTCTCGTGCTCCAGGGAGGCCTCCAAGGGCGTTGCACAGATAGTTCCAGGCGCCTAGGCGAGCAATGTCAGTGAGGAGAGCCGGAAGTGCACAACTGTACTGGCATTTGTCCAGCTTCTCTGTTGGGCTAAGTGGCGACCTTAAGTCCAGCAAGGGGTTCAGCAGCCCACTGCTGAGGGAGGTCCATGTGAGGGGCTACTGCGTGGAGGGCGGTGAAAGCTGGCTGAAGGACCAGGGTCATGCAGCGGGGGAGCAGGCGGCAGCTAGCGGCGTACCTGTTATCTATGCTGGGCAATCTACAGTAGCGTGTTTCTGCGTGGCCACTGTAGGAGGTCTCTAGGAGCGACACAAAGGATCAGGCTCCCGCTTCACCACGTGGGCAGGCCGTCTAGGGGTAGACACCGACCATAGCAGTCGCCACACGGCGCAGGCATCTCAACGCACAGCATTCTGTAGCAGCCAAAAGAACTGCGATGGGGCGGGCCACGCATCTCCGTGGCCCGCTAGGGCGTCACAGCAGGCAGGCAGTCCTGCACGAGTGTGGACGCGAGACGCTGCGTCACCCTGCCCGCTTGCACCACCTCCGTGATGTTCAGAGCAGGCACTTTACTGCCAGCAGGCACAGAGAGGAGGAGGAGGGCCACACACCTCCCAATACAGACCCCAATCTCGTTTCTGCCTTGTGCATCTGCAGGAAGGTCCTTTCGGAGTCGGATCCGAGGTGTGGCATTGCTCTGCCCGCTATCCCGGCAGCCTCGAGCACTGGAGCAGCCGTCCGTAGCGGTTGCTACTGCGCCCTCCCTGGCGTGGACTGCGCCCCGGCTGAGTCGCGGGTGTCGGGACAGGCCACAGGGCTCAACAGGTGGGCGGCGGGAAGGAGACTCACCGGGGCACCGCTGAGCAGTTGCTAGAGCGCGCCAGCAGGGCAAGGGGGGCCGCAGGCGCTGTACGGAAGCCCACGGCACTGCCCGAGAGATCACGGCAGCCTCAACAACAGGCCCGCTGCAACCAGGCCTCAGCTCGGCCTCAGGCTCCCCGGCGAGTAGGCCTCAGGTCACCACCCTGCGACTTTCCCTCATTTGCGGCGGGAGCCAGAGGCATCAGCGGGGGCAGCAGGTCAGTGCCAGGCCACTCTGGGTTGTCAGCAGCGTGGATGCCTCGGATGCAGGAGAATAGAGGGATGCACTGCAGAGCACTAGTAAGTTGCGTCCACCATTTGGGCTTGTTAGCCACGTCCCCCCAGGTCCAAAGCCAATTTTATTAATGATTTCTAATATGAAGGTCCATTCCACACAGTCGAACGCTTTATTCGCATCTCGCGACACCACTGCCAGTGGGAGCTCTACTCTCCTGGCGCTAGCAGAGATTGAGTCTGGTTGATCTGTGGGACCATCTCATACAAAGCCCTGTAGGTCTGTTGCAGTCAGACATGTTGGACCCCTATAGAAATCTTGCATGTAGTCTGTCACAGTCTCTGCTATGGCTTTGGTAACCCCGTCAGGACCCGCTATTTCTAAGATATGGTTTCTGCTCTTCTCTCGGTGCTAGGCCAGGCTAGTGTCTTCCCTGCCCAGTCACCTACTTCATAAATTCACTTTTGTTTTGCTATGTATTCCTTTTCGACAGCATCTATCATTAGTGAACGGTATTCTTCTGTTTGAAGTAGAATGCAGGTTCCCGTTGCCTCCCGGGGCTGTCGAGTGTATTCCTCTTCCAGGCTCAGCAGTTCGTTTTTCGTGTCTTCGCACTCTCGCACTCTTTAGATTATCTCTCCCTTCCCCTGATATGATCACCCAGCATATTGTGTCTATACAAGCTTCCCATAAGGTGGAAGCTTCCCTCACTATGGCTTTTTGAAGGAGCTCCACCTCTTTCTAGTTTGTTAGTCGTCATACTGCCATTCTCCACTCGCTCCTTCCCCGGATGTGTGTTGAGTCTAATGTGATGCAGATCGGTGAGTGGTCAGAGATCCCTCTCGCCTTAGAGTCTGCCTACGCAAATCTATGAAGGGTCAAGGGTGGGGTGAAGAAGTGATCTATGCAGGAATGTGTGCTGCGTGCCCTGAGTAGGAGTAACTTTTGATTGAGCCATGGAGTGCTCTCCAGATATCTCCCATACCCACGGCTTGAATAAAGTAATCTAGTTTCATGGCGCCGCTCTGGTGTGGTTTGTCTGTCTGGTGTGGCCCTGTTCAAGTGGTTATCCAGCTCTATATTGAAACCACACCCCTGCCCCCCCAGTATGGTGTTGACCTTGGGCATAACTCAAATTATTCAGCCCAGGTATTATAGCGTATCTGTTTGAAGCCCCGGTGGGATATTAACAGGGGCGATCAGTTCCCATTCCCAAACTCCCAGTACTGCCCTTCATCTCCCCAATTCATCTGCCCATATTTTACTCATGTGAAAGGCTAGTGTTATTCAAATTAAAATAGCTACACTCTGGAGCCTGGCGTGGCTTATCACTGCGTATTTCCCTCTGCCCAGGACATCACCACTGATTCCTTTTATATGCGTTTCTTGCAAGAAGACAACGTCTGAAGCGTATCTAGTTGGGGCTTTGGCTACCAGACCTCTTCGGATTTTATTCCTCAGGCCGTTGACATTCCAGGTTTACAGTTTAAGGGTATGTCACTCCATCCATCTTCCGTCCAGTCCCACCACCAGCATACTCTCCCTCCGTCAGGATCATGTATTTGTTATGAGTGTCACTGTTAACTTGTAAACTGCTTCCCAACTTCCCCCCTCTCTCTCCTTTACCGTACTGTGGTTTTTCATCTATCCGCCACCCAAATTCACAGTATGTCCATCACACTGGGGGAAACGGTGTTTACAACACTGACAGGACAACGCAGTGCCATTACTATGCAGGCACTACAACAAACACGTCGTTACCACGCGTTCCATTGCAACACAAGTCATTACAACGACTTGCTTCAGGGAACTCAATGTTGGATTTAAAATCCAACACCTTCCCTACTGTTGCACATACTGGAGTTGGAATAGTAAAATATACTATTCCAAACTCCAGCACTTCCCTCGAACAAGTAGTTGTAACGACTTGCGTTGTAATGGAACACATGCTAACAACGCATTCGTTTTATTGCCAGCGTTGTAAAGGCATGCGTTGTAAAGGCATGTGTGAAAACGTCATACATCCCAGACTGGTTCACTGTTTGTAATGCTAACAACTGGAAACTGTTATTACAGATTCACAATCACAGGTATCCATTCAATCACCTGTGGTAGCCTCTCGGTGGTACCAGATGACTACAATACGAATAGCAGGCCTTGGCAGGAGCAGAGTATCTTAGACAAATTAATCAGATGTCATTGGCGTGAACTTCAGCTGCAACGTTTCCCCATTATTTCCTTCTTGGGCTGGATTTTCATCTGGGGTGTCTTCAGCATCATCCGACAATGCTTCCTATCTGTTGTCAGTTTTTGGCCAGGGGGCACGCTGTAGCTCTGCAACCACTTTTCCCCTCTCAGACTCTGCCTGATCTTTTGTTGAGGCTGCTGTTGGGTCGTACTGTTAGGTCGTGCTGTTAGGTCGTCGGCGTCTCTTCTGCTCTTGCCAGCATTCTGCTTTAGTCCCCCACACCTCCTTTGTTCGGTAACGGGTATCCCTTTGCTCAAGCCATTTCCACACTTCTGTCGCGGCTGTGAGGAATTGGGATTGTCCCTGCTCAATTTTTCTTAGTTCCGCTGGGAGCAGAAAGGCACATCTGAGTTCCTGTGTTGTGTTTGGCCTGTAAAAAGGACACTCTTTGGTGTTGTACCACTGCTGTATAATCAGGTTTGATGTTGACTATTTGCTTCTCTATTCTCCATGGACCATGTCTTCTTGCCGCTTGTAAAATGGTGTCCCTGTACCTGAAGTTGAGTAGTCTGGACACTGTGGCTCTCAGTGAAGCTTCGGGGGGCCAGCGGTCATCCCAGGAACCTGTAGGCACGCTTCTCACTAAACCACTTGGAGGTTTTTCCCTGCCTGTACCCCAGATTATAGCCAGTCCTTGAAGAATAGTTCCATACTCCAAACAGACAGACACTAATTCGGCGTGAGAGTCATTTAGTATCTTCCATGCTCTACTTTTGCACAGTCACCTCTCGCTGTAGTCTCTGTACACAGTTGGCGTGTTCAGTCACAGTCGGTTGAGTAAGAGCCAGTACGAATTCTGTGTCGGTCACTCGTTTTGCTAGTTTCTTGTGATCTGCTTAGAGAAGGTTCACCTCTAGCATCACTGCATAGATTTTATGTTCCAGGTTCAGCTAAGGGCATTTGTAGCGCTTTATAAATCTCCCTCAAATCAAATCAGGGTCGCTTTTATATCTTTGGCCACAAGAATGGTTGCTGTCTACGCCTCCAGGTCCTGGTTTGGAGCATTCTCTATCTGCGATCTTCTGTCTCCTGTGAGGAGTTGCACGTGAAGCTGGAGCGTTTTGGTCATTTTTGGGTGTACCATGGCTTCCCTCTGAATAGGTAGTCGGTGGGAGCTGATCACGCAGGAACTGCTATTCTGTGGGGCATTGTATCCTGAGGACGCCTCAGTCCGACACTGCCGCCTGCAGAAAGATGTGGGTATTTCTCGACTACACCCATGGAGAGATGTCTCTACCCCCTTCTCAGATTGTTGTCATGCGGTGCCCCAGACATGTGCACCCCTTGCTGGTGGCTGGACACCCCTCTGTCTCTCATGGACGGCAACTCGTTATGTCCCTGTGGGCCTGTTGCTGGTTTCTGGGCTATGGCACGCTGCCTATTTATTATATCACTTTCTGTGGAAATGTTGGTGCCTTAGAATGCTAGTCCTGGGAAAGCTGTGGGATTTCCCTAAAGTTATTACGGTGGGTGGGGGAGATCCCGGGGTGATGTGATTCTTTGTGCGTGGGGCTGCCACCGTCAGGTGTCACCACCTTAGTTTCTGGTAGGGTGGGAACGGGGGCACCATTCTGCAGTTCAATCCACAGGGGAGGGGGGGGTCTCACAAAGGCAAGTCTCTCCTCTTCTCTGTCAGTCGCAATGCAACACCCCAAGCAAGAGCACCACCCCCTGCTCTTCGCTCTCAACTTTGAGCCTTTAAGGTGAGAGGTTGCATTGCCTCTGTTGCACCCCCTCTCTTCAGTCTGTCCCTTGTCATGGCTCGTCGATAGGCAACCACCTGTCTTATTGTGACCAAGACCGAGAGTCTCAGTGTTTACCCCCCTTGTGGTAGCCACATTTAGCCGTTATGTACTCACTGTCTTCTGGTCTTGGGTCCTCCCACACCAATCGAAGTCCCAGCTGTCTCCACAGGCCTCTCATCTCCGTAATGCCACCTGCGTGGATGCGGGTCCTGTCTCCATGTTCCTTGGGACCCTGTTGTGGCATGCTGCCCTCTCGCTTTAGGGCACTCACTTGCTGCACTAAACCAGTCCCCGTCAGTGCCCCTGAAGTCACCACAGGCACCCCTCTAGTAACTGGCGCCAGCAGGAGCGCGGTTTTAGTGTCTGTGGGGTTCCAAAGGGCCCTTTTCGCTGTACAGCCTGCATGCCTCTGTTCCTGTCATGCACTTATTCTGCATGACCCCCTACCCGCTCATTGGGCTTCCACTGATATGCCCGACTTAGCTGCCGCACTGTACTATAGCCGCCATCCTGGATCCTCGCATCTTGGGCAGGGAGCACTCTCCCTGCAGCTCTTCAGATGCAGCAGTTGCTTTGGTGTCTGTCTGTGCCCCTAAGTGGAAGGGGGTAACCACTTTAGGCAGGAAGGCAGGCCTGGTTCATCAAACCCACTGGACAGGGAAAAAAAAAAAAGACATGAAGGGAAATTTCTTACCCTTAATGCTTAAAGTTCACTTACCCGCCTTGCTCATGTGAAAGTGATTAAGAAAATTAACTTAAATGTTAGTAAGCCTAAGGGGCAATCATGCAAAGGTTCAAATGGGGAACCCATTAGGAAAGTAAGAACCAAATTGAGATGCCGTTGTAGAATAATTAAGAGAGTAGGTGGGTTCTTCTCAGTGACCCCTTTCAGGGATTTCAGAACAATGGGACATTTAAAAAGAGGTAGTTGGTGACTGATCAAGTTAACATAGAAAAGCTGATATGGCTTCGCAGTCATGACATGACTTGAAACCAGATCATTTAAGCTGAGACATCGGAAAGGAAAACTGCACCCAACTATATCAGAAAAGAAAAGATAATTTGTCGAGAACAATTACAGTCTTGAGGAGAGCTGAAGAGCTTCGAAATGCGCCGATGGCACAGAAGTGGAGCCGGCGCAACCTACCAGCATGGGAGAACTTTTGAAAGGTTCTAGATCCAGGCTAGCGTTTGGGATATTTAAAAGATGAGGCATCTGTAGGAAGTATGAATACACAAAGAACTCACGGGTCCAGGTGAGCAGTCAAGAAAACCGGTGTGAGCCACAATAACCAACAACAGACAGGACAAAATGGGGAATATCCCTTTTAAAGGTCAACTCCCCTCACACACCCGGAGGTTCATGCATGCTTTTGAGCAAGATACCATACTTTCCCTCAACAACCCCTTTTTGGCTCACATCCATGTATGGAAAAGATACATCGATGACATTTTTGTAGTCTGGAGAGGGGACGATGCCACTTTGAAGACCTTCCATTCCTGGCTCAACACTCGCAGCGAATATCTCAATTTCACATGCGAATACAGCAAAAGCAAACTGTCGTTTCTGGACCTCTCCATATACCCATCTGATGGCCAATTACAAACAGAGCTTTATACCAAACCTATGGCACGTAATGCTTTACTCCACTATGGAAGTTATCACCCTAAATCACGTCGGGATAGCTTACCGTTTGGTCAATTTTTACGACTCAGACGCAACTGTCCCAACATAGATAAATATAAGGAACACGCACAGACACTTGGAAATAACCTGCAGGATCGACAATACCCTAGATCCTTAGTCAAAAGGTCATCCAAACGTGAACTTAACAACCATAGACATGCCTTATTGGACAATGTGCCCAGCAAACCAACTCAGATGAGACTAGTATGTGTGAATACTTTCAGCACTTTCTCTACTGGAGTTAAAAAATCCATTTTGTCTAATTGGAAGATCCTTAATAAAGGCCAATGCACATTAGACAAGCATTGGCATAGCCATTAGGTCTCGCCTTTGAGACCTTATAAGTGTTTAGCTATGCAGCACTTTATCCTGGCTGCTGTGCAACCAGGGACTGAAGAGCTATAAAATTGCTACACACCGGATTATGTAGTCTGATTCAGGAATACAAGCTTGCCTCAGGAAACAGTTATTGACACATTCACCATTCACCAGTGCAATGCACTCTGAGATTTCACATGTAGCACCAGCACACTGCAGTCAGACAGGTCTCAGGCACCACTGTGCACCCACAACCTGCCATAATGTGAAAAATCACAAATCCCCCAAAAATGCCCTGGTATCGCAAATGCCATAAGGAGACATAACAAGATGGCTGACTGATTAAACGCCCTCTGCTGGCATCTGCTTTACGTGTTTGGGAAGCCTTGGGCAGTATGTAGATCTGTAGTGTTACATGCCATGCACGGAATTCCCAGACAGCGGCTACTTGGATTGCGTGGGTAATAAGGTTACAAATATTTTCTGGCATATACGTTCACCTCCCTCCTCTAGCAAAGCAATAGCCCTAAAATATTTAAAGATATACAATGCAATAGGCTAATGAAGTCATAATTCAATAGGTTTGAAAAAAAACAGGAGTATATTATATGCACACATTGTCTGAATTGTTTTTAAAAAAAACATGTGGCAGGATAGGGTGACAAAATGGTGTGCATGCAGTTTGTGTGCTAATAGGGAGGGTAAGGGCAGACTGTCTTAATGCACCTTAACTATGTGCTAATTACTAAAATTAAGATGGCATAGTGATTATTTATGCATTTGTATGGTGTAGAGTTTGCATGTTGTTACGTTATTAAATACCTGCTTTGCTTTCGGAGCATCCCCCAAATGTAAACAGAGAAGTAGTCTTTAAAACATACACCTGCTAAATAATGTATCCCAGATGCAGCACTCGTTTGACGTGCTGTTAACAGCACAGTATCTGTATCTTTTTATTGTAACTTTGAGTTTGGTACAGGATTATGTGCGCTTGAAAAAATGCACATTTGCTTTGTTTTGCCTCTTATGCGGCATATTATGGAGAGCGTGCTTGTGATTTTGTTGCTGTGTATTTATATTGTAATTGTCTCATTCGGTGAAAAGAGACAGGCTGCCAGAATGCAAGCTGTTTGGTAAACGCTGACACTTTGTTGTCTAGGCAGTGAAGAGGGTGTGACAAGGAGGGAGGGGTAACGGAGGAGAACTGAATGGGCTCTGGTTAAGAACTGAAAGCATAGCTATAAAGATCGCTTGGCGGGGGCGTGGTCTCGCACCGCGAGAAGATGGCGGCTCGTTCGTGAGCTCCGCTAGAGCGCGGAGATATCCCTGAAGCTGCAGCCTTCGGCTCGACCTTGGGGAGACATTCGAAGATGAATTCAGGCTGCTGAAGGGTCAGTGCGGCGAGTGCAGTCGTTCCGACCCTGTTTTATGCATTCCTGGACTGGGTTACAGTAGCGGTGTGACTCCCTCATCGGCATGTGAACGGCGGCCGCCATTTTGTGCCGGCCACTCGCTTTTTGCTCTCTGCTCCTGAGGTAAACTAGCGTTTCCAGCTTTAAAACGCGCGGCAACGTTTCTTTTTCTTATTATTGTTCTCTACATGCATTTGACAGTCTTTCTCTTCCAAGCTCCGTGTTGCATACAACCATGCCTCGCAATAGTGGATAAATATGTTTTTCTGCTCCTCACCCCATGCTAAGTTGCAGCTTGTACTCTTTAACGTGCCTACGGAGTTCCTTCAGAGATGTTCCTCTTGGTGATTTGACATTTTCTTTACTATGTGACCTTGTTCTCCTCACATGTGTCTATCATATATCACCAGAGCGCTGACGGTTGGTGACGCTCTTCACTGCACATGCTAACTTTTTCAATTTTTTATCTGAAGTCCTGTTGAAGAGTGCCGTGTTTTCATCAGGCGTATGGGTAGGCGGAGGTCCTTATTGAGAATCACTTTTTAGCCCGTCCTATCATTTCAAGATGGCTAATGAAGCTTCAATTGCGTCAAGTGCATTATCATCGGGTACCAAACCCAATAGAGCCAAGAATGACCCTCCCTCACCTATACTATCCTCTCAAAATCCTGTTTTGGACACTATTTTAGATGAAGTGAGAGGTCTGAAATCCTTCATGGCCACGACTAATGAGAAGCTTCAACTAATTGAGGATAGATGGATTACTATGGAAGCTAAGGTATTCGATATGGAACAGCGTATCAGTGATGTTCAGGATGTTTCCACTAAAATTCCAATTTTGGAGCAGGAAATCCAAAGTCTTAAGCTTCACACTGAGGACCTTGAAAATCGTAATAGACGTAACATCCTGCGCCTTTATGGCCTACCGGAAAATCTTGAGGGTCCTGATTTGCTTCTCTTCCTGAAGAAATTCCTGACAGTGCTCTTAGGTATCTCTCCTGACCCTGCCTTAAATATTCAACGGGCTCATAGACTTGGTCGTTTTCAACCTAATGATTCTAAACCTAGAGGTATTATCATGTTGTTTTTGGAATTCACTGATTGAATGCGAGTCCTTTCGGCAGCCAAAACAAAACGTCACCTTACTTGGTCAGGTCACAACATCTTTATATCACAAGACTAATCTAATGATACCAACGCAAGAAGGAAGGAATTTTTGGCTCTTCGTCCTCAAATGAGACAGTTGAATATTCGTTATGGCATTCTCCATCCTTGTTTGTGTAAAATCACACATGAAGGCTCCACTCGTTCTTTTGATGATCCTCTTAAGCTGAAATCGTTTCTTCAAAATTTGTCTTCTATGTCTACAACTGGCTCTTCCTCTCATCCTTAGTGTCCTCCCCTCTGTTTACTATTTCTATTAATATGGCTGTATCTTAGTTTTCTATTTTTACATTTCTCTCTGTCGTTCCGTCTCTTGTCGGCGCTGTTACGCACCATGCATTTGTTATTGATGTTTTCTTTTAGATCTGGATATTTTTCCTTGATCTATCTCCTTTTACTCCTTTTTCTATTTTCTCTTTCTTTTTTCGCTTTGATGTTTTTTCCCCTTCTAGGTTTCCTCATTCATTTGACAATGTTCTATTTGCTGCATGTGTCCTTTGGATCGATGTGTTGTATTACTGTATACTTTTTCTATTTTGCTCATTTTTGGTGTTTCTCTTTTTTTAGCTATTGCCCTGATGTGTGTCATTTCCTTACGTATTTCACCCTCCTGCTCCTCCGTTATGTGTAATTTTGTCTTGTGGAATGTTCGTGGTCTTGGAAATCCCGTCAAAAGACAGAAGGTACTTTCCAAATTAAATTCTCAAATATCTTTCATTCAAGAAACGCATTGTACTGAAGCAGAATCACTTAAGTTAAAAAGACAGTGGGTGGGTCAAGTTGTGTACTCTACTGCTTCTAGTAAAAAAGGGGGTGTTGCTATATTATTTCACAGGTCTTTGTCTGTACAAATTATATCTACACAAAATGATGCTGATGGACGATGGGTCATGACCAGAGCTGTTGTGCAAGGCAAGGATTTGGTCTTATTGAATATTTATGGTCCGGTCAAACCAGATCCCAAATTTTGGCATGACATTAAGGTTCTACTTTCCTCCCTCGACTGCCCTAATATTGTTATTGCTGGTGATTTCAACCAATGGATTGACCACTTTTCTGATAGACAATCTAAGTCTAAATTTCATCCAGACAAATCCCACAAAGCTTTTCAATCGGCCATTGCCTCTCGTCCATTATTTGATGTTTGGAAGACTTGTAACCCTGATTCTTTTGAGTTTACATTTTTTTCCAATGTTCATCATACACGATCCCGCATTGATTATATCCTAGTTAGTAAATCCCTACTCCCTTCTATTCAATCCTCAGAAATTGGGTCAATTTTTATTTCTGACCATGCACCAGTTTTTGCTGTTTTGGATTTTTCGTTAAGCTCCCCAAAATTTAGTCGCTGGAAGCTTAATAATGTTTTACTATCAGATTGTACTTTCATCACAGAAGCCACTTCCTTTATTAAAGAGTTTTTCATGTTCAACGATCCTTCAGAAACATCCATTTCCAATAATTGGGATGCTTTTAAGGCCTCCTTTCGGGCGTTTACTATTTCTTATGTTTCTAGGAAAAAGAAAGTTGCTCGGAACAAATATTCAGCGTTACTACAACAGCTTAAAATACTGGAGCATAATTACTTCACTTCCAAATCACCCTCGACTCTTCATGAGTTAATTAAGGCCAAATCTGAACTTAATAAACTTGCGACAGTTGAAGCCTGTAATATTCTCCTTAAATTTAAATCTAAATACCATGGTGGCCAAAACAAAGCTGTTAAGATGTTAGCCAATTACTTAAAAATCAAATCTGAACGTAAAAATATTGATCCCATCTTAAATTAATCTACTAAACGCTTTGCGTCCTCAGATGACGACATTGCTACTATATTTCATGATTATTATGAAACCCTTTACTCTGATGACACGAATCCTTCCCCTCAAAATTTAGATATTTTCTTTTCAGGCCTTCTCCCTCCTCCATCCTTACCCAGTGAATTTGATTCCTTGGAGGGTGCGGTTACTGTCCAAGAAATTACTACTGCCATCAAATCTTTAAAAAAATCAAAAGCTCCTGGGCCGGATGGCTTTTCGGTGGAATTTTATTCTACCTTTGCATCTATTTTTGTCCCTAAACTTCTGACACTGTTTAATTCCTTTATTAAGGATGCTAAGGCCTCTGGCTCTTTTATGGATGCTTTAATAATTCTTATTCCTAAACCTGACAAAGATCATTCTTTGTGTAAAAATTATCGTCCTATTTCATTAATTAATTATGATTGTAAGATATTTGCAAAGATTCTTCCTATTCGTCATGAAGGTCTTCTTCCATTATTGGTTAAGACTGATCAGGTTGGTTTTGTTAAGGGTAGATTAGCAGCAGATAATGCTCGACTGTTTGCTAATATTATCTCTTATGCAAAAAAAATCAAATCTCCTCTTGCAGCGCTATCTCTCGATGCCGAAAAGGCTTTTGACCGTATTAATTGGCAATTTATGTTTAGTACCCTCCAATGGTTTGGTTTTGGTCCGACTTTCATTTCCTATATTAAATTATTGTATTCCTGTCCACGGGCCAGTATTTTTGTTAATAATCATTTTTCAATTTTTTTTTCTTTGTCCCGAGGTACACGTCAGGGTTGTCCTCTTTCCCCTTTGCTATTCGTTCTTTGCCTTGAACCCTTCCTTGAGCGTATTCGTGTTAATGCTCATATATCTGGCTTTACTCATAACTCTTTAGAAACTAAATTCTCAGCATATGCTGATGACATTTTGGTATATATGTCTAACCCTCTTACTTCCCTTACCCCTTTCTTGGATGAGGTTCGGTTATACTCCAGCATCTCTGGTTATAAGTTAAACCTCTCCAAGACAGAAGTTTTACCCCTGAACTCAATGTGCTATCAATATATGTTTAATGATACTAATTTTACATGGTGACCCACAAAAATTAAATACCTTGGTATTTGGTTTTCTGCTTCTCTCCCTACCACAATTAGATACACTTTTGCTGCATTAATCACTAAAATTCAATCCTTGCTTCTCTCTTGGACCCCACTTTATCTTTCCTGGTGGGGTAGGTTAAATACTATCAAAATGATGATTGTACCCCATGTCCTTTATACATTGTCTATGTTGCCTAGTCCCATTCCCATTTCCTATTTTTCGCAGGTTAATTCCATTTGTGTGAAATTTTTATGGAACAAGAAGCACCCACGTATTGCTCTTACAAAACTTAAATGGCCTAAGTCTGAAGGTGGAGTACGCTTTCCCAATTTTCAAGCATACCACTCAGCCTTTCTAATTAAACAATCCTTTGCTTTAGCTTTTGATTTTGCTGATACTCCCATACCTAGATGGATTGTTTTTGAACGATCCTCTTTAAAGGATTTTTCTTTTCAGAATGTGATTTATATTTCTTATTGTACTTTCATCTCTAATAACCCTATTTTAAAATATTCCCAAAATCTACTGTATAATAAATTCACTAAGGATCTGACCCCATTTCAATGCTTTTTATCCTCTACTATTTGGTATAATAAATTTCTCAAATATAAGGGCAAGTCATTCTACTACAAACATTGGAAGGAGAAGGGTATTATTTTTGTACATCAATTAATTCTCCAACACTCTGTTACTCCCTTCCTTGATTTGCAAACACGTTTTCATTTACCTGCAACGTCCCTAAATGAATACCTTTTACTTTCAGATGCATTACAATCTCAGTTAGCTTCTTTTGACATTCCTACCACCCTGCCATCCCTTATTCCCCCGACACTTTTATACAGTCTATTTCCTGTACATAAACCAAAAGCCGCTCTTGTTTATAAACTATTGTTGTTGCATATAACCGAGAGACCGAAATCTCCTACTGAACTTGCTTGGGAAATAGATTTATCTCTTTCATTTTCTATCTCTGTCTGGGATAAATTATGGTCTAAGTTATTTAAAATTTCTGCTGCTGACCGTATTACTCAATCTCTGTATTTTATTTATAATAGAGCTGTTATTACACCTGTTTGCAGAGCTGTTATTACACCGGTTTGCATATCCAAGTTCTCCCCTTCCACATCTCCACTATGCTGGTCCTGCTCTAAGCATACTGGCACATTGAGACATCTACTTTATGATTGTTCCAATGTTTTGACTTTTTGGGAATCTGTTTGGTCTACTTGCATGAGTATTTTTAATTGTAATCTTACATTATCATTTCATAATGTTTTTCTAGGTTCCTCGTCACCTGATGTACGTAACTCCACTTCTATTTCTTTATTGTTCGATCTTTTTATTGCATTGGCATTCAAAGTTATTTTATCATCTTGGAAAGACAATTCGAAAATATCTTCATTAAAGTGGTGGAATTTTATTTGCGATGAACATCGGATTGCCAATGTCTCTTCTTCTGTCCTTTCTCAAAAAATTAAATCTGATCTTCTCTGGTTACCTTTTACATCTTATCTCTCTTTACATGCTCCTATGCCTTAATTTTATCTTTTTAATTCCCTGGTATCTCTCCCTCTTTATTTTTCTTTCCCTTTTTCTCTCGTTCTTTTTCTTTTATCTTTTCGTTACTGTTTGCTCATTTTATGGTATTCTTTATATTAATCTTTTTTTTTTTATAATTTGTTAATAAGATGTTCATTTTGTGATTGAGTGTACTCTTTTGGTATTTTTGTATTTGTTTCTCTTGAAAACTCAATAAAATTCTTAAACATAAAAAAAAGATAGCTATTGTTCTTCCACACAACATATGGGCTTTGTTTGAATGCAGTGAAGTGTAAATGCCTTCAGCGGGCGTGTATAGTTTCAATGTACCAATGCAGCTACTAAGTTTTAATAAAGAAAAACGAAAAATACATATTTCAAATAGTGTCAATGCCATCTGCGTGCTTGCTTAGTTTCAGTGCACCAATGCAGCAACAAAGTGTTAAAAATGTTAAATAGAGAAAAACTAAACTCGCACGAAAACATTCCATAAAGCGTCAGTCTGTTTTCTTAGTGCCCACTAAAACAAGCGACATAAGCAAACCAAAGGAAAACAGAAACATAACAAGAAATGCAGTGCTTTCTCCCCCAAAAAAGTGCCTAGAGTCACGCCGCCAGTGAAGCCTCCAGTCTGCGCGTGCACATCTTGTCCCTTTTGTGCCACCACGTGCACATCGGAATCGTATTGATTCCAAAAGGCCCTCGCTATGCGAGACCTAAAAATGTGCCATGATGAAACGAGCATTGGCATAGCCAATAGGTCTCGCTTTTGGGACCTTATAAGTGTTTAGTTATGCAACTGTTGCATGGTTAAACACTTATAAGGTCCCAAAGGCGAGACCTATTGGCTATGCCAATGCTTGTTTAGGACTTGTGACCTGACTGTGTGTAGAAATAAATCGTTTATTTTGGTCTTCTTTTGACTTAACAGGCTTTTTAAATGTTTTGTCATGAACTGGTAAATCAAAGCAGACCTATTGGTTTTGCCAAATGCTTATTTATATATCGGCTGTATATAATACCGATGCTGTCGAATCCATCCGAGATTGTACCACCATATATGACTAAAGCTTAACAGAACTGAGTCTAAACCAAGGAATGCATTACATTATATAGATTGAATTCAGGAGCTATTCATCATATAATCAAATGAATTATTTAAAAGGAATTCTGCCACCTCTTTGTGGACCGTTGAAACAAAGGGTATACCCAAAAATCACTGGGACCTGGGTGTATGGCAGTATATAAAGAAGTGGTCCCAGGGCATATATGCTTAAAAAGCAATATCAGGAACAACATAAAGGATGAATAAGCAAATTAAGTACTGCTACAGTGTTATTTAATCACACGAAGCAAATTATCATTTTTGGAATTAAACCAGCATTAAGCAGACAATATAAGACAAAGGGTTGAAGGTGCCCAACTGGGTGAAGGGGAGGAAGGTGATCAGAGTGAGGTAATAGGGCAAGTGACATATAACGTTTCACAATATCACAATTAAATTGTTGGGCATGTTACTCAATGCCACGCAATCACAGTGAAATACATTCAATTGATACACAATCATTTATACAGCCATGTACATTTAGACAGACACAGTGCACATTGCACTATTGATGGTACTGGTATAAGTGGTATGTCGACGTTTCGACCCCTTAACCCATGTAGGTTGATTGGGTCCTTACTGACTGGGTCTTCCTCAGGACAAAAGTGACGGTGTAACGAAGGGGGCACCGTGTTAGGAGGTTGGAACCTAGTAGGTACTGGCTTTGCGTCGGAGACAATATGGCTTCAGGGCTCCAAAGAGGGTGGGAGTGAAGGGTACTGAATACAAGTTAATTCTCACAACGTTCTGGAGACAGTAATCAATGCTGCATCGCTAGCCGTGGCCATGCCATCGGTATGGGTGGTGAAATGAATCACAGACAATGTAGACCTTGTGAATCTCACCGGGCTTCTTTCCTCAGAGAATGAAAAAGGATTTTTGACGCAGAGCCAAAGAAGGATTGGCTGAACAATATACATATATCATTTTTATTCTATTTAATTTCCAGTTAGAAATGGGATTAAGTAGTTCCTTGCACGCAAAACTTGAAGGGCACTCTGCTTGACTCGCAACGTGTTTCTTTCTGAGATCTGTGTCCACAATAATGCGGGTTAAGGATTTAAAATCCCGACAGGGCCGGCTATCAATCAATCAATCATGGAATTTATAGCGCGCACTACTCACCCGGAAGGGTCTCAAGGCGCTTGGGGGAGGGGGTCTGCTACTGCTCGAACAGCCAGGTCTTGAGCTGTTTCCTGAAGGCGAAGTGGTCCTGGGTCAGCCGCAGGTGGACGGGCAGGGAGTTCCATGTCTTGGCCGCTAGGTAGGAGAAGGATCTTCCTCCGGCGGTGGCTCTCTGGATGCGAGGGACGGCGGCGAGGGCGAGGTTTGCGGATCGTAGCTGTCGGGTGGGCGTGTAGAAAGTCAGGCGGTCGTTGAGGTACCTTGGGCCCAGGTCGTGGAGGGATTTGTGTGCGTGGGTGAGGAGTCTGAACGTGATCCTCTTGTTGACAGGGAGCCAGTGCAGGTCTCTCAGGTGGCTCGAGATGTGGCTGCGTCGGGGGGCGTCCAGGATGAGACGGGCGGAGGCGTTCTGGATACGCTGAAGTCTTTTCAGAAGCTTGGCTGTAGTGCCGGCGTAGAGGGTGTTTCCGTAGTCTAGTCTGCTGGTGACGAGGGCCTGGGTGACAGTCTTCCTGGTCTCGGTCGGGATCCATCTGAAGATCTTGCGGAGCATGCGGAGGTTGTGGAAGCAAGATGAGGAGACAGCGTTGACTTGTCTGGTCATCGATAGGGAGGAGTCCAGGATGACGCCCAGGTTGCGTGCGTGGTCCGTTGGCTTGGGTGCGGTGCCCAGGGCCGGGGGCCACCAGGAGTCGTCCCATGCGGAGGGCGACGGTCCCAGGATGAGGACTTCTGTCTTGTCCGTGTTCAACTTCAGGCGGCTGATGTTCATCCATTCGGCGACATCTTTCATCCCTTCGTGTAGGTCGGCTTTGGCGGTGTCGGGGTCTCTGGTGAGGGAGAGAATCAGCTGGGTGTCATCGGCGTAGGAAATGATGTTGAGGTTGTGTTGGCGTGCGATGGCAGCGAGGGGTTTCATGTAGATGTTGAAGAGAGTGGGGCTGAGCGACGATCCTTGCGGGACGCCGCAGATGACTTCGGTGGCCTCAGAGCGGAACGGAGGGAGGCGTACTCTCTGTGTTCTGCCGGAGAGGAATGAGATGATCCATTCCAGAGCAGTCCCCTGGATGCCGGTGTCATTGAGGCGTTGGACTAGGGTGCGGTGGCAGACCGTGTCAAATGCTGCGGAGAGGTCAAGGAGGATGAGTGCCGCTGTTTCACCTTTGTCGAGCAGGGCTCGGATGTCATCGGTGGCTGCGATGAGGGCGGTCTCGGTACTGTGGTTGGCTCTGAATCCGGATTGCGATGGGTCGAGGGATCCGTTCGTCTCGAGGAAGGCGGCCAGCTGCTTGTTGACGACCTTCTCGATGACTTTGGCAGGGAATGGAAGGAGCGAGATTGGGCGGAAGTTCTTGAGGTCGGTCGGGTCCGCTGTTGGTTTTTTCAGTAGTGCGCTGAGCTCGGCGTGCTTCCAGCTCTCCGGGAAGGTGGCTGTGTCGAAGGAGGCGTTGAGGATGTCTCGGAGGTGAGGTGCGATGGTAGAGGCGGCCTTGTTGAAGACATGGTGGGGGCATGGGTCGGTCGGAGATCCGGAGTGGATGGTGTTCATCATGCGTGTCGTGTCTTCGGTGGCCACTTTGGTCCATGTCTGGAGGATAGCGGCGGGGTGTGTAGGTTCGGTCGATGGGTGCGGGGGTGGAGCGCCGAAACTGTTGTGGATGTCGGCGATCTTGCGGTGGAAGTACGAGGCGAGGGAGTCGCAGAGGTCCTGCGAGGGGGTGATGTCGTTGTTGCCGGCGCTGGGGTTGGAGAACTCCTTGACGATGTTGAAGAGCTCCTTGCTGTCATGGGCGTTCTTGTCCAGTCGTTCCTTCAAAGATTTCTTCTTGGTGGTGCGGATGAGCTGATGATGTCTGCGGGTGGCGAGTTTGAGGGCGGTTCTGTTGTCGGTGGTCTTGTCGAGGCGCCAGGCCTTCTCGAGGGTGCGGCAGGCCTTCTTGGAGTCCTTGAGTTCGTCGGTGAACCAGGGGGCCTTCTTGCTTCTGGGCCTGGTGAGAGGGTTCTTCAGTGGGGCGAGGTCGTTGGCACAGGAGGTCAGCCATTGCGTGAGGTCGAGGGCTGCTGTGTTAGGGTCCGTTGTCCTGACCGGTGGGTTCTGGCTGAGGGAGGTGGTGAGCTGGTCGACGGTGATCTTGCTCCAGTTTCTGTGGGGAACCTGCTTCGGGTGGTGCTGGACCGTGTTCTTCTTGAAGCTGAAGTGGACGCAGCTGTGGTCAGTCCAGTGGAGTCCGGTGCAGTGGCTGAAGGTGACGTGCTTGCTGGATGAGAAGAGGGGGTCGAGCGTGTGGCCGGCGTGGTGGGTGGGGGTGTTGACCAGTTGCTGGAGTCCGAGGTTGGCGAGGTTGTCCAGCAGGGTGGTCGTGTTGCGGTCGTTGTTGTTCTCCAGGTGGAAGTTGAGGTCCCCGAGGAGGATGTAGTCGGCGGAGGGGAGGGCGTGAGGGCTGATGAAGTCCGTGATGTCTTCGCAGAACTGTGCGCGTGGTCCCGGGGGTCTGTAGATGAGGGTGCCTCTGAGGGTAGTCTTGGGGTCGGTGTGGATCTGGAAGTGCAGGTATTCGGCGGTGTTGAATGCGTCGGTGGAGTCAGTCGAGATGCGAATGGTGTCTTTGTGTACGATGGCGATCCCTCCTCCGGTCTGGTTGACGCGATCCCTCCTGATGATCTTGTAGCCGTCCGGGATGGCTATGGCGATGTCGGGGGCTGAGGAGGTGTTCATCCAGGTTTCCGTGAGGAAGGCGACATCTGGAGATGCGGTGTCGAGGAGGTTCCAGAGTTCCACGGCGTGTCTGTGGACGGAGCGTGTGTTGATCAGGATGCACTTGAGGTGGTTGCTGTTGTCCGTCTTGGTGGGCGTGGTGCTTGTTTGGAGGCAGGAGAAGTTGCAGGATCGGCAGGCGAAGGGTCCATGGGTGTGTCGCGGGGACGCTCGGTAGCACCCGGGGGCTCGGGCGGTTTTGAGTGCGATGAGCGTAGTGAAGTCGTAGGTCCTGCGGGGAGGCTGGCGGGCGCGGGGGCCAGGGGGTCTGGCGCTGGGCGCGGTCCAGGCACGGACGGGCACAGACGGGCTTACCTTTGGCGCACCTTCGGCGCTCAGTCGGCGCTCCCGCTGCGCGCGTCCGCTGCGCGGTCGCTCAGGGGGCGTCATAAATAAGGAGCCGGGAGGGAGGGTCAGCTGGGAGGCGGGAGCGGGTTGTCCAATGGGCAGTGGGGGGAGGCGGGGACTGCAGGCGGGAGCAGGAAGGAGGAGAGCGGGTCAGCGGTGGCGAAAACGGCGGGAAAAAACGGAGCGGAAGTCACCGGGGCAGCGTCGGAGGTCAGCGGGCGAGGAGGGGCAGCAGCGGCGGGAAGCGACAGGCAGGAAGCAGGAGGCAGGAGGCGGCAGCGGCGTGAACCAGGTGAGTGGCGTCAGGCGGAGGTAACAGGGTGGGCAGGTGCCAGGCAGCGACAGGTAGGCAGAGCAGTGAGGGGGAGCGACCGGCTGTGGGGGCACAGGGGTCACACTGACCAGCCCGCTACTGTCCCTTTAAATAAGGAGCCGGGAGGGAGGGTCAGCTGGGAGGCGGGAGCGGGTTGTCCAATGGGCAGTGGGGGGAGGCGGGGACTGCAGGCGGGAGCAGGAAGGAGGAGAGCGGGTCAGCGGTGGCGAAAACGGCGGGAAAAAACGGAGCGGAAGTCACCGGGGCAGCGTCGGAGGTCAGCGGGCGAGGAGGGGCAGCAGCGGCAGGAAGCGACAGGCAGGAAGCAGGAGGCAGGAGGCGGCAGCGGCGTGAACCAGGTGAGTGGCGTCAGGCGGAGGTAACAGGGTGGGCAGGTGCCAGGCAGCGACAGGTAGGCAGAGCAGTGAGGGGGAGCGACCGGCTGTGGGGGCACAGGGGTATGGCTATGCCATCCATCCTATCGAAGTCGATAAAACGACTACCATTCAGAGGAGTTGTGGTAACTCCAATTTGACACTGTATGCAACACAAAACCACAATTCGAAGCACTAGTTAAAGGCAATTTATATATTGATAGTTTATGTTAATATAGTGTTATTCTGGTTATCAGTGTCCATTGAAGATTTATTCCATTGTAATAGTTGCGCGCATCAACTTGCAGAAAAATCTTAATTCTCCATGCAGCTGCTCAACGGGTGAACGTGGTCCTGACCCCGGCTCCTTCTGGGCCCTTCACCCCGGCCACATACAAGCTGCAGTTTCACTTTCTGAAAAACCGCTGGATCACTGAAAATATACGTTTATGTACATGACCAAAATCTACTTTCCTCGGAAGCTTGAATGATTGGGTATCCGGGAAAGCATGTGACTTATTGGCCATCTTTAAGATTTCTCCCGTTCTCGCAGTGTCCTTGCATGAGCTGAAAAAGTGATAACCGGACATTGTGGAAAGACAAAGCGCAACTTCCTCATGCTTCCGGTCACCTTTATTCAGTCTGAAAAAAAGTTTTTTTCGTCGCAGAATTGAAAGGTGTCCTTAACTCTACGAAGGCAGTGTGCTTGTGAGATACGTTGTGGTCATTTGTTTTAAAACAAAGTGTCGTTTCTGTGGTCTGTCACGGATTACTCCCTTTGGGTTGCAATGACGTCCATGAAAATAACTTGCGTGTTTCTGCGTCTGCATGGTAAGAGGCTCAGTGCCGGCAGCATTATACACGCAATATTTATTTAACACATGATCTCTGTGTACATGTCCGCTACACTGAGGCGCAAAAGTGAAAGCAGGCTGGCTGGCGAGTGGTGTGCGATGTGCGCGCACCATGACGAGAGAGGAAAGCCATATGGCGCCTCTGCTCGTCATTGTGCGCGTAACCGCACGCCCGTCGCCAGTGCACGCGCCAGTGGGCTGAAGCGCTTCCCAAAAGCGGATTGCATGGCGGCACGATGCGCGTGATTGTGCGCGTGCTCGCCATGCAATCCGCTTTTCGGAGCACTTTTGGGAGCCCCTACTATAGTCTAGCTTTGCGATCGCTTACGCGATAGCAAGGCGAGACCCTAAAAACACCGAAGAAAGGAGGACTTGAGACACGCCATAATACAGTAAACAATAAATACCAACAAACACCCACCTTCACTGCCCACCTCACCTCTACCTCAAAAGTACATACATACAACTTTGGCAATGAGACCGGTAGATGCTTAACAGGGATAAAAGTTTACAGTAACACAGAACTTATTAAGAAAAAAAGTAAAATGTTAGACATAGAACCGCTGCAGGGATTTTTGCCACTATAATTGGGTGTGACATACTGTCACTCCTTCCCTGACAATTGGGCCACATTTAATACTTGCTTGTGCAACCTGTTGCCCCCTGCTGGGTCTATCCTTGGCAACCGCTTACTACTAGTTTGTCAAAGAACTACCCTTAGCTATACACGAAAAAGAGCAGCAGTATCTACTAATAGGTCAGTGAAGTACTCCCCCCTCTAATCTAAATCCTTGCTTTCCATTCCAGGCCCATGGCTAACCACAGTAACAAATGACTTCCCCAGAGGCTTTATTTCCTCATATACGTTTCTGAATTATGACAAATGGCGATGGATAAAAAAAAACCTTTTGTTCACTTTTCGTGTGTTAAGTGTGATACTTTTGAGCATTTAGTGCCAACTTACACGTGCCCTGTCAAATAAAAGTATAGTCCTCTAAACACGAAAGAGATCGCTTTTTAGACGTTCTCATATGCAAACATTTAAAAGAAAACTGCAAACGCATTGTCTGCAAAGCACTCTACTGCTTGACAAGAGTACAAAGCATGCTCCCGGCAGCAAATGCAAACCAGATTGTGTTCATTCAATGGCGGCCCGCCCCAAGGAAGAGAAGAGCAACATTTCACTTCACTCAACGAAATATGGCTCTGCGGCGTCCGAGCGGTTGGGAAGTGGAAACAGGAAACTTCCTGGGGGATCGGAAAGAATGGGTCCATATGTTGTGAAGTTGTGTCTGAAATACCTGAAAGAGGGTGAGTGAGTGATGAGGCGATTAACTCAAGACAACCCCACCCTGAGCAGCCCCCAACGCTTTAAACCAAATAAACCAGCAGCAGCATCATCATGGAAACAACAAGGGGCAGGGAAAGCGCTCGCTTTTACTTCCGCTTGAAAAAAAATCAAAGAAGCCCATGAGTGGTGCGCGCGCGCCACTGCGAGCCATGGCCTATTGGTGTCTATTACGCGCACCAAGCGCATAATAGACACCAATAGGCCATGGGCGGAGCAATGCGCCCGCCTTTGGCCAATTGTGTGCAGTCTTTTATAAAAAGACGCACGCAAAGGCCAATCATGCGTGTGCGATTCCTAGGTCAGCTTCGATTCCCCGTTTTTCACCCACTAAATGTTTCGCGCTGCATGAGCACTGTTGCGCATTGACCCGGTAGGCGCGAGACC